>NC_140580.1:368513162-371013162 GCF_964204655.1 Triturus cristatus
GAAGAGGTGGTCCTCTGTCAGCCGATCTGAAGATGGTGGCATGTGCGGCGGGGTTTCCTTGAATGTGAGGGCATAACCCCACTTAACAATTTGGAGCACCCAGTTGTCCGAGTCTGTAGACTGCCATAAAGGCAGGCGGTGCTGGATCCTGTGACCAACTGGTTGCCCATGATGTCAGAGGGCATATTTAAGGGGTTTAGAGGCTGCAGCTGCAAGGGGGGTGGCAGACTGGTTAGATTTTTGGCCTATTGTTCCATGAGGCTTGTGGAAGTCGCATCCATGAAAGGGCTGGGCAGACTGATGGCTGTGGTGGCTGGGCAGAAATGGACGCAGCTCGTAGTCCCTACTGTAGAATACGGGAGGGGCGAAAGGCAGAATGAGACTGGCGTGGGGCCATGGAAAGTCCCAATGACTGGGAGGTAGCTCTTCTGTCCTTAAAGGACTTGAGCGCTGAATCTGCCTTGTCACCAAGCAGGCGAGTGCCATCGAAGGGCATGTCCATAAGGGATGCCTGGACATCCCCCATAAAGGCAGTTGACCGTAGCCAGGCGTGGTGACAAAGTGTCACTGATGCAATCATAGCACCTAGCGAGTTCGTCGTGTCTAGTCCGCAGTGTACTGTGAACTTTTCCGTGTTTCCTGCCATCGGCAATACCCTAAGGCAGGATGGCTCAGACCCCCTCCCACTCCACGGGTATAATTTTCAAACCTGAGTTATGTTATGTGTATTTGTAAAGGGCACTATCACCCGTGAGGGTATCCTGGCAACGAGCAGGTCCTGTGTGCCTAGCCCTCCTAATGGTAAGTTGGTTAACTAAAATGCCAGGCCTTCAGCTTTCTGCGAAATACAAGAAGAGTGGAGGAGGCTCTGACATGGAGTGGGAGGTTGTTCCACGCTCTAGAAGTGATGAAAGAAAACACCAGTTCTCCTGATCTGGTTCTGTGTATGCATGGTATATATGTGAGTAGTAGTCCTGTGGAGCAAAGGTGTCTGGGTGGATAGTGGAAGGAAATGCAACTGTTCAGGTAGGTGAGGCCTAAGTTGTGCAGTGCCTTGAAAGTGTGTGAAAGGAGTTTAAATTCATTGCGTTTGTGTACAGGAAGCCAGTGTTGTTCCCTGAGGTGTGGTGTGGGGTGATGTGAGCTCTGGATGGGTGAGTGAGGATTAGTTTGGCTCCCAAGTTCTGCATGGTTTGCAGTCTTCTAGTGAGTTGCTTGATGATCCCAGCGTAGATGGTGTTCCGATAGTCTAACTTGCTGGTGAGTAGGGCATGACAGTTTTTCTAGTATTGCTTGGGGACTATTTGAAGATCTACCTCAGCATCTTCAGAGTTTAGAAGCAGAATGCAGTGACGGAGTCCCCTTGTGCGGTCATGTGCAGTTTGCTGTTGATGATTATTCAAAGGTTGCTGGAGTGGGTCTGAGTTCAGACTGCCATCAATTGTAGTCCTATGGTAAGGTATTCTTGCCAAAGATCACTACTTCAATCTTGTTGGTGATGTGCTTGTGCAGTTGGCTTTTGTCCATGTAATGACTTTGGGCATGCAGGCGGTGAACTTGTTTCTTGTGTTGGGGGTCCTTTCCGAGATGAAGAGAACAAATTGTGCGTCGCCTGGGTAGGAGAGGATGTTGCTGATGTGTGTGCAGATGACATTGACAGATGACATTGGCTAAAGGAATCATGTATACTTTGAAGGGGTGAGGCTGAACGATTAACCATGAGGCACTCCGCATATGAGTTTGGGGCATCCAAGGAATAAGGTGCCAGGCTTAAAGCTTGTGTTCTATCAGTTGAGAAGGAGCAGATCCAGCGGGTCCTTAGATGCAAATCTTGTGCAGGTGCCTGATGAGGATGGGGTGTGAGCCCATTTCAAATTCTGCAGAGAGGTCTGGGAGAACGAGGGCTGCCGGGTCTCCTCTGTCAAAGAGAATGCAGATGTCGTCTTTAGAAGCAATGAGTGCTGCTTCTGTCCCGTGGCTGTGCCTTAATCCGACCGTTTGACATCGAGGAGCAGGTGGTTGCTGAGGTAGTCGGAGAGGCATTGGTTGATTACTCTATCTAAGATCTTTGCCTGGCATGGTAGGAGGTAGATGGATCTGCAGTTGGAAAGCAAGGCTGGGCCAGTGATGCTTTCTTGAGCAGCAGCATGTTTTGTAATTCAAAAAAGAAAAAAAAAGTTTTGGCCACCCTGTCACCTCAACTTGGAGGCTCAGGGAGTACTTGGTCTGGCAGTTTAGGCTGGACAGTACATATTGGAGCAGAGTCCAGACTAATTTGCATATGGATGGTTCCAAACTGAGGTGGCATGGTGGGCATAAGGATGGAATTGAACCCCAAGCCATTGCTAGTGGTTAGACTTATTGTAAGCATCGCTCCCATCATCTTTTTTTGTGTTTGATGTAACGCTCTAAGTGGCCAAGGGTATGCCCAGATGTGTATCCTGTGCTCACTGTGCCACTAGAACCAAGCTATACCTGGCAGAAGAACCACCATCAGGGCGAAACTGGTCTTGGTTTGCTTGTGTTCCAGTTGAGTGAGGACATGGTTGGCAGTTTGAACTTGACTGTTCCTAGAGTAGCAGGGTCAAGACTAATTTTTATATGGGTGAGTCCAAACTGACGTGGCATGGTGGGCAAAAGGACGATGAGTTGGCATGCTACCACGAATGATCAACAGTGGTTACACTTATTGCTAGCATTCCTCCCATCACCTTATCTGTGTTTGAACCAATGACATTAACTTCAGCTCATCTCAACCTTTCACAATTATCCCTCCATAGTATTCATGCAAGCAACATTCTTGATGCCTTCCAATCTGATTTCAGACAAGGGCACAGAACCGAAACAGCCCTTCTGCAAATTGTGGATACTTTCTTCTGAGTCCTCGACTCCGGTAACTCCTTCCTACTTATGATTTTGCACCTCTTGGCTACCTCAGATACACTCAATCACACCGCTCTGATTACCGTCCTGAGAAAACAGATGGGAATTGATGGTGTGGCCCTAAAATGGTTTGATTCATCTTTGTCTAACTGATCACAAACAGGTACAATATGAAGATCTGTCTCTAGCAAGACTGACGAAAAACAAGAGTTCCACAGGAATATGACCTATGTTTAACTATATTTCACCTATATCTCTTCACTTTCAGATTCTGAGTAACTCTGAATTCTTTATCATCAATATGCAGATGATACCAGACCCAGCAGAAGATCTCTTTCACAAATGGCATCCTACTACTCTTCAACACACTTGACAGGATTCAGAAGTGGATTGCTAACCACTACCTTAAACTGAACCCAACTAAAACTGAATTTCACTGAAAACAAATCCATCCTCCCTGCCTAAGAGCAGCCTGATTCTTTCTCTCCTCTGAATTGTCAAAGTTATTGTGGGGAATGCTAAGTCACTGGCTTTCATTCTGGACTATGTCTTAACCTTAAGAGCAAATCTTGTTCATGGCCAAGAGCACCCGCCATCAACTAAGACTCTTTTGGAATTTCAGGCAGCTCATTCCTTAACAGGATCTGAAAACTGTAACCAAGATGTTGTTACTCTCCAGTCTGGACTTGGGAACTCTCTGCTCTGCAGTCTCCACACAGCACATCTTGCACCTGTGGGAGCAGTGCTTCATTCATCTGTTTGGTTTTTGACAGGTCACAAAAAGTGTGTGCAATTTGCTTCTTTCTTCGCACCATACAATAGCTCCCTATTTTTGTACTGCATGAATCACCCACACAGCTCTCCACAATGCCACACCCTCCTAACTTGTGGAAAAACTGAAAATCTCTAGCACTCCAAAGTGCATTACTCAAACGTCTGACTGGCGGTCCCCACCGCCATCTTTTCTGTACAGATATGTCCATGCCGGTGGGAGAGATTGCAGTACGCGGAGGAATAGGTTTTATTAATAAATTTCTAGGTGCCATGCTGTTGCTGTTGAACATATCCCAATACTTAATTTACATGATTGTCCATTGGTAATATGGAATAGAAAACACCATCCTCGTCATAGGAAAAAATTATTTTGGCTTGCCCAAGGTCAGGAGAAGGGGATGCTGTCCTGGAAGACATAATTTTAATCAGTACTACTAGTCCCAGCATGCCTGAAGATGGTAAAGGAGAGATGAAATATGATGTCTCTTTGTAATATATTAAGCCACCCAGTCCAGCACACACCATTGTATTCAGAGTTCAACTAGTCTGTGAAGCAAGTTGCCCGTGCAGAAAACCAAAAGACACAGCTAGGTCAAGTAGGAGAGTGTCCACTCCATTCTGATCATCAATGCATTTAACATAATCCCAAATGGCAACTAGTGATGTTTCTGTTCCTTGGTCTGTGTATAACCCGGTTTGATAGATAGAATGTTATTTGCATTAAAGAAAGGAAAGTTACAAGAAGATTGTTCTCTCATTGAGCGTGCCTTAAAAGTCTCTACTTCCAAGTCTTATAAGGTTGACTGGGTGTGAAGGGCAAGACTGTTCCTGAAGTAATGATTTGACAGAGAAAGATGAGATTGGGGAGGACAAGAGATGTGTGAGAGGGTGATGAGGTCTCTGGAAAAGGAAGCTAATTATATGTTGAGAAGATCATAAGGTAGTCCTGACGGATACAAAAAAAGAGTTGCCTACCTTTGGCAATGCTCTTTCTGGTGGATACTCTATCAAAATACAGATTCGTACCTGTGATTATACCAGTCACAGAAAAGATTTGGAAACTTTAAAGCAGTAGTCTAGCGAACTGTGTTGGTAGAGTGCAGATCCCCACCAATGTCATTCCACTCTAGACGTGATGAGTGGGGCCACATAAAAGCAACACATGCATACTAATATTAGTTAGTTTTTTAGACTGTCCACTTCCCCAGACACGGGGCCTAACGGCAGACCGGCATGATGTGTATGCAGATTCCTATATTGCCTTTTCAGATTAAATACATTTTAAGGGAGTCCAGTATATATTGTGTGTAATCTACAATCGCATTTATGAAGGAGCAGGAGTAATCTACCCAGTAAAGGGAGAGTTCCAGATTTTTGGCCAAGCTAGAGGGGCGAGATCTTCTCCGAATTTGCATTTAATAAATGTGTTCCATGAGTTAAAATTGTTCCTTGTCGCTTGTGTGTTTGGAGCCACAAGAATATTATATATTTTAGAAGCGAAATGTCCAAGATTCATGAAGTTTCCTAAAAGGCTTGGTAGAGTATGTGAGTGAGTAGCTTCTAATTTCCAGGTTGCAGCATTTACTTACAGAATGGCGTAAAAGTCTAAATTAGAGAAATTGTATTTGTTTGCAGTTCGGCAAAGGATATGCGATAAAGACCAAGTGCCAAGGTCCCTAAGTACCGATATACCATTCAGTGCTCAAATAGTCAAAAGAGGGTCTTGATTAACTATTTTAACCTGTTTGTTGAATCATAGGGAGGCCATATCCAATTTGGGTATTTTTAGCAAGAGATTTCTATTTTTAATACATAGTGTATCTGTGTCACGCATAATAGGTAGTGAGTGATCCATATTCAATCGTATATTATTATAGTTCGTTAAGACAGCATGTAATGAACAGGCGCTTTTAGATCTCTCTTTACTTGCAATCAAATAAGTATAATTGAGGTAACTGTAAAAAAAACACTAGGGGCCAGATGTAGGTAATCCTGAAATACCGGGTCCTTAATAGCGATTTTTACCGAATCGCTATTAAGAACTCGGTATTACAGATGTACGTAAAAAGTCGGTAAAAATTACCGAATCGGTAATAAGCAGTAAAAATTAGCGATTCGGAAAGAATGGGTAAAAATAAATACTGATTCCCCATTGCCGAATCGTTATCACCGATTCCTTAATACTGATCCGGTAATTAAAAAAATCGGTAATTGTCGAATCAGCCAATCCTATGCATCCTCATTACCTCCCAAACAGGAAGTGGCCACACCCATGCAGCTGCACTGATCCTGAAGCTGTATGTGAGGCAGGGAGCACAGCAAACAAGCCAGGACCAACTCTACAAACTATTTGCTGACAACACTGAGCAACTATGGACAACCAGGAGAGGGAGAAGGATGCAGCTGAAAGAAAGAGGAAGCACAAATTCAGCGAGAGGGAGCTGGAGGTCCTTATTGAGGATGTCACTAAGGACCACGACAAACGTCTTGGGAAACAGTCTCTGCACGTGACTGAATCCCAGAAAAGGCAGATTTGGCTGGTCATACAAGAAAAAATCAATGCCATTGGAGTAACCCAGCGCTCCATTGAGGAACTTAAAAAACGCTGGTATGACCTGAGGAAGCGTGCTAAGGAGAGGCTGGCAGAGAGGAAGAAGCAAGCCAACCGTACAGGTGGAGGGAGAAACACAGCACCTGCACCAACTGCCCTGGATCTCCTGGTCGAGTCCACCCTCCAGCTGGAGAGTGTGAGTGGGATTGGGGATGCAGACAGCTCAGCCAGAGCTGGCAACAAACAAGGTAAGATGCTTGCACTGCTTGCTGTGCCCCCCACTCCCTAACCCAAATCCCCAATGAGGCATTGTGAATCCCACTCCAGTACATGTTTTACTAAAAACCAGCAATGCATACTGGGAGATGTAGTCAGAAGTAACATGTCAGAACAGTCAGTCCACTGAACCCAAAGGCATGTGACACACATCAGCAATTAGCAAGCAGAGGACAGTCAGTTTGATTGGCAGGCATGAAATTTATTATTACACAAATGCTGCCAGATAAGTGAGCAAATGTACATTCTGTCTTCACTGGCGAGCCATCGTGCAGGACTGCAGAGGAGAGCAAAGGAAAGGCACTCAGGACAGAGAGGACACAAGAGGAGGCAGTCCTGTCGCCCACGGGGCACACCACCCCACCACCACCACCACCACCATCACCACCACCACCACCACCACCACCACCACCACCACCATCATCATCACCACCACCACCACCACCATCATCACCAACGCCACCATCAACGCCACCAGCACCGAGAGCCAGGAGGCATGCAGTGGCCAGCCTCCAGCAGATGGAGATGTCCGAGGAGGACAGCCTAGAAGGACAACAGTCCACGGTGGCTGAGGATGCCAACGGTGCAGGCTCACAGTCCCCCACAGAGCACGCCCACACACGTGCCAGGCGCCGCAGGGCAAGGGCAGCGAGTCCAGCTTCCCAGGGCGATGATGAGAGTGTGTTCGCCAGTCTTGAGGGGAACATGCTAAAGGTGCAGCGCCTGCAAGGCAAAGCCATAAGGTCAGTCCAGCGGCAGATGATACAGATGAATGGGCACATGCTGCGAAGAGAGAAGGGCATCTGTTCCATGAACAATACTGTGGCTGAGGGCATGAGGGACATATCCGAGGCAGTGAGTCTGCTGTGCAGCAAATTGGATGAGGACCGTTTGGCAAGGCGCAGGGAGAGGCAGAAACTTGACAACTACACCAAGGCGGTGAACCGTCTCTCCACTGCCACCTCTCTGCTCTGTAGGTGCTCGGTGGCCATGCAGGAGGAGATGGCCCACTGCAGCCGTGATGTGGCAAGGGGGCTGGTCACAGTGACCAGCGCACTAGAAGTGCTACAGACCAACCAGGTAGCCACTACAGGTGATGGGGGGATAGTGAAGAGGCTACTAGCTGCAGTAGCATCACGCCACCTATCACAGAGTCCAGGAGGTGCAGCGAACAGCACAGAGCTGCCACAGGACAGACTGGCAGTGAGGAAAGTGTGCCCAAGGAACGCAGCAGTGCAGTGCGTGGGCGCAGGAAGTAATGCCAGCCATCACATGGTTTACCGAAATGGGTGGTGTAACCCGTTTTGGTTTTGGAAACTGCATTTATATTAGGCCTGGCATGTGACGTCCTTCATGTTGTGGTGGTGTGCTATGATAATTAAACACCGTCACTCATGTACAGTAACTGGCTGTGTGTCCTTACTTACTCAGAAATAGTTGCGTGTTATCTCAGCCCATCTGTGTCTCCCATCTGGTGCTGCTGCCACACCTGCTGTGCTGTGCTCTGGCTGTGGATAGTTCTCACCCTCGTCCTCAGAGTCAGTTAGTTCCACTGCTGTTCCTTTCTTTATGACAAGGTTATGCAGCATGGCACATGTTGCTATTATTTTGCAGCAGATGATGAGGCGTTACTGACGTGCACCTCCACTTTTGTGGAGGCAACGGAACCTGCTTTTTAGAAGGTGCGCTCCACAGCGTTGCGCGTGCTTTTATGTGCCACATTGTATCTTCTCTCACTTTGGGTGGAAGGGTTGAGGTATGGAGTGAGGATAAATGCCCGCACAGCATATGCGCTGTCACCTAAATAGGAAAGGAAGTGCCATTAATAAGAGTCACCAACACATTCATCCAAGGTATACATCAGGGTGTGTCACATTGATTTACCTAGCAGGTATCCTTCTCCCAATTCACCCCCAGCCAGACGTGTGTAGATCCCACTGTTCCTGAATATGTAGGAGTCATGGGTACTCCCTAGAAATTTGGCCACGATGTCAGTGATGATGTTGTCCGCATCACATATCACCTGCACGTTGATGGAATGCGTAGATTTGCGGTTCCGGTATATGGATTCTGTAGCTGATGGTGGGCAGAGTGGTATGTGGGTCCCATCAATGCACCCTATTACATGTGGGAACTGTGCCTTTTGGTAGAAATCAAACTTTTGTCTTCTGCAGTTCCGCCTGTGTGCTGGGGAAGCGTATGTAGTGATGCATTCTCTGCATCATGGCACCCAAGAAGGAGTTGAAGAAACGGGACAGGAAAATCTGTGACACGCCACCTGCCACAGCTATCACCCCCTGGTAACTTCTTGATGCAAGTAGGTGCAGGCTACAGAGCACCTGAACATGTGTTGGTATGGCGTGCGCCCTTGGCGTCTGATGCTCCAGGAGTGGGTGCAGGTCCCGTATCAGATCTAGGATGGTTTGGGGGTGTAGCCTGTACCTCGTATTTCAGCCTCAGTCATTTGGAACAGTGTAACATGCAGTCTGTACACGCGCTCCTCCCGTCTCCAGATCTTCATTCCTGCTGCTTGCAAAGGTAGCCACCTTGCTATCACGTAGAGGGCCGCCATTGTGTTCACACTGTTGCATTTTGGGGCTGTTTATATGCAGTGCACCTGATTACCACCTGCTTTGAGTCAGTGGTAATTAGCGACTCTTAAATATCGAAAATTCGGTATTACCAATTTTTGGTACATCGCATTTGCGATTATTTAAGGATTTCTTATTTACCGATTCGGTATTTAGGGGTTTCGGTGTCTGCTAATCGCTAAATAAGGAATCGGTAACTGGTTTCCCTTATTTTTACCGATTCCTTATTTGCGATGGCGTTCGGTATTCCCTACATCGCACATGGCTAAATACCGGTCAGTAGGGCAGTTATTTAACGAATTTCGGTGTTACCGACCGGTATTTAGCAACCTACATCTGGCCCAAGGTGTCTTGTCATGCCAGAAAGGCTTGTATCCGGTCTAGGGAGGACCTGGCTTGGCGGTTCGGGCTGAACTGTTCCCATGAGGCACAGGGTCAAGACGGATTTGCATATTGCCAGGTCTAAACTAGGGCAGCATGGTGAGCAATATAATGATGGATTTAACCCAGATCTCTTGACTGGGGGTGAATTTTTTGATTTGTTCTGCATTCCGTGCATCAATTGTGTGTCTTTTGAATGGGTTGGTGGTCAGTGTCCTGTACTTGCAATAAAACTACTTGAAAGGATACCAGGAGAGTTGTGGATTCTTCAAACTCAAGGAACTTAACATAAACCCCTATTGACTGGAGGCTTTCCCTAATTTCAAAGTAGCAATGGCTTTGCGAATTTAGTCTTGTTCTATAGGTTTATTGATAGCATCTCTGGGTTTAGACTCTAAAACTGGTAGTGATAGTTTATCTACAAATTCCTCATATTTTGTAATGTCAGTTTGCTTATTTGTTCTATATAGATCTTCGTAGAATTCTCAAAGATTCCAAATTATCTGTTGTCGAGGTAACATGAACCCTTCTTTTATTCCTAATAGAGGGAATGGTAATTTTATTATTTTCAAATTTTAGGTAGTTGGCAAAATAACGACCTGCTTTATTCTTTTTCAGATTTCTTTCTTTTTTTTCCTCTTCAACCCATTTGCAAGATTTTTTCTTAATATTAGGTTATATTTATATTCAAGAGCTTTCAGTTCAGGTAGTCTCGAGGAGCCTTTATTATGATTACGTTTAAATTCTAAATCTTTAATTCAACCTTCTAGTTAGTTTAGATTTAAATGGTCCTTTTTTGTTTCTGCTCGCAATAAAATTAATGATAGAACCCTAATTGTGACTTTAAGGGCATCCTAAAAGAGTTCAGAGGGTTCTTTGCTCTATTATTCTCATTTTAGCAATGGCTATTATGAATAGAGGTTTTCATATCTTCATCAACTATAATCCTGTTGTTCATTATACATTGTTTTGATGAATGGGAAGGCACCACTAGATTCAGGTCTAAGGAGAAAAGCGCGATCAGAGACCACAATTGGCTCAATGTCTGGGGAAGAGGATTGTTGAAGATGTCACTCTTCTACTAAAAGAATCAATTCTGGAATGGGAATCGTAGTTGTAAATAGAAAGTTTATTCGCTACCCGTGGGGTTATGAATTCTCCATATATCCAGTAATGTATGGTTTTTATAGAGATTCAACAAAGAAGCATGAGCTCTATCAGGCCTGCATTTTATCTGTGATAAGTGATCAATATATCCAACTAGTGGAAGATTAAAACCCCCACCAATCATCATACTGTCACGTGGTTGAATTGTAAAGATTGGAGAGGAAAGACCACCCGACAAACAAACTGTGAACCTGCTTTCTTTAAATTGTTCGAGGGCTGAATCTGCTTTGTCGCCTTAGAGGTGAGAATCAACAAGCGGCATGTCCATTAGGGATGATTGGGCACTCAATGGAGAAACCGATAGAAACCATCCAGTGGTGGCACAGAAGTGCCAGCCTTGTATCCACCATCCAACCTAGGCAGTCGGTCATGTCCTAGTCCGAGCAGATGACAAATGTTGCTGCATCTTGGTTGGATACATTGCATTAGGGGTGCTTGCAGGCTGTCCAGAACTACCAGCAAAACTTGTGACACTGTGTCTCATAGTGCATGGGAGTAACAGCCTAGAAGACAGCTGGCATTTACTGAGTGCAGAGCAGGGCTTGTAGACAAGAAAATATGTTTGCCATTATAATATGTTTATATTCTCTTTGACTCAGGATCAGGTGGAGTGGCATGACATTGGGATTAACTTTATTGGTGGATGCCTCTACCACCAAACTCTCTAGCATAGGTTGTTGCATAAGAAAGGCTAAGTCACCTGGTGCTGGACATTGCCGTCAAGTGACCTACCCATTAACTAGTGGTCCCAAACATAGTTCACCCTAATGCCCATGAGGGCATCTGTGAAGGCATCATTAAATGCCAATAGAGATTCTGTACTGTCTTACCAGGCTGGAGTACTTCTGTCAGAACATTAGTCTTCATCTTCATAGTGGAAAGATGTAAGTCTAAGACTTGTCGCCCTTCGCCAAACAACTGCAATGGAGGCACCTTCCTTTCCTCATCATTATTGAGGTAAGGACAAAGTGTTAGAATCGGAAGGACTGCCTGTTGCCTGTATTCCAGTGGGAGCCGGATGCAGCCAGTCAAGGTAGTGGTGGATTCTGCTTGGAGGCAGATCGCACGATATGCTGCAAACTAGGCTCCGGTGGCATTGATGCAAAGGGAACCAGTTCATCGGGTGGTGCTGGAGTTGAAGTATGCACAGAGTCGGTGCTGAACCTGACGCAGGTTGAAAGGGCACTGATTGCTCCAAGTGCAGACCCACCGGCGGAAAGCCCAACTGGACGGGTCTGCGGATCCTTGGGGTCTGAAGCTGCACCAGAGGGATCTGTTGAAAATGTACAGCATGGCCTCCCTGAAAGCCGCTACTTGTTGCGTCGAAGGACACGGAAATTCGGGGTGCATCAGGACTAGACTCTGGATTGGCTCAGATGGAGATTGGGAGCAAGACCAGGTTTTACATTGACGCCCTTGCACCCTCTCTGAAGCTCAAGACTGGCAGGAAATGGCCAATTTCTGCTTGAATTTTTTGTACTTCTTAGTCATAACTAAAGACTTCAAGTGCGACACGGATCTGCCACTAGGACAATTCCAGAGAGGGAACATGACCTTCTTTTCGACATTGGCAGGTCACGGTGTGGAGTCTTTCGATGTTTGCCAAAATACATCTTTGCCTCAAAGCCCAGTATGGCCTTCTGATGCATCTGAGAGCAGTTGTTGCAGGCCCTGGAATCATACTCCAACCCCAGGTACCGTAAGCATATTACGTGAGGGTCCTCTGTCTGGTACAGTCTCTACACAGCTTAAACCCTGTTGTTTTAGATGGCAACACTATACCTTGCACACTGTGTAGAATTTGTTTTTTTAAAAAAAAAAGCTCTAAAAAGACCAAGGAGTAGCAACAGATATGTTTCTGAAGGCACAGAAAGAAAGGAACTGTATTCAGCATGCATGGGTGGTGCTTATATGCTGCTTTGCTTGTCACTCCAGGAGCAGAATCACATCAGCGTGTATTCACATGACAACCTCCCACCAGCGAGAAGCACAGCTTCCAAGTTTCCGAATCCTGTCTGACAGTCTGAAAAACTCACAAGGTTAGGAATCTGCGGTTTGAAGTATCCATCAGAAATAACGTTTTTTCAAAGGTGTTTATGACTCTTGATATTCAGGGATGATCCAGCCAACTGCGAGATTCATAAGTTTAATGTGACTCCACAGCAATTTGGATTTTGGTGATGGTTTGAGAAGGAGGGAGCAAAAGGGGTACTCCACTTGTGCGCAGCTGAGTCGTTGGGTCCCATTACAAAGTGGTGTAGATTTAGGGCCAGCTGTACGACGCGCAAAATAGGGCCTCGCAAATTGCGAGTTTTTTGCGACTCGCTATTTGTGAGGCGCTATTTTGGATGTACAACAGTGTGTATCACACTGTTTGCGATTCCCAATGTGGTCGCAAGTTGAGGGACTCATAAATATTAATGATCCTCTCGCAATTTGCGACTCCATTGGGAATGGCAGGCTCTCCCAAGTATGGTGGCCTGCTGGGCTCAGCAGACCACCATGTCTGGGACTGCTTTTAAATAAAGCAGTTTTTTTTTTAATGCAGCCCGTTTTCCTTAAAGGAAAACGGGATGCATTTTTAAAAAAAGAAACGTTTTCGTTTCATTTTTAAGGGCAGGTAGTGGTCCCTGGGACAACTTCCTGCCCTTGAAAAATATTTTCCCCTGCATTTGCAAAGGGGAAGGGGTCCCCTGGGGACCCTTTCTCTTTTGCGAGTGCATTATCACCCTCTTGAAGAGAGTGGTAATTTGCGAATGTTTTGCGCCCGCAATTCTGGACGCAAAACATTCTTATATGGGCTTGCGCTCGCTATTAGGAAGGGAACGCCCCTTCCTAATAGCGAGTCTCAAAACCTATTTAGCGACTCGCCAATAAAGTGCGACTCACTAAATAGGCTTTATACATGTCCCATGCTGTTTTTGCATGCGCAAACGAGTTCGCAAACCTGTTTGCGCATGCAAAAACGGTCGTACATCTGGCCCCTGGTGCTCCTAGGTTATACCGGAGATATCTTGGCCGGTGCAGAATCAGGCAAGTTACGACGAGGTGCAGTGGTGCATAAGAATCCAGATAGAGTGGTACAAGGCAATAGGAGCCAATGAACTACAGAAAGCCTCTGTGATGAAAGTGTGTGACTGGAGGTGTCAGTATGTCAAAAAGAACAAGAAGACAGTCATATGAGACAGTATTTATCTGGAAAGTAAGAATTAAGTCCAAGAAGGGAAATGCAGTATTCAGGGGGTCAGGAGAGTGCTCTTGAAGGCAAATATAGCTCTTCCACCATCTTCTTGGTACTACTTTTTTATTGTAATTGGATTAATATGGCGCTTACTTCCCCTGACGAGACCTTGAAGTGCTTTACGGCGAATAGTATGCTACTCTGAATTCCGGTTAGTGGTTAATCTAGTGATTATTGGTGGTTATTGAGGTTAGTCATGTGCTCTCAAGAAAATCTTGGATGCATTTACTCCAGCTGCTTTGTGATATACTAATACCAGGTAGGTGTGATCATTAGTGGGGGTTATGTGGTTTCAGGTGAATGGTAGGTGAGATAGATTCGCTTGCGGGGAATAGACAATGTTTGATTACGGGGACAGTGTTTTAAAGAAGAGACGTTAAGATCTATGAAATTAGGTATCTGTAGATTTTTGTGAGTGTTAGCGATCATTGAGATAAAGCTTGTGTGGGCAGATATGCAGTGTTGTCTCCGAGTCATGTTTCGGTAATGAAGACAACAATGAGTACGAGTCAGTTATTACAATCAAGAGGTTCTACAGTTCTTGATAACGGATTTTACGGTGATAATTATGATGATGCCGGTGAGCGGAGATTTCGTAGGATGATATAGTGGGATAGAGGTTGGAGTGGGACAAGAGAGGGCTTAAGGTGGAAGAGATGAACACAGGACTGTAGTATCTCCAGGACATTTACAAGAGATTTGACATGGTTATGGGAGTTTGCAGAGGGAAAATATTGATGGAAGGTAGCACATGGGCAAAACAGAATGGATGTGGTGAGTGAAGGCAGATGAAGTGAAGCATCTTTTGAAAGGTTTGAATATAATATGACTGGCGAGGGAGGGTCAGGAGGAAAGATGGCAAAAGAGCTTTTTTGGATATTTTTAATGAGCTGTCCAATCCAAGACTACTGTGCTTGAGGTTAAGATCTTCTGACTACTTATGTAGGAAGTTGTGTTTGTTTTTATTCCAGTTAGTGGCCTCCTTCGGAGTGGACAATCAACCTGACACCATCATGTTCAGTTATTCCTAGGGCTCGTCACTATCAATCTTGCCATTCATTTTGCTGATAAAGAGTAGACCATAGGGAAGCCTATCATCATTAAATTAACTAAAGTGAATTTGTACCAATTTTACATGGATCTGAATACCACCCATAGTTTGATATGTTTGGTTTTGATTGGATTCCCGTCAAAGTTTTGAGAGCAGCTTTGAATTTGATTTGAATGACTAGTTAAACTGGTCCCAACTGCAACTGGTGGCCCTGTGAGTGAGGTATTCATGTTTACATTTCTAAAGTAATGATCTCTTTACATCAATACTGATGAAAGTGCTGGGGCAGGTGGGTGCTGAAAGCTAATGCTGTCACCCTTAAGATTTAAGGGCCATATTTCAGGGTGGAGGAAGACCTAAGTCCTGTTGTGACAACTGAGGAAAATGGTAAACTGCTCTGAGAGCCAAAAATAGGTTTACAATACCAGGAAGAATTGCCTGGATCAAGTGGTCCGAACTGTTGAGAAATGATGTATGTCTTAAGGACTGCAAGAGACTGGAGACATTCCACTATGTCATAAAGATCTCCATTACAAGTATACTTGATGGAGCTAAGGTGAGATCTCATGGCATGAACCTCTTTGGACAACAGATCTACTCTTGCTCTGGTTTTGCTGTGTTACCAGCTACTCACTACCCCATAGGTAACAATTGCTTTAAGAAGCTACATTCCTCCTGCCACCATGATGCCTTGACACTCTACCTCACCCCACCACTCAAGTGTAAATTTAGCTTCAACTTTATCTGCCCCACAAACTATGGGGGAAAAACAAATATTGTTAAGACTGGGTGACCAGTGCATAATTTGAGCCAGAGGGGGCCACCGGCACCCATTTTTGGGACTGAAACTCATTTTTCCGCATTAGATATTTACCAAGAGCAAGAGAAAGAAGAGCACAAAAAAGCAGAAAGACAGAGGAAGAGAAAGATGGAAATAAAACTTCACAAAGGGAGAAAGCAGGAACCTGAAAGAGTAAGAAAGAGTAAGATAAAGGGGCAGGGAGTGTCTGGTAGTGAATTAAATGGCATGAAATTGTATCCAGTTGCTTGCTATCGCATATCTAGTGCACTGTGAATCTTAAGTTATAAAAATACTCCTTTTTGCTGACAGACTTGACTGGACAGCTTAATGTATTAGGTACTATTTTTTTTTATCGTAGTCGTTATTCCCACCCGATTAGCAACCTTCTCTTGTTCTTCTGATAAGACATTTAACAGAAGATTTTGCATTTTTTGAATATATACCAAAGCAGTACCACTCAGGTGGTGGGTGTGAACTGTCTCAAGCTAAAATGTCCCGCAGGACCAAGAGGGCAAATTGCCCTTCTCAACTGAGTTGGTTGTCCAGACAATAGTGCTTTGTGAAAGTATGGAGGGTCAATGCCTGGCAAATGTCCGGGACAGGCACCCCACATGCCAACACAGTGGTAGCAGCTTTGGCTCTAGTGAAGTTAGCCAGTAAGCCCAAAGCAAAATCCAATGGTCCAGCACCCAAATAGCAACAGATATTAAACATTTGTTATGACATAAATAATTGTCGACAGTTCGTCTTTCAAATAAAAACCATGGACTTTCAGCAGAGATGATTCTTTTCCTTTTTGATCCTTTATTCAGAAATTTTCTTTCAACATGTTAAAACAGACCATAGCCAACGCGATTCATCCTCGCGGACTTCTTCAGGGCTATAAACAATACATATATATACATAAAATTAATATACACTATTTACACAAAATTTTTCTTTTTATATTACACTATATACAATTCAAACAATCACAGCATCTTATTAAGTAAAAATAAATATAAACATGAATGTACAAACCATAGTGGTTCGAGGTTCCCAATTCTTTATGATTAAAACAATGAATTGACAGTTCTTTTAACATGAAAGAATAAAGCAAAAGTACTCAAAACTCATTCCTTCCTTTTGCCCAACATTCATGTTTATATTTATTTTTACTTAATAAGATGCTGTGATTGTTTGAATTGTATATAGTGTAATATAAAAAGAAAAATTTTGTGTAAATAGTGTATATTAATTTTATGTATATATATGTATTGTTTATAGCCCTGAAGAAGTCCGCGAGGATGAAACGCGTTGGCTATGGTCTGTTTTAACATGTTGAAAGAAAATTTCTGAATAAAGGATCAAAAAGGAAAAGAATCATCTCTGCTGAAAGTCCATGGTTTTTATTTGAAAGACGAACTGTCGACAATTATTTATGTCATAACAAATGTTTAATATCTGGTGCTATTTGGGTGCTGGACCATTGGATTTTGCTTTGGTTGTTTGAAGCGTGGAGCTTCAGGAGATTTAGAGGTTTTGGATCTCCGGTCATTAGCACCATACTTTTACATAATCTCACTAGGGATAGGTGCGGTTGTGCTTTGCCCCAAATCCTCTCTTTTTTCTAACAAATTAGCCAGTAAGCCCCCCTGAGGGCAGCATTTTGGTCAATGTGTAGCAGATCCTCATGCGGAGCATAGCCAGCCAGAGACGGTCCTCTTCTGCTCAGTCTTGCTCCAGCTAATCCAATAAAGAATTGTTCTGAGTGAGTTGATAAAGAAGTTTTCTCAGGTACGATCAATATACAAACTAAGGGCCCTTTTCAGATCTAATCAATGGAGTTGATGGGGAGGGCAAAGAATGCTGGAATGCTGATGTTCTGCCCGACATGAAATGGAGTAACTACCTTCAAAAGGAAGGAGATTCAAATCCATACAACCAGTTTATCTGGATAGAAGGTAATATAAGGTGGATTGACAGAGAGGGCTTGTAGTTCATTTACCCACAGTGCTGATGTTATGCCTAGAGAAATGCCATATTGAGTGTGAGCTGCCGAAGAGGACAGGTGTGGAAATGTTCAAAAGGAGCACACATGATGAATGTAAGAACCAAGTTCAAATCCCATTAGGGCAAACTAAATGGAAAAAGGTGCAACATATACTGTAAACCCTTAATAAAATGCATTAGTATAGGCGATTTAAACAAAGCGAGCTGGTCCAGCAACAGGAAAACGGATGGAAGAGCCGATAGATACGCTGTAACAGTACCCAATTCAAGTCCTTGCTGGGCTAGGGACAACACTAACACTATTACTTCGGACAGCTTAGCATGAAGTGGGTCAATCTGCTTAGCAGTACACCAATCCAAAAACTTATCGCAATGGCCGACATATACAGATTTGGTTTAGGGATGCCTGGCTGCCAAGTTGACCTGAACAACTTCATGAGGAAGATCAAAAGCACTCAATTGCTGCAGCTCAATCTCCAAGCATGGAGATGAAGCATGATGCAGGATCCTGCCCTGCTGCTGCAACAGATCCTCCCAAAGCAGCAGCCTGATTGGAGGACAGATGCTCAGGAGTTTTGGAAACCACACTCTCTATGCCCAATCCAGTGCCACTAGAATGACTTCGGCCTGGTTGCTCCTTATTTGCTTGAGAAATCTGGGCAGGAGTGATATCAGCAGAAAAGCGTATAAGTCCACAGTTCCACCCTACGCAAAATGAGATGCCTTGGACACTGAGCATTCTCGGCAGCAGCAAAAAACTGAGGAAGAGTCCCGCCTCCGGATGTTGCCACCATTCGTGATCTGCGAGGCGCTGATGGCAGAGTTTGTCTGCCTTGACACCCTGAGTTTGTCTGCTCTGATGCTGAAAGACCCCGCCAGGTGGCAAACCACCAAGAAATTCTCCTGGCATTCCAGAGACACTGTGCCTCCTGGCACAGGGTCCACAACCCGGCCACACTCTGCCTGTTGCAGTACCACATGGCAGTGTTGTTGTCTGTGATCACCTGTACCAGCTTCCCCTTGATGGATGGAAGGAAAGCTTTTAACACTAAGCAGATGGCTCGGAGCTCCAGCAGATTGATGTAGAGGTAAGCCTCCTTTGGAGAACAAAGGCATCTAATGGCCACTTCTCCCATGTGGCCACCAAAGCCTAGGAGCCTGTCAGCTCCGACTAGGGTAGGGTGAGGGATCAGTCATTGACACAAATGCAGACCAGCAGCCACAACTGCAGACCTTTTGCAGTCTCCTCTGAAATCTGGATTTGATCGGGGAGATTCCAGTGGTGCTGTGCTTACTGGGATTTCAAATCCAACTGAAGAGCCTACATATACCGTCTTTCGTGCTTCGCCAGCAGAATGCAGGAGGCTATCAGTCCCAGCAGCCTCAAAGTCCTCCTCACTGTGATCCAGCACAGTGGTGGAAACATCGGGAACACAGTTCAAATTTCCCTGACTCCCTTTTCTGGGTGAAAGACGCAGAAATCCACTAAGACCACAATGGCTCCGATGAATAGAAGCATCTGCAAGGGAGTCAAGTGGGACTTCAGCACATTGATAATGAACTCCAAAGATAGTAGGAGGTTCACTGTAGTCTGAAGGTGGGCGATGACTGCTTGCGCTAGCCCACCTTTAATAGCCAGTCATCAAGGTAGGGGAAGTCTGGGAACCCTGAAGATATGCTGCATACTGCCATCATATCATGAACACCTGAGGAGCCTTGTTAAGACCAAAAAGCAGTAGAAAAACTGAAAATACACGTGACCTACGGTGAAGAGCAGGTGATGCCTCCGGTCCAGGCCAGAACTCTCCCCAGCAGCTCCGCTTCACCGCCGCACCACCCAGAGCAAAGTCCTCCCGTGAGCAGGGTTCATGCCGGCAGCCTGTTCCAACTTCACAGGGGATCCCGGCCAGCCCACCTGGTGTCCCCCTCGCCCTCTGCCTACATGTTTTTTCTTCCTCGCTGCCCACTGTTAATCCTTAATTTCCCCTTATTCACCCTGATTAATTGATTTAATTGTGCAATTCAGTCTTTTCTCGCCGCTGCCACCCCTGCGGCCCCTCCCCCTGGCACAGCCCTCGCTCCCGCCTCCCTTCCTCTAGCCCCGCCCCCCTCCCCTACTTAATGGCGGCCATTGCGGGGGAGCGCGTGTGAGACCTTGATCTCCGGTCCTGGCCAGCACTCTCCCCAGGAGCTCTGCTTCACTGCCGCACCGCCCAGAGCAGAGTCCTCCCGTGAGCAGGGTTCGTGCCGGCAGCCTTTCCGAACTTCAGAGGGGATCCCAGCCAACCCGCCTGGTGTCCCACTCGCCCTTTGCCTATAGATTTTTTCCTCCTCGCTGACCACTGATAATCCTTAATTTCCCCTTATTCGCCCTGATTAATTTATTTAAATGTGCAAACTCAGTCTTTTCCCGCTGCTGTCGCCCCTGCGGCCCCTCCCCCTGACACAGCCCCCGCTCCCGCCTCCCTACCTCTAGTCTCGCCCCCCTCCAATACTTAATGGTCACCGCTGTGGGGGAGCGCGTGTGAGACCCCGACCACCGGGACCTCTGACACCTACGCTGACTACACCCTAAGAGGCATCCTCCTCAACGTGCGCTCCGTACACGAACACACCATAGAGTTCTGGAACCTACTCGACTCTCTCTCGCCCGACATCGCCTTCTACACAGAGACCTGGACAAACACCGCCTCCGCCCTTTACATCAACACCGGCATCCCGGACAGATACAAGATCCAGAGGAAGGACCGCCCCACCCACCCGGGAGGGGGCCTCACCATCGCACACAAGAGCAGCCTCCGCCTCACCACCTCCAGTGAAACCTTCCCCTATGCCGAACACCTGCATTTCCAGATGCAAATCAGCCCCAACACCACACTCCGAGGAACCCTCATCTACTGACCCCCCAGCCCCCGGACACCCTTCACCACCACCATCACAGACTTCATCGCACCCCACGCCATCGCATCCATGAACTACATACTCATTGGAGACCTCAACTCCCACCTCAACAACCCCGGCAACCCCAACTCCACCATCCTCCAGGACAACCTCGCCAACATCAGACTCAACCAACTCGTCACGACACCCACACACAGAGTGGGACACACCCTCAACCCCATCTTCACTTTAGGCAACAGCATTCACTTCAGCCACACAACGCAACCACCATGGACCGACCATCACTGCGTCAACTTCACCGGCGACAAACCCAAGGCACCAAAACCAGCCCCCCACCCAGCAAGGTTACCGATGAGCAACTGAATTCCACCCTCACCTGAGACAACCTCACCTGGGCATCTGATGCAAGCACCACAGCCAGAGAACGCCACACTTGGATCTCCAACTGTGGAGAGGAGCTCGCCCCGCTACGCAACCCGGGCAAACAGCGCCCCAGGAAAGCCGCTTGGTTCACCACCGATCTCCAAGAAGCCAGGCGCACCTGCAAGTGCCTGGAAAAGAACTGGAGAAACACCAAGACAACCTGCAGCCACTCCACCTACAAGGATGCCATGACTGACTACCACGACCAAATCAGAACAACCAAAAGGAACTTCATCCACAACAAAATCCTCGCCAACTCCAAGGAACTCTTCAGTGTCATTCAGGACATCACCCCATCCCAAGACCTCTGCAACAAGCTTGGGACCTACTTCAACCTCAAGATCATAACACTCTACGACAACTTCGTCGGCCACCCACTAGACGCCACAGCCGGCCCTCCGCCCCCCCCAGAGACATCAGCCAGCCCACCATCTCCAACTGGACAAATATCACGACCGATGATACCGCCATGACCATGAAAGGCATCCACTCAGGGGCCCCCACCGACCCCTGCCCCCCACACATCTACCACAGGGCTGCAGACACTATCACACCTGAACTGAAATGGACCATCAACACCACCTTCTCAACAGGCACTTTCCCAGACAACTGGAAGCGCGCAGAAGTCAGGCCCCTGCTGAAGAAGCCCACGGCCCACCCCACCGACCTCAAGAACTACCGGCCCAGATCGCTCCTCCCCATCACAGCCAAAGTGTCAGAGAAGGCAGTCAACAGGGAACTAACATGATTAATCGAAAAGAACGCCATCCTCGCCCATCCCAATCCTGATTCCGAAGCAACCACAGTACCGAGACCGTCCTACTCACCGCCACAGACAACATCCACATCCTCCTGGACCAAGGCCACTCTACAGCCCTCATCCTCCTTGACGTGTCTGCAGCCTTCGACACCGTCTGTCACCGCACACTAGTTGACAGACTACACAATGCTGGCATACAAGGAACCGCCCTGGACTGGATCTGATTGTTCCTTACTGGAAGAAGCCAAAGGATCAGACTACCACCCTTGCTCTCCACCCCCATGGAAATCACCTGCGAAGTCCCACAGGGGTCATCACTGAGCCCGACCCTCTTCAACATCTACATGGCCCCCCTCGCAGCCATCGTCCAACAAAACGGCCTTAACATCGTATCGTTTCTCCACACCTGGAAGTGAATTAAATAACATTAGGAGGCCTTTCATGTTCAAGCAAAAACGCACAAATTTCGATGAAAGAGATAACACCCCCCTTACGACATGCTTCAGAAAGGTAAAAATGGTCCGTTTTCCAATTCTGCGTCTTTGAATTACATCTCACATTTGTATGTGGATCTTCAATTTTAGAGATAAAATGAGCATGTTTAAAGTGATTTTCATGCTTCCAGGGGCCCTAAATGCAAGATTTGTGTAATGGGTAAAAGTGAACGAAAATGGCCAATTTACTCACTCTGAGGTCTCAAAGAGAGTTTCTTCACCCTGGAAATTGAATTAAATAACATTTGTAGGCATTTAATGTTCAAGCAAAAACGCCAGATTTTTTACAAAAGAGATAACACCCCCCCATTACGACATGCTTCTGAAAGGTAAAAAAGGTCAGTTTTCAAATGTTGCATTTTTTAACTACATCTCACATTTGTACGTGGATTATCACTTTTAGAGATAAAATGATCATGTTAAAAGTGATTTTCATGGGGCGTGGCCAAGATGGCGAGTGGGTAGGATGCGTTTCTCTCGTCTCCCCACTCCATGCTCCCAAAGTGGCCCACATAGCAGCAAAACCCCCTCTAAATGACGTCTAAATGGGGGGAATTCACACCGGTCCGTGCCCCAGAGCTGTGGTGAATCGTTGTGGAGACACGTCCTGAAGCAGGGAGAGTTCCGTGGAGCCGAGCAACCGAGGGCGGAGAATGGCGGCCGGAGCAGCGCAGACCTGGTGAAGCCGTTCTGGGTCCAGATCGTCACCGGCAACAAGCTGCAGGAGTGCATTGCCCACGGGAGACGGGCTATGCCCTGAAGGGAGCGGAGGAGAGGCGTTTGTGGGTCAAGACTCCCACGAGCGTCACGTAGTGACGTCGCCTCGGCCGGCACCCCACTGCCCAGGGTGATAAGGTAAGCGGCAGATGGGCTGAGCCAGAGGCGAGGCCTGGCGCAGAAGAGGAGGGTCGGGCTCGACGAGGATTGCCCGCAGGGACCTGGCCTCATCAAGGGGCCAGGCGACGGCCCACCACTTCCCTGGGCATCACAGCCAGAGGCACCGACTGGCAGAGAGCACGACAGTGGCACCGGCGGAGCTGACGGCCCAAGGCGGAGAGAGGACCCGATAGCGCGCAGCAGTACCTGGCATCGAGAGCCCATACACACACCCTTAAGGCAGAGGGCCACAGCGGCAGGCCCCACGGAGACTGTTTTTGGGACGCTCATACCCCAGGGAACTACCGCGGGGAGCCAGCGCTGCTATCGAGTCTCACAGGACGCACGTGGTGCGGCAGTCCAAGCACTAACCCCCAGGTGAGAGGCATAGACTCCCCGAGAGGGTGGGAACACCGAGAGACACAGGCGAGGGCCCGAGTGCGTGGTAGGCCCCCAGGTGGGAGTGGACTGGAAGCACTGGAATACCCCATTGTACATCGCTACAAGGAGGGCTGAGCTGCACCACACGGCGCAAGGAGATGAAGAGATAGTAAAAGTGGGGGATTGGCACCCAGTGCGAGTGCCGGGGGCCTTCTTTGCGGGGTCGGACCCCGGAGACTTTTCCAGGAATCCTAGCAGAGAGGGTGGAAGTGGCATAGTATCACCTTAACAGCCGGGGGCACAAGGCGGCGCATGGCCGAAGAGACACGCAGATGGGGCCATCAGAGTCGGCGAGCATGACCAGTCCTTCCTCCGGTAGCCAGGCACAAAGGCTGAGGGAGAGAGCGGGCATACACCAGGAGGAGCACGGGTAGGAGGCCCCTGAAGCTTTGGTGAGAACCGCATCTGATGAGGGACTCTTGAGGCGGTCCCCACCCCACTAGAGACAACGTCCACAGGGATATTCACCTAGGCACGCTGGCAGACAGATACCTCCTGGGGCCAGGAGCCACACTACTACACAATAGTGAGCAACGGTCTGGAGAAGCAGGGAAGCCGACACAGCCATGTCTTCGTTGCGAGGTAAGAAAGATAGAAATCTTAAAGAGATGTTGGCCAAGCTTCCCTCATCCAGCGGTGGGGATGGGAGGCTTTCCCCCACTACGCACACGGGGCAGGACACTGATGCCCATGACGCTCCGGTCACTCGCGCCTTTCTGGAAACAATCTTTGGCACACTGAGGGACGACTTCCAGGCAATGAAAGGAGACATTGCGAGGGAGATGAAAGAGGTGCGAAGGGACATCGACGCGGTGGGTGAACGAGTGGTATCCATTGAAGACCAGGAACAGGCGCGGGAGGAGGAAATAGAACAATTGCTGCAGGAGATCCCCAGGCTTAAAGAGCAGCAGATTGACCTTCAAGCGCACACAGAGGACTTAGAAAACCGCTCTCACCAGAATAATATTTGAGTTAGGGGAGTGCCATCCAAGGAGGAGGGGTCGGACATAACTCAATACCTGCAGGGTCTCTTCCGGAGCTTGCTGGAGGTCCTGCCGGACTTTGATATTAAGTTCGATAGAGCTCACCGAGTGGGCCTCCTGCGTTGGGTGCTTGCTCCCCCTCCAGATATATTGGCGTACCTTCCAGATTTCCAACTCAAAGAGTGCATACTACGAGCTGCCAGGGACAAACAAACCATACGCTACCAAGACCACCCCATTGCTCTATACCATAACCCTTCAGAAGCGGAGGGAGTTTTGAGTGGCTACAACACATCTCCGGAACCAGGGTATAACGTACTCATGGGGGCACCCATTTTGATTAATCTTCAAGTGTCAGGGCACCTCCACCAACTTCGGTCACTGCAAGACACTTGTCAGGTGTTGGGCATTGAGGACCCACAGCAGAAGAAAGCGGAGATCCAACAGAGAGAGGTCCCTGCAGGGAGATGGCAAAAAGTCACCAGCAAGCGCAGCACAGACCGTGCGCTGGGACACGACCCAACAACTATGGCACAAGAAAGACAGTCGGTGCTGGAGACGTTGTTGAGAGGGAAATCCCCATATGTGGATATCCAGGACGAGTGAGGGGCAGCCACGGTACATAGGTCCCTTACCGATGGTGCAGGGGAGATCAGCAGCTCTGGACTCGCTGATCATGGTGAAGACTCCTCATGAAGTCACACAGACATCAAGGGACAGATAAGTGGGAATAGCGGGTTGGGTGGGCAGCAGGGCTTTCCGCAGGGAGTGGGGAGGCAATGGGAGGATCTCTCTTTTTTTCTCTTGGGCCACATTACGCTACAGACACTTTGGACTGCCAAGGACACGGGACTTTGACCTCCAGGTCCTGAACTATATTGTTTTTTTTAGGGTTCCAGTTGAGGTTAGGGAGGGGTGGTTTGAGCTCTGGTACTCACACGGGAGGTCCACAGAGGCATACTGTTCTGGAAGGGAGCGCACTCCCACCAGGGCAACTGCAAGAAGGAGGCAGGAGGAGGTCGAGGGAGGATAATAGGCAGCACCCGAGCCACTCTTAACCTATGCTGCACAACACACTGAAGGTCCTCACACTCAACGTGAAAGGCCTCAATAACCCGGTTAAGAGAAAGGCGATCCTCTCCTATCTGGAGAACTCGGGAGCGGAAGTGTGCCTGCTGCAGGAAACCCACCTACTCTCAAAGGATTGACATCGGTTGAAGTCGCGAGCCTTTCCACAACAGTTCTTCTCCTCCTCTCTGGACAAAAAGGCATGGGTGGCAATCCTGATCTCTAAACGCTTTTGAGGGGAGGTCAGGGACAAAATTGCAGAAATCAGAGGGAGACTTCTAGCATATTCGCTTCAGCTAGGTGGCCATACCTGGGTAGTAGGTTCAGTGTACTCCCCTAACTCGGGTCAAGAACGTTTCCTCCAGACAGTTTTTACAGAGGTCATGAACAGGCAAGAGCGTTTGACAATGGTGAGGGGTGATTTCAACATAGTGATGGACGCAGCCACAGATAGATCAGGGAGCCGCTATACACATACGGGAAGTTTGACACAAGATGGAGTTGGTTGGTTCCAGTCCATGGGATTGCTGGATTGCTGGAGGGACAAACATCCCCAAGCCTCACAATACCCGTTTTACTCACATGTTCATGTCTCCTTTGACCACCTAGATCCCATAATAGGTACGACGGAATTTAGTAAATTGGTAGATGACGCTGCCATCATCCCTGCAGCGATTTTAGATCACGACACAGTGGTGATATCTGTGTGGGTCCCGCCGCGGTGCAAGTCACTAGGGGACTGGAGACTGAGGAGAGCATGCTACGTAAAGAGCCAGTGACGATGCAGATCACCACGTGTATTAAAGAGTATCTGGAAGTGAACGATACACAGACATCTCTGAGGCCATGCTGTGGGAAGCACTGAAGGTGGTAGTAAAGGCGACCTGATAGCCATCGCAGCGGCAGAGAACAGGGAGCATAAAGATAAGCGGGACCAACTGGGGGCACAGGTAAAAGAATTGGAATGGGTCCATAGACTGGTGCGCCAAGTTTATGAAGGCAACTGAAGGCAGCGAGGGCGCAACAAGCAGGGCTGGATCTCGACAGAGCGGAATATGCCGCACTGAGATTAAAGTACTCCTACTACATAGGCAGGAATAAGACGGGGCAAATGTAAGTAAACATACTCAGGGCCAAGATCCAAAAATCTAGGATCAACGTCTTCAAGACTAGCACGGGGGAAGAATTAACGGAGGACAAGGATATAGCGCAGGCATTCAGGGACTTCTACGCTACCCTATATCACGGGGCAGTTCTATCGGAGCAGCTTATGACATCGTACCTGGAGGGGGCGCGCATAACCGAGATATCTAAAGATAGGGCGGATCTGTTGGATACCCCCATAACACTCGAAAAAGTGATTGGGGCGGTCTTGCGGCTTAAACTTCTTAAATCGCTGGGGCCAGATGGGTTTTCGGCAGGTTTTTACAAGACCTTCTGCCAGGTCTTGGCACCTATATTGACAAGGCTCTTTAATTCATTCGGGGTGCTGGGTTCGATCCCTTCTGAGATGCTGTCGGTAACCATCGTGGTGCTCCATAAACCCGGAAAGGATAAAACGTTATGTGGTATCCCCCCTGGACTTGAAACTGTTCACAGGCATATTAGCAGCGAGACTCGGCCCACTAATGCCCGGGATTATAGAGCCAGACTAAGCCGGCTTTGTCCAGACGCAACAAAGCGGGGACAACACTAAGCGAGCTCTCCACCTCATAGCTAAATCTCATCGTACGAGTATGAATGTACTCCTCTTGACGGTGGACGCGGAGAAGGCGTTTGACCTTGTTGACTGGGGGTATTTGGAACTACCACTTCGGCGTCGGTAGCCGTTGTGGAGTGGAGCAGGGATGAGTCCGAAAAGAGATATTTTTTTCAGGACATTGAGCTAGCGGGGTTGACCTTATGGAAGATTCCATTTTTAAAAAGGGCAGACAGGTCGCAGAGTTTAGGGAGGTCTCCCGTAACAAGGCCAGTCATGGAGGCATGGGACAAGGTGGCTACAAAACTATCCCTCACGTCATTCCTCTCCCCTCTGACACCAATATTGGATAATCAGGAGTGTACTCTGGGCCTAGATAGCAGAGCATTCGCGGAATGACACAAGATACCATGCAAGGAGGCGGGTAATTTCTCTGATCTAGACGGCATAGTACAATTTGCACGGCTGTGACTAGACCACGCACTGCCTGAAACAGAGCGTTTCCGCTATATGCAAATTAGGCACTGGTTGCTTCAGCTTGAAGTTCAACCGAAGGTATGGCGAAAATTAACGGGCTATGAAAAATGGTTGCTCACTAAAAAGGACGACAAGAAATTAATCTCAGAGTTGTATGACATGATCCGCCAAAAGCCACATCCCACCACTAGCCAGAAACATTTGGCAATAGAATTAGGGCGGGAGTTGTCACAAAAGGAATAGGGTGAGATATATTACAGGACTAAGCACACTGCAAGAATCACAGCTAGCAAAGAAACGGCCATTAAAATAGCTACATATTGGTACCTTACCCCTGTACGCCTTAACACAGGGAACCCGGAACGTAGCCCAACTTGTTGGTGCGACTGTGGAGCGGAGGGCACCCTTTTGCACTTATTGTGGGACTGTCCCGTGCTAGCATCATACTGGCCAAAGATCCTGGACAAGATAGATGTGAGGTTCGAGACTCAGATTCCACGATTCCCGTCATATATAATCCTGGGATTGCCTAATGCATTGATGTTCCCTTTGAAATTGCGAAAAGGGAAACAGATGGGCTTGGCATTAGGGGCTGCGCTTCAGAATATCCTATCTCACTGGGGAACTGAGAACGTCCCTACATTCCTGGGAAGGCTCCACAAGATTTGGCATATTCTGGGGATGGAAAGGATTCATGCCTCCCTCACAAACTCCGAAGATACATTCAAAGATGTGTGGAAACCGTTCCTCCAACTGCTGTCGTCGGAATTCCACTAAATCACCTGCCCAAGATATCTCCGTCTTCTTAGGATAACCAATTCCGGGGAACATCCCGTGACACACCCAGTAACCCTCGATTAGGCAGAAGCCATGAGAACTAACCACTTAGTTGCTACAGAAGGAAGAGTACCATGGGGGATGGGAGGGGGAGGGGGAGCGGGATGGGTTGCAGTTCAAGGTTATTGTACTTTTTTCCTTTGTCAATCATCGCTTTGTATATGCTATGTGCGATACGAAGATACATGACGCGGATGGTCTGTAAATGCAGTTCTGGCTACGGAATAATGAGAACCTGTCAGATGTGGAATGTTACAATTGCTGGTATTACTAAATAAAAACAGAGTTAAACCTAAAAGCGATTTTCATGCTTCCAGGGGACCTGAACGCAAGATTTGTGGAATGGGTAAAAGTCAATGAAAATGGCCAATTTACTCACCCTGAGGTCTCAAAAAGCATTTCTTTAACTCGGAAAGTGAATTAAATAATATTTGGAGGCATTTAATGTTCAAGCAAAAACACCCGATTTTTGACGAAAGAGATAACACCCCCCTTAGGACATGCTTCAGAAAGGTAAAAATGTTTCCCTTTTCAAATGTTGCATCTTTGAACTACATCTCACATTTGTATGTAGGCATGATCCAATTGACATTTTGAATCATTTTTTGTACAGTCCAAAAAATCAATTTTCTGATTAAAAACGATGTTGAACTTTTAGTAGTGATGGTCAGTAGTGGTGATTTTTGAGTGTTTAATCTTTTGCCTGTAAATGACTGTTGAATGTGAATTATCACTTTTGAAACTAAAATAAGTGTGTTTAGAGTCATTTTCCTACCTGAAATCGGTCAAAATAGAAGCTGCTGAGTAGGAGGAAAAGTCTGTAAAAATTGCAATTTTGTTCACTGTGAGGCTTTGAAAAGAGGTTATTCAACATGAGGCACGATCCATTTGACATTTTGAATTATTTTTTGTATAGTCAAAAGAACTATTTGCTTATGGAAAATGATGAGGTAAAGTCTGGATGAGGAAAAGTCTGGAAAAATTGCAATTTTGGTCACTGTGAGGCTTTAAAAGGTGGTTATTTAACATGAGGCATGATCCAATTGACATTTTGAATAATTTTTTATACAGTCAAATAATCCATTATCTGATTAAAAATGATGACCCCGGACCTGTCGAACTTTCTCCAGATGGTCAGTAGTGGTGATTTTTGAGTGTTTTATCTTTTTACTGTAAATGACTGTTGGATGTGAAGTATCACTTTTTTTTTTTTTTTTTTTTTTTTTTAAAAGAAATTTTTATTGTTTTCACAAAAGTTATAACAAAGGACACGAAATCAGATCGTATACACATTAAAGTAGACAAAACATCATACATAATCATCATTTCTCCAAGTAGACCTAGATCGGGCCCCCTGAGGCCATCATTATCAGCCACCCTCCCCTTCTTCCCTTCAGTTTCTCTAGTCATCTGAGTCGGAAGACTCCTCATCAGAAAGAGGCGGTGGATCACATATGTTGCCCCTATATTTGTTCCATGCTCCCCACACTCTGACCCATTTTCGAGGACAACCCCGCCTGATAAATACAAAACGTTCAGCAAACATAGCCCCATCCATGTCCTTTTTCCACATCGACAGTAGCGGTGTCTCCACCGCTCCCCATTTTTGGGCTATGATCCGTTTAGCCATCATGTTCCCTACCGTCACCCAGCCCTGCGCATGGCGATTAAGATCTGTGGGCTCCCACACATTTAACAGACAGCGTCTGGGTTCTGGCAGCAGTGATACCCCGCACACCTGCGACATCGTTCGCAGCACTCGCCTCCAGAAGAGTTGAAGAACCGGACAGTCCCAGAGCAGGTGATAGAAGGTCCCCTCCTCCCCGCAGCCCCGCAGGCAGAAGGGATGTGGTGCTCTGCCCAGTTTGTGCAATAGGCTTCTGGTGAAGTATGAGCGATGTAGAATACGAAGTTGCACAAGACGCAGCCGCGAGGGTATACCCGCCTCGCGCGGTGACGCCAGCGCCTCCCGCCAATCTGGGTCATCGAAATCGCCGACCTCGTCAGCCCATTTCTCCCGCAAGACCCCCATAGGGTCCGGCAAATTGTTGATCAGTTTGCGGTATGTGAAAGATGTGGCCCGCTTAGGCATGTATTCGGTCAGCAGCCTGTCTTCCAGTGGAGATGCCTCTGGAACCTGCACACCTGGGGTTAACCGTGTCGTTAGGGCGTGTTTCATCTGCAGGTATCGGAACCATTCTGAGGGAGCCAGCTCATACTGTTGTTGCAAACGAGCGAATTGAACAACCTCCCCTTTGTGCCACACGTCGCCTATCACCGAGATCCCGATAGCGTCCCAAGCGGCAAAGCCCTTGCTGTCCCTGAGCCGTCCCAGTCGCTTCGTGTCCCAGAGAGGCGTAAGCTGCATCAGGACTCCGCGCCACCCCAGCCTGGCCTGTGCCACGTGCCAGAGAGACACAGTCTGACGCAGAGGGCCAATCAGCTGCGGGGCCAGCCGGGCATCATACAATGGGGCCAGCATACCCCTTTCGCCCAGTATATCCCTATCTGCCTTATACGCTGGATCAGACTGCGGCGCATGGAGCCACTGATTGATCACCTTGAGCTGCGCCGCCCAATAATACAACTGGATATCTGGGAGAGCAATTCCCCCATCGTACCACCCACAGACCAGTTTCGCCTGTGCAATGCGTGCTGGTTTGTTGCCCCAGAGTAAATTAGAGACTTGCGCTGCAACCGCTCGGAAATAAGCCGGTGGCACCGGATAAGGAGTATTTTCCAACACATAAAGAAACCTCGGCAGGGCCATCGTTTTAAAGAGCGCCGCCCTCCCCACCAGGGTCAGGGGCAACGTTCCCCAGTGCCGCACATCCTGCTTGAGGCGGTCCAGTTGAGGGCTTAAGTTACACCTGAAAAATTCCATCTGATTCAAGGCAACATGTATCCCCAGGTATTTGAACGACCCCTTCGCCACCTGTATCTGGCAGCCCTCCGACAGTCGAGGGGGGGGGCCCCTCAGCACCATGAGGACCGACTTCGACCAGTTGATCGTATAGCCAGATGCCCGGCCAAACACCTCGCAGATATTAAGTAATGTAAGGATGGATCGCCTCGGAGATGACAAGTAAAGCAGTATGTCATCCGCATATTGAAGTATCACTTTTGAAACTAAAATAAGTTTGTTTAGAGTTAATTCTTGGCCCAAAATCAGTCAAAATAGAAACTTCTGGCTAGGAGGAAAAGTCTGTAAAAATGGCAGTTTTGGCCAGAATGAGGCCTATGTGCAATCTTTTGACTGTAAATGACTATTGGATGTGGATCATCACTTTTTGAACTAAAATAATTGTGTTTAGAGTCATTTTCATGCTAGAAATCGGCAAAATACAAGCTTCTGACTAGGAGGAAAAGTCTATAACAATGGCAATTTTGGTTACTAGGAGGCCATAAAAAGTTGGTATTCAACATGAGGCGTGATATAATTGACATTTTGAATCATTTATTGTACAGTCCAAAAAATCCATTTTGTGATGAAAAACGATGACCCCATACCTTCGGAATCGTCTTCAAATGGTCAGTTTGAAGAATTTTGAATATTTATTCTTTTGACTGTAAATGACTGTCATATGTGAATCATACCTTTTAGCACTAATATAAGTATTGGGAGTCATTTTCATGCTCGAAATTGGGCAAATTGCAAGCTTCTGAGTAGGAGGAACTGCCTATAAAAATGGCCATTTTGGTCCCTGGAAGGCCTTAAAAGTGGTTATTCAACATGAGGTGCAATACAATTAACGCTTGTGGCGCACGTCCATAGGCCCTCTCCAGGGAGGCCCCCCTTTAAACCGGGGATTGTTTTAAAAAAAAATTCCCCTGGGGGAGACACGGAAGGCTTTCCGTGTCTCCCCCTGACCCCCCTCCCGCCCATCTGTGATTTCAGCGCGCTGCGAGGCACTCTGAAGTCACTGATTTACCCACCGGAGCCGAGGACAGCCGCAGGTAAGGTCGCGCTCGACTCCGATGGGGAAATCAGGCCGAAAATGGCCTCCCCAGCTGTCAGGGAGGCCTCGTTTGAAAGGGGAGAAAATGTTAACAAAAAAAGTAATAAAAAAAGAAAAATGTCCATTTGCTTTCCGTGGGGGCCAGCATCAGCACCTAGGGAAGCCATAGCTATAAAAAAAAAATAGAGAAAGAGAGAGATCTCTTTCTTTATATATATATATATATATATATATATATATATATATAGATATATAGAGAGAGAGGGAGAGAGAGAGAGAGAGAGAGTGTCTCTTTCTCTCTGTAGATGATATATGTATATATATATATGTGTCGGTGTCCGATTTGAAATCAAGTCGGGAGTGGTTGGACTATTGTGACGGGGCGGAGAACGTATCCAAGGCAGCAACGAGTCCATGGAACCCATGTTCTCAAGGCGATCTTGTGCCACCTTCTCTTCCCCTACAGCGGCCAGCGGTACCCTGCACAACGGACGAGTGGTACCCGTATCGTTCACAAGACTGGACACAAGAAACGGAACGAGATTCCTTTAATTCAGCCTTTCAGCACGACGAGACCACGCCCCCTGCTGACGTCACGTTGGTGGGTGTTACAAAGACAGCGGAATCCCGGAAGAAGACGTACGGCATTTCCCTGGAGGCGGAAGGAGAGTTGGAGTGGAGGCGAAAGAAGAACCCCAACCAGCCAGGAGGCCAACGACTCCTCGAGCCACCCCGCCACGTTCCCACGGGAGGAGCGTGGCTCGAACAGGTACAGGGACGGGTAGCGGGCTGGGTGGGAAGAAGGACACCGCATACGCTCTGAGCACCCGTACCGAACCAGTGGTTGTACATATCGTGTGGTCCGGAAAACCCCCTGCCCTCACTGAGCACTAACCCCGCTTACACTAAACGGAGCGATAAAAGCACTTGCGCACTCGGTTTCCCCCACTCCCGGTCCCTGTTGTTAGAGTACAGGACGATTGTCCTAATCCTTGGTTTCTTTTTCCTTTCTTCCTGTGCCGTCCCACGTGGGGATCCTGTGTCGACCGCTCCGGAACCACCACGAGAGCCAAAAAGTCCACCGAGTACCCGGAGGTGAAACTACGACCCCCATCCTCTCAGCCTGGAGTCGCCAAGAAGGAGCAAACCGGACTCTCCCTCTTCTGTAGCCTCACGACGGGCAGCCCGCCAAAAGAAAGTGTTGTACAAAATAAAACCCTCCTTACACCATCCTGGTCTGGATGCCGACTCTGTCACCGATACCCCGCCACAATTGGTGTCAGAAGTGGGATTGTCATCACAGTCCGTCTGTACTACCGATATGGACGCGCTCATCCAACATCTAATAAAGGGACAAGAGAAGCTGGAATGGGCAGTGCAGAGACAGATGACGTCGGCTCAAGCCGATCGGGATCAATTTCAGAACACCATCACGGCACACATAGAGAGTCTGCAGAAAACCGGCCCGGTCGCGACCATCCCTACACCCTTGGAGACTCGGCCACTATCAGTTCCAAATCCGTCAGGGATAGCGTTACAGAAGTACGTGCAAGGGGAGGATCCCGATGTCTTCTTAATGAACTTCGAGAGGGCCGCTAGGGCATTGGGGTGGCCTGAAGAGAAGTGGCCTTTCTTTTTAGCTCCGCTGTTATCGGGGGAGGCACAGTTCGCCTACCAGGTGGCTAACCCTACAGGAAATGCACCCTATCCGACCATCAAAGAGGTCATTTTGGATCACCTTGGTCTCGACGGTGAAGCCTATCAGCTCAGGTTTAGGAGGGAACGAGGCACACCAGGCGAGAACCCCAAAACCCTGTTCTTTCGTCTCAAGATGGCCGCAGACAAATGGCTAAGGCCGGCCTCCAGCACCAAGGAAGAGGTGATGACAAAGATATACTTGGAGCAGTTCATGGAAGCCTTGCCGTATGCCTCCCAGCGATGGCTGAAACAGCACCCGGGACTTTCAATAGATCAAGCCATCGAAATGGCAGCAAATTACGCCAGAGCACAACCAAAGACACTGGGGTGGGACGTTGAGAAAGGTTTGAAAGGACAAACACCCCTCAAAGTGGAGCGAAAACCGAAGCCAACGCCTGAACCTCCCCGACCCATGCCTATGAGGATAGATGGGCCTCCTGCCTGGGGACCCCAGTGTTTTGACTGTGGAGAATGGGGTCACATTGCGAGACTCTGTCCCAGGAAAAGACCAACAGAAGAACCGATGGAGGTTGGCTACCTCCCCAAGACTGTACTGTGCTCAGCCGAAATGGGAACCTCCTTTTATGTGAGTCTAAGAATGAACGGTTTGACAGTACAGGCCCTGTTAGATTCGGGGTGCAGGCAATCTGTAGTACGAAGGAGGTTAGTCCTCCCCAATCAATACGTCCCAGGAGCAGTGGTCCACATCAGATGTGTACACGGGGATGTTAGGCCCTACCCCCTCGCCCAGGTGACCCTGACGCCCATCGATAAAGACCTGTGTACAGTGAAGGTGGGGGTGGTGGATTCCCTACCTGAGGATGTGATACTGGGGGTGGATAATCCGGGGTTTATGTCCCTGTTTAAACGGTCAATGTCTCTTCCCCCTTCAACTGACCCCGAGTCCGTGGCTGCTCTTCTGTCTCCTGAGCCTTGGGTTCTAGACCGCAGTTTCCGTTTTGCGAAGGCTAATGACGCCACCCTGTTTAACGCCTGGCAGAGCGCCCATGTCTCACAGAATCAGGAGCCCAAAAAATACCCCAGATTCACAATAACCAAAGAACTCCTGTATCGGGAGGGAGTAGAGGGAGGGAACTCCCAGTTGTTGGTACCGGTGTCTTTCCGTGAACAAGTGCTCTTCTTTGCCCATACCCATCTCACCGCCGGACACAGCGGTAAAGAGAAAACTACCGATAGTATCTTCCGATATTTCTACTGGCTAGGGATTTATAAAGACGTTCAAGAGTACTGCACGAAATGCGAGATATGCCAGAGACAGAATGTACACCGACCTCCTGCAGCGCCACTCCAACCCTTACCCACCGTCGGACGGCCATTTGAAAGAGTGGGTATGGACTTGATAGGACCGCTGCCAAAGTCCTCAAGAGGCCACGTATATGCACTCGTAATAGTCGACTACGCGACCCGGTTCATTGAGGCATTCCCGTTGCGGACTCCGACGATGGCTCACATCGCCGAGAAGTTCGTCGAACTATGTTCCAGGGTCTGCTTCCCAAAAGAGGTCCTTACTGACCAAGGCACCCCCTTCACGTCCAAATTGATGAAGGAAGTTTGCAAAACGCTGGACATACATCACCTGCGTACCTCGGTCTATCACCCACAAACTGATGGCCTCGTCGAGAGGTACAACCAGACGTTAAAGACCACCTTAAAAAAGATGCTATCTGCCGAAGGATCCGAATGGGATCGACTGCTGCCACTGGCTTTATATGTGTTGAGGGCCCAGAAACAGAGCAGTTTGGGGTGTTCAGCGTTCGAACTGCTGTATGGGCGACAACCGAGGTCATTACTAGAAATCACCAAAGACGCCTGGGAAAATGAAGGGGAACAAGAGCAGAAGTCTTTACTCGACTATACACAGCAGCTCCGGTCCAAACTTGGGAAATTACGAACCCTGACGTCTTCTAACCTGGAACAGCAAAGGGTGAAGCAAAAGAAATATTACGACCTTGGGACAAAGCTTCGAAGATTGAAAGTAGGGGATTGGGCCTTACTTCTACTTCCTCCCAGTGCTAGCAAAGGCAAGAATGAGTGGAAGGGTCCCTACGAGGTCGTGGATACGGTAGGAGACACTACGTACCGACTAAAGATGTCTGCGAACAAAGTACAAACGTATCATATAAACCTGTTAAAGAAGTGGATAGGACCCCCTCCAAAAGGCCTGAACTTACTCATAACCACCACACACAAGGAGTGTTCAACGTTAAACGAGTTGATCATCAACGACGACCTCTCGGAACAGCGCAAAAAGGACCTAGGCGAGACGTTACTCCCGTTCGGGGAGATCTTCTCGGATCTCCCCGGAAAAACGACGTTAGTGGAGCATAACATCGACACCCATCCCGGGAAACGGGTAAAGCAAAAGCCCTACCGCATTCCGGCAGCACGACGAGAGGCCATAAAAAAGGAAGTAAATGACATGCTACGACTTGGAGTCATCCGACCCTCAAAAAGCGACTGGGCATCACCCATAGTGATGGTCCCTAAACCGGACGGATCAAGACAATTTTGTATGGACTTCAGAGCCCTGAACGCCATCTCCTCTTTCGACGCCTACCCTATTCCGCGGGTAGACGAGTTAATAGAAAAACTGGGAGAAGCGGCGTTTATCACCACACTGGACCTCACCAAGGGGTACTGGCAGGTGCCCCTCAGAGAAACAGACTGAAAGAAAACGGCCTTGATAACGGACGAAGGGCTGTTCGAATTTACGGTTCTGCCCTTCGGTCTTCACGGGGCACCTGCCACGTTCCAGCGCCTCAGGAACACTATTTTGCAACCATACCCCACATTCAGTTCGGCGTATCTGGATGACATCGTCATATACAGCAACACCTGGGAAGAGCACTTGACACATCTGCAGACCATCCTCGCCGCTTTACAGCGAGCAGGTCTGCATATTAATGCCAAGAAGTCCCGAGCAGCATTCCACCGGGTGAATTACTTGGGTTTCTTACTAGGGGACGGCACCATCACCCCACAAAACACCAAAGTACGGGCCATTGAGGAGGCCCCTTTTCCTAGCTCCAAAAAGGACTTGAGAGCGTTTATAGGGCTTATAGGGTACTACCGTAGGTTTATCCCCAGATTTGCTGACATAGCTGCCCCCCTTACTGATCTTCTTCGTAAGGGAGTAAAACCCCGGGATATCCTGCATCCCAGTCCAGAGGCCGTAAAAGCGTTTGTTGATCGGAAAACCACTATCACCACTCAGCTGGTCTTGTTATCCCCCAATTTTTCCAAACCCTTTGTACTCGCTACGGATGCATCCAATCTGGGTATATGGGCAGTCTTATCACAGGAGGGGGAGGACGGATTAGAACACCCGGTACTATACATTAGCCGTAAGCTGTTCCCGAGGGAGGCCAAGTACCCTACAATAGAACGAGAGTGCTTAGCCATAAAGTGGGCGGTGGACAAGTTACAGTATTATCTAGAGGGCAAACCGTTCATTCTATACACAGATCACGCTCCTCTTCGATGGATGTATACCAATAGGAGCCAGAATCCTCGGATTCTACGCTGGTTCCTCTCCCTCCAGCCGTATGCCTTTTCGGTACAACATAGGAAGGGGAAAGACAATGGGAACGCCGACTATCTATCCAGGGTCTTTCCTCTCCCCGATCGGGAGAATCCAGGGGGGGAGGAGTGTGACGGGGCGGAGAACGTATCCGAGGCAGCAACGAGTCCATGGATCCCATGTTCACAAGGCGATCTTGTGCCACCTTCTCTTCCCCTACAGCGGCCAGCGGTACCCTGCACAACGGACGAGTGGTACCCGTATCGTTCACAAGACTGGACACAAGAAACGGAATGAGGTTCCTTTAATTCAGCCTTTCAGCACGACGAGACCCCGCCCCCTGCTGACGTCACGTTGGTGGGTGTTACAAAGACAGCGGAATCCCAGAAGAAGACGGACGGCGTTTCCCTGGAGGCGGAAGGAGAGTTGGAGTGGAGGCGAAAGAAGAAACGTGAGGAGTGGAGAGGAGGAGAGATTGACACGCTGGAAGAGGAGATGAGTGGAGAAGACCCCAACCAGCCAGGAGGCCAACGACTCCTCGAGCCGCCCCGCTACGTTCCCACGGGAGGAGCGTGGCTCGAACAGGTACGGAGACGGGTAGTCGGCTGGGTGGGAAGAAGGACACCGGCTAAGCTCTGAGCACCCGTTCTGAGCCAGTGGTTGTACATATCGTGTGGTCCGGCAAACCCCCTGCCCTCACTGAGCACTAACCCCGCTTACACTAAACGGAGAGATAAAAGCACTTGCGCACTCGGTTTCCCTCACTCCCGGCCCCTGATGTTAGAGTACAGGACGATTGTCCTAATCCTTGGTTTCTTTTTCCTTTCTTCCTGTGCCGTCCCACGTGGGGATCCTGTGTCGACCGCTCCGGAACCACCCCGAGAGCCAAAAATTCCACCGAGTACCCGGAGGTGAAACTACGACCCCCATCCTCTCAGCCTGGAGTCGCCAAGAAGGAGCAAACCGGACTCTCCCTCTTCTGTAGCCTCACGACGGGCAGCCCGCCAAAAGAAAGTGTTGTACAAAATAAAACCCTCCTTACACCATCCTGGTCTGGTTGCCGACTCTGTCACCGATACCCCGCCACAACTATATACATATGTATGTGATATATATACATAAGTCTACAGAGTGAATTATATATATATATATATATATCCATATAAATATATATATATATATATATATATATATATATATATATCACAGCAAACACTTCCAGCACTTCCCTTCGGCGAACATGGAAGACAACGACCCACACGGAAGTTTGCAATCACAGGTGAGTTTATTTCTCCTTTCACTCACTCCTCACATGACGCGTTTCGGGCATCGAGTGCCCTTGATCTCATAGTGAAACAGCGGTACGATTTCAAAAATTAATACCATCTTTTTTTCTCTTTGTTACACCACGTGTTAATGGAGAGTGACAAAATACTTATAGTGTAGGCTTTCTTCTATGTAACAATACATAACCTTAGTTTTCGTTTAAGTCTATGGTATTTACACACAGTTTTATGTTTGTACAAATTTGCGCATGGTCCCCAAATGATTTTACCAACATATTAAGTGCAAATCACGCAAGATTTTCTCATATCCTCTATAAATTATGCGTCAAATATACACTGATTACGCAATGTATGCCGTTATATTGCGATATTATTTGATCTTACGGATTGGTACCTATACAAATCACGCTTATCACAATTCGTACCCGTGTGTAGATTTCAGCATAATTGCCAAATATGTGCAAAATACGCAACCCACATGTGCAAATTATGCAATAAATATATGTATACTGGTGCAAAATACGCATCATATAACATGTGCAAACTTATGCAAATGAATGTGCAACTTCCCACCTAAATGCAGGACTATTGTGCAATTGATGCAAGGGTATGTGCAAATTTCTGCATATAAATAAGTTGGATTACATATGTTGAGTACAATTACTGAGTGATTAGGACCATCCTATTTATACATAGCTGCCTAAATACATTTGGTTTTACTTATGAATTAAAGTGTCTAGTGCAAATATATCTCTAAATCCTACACTACAAAAAACTAGAGTAAAAACTCACAAATTCAAACTTGTCATTATAACTAAAGTGTATCAAGATTAGAAATAATTTAAAATGTTTAAAATCGAGGCAGGCTGGTCAAATATTATGATGTAGATTCTATTGTCGACAGCGGTCATGATCTTAATAGTACAATCACTCTATATCCCACAAGCCTGTGGGAATAGATATAATGTTCTATATCCACTATCTCCTGAGTGGGTCTATTGAATCTTTCGTCCTATAGATGTGCAACATTTCTCAAATTATAAAAAAGTGTGCATATCTTCTGTGTTATTAAGACCATTAGGAGATTTACTATCGAGTTCTAAAATATATTTAGTTTCCCGCTGTCTTAATGTTCTTTCTCTATTCCCTCCTCTTCCCGGAGCCAGAACTGAATCGATTACAAAATAAGACAGGCAATTAATATCCTTATTATGGACTTCTTTAAAGTGACGAGCGACCGGATATGCCGGGTCGCTGTTGATGATGGCCCGAAGATGTTGCAGTATCCTCACGTGCACCTGGAGCTTGGTACTTCCCACATACCTAAGTCCACAGGTGCACGTGAGTACATATATTGCAAAGTCAGTGCGACAGTTGTAATTGCCCTTGATATCTACCTCACTTTCTCTGAATGGAGTACTATATTTAGTTGTGTTTATTCCAAACTTGCATGCACGACAAGTTGTGCATTTGAAGAAACCTTTTCTAGGTTTTAACCATGATGTTGTATGTTCTAATTCAGGACAGTTTCTTGACAACTGCCCTCCCATAGATTGAGTTTTCCTGAATGTAATCGTGGGTTTTTCTGGCAGTCTGTTAGTGAGAACATTGTCTGTCAGGATAATGGGCCAATTTCTATTCATTATGGCTCTGATTTTCCTTTCTTGACGACTAAAAGTTGTAATGAGTCTATGTGGGTCTTCTGATATATTATCCAGCCCTTCATTTTCTTTCTCGTTTGGTAGGAGGGATACTTTCTTTCATTACTGCTTCTGTTAATACTTATCAGAATAACCCCTTTTCCTCAATCTGGATAAAGCTTCAGTTTGGCAACTTTCAAATTCTTCTGATCTGCTACATATGCGTATCAATCTTAAAATTTCTCCATAGGGGATGCTGCTAATTAAGTGTTTGGGGTGTACACTGGTTGCGTGGAGTGTTGCATTCCCTGCTGTGGGTTTTCTGAAAGCAGTAGTGACCAATTCATTGTCTTTGATATGAATGCAAACATCTAAAAATTCAATTTTAGTTGGACTAATACATGATGTAAAGTGTAGGTTAAATGCACTTTTAGAATCTACATTCCAAACAATAAAAACATCATCAATATAACGCAACCAATGCATAATCCTAGTGTCAAACAATTCTTTGTGTTGCGCCCTAAGGACCTGCTCCTCCCAATAGCCCACGTGTAAACACGCGTAGCTAGGGGAGAAGCAGGCCCCCATCGCAACACCCTGTATTTGCCTGTATATGTCCTTGCCAAATGAAAAATAGTTGTTTTCCAAACACCAGGTGATCAAAGATATCAACATTCTATTGTGCATGAAGTATTCACATGGCCTAGAATTTAGAAAATACTTGATTGCAATAATACCACATGAATGTTCAATACTGGTATAGAGCGATTCTATATCAAGAGTTAGAAGAATCATATTGTTATTCCATGAGATGTCCTTCAATTTGTTTAAGAAATCTCCTGTGTCTTTCACAAAGGAAGGTAATGTCCTTACCAAGTCCTGTAGAAAAATCAACAATTGCCCCACCTTTTCGGTCATACTCTTGATTGCCGAAATGATGGGGCGTCCGGGAATTGGAAATGTTCCTTTATGGATTTTTGGGAATAGATAAAGAAAGGGAAGGACTGGGTGTTCATTAAACATGAAATGATATTCCTCTGTTGATATTAAACTGTCCTGTTTCCACTGTCTTAACTCTTTCTTTAAAGTTTCCTTTGCTTTGTTGTATGCTGCCGTTGTGGATTTCTCATAGCAGTCCACATTTAATTGTCGCATAGCTTCTTGTATATACTGTTTCCTAGGCCAGAGAACAATATTCCCACCTTTGTCTGATTTTTTCACGATTACTTCCATGTCATTACTACGTTTTTTCATTAGATTTTGATATTGCATTTGGTTAAAGTTTAATTTACTTTTTTTATAGTTAACTTGGCGGTGAAGTTTCTTTATTTCTTCTATAACGCACTCATGAAAAATGTCCACAGCGTCTTTAGGCATAACTGTCAAAAATGTAGAGTTAGATTTGTATGGACTTTCCCCTGCACCCTTTTGGAGCAGATCAATTGCACATAACCTCTGCTGAGTAGACTCTATAGGTTCCTCTTGCTCATTATTTCTTAAATCGTGCATGGTCAATAATGTTTCTACATCAGAGGCTTGTAACTTTCGTTGGTTAATTACATCTTCGGAATTCTTTTTCTTTTCCAATCCTCGCTTAATCATTAAGAATTTCTTTAGTTTAAGCTTGCGTATAAAGCAGAAAATATCCACTCTCGTTGTGGCGTAATCGAAATTGCTTTCAGGGCAATAGTTGAGTCCTAAGGCCAAAAGTTGTTCCTCAGCTTTAGTTAATGTTATGGACGACAGATTGATGATGGTTTTCTCATCAGGTTCCACTACTTGCGCCAATACTTTTGTTGATTTCCTTTCCGCTTCGCGTTTCCGCCTACGGCGCCTCGTCCTTCTAATTGTGTTCCGCCTTTTTCTATTTTGTTCTTTTCGTTTCGTGGCCTCAGTGTTTGTCTCCGTGCTTCCACTAAAAAATCCACCTCTTCGCCCAAACTCAAAATCACTTTATTGAGTGCTCTGTCAGTGCTCGAACCTTCCTTGCTTGATTCGCTGGTGAGTGACTCAGTGTCAGTTTCAACAACATTGGTCTCAGTTTCACATGTTTGTGCACAACATACAATATTTGGTTTATTTGTACTGCTTGTTTTTCATTTCCTTGCATTATCATATTTGCGTGCAAATGTGTAGATTTGGCCCAGCTCATAATCCGCCTGGTCACGAGCAAACTTATGCACTTTTCTAGCTTTTATTTTCTCCTCATGCTTTTTTAGATGTTCATTAATCTCATTCCTCTTTGCTGAAATAAACTCTTATCTGATTTGCTTAATTCTTTATAAATTGTTTCAATTTCTGTCAGTAACACTTGGCGATCAATCTCAGCATATTTGATTAATATATGTACCAAGTTCATGGATGCCGCCAAATTACTTTCACCCCATTCTAGATATATATAGATATAGATATATAGATACATATATATAAATATATCCGAAAAAAGGCTCCCAAGTGCAGTCATGCACAAGCAGGGACACGGACTCAGTATACAGCTGGTGCCAGATTCATTTATTTAGTGAATACGAATGATGCTATCTCTGATGTGTTTCGGACACAAGACGGTGTCCTTGATCACATGACAAACAGATATCAGAAATTGAATTTAAAGGGAAAGTGGCTCTTTCAATGACGCAGTCAGCACTGATAAACATAGAAAAAATACTATGCATACATGTATCGCTTTTACATAGCTAAACATCTTAGTTTTATTATAAATATCATCATGACCATTATGACCCAATCGTATCCATTGTATGTACATATATGGACTATACGCACAACTAGCGTGATGTCATTTGACTATCTTTGTCTTCTATTTTCGCCTTCTTAACTCTATTTGACTATATTCAGACGCATGTTCATAATGCATTGTTTCATCACATCGTTACCTTACTTAGTGCATAACATTATACATGAAAGTGCAAAGTGCAAATTTCAATTCATTAATTATATACACATTATAATTTTAACGATAGATAGAAACGATATATGTTTTTTATAAAAGTCAGATAAATATGCGCAAAAGAGACACTATTAGGCAAAAACGTTTTCTTGAAAATGTGCAAATACGCTGATTGTGCAAAAGAGGCATTAACCATGTGGAAATACGCTGATCGGGGCAACCTGTATCATAAATATATGTAGAGATAAAATCTATGTATATGTATATATATATATATATGTATGTGTGTATATATAAATATTTTTTTTAAAATGCTCCTTGATGCACAATGAATGGCGCATATATATATATTGAGAAACTCAAAGGATGCCGCACTCCAGAGATTGGTTTCAGAGTTGCTTTATTTTCACCACGACTGGTGGTAGTGGTGGTGAAAATAAAGCAACTCTGAAACCTTTCTCTGCAGTGTGGCATCCTTTGTGTTTCTGAATTTAAATATCGGGTAAGGATTCTACCCGTTGCTGTCTGCACCAGGTATTGAGCGCGCTGACATTGGGAATTTATTGTTTCATATATATATATATATATATATATATATATATATATATATTTACACAGAGATTTCTCAGTGCTGAAAATGTGAGACTGTGAAAGAACTATATTGCGTCTGTTAGAAGTTGCATGAAAGGCAGTAAAGTGTGATACTGCTGCAGAGTACAAAAAATATTTCCTGCTAGATAGAGATATCTGACATTTGTCTAGTGGCAGTTTTGACGCCATAAAGGGCATGCTGGAAAGAACAGATCTGTATAATGTGGATAGCTAAGTGGATTAGTAAAGCCACGCAGTATAAACACTTTGAAACAGATGAAATGTATGTGAGAGAGGGGCTATAGAGAGATGAGGGGCAAGTTTGCAAGGATGGTAGTGAGGGAGCCAAAGGAGGTCATGGTGTGCAATTGTAAAGCACACGTTCACCCGTAGGCATCTTGGCGCTAAAATGATGGTCGCACTGGCTTCCACCAGCGTTAAAAGGCTGCGTTGATGGGTATGTGGCAAGGTAAAGCAATACTGTCTTTTTTCTCTCTTTCTTAGTCTTTTTGGAGAGCGTACGGATTTCGCAAAGGTAAGGTGACTTCGTCATTATTGACTGTTAAACACTTCACTCATGCACACACCCACCTACACTTTGAAACCAACAACCTACCTGCCTTCTATGTAGGATAGTGTTTTAAAAGGATAGTTTGAGGCACTAGCAGAGATGGCCTATCGTTGGATGAATGCTGCCCAGGCCCTAAATCTGGTTCTGGAGTCCAGCTCTGAGGCAGGATCAGAGACTTGAGACAGCAGATACTGATATAGTCCCACAACAAGGTCAAAAATTGAGGAATTATCTACCATCCACGGTACCTCTCCACAATATCAATCTCACTACAAGTAACCGGATGGTATGTCCACTATACCTAAATGTAAGTGCAAGTGGTCTCTCCGCAAGAACTGCAAAAAAGCAGAGCGACTATGGAGGAAAGACTGGCTGCACGCCAGCAAGGAAGCCTATCAGAGGTCAGTGAGACTTTACAAGTCAACTCTGAAAATCACTAAAACCTCGCACTACGACACCAGAATAAAAAATTCCACCAACTCGGCAAGAGAATCTTTTCTCATCGCCAAAGAGCTCTTGAAAATACCATCCCCCCCCCCCCCCTCCAACACACTCCCAGCGGATAGAAGTGACGAACTGGCAACCTACTTCAATTCCAAAATCGCCCAGATCCTAGCCTCCCTCCCCCCTCCCTGCCTGCTGAACCCCATGGACCATGATGCATCTACCAACCTTACAGGAAACAACAGGCATCCTCAGCTGACCGCTTTCAGGGCAGTAACTTTGGACGAAGTAGGCTCAACAATGGCCAAAATGAAAAGCGGCTCCCCACTGGATCCCGCCCCCATTAGATTCCTGAAAACAGTAGCCCCTGCCATCGTGCCCACGATCACGGAACTAATAAACATCTCGCTCTCTCAAGGCTCGGTCCCCCCTAGTTGGAAGAGCGCAGTAGTTAAGGCACTTTTAAAAAAACCTCATCTGGACCCCGCCGACATGGCAAACTACCGACCAATCTCACTCCTTCCATGCGTCAGCAAAATGGCAGAGAAACTGGTCAATGGGCAACTGTCTCAGTTTCTAGAATCGAACAACCTTCTGCGGCAGTCCCAAACTGGGTTCCGCCCGGGCCACGGCACAGATACCGCCCTTCTCGCTGTCATCGAAGAGGCAAGGTGCATTCTGGATTCAGGAGGGTCAGTGGCAGTGATCCTCCTGGACCTCAGCACAGCCTTTGACACGGTTAACCACCGTGTCCTTCTCCATCGGCTGGCCGTGGCAGGGCTCGCAGGCTCCGCGATTACTTGGATAGAATCATTCCTTTCAGGGCGCTCGTTCCAGGTATGGGATGGCAATTCACACTCTGCCTCCCTCCCCCTCCTGAGCGGAGTCCCCCAGGGGTCCTCATTAAGCCCCACTTTGTTTAATGCTTACATGGCCCCCCTTGAGGATGTCGTCGCCCCCTTCGGGATCAAGATAGTAAGTTATGCGGACGACACGCAATTGGTCGTCTCTCTCTCACACCTTGACAAACACCCAGACAACCTACTGAATTGCCTCCAGGAAATTCACCACTGGATGTGCGAGTCATCGCTCAAGCTAAACGGCTCAAAGACAGAAGTCATGCTTCTGGGCAAGCAATGGACATCCATCGCCTCATCGGTCTGGCCAGATGTTTTCGGGGAAGTTCCCACCCCGAAACAAGAAATCAAGACCTTAGGAGTCTAGCTGGAACCCGAGCTGTCGCTGAAAACTCAAGCAGCCAAAACAGCAGGCATCTGTTTCGGGCTCATGCGCTCCATCCGCAAGATCCTCCCACTACTTCCGCCCCTATCTAGGAAACTCCTGGTCCAAGGTCTGATTCTGGCGCGGCTAGACTACAGTAACATGGTCTACCTAGGAGCTCCGGAAGCCACCATGGCGAAACTTCAGCGCACGCAAAATGCAGCTGCCCGGCTCCTTTTGAATCTCCCTTCCAGAGTGTCAGCCAGACCAGCGATCAAGGCCCTCCACTGGCTCCCTATTCAACAAAGGGTAGAATTTAAGGCCCTGTGCACTGCACACAAACTTCTCAATGGTCTTGGCCCTGCTATCCTGAGAGACCTGGTCACCCCTTACAAAGCCCCCAGATCCCTATGCTCGGACAATGAGCGGCTGGCCAACGTCCCTAGATACAGGAAGGCACGAACCGGCGGCCGGCGCTTTTCTGTAAAAGTCTCCTCCGGATGGAATTCACTTCCTCGCCCTCTGAGGATGGAACCCAGCCATCTCCTGTTCCGGAAAAAATTAAAAACGCTGCTGTTCCCAAAATAAGGTCGCCTGTCCCCTCTGGTCTCTACAAATGTTTAAAGCGCGGGGATGCCTTCGGGTCACCAGGCGCTCTACAAATCGCTAAATAAATAAATAAATAAAAAATGATTTAGATGATGGAAAAAATATTTATTTATAAAGACGAGAACCCTCACTCACCGAGGTGACATGCTTCAGCATTGGGTTCCTTCTTGCACACTGTGTTCGCAAGGTACACAGTGTGGGCTACAACTCTCCCGCAGGAGAGGAGCGTGATGTGTTTTATCCTCCAATGTGCATATGAGTGAGGGGCAGAGTGCAAAAATAATACAAAAAAGGTGAGTTAAAACTATCTCTACAAGGGACAAATTATTTTATTCAGCTGGCCCAAGCGGATAGAGTTAAAAAACAGTATGAGGAATAGGGATATGGATGTTTCCTATTTGACTAGGTCAACATGTTTCTGCCTTACGTGAGTTGAATTCGTAGGCATGAGGCACAGATAAGTCAATCTCAAAAGCGGTTTGTCCGCTATCTAACCCGTTTCCTCTTACCTCCTTATATTTCCAAAATGAGTCAAATTCCTTCCAAGTTCCTAATATTTAAGCCACTTTATAATGCTGCCACATAATTCCTAAGAAAAACAATCATGAAAACTAATAAAAGATCAATGATAACAATAGCTAAATCCACAGTGATCAGAATTACTGACACTTATGCTTTTGAACACCTCTCACCTCTCATAATCCGAGAGATCGGCCACTCCAATTCCCACGTAGATCAAGACAAATAGGCTCATAAGTTACCACTAGGGTATCAGGACTGTGAGCGCTTGTCACAATATGTGGACTTGTTTTTACAGCCGATAGTGGTTAACTTACCCTCATATATTAAGGATACTAGGCATATTCTTAATTTTAGGAGACATTACTTGGGAAACAGACATGTTGCTCGTAACACTTGATGTGGTATCATTATATACCAGTATACGCAATGAGTTGGGCTTAGGTATTACTGCATGTGAATGATATAACTTTGATCTGTTAACATGTGTAATATGGAGCTAATGTGCAAGGATTGCATGTCTTTCTATATGCACTTTAATCTTTCCTCTACACGAGCTTGTATATTGGGCTTACTTAAGCTAATTTGTGTTTAAATATGGAAGATTCAGTTTTTGTAATTTTGCATTACTTCCAGCCCTGAGGAAGTTGTTTGGGTTAATCCCTATTGCGATGAAACGCGCTGGGAGTGGAAGACTCTATGGAAGATTAAAGAAGAACGGAAGCCTAAAACAAATAGTGTTTTTTCTTTAATTTTCTCATTTTGTGTTTAATAATTGCATGTGCATCAACATTAATTGTTAATTAGACAGGATTAGTTAGGACTCTGATGAGGACAGACACGCAAACAGGTTAGAACAGCTTATGGTAGGTGTGCTTTCCGAGGGATATTGCAAAAGTAGAAGGCAGATAGTAAAGGTAGTATAGACACACATCATGATTTCATCTTCACCCATGGATTCAAATACATTGCTGCCATACTCGCACTGAATTTACTATAGTACTTATGGTTCAATGCTGCTTGCCATGTTCATCCTCCGGTAGAACTTAGTAGATGGTCAGTTTGCTGTATGATGAGTGCATTACAGTCACTGCACATAACGGTGGATTGGACATATGCTACGTTGTCATGGACTACCCGTGTTTCACGTTCATCCGTTCAAAAATGTGTGGAAAAAGTGATTTTTTTCAGCTAAATTTGAGGGTTGCCATGGGATTCTGGGTAAGAAAACGATAGGGGATCCATAAAACCAATACCTCCCTAGAATCCCCAGGGTGTCTAGTTATCGGAAATGTGTGGGTTTGGTAGGTTTCCCTAGCTGCCCGCCGAGCACAGGGCCAAAAACCCAGGAGACCTCCCTTGCAAAACCAGGTTGCTTTGTGATAGGCAATTTTGATGTCTCCTCAATACGTTTTTGGCCCTTGCATGTCGCGAGTACTTGGGCCTCCCACACGAAGGAGGCACCATTTTTATTGGGAGACCTTGGGGAATGCTGGGTGGTAGGAAATTTGTGTCAGCCCGGTGATCCCACAACTTTCCCACACAAAAATGTGTGTAAAAGTGATTTTCTCCAGCTAAATTTGAGGTTTGCAGGGGATTCTGGGTAAGAAAACATTGGGGGATCCACTCAACCAATACCTCCTTGGAATCCCCCAGGAGTCTAGTTTTCAGAAATGTGTCAGTTTGGTAGGTTTCCCTAGCTAGCCACCGAGCACGGGGCCAAAAACCCAGGAGACCCCCCTTGCCAAACCAAGTTGCTTTGTGATAGGCAATTTTGATGTCTCCTCAATCCGTTTTGGGCCCTTGCCTGTTGCGAGTACTTGGGCCTCCCACACGGGTGAGGCACCATTTTTATCGGGAGACCTGGGGGGAACGCTGAGTGGTAGGAAATTTGTTTCAGCGCGGTGATCTCACAACTTTCCCACACAAAATTGTGTGGAAAAAGTGATTTGTTCAGCCAAATTTGAGGTTTACATTGGGATTCTGGGTAAGAAAACGTTGGGGGATCCATGCAACCAATACCTCCCTGGAATTCCCCGGTGTCTAGTTGTCAGAAATGTGTGGGTTTGGTAGGTTTCCAAAGCTGGCCACCGAGCACAGGGCCAAAAGCCCAGGTGACCCCCCTTGCAAAACCAGGTCATTTTGTGATAGGCAATTTTGATGTCTCCTCAATACGTTTTGGGCCCTTGCCTGTCGCCGGTACTTGGGCCTCCCACACAAGTGAGGTGCCATTTTTATCGAAAGACTTTGGGGAACGCGGGGTGGGTGGAATTTTGTGGATCCACGCAGATTCCAGAACTATCCACCACAGAAATGTGAGGATTTCTTTTTTTTTTTGGGACAATGTATTAGGTTTGCAAGGGATTCTGGGTAATAGAACCTGGTGAGAGCCAGTCAAGTCACCCCATTCTGGATTCCCCTAGGTGTCTAGTTTTCAAAAATGTATAGTTTTTCTAGGTTTCCCTTGCTGCCGGCAGAGCTAGGGTACAAATTCTACAGCTAGGCAGTTTGCAAAAAAAAAGTCAGTTTTCACTGTGAAAATGTGGTGTGTCCACGTTGCGTTTTGGGCCGTTTCCAGGTACTTGGGCCTCCCACACAAGTGAGGTACAATTTTTCTTTGAAGACTTCGGGGAAGGCGGGGTGGGTGGAATTTTGTGGATCCACGCAGATTCCAGAACTTTCCAACACAGAAATGTGGGGAAAATGTGGTTTTTTGGACAATTTGTTAGGTTTGCAAGGGATTCTGGGTAACAGAACCTGGTGAGAGCCAGCCAAGTCACCCCATCCTAGATTTCCCCGGGTGTCTAGTTTTAAAAAAATATATAGGTTTGATAGGTTTCCCTAGGTGCCGGCAGAGCTAGGGTTCAAAATCTACAGCTAGGCACTTTGCAAAAAATGGTCTGCTTTCACTGTGAAAATGTGGTGTGTCTAAGTTGCGTTTTGTGCCGTTTCTTGTCGCGGGTACTTGGGCCTCCCAACAAGTGAGGTGCCATTTTTCTCAGAAGACTTTGGGAAACGTGGGGTGGGTGGAATTTGATGGATCCACGCAGGTTCCATAACTATCCACCACAGAAATGTGAGGAAAATGTGGATTTTTTGGACAAAATTTTAGGTTTGCAAGGGATTCTGGGTAACAGAACCTGGTGAGAGCCAGCCAAGTAACCCCATCCTGGATTCCCCTGGGTGTCTAGTTTTCAAAAATGTATAGGTTTTATAGCTTTCCCTAGGTGCTGGTAGAGCTAGTGTTCAAAATCTACAGCTAGGCACTTTGCAAAATAAGGGTCAGTTTTCACAGTGAAAATGTGGTGAGTCCATGTTGCGTTTTGGGCTGTTTCCTGCTGCGGGTACTTGGGCCTCCCACACAAGTGAGGTACCATTTCTCTCTGAAGACTTTGGGAAACGTGGGGTGGGTGGAATATTGTGGTTCCACGAAGATTCCAGAACTTTCCACCACAGAAATGTGATGAAAATCTATAGGTTTGATAGGTTTCCCTAGGTGCCAGCAGAGCTAGGGTTCAAAATCTACAGCTAGGCACTTTACAAAAAAAGGGTCTGTTTTCACTGTAAAAATAATGTGTGTCCACATTGCGTTTTGAGCCGTTTCCTGTCATGGGCACTAGGCCTACCCACACAAGTGAGGTACCATGTTTATCGGGAGACTTAGGGTAACACAGAATTGTAGAGCAACTCTTATTACCTAATGACTTTCAATGCATTTCTGCCTTCCAAATGAAAGACAATGTATAAAAAAGAAGTCATTTTGAAAAATGACCTTTAATTCTCATGCTAGTATGGATACTCCCAATTTTGTAAATGTGCAAATATCTACTGTTTCTAAACTCTATATTTTGTTCCCATTTCAGAAATACATAGGTGTATTTTATACCGATTTTTCCATGTAAACATTTTCCCAGAATATTTGCTATATACCCGGTACAGAATAAAAAACCATTGCAAGACTCTGCTCAGTTATTGGCTCTGGGTTCGTCGGGTTCTTGGTGAACCTACAAGTCCTATATATCCCCACAACCAGAAAGGTCCAGCAGATGTAACGGTATATTGCTTTCAAACAGCTGTCATAATTAAAAGAAGTTACAGGTGAAAACGTTGACACAAATGTCTATTTTTTTCGACTAATTTTCAATTTTTCCTATTTTCAATGGTTAGTTTCTATAAAGAAAACTTGAAGGATCTACACAAATGACCTCTTGATGAAATCAGAATTTTGTTTACGTTTCTAAAATGTATAACTTTCCAGGATCCATTATTGCTTTCATATCCATTTCTACCATTAACTGGAAAGAGTTTGAAAGCACAAAAAATAGCAAAAATAGGCTATGTCACAGAAAAATGCCAAAACTGTGTAAAAAATTTTGGTTTTCTGACAAAAGTCTGCTTGTCCCTGAAAGCTGGGAAGATGGTGATTTCAGCACCACAACCCCTTTTTGATACCATTTGCAGGGAAAAAAACAGACCCTTTCATCTGTAGCCCTTTTTTCCCATTTTTCCCCAAAAACTAAATTTACCTGTATTTTGGCAAATTTCTGGGTCCCCTCCTGGTGAATCCACAAACCCTGGGTACCTTTAGAATCCCCATGATGTTGGAAGAAAAGGACGCAAATTTGGCATGGATACCTTATGTGGTCAAAAAGTTACAGAGGCCTAATCGCGAACCACCCCAAATAGCCAAAAAGGGGCTCAAGACTGGGGGGGGAAAAGGCCCAGCAGTTGAGGGGTTAAAAATTTGATATTCTTTTGTACAGTCCACAAAATTAATTTTCTGATTGCCCCGGACCTGAGGAACTTTTTCAGAATGGTCAGTAATGATGATTTTTTGAACGTTTAATCTTATGACTGTATCTGACTCTCGGATGTGAATCATGACTTTTGGAACTAAAATGTGTTTTAAAGTCGTTTTCATGCTCGAAATCTGTCAAAATTCAAGCTTCTTAGTAGGAGGAAAAGTCTATAAAAATGGCAATTTGAGTCACTGGTAGGCCTTAAAAATCGGTTATTCCACATGAGGCACGATACATTTGACATTTTTAATAATTTTTTGTTTGTACAGTCCAAAACATCCTTTTTCTGATATAAAATGATGACCTTGTACCTTAGGACACTTCTTCAAATGGTCAGTAATGGTGGTTTTTTGAATGTTTATTCGTTTGACTGTAAATGACTGTCAGATGTGAATCATTACTTTTGGAAGTAAAATAAGTGTCTTTATAGTTGTTTTCATGCGCGAAAAAGGGCAAAATGCAAGCTTCTAAGTAGGAGAAAAAGCCTTTAAAAAGGTCCATTTTGGGCACTGGGAGGCCTTATAAAGTGTTTATTCAACATGAGGCACGATACAATTGACATTTTAAATCATTTTTAGTTTAGTACAAAAAATCGACTCACTGATGAAAAACGATGACCCTGGACCTGAGCAACCCCCTCCGAATGGTCAGTACTGTGCTTTTAAATTGTCCGATAGTAGATCGCTCTATGCATATTGAAAGGCAAGGTAAAAGGTATTATCAGCTATTTCTCATTTCTGCTGCCATTTGTTGGATGTTATGGCCATATCATCAGGCATGAGTCTATTCAGCAAGGCATAGATAGACCCTAATCGAGGAACGGTGGGTGCAAATAATCTCTCTACAAGTTCTTGTTTAGCAAAAGCCAGAGGGCCCCCTGGCCTTCCATAATAAAAAGTCCCTAATTGCGAAATACTTATAAACCTCATTGTGGCCAAAATTAAATTTGAGCTTAAGTTCTTTAAAAGATAAAGCCCCACTTGGCGAGTACAGGGCCCCGAGGGTTTTTATCCCTGAACTGAATCATTTTTGGAAATATGATCCCTCAAATATTTCAGGCAAGTTGGTGTTGTTATTGGTAGGGGTATAATGATTTAGTCAACCCAGCCAAAGGAGTTTGTGCGTACCCGTAAGTACCTTGTAGGGTCCTATAAGAGTCTTGAATCTTACCCTCTTAAAGTACCCAAACTCTAGTTGGTGCCACAGGTAGCCTTTAGCCTCGGGACCTAACAGTAGTTCAAATGGTGACGGGAGCCCCATGATAGAAGTAGGAAGTTGCTCATGGAGCAGTATGGGGCCTCCTTGTAAAACCGTAGCCCAATAATATGATCGCAGGTTTGGGAGAGCCTTACCCCCTCTATCAAGGGGAAAAGATAGATATTGGAATGATCTTCTAGGTTGAGAATAAGCCCATATGAATTAGGAAAAAAGACGGTCAAATTTCTGTAAAACTTGATTAGTAAACTCTAGAGGAATGGCTCTAAAGTAGTATAAAATCTTAGGGAAGAACATCATTTTGATGACGTTGCATCGGCCCACCAAGGTCAGATGTAGATTGTTAAGCCGATTCAATGCCTTTTTGGTGTCTGCAGCAAGGGGCTGCAGGTTCTCACTAACTATTAAATCTGTATCTGCCAAGATATTTACCCCTAGGTATTTTGTGTTTTTCACCACTCTGCGATCAGCCCACTTGATCTGCCCTAATCTGGGGTTTTCCCTTGTTTAACGCATACCCCGAGATCTTTCCAAAACCTTGTGCCTCGTATTCTATGGCCTTTATAGACTTCTCGAGGTCGGGTGTGATGAAAACTAGATCATCTGCATAATAATCTCAAACTGCTTAGTTAATTGCTGATTTATTAGTACCCTAGCAGTGGGGTTGAGGTATAATCCTTTGATGGCTTGAATGGCCTTAGGTCCGAAGTTCATCCTCTTCACGACACACCATGCTTTTTCAGCATCAAGAAGTATTAGCGCCATCGCGGCACAGATTTCAGGAGACACGTCGAACAGGTGATGGTTCTCCGAATATAATCGGTATTACCCCTTTCAGGAATGAACCCATGTTGCCATTTGGAAACCAGATGCTTGATTTTTAGTGGATCGTCGGGAAGCAAAGATTTTGGCATACATTTTAGAATCTCCGTTATTGAGTGTAATTGGGCGATACGAGCCCATTTCTAAAGGAGATTTATCTTTTTTAAGGAAGATAATTATCTTAGCTGACGCCCCAGAGGCAGGAGGGGTGGCCCCATTAAAAACCTGGCCCACCAGAGCCGTAAAAAATCCGCTGATCTGAGTGCAGAAAACTTTATAGAAGTCCACTGGGATGCTGTCGGTACCAGCCGCCTTACCATCTGGTAAATTTGCCAGAGCACTGGCTATTTAATCCCAGGAAGAGGGGTCTTCTAATTGCTTCTGATATTCAGTATCTAGATGTGAAAGTGATACTGAGTCTAGATATTTGTCTATCTCCTCCTGTCTGATATCTTGGGAGTTGTTACCCTCTTCTGTATATAGCCATGAATAAAAGTCCAGAAAGGCCGCCCTAATCTCACTTGGATCATTAGTGATATCCCCTGTTGAGACCTGTATGGAGTGTATCCCATTTGTAGTGAGATGCTGCCTAGTTCTTACCGCTAGCTGGTGGCCGACTTGCTCGCTGCATTCATATATCTTTTCCCTTGCAGTGACCCATTTTGCAGCTGCTTTCTCTGCCAGGATTAAATCGATTTCTGCTCTGATAATAACTGATTCTAACTGTGCGGGTTCGATGTCTGCCCCCATCTGAACCACACCAATAAGTTATTCTTCCGCTTGACCCAGCTTTTTCTGGAGTTCCAAAATCTGCGCCTTCTCCTGCTTATTCTTCCTTAAGGAAAACTGCAATGTCTCCCCTCAGATACCTGCCTTCAGGGCATCCCAGACAACCATAATTGGAGCTGAACCAGTATTAACTTCCAGAAAGTCCTGAATCCAGATTTATTTTCAATCCAGACTTTCATGTGATTTTGATGTGATTTTGATACTTCACATTGGGCAATAACGCTCTCTCAAAGCTCCAGGTCGAGACTGCCTTGTGGAAGCTGCTCCCCTTAGACTTTAGATCAGTGGATTGTGATCTGACAGAATTTGTGGTAAAATATCAATCTTGCTGTCATGGAGCAAAGAAGCTGATATAAAAAAATAATCCAGTCTGGCAAAGGAATGATGTGGGGCTGAATAATAGGTATAGCCCAGCTGGTTCAGTTTGAGGTTGGACCAGACGTCCACAACCCATGTGTGTGTATTAAGTTCTTTAAGGCTAGAAAGATCTTGAGTTTCCTGCCTGTGTACCTCCAATGGCTATTTGTTCCCCAATTGCTAGCTAAATTGATATTAAGATCTCCACAAATAATGACTGAGAGAGGCCAATGGGCTAGCTCTTCAAAAACATAGTTGATTACTCCGGGATCATCAGCGGTACTCCCGTGGATTGAACAGAGAGTAAAGGAGGATTCCGTGGTTAACAGGCATTCTGTTAGAACCCACTCCTGTGGGGATCAGCTTTAGTACGAGAAGGCCGTAGTGGGCGATACATTGTAGCAGGAGAGCAAGCACCCACTAAAATAAGTGTGTTTAGGGTCATTTCCCGGCCAAAAATCTGTCAAAATAGAAACTTCTGACTAGTAGAAGTCTGTAATAATGCTTTTTTAATCACAGTGAGGCCTGTGTTTAATCCTTTGACTGTAAATGACTATCGGATGTGGATCATCACTTTTGGAACTAAATAAGTTGTGTATAGAGTCATTTTCATGCTAGAAATCGTGCAAAATACAAGCTTTTGAGTAGGAGGAAAAGTCTATAAAAATTGACATTTTGGTCACTGGGAGACCTTATAAAGGGGTAATTCAATATGAGGCGCAATACCATTGACATTTTGAATCATTTTTTGGACAGACCAAAAAATCAATTTTCTGATGAAAAGCGATGATCACAGACCCGAGGAACTTTCTCCGAATGGTTAGTAATGATGATTATTTGAATGTTTAATCTTTTGACTGTAAAAGACTCTCGGATGTGAATCATCACTTTTGGAACTAAAATAACTGGGTTCATTGTCATTTTCCTGCTTGAAATCAGGCAAAATACATTCTTCTGAGTAGGAGAAAAAGTGTATAAAAATGACCATTTTGGTCCCTGGAAGGCCTTAAACAGTGCTTATTCAGCATGAGATGCCATACAATTGATATTGTGAATAATGTTTTGTATAGTCCAAAATATCAATTTCTCTGATGAAAAACGACCCCGGACCTGATGAACGTTCTCCGAATGGTCAATGTTGGACTTGGCATCTGTGGCGTGGTTTCCCCTGACGCTTTGCCTCTACCTCCTGTAATTTTGATGCTGTGCTAGATTTCGTTTTTGCTGGCTTAGATGCTTTGGCCACTTTGATCGGTGTCAAAGTGCAAGTGCTCCCTGTGTAAATTGTTAGTGTGATTGGTTCTCCCAGATTGGAATATTTGATTTACTGGTCAGTCCCTAGTAAAGTGGACTGAGTGTGCCAGGGCTGGTAAATCAAATACTACTAGTGGGCCTGCAGCACTGATTGTGCCACCCACACGACTAGTCCTGAAATGGTAACTGAGACCTGCCACCGCATTGCCTGTGCGCTGTTGTTAACTGCCATGTCGACTTGGCAAGTGCACCCACTTGCCAGGCCCTTACCTTCCCTTTTCTTACATGTCAGTCACCCCGAAGGTAGGCCCAAGGTACCCCTGTGGGCAGGGTGCAGTATATGTGAAAGGCAGGACATGCCCTGATATATGTGGCATGTCCTGATAGTGAATTACTGCCAATCTCTTTTTTTTCTGTTGCAAGGCTACCTGCTCCCATACGACAGAATGGGGAGTTTGTTTATAACATCTTATAAACATAACTGCCCTTGGGAACAAGGTAAGAAAATAAAGTTTACTATGCCTAGACTCAGAATGTAAAAATGCATCTTTTAGTGAGGATGATTTTTTACATTCTGTGTTTGAAAATACCACTTTTAGAAAGTAGGTATTTTATTGTTTAGCCATCCAGTGTGCGTCTGCTAGGATGTGGATTGACTGTCTGGGTTTGGAGTGTCAGAGGCTGGGGAGGAGCAGCTGCTCCAGAGTGCCTGATAAGTCAGGGCTGGGATGAATAGACCTGGGCTGCATTTAGAGTAGGGGGAGGAGATTTCCTTTCACCTGAATGGGCCAGGTCTGCTTTCCACAATGCTGTCTCCACCTCCTGCCAGGAAGCTACACCAGAGGGGACAGAACTGGTTTTGACTGGGCACAGGGCTTCTCTGCACAAAGAGGACAAATACATTTTGGGGTATAAGTATTAGACCTAAAACCCCTGAACTTTAAACTACTTCTGGAATCAAGAGGAACCTCTGCCAAGGAGAAGAGCTGGAGTAACTGAGAAGTACTGCCTTTGATATGTATCTGAGGTTGGCCTGTAGTTGCTGTTTCTGCCAGGGAAAGGAGAGTTACTTTGTTGTGTGCTGTGTCCCCTGCTTGAGGAAAGTCTCCAAGGGCTGGAGTAGAGCTTGCTTCCTGTTTTGAAGTCTCAGTAACACAAAGACTTCACCCCCATGTCCTCTGAACTTCCTTGCTGGGAGTTCTGACCTGCCAGGAGTGCCTGTGACTGTGTGGGGCCTCTTGAGGTGGTTTCTGCTGCTGAGAGCAACGCAACTACAAGAAAATTGATGCATCGTTCTTCTTGCGACAGTTTTTATGACGCAACGCCGTGGTGCAAGAAGTATCTGTCACCTCTGCAAGAATCGACTCATCGAGGGATCACGGCTGAAGAAATCGACTCAGCGCTGCTCTACGCCACCACATCATTTGCTGACGCATCCTGGATTTCCACACATCGTCCCTGTGCCGCACGTTTTCCCTGACGCATCACCCGCGGATCGGAGTCGTCTCAGAATCGACACATCGTTTCCCCCTACAGACCGGACCCGACACACCGCACCCCTGTGTGCAGCGGGACTGTCGCATTGCGCCCACAAAGGTCTCAGGAAACAACGTTTCTCTTTGTTTTTTGACATTTCCCATCGCTGCAGTTGTTTGACTTGGTGAATTTTGTCGCAATGACAGGTACTTTGCAAGAAATCATGCATCCATAGTTTTCTATGGACTCAGTTGCTAAAACCTTTTGAAAGTCATTTTTCTAAATACTTATGTTTTGGATATTTGTCGTTTTGCTCTTGTTAAGTTTAGATAAAGATATATTTTTTTCTAAGCCGGTGTGATGTTCATTTGTGGTGTTATCACTGTGAGTGTTGGTACAAATATTCTACACATTGCCTTAGGGATAAGCCTGTCTACTCGTGCCAAGCTACCAAGGAGGTGAGCTGAGCTGGGGTTATCTAAAGTGTGTATCCCCCTTTCCCTGACTAGAAGCAAGGGTTCCTATTTGGACAAAGGTACCTACCTCTACCAATGAGAGACCCCCATTTCGTAAAGTCAGTTATGATGATTTGTTTGAATATTTAACCTTTTGACTGTAAATGACTCTCAGATGTGAATCATCACTTTTGGAAGTAAAATAAGTGTGTATAGAGTCATTTTCTTGCTTGAAATCTGGCAAAATACAAGCTTCTGATAGGAGGAAATGTCTATGAAAATGGCAATTTTGGTCACTGGGAGGCTTAAAAAATGGTTATTCAACATGAGGCGAGATACAATTGACATTTTAAATCATTTTTTGTACAGTCCAAAAAAATCAATTTTCTGATGGAAAATTATGACCTGAGGAACGTTCTCCGAATGGTCAGTAATGGTGATTATGCCGGGTGCCCGCGCATGCGCATTTGTGAGGAAGAAATCGATAAAGCAGGAAGAGGGAGCCCCGGGACGCCGAGGCTCAGATAAGTCATTTGAATTACTTTTAAAACGCTTTTAAAGATTGTAAGGGCATTTATAAGAGGGCGGAAGGGAGGCCGGCGGCGCGTAGTGGGGCTACGTGGAGTGTGCGGAGATTTCCCCCCACTCCCTGATGCTCCACATAGCTCGACTACGCCCAGGGTAACTATTGACATTTTGTATAATTTTTGAAGTTGTCCAAAAACTCACTTTACTGACGAACAATGATGACCCTGGACCTGAGCAACGTTCTCCAAATGGTCGGTAAGGATGATTTTTTGAATGTTTAATCTTTTTACTGTAAATGACGCTCAGATGTGAATCATCACTTTTGGAACTAAAATAAGTATGTTTTTTTATGATCGATATTGAGCAAAATACAAGCTTCTGAGTAGGAGGAAAAGTCTATAAAAATGGCAATGTTGGTCACTGTGAGGCCTTGAAAGGTGGTTGTTTGACATGAGGTGCGATATAATTGAAATTTTTTATAATTTTTTGTACAGTCCACGTATCAATTTTCTGATGAAAAACAATGACCCAGGCTAGAGGAACGTTCTCTGAAAGGTCAGAAATAGTGATTTTTTGAATGTTTAATCTTTTCACTGTAAATTTCTATAGGTTGTGAATCATCACTTTTGGAATTAAAATAAGTGTGTTTAAAGTCATTTCATGCTCGAAATTGGTTTAAGTACAAGCTTCTGAGTAGTAGGAAAAGCCTATAAAAATGGGCATTATGGACACTGGGAGCTATTAAGACGTGGTCATTCAAGATGAGGCGCGATACAATTGACATTTTGAATCACTTTTTATGTAGTACAAAAAAATCATTTTCTGATGAAAAACGATGACCCCGGACTTGGGGAATGTTCTCTGAATGGTCAATAATGGGGATTTTTTTAATGTTGAATCTTTTGACTGTAAATGACTCTCGGGTATGAATCATCACTTTTGGAACTAAACCAAGTTTGTTTAGAGTCATATTCATGCTCGACTTCCGGCAAAATATAAGCTTCTGAGTAGGAGGAAAAGCCTATTAAAATGACAATTTTGGTCACTGGGAGCCCTTAAAAAGTGGTTATTCAACGTAATTTGCGAAACAATTGACATTTGAATAATTTTTTGTATAGTCCAAAATATTAATTTTCTGATGAAAAACGATTACCCCAGGCCTGAGGAATGTTCTCCGAATGGTCAGTTTTGGTGCTTTTTTTCAATGTTTAATCTTTTGACTGTAAATGACTGTTGGATGTGAATCGCCACTTTTGGAACTAAAATAAGTCTGTTTAGAGTTATTTTCATGCTCGAAATCTGGCAAAATACAAGCTTCTGAGTAGGAGGAAAAGCCTATAAAAATGGTAATTTTGGTCACTGGGAGGCCTTATAAAGTGGTTATTCAACATGAATCGTGATACAATCTTATGACTGTAAAAGACTTTCGGATGTGAATTATGGCCTTTGGAACTAAAATAAATGTGTTTAGAGTTATTTTCATGCTCGAAATCAGGAAAAATAAAAGCTTCTGAGCAGGAGGGAAAGTCTACAAAAATTGCTATTTTCATCACTGGGAGACCTTAAAAAATGGATATTCAACATGAGGTGTGATACAATTGACATTTTGAATAATTTTGTGGGCAGTCCAATAAATCAATTTTCTGATGAAAAACGATGACCTCGTTGGCCAAGGCTGATTCTGCTCTAGAGCGTTTTAAGGAGAGCAGGGCTACTACTCAATCTCTGAGCCTTTCAACCCCACCTCACCAGCCTCAACAGTTCCACCACTCCTTTCGTGGATTTGGCAGAGGCGTTGCGTATCTCCAGCCTATGCAGGGTGGACAGCAGTTATGCAGTTGTGGCAGAGGTGCTCCATGTTACTGTGACCAAGGTCAACGGGCCCACCCAGTCTACTGATCCCCCTGCAACCCTACCTGCCAAGCCTCTTTAGCATGCGCAGGCACCCGGTGAGAAGCAGAATCCACAGAATCTACCTGGGTTGGCAGACAATAACTTCAGACAGGTGGGTTCTGTAGATCACTTGCAGGGGTTACTCCTTACCCTTCCTTACTTCCACTTCGCACTTTCCACCTTTACCCTGGTATCTGTTGGAGGATCATCTCTCCATTTTGTGACAGGAAGTGCAAGCCCCTTTGGCTTAAGGGGATATTGAGAGGGGGCCTGTGCCAGACGTGGGTCATGGTAGCTATTGCCACTACTTTCTCGTGCCTAAGAAAGATGGAGGCCTGCGGCCTATTTTAGACCTGGGTCCTCTCAAGCCCTTACTCCAGAACGTTTAAGTTCAAAATGCTCAGCACACCTTTGCCCAAGTCTTATCTACCCTTAGCCCTGGAGACTGGATGGTGGTGTTGAACCTACTTGATGCCTATTTCCATTCCCCCTGTCCTGGTGGTGCACTGGTGTTACCTGCGGTTTGTGGTGGTACAGGAGCATTTTCAGTTTTTGGTGCTACCCTTTGGTCTCACCAGTGCCCATCGAGTGTTCATGAAAGTGATGGCTGTCGAGCCAGTCTTCCCATACCTTGATGCCTGACTTGAAGGCAGGCTTCCCAGGCAGTCATCAACTACCTCCAAACTACAACGAACCACATGTAAACTTTGGGGTTCACTATCAAGGCACTGAAGTCACATCTGACTCCTCAGATCGTCCCCATCATCGGAGCCAATATGGACATGGTTAAACACAGTGCCTTTCCCTGGGAAAGCATTCATAACATTTGGGCTTTCATCCCAATCTTCCAGCCTTGGTTCTGGATGTTATGAAAACGACTCTGGGGCTGCTAGGACTGATGACCTGCATCCTGCTGATTGAGATTGCCAGGTGGCATATGCAGGATGAGCAGTGGGAACTGATGCCTTAGTGGACCCAACATGAAGGGGACCTCTCCAACCATGAAGAGACTGTAAAAGACCTGCAGTGGTGGTTGCTAGACCGCAATTTGGTCAGAGAAAGACCTCTTTCCCTTCCCCCACCGGAGCCAAAAGTTTTGAACAATGTGTCTTTCTGGTTCGGGCGGCCATGTGGGAAGGGTCGAGATTCGGGGCCTCTGATCCAATTTCCTTGGCATTTACAGTCTTCCGTCCATCCATAAGGGGAGGATGGTACAGGTGCTCATGGAGGACACAACTGCCATGCGGTACTGCAATAAACAGGGTGTGGTGGGGGTCACAGACCCTGGGCCAATCAGCCTTGCACCTCTGGACATGGCTGAACCACAATGGGATCTTTCTGGCGGTGAACCACCTTTTCAATGCCAGGGCAGACTAAGTCAGCAGTTGACTCTTCATGTATCCTGATTGGCAATTGCATCAGGAGGTGGCACAAGTTCTCTTCCGCAAATGGGGAGAACCTGGACTCACTCTGTTTGCTACTATTTAACGCGCAATGTCAACAATCCTGCACGTTGGAATTTCCAAGGCCTCTCAAGCTCGGAGAGGCATCTTGACCCAAGTGGAACTCAGGACTCCTGTGTGCTTTCTGCCGATACCACTTCTGCCCCAAGTTCTCAAAAAGATTAGGACCAACTGGGCTGAAGTAATACTTGTAGCTCCAGTTAAGGCACAGAGAGTATGTTATCCAGAACTCTGCCTCTCTGGGAGGATCTACTATCACAGCAACAGGGCAGGGTTCTGCACCTGAACCTTTGCAATCTCCACATTCAGGCTTGAAGATTAAGTGGTTACAGCTGAATACATTCACCCTTCCAGGGTAGGTGATTGATGTCATCTTGGCAGCAAGGCATACCTTGACAATAACTGTATACAGCAGGTGTGTTTGGTGCAGCACACACCAGATTGACCCCCTCCAGGCCAAGTTATCTGACATTGTGTTGTTTGTTTAGTCAATTGCCTGGCAAGGCTTTGCTTTGGGCACAGTAAAGGTTATATTATGGTTTCCAGATCAGCTCCTTTGTGTATGTAACCTGTTGTGATGAGATTTGTTGAAAGGGCTAGAAGATGTTTTCCCCTTCTTCCTTTGTGTCACGATAAAGGGACCTTAATCTGGTCCTTATTTATCTGACTCCAATCGAGCTGCTTCATAGCTGTCCTTCACTGCTCCTTACTATTAAAACTGTTCCTCGCCCAAATCACCTTGGCATGGCGTGAGCAAGCTGCCAGCTCTTTTTGTCAATTGACCATACTCTACCTTCTTCCCAGACAATGTGGTTTTCCGGGCGTGAAAATTGTTTTTACCCAAAGTTGTGACTCCATTTCACATTGGTGAGGCTATCACTCTGCTAGCTTTCTATGCTCCCCCTCCCCCTCAGAGGAGGAGGATAGTTTTCAATGCTTGGATCCCAAAAGAGCACTCAGCTTTTACGTTGATCATGTCAAAGAACAATGGGTGGATGATGAGCTCATTGTTGGTTTCTCTGGTAGAGAAAAAAGGCAAGGCAGTGCAGAAGAGAACCATCTGCCGCTGTATCGTGCTCTGCGTTAAGATCTACTACACATTGGCCAAGAAGCAGCCTCTGGAAAGACTGCGTGCTCATTCTACTAGAGCCAAAGCTTCTACCACTTCGTTTCATGTGGTGTCCCTGTCCTAGAACTTTGCCAGGTGGCTACATGGGAGTACCTACATAAGTTTATGAAGCACTTTTGCCTGGGCAGTCAGGTTTGCAGAGATGGACATTTTGCCCCCTCGGTCTTGCAGGACTTTCTGGTTTGAGTACATTCACTGACCCTTTCCAAGTAGGTAGGTCTTGGTATCTATTCCAAACCTGAAGAATCTGTGGTTAGAAGTCTATCAGAAGATCACGCTACTTACTTTCTGCAACTCTTTCTGGCAGAGATTCTAGCTGCAAATTCCTCACTGACACTTCCATCCTTCACATTCCTTGATTGGACTCTATCCATGAATAAGATCCCAAGTTTAAGAATCTGTGCACCGGTCACATATAATTTACTCTTGGACTCTGTGTCAGGGGGCATGAACAGCCTCAAAAGCAACTGACCTCAGCGTGCAGAGGTAGTTTCTATATGGGCTCCACACATGAAATTAAATTAACTTGTAACAGTGCAGAAATACTGCAGGGCGTCAAGGCGTGGAAGACTGTGCTAGATCGGATGAACCTGTTCCAATGAGATGAAAAGCAGCTAGATCATTCAATTACTTTTTTTATGTAAACCACTACATTTTAAATCGAAATCATCTTTCAATTGATAACCAATGTAGATATCTAAAGGTGGGTGATGTGAACTTTGCATGTGAGAAGAAATATGAGCTATTATAGGGATTTTTAATCCTGTGCAATTTATCAATCATTTTCTTGGAAGGCTGATTCATTTGCTGTTGCATTAAACCAGGGAGGTGCTGCTAGCACCACTGTAAGGCCTTGTGCAATTTTATGGAATTGTAGAAAACCATGGATGCAGTGAAGCTTTTAGCGAGTGAGTCTGCATATCAAGAAAAGTAGAGGTTGTTTTTAAAGGTGTTCCAGTGGAAGCATTTTTTTTCTCTGTTCTGGACCCAAAAGTTTGTAATACTTCTTCAACAATGACCAGATTAATTTCCCTTAGAGGCACTGGTCCTCCGATGGATCTTGTTGGTCGTAGTGAGGGGCAAGAAATAAGGTGTCAGGTTGTTGGCAATCCAGTGAGGACCAATTAATTGATAGTCAACTCATAAACTAGTCATTAGATTCCAATACACAACCCTCAAGACCATACTATAAAAGTAAAGGATGAAAACAGGGAGACCAAACCTTCTGAAAAGGTTTAATCTAACGAGAATCATGCAGACTAACAGTTCTGCAATTACTACACAAGACAGAAGTAATAGAACCTGATGTTCTGAAAACAATCAATGCTTATCTCTATAATGCATTAGATATCAAATACTAGTAAGCACAGTTTCTATAGAAACAATACTTGGTCATAATAAATAAAAGACTCAGACACATTTGGAGAATTTGGGTTATTATATTAAAAATCCAAAATCACTGCAATGAAGTAACATTTTAAGAAATTGGGTCACGAGTCTTACAGCACATAAAATGAAATCACACATTTAGTTAAAATAATCTACAGCGGAGTACAGAAATCCAATAAAAGGATGGTTAGTCATAGAATATCCTACCACCAATTAAGACAGAAGGATTCTCCTTCAAAAGGAATCTCTAAGCATGTGTAGTGCTAGAGCCACTCTTATGGTTTGACACCACGTGATGACCTTTGACTTCCATCATTTTAATTGACTTTGGTTTTTCATTCTACCCTAGCATGAATGTACGTCCTGCATATGCCTTTTTCTTTTAAAGATTTCTTCTAGTAGTCTTAAAGTGGGAGCTGTCATGGACACAAACGTGTGGGATGTGCATTTGGAAGCATGAGAGAAAGAGAGGTGTGGAATGTACTTCTTGGTCTCGAAGTGCAGTGTTATAAGCAATGGTGCTCATATTTTCATTATGTTGTACATTGGCACATTGGCAGATGAAGTTTGTGATGCGATAAGCAGTGGTGCACAAATGTGCATTGTGTTGTACATTGGGAAGAATTATGAAGTTCTTTCTATTGGCTTTGACATGCCCTTATCTCATCTTGAATCCTGACAGTATCTTGCTAGAGCTTTCAGCGCACACAGGCCCCCTGAATACTCAAGTTGTTTGGCTTATTCATTTTCAAGGTTGCTTTGTTGTTTGGAGAGGAGATTGTTGAATGTAAGCTCGAAGCCTTTCGTAAGCTTTGTTAAGATAAAGGCTAAAACATGTGAGAATGCAGAGGGGATGTGGGAACTCCTTTTCCCTGGAATGCTTGCATGGAAGGTGGCCAATTGAAGTAAGTTTCCTTTGCGCGGAAGGAAAGACTCTCAGACCTTCTAGTGTGTTTTGAGACTATAAAGCTGAGAGTTGTTGACTTGGAAACCAGGATTGTTTGAGCCTGAACGATGGATGCATCTTCAGTGCAGGCATCTGGTTTCTGAGTCTCCTGGCTTCGGCAGTAAATCCCCCAGTCTGGAGTGGATAAGGATGAACATTGCACCAGGTGAAGTGTTTGATTTTTGATTAGTGCCATTGTGATGAGTAGACAGTGGCTATAATCATACACGGTGTCTTCTTTGTAATGTGTGGGTGAGTCAGAGTGCACATACAAAGTAATCATTTGATGTATTTAGTGTATATATCTTTATGATTTCTTGCAGGACATCCGTTATAATTTATTTATTCTTGTGTTTTATTTCATATTATTATTTATGCATTTAACAGTTGCATTTGCCAAGAGTGTAGCTGTGGGAGGTGGCTGTTTGAGATATATATATATATGTATATATATATATATTCACTTAAAAAACCATAGGTTTCACACATGTTATAGTTAGGTGGATATTTCACTCATAAAAACCAATGAAATTCCCCCGTTATAGTTAGTTCAGATAACTATAACTCGCGCGCCCGCAATCCACTGCTCATGACATCACATATTACATCACTCATGACATGGTCAGTGGCATCACTCATGACATCACTGATGACATCATCCTTGTGATAGAGGGGCGGTCGCGCGAGTTATAGTTGTCTGAACTAACTATAACGGGGGAATTTCATTGGTTTTTTACGAGTGAAATATCCACCTAACTATAACGTGTGAAACCTATGGTTTTTTAAGTGAATTTGCAAGGTTTTTTAAATGCTAATTCCTAACTATAACGTGTGTGAAACCTATGTTTTTTTCTCAGTGAATTTGTACGTTTTTTTAAATGCTAATTTATTTATGTATTATTATTTTTTTATATATTTATTTTACAATAAACGATGGAATAAAATTATTATTATTTTTTTTTCCGGTTTTTCACCGTGCGCGCACGGTGCGCGCACCCCCACGATTTAAATTATTATTTTTTTTTTTTTTAAATTTCTGCCTTCGGGCTCCTTCAGGGACCCCCTGACAAAGGCTAGGGGGTCAGGAACTCTCTACCCTGCCCCCTTTTCACGTTCGCCACCTTCCTTTTTCACTCTCGCACTGAAAACAAACAAAATGGCGGCCGACACTTCCTGATTTCGACCGATTCGAACGTTGACTAACATGTAACCACCAATCAGAATTACGCTCGCGCACGTTAGGGAGCTCGCACGGTGCACGCACGGTGCGCGCTTATAGATATTTATATGCTTTTAAATGCTATTTTCTCAGGAACTACTGAACAGATTGACACCAGAACTGCAAAAGGCACTTCCCTGACCTGAGGACTACCTCTCTGCCAAATTTCAAGTAATTCTGTTCAGCCGTTCGGGCTGTACCTTCGACTAAAGGTCCTATGGAAAAATGCATGGGGAAACCCGTTTTGGGACCCCCCTTTTTTCTCGGCCCCTGCTTTACGAATCACCCCGAGACTTTCAGGGTAGGAGCTGAACGGAGCGCCCCATTAGTTTTGAAAATTTCGCGAGGAGTCGACAACCGGCGCCAAAGTTATTCAAAATAGAATTTTCAGATTTCCTATGGAAACTCGGTCCTAACTATAACTATCTACTGGCGACCGCCAGTAGATTATATATATATATATATATATATATATATATATATAACACCAAGCGCGATCTCCCACTTCCAGGCGGGCGAAGAAGAAAGCACACGGACGCCAAGTCGTGCTTCAAAGGGGGAACAACATTTACAACGCAACTGTTACAACTCACTACACTTACAACGTATTTTTTACAACGCAACATCCACTACAAGGCATTCCATTACATAGCATGACACTACAACACATTTTTAAAAACTACCTTTACAACGCATTCCATTACATCGCATACTACCTTTACAACGCATACCATTACAACGCATAATATTACACTACACTATCCAACACTTACCCTACTGTTGCACCCCCTGGAGTTAGAATAGTAATTTTTACCCCTATACTATCCAACACTTACCCTACTGTTGCACCCCCTGGAGTTAGAATAGTAATTTTTACCCCTATACTATCCAACACTTACCCTACTGTTGCACCCCCTGGAGTTAGAATAGTAATTTTTACCCCTATACTATCCAACACTTACCCTACTGTTGCACCCCCTGGAGTTAGAATAGTAATTTTTACCCCTATACTATCCAACACTTACCCTACTGTTGCACCCCCTGGAGTTAGAATAGTAATTTTTACCCCTATACTATCCAACACTTACCCTACTGTTGCACCCCCTGGAGTTAGAATAGTAATTTTTACCCCTATACTATCCAACACTTACCCTACTGTTGCACCCCCTGGAGTTAGAATAGTAATTTTTACCCCTATACTATCCAACACTTATTCTACTGTTGCACCCCCTGGAGTTAGAATAGTAATTTTTACCCCTATACTATCCAACACTTACCCTACTGTTGCACCCCCTGGAGTTAGAATAGTAATTTGTACCCCTATACTATCCAACACTTACCCTACTGTTGCACCCCCTGGAGTTAGAATAGTAATTTGTACCCCTATACTATCCAACACTTACCCTACTGTTGCACCCCCTGGAGTTAGAATAGCAATTTTTACCCCTATACTATCCAACACTTACCGTAAATGCAATTTAATATTATGCGTTGTAATGGTATGCGTTGTAAAGGTAGTATGCGATGTAATGGAATGCGTTGTAAAGGTAGTTTTTAAAAATGCGTTGTAGTGTCATGCTATGTAATGGAATGCGTTGTAGTGGATGTTGCGTTGTAAAAAATGCGTTGTAAGTGCATGCGTTTTAAAAGTGTGCGTTGTAACGACATACATCCGCTTCAAAGGGTTTTAATGAACGTCAGCACCCACACAGCACGCCATTACGCGTTTCGGCCACAAGGTGGCTTTGATCACATAAGGTAACCGCCATTATTGTTTCCCTTATATACTAAGCACTCTATAATCATGTGATGCTAGTGATAAAAAACATAAAAAAATACATGGTAAGTAGTGTTTATACAAGATATACAAATATACTTGTAATTATTACGCCGTAAATTTTAACTCAAGAATCTCAGATATGGGCTATAAATTATATCTTTCTCTTGCCATCCTAAATTTATAAAGATGTACAAAAATGACATAAACAAACTTGTTTTAAAGTGCAAATGCTAATATATGTGTGTATATATATATATATATATATATATATATATATATATTACCTACTGGCGGTCGCCAGTAGGTAGTTATAGTTAGGACCACGTTTCCATAGGAAATCCGCAACATTCTATTTTGAATAACTTTGGCGCCGGTCGACGAATCCTCGCGAATTTTTCAAAATAGGTGGGGCGCTACGCTCCGCTCCTTCCCTGAAAGTCTCGGGGGGATTCGTCAAGCGGGGGCTGAGATAAAAGGGGGGTCCCAAAACGCGTTTTTCCCATGCATTTTTCCATAGGACCTTTAGACAGGGCTACAGCCCGAACGGCTGAACAGAATTACTAGAAATTTGGCAGAGAGGTAGTCCTCAGGTCAAGGAAGTGCCTTTGGTAGGTTTGGTGTAAATCTGTTCAGTAGATTCTGAGAAAATAGCCTTTAAATCAATATATATATCTGAGCCAGCTTACGGTGCGCTTACGGTACGCCTACCGTACGCGTACGGTGGCGTGCGTGAGCGCGATTCTGATTGGCTCTTAGATCTTAGTAAACATTCGAATCGGCCGAAACCAGGAAGCGGCGCCCGCCATTTTCTCTCTTGCACTGAGAGTGATGTTTAAAATATTAAGCCCAAAAACATGTAAAGGGGCTGTTTAGACAGCTCCCACACACATAGCAATGTTGAGGGAGTCCCCAAAGATCCCCCAAGGCCAAAAACGGAATTTTTATTTTTTCGCTAATTTCGCCGATTACGCTTACCGTACGCGTACGGTAAAAAATTATAAAAAAAAAAAAATTATCCACACTCTCCCCACCCCGTGTGCAATTGGTGCCCGAAGGGCACCAATTGTGCTTCGCTTATTAAAGATGAGTTAAACTAAAATATTAAAACAAAAAATAATAAAAAAAAAAAAATTATCCACACTCTCTCCACCATTTGTGCATGGCTTATAACATATACGAAAAATTAAAATATTACCTTTCAAAACGAAGTGCATCATATGTCCTCCATGTGCGCACGGTGCGCGAAGCGCATCGTGCGTACATGGCCCATCTAGCGTAACGTGGGCACGTGGTGCGCGTAGCGCACCGCGTGCCCACCGTGCGTGCACGGCACTAACTGCGTAAAGTGGGCGCGCGGTGCGCGAAGCGCACTGCGTGCTCACTGTGCGCGCACGGTGCGCGAAGCGCACCGTGCGCGCACGGAACGAACTGCGTTAAGTGGGCGCGCACGCCACGAATGGCGTAAAGTAACTTAGCATTTTAAAAAACGTACAAATTCACTGAAAAAACCATAGGTTTCACACATGTTATAGTTAGCGGAAATTTTACTGATAAAAAACCAATGAAATTCCCCCGTTATAGTTAGTGCAGCAACTATAACTCACGCGACCGCAATCTTCTGCTGATGACATATGTGTCTTTATGAAAAAAAAATATTTGTAATATATGTATAGCTAAAAATGTATGGAAGAAGACATGGGCAAATAAGTGTCTAAATACAGTATTAGCATCAGCAGAGGATTGTGGTCGCGTGAGTTATAGTTGCCTGCACTAACTATAACGGGGGAATTTCATTGGTTTTTTATCAGTAAAATTTCCGCTAACTATAACATGTGTGAAACCTATGGTTTTTTCAGTGAATATATATATATATATATATATATACGCTCATTTTCCTTCTTCTCTCCTTAAGAAAAGAGCACTCACGGGGGCAATTGCAATCCGTTTATTGGAGCAAACGCCATAAAAGAATGTTTTTTATAACGAAAAGTTATCACATGGCATACATGTATATCAAAGATGGACTATAGTACAGAGTAATCACATCTGTCATATTGGAACGGTGTTGAATTGATATCATGATCCAATCCTTCGATGGACTTACTTTCTCTGCGCCTCACAAAAATGAGCATTCAATTAAATTAATAAGTAAAATGAATTGCGAATATATCTATGCAGATTCTGTTTAAATTAAGGAATTGACAAAACGTGACATGCATGGGGCACAGGATGTCCGGTATGCCAATACACAGCAGTATTTTACAACTATTTGGTTGTTATTACTGATTCATTTAATTGAATGTTCATTTATGTGACGTGCAGAGAAAGTAAGTCCATCGAAGGATTGAATCAAGTTATCAATTCAACACCGTTCCAATATGGTGGGTTTGATTACTCTGTACTATAGTCCATCTTTGATATTCATGTATGCCACGTAATAACTTTTACTTATAAAAAACATTCTTTTCCGGCTTGAGCGCCATACATCGAAAAAGGCACAAGCCGAAAAGCGTCTGTTTGCTCCAATAGATAGATTGCAATTGCCCCCGTAAGTGCTCTTTTCTTGAGGAGAGGAGAAGGAAAAGGTGAATCAGAGCAAGAATATATATATATATAGGTATTCGGAATGGCAGACTGCCTTTCTCGATCGTGCTGGCTGAATTGCATGAATTTGGAACGTCATTTGAACTTTGGCAATGCGCAAATAACACCTACTCACCTGACATACAAGACATTCTTTCATCAAAAGTGGCACTGCTAATCAGGTAGTTACGTTTTTCAACTATGATTATACTTGGACTTCCAATAAGTATATTCATTTAACATTGCAGTGCACCTTGGGACTTGTATTTTTGTATTCTGGTCACGTGAGACAAATGATGTAAAAGCGCACAGGTGCGCAATGAGCAGTTCAATGATCTTTTTTCCCGCCTGTGAGCAAGGTCGGATGAGGCCGAAACGTAAGGCATTGTGGGAGAAATCTGTGTGCGAGGACGTTGGAATAAATGCCTCTTTTGCCAGCAATGGGCCACTGATGGTGTATTTTTGATGTAAATATGGATGGGCTGCTCCGTGCCCATTGTACAGAGACCGCCCTGAAGGGTTGGAGGCCCCAGTAACGAGAGACTTTGGTATGTGATATAGATTGAGGGGCATGACCCTCTCACGCTCCTGACCTACTTAGGAAATGCCATTCAGTAAAACAGGACAGCGTGTTGGAAGGGATTCGGAATGGCAGACTGCCTTTCTCGATCGTGCTGGCTGAATTGCATGAATTTGGAACGTCATTTGAACTTTGGCAATGCGCAAATAACACCTACTCACCTGACATACAAGACATTCTTTCATCAAAAGTGGCACTGCTAATCAGGTACTTACGTTTTTCAACTATGATTATACTTGGACTTCCAATAAGTATATTCATTTAACATTGCAGTGCACCTTGGGACTTGTATTTTTGTATTCTGGTCACGTGAGACAAATGATGTAAAAGCGCACAGGTGCGCAATGAGCAGTTCAATGATCTTTTTTCCCGCCTGTGAGCAAGGCCGGATGAGGCCGAAACGTAAGGCATTGTGGGAGAAATCTGTGTGCGAGGACGTTGGAATAAATGCCTCTTTTGCCAGCAATGGGCCTCTGATGGTGTTTTTTTGATGGAAATATGGACGGGCTGCTCCGTGCCCATCGTACAGAGACCGCCCTGAAGGTTTGGAGGCCCCAGTAACGAGAGACTTTGGTATGTGATATATATATATATATATATATATATATATATATATATATATATTACCTACTGGCGGTCGCCAGTAGGTAGTTATAGTTAGGACCCTGTTTCCATAGGAAAACCGCAACATTCTATTTTGAATAACTTTGGCGCCGGTCGACGAATCCTCGCGAAATTTTCAAAACTAATGGGGCGCTACGCTCCGCTCCTACCCTGAAAGTCTCGGGGGGATTCATCAAGCGGGGGCTGAGATAAAAGGGGGGTCCCAAAACGCGTTTTTCCCATGCATTTTTCCATAGGACCTTTAGACACAGCTACAGCCCGAACGGCTGAACAGAGTTCCTTGAAATTTGGCAGAGAGGTAGTCTACAGGTCAAGGAAGTGCCTTTTGTAGGTTTGGTGTAAATCTGTTCAGTAGATTCTGAGAAAATAGCCTTTAAATCAATATATATATCTGAGCCAGCTTACGGTGCGCTTACGGTGCGCTTACCGTACGCGTACGGTGACGTGCGCGAGCGCGATTCTGATTGGCTGTTAGATCTTAGTAAACATTCGAATCGGTCGAAACCAGGAAGCGGCGTCCGCCATTTTCTATCTCGCACTCTGAGGGATTGGAAGAAAAACAAAGACCAAAAACATATAAAGGGGCCGTTTAGACAGCTCCCAACCACCTAGCCTTGATGAAGGTGTCCTCAAAGAACCCCCAAGGCCAAAAATTCAATTTTAATTTTTTTCGAAAAATCGCCGATTACGCTTACCGTACGCGTACGGTAAAAAATAAAAAAATAAAAAAAATCTCCATATTCTCCACACCCCGTGTGCAAATGGTTCCACGAAGGGCACCCATTTGTGCATGGCATATCAACTGACCATGTTACATCAAAAAATCAAACATTACCTTTCACAACGAAGCGCATAATATGTCCTCCATGTACATGGCCCATCCAGCGTAACGTGGGCACGCGGTGCGCGTAGCGCACCGCGTGCCCACCCTGCGTGCACAGCACTAACTGCGTAAAGTGGGCGCGTGGTGTGCGAAGCGCACCGCGTGCTCACTGTGCGCGCACGGAACGAACTGCGTTAAGTGGGCGCGCACGCCACGAATGGCGTAAAGTAACTTAGCATTTAAAAAACCGTACAAATTCACTGAAAAAACCATAGGTTTCACACACGTTATAGTTAGGAATTAGCATTTAAAAAACCTTGCAAATTCACTGAAAAAACCATAGGTTTCACACATGTTATAGTTAGCTGGACATTTCACTCGTAAAAAACCAATGAAATTCCCCCGTTATAGTTAGTGCAGGCAACTATAACTCACGTGACCGCAATCCTCTGCTGATGCTAATACTGTATTTAGACACTTATTTGCCCATGTCTTCTTCCATTAAATTTTAGCTATACATATATTACAAATATTTTTTTTTCAAAAAGACACATATGTCATCAGCAGAGGATTGCGGTCACGTGAGTTATAGTTGCCTGCACTAACTATAACGGGGGAATTTCATTGTTTTTTTACGAGTGAAAGGTCCAGCTAACTATAACATGTGTGAAACCTATGGTTTTTTCAGTGAATATATATATATATAGCAGTAGGTAGTTATAGTTAGGACCTTGTTCCTTTTCAAAAATGTTTTTTCTTGTGCCACTATCGTTGCCGCCATTTGATGAATTTTCGAGAAATATTCAAAACTAATGGCCCGCTCCGGCCAGCTCCTGTCTTGAAAGTTTCTGGGTGATTTGTCAAGCAGGGGTTGAGAAAAAAGAGGGGTCCCAAAACACGTTTTCCTCATGATACTTTCCACAGGAAACTTTAGACACGGCTACAGCCCGAACTGATTAACGGAATTACACCAAATTTGGCAAAAAGGTAGCTTTTGATCCAGAAAGCACTCTTTTTTTTAAATAGTGTAAATCCGTTCAGTAGTTGCTGAGAAATTAAAAATAGAAAAATATCAATATCTGAGCACCGAGAAGGAGTCTCGACTCCTCCGGAGCATGAGTTGACTTCTGATTGGCTACCAACACTCCAAATCAGAATGTGTTGGCAGCCATCTTGTGACTCAGTAGAACCGAGTTACAAGAAAACAGTAAAATAAAGGTTAACAAACACGAAGAGGGGGTAGGGTAGAAACACCCTGACCCCCTACGCTTGCTAAGGGGTTCCCACATGGACCCCCAGGGCCAAAAAAAGCATTTCTTAAAAATAATTTCGGCCGATCTCGCACTGGGTGCACAAATCCAGCTGAAATTGTAAAAAACAAATGAAACGCTGTCTCCCGTGCTTCATTTCTTTCAAGCCCTCGGGTGGGCCAGGTCCCGGGGCAGTTGTTAATTATCGTGTGGGGGCCCGTCGGGGCCCCCACAGCCTGGGGACTGCCACCTTCCTGGGGCTTTATTTATCATATGTGAACCCCAGGGACCGCCACCTCCCCGGGGCATTCCTAATTATGTGGGGGGCCTCGTGGGCCCCCCAAGCTACAGGGACTGCCATCTCCCTGGGGCATTTAATTATTTTGGGGAGGGGCTTGTGGGCCCCCCAAGCCCCGGGGAGCACCACCTCCCTGGTCTACCTGATTTAAATGCGGGGGAGCTATGCAGCCCCCCACAGCCCCGGGGACTACCATCTCCCCGGGGCCCTAATTATTTACATAGACGGACCCCCGGGGACCACCATCTCCCTGGAGCTTTAAAAATGCTTGGAGGGGAGCATTGGGGCTCCCCCCACAGTCCCATCAAGGAGGCCTGGCCTCGGGGGATGGGGTCCCCGGGGCCAGAAGTGGCCCTGGAGGGGGGCCACTCAGCCCCCTCCCTTTAGATATAAAAAAATAAGGCCAAGCCCCAGGAGATGGGGTCCCAGGGCCATAACTGGCCTCAGGAAGGGGGCCATGTGGCCCCCCTCCCCCCAAAAAAAATCAAGCTGGCCAGGCCCCGGGCGATGGGATCCCCGGGGCTAGAAGTGGGGCAGTGAGGTCCTCTTGTGTCCTGAGGACCTCAGGACACAAGTGGACTTCATCCCCCGGGCAGCAGTGTGCCAAGAGCCACATTTGCAGATTGGTGTAAAAAGGGATGTGGCCTCGGACCACCTCTCAGCAATCCCACTGTTTGAGGTGTACTGGGGGTACCTGGTGGGCTAGTTGGCCCCCCGGGACCCTCATGAGGAAAGGGGAGTTCATCCCCCAACCAAGAGTGTGCCTGGAGGCATGTTTGCAGAGTGGTGGAGAAAGGGGGCGTGGCCTGTGTCCACCCCTGAGCAATCCCACTGTGTGCGGCTTACTCAGGGTAATAGGTAGGCTAGTTGGCCCCTAAGGACCCCAAGCAGCGAAGGGGACTTCAATCCCCATCCAAAAGCACTCTAGGGAGCACGTTTGCAGAGTAGTTGGCAAAGGGGCGTGGCCTGTTATGAGAACTTAACAATGCTGCTGTGTGGTACTTACTGGAGATAATAGGAGGGGTACGGGGCCCCCAAGGATGTCCTTTTGGGCCAAGTACCCCTCTTGTTTCCTCCAGTAAGTCCCACACAGTAGGATTGCTAAGACGTCTTTGGAGGCCACGCCGCCTTTCTGCACCAAAATGAAAACGCACCTCCAGGCAGACTAAGGGATGTTGGATGAAGTCCACTTTACTCCTAAGGGAACGTTGGGGGCCAAGAAGCCCTCCTGGTACCTCCTGTAAGTTCTACATAGCGGAATTTCTGAGCGCTTGTTGGAGGCCTAAACCCCTTTCTCCACCACTCTGCAAACGCGACTACTAGTGAAAGAAGCATTTGCAATGTAATAGGTTTTGCATTTGCAAGCGTTAGAGCTATTGGCATCGTAAATGTAAACATTTTTTACTAATGTTTTTTGGTGTAGAGTGGATGTATGTTGTGTGTAGTGGAATTTGCGGTATGTTGTGCAGTGAAATTGTGTGGATAGAAAGTATGTGGTATTCAATGTATAGGAATTATGTAGAGTGGGAATATGTGTTATGGAGAGTAATTATGTGGTATTGTAGTCTGTGCTGAGGAGTGATAACCTCAGGTTTAGTCTTCCTTGTTTCCATAGAAGCGAAAGCATTAACTCAATGAGACACGAAAAAAGAAGGAACCACTGAGGAGCACTTCTGGACCTAGTCGGAGGTATGAGCAGGACACTGGAATCATGTGACTGTTCAGCTGCACCAATTGTCACATAATTAAACATTTACAGCATTTGCCAAATATTCCATCATTTGCTGCCTAATCTGCAGATTTGAACAAAAAAAGCCTTGTTTCTAGCTCAAATGGCTCAAAAGCTCCCAAAAATGCAGCTTCACGTGATACAGCGTGGCGGAAGGCCCTTTGCAAAGCTGGAATGGTCACGTGTTACTTATTGCTAAATGTGGGTGTTACATTGATACTAATGGTGCACAAACCTCTCTTCTTTCTGTGCCTCTCTTGCCTCTTTCTGCATTTCTCTTGCATCGTTCTGCACCTTTCTTCCTCTTTCTGCACCTCACTGTCTTCTTTCTGCACTTCACTTGCCTCTTTCTGCACTTCTCTTGCCCCTTTCTGCACCCCTCTTGCCTCTTTTTGCACCTCTGTTGGTTCTTTATGCACCCCTTTTGCCTGTTTCTGCAACTCTCTTGCCTCTTTCTATACTTCTATTGCCTCTTTCTGCACCTCTCTTCCCTCTTTCTGAACCTCACTTTCTTCTTTCTGTACTCCTCTTCCCTGTTTCTGCACCTCTCTGCACACCTGTTCCCTCTTTCCGCATCCCTTTTGCCTGTTTCTGCAACTCTCTTGCCTCTTTCTGCAGTTTTCTTGCCTCCTTCTTCAACTAACTAGCCTCTTTTTGCACCTTTGTTTCCTTTCTGCACCTTTCCTACCTGTTTCTGCAACTCTCTTGCCTCTTTCTACACTTCTATTGCCTCTTTCAGCACCTCTCTTGCCTCTTTCTGAACCTCACTCTCTTCTTTCTGTACTCCTCTTCCCTCTTTCTGCACCTCTCTTGTCTCTCTCTGCACACCTGTTCCCTCTTTCTGCATCACTTTTGCCTGTTTCTGCAACTTTCTTGCCTCTTTCTACAGTTTTCTTGCCTCCTTCTGCACTTCACTTGCCTCTTCCTGCACTTCTATTGCCTCTTTCTGCACCTCTCTTGCTTCTTTCTGCACCCCTGGTGTCTCTTTCTGCACCACTGTTGTCTCTTTCTGCACTCGTCTTCCCTCTTTCTGCAGCCCTTTTGCTTCTTTCTGCACTTCTCTTCCTTCTTTCTGCACCTTTCTTGAATCTTTCTGCACCCTTCTTCCCTTTTTAGCACCCCTCTTGCCTATTTCTCCTATCTTGTCATTTTCTGTACCTCTCTTACCTCTTTCTGCACCTCACTTGCCTCTTTCTGCACTTCTGTTGCTTCTTTCTGCACCTCTCTTGTGTTTTTATGCAACTCTGTTGCCTCTTTCTGCACCTCATTTGTTTCTTTCTGCACCCTTCTTGCCTATTTTTGCACTCCTTTTTTCTCTTTCTGCACCTCTCTTGTGTCTTTCTGCACCCCTGCTCATTCTTTCTGCACCTTTCCTGCCTGTTTCTGCACCTCTCTTGTCTCTTTCTGTACCTCTGTTGCTTATTTCTTCACTTCTCTTCCTCTTTCTGCACACATCGTACGTGCCTCTTTCAACACCTGTTGCTTATTTCTGAACTTTCTCTTCCTTCTTTCTCAACCCCGCCTGCTTCTTTCTGTAATGGTCTTGCCTCTTTGTGCACCTCTCCTACCTTTTTCGGCACCCATCTTGCCTCTTTGTGCACCTCTGTTGGCTCTTTCTACACTGCTCTTGCTATTTTCAGCACCTTACTTGTCTCTTTCTGCACTTCTCTTGCTTCTTTCTATACCTCTATTGCTTCTTTCAGCAATTCTCTTGCCTCTCACTTCTCCTCCTTCTTTCTGTACCCCTCCTGCCTGTAATGTAATGTAATGTAATGTAAAATCCACTTCTATAGCGCTGCTATCACTCCAGGGAGTATCTTGGCGCTCACCCAACTCAGGTGTACGAGAAGGGGGGGGAAGAGGTAGACAACATCTCACACAGGACACTGCATCTTTAAACCATTGCTAAGCAAGCTGAATCGGACATAGAGTATACCCAGGTTTTTAGTGCTTTCCTATAATGGGTTTCATCCGACATGGAACGTAGGAAAAGGGGGAGCTTGTTCCAGGCCTTGGCACCCAACACAAAGAGAGATTTACCACCCTTTGTTGTCAGTCTGAATTTAGGGATAACCAGCAGATTCTGACCCACAGACCTTAGACAACGTACTGGATTATATCGTCTAAAGCCCTGGCTTAGATATTTAGGGCCTTGATGGTGAAAAGCCCTAAAGGTAATCAAGAGGACCTTAAAAAGGATCCTCTTTGCAATTGGAAGCCAGTGTAGAGCATCCATTGCCGCGGAAGCTGATGATCTGCGTGACCAGCCTAGTACTAGGCGGGCTGCTGCATGTTGGACCATTTGAAGTCTGTGGAGTACCGATCTATTGGTTCCAGCATATAGACTATTACAGTAGTCCAGCCTAGAAGTAATCAAGGCTACAGCAACAGTTTTCCTAGCTGACAATGGCAGAAGATCGAAGAACTTTCTCAAGGTTTTAATGATATGAAAACACGTGCCAGCTACCGCAACAGCTTGTTGTTTAAAGGACAACTGATTGTCAAATGTAATGCCTAAGTTCCGGGCTGATGTGATGGTATTAGGGGGAGTTTCCTCCCCATCAGGCCAACATCCTATCGGGGAAAACAGATTTTCTTTCCCAACTGGTAGAATTTCCGTTTTACCCGCATTACATTTAAGGTGGTTATTTGTCATCCATTTAAATGTTGCAGCTAGGCATCCTTTGAGATTTTCTTCGGCGCCAACCTGCTCCCTGTCTAGTACTAGCATAAGCTGGGTGTCATCAGCATACGAGATGGTACTGATCTGAAAGGAAGCAATCAAGTCTATCAGGGGAGCCAAATACAGATTAAAAAGTATAGGACTTAAGCTCGAACCCTGGGGAACTCCAGAGCTAAGGGCCTTTGCTTCAGATTGGTACTGGCCCAATACTGTAATTTGGTATCTGTCCCTGAGAAAGTTTCTCAGCCAGGTCAGGGCTGTCCCATCTACCCCTGCGGCAGCTAGACGGTCCATCAGGATGTTATGTGAGACCGTGTCAAAGGCTGCCGACAGGTCAAGTAGAATTAGGACAGCCTTTTTCCCTTGGTCGATGGCCATACGAAGAGTCTCAGTTGTAAACAGTAGGGCAGACTCGGTAGAATGTTTTGACCGGAAACCTGACTGATTCTGATGTAAAATGTCGTTTGCTTCCAAAAAATTCGTGAGTTGAATGTTCACAAATTTTTCAGTCAGTTTAGCCATCACCGGGAGCAGGGAGATCGGGCGAAGGTTGGAAAGGGTGGTTGGGTCGGCAAGAGACTTCTTCTGAAGCGGCTTGACAGCGGCAAGCTTCCAGTCACTAGGGACGTCTGCCGTCGTCAGTGATGAATTTATAATACTGTTTATAATAGGATTGATAGTTTCTGCTAAGGTTTGTAAAGCCAAGGGAGGGCACGGATCAAAGGGAGATCCGGATTTGCTTGCGAGAATGGCTTTAAGGGAGTCTTCAACAGAGACAGGAGCAAAAGTATCCAACCTAGCTAGAGGTTTAACCCTCTCCACTCTTTCATCTGCTTCTGGGATGGAGGAAGCTGGTGGAAAGGTTCTTACAATGTTAGCAATTTTGTTGTCAAAATAATCTGAGATGTCATCACATAGGCTTTGAGATGGCGGAATGTCCTGCTGCAAGGCAGAAGGATTCATAAAGTCCTTGACTATTTTGAAAATTACTCTTTGCTCTTGAGCAGCCATGTCGATGGCCTGGAGATAGTAGGCTTTTTTGGCTGATTTAATATCAGCATGATACTGTCTTCTTGCCTGTTTGTAGGTGTCGCGGGCAATGATGTCATAGTGCCTGCGCCACCGGCGTTCTAGTGTTCTTATTTTACCCATTTCTAATCTCAACGATGGTGTAAACCAAGGGGCCTTCTTTTCCTTTTTAGTAGAGTTTATAATGTTGGAAGGGCCTAATTGATGGCCTATTTTTGTTAGCCAATCCCGTAAATTTTGGTTATCTACGATGGTGTTGCCTGTTGGCACCGGGGTACAAATTCCAGGAATATCCAACACGTCCAATCTGCTAGGTAATTGTTTCCAGTTAGGCTTACAACTCAGATTGGGGGCAATGGTGTTACATATAGTGCTATTCAGCATTTTATGCTTTAATGAGATTTGAAACGGGATAAAAAAATGGTCGGACCAAATCTGAGGACAGGGGGATTGAACTGTCAGCCTGGTGGAATTGGAGCAAATACAGTCTATTGAGTGACCTCCTGAATGTGTCTGTTGGTGAGTCAAAAGATTGAGTCCTAAGATGTTGATAATGTCCATGAAACAGTCAACTCCAGGGGCTGTAGGAGAGTCAAGGTGCAAATTTAGATCACCCAGTATGGTGAAGTTCGAAAATCTGAGTACCAGATTACTGAGTGTGTCTCCTACCGTTTCCAGGAATTCCTTAGGGGGACCTGGAGGGCGATAAATGAGTACCCCTGAAAATGTAAAAGAATCATGTATTCCCAAGGAAAATGATAACGCTTCTGCTCCTTTTATATCAACAAGTTCATGGGAGGAGCATTTTAGGGACCTACGATGTATAATAGCAAGACCTCCACCCCGAGTTTCCCTTCTGTCCAAGCGCTGAATAGAAAACTCGTCAGGGAGAGCTATAACCAGATCAGGATTACACCAGGGCTTGAGCCATGTAATCAGAAGCCAATCAAGGTTATTTACGATGATGAGCTCGTGTATGTTTTGAGCGTTTTTACATAATGAACGAGCATTGATAAGGCCACCTCGCAGTGTTGGACCGATAGGAGCAGAGTGTGCAGTCGTATGATGGTCGTAGATAGGACCGGTACGTGCTGGCGCGGTAATGGCGGCCATACCTGTAAGGGCTGAGTGGATGTAGCCTAGGGGGGAGACTCCCGCCTCCGCGCCTCCGATGCACTGACGGGCGCAGACGGGCATGACTCTGGCCCGACTCAGGCACGAGTCAGGCACTACCGCTGCGCGTCACCGCTGCGCGGTCCTATGGGAGCTTTAAGTAGTGGCTGCCCTGCCCTCCGCCTGAACACTGGAGCGCTCAGCGCAATGGCGCCGCGAAGGAACTCCAAGATGGCGTCAAGCGCCGGGAGAAACAACTGATTTAGCCCGCTAAAGAAGCGGTGGGTTTACCATTTTAAATGCGAGTATGTGGGCGATGGTTGTAGGTTAAAAACAGGGAACAATTAAACAATATGCAACAAAGATACAAAATAAGGGTCAGACGATTTTAAAAATGCACAGATCAAGTCCTAATTGCGCTTGTTAAGTGCTGGCTAAAATTCACAGCGCCGCGGTCAGTATGTCCAGCTTTCCCTCGGCTCAGCTGTCAAATGCTCGCCTTAAGTAGTGGCTGCCCTCCCCTCCGCCTGAACACTGGAGCGCTCAGCGCAATGGCGCCGCGAAGGAACTCCAAGATGGCGTCAAGCGCCGGGAGAAACAACTGATTTAGCCCGCTAAAGAAGCGGTGGGTTTACCATTTTAAATGCGAGTATGTGGGCGATGGTTGTAGGTTAAAAACAGGGAACAATTAAACAATATGCAACAAAGATACAAAATAAGGGTCAGACGATTTTAAAAATGCACAGATCAAGTCCTAATTGCGCTTGTTAAGTGCTGGCTAAAAATCACAGCGCCGCGGTCAGTATGTCCAGCTTTCCCTCGGCTCAGCTGTCAAATGCTCGCCTTAAGTAGTGGCTGCCCTCCCCTCCGCCTGAACACTGGAGCGCTCAGCGCAATGGCGCCGCGAAGGAACTCCAAGATGGCGTCAAGCGCCGGGACAAACAACTGATTTAGCCCGCTAAAGAAGCGGTGGGTTTACCATTTTAAATGCGAGTATGTGGGCGATGGGTGTAGATTAAAAACAGGGAACAATTAAACAATATGCAACAAAGATACAAAATAAGGGTCAGACGATTTTAAAAATGCACAGATCAAGTCCTAATTGCGCTTGTTAAGTGCTGGCTAAAATTCACAGCGCCGCGGTCAGTATGTCCAGCTTTCCCCTCTTTCTGTACCTTTCTTGCCTCTTTGTGTACCTTTCCTACCTCTTTCTGCACCCCTTTTGCCTCTTTTTGCACCTCTGTTAATTCTTTCTGCACTGCTCTTGCTTCTTTCCGCACCTCATTTGCCTCTTTCTCCACTTCTCTTGCTTCTTTCTATACCTCTGTTGTTTCTTTTAGCAATTCTCTTGCCTCTTTCTGCACTTCTCGTGCTTGTTTCTGCACTTCTCTTGCGTCTTTCTGCACCTCTGTTGCCTCTTTCTGCACCTCACTTGCTTCTTTCTGCACCCCTCTTGCCTCTTTCTGCACCCCTCTTCCCCCTTTCTGCACCTCTATTGCTTCTTTTTGCACCCTTGTTCTCTCTTTCTGCACCTCTCTTGCTTCTTTCTGTACCTGTTTCTTATTTCTACACTTCTCTTGCCTTTTTCTGCACCCTTCGCGCCTCTTTCAGCACCTCAGTTGCTTCTTTCTGCACTTCTCTTCCTTTTTTCTGCATCCCTCCTGCCTCTTTCTGTACCTCTCTTGCCAATTTGTGCATCTCTCTTACCCCTTTTTGCACCCCTCTTGCCTCTTCTTGCATCTCTGTTCATTGTTTCTGCACCCCTTTTGCATGTTTTTGCAACTCTCTTGCCTCTTTCTGCAGTTATCTTGCCTACTTCTGTACCTCTCTTGCCTCTTTCTGCACTTCTATTGCTTCTTTCTGCACCTCTATTGCCTTTGTCTGCACACCTGTTCCCTCTTTCTGTACCCCTTTTTCCTGTTTCTGCATCTCTCATGCCTCTTTCTGCAGTTCTCTTGCCTCCCTCTGCACCTTACTTGCCTCCTTCTGCACTTCTATTGTTGCACCTCACTTGCTTCTTTCTGCACCCCTGTTGTCTCTTTCTGCACCCCTGTTGTCCCTTTCTGCACTCGGCTTCCCTCTTTCCACACCTCTCTTGCTTCTTTCTATACTTCTCTAGCCTCTCTTGCATCTTTCTGCACTTCTGTTGCCTCTTTCTGCACCTCACTTGCTTCTTTCTGCTCCCCTCTTTCCTATTTTTGCTCCCCTTTTTTCTCTTTCTTCACCCCTCTTGCATATTTCTGCACACCTGTTCCCTCTTTCTGCACCTTTCCTGCCTGTTTCTGCATCCCTGTTTCTTCTTTCCGCACCTTCCCTGACTGTTTCTGCACCTCTCTTGTTTCTTTCTGCACCCCTGTTCCCTCTTTCTGTACCTCTCTTGCCTGTCTGCATACATGCTCCCTCTTTCTGTACCCCCCCTTTTGCCTGTTTCTGCACATCTCTTGCCTCTTTCTTCAGTTCTCTTGCCTCCTTCTGTGCCTCACAAGCCTCTTTTTGCACCTTTGTTCCCTTTCTGCACCTTTCCTACCTGTTTCTGCACCTCTCTTGCCTCTTTCTGTAACTCTGTTGCTTCTTTCTGTACTTCTCTTCCTTCTTTCTGTACCCCTCCTGCCAACTTCTGTACTTGTCTTGCCTCTTTGTGCACCTCTCCTACTTATTTCTGCACTTCACTTTCCTCTTTTTGCACCTCTGTTGGTTCTTTCTGCACTGCTCTTGATTATTTATGCACCTCTTTTGTAAATTTCTGTATCCCTCTTGCCTCTTTCTGTACCCCCCTTCCCTCTTCCTGCACATCTCTTGCCTCTGTCTGCACACCTGTTCCCTTTTTCTGCACCCCTTTTGCCTGTTTCTGCAACTCGCTTGCCTCTTTCTGCACTTCTATGGCCTATTTCTGCACCTCTCTTGTTTCATTCTGCATCCCTCTTGCCTCTTTCTGCAGTTCTCTTGCTTCCGTCTGTACCTCACTTGCCTCCTTCTGCACTTCTAGTGCTTCATTCAACACCTCTGTTGCTTCTTTCAGCAATTCTCTTGCCTCTTTCTGCACTTCTCTTGCTTGTTTCTGCACCCCTCTTGCCTCTTTTTGCACTCAATTGTTTCTCTTTCTACACTGCTCTTGCTTCTTTCTGTACCTCTTTTGCAAATTTCTGCATCCCACTTGCCTCTTTCTGTACCCATGTACCCTCTTTTTGCACCTCTCTTGCCTGTGTGCACACATGCTCCCTCTTTCTGCACCCCTTTTGCCAGTTTCTGCAACTCTCTTTCCTCTTTCTTCATTTCTCTTGCCTCCTTCTGTACCTCACGAGCCTCTTTTTGCACCTTTGTTCCCGTTCTGCACCTTTCCTACCTGTTTCTGCACCTCTCTTGCCTCTTTCTGTAACTCTGTTGCTTCTTTCTGTGCTTCTCTTCCTTCGTTCTGTACCCTGCCTGCCAACTTCTGTACTTGTCTTGCCTCTTTCTGCACCTCTCCTACTTATTTCTGTACTTCTCTTGCCTCTTTTTGCACCCCTATTGGTTCTTTCTGCACTGCTCTTGCTTCTTTATGCACCTCTTTTGTAAATTTCTGCATCCCTCTTGCCTCTTTCTGTACCCCTCTTCCCTTCTTCTGCACCCCTTTTGCCTGTTTCTGCAACTTGCTTACCTCTTTCTGCAGTTCTCTTGCCTCCTTCTGCACCTCACCTGCCTCTTTCTGCACTTCTGTTGCCTATTTCTGCACCTCTCTTGCTTCTTTCTGCACCCCTGTTGTCTCTTTCTGTACCCCTGTTGTCTCTTTCTGCACTCATCTTCACTCTTTCTGCACCTCTCTTGCTTCTTTCTGCACTTCTCTTACTTCTTTCAGCACCTCTCTTGCTTCTTTCTGAACCCTTCTTCCCTTTTGTTTGCATCCCTCTTGCTGCTGTTTTCTTGCCATTTTTGGCACCTCTCTTGCCTCTTTCTATACCTCACTTGCCTCCTTCTGCACTTCTAGTGCTTCTTTCAAAAACCTCTGTTGCTTCCTTCAGCAATTCTCTTGCCTCTTTCTGCACTTCTCTTGCTTGTTTCTGTACCTCTCTTGCATCTTTCTGCACATCTATTGCTTCTTTCTGCATCTCACTTGCTTCTTTCTGCACCCCTCTTGCCTCTTTTTGCACCCCTTGTTTCTCTTTCTACACTGCTCTTGCTTCTTTCTGCACTTCTTTTGCAAATTTCTGCATCCCACTTGCCTCTTTCTGTACCCTTGTACCCTCTTTCTGCACCTCTCTTGCCTGTCTACACACATGCTCCCTCGTTCTGCACCCCTGTTGCCTGTTTCTGCAAGTCTCTTGCCTCTTTCTTCAGTTCTCTTGCCTCCTTCTGCAACTCACTACCCTCTTTTTGCACCTTTGTTCCCTTTCTGTGCCTTTCCTACCTGTTTCTGTACCCCTCTTGCCTCTTTCTGCAGTTCTCTTGCTTCCGTCTGTACCTCACTTGCCTCCTTCTGCACTTCTAGTGCTTCATTCAACACCTCTGTTGCTTCTTTCAGCAATTCTCTTGCCTCTTTCTGCACTTCTCTTGCTTGTTTCTGCACCCCTCTTGCCTCCTTTTGCACCCAATTGTTTCTCTTTCTACACTGCTCTTGCTTCTTTCTGTACCTCTTTTGCAAATTTCTGCATCCCACTTGCCTCTTTCTGTACCCATGTACCCTCTTTCTGCACCTCTCTTGCCTGTGTGCACACATGCTCCCTCTTTCTGCACCCCTTTTGCCAGTTTCTGCAACTCTCTTTCCTCTTTCTTCATTTCTCTTGCCTCCTTCTGTACCTCACGAGCCTCTTTTTGCACCTTTGTTCCCGTTCTGCACCTTTCCTACCTGTTTCTGCACCTCTCTTGCCTCTTTCTGTAACTCTGTTGCTTCTTTCTGTGCTTCTATTCCTTCGTTCTGTACCCTGCCTGCCAACTGTTGTACTTGTCTTGCCTCTTTCTGCACCTCTCCTACTTATTTCTGTACTTCTCTTGCCTCTTTTTGCACCACTGTTGGTTCTTTCTGCACTGCTCTTGCTTCTTTATGCACCTCTTTTGTAAATTTCTGCATCCCTCTTGCCTCTTTCTGTACCCCTCTTCCCTTCTTCTGCACCCCTTTTGCCTGTTTCTGCAACTCGCTTACCTCTTTCTGCAGTTCTCTTGCCTCCTTCTGCACCTCACTTGCCTCTTTCTGCACTTCTGTTGCCTATTTCTGCACCTCTCTTGCTTCTTTCTGCACCCCTGTTGTCTCTTTCTGTACCCCTGTTGTCTCTTTCTGCACTCATCTTCACTCTTTCTGCACCTCTCTTGCTTCTTTCTGCACTTCTCTTACTTCTTTCAGCACCTCTCTTGCTTCTTTCTGAACCCTTCTTCCCTTTTGTTTGCATCCCTCTTGCTGCTGTTTTCTTGCCATTTTTGGCACCTCTCTTGCCTCTTTCTATACCTCACTTGCCTCCTTCTGCACTTCTAGTGCTTCTTTCAACACCTCTGTTGCTTCCTTCAGCAATTCTCTTGCCTCTTTCTGCACTTCTCTTGCTTGTTTATGTACCTCTCTTGCATCTTTCTGCACATCTATTGCTTCTTTCTGCATCTCACTTGCTTCTTTCTGCACCCCTCTTGCCTCTTTTTGCACCCCTTTTTTCTCTTTCTACACTGCTCTTGCTTCTTTCTGCACTTCTTTTGCAAATTTCTGCATCCCACTTGCCTCTTTCTGTACCCTTGTACCCTCTTTCTGCACCTCTCTTGCCTGTCTACACACATGCTCCCTCTTTCTGCACCCCTGTTGCCTGTTTCTGCAAGTCTCTTGCCTCTTTCTTCAGTTCTCTTGCCTCCTTCTGCAACTCACTACCCTCTTTTTGCACCTTTGTTCCCTTTCTGTGCCTTTCCTACCTGTTTCTGTACCTCTCTTACCTCTTTCTGTAACTCTGTTGCTTCTTTCTGTACTTCTCTTTCTTCTTTCTGTACCCCTCCTGCCTACTTCTGTACTTGTCTTGCCTCTTTGGGAACCTCTCCTACTTATTTCTGCACTTCTCTTGCCTCTTTTTGCACCTCTGTTGGTTCTTTCTGCACTGCTGTTGCTTCTTTCTGCACCTCTTTTGCAAATTTCTGCATCCCTCTTGCCTCTTTATGTACCCCTCTTCCCTCTTCCTGCACATCTCTTGCCTCTGTCTGCATACCTGTTCCCTTTTTCTGCACCCCTTTTGCCTGTTTCTGTAACTCGCTTGCCTCTTTCTGCAGTTCTCTTGCCTCCTTATGCACCTCACTTGCCTCTTCCTGAACTTCTATTGCCTATTTCTGCACCTCTCTTGCTTCGTTCTGCACCCCTGTTGTCTCTTTTTTCACCCCTGTTGTCTCTGCACTTGTATTCCCTCTTTCTGCACCTCTCTAGCTTCTTTCTGCACTTCTGTTGCTTCTTTCTGCACCCTTCTTCCCTTTTTTTGCATCCCTCTTGCCTCTTTCTGCTTTTTTCTTGCCATTTTTGCACCTCTCTTGCCTCTTTCTGTACCTCACTTGTCTCTTTCTGCACTTCTCTTGCTTGTTTCTGTACCTCTCTTGCATCTATTTGCACCTCTGTTGCTTCATTCTGCACCTCACTTGCTTCTTTCTGCACCCCTCTTGCCTCTTTTTGCACCCTTGTTTCTCTTTCTACACTGCTCTTGCTTCTTTCTACACCTCGTTTGCAAATTTCTGCATTCCACTTGCCTCTTTCTGTACCCATGTATCCTCTTTATGCGCCTCTCTTGCCTCTGTCTGCACACCTGTTTCTTCTTTCTGCACACCTTTTGACTGTTTCTGCAACTCTCTTGTTTCTTTCTGCACCCCTGTTACCTCTTTCTGTACCTCTATTGCCTGTCTGCACACATGCTCCCTCTTTCTGCACCTCTTTTGCCTGTTTCTGCAAGTCTCTTGCCTCTTTCTTCAGTTCTCTTGCCTCCTTCTGCAACTAACTAGCCTCTTTGTGCACCTTAGTTCCCTTTCTGCACCTTTCCTACCTGTTTCTGCACCTCTCTTCCCTCTTTCTGCACTTCTATTGCCTCTTTCTGCACCTCTATTGCTTTTGTCTGCACACCTGTTCCTTCTTTCTGCACCCCTTTTTCCTGTTTCTGCAACTCTCTTGCCTCTTTCTGCAGTTCTCCTGCCTCCTTCTGCACCATACTTGCCTCTTTCTGCACTTCTATTGTTGCACCTCTCTTGCTTCTTTCTGCACCCCTGTTGTCTCTTTCTGCACCCCTGTTCTCTCGTTCTGCACTCGTCTTCCCTCTTTCCACACCTCTCTTGCTTCTTTCTACACTTCTCTAGCCTGTTTCTGCACCTCTCTTGCGTCTTTCTGAACTTCTGTTGCCTCTTTCTGCACCTCACTTGCTTCTTTCTGCTCCCCTCTTGCCTCTTTCTGCAGTTCTCTTGCTTCCGTCTGTACCTCACTTGCCTCCTTCTGCACTTCTAGTGCTTCATTCAACACCTCTGTTGCTTCTTTCAGCAATTCTCTTGCCTCTTTCTGCACTTCTCTTGCTTGTTTCTGCACCCCTCTTGCCTCCTTTTGCACCCAATTGTTTCTCTTTCTACACTGCTCTTGCTTCTTTCTGTACCTCTTTTGCAAATTTCTGCATCCCACTTGCCTCTTTCTGTACCCATGTACCCTCTTTCTGCACCTCTCTTGCCTGTGTGCACACATGCTCCCTCTTTCTGCACCCCTTTTGCCAGTTTCTGCAACTCTCTTTCCTCTTTCTTCATTTCTCTTGCCTCCTTCTGTACCTCACGAGCCTCTTTTTGCACCTTTGTTCCCGTTCTGCACCTTTCCTACCTGTTTCTGCACCTCTCTTGCCTCTTTCTGTAACTCTGTTGCTTCTTTCTGTGCTTCTATTCCTTCGTTCTGTACCCTGCCTGCCAACTTTTGTACTTGTCTTGCCTCTTTCTGCACCTCTCCTACTTATTTCTGTACTTCTCTTGCCTCTTTTTGCACCACTGTTGGTTCTTTCTGCACTGCTCTTGCTTCTTTATGCACCTCTTTTGTAAATTTCTGCATCCCTCTTGCCTCTTTCTGTACCCCTCTTCCCTTCTTCTGCACCCCTTTTGCCTGTTTCTGCAACTCGCTTACCTCTTTCTGCAGTTCTCTTGCCTCCTTCTGCACCTCACTTGCCTCTTTCTGCACTTCTGTTGCCTATTTCTGCACCTCTCTTGCTTCTTTCTGCACCCCTGTTGTCTCTTTCTGTACCCCTGTTGTCTCTTTCTGCACTCATCTTCACTCTTTCTGCACCTCTCTTGCTTCTTTCTGCACTTCTCTTACTTCTTTCAGCACCTCTCTTGCTTCTTTCTGAACCCTTCTTCCCTTTTGTTTGCATCCCTCTTGCTGCTGTTTTCTTGCCATTTTTGGCACCTCTCTTGCCTCTTTCTATACCTCACTTGCCTCCTTCTGCACTTCTAGTGCTTCTTTCAACACCTCTGTTGCTTCCTTCAGCAATTCTCTTGCCTCTTTCTGCACTTCTCTTGCTTGTTTATGTACCTCTCTTGCATCTTTCTGCACATCTATTGCTTCTTTCTGCATCTCACTTGCTTCTTTCTGCACCCCTCTTGCCTCTTTTTGCACCCCTTTTTTCTCTTTCTACACTGCTCTTGCTTCTTTCTGCACTTCTTTTGCAAATTTCTGCATCCCACTTGCCTCTTTCTGTACCCTTGTACCCTCTTTCTGCACCTCTCTTGCCTGTCTACACACATGCTCCCTCTTTCTGCACCCCTGTTGCCTGTTTCTGCAAGTCTCTTGCCTCTTTCTTCAGTTCTCTTGCCTCCTTCTGTAACTCACTACCCTCTTTTTGCACCTTTGTTCCCTTTCTGTGCCTTTCCTACCTGTTTCTGTACCTCTCTTACCTCTTTCTGTAACTCTGTTGCTTCTTTCTGTACTTCTCTTTCTTCTTTCTGTACCCCTCCTGCCTACTTCTGTACTTGTCTTGCCTCTTTGGGAACCTCTCCTACTTATTTCTGCACTTCTCTTGCCTCTTTTTGCACCTCTGTTGGTTCTTTCTGCACTGCTGTTGCTTCTTTCTGCACCTCTTTTGCAAATTTCTGCATCCCTCTTGCCTCTTTATGTACCCCTCTTCCCTCTTCCTGCACATCTCTTGCCTCTGTCTGCATACCTGTTCCCTTTTTCTGCACCCCTTTTGCCTGTTTCTGTAACTCGCTTGCCTCTTTCTGCAGTTCTCTTGCCTCCTTATGCACCTCACTTGCCTCTTCCTGAACTTCTATTGCCTATTTCTGCACCTCTCTTGCTTCGTTCTGCACCCCTGTTGTCTCTTTTTTCACCCCTGTTGTCTCTGCACTTGTATTCCCTCTTTCTGCACCTCTCTTGCTTCTTTCTGCACTTCTGTTGCTTCTTTCTGCACCCTTCTTCCCTTTTTTTGTATCCCTCTTGCCTCTTTCTGCTTTTTTCTTGCCATTTTTGCACCTCTCTTGCCTCTTTCTGTACCTCACTTGTCTCTTTCTGCACCTCACTTGCTTCTTTCTGCACCCCTCTTGCCTCTTTTTGCACCCTTGTTTCTCTTTCTACACTGCTCTTGCTTCTTTCAACACCTCGTTTGCAAATTTCTGCATTCCACTTGCCTCTTTCTGTACCCATGTATCCTCTTTATGCGCCTCTCTTGCCTCTGTCAGCACACCTGTTTCTTCTTTCTGCACACCTTTTGACTGTTTCTGCAACTCTCTTGTTTCTTTCTGCACCCCTGTTCCCTCTTTCTGTACCTCTATTGCCTGTCTGCACACATGCTCCCTCTTTCTGCACCTCTGTTGCCTGTTTCTGCAAGTCTCTTGCCTCTTTCTTCAGTTCTCTTGCCTCCTTCTGCAACTAACTAGCCTCTTTGTGCACCTTAGTTCCCTTTCTGCACCTTTCCTACCTGTTTCTGCACCTCTCTTCCCTCTTTCTGCACTTCTATTGCCTCTTTCTGCACCTCTATTGCTTTTGTCTGCACACCTGTTCCTTCTTTCTGCACCCCTTTTTCCTGTTTCTGCAACTCTCTTGCCTCTTTCTGCAGTTCTCCTGCCTCCTTCTGCACCATACTTGCCTCTTTCTGCACTTCTATTGTTGCACCTCTCTTGCTTCTTTCTGCACCCCTGTTGTCTCTTTCTGCACCCCTGTTCTCTCGTTCTGCACTCGTCTTCCCTCTTTCCACACCTCTCTTGCTTCTTTCTACACTTCTCTAGCCTGTTTCTGCACCTCTCTTGCGCCTTTCTGAACTTCTGTTGCCTCTTTCTGCACCTCACTTGCTTCTTTCTGCTCCCCTCTTTCCTATTTTTGCTCCCCTTTTTTCTCTTTCTGCACCCCTCTTGCATATTTCTGCACACCTGTTCCCTCTTTCTGCACCTTTCCTGCCTGTTTCTGCATCCCTGTTTCTTCTTTCTGCACCTTCCCTGACTGTTTCTATACCTCTCTTGTTTCTTTCTGCACCCTGTTCCCTCTTTCTGTACCTCTCTTGCCTGTCTGCATACATGCTCCCTCTTTCTGTACCCCTTTTGCCTGTTTCTGCAACTCTCTTGCCTCTTTCTTCAGTTCTCTTGCCTCCTTCTGTGCCTCACAAGCCTCTTTTTGCACCTTTGTTCCCTTTCTGCACCTTTCCTACCTGTTTCTGCACCTCTCTTGCCCCTTTCTGTAACTCTGTTGCTTCTTTCTGTACTTCTCTTCCTTCTTTCTGTACCCCTCCTGCCAACTTCTGTACTTGTCTTGCCTCTTTGTGCACCTCTCCTACTTATTTATGCACGTCACTTGCCTCTTTGTGCACCTCTGTTGGTTCTTTCTGCACTGCTCTTGCTTATTTATGCACCTCTTTTGTAAATTTCTGTATCCCTCTTGCCTCTTTCTGTATCCTCTTCCCTCTTCCTGCACATCTCTTGCCTCTGTCTGCACACCTGTTCCCTTTTTCTGCACCCCTTTTGCCTGTTTCTGCAACTCGCTTGCCTCTTTCTGCAGTTCTCTTGCCTCCTTCTGCACCTCACTTGCCTCTTTCTGCACTTCTATGGCCTATTTCTGCACCTCTCTTGTTTCTTTCTGCATCCCTCTTGCCTCTTTCTGCAGTTCTCTTGCCTCTTTCTGTACCTCACTTGCCTCCTTCTGCACTTCTAGTGCTTCATTCAACACTTCTGTTGCTTCTTTCAGCAATTCTCTTGCCTCTTTCTGCACTTCTCTTGCTTGTTTCTGCACCCCTCTTGCCTCTTTTTGCACCCAATTGTTTCTCTTTCTACACTGCTCTTGCTTCTTTCTGTACCTCTTTTGCAAATTTCTGCATCCCACTTGCCTCTTTCTGTACCCATGTACCCTCTTTCTGCACCTCTCTAGCCTATGTGCACACATGCTCCCTCTTTCTGCACCCCTTTTGCCTGTTTCTGCAACTCTCTTTCCTCTTTCTTCATTTCTTTTGCCTCCTTCTGTACCTCACGAACCTCTTTTTGCACCTTTGTTCCCGTTCTGCACCTTTCCTACCTGTTTCTGCACCTCTCTTGCCTCTTTCTGTAACTCTGTTGCGTCTTTCTGTGCTTCTCTTCCTTCTTTCTGTACCCTGCCTGCCAACTTCTGTACTTGTCTTGCCTCTTTGTGCACCTCTCCTACTTATTTCTGTACTTCTCTTGCCTCTTTTTGCACCTCTGTTGGTTCTTTCTGCACTGCTCTTGCTTCTTTATGCACCTCTTTTGTAAATTTCTGCATCCCTCTTGCCTCTTTCTGTACCCCTCTTTCTGCACACCTGTTCCCTTTTTCTGCACCCCTTTTACCTGTTTCTGCAACTCGCTTGCCTCTTTCTGCAGTTCTCTAGCCTCCTTCTGCACCTCACTTGCCTCTTTCTGCACTTCTGTTGCCTATTTCTGCACCTCTCTTGCTTCTTTCTGCACCCCTGTTGTCTCTTTCCGTACCCCTGTTGTCTCTTTCTGCACTCATCTTCACTCTTTCTGCACCTCTCTTGCTTCTTTCTGCACTTCTCTTGCTTCTTTCAGCACCTCTCTTGCTTCTTTCTGAACCCTTTTTCCCGTTTGTTTGCATCCCTCTTGCTGCTGTTTTCTTGCCATTTTTGGCACCTCTTTTACCTCTTTCTGTACTTCACTTGCCTCCTTCTGCACTTCTTGTGCTTCTTTCAACACGTCTGTTGCTTCCTTCAGCAATTCTCTTGCCTCTTTCTGCACTTCTCTTGCTTGTTTCTGTACCTCTCTTGCATCTTTCTGCACCTCTATTGCTTCTTTCTGCATCTCACTTGCTTCTTTCTGCACCCTACTTGCCTCTTTTTGCACCCCTTTTTTCTCTTTCTACCCTGCTCTTGCTTCTTGCTGCACTTCTTTTGCAAATTTCTGCATCCCACTTGCCTCTTTCTGTACCCATGTACCCTCTTTCTGCACCTCTCTTGCCTGTCTACACACATGCTCCCTCTTTCTGCACCCCTGTTGCCTGTTTCTGCAAGTCTCTTGCCTCTTTCTTCAGTTCTCTTGCCTCCTTTTGCAACTCACTACCCTCTTTTTGCACCTTTGTTCCCTTTCTGTGCCTTTCCTACCTGTTTCTGTACCTCTCTTACCTCTTTCTGTAACCCTGTTGCTTCTTTCTGTACTTCTCTTTCTCCTTTCTGTACCCCTCCTGCATACTTCTGTAGTTGTCTTGCCTCTTTGTGCACCTCTCCTACTTATTTCTGCACTTCTCTTGCCTCTTTTTGCACCTCTGTTGGTTCTTTCTGCACTGCTGTTGCTTCTTTCTGCACCTCTTTTGCAAATTTCTGCATCCCTCTTGCCTCTTTATGTACCCCTCTTCCCTCTTCCTGCACATCTCTTGCCTCTGTCTGCATACCTGTTCCCTTTTTCTGCACCCCTTTTGCCTGTTTCTGTAACTCGCTTGCCTCTTTCTGCAGTTCTCTTGCCTCCTTATGCACCTCACTTGCCTCTTCCTGCACTTCTATTGCCTATTTCTGCACCTCTCGTGCTTCTTTCTGCACCCCTGTTGTCTCTTTTTCACCCCTGTTGTCTCTGCACTTGTATTCCCTCTTTCTGCACCTCTCTTGCTTCTTTCTGCACTTCTGTTGCTTCTTTCTGCACCCTTCTTCCGTTTTTTGCATCCCTCTTGCCTCTTTCTGCTGTTCTCTTGCCATTTTCTGCACCTCTCCTGCCTCTTTCGGCACCTCTGTTGCTTCTTTCTGTACTTCTTTTTCCTCTTTCTGCACCTCTGACTTAGAGGTAGTTTTATATAGTAGGGCCTTACAGGGGAGGTCATGCGAATCACAGGGGTACCCTAACCCATATAGTACCCTAGTGTAGGTAGGTGTTTTCACTGTATTCTAAGTGTCTTTCAGCATTGCACTGTCTCCGGGCCTGGTTAGTCAGAGTCAGTTACTACCAGTACCAGTCAGCAAAACTTGGGGGCACAGGATGACTGCAATGACCGTCAGTAGGTAATACATATATACACTAAGATACATTTGAATGTTGTTCATTTGACATCTGGGAAAGCCTTTCTGTTAGAGAGCATTGCATAAATTAAACCCCAAGCCTTATTCTAAAGAGAGACTATTTGATGTGTTTCATTTTATAAAGTGAAACCCCTTTCTAGGTGGTGTTGTGTTATATGTCTCTTGATAAACAAAAAGTGGAAGGAGCGGAATAATAATAACAGTTTAAACAATTAAATATTGTAGTCCAAAAGATGCAGTCCAAAGCGATCTATTCCAGTTGGATTCTTTATTTTTTCAGTTTTTTCAAGAATTTTCATATATAATACTCCTACAAGTTATTGTCTTGATTTATACATATCCAATAAGTTGATTAAGGTCCCTCTTGGGACATCATCAGGGCTGTAGAAATGAAAAAAGGGCAGAATATCACTATACAATACATTAGACATCGCTTTGGACTGCATCTTTTGGACTACAATATTTAATTGTTTAAACTGTTATTATTATTCCGCTCCTTCCACTTCTTTTGTATATTAGTGGCTTTGACGGTGGGCCACTGGAGGTTGAGTGGAAGAGTTTATGAATAGAGATCTTTACAATAACCATATTGTATATACTCACTGGTGCACACAGAGCAGTAAACCCTCATCGTTGTGATTAGTTCATTATATGTCTCTTGCTTCATCGTGTTTGAGCCATTGTGTGGGAGTGGTATTTTGGGAGGCCGAAGCAAGACAGCATGGCAAAAGGGATCAAGGTATAGTCCACTAGGGAAACTTCCAAAGGCAAAGAGAATGGGCAAATAGTCAGGAAAGTTCAGATCTGGTCTCTTATAAGATTTGTCCATAGTGTTCAAAAGGCAAATTCATCAGTAAGATATCCTCAGTAGAGGGGACAAGAAAGAGAATCTGCAGTAGAGTACCCAACTGATCTCTGCATGGAGTCCAAGGTAAGACCGGTGCTAAAAGCCCTCCTTCTCCCAGGGAAGTACCTTTTTATTGTTCCAATAGTCCAAATGTGTCATTTGTTGTTGTATCCACATGGTCTGATCACCATGTGATGCCTCTTTTGATCACATGGTACAAATTGGTAATATTCAGCTTTCTTTCCACAACAGTCATGGAAATCTAATGTCTATTTCATCAACACAAGTTAGTCGACATAGAATTTATTTACTGTGTTGCTCTTTGTGAGTTGAAGTGAGAGAACACGTTTCCATGCTTTCACAGAAACGGTTCAAGACAAGTTGCTTTTTCATCCAAGGATGCAATAGGAATAAAACAAATAAAGCAGCATTTGAAGAACCCTAGCAAAAGTCCATCAACTATAAAAAAAAAATGCAATCCTAAGTGTAAAGGTAATTTTAACAAATTTAAATTCAGCATTTCTTATTTAGCAAAATAATCTCATAATTGAATTCAAGCATAATAAAATTCAATAAGCATTATAAAATATTCATTAAGCATTATTGTATGGTGAAAACGCTATGATGTGGTCAACAATTATTGCATAGAAATGTCCATCTCTGAATATAGTTTGCTAAACACGTTAGGGGAGTAGTTCCTCGTCAGTGGAGAAGTCTGCAGAATGGTGAAATCAAAAAGCCAACCACTGACTCATTGTCAGTGAAATTGCTCTCCCACCCTCGCAGCTCCATCATTAAGTGAGGCCTCCCCCGAGCCCCTGCACTCTCGAGTGTTGGTGTTCGAGGCCCTCCTCCACCCGCAGGTTATACCTGCACCTCATCCCTGGTGGTCCAGTGGACCTCTGTCTCCTTCTCTCGCTCTGCTTTTTCTCTCCTGCTCCATTTTACTCATTTTTTCACCCTCAGTTTTATCTCTCCCTTTTATTCTCCTTCTATCTCTTTCCTCCACCTTTCTTGTACTTTTCTGTTTTATTCCTCTTTTATTCAACTCTTTCCTACTTTTTTCGCCTACTTTTCCATGCCACTGCTGCCCTTGTGGCCCCTCCCCCCAGCACGACTGGCCCAAGTCAGTTCCCCTCCCCGCTCCCACCTCCCAACTGTCCAGCCCTCCCCGACCCCTACTTAATGGCAGCCACTGCGGGGACAGGCGAGCAAGACCACTGACTCATTGTCAGTGAAATTGCTCGCCCACCCTTGCAGCTCCATCATTAAGTGAGGCCTCCCTCGATCCCCTGCACTCACGAGTGTTGGTGTTCGAGGCCCTCCTCCACCCACAGGTTACACCTGCACCTCATCCCTGGTGGGCCAGTGGACCTCTGTCTCCTTCGCTCGCTGCGCTTTTTCTCTTCTGCTCCGTTTTACTTGTTTTTTCACCCTCATTTTTATCTCTCCCTTTTACTCTCCTTCTATCTCTTTCCTCCACTTTTCTTGCACTTTTCAGTTTTATTCCACTCTTTCCCACTTTTTTTGCCTACTTTTCCCCGCCGCTGCTGCCCCCGTGGCCCCTCCCCCCAGCCCGACCGGCCCAAGCCAGTTCCCCTCCCCACTCCCGCCTCCCAGCTGTCCAGCCCTTCCTGATCCCTACTTAATGGCGGCTGCTGTGCGGCCGCACCACTGGAGCGCCAAAGGCAAGCCAGTCTGCGCATGTCTGCAACCCGACCTGACCAGCGCCAGGAACCCTGGACCTCCACACAGCCACCACTATGACCCAGCGGCACTCCACACACTCAACCAATGCCGCAACAACAACTGCAAGCTAGCATCACCAGCCAATACCCACAAACACTTCGGCTGTCACAGCTGCCGGCACACCTACAGCACTGCCAGGAACACGGACCCAGCACAACCCACCTGCAAGAACACACTCGAACCGAAGACCCTATAATGCAGCCTCCTCAATGTCCGATCACTCCACAAACACACCACCGGAATCTGGGACCTTCTCAACAGCACCACCCCGGACGTAGCATTCTTTACGGAAACCTGGACCAACACCACCTCGGGACTGGAGATCGCCATCGCCATTCCCCAAAGATACAATATCTCCCGGAAGGACAGCCCCACCTGCCCGGGAAGAGGAATCGCCATCGTCCACAAATCCACCCTCTGCCTTAGCACACTCCCCGACCAGCCCACAGACCTGATGGAACACCTTCACTTCAAGATACAGGCCATCCCTACCACCACCCTCCGGAGAACCCTCATCTACCGACCCCCTGGACCCCGCGGACCATTCACCAACTCCATCATGTACTTGATCTCCCTGCAAGCCATCAACCAACTAGACCCCAACACCACATCCCTCCTGGACAACCTCCACAATATTGGACTCCGCCAGATTGTGACCAAACCCACGCATTCAACAGGACACACCCTCGACCCCCTCTTCACTACAGAAAACTCCATCACTTTCAGCCACACCACCGAACTTCCATGGACAGACCATCAATGCATCCACTTCACCTTCAGAACACCCACCATACACAGACACCAGCACCTGCTCCCATGGAGAAACTGGACCAAAATCACTGATGACCAGCTCACCTCCTCACTCGGCAACTCTACTGCAACCACCAAGGAAGACGATGACCACAACACCGCAGCTCTAACTCTGCACATATAGATCACCAACAGCGCCAACACCATAGTCCCCCTCAAGAAGAACAACAACTCACATGCCAATAAAGCTAGATGGTTTACCACCGAACTTCGAGAGTCCAGGTGCACCTGCCGCTGCCTCGAGAAGGCCTGGAGGAACTCCAAATCCACAGAAGCCCACAACAACTTTAAAGCCACCACCAACATCCACCACCAGCTCATCAGAAACACGAGGAAAACAGCGATCGAAGACAGAATCTCCACATACGCACACAACAGCAAAGAACTCTTCAAGGAGTTCGCCCAGCCCACCAGCGAGTCTACTGACATTCCTCCCTCACAAGACCTCTGCAACAATCTCAGCACCTTCTTCCACCACAAAATCAAGAACATCTACGACAACTTCAACGAAGACAACCAACACACTGAACCATCACCAGTCACCCCTGACACCATGAAGCCAACGATTGACAGCTGGACAGCCCTCAACACCGAAGGCACACTGAAGACGATGAAGTCAATCCACTACGGGCCCCCACAGACCCCTGCCCCCACCACATCTTCAACAGAGCTTCCCAACACCATCACACCCATGCTCTGCCACACCATCAACCGCTCGCTGGCGAACGGCTCCTTCCCCGATGACTGGAAGCATGCCGAGATCAACCCAGACCCACCGACCTCAAAAACTACAGACCCATATCCCTGCTCCCGATCCCAGCCAAAGTCATCGAGAAAGCCATCAACAGCCAACTCGCCACCTTCGTCAAAGAGCACAACATCCTCTACTCATCCCAAACCGGCGTCAGAAAAAACCACAGCACAGAAACAGGCCTCCTCGCTGCAACAGACGACATCCGATCCCTGCTGGACAGAGGAGAAACAGTAGCCCTCACCCTCTTCGACCTCTCAGCGGCCTTCGGCACAGTCTCCCATGCATCCTAATACGCAGACTCCATGACACAGGGATCCAGGACAAGGACCTCGACTGGATCCGCTCTTTCCTCTCCAGCAGAACGCAATAGGTCAGATTCCTTACTTTCCTCTCGGACCCTAGACCAACCACCTGCAGAGTCCCCCAGGGGTCCTCCCTCAGCCCAACACTCTTCAACATCTACATGGCTCCACTTGCCCCCATCGTTAGAACCGACAGACTCAACATTGTTTCATACGCAGATGACACCCAACTCATTCTCTCCCTATCCAGCGATCCCAACGCAGCCAAACACACCTTTCAAGAAGGCATGGAAGCCTTCACCAAATGGATGAAAGCAGCTGTCTACAACTCAACGCCGACAAAACTGATGTTTTATCATGGGCCCACACCCCAATACCTGGAACAAAACCTGGTGGCCCCCGCCCTCGGAGGCCCACCCACCCCCACGCACGAAACCTGGGTATCATCCTGGACTCTGAGCTCAAAATGGACTGCCAAATCAACTCAGTCGCATCCTCCTGCTTCCACACTCTCCGTCTCCTACGTAAGATCCCCTTGGAGCACAGGAAAACTGTCACTCGCGCCCTCTTCACCAGCAGACTGGACTACGGCAACACACTCTACTCCAGAATAAACAAAAACCTCATTCGCAAGTTACAAAACATCCAGAACGCCGCCACAAGACTGGTCCTCAACCTGCCAAGACACTGCCACATCTCCCAGCACCTGCGCACACTCCACTGGCTCCCCATCGAGATTAGAATCACCTTCAAGATCCTCACCCACGCACACAAAGCCCTCCACAACATCGGACCAGCATACCTGAACAGCCGACTCAACTTCCAAAGAACCCTACGATCAGCCCAGCTCTCTTACGCCGTGGTTCCCTGCGCCAGAAAGACCAGATTGGGAAGCCGCTCCTTCTCCTTCCTCGCGGCCAGAGCCTGGAACGCCCTACCGCTCCACCTCAGACAGACAACATCACTCCCCATCTTCACGAGAAACCTCAAAACTTGGCTCTTCGACAGACCCCCTCCTTGATGGACTGGAACCTGCACCTCCCCTCTTCCCCAGCGCCTTGAGACCCTTACGGGTGAGTAGTTGTGCTTAACAAACAGGTGATTGATTGATTGATTGAACCACATGGATCTCAAGGGATCCGAGCGGTCAGATCTTAATGCCCTCACACACCTGCTAGGGTGTTCTGCTTCATCATTGTGCACTCCTCGTCAAGCCGGTGCTGTAATGCCTGATAGGCCTGGGGGCTCCTTATCGGAGATTTTCTGATCTGTAAATGCCGTTGGATGAGTGTATGAGAGGGAATCATGCGGAAGATAGGGTGGTGCTACGGGTGTGTTTAAAATAGGCTGTGGTAACCAAAGAAATGCTGTATGGGGGGAAGGTACCTTGACTAAGTAAAAACAGAGGTACTACCATTTGGAAGTCTTACAACTTGGATGCTTTCTCCTGTGAGGGGTAGGTAAGGAACCTCTGCTGTTCACACAGTAGAGCAGGTAGCACCAATGTCAACAAGGAATAGGGCAAGATTCTCATTTACCTCTCCATCCACATATGAATCACTCTGGTCTACCTCAATGACTGCGCCAAGCCCACCCCACCCCCCGGCACCATCATACTGATGGGTCCTATTTAAAATAATCTGTCTGAACCAAATACTGTTGTAATGAGCCTTGCTTTGGGAAAGAGTTTCTATTTGCCTTCTGACTTTGATTCACATTGCACCTTTGTACCTTAATATTCTGTAGTGGCATCGGAGCTTGTGGCATCTGCATTGTTTGGGACAGATTGGGATTTTGAACTCTCGGTTTATGTGTCTGTTGAGTCTGAAACATGTTATCTCCATGAGACTGTGCATACCCTCCATTCTGTTTTTGACTTCCAGCATTGTTCACATTTAACCTACACTTGCATTTCCAATGCCCAGATTTTCTGCATACATGACAAGGATTCATTTCCTTCAAAGCTGTCACACCAACACCTGTTCTAGAATCTACTGGAACACCATGACTTCTACCCTGTGACTGCAAATTCTGCAATTGAAAATCATTAACACCTTGCACCATTGGAACTTGATTATATCTTCCCTCTATGAAATCGTGTTTTCAAAATCTGATTGATTCTGACCTTTATGAATAGCTTTCATCTGTGCTATCATCAACTTTCCCTTTAACTTTTTATGTTTCACCTCTATTTCATCTGCACAATTTTTTGCATATTTCAGGATTATATCAATCGGCTTGTTGTGCCAGCATGTTAGGTGCCAAGTCATCATGGAAGTAATTTCAGGTCTGAATCCCATCACGAATCTGTACACAAAAAGTCCTACATCTTTTTCAGCCACATTTTCTATTCCACTGTACTGTTTAAACCTGGATCAATCTCTTGTAATATAGAGATGGTGGTATAGTTAATAGGGTACAGGCGCCAAAAGGAATATTCCACAGAGCATATATGATCCGTATCAGCTGTAGTAACGGTGCTGTAGGGTTGAGAGAACCACCTGCCTCTCTAAAAATTGTGGCCTAAGCAGCACGAGAACATGATAAGAATTCCCCAGCACACGTGATATCAAAGTAACAACAATTTCAGATGTTATTCACATGTAATTAAGAACAAAACAATGGATCAAAATTATTTCTTTGTCTTTTTTTCCTTCTTCAGGCTTTAAATAGTGAACTGTTCTCAAGCCAACACGTGTTTTGTCGCCTCCGTATGGTTGTACATGCGACTTTTTCAAGGCTAGGTAAAGATATGATTTACGATTACTATTCAGCTCCCATCAATTTTTCAACAACACAATAAACCACAAAGATATTCCTATGGAACACATTCCGTTTGGATATCAACAATTAGAAGGTCTCTATATATGTTGGTTCATGCAACAGAGTGCAAATGTGATAACATAACCACACACAGTAAAGTGAACAATATTGTATGGTCAGAGGGTCCTCAATGCTGGGCATCTGATAATAACAACACAGTGAGAATATGTGCTTGAATATAGCTCTATATGTACATGATATCTAGTTGCCAGAAGAGCACCACAGTGTCACACAGTGACAGAAAGTAGAAATACACCACCGAGAACAATACCAAGAACACCTCTAGTGTCCGACCAGCCATAAATCATAAGGAATATCAATCACACCAACCTTTGTAATTCACTTAAGCGCAGTCTGTAACCAAAACAAAATAGATGGCACAAGAAAAATGGCATTAATATCTGTCAAACTCTTTGTATCGTTGACCAATATACCCCATAGAGTATCATTGTAACAGTCAGATATTTCAAATATAACCTACATTAAGTGTGGCGATAATTCCAGGCCACACTATCCTGTGGCGCGAGGTACTATTAATGCTGCTGGGCTTTAATTGTGAAATCACAGTTTCTCCGGTGTCCTTTATGAAATCTAATAAAGTGAAAAAGACACACACCGTCTCAGTTTAACATCCTAATTTCGAAAAATCTCAGCACATTATACAGAGACCTTTGTCCGGTCCTGGTGTCACTGTTCCGTTTAACTGTAACACTTTTACCTTGCTAAGAGCCTCCGATCCGCGTCCTCTTTCCTCACGCCGCGTTTCCTCGAGTGCGAGAAACAGGCATCTTACAATTCACGTTCATAAAACCGACTTGTGGAACACGTGACCACGTCCACTAAACGTAATCCCGCTGGTTGTTACCTAAGCCGCCATTTTACAAAGAGCATCTACACATTAAATATGGGATAAAACTCTATGTATATACACGTAAGATTATTCAATAACATATAGAAGAGGAATGTGTCTCAGAAATTTGCTAAGTCCCAGTTATCTGACACCCAGAACAGACACTAACTGGCTCACATCACATATGGTGGGATTCTATGGGTGTGGACACTGCATGGCATGTAAATGGGCTAGCAATAAGAAAGTAGAATTTAAAGGTCCTGACAACAGACTGTACAAGATTAACACTAACATCAGTTTTAAAACAAAATTTGTCGTATACATAATTGAATGTAGATGCAACAAAAAATATGTGGGGAGTACAATAAGAACATTGCGTGAGAGGATTGGTGAACATACAAGGGCTGTTAAACAGGGCGACCTCAGATACTCAATCGCGACACACATTACAGAATGCCCTTTGCAAGGAAAGAATAAAGACTTTTTATTCTATGGGATAGAACAGACTTTGAGACATCCCAGGGGAGGGAATAGAGAATTGAAACTCTGCAGGAATGAGGCATCATGGATTCTGAAATTACGTACGACTGACCTGGGTATGAATGTGGATCATGAGATGCACTACTTTTTTGGGAAGATGAGCACCAGTAATATGTTGTGTATCCTTCCATAAATCAGTAATATACGCCTATCTTGTTGCAATTTGATGCACTGCCATGTAGATAATTTGTTGAAAAATGTGGAGCCTTAATTGATACAACATTAGTCACTGACATGAATACTCTAGGACTGATTAAATTCAATAGTTGAGCAACTGGCTATGTGAATATATTAGTACATTTCACCATGGAGAGACCAGAATATAACTTCATTTGGATCACTTTGCTACAAGTGCAATGGTGCATACAGTGGGAGTATTTAGAATTGCAAGGGCTACCACATTCATGAGGATGTATACATCTGGTAGTTGTTGGAATAGATACGATATTTAATGGCATACACATAAGCATTGTGTATGTTACCCACAAGCTTATTAACTTCAGGATTAACTGCAGATAGTGATACATTAAAAATGGAAGCTACGGGTATGGATATAAAGTTCCAGATAAGACATGAGAACATCGAATTTATAGCAATGTTATATTAAGGAGATATATAGATTCAGAAAATAATACATATGCACATTGATTGTGGTTGTGTTTGGATAAGATATAATGGACATAAAAATATGAAGAATGGTCCTGATAGGAAAATAGTACTACCCTTGTATTGAACACATAATACATAGCGGTATTTATTGAATAATCTTATGATTGTATTAATAAATTGTGGCTCAAGTCTTTATGTGTATATACATAGAGTTTTATCCCATATTCAATGTGTTGATGCTCATTGTAAGATGGTAGCCTAGGTAACAACCAGTGGGATTACGTTTAGTGGACGTGGTCACGTGTTCCACACGTCGGTTTTAAGAACGTGAATTGTAAGATGCCGGTTTCTCGCACTCGAGGAAACGCGTGTGAGGAAAGAGGACGTGGATCAGTGGCTCTTAGCAAGGTAAAAGTGTTACAGTTAAAACAGAACAGTGACACCAGGACTGGACGAAGGTCTTTGTATGACGTTCTGAGATTTTCCGAAATTAGGACGGTAAACTGAGACGGTGTGTGTCTCTTTCACTTTTGTAGATTTCGTAAAGGACACCAGAGAAACCGTGATTTCACAATTAAAGCCCAGCAGCATTACCAGTACCTCACACCACAGAATAGTGTGGCCTGGAATTATCGCCACACTTAATGTAGGTTATATTTGAAATATCTGACTGTTGCAATGATACACCATGGGGTATATTGGTCAATGATCCAAAAAGTTTGACAGATATTAATGCCATTTTTCTTGTGGTTTCCATTTTGTTTTGGTTACAGACTGCGCTTAAGAGAATTACAAAGGTTGGTGTGATTGATATCCCTTATGATTTATGGCTTGTCGTCCACTAGAGGTGTTCTTGGTATTGTTCTCGGTGGCGTGTTTCTACTTTCTGTTACTGTGTGACACTGTGGTGGTCTTCTGGCAACTAGATATAATGAAATCAACAAAAGAGTATGCATTGTAAACATTAAATGTAGAGCATGACAAAAAAATCCGAGTTGGATCTTAAAAAAGCCCTCTCTCACCAACCTGGTTTGTGACATGCTTCATCATTGGGCCCCACCAGGAGAGGCCGAATGCCACCCTGGTGTGCTGCGACGCCAGAATTACTGCGGAGCTGGTTATTCGTGTGTGGTGAATAGTGAAAGGAGTGAATTTTAAAAGTATCACGATTGTGTCAAAAATAACTTTAATAGTAGCCAATCGGACACATTAAAAGCAGGTGGAGGACGGAATGCTGAATAAATTGTTCAGCAGAGTCCATTGTAAGAGATGGTCAACATGTTTCTGCCTATGTGTTTGTAATTTAAACAGGCTTTCTTCAGGACCAAGAAAAGTGTAGACCCCGGCAGTCTGGGCGCGCTAAGGCCCACCCTGACCTGAGGTACTGAATGTGAAAAGGAGATAAAAAGTGTAAGAAACTATATACAAGTGTCATCTGGTATCCCTCATGTGTGGGAGGAACAGAGTTTATTCTGGTTTGGACAAAACAAACACAGACACACATAGAGAGGAAAACAAATATAATTGTTAGCCGTAATCCAATCCGCAACGTTGCAGTTGAAATAACGAATGTTAATGCTCTACGCAGTGCACATAAGCAGTAACACTTAGCAATGCGTGCTGCTTATCAGTAATATTGTGCACTACTGGTGGTCAACAAAAATCAATTCCGTGGTAGCAAAGAGTTGAGAAAATATGCCCATCGTGAGTTTTATCAATAAGCAGAAACTTATGTGAGCGAAACTAAGCGTAAAGCTTCATAAGTATAGCGCATTTGGGCACTTAGTAAAAGTAAAATAATAAGAAAAAGGAAAATATAAATATATATATATATCTCACATAAGACATAGTCACTAACTACATCATGGGTCTCGGGAGGGGGGTGGTAGCAACAATGGCACACCCTAAAGGTTTAAAAAGAAGAGAGAAGAGAAAAGAGCGCGATTAAAGGAGACCCAGAACGTCGTGTTACTTATCTGGTCAGGCGGAACAGGAGAACTCACGCCTTCAGTGCTAGATACCCGCTTAATGCCTGCAAAACCCTCTTGAACTGGACCCCGATGACGGGGTACTAGGGAGAGCGGAAGCTATTTTAAGCTGAGTTACCGCAGGCTACCAGGTGGGCGGAGTCACGTCACAAGTGACGTGGTCACGTGGGTACCAATATGTAGATTTGTCAGTCCCGAGTCGGGTTGCTAACTCCAACAACTCAGGGCCAATAGGAGGGCTTGTGGCAAAGGGTGGTTGTCAGGGAAACAGCGCGCTCAATGTAGGCGCCATTCTCACAGTGCATGTGAATGAATGTTGGGACAAAATACAACTTTATTTGGTCATTATATGAGGACAAAAGAGCAAGGATACTGATAAGTATCTTGCAGTTCATATTAAAACAGACTAAGACAGACTGAAAGAACAAACTGAAAACGCGATCCCTGAAGGGCAATAGGTGGACAGTTTTAGAGTAGGCGAGATCACAGTGGATCTGTTTCTCAGAAGCGGACATGTGTGACACAAGAAACCAAATGTAACCAAATGTAAACGTGACAAAGGGACAGATGAACAATTGTCAAATGCTTGGTAACAGTTTCAATGATAATTCAAAACGGAACAAATTAATCAATAAAAACAGAAATTAGAAACAAATGGGGGCATATGGAGCCAGCGTTAATGGCAAATTGGAGGTGAATAGACCCCAAGCAAACACAATGAAGTAAAGAGGGGGTGAAGGAGGGAGGTGTATGTCTTCACTCAATAATTGTCAAATCTCTTGTTCGATTTTGATGAAATGGGATATTGGTAGACCTATCCTATTAGAAGGGGATTAGCCCTCACTCTGATTGTGACTGGGGAGGATGCCTCACTTAAATAAGGGTCTGAGTCTGTGTTGTGACTAATATTTTAAAATTTTAAGACTGAGGCCCAGGGAATGTTATCATTTAACCCTTTATTGTGGGTGCACAGCCGGTACACCCACCTTTGTTCTTTTTCGAAAAGTATTTTTTGAGGGTTACGTTCTGCTTGCACGTGTTGAATAACTGTCCATCTGAGGTCATTGGCATTGTGATTACACTGTATGAAATGTTCACTTAATTTAGTGGTGATTCTGCCACAGCAGATGTTGCTACGATGTTCTCCAATTCGTAGTTTCACTTTTCTCGTCGTCATGCCCACATAACGCAAATCACACGGGCATGTTATCAGATAAACCACGTTGGTGGAGTTACAGTTAGTGTGGGCCCGTTGCATCCAGATTTTGCCATGCTCTAAATTTAGCACCTTAGTGTGCTTAGTCAAATGACAGATACTGCAGTTAGTGCATGGGAAGTGGCCCATGATTTTGGGTAGGCCCCATGCCTCAGTGATTGTCAGATCTCTTATAGGGTTTTCCCTAGGGCGTGTGTGAACTAGGGTATCTTTTAGACTGCGTCCTTTTTTAAAGGAGAAAAGCGTTTTTCCCCAATTTTGATTGTTACTGGTGAGGATACCCCAGTGTTTATTGATTGCTTTTTTGACACAGTTAGATGCACTACTGTAAGTAGTTACTCATGTTAAAGGTACTTCTTTGTTTTCTTTGGGGTTATCTTCAAGAAGCGCCTCTCTTGGTTGGTTCCGCGCTCTTTTAAGGCCTTTGTTAAAAATTTTGTCTGGGTACCCCCTATGTTTCAACTTAGTGGTGAGATCGGTGGACTGTTTTTTGAAGTCTTCCAAATTGCTGCAATTCCTCCTGATCCTGAGATATTGACCATAAGGTAAGTTTTCTCGTAGAGGTCTAGGATGGAAGCTAGAGTAATCAAGGAGGTTGTTCTTGGCTGTAGGTTTGTAATGGGGTTTGGTAGTGAGACACCCATTTGATTTAGAGATCACAACGTCCAGGAACACGACTGATTATGAGCTGCAGGTGTAAGTAAATCTTAAAATAGGATACAACGTATTTAACCATTGTAGCCAAGCCAGAAGGTCACTTTCTGAACCTTTCCAAACAAGGAGGATGTCATCTATGTATCGCTTCCAAAATATCATGGAAGAGGAATAAGGGTTGGTAGCACTTTGAATGTATCTACGTTCAAAATCATGAACGTAGAGACCCGCTACACTAGGGGCAAAGGTACTGCCCATTGAAGTCCCGGTAGACTGCAAATAGATGTCTCCCTTGTATTCAAATTTTTTTTGTTTCAGGGCTAATGCGGCACATTCCAAAATAAACTCCTTGGGTGTTTGGTAGTCCCAGTTAGTATCATCGAGTGCCTCACCCAGGACTCTGATGGTTTCGTCCTGGGGAATACTCGTGTACAAGCTTTCGATATCTAGGATCACTAGTGTGGTGGTTTCTGTGTCAATTGGTAGATCTTGGAGTAGGTTAAGGAGGTTCTTAGTGTCCTTAAGATAGTGTCACCCGGTTGAAGGGACAAGAAGGGAAGGAGCCAATACAATGGCGAGTTTAGGAAGGTGGTTTATGTAAGGCAGGTAGAAACAGAATACAATAGTCCGGGTAGATCCCATCCGGGTCTTCTTTCTTGCCGGTTTCCTTTCTCTCCCCCGACTTCTCGTGCCCTCCGGCGTTTCCTCACGTCCAGCAGTGGAAGCGATGTCATAAAATAAACAAAAAAAGAGAATAGGGCTTTAGGGGGATACTCGCGGGATCTATTTCTACGTTTAGGGACGGGAGTGCGGGAATTGCGAGATCACCAGAGACCACCACCAACTGTGACAGGTTGTACACGTTTCCCTACGGAGAGAGAACCTACTTAGGCATGCACCTCGTTCCCCCTGGGATGTCCCTTCCGCAATTCACCCGCTTCCCCCTTTCAATGAGAACAACCCCCGGATTCTCCTCCGTACCTCGGGTAGCCACACTTCTCCTGAAGTGCGGCTGGGCGATGCGCGGTGTACTTGGCCTCCTGGCCCTCCTCCTGATGATTCCGCTCTGTTCCCGGTGTCCGCTTCGCCGTCCCTGACGTGCACCTTTCTCCTCCGCTCTCCGGACTTCTCGCTCGACTCTTCTTCGGTATTCACGGCTTTCGCGCTGGCGTCTTCCGGGTCGTCCCTCTTCAAGGATGGTGAGACCAAGGATAGGTCGACAAAGGCTGACGTCACGGGGGCCAACTCCGCCTCCTCAGAGTCCGCGTCTTCCTTACAGGGCCAGTCCTGATCCTGCAACGAAGATAGAGGGTCACTGTCCCTATCCCCGTCATGAGGTCCGTCGAACCTGTCACAAATCTCCCCCCTAGGCTTTCTCCGATTGGGAGAAAGAGGATAACGAGACAAGAAGTCAGCATTGGTCTGATCGGAACCCTTCCGATGGTGAACTGAAAAATTGTACGGTTGGAGTAAGAGAAACCAGCGCAAGATGCGATCGTTCCGACCTTTGTTGTGGTGCAACCAGGTGAGGGGAGCATGGTCCGTAAAAAGTGTGAAATGCCGACCCTCCAAGTAGTATCGAAGTTTCTCAATGCCCCACTTAACAGCTAAGCATTCTTTTTCGATCGTAGGGTAGGCTGTTTCTCTGGGATACAACTTACGGCTCAGGAAGAGCAAGGGCCATTCGTTATGGTCAGCATCCAGTTGGGAGAGGACGGCCCCTAGGCCAACCCCAGATGCGTTGGTTTGTAAAAAGAAAGGTTTCGTGAAATCCGGGGTCATTAGCACAGGGGCTGAGGTTATAGCAGTTTTAAGGGCTTGGAATGCGATGGAGGCCCCGGGAGGTGGCTTCTTCAGATGATGGGACGTGGCAGCGTTTTTCTTAAGGAGATCTGTCAGGGGGGCGGACAGAGTGGCGAAATGGGGAATAAACCGCCGATAATACCCCACCAACCCCAAAAAGGCTCTTAGATCCCGTCTATTGGTGGGGAAGGGCTGGGCTTGTATGGCTTTCACTTTTTCTTGTTGCGGGGTTATGTCACCCTCGCCTAAAACGTACCCTAGGTATTTCACCTGTGTAAATGCCATTCTTGATTTCTTGGCATTAATGTGCAAGTTTGCGTTCTGTAAGGCTGTGAGTACCTGTTCTAAATGGTGTAGGTGTTCAGACCAGCTACGACTAAAAATTACAATATCATCTAAATACGCTGAGGCATATTCATGGTGTGGCGCCAGGACTGTATTCTTGAGCCGCTGAAAGGTAGCTGGGGCTCCATGTAACCCGAATGGTAGAACGGTAAATTGAAAAAGACCGTCTGGTGTTATGAAGGCGGTCTTTTCCTGATCTTTCGGATGAAGGGGCACTTGCCAATACCCCTTGGTGAGGTCGATTGTTGTTATATATCGAGCCTCACCAAGGCGTTCTATTAGTTCGTCTACCCTCGGTATCGGGTACCCGTCTTGTTTTGACACCTTGTTGACTGCCCTAAAGTCTATACAAAATCGGGTTGTGCCATCCGGTTTTGGGACTAGGACAACCGGAGAGGACCAGTTACTTGTCGAGGGTACTATGATACCTGCCTTTAACATCTGTTCGACTTCATTTCTCATAGTCAAACGGCGGGCTTCGGGTATTCGGTACGTTTTTTGCTTTACCACTTTACCTTCTACCGTGGGGATAGTATGGACAGCCAAGGTGGTACGACCTGGCTGGTCTGAAAAGATCATGCTATGATTCAGAAGGACTGTTAACAACTCATTCCTCATTGATTCCGTGAGATCAGGGTTAATAACTGTTTTCCCTACTGTGTGAGACTCAGGGATATTGACGGCAATGGCGGTTGCTACAGGTTGGGTAGAGGAGGGAGGAGGACCTAACCATTTTTTAAGAATATTAATGTGGTATATTTGGGATCTGGAAGGCGTCAACTGTATCTCATAAGTAGTTTTCCCTATAGACCGCTTGACTTGATATGGGCCTTGCCACTCCTTCCTCAGTTTATGAGTCGAAGAGGGTAGAAGAACAAGGGCCCAATCACCCACATCCAGGTACCTCCATTTTTTCCTCTGTCATAAAAATGTTTTTGCTTCTGTTGGGCCTTTTCTAGGGTTTCCTGAGACAAAATCCTAAGTTTGTGTAGTCGGGTTTTTAATTGGTTGGAATAGTCAAGCAGGTCTTGGGCGTCCTGAGCCCCTTCCTGTTCCCAACTGTCCCTCGTGATTTCTAGGAGGGTACGGAGTTTCCACCAAACAGGAGATCGAATGGGGAGGCACCCAGACTGCTCTGGACCTGGCTTCGTAGTACAAACAACGCTAATGGAAGGAGTTGATCCCATTGCTTTCCGTCCCCGGTTAGTAGTTTCCGTAGAGTTGTATTTATGAACCCATTGTAACGTTCTACCAGCCCGTCGGTTTGAGGGTGGTAAACCGACGTGCGAAGATGTTTTATGTGCAACAATCCACAGACATGCTTCAGCAATCGTGAAACAAAGGGTGTGCCTTGATCTGTGACCAGTTCCCTTTAAACCCCATTCTGGTGAAAAGTTCCACTAGATGTTGGGCTATTGCTGCCGAGGTGGCGGCTTTTAATGGAAATGCCTCCGGATAACGAGTAGCGTAGTCTACCACCACCATGACATATTGGTATCCTCTTGTTGATTTAGGGAGGGGCCCCACTATGTCTACCCCTACCCTGTCAAACGGGCTCCCAATAATGGGCATGGGTACCAAAGGAACCTTGGGTGGTAGATACGGGTTCCTTTTTTGGCAAATACTACATTCCTGACAATATTTCTTGACTTGTGCGTATATCCCAGGCCCAAAAAAGTTTTGAACAATGGACTCAGTGGCTTTTTCTGTACCTGAATGGCCGGCCAATAGGTGGGCATGAGCAAAAAAACATGATTTGCTCCCTGAAATCAGTAGGTACTATCAGTTGGGGGTGTGCCTTTTCACTCCCTAACCTATACAGGAGTCCCTTTTTCTCAATAAAACAAGGGTAGCTTAATGCCCTCACATTGTTATTTTTTTGAGCGTCCTGCCAAGCGGGAACCAGATTGGCATCATTTAGCTGGGCTGTTCTGAAGTGGGTGTCGGTGGCCCATGGTTCGGTTATTAGGAGTCCTGCCTGTGGAAGCCCTGCGTCCTTGAGGGCCCTAGCCATAAGACTTGTGAAGCAAGGGTTATCGGTTCCTATAATAAGGGACTCTGGCAGCTCTGTCAGAACTCCTAATTCACACTGTACCTCATCCCCCTGGGTGGTAGTGATGGTTACCCGGGCTACAGGATAGCTTTTGACATCCCCGTGTACACATCGTATCCCAACAGTGCGCCCTGGCAATAGAGAAGAGGAAGGAACCTGGCCCTCTTTTACCACAGAGTATCTACACCCTGAGTCCAATAGTGCCCTAATGGGAGTGTTATTTAGAAGAAGACTTACATAAAATGCGGGTCCTGTTTCGCGAGCATAGAGGATAGTTCGGGGTACATATCCTACATCCATTGGTTCTTCCTCTCCTTTTTCTTTTCTTTGGCGACAGTATCGGGATATATGTCCCCACTCTCCACATTCGTAACATTGCGGCCCCGTAGCTACTTGACTCTCGAGCTTAAGGGTTCTGGGTCGTGGAGGAATATCAAGGGGAATCTTAAAACTCTTTTTCTCGGATTTCAGAAGAGAGGTGGGTTTGCTCGTTTTATCTACTTCTTTTGATGTATACCGGGATTGGGCTCGAGAATAGGAATTAGCCATCTCAATGGCTTGTTCTAGAGTCAGTCCCGCATGTTGTCTGAGCCACCTTTGGGTTCCATAGGGCAGCGCCTCTAGGAACTGCTCTAGATAGACCTTGTTCATAACTTCTTCCATTGTGGACTCCGATGGCTTCAACCACCTATCCGCCGCGTCTTTGAGTTTAAAGAAGAGAGTTCTTGGGGTCTCCTGGGGTACCCCTTTCTTGGCGGAACCTCAATATATGACTTTAATCGTCCACCCCTAACCTATCTAACACAAACTGCTTAATGTGTCCGTAAGTGCCTGTCCCATCTCTATTGGCTAGTTGATACGCAGCTTGGGCTTCGCCCGTCAGTAGGGGAGCTAAATAGAATGGCCATCTCTCTCCAGGCCATGCACTGGCCCTAGTGGCTCTCTCGAAGTTCAAAAAGAAGGTTAAGGGGTCATCTCCTGGGACGTATTTCTGAAGTGGAACCAACGCGCCTGGGGGAGCGGCGGACCTCGTTTGGCTGAGGTTGGCCAGCAACTGTGTCTGAGCTTCAGCCAATTTCGAGAGGCTGTCGGCTTGCGTCTGGATGGCGGTGGAGAAAGTTAACCTGTCTTGGTCGGCTTGATTAGTGGACTGTTCAACGGCCCATTCCAATTTGGCTTGTCCTTCCCTCATTTGACTTAACAGGTTCTCCATTTTGAGCAAACGGAGTCCTCCTATCTGGCTTGCCACTTGTCACCCGGTTGAAGGGACAAGAAGGGAAGGAGCCAATACAATGGCGAGTTTAGGAAGGTGGTTTATGTAAGGCAGGTAGAAACAGAATACAATGGTCCGGGTAGATCCCATCCGGGTCTTCTTTCTTGCCGGTTTCCTTTCTCTCCCCCGACTTCTCGTGCCCTCCGGCGTTTCCTCACGGCCAGCAGTGGAAGTGATGTCATAAAATAAACAAAAAAAGAGAATAGGGCTTTAGGGGGATACTCGCGGGATCTATTTATACGTTTAGGGATGGGAGTGCGGGAATTGCGAGTTCACCAGAGACCACCACCAACTGTGACAGGTTGTACACGTTTCCCTACGGAGAGAGAACCTACTTAGGCATGCACCTCGTTCCCCCTGGGATGTCCCTTCCGCAATTCACCCGCTTCCCCCTTTCAATGAGAACAACCCCCGGATTCTCCTCCGTACCTCGGGTAGCCACACTTCTCCTGAAGTGCGGCTGGGCGATGCGCGGTGTACTTGGCCTCCTGGCCCTCCTCCTGATGATTCCGCTCTGTTCCCGGTGTCCGCTTCGTCGTCCCTGACGTGCACCTTTCTCCTCCGCTCTCCGGACTTCTCGCTCGACTCTTCTTCGGTATTCACGGCTTTCGCGCTGGCGCCTTCCGGGTCGTCCCTCTTCAAGGATGGTGAGACCAAGGATAGGTCGACAAAGGCTGACGTCACGGGGGCCAACTCCGCCTCCTCAGAGTCCGCGTCTTCCTTAAAGGGCCAGTCCTGATCCTGCAACGAAGATAGAGGTCACTGTCCCTATCCGCGTCATGAGGTCCGTCGAACCTGTCACAGATAGGTCGAAGTTTTTTGGATGAGAGGTTTAAGAAAAAAGTCGCAAAAGCGGGACAAAGGCTCAAGAAGCGGGTAACAACCAGCGGGATTACGTTTAGTGGACGTGGTCACGTGTTCCACACGTCGGTTTTATGAACGTGAATTGTAAGATGCCGGTTTCTCGCACTCGAGGAAACGCGGTGTGAGGAAAGAGGACGTGGATCGGAGGCTCTTAGCAAGGTAAAAGTGTTACAGTTAAACGGAACTGTGACACCAGGACCGGACAAAGGTCTCTGTATAATGTGCTGAGATTTTTCGAAATTAGGATGTTAAACTGAGACGGTGTGTGTCTTTTTCACTTTTGTAGATTTCAGAAAGGACACCGGAGAAACTGTGATTTCACAATTAAAGCCCAGCAGCATTAATAGTACCTCGCGCCACAGGACAGGATAGTGTGGCCTGGAATTATCGCCACACTTAAGGTAGGTTATATTTGAAATATCTGACTGTTGTAATGATACTCTATGGGGTATATCGGTCAACGATACAAAGAGTTTGACAGATATTAATGCCATTTTTCTTGTGCTATCTATTTTATTTTGGTTAAAGACTGCGCTTAAGTGAATTACAAAGGTTGGTGTGATTGATATCCCTTATGATTTATGGCTGGTCGGACACTAGAGGTGTTCTTGGTATTGTTCTCGGTGGTGTGTTTCTACTTTCTGTCACTGTGTGACACTGTGGTGCTCTTCTGGCAACTAGATATAATGTACATATAGAGCTATATTCAAGCACATATTCTCACGGTGTTGTTATTATCAGGTGCCCAGCATTGAGGACCCTCTGACCATACAATATTGTTCACTTTACTGTGTGTGGTTCTGTTATCACGTTTGCACTCTGTTGCATGAACCAACACAGATAGTGACCTTCTAATTGTTGATATCCAAACGGAATGTGTTCCATAGGAATATCTTTGTGGTTTGTTGTGTTGTTGAAAAATTGATGGGAGCTGAATAGTAATCGTAAATCATATCTTTACCTAGCCTTGAAAAAGTTGCATGAAAGAGGCGATGAAAAACGTGTTGGCTTGGGAACAGTTCACTATTTAAAGCCTGAAGAAGGAATAAAAGACAAAGAAATAATTTTGATCCATTGTTTTGTTCTTAATTACATGTGAATACATCTGAAATTGTTGTTTGCTTTGATATCACGTGTGCTGGGGAATTCTTATCACAATCTCTTGTAATAGGCAAAAACTGATTCTTTAGGTTCCTGCGTAGATCTGTACATTTTTAACCAATCAATCTCTTTAAGAGCAATTTTAGTTTTCAAGAAATGTATTCTTTTCTTGGGATTTCTTTAATACCACCAGTGGCAGTGCACCTGTTCTGGGATCCCCATCTTGTTCCGTATCAGGCCAATCCTTAGAAATCTTATACTCGGTCCATAAGTCTCCTGCAACCACAATGTCAAATGAGGCATTCAAATCAACCCGCAGAAATCTTGAAATCTTAACAAACCTTTCAATCTGCCTATACCATTCAACTGGATTTTCTCTCAATCTCAGGAATTCATTTGTGAATGAAAAAATATCAGCTCTAGTCCAAGGTATATGTACACACCCTTCACCAGGTACTTCTCTCTTAGGAAGCATTTGTATTTCTGCATTCCCTCCATTGCTTACAGCTGGAGGCGTTTGCACACTAACTTAGTTTTCTTCTTTTGACCATCTACCTTCCCATTTCTCTCTCTCACTCCATTTCTTAATCAGTGTCATTATTTCTTTAATCTGTAGTTTCATTTCAGCTGGCCTCATGTTACCAAAATCTTTCAGTGAAATCTAATCTGTATGTCCTTTATAAAACCTTTAATTTCTAAACATCAATTTTATATTTCTAAGCCAATTCAATCAGTTTTACAGGTCTGTCTAGCTCGTCTACTAATATCTTTACAGAGAAACAATAGTTCCTCCTTCTGGTAAGAATCTAATCAAGATGTACTAAGAGTTCCATGGATCATTTCTTCTAACTCTATCTTGACCACATTTAATGTTCTATCTATCCTTCTACAGGACTTGAATAGTTTCAGAACTTTTGTTTGTGTCTGGGGTACTAAACCCTTTTAGCTAATCATTGAATTCTTGTTGAGTAAATCCTGGTTGTTCTCCTGGAGTATTTGACTTCAAATCTCCAATTGCCATATCTCTGCTAGTTCCAGAATGTACTAGGAACTGGGTTACGCAAGGGCACATTTGACTCAGTAGCAATGTAGCTTATTTCTGGAGGTTCACCTGTTCTGAGGACATAAAATAGTAGTTACCTCTCAACCATTCTGCCTGTAAGATCAAATTGACTCTGTTTTTAAGTGGAAGCTGTACTCTTAGTATATTGCTTCCAGTCAGAACCATAGGTGTCTGAAGGAATGATGTTGTGATATCCATTGTATTAGCATATACAGTATTCATTCCAATAGGTACAGCCAAATTATGGGCAATATTTCCCTGTGACCCTGCGTTACAAAGATGTAAGACAGAATCAATAGTAACTGGTACAGTCAAAGCATCTGGAGCATTCACCTTCTATGGTTTCAAAGGAGCTGGCAATTCTGTCTCCCTCCTTACATGAGAAATAAGTGTAGCTTCTTTAGGGTTTTCAGGTTTGACTGGTGCATTTGGAACTTCAGGTGGATTTCTATTTGTCAGTGCCTCACTCTGAGATTCTTTGTATGGTGGTTGATGATTCATTGACAAATCATTTAAGAAATTCTCACCCACATCACTATTTTCTTTGTCTACTTCAGTATCACTCTTTTCTGTCTCTATGTTTCCTCATTTCTTTTCGTTTTCCCTTGACGTCTCCTTCTACTACTATCAAAGGGTAAATCTAGTTACTTTAATAACATCTGCTCTACATGCTTTCTGTTGTGCATCCCATCTACCTTCAGAGTACAACGTTATGGCTCTCCTACATCTTCCCTAATGTTTCTCTTTCTCTTTCTGGTGAGCAATGTGTTCCCTGGTATTTAATGCCTCAAATAGAGCAGGTCTACAAGGTGGTCTCATTTCATAAACTTTCCTCCTCAAATTCCCAATAATTCTCACATTAAATGTCCCATATTGAGGAAACTGTAAAACCTTCTCTCTCTCTAAAATGTTGTGCCATTGTTCGAGCCAAAGACATGGATGTTATTCTTTTTCTATCATTTTAATGTATCCTGGCTTATCTTCAAGTGGGACAGCTTCTAGTCTAACGGGTATGGTCACATCCCTGTGTTTGTTTTCGTAGGGCTTTAAAAGATTTCATTTTTATTCAGTTTTGTATTCACAAATGTTTTCCGCAAAATCAGGAAATGAAGTTCTCCCAAAAACATTTAGTTTGGTAATCTCAACCAATAATAACGCAACTCTGTATGATGTATTCAACCAAACACAGCTGACTTCACATCAACCGACCACTCACAGCCCGACACATTGTAACGTCAATCTTACTCATTGTAGTAGTTCACCCTCATTTACAGTTTTTTTACAGCATGTTATTCTATGCAAATTCCCAATATAATGCACGCAAATTCATCAACTAAAACTGTCTGCTCCACTAAAGAAAACAGATACTTTTCACTCAAAAGGTAATACGAGAATCTTATTTCTATACCTATCTTCCTCTTCATTTCGAATGAGTCCTCGACCAGCAGAGTCACAGTCCAGTTGATAGTTATTCCCCTGTGCACTAGAGATCAACTATACCAACCATTTACCATTAACATACAAAAGGAAAGTCCCTATCCATAAGATGGTGTCGACGATGTGTCATGACGAACCACAACACAGCAGACAACTTTACTCAGTGTCTTCTACACTGAGACCACCACGTAGGTGCATATATATCTATCTCAGGATCTGAGGCCACAAACGGTCCCAATAACACTTCAACTTCTTTGCATTATGTGCCAAACACACACAAACAACTTTAACTTTACATTACATCACACCTATAAAATCACTGCAATTTAAACCAAAGCAATTGCAACACATCCCTATTAATAATACTCTCACTCCTTTGCTGCTTCAAGTCATCGGAATTCTTCTGTACTCCATCATTCCTTCTGCTGAATCATTGGATTCTGGACTTTTTGGACTGGTCAGGGAAATCTATCTTTTTAAGCACCCTACCTCCTTACGTCACTAAACTCCACTATCATTCTGATACCGAGTTGTGTTCCAAGGGAAGCATTTTGTCATCTGTTCTGGGCCCATAAACGATTAATAATTGTTCACCAATTTATAGATTTATTTCCTTCTGAGGCACTGGTCCTCTGATGGATCAAGTTGGTCGTAGACAGGGGTACAAAATAAGGTGTCAGGCTGTTGGCCATCCAATGAGGACCAATTGATTTACAGCCAACTCATAAATTAGTAATACGATTCAAATACATTATCATCAAGACCATACTATAAATAAAAAGGATGGCAATAGGGAGACCAAACCTGAAAGATTTTAGTTTAACAAGAATCATGCAGACTAACAATTCTGCAACTGCTACACAAAACAGAAGTGAAAGAACCTGGTGCTCTGAAAACAATATATACTTATCTCTATAATGCAGTAGAAATCAAATACTAGTAAGCACAGTTTCCATTGAAACTATATTTGGACATAATAACAGACTACAACAAATTTGACGTAATTGGGTTGTTGTATTAAAGACCCAAAATCAATACAATCAAGAAACATTTTAAGCAATTGGATAATGAGTCTCAAACCACCTAATATAAAATCCCACCTTTAGTTAAAATAATCTATAGCTGAGTACAGAAATCCAATAAAAGAATGGTTAGTCAAAGAATTTCCTACTACCTATTAAGGCAGGAGGATGGTTTCTTCTTCAAAAGGAATCTCTAAGCATGGCAAAAGGGATCAAGTGAAAGTCCACTAAGGAAAGGTCCATGAGCATGGGCAAGGGGAATGGGCAAATAGTCAGGAAAGTTCAGATCTGGTCTATCACCAGATAGCTTTAAATTGTTCAAAAGGCAAGTTCATCAATAAGATAGCATCAGTAGAAGGGGCAAGACCCACCATTTTTTTCTTGCCTGATGTTGTCAACGCTAATATTAGTAATTCAAGAGATCTATGAGAAGGAGCACCAAATAAGTCAACTAATGTCAAATCATGAGAATGTAACTAACGTTCAATAACCAGTGCTTCAAACAAATAAGCAATAGAGAGACATCCCAGAAATGAATATCTAATCCTCATGTAAAGTTCTTATGTATTCTTCCTTTTATTGCTTTTTTCTGTCTTTTCAAAGCATTAAGGCACAGCCAATGCATCTCATCCCAAACACAGGGGCTTCTTCAGGGCAAAAAGAGATTGTTTCTTTAAGTGTAAAACATCCTTTACTATATAGTCAAAATCTTGGTAATCCGCAATATCCAATTCTGTAAGTCCTTTTTAATTATATGCGAGCTTATCAGCAGTCAATAAAGGACATCATATATAGTGCCTTCTCCAGTATTTCTCAAAGTTATTGTATTAGAAACCTGGGATCCAAACTAGTCGCATCGATTAGTCTGTGAATTTATCTTCGTAACTGATCATTGCATTTGACCACTGGCATTCCCAGCATCTCCTTTTACAAAAGCTAATATTTTCATTGAACAGAAGTACCTCTTATTACTTATAAGGTTGGAGACCCCCTGGTCCATTCTGTCCTCACAAGTTAGTTGACATAGAATTGATTTACTTTGTTTCTCTTTGTGAGTTGAAGTAAGAGAACACATTCACATGCTTTCACACAAAGGGGTAAAGAAAAAGTGCTTCTTCATCTGGAAAGGCAATGCGAAAAAAATGAATAATGCAACATTTGAAAAAACATAGCAAAAGTCCATCAACTGTGAAAAAATACAATCCTAAGGAAAAAGGTAATTTTAAAGCATCTAAAGTCAGCATTTTATTAGTTAGGAAAAGAATATCATAATTAAATGTAATCATAACGAAATTCAATAAGCATTATCATATGGTTAAAAAGCTATGACGTGGTCAATGATTATTGCATAGACATGTTCATCTCTGAATATGGCCTACTACTAAAAAAATGTAAAGTGTACACTTGTAAAGTATTCTCAAAAGCTATTATATTTTTTTTTGTTTTCACTTCTCTAAGACCCAAATAGTATGAAGCATCACTGCTGAACCTTTCATCCATTTACGACATCATGTAATAATTTTGCACTGCTTTCTTTTCTCCATGGCACATTACCATAGAAGAGCTCAAGTTGCTAGGTTACATTACTTGTGTTATCACATCTGTTTTGTAAGACTCATTCACAATCAAATTTCTTAGTTAATTTCATTGATAACAAACATTTTCATTAATACTTTTCATTATAAATTTGATCGAAAAAAGTACATAATTAGTAAAACATGTCAAAACACATTATAACTCAATTTCTTTTATTTCTAGAAAATTCAAGTAGACTTTTACAGTGCTGGTACTTTAACCTTTCTCAGTTTTGCTGTTCATTTTCTAGATGTGTGCAAAGTGCACATTTGTTTTTGTTTGTCATAATTGATTTCATGTAATGTAAAGTTTAACAGCTTTAACGCTGCAACAAAGGCGTCAACTGGACCTAGAGACATGCTTTCTGTGCTCTGATGGTGCAAGCAAAACTAGCTTCTGTTCATCCATCATTGGACTTGTTTTAGGTAGCTCTTAAGCTAATTGTGCACTCTGAACCTTTTTCCGTTTCAAGAGAGGCTCTTTGTCATTGTGGCCTCCCAGAATGTGTGCTTAAGGTGCCTTGTATGTTTTGAAGAGGTAGTAAGAGACTGGGGAGATGGGTCTGTGGTGTGACATGACCTCTTGGTCCACATCAGATTAATTTTTTTAAGAGCTGCATTATGAATTCACATTTCAGTTTTTTGGGGAATCTCACCAGAGGCAACTGAGACATAAGTTGGTTTAGTGATCATGGGGACAATAATTGTAAAATTCCAGTTCACAACTTGGTGAGGGGTGGAGAAGCGAAAAGGAGTTTGACTGGTTGGGGAAGTGGATAAAGGTGTACAAATATTGTTTTCAAGTGTTGGAGTTCTTTTGGGGAAAAATGACATTAATGTATCACATGTTTAAATAGCTCAATGGCTGGGTTGCTGCTTTACATCACGCCCAATCAAAATACAATTTTAGCTGCTCTAGATGCGCACGAGATGAATCACAAGATAGGTTTTGTTTAAGTCACCACGCCATTTTGTTTTAATCTTGTTGCTTTGATCTCTGCCTATCTCAAATATTTCTACTTGGTGCATAGCAAGTATTAATAGTTAGCCTGACCTAACCGTCACCAGTAAAGATGCACTTCCCCTCAGGATCATAGATAACTTATTTTTTGATGATGTGTGTGATTTATGATTAAACAGCTTGCTTTTCTGTGTACTTCATATCTAGATGGATGTGAAATCTCCTTTGTTTTTTGACCGGCTTGACCTTGCTTAAGTTAACATCCCAACCACTGCATTATGCCTTTTTAAGTGGAATTTCGCCCTTTTGGATGCAGCATAATTATTGAAGCCAAATGCACTCCCTGAGTGCAAACATATAGGGGTGGGTATTTTTTTGTTTTTGGCTTATTCCAAAGCTCTGGTGCTAGGCTAAAATGATTCAATTTTCCTAAGTGATTAATCCTCCCATCACTTACATAATAGTGCATGGAATAAAGTAAGATTCCGCCTACACTGTCCACCGCCAAGAGCATCTGAGTTGTACATACGTGAAGTAACTTGAGCTGGAGAAGGTATTAGGCCACAAAACATTTGACTGACTGGGCAATTGAATATTTCAGAAAGAATTCGGAGCATTATATTATTAAAACCAACGCATTCTCATTCCAGAAAGCTTTTTTTTATTTCAAAGTTTTTAAACTCAAAACAATACATAGAGAAATAGCACAATGCATATCAATCCATTGAAGGTCCGAAAGGTAGATATAGTCAACATCCACAAATAGATTTGCTCAAAGAAGGGGGGAGAGAGAGACTAAAGGTAGCAGAAGGAAAAGAGGGAGGAGATATGGTGGATAGAAAGGGCAAGGGCTGTGTAGTAGACCAAGCTTAGCTGGTGGGCTAGTTCAATGTTTATATTTGTTTAAGGGGGAATTAACGTTTTGTAGGTATGTATCCAGTTTAGACCACAATTGGCGGAAGGAGCTGCTATTGAAGTTAGTGTTGTGTAAGATGTTATTAGGGCTTCTAATAAGGCAGACCCATGCCCACCAAGTGTCGTATGAGATATTATAATTCTTCCAGTTAGATAAAATAGTTTTAATGCCCATAGGCAACAGGAGGTCAAATAGCATTATGTCCCAATGAGGTGAGGAACTAAAAAGTAGTTTTTCAGTGTCTGCGTATTTGCCTAATGAGACTAGAGTATGAGTCGGGGAAATCTTGACGTTGAACATATCACCTAGTGTATATTTGATGCTCTTCCTGAGAGGGCAACGTGAAAGCAAAATAAAAAATACGTGGTCATGGTCCCCTATATGCTCATTGCAGTGCCACCAGGTGTCCGAATCTAAAAGATCTTGTTTCTATTGGTTCTGGAATCCAATATGTTCTATATATAATCCAAAGTTTACATTGTGATAGTAGAGGGGAAATTTTATATTTTAGCTTGGATCCCCAGATGTTTTCCCAGTTGATCAGGTTGTACAGAACAGGAGTCATTCCATACTTTTTGTACAGACTCATATTCTGGTTTTAGTAACTTTTGTAGTGTTTTGTAGATAATCAAGCCTGTATGAGACTTATGAGTAAGATTCTTGTGAAACTTTAGGCATTCTGCACTATCTGTTTTTTTGATACTGCAAAGTGCTACCTTTAGTGTTAGGAAATGATAGAAATCCATAGGTTGGAGATTATTTTTTTTTTTAGCTAGTGTGTAAAAGGGGATGGGATGACTGGGGTAGATATCTTTAATAAAAATGTATTCCTGCAGAGGCCCAGTTTTTCCAAAATTCAAGGGATGGGTCTATTTTAATAGATTTATTGAACCATAATGATGCGTATTTTGATCCTTTCAGTTTATTTGCAAAACGTGTCCAGAATATGGACAGCAGAGATAGAGTCTTTGAGAATGTGATAGGAGTGAGAAACTTAAATTTTTTTAGTGGTTAAGATATCAGTAATTAGGAGAGGGGAAACTAATTCTTCCTCAATGCCAACCCAGGGGGGCAATTTCTAGATGGCGGTTGGAGCCACCTGAATGTTTATCGCCCAAAACGCTTTTTGGTAGTACATAAGTGAGGAAGATTTACTACCCTTGAGGATTTGTCTTGCTGAAGTTTAAGGAGGGAGATCCACGCTTTTTTCCCTTTCTAAAAGGAATTTGGTTCTTACAGTTTTAAGGGCGTTATGAAATTATATGGAGAGGATAGCCAGGAACATATTGAGGATGAAATTTATTTGTGGGGAGAATAACATTTTTACGGCTTTGATCTGTCCCACCATATGATGAATTTTGGTGACCATGAATCCATCAGTTTATTTGCTTTATCAAGTAGGGTAGATTCAATGAGGCTTTTAGTCTAAACAAACAATTCGAATCCCATGTGTTTTAGTTTATGTGGCTGCCATTTAAGGTTACAATCAGTAGCCTTGTGAGGGAGGCAGAGGAAGTTTAGGGGGAACATTTCTGTTTCTTCTTTCTTTAAAGTATATCCTGAGACTTTTGAAAAAGATGCTATGACTTTGAGCATTTCAGGGACTGCTTGTTCTGCATCTGTAGAAAAGATTAAAACCTCATTGGCATATGCAGCCAGTTTCTGGGGACCTCTTTAAAATGGGATACCCATACTATTCTTTTTAGTTCTGAGGGAGTGAAGAAACTGTTCGATTGATAACATAAATAAAAAGGGAGATAGTCGGCAGCCTTGTCTGGTGCTCTGATACAAAGTAAAGCTATCAGATAATTGGCCGTTAATTTTGATGCATGCAGAAGGTTTTTGATAGATTGCCATGGCCAAACGTGTAAAGTGGGTGCCTAATAGAAATTTCTCAATGGTCACTCTTAGAAAGGTCCATGAGACCTTATCAAAAGCTTTTTCTGCTTCCAAGGATATGGACATGGGGAGAGAAGGTAAATGTTTTGTTTTTTCAATTATGTGGGTAAAAGTTCTGATGTTCTCCACGATTCGCTGTCCCTGAACAAATCCTGTCTGTGATGGGTGTGTAAGAGATGAGAGGACCTTGTCTAGTCTTAGGGCTCAAATCTTAGTGCAACTTTTATAATCCATATTAAAGAGTGATGTTGAGCAAAGGTTTTTCATCTCCAGGGGTCTTTACCTTCCTTTGGTCACACCACTATGTGGGATTCAGTAATTGAACCGGAAAGTTCACCTTTCTCATCAAAGTTTTTAAAAAGGGATTAGATATGGGGAGCTAGGATATGTTTGAAATTTTTATAAAAGGAGGCAGGAAAGCTAACCTGGCCAGGCGCCTTATTCGGTTTGAGAAATCTGATGGCTGTTAGAATCTCACCTTGTATAATGGAGTTGTTTTTCTTATTCATTTTTTGTAGGGATAGGAAGAGCAAGGGGTTCTAGAAATGTTTTGCAGTCTTTGGCATTAGAGGGACTTTTCTCTTGGCATGGTTTATAGAGGGTAGATTAGAATAATTGGAAAGCCTCTAAGAATTTCTCTGGCTCCATTTGTAAGTTATTGTGATAGTCTTTAATAGCTGCTATGGTAATGTTTCCTAGAGTCCTTAAGCAGCGTTTCAGCATTATTTTGTTCTAGAAGATTGCTAGCCTTAAGTTTATTGGCCCACATATGAGCACGTTCCCTTAAAAGTTTATTATATTCATAGTTAAGGTGTTTCAGTTTTGTTGTTAATAAGGGTCAAGATTGGTGATCCTGATCTTTTCCAGTGTATTAATTTCTTTCTCCAAAAGGTTTAGTTTTGCTTTATGTGTGTTGTTCTTGTTTGTCATTGTTGCGATCATGTCTCCTTAGATGTTGAGAATAAAATAAGAGAAGTTACTTTTTGTGAGTTTGGAAAGTAGCCATCCGCCATCATTGTCATTTAAGCTCAGGTCAATGGAGAAGTTGGCTTTTTTGGCAATTAGTATGAAAACACCATACATTTCGTACTAGCTGGGGAGCAAATCAAGTTTGCAATCCAAAAATGACACGTGCTGTCAGCTACTATTTCACCTGCTCTGTTCTCTTGAGGCAGTATGATATACACCTTCAGCTTTTGGCAATAATCTAGTACCTTTTTATGTTTTATTAGATGATTGAGAACCTTGGTGTTGAAAGAGATAATTTTAAGTGGTGTGTGGGCCATTATAAGGTATTAGGAGTCAACAATGTCTAGCATGATGATGACTGTGAGGGTGGGGAAGGGGAGTAGGTAGGGTAAGAGAGGTGAAGAGGAAAGAGCAAAGATTAGGGAGTATCCAAAGTGCCAGTGGTGCGGCGTTGTCTAAGGAATACACCAGAAGAGAAGAAGCTTCTCTTTGGTTATAATACACGCATTGTACCAGTTAATAACCAGAACATTACCAAAATAAAAATAATCCCCAAAACACATTTAATTGCGGACATCCTAAGAGGAAAAATGAGTGCATATGAAGATGAACAAGCATTTAGCAAGAACTTTGAAAACCTCGAGGCGCATTTGTATTAGAGAGACAATAGAAACGTTTACGGGTTAGTAACACTCTTATGAAAAAGGCAAGCTATAAGAAGATCAATGTGACATTTGGGAATCTACCACTTATTTGAGAAACGATTGCAGATCTTGGGCCTCATCAAGAAACCTTGGTTTGCCCTCGTGGATGATCTTCATTTTGGCAGAACCTTCAAAGGAAGAGGCTATGTTTAGCAATTCGAGTTCAGGACATTGAGCTACAATTTTTTCCTGCAATCTAAGGTAGGTGTAGAAAAGTCCTGGGCAATTCCAATCCTGTGGCCATTCCACAAAATATTTCTGATTTGTTTCATCCATTCAAGGATCATCTCTGTATGGTGATATCTGACTAGTTGAAAAATAAGGACCCTATGTCTGTTGATTAAGGTGGAGCTGAGGTGTGTTAAAATCCTATGTGCTCTTTCAATTTTAAAAGTATGTTTCAAAGTTCACTTCCAGCACCTGAGGCCGCCATGATTCAAGAAAGGATGCACAAGACATCTCTTTACTTACTCGACAGGCATATTGCTCAGATTGAGCATGAACTGTTGAGCTGTGACTTTCAAGCTCCGTTAGACCCTGAATGCAAAGACCACCTTGTGCGTGCATAGAGAGAGCACCCCCATTATTGGAGAGACTGCGCTGTCTTAATCACGAAGCTGACTCTGCCAGAACGCGCTCTGGGGCTTATAAGTCGGGTCACTCCTGGCATGGCTCTTCTGCAAGAAACAGCTGATAATGATGCTAAAGGTTGCCTCTGGAGCCCTTGTGTACGCACAAAGAGACATTCATGCCAAACTAATGCACTATTACACTTCACTGTACATATCAGTAGTGACCACATCCATGGAAGGGATTAGCTCATTCCTAGAAATCGTGCCCCTACCTCGCATGTCGCCAGAGCAGAGAGCGGACCTAAACAGTCACATCACGCTCTTTGAAATTCAGGAGGCCATCTGTTTGCTTGACATTGGCAAGGCCCCGGGATTAGATGGTACCCCCACTGAATTTTACAAACTGTATGCCCAACTTTTAGCCCCTAGCCTGAAGACATTATATGATGAGGCCCTGCTGAGCACGTGCCTGCCAGTCAGGAGCGTGAGGCCTGCTTATCACCCTCCCTATGCCCAATGGGGATCCCATCACACTGGGGTCTTATAGGCCACTGGCACTTCTTAATAAGAACTACAAAACACTCTCTTATATCCTTGCCGACTGCTTGTCACCTTTGGTCCCAACATTGGTACACCCGGACCAGAACAGGTTTGTCCCGACCCACAGTACTTCTCTCAATCTGCAAAGATTTTTCTAGATCCTGGAGCATGCCTCCATTACTAGCCCTGGACGGGCTGTCTAGTGATGGATCTGGAGAAGGCTTTTGATTTGCTGGATTAGCCCTTGCTGTTTGGGGATCTACCGGGCTATGGTATGGGGGCTTGATTTATTTAGCTGGTTAAACTTCTTTAAACTCAGCCGCTAGCCAGAGTGAAAACAGGTAATCTCATCTCTGATCCCATTCCGATCCAGAAGAAGCACCTGCCAGTGTTGCCCATTGTCCCCACTGCTCTTTTCTCTGGTCATAGAGCCGCTGACATTTGCTTTTCCAGTGCAGGGACAGAACTGGTGGATTCCACTAGGCAATGGTCTGCATTTAGTCTCCCTCTATGCAGATGACCTATTCCTTTACCTTCGAGATATGCATGTTATTCCGGCTGACATAGCACTAACATTTGAGAGGTTTGTAGAACTTTCGGGACTTAAGGTTAATTGGGCCCAATCATGCCTTTTTTGCTTACTGGCACTACACCTGACCCTGCCTTTTGCCTTAATGGTACTCGTTTGATATGACAACCTGTCATAATTAGCTATCTGGGCATTAGCATGTATCACAAACCTGTCGACCTGTTCGATGGCTATCTCACGTGGGCAGTGTCTTCGTTATTGCCGCAGATGTGATTCTGGAGGTCACTAACACTCTTTGTGGCAGGACGCATAGCACTTACAATGGTAATGCTGCCCTGCCCACTATAATACTTCGCCAACCTCTACCTTTGTCACAAAGCCCTTTTTCCTATAACTTGAAAGGCTGACAAGGGAGTTTTTTTGGCATAAAACACGCTGTAGGGTGGCGCTACATAAGCTGTTCCTACCCATGGACCGGGGAGGACTTTCAGTCCCAAACTTTGAGCAGTACTACTGTTAGAGTCGGGGATCTCTGGTTGGCGCAAGGTTGCCCTTGAGTCAAGCAGGAACCCTCTCCTCCACGTCAGGGCGCAGGATAACCCCTCGCGAATGACCCTTGCTCACCCTCTAGGTGCGTGGCGTGAGCAGCCAAGGCGATTCCTCAGGCGTTGTTGGTTAAGCACTTACAATCATACACACAGTAAATACATCAATCCCCCCAGAAACGGACACCAGACTTGGATATATATAAAAATACGTTTCTTTATGTAAAAATAAGGTATATATCTCTCAGCAGACTTATCACAAGACCAATAACGTTTTCGCTAGGCCACCAGGTTATACCGCAGGCAAATGTTCTTGGTTCGTAGTTTCAAATGGATAGTTCGTAGTCTCTTTACTTGTAGTTCCAGTACTCACAGAGATCGGTTCCTGCGAACGGGGAAATAAGGCGTTGCGGGCCCCGAGCCCGATACTGGAACTTCTTTCGTGATGTGGAGAGTCGGCACAGGTCGGTGCGACTCTCAGCTTGGGAAGTGTTCTTGGGTCCACAATCAGCAGGTGTGGGCACGTAGGCAGGCGCGGCCAGCGACCCTTTAGCACGGCGGTGCAGGAGGGTCTCCACAGCGGGGGCGGCGCGGCCTGAGATGTCCGGGGATAGCGAAGCGGGGTCGCAGGGCACGGTCAGTGCAGCTGGATGACCCGGCGTAGATCACAGTCGTCGGACGGCTTCCGGCGGGAGGGGTGATAGCGCGTTCAGCGTGCTCCAATAGCAGGCGGTGACAGGGATGCAGGCGGCCTGGCCCGGGGACAGAGAGCGGCTCGGGACGGAGCGGGGCTCTCACGGGTTTGAGGCAGGCGAGCTTCTGAGTGTCACGGCCCTAGGAGGGGCGATGAGGGGCGCAGTCTCTTTTCCAGCGGGATGCACACACGGCTCGAATTGGAGGACGAGCAAGAAGCACGGAGAACCCACTGTTCCTGGGGTTCAGTTCAGGGGGCAAGCTCAGATCAAGCCCTTGGAGAATGTTCAAGCACAAAGTAGCAAAGTCTTTTCAGTAAGTCTCTTCCTCTCCTTTCTCAGCAAGGCAAGCAGCAGGCCAGCTCCTCCGGCGTCTTCTTCTCCTTCTAGTCGGGCATAGGTTCTTTGTGGTAAACAGGATTCTGATTTCTTAGGAGCCAGGCTCCTACTTTTATACCATGATTCTTTTGTTCTTTAGCGCCAGGGGGCCTAGGCCTGGCTCAGTCCAGTTCTGGAGCACTTTGTTATGGTGACTCTGCTCTTTCCTTTCAGCAGCAGGGCAGAGACATCAGCCGCCCCACAGGGGGTGGCGCCGGCTTTGTGGTGGCAGAGCACAGGTCTATTCAAGAGCCAAGGTGTACTCCTCCCACCCATCCAGGTGTAATCTCTCTACCCACCACCTGGCAGCCAACCTGTCTCTGGGGATTCCCCAACCCTGCTCCTTACTGTTGCCAGGCAGAACACATACACACAGCAGAGGCGGACTGAGATGGTCAGGTCAGTAAATACTAACTTTCTAAAAGTAGTATTTACAAACCCAGGATACTAAAATAGACTTGACTACAAGAAGTATTTTATCATCCTGAGTTCAGGCATACTAAACTTGACACTTCTACCATGCTCTCTGAGTCCACTGGGGTCACAGCGTTGGCGTGACCCCAGCAGCCCATCCTGGCCTATGGAGAGCAGGTAGCCTTCAATAGTGAAGAACGGAAAGGGCTGTAATTCACTACTAAGACATGCCACACACATCAGGGCATGTCCTACCTTATGCCTACAATGCACCCTGCCCTTGGGCCTACCAGAGGGGTGGCTAATATGTAGGTAAGGGAAGGTTTAGGGACTGGCAAGTGGGGGCACTTGCGCAGTCAGCGCGACGGTCCCGGACCGCGCACAGGGTCTGCGGTGGCAGACCCTAGACACATTTTACAAGGCCGCTTCCGTGGGTGGCGCAACCAGCGCTGCGAGCCCACCAGCAGGATTGGCATTCACAAGCCCTGGCACCCCTGGTGCACTTTACTGGGGACTGACAGTGAATCCAATGAACCAATCATGGACATCAATTACAGGTACACTTTACCTAGGGAGCACTTGCACTGCGGCACGGATTAGCCGTGGCGCAGTGCCCTGAGCGGACAACACCAGCAAAACAGTCGAGGCACACCATCAAAAAGTGGAAGGGAAACTCACGCCAAGGTGCCAGGTCTAACACGTGTCCCCTCCAGCTGAAATGTGGGGAGAACTACCCTTGCCCAGGGGGTTCCTCGTCACTAAGGCGGAAATACCTGGACAGACCGTCAGCGTTGGCGTGATCTGTACCAGGACGGTGTTCCACCGTAAAGTCCATACCCTGTAGGGAGATGGACCACCTCAACAGCTTCGGGTTCTCACCCCTCATTTGCATCAACCATCTGAGGGGCCTGTGGTCCGTCTGAACCCGGAAGTGAGACCCAAACAAGTAGGGTCTTAGCTTCTTCAGCGCCCAGCAAATGCTTCTCGCTCAATTGCACTCCACCTACTTTCCCGTGGAAGTAACCTCCTACTGATGAAGGCTACGGGTTGGTCCCAGCCCTCCTCAGTCATCTGTGAGAGAACAGCCCCCACACCATGCTCTGAAGCATCTGTCTGGACTAGGAATTCCTTGGAGAAGTCAGGGGCCAAGAGCACGGGCGCCGTGCACATGGCAGTCTTCAGGGTGTCGAAAGCTTTCTGACAGGTGTCAGTCCAAATCACGTTCCTGGGCTGCTTCTTCGAAGTCAGCTCTGTCAAGGGGGCAACGATCGTTCCATAGCCCTTGACAAACCTCCTGTAGTACCCAGTGAGCCCCAGGAAGGCCCTCACTGCGGTCTGCGTCTTGGGGGGTTCCCAAGCCAGGATGGTTTCAATTTTGGGTTGAAAGGGTGCCACCTTGCCGCTCCCCACTTGGTGTCCCAAGTACACCACGGAACCCTGCCCGATCTGGCACTTGCTTGCCTTGATCGTGAGGCCTGCTCGGCGCAGCGCCATCAACACTTCCCAGAGGTGGCGCAGGTGTTCAGGCCAGGTGGCACTGAACACTGCGATGTCATCCAGGTAGGCGGCACTGAACGCATCCAGCCCAACCAGTACCTGGTTGACCAACCTCTGAAAGGTGGCAGGGGCATTCTTCATCCCAAATGGCATGACTCGGAACTGGAAGTGCCCATCTGGTGTAGAGAATGCTGACCTCTCTTTGGCCCCGTCGGTCAAGGCGATCTGCCAGTACCCAGACGTTAAATCAAACGTACTGAGGAACCGGGCAGCCCCCAGCCGATCAATGAGCTCATCAGCTCTGGGGATGGGGTGCGCGTCAGTCTTCGTGACTGAATTGAGTCCTCTGTAGTCCACACAGAACCGGAGTTCAGGTGTGGCTCCCGGCGCAGCAGCCTTTGGGACCAAGACCACGGGGCTGGACCAAGGACTGCTGGAGGACTCAACCACCCCTAGCGCAAGCATTTTGGAGACCTCCTCCTTAATGCAAGCTCTGACCCTGTCAGTTACCCTGTAAGCCTTGTGCTTCACGGGTAAGCTGTCTCCTGTGTCCACATCATGGACGCACCAATCTGTGACACCAGGAACCAGGGAGAATCGGTCGGAAAATTGTCCCAGCAAGTGGCGGCAGTCTTCCTGTTGTTCGGGCGTCAGGGTGGGTGAGAGGTTAACTCCATCCACTGACCCATCTTTCTCAGAGGCCACTAAGAGGTCAGGAAGAGGCTCGGTCTCCTCTTCCATTCCATCATCAGTGGCCAGCAGCATGCCCACTTCGGTCCTCTCTAAGTGGGGCTTAAGGCGGTTAACATGTAGGACCCTCAAAGGGTTCCTGGGAGTCTGCATGTCCACCAAGTAGGTGATAGGACTTTTGCGCTCCACAACCTCAAATGGACCTGTCCACTTATCCTGAAGTGCACACGGCTCCACTGGGGCCAAGACCCACACCTTTTGTCCAGGTTGAAGCTCTACCAGAGTGGCGTTCCGGTCGTACCACCGCTTCATCTCTTCCTGGCTGGCTTCCAGATTTGCCTCAGCAAGTTGCCTGAAACGCCGAGTCTGGTTTCGGAAGGCCAGCATGTAACTATATACATTCTGGGGAGGTTTCCTGGGAGATTGCTCCCAGCCTTCCTTTACCAAACTCAGAGGTCCTCTTACCGGGTGACCATACAGAAGCTCAAAGGGGCTGAACCCTAGAGACTTCTGCGGCACCTCTCGGTAAGCGAAGAGCAGGCATGGCAAGAGGACGTCCCACTTACGCCTCATTGGACCGTCCAGGCCCATGATCATGCCTTTGAGGGTTCGGTTGAATCTCTCAACCAACCCATTTCCTTGGGGATGGTAAGGAGTGGTGAACTTGTAAGTTACCCCACACTCCTTCCACAGGGATTTCATATATGTGGATATGAAATTGGTCCCCCTGTTGCTCACCACCTCTAGAGGGAATCCCACTCGGGAGAAAATTCCCATCAGTGCCCGTCCCACCACGGGGGCCGTCACTGTCCTCAGAGGGATGGCTTCAGGGTACCGGGTGGCATGGTCCACCAAGACCAGGATGAACCTGTTGCCCAGGGCTGTCTTGGGGTCCAGAGGCCCCACAATGTCAATACCCACTCGTTGGAATGGCGTACCGACCACAGGGAAAGCCTGTCATAGGTCTTGTCCATCCCCAAATGTCCTGCTAACGGCACATCGTGAGCCAGCCCCAGTAGGATCAATTACAGGTACACTTTACCTAGGGAGCACTTGCACTGCGGCACGGATTAGCCGTGGCGCAGTGCCCTGAGCGGACAACACCAGCAAAACAGTCGAGGCACACCATCAAAAAGTGGAAGGGAAACTCACGCCAAGGTGCCAGGTCTAACACGTGTCCCCTCCAGCTGAAATGTGGGGAGAACTACCCTTGCCCAGGGGGTTCCTCGTCACTAAGGCGGAAATACCTGGACAGACCGTCAGCGTTGGCGTGATCTGTACCAGGACGGTGTTCCACCGTAAAGTCCATACCCTGTAGGGAGATGGACCACCTCAACAGCTTCGGGTTCTCACCCCTCATTTGCATCAACCATCTGAGGGGCCTGTGGTCCGTCTGAACCCGGAAGTGAGACCCAAACAAGTAGGGTCTTAGCTTCTTCAGCGCCCAGACCACAGCAAATGCTTCTCGCTCAATTGCACTCCACCTACTTTCCCGTGGAAGTAACCTCCTACTGATGAAGGCTACGGGTTGGTCCCAGCCCTCCTCAGTCATCTGTGAGAGAACAGCCCCCACACCATGCTCTGAAGCGTCTGTCTGGACTAGGAATTCCTTGGAGAAGTCAGGGGCCAAGAGCACGGGCGCCGTGCACATGGCAGTCTTCAGGGTGTCGAAAGCTTTCTGACAGGTGTCAGTCCAAATCACGTTCCTGGGCTGCTTCTTCGAAGTCAGCTCTGTCAAGGGGGCAACGATCGTTCCATAGCCCTTGACAAACCTCCTGTAGTACCCAGTGAGCCCCAGGAAGGCCCTCACTGCGGTCTGCGTCTTGGGGGGTTCCCAAGCCAGGATGGTTTCAATTTTGGGTTGCAAGGGTGCCACCTTGCCGCTCCCCACTTGGTGTCCCAAGTACACCACGGAACCCTGCCCGATCTGGCACTTGCTTGCCTTGATCGTGAGGCCTGCTCGGCGCAGCGCCATCAACACTTCCCAGAGGTGGCGCAGGTGTTCAGGCCAGGTGGCACTGAACACTGCGATGTCATCCAGGTAGGCGGCACTGAACGCATCCAGCCCAACCAGTACCTGGTTGACCAACCTCTGAAAGGTGGCAGGGGCATTCTTCATCCCAAATGGCATGACTGGGAACTGGAAGTGCCCATCTGGTGTAGAGAATGCTGACCTCTCTTTGGCCCCGTCGGTCAAGGCGATCTGCCAGTACCCAGACGTTAAATCAAACGTACTGAGGAACCGGGCAGCCCCCAGCCGATCAATGAGCTCATCAGCTCTGGGGATGGGGTGCGCGTCAGTCTTCGTGACTGAATTGAGTCCTCTGTAGTCCACACAGAACCGGAGTTCAGGTGTGGCTCCCGGCGCAGCAGCCTTTGGGACCAAGACCACGGGGCTGGACCAAGGACTGCTGGAGGACTCAACCACCCCTAGCGCAAGCATTTTGGAGACCTCCTCCTTAATGCAAGCTCTGACCCTGTCAGTTACCCTGTAAGCCTTGTGCTTCACGGGTAAGCTGTCTCCTGTGTCCACATCATGGACGCACCAATCTGTGACACCAGGAACCAGGGAGAATCGGTCGGAAAATTGTCCCAGCAAGTGGCGGCAGTCTTCCTGTTGTTCGGGCGTCAGGGTGGGTGAGAGGTTAACTCCATCCACTGACCCATCTTTCTCAGAGGCCACTAAGAGGTCAGGAAGAGGCTCGGTCTCCTCTTCCATTCCATCATCAGTGGCCAGCAGCATGCCCACTTCGGTCCTCTCTAAGTGGGGCTTAAGGCGGTTAACATGTAGGACCCTCAAAGGGTTCCTGGGAGTCTGCATGTCCACCAAGTAGGTGATAGGACTTTTGCGCTCCACAACCTCAAATGGACCTGTCCACTTATCCTGAAGTGCACACGGCTCCACTGGGGCCAAGACCCACACCTTTTGTCCAGGTTGAAGCTCTACCAGAGTGGCGTTCCGGTCGTACCACCGCTTCATCTCTTCCTGGCTGGCTTCCAGATTTGCCTCAGCAAGTTGCCTGAAACGCCGAGTCTGGTTTCGGAAGGCCAGCATGTAACTATATACATTCTGGGGAGGTTTCCTGGGAGATTGCTCCCAGCCTTCCTTTACCAAACTCAGAGGTCCTCTTACCGGGTGACCATACAGAAGCTCAAAGGGGCTGAACCCTAGAGACTTCTGCGGCACCTCTCGGTAAGCGAAGAGCAGGCATGGCAAGAGGACGTCCCACTTACGCCTCATTGGACCGTCCAGGCCCATGATCATGCCTTTGAGGGTTCGGTTGAATCTCTCAACCAACCCATTTCCTTGGGGATGGTAAGGAGTGGTGAACTTGTAAGTTACCCCACACTCCTTCCACAGGGATTTCATATATGTGGATATGAAATTGGTCCCCCTGTCGCTCACCACCTCTAGAGGGAATCCCACTCGGGAGAAAATTCCCATCAGTGCCCGTCCCACCACGAGGGCCGTCACTGTCCTCAGAGGGATGGCTTCAGGGTACCGGGTGGCATGGTCCACCAAGACCAGGATGAACCTGTTGCCCAGGGCTGTCTTGGGGTCCAGAGGCCCCACAATGTCAATACCCACTCGTTGGAATGGCGTACCGACCACAGGGAAAGCCTGTCATAGGTCTTGTCCATCCCCAAATGTCCTGCTAACGGCACATCGTGAGCCAGCCCCAGTAGGATCAATTACAGGTACACTTTACCTAGGGAGCACTTGCACTGCGGCACGGATTAGCCGTGGCGCAGTGCCCTGAGCGGACAACACCAGCAAAACAGTCGAGGCACACCATCAAAAAGTGGAAGGGAAACTCACGCCAAGGTGCCAGGTCTAACACGTGTCCCCTCCAGCTGAAATGTGGGGAGAACTACCCTTGCCCAGGGGGTTCCTCGTCACTAAGGCGGAAATACCTGGACAGACCGTCAGCGTTGGCGTGATCTGTACCAGGACGGTGTTCCACCGTAAAGTCCATACCCTGTAGGGAGATGGACCACCTCAACAGCTTCGGGTTCTCACCCCTCATTTGCATCAACCATCTGAGGGGCCTGTGGTCCGTCTGAACCCGGAAGTGAGACCCAAACAAGTAGGGTCTTAGCTTCTTCAGCGCCCAGACCACAGCAAATGCTTCTCGCTCAATTGCACTCCACCTACTTTCCCGTGGAAGTAACCTCCTACTGATGAAGGCTACGGGTTGGTCCCAGCCCTCCTCAGTCATCTGTGAGAGAACAGCCCCCACACCATGCTCTGAAGCGTCTGTCTGGACTAGGAATTCCTTGGAGAAGTCAGGGGCCAAGAGCACGGGCGCCGTGCACATGGCAGTCTTCAGGGTGTCGAAAGCTTTCTGACAGGTGTCAGTCCAAATCACGTTCCTGGGCTGCTTCTTCGAAGTCAGCTCTGTCAAGGGGGCAACGATCGTTCCATAGCCCTTGACAAACCTCCTGTAGTACCCAGTGAGCCCCAGGAAGGCCCTCACTGCGGTCTGCGTCTTGGGGGGTTCCCAAGCCAGGATGGTTTCAATTTTGGGTTGCAAGGGTGCCACCTTGCCGCTCCCCACTTGGTGTCCCAAGTACACCACGGAACCCTGCCCGATCTGGCACTTGCTTGCCTTGATCGTGAGGCCTGCTCGGCGCAGCGCCATCAACACTTCCCAGAGGTGGCGCAGGTGTTCAGGCCAGGTGGCACTGAACACTGCGATGTCATCCAGGTAGGCGGCACTGAACGCATCCAGCCCAACCAGTACCTGGTTGACCAACCTCTGAAAGGTGGCAGGGGCATTCTTCATCCCAAATGGCATGACTGGGAACTGGAAGTGCCCATCTGGTGTAGAGAATGCTGACCTCTCTTTGGCCCCGTCGGTCAAGGCGATCTGCCAGTACCCAGACGTTAAATCAAACGTACTGAGGAACCGGGCAGCCCCCAGCCGATCAATGAGCTCATCAGCTCTGGGGATGGGGTGCGCGTCAGTCTTCGTGACTGAATTGAGTCCTCTGTAGTCCACACAGAACCGGAGTTCAGGTGTGGCTCCCGGCGCAGCAGCCTTTGGGACCAAGACCACGGGGCTGGACCAAGGACTGCTGGAGGACTCAACCACCCCTAGCGCAAGCATTTTGGAGACCTCCTCCTTAATGCAAGCTCTGACCCTGTCAGTTACCCTGTAAGCCTTGTGCTTCACGGGTAAGCTGTCTCCTGTGTCCACATCATGGACGCACCAATCTGTGACACCAGGAACCAGGGAGAATCGGTCGGAAAATTGTCCCAGCAAGTGGCGGCAGTCTTCCTGTTGTTCGGGCGTCAGGGTGGGTGAGAGGTTAACTCCATCCACTGACCCATCTTTCTCAGAGGCCACTAAGAGGTCAGGAAGAGGCTCGGTCTCCTCTTCCATTCCATCATCAGTGGCCAGCAGCATGCCCACTTCGGTCCTCTCTAAGTGGGGCTTAAGGCGGTTAACATGTAGGACCCTCAAAGGGTTCCTGGGAGTCTGCATGTCCACCAAGTAGGTGATAGGACTTTTGCGCTCCACAACCTCAAATGGACCTGTCCACTTATCCTGAAGTGCACACGGCTCCACTGGGGCCAAGACCCACACCTTTTGTCCAGGTTGAAGCTCTACCAGAGTGGCGTTCCGGTCGTACCACCGCTTCATCTCTTCCTGGCTGGCTTCCAGATTTGCCTCAGCAAGTTGCCTGAAACGCCGAGTCTGGTTTCGGAAGGCCAGCATGTAACTATATACATTCTGGGGAGGTTTCCTGGGAGATTGCTCCCAGCCTTCCTTTACCAAACTCAGAGGTCCTCTTACCGGGTGACCATACAGAAGCTCAAAGGGGCTGAACCCTAGAGACTTCTGCGGCACCTCTCGGTAAGCGAAGAGCAGGCATGGCAAGAGGACGTCCCACTTACGCCTCATTGGACCGTCCAGGCCCATGATCATGCCTTTGAGGGTTCGGTTGAATCTCTCAACCAACCCATTTCCTTGGGGATGGTAAGGAGTGGTGAACTTGTAAGTTACCCCACACTCCTTCCACAGGGATTTCATATATGTGGATATGAAATTGGTCCCCCTGTTGCTCACCACCTCTAGAGGGAATCCCACTCGGGAGAAAATTCCCATCAGTGCCCGTCCCACCACGGGGGCCGTCACTGTCCTCAGAGGGATGGCTTCAGGGTACCGGGTGGCATGGTCCACCAAGACCAGGATGAACCTGTTGCCCAGGGCTGTCTTGGGGTCCAGAGGCCCCACAATGTCAATACCCACTCGTTGGAATGGCGTACCGACCACAGGGAAAGGTTGCAGAGGAGCCTTGTGCTTCCCTCCGCTCTTACCACTTGCCTGGCAAGTCTGACAGGTTCTGCAGTAGGAATCTGAATTCTTGTGCATTTGGGGCCAGTAAAAGTGGGTGACAAGCCTGTCATAGGTCTTGTCCATCCCCAAATGTCCTGCTAACGGCACATCGTGAGCCAGCCCCAGTAGGAAGGTTCTGAACTTCTGGGGTACCACCAGCACACGGGCTGACCCAGGTTCAGCAGCCTTAGGCTCGGAATACAGGAGGTCACTCTCCCAGTACACGTAGTGTGTTTTGGCCTGAACACCATTGGCCTGGTCTGCAGCCTGTTGCCGCATACCCACGAGAGAAGGGCATTCTTTCTGCTCCCTGCAGAATTCCTCCCTGGAGGGACCTCCTTCTTGCTGCCAATGGGTCAGCTCAGGCAAGTCTCCCAGTTCGGCAATCTGTTCCCCGGTAGGCTCCAGAGCATCCCCCTCAGGGTCTACTTCCTCCTGGGCCGTGGGAACTTCGGGGGCCGGTTTCCCGCGCCTCCTGCGCCTTCTCCCTAAGGCCGGTTCCTGGACCTCTCCCTCAGGCTCCAGGACCCTCTCAACACCCCTACTGGCTGCCATGGACCGGGTGGTCACGCACGCCCAGTCGGGTAGACCCACCATCCTCAGATGCGTGGTCTTCTCCACCTTTTCCCAAGGGGAGCTCTCCAGGTCGTTCCCTAGCAGACAGTCTACAGGCATGTCAGTTCTCACAGCGACTTGTAGAGTACCAGAGACCTCCCCCCACTCAAAGGGAACTTGAGCCATTGGACAACGACTCTCTACGTTGTCAGCATTGACAACCCTACAGTAGGCATTGGGTACAATCTGCTCTTGAGACACCAGGTGTTGCCTCACCGAGGTCACGCTGGCTCCTGTATCTCTAAGAGCCTCAGCCTTCTTTCCATTGATGGTCACTACTTGCCCATATTTCTTAGTGTTAGAGGGCAGGTAGGTTACAGGGACCATCTCACTGTCTCCTAGCGAGACTAGGGTCATCTGCCCGGGACCCCCACCCTCCTGGACTGCTACTTCCTCCCCAAAGTTAACACTAGCTACTTGCCGGGGTGGAGCACCAGTGGGTGCGGTCTTACCAAACAGGCGACACTTAGGATCAGAGGCAATGTGACCCGGGTCACCACACTTATAACAATTGAAGGGCCCCTTTGGAACAGGTCTACCTGTCGGGGCCCCGTTCTGCTGCGGGGGTGGGGGAGGCTGAGAACCCTTCTGCTGGTTCCCTTGGGAATTACTTTGGGGGCCTTTTTGGAACCCCTTCTGTTTACCCTTGTCCCCCCCCCCCTTCTGCTGGGGACCCTGCCCACCTTTGGCGGAGTCTCCCACTTGACCCTTGTGGACCCTGGTGCTGAGCCAGCGGTCCGCCTCCTCAGCAAGCTTCCTCGGGTTGGACAGCTTGCTATCAATCAGGTGCTGGCGTAGCTCAGGAAAACATTGACTGGACAAGTGCTCCCATGCAATTAAATCAAGCAGCCCTTGATAATCATTCACTTTGCTACCCTTCACCCAACCATCCAGCGCTCTGCAGAAAAAGGTCACATATTCCACATACGTACTCTCAGGGATCTTTTTGGTCTCCCTGAACCTCTGTCTATATAGCTCCGGAGTTAACCCATACCTGGTCATTAAAGCTTCCTTCATATGGGGGTATGAGGTTTGGAGATCTAAGGGTAAATCTAACAGTGTGTCACGCCCTTCAGCAAGGAACCTTCCCCACAGCCCCGCTCCCCAGTCTTTCTCAGGGACCCGGTGTGAGGACATGGCCACCTCGTAGGCTCTAAACCACTGCCCTATGTCATCCTTTCTAAAATACTCCTTTACTACGTCTTTGGGGATGTACACCTTGGACTCTACCTGCGCTGGTGGAGTGCTGCCACCAGAAGGAGCGGTGTCCAAACTTTTCGCCTTCAGCTCCAACTCCTTCAATCTGATATCATGATCCATTTGGCGTTGTTGTGCCTCCAGGGCCAACTTCTGCTTTTCCATTTCCATTTGTCCTGCCAACTTTGCCATCTCCATTGCATGCGCCCTGTCGGCTGCCCTGTCTGCCAGCTCCTCTGGCGACCGGACTCTGCTGGGTTCCTCAAGGTTGTCGGGTGGAACGATGTCCCCCGCATTCCGTAGGTCTCGTGACTCCTTCCAGGCTCTCAACGCCTTGGTGTACTGGGGCTTCCTCTTGCATCCAGCATGGGGGACTCTGAATTGTACACTGTAGCCTTTCAATTGCTCCATCGTGTAGCCTTCCAGTCTCTCCCAATCCACCTCATCTATTCCAGAAATCACAGAGAGTGCTCTTCCAGCGGAGTGCGAGCCAGGCATGGTTGCAGTAATGGCAGATGTCTCAACAAAGTTCAACAATTACAAACCTGTGGCTGCGTTATTTGGTCTGCTCTCACTATCTGGCGATTAATAATTCACTGTATGCAAATTACAAGTGCAAATCCGAAATCCCAACCGCTGCCAACAATGTTAGAGTCGGGGATCTCTGGTTGGCGCAAGGTTGCCCTTGAGTCAAGCAGGAACCCTCTCCTCCACGTCAGGGCGCAGGATAACCCCTCGCGAATGACCCTTGCTCACCCTCTAGGTGCGTGGCGTGAGCAGCCAAGGCGATTCCTCAGGCGTTGTTGGTTAAGCACTTACAATCATACACACAGTAAATACATCAATCCCCCAGAAACGGACACCAGACTTGGATATATATAAAAATACGTTTCTTTATGTAAAAATAAGGTATATATCTCTCAGCAGACTTATCACAAGACCAATAACGTTTTCGCTAGGCCACCAGGTTATACCGCAGGCAAATGTTCTTGGTTCGTAGTTTCAAATGGATAGTTCGTAGTCTCTTTACTTGTAGTTCCAGTACTCACAGAGATCGGTTCCTGCGAACGGGGAAATAAGGCGTTGCGGGCCCCGAGCCCGATACTGGAACTTCTTTCGTGATGTGGAGAGTCGGCACAGGTCGGTGCGACTCTCAGCTTGGGAAGTGTTCTTGGGTCCACAATCAGCAGGTGTGGGCACGTAGGCAGGCGCGGCCAGCGACCCTTTAGCACGGCGGTGCAGGAGGGTCTCCACAGCGGGGGCGGCGCGGCCTGAGATGTCCGGGGATAGCGAAGCGGGGTCGCAGGGCACGGTCAGTGCAGCTGGATGACCCGGCGTAGATCACAGTCATCGGACGGCTTCCGGCGGGAGGGGTGATAGCGCGTTCAGCGTGCTCCAATAGCAGGCGGTGACAGGGATGCAGGCGGCCTGGCCCGGGGACAGAGAGCGGCTCGGGACGGAGCGGGGCTCTCACGGGTTTGAGGCAGGCGAGCTTCTGAGTGTCACGGCCCTAGGAGGGGCGATGAGGGGCGCAGTCTCTTTTCCAGCGGGATGCACACACGGCTCGAATTGGAGGACGAGCAAGAAGCACGGAGAACCCACTGTTCCTGGGGTTCAGTTCAGGGGGCAAGCTCAGATCAAGCCCTTGGAGAATGTTCAAGCACAAAGTAGCAAAGTCTTTTCAGTAAGTCTCTTCCTCTCCTTTCTCAGCAAGGCAAGCAGCAGGCCAGCTCCTCCGGCGTCTTCTTCTCCTTCTAGTCGGGCAGAGGTTCTTTGTGGTAAACAGGATTCTGATTTCTTAGGAGCCAGGCTCCTACTTTTATACCATGATTCTTTTGTTCTTTAGCGCCAGGGGGCCTAGGCCTGGCTCAGTCCAGTTCTGGAGCACTTTGTTATGGTGACTCTGCTCTTTCCTTTCAGCAGCAGGGCAGAGACATCAGCCGCCCCACAGGGGGTGGCGCCGGCTTTGTGGTGGCAGAGCACAGGTCTATTCAAGAGCCAAGGTGTACTCCTCCCACCCATCCAGGTGTAATCTCTCTACCCACCACCTGGCAGCCAACCTGTCTCTGGGGATTCCCCAACCCTGCTCCTTACTGTTGCCAGACAGAACACATACACACAGCAGAGGCGGACTGAGATGGTCAGGTCAGTAAATACTAACTTTCTAAAAGTAGTATTTACAAACCCAGGATACTAAAATAGACTTGACTACAAGAAGTATTTTATCATCCTGAGTTCAGGCATACTAAACTTGACACTTCTACCATGCTCTCTGAGTCCACTGGGGTCACAGCGTTGGCGTGACCCCAGCAGCCCATCCTGGCCTATGGAGAGCAGGTAGCCTTCAATAGTGAAGAACGGAAAGGGCTGTAATTCACTACTAAGACATGCCACACACATCAGGGCATGTCCTACCTTATGCCTACAATGCACCCTGCCCTTGGGCCTACCAGAGGGGTGGCTAATATGTAGGTAAGGGAAGGTTTAGGGACTGGCAAGTGGGGGCACTTGCGCAGTCAGCGCGACGGTCCCGGACCGCGCACAGGGTCTGCGGTGGCAGACCCTAGACACATTTTACAAGGCCGCTTCCGTGGGTGGCGCAACCAGCGCTGCGAGCCCACCAGCAGGATTGGCATTCACAAGCCCTGGCACCCCTGGTGCACTTTACTGGGGACTGACAGTGAATCCAATGAACCAATCATGGACATCAATTACAGGTACACTTTACCTAGGGAGCACTTGCACTGCGGCACGGATTAGCCGTGGCGCAGTGCCCTGAGCGGACAACACCAGCAAAACAGTCGAGGCACACCATCAAAAAGTGGAAGGGAAACTCACGCCAAGGTGCCAGGTCTAACAACTACCTGGCCTCCCAACTGCAGTGGGTGGCCGTTGGTTGGCGGGCCTCCAGACTGCTGATACTGAGTCTACCTCCCTTGCCTGGGGTTTGCCTTACATACTGCACTTGTTTCATCCTTATTCAAGGGTCACACCACTCAGCTCCACTCTTTTACGAGTGGCATATCGCTGTTACAGGTGGAGCTACTTTCTTACAAGGGCAACTCAGCCATACGTCCCAGCACTACAACTCCCAGGCACACCAAGGGGAGGACTACTCACCTCCTTGGCAGAAATGTGCCCCTGACACGAGATATGACTAAATACACTAAGGGATTTATACTGCAATGGTGCCATCATCCCCCTTGAGACTCTGATTAAGGAAGGTGGTCTTCTGGGGGGGCGTTTTATATAGCGCAAACTAGACCTAAAGGTATCAGAGCACTTTACATGAGCACCAGTTGCGTTACAGATGGACACATTCATTTTATTTGTTAGGCACACGGAGATTAAGTGATTTGCCCAAAATCACAGGATGCTGAGCATCCCTGTCGAGACTTGAACCTAATTCCCCAGCTCTGAGGTCGACTGCTCTAGCCATTAGGCACCATCCTCTCCCCTGGCCACTTCCTACTTTACAAATCTCCCATTGAGACACTGTGAGAACCTACAGCAGGAACGCCCAATGCATCTCACAGTCCAATACAGAACAGACTTGACGTGCTGGCTCACTGATTCTCTATGAACACACACAACGATTCCGCTTACCCCCATGTCAACATCAGGACACAGAGCTGGGCTGCCCCTGTACAGATAAGGAATGTAGCTCCATGCTCTATACTTATCGCACGCATATCCCGCTTTCGTCTCATTCAATATTACATACTTCATTGGGCTTACCTTACCCCTAACAAGATACACCGTTATTGTCATCGCGCAGAGGCAGGCTGGCCCTGCTTTTGTTTTCCTGATGCAGATTATTTGCACATGGGCTGGGCCCGCCCGTCTCTTTACCAGTACTGGGAAGGCGTCACTACATATCTGATGAGTTGCAGAGGACACTCCTCGCTGTACACGTGGGATGTATGCCTGTTGGACTTGCGCCATAGGAACAGGAAGTACAGGGCCACCACCTGTTTTATTGACTTGGGTCTCTTGCTGGCCAAAAGCCTAATCACTTGTAAGTGGTAATTGCCTCCCCCCACCCACTCTATGATCACTGCATGGGAACAAACCATGAAGCCATAGGCCCAGGCCAAAAGCGTTGCCCTATTCAGGGAGGATACTAGGGGCCTGCGCAAGTACCCCCTTGCTCCCAGGTGGGACACTATCTTTAATGAATTTCAAGCTGCCCTGTCCAGCGCAGTCGAATATCCCAGAGAAGTATTGACCCCCATTGGAGCTGAACCCTCTCCAGCTACCCGCGTCTCACAAAGCGTATCAAGTACGAATGTATGATGTTACAACTCATACATTTACAACGCATGCCTTTACAATGCAGTTTTTACATCGCAACATCCTTTACAATGCATTCATTTACATCGCATAGTACCACTACAACTAATTTTTTTAAACTACATTTACAACGCATTTCATTACAGCGCATTATACCTTTACAACGCATACCATTACAACACATACCATTCATTGGATTTAAGGTAAATGTTGGATAGTGTAGGGGTAAAAATTACTATTTTAACTCCAGGGGGTGCAACAGTAGGGTAAGTGTAGGATAGTGTAGGGGTAAAAATTACTATTCTAACTCCAGGGGATGCAACAGTAGGGTAAGTGTTGGATAGTGTAGGGGTACTATGCGTTGTAATGGTATGTGTTGTTATGACATGCGATGTAATACATGCGTTGTAGTGACATGCGTTGTAGCGTCATTCGTTGTAGTGACATGCAATGTAATGGATGCGTTGTAGTGACATGCGTTGTGAAGGATGTTGCGATGTAATGACTGCATTGTAAGTGTAGTGTGATGTAATTACTGCGTTGTAAAGGTTGTTCACCATCAAGTACACCACACTGATTGCTTCTTCCCCAACACATTAACCGTTGTATTCACTGTTGCATTGCGTATAGACGTATATTTGCAAACTGGGAATGTGCAGGCTTGTTCAAACATCAGATGTTCATTCCCCCCCCCCCCCCCCCCCCCCAGTTGGATTAAATTGAATCTCCGTATTTCTTATAAAAAGGCCAAATTGGTATGAACTCTCTCACAACCACCTGTATACCGTTATCCTATGTTAGCCACACGGACTTCATCCTTATGATCATTATCGACTGGTAGTATCATACTTGAAAAATTATACCTATCTGCCTATAACTATTCTGAGATGTAGGTGTTGATGCACGAGTTGTGGTTGTGCTATGTATGCTGTAAAAAAAAGAAACTGCTCAATAAACAGATGTAAAAGAGTGAGAAAGTCTGTGCGGTACCTTGAAGACAATTATAAATAGAAATGGTCTGTTATTTCATTTTGGTATGGTAGCCATGGAAGCAAGAACAGTACAGAAGCTATTTTATTAAAATAGGTTTAGAATATGTGGGAGATAGTATTAACTTAAACTCTCCATATTTCATTTTATTACATGTTCTCTCATGTTAGACAACGCGAGGACTCTCCATGTGCCGAAGCAAAAGGTGCCCCAAAATTTCTACACCCCAAAGTTTACCTCTACAAATTCTTCCACAGTTTACTGGACTGGATCGGAGACAGTGTTAAACCTCAATTTCGCAAGACAGCATGCCCCCGCATTAATGCACCTCCTGAAACATCAACTTAGCAGAGTAATGCAAATCATAAAGTAATGATTTAAATAGATTAAATGGACTGCACTCTATAACTGAGTTCTAGATCAATGAAAAATGTAAGTTTTTTTTCTTCAACATTCAAACGAAGCGGTAGAGAGTCAATACCATGAAGTCACTCAGATGTAGAGTTATGCAGAGTACATAAAAATCGTAATTCGAATTTCTTGGTGACTTGTAATATCCTTAGTATATATGGTTGTGGGTACATTATCCCATATGTCACTGTGCCTGGCAGCATGGTTGGGTGGTTTTAGAAAATGCTTTTTTTAAATTCTTCAACAAGCATTTCAAACTGATGAATATGTATGCATCATCTGTCTAACGTGAGAGATCCGAGGTCGGCAGCCTTCTTGAAATTCTAGGCTTTTTTTTCAATACTTAACTGGTGGGTTAATCAATTAAAGATGTGTTGTAGGCGCCTCTGATATTTAAGCCAAGGCGTTGAGAGAAATTATAGTTTTGTACACTACATGATTTGGTTTAGTGGTGTTTTTCGGTTTTTTCTGTTTAGCCATTGAAGGAAGTGACCCGATTAGGGTCACCCGGGTCACTCACTACCACCTCTCAGCCTTCCATACAACTGAAGAGTCGGTCAGACAGTAAAGAATACAAACCAATATATTTATTCAGATACACTCGAGTGGAGTCCAGTCTGCCCAGTCTCTTAGGATTGCTGCAGAGGGGCTGACATCAGCAAACATAGGGATATATTATGTGCAATTCAGAACCAATGAAGGGAAGCCCTCAATGGAATTTTCCAGGCAGATGCAGCTACACAAAGGAGTACAGAAGGATACGTTTCGATCCTGGCACGTATTGACAACCATTGAAATAAATGTAAGTGAACTCTTGGATTGAACAGACATAAGTTGGATACAAGGTCTCTTGAACAAAGTTTTCGCTTTAGGAGGTAAGCCCACCAATGGCATTTATCCATGGAATGTTGCAATTTTAGATCAAAGAGATCGTATGTGATACATTGGACCTCATGCTTCATTTTAAACATTTATTTTGGGTCTCGCAGATCTTGACCTTGAACACATCCAATACCCTAAGGTACAGCATGCCTCCCGGGTCTATTTTTATATTCCTTGGGAGTGTATTTTATTCATGTGTGGTCAGCAATTATAGACAATCACAAATTATGGCTAGAATTATATTTCACTTACTTATGGTGTGATTTATTTATATTTCAAAGGTTATGGCACCATGTGTGTTTTGTAACTAGGCATGCTTTGACTTATACATAAAATGGTATACGTACCGAACACTTGATTTTGAAGACTATGAACGCATTGGTGTATGTTGCTAAATAGTGCGCAAGATGGGCACATTTGTTCAATGATTTTGGTTTTCTTGCACAGGGCAAAACTGTTGGCATGCTTTCAGTTCTATGACTTTGCGATTGTTTGGTGTATTACAAAATTGGTATTTGTATTACTTTTAGTCCTGAGGAAGTCGTAGGGGTGTTACCCCCAAGCGACAAAACGCGTTGGCTAAAAGGAGTGGAAGGAATAAAACCACCAAAGAAGAAATAAAGTCTATATCATTGCTTTAATTTTTACTCAATTATACTATACTTTGATTTAACTTGGAAATGCGTGTGCTTCGAATATTGTGAATTTACACTCTACTATTGCCAATTGCTGTGGGAGTGTCAAAGCAGACAAAAGCCTCAATATAAGGTGCCCATGTTGTATCTTGGCACCATGAGAAGTAAGAAATCCTCTCTCTGCCCAGAGTCGCCCGAAATTGTGCGCGACTCCAAAGGCGTACTGACAGTCAGTATAAACATTGACAATCAGTTCCTCACTCAATTCGCATGCTTGTATTAAGGCAACGAGCTCTGCAGCTTGGGCCGACTGATAGGGAAACGCAGCATAGTAATAGCGTATGCAGCAGTTGTGGTGCCATCAGGTAATTTAAAGCAAGAGCCATCGACATATAGTTCCCCTTGCGGGTCAGATAAGGGAACATCAGTCAAGTCTACCCATCCTTTTGTCTCCTCTTCCGTCCGAAAGACACAATCATGTTTATCAATCCCATAATTCTCAGAAGGGAGGGGTAGTAACATGGCTGGGTTCAGAGTGGCACATCGTTTGATTGTGATATGTTTGGCAAACAGCGTTAATTCATAACCTGTAAGACGTAGACTGGTGAGGTGCTGTGTCTTAGTCTTATTCAAAAGGGTATCCACAGCATGGGGTACCATGACTGTGAGGTCAGTATCAAGTACGAAACCAGCCGATAGTCTTATCGAGACAGCCACGACCGCTCTTAGACAGCACTTGTGGGCTTGTGCGGCAGGATCAAGCACAGCAGAGAAATAAGCACACGGCCGTTGCTTATCTTCGAATTTCTGCGTTAAAACAGAAAGAGCTCAACCAGCCATCTCATGAACATATAATACAAAGGATTTGGCGTAGTTAGGGGTACCAAGCACTGGAGCTGAACAAAGCGCAGTTTTTAGTTGCTCAACAGGATGTTGACATTCAGACGTCCAAGGTAAAGGCACGTGCACTTCTTTTGTGGTTAGTACAAGCAGGGGCTTAATTAGTAGGGAATAGTTAGGTATCCACTGATGACAGTAAGAAGCGATACCTATAAAAGCACATACTTATTTCTGGGTTTGTGGAACTGGCATTTGAACAATTGTACTAATACCCTCCAGGGTCAATCTCCTACCCTCCTTCACCAGTAGGTGACCTAAGTAGGTGACCTCCTGTCGACAATACTGAAATTTTGAAAGGGATACTTTATGGCGATGCTGAGCTAAATGCAACAACAATTTACTTGTACTGTCTCTGCAACCTTGTTCTGTATCGGAAGCTATGAGCCAGTCATCGACATACTGTAGCAATACATTACCTGTGGTCAGCCACAAGAAGTCCAACTGACCTTTTAATGCCTGACTATAGATACTCAGACTCTCTGTATAGCCTTGAGGAGTGCAACAGAACCTAAAACTTCTACCAGCTAGGGTGAACCCATACATATATGTGCTATCAGGATGAATAGGAATACTGAAGAACACATTTTTCAAATCAATGACAGAAAAGAATTTAGCAGAAGAGGGAATCATTGTCAAAAGAGCGGTGATGTCAGAAACACCGGACACTGGGGAATCACTATTTTATTAATTTCAAGCAAGTGAATCACAAAACGATAAACATCTTCATGGGCATCAAGAGAATCTGAGGGCGTCTGCTTAGTAATGGGAAGGAGAGGGCTATTACAAATATTAGCTGTTGTCTCCTCAACCACTCCCTTCTTAATCAAATCCTGCACAATTTGCAATAAGGCTCGCTTTCCATCCTGCGGTATTTTATATTGAGGGATACGGGGTAAAATAGTCCCATCCTTAACGCGTATCGAAACTGGCGATATCTGCAACATTCCCACGTCTGTGTCGCCTGTTGCCCACAGAGTGGGTGGCACATCTTTAAATTCAACAGGAAGGGGCGCATCTTTGGACAGGCACTGCTTAGCGCACAGCACATCTAGACCCATTGTCATATAGATATCTGCTGGGGAACAATAAATCGTAGCATGCAATTTCTTTAACAAATCCAAACCCATCAAAGTCTCTCCACAATTAGATGTCAACAAAAATGGCGGATCCACAGTGAAAGTACCGATTGCCAACGCAAGGCGTCTTGAAATGGGGCTTACAACCGGTACACCAAAGAAACCTACTGAAACATTATTATGGCTGGACAAAGCCACCCCAGGGACCGTATTTCGAGAAACTGAACTTTTTGTCACACCTCTGTCCACAAAAAATTCCTTAGTCGAACCTTGCAGTTCCACTGTGTCATAAGGACCATACTGGTCCACAGGTATCGGAACTGGTCCCCCACTCTGTCCCTGGCTGTCCTAGCTGTAAGACATTCCTGCCACTTCGTCCACATCATAATCATCATGATAGTACTGTCCATCCCGAGGGTCATCAAAGTAATTATAATCAGAATGACCCTGTGATGCTGCAGCCTTCTGAGCCCTGCCTACCCCACCAGCTCCATGACCCCTTCCACGAGAACCTCGTCCTCTAGAGGCTGCCACCTTCTGCAAAAGCACAGGACACTCGCTATGCCAATGTCCCTCCTCTTTATAATACACACACTAATTTGGACCCAGGGGCGTAGCGTTTGGCTGCCTACTAGTGCATGGAAGATGTCAGGCCAAACCACCTCGTCCTGACCATTCCCTCTAAAAGCCTGCTGCAACAACACCTTTGTCTTCAAGTCCTTGTGCTTTTTCTCTGTCCTTCCCTTATCCTCATCTTCCCTATGCTCGTAATATTGCGCCATATTCAAAATAATAGAAGGGGAAGATGTGGACCAGGTGCTTTCAGAAGCCTGCAACCGAGTTGCAATCTCAGGAAGCAGATTGGATACAAAACTATTAACAAACAACCAGGCACCTCCCCCAATAGGCAAATCCTGCCCACTATAATCCAGAAATACATCTTCAAACCAAAATCAGACACACGCTCATCTTTCTTCTGGCGACAAGCAGTTAACTTATCCCAATCAACCTTCCTCGGTGGAATAAGAGAATGCATATGTGATTATGCGGCCCGGCAAAGCAAGTATCTCTGCATCAAGAACTGAGATACCGGAGTGAGGCTCTTCTCAAGTAGCCTACCCCAATAAGCAACCAATGTCACAACACTACCAAAAACTTGACCAGGCTCCATATTAGTAACATACACATGATCTTTAATATCATATAAAATCTGTGGTGCTGCATCTTTGAAACACTGCTCCCAAAGACTAATCAGAGTAGCAGACATACGCTTAAGGGCATGCTGTTGTACAAAGGGCTCATAATATTTCCTCACACTCCACACATCGTCCACACTATAAATGGGGTTTCGGGCCCAGTGTGCGGCCTGGTTAGCTACCTTTTTCTCTGCATCTCCCATTTCAGATTGTACATACGGACCCATGCGCTCTTTAAATTTCATCCAGTCTCTATCCTCAAATCCACGTATTGTTGTCCCACTATTCAGTAATGTCAAGGATGGAAAAACACAGTGGGAGTAGCAACGGAAGTAACAGGCACTAACATCGCTGCTGGCTGTGTCGCAGATGTAAGGGCTGGCGAAAGGGACGCGGAAACAATAGGTATGGCAGTAGTACTAACAGTCATAGTTGCCACAAACTGCGAGGACAAAGAAAAGACAGGAGGTGTCGTGGCCAAAGCAATCTGATAAACAGTAGCAGAAGCAGAAACTGAAGAGGCAGAAGAAACGGGTGGCTGGGACTGTTAGATAATAGCGGGATATATCCTCTGCGGGGCATATGGAGGTGGGGTCGAGTAGCTAAGAATTCTTCCACAAAAGTATCATTTTCTTCTTGGGCCACATAAGATTTATCAATCTGTAATCGAAATCTCCTGTCTTCACGTGCAATCCCTATCTCTTGTTTCTCTCTATCATGTGCTACAGCTTTCAGAGTCAATGTTTGCATTCTCCCCTTTTGCGCCTCCTTTCCATCTTTAATCGTCTCTGTTTAGCCTCCTTTTGCCACGTTCTAAGAGAATCAAACATAGACTGTCTACTTCGCTTTGCAAACATTTATTCTTGTAAAAACACAATTTTTGGTTCATTAAAAGTGCCCGTCAACAGGCACTGCAACTCGGCATTGTCCCTTGTATATTTGTGCCATAGCGCACTAAACATAATAGGGCCAAGGCCATGCTTCACATACATATCAAAATTCATAGTGCCTTCTGGAGGTGCTGGCTGACTTTCCTCCAGTCGAGCATCAGCGGAACAACAACGACAGCACAAAGAAACCAGTTTACTTAATCCAGGAATTCTAAAAGGAAAACAAATTCACTACTTATGCCTGGCAAAGTATTTGCAAATACTTGTCACACAAAATTGGTCTTCAGACCGTACCAAATACAAACCAAAATTGTTCCATATCCACAAAGAACCAAAACAAACTCACCTGATGTATTCAGGTCAAACGTATTTATCCTCCACTGCGACTCTTCGGACCAAACGGTCAGATCCAAGGGTTTTGCCATTCAGGACTCCAGTCGGGATGACCACTGGGCGAGACACCGTCCGGCAGGACAGAAGGGGCAGCTGCGAGTACAGGAACTCTCTCGTGTAGGGATCCCTGATCCGTCCGTCCGACCCGACGATGGCCTTGACCTCCCCACCCGTCCTCAGGAGGGGATGGGCCACTCACCCGATGGAGTCCCTGTTCGGGCACAAACTGAAGGAAGTGACCCGATCAGGGTCACCCGGGTCACTCAAGACCACCTCTCAGTCTTCCATACAAATGAAGAGTCGGTCAGACAGTAGAGAAAGCAAACCAATATATTTATTCAGATAAACTCAAGTGGAGGCCAGACTGCCCAGTCTCTTAGGATTTCTGCAGGAGGACTGACATCAGCAAACATAGGGATTCATTATGTACAATTCAGAACCAATAAAGGCAAACCCACAATGGAATTTTCCAGGCAGATGCAGCTACACAAAGGAGTACAGAAAGATAGGTTTTGATCCTCGGACCGGACACACACTATCTCTTACTCAAGGCGGTTCCGTCCGTGCCCACAGCTAGACTAGTGGGAGTAGGCCTCTATCTAGTGGGAAAGGTATGCGCTAAAAAGAATAGTTTATTCATAGAGAAAAAACAAGGCCCAACCTTGGAGAAACAAGAGTTACCAAAAGCTGCGTTTGTGAGAAGAAGAAGATTATTTTCGATCATGGTTCAAAATGGCAGCCAAACATAAAATGGTGCTGTGAATGCTAACTTACATAGAACAATACATAATCAACACAGCGAAAACATTTTTATTCTAACACCATGAAGCATGTAAATTAATGATTGATTTTCTTTTTTTCCCCTCTTCCATAAGGGCTGTGAAGTTTGTTCAATAAATCCATTTTTTGAAATATGGTTAATTGTCTAGTTAAGGTGAGCATTTTTTTTCCAGACACTCCTGTGAAAGACTTGCACGCACGATAGTTAAATGTTCCGTTGTTACCACAACAAGAGGCAGCTTGACATACAACATTAAGAATGATTTTTGTTTTGTTTGTTGAACAGTGGGCAAAGGAAAATCATTTCTACAGAATACGTTTAATTCACTTACTGAAAAGGCCCCTTTGATTGTTCTATGTTTTCACAGAAAAGAAGCAAAAAAGCGAACCCTTGCTGCTAATTCAAAATGCAGCAGATAGCTTACATTTCGGAAGCTTAATGGCTTGATGAAAATAAAAAATAAAAACTACAAGGGGTTTCGCAAAACATTATAGTCACATCGAGCTGTATCTGCTTTAACTACAAACACGGTTTAGTGTATAATTTGTTACCGTGATTTGGAATATCGCCAAATAGTTTAATGAATCTAGCTTGTCTGCATTACTGCCAGTATTTATAATTATAATGAGCTTCTGTCGCTAAATCAAAAGTTGGTGAAACCTTTTACCACAGAGGACCTGACGAGGGCGCTGAAGTATTTCCAATGTAAATAGACCACTGAAAAAATTGGCTGGCCGAGGAGTTATATGAAACATTCTTGGCGATGCTACAACCAGATCATCTTATAGACGGCTGCAAATAATTTCATATTTTAGGGATGATTCCTCTGCTCTGTGATTTTTTTATTTTTTTTATTGGATGTATTTTGGATTTTCTTTAGCGCTTTTCGAAAATTGATGAGGCGACAATTTTAAGATGCAGAACATACGAATAAAAACAAACGAATGAATGGAAAGACAGAATAAGCATTTACAATGCAGTGGGTTTCGCATTTGCAAGAGTTTGAGCTATTGGCATTGTAAATGACAATGCCTTTTATTTGTGTGTTTTGAAAACGTGAAAGTGGTGCCTAAACACACACTTTGTACTTATAGTCCTCGCTTAGAGAAGCAAGGCTGGCAGTAAAAGAGGTGCACGTACTGCCAGCCTTGCTTCTCATAAGCAAGGACTAGAAGTGCAAAGTGTGTGTTTACGCACCACTTGCAGGTTTTTTTAAAACACATAAATAAAAGGCATTGTCATTTACGATGCCAATAGCTCAAACCCTTATAAATGCGAGACCTATTGTATTGAAAAAGGTGAGAGGAAGAATTGAGAGAGATAAATAGAGGAGAGAAAGAGGACGAATAGAAAGGGCGAAACTGAGAGAAATTAATATATGGGAAAGGTGACATTTCTGGAAAATACATGGAAACTAGGGTGAAAAAGAAATGGAGTGAAGGGGAGAAAGTGAAAACTGAGACACAAAATGAAAACTGATGTTTGTCAAAGAAAAAAAGAGAACGCTTGAGAACTAAAAGGTTAGGTGAAGATAGAAAGGAAAAGTAGAAAGACAAGTCACTCTTAGTACTTAATTTGAGTTGCAGGTGGTGGGCACTGGAGCTCAAATTCGGCCTGGGAATTTAAAGCTAGGACCCAGTTAAAAAGATACGCAAAAAAAGGGAGAAAAATGCCTGCGAAATACAGGGAAACAGTAACAAAGTGAGAAAGAAGGGATGAGAAAGAACCAGAAAGGGCGAGAGAAAGAGACAAGAAGTATATGGTGTTAGAAGAAAGGGGCGGGAGGTAGAATCAAGCCTGTGTACCACCCTTGGTAATAGGCAACCTAGGCGACGGAGTCCTAGAAAAAAGCATTTGACCCTAAAACTTATATATTACAGAGAGCACTGACCTTACTATGAAGAGCAGATGCGCTGGCTGAAGTTTTCTTTCATGTTCTTATGAACTCTTACAAACTCTCTCCCCGTTTTGGGCCTCTAACAACCGAAAAAGGGCTAAACATGCAGAAGTCTCCCGAGGAGAATAGTCTGTAAGGATAAACTGATCACGGTGGGAGGGCACGGACACTTTCATGTTAAGGACCGCCTAGCTTACTCTGTCCTTGAACCCACCTTCAGTTCATGTATTTCTGGTAATGACAAATCCACAGACTTACGGAGGAAGTGATCAATTTGGTGCACAATTCCCAGGTTGAATCTGCTCCACTATTTAGTGCCTCACTGTACCAGATCGCCATTTCGGCCCTGCGCAAGCACATGATACCATGAGCCCGGGTCACACTTCACAGAGGGGACAGAAAAACAAGAAGCAGAGAGGCCGCAAATCCCTGACATTAAACAGATGGCGCCCCAAGGGTGTAAACGAGCCTTCAGACAGCACGCTGGGCTGGATTGTTGACATCATCACAACCGCAGTAGTGTGCATTAAAGTGAGTACAGCATGGAAGGGCAGGAGAGCCTCAGGATGACAGAGACCGGATACGTACGTGACAACATTTTACACAAAGCATTCTCAGAATACTAGTTAGAAGTCACTGTCCCACATGTTTCTGCCTGCACGAAATAACAAAGATTCCTTAAAAGGTGGCTGTATTTAAAGTATGCACTACAAAAAAGAAGAGGGCTTTGTCATGACATTAATACCATGGGCCCCTTGCCCCTTTCTTGTACGACTCCGCAGAAGCAGGGTGGTGTGCCAGGCTGGGTGCTTGCCTTTGTGTGCAAACACCACGCTGGCTGGCTTGAAAGTGTGCAGCTACGACTAGCGCCTTAGCCTCCTCTTCCAGGCGCGCCATCATTTGAATGGGCCTGTAAACCCATATTGCAGTATTTCGCTCAGAATGGGGGGGCTGGGAATAGGTTATTAAGGATGACTGCCCAGAAAAGCACAGGGTTTATAAATGACTCTGTGACAATGGACATGCAGCCCAGATCTCTTCTCTTTGTAACCTACAGCATCTGCTGCGCTGTTTTGAAGGAACGCAACGAGCACCACTTTGCTTCGTAGTCTTAGGTGAATGTACGATGTAAAATAAACTGTGTAACAGTAACACGACAGCTTCCAGTTACAGTGCTTAGAAATGGCAGGACTGCGGATAGAAGCATTGTAAATACAACCTATTAACATCAACAAAGCGCCACTGAGGCAATGTCCCACACACAAACAACCTGTGTGAGAAGTGAACAAGGCACCTGATTACTCTTTATGGGTGGTGTAGGCTTAGTGCGTGCACCGGAGCACTCATGGCGGTGGTACGGCGCTTACAGAGCGGTGCACAAGTGCTCCTGTTCATAAGGGCTGCACATTGCTGCTTAAGGACGGGCAGGCTCGGTGCGTGCACCGGAGCACACATGGCAGTGTGTACAGTGCTTGCAGAACGGGTGACTGCTCCAGTTCACACAGAGTGTGCGTTATTTTACTGTTTATGGACGGGGTGGGCTCAGTGTGTGCACCGGAGCACACATGGCAGCGGGTGCGGTGCTCACATAGCGGTGCATGACTGCTCCCACGATCTGGGCGTTATTTTATGTTGAACAGCAAGGTGTCCTACGCTCAGAGGGAGAGGCAGGGGAGGCACCAAGGGGCACGTCTCTAGCCTCTGAACACGAGGTGCACCGCGCTGCCAAAGTAAAAAAAAACACACACACAAGAAACTAATGTCACTTGCAAACAGCACTTTAAGCAACGTTCCTCGTGGAAAGCACCGTCAAAGCAGCAAATGCGGATCGAATGGTGCCCGTGCAATGTAACATGTGTATGGCGGCCCGTGAAACAGGCATCATGGTTATAAATAACAAACAAAAAAACATGTTTACCGGGAGATTTAAGGGTGCGGGAGCGTCTGAGGTTGCACACGTCGCACGGCACAGGAGCACAGCAATTTAAAACAAGTAGTGGTGAACGGCGAAACAAGGAAGTAGTCCCTACATGAACAGATAACGCCGCGCAGCGGAACAAAACTGTAGTTGGCCGGTGCTGCTTCCTGCAAAACGGAAGCAAACTGGAAGTGCCGCATAAGATCACAAGCCAACGATAAGTCGGCTAACAAAATAAATAACAGAGTTAACGAATGGCAAGCAGCAGGAGAAACCGGCAATAGGCGGAGTTTCAGCCAACACATACACATTACTTGATGCCTCGTAGAGGCAGCGCATGCGCTGCCCTATGCAAGGCCTAATAATGGATAAAAGTCCTTGGCGCATAGACAAAAAGGAAGAACAAAAGGTTACTTTAATAAGCATCAACAGTCATAAACATGTTTCATTAAAATGTTTCATTTTATCTCTCAGGAGTAGGGAAACCAATCGAGTCACAGCCCCTTGACACGGGTTGCCCCGAGCTGGTGTAAACAAGTCCCTGGACCCCAGCGATCGGGCACCGGGGGGATGCCAGTCCGACGAAGGAGAACGGCCGGATCGGATGGAATAGCAAGATGGAAACAACAGATCTCCAATTTAACATGATGGCAAAGCACAGAAAGACCATGCATGTAGTCCTCAAATCAGCACCCTTGTCATAGTTAGGGAAGAGACAACCTCCTCATCGCTTCCATCATCCCAGTTCCCTGCCTTACGACGGGGTGAAGCTGCTCCCATTCGAGAAGTAACATGACATGTGATCCAACTGATCCCCCCAGCGGCTGAAGCTGAATACCCCGCACCTTGAAGTGTTGACCCAAGGCCTCCCATACAGCAAAGGTCACAACCACCAGCAGTTCTTGTCAGCCAGGCTCGTTGCGGATCCTGTCTTTTAACTGATTGTCAGAAAAAATGAAAATAGACCTGTTAGCTTTAAGGAACTGGAGCCCGACATTACAAGCTATGTATGAAAATACTGCTCAGTCATCATTAAAATCTTTATTCGATTGTAAAAACAGTCATAAAAGAACATAAGACCATAAATACATTCATATATCATTAAAATGTTTAAAATAAAAACAACAACATTGAAATATATGTCACAAATAAAGCTCTGAAGCCCCGTCAAATTTAATCCGTCCGGGAGCGTCTGGATTTTACAGCAGCACACAAGAAACTTGAAACCGCAAAAAGGACGTGCACATAAGGCAATTTTAATTTTTTTAATTTATGAAATGTTACAAAGCGCGAACATACCCAAAATGTTGGTGTCAGAGCGCTGTACAACCTAATAAATAGTATCAAATATACAAGGAGCAAAATATAGAATATACAGCATGAAAAGATAATACAAAGAGTCATAGTGAAAACACCAGCAAAGAAATCAACTTGGCATGGGTAGTCACCTCAGATAGGAAGGAGATTATTCAGTAGTCTCATTTTTACTTTGTTTTTGAAAAGAGCGAATTAAGGGATGGTCCTGATCCCTGGGGGATGAGAGTTCCAAATTCTTGGGGCAATTCCAGAGAAAGATCTCTTATAGGTTTTCTTTTAGTGAAATTTTTGGGGTTTCAGAAGTAGGGAGCATGTACTACGAGAAGCTCTATTCCTTTCGGATGGAACCAGTTTCTGAGCCAGGTAGCGAGGAGTGTTGTGGTGGATGGCTTTGTATGTCATGCATGCATTTTTAGGTGGATCCTAGATTCATAAGGTAGCCAGTTTAGCGAGTTGAGGGCTGGGGTGATGTGATCATTTTTCTTTACGCCTGTGATGAGCCGTGCAGCCGCATTGAGTGTAGCCCTCAGCGGTGCTAGTTTTATTTTCGGTAGGCCAACAAGGGAAGCATTCCCATAGTCAAGTTTGGAGATCATGAGAGCCTGAACCGCCATCTTGAGATCTGCATTGGGCAGGAAAGGCTTTAGTTTTCTTAATACGTGGAGATGGAAATTGGCTACTCTGGTTGTGGAGCTGATGAGATTTATTATGGAGAGGTTGTTGTCTAGTGTTATTCCTAGGGATTTTGCGGAATCAACGATATGTGGGGTAGAGTTTAAGGCGGTAAGTAGTGGGAGCCAGTCTTTGATGTTAGAGGTGGGGTTGGGAGGAGAGAATAATAGGAATTCGGTTTTGAGGGTGTTAAGTTTAAGGTGGTTAAGTGTTAACCAGTGTTGAGTTTTGTTCCAGATTTTATTGAGAGAGCTGATGTCTTTAGGGGAGGTAATCGTCATGCACAATTGTGTATCATCAGCGTACATATGGTAGGAGATGTTGGGAGTGTTTGAGGATTTCAGTCAAGGGTTCCATGTAAAGATTAAACAGGGTGGGTGAAAGTGAAGAACCTTGGGTAATGCCGATAGTGACCGGTGTCTGATCGGATAGGTCATGATTGATTAGGCCTCGTTGAGATCTGTTTCGTAGGTATGAGCAGAACCATTTTGAGACAGTACCAGAGAGACCCATCCTAAGTTCTAAGAGGTTTAGGAGGGTTTCATGTTTGACAAAAGCGGCTGATAGGTCAAGAAGGATTAAAAGACAGGATTCATTATGATCGAGATAGTGTAAAGCATCGTCGACAATGTGGACCATGGCTGTTTCAGTACTGTGATCTGGTCCGAAACCAGATTGGCAGGGGTCGAGGAGTTGGTGCTGGTCAATGTGATTGAAGAGTTGTTAATGAACACATTTTTCCAGGAGCTTGGCTAAGGTTGGGATGCTCGAAATGGGATGATAATTGTTGGGATCAGAGAGGTTCGCGTCTGGCATTTTTAGGATAGGTGTGACTTGTCCACTTTTTAGACAGTCTGGCATGGTGCCTTGCTTAAGAGAGACATTGATAATTCTGGTCCATAGGGTATCAGGAGGTGTTGTAGCAGTTACCTCTCTCGGTGTGAAGTTTCCTGGAGGAAATCGGAGGGGAGAGGGTCATTGAAGTGGTTGAAAAGCTTAGTGGAAGACAGTAGTTTTGAGATGTCAGCGTCCTCAAATGTCTGAAAGATGGACCATGAGGCAATGTTTTTAGGTTTAAAGAGAATGTTGCTAGGACAAATTTCCTGGGAGATGGAGGTGCATTGTGACTGGTTTTCAGGCGGTAAGCAAATCACAGCAATGTGGAGCCCATTGTCAATTGACTTAGTTTTCTCAGAAAAGAAGGAGGAAAATGTTTGACAATTAGGTAGGGTTGTTGTGTTAGATGTGGAGGATATACGTTTCCCATTAGTTTGTTGTTTCACCAGTTCAAATAGTTTTTTGGGACGGTTGAAGGCTGTGCCCAGTTGCTGACGGAAAAATTATGATTTGGCACTTCTGATGCACCTAATGTAGTTCCTTCTTTTTTTACGCAACAGTTTAAGGTTTGTAAGAGATGGGGTCTGTCTCCACACTCTTTCTGCAAGTCTAAGGACACGTCGTTCCTCGTTAAGGCTACAGTTGAACCAGGTATTGGTTCTTCTTATCGGCACTCCCTTTGGTCTTTTGGGAGCAATGGAGTCCATGATGTTACACTAAGTGCTAAGGTAGTGCTTAGTGAGGTCTTGAGCATCAACCATATCAGTAGGAGGAGACAAGAAGTTAAGGCTGGTGTCAGATATCATGTCTGGATTGAGATTGAGGGTGTTTCTGATCCAATGTTTAGTTTTCACAGGCTGGCCTTTGCGGATGGTTGCCTTTTCAACAATGGAGAAGGTGATGCAGTGATGATCGGTCCAGTCACAGGGTGAAATAGAAACCAATAGTATGGTATTTTCCTTGGCTATGATTAAGTCTAAGATGGCCCCTTTTATATGAGTAGGGAAATTACAGACTTGGGTCAGGTTGAGGTCATGGAGGAAAGCCTTAAAGCAATTCACTGGTGGAACCTTAGTGTCATTGCAGTGAATGTTGAAATCACCTAGGAAAATCTGGTTGTTATATGGGATAAGGTTGGTGGAGATGATCTCCATGATTTGTTCGATGAAGGTAAGATTGTCACCTGGGGGATGGTAGAAAGTGTGTAGAGTGCTGGTGGAGTTGTCTTTGGTAGAGATATTGATCATCATATATTCACAGCCAGATGTTGGAGAGGAAAGTGATTGTTTGACAGAGAGGTTTGATTGATAAATACAAGCAATACAGCCCCCAAGACGGATACCGCGATCTTGACGGATGATAGAGTAGTTGGGTGGAACCAGGATGTCTAGTATAGTAGAAGAGGAATCATTTAGCCAAGTTACAGTGAGAATTAGTAGATCCAGGTCCAAGTTGAGTAATAAGTCCTGTATGTCGGCAGCGTGTTTCACCGCTGATCTGCAGTTGAGTAGTGAGCATTTTAGGTTAGTTTTGGTAATGGTAGTGAAAGAGTGTGAGATGGGGACAAGTTTGAGGTTATATTTATTAAAGAGTCTGGGTTTAGTATGTGGTATCCTTTGCGGTTGGGTGATAATGGTTTGAATCCTAACTGGAGGTGGGGGCGTGGTGGGCGGGAACAGAAAAAGAGAGAAGGGAGTGGATATCTGTGGTCGAATGGTATTTGACAAGACTGTTGGGTCGGGTGGAATGGTCTAGATTAGGTTTGCATCTCCATCTAGGTTGAGATCTGGAGTATGCACAACTAACTGCGGGAGGGTGAGTGGGAGAGGGAAGATTACAGTGCTGGTGGTAGATCGAAAGGTTTGACACATTGAGTTCTAGATTAGAGGTGATGCATAGAAGACTAAGGATATCAGCCCGTAACAACTGTATATCAGGTAGTATAGTATCCAGCGTAGAATAGGGTATTGGGGTATTAGTGTGAGTGGTGCTACGGCAGAGAAGTGACGGGGAGGGGAGTTATCTAAGATATTGTGAGTGACGGAGGGGTTCTTTAGCTTGGAACAATAGTTAATGGTTTTAGGAGTATCCTGGTCAGACACCGTAATGTGATGAGGAGTGAGGGGACGCGAAGAGGAGAGGTCGTAGAGGCAAGAGGTGGAGAGAATGTTCAGAGGCTGCAGATAGCTGCAATACATAAGCAGTGGGCTTGGGCAAAATTCATAGCTTTCAGAATTTGACAAAGAAAATGCTTACAACATGTAGGAAGTCCATACGTGGAAAAAGTAACTGCCAGGTCCAAGCTATCCATAAAGGTAGCAATCCTGTCCAACAAAGTCTGCAGTCCCATCACCGTGCGTGCCATAAGCACCGCATCATTGGTGTACAACAGGCCTGGCAGCGATCCTGTTCCTACCCTGGGGCAGTCAATCTGCGCTGACACACAAACTTGTTTCAAGCCATTAATATAAAGGGGAAAATATAGGCTCATGTATGCAACCCTGGAGGAGAACTACCCTGCTGGTAGCAAAAGGCTTCGAAAGCTCCACCCCCAGGGATTACCTCACCGCAGCAGAGCTGCAGCATGAAAATTAGAAAGAAGCAGTGGCGGCTCCTCGAGGGAATGCTGCGGGGCGGGGGAGGAGCAGGGTGGGGGGTAGCAAACTCCGGCATACGGCCGACCGGAGTTAAGTAAATAAATAAATAAAACGAATTACATTGCGCGCTGCAACGTCGATTTGACGTTGCAGCATGCGCAATGTAATTCATTTTATTCATTTATTTATTTACTCAACTCTGGTCGGCGTATGCCGGAGTTTGCTACCCCCACCCTGCCCCCACCCCACCGCCCCACAGCACTCCCACGAGGCACCGCCACTGGAAAGAAGAGATACAATTTCTGCCCCCCCCCCTCAAAAGAAGCAAATCCCAGAGCTTACTGTAGTTTACCCTGTTGAACGCCGATGTGAGGTCCATGAATGCTAAATTAAACAAACCAGACTGGACAACTGTGTACTTGTTTATAATTAGGTATAAATTAACACACTGGTCAGTGGTCAACCTGCCCGGCCAGAAATCATATTAGGCATCAGAAATTATATTGTTCTCGTCTGCCCATGACGAGAGCCTGCTTAGCAAAATCCTCCCCAATACTTTTACAGCAGCATCTATAAGAGATATTAGGTGATAGCACTGTGGGTTTTCCTTGCCCCCTTTTTAAAGATCGGGACAATGAGGCAGAGGACCATGAGAATGAAGCACTTTCCCTTACTGCAGCATTTAAAACCAAAGTTAAAACTGGCCCCCAGATATCAATATAGTCCCAAAATAAATCAGGGGGTATACCATCAGAGCCAGAGGCTTTGTGTGTAGACTAGGGCTAGAATACCCTGGCAAACTTCCTCAAGATTAAAGACCATGTTGGCTCTCCCCAGCGTGAAGCTTGTCTGACCCAACCCACCATCCTAGAGCCCTGTATTATAAATGCCCATAAAATGTTTCACCCACTGATGCTTTGAGATTCTTCTCAGTCATTGAATTAGTATTACCAAAACTAATTGACATGTTTTTCTCTTGTGCTGTTCTTGGGTGAAAGACATGTCATTGGATATATGCAGGGGCACTCCCTGAGACTTTGTGTGTTTAATTTAGATCTAGAGAAGGTTTATGATGGGATTTTGCAAGCTTGTTGAAGGTTTCCTGGTTTGTTGATCAGCGAAGATGTGTGTAAGTGGTTGGTGTGAGCAATGTTAGCGATTGGCTGGTTCTCTAAAAGTGTGAAAGTGAAGGGTCTGGTGAGAGAAGGCTAGAGAATTGAGTTGCTGGACAGGCTAGTGAGTGATTATGGGATTGGGAAGGAGGGTAAACTAATAATGTATGAGGCCCAGGGCATTCTCAGTGTCAAAAAGAACAAGCTTCTTTGGCTCTGTTCACAACACAGTTTTCACTCCCTCTAGGTAAAATACTATAAAATGAACAGATAGAAGCACCACTGATGTTATTACTTTCACTAGGCCGGATCTGTCCTTTGCCTTGGGTATCTTTGGTGTGAAGTTTGTCAGAAGTGGTGATACCATCTGTGTCTACTCTCTGGCTTGCATCACTGCCTCTCTGAGCCTGCATCTGAGAATTCAGGCCAGTGGTTAGCGTGGCGTGCTATAGATCTTGGGGGCTAAGGACAGCTCTACTTGGCACCACTCCTGGCCACCTGAAGCCCATCCTCGTTCCAAGCATAGAATCATCTGTATAATATTTTAACTGGACTCCATATTTACTGCCCCTCAGTCATTCTTTTTAACACCCTTCCAACAGTCTCCTGATTGAATCAAATGTTTTCTTTGCATGCCACCATTATCCTGTGCCTATTATTTCTCCACCATCTCTAGCACCGGAAGGTCTATCCGAGGTTGACTTCAGTGTCCCTTCCAGGCATGGTCCTCGAGGGATATGCTCTTTTCTCTTAGTCTGCAAGCCTGTTACTGTAATCTTTTGGAGAACCCGGAGGTGGAGATCAATCATTGCCTGTAGGATGAACTGAAACTATGGCGGTCGGGCTCTGATGATGACGGGGGAGTAACGCGGAGCCCTGCAACCCCTGCGATGCAGGGAGCCCCATCCTTTCAAGGATCCACCATTCTGTCCAAAGCCAATAAATACATGTGGGATAGAGGAGACTCAGGGGCAACTCATCACATTATGGGGTGCAGCATCATTGTATGTTACTGCCTGGGTCCCAATCCATTGGTAACTTCATGCAGCTTGAGTAAAACCAATCCTGTGGCATTCTTGAGTCCTGGCCCACTCACGTGTTCATCTAATAGTTATGTTTCTTCTTCCACTAGTTATAGTTGATTCCTCTGGTATTCTCTGGTAGTTCGAGAAGCCGTGGTTCTGGGTATTTTTCTCTGTAGTAAAACCAGAATGCTTCTGCAAACTCTGTCTGGCTGCTGGGCCCTGCCTTCCTTGCCTGTCATCGTGAGTGTATTCCAACAATCCCCCCTGTTTGGTAGTGATGTCAAAAGCTTCCCTGGCTTGACTCCCTCATTAACTATGTAATTTTATATTTGTAACAGTCCGATTTAGTCACTGCAGTGCCTGCCTCTGGTTTCATCTGCCACAGTTAGACCTTGTTGCCTTGTAGGTAGAGGAGCAGGGGAAAAGACAACCAAAATAGACCATAGAGAGACTCTACCTGTATCAATTCAAAGGGTGCTTTAAGTCACCTATTTTCATTGACCGCTCTTGCTAAACCACCGCAATCAATAACAGTATTCAGAGAAGCATAGTCATTGCTTAATTTATTATTTTTTGACTTTTCTGTACATAGACATTAATACATTCATGAGAACAAATCGTGACTATACAGTTTCAGTGAAATTAATCGGATCCCATTGGCAAACAGTTCATTCATCAGCATACAATCACTTTCATACCCACAGCATACTCACGCGAAACCACCAATACATACATCGCATATATACAAAAACAGCATAATACGCACTGAGTCCCCTCTCACTGCGTGTCCGTGGACAAAGACAATTATTTCAAATAAGGGGATACCAGAATACACAATGTTTTTTTCTGATTTTAGCCAGAAGTTTGGTACCATAACACAAACATTTTTTATAAGTTGATTATATTCAAACAAAACACAGTTCCCAAATCAATAGAAAATATTTTTTAACATAATAAATCAATATGCAGAATAAATGGACGGAGTGGACTGATTCAGAGCGCCAACGCGCGTTTCGGTGGAACCCTTTATCCTTTTGGGGTATCACCTTCCTCAGGGCGCATGTAGGGAATTTTCAATTAAAAAGGTAATGGGACCTGTAGAGCTCAACTGGGAAAATGCTGATATAGCTGGAATTCTCCTAATCTCAGAGACAATTGATAGTGTTGAAAAAAGCAGGCTGTGCCCAAAGTCTGAAGGACAAGGTTCTACGGTCGGTGTTTAAATCTAATAGAAAAGAACCCCAATGGCCATAGGGCAAAAAGCTTATCCTATGATATTTGCAGAGGTCGTCCTTGTAGAATCTCCCTTATATCACACGATTAATGGGAGTGATGCCCGGATTCAACTTGGAAGACTTAGCGGGAATGATGTTCGTAGAAGCAGCTTCACGAGTCAGACTCACGCTCCATCCCGTGGGTGTTAAACTAACAAGCAGCTTAAAATGATTCCCTGAATGTGCGGATGAAAGTAACCCACGTCTGCCAAGAGGTAGAGCGTCCCGCTGATAACGTGAAACCGCCCAGCTGATGAATAAGGGCACAAAGGAGAGAGCCAAGCGTTTGCCTATGGGGCCACTTTGAAAGTCCCTGAGATAGTGAATCCCCTTCGGAGTCTTAGCTTTGTGCCAAAGACTTGGGAAATTGCCCCCCTGAAAACAGGGTCTTTAGGCCCTCTGCTCTCATCTTCTTCATTGGGATTATGGGTTTCACACTTCTCCATTCCGCAGTGTATCTGAACAGGAATCAGTCTGAAGGCAAATAGAGCAATGGATGTGGATCCCATGCACAAATATGAGTGTTCCACAACTGTGGATAAATAATGTATCTTTATGTACTGTATTTTGTTTGTTTGATATTATGCTGTGTTCCTTGTACATCCTCTCTCCTATATAAAGTGCTCTGACACCCTGATGGGTCTGGTTCATGGTGTTAAAACTATGAATACTGTTACACTGTTGCCATAGCTCAAGACACACAAACCTCATTGCTTCCTTTTGTGAGTTTGTAGCTCTAGTCTAGGCCTCAGTTGTGGCTGAAGACGTACATAACTGCGAGTCAAATCAGCAGATATATTCTAATCTCAGATGCCCTCATTCTTTTAAATCAACCATTGCTTATTTCTTGCAGAACAAGAATAACTTGAATTTTTCCACCTTTAAGGCACATGCATGAAAGAAGTGGTACCCAAACTATAAAATAGCGATTGTCTCAGTCATCCATCACCTGCATTACATCTGGAGAGACTTCACTAGCAATCAATATTACAGTTCCTTTCACAAATCTAGAGAGTGATGCAAAGTAGACCCTTCCTCTCAAACAATCAGGGATGTTATCTCTAGCACTGCTGTTTTTACTCCTACATTTTATGTAGGAACCAAAGGTATGTTCTTCACAGGATAATTGACCATGTGCAGGGCCGGACTGGCTACCTGGCGTGTTTTGCTGGGGTAGCAGGGTGGGGTCCAGGTTCACTGCTGAGGGGTGGATTGTGCTGCACGGGAGCTGCCAGCACTTGTAAATGAACAATGAAAAACAAATAGTTTTAAATCATACTTTTTAAAACATTGGTTTTGCGTTGCGTATTAAGGAAAGCCCGGTAGCCAGTCCGGCCCTGACCACGTGGACCATTCTCCACAGCTGTAGCGTTTCTTGCTTGTACCTTATATGAAATGTGTACCCACGTTTGTCTGTTTTCCCTCCATATTAAATCCCCTTTGTTCTAAGAGTTTGTTCCTTAATTCTTAAATTTTCTGTATCAGCTTCGCAGAACATGGTTTCAAGTAGTTTCCATCCTCTCTGGTTCCAACATACTGAGCTTCACAAAAGGACTATCCAAAACATTGAATCACATCATAATTTCTGCTCTCCCACCTATTCTCTTGTGCCTTTTCCTGATTTCCCTTCACGTACACCTCCATGCTTGTGTGTACTTACAGACGGACGGGTGTAGTACCAGGGGCATGGAAGCATGCCATAATCAGACCTCTGCTCAATAAGCCCAACTTAGATTAGGGAACTACCGCCCCATCTCAATGCTGCCAATTGTCGGGAAGCTGATGGAAAAACACCTAAACGGAGCGCTGACAGAGTTCCTGGAAACTAACCAATGCCTCCAACCCACGCAGATGGGATTTCCCTCTCAGCACAGCACAGAATCAGCACTATTAACAGTGGTAGAGTAACTTAAAATGTCTCTGGACTGGGGAAGCTCAGCAGCTCTACTACTTCTGCTTTGAGGGCAGTGTTTGACACAGTGGACTACCACATTTTGCGAAATAGACTGATGGCCACTGGTGTCCAAGGCAACACTCTATAGTGGTTGGCTTTGTTTCTGCAAGGGACAACCTTCCAAGTTAGGGAAAACAATCTCCTCTCCAGTTCGATACCTCTGACCTGCGGGGTGCCTTAGGGCTCCTCGCTGAGTCCCACTCTGTTTAATGTCTATATGGATCCACTTTCACATATAGCCCAAGAGTTTGATATTTTCATGACTTCCTACTCTGACAACACCCAGTTGGTGATTTCCTTAGACCCCAGAACCAATTGAGACTCCGATAGTCTATCTCCCTGTATGGAAAGAGTCATGGGATGGATGACAGACATCTGTTAAACATTGAATGAGGATAAGATGGAGCTAATGGTCCTCTGGAATAAGGCAGTACCTAGGCCTTCAATCAGTTAGACCAAACTGCCTAGGTATCCCACCCACTCCGAAGGAATCGATTAAAAATCTGGGTTTCTGGCTCAAAAAGGATTTAACAATGGTGACCCAAGCCAAGAAACTAGCAAGTATATGTTTCGGATTACTTAGAATGCTCCGCAAAGTTCTGGAGCGTATCCCCATACTGCTTAGAAAGACAGTAGTTCGTTCCCTGGTCATGTCATGCCTGGACTACGGAAATTCACTTTTCCTAGGGGCTCCCAAATACGTGATCAACAGACTTCAGGTGGTCCAGAATGCAGCAGCAAGGCTACTGTGCAAGGCCCCAATCCAGGAATCAGCCAGGAAGCATCTCAAAGCACTCCACTGGCTCCCGGTCGAGGCCAGAATCAAATTCAAGGCACTCATCATGACTCACCTGCTGACCCCTTATGTCCCAAACATGACCCTAAGATCTGGTTCCGAATGACTGATAACAACTACAAGAATCAGGAGAGCCAGGTGAGGAGGCAGATCCTTCACTCACCTAGCACCCAAGTTATGGAACTCCTTAACACACGAATTTCGAATTCTGACTAAGGAAGCAGCATTCAGGAAGTCGATCAAAATGTGACTGCTCAATCAGTATCACTAACCGACCTCTAGCCTTAGCTTAACATCAGACTCTTAGCATTGGGAAGCCCTCGGGTAGCTACGCACTAAATAAATTTAAAAAAAGAGACATCATGAATTGTGGACCGGATGCATTAAGCATTATGCTCCTCGCAAACGGGGCGAATCACAAAATCGGCCCGTTTGCGATTGCAAAAAATGCATTTGCGAAGCATCAGAAACTGTTTTGCTATTCGCTAACCTGTTACCAAATTGCAAAATGGGTTTGCGAATCGCTATTTGGAAGGGGCGTGTTTAGGGCGTCCCTTCCAAATGGCGAATCCTAACGGTATGCATCAATGTTTTGTGACCGTGAATGCAGTCGCAAAACATTTGCGTTTTACCACCTACTTCAAGTAAGTGGTAACCAATTTGCAATTGGGAAGGGGTCCCCAAGGGACCCCTTCCACTTTGTGAACGTTAATAAAATCATTTTTTAAGAGCAGGCAGTGGTCCCAAGGATCACTGCCTGCTTATTAAAAAATATAAAAGAAAACTTTTCATTTTTGTTTTTAAAACGCATCCCGTTTTCCGTTAAGGCAAACGGCTGCATTTTTTGTTTTTAAAATTGCTTTATTTAAAAGCAATCACAGACATGGTGGTCCGCTGAGACCAGCAGGCCAACATCCCTGTGATATTTGATCTTCCTAGGGGGTCGCAAATTGAGACCTACTTCATTAATATCCATGACGTACGTCATTTGCGATCCCCTAGGAATTGCTAAAAGTGTTCAACACACTTTCATGCATTCCATTTTGCGATTTCCTAATTGCGAATCGCAAAGATTTGCAATTAGGAAGTCGCAAAACAGGGCCTTCATACATCTGGCCCTATATCTTTCTATACCATTTTTCGGGTGGCACTCCCCTAACCATTCTGGATAGTACATTATTTAGTAAGCCAATCCATAAAACTGATCTGACAATTATTCAACTTGCATTTCAACTATTTTGGTCTATGCAATTATTCAATTTGCATGTTTGTTCAATTGTTATGTTCCTCCCTTTCTCTTCCTTCTAAGATTCTAGCACCAGTAGTTATCACTGACATCTCTTTACAGTGACTGTCCTCACTCATGTGTCCCTCTGTTGCATCTCTTTCTGTGCCTTAGTAGTTTTCTGAGGAATGCTCTTGGATTTTATCTGGTCCTGGATCACTTAACTCCATCCACCATTGCTTGTTTCTTACCTTATCTATTTTTCTTTCCCAGGCTCCAATTCATTTCAACCTACACTCTTGTATTGGCACAGTCTCAGGTATGTCGGGAAGTTACATAGAGCCGTACCAGATTTTTGTCAATCATTTGTAGTGTTGATAAAATATAGTAGATAATTGCTATTTGTAAAGCGCGAACATATCACCCCTTAAGGTTTCAAGGCACTGGGGGCCTTGGGGGCGATTAAGTGAGCTATTGCCCAGAGTACCATGGTGCTGAGCTGCTGCCATTGCCGGGGTTCGAAACATGAACCCCACGTTCTGGAGTCAGCTGCTCTGGCTGCTGCACCACACTTCTCCAAAATGAGTTGAGATGAATATGCATTCAAGCTGCAACTCTATGCATATTTTCATTCCTGGATTTTCCTTTTGCCTTCACTGCCAGGGCCTCCAGGCTAGTATTTTTCTGTGTGAGTTATGCAATTTATTTATATCAGGAGTCCGTGGTATCAAGGGTTGGTTATCTAGTGGGGACCACCTACCTCGCTATGCATGTCAGGGGGTGCATGGTAGGGATCACAACTTTGCGTGCTTCAGGTGTGCATAGCAGCTCCATGGGAACAGCGTCTACCATTACTGTTATATGGCACTCACAGGTGCATTCATTCTCTCTGACCATGTTTGCCATATCGTCATATTGGGACCCATCTGACATACCCTCATAGGTGCCCACTAAAAAGCAATGTGCCATAGAGCACACTATCTACGCCAAGTTCATTGCAGACCGAGGCAGCATAAGAGCTTACCTTGCACTTCACTCTCTGCCTGGCAGCAATGAGAGCTGCTTGGGTTTGTCTTTTATAGTTTGCACCGTCAATCTCTGCCTCACATTCATTTTGTTGTTCCTCCGTGAATTGTTTTTATTTTGTGAGTTCTTTCTCAAATTGCCAACTCTAACTCTCCAGCCTGCTACGTGTGAGGTATCTTGTTGCTTCCTTACCAGTACAATGAGCTGAATCCTTACTTGACTTCGGGCCAAACAATTTTATTCCAGAGGTGTGGAGTCTTGCCATCATTACATTAATGGTCTATTCTTTATACGTTAACATACCTTGATGTCTAGTACTGCTGACTCTAACTTTCTTTCGGATTCTCCTTTTGGCAACTGCATAATTCAAAATGCACTTTTAGTGACATGCATTTCTCTCCTCTCTCTTTTACCCACAATACCCTTTGTATTGGCGCCCTTTGTATTGACGCCATTGCCTCCATGGAGTACATACTCATCGGAGACCTCAACTTCCACCTCGACAACCTCAGCAACCCCAACTCCGCCACCCCCCTGGACAACCTCGCCAACCTCAGACTGAAACAGCTTGTCACCACCCCCACCCACAAGGCAGGACACACCCTCGACCCCAACTTGGCAGGAGGACACAACATCCACTTCAGCCACACCACCCAACGCCCCTGGATGGACCATCACTGCGTACACTTCACCTTCAACAACACCACTGCCCACAAACCCACACCACGCCCACTGCAAAGGAACTGGAGCAAGGTCTCAGAGGAGCACCTCAGCTCCACCCTCAACCGCTAAACCCCTCCTGCCTCATCCGACACCAACTCTACAGCCAAACTCGCCCCCCTCCGTCACCCTGACAGACAGCGCCCCATGAAGGCCACCTGGTTCACCACTGACCTCCAAGAAGCCAGACGCACCTGCAGACGTCTCAAGAAGCAGTGAGGAACAGCAAAACCACTGAAGAGCAAACCACCTACAAGAACACCATGACTGAATACCACCAACTCATTAGATCCACCAGAAGGACCTCCATCCGAAACAAAATCCTTGCCAATGCTCCAGCAACTCAAAAGAACCCAGGAATTCACCAAACACCTCAGCAAAGCCAAAGACGTCACACCGTCCCAGGACACTGCAACAAGCTCAGTTACTACTTCCATCTGAAAATAAAGGCCCTCTACAACAACTCCAACGAACAGACTCCAGAAACCATGCCTTCCCCTAGCAATGAGAGCCAGCCTACCATTGCCACCAGTACCCTGGTCACCACCGAAGATACCGCCACCACCCTGAAGAGCACTCACTCAGGAGCCTTCACAAACCCCTGCTCGCTGCATATCTTCCACAGAGTTGCGGCCGCCATAGCGCCCGAGCTACGAAGCACCATCAGCGGCAACTTTGAATATGGCACATTACCCATCGACTGGAAACGTGCAGAAGTCAAGCCCCTCCTCAAGAAACCCTCTGTAGACCTGACGGACCTGAAAAACTACAGACCCATCTCTCTCCTTCCTTTTGCGGCCAAAGTCACTGAGAAGATTGTCAACGCCCAACTGACCAAATTTATCGAGGAGAATGCCATCCTCGACCCTTCCCAATCCGGATTCGGCAGCAACCACAGCACCGAGACCGCCCTCCTTGATGACAGCTGCCTGCTCCTCAACCAAGGCCACAACGTGGCCCTCACCCTACTAGACCTCTCCGCAGCCTTCGACACCATCTCCCACAGCACTCTCACAGCCAGACTCCATGCCGCCAGCACACAAGGAACCGCCCTCGACCGGCTCTGCTCCTTACTCACTGGCAGCACCCAAGGGATCAGACTCCTGCCCTTCCTCTTCAAGCCCACAGAGATCAACTGCGGAGTACCCCAAGGATCATCGCTCAGTCCCACGCTTTTCAACATCTACATGGCCCCCCTCACCTCTATCGTCAGACAGCATGGACTCAGTATAGTATCCTACACCGACGACATCCAGCTCATCCTCTCCCTCATGAAGGAGCCCGACGCCACCAGACTCAGATTCCAGGAAGCATCCTAGATGAGCAGCAGCTGTCTGAAGCTCAACTTGGAGAAGATAGAAGTCCTCGTCCTCGGACCCACCCCTTCAACTTGGGACAACACCTGGTGACCCACCACCCTCGACAACCCACCCCCATGGACCACGCCCGGAACCTCAGCATCATACTCGACTCCTCCCTCACCATGACTCACCAAATCAACACCATCTCCTCCACCTGGTTCAACACCCTTTGCATCCTTCACAAGACCTCAAAATGGATCCTCCCATAATCCAGGGAGACCGTCACCCACGCACTCATAACAAGCAGACTGGACTACGGAAACGCCCGCTACACTTGAATCAACAAATCCCTGCTACGCAAACTCTAGACCGTCCAGAACACCACAGCCATACTCGTCCTCGGCATCCCAGGACACAAACACATCACCCAACACTTGTGAGACCTCCACTGGCTCCCTGTCGAGAAGAAAGTAACTTTCAAGCTACTCACCCACACCTACAAATCCCTCCACAACACCGTACTCAAATACCTCAACGAAAGAGTCTCCTTCCACGTACCCAGGAGAAACCCTCAATCCGCCGACCTCGCCCTCGCAGAAACCCTGCGCATCCACAGAACCAGAGCGGGTGGAAGGGCCTTCTCCTTTATCGCAGCAAAGGCCTGGAACGAGCTCCTGATCTACATCAGATGCTCCCCCACTCTGCACAACTTCAAGAAGAGCCTCAAGACCTGGCTCTTCACCTGACCCAGAGCTGCACCCCCCCCGTGCCTTGAGACCCTCACGGGTGAGTAGCATGCTTCACAATTCCCTGATTGATTTGTTGTGTTTGGCAGAAGATTAACATTTAGGTCTGTTGTGGTGAGTGGTAAGGAGGTATTGGGATTAGCTTCCAACAATCTTGCTGCTATTTCAGGTATTTCATCTACCCTCTTCTGTTTCTTATCAGCAACAAATCTCTAGTTATCATGCCCAACAAGGCTAGGTGTTGCCTGTTTTTGCATTCATTCAGTATGTGTGCAGTGACATGAATATTACTCTGGTCTTCGCATAGCTTCTGTTTAGTTGTGCCTTTGCTTATCATCAGCCTTTTTTGTGTGGAGTCTGTGAATTTGACCTGCTTCCCAATTTTTTTCCTTTGTCGTGATTCATTGTGAGTCTACTTTGTATAGCTTCAGCAGGGGATGTTATCCAAGTCCATGCGCATTATGGATTCTCAGCACCACTATTTTTTGCTAAGGTCTTGTCTTGCGGAGTCACCATCCTTCGCTGACTACAGTATCTGTTGCCATTGAGAATGAGTATTGCTGGTTCTATTTTTTTGAATTAATTAGGGCAGCTCTGCCTCTTTTCTTATTCCAGGCATTCAGTGGTGTCTGCTGGGGTGAGTTGTTGATATTATCAGTATCCAGACAGGCTGGTCTCTGCGAGTAGTCTTTGGCCTCAGCTTATTAAGAGAAAATATCCACTCTGACCTACAGGAGATGAAGCTCTCTGTTATGCGCAAGGATATAAAAATGTAGCCATTTGTCCTCTCTGCTCTACTGCCTGTCTAGGTGGGTTGCACTGAGCTGGCTTTTCCCACATATTGTGGCACCTGCTCGGTATATCACATGGAGGGTTCGACCTCCCAGAAGCCACCACTGCAAAAAGGAATCCACTCCAGGTCTTCGGATTCAGGCCAGTTCCTGAGCACTGGAAACATTGGTGATGGCCCACCTAACTGATCCCTCTCCTCATGCGTTCTTTACAAGCAGGAGCTTCTAGATCATCATTTCAATCAATATGCTGTGTGGAAGGCCGGATATGGAAACTAGTTTTTGGTAGCGCAGAGTAGAAAAACGTTTCCACAGTGACCCTAATTATGAGCCTCCCAGTTAATAGCAATTTGTGCAGTAACTGGTGTTATGCCACATATCGCATTATGGGCCATATGTAGGTAGGGACACATTTACCACTTCATAAATACCGAATTTTACCGATTCGGTATTTATGAAGTGGTAAATGATATGTAGGTAATGAGTCGGTAATAATTACCGATTCGGAATAATTCGGTAATTACCAAATCGGTATTTACCGATTCGGTAATGGGGGGAACACATGCAAGGGTGGCAGGGTGTCACATTGACACCCTGTTGCACCCCTGACACGGCCATGTGTGCACATGTGGCACACATACATGCCCTAAGGGCATGTATGTCTGCCACATTGCACACTTCTAAGCGCTTTAAAACGCTTAAACACATCCATTCATTATTTACCACCAACTAATAGTTGGTGGTAAATACCGACTCCAAAACACACACACACACTCCCCCTACATCTCATTTCTGTATTCGGAATTTACCGAATCAGTAAAATTACCGATTCGGTAATTTTACCGATTCGGTAAATTACCGAATGCAGAAATGAGCCCCCTACATCTCAAAAGCCAAAATACCGGTCGGTAACGGTATAATTACCGAAAATCGGCCGTTACCGACCGGTATTCGGCTACCTACATGAGGCCCTATGAGTTTTGTGATAAATATCAGCAGGTCAAACCTGTTGCTGTTTAGCAGGGTGAAAAATGTCCAGGATTTACAACAACATGCCGATTTTCGCGTGTTGTCAGGTGGGTGCTCTTCCTGTGAAGTTTCCCCTGTGCTCAAAAGTTTCTCCCTTGTGCAGAGATTTTTAAGTGAGGTGTGGAGTTCCAGAACATAGGCACCTCTGTTCAATTCTAAGCTGACACATCATCATTCCACCGCTGTTCAAATCACATTTTGTGGCCCTGGTAATATGGGCAAGTCACCTTCTATTGTAATTGGATCAGGTTACTTGATTGAATATTGGGTTTTTAACTAATAATTGGGAAGGGAAAATTTCCTTTTATTTATTCTGTGGAACACATTCGACAGCTATCATGTTTAATTTGTTTTTAATGTTTTAGAATTCAGAATATTTATTGTCTTAAAATATTGTGTGTATGTGTTGCTTTTATGACAAAACTGTCGAATAAAGTATTGGAATGGGACTTTCCAAATTGGCAACTTAAGGTATTTTGTTGAAAGATCTCCCCCATGAGAAACCACACGTCTGCAAGACATAGCTGCCTACTCCCTTCTCTCCAAAACTTTAAAGAAGAGTCCCTCGGGTGATTAGCTCCAGAGGTCTGGATACTTCCATTTGATTCACTTGAGTTGATCCTCCCAAGACCTCTGGCACTGTGGAAATTGCATCAGCACATGCAGTTTCGGACCCCACCATTTCCTCTACCCAGAACAAGCCTCATTACTGTCCAGTTGCACTATTGTGAGGGTAAGGCTTTGATCACCAGCAGCAGAGTAATTAGCTTGGGGTTTTTCTAAGCCAGGATTAAATTAATGTGTCAATCTAGTTTCTAGGTCCAACAATGGCAGAACAGTACTTTAGTACTGCTTTTGTCCCTAATGTACAATACTGTTAAGTACAGCTCAATTCAATTAAGCATTGCAGACATACACTATGAATGCCTACTCACATTGTAAGGCCTGCACAGGTCATCACCTCTGCTACCTGTGGACATGTGCCAAGTTGAAGTGGACATTATCCCACAAGTGTTGAAGTACAACCAGACAAGAGCCTCTGCCCACATCTGCGCAGCACGCACGTTATTTAAAAGGTGGGAAGTGGCGGCAAGCACTCCAGATCTATTTTGACTGAGCTTACCGTGAGTAAAACTCAGTTAGTGAGACTCTCTCACAGCAGAGGTCCAACAAGCAGGTAGGCCAAAATGCAAAAATTCAGGTGGCTAAATGGCTTAGAACTCTATTTTTCAGAGCCTCTCTCTGCACCAACCCCAGTGACACACTCAGTCTTATCAGGTAATCCCCAGCATTCAGTTCTCCTCGGGGGTCACCACTCTCCGCTAAGGACACTATGGACCCCTTATGCTATGCCAAAGTGACCAAAGGCTTAGAGGTCAGACAGCCCTGGTTCCATCTGGTGCCACCAACTTCTCTCTACTGGCACACAATTTCTGCATTGCCTCAAATTCAAGATAATGTCATAAACCCAACAAGCTGACCTATTAGACACAGGCTATGCTTTCTCTCAACCACTAAACAGTCCATTTCATTCTCTAAACAGCATTTTGCAGTCACAAGGCCAGAGCTGCGGTGGAGCTGTGAAGAACATAACCATCATGGAGGCTATAAAGGCTTCACCCACGCATTTCTTTTTAAATAGATTGGAACTTATTTCTGAATTTTCTTTCACGGATATTTCTTTTATGCACCCAAGATCTGGAACAATATCCACATATCTATTGGGTACGCCTCAACACTGTTCCAATTTAGGAAAGAATTGAAGACTCACCTGCTCAAAGAACACTATATCAAGGTTCATTAACCGTCCACAACTCTGCTTCCTTTCCTGTTACTCGCTGACTTTAAGCATGCTTTTGATCATACAGAGTGTTCTGCTACCTTTTGGCTAGGTTTGCACTATAGAAATACCATTTACTTACAAACATAAATACAATGTAGGCTCAAGTTTGAAATCTATTTTCTGCCTAACAGTTCCAAATTTGGGCCATTGTGTCATTCATAACTTCTAGACTATTTTTAAAGCCTAACCAATGTTATTTCTTTAGAAATTCATGTAACCATTAAAAAAATGAAGGTGTGATATTACCAGCATCTGTATAAAGTAAACACTTTTATGGCCAAATATTGTAATTGAAGGTTATTTTTTGATTAGCAATCCTATTGATAAATCACACGAGGGAAGATGTACATCCTCCTTGATGTGATGTTGCATCAATTGTATATTTTGCATATTTCTTTTTAGTTCCGGTGTTAGCCAAGACCTTTTGATTGTAATAAATTAATATGCATCATTTACTTATAGGGGTTTCAGTCAGACCTTTCATCCATTGGTCAGTTGCTGAGACATTCACATTTTTCTTCTATCTTCTACAGCATGGTGCAAAGGGTCTGCCCACTTCAACCACTGGCAAACTTCACTGTGAGTGATGGCATTAAGCTCTGTCACAAGGGGGGCATCCATACAAAACGCTTTTTCTAATTTTATTAAAAAATAATAATAATGTTGGTGAGCACCTGGCGTCATAAAAACCATGGCAAAACAAGCACTGACAAAGCCAAAAGACTGGTAGCCTATGCTGGACCGATTGACTTTGACAATGCTTGTTACTTTTTGCATCAGCATTTTTGTGTCTTGTACAAATGTATGAACTGTGTTAGAGAAAGCAGTGCAACATTGTTTTATGAGAAACTTTGATTGAATTAACATTGTGTCTATCTGCATTTTATTGGCAGTGGAGTTTGGAAACACTCCCTGGCAGTGAGTCTTGTAGTTTAACACAAAATCACTCCATTTTAGCCAATAGCAACACTTACTTTGTTTTTCTTGAAATGAGAATGCACATTTGCAACAATTACAGAGACGTGGCCAAATTATGTGCAACTAAGAACAAATGGAAACAACCAAGGGAATTTTATGCACTGGAAAAGAAAATGCAATAGACAATATGGAATTTGTGGCAAAGGGAGGCTATTTGGAAAATAATGTAAAAAAGGAGGTTTTCAATTTTAATTTTAATTTCTACAAACCGTATTAAACGATGTGGCTTGTCTTTGTTATTCAGTACACATTATGGACTTAAAATTGTACTATACCCTTTTGTTAGATCTGGGGGTCTCTAGTTGGCAGGGTAGGTACCACTGTCCAAGTAGGGACCCTTGCTTCTAGTCAGGGAAAGGGGGATACACTGTTAAGATAACCCCTGCTCACCCTCTAGGTAGCTTGGCCTGAGCAGTCTAGGCTATCAAAGGCAATGTGTAAAGTATTTGTACCAACACTCACAGTAACACAGTGAAAACACCACAGATTTACTCCACACCAGTTTTAGAAAAATAAGGTATCTTTACTAAAAACTTCACAAGACCAAATATTACAGACAAACCAACATATAATTCAAAAAGGTTACTTTAAAGATAGTTCAAGAGTTTGCAGAAAGTACTCCAGGATGTAAAAGTCAGTGTCCTGCACAATGCGACTCTCAATGCACAAAATGCGACACTTTCGTGCCCAACAATACCTGTAGTTGCGATAAGGTTCCCAAAAGCTATAACAAGGAAGCTTGCAAAGGCGATGCGATACTCCTGAGATCCTGGGGAGGCTTTGCAGCAGCCCTGCTTCACGCAGCAGAGGTGGATGCGCCGGCTCCGATCTGTAAGGGGAGGATGCGATGACTTTGTCCTTCGTTGCGTAGGTTTCTTAGGGGGAAGCTTCACGCACAGGTTCGATGCGACACTCTTCGATGTGGTGCGATGCGTGGCGCAGCGTTGCCTTCCGGCGCCGCAACTCTCGATGCGCCACGGAACGGGACTCTGCGTCGACGCACGCAGCGATTGGAGACTTTTCACGCACCGGCAGTGGTGCGGCCCGCAAACTGGTTCTGCGACAACCCTCGCAATGGCAGGAAGCTTCACGCTTCGGGACGATGCTCGACGCACTCGGCGATGCGGAGACCCTGCGTGTTGCGATGGTGCCGCGATGAAATTTTCCACGCACTCTCGTCTTGCGACACGCAATCGGATGATGCGCTGGGTACCAGTCACTCTTGTTCACGCTTCTGCTTCCCAGCTCCCTCAACACAGCAAAACGACCTCCTGAAGCCCCAAGACTGGGCAAGCACTCCAAGGCAGGTCAGAACTCTCTCAGCAGAGTTCCAGGGGAGCTGGTGGTGAAGTCCTTTTGTTCCTGGGACTTCTTAACAGGGAGCCAGCTCTTCTCAGGCCCTTGGAGATCAGAATCAAAAGAAGGGGACACAGCAAAGTCCTTCCCCTCTCCTTGGCAGCAAAGCAAAACAGCAAGCAGGCAGTCTTCTCCTCTTCAGTTTCTTCCAGCTTTCTCCTTGGCAGAGGTTTCTTCTTAGTTCCAGAGTGATCTAAAGTTTTAGGTGTCTGGGGTCCTCTTCTTATACCCCTCCAAGTCTTTGTCTCTTGTGTTTCAGTGGGGGGATTCCCCTGCTCAAACCGGTTCCTGGGTGTGCTCTGCTCTGGAGCACCTGGTTCCTTTCAGAGTGAGGGGCAGGGTCGTTAGACGCTCAGCAGGAGGTGGAGCCTTCTTTGTGCCAGCAGAGGCAGAGTCCTCAGCCTGGCCAGCAGGGGGTGGAGCCAGCTTTGTGTTTGTCAGGGGCAGCCCTATTCAGACCCAGGGACTACTCCTCCCACCCATCTAAAGCAGATCTCCCTATTCACCCTGCTGCTGACTCATCCAGGCTCCTGGAGCCACCTAGCACATCACCTGACACCAGTCAGCCAACCAGCACACAGGCACACAGGAAGGTTAAACAGGAGAATAGCTACTTTCTAAAAAGTGCTATTCTCACACAGTGAATTTAAAAACCATCTTGCTAAAAAGATGTATAATTAAATTCTGAACACAAAGATACCAAACTTGGATTTTCTATCTTGCCCTTATGGGAAGATAGGCATGTAAACAGCCTTCCCCATTCTATCCTATGGGCAAGATAGCCTCTCAGCAGTGAAAAACGAAAATGGCTGTAATTCACTACCAGGGCATGTTACACACCTCAGTACATGCCCTACCTTTCAGATACACTGCACCCAGCCCAGGGGGGTACCTAGGGCCACCATAGGGATGCCTGACATGTACAGAAAGGGAAGGATAAGGCCTGGTCAGTGGGTGCACTGGCCAGGTCGACATGTCAGTCCTGGACTGCACATAGGCACTGCAAGCAGGCCTAAGACATCATTTTAGCGCTACTCCTGTGGGTGGCACAATCAGTGCTGCAGCCCACTAGTAGCATTTGAATCACCAGCCCTGGCACACGCAGTGCACTTTACTAGGGGCTAACAGGTGAAACAAATATACCAATCATGGATAACCAATCAATATCACAATTTATACAGAGAGCATATGCACTTTAGCACTGATCAGCAGTGGTAAAGTGCCCAGAGTCTTATTGCCAACAACCACGGGTCAGAAAAAATGAAGGAGGAAGAAGCAAAAAGTTTGGGGATAACCCTGCAAAAAGGGCCGTTTCCAACACAACCCCCTTCCAGCCTAAAGCCAGGGTAGACCAAGCGATACCTCGATGGGATTCCCTGCTTAGGGCGATAGAACACGGAAACTGGCCCAAACAGCAGGGTACTATTCCTGTTCTACGCCTTCCTGAACCCGGTTGGATCTCTCCATCCATACTCTCAGGGTCCACCAAGCCAACCCATGTGGAACCCTTCTCTTCACCTGTGGACACCACCTGTGCAGCACCTAGCCTTATCTTGCCCACAGGTGTGTCCCAACAGACAGACAGCAAGCCGCAGTGACCAGTGACACTGGTCAGGGATGAGACCCAGGCCTTATGCCTCTCAGGGCCCTCAAACCCCTGTGGCATCAGAAGGTGGGGGGCAGTAGCCCCAGGTGCTGGGCACCCTTTGTCCACTTCCTTTCCTGTCAGGTCGGGTCTGACAACCTGGCACTGACCGACCAGCCCCGGGCCTGTATCCGGTGGCTGGACAGGAGGCTGGGGTAGGCTTTTCCATACCCAGTCCTCCTCTTCCTTGGGGCTCTGCACCCTCCCACCTGGAGCGGTACCCCCTTCTAGAATAGTCAGGGCACCTGCGGCAGGTGTCCTGCACCATTCACCCACCAGTTCAGGGGTTCTATCCTGCAACTGGGATCCCAGGTCAGGGGGGACACCCCGGACCTGGCCCTCCAACCTAGGGTCTACACCCTCCAGGTGAACCGGGGTCAGAGGCGAGGACTCCCTCCCTCTGCACCCCCTTCCAGAATTCTGCACCCTCCTACTCGGAGTGGTACACCTCAAAGACAAACTGGTAGAGACACTGCTTACAGGTGTCCCTCCCTCCAGTTCAGGACCTCTCTCCAGCAACTGGTCTCCTAACCTAGGGTCTAACCCCTCCGGTTGCACACCTGCCTGGCATGCCAGGACTTCTGGGGACTCACACAGTATCTCCCCGAGGGTGACACATGACTCATGTGTCTCGTGACAGTCTGCCTGGCGCAGATCTCCCGGCCCCTGTCCACCTGACAGTGCGCGAAGATCCCCCAGGACAGAAGTGGTGTCACCATGGTCACTCCTAGGGGACTCAGCCCTTCTGGCTTGTCCCTGACACACTGGTTCTCCCACTGGGGAACACATCCCCCTCTCACCCCTCAGTCTGGACTTCTGCACCCTCCCAACTGGAGCGGTACCGCCAGACACCAGAACCACTGGAGCTCTGTTTACAGAGGCTCCAGGTTCTCCTGACACTAGGAGATCCTCCTCAAATGGCCTACTAGCACCGTCTAGGCCCCCAACCTGGTGTTCCCTTAAGAAACCCTCCAGGCCCTGAGACTGGGTTTTGGGCACCTTGGGACCCACAGTCCCACACTCACCCCTTCTCCACTGAGACAGGACGTGAGCCCCTACACCCCTCCCACTACACTGGGACCTAACCGGGCTACACTGAACCTCTTCCACCTCACAGGTCTGGAAGATATCTGGGCCACTCCTTTTGGGATCACTCCCCAATGCCTCTCCAGACCTTTTGGCATCCAACCAAAGGTCTGCCTCCAACGCAAGCTCTCTTGAACCAGAGAACTCACACTCCACCGGGTGTTGGCACAGCTCTGGAAAACAGGGACTTAAAATATGCTCTCCAACAAATGAATCACACAGCCCCCCACAGTTGTTAACCAAGCTACCGTTTGCCTCACCCTCCAGTGCCTCACACAAGTACCCCACACCACTCTCCTGAGATTGGCAAGACAGTACCTGACTGTCTCTGTCACACAACTCACACTCTTCTGGGCGGTCTTCACACTCACACACCAAGGTTTCTACCATGGGGGAACCCCTCTCCCTGTACCTCTCATCTAGGTTCAGTATAGTGTCCCTCCCACCACTAGGAATATGGTCCCCTGTGCCAGTTCCCCAATCCACTTCAGGGACACTGCACTCCACTGGAACTACATCATAAACCTGAACCCCCTGGTGTATGTCAACCCCCTCCCTCAAGTTAGGCGCCACATCTCTGGGTGTTTGTACCTTTCTCTCAGCACTGGATATTACAATCTTGCTGCCACCATCTGAGCTGGACTCCACCTCCAACTCAACAAAGCTCACTTCTTGAGCTAACCATTCTTCTTCAGCTGAGACACTCATGGCCTCAAGCCTCTCGAGCTCCAAATCAAGCTCCCTCATCCTCAACTCATGAGCCAGAAGCAATTTCTTCTCCTCCAAGGCACGGGCATTCCTGCTCTCCTCCGCCGCCTTGTCTACTTCCGATTGCTTCATTTTCATTTTCATTATTTCCAATTCATGGTTTCTCACCCTTTGATTCTCCTCCAACTCCTCTGGAGTGAGCCCCCTACTGGAATGGGAGCTGCCAGCCCTTGAGACTGCTCTGCCCACGGGCAGATCTTGGGGAATAAAACCATTCTCTTCATCTGCATCATCTTCCTCTTGGGCCTCCCAACAGGCCTTCAAGAATCTTTGTAGCACATCCTTTCTAGATCCGCTTTTCACAGGGCAACCAAGGTCTTTGCAGAATTGCTTGAGCTCCTCAACTTTGTACGAATACAAATCCTCAATGGAAAACTCCAATTCTGCCCTCTCACTTGTTGCCATCTGAGACATGATGCTGTTGAAGAGTTACTCAAAAATAGAATCAAAAATACAGCATGTGATTGTCTATTGGTCTGCACTTAAACTAGTGATGTACACCAATTACTGTGGGTCAAGTACAAATACAAGTTCAATCCTCACCGCTGACCACCAATGTTAGATCTGGGGGTCTCTAGTTGGCAGGGTAGGTACCACTGTCCAAGTAGGGACCCTTGCTTCTAGTCAGGGAAAGGGGGATACACTGTTAAGATAACCCCTGCTCACCCTCTAGGTAGCTTGGCCTGAGCAGTCTAGGCTATCAAAGGCAATGTGTAAAGTATTTGTACCAACACTCACAGTAACACAGTGAAAACACCACAGATTTACTCCACACCAGTTTTAGAAAAATAAGGTATCTTTACTAAAAACTTCACAAGACCAAATATTACAGACAAACCAACATATAATTCAAAAAGGTTACTTTAAAGATAGTTCAAGAGTTTGCAGAAAGTACTCCAGGATGTAAAAGTCAGTGTCCTGCACAATGCGACTCTCAATGCACAAAATGCGACACTTTCGTGCCCAACAATACCTGTAGTTGCGATAAGGTTCCCAAAAGCTATAACAAGGAAGCTTGCAAAGGCGATGCGATACTCCTGAGATCCTGGGGAGGCTTTGCAGCAGCCCTGCTTCACGCAGCAGAGGTGGATGCGCCGGCTCCGATCTGTAAGGGGAGGATGCGATGACTTTGTCCTTCGTTGCGTAGGTTTCTTAGGGGGAAGCTTCACGCACAGGTTCGATGCGACACTCTTCGATGTGGTGCGATGCGTGGCGCAGCGTTGCCTTCCGGCGCCGCAACTCTCGATGCGCCACGGAACGGGACTCTGCGTCGACGCACGCAGCGATTGGAGACTTTTCACGCACCGGCAGTGGTGCGGCCCGCAAACTGGTTCTGCGACAACCCTCGCAATGGCAGGAAGCTTCACGCTTCGGGACGATGCTCGACGCACTCGGCGATGCGGAGACCCTGCGTGTTGCGATGGTGCCGCGATGAAATTTTCCACGCACTCTCGTCTTGCGACACGCAATCGGATGATGCGCTGGGTACCAGTCACTCTTGTTCACGCTTCTGCTTCCCAGCTCCCTCAACACAGCAAAACGACCTCCTGAAGCCCCAAGACTGGGCAAGCACTCCAAGGCAGGTCAGAACTCTCTCAGCAGAGTTCCAGGGGAGCTGGTGGTGAAGTCCTTTTGTTCCTGGGACTTCTTAACAGGGAGCCAGCTCTTCTCAGGCCCTTGGAGATCAGAATCAAAAGAAGGGGACACAGCAAAGTCCTTCCCCTCTCCTTGGCAGCAAAGCAAAACAGCAAGCAGGCAGTCTTCTCCTCTTCAGTTTCTTCCAGCTTTCTCCTTGGCAGAGGTTTCTTCTTAGTTCCAGAGTGATCTAAAGTTTTAGGTGTCTGGGGTCCTCTTCTTATACCCCTCCAAGTCTTTGTCTCTTGTGTTTCAGTGGGGGGATTCCCCTGCTCAAACCGGTTCCTGGGTGTGCTCTGCTCTGGAGCACCTGGTTCCTTTCAGAGTGAGGGGCAGGGTCGTTAGACGCTCAGCAGGAGGTGGAGCCTTCTTTGTGCCAGCAGAGGCAGAGTCCTCAGCCTGGCCAGCAGGGGGTGGAGCCAGCTTTGTGTTTGTCAGGGGCAGCCCTATTCAGACCCAGGGACTACTCCTCCCACCCATCTAAAGCAGATCTCCCTATTCACCCTGCTGCTGACTCATCCAGGCTCCTGGAGCCACCTAGCACATCACCTGACACCAGTCAGCCAACCAGCACACAGGCACACAGGAAGGTTAAACAGGAGAATAGCTACTTTCTAAAAAGTGCTATTCTCACACAGTGAATTTAAAAACCATCTTGCTAAAAAGATGTATAATTAAATTCTGAACACAAAGATACCAAACTTGGATTTTCTATCTTGCCCTTATGGGAAGATAGGCATGTAAACAGCCTTCCCCATTCTATCCTATGGGCAAGATAGCCTCTCAGCAGTGAAAAACGAAAATGGCTGTAATTCACTACCAGGGCATGTTACACACCTCAGTACATGCCCTACCTTTCAGATACACTGCACCCAGCCCAGGGGGGTACCTAGGGCCACCATAGGGATGCCTGACATGTACAGAAAGGGAAGGATAAGGCCTGGTCAGTGGGTGCACTGGCCAGGTCGACATGTCAGTCCTGGACTGCACATAGGCACTGCAAGCAGGCCTAAGACATCATTTTAGCGCTACTCCTGTGGGTGGCACAATCAGTGCTGCAGCCCACTAGTAGCATTTGAATCACCAGCCCTGGCACACGCAGTGCACTTTACTAGGGGCTAACAGGTGAAACAAATATACCAATCATGGATAACCAATCAATATCACAATTTATACAGAGAGCATATGCACTTTAGCACTGATCAGCAGTGGTAAAGTGCCCAGAGTCTTATTGCCAACAACCACGGGTCAGAAAAAATGAAGGAGGAAGAAGCAAAAAGTTTGGGGATAACCCTGCAAAAAGGGCCGTTTCCAACACCTTTCTTTATACGATACGAGTATGTGCACTTGTCTTCCTTCTCCCTCACAAATTAGTTCTCTTCTCCAAAACTTAATCTCAACATGCCAGTATGCGAACCCTCTTTGACATCTCCAAAATAATATCTTTAGAAACCGAGGGGCAGATTTATGTTGCACTTGCGCCTCATTTACGCCGCCGTTGCGTCACTTTTGTGACGCAGCAGCGGCGCAAATCCTGCGCCATGGTGCGGGGTATTTACAAACGTGACGCATCTCCCAGATGCGTCACGTTGTAAAGCCCTGCGCCACATGTAGGCGTTCCAGGGCAGGTGGGGGCGTTCCGGTGCAGGAACGCCTCCTAAAAGTGGCTGAGTGAAATCTACAAGATTTCACTCAGTCACTTTTAGGCCCATGCTGCATCAAAACCCTGCGCCTGCTTGAAGCAGGCGTAAGGATTGACGCAGCATTGTACAGATAGGGCCCCCCAGATCATTGCTGGAGCTGCGTCGCGCCGTTTTTGCCCCATGGTGCGCCACATTATAAATGCGGCGCATCCATGGTGGCGCAGCTGTGGCGCATAATAACTGGCGCATCCCTGCTGATATGCAGGGATGCGCCAGTCGTCATAAATCTGCCCCCAAGTCAATTAGATCATTATGCAGATACATTGGGAAGCTTGACAGTTCATTAGATAATCCAGCAAGTTACTGATAGCATGGCATGATACACTTTTACAGTTTTTGCCGCAACCACTTCATTATAACCCATTTAGTACATAGTAAACTTTGTTCACCTTATTATGGTGCAAGTGAACACATCCATGGTTACTTTTCACAGATCATCTCCAGATCTGTAAAGTGACCTTTTGGTGACAATCACAAGAAGCAAGTGGTTCAATCCCAACGCTTACTGAAACAAATTCTGTCACTGTACACCACCTAAAGTTGTTGGGAGGTAAATGTTCTCTTAACTGCATTTTAATTATCATCGTATTACAGAAGCCGTATAATTCAGTGTTCGCATAAAAAAATAAGTTGACACACTTCTAGTCACTCAGTGGGGCAAAGAGTAAACTAGCAGGCATGGCTGTGCTTGAGTCCTGCATAGACTGAATTTAAAAATGGAAATCTAATGTGCCTGCTCTCCCTCTCCTATGGGCGTTGTCAATGAATTAATAGATCTTTACACAACTGCCAACCACCACCAGATAAGCTTTGCGTAGTGTGTGCAAAAGCTCTATCAGAGGATGCTGTGCATTTTCCTCTCAGTCCAGTGCCAACCATTCATCTTTGATTATATACACAGGTAAGTAAACTTTGTCATGCAGCACTCAGCAATGCGGAAGCATGTCTGAAGCCAATGGTTCCTCCTGAATACCTTGATCACTCTTTCTTTCATTAACTTTATTCGACTATCAACCGATAGCCATACGAGCACAATCGTTAAAAGGACCATTAAATCATGCAAAAACATTAAAACACATACATATATGTTAACCATAACAATTTTAAAACAATTTGCTCACTCAAGAGATGCAGGCAAATCTACCACCATTGTTTCACCAGTTCCTGAAACTGACGCATTGCACCTGTTTTTGTGCACTTTGTTTGTTGTTGAATGTTGTGGAGCTTGTTGTTAAGAATAGTAGGGTCCGATGAAGGCCGGGAGGCAGACTGGGTCTTTAGGGACGGAAAGGACATGTTGACATTTCATGTTTTGGTAGGATAGGTATACATTACATGTACCCTTTGTATGATGGCTGCAGAAAAGTGTAATCAATATGGTGACATCGGTGTTTCTCTATAAAACTGACAATGTTCTATGTGTCACTCTATCACTGTCCATTGCAGGACCTTCCTTGTGTATTAAGATAGAATGTGTTTAAGGTGATTCAAATCCACATTTCTAAGTGTAAAAAACTATGTATTTAATATTTAATGCAATGAGATTACATATATCCTCTTTGTAGTCGATTGTACACGTTCATTTGAGATAGCCATAAGTGCCCCTTTTTCGTTGTACAAATTAGTAGCCATTAGCTTCTCCCTGGATCTGGTATCCCTTCAAGGATTCTTCTCTAAGTTGCAACAAGGTGCCACACGAACACCTGTTGGTTTAAGACCTCAAATAAATGTCCAGCTATTTCCTCATATAATTGACCCTCAGAAAGTTTGGCTAATCTTACAGATGCACTCTGTAGTCTGGGAGACTGCTGTTCTGCATATAGTTGAAGAATTTGACTTCAAACAATTAATCAAGCAGTCCATCAATTGTTGAGTCAGAGCTTTTTATAGGAGGCTTCTATAACAGCACATTTTACAACGCAACCAGTTTCATGCCTGCAACTTTTGTTTTTTAGGCTTTCCATCACATGTATGTGTACAAATGTGGAACATCTTTGAGAAATGTTTTTCCTTGGCTGAAGATGCTAAGCTATGTTTGTAGTGGGACTGGCTTCGATTATGATTTCTTCTCATCTTCATGGACTCACTGAAACAAGATATTGATCAATCCTTCTTTGAAATGTCCCTGCATAGGCATACTTACAATGAATAACTCCTTCCTACAGAGTCCTCACCTAATGAAACTCACAAGCCCCACTGTGGATCCTTTAAGTTCTTAAAACAGTCTCTTCTCAGCACCACCAGGTGGGCTCTTATTGTGACTTCGACTTCTTGTGGAATGGTGACATTAGCTAACACAAGGCACAGCTTGACGCCCTGATGTCACTCCTGTTCTTCTGCTGCCAATCCGCTCAGTTCTGGAGCGTTTTTTTTTCTCACCCAGAATGTCCCCAAAGTTAGTAATTTGATTGTCAGCTTTCAGGTACAAATGTCATCACCCAAAGTGTTAGGATTCAAACCTTGTTGCAAGTGCCACAAACAGATGTGTCGCTGATATCTCCATGACATTTATATGTGGTGTCTGGAGGCTGCGCACGATCAACCATCATGCAACACGTCTACATTGGCACAATCTAAGGCCATGAGGAAGAAGTATGCAACAGCTTTCTTTGCTAGAGCAGGCAAGGTGGCCCCTCAGCTGTTGGTCTGTCTCCCCTTCCCCCTTCACATAAGCACCACTGAGGGGATAGATAATCCTTTCAGGTGTCTTCCCACAAAGCCCATAAGATTGGCAGAAGAGACAAAGTATGTTCCTCCTTTAGACAGAGGTCCCATTTCGAGGCCATTCAGAGAGCTAGTGGCATCCTTCTCCCATTCCGTCCTCTTCCTCTTTGTCAGAGCTGGTCCTGGTCTTGCGGAATCTCACACTAGAGTTTACATCTCCTGTAGCCAACGCTTCAAAGGTGGAGGCCCTCGGGCAGATCATGCTGGAGTTTTTCAAGGCTGTCGCTCCTCCCTGTGTGTTCCCTCCAGCTCCCAGGGGCTTGGTTTGTCCTTTGAGATTGGCTTCCTCTCTGCCTTTGGCCTTGGCGCCACCTGAATCTGTTTGGCCTTAGGCAACCACCTCAGCGCAGTCTGTCCGGTGGTCACTGTTGTTTACGGCACCAGTTTCCCTCCTGCCATGTTGCAGCTACAGCTTTTTAAGACCACTTCATTTGCAGGACAGTGGAATCAGGTTTTGTCCAGGAAATGGGCCAGCCTTTCTCACAGACTAGCTGATGGCAGAGCATTTTCAGAGGCACCAAAGTTTGCCACACTGGAGGAACTCTTGGTTCAGACTCTAAAGTCCTGGAAATCGGAAGTTGGAATTCCAGTGTTCTGTGAAGGATGAGTCTAAATGGACGATCTTCCGTTCCACTGATATCGGGCTGAGCTTAGACCTGCAAAAACAAGTGGCCTGAATGTACTGCCAGAGGACATCGCTGCCCATCAGGACCACCCCTGGGACGTCTCCTCCTTCACATTTCTGCTGCTAAGGCTGCAGCTATCCCTCTGCTTCAGCTTTCAATCTCAGCACTTCGCTCCAACCTCTTTACTGAAATATTGCAATCACCTGCTGCAGCTTCTAGGCCTCTTTTTCTTTGAATGAGGCTGTGCATAAGTCTGTTTTAGCAGTGTTGAAGAAGCCCTTTTATGCTCTGGCACTGCTTTGCCAAATTGCTTGTTACCACAGGCCCACACCAAGTAATCCAAACATTTTGATGGCTCACCCTTCACACAAGAAGCCAGGTGGTGCAAGTCTTCTTTACAAAGCTCAATCCCAATACCTTCTCCACCACTCTACCAATCATAAGTGCAAATGCCTGGATTTCATGGGGCCCAAGGTCTAGCATCAGAATTCTTTTATTTATTTATTTTATTTTATTTATAAAGTTTTATATAGTGCGAACAAGATCCCAAAGGATATCAGAGCGCTTTACATTGGAACTAGAACTAGAAGGACAATCATGCAAAAACAACAACAGGTAGGATAAAAACACGAATGATCATAGATTACACGAAAAATGCCACATGGAAGTTATATTAAACAATTGTACAAGGGTAGCGAAGGAGGGACACAGTATGTCGTAAAAAAGTGTAGTAGTAAATGGTGGTACCATGGAAGTAGGAACAATGACATTGGGCCAGAGAGCCTAGCTCACTTACTGAAGGAATTTATTAATCAGGAATCTTTTGACTTCCAGTTTGAACACCGTTGTCACGGAGATTCTGCGTACTTCTAGTGGGAGAGAGTTCCATATCTTTGGAGCAGCGCCAGAGGAGGCTCTGTGACAAGTTCTCTTTTTGTTAAGGATAAGTGGTTTCAAGAGGAAAGTAGTGGCGCTTCTAGAGGCTCTTACACCACAGGATAGTTCAAGTTTTTGTGCCAGGTACCTGGTAGTATTGAAGTGGATGGCTTTGTGCATCATAACGGCAATCTTTAACTGAATTTGTGCTTCGTAGGGGAGCCAATTTAGAGATTTTAGGACTGGCGATATGTGCTCATTGCGTTTGTGGAGCCAGGGTGTATTTGGGAAGGCCACAGAGGGTAGCACTACCGTAATCTAGCCTCGGTAGGACAAGCGCTTGGACCACCTGCTTGAAATCATTAAGTGGAAGGAAAGGTTTGATATTTCTAAGTGTCCTCATCAAGTGGTTTGCTCCTTTACATGTATTGCTGATATGATTTTACATATTCAGGTGCTTGTCCATGGTGACTCCTAGAGATTTGGCTGAGTCTACGATAAGAGGAGTGCAGTTGAAAGCAGTGAGGTGACTCAGCCAGAGGTCAAGATTGGGGATGTGGTTCTGAGAGGAGATGAGCAGGAATTCTGTTTTTGAGGTGTTGAGCAGGAGTTGGTTCTCAGTTAACCAGTTTTGAGTATACGTTAGGGTGGTGTTGAGTGAGATGATGTTTTTCAGGGATGAGATTTTCAAATAGAGTTGCGTGTCGTCGGCATACATGTGGAAACGAATACCCATGGAGTTTAGGGAGTTAGCTAATGGTTCCAAGAAAAGGTTGAAGAGGATAGGAGATAAGGCAGATCCTTGGGGGACCCCCATGAGAACTGGAGAGGGCTGGGAGAGAGAGTGATTTGCCATGACTCTTTGCGATCTGTGGTGGAGGAAGGGCGAGAACCACTGTAGCACCTGATCACCAAAACCCATCCTGTTTTGCAGAATGGATAAGAGGTTGTCATGATTAACCGTGTCGAAGGCGAGGAAAGGTCAAGGAGGATAAGGAGGCAGGATTCGCTTTGATCGAGTATTTTTAAAATGTCATCCATAACATGAATGAGGGCCGATTCGGTGCTGTGCCCCATCCGAAAGCCAGATTGATGCCGGTGTAGGAGTTGGTAGTTCTCAATGTGAGCACAGAGTTGGGATTGAACGCATTTTTCAAGGAGTTTCGCTAGGGTGGGGATGTTGGAGATAGGTCGGAAATTATTGAGATCAGTCCTGTCAGCGTTAGGTTTTTTTAGTATAGGGGATACCTGAGCTGCTTTTAGGCAATCAGGGATTGTGCCTTGTGATAGAGAAGCATTTACAATCCTTGTCCAGGTGGGGATGAGTGCATTCTTGATTTCCTTGAAAATGGCCGGGGGTAACGGGTCACTGAAGTGGTTGGAAGGGTTGATATTCAGGAGGATATTTTTTATGTCTTGTTCACTAAGTGGGGTAAAGGTGCTTACCCTATATACATCTAATGCCACTTGCCTTCTGTATTGGTACATCCATGCCCTCTGGGAATAGCCATCTTGACTATGCATCTTCCTGTGTACACGAAGGGTTCTTTTTCACAATTGGTTAAGGACAGGTGGATGCTTCAAACAGATCTTGAAATGCGCCCTCCATTGAGCTGAGAGTGCAGCACACTTCACGTGGCTATGCACAGGCCTACCTGGACGTGCTCTGCTGGATTTTCCATCGATGTTCATGCTGCCCTCATGGATATGCCCTTTGATGGGGAACACATCTTCTGGGGGAAGTCTGGCTCCTTGTTGGAGTGATATGGAGTGTATGTGTATGGCTCACTCTTTCAGTCTGGGATCACCGGCTAGCCAAGTCCACCAGTAGTATTGCCACTTTCACAGTTTCTCCAGAGCACAGCCTTCAAGGCAGAGTTACGCCATCTCCAAACTCTTTAGTACTGTTATAAACATTTATTTGAAGTAGGGCAGTCACAAGGGATGAGACCAGCAACAGCAGTTCCAGTCCCCTTTAGCTTCCAGTGATTATTTGAGGGCAAAACGTCCTTAATCTTCCGTCCCACACCCATGATCATCTGGTCAGGGGAGGGTCATATTTCCTGGATCAGTGGAGGGAGATTACCACACAATAGTTGGTCATCCAAATAGTTCCATTGGACATGCTCCCTTTGTGTACTGTAACCCTAGAGTTTCCAACTTGCGTGCTGTGTTTATCCTCTAGTTCATGCATTTGTTTTGGCGTTAGAGGTCCTTATCATATTTCAGAATAAGCAATAATAGTTGTTCCTGATCTGTAAATATGAGAAATGTTTTTACTCTCACTATATTATTTGCACACATTCTGGATTTGATGATCCCAAACTCTTTCCTCTTACAAATTTGTTTTACGATTCTGTATCTAGACCAGGTTGTGTTATTTTCTCTCACCTGCAGGACAGGATGGTAGTTATGGATTTGCAGGATGCCTACTTGGACATTCCAGTCTTCTGGCCCGAAGTCAGACTCTGTGTTTCCAGTACCAGTACCCAGTATTATCATTCGCCCTGATCACTGCATCCTAAATATTCACCAAGTTGCTTGAGATGGTGGCTGTTGACCTTAGCAGGTCAATTATTCATGTGTTCCCCACTTGCACCTCTGACTGGGGGAAGGCAAGTTCTCACTAGTTGGTCTCAAACTCATTGGCACACCAGCTAGTGCTTCGCCATCAGTTTCTCTTCGTGTTCTTTGCAGAGGTTCTGTGTGAGAGCTTTTCCTCCACCTCAGACGATCCTGTGCATCTGATATGATTTCATTGTTTTGAGCACATGCTGATTATCCTGTGCAGCAGGCTATTCACCTTCTGGGGCTGTTTGCTTTGTGTATGTATCCCCCTTGTTCCCATGCTCGATGGAAGATGAGTTCTCTCCAATGGTGGCTTTGGCACCAAAGGCTCAAACATCCAGGCTGTCTTCATGGTGATCATTACACCTTCAGTGGAACTGAACCTCCAGCAATGGATGAGCCCTTCAACTCTCACGGTGAGCTATAAATTGTTTCCATCAACATAGCTTTATTTCAAACAAAACAGGTCATAAAATCACAAGTGCAGATTTCCTTAAGAACAAACATTGCACATTTTAGTCCCACACATCCATACATATTACAATAACCACCCCACTTCAATAAAACAACGTCCCCATATACTTTACACAGTGTTAACTGAATGTATGTCAGACTTGTTTACACAAGAAATGCAATGTCAATGTCAATGTCAATGTCAGATATTCTTGTAGAGCGCATTTATCACCGGAAGGTCTCAAGGCACTTGCAACAAAAAAACAGCGATACAGGCAGCAACCTGAACCTAACGGCATGCTTACTGTGGGAAAAGCCAGGTTTTCAGCTTTTTACGAAAACATTTGTGGTCCACTATGGACAAAATGTGTGATGGTAATTTATTCCATAGCATGGGGGCAAGATAAGAAAAGGAGCGGCCACCATTACGGGACATACGAATGCGAGGCTGAACAAGGTATGATTTAGTGCCAGACCTTAACGATCTTCCCGGTATGTACCATTGAAGTTTTTTTGCTAGGTAATTAGGGCCAGTATCGTACATTATCTTGTGTGTGAGACTTAAGATTTTAAAATGGCCTCTTTGTCACACCGGAAGGCAGTGAAGGGTTTTGAGATTTGGGACATAAGGGGATCTAGGGGGAAGATTAAGAACAAGTCTGGCCACGGTATTCTGAAGGATCTGGAGCTTGGATAGCAGATCTTCATTAAGTGCTGTGAACAGGGCATTACCATAATCAAGACGGCTGATGACTAGACCCTGCACAAAATGTTTCCTAGCTTCTGTAGGTAGCCACTTAAATATTTTGTGTAGATTGCGCATAATCCCATAGCAGACACCTAGAACCTGATTAACATGAGTTTTCATGGACAGAGATCTGTCGATGGTAATTCCAAGGTTACGTACTGTAGATTTAGGAGCGGGACATGAGCCTAATTCCGAAGGCCACCAATCTTGCACCCAGAATTCCTCAGCTTTACCAAATAAGATGATCTCAGTCTTGCTGCAATTTAGTTGTAACTTATTTCTACTCATCCATTTGTTTATTTGGATCATACAGCTCTCGAAACGAGAACATGTGTCAACGTAATCAGAACCACAGGTGACAAGCAATTGGGTATCGTCGGCATAGGACACAGTCTCAAAGCCGTACGATCTGATGATACCAGCTAGAGGTGTTAGATATAGATTAAACAGCATAGGGCTGAGAATAGAACCCTGTGGGACCCCAACAGTTACTGGACGACTACATGAGACTAATGAGTCTACAAGAATGGTGGTGAAGCGGTCCGTCAGATAACTCTCAAACCAGTCCAAGGCCTTCCCTCTGACACCCACCTCCCACAATCGTTGTTTCAAGATACTGTGGGAGATGGTATCGAAGGCTGCAGACAAATCCAGGAGAACCAGAATTGCTGGTTCTCATTTGTCCAATGTGAGCCTGATGTTGTCAATAACCTCAACGACCGCAGTTTCCGTACCATGGGCAGCCCGGAAGCCAGATTGTGAGGAGTCCAGGAGACCATGGTTCTCTAGGTGGGCAGTAAGCCGTTTGTTAACTAGATGCTCCAATTCCTTCCCAAAATAGGGTAACAAGGAGATGGGACCTTGGTGGACTGGTAGATTAGGGTCAGCTGAAGGTTTTTTCAGAATTGGCTTAACATGAGCGTGTTTCCACCTAATCGGAACTTTGGTTTGCTCTAGTGACATGTTAAAAATTTCGGTTAATGTATTAGCAAGCAAGTGTATAATCTTAGTGCAGGAGCGGGGTGAAAAAGGGTCTGCTGGGGAACCTGATTTGATCTTACTTAAGCCTTCTAGTACTTCAGTGATGGTTATGGGTTCAAATTCCATTAACCGTGGGACATCATTTATTTCTGCCAGTGGGGGTGCCATAGGCATATTACTGCTTTGATGATGAAGATCAGAGTCATGATGAGGAAATGATGAGGAAATGGTTTTAATTTTATTATCAAAAAAGGAAGATACAGAATCTACCCACTCTTGAGTGGGGGAGAAGGAGGTCTGCTCCGCCAGAGGGAATGTGAACTCTTTTAGTATTTTGTAGAGTTCCTTACTAGAGTGTGTGGCATTGTTTATTCGCTGAGTTAAATAGGTCTTTTTAGCCAATTTGATATTTTTTATATAATTAAGATGGGACTGTCTGTAGTTCCTGCTACCTTCGTAAGTTTTGGTTTTCCTCCATAGGCGTTCAGCTGTTCGACTGGTTTGTTTGTCTATTTTTAGTGCGGTCGTAAACCACGGTGAAGCTTTATTTTTTACATTGACTTTGGTCAAAGGGGCAACTTTGTCCAATGCGAATAAAAAAGCGGTTTCTAAAATGGCTCTGGCCTGTTCTACCGTGTCGGACTGACATATCTGTTGTGGCTTGAAATGGGCTAAGAAGGCGTCTGGAGTTAGTTCACGCCAGGGCCGAATCAGAATTCTTCTATTCAGACCTGATTTCCTATGAGAGTTTATGGGCATACTGAATTTTAAAAGATAATGGTCAGTCCATAATATTGGGAGAGGTGGTTCAATAATCAATTTGGGAGAGCTTGTGAATACTAAATCTAGCGTGTAACCGGCTAGATGCGTTGGGCCTATTACCCTCTGCGTCAAACCTAGTGTGTTTATAGCCCCAACTAAGTGGCATGAATCAAAGTCCAACAGTTGCTCCGCATGATAGTTAAAATCTCCAATTAAAATGAAGTTGTCAGTAGCTAGGACGTGTTGCACTATTACTTCCAACAGATGGTTAACAAATTTCGTTTTAGGACCAGGAGGTTATGTTATGTTATGTTAAAATAATTTTATAATGCACGCAGCTACCCAAAAAAGGTTTCCTGGCGCAGGATTAAGGTCAGAGGAGGAGGAAAGTCAAAGGTTTATTGATTAAATAACCAAGTTTTTAGTAATTTGCGAAAATTCGTATGTAGCGTTTCTATACGAATCGTTATTTGAAGAGAATTCCATAAAAGAGGGCCAAGGTAGGAGAAGGAACGACCACCTATTCGTGCAAGCTTGATCCTAGGGACCACAAATTTTCCTCAGTGGTGGATCGTAACAGGTGAGAAGGTTGATAGGGACGGACTAATTTTTGCAGGTAGTGGGGGGCAGCACCTGTCTTAATCTTGAACATATAGTTCAGAGCTTTAAATTAAGTCCGTTTTTCCACTCTAAGCCAATGAAGATCTCTCAAGGCAGTAGTGGTGGAAGTCATTCTAGGAAGTTTGCAAAGCAGTCTAGCGGCCGAATTCTGAACCACCTGAAGCTTACGTAGAACCTCCCTATTTGTGCCCAAAAAAATAATATTTCCGTAATCCAGTCTAGATGTTAGAAGTGCCTGGACAACTGTCTTTTGGGTAGTAATAGGGAGCATCCAAATGATTTTCTTTAACCATTTCAATATGGTAAAGCAGGTGGCCGCCGTTTTAACTGCATGCTGTTTCATGGAAAGATTGCCGTCCATGATAAATCCTAGGTTGCAGACTTGAGAGTAGGGCACAGGGTGAGGACCCATTACGGTGGGCCAATGTCGGGGGCCCCATAGGTCTTTGTTTTTCCCTAAAATAAGGACCTCGGTTTTTTCGCCGTTTAGCTTGAGAAGATTACTTTGCATCTAAGATGCAATCTTACTCAAGCCAGTTTGAAGAGTAGAGGGGCCTGCCTGCTTATCTGCTGAAAGGGAAAAAATTATTTGGGTGTTGTCGGCGTACGAAAAAAGAGACAGCCCAGCCTCTTCTGCAATTGATGCCAAAGGTTGCCCATAAATATTGAACAGAAGAGGACTAAGAATAGACCCCTGAGGCACACCATAGGGTGAAGAATGGATTTTTGAGGTGGCTCTACAGGAAAAAACTTGAAAAGTCCATCCAGATAGAAAAGAGGACAACCAACCAAGTGCCATGCCGGACACCCCAAGAAATTGCAAAGATTTTATTAACACGGTATGAGAGACCCAGACAAAAACAGCACTCAAGTCTAACAAAACAATGGCTGCCGTATTACCTTTGTCCAAGTGTTGCCGCAACAATTCAGTAACCCCGAGAAGAGTCGTTTCAGTTGAAAAGCCTGCACGAAAGCCAGACTGAGAAGAATGCAAAGAAATTAGAAGATTCGACAAACTCAGTAAGCTGTAAACTGTGAGGTCTGTAAACTAAGGCTCCTCTAGCTCCTCTAGCTTCTGTAATATCTTGCATACAATTGTTGTGGGGGGAGGACAGCACAAGATTCATGTAAGGTGATAGTGCATCTAGATTTAAAACAGACAATACAAAAGAGATTCGTAAAATTATCAACACAGAACAATACATTAGAACAAGCTAAAATCATGATTTAAAGATGATGTGGAAATAAAAAACCCAGGTAATTTAAGGAGTGCTTCTAATATGAATTTATTACTTTAAATTCTTAGACACTGTAAGTGTAGTAAAGCCATAAAGAGTATATGACCTCCACAGCTCCATAATGGCTTTACTAAAAACTAGGAAGTTTGGTATCAAACCTCTCATTACATTAAACCTACACTGATGCCAATATGGGATTTAATGTAAAATGCACTCAGAGGGCATCTTAGAGATGCCCCCTGAAAATCGACCAGCCCTGGTGTGGTTCCTGAATGGCTGCCCGCCATTTGCCACCACCAGACAGGTTTCTGGACCCCTGGGTCGAGAGTCTCCACTCTCTGGGTCCAGAAACAAATTCCAGCCTGGGCAGAGGTGTGATGCCTCCTCCCCCAGGATAGGCTGGGTCCACTTAAGGTGAAGCTTCAATGGCCTGCCACTTTTGAAAGCTGTCCCTGCCTTTTGCAGCCCCCGCCAACTGGCTCCCACCGGTTCAGGCCCCAATTTGAGCAGGGGAATCGGTGGGGAAACCAAGCTAGGAGGAGATGTGTGACCTCCTTTGCCAACCCCACCCCTCAGGTGGGGGAGGCGAGGTGAGGCACACCTCTCAGTCTCCTCCAGCTTGAAGATGAGGGGACCTAACCAATCAGGAAGAGGCTCATTCCCCTGCCTTTGGAGGGTGGCATAATAGGGGGTGTACCCACTTCAAGGAAGGGACCCATTTGTCCCGACCTGCCCACCCCGTTAACGCCCCTAAATCTAGTATTTGGGGGCAACAATGGAAAAGCCTCCTCAATTTCGGGGAAGAAAGAAGAAGGACCGGAGAGCCGTGCTGATCCAGGAAGAAGAGGACACCTACTGCTTTATCCCCAGCCCTACCTGTCTAACCCAACTCCAACTTGCCTACAGTGAAGGAACCGGCATAGCCAGCAGCCCACCATAGCCCAGGGGACCTGCACTGCACTCAGCTTACCAGACTGTCTCACGTGAGCACCAGATTTGCTCAAGAAAGACTCCAAGACCAGAAGCCGGTATCAGGCGAAACACCACAAGATGGTCTCCTCAGCAATCCTGACCTTGAGTCCAGTGATCCCAACCTCCCTCAAGCTTCAAGACGTCGCCTGCAGCCTTAACCTGAAGGGTCCCCCCGACCAGATTTGGTAAGAAAACCAGATGCCAGAAGACACCCCTGCACCCGACACCCCACAGCCTTGGGGGGCCCAACCAACCGTGTCCAGGAATCTCAGAGGAACCAAACTTACCACTCCAGCTTGTGGTCACCTTCAGGAAGTCTCACTGCCCGAGCCTGCAACAACTTCACCAAACCAAAGGTCTCCATTGAAAAGCACAAGGCCCTCGATGTCTTTTTGGCACCCTGCACCTGTCCGCCCTAGTGCCGATGGCCTTAACCCCAGGAGCTTTGCTCCCACACCCGAGTGGCCTGCTTGTCAGCAGTCCCTAATTGAAAGCCCCCTTAGCCCCATTGGCTAACATTGGGCTCCTGCACTCTGCACCCGGCCGCCCCAGTGCCGCTAGTGGTGCAACTCGAGTGCCCATCTATTCCTTGGGGACCCTTGGTCTTAACCCCCAAGACTCCCACTCTTAAGTCATGTATTTACCTGTGAAACTGCTAACACTTTTTCTCTCATAGGAATCCATGTTAAGAGATTTTGGGGACTAAAATGTTCTAAGTGTTGAACTGTTGTTTGTATGGAGAAAGAACTAAACTGCAAAGTATCAAAAGTCTAACTTACCATGTATTGTAAGAACCTTAGGTGTGGTATCTAGACATACCGCCCTAAGTTATTGAAGTACTCTAAAAGTAACAAAAAAGTAGTCTAAAAGTAAGTATTGTATAATGCAAACAGATTTCTGAATCATTACCAACCTGTAATTATTGCATACTTAAATTATAACTGCATTTCATTGTGAATGTGTGCATTCCAAGTATATTTTCCCTACCTGTACAAAGTAAATGTACTATAGTTTCAGATGGACCCCTACACACCGGGCACTCCGTGCTCTTACATTTTTCACTTGCCACAGAATACCATAGTAGGGAAGTCTAATATTTGTTTCCTCTGGCACAGGATTGTCTGGTGACAGATGCCTCTTTCCTGGGCTGAAATGCTTGCCTGCGCAATATAACTGCTCATAGGTATCGGTTTCCTCTAGTAGAGAAAATGCACACCAATGTGCTGGAGCAGTGGCCATTCTGGCTCTGAAGGCCTTCTTTCCCTGTTAGGGAGATCGTAAAACAGGTTATTTCAGACAACACTATAGTCATTCACTACCTGAACAATCATGAGGAGTCTTGTCCGGAACACCTTGCATGGTGGCCCTTCAGTTATGGCATTGACCCCTAGAGCCCATGTTTTCCTGGTGATGATGCACCTGTCATGGGCATTGAGCATGATGGTGGATGTGTTAGGAGGCCATCCGAGGTGGCACAGTTGATCTTTATACACTGGGTATCCAGTACATCCTACTAGTTTTCTTCATTTGTCATCTTGAAATGAGAGTTGTTTTGTGCATTCCATTTCACCTTTAGGACTCATTGGGTGGTGCATTCTGCTTGCAGGGGAGTAAAAGTCTTCTCTATGCCTTACCTCCCATTCTGCTCATTATGTGGGTCATTCAGAATGTTTGGCAAGATGGAGCACAACTTACCTTCATTGATACAGACTGAGTGATGAGAGTCTGGTTTGTCAATCTTTTGGAACCACTTATTCTTCAATTTCCCTTTGGCCACCGGCCAGGTCTGTTGCAGCCCCAAGGTAGGGTTCTGCATCCTGATCCTCTGGTTTTTAGGCTCCATGCATGAAGACTGATCAGTGACAACTAAATGAGTCTAGCTTTCCTTCTGATGTGTCTGAAGTTATTCTGGCGGCAAAGCGGCTTTGACCAAGTTGATTGGTGTAGTGCACTCGATGAAATTCATCTCCTGGTGTGTAGAGAAATTGGACCTCACCAGGGTATGGCTCTCTGTTATTCTTTGATTGTCTCATGTTAATTGCCAGGGAAGTACTGGTGATCTCATACCAGAAAAGTTATCTGTTCCCATCTCCAGATTTCGTTTTTTGCCTCGTGGACCAGTTCTTCTTGTTCAGGTCACCTTGGGTGACTTAGTTTCATATTTCTCTAATGCCCCCCCTTATGTTCCCGCAGTGGGATCTGAACTCGGTTATTGACGTTCCTGATGGCTTTTCCATGTGAAAAACTCAATAGTTGTGCCATGAGATTGTTTCAAGGGTGTTTTTTTGACAGCTGTTCCTTCAACATGTACTGAAAATAAGGTCCTGTCATAGAGCCCTAAATGCAGATTTTGCTGCATGCTACATGTTCTGCACCCTGTTGCCAATCACAGCAGAGGTTAGCAATACAAAGGGAAACTTACCAAGCTGTGAATGTTGCTTACTGTTCTTTCACTCTTAGGTGCATTCACACCTGGACAGAGGAAGCAAGCAGTAGATCAGGAGAAAGAAAGATGCGCACTGAGGTGAGAGTTGGAAGGGGCAGAGGTGGGATTATAAACAGATACCCTGCCCTAGTCTCTCAGCAGTCTACCTTTGCTTTAATATCCAAATGTGTGGCTTTAAGTGTCAGTCCTATCTGCCAGCTTTGCTATAACTAAGCCATCCTGTTGTTCACTTTAATTATTTTTAATATATAAAGGTTATCCTTTGCCAATCAACTAATACATTTGTACTATTTGCTGTTACTTACGTACACCATCACAGTTAGCCTGAACTCAGGATTTGTCAGCCTGCCTGATATTGGTTTTTACCCCAAACGTGCACTTAATTGAACAGGTTCACACCACATTTATCAAATTCAGCATTGAAATAATCAAAATATCCCTAGAATGAAGTACCCCAGAAATTCCATAAATCTGTGTGTCACAACTCCCTATAAACTACCTCCCATTAACAATCAAACCTGCAATGTCACCTCTCATACATACCATCTGCCAAATGGCAGTGCTCATGACGAACTAAATCAGCAGTGTTCTACCATGGACGTCATTTGGAAGTAGTCAAGGGTTGCATCTGTCACCTCCAGCTTGTTCCCTGCTACTCCTGGTACTTCCTTTGTGAGTTCTGGCCTCACAGGGGGCAAACATTATACTCCTCTGAGGTCAGGGGTCACAAAGTAAGTGCCAGGTGTAGCAGGGAGCAAGCTAGATGTCACAGCTGCGACCCCTGACTCCTCCCAAATGAATTCCATGCCTTCTACTAACAAGGACCTCCTTGAATTTTCATGGGAAGCCCTGTCTCCATCTTTCTCACATAAGCATCTTGGTCGCTGCTCTCCAGCCACAGGAATGCAGGTAATACACTTTCACTGTCCGAGGAGCTGTGCCATGCAAACCAGGGCATCCAAAATGAATCCCAAAGGTCTCAGTGCTCTATTCCTCCCACTGATAGTCCTACTGCCCTGCATGGGCTACAGATTTACTGCAAATACACATATTCAACATGAGCAGTGGATGGCAGCACAAGGTTTTGAGAGTTCACATAATGGTAGAACTTTGCACAGGAGTAGTGAGTAGACAGCACTCTCTCTGACACAGAGAAAGAAAGGTCTGGTCACACTAATGATTCACAAGGCATAATACTTTGTGTGTCACCTTTGCATAGACAGTGATCATTAGCTCACTATGAGGGCATGCTTGGCTCTAGACCACTATTTACCAGGGACAGGCCTAGGCCTCTGTACACACACTAGATTATCATCAAGGTAGAGCACAAAAGAAAAGTCAGAATACTAATATCACACGCAGTCGGGGACTCAGGGCAGGCCTATTTACTATGCAGGGCATATTCCCACCCCAACTAGTGAAATGGTTATAATTTTGCAATATGTGCTGACTATCAAATCTCTTGCGCATGCATGTTGAATGCCACCACACATGAAACAGTCAGTTCACCTCTTCAAATGTGTATGCATGCACATATATGTATTTACTATTTGAGAATAAGGTTCCTACAAATCATCATGCCAAATTCTGGTGCCAGAGCTCAAAGTCTGGACTTTGTTTGAAGAAAAGGTGGTACCATCAAAGGAGCGCTCCTGATAAGATGCCTGTGGGGTCATCTGGCTGTAAGCGGAGGATAGGTTGCCTTATGTGCTTGGAGGGCAGCGACAGACACACTGATAAATTTGATTGTCTCACACGCGTGGTCTTTCTTCTTCCCAAAATATAGCTTTTCTGTCTGTGAGATAACTTGAGTTTCTACTACCTCTACAGTACTTGCAGTGTTTGTGAGGAAAGCCCACAATGCTGCTGTCTGTGCTGTACCTGTTGGGTTTGCATGTGTTAGGAAAGCACAGCTGCCTGCCCTATATACACTGTTGGAGACATTTTACGTCCGACATTTGGAAGGAGAAGCGAGGGCATGCTGTTCGTACTATATATATCTATGTTGCTTTCTTGGAGGTCTAGAGCCAGACAAAGATCTCTTTACTTTTACTGCTTTATGCAGTCAATTTTCAGTACTCTCCACTAAACATTTTAGCAGAGTATATCCCTTGGGGGCCGGGTCATTTAAAAAAAAACTTGATGAGAAATGGCAACTGAGCGGAGACACTGTTTGGCCATCTACAGCTTTGCACAGGAGCAGAGGGGAGTGGGGGACTGGTGCAAAGCTGTCCACATCCCCAGATCAGGTGAGAGGAGAGCCAAGGGGAACTTTTTGTCTCTTGTGTAGGAGCAGGGCGGGCCAGGACTTGTAGATTAGCTGCCTGCAGCCACACAGCACTGCACACGGTTCTGAGTCCAGTTTCTCCGGGACTGGGTTTATAAGTATGGAGTTTGCAGATTCAGGATGGCCTTATCCGGTATTTATAGACGCAGTAAATCTCGGCCTGAGGCACAGGCATTTTGGACTGACCTGGATGGGCACCCCATCCCTACCTGTTGGCACTGCGTAGCTACTGCTGAAAAAGTCTCTGAATTCAGGCTCACTTTTGGAACTACCATCAGGTGACGAATCTGCTTTAAGATATAGCACCCACCAGGAAAGTTATTCCCAAAGATAATTAACGTATACTTCTTGCTTGGCACTAATGTGAAATCTGTCCATAAAAGCCCTTGACATGAACACCTAGGGCCTGATTACAATGGCGGTTGGAAAGCCTCCGACCGACAGTTGGAATCTCCTAGACCATCTCCGAAGCCATCCACCCAACTCGGTCAGAAACAATTCTGACTGACCGATTGCGATGCAGGGTAACTGTTCGGTCATTCTGAATTGATTCTGACCGGCATGCGAGAGCCCGAGTCGGTCTGAGCCAATTCATACAGCCTGATTACGATGTCAGATTCCGACAGCCTTTCTGATTCGGTCTGTCCAACATGAAAAGGCTATTGGAAACTGACTTTGGGCCCATAGCAGCCCACCCTTCACCCTGTGCCCAAGGGACCCCCCTGGGAAACAATGCACAGTGTGGCGGGCACCATAGGGTGCCTGCCACAGGGTGCAAGGTTTTCCACGGACACCCATTTTCCCCATAGGAGCCTGTGTGTCGGTCAGAACACAGGCTCCCATTGAAGTCACTGTCTGATTATTGCAGCATACATTTCTAGCCATTAATGAGGCCAAACAGAAATATCAATATAATGAAGTAACCTAAGGTGTGACAGGAAGAGAAAAATCAAACTTACTAAAAATGCTTCCTTCAAAAACTGTTTTGCCTGTGGAGGTTCTTGGGAACTGTAATACTGCCGACTACATCGTCCCTATCTAGTACACACACAGGTATTGTCACTTAGCTTGCGAGATAATTCATATCACTTCAGGCAAAGTAGCATGGCCTCAATACACACACATAAATGAAGGGCTCGATATACAAAGCCATTTTGTAGTTGCAAACCCTGCGATGTGGAGCGCAAGGTCACAGTGGTACGGAATTATATCCTGGATCTGAAAAATCATGTGTCAAAATGGAATCTAGGCATCTGGCAGATTTCAAAAACTTGAGCCTGGATCTAGTGGAGATGGGAAACATGGGGCTGATGTTGGCGGTGGAGGTCATGTCTTCTCCTGTTAGCTGAACGTACGGCTAGTCGGGTTGTTTAGCTGGACAAGCAATCCAGAAGTGGAAGGCAGAGGCACTTTTCAGCAAGACTTGGACAGGAATTGATTTAGGCCTCCCTTGCTTTCAGAATGATTCCTTGAAGCTGGCTCGGTTCAGGAGACAGAGGCCCAGATTGATTTTAATAATACTAATATGGGTAATACAAGTCATGTTTCAATCTCTTCTGGAGAGTTCCAGAGCTTTTCAACTCCATCCCAGAAGCTGTACCACCTGATGGTTCATGGGGAAAGGAGGACACCAGTGGATGATGGGAGGAATATTACTGATAGTGACTTGGACGATTTCAGGGAAAGCAATGGAACCAGAGACCTTTTATGTTATGCGGAGTCGATCTTCAGGGAATCTTGGGAGCAGAAAGGCTGAAGAGTTGACACTGCTTTAATTGGACATTTAGGTGGCCGATAAGCCCAAGTGTTCTGGAGTTCTATTTCAAGTCAATAGACAGGTTGTCTTTCAAAGTACTCTTGAAGTTTTAAATGAAAATAATAAGAGGTCCATATCTCGCTGGAGAATGATGGTTTTATGGCAAGGAATGGAAGCTAACATTATGCACAGCCCCTTTTATTGCTCCTTAATAGCAGCAATAAAACATAGACTTTGTTTGAAGACAAAAATCTATAAAAGACACGGAGAGCCTATTATCCTGCTAATCATAAATTAAGAGATTTATCCTTCTGGTGTTGGTCCACAGTCAATTACTAAAGATCAAAGAAAATACGAGGTACTTTAAAGAGGATATGATGTCACAAGCAAAGTAAGACTGTGGCTGGACACAGTTTGGAGGATTTCAGTTTTTCATTTAGTACTCTTGGCAGATCTTCTAAAGTTGTGTTCCTAACACAATGCAAATGCAAGCTGTGTTGCACAATTTGCTCAGTGCCTTGTGAACTAAGGATCACACGCAAATGATGACAGTGAGTGCTGCAGAGTGGCAGTCCTTCTTGCAGTAAAGTAGCACAGCAGTCCTTCTGAGTCTTCCATAGGTCCAGATGTGTACCTTAGAGTTGGGTTTCAGGGTCCAATATTTATATCTGGTGCACACTGTAAGTAGGAGAAGGTTCTGTAGATTTACACCCCCATAGGTGTCTGGAGTGTCCTGCCTCTCTGCCTTGGCCCCAGATTGCCGCGGGTCACAATAGACTGTCGAACCCTTTGTTAGTGTGCTCAGGAAGAGCCTTTATGATGTGCAAGTGGGGAACGTGAAGTCCTGACTAATACCTTATACATGACAAGTGAACCTTTACTAATGGCTCCCATGGCAGCAACCTGAGGCTCCAGGAGATGTCTTTCATGCGCCTTTAGCGCACCCATTGTGCTAAATCCAACTCTTTCCGGTTTGCAACACATTGCTCTGGGCTTTTTGGAGCTTCTTACAAACAAGTTCCTGCGGGAATCCTTTTCAGCAACATCAAACTGTACTGCATGCCACAGTGCCAGCTTTGAACAGCTAGACTCCAGTATAGAAGTTGTCCTGAAAACAAATGATAACCTTTATGAAGTAGTGATTGGGCAAGCTCCCATACCATCTTTGCAGCAATTTCTAGCATGGAACGGCAACCTGCAGTACTTGGAGCAGAGTCCTTCCCTGTGTACCCCCTTCAGCCTGTATACATAACCAATAAAGCTCTCACGCAGCATGTACACCTTGATGCCATAATGGGCTCTTTTGCTTGGTATGTACTGCCTCAACAGCAGCCACCCTTTATAAGGGATCAAGGACTCATCAAGGACTTCTCAACTGCTATATTCTTAACAAGAATATAAATCTCTGGCAGACAAATGTTCCACATCAAGCTGAATTTTGAACAACTTGTCATGGTCTAGATGGTCACGGGTCGAAGCAGCAGAATTATTATTAAAATGCAACATATGCTGCAATATTAAAACTTTACCTATACTCATGACTGATGCAAAGCTGGGTGTTGTCAAGTAGGACTGTACACTTGGTTTGTGCACTATTCCTATGTTGATGGCAAGGCCCAGACATTTTTTCAATTGTCCAAGAGAAGTGGGAGTCTACTGGTGTGACCTAGAATTAGACCCAAGAGTGCCTCCATGCGCAACTGTTCGGCACACTAATTTGCTTGGTGCATGGTTTCCTCAAGGAAATCAGCATTCAGAAGGAGATGGATGAAGTTAATAGGCAAAAAAATTGCTGTATTGAATTTGTGTGCGGAGATTGGGGGAATCTGGGTGTGGACTAAATTGAGGTGCTGCCAAGAGAGCACTATGTCTGTGCTTGCCCAAGCACATGATTGCTCTCTCAGTAGAGCTACTATGCTACTGTCTCTCCGCTGCACAAAAAGTGCTTTTGCAAGGATATCATGACTGCCATGACCGTGTTCCACAGAATCACTGGATTACGAGTCATCAGATGGTCCACCTGCAACTGAAAATCGCAGCCAGATTCTGCTCCATTTTTTTCTCCCTCTGATGCTCAATATCTGATCCAGCCTCAGAGCTATCCTCTGTTACGAGTTATGGCCTATGCAGCAATAATGTACCAAGACGCCATCGCTTCTTTATTGACTGTATAAAACTTGACTAAAACCTTTATTCTGAAACACTGTGTCCTATGTAGAAGGCCGAAATATGCTTATAAAGCAGTGGAAAAGTCTGAAGACACTTATCTTCTGTATGCTGTGATCCAGGAAACGTCTCCAAAGACGCTATAAGAGACAAAAAAGACAAAAAGTATTACTTCAACTTGCCAGTCAGTCAGTCACTAACTTTATTTTGTGTCAATTAAAACGCATAAAAGTACAATAAATACACATAACTGTTTGACACTGATGAATATTTAAAAAAAAAAACCAGACATATTTGTACCATGTTCAATACTAAAATACAGATAAAATCCATCACTTCAGATGATAATAGTTTGAGAGTCCCAAAATGATCTACGTTTATACCCTCCCTCTGGTTCATCTAAATCTAAATAAAAACACATGAAGCAAGACGGAACTAATGAGATAATCTATGCCCCATTTCTCCCCTAAAGATTTGCATTATAAGCCAGCGTTTAAGATATTGATATAAAAACAAAGATTAAGAAGAAACTCTACCCTAACCACAGTTGCAACGCCTCAAAAACTCGGCTGCGTTTTAAAATTGCCCATAGAAATGAAGCAATAGTATTACATACATAGGGATCTGCCAATTGTTGAATGAAATATAAAGCTAGTAAACACTGTCTAAAAGCATGTTTACTTAAGAGGGGAATAATATACTTTCTCTCTTGGCTATACAAAGTGCAAAAGAATAAAAATTGTATACTAGACTGTATAGATTTTCCGTCACAAGGACAGGGCGACAATTAATTCAGTGCCGAAGTGTTTTCGGGGATACCAATCATAAATGGGGTAAAATTTAGACGAATGCGTATCAACACAAATCGAAGCTGTGAATTTTGAACTATGGACAAATAGGAAAATGCTCCAAGATTTGCAGGTTGTAGTGTCTAGTGTAAAATTACTCTGCTTTTGTCTTTATTCGCACCCACTCGATCCTTTCGTGCCTTTGCCAGGAAAATCTCCTTTTAGCTTAAGTTTCGGAATACTAGCACAGAGCAGTGGGGTTTCATACAGATCGTGCAGTCCCAACAATGACAGAGTGGACTCTACATAACTAAACCATGGGATTCTGAGTGCATGATCCATTTTTAGGATGTCCCTTAGTACTGACTGGTTGAGTCAAACACTATCCTTTTTCCATAGTGAGTGCCACGACAGCAGAGGGGCCAGCTTAATATTCTTTCCTCTGGGGATGATTAATGTCAACGCTAGAAGGGGTAATAATATTGTCTTGTTATGCCATGTAATTTATTGTTATAAATATTGTCAGATCATTGAGACCATTGCATTAAGGGTGCTAGTTTGAGGTTTGCGTGGCGGGGTATGTTATGTTTGGTTTCCTCAGCTAACCATAACTGTATAATATAACAAAAGTCTTTCATTGATTTGTTAGGGTTTTTAATGATATAGTCAAGATGTCTTTCTGGTGTCCAACCCCCATTATTCATGGCCTTTTTCTGAATGTTATGAGGGATGGCCAGAGTACCTTGCTTGTGGATCTAGCCTGCTCCAGACCTATTATGCACCCAATCTGCACAGCACAAGGCTTTTGCTTGTGTGCAGTGGTGGATGTTTGAAGAGCCTTGCCAGTGGCCATACTCAAACTGCTGTGCACCTGGGTCCGAAGGGTTTTTGGCCCTACACCCAAGCTCTTGTGCACCAAACTCTGGCTGTTCATGGCTTACACAGTCCACTGTCTGTCTTGGCCACAGCACCTGGCCTAAAACTAGGCCCTGCTTTCAAACTCTTATGGACCGAAACACTCCTGCTTATGGCTTTGGGGGTGGGCATCTGGGTTTACCAGCAAGGCCTTGCCTTAGACAAGGCCCTTTGCCCAATGTCTTTGCGTGCCAAGACTCACTGCATACTTGTGTGCACAACACGGCTGGTCAAAGGCCTCACAACCATCCTCCTGTGCACCCTACCACTCGAGTTATGCATGACTGTGTGCTTATGACCATTTGTAGCAGGCTCTTGGTGCCGATCCTGCACTAACTCCCTTGCCATTGAACCATATGCACATGGTCTTTGAGCGTGTATAGTGGGTTTTGGGAGCCTACTCTGAAGCCAAGTCCTTCACCGGCTCCCATGCCACTAAACCAGCAATGTATGGCCTATGGTCTTGCATTGCCTGCATTTGTAACAGGTACCAGCAGATCACTGGACCCAATATTGCATCTGTGAATCCCAGAAGGATTTTATTTTCTCATTTGGATGTAGAATCTACTCCATTGGGCTTCCACCTCTTCCTTGGGGCCAGGAGATACTCACCCAGCCCTCTTATACCTTTTCCATCACTTTCTTCAGGACACCGGCTTTGGTTTTTAACATCCTATAAAGGATGCAGCAACAAACAAGTTCAGTTTGTGACAGACAATGAGATCACAAATTTGAAGAAAAAAACAGGACACGGCTCGGCTCTGCAATATAAAAGTACCTCCAACTAACCCTATGAAGGCCCCCAGATACATTTTGTAGCACAGATTCCGCAAAAACCTCTGAAAGGATTTACAGCAAGCCAAGCAAATTTACTTCCTCGTAAATTGGTAGTTTCATGGCAAGTTTGGCATGATTCCATTTAGCATTTTTTGCTCTAACATAGACAGATGAATGCATGGTGTACAAATGTGTTTTCCTGCCCTGAGTTCCCGGCTGTATGTATCTGGTATCTTGTTTTTTGAGTTTGCTCCTCACACTCACCTACTGTATGTGCAGAGGCCTAAGCCAGTCTCTTGACACAAGTGATGTCTAGACCTGGGGGAGTGCACCACATACACCAACTGTCATTGTAATGACAGTAGATTATCGTCCCTTTCCTGGGTGTAGTATATAGAGCAGCGGTTGCAGTGTGCCGTCTTTCGTGAAATCATATTTGTGACCAGATCTCATTATATCTGACCCTCGAGAGAAGATCTTGTAAAGTTCTGCATATGTGAGCTAACTGGGATCCTAGAACTAACATCCCACGTGTATGTTGTGCAAGTATGCGTTTTTGTGCCATCATGGCACATGCATTGTGTCGATGAGTGAACCAGAGTAATGGAGGTCTGTGGGATCTATTTTTGGGTGCCCCTGGTCTGCCTTGGCCTCTCCTTATGTACATAAAGGATGAGATGTTGTTTTCCCAGACAGTGGATATGCATTATTGACAATTCTGAAGCAGGAAGGAGGAAACTTGGACACCGAAGTAGAGACGAAAGAAGGTCCATTTAAAATTGTATTAGGCCTTTTGCTGAGAAGGGCTGCTGATTAGTCTACCTATAGCACTGCCATTATGTAAATGTCGAGGATGAAGAGTGGTAGAGCAGTCTGTTGTTTAAGGAGAAATGATCCCCTTTGGTTAGGCCCACTTTTTGTCTTTCCCCTTTTCATGTTCACTCTGTCAGTTTGGCTGATGACGTCCAGGTGAAGGAAGCTCACAGCTCCTTGTGCCTCTCATGTAGAGGCTTCAAGCTGGAGACTACCCCGCTGTGAGGAGCATCACTCTATACAAAGAGTGTGTCTGAAGAGCATCCTGGAGAAGACATTTGAAAGGAAAACCAGCCTAAACAGGTTCTCACAGTGCCAACAATAAGTACACAGCTTGTTTCTACTTTGACCCACTCCTTGTTCCAGTTCCAAGTTCTCTATGACCAAGAAAAGCAGGGCTCTGCAGAGTACTCAGAGGACAGCTGTGCAACCAGAGCTAGTGCCAGTGCCTGACTGACAGCCACCTTCCCAGAGGTGAGAGGACATTACTTGAGTCTATTGTTAGCTGGTAGAAGTTGACCACCTGATCTGAAGTGCCAGAATGCCAGTCTGTCTGCTATGAGAGGGCAGGAGCTTTCCAACACTGCAGGAGGAGTAAGCCAGGTGAAGCATGCCCACAGTGCTGGTGGGATCTGCCGGAAGAAAGTGATTTGTGTACTCTGGGTGACAATGGGTATCGGCCTTTCCAATTTGCAGATCCAGGTGGGAACATTGGAAGCGTGAAAAGAATGAAAATATGTCTTTAATTGTACAACTGTGACCAGAATTAAAATGTGGCTTGACCTTTGCCAATGTAACAAGGACGAAAATAAGGCTTGGCCTATGCCATTAACCCAAAATATCACTGCTTGACCCATGGCTCTGTGACCAGAGGACAGCATGTACTGGCCCAGCCCACTTTGCTGAGAGAAGCAGGCCTGTGAGTGGCCTTGCTGACCCTGAAATTGGTCAATTCATGGCTTCATCGAGATTGGTTCTATGGGAGCACCACGATCACATAACACTTGCACAATTGTTCCGAGGGTAAGCCTACAACTGCCAGGGACTGCTGCCCCTCTTAACGTGACCGCCACCTGCCAGTAGCAACCTTTCTGCAGATGTGACTGCAGTACAAGTGCTGGATCCTAGATGGAGCCTTGCTGGAGTCATTGTTCATACTCCTTTAAAGAACCAGAGCTGGCCCATGGGGAATGAACTTGTGCCACTGCCTGACCATGCTAGAGGCACCATAGACTGAACACCCAAGCCTCACTCAATGAGAACAACCTTGAACTGTGAGAGACTGAGAAATTTAGATGATGACTAAGGTAATCTGTACCTGAGTCTTATAACACTATATCTTTATTCCTAAGGATAAACTAGTTAGACCAGACAAGGAAGATATGGGTGGGGGAAGTAGCTGGTAGTGGTGCAACCAGCTAAAGTCCCCAAGTCATTAAATTACATCTTGCAAAAATAGTGTGTAGTGCTTAGTTTTAGCATGCACTAAAATACTTTTTCTCTTGAAAGTAAAGCACTGGGTTGGGCAATCAGTTGTTGTACTGCTGTGTGATAGTTGAGTGCCAAGCGTGTTTGCCCCCAACTACTTCTATAAGAATCCCGTGATTGCTTGCCATCACTACCACTGAGAGACAATTGCTGAGTGGCCCAGTGTTGTATCCTGCCTATTGTATATTTCTATGTATGCTTTTACCCACTTCATGACCTTCCAGTGGAATGCCTCTGCACTGTGATGTACTACGGAATGTTGGGTGTGGGTTGAAGTTAAGCCACAGTTATGATGGGGCTGAGCTGCCTGCTGGCTGCTCCTGGTGGGGCTTATTCCAGGCTGCTTAACAACTTACAATAAATACCTCAACCAGTCTGGACTACATTACTACATAATTTTGGCGACGAGTTGATCTTACCTACGTGCTCAACTAAAGAAGTCAAGTTTCAAGAAGGCAACTAAAGTCAAGTTTCAAGAAGGCAACTAAAGAAGTCAAGTTTCAAGAAGGCAACTAAAGAAGTCAAGTTTCAAGAAGGCGAGTTATTCTAAATCTTCATCAATTTATCTTCGCGTCAATTCAAGAACTCTATTTTCAAGAAGGCAAGGAATTTCAAACCTCATCAAACATCAAGCAAAGACTCTGGCTTCAGAGCCCCACCAGTGACCACCTCATCGGTCGCCCCAACCTGCATATGCCAGATTGTACTTCAATATTTGATCAACTACAGTGTTTCCTCAACATCTTCAACTTCAAGGGAAATCATCCACTTTTATCTCAAGACTACAAGACTACAACAGCAGGATTTCAACAAGGAAGATATTTGATTGTGTCTATTTATGCGCATTTCAACCTCAACCAGATTCAAAATTGGCTAGTCACAACTGCCCGCCCCTCCTTGCTGCTTTCCAGTTCCTGCTGCTTCCTAGTGCCTACTGCTTGTACACTATTTCAAGAGGGAAGGTAAAAGCAGAGATTCATTTCCACAGCCTACGGTGTATTTTCAACTTCTGTGGATGTGCCAGATGCCACTTGTATTAATGAATGGGTTTCTTAACCACTGCACAATAACAGTGTGCTCTATGCATGGTCTGTCTTCAAGCGCCTTTCAAAATCAAATCAAACTTGCGAGCTTTATTCAACCTCATGTGGCCACATCTTCTGTCTCTATGTCATGTGTCTAAATCAATATCAACTGCGCCTTCAAGGGAAGTAAGCTTTATCAATTCAAGAGTGCTGTTCTCTGGTCATGTGTCTACATCGATAGGATCTACTTTTGTTGTTCTGCATTTGGACACGTCTACTGGAACTGCGCATTTTGTCAAAGAGTTTCAACTGCATTTCAGCACTTTCAAGCGTCACTGTCATCTCCATGTTTTTGGAATAAGGGAGGTGCCAGTGCACAACATGAGGCTTAAGAGGCAGTGAAGATGCCACAACATTGGTGTTTTCGCCGAGAGACCGGAGTGTTTGTTTATTTTACTGTGGACTGTTTAAGAACTCAAGCTCTGGCGCTAGCGCTACAAATGGCTAAGGTTAGTAAGCTTTTGGTTCATTGTTTTTTTGCACTTTGGACTTGTGCACTGTGGGGGTAGTTAAACCGCTCCATTTAAACGGGGCACGAGCTGTCTAGCGCGCGCTCAGTAAGCGTGTATAGCAATTTCAAAAGTAATTTGAAGCACATGCGGTCCTACCTGTTCTGTCTCCTTCTGTCCAGTTTTGTTTCCATGGATCTTCATGACGAACAAACTTCTGGACTGTCGCAATGCGTTTTGGTGCACGCACGCACCGAAAGCCACCCTGCATTTACGTCAACGTGCCGCCATTTTGCGGTTAGAAACTCATCATTAACCTGTGAATTTCTGTAAGCTCCTTCACTCTCTCTTCTCATGTAATGCCAACAGTGTGTTGCGTGAATTATTGGGAGTATCGATTTCGTTTTATTTGTCGAGGGATCTAACATGCCGCCATCTTCAAGCTGGATTTTGCAGATATTGCAGAGTTTTAACATCTTTGTTTTGTCAACCGCGTTTTTTGTTTTAACAAATATTATTTGGAAACCTACCAGGTGCGCATAGAAACGGTGCCGGTTTACTTTCAAAGTGTCCCGCATTTACAAAGATCTGGTGAGTCTTAGTTTCTCCTTCATTTGGTGCTCAGCCAACACATGACTCTAAACTTTGCCTGCTGTTCTGTTAATGTCATCTTGGTTGGCTAGTCATTTTCTACATGCCGGCAGTCACCGTTTATTTCATGAACATGGCACATCTTGTGTATCAACAGTTCTGGATATATTTTTGTACCGAGAACTTTTGTTTTGCTGGTGTCAAGTATAGTTTGAGGAACGCTGTGTTTTCGGTTGTTGGTTGAAGCCCACTTTTGTGGTTACATGCTCTCAAGATTACGTCTACTCAATGTTTTATGTGACAATTATCAATGTATAGTATGTTTTAAAAAATTCAATTTCTCAGCCTTCCTCTATTTTTCAATTTGTTGCATGGAAAGTTACTTTTGCTTAGGTTTGAATAGTTGACATTGACATGCGTGCAGTATTCTCTGTAGGAATTGCACATATCAATTTATGTACTCAATTATCAATGTATGTGCATGCGTCCAGTATTTCTTGGTAAGAAATGTGTATCTCAATCAATTTATCAATTTGCATGTATTCTAGTTGTTTTTAAAAGGTCAATATTTCAATGTTTTTCAATTTGTGACCATTTTGAGGTTGTCAATTTGTGTTGCTACTTCTCAACATCTCAAATCTTCAATGTTTGACCTTTTGAAGTTGTCGATATGGGGTTTATTTCTCCCTATTCTTCAATGTCGATATGGGGGTTTATTCCTTTCAAATTTTCAATGCTTGACCTTTTTGAGGTTGTCAATGTGGGGTTCATCCCTCTCCATTCTTCAATGTATACATAGGAGTTTATTCCTCTCAAATTTCTCAATGTTACTTCAATCTAAATTATTTTAATGCTGTTTTACAGGGTGGTATGAATGATCTTATGTTGTTCTTTCCTCTGCCCCTCTGTTTGCTATTTTATTTACTCATTGCCTCTCTCTTTTCATACCTTTTTCTTCCAGTGGGTGTGTCTGGAGTAGTTCTTGGTTATATCTTTCTATTCTCTTTCTCGTTGTTTCATTGGGAAGGTATGAAGGTTACTTATTTGTGTTCGTACCTTACTGTTCCTTTTTGTATTAGTTGGAGAAGGGAAGAAGAGTACCTATTTGTGGGTTCATACCTATCTATGTGTTCGTACCTTTCGGTTTTACTTCTCAAGTCTTTTTGTTTTATTTTATGCATTTTGCATTCCCGTGTGTTCTCAGAGAAGGAATGTGTCTGATCTTTACTCTCTATTCCTTTTCTGTATTTTCTGCATACTGTGCATTGCCTTCTGTCGCATCTGTCTGGCCAGTGGGTGTGGTAGCAGTTAATGATCGGTACGCTTTCTCTTTCACAGTTTTTATGCTTCTCTGTTCATTGTTCTGTTGTGGAAGAAAAGGAGGTATGTTGTATCCTGCCTATTGTATATTTCTATGTATGCTTTTACCCACTTCATGACCTTCCAGTGGAATGCCTCTGCACTGTGATGTACTACGGAATGTTGGGTGTGGGTTGAAGTTAAGCCACAGTTATGATGGGGCTGAGCTGCCTGCTGGCTGCTCCTGGTGGGGCTTATTCCAGGCTACTTAACAACTTACAATAAATCTTCATGAAATACCTCAACCAGTCTGGACTACATTACTACACCCAGTTTGCAAAGACATAGTAAGATGGGCTCTGAGACATCCGAGTCAAACAACCGCAAATCCTTGTAGTCCCTCCCTGCCCACAGCCCCAATTGGATTGGCAGAACAGCAAAGTTCTTAGAAGTTAAAATGGAAAACACTTGCTTTTTTTTATTCCCCCGCACATTTCATTTTTTCCCCCGCTGGGTGGCTGCGCCGGGATCATCACATGACAGAACTAGGGGAGTTAAACTAAATGATTCGAATGTTTTGTGCACATTTGTCATACGGAATTGAGGTTATAAGCAAATAAATGACTAAATCTTGCTCATGGCCGCACACTGGCTTTTGCCTCTGTATATTGCACACATATGAGAAATAGGAGACAGAGGATCCCAGGGCAATTAGCAGCCATTGGGCCTCAGTTGTGAAAACCTGGGTATTTTGCTGCAGGTGTTCTGGGGCCCCTGTTCTGTAGATCCCCAAACTGGGACCCAAGTACCCTTTTAAGCACTTGCCTCCCAGGGTGCAGAGGCAGAGCAGTCCGAAGTGTACTCAGGGAGGTGCTGTGGGCTAGAGCGTCCAAACTCAGCGACAAAACAAGTGACACTCAATAAATCAATGTCCAATCAGTGCTTTTTCTAAGAAAAAAACGGAATATTACTTTCATACACACAACACTAAATGAGAAGTACAAAATTACAAATCTATTCAAAACAGCAGATGCAGTTACCAGTGGCTTCGTCAAAAGGCATCACCATACATTCAACAATAGAACATGAACATTTCATAATCAATAAACATTTCAGTATATCACTATAAATATGCACATATTTACACTGTAACCACAACTAAGCCATACCTATGGGATTTGACATTCATTGGCAAACTATAGCAAAACTATGAAAATTCAGTGAAAGTTATATTCCAACAATTTAACCAGGTTGCCTAGAGACCTCTGAGAACCCACTGAATCTGTCAAATTCCTCTTGGTGTTTAGGGTGACATGTTTGGCCATACTGTGGCGACGCCTGTGGGGAAACTGAAGTGTAAGTGAAGGAGTCATAACAACTACTTATACCTGACACCTGCTTATGTGTTTGGGAGGCATTTATTCAACTCTGCCTAGATTGACCTGGAAGGGTTCCTCACTTTGGTCTGCCCCTAAAGTTGGTGGTGTGGCATAATTAAACTATAGCGCCCTGGACATGTTTATCATGCATGTTTGTAGGTTCAACTGTTCTTTATCTCCTCCACCTATGATGTTGTTTAGGTCTCTTCCGAGTAATTTCATCTGGTGACCTGACTGGGAGCACTGTATTTGGTGTAACTTGGCAGTACACCCCTCCAGCCGTGGTCCGTGCAGGTTATAGCGGTGGGGTGGTGGGGCTGCGTGAGGGGGGATTTAAGGGACTATGCTGAGGGAAAATTAAATAAATAAATAATTTTACCTCTGCATCGTCCCTCGAAATACTCCCTCACGCGGCCCCACCGCTGTTACCTGCAGGGGCCGCGGCTGCACCCCTCTCTTGTTGGGTCAGGGCTTGAATGGAAGCTTCTTGTGAAAAGCCGAGACCAACTGTGGGTTATACACAAAGGATGTGGGTTCTAATGAATTGTCTGCACATTTCCATACAGCCCAATACTGCAACTGTCTCCTCTTCCACCTTATATCTATGATATCCACCTCATTTTTAGGAGATCCATCCTCTAAAGAAAGTGATGGTGTTGAATGAATGTGGAACATGGCCGCCTAAATGTGAGATACATGGAAAGTAGGCTGGAGTTTCTAATGAAAGGGAAGTTTCAACTCCAGCACAACTGACCTTACCAATTTTGCGACTGACAATGGACCCAAATACTTTGGGGCAAACATGGGATGCCACCCGGCATAGAAATGTAGTCTAGGGAAATCCAAACTGTATTCCAGTGATAACAAGCATTTACAATGCAATGGTCTCGGCATTGGTAAAGTTAGAGCTATTGGCATTGCTCATGACATTATTTTTGTTTATAAAACATTTAAAGAAACGGCATTGTTATTTACAATGTCAATAGCTTAATCACTCTCAAATGCGAGACCTATTGCATTTGCACACACACACAGAGCCACCTACACACACACTGATTAAGCTATTGACATTGTAAATAACAATGCCGTTTCTCTACATGTTTTAAAAACAAAAACATAAACAAAAATAATGTCATGAGCAATGCGAATAGCTCTAACTTTAACAATGCCGAGACCGTTGCATTGTAAATGCTTGTTCACGTTCCTGTGGCGTACTTCGCTTATTTGAACATTTATGAAAACAACGGTTATAACCATTGTGAAATTCTTTGCGGGCGACAGACTAATGAAAATGATTATGATGTCTGGGGTCAGAGGAGGGGGTCGCTAACTTCCCTGGTTGACTTCGAACCTGTCGCGTCCCCAAGATTAATGCTGGTTCGGCTCCCGCGGCGGCATCAAAGAAAACAACATGGCTGACACTTGTGGTCAGCCGCCCGCTTTGATAATACACGCTGGACTCATAATCACCGGCCCTCTGGGAGGCTGATTCCTCCATTCATCAAATACAGCAGCAGCCCGTAAACCAGCGCATTCTGCGCGCTTTACGGACCTTGCGCAATCTTGATAACAAAATAAGCCTTCTGAATTAAGTTGCTTATCCAAAAAGTGACGGGCGTAGAGTCCTAATTAAAACAAATACAAGTGAAGGACGGACACCCTGTCTCAGGGAACTTTGTGAGGAAGTTCGAGATCCTTCTTCCTGTATCAAGGGAACTCTTGTGTTACATGGCCCGAGAGGTCAGTGCTTGCGGGCTCTGGAGGATGATAGAATGGACCACTGGACCCTGTGGCAGGGTGAAAGTGCTGCAGACTTCGGAGGCAGTAGGAGGATCCTTAGCCGATAGATCCCCAAGAGTCAGATAAGGGGACCAGAGATTACTGGCTCCTCGGGCTGAAGGGGGTCCTTGCATAGGACGCATTCCGGATCACTGTACAGAAACCCTGGTTACACCAGCGGTCAACCTTCCTCATTCTTTTTACACCCTACTGCTGCCATTCAGTGCGTAATGGCCTCGGCACTAGTCCATTATTACTCGCTTCAGTGCTTCATCTATACCCAACTTCTGCCTCCTTCCTTTAGAGTTATCCTTCTCCCTCACTGCAGCCCTCACCTCCGTATTGACCCATGACTGTTGTCTTCGGATTCACTCGGTTTTAACCCCTTACTCATTGGTGGTCTCTGCTATCCTGTTAAATCTCTTCGCCGTCGTTCTCACTTCCTGGTTTCTACCATCTAGTTGCTACCGGTGTTCTTAGTTTCAAAGCGAGTGCCATCGCACGTAAAACAACCCGGAAGTTTTGAACGGTGAGGACGGGTTATACAATGGCGCAAGGAAACGAAAGAACAAGGATGGGATACCCCCCCCCCCCCCCCAGGCACTGCAGGATGCGTTTGATAATCTGATTGGCCTAAAACTTTCAACCTCTGATTGGTCCAAGTTTCCACCTATTATCCTATCAGATCAATGTCTATCAATAGAGCTTTTGTTGGACAGCAAAACGAGGAAATACATAAACAGCTCTCATCCGAGTCCTCGCCGTGTTCAGACTTGACACTCAGAGAGACTTTTTGCGCCAACGCAAGCCCAAACGAGGGAGAAGCAGCGAGAGAAGGGAAAGAGGGAGAAGCAGCGAGAGAGGGAACGAGGAGATCAGGTGAGGGAGCAACGCCGGGACACCACCACCTTTCTCCGAGGCACAGCAGAAAATGCCTCGGAGAAACGCCACGTCCTTTTCGGATTTGGGGGCGTGTTTTGCTGTTGTCTCCTCCCTGAGACTTCTCGCAAAAAACACGCCCCCCGATCCGAAAAGGACGGGGCTTCAACGGAGTGACTGGACCTCTTCTCCAGTGGCTGGCCAGCATTTTAGAGGCCAGCCAATGGAGAACAGGAGAGAAGAGGGGCGGGTGCAAGCCCCTCTTCTCAAAGTCATTAAATCTCGGAGCGAGACTGCGCAAGCGCAGCCTTCGCAGCCGAGACCTAAAAACTGGACTCCGGCTATGATGTGGGTACGCAAATGTCTTATATTTGGCTTTGACTAATCTCTGATATTTTAGGACATTTTTTTTATATATTTTGCTATGCAACAGAGGGTGAAAAGACCGGAGGTCAAATGTGAGTGTGAAAACCAGAGGAACAAAAGACAAAGTAATATCCAAAGATGGCATGGTTGCACAAAAATTCGTCCGTGGGGGTCACCGAACCCACCGATATGAATGATGCACAAAAAAGCAGTGCAAATCTTGTTCTAGCATTTGATTCGGATTTTTATGTCTGTTGTTTTCCTGAACAGAAGTGATTTTGAGGCAGCTTTGGATTTTTTGCCAAACAAAGCGAGAAATCAAAGTGCTGCAGCGTTGAAACAAAAGCCAAGAGTGGTTGAAGGTATCATGCAAGAGACGGGGTTTACTAGTATTCCCGTAGGCCTTCCATATCTCACCACAGAAATATGTGTTTTTGTAAGTGCTGTCTATCCCTCTTAAAACATTTTGAAACATACCAAGATTTCAAAATATTGACTCATCCATTATGTAAGCAAATATTTTGACCAACATACAAGAAACAGAAAAAACAGCCATCAAAAGCAAAACTTCTAAGTAGTGCTGTGAGAGTTGCTTGAAGGCTCCAAAGACCCCTGTTGTGGAGCTAACAGTACAGGCCTCTTAACGAGAAGAAGTCCACTTTTACAGCAATATCTGACAATGAAACTACGAGAACCATATGTTGATAATCAAAACATGCTCCACTTCATTTTCAGGGACGCTGCCAAGTAAGGGTTTTAAATATCTCCTCGGAGTCATTCGAGGCATGTCTTATTGCGGGAACACTCACTCCGCTCTGATCATAAAGGTTTTATATGGTTTTTTTGGTTTACCATTGTAAATTGAACTCTTTTTACAAATAGAAGTGTGTTGCAAACAACGACACATAAATCCTGAACAACAGATAGATTTCGACTAGTCACTGGGGCAGTGTTTATGCTAATCGCACCGCTGCACAGTGTGTTATATTCTATACTATTCTGTGTCTCCTTCTCCCTGCTGCTCAGCCTGTGTGTGTGTGATGTAATCAGAATGTTCGTGAATGCATGGTTTGAATGTGTGGTCAGTTTGAGTGTGATGGGCTGAGCAGCTGGATGCTGCTCCCGGTGGGGCCTTCTTTACCATCTATCTTATGACTAATAAACCTACTTAATTATACCTACGGCTACTGGATTAATTACCTGCCAGAGTACTTTCTTCAGTGTAACACAGTGTATTGATTTATCATTGTCTAAGGACTTTGTGCTTCAAAAACAATTTTACATACATGGAGATCACTTAAATCACTATTGTACCAGGACCTGAATTGGATTTAGAGATGTTCTTACTAGAATTAAAGTTGATTTTCATGTTGTATGGCGTTTCATACTCTTGACTAGGGGATGAAGCTAAGATTAGCAGCACGGTTGTCGATCATGTGGCATATATGTGTCAGTTTCAGCATTGTTTCTCGAGAACCAATGTAGTGCTCCTATGTGTCGCTGCTTTCCCTTAATTATGTCTACTATCCTTCTCAATCCAAATAACTAACATGTCCACCACTCAAATGACTAATATTTTCACTATACTAATTCACCACTAATCTTTTATGGGTTCCGGAGTGGCGTGCTAGTCGCCAAAAACGCGCTTTGACACCTCGTCAAGGGTAGTAAGCGCTATATAAATCCAATTGCAATACAATACAATACTCTGCGGGCCTAGGGGAGTGTGTGAAACAATGGCAAAACCAGTGGGTCATGGGCCCTGGTGTAAAGAAGGAAATGGGTCCCTGGGCAGCTCTTTGAATTGTGAAATACAGCAATAATCAGTGTTCATTGTGCCCCTCGGGCCCCGGTGCCCTGCACCGGCCGCACCAATGAAACCTGCGCGCCTGGTGTGAGATGATACGAAGCTGTGTGTGCAGGTTGCTACCACATGTGGAGAGGTCCGTGACAGTTTGAACCCATTCACTTTGGCGCATAAAGAGGCGCTTTGTATGGAGGGAGCTTCCTTTGGAGGAGCAGTTTGGATCATGTGTAGTATGTGCTTTGGGTTCCATCCATGGGCAGTAGAGAAGCAGCCCGCAGGAATGGTCATTATTGCCACAACTTACCAGCAGTTGGATTGCATAGGCCTGCCTTGGTTCCTCTTGCCGCTAGGAAAAGAAGTCCATGGACCCTCAGAGGTGATTGGATCAGTTCAGGCATTATTTAACAGGTGACATGTGCTAACATAGAAGTGTCTGTACACGTTTCCTGACTCTTCGAAAATGTGCTCTCCTTCTTGATTTCGCTATTTGACTTCATTGCTGTGGGATTTCGCTTCATGTGATTCGTCTCTGTCACTTCCTGGCCTTCTTGATCATTGATTTGGCATCTGACAATTTCCACTGCCTCCTGCTCTATGGTCAGAGCTCGCAAGTATTTGGTTTCTGATGTACAATCACCACTTACAAGTATTCTGTTTCCACCTCATGGTTACCTCTTATGTATCTTCTTCCTGCAGCAAGTATCCTGTTTGCGCTCCTTGGTCACCGCCTATTACTAGAGGTTCTTCTTGAGTCTGCAGCATGCGCTTAGCTCATGTGGAGTGTACCAAAAGTTATCCATAGGCAATAGACATTTAAAAGATTCTTCAAAAGCACTATGTATGCCGGACTCCTATTCCCAAGAAGTATGAGAACTGAATGCCTTACTTGAGCATTATTAAAGAAGTTTTGCAAGAGTATTACTGGAAACTCAGAGCAATTATCAAAGGATTTGTTTTATAGAAGACTATCTGTCTAGAGATAAACCTGGACATGTGCATTTTTTAAGATTACAGGAACAGGAAATATAATCTATTATATGTAGGCTGAGTGTATATAAAGTATTATTGTGTTTTTCCCTCAAAATGAGCCTCTATATCTTGAAGAAGGAGACAGCACCTGATGCTACACCATGCACAGTCTCACTGTTGCGCTGACAGATTGAGGGCAAATATAAAGTATTTTTGTCCCCATTCCAATTTCCCCTGAGACTTCCAGAAGGGGTTAAAATGATCTGTGGCCATTGAGAGCAGTCATTGTTTGCCTGTGCGTCAGTCAGTCAAAAATGTGTTTATTATTCAATTAAAACCATAAACATTGTTAAAATATGCAATGGGCATTACAGCCAATAAAAAACAATGAACAGACACACAACAATATGGCCGTCTCCCTTCGCCCAGAGTGCCTTTGTTTCTGTGAGCCCAAATGTGCCTACCTTACATAAATGCTAAGCTGCCTCCCTTCCCAGGGCTACCTGATGGTTACCCTAAAATGCCAAAAAGGTGCATAGAGTGTCAGATGCATTAAATGTGATCAGTATCTTGACTAAGTTAAGCAGTCAAGTAAACCCAAAAAAATGCTGAGATACTTAACAAACCTTTTAAAATAACTGAAGCCTGTGCAATTCAATGGGGTTTATTGAATCCTGGGAATACATAAAGTGCCGGGTGGAAGCTGTAAACTTTGTCTTGAGTAGACTAACTGATCAAGTAAGCACACAAAGTGCAGAAATGCTCATATGGTGACTAAAATGCAATTTGTGTTCACGTAACATGCCTCCACTAATTCAACTAATTCTTGTTCATTGGTGGAGGCATTCCTTCCCCTACAAATCTTTATTTGTCACAATTGCAGTATATAAAACCACTGTAGGCCAAATGCCTATAAAACATATGCTTAGGCACTTGCCCTTGAAACAGAAGGGTGGGATAGGGGTTAGATGAAGCATGTCTCCCTAGCAGCCTGTCCTTTCGATAAGCCCTTTGGGCAACCTATCTTAACTGACCACCATGTCCCCAGGGCAAACAAAAATGATCTCTTTCACAAGGTCCTTAAAAATGTCAAGGGATTGAACCAGTCCAATGTTAAACATTGTGTTCCGTGGATCGAGCGATTCTATTACCGCCGATCTGCATGACCTAATCCCTTGTGACTTAAACTCCTTCTTTAGCAAAGTCCTCCGTGGGTGGTCTAAGCAAGGGCAAATGTGCAGTAGCGACTCGTTTGACTGGTGGCTCAAGTGACATTCCATATCCACCATGGTCTTTTTACTGCCATTCTGGTATAAAGTCTAGTGTGGGAATCTCTCCCAAACTCAAAAACATAAATTTATGTTTGATCTTGAGGGAGTACACGGCTTCCAAAAGACAGAGGTCCTTTTGGTTATTGTAAGTGTTAAGCATCAACCACCCATGTGAACATTTGGCTACTGCTCCTTTGTCCTTTAACCAGCTTTGCAACGTAATACTTTTATTTCCCATCCTTCTGAATACTTGGGCAGCTGTGTATAAAGGCCAAAGTTCATCCAGCTCAAGTTTTTTTATACTGTCCTCAAGGTGTTTTTTCTAATCACCCTTTCCTCTTTGGTGGTCAATTTCAGAACAAGCTGGCTAGCGAGCCCTCAGTGGCAGATCTCAACTTGTCAAATGTTTTGGGCGCGTGCACTGCTTTCTTCTGAATAGGTTGAAAAGTGGTAATATAATTTATAAGGTTTATTCCGTGCTCCTGGGCGTCACTCCTCTGAATGTGAGTGCACCGAAGTAAATCCTTGAGTCGCAAACCCTGAGTGAAGGGTGTGTCCCCATGGCACTGGTTAATGGGTGAAAACTCCCCAACTTTCAATAAAGTTACACTGGTTTTCAATAAAGTTGAACGTTCGCTTTATTTCATACGACGTTAGAAATTCATCTTTTTAACGGAGATGCAGTGATTAACAAGTTCTACGTTTCTCACATATCCCAATGCATTTCGGCTTGAATACAGCCTTCGTCAGGGGTTTATCTACAAAAAAATTATACAAAATGTATATTCGATACAATGTATGGTATGCACTTAATAAATAAAAGTAACAATTCAAAGTGTGTATGCGCGTTCTCATTATATAAACTCATTCTCATTGTATAAATAATATCCAAAGTGTATTTGAACCTCATAAAGGCGGTGAATGAATAACTATTCAGAGTATGCCTTGTCCCTCCTCGCTTATGTTAATAATGTCTAACATGTGCAGGTGTTTGTATTTGTCCCAAGTGTATTTAAGATTTCATGGGGACGGTAAAGTCTGCTGTGCTTGTATAGTTTTCCGCGTCGGTTAATGTGAAGAAAAAAGGGTCTTTCGACTGTGGTGCTCGTTTAAAGGTGCAGCTATGTGTGTGTTCAATGTAGTGTTGGGGTTACATGCACGTGTAACAAATGTTGTTCTTGCTAATGTTTTTGTGAGTGAATAAGTAATGTCGTCTGCTGTGGCTTATAAACATTGTGAACAATTTTAGTGATAGCTTAATACACTAGATCGCAATGATCTATCAGTGTGTTTAAAAGCTCCAGATTAATAAAGTTTTAGACTACGGGCACTTACTAGTGAGTCAACGTGATGATTTCCAAAGTTCGCTTGAACTTCGTGACAGGTTAAGTTGTCCGTGAGCGGTATCAGCGCGTCTGTAGGCGGGTAGTCACCAAGACAATTTCCCAAGCTCACTCGAAATTCGTAACGGATTGAGTGTTCCATGTGTACGGTGTCAACGCGTCTGTGGGCGTGTAATTAAGTGTGTGTGTGTATGGAGGTCGAAATAGGACTTGGATCCTATGTGTGAAGGAAAGTAACAACAGACTATATGGATTTACTAACGTGTGGTAGATTACAAACATGATGGTTCATGGGACAGGGCATTATTGATGAAAAGATGAAAATTAATCAATGAAGCATAATGTATAACTGCAAGAAAGCAATCTGTATTAGAGATAACACGTAAATTCCATACGGTCATTCATCCCGTGAGGTTTCATGGAATTCAGTAGACGGATCCAATAGTTTTTTTGTTGTAATAATGTTTTATGATTGTCTTTGCCTTCAGATTTGACGACAATTTCTAAAACAATGTACTTGAGTTGACTTATGTTATGTCCGGCTTCATGAAAATGGTTAGCTACTGTAGATTTTGCATTGTTGGTTCTGATGTTGCTTTTGTGTTCATTTATACGTATTTTTATTTTTCTTTCTGTCTGTCCTACATAAATCTTGCCGCATGGGCATTTCAAGGCATATATGGTGTTGGTCGTATCACATGTGGCTGTTACTTTCAGTTTGATGGTGTGTCCTCTCATGGGATGTGTTATTTGTGATCCCGGTATGATGTTATTACAGTTGTTGCAATTTCTGCATGCGATGGTACCTTTGTATTTGATGTGTTGATTTTGTCCAATTGGGTTCTTGATTATTTCTCCTAGGTTCTTTACTCTGGTATATGCGAATATTGGTTGGTTTTCGAAAATTTGGTTAAAGTCTGGTTCTAGACGTAGTATTGGCCAATGTTTTTTGATGATATTTTTAAACTTTTTGCTCATTGTGGAATATTTAGATACCACGGTCATACGATCTTGTTGGGTCTTTATCCTTGGTGATAACGCCATATTTCTACTGATTTTGTTATTTCTCTCTACTGCTTGTTGGAGGATATTTTCAGGATATCCTCTGGTTTCAAATCGGTGTAGCATCTCTTTGGTGCGGGTTTTCATGTTGTCAGGTTCAGATACAATCCGTTTGACTCTTAAAATTTGTGTGAATGGTAAATGATTTTTTAAGGCGTTGAGATGGTAGCTGTTGTATGATAAAGTGTTGTTTTTATCTGTACTTTTTCTGTGGAGATCTGTTTGGAAACCTTGATTGGTTTGTGTGATGTTAACGTCCAGGAAGTATATTGTGTGTTGTTGAATCTCAAAGTTAAACTGTAATCTTTGATCGATGGTGTTGAGTTCTTCTAGTAGTTTGATGAGAGTAGTTGTTGGTCCCTGCCACAAAATAAAGATATCATCGATGAAACGTACGAACATTTTCAAATGATCATGCCATTCTGGGTTTGTTAAGATTAATTTTTGTTCAAAATGGCCCATGAAGATATTGGCATATGTTGGGGCGGCACAATTGCCCATAGATGTGCCCGTCTTTTGTAGGTACCAGTTGGTTTTCCATTTGAAGTAGCTGTGCTGTAGTGTAAACATCAGTAATTCCATGAGAAAAATTTGTAAATCCTGATCATATTCACTTTGTAACAGTGCTTGTTCTGTGGCTTCTATGCCAAGTTGATGCGGTACAGATGTATAAAGTGATTTCACATCTACTGTACACATGATCACGGGTGATTTTGTCTCTTTGGTGACTTCATGGAATTTAATTAGAAAATCTGTGGTGTCTTTGATGTAAGTTGATAGTTTGATGACGCTGTATTGTAAGTGTCGGTCGAGGTATTTCCCCACTGGTTCGTGAATACTGTTTTTCGTGGATACTATGGGTCGAAAAGGTGGATGAGTCGGATGTTTATGTATTTTAGGCACCATGTAGATGGTGGGGCTTTTGGGATGTGTTTGAACCAAATATTTCTTGACTTTTTCATTAATAGTGCCCCTGTGGATGTCGTTCTCCACTATTTGAATGAGTACCTCTTTGATTTGTTCTGTTGGGTTGGTGTCTAATTTCATGTATGTTTCAACATATGATAGGTGAATTTCCACTTGTTCTTCATAGAAGTTTGTGTTGAGTTATTACCAGGGCGCCACCTTTGTCTGCTTTCTGGCAGGTAATGTTGGTTCTGTTAGCCAGTGCTTTTAATGCTCCCCATTCCTTTTGTGTGAGATTTTTTTGTCTCTGTTGTTTCTGAAAGTTAAATTTCTGTAGATCTTGTTTAACCAAGGCTTCAAATGTATCGAGGCTTTTATGGGTGATGGGAGCCATGTAGGTACTTCTGGGTTTCAAACCTTTGAGGGGATCTTCACTGATGGGTTCTCTATGTTCTACTACGTTGGCAAAGTAGTGTCTCAGTCGAAGTTTTCTCATGAGCTTAAAGAAGCTTATCTCTGTCTCTAATAGGTTGGTCTGTGTTGTTGGAACGAAGGAGGTTCCTTTTTGTAATACATTAGATTCGATTTTGGTAAGCTGGTAATCGGAGATGTTGATGATTAAGTCGTTTTCGGCCCCCTTTCTTCTGTTTGTTTAGTTTGGTGGTTGTCATCCGTGTTTGAGGTGGTGCGTTTGTTTTTTCTTTGACTCCTCCTGGGTCTTCCTCGTCGTTTGTGCCTACCTCTAAAAAAGGAACCGATGTGGATGTTTCTGGGTGAGAAGTTGTAGGAATGTTAGATTCTGTGGGTTTTCTAGTGATATTTGAGGCTTCTCCTTCTGATGAAGATGTATCTGTATTTGTGTTGTATGGTTTATTCTGTCTTCTTTTGGCGTATATATCCGCCCACGTGTAAACTTCTCCCAGTTTGTAGTCAACGGTATCTCTTCTATATTTACGGATTTTTCTTTCATTGATTTCTTGTGTGTGTTTGGATAATTGCTCGTTGATATCTTCTAGTATCTTGTTCCAATCTTCTGGGGAAGAATTTGTTTGTAATTCGGTTTTTACCACCTCTATTTCTTTAGTTAATTCTTCCAATATGTTGGATAACTCTTCTATAATTAATAGGATTAAATCTAATGAACATTTATTCAGTATTGCGAACTAGCGGTCTTTGAATGGTTGATTGTTTTTACATAAGGATGGTTTTAGTGGAATTCTAAGTCCTCTCGGGATCCTTTGAACTTTATGATATTTTATCATGGTGCTGGCGTGTAATTTCTGATTGATTGCCTTTCTTGAGAGATAAAGTAGTTGACGTACATTTTGTTCATTTGTTCTAGAAGATGAGGATTCCGTGATGTCTTCTTGAATAAGAGCGTAGATCTTGTTCGCTGCATCATCTGGGTAAGCAAACGTGTCTGCTCTTATGTCTGTCAAGTTGGTGATTTGTTCATAAGCCATGTTTGTTGTTGTAGCGTGCTCCGTGTCTGGGTTCAGAGAAAATGTATATATCAAATGTTTTGGGCGCGTGCACTGCTTTCTTCTGAATAGGTTGAAAAGTGGTAATATAATTTATAACGTTTATTCCGTGCTCCTGGGCGTCACTCCTCTGAATGTGAGTGCACCGAAGTAAATCCTTGAGTCGCAAACCCTGAGTGAAGGGTGTATCCCCAGGGCACTGGTTAATGGGTGAAAACTCCCCGAATTTCAATAAAGTTACACTGGTTTTCAATAAAGTTGAACGTTCGCTTTATTTCATACGACGTTAGAAATTCATCTTTTTAACGGAGATGCAGTGATTAACAAGTTCTACGTTTCTCACATATCCCAATGCATTTCGGCTTGAATACAGCCTTCGTCAGGGGTTTATCTACAAAAAAATTATACAAAATGTATATTCGATACAATGTATGGTATGCACTTAATAAATAAAAGTAACAATTCAAAGTGTGTATGCGCGTTCTCATTATATAAACTCATTCTCATTGTATAAATAATATCCAAAGTGTATTTGAACCTCATAAAGGCGGTGAATGAATAACTATTCAGAGTATGCCTTGTCCCTCCTCGCTTATGTTAATAATGTCTAACATGTGCAGGTGTTTGTATTTGTCCCAAGTGTATTTAAGATTTCATGGGGACGGTAAAGTCTGCTGTGCTTGTATAGTTTTCCGCGTCGGTTAATGTGAAGAAAAAAGGGTCTTTCGACTGTGGTGCTCGTTTAAAGGTGCAGCTATGTGTGTGTTCAATGTAGTGTTGGGGTTACATGCACGTGTAACAAATGTTGTTCTTGCTAATGTTTTTGTGAGTGAATAAGTAATGTCGTCTGCTGTGGCTTATAAACATTGTGAACAATTTTAGTGATAGCTTAATACACTAGATCGCAATGATCTATCAGTGTGTTTAAAAGCTCCAGATTAATAAAGTTTTAGACTACGGGCACTTACTAGTGAGTCAACGTGATGATTTCCAAAGTTCGCTTGAACTTCGTGACAGGTTAAGTTGTCCGTGAGCGGTATCAGCGCGTCTGTAGGCGGGTAGTCACCAAGACAATTTCCCAAGCTCACTCGAAATTCGTAACGGATTGAGTGTTCCGTGTGTACGGTGTCAACGCGTCTGTGGGCGTGTAATTAAGTGTGTGTGTGTATGGAGGTCGAAATAGGACTTGGATCCTATGTGTGAAGGAAAGTAACAACAGACTATATGGATTTACTAACGTGTGGTGATTACAAACATGATGGTTCATGGGACAGGGCATTATTGATGAAAAGATGAAAATTAATCAATGAAGCATAATGTATAACTGCAAGAAAGCAATCTGTATTAGAGATAACACGTAAATTCCATACGGTCATTCATCCCGTGAGGTTTCATGGAATTCAGTAGACGGATCCAATAGTTTTTTTGTTGTAATAATGTTTTATGATTGTCTTTGCCTTCAGATTTGACGACAATTTCTAAAACAATGTACTTGAGTTGACTTATGTTATGTCCGGCTTCATGAAAATGGTTAGCTACTGTAGATTTTGCATTGTTGGTTCTGATGTTGCTTTTGTGTTCATTTATACGTATTTTTATTTTTCTTTCTGTCTGTCCTACATAAATCTTGCCGCATGGGCATTTCAAGGCATATATGGTGTTGGTCGTATCACATGTGGCTGTTACTTTCAGTTTGATGGTGTGTCCTCTCATGGGATGTGTTATTTGTGATCCCGGTATGATGTTATTACAGTTGTTGCAATTTCTGCATGCGATGGTACCTTTGTATTTGATGTGTTGATTTTGTCCAATTGGGTTCTTGATTATTTCTCCTAGGTTCTTTACTCTGGTATATGCGAATATTGGTTGGTTTTCGAAAATTTGGTTAAAGTCTGGTTCTAGACGTAGTATTGGCCAATGTTTTTTGATGATATTTTTAAACTTTTTGCTCATTGTGGAATATTTAGATACCACGGTCATACGATCTTGTTGGGTCTTTATCCTTGGTGATAACGCCATATTTCTACTGATTTTGTTATTTCTCTCTACTGCTTGTTGGAGGATATTTTCAGGATATCCTCTGGTTTCAAATCGGTGTAGCATCTCTTTGGTGCGGGTTTTCATGTTGTCAGGTTCAGATACAATCCGTTTGACTCTTAAAATTTGTGTGAATAGTAAATGATTTTTTAAGGCGTTGAGATGGTAGCTGTTGTATGATAAAGTGTTGTTTTTATCTGTCCTTTTTCTGTGGAGATCTGTTTGGAAACCTTGATTGGTTTGTGTGATGTTAACGTCCAGGAAGTTTATTGTGTGTTGTTGAATCTCAAAGGTAAACTGTAATCTTTGATCGATGGTGTTGAGTTCTTCTAGTAGTTTGATGAGAGTAGTTGTTGGTCCCTGCCACAAAATAAAGATATCATCGATGAAACGTACAAACATTTTCAAATGATCATGCCATTCTGGGTTTGTTAAGATTAATTTTTGTTCAAAATGGCCCATGAAGATATTGGCATATGTTGGGGCGGCACAATTGCCCATAGATGTGCCCGTCTTTTGTAGGTACCAGTTGGTTTTCCATTTGAAGTAGCTGTGCTGTAGTGTAAACATCAGTAATTCCATGAGAAAAATTTGTAAATCCTGATCATATTCACTTTGTAACAGTGCTTGTTCTGTGGCTTCTATGCCAAGTTGATGCGGTACAGATGTATAAAGTGATTTCACATCTACTGTACACATGATCACGGGTGATTTTGTCTCTTTGGTGACTTCATGGAATTTAATTAGAAAATCTGTGGTGTCTTTGATGTAAGTTGATAGTTTGATGACGCTGTATTGTAAGTGTCGGTCGAGGTATTTCCCCACTGGTTCGTGAATACTGTTTTTCGTGGATACTATGGGTCGAAAAGGTGGATGAGTCGGATGTTTATGTATTTTAGGCACCATGTAGATGGTGGGGCTTTTGGTATGTGTTTGAACCAAATATTTCTTGACTTTTTCATTAATAGTGCCCCTGTGGATGGCGTTCTCCACTATTTGAATGAGTACCTCTTTGATTTGTTCTGTTGGGTTGGTGTCTAATTTCATGTATGTTTCAACTCAAGTACATTGTTTTAGAAATTGTCGTCAAATCTGAAGGCAAAGACAATCATAAAACATTATTACAACGAGAAAACTATTGGATCCGTCTACTAAATACTATGAAACCTCACGGGATGAATGACCGTATGGAATTTACGTGTTATCTCTAATACAGATTGCTTTCTTGCAGTTATAAATTATGCTTCATTGATTAATTTTCATCTTTTCACCAATAATGCCCTGTCCCATGAACCATCATGTTTGTAATCTACCACACGTTAGTAAATCCATATAGTCTGTTGTTACTTTCCTTCACACATAGGATCCAAGTCCTATTTCGACCTCCATACACACACACACTTAATTACACGCCCACAGACGCGTTGACACCGTACACACGAAACACTCAATCCGTTACGAATTTCGAGTGAGCTTGGGAAATTGTCTTGGTGACTACCCGCCTACAGACGCGCTGATACCGCTCACGGACAACTTAACCCGTCACGAAGTTCAAGCGAACTTTGGAAATCATCAAGTTGACTCACTAGTAAGTGCCCGTAGTCTAAAACTTTATTAATCTGGAGCTTTTAAACACACTGATAGATCATTGCGATCTAGTGTATTAAGCTATCACTAAAATTGTTCATGCTGTTTATAAGCCACAGCAGACGACATTACTTATTCCCTCACAAAATCATTAGCAAGAACAACATTTGTTACACATGCATGTAACCCCAACACTACATTGAACACACACATAGCTGCGCCTTTAAACGAGCACCACAGTCGAAAGACCCTTTTTTCTTCACATTAACCGACGCGGAAAACTATACAAGCACAGCAGACTTTACCGTCCCCATGAAATCTTAAATACACTTGGGACAAATACAAACACCTGCACATGTTAGACATTATTAACATAAGCGAGGAGGGACAAGGCATACTCTGAATAGTTATTCATTCACCGCCTTTATGAGGTTCAAATACACTTTGGATATTATTTATACAATGAGAATGAGTTTATATAATGAGAAAGCGCATACACACTTTGAATTGTTACTTTTATTTACTAAGTGCATACCATACATTGTATCGAATATATACATTTTGTATAATTTTTTTGTAGATAAACCCCTGACGAAGGCTGTGTTCACGCCGAAATGCATTGGGATATGTGAGAAACGTAGAACTTGTTAATCACTGCATCTCCGTTAAAAAGATGAATTTCTAACGTCGTATGAAATAAAGCGAACGTTCAACTTTATTGAAAACCAGTGTAACTTTATTGAAATTCGGGGAGTTTTCACCCATTAACCAGTGCCCTGGGGACACACCCTTCACTCAGGGTTTGCGGCTCAAGGATTTACTTCGGTGCACTCACATTCAGAGGAGTGACGCCCAGGAGCACGGAATAAACGTTATAAATTATATTACCACTTTTCAACCTATTCAGAAGAAAGCAGTGCACGCGCCCAAAACATTTGATATATCCATTTTCTCTGAACCCAGACACTGAGCACGCTACAACAACAAACATGGCTTATGAACAAATCACCAACTTGACAGACATAAGAGCAGACACGTTTGCTTACCCAGATGATGCAGCGAACAAGATCTACGCTCTTATACAAGAAGACATCACGGAATCCTCATCTTCTAGAACAAATGAACAAAATGTACGTCAACTACTTTATCTCTCAAGAAAGGCAATCAATCAGAAATTACACGCCAGCACCATGATAAAATATCATAAAGCTCAAAGGATCCCGAGAGGACTTAGAATTCCACTAAAACCATCCTTATGTAAAAACAATCAACCATTCAAAGACCGCTAGTTCGCAATACTGAATAAATGTTCATTAGATTTAATCCTATTAATTATAGAAGAGTTATCCAACATATTGGAAGAATTAACTAAAGAAATAGAGGTGGTAAAAACCGAATTACAAACAAATTCTTCCCCAGAAGATTGGAACAAGATACTAGAAGATATCAACGAGCAATTATCCAAACACACACAAGAAATCAATGAAAGAAAAATCCGTAAATATAGAAGAGATACCGTTGACTACAAACTGGGAGAAGTTTACACGTGGGCGGATATATACGCCAAAAGAAGACAGAATAAACCATACAACACCAATACAGATACATCTTCATCAGAAGGAGAAGCCTCAAATATCACTAGAAAACCCACAGAATCTAACATTCCTACAACTTCTCACCCAGAAACATCCACATCGGTTCCTTTTTTAGAGGAAGACCCAGGAGGAGTCAAAGAAAAAACAAACGCACCACCTCAAACACGGATGACAACCCCCAAACTAAACAAACAGAAGAAAGGGGGGCCGAAAACGACTTAATCATCAACATCTCAGATTACCAGCTTACCAAAATCGAATCTAATGTATGACAAAAAGGAACCTCCTTCGTTCCAACAACACAGACCAACCTATTAGAGACAGAGATAAGCTTCTTTAAGCTCATGAGAAAACTTCGACTGAGACACTACTTTGCCAACGTAGTAGAACATAGAGAACCCATCAGTGAAGATCCCCTCAAAGGTTTGAAACCCAGAAGTACCTACATGGCTCCCATCAGCCATAAAAGCCTCAATACATTTGAAGCCTTGGTTAAACAAGATCTCCAGAACTTTAACTTTCAGAAACAACAGAGACAAAAAAATCTCACACAAAAGGAATGGGGAGCATTAAAAGCACTGGCTAACAGAACCAACATTACCTGCCAGAAAGCAGACAAAGGTGGCGCCCTGGTAATACTCAACACAAACTTCTATGAAGAACAAGTGGAAATTCACCTATCATATGTTGAAACATACATGAAATTAGACACCAACCCAACAGAACAAATCAAAGAGGTACTCATTCAAATAGTGGAGAACGCCATCCACAGGGGCACTATTAATGAAAAAGTCAAGAAATATTTGGTTCAAACACATCCCAAAAGCCCCACCATCTACATGGTGCCTAAAATACATAAACATCCGACTCATCCACCTTTTCGACCCATAGTATCCACGAAAAACAGTATTCACGAACCAGTGGGGAAATACCTCGACCGACACTTACAATACAGCGTCATCAAACTATCAACTTACATCAAAGACACCACAGATTTTCTAATTAAATTCCATGAAGTCACCAAAGAGACAAAATCACCCGTGATCATGTGTACAGTAGATGTGAAATCACTTTATACATCTATACCGCATCAACTTGGCATAGAAGCCACAGAACAAGCACTGTTACAAAGTGAATATGATCAGGATTTACACATTTTTCTCATGGAATTACTGATGTTTACACTACAGCACAGCTACTTCAAATGGAAAACCAATTGGTACCTACAAAAGACGGGCACATCTATGGGCAATTGTGCCGCCCCAACATATGCCAATATCTTCATGGGCCATTTTGAACAAAAATACATCTTAACAAACCCAGAATGGCATGATCATTTGAAAATGTTTGTACGTTTCATCGATGATATCTTTATTTTGTGGCAGGGACCAACAACTACTCTCATCAAACTACTAGAAGAACTCAACACCATCGATCAAAGATTACAGTTTACCTTTGAGATTCAACAACACACAATAAACTTCCTGGACGTTACCATCACAAAACCAATCAAGGTTTCCAAACAGATCTCCACAGAAAAAGTACAGATAAAAACAACACTTTATCATACAACAGCTTCCATCTCAACGCCTTAAAAAATCATTTACCATTCACACAAATTTTAAGAGTCAAACGGATTGTATCTGAACCTGACAACATGAAAACCCGCACCAAAGAGATGCTACACCGATTTGAAACCAGAGGATATCCTGAAAATATCCTCCAACAAGCAGTAGAGAGAAATAACAAAATCAGTAGAAATATGGTGTTATCACCAAGGATAAAGACCCAACAAGATCGTATGACCGTGGTATCTAAATATTCCACAATGAGCAAAAAGTTTAAAAATATCATCAAAAAACATTGGCCAATACTACGTCTAGAACCAGACTTTAACCAAATTTTCGAAAACGAACCAATATTCGCATATACCAGAGTAAAGAACCTAGGAGAAATAATCAAGAACCCAATTGGACAAAATCAACACATCAAATACAAAGGTACCATCGCATGCAGAAATTGCAACAACTGTAATAACATCATACCGGGATCACAAATAACACATCCCATGAGAGGACACACCATCAAACTGAAAGTAACAGCCACATGTGATACGACCAACACCATATATGCCTTGAAATGCCCATGCGGCAAGATTTATGTAGGACAGACACAAATAAAAATAAAAATACGTATAAATGAACACAAAAGCAACATCAGAACCAACAATGCAAAATCTACAGTAGCTAACCATTTTCATGAAGCCGGACATAACATAAGTCAACTCAAGTACATTGTTTTAGAAATTGTCGTCAAATCTGAAGGCAAAGACAATCATAAAACATTATTACAACGAGAAAACTATTGGATCCGTCTACTGAATTCCATGAAACCTCACGGGATGAATGACCGTATGGAATTTACGTGTTATCTCTAATACAGATTGCTTTCTTGCAGTTATAAATTATGCTTCATTGATTAATTTTCATCTTTTCATCAATAATGCCCTGTCCCATGAACCATCATGTTTGTAATCTACCACACGTTAGTAAATCCATATAGTCTGTTGTTACTTTCCTTCACACATAGGATCCAAGTCCTATTTCGACCTCCATACACATACACACTTAATTACACGCCCACAGACGCGTTGACACCGTACACACGGAACACTCAATCCGTTACGAATTTCGAGTGAGCTTGGGAAATTGTCTTGGTGACTACCTGCCTACAGACGCGCTGATACCGCTCACGGACAACTTAACCCGTCACGAAGTTCAAGCGAACTTTGGAAATCATCACGTTGACTCACTAGTAAGTTCCCGTAGTCTAAAACTTTATTAATCTGGAGCTTTTAAACACACTGATAGATCATTGCGATCTAGTGTATTAAGCTATCACTAAAATTGTTCACGCTGTTTATAAGCCACAGCAGACGACATTACTTATTCCCTCACAAAAACATTAGCAAGAACAACATTTGTTACACGTGCATGTAACCCCAACACTACATTGAACACACACATAGCTGCACCTTTAAACGAGCACCACAGTCGAAAGACCCTTTTTTCTTCACATTAACCGACGCGGAAAACTATACAAGCACAGCAGACTTTACCGTCCCCATGAAGTCTTAAATACACTTGGGACAAATACAAACACCTGCACATGTTAGACATTATTAACATAAGCAAGGAGGGACAAGGCATTCTCTGAATAGTTATTCATTCACCGCCTTTATGAGGTTCAAATACACTTTGGATATTATTTATACAATGAGAATGAGTTTATATAATGAGAACGCGCATACACACTTTGAATTGTTACTTTTATTTATTAAGTGCATACCATACATTGTATCGAATATACATTTTGTATCATTTTTTTGTAGATAAACCCCTGACGAAGGCTGTATTCAAGCCGAAATGCATTGGGATATGTGAGAAACGTAGAACTTGTTAATCACTGCATCTCAGTTAAAAAGATGAATTTCTAACGTCGTATGAAATAAAGCGAACGTTCAACTTTATTGAAAACCAGTGTAACTTTATTGAAATTCGGGGAGTTTTCACCCATTAACCAGTGCCCTGGAGACACACCCTTCACTCAGGGTTTGCGACTCAAAGATCTCAACTTGTGGCAGTGTTTGACAAATGCTCCATGCCTGGCCAAGGAGTGCATAGTCAGTGAAAAGTCCAGCCTGACTTGGGCAGGTGTTGCTGATCTCGGCAGCCGGAAAACAATTTTGAAGGTTTTTAGTATGATTTTATCCAGTAGATTGGCGTCTGCACCCACCATCATTTCACCTTCATATGAGAGAGAGGGTATCCGTCTTGCCTTCATTACTACAGCCAGTGGTTGGAGGTTGTACCCTCAAAGAGTTTTTACCAAAGTTAAGAATGCAAAAATTAAGGCTAAGGCTTTTTCCCTGATCACTTCCTTTATGGAGCAAACAAGGCCCTGGAGTCTATCTTGACACCCAAATAGACATATACCGATGTCTCTTCTATCATAGCTCTGTTAAAATACCATTTGCATTGATATAAGATGCAGAGATTAAACGAGATTACTTTCATTTTCTTAAGGTTAATCTCCAACCCATTGTCAGCTGCATATGTTGCCAAGTGATTGATCTTTGCAGACCCACTGTGGTGTTGCTAAGTAGAAGCAGATCGCCTGCGTATACGATGTTCAACAGCAGGATGCCACCAAGACTCTGGGCATGTATACCAAATCATCCCAACACCAGAGAAAGGTCAGATAGGAATAGATTGAATAGGAGTGGCAGAAGAACGCACCCCTGCTTTTGATCAATCGAGGTTCTCACCTCTCTTGATAAATGGGTGCCATCGCCGACATTTACCTTAACCCAGGTATCCATATAAAGCAATCTAATCACCTTTAAGAGGCTATATAGGATTCCCCACTGCTGGAGCTTTGCCCACAGTTTTTCACATAGGGCGCTGTCAAACGCTGTCTTAAAATCCATGAAACATTTATATAACTGTGTGCTAGTGGCCTTTGTCCTCCTGAGGATTAGTCCTACAGCCAGGAGGTAAGTTAGCGTACCTTGCTTCCTTGTGATCCTTGTCTGGTTCAGAGGAAGCCTACCTGTATTCAACGCCCATGCCTTTAGATATTGGATCAAGCAGTAGTGTTTAGAAATACTTGAGGTCTACATCCAGTAATGCTATTAAGCGGTAATTGCCTGGGGATGAGGCGTTTCCTCCTTTAAAATTTGGAAGCATAATTTAACCTTTCCAGCTTCCCAGGATAGACCCATCTGCCAAGATGGTATTAAACATTCAGGCCAAAAAGATGGCCCCACCACAACGCCTGCTTTTAGAAGATAGCTTGAGGGATTCCATTTGCCTGGGAGCACAGTTGGAACGGGGATTCTCGATAATTTTATTTATTGAAGAAGCTGTATACTCCAGCGGCTCAGTAAACCTTTTGCCCTAGAAGTCTCCTGAGGCCATACTGGGCCAGCCACATGGTGCGTACTTCCTGAGAAATGCAACTTTAGGTGCTTTACCTAGCTGTCCATGCTTATATGTGCATTACAAGTAGCCCTTGGGCCTTTGCTTTGATCATGGCATAACAGGGCTTTTATGGGTACCTACACACACACCCTTGATTGCTCCTTTGTTTAGATGTTCGATACTCAGTAAGGGTTTCCCCGGTAGTTATCAGATCAGGTTCACCCCGAACAAATAAACTAAGGGTTTCCACAACATCTTCTGACAGGTCTTTCCCAGAGGTTGAGCTCCACTTCAGACCCTTTAGATTTTCAGGCCTGACATCTTCCAACGTAGCCTTGCTGGCACGTGATTGAGCTTGCTAATCCCAATGGATATTATTTGTGGATGGTGGTCACTCTCCTGTTAGTGGGTGATTCTAAAAGCCTCTATCTGATTGTATAGTGGATAGTTTACCATTGTGTAATCTAAATAGGAGGCAGACTTGTAAGATAACCTAGTCCATGTTGGCGGTATATCCCCTGGTAAATGGCCGTTCAGAACAACGAGGCCGCTGCCCGAGAGCTAAGGACATCGCTCATGAAGAGCACGACGCACCGCCCGACTTACACCACATCCCTGGTGTTGCCAACAACAGCAGCCTATCGACTCTGACTCCATCATAGAGGCCTCGGCCTGCACCAGAGCTGAGGGGACTACTCTTGAAGAGCACAATGCACTGCCCCGACTCACTCCCCAGCCCTGACCTCCCCAACAATAGCATTCCGCAGCGACGCCACGCAGCTGCCTGCACCGGAGCTGAGAGCACCACTCATGAAGAGCCCGACTTACAGAGCATCCCTGATGCCTGTCGATGCCATCACTTTAACAGCGACACCGTGGAGTCATTAACCAATGTGTGTAATCTCCTGAACTTGTCAACACCGCACCGTCGTAAGGAACAGATGCATCGCCATCGCATCACCTCCCCTGCATCAGTAAGAAACCGACACATCGTCTCCCCTTCATAGCAGTAAGGAACCCTTGCCTCACCTCCCCTGTGACAGTAAGGAACCAACTCTGCACCGGCCCAGTGACTCCTCACCACCCCGACACCATGTAATGTCTTTGTTTTCTTCATTTTCCAAGGTACTGTAATCTGAGTCCATGTGACTCCACAGCCGGCCTGCTCTCTACGCTGTGAGCACCAAACTTTTGGATTAGTGTAGAAAGCTGGCTCTGTATATACTATAACAAAGTAAGGTATAGTGTGCACAGAGTCCAGTGGAACCCCAGAGGTAGGCAGAGGGAAAAGTAGATAGCACCTTACTCTCTATTTGTGGTAGTTTGGGTGAGCAGTAAGGCTTTATCAGAGGGTAATGTTAAGCATTTGTTGTACACACTCAGGTACGAAATGATGTCACACACTCAAAGACTGAAATTTTGTGAAGTGATTTACAGTTGAATTCAGGTTCAAATGCAGTTGGCTTAATTACAGGTAAGTCAACAGTTCAAAATTACTTTTCAGGTACTTTTCAGATTACTGTGCACGTTACTTTTTAAGTTACTTTTGTTAATCAGGGTGATATTCCTAGATATCCCACTGAGACATTTCCTAGACAAAAGGTAAGTAGTTCAGTTTTAGTACATTTGCAGTTTTTCAATGTTTCATACAAACCAACTCTACACTTAGAAGAATTTTCAAGGAAAAACAGTCAAAGTAAACCGGCCTGCTTTGAACACTCTAATTTTTTCAAAGTAAACGCTTCGGACCCCCAGGACACTCAGTCAAGAGCATCAAGGGGGTGCCGAGAGGCAGGGGCTGGGACAGGCGGTAGCTCGCCTCGCGGCGGACCGCCAGCTCGATCCCAAGATCCAACTACGAGCTTTTTAACTGCAGCAACTTTAATATACGCTATTGGAGCTGGAATTACCGCGGCTGCTGGCACCAGACTTGCCCTCCAATGGATCCTCGTTAAAGGATTTAAAGTGTACTCATTCCAATTACAGGGCCTCGAAAGAGTCCTGTATTGTTATTTTTCGTCACTACCTCCCCGAGTCGGGAGTGGGTAATTTGCGCGCCTGCTGCCTTCCTTGGATGTGGTAGCCGTTTCTCAGGCTCCCTCTCCGGAATCGAACCCTGATTCCCCGTTACCCGTGGTCACCATGGTAGGCACAGAAAGTACCATCGAAAGTTGATAGGGCAGACATCCGAATGTATCGTCGCAGTCAATGCAGTACCATGGAAGGAAATGAAGTTAACATTTTGCATGTAAGTACTTATTTGTGGGAGTTGGTGTTCTTAGAGTTAGAACCAGGGTTCCCCCAGGGTCGAGGATGCACTCTCAGAACACCCACAGTGGCACTAGGGCGGCCGGGTGCAGAGTGCTGAGGCCCAATGTTATCCAATGAGAGATAGAGCGCCTTCGGTTGAAGGCTGCTCATGAGCAGGCCACAAGATAGTGCGAGCAAAGCTCCTGGTGTTTGGCTTAGAACAAAAGGGGATCTGATTTAGCACTCAGGGTGCAGCCGCTGCGGTGCAGGCGCAGCCAGTTGCAGGGTGCTTTTTTGGTGTCGGGTGCCCTGTTGATTTCAAAGGGGATTCTCTGGTTGCAACAAACACTGCACGCTCGGAGACAAAGATCTTCTGGAGGTGACCACCGGTTGGAGACGTAAGTTGGGTTACCTGGGGATGTCTGGGGATGCTGGGACACCGTCGGTTGTGCCACTCAAGGCCGGGGGACGTTGGGTGCAGGGGTGTCTTTAGGCACTGGTTTTTTTTACCAGCTCCGTTTGCCGTCTGAGGTATCCTCCAGAAAGTGGCTGCAGGCATCGATTCGAGATTTCAGGCAGGTCAGAGATCAACAAATCGCAGGTCAGGATCACCGGGGAAACCTCCTCATGGTGTTGGGCCACTTGAACTCGGGCTGTGGGCGGCGGGTGCAGAGTGGTTCAGACTTGCGGATTTGGCCGGAGCCAGAGTCTGTGGGTGACAGCTTCTTGATTTGGGAAGGTAGGGCAGGTCCTCCGGGTTCTTAAGGGCTGCTGGCTGTAGGACACACCAGGATTTTGCTGGAACATTTTCGAGGTTCGTACAGGCTGGTAGGGTGGGGGCCAAGTCTGTGGGCATCCTTCTCTTCTTAGTTCAGCACGGCTTCTTCAGTTCTTCTTCACTTCTTTTGGTCGGTTCTTGTCTGAGGAGGCAAGGTTCAGGGTTGCCACTAAATACTAGATTTAGGGGTGTTACAGGTAGGTAGAATTTGGGACCAATGGGTCCCTTCCTTGGGGTGGGTACACCCCTTATTATGCCACCCTCCAGTGGGAGGGGGTAATTCGCCTCTCTCTGGTTGGCTGGTTCCCCCCATCTGCAAGATGGCGGGAACTGAGAGTTGTGCCTCACCTTGCCTCCCCCCTCAGGGGTGGGGTTGGTAAAGGTGGGCACACCTCCCTTCCTCACTTGATGTTCCTGCCAATTCTCCGACCCAAAGTGGGGATCAGAACTGGTGGGGCCAGTTTGCTGGAAGCAGCAAAGGGCTGGGTAGCTCACAAAGGCGGCAAGCCTTTGAAGTTTCCCCTTCGTTGAGCCTGCCCATCCTGGGGAGGAGGCTTGGCACCTCGTCCCAGGATGTGCATTGTTTCAGACCCCAGAGAGCAGCAGGCTCTCAACCCAGGGGTCCAGAAACAAGTCTGGAGGTTTGTGAAAGGGTATAGGTGCATTGTGACACCCCTCACAGAACTTGCCTCCAAGAAGATTCGCAAAAAGATAAACTGGACAGTTAGCTGTCAAAAGGCTTTTGACACCCTGAAGATGCCCTCTGAGTGCATTTTTCATTAAATCCCACACTGGCATTAGTGTGGGTTTAATGTGATGAGAAGTTTGATAATAAACTTTCCAGTTTTCAGTAAAGCCATCATGGTGCTGGCGAGTTCGTAATAAAAAAACTCCTAGCACCACATACTCTTAATGGCAGTACTGCATTTACAATGTCTAAGAATTGGCTTAGACACTGTAGGGGTACAGAGCTCACAAACCTGTATACCTGTATCCTCACCACTGGTATATTGCACCCAGCTAGAGTGGTGGCTTACTTATGCCAGGGCAGTGGCTTGTAGGCATGGCACACAGGGATATGTGCCACGTTGACTCTTCACTTTGTTCTGCACCAAAACACGCAACCTGCAAGGACAGTGTGTGTGTGTGTGTAAAGGTACAGGGCCTCCATAGGGGCCTTCCCTGGCCAAAGTGCCCTTGGTACCTGGGGTACCATTTACAAGGGACTAATAGGTGGCGAAAGCATACCAACTGTGTTTTGTATCGATACAGTTTAGGGAAAGAACAGAGGTCCAGGGTATCTGTTTGGCAGGAACCGAGGGCACACTCAAAGTACATCAACAATTTGGCAAAAAGTGGGGGCAACCATGCAAAAGGAGGGCACTTTCTTACAATTAGTACCTATCATGACATCAAGATACCCCCAGTTGGAGCTATTGGTTTCTAAGAGCTATACGTTTAAGTGAACTTTGCAAAAGTGATGACTTGAATTGTGTATGTTGGATTTTTGTTGATTTGGCCTTGTTTTACTCAGATAAATATTGCTATTTTTTTTAACTGGTGTGGAGTACTTTTGTGGTGTTTTTCATTGTGTGTGTGGGTGTGTGTCAATACCTTACACTTTGCCTCTGAGATAAGACTGACTGCTTATGTCAAGCTACCAAAGCAGTGAGGAGGGGTTATATTAGGTGTGTAATCCCCTTACTGTGAGTAGAGTGATGGTCCCTACTTGGACAGGGTGCAAACCACTGCTAACTAGAGACCCCATTTCCAACAACTGTTATGAAATGACATTGCTCTTTAATGGCCAGACAAATTCCTACACCTATAACATTGCAGAGACAGCAAACTGTCACAACTTGACAATTTGATGTACTTAGAATTGCCTCCGTGAGTTAATTTAATCACTGCAGAAATGACTTGAAAAAGTGGCCCCATCCTGTAAAATACTCTGCTGTATTGTGTGCATTTAGGGTAAGGCATAACCTATGAAACAATTACCAATGTGACGTGTGAAGGTTACTATTCGATTGAGAAATACATTGTTTTGAGATAGTTTGTAGTAGCATCTAGTATTAAGGGTGCCAAAAAGGACATTTTCTTGGTTCTTAAATAGTAACTAAGAGCACCAGTGTGTATCTGGTGTCTTAGTAGTGCAAACATACTCTGGCCGGGTCATTTATTTATCTATCCTTTATAATATGTCAGGATCATTTATATGGAATTATTAAGTTTTAGGTGGTTAATCAAAATCCATTTGTCGATGACTCAGAGACAGTGGTTTAGTCTCAATCTGTCAAGATTCCTCAGGCTTTCTAGTTTGAGAATGACCTGAGTGTCACTGGCATAGTTGTAGTATGTCATATTAAAGGTTTTGATGAGACCTGGTAGTAGGCTGAGGTAGACATTTAAGAGGGATGGGGTGAGGATTGATCTTTCAGGTACACCTGATGAAAGGTGGTGGTGAAAATGGAGATGCAAGATGATGCTTAATGTGTTGGAGAGACAAAATGAGATCCAGTCAAGGATGCTGTTATTTATGATAAGTTCCTATAGTCTCTCTAGACGAGAGTGGTTGCGAACTGCTCTGAATGCAGTGAATAGGACTTCTAGAAGTGGTGCAGCAATGCTATTCCTGACCTTGATGGCCTAAATGATCTTCCTAAATGGAGAGCTCTTCCAGGGCAAAACCTGTATTTTTTCTGCGGCCAGTTTGTTATCTGAAAGGCATTCACATATCAGACTGAATGCTGTTCTTTCGATCATTTTCAAAAGTACTAGTCATTTAAAATCAGTGCATAGGTGTTCACATCTGGTGGATGAAGATTGATGTTCTTAATGAGTGACCATATGTAAGATATCTTAAGTTTATGGAGAAAGTGACTGAAGATAGACATTTGCTGACTATGCTCAACATGGGCTGCGGTGGGGTAAAAGGATGTTCTTGAAGGTTTGTGCAGAGCAGGGGCCTGATGGTGAACCCGCAGGTCCATTGGCCTATCCAGATCATGGCAGTCTCAGACAGAAACTTATTTGACGGAAGCAAGGGTTTGAAGTCTTTTGGTCAATGCATTCCTATTTTTCTCGGCCTTGGTATGCTGTGAACCTGTAAAGGTAGGGAGATTATGTTCTTGCACCTTTGTGTTGGTCACAATGTAGCAATTGTGGAGATATAAATGTCTTGAAACTGAGGTGTTTTAGCTGTGGTTCACTAAGGGTTACATAGTTCTGTGAGGAACCTGACGAGTTCCCTTATGGAGCTCTTAGTATTGAGGTTTGGGGTGAGCAGTACAGCATTTTTCATTTCTTGGTGGAGGATTTGCAAATCTTCTTGAGGCATGTTTCATGATTTCTTTGGTTGGCCTTGGAGTGTAGTCATTTGTGATTTAATGTTCCGTATTCTTTCATTGATCTAAGGTATCTTAGGTCGCAGTTCAGGGTGCCTGGTTGCATTGTGCCTGATGTGCTTGTTTAAGGTTTCAGAGAGCATATTGTACAGTTGAATCTTTTATCTGATCAAGTAGTGAGAAAGGTGACAATCAAGTTGTGAGACGGTGAGTTTACTCAAGTGTCTGTAAGTCATTGAAGTCAGTGTTGTGGTAGTCTTTGTTCTGAAGGAGAGCTTAAGGCTGAAATTAATGAGGTGGTAGTTGTTCCCTACATTACATCCACTCCCTGTGATCCTGATGAGTCATTGTAAGGTGAACTTTGTAACAAGTGTGTGGCCAACTGTGTGTTTAGTCCTTGCAACAATTTGACAGAAGTTGAAAGGCTCCAGATTTGTTGTAATAGTTATTGGATGTGACAGGAAGGTTGGTGAAACAAAATGTTCAAGTTACCCACAATGCTAAGGAGCATATGGTTTAGCGAGATGGCTAAGACATCAAAGGCATCAGTAGCAACTTCATATGTCACCAGTGGTATGTAGGTGTGTCAAGACTATGTCGTCACTGTTGAAAATTGTTAATCATTCCTTGTAGATAACTGCAACATATCCTATGGCTTTTCCCTGACATTTACATGTAAAGATTGGTCATCCTAACGGGATTGCCTCCTGGACTATTGGTCAATTGTTGTCATCGACACAAGTTTTGGTTATAAAGAGTAGATCTGTTTTTGAGTCCGATATAAGGTTAAAGATATTTTAACGGTTCTTGCTATTGGAGATGCATTTGTCAGCAGACAAATCAAGAGAGGTGGTAGATCAGAGCAGGTAGAAAGAGGAAAGGAAATTGCCTAAGAAGGAGTATAGACCATAATAAGGAAGAGGAGGGGCATGACAAAGATGAGAGGGTGAAGTACAAGCTAGCAGAGAGAGAATTGGGAAGGTGAAGAATAAGAAGAGGTGGAGTAGGGTGAGTGTGCTACTTCCTGCTCAATGAAGTGGAGTAAAGACTGAACTGGTTTAGTGGGGTCAAGCAAACATTGGGGTTAGTGTGTGAGAAGGTAGGAGGTTGGGTAGAGGGCTTAGTAGGTATAGACAGTTAAGGGTTATAAGAGAAAGCATTGGAGAACAGAAAGTGAAACGTGAGGAGAGAGGGTTTGCATGTAAGAGGAAGGAAAGGGATGCTATAGGCACAGATTCTCTGCCAGGGAAAAGTCTAGATAAATAGTTTAAAGTTAGTTTTAACTTAGCTTCAAAATCGAATTCAATGGTGACATTAGAATTTTGATAATCTTAGTTTAAAAGTACCTTTAAGAAAGTGTACTTGGTGTCACCTAAGATAAAACAGTTTAGAATTGGTTTGTCCTGTCCACTAACAACCTTGCTCCTGAAGGACAATAGCTTGGCCTTGGACCCAGGAAGGCAGTGGTGTTGTCATGCAGCATCTTATTTTAGGGGTCTTGGAAAGATTTGCAGTAACAGAAGATAAGACGCGCTGGAAGGGAGATAGGGATTCACTAAGAAAGTAATCAGGATTGGTTTTAGGGAATTCTCCAGTCACTTGCTAGTGCAAAGGATAAGACTGACACTTTTTCTGCACTTTCTCAGAATATTACTGAACCTGTGAAAAAACATCTTGAAGAAAGAAGACCAAAGGACGTCCTGCGACTGAAACTGCTCTCAAGTGGTCAATTGGTTGTCCTCTTGTTATCTCTTGCAGGGACATAAAAATCTGAAAGACTCCAATAGGGCCCAGCTAACCACTGAGCCTGCAGGGGCAGTGGCAAAAGAGAGACATGGTGCCTGGAAGTGTTTCCTTCACGCTTGTGGGCTTCAGGAGTGACCAGGAGGATATTTTCCGGTAATTGGAGAAAGGTGAGACTTGCTAATTTTTTCCACTTCCAAAGGGTTAGGTATTGAGGCTTCCTGAGGGATGGTGCGCCATTGGCTGTCAAGAAAACCCTGTTAATCTCACTCAGACCTTTTTACTTTGATGAAAACAGATCCACTGGAACCTCAAAGTAAATATATCCGGCCATGTGGCACTGTGCCTGGCTACAGCTTACAGCTTTGCACTGCTGTTGGAATTTGTGAACCAAAAAAGTGAGTTAGCCCAAAGGTAAAATATTTAACAGGGGCTAGAAGGTAAGTCTATCCAGTGGTGAATCGATGCCAGTCGTTATGAAATCAAGCTTTGTCTCTATCTGAGAATTTGATGCTAAAACCATTGGCTTCAGTGGAAGATCAAACACATATAGGTCTTTGAGGGACCCTTGCTGGTTAAGCTTTGGACCTTGCACTTTTGGAAGAGTTTGAGCTCCAAAACGTAGAGTAAGCCTCAAGCTAAAAAATTGATAGTGTGACCCACTTGGTGCATTTGACTTCTGCCCTATCGCGAGTGGTCTCAAATCAGGCCTCAGTACTGGTCAACCACGAACTGATACTTTGCATTGCCACTTCAATTTTTATAGGTGCTTTTTGCCATAAAGGTATAGAAATGTATTTCTTGGGTACCCCTCAAATGATTTTAATCGTTTTTCTCTATTTCTCATTAAATTTGTCTCTATTTTTCCAAGTTGGTTTGGGAATTTATTGTGTTGTGTTCCTGACTTTAATATTGTTAGTACTTCATGAACTTAACACTCGTTGTCGGTGGAATTGCCTGCAGCTTTTGCAACAGCTACTAGAGGTTGAGCAGAGACTATTTAAGAGCTGTCTTTTAGTATAACCAGACTATATTCGATAGGGGTGTTTCCCTCTCAAATGAATAATTCAATTTCCGACAATATGCAAATAAATCTTAGCAACATACCAAAAGGGAAAGTCAAGTGTGGTTCCAAGAGCAAGTTTGCATAAGAACTTAAGACTTTACCTTTTTCACAGTCCAAAGTCAGCCTCAATCACTAGCTGGTGGATGCATGAGGCAAGGATCCCTATATAATCAGCAGCTCATTGGCAGCTCAGTCCTACAGCGGCAGTGACAGACAGCCAAGGAAATTGTGTAATGAGGGTGGATAGGGAGAATGCATTTGTTTAATGAATAAGTTCATGGAAAGAGCACCCATAGGCCAGTGCAGGGCACCTCTTTCTGTGCTTTGTGCCGCCACATTTTTAGGTGGAAAGTGGTTCCAAAGTCAATTAATGGGCTTGTTTGGTGAAAGGGACAGAAGTCACGTTTTTGGACACTTCCCTGCCTACCATCTCAGCAGTGCTCCAAAATTGTTTTAAATGCTCCTCTGGCTGGTACCTACGTTTTTGTTTTTTCATTTTCTGACAAGTGTCTATGGGCATATTTTAAAGATCAAACATGTCACGCTCCGAAAAGACACAGAAACCTAGGGGTGTATTTACAAAGAAAGTGACAGAGTGCGGAGTTCTCCTTCTTGGCTTAATGCTGCGTTCCGCCACTTTCAAATGGAAGGGTGGCACCGTATTTACAACATTACGGTGCAGCCCTGTGTTTACCTATGTGCTGGGGCTAATTATAGCTGCCTGGCGGAAATGCAGGCACCCTTGCACCATAGTGCAAGGGTGCCTGCTTTGTGAGAATTATTGTTTATGTACAGGAAGGTGTCCGTTCCTGCACATAAATAATCTTAAATGGTGATTTGTAACTTTTATGTGTGCTGCTTTGTGCAGCACACATAAAAGTTGCAACTCGTCATTTTCCTGCACATAAACAATCATGCATGGCGTTTTTCTGTTTTTATGTGTTCTTCACAATGCAGCACACATGGAAACAGAAAAATCAAGGAGCAATAAAGCATTTCTCTTCGTTTCGCCATGTTAAGATCATGTTTTTTTTTGTCTTAATTTTAGCGCTGCCCCATATTTACACCACCCTTGTAAATATGGGGCAGTGTCAAAATCAATGGGTGTTGAGGCGGAACGCCGTCCGCAACACCCATTGCCCTCCCCTTTCATGCTAAGTATAGCGTGAAAGGGTGCCTTATTCACAAGACGGCTTTAAACCTTGTAAATAAGGTGAAGCCTGTATCACCAAAGGAACTCAGAAAAAAGTAACGTTCCTGTGTCGATGAGAGCTTGTAAATATGCCCCTTAATGTCATGCTGTGTTCATGGTCAGTGCTGGGCAAGCGCACATATTTTATTATGGAGTATTTGTTCACAGATGACATGTGTAAAGAAAATGAATACCAAAACAAACTGGCATATTCTTTGGTCTCAATGTTGCATGAACAATGCAATTTTTGCAAAAACTAGCTACTAAACAGAAAAGAGGTAGATCAAGCCTGTTTTGAGTTCCACGCCTATTAAATAAAGTGGGAGTGCTTGTATTATTTACGTGGGCTGGGAGTTGGCTCAATTTTTATTTTGTAATAAAATCTTTTTTCTGGAAACCAGATGTTTATGAATATCCCTCTCATTTGTAACATTCCATTCCGTGCTGTAGGACTGTTTTAAGAACAGAAGTGTCTTATCCGTGTGCCAGGAAATAAGGGTTTATTTTAAAGCCTTCTTTATGCTTATGCGGGTGTCGGTTGCAGTGTTGTAGTATTCTGTGCTTTGGTAGTTTGTTTTTGGAAAACTGCACTATGACAACTAGTCTGTTTTCATGCCCTCAAGATGCCTACACGGTCAGCAGATAAACCTCTTCTGATCTCAGTGCCCAGTCAGTGTGTCTGCTGGGGAGTGGGAGGAGAGAAGAGGAGGGTGGGAAGTGATATTCTGTTTCAAAACATTAGTACCAGTAAATGGTAAGCAGTGAATGGTAAAATGTTATTCTTAAACGAAGGAACAGCGAATAGTGCGTGACTAGTAGTGATACACAAAAGTTGGGAGCCTGGAGTACAAACAAGAAAACAATGACGCAATGCCACAGGTGGCTATATAGGACTTGAACATGACTTACATAAACTTACCCAGTGATACAGAAGGCGAAGTACACAAAATAAAAGGGTAGGTTAAGCATGTCTAGCAAAGCATCATTTACTGATAGTCCATGTATCTACACATCTCAGTGAAGTACACAAAATAAAAAGGTTAGGTTAAGCATGTCTAGCAAAGCATAATTTACTGATAGTCCATGTATCTACACAACTCAGTGAAGTACACAAAATAAAAAGGTTAGGTTAAGCATTTCTAGCAAAGCATAATATACTGATAGTCCATTTATCTACACAACTTAGTGAAGTACACAAAATAAAAAGGTTACGTTAAGCATGTCTCGCAAAGCATCATTTACTGATAGTCCATGTATCTACACAACTCAGTGAAGTACACAAAATAAAAAGGTTAGGATAAGCATGTCTAGCAAAGCATCATTTACTGATAGTCCATGTATCTACACAACTCAGTGAAGTACACAAAATAAAAAGGTTAGGTTAAGCATGTCTAGCAAAGCATCATTTACTGATAGTCCATGTATCTACACATCTCAGTGAAGTACACAAAATAAAAAGGGTAGGTTAAGCATGTCTAGCAAAGCATCATTTACTGATAGTCCATGTATCTACACAAGTCAGTGAAGTACACAAAATAAAAAGGCAAGGTTAAGCATGTCTAGCAAAGCATCATTTACTGATAGTCCATGTATCTACACATCTCAGTGAAGTACACAAAATAAAAAGGGTAGGTTAAGCATGTCTAGCAAAGCATCATTTACTGATAGTCCATGTATCTACAAAAGTCAGTGAAGTACACAAAATAAAAAGGCAAGGTTAAGCATGTCTAGCAAAGCATCATTTACTGATAGTCCATGTATCTACACAACTCTGTGAAGTGCACAAAATAAAAAGGTTAGGTTAAGCATGTCTAGCAAAGCATCATTTACTGATAGTCCATGTATCTACACATCTCAGTGAAGTACACAAAATAAAAAGGTTAGGTTAAGCATGTATAGCAAAGCATCATTTACTGATAGTCCATGTATCTACACATCTCAGTGAAGTACACAAAATAAAAAGGTTAGGTTAAGCATGTCTCGTAAAGCATCATTTACTGATAGTCCATGTATCTACACATCTCAGTGAAGTACACAAAATAAAAAGGTTAGGTTAAGCATGTATAGCAAAGCATCATTTACTGATAGTCCATGTATCTACACAACTCTGTGAAGTACACAAATTAAAAAGGTTAGGTTAAGCATGTCTAGCAAAGCATCATTTACTGATAGTCCATGTATCTACACAACTCAGTGAAGTACACAAAATAAAACGGTTAGGTTAAGCATGTCTAGCAAAGCATCATTTAATGATAGGCCATGTATCTACACAACTCAGTGAAGTACACAAAATTAAAAGGTTAGGTTAAGCATGTCTAACAAAGCATCATTTACTGATATTCCATGTATCTACACATCTCTGTGAAATACACAAAATAAAAAGGTTAGGTTAAGCATGTCTAGCAAAGCATCATTTACTTATAGTCCATGTATCTACACAACTCAGTGAAGTACACACAATAAAAAGGTTAGGTTAAGCATGTATAGCAAAGCATCATTTACTGATAGTGCATGTATCTACACAACTGTGTGAAGTACACAAATTAAAAAGGTTAGGTTAAGCATGTCTAGCAAAGCATCATTTACTGATAGTCCATGTTTCTACACAACTCTGTGAAGTACACAAAATAAAAAAGGTTAGGTTAAGCATGTCTAGCAAAGCATCATTTACTGATAGTCCATGTATCTACACAACTCAGTGAAGTACACAAAATAAAAAGGTTAGGTTAAGCACGTCTAGCAAAGCATCATTTACTGATAGTCCATGTATCTACACAACTCAGTGAAGTACACAAAATAAAAAGGTTAGGTTAAGCATGTCTAGCAAAGCATCATTTAATGATAGGCCATGTATCTACACAACTCAGTGAAGTACGCAAAATAAAAAGGTTAGGTTAAGCATGTCTAACAAAGCATCATTTACTGATAGTCCATGTATCTACACATCTCTGTGAAGTACACAAAATAAAAAGGTTAGGTTAAGCATGTCTAGCAAAGCATCATTTACTGATAGTCCATGTATCTACACAACTCAGTGAAGTACACAAAATAAAAAGGTTAGGTTAAGCATGTCTAGCAAAGCATCATTTACTGATAGTCCATGTATCTACACAACTCAGTGAAATACACAAAATAAAAAGGGATTGATGATGGCTCGCAGAACCCTTTATGGCTTAAGTCCCAGCTACCTTACTAAGAGACACTCACATTACCACTCTACCAGAACGCTGCAATCTTCTGATTCATTGCTGGTGCCAAAAGCTATAAGGAAGAAATAGGGAGGCTCTTCCTTCTCTGCGCAGGCCGCATCTGGCTGGGATGCCCCTCTCCTGTAAGATTTTGCGACTAAGGATGAAGGTTCCTTTAAGTGCATCTGTTTAGTACTGCATTCTAATATATAATCTATTTACTGGAACAGCGGTCAACGAGCCTTTAGCGACAGGACACTCTATAGAGTAGCTTTGTACTGATATGATATGATTTGGTTTGATTCATGAGTCCCCTCTATAAAGTAGGTCAATTTTATTTTTTGGATTATTTACACCGAAGATCTCAGGGCCTGCTCAATACAGGTTTGTTAGAATCCACATTGGCTCTCCTAAATCACTTCAATTTAGTTTAACCATGCAAATGTAGATCATTAGGATATTTTGATAATCTAATATGGAGCAGGCCCTCATAGGCATCTAATTATCGAGCTCTGGGCTTCTTTATTCTCAATTCTTAGTGTAATTCTTATATTACATGGAGCTTGTTCTTACCCATCTAGATGGAGGTAAGTCTATTTATGCAGGCGTCCCAAAATCTTAAATTGCACCTTTCGATCCATCCTGCATTTGGCTGCCTAGCTGGTCACAGAAGAAATCTGATGACATCTCTACCATCCTAAGACACCTTTATTTGCTCCCACTTGAAGCTAGAATAGCGTTCAAGATTTCCTCAGTAATCCATAAATCAATATACCCTGGTCTCCCTTCATACATGAAGAACAAACTTAAATTCACCAGTGGACAAGGAAGATTTATAGGCGAAATCCGTCTAATTTTATGTAACTCTACAAATTCCAATAACCAACAAAAAGTAAAACATCTAAACTGGCCTTCCCTTGTCAAACCCCAAAACCGTGGAGCTCAACTCTGGGCAACATCTGCCTAAATCTTGAGATTTGTGCATTACAAAAAAATTTGAAAAATCACTGTGTTACCTGTAAAGCTCTCAGCTGCTCCTGTGGCAATATCCACCCTACAGAAATAATTTAAATAACCAAATAAATAGAAATAATAAATAAATAAAATAATAAACTGTCTAGGGTCCACAAACAGTAGCTGACCTGGATTTCTACAGGTGCCCTGTTGGGCTGTGGTGAGGAAATTGCACTAGCTCTACAAAAACCTGCTTCAGCGCTTGGCGCTAATGATCGACAAGGCACTTGGGACCAATGCATTTTTTAGACAAAATTGTTTAAACCTCTCTCCAATATAAAAGGGAGGAGATAGACTATGTTGTTTTTGCTTAAAAAGTAGGGTGAATTAATCATGGAGAACCTTCACCTTGTTAGTGTTGGGTGGGGGATCTTTGATCACACAGGTCAGATATGCACTATAAATTTGATTTTATGATCGACTTTGACTCGACTAAAATGAACCCTTGATCACAAGAACATAGGCAGAAACTACAGAGTGAGTGAGATTGTTATCATGCATTGTCTAGATGTCATAAAACCATTGGTAGACACCATTCACCATAGTACACCACCATATCAGTGACTATAGGCTGGACGGGTGATTTATGGCAAACCAGCTTTAGAGGGGCAGATGTTAATTTCACTAGTATAGCAATATGGCTTTTGGAGCATCGCTTTGACCTAAAATCACGTAAAGTATTAAAAACACTTCTGATACAATAGAATAAAGACATTTTAGGTAATGGAGAAAATCTGCATACAAGTTTATAGGGCTATGATTAACCCAAGCAATATTTGATCACCTTACTGACAAGGGCGAACTATTTGAACAATATGGCTATTCCTGAATTGATAAAAGACACTAAGGAAAAGGGAAACAATTACAGTAAATTAAACAAGCATTAGCAATGCAATAGGTCTCGCGTTTGTTAGAGTTTAAGCTATTGGCATTGTAAATGACAATGTCTTTCATTTATGTGTTTTGCAAATGAACACATATATAAAAGGCATTGTTATTTCTAATACCAATAGCTCAAAGTCTCGCAAATGCGAGACTACTTTAATGGTGGCTGCGCACCTTACTTTAGACGCTGCTCGCTGTATTCAGGTTACAGTGAGCCACGTCTAAAGAAAGGGTTGCAGCCACCATTAAAGTGAAAAGCGTTACAACAAACAAATCATGGACGGAATGCTGACAATGCAGACATTCTCCCCCAGTCAAGAGATCTAGGTTAAATCCATCGTTCTTTTGCCCACTACGCCACCCCAGTTTAGACATGGCCATATGCAAATCAGTCTTGACCCTGTGCCTCATGGGAACAGTCCAGCCCGAACTGCCAAGCCATGTCTTCCCTGGACCGGAATCAAGCATCCTAGGACCGGTTTCTGGCTATCAGCCGTCATCAGCCAGGATAGCTTGACTCCAGTGGCATAGTGAGCACGGGACCCACGTCTGGGCATACCCATCCCACTTAGGGCGAAAAGCGTTACAACAAACAAATGATGGACGGAATGCTGACAATGCAGACATTCTCCCACAGTCAAGAGATCTGGGTTAAATCCATCGTTCTTTTGCCCACTATGCCACCCCAGTTTAGACATGGCCATATGCAAATCAGTCTTGACCCTGTGCCTCATGGGAACAGTCCAGCCCGAACTGCCAAGCCATGTCTTCCCTGGACCGGAATCAAGCATCCTAGGACCGGTTTCTGGCTATCAGCCGTCATCAGCCAGGATAGCTTGACTCCAGTGGCGTAGTGAGCACGGGACCCACGTCTGGGCATACCCATCCCACTTAGGGCGAAAAGCGTTACAACAAACAAATGATGGACGGAATGCTAACAATGCAGACATTCTCCCACAGTCAAGAGATCTGGGTTAAATCCATCGTTCTTTTGCCCACTACGCCACCCCAGTTTAGACATGGCCATATGCAAATCAGTCTTGACCCTGTGCCTCATGGGAACAGTCCAGCCCGAACTGCCAAGCCATGTCTTCCCTGGACCGGAATCAAGCATCCTAGGACCGGTTTCTGGCTATCAGCCGTCATCAGCCAGGATAGCTTGACTCCAGTGGCATAGTGAGCATGGAGGGCGAAAAGCGTTCTAACAAACAAATGATGGACGGAATGCTGACAATGCAGACATTCTCCCCCAGTCAAGAGATCTGGGTTAAATCCATCTTTCTTTTGCCCACTCAGCCACCCCAGTTTAGACATGGCCATATGCAAATCAGTCTTGACCCTGTGCCTCATGGGAACAGTCCAGCCCGAACTGCCAAGCCATGTCTTCCCTGGACCGGAATCAAGCATCCTAGGACCGGTTTCTGGCTATCAGCCGTCATCAGCCAGTATAGCTTGACTCCAGTGGCGTAGTGAGCACGGGACCCACGTCTGGGCATAAAAATCCCACTAAGGGCGAAAAGCGTTACAACAAACAAATGATGGACGGAATGCTGACAATGCAGACATTCTCCCCCAGTCAAGAGATCTGGGTTAAATCCATCGTTCTTTTGCCCACTACGCCACCCCAGTTCAGACATGGCCATATGCAAATCAGTCTTGACCCTGTGCCTCATGGGAACAGTCCAGCCCGAACTGCCAAGCCATGTCTTCCCTGGACCGGGATCAAGCATCCTAGGACCGGTTTCTGGCTATCAGCTGTCATCAGCCAGCATAGCTTGACTCCAGTGGCGTAGTGAGCACGGGACCCACGTCTGGGCATACCCATCCCACTAAGGGCGAAAAGCGTTACAACAAACAAATGATGAACGGAATGCTGACAATGCAGACATTCTCCCCCAGTCAAGAGATCTGGGTTAAATCCATCGTTCTTTTGCCCACTACGCCACCCCAGTTCAGACATGGCCATATGCAAATCAGTGTTGACCCTGTGCCTCATGAGAACAGTCCAGCCCGAACTGCCAAGCCATGTCTTCCCTGGACCGGAATCAAGCATCCTAGGACCGGTTTCTGGCTATCAGCCGTCATCAGCCAGCGGGCGTCCGCGCATGCGCATTTGTGAGGAAGAAGTTGCGGTTGCACCAGGAAGTGGGAGCCCCGGGACGCCGCACCTCAGGTAAGGAATTTTCATACTTTAAAATAGTTAAAATTATTTTCAAAGGAGGGTTGGCGGGCGGGTGGCGGGTGGCGGGCAGCTCTGCTCTGCCGCGCCGTGTGCGTAGTGCAAAAACAACAGTTGATGGACAGAATGCAGAACAATGTCATACATTCACCCCAGTACAGAGATCTGGGCCTAAATCCATCGCTTTTTTGCTCACCATGCCATTCCAGTTTGAACCCAGCCATACGCAAATCAGTCCAGACCCTGTGCCTCATGGGAACAGTCCAGCCCGAACCGCTAAGCCAGGTCCTCCCTGGACTGGAACCAAGCATCCCAGGACCGGCTTCGGGGCCTCACCCCTCTTCAGCCAGGATAGCTTGATTCCAGTGGCATGGAGAGCACGGGACCCACGTCTGAGCATACCCGTCCCACTCGGGGTGACAAATGCAAAAACAACAGTTGATGGACAGAATGCAGAACAATGTCATACATTCACCCCAGTACAGAGATCTGGGCCTAAATCCATCGCTTTTTTGCTCACCATGCCATTCCAGTTTTAACCCAGCCATACGCAAATCAGTCCTGACCCTGTGCCTCATGGGAACAGTCCAGCCCGAACCGCCAAGCCAGGTCCTCCCTGGACTGGAACCAAGCATCCCAGGACCGGCTTCGGGGCCTCACCCCTCTTCAGCCAGGATAGCTTGATTCCAGTGGCATGGAGAGCACGGGACCCACGTCTGAGCATACCCGTCCCACTCGGGGTGACAAATGCAAAAACAACAGTTGATGGACAGAATGCAGAACAATGTCATACATTCACCCCAGTACAGAGATCTGGGCCTAAATCCATCGCTTTTTTGCTCACCATGCCATTCCAGTTTGAACCCAGCCATACGCAAATCAGTCCAGACCCTGTGCCTCATGGGAACACTCCAGCCCGAACCGCCAAGCCAGGTCCTCCCTGGACTGGAACCAAGCATCCCAGGACCGGCTTCGGGGCCTCACCCCTCTTCAGCCAGGATAGCTTGATTCCAGTGGCATGGAGAGCACGGGACCCACGTCTGAGCATACCCGTCCCACTCGAATGACAAATGCAAAAACAAGTTGATGGACAGAATGCAGAACAATGTCATACATTCACCCCAGTACAGAGATCTGGGCCTAAATCCATCGCTTTTTTGCTCACCATGCCATTCCAGTTTGAACCCAGCCATACGCAAATCAGTCCTGACCCTGTGCCTCATGGGAACAGTCCAGCCCGAACCGCCAAGCCAGGTCCTCCCTGGACTGGAACCAAGCATCCCAGGACCGGCTTCGGGGCCTCACCCCTCTTCAGCCAGGATAGCTTGATTCCAGTGGCATGGAGAGCACGGGACCCACGTCTGAGCATACCCGTCCCACTCGGGGTGACAAATGCAAAAACAACAGTTGATGGACAGAATGCAGAACAATGTCATACATTCACCCCAGTACACAGATCTGGGCCTAAATCCATCGCTTTTTTGCTCACCATGCCATTCCAGTTTGAACCCAGCCATACGCAAATCAGTCCTGACCCTGTGCCTCATGGGAACAGTCCAGCCCGAACCGCCAAGCCAGGTCCTCCCTGGACTGGAACCAAGCATCCCAGGACCGGCTTCGGGGCCTCACCCCTCTTCAGCGAGGATAGCTTGATTCCAGTGGCATGGAGAGCACGGGACCCACGTCTGAGCATACCCGTCCCACTCGGGGTGACAAATGCAAAAACAACAGTTGATGGACAGAATGCAGAACAATGTCATACATTCACCCCAGTACAGAGATCTGGGCCTAAATCCATCGCTTTTTTGCTCACCATGCCATTCCAGTTTGAACCCAGCCATACGCAAATCAGTCCAGACCCTGTGCCTCATGGGAACAGTCCAGCCCGAACCGCCAAGCCAGGTCCTCCCTGGACTGGAACCAAGCATCCCAGGACCGGCTTCGGGGCCTCACCCCTCTTCAGCCAGGATAGCTTGATTCCAGTGGCATGGAGAACACGGGACCCACGTCTGAGCATACCCGTCCCACTCGGGGTGACAAATGCAAAAACAACAGTTGATGGACAGAATGCAGAACAATGTCATACATTCACCCCAGTACAGAGATCTGGGCCTAAATCCATCGCTTTTTTGCTCACCATGCCATTCCAGTTTGAACCCAGCCATACGCAAATCAGTCCTGACCCTGTGCCTCATGGGAACAGTCCAGCCCGAACCGCCAAGCCAGGTCCTCCCTGGACTGGAACCTTGCATCCCAGGACCGGCTTCGGGGCCTCACCCCTCTTCAGCCAGGATAGCTTGATTCCAGTGGCATGGAGAGCACGGGAACCACGTCTGAGCATACCCGTCCCACTCGGGGTGACAAATGCAAAAACAACAGTTGATGGACAGAATGCAGAACAATGTCATACATTCACCCCAGTACACAGATCTGGGCCTAAATCCATGGTTTTTTTGCTCACCATGCCATTCCAGTTTCAACCCAGCCATACGCAAATCAGTCCTGACCCTGTGCCTCATGGGAACAGTCCAGCCAGAACCGCCAAGCCAGGTCCTCCCTGGACTGGAATCAAGCATCCCAGGACCGGCTTTGGGGCCTCACCCCTCTTCAGCCAGGAGAGCTTGATTTCAGTGGCATGGAGAGCACGGGACCCACGTCTGAGCATACCCGTCCCACTCGGGGTGACAAATGCAAAAACAACAGTTGATGGACAGAATGCAGAACAATGTCATACATTCACCCCAGTACAGAGATCTGGGCCTAAATCCATCGCTTTTTTGCTCACCATGCCATTCCAGTTTGAACCCAGCCATACGCAAATCAGTCCTGACCCTGTGCCTCATGGGACCAGTCCAGCCCAAACCGCCAAGCAAGGTCCTCCCTGGACTGGAACCAAGCATCCCAGGACCGGCTTCAGGGCCTCACCCCTCTTCAGCCAGGATAGCTTGATTCCAGTGGCATGGAGAGCACGGGACCCACGTCTGAGCATACCCGTCCCACTCGGGGTGACAAATGCAAAAACAACAGTTGATGGACAGAATGCAGAACAATGTCATACATTCACCCCAGTACAGAGATCTGGGCCTAAATCCAACGCTTTTTTGCTCACCATGCCATTCCAGTTTGAACCCAGCCATACGCAAATCAGTCCCGACCCTGTGCCTCATGGGAACAGTCCAGCCCGAACCGCCAAGCCAGGTCCTCCCTGGACTGGAACCAAGCATCCCAGGACCGGCTTCGGGGCCTCACCCCTCTTCAGCCAGGATAGCTTGATTCCAGTGGCATGGAGAACACGGGACCCACGTCTGAGCATACCCGTCCCACTCGGGGTGAGAAATGCAAAAACAACAGTTGATGGACAGAATGCAGAACAATGTCATACATTCACCCCAGTACAGATATCTGGGACTAAATCCATCGCTTTTTTGCTCACCATGCCATTCCAGTTTGAAACCAGCCATACGCAAATCAGTCCTGACCCTGTGCCTCATGGGAACAGTCCAGCCCGAACCGCCAAGCCAGGTCCTCCCTGGACTGGAACCAAGCATCCAAGGACCAGCTTTGGGGCCTCGCCCCTCTTCAGCCAGGATAGCTTGATTCCAGTGGCATGGAGAGCACGGGACCCACGTCTGAGCATACCCGTCCCACTCGGGGTGACAAATGCAAAAACAACAGTTGATGGACAGAATGCAGAACAATGTCATACATTCACCCCAGTACAGAGATCTGGGCCTAAATCCATCGCTTTTTTGCTCACCATGCCATTCCAGTTTGAACCCAGCCATACGCAAATCAGTCCTAACCCTTTGCCTCATGGGAACAGTCCAGCCCGAACCGACAAGCCAGGTCCTCCCTGGACTGGAACCAAGCATCCCAGGACCGGCTTCGGGGCCTCACCCCTCTTCAGCCAGGATAGCTTGATTCCAGTGGCATGGAGAGCACGGGGCCCACGTCTGAGCATACCCGTCCCACTCGGGGTGACAAATGCAAAAACAACAGTTGATGGACAGAATGCAGAACAATGTCATACATTCACCCCAGTACAGAGATCTGGGCCTAAATCCATCACTTTTTTGCTCACCATGCCATTTCAGTTTGAAACCAGCCATACGCAAATCAGTCCTGACCCTGTGCCTCATGGGAACAGTCCAGCCCGAACCGCCCAGCCAGGTCCTCCCTGGACTGGAACCAAGCATCCCAGGACCGGCTTCGGGGCCTCACCCCTCTTCAGGCAGGATAGCTTCATTCCAGTGGCATGGAGAGCACGGGACCCACGTCTGAGCATACCCGTCCCACTCGGGGTGACAAATGCAAAAACATCAGTTGATGGACAGAATGCAGAACAATGTCATACATTCACCCCAGTACAGAGATCTGGGCCTAAATCCATCGCTTTTTTGCTCACCATGCCATTCCAGTTTGAACCCAGCCATACGCAAATCAGTCCTGACCCTGTGCCTCATGGGAACAGTCCAGCCCGAACCACCAAGCCAGGTCCTCCCTGGACTGGAACCGAGCATTCCAGGTCCGGCTTCGGGGCCTCACCCCTCTTCAGCCAGGATAGCTTGATTCCAGTGGCATGGAGAACACGGGACCCACGTCTGAGCATACCCGTCCCACTCGGGGTGACAAATGCAAAAACAACAGATGATGGACAGAATGCAGAACAATGTCATACATTCACCCCAGTACAGAGATCTGGGCCTAAATCCATCGCTTTTTTGCTCACCATGCCATTCCAGTTTGAACCCAGCCATACTCAAATCAGTCCTGACCCTGTGCCTCATGGGAACAGTCCAGCCCGAACCACCAAGCCAGGTCCTCCCTGGACTGGAACCAAGCATCCCAGGACCGGCTTCGGGGCCTCACCCCTCTTCAGCCAGGATAGCTTGATTCCTGTGGCATGGAGAGCACGGGACCCACGTCTGAGCATACCCGTCCCACTCGGGGTGACAAATACAAAAACAACAGTTGATGGACAGAATGCAGAACAATGTCATACATTCACCCCAGTACAGAGATCTGGGCCTAAATCCATCGCTTTTTTGCTCACCATGCCATTCCAGTTTGAACCCAGCCATACGCAAATCAGTCCTGACCCTGTGCCTCATTGGAACAGTCCAGCCTGAACCGCCAAGCCAGGTCCTCCCTGGACTGGAACCAAGCATCCCAGGACCGGCTTCGGGGACCCACCCCTCTTCAGTCAGGATAGCTTGATTCCAGTGGCATGGAGAGCACGGGACCCACGTCTGAGCATACCCGTCCCACTCGGGGTGACAAATGCAAAAACAACAGTTGATGGACAGAATGCAGAACAATGTCATACATTCACCCCAGTACAGAGATCTGGGCCTAAATCCATCGCTTTTTTGCTCACCATGCCATTCCAGTTTGAATCCAGCCATACGCAACTCAGTCCTGACCCTGTGCCTCATGGGAACAATCCAGCCCGAACCGCCAAGCCAGGTCCTCCCTGGACTGGAACCAAGCATCCCAGGACCGGCTTCGGGGCCTCACCCCTCTTCAGCCAGGATAGCTTGATTCCAGTGGCATGGAGAGCACGGGACCCACGTCTGAGCATACCCGTCCCACTCGGGGTGACAAATGCAAAAACAACAGTTGATGGACAGAATGCAGAACAATGTCATACATTCACCCCAGTACAGAGATCTGGGCCTAAATCCATCGCTTTTTTGCTCACCATGCCATTCCAGTTTGAACCCAGCCATACGCAAATCAGTCCAGACCCTGTGCCTCATGGGAACATTCCAGCCCGAACCGCCAAGCCAGGTCCTCCCTGGACTGGAACCAAGCATCCCAGGACCGGCTTCGGGGCCTCACCCCTCTTCAGCCAGGATAGCTTGATTCCAGTGGCATGGAGAGCACGGGACCCACGTCTGAGCATACCCGTCCCACTCGGGGTGACAAATGCAAAAACAACAGTTGATGGACAGAATGCAGAACAATGTCATACATTCACCCCAGTACAGAGATCTGGGCCTAAATCCATCGCTTTTTTGCTCACCATGCCATTCCAGTTTGAACCCAGCCATACGCAAATCAGTCCTGACCCTGTGCCTCATGGGAACAGTCCAGCCCGAACCGCCAAGCCAGGTCCTCCCTGGACTGGAACCAAGCATCCCAGGACCGGCTTCGGGGCCTCACCCCTCTTCAGCCAGGATAGCTTCATTCCAGTGGCATGGAGAGCACGGGACCCACGTCTGAGCATACCCGTCCCACTCGGGGTGACAAATGCAAAAACAACAGTTGATGGACAGAATGCAGAACAATGTCATACATTCACCCCAGTACACAGATCTGGGCCTAAATCCATCGCTTTTTTGCTCACCATGCCATTCCAGTTTGAACCCAGCCATACGCAAATCAGTCCTGACCCTGTGCCTCATGGGAACAGTCCAGCCCGAACCGCCAAGCCAGGTCCTCCCTGGACTGGAACCAAGCATCCCAGGACCGGCTTCGGGGCCTCACCCCTCTTCAGCGAGGATAGCTTGATTCCAGTGGCATAGAGAGCACGGGACCCACGTCTGAGTATACCCGTCCCACTCGGGGTGACAAATGCAAAAACAACAGTTGATGGACAGAATGCAGAACAATGTCATACATTCACCCCAGTACAGATATCTGGGCCTAAATCCATCGCTTTTTTGCTCACCATGCCATTCCAGTTTGAACCCAGCCATACGCAAATCAGTCCAGACCCTGTGCCTCATGGGAACAATCCAGCCCGAACCGCCAAGCCAGGTCCTCCCTGGACTGGAACCAAGCATCCCAGGACCGGCTTCGGGGCCTCACCCCTCTTCAGCCAGGATAGCTTGATTCCAGTGGCATGGAGAGCACGGGACCCACGTCTGAGCATACCCGTCCCACTCGGGGTGACAAATGCACAAACAACAGTTGATGGACAGAATGCAGAACAATGTCATACATTCACCCCAGTACAGAGATCTGGGCCTAAATCCATCGCTTTTTTGCTCACCATGCCATTCCAGTTTGAACCCAGCCATACGCAAATCAGTCCAGACCCTGTGCCTCATGGGAACAGTCCAGCCCGAACCGCCAAGCCAGGTCCTCCCTGGACTGGAACCAAGCATCCCAGGACCGGCTTCGGGGCCTCACCCCTCTTCAGCCAGGATAGCTTGATTCCAGTGGCATGGAGAGCACGGGACCCACGTCTGAGCATACCCGTCCCACTCGGGGTGACAAATGCAAAAACAACAGTTGATGGACAGAATGCAGAACAATGTCATACATTCACCCCAGTACAGAGATCTGGGCCTAAATCCATCGCTTTTTTGCTCACCATGCCATTCCAGTTTGAACCCAGCCATACGCAAATCAGTCCTGACCCTGTGCCTCATGGGAACAGTCCAGCCCGAACCGCCAAGCCAGGTCCTCCCTGGACTGGAACCAAGCATCCCAGGACCGGCTTCGGGGCCTCACCCCTCTTCAGCCAGGATAGCTTGATTCCAGTGGCATGGAGAGCACGGGACCCACGTCTGAGCATACCCGTCCCACTCGGGGTGACAAATGCAAAAACAACAGTTGATGGACAGAATGCAGAACAATGTCATACATTCACCCCAGTACAGAGATCTGGGCCTAAATCCATCGCTTTTTTGCTCACCATGCCATTCCAGTTTGAACCCAGCCATACGCAAATCAGTCCTGACCCTGTGCCTCATGGGAACAGTCCAGCCCGAACCGCCAAGCCAGGTCCTCCCTGGACTGGAACCAAGCATCCCAGGACCGGCTTCGGGGCCTCACCCCTCTTCAGCCAGGATAGCTTGATTCCAGTGGCATGGAGAACACGGGACCCACGTCTGAGCATACCCGTCCCACTCGGGGTGACAAATGCAAAAACAACAGTTGATGGACAGAATGCAGAACAATGTCATACATTCACCCCAGTACAGAGATCTGGGCCTAAATCCATCGCTTTTTTGCTCACCATGCCATTCCAGTTTGAACCCAGCCATACGCAAATCAGTCCTGACCCTGTGCCTCATGGGAACAGTCCAGCCCGAACCGCCAAGCCAGGTCCTCCCTGGACTGGAACCTTGCATCCCAGGACCGGCTTCGGGGCCTCACCCCTCTTCAGCCAGGATAGCTTGATTCCAGTGGCATGGAGAGCACGGGAACCACGTCTGAGCATACCCGTCCCACTCGGGGTGACAAATGCAAAAACAACAGTTGATGGACAGAATGCAGAACAATGTCATACATTCACCCCAGTACACAGATCTGGGCCTAAATCCATGGTTTTTTTGCTCACCATGCCATTCCAGTTTGAACCCAGCCATACGCAAATCAGTCCTGACCCTGTGCCTCATGGGAACAGTCCAGCCAGAACCGCCAAGCCAGGTCCTCCCTGGACTGGAATCAAGCATCCCAGGACCGGCTTCGGGGCCTCACCCCTCTTCAGCCAGGAGAGCTTGATTTCAGTGGCATGGAGAGCACGGGACCCACGTCTGAGCATACCCGTCCCACTCGGGGTGACAAATGCAAAAACAACAGTTGATGGACAGAATGCAGAACAATGTCATACATTCACCCCAGTACAGAGATCTGGGCCTAAATCCATCGCTTTTTTGCTCACCATGCCATTCCAGTTTGAACCCAGCCATACGCAAATCAGTCCTGACCCTGTGCCTCATGGGACCAGTCCAGCCCAAACCGCCAAGCAAGGTCCTCCCTGGACTGGAACCAAGCATCCCAGGACCGGCTTCAGGGCCTCACCCCTCTTCAGCCAGGATAGCTTGATTCCAGTGGCATGGAGAGCACGGGACCCACGTCTGAGCATACCCGTCCCACTCGGGGTGACAAATGCAAAAACAACAGTTGATGGGCAGAATGCAGAACAATGTCATACATTCACCCCAGTACAGAGATCTGGGCCTAAATCCAACGCTTTTTTGCTCACCATGCCATTCCAGTTTGAACCCAGCCATACGCAAATCAGTCCTGACCCTGTGCTTCATGGGAACAGTCCAGCCCGAACCGCCAAGCCAGGTCCTCCCTGGACTGGAACCAAGCATCCCAGGACCGGCTTCGGGGCCTCACCCCTCTTCAGCCAGGATAGCTTGATTCCAGTGGCATGGAGAACACGGGACCCACGTCTGAGCATACCCGTCCCACTCGGGGTGAGAAATGCAAAAACAACAGTTGATGGACAGAATGCAGAACAATGTCATACATTCACCCCAGTACAGAGATCTGGGACTAAATCCATCGCTTTTTTGCTCACCTTGCCATTCCAGTTTGAAACCAGCCATACGCAAATCAGTCCTGACCCTGTGCCTCATGGGAACAGTCCAGCCCGAACCGCCAAGCCAGGTCCTCCCTGGACTGGAACCAAGCATCCAAGGACCGGCTTTGGGGCCTCGCCCCTCTTCAGCCAGGATAGCTTGATTCCAGTGGTATGGAGAGCACGGGACCCACGTCTGAGCATACCCGTCCCACTCGGGGTGACAAATGCAAAACAACAGTTGATGGACAGAATGCAGAACAATGTCATACATTCACCCCAGTACAGAGATCTGGGCCTAAATCCATCGCTTTTTTGCTCACCATGCCATTCCAGTTTGAACCCAGCCATACGCAAATCAGTCCTAACCCTTTGCTTCATGGGAACAGTCCAGCCCGAACCGACAAGCCAGGTCCTCCCTGGACTGGAACCAAGCATCCCAGGACCGGCTTCGGGGCCTCACCCCTCTTCAGCCAGGATAGCTTGATTCCAGTGGCATGGAGAGCACGGGGCCCACGTCTGAGCATACCCGTCCCACTCGGGGTGACAAATGCAAAAACAACAGTTGATGGACAGAATGCAGAACAATGTCATACATTCACCCCAGTACAGAGATCTGGGCCTAAATCCATCACTTTTTTGCTCACCATGCCATTTCAGTTTGAAACCAGCCATACGCAAATCAGTCCTGACCCTGTGCCTCATGGGAACAGTCCAGCCCGAACCGCCCAGCCAGGTCCTCCCTGGACTGGAACCAAGCATCCCAGGACCGGCTTCGGGGCCTCACCCCTCTTCAGGCAGGATAGCTTCATTCCAGTGGCATGGAGAGCACGGGACCCACGTCTGAGCATACCCGTCCCACTCGGGGTGACAAATGCAAAAACATCAGTTGATGGACAGAATGCAGAACAATGTCATACATTCACCCCAGTACAGAGATCTGGGCCTAAATCCATCGCTTTTTTGCTCACCATGCCATTCCAGTTTGAACCCAGCCATACGCAAATCAGTCCTGACCCTGTGCCTCATGGGAACAGTCCAGCCCGAACCACCAAGCCAGGTCCTCCCTGGACTGGAACCGAGCATTCCAGGTCCGGCTTCGGGGCCTCACCCCTCTTCAGCCAGGATAGCTTGATTCCAGTGGCATGGAGAACACGGGACCCACGTCTGAGCATACCCGTCCCACTCGGGGTGACAAATGCAAAAACAACAGATGATGGACAGAATGCAGAACAATGTCATACATTCACCCCAGTACAGAGATCTGGGCCTAAATCCATCGCTTTTTTGCTCACCATGCCATTCCAGTTTGAACCCAGCCATACTCAAATCAGTCCTGACCCTGTGCCTCATGGGAACAGTCCAGCCCGAACCGCCAAGCCAGGTCCTCCCTGGACTGGAACCAAGCATCCCAGGACCGGCTTCGGGGCCTCACCCCTCTTCAGCCAGGATAGCTTGATTCCAGTGGCATGGAGAGCACGGGACCCACGTCTGAGCATACCCGTCCCACTCGGGGTCACAAATGCAAAAACAACAGTTGATGGACAGAATGCAGAACAATGTCATACATTCACCCCAGTACAGAGATCTGGGCCTAAATCCATCGCTTTTTTGCTCACCATGCCATTCCAGTTTGAACCCAGCCATACGCAAATCAGTCCTGACCCTGTGCCTCATTGGAACAGTCCAGCCTGAACCGCCAAGCCAGGTCCTCCCTGGACTGGAACCAAGCATCCCAGGACCGGCTTCGGGGCCCCACCCCTCTTCAGCCAGGATAGCTTGATTCCAGTGGCATGGAGAGCACGGGACCCACGTCTGAGCATACCCGTCCCACTCGGGGTGACAAATGCAAAAACAACAGTTGATGGACAGAATGCAGAACAATGTCATACATTCACCCCAGTACAGAGATCTGGGCCTAAATCCATCGCTTTTTTGCTCACCATGCCATTCCAGTTTGAATCCAGCCATACGCAACTCAGTCCTGACCCTGTGCCTCATGGGAACAATCCAGCCCGAACCGCCAAGCCAGGTCCTCCCTGGACTGGAACCAAGCATCCCAGGACCGGCTTCGGGGCCTCACCCCTCTTCAGCCAGGATAGCTTGATTCCAGTGGCATGGAGAGCACGGGACCCACGTCTGAGCATACCCGTCCCACTCGGGGTGACAAATGCACAAACAACAGTTGATGGACAGAATGCAGAACAATGTCATACATTCACCCCAGTACAGAGATCTGGGCCTAAATCCATGGCTTTTTTGCTCACCATGCCATTCCAGTTTGAACCTAGCCATACGCAAATCAGTCCTGACCCTGTGCCTCATGGGAACAGTCTAGCCCGAACCACCAAGCCAGGTCCTCCCTGGACTGGAACCAAGCATCCCAGGACCGGCTTCGGGGCCTCACCCCTCTTCAGCCAGGATAGCTTGATTCCAGTGGCATGGAGAGCACGGGACCCACGTCTGAGCATACCCGTCCCACTCGGGGTGACAAATGCAAAAACAACAGTTGATGGACAGAATGCAGAACAATGTCATACATTCACCCCAGTACAGAGATCTGGGCCTAAATCCATCGCTTTTTTGCTCACCATGCCATTCCAGTTTTAACCCAGCCATACGCAAATCAGTCCTGACCCTGTGCCTCATGGGAACAGTCCAGCCCGAACCGCCAAGCCAGGTCCTCCCTGGACTGGAACCAAGCATCCCAGGACCGGCTTCGGGGCCTCACCCCTCTTCAGCCAGGATAGCTTGATTCCAGTGGCATGGAGAGCACGGGGCCCACGTCTGAGCATACCCGTCCCACTCGGGGTGACAAATGCAAAAACAACAGTTGATGGACAGAATGCAGAACAATGTCATACATTCACCCCAGTACAGAGATCTGGGCCTAAATCCATCACTTTTTTGCTCACCATGCCATTTCAGTTTGAAACCAGCCATACGCAAATCAGTCCTGACCCTGTGCCTCATGGGAACAGTCCAGCCCGAACCGCCAAGCCAGGTCCTCCCTGGACTGGAACCAAGCATCCCAGGACCGGCTTCGGGGCCTCACCCCTCTTCAGGCAGGATAGCTTCATTCCAGTGGCATGGAGAGCACGGGACCCACGTCTGAGCATACCCGTCCCACTCGGGGTGACAAATGCAAAAACATCAGTTGATGGACAGAATGCAGAACAATGTCATACATTCACCCCAGTACAGAGATCTGGCCTAAATCCATCGCTTTTTTGCTCACCATGCCATTCCAGTTTGAACCCAGCCATACGCAAATCAGTCCTGACCCTGTGCCTCATGGGAACAGTCCAGCCCGAACCGCCAAGCCAGGTCCTCCCTGGACTGGAACCGAGCATTCCAGGTCCGGCTTCGGGGCCTCACCCCTCTTCAGCCAGGATAGCTTGATTCCAGTGGCATGGAGAACACGGGACCCACGTCTGAGCATACCCGTCCCACTCGGGGTGACAAATGCAAAAACAACAGATGATGGACAGAATGCAGAACAATGTCATACATTCACCCCAGTACAGAGATCTGGGCCTAAATCCATCGCTTTTTTGCTCACCATGCCATTCCAGTTTGAACCCAGCCATACTCAAATCAGTCCTGACCCTGTGCCTCATGGGAACAGTCCAGCCCGAACCGCCAAGCCAGGTCCTCCCTGGACTGGAACCAAGCATCCCAGGACCGGCTTCCGGGCCTCACCCCTCTTCAGCCAGGATAGCTTGATTCCAGTGGCATGGAGAGCACTGGACCCACGTCTGAGCATACCCGTCCCACTCGGGGTGACAAATGCAAAAACAACAGTTGATGGACAGAATGCAGAACAATGTCATACATTCACCCCAGTACAGAGATCTGGGCCTAAATCCATCGCTTTTTTGCTCACCATGCCATTCCAGTTTGAATCCAGCCATACGCAACTCAGTCCTGACCTTGTGCCTCATGGGAACAATCCAGCCCGAACCGCCAAGCCAGGTCCTCCCTGGACTGGAACCAAGCATCCCAGGACCGGCTTCGGGGCCTCACCCCTCTTCAGCCAGGATAGCTTGATTCCAGTGGCATGGAGAGCACGGGACCCACGTCTGAGCATACCCGTCCCACTCGGGGTGACAAATGCAAAAACAACAGTTGATGGACAGAATGCAGAACAATGTCATACATTCACCCCAGTACAGAGATCTGGGCCTAAATCCATTGCTTTTTTGCTCACCATGCCATTCCAGTTTGAACCCAGCCATACGCAAATCAGTCCTGACCCTGTGCCTCATGGGAACAGTCCAGCCCGAACCGCCAAGCCAGGTCCTCCCTGGACTGGAACCAAGCATCCCAGGACCGACTTTGGGGCCTCACCCCTCTTCAGCCAGGATAGCTTGATTCCAGTGGCATGGAGAGCATGGGACCCACGTCTGAGCATACCCGTCCCACTCGGGGTGACAAATGCAAAAACAACAGTTGATGGACAGAATGCAGAACAATGTCATACATTCACCCCAGTACAGAGATCTGGGCCTAAATCCATCGCTTTTTTGCTAACCATGCCATTCCAGTTTGAACCCAGCCATACGCAAATCAGTCCTGACCCTGTGCCTCATGGGAACAGTCCAGCCCGAACCGCCAAGCCAGGTCCTCCCTGGACTGGAACCAAGCATCCCAGGACCGGCTTCGGGGCCTCACCCCTCTTCAGCCAGGATAGCTTGATTCCAGTGGCATGGAGAGCACGGGACCCACGTCTGAGCATACCCGTCCCACTCGGGGTGACAAATGCAAAAACAACAGTTGATGGACAGAATGCAGAACAATGTCATACATTCACCCCAGTACAGAGATCTGGGCCTAAATCCATCGCTTTTTTGCTCACCATGCCATTCCAGTTTGAACCCAGCCATACGCAAATAAGTCCTGACCCTGTGCCTCATGGGAACAGTCCAGCCCGAACCGCCAAGCCAGGTCCTCCCTGGACTGGAACCAAGCATCCCAGGACCGGCTTCGGGGCCTCACCCCTCTTCAGCCAGGATAGCTTGATTCCAGTGGCATGGAGAGCACGGGACCCACGTCTGAGCATACCCGTCCCACTCGGGGTGACAAATGCAAAAACAACAGTTGATGGACAGAATGCAGAACAATGTCATACATTCACCCCAGTACAGAGATCTGGGCCTAAATCCATCGCTTTTTTGCTCACCATGGCATTCCAGTTTGAACCCAGCCATACGCAAATCAGTCCTGACCCTGTGCCTCATGGGAACAGTCCAGCCCGAACAGCCAAGCCAGGTCCTCCCTGGACTGCAACCAAGCATCCCAGGACCGGCTTCGGGGCCTCACCCCTCTTCAGCCAGGATAGCTTGATTCCAGTGGCATGGAGAGCACTGGACCCACGTCTGAGCATACCCGTCCCACTCGGGGTGACAAATGCAAAAACAACAGTTGATGGACAAAATGCCGAACAATGTCATACATTCACCCCAGTACAGAGATCTGGGCCTAAATTCATCGCTTTTTTGCTCACCATGCCATTCCAGTTTGAACCCAGCCATACGCAAATCAGTCCTGACCCTGTGCCTCATGGGAACAGTCCTGCCCGAACCGCCAAGCCAGGTCCTCCCTGGACTGGAACCAAGCATCCCAGGACCAGCTTCGGGGCCTCACCCCTCTTCAGCCAGGATAGCTTGATTCCAGTGGCATGGAGAGCACGGGACCCACGTCTGAGCATACCCATCGCACTCGGGGTGGCAAATGCAAAAACCACAATTGATGGACAGAATGCAGAACAATGTCATACATTCAGAGCTATCCTGGCTGATGACGGCTGATAGCCAGAAACCGGTCCTAGGATGCTTGATTCTGGTCCAAGGAAGACATGGCTTGGCAGTTCGGGCTGGACTGTTCCCATGAGGCACAGGGTCAAGACTGATTTGCATATGGCCATGTCTGAACTGGGGTGGTGTGGTGAGCAAAATAATGATGGATTAAACCCAGATCTGTGACTGGGGGTGAATGTTTTGCCATTGTTCAACATTCCGTCCATCATCTTGTGTGTTTTGCTGTTCACCCTATTTGGGAAGGGTATGCCCAGACGTGGGTCCCTTGCTCACTACGCCACTGGAATCAAGCTATCCTGGCTGATGACGGCTGTTAGCCAGAAACCGGTCCTAGGATGCTTGATTCTGGTCCAAGGAAGACATGGCTTGGCAGTTCGGGCTGGACTGTTCCCATGAGGCACAGGGTCAAGACTGATTTGCATATGGCCATGTCTGAACTGGGGTGGTGTGGTGAGCAAAATAATGATGGATTAAACCCAGATCTGTGACTGGGGGTGAATGTTTTGCCATTGTTCAACATTCCGTCCATCATCTTGTGTGTTTTGCTGTTCACCTTATGTGGGAAGGGTATGCCCAGACGTGGGTCCCTTGCTCACTACGCCACTGGAATCAAGCTATCCTGGCTGATGACGGCTGATAGCCAGAAACCGGTCCTAGGATGCTTGATTCTGGTCCAAGGAAGACATGGCTTGGCAGTTCGGGCTGGACTGTTCCCATGAGGCACAGGGTCAAGACTGATTTGCATATGGCCATGTCTGAACTGGGGTGGTGTGGTGAGCAAAATAACGATTGATTAAACCCAGATCTGTGACTGGGGGTGAATGTTTTGCCATTGTGCAACATTCCGTCCATCATCTTGTGTGTTTTGCTGTTCACCCTAGTTGGGAAGGGTATGCCCAGACATGGGTCCCTTGCTCACTACGCCACTGGAATCAAGCTATCCTGGCTGATGACGGCTGATAGCCAGAAACCGGTCCTAGGATGCTTGATTCTGGTCCAAGGAAGACATGGCTTGGCAGTTCGGGCTGGACTGTTCCCATGAGGCACAGGGTCAAGACTGATTTGCATATGGCCATGTCTGAACTGGGGTGGTGTGGTGAGCAAAATAACGATGGATTAAACCCAGATCTGTGACTGGGGGTGAATGTTTTGCCATTGTGCAACATTCCGTCCATCATCTTGTGTGGTGTGCGTAGTGCTGCCTACTACGCCTACTTCGTGGACCACAAAGCAGGCAGCACTATGTACACTCCGTGGGCGGAGCAGAGTACTCCGCCCACCCTTAATTACATGGCTAAATCAGATTACAAGCAGGCGTAAGGAAAGTAGCGATAACTGTGGTTAGCGCTACTTTTCTTATCGCTGTGCTTGTTTGCGTGCAGCTTGATAATTGGAGAAATGTCGGTTAGCGACATTTCTCCAGTTATTTTGGCACGGAACGCCCACTTTGCATCTCATTAGAGAAGCAAAGCTGGGCGTTGTTGTAAGGGGCGCTAAATCAGCAAAACACGTGATAAGGCGATTAAATTATCGCCGCTTTTGCGTCCGAAAACGGACGCAAAAGCGGCGATAATTCCATTTCGCCGCCTTGCTGATATGCCCTACGGGGCATATTAGCAAGAACCTCGTTAAAATTATCGCCGTTTTAACGGCAGGAAACTGCCGCTAAAACGGCAATAATGGGCTTACTAATATGCGTTATAGAATTCCAATAGAAGCCCAGGTTAGATGTGCAGGACATCTAACCTGGGCTTCTATTAGAATTCTATAAAGCATATTAGCAAGACCATTACCGCTAAAATGGCGATAATTTTAACGAGGTTCTTGCTAATATGCCCCAATATTACTTGCTGACATTTCATTTTCCCTCGCTGCAATGTGCGATGGGTGGGTACAGATGTGTAGAGGGCAAGCGCTGAATCTTCACCTTAAAAGAGTTACTTATGGGGTAAAACACACAATAAGGGCACGGAAGATAATCTGTCTCCCAGCAGCACTACTGAGTCAAGGCAGGAATGTGTGTTTTTTACTCATCTGTTCATTTTGCTTTTCAAGCTTTTAAATTATGTGTTATATTCCTGAAAAAATCTGAAAACTGAGCATGTTTAACATGTTAGTTATTCTAAATTGTAGGTCTCCTAAAATGTCCAATCAATTATTATCCTGAGCTTTGCTCATGTGCTGAAATCTTCACATCCACAGATCTTTAGGAGTGTGGGAAGCTGAAAATTCGCAATATTAAAAGCTTTCCAGATTTTGCTTTTGATGTTTATGAAGCCTGCAAACATTTACAAGAATAAACATAAAGAACTTGCTGCAGCAAATACTGTTCTGGTACAGTAAAGGCCTTGGAAGGGCAGTGACGACAGTCTCCGTTCTCGGTTTCGGTCCTTCTATCCAGCAAAGTAATCAAGTCCTGTCCTTGCACACTACTTCAGATTGGGAGCTCTTCCCTCGCATCATTTTGATATACACTGCTCCCCTCCCCAGACTCAAAGCAGTCCACCCCCCATTGCCTGCTCCCCCACCCCCTCTGTTCCCATACCTGTGTCAGAAGTGTGGCTGCTGGTATACAGATTTTCACATGAAAGATGTCCTGCCCATAAAGTGCTGTATAAGGGATTATTCTGCAACAGCCACCACCACCCCGCTGGTGGGAGGTCATAAATAGGCGGCAGACTTCATCTCCACACATACCACCACTGACCTACAGCTCCGTCGCAGTCCCGGACAGGGGGGAAACCATGCAGCCAAGGAGGTTAACAAGAACGAGGAAGCCGTTTAACAAGTCGGTCGAGAATAGGCAAGGCCTAGAAGCACAGCCCAACCTGCCTTCCCCGCACAACTAAATCAGGAAAACTGTGCAGCAGACAAGCAAACCTTGCAAAAATTGCCTAGTAACGCATGTCGTCGGAGGTTGTGTTCACGGAACCTAAAAACAGAAATTACCTCTTTGATTGTAAAAGAGAAAGGGGGGAGGATGCAGAAAGCCCCTTGACTACACAACCCAGGCTAGTGCCACGCTGCTCAAAATAAGGAAGGGATTTAAAAGCACCCTTCGGTTCTTTCACAGATAAGCACCGCTGAAATCACTATATTGCTCACTGCTGTGCTTATGACTAGCTGCCAGGCCTGAGGGCACGTGTGTACGAAGGAAATAGTACATGCCCTGTGTAGCAACGAAGTAAAGGGGCCAGTAGCCATGGGAGGATACAAATGACGACAAGGCTGTAGTAAGGAGGGACTAACAAGCCTCATAATGAATCAGAAGCCAGCATTTACAAAGGACAAACACACAAGCCAATGAAAGTTAAGGGCAGGGGGGGTGGGCGAAGTTTCTCTGCATACTCAACTACCACAGCTCTTCACAGATCAGAGCTCACGCTCGACCTAAAAATCGAGAAGCACTTATTAGAACAAAGTGGAAACGTTAACAATGGTGATGAAGAATGAGAATTTTAAAAAAGAAATTCAGATGCAGTGATAAACTCGAAAAATGGCCAGATCATATAAAGTGCATCACTGATGGGCAATTTTGCGCTGGTGCTAGACTAGTTTCGTACATTCGTCACGACCGTGCACATCAATTAATATTGTACAGTTGCTATTAAAATGCAAACAAAACACTCCTAATTACAAATATGAATGCAATTGATGGTGGAGCTCAGTCACCAATACGTGTAACATTTTTTTTTTAAACATTTGTATTTAGAAAGTATTAAAAAATAACACCACCTGCACATGCCGTTAAAAAACGAAACTCTTCTGTTCTGTGATTCAGCAGCGTTCACCTGTGTATTTGCTGCCGGACAATCGTGAGTTCTCAAAATGTACAGTCAAGGCATGTTTCATCCAATTGTCAGGGCTCTTATTTTACTCTTTTTAGTCTCTCTGTCCATCAACCAGCTGCGGTCGGTAGTGGGAGTAGCTGCCGGGCGGTGACGTGGGGAGGGGGAGGGGCAGGGTGGGGGGTAGTAAACTATGGATTACAGAGGTTTACAGATAAGTAAACATATACCAGCCGCGATCGGTAGTGGGAGTAGCTGCCGGGCGGTGACGTGGGGAGGGGCAGGGTGGGGGGTAGTAAACTATGGATTACGGAGGTTTACAGGTAAGTAAACATATACATTAATAAAACGAATTTCGTTGCGCGCACTGCATCCCCAAATGCGATGCAGTACAAGCAACGAAATTCGTTTTATTAATTTATATGTTTACTTACCTGTAAACCTCCGTAATCCATATTTTACTACACCCCACTCTGCCACTCTCCCTCCCCACGTCACCGCCCGGCAGCTACTCCCACTACCGACCGCTACTGCCATCAACTATTAGCGAGTACTTTCATCGTGTCGTGTGTGTACATTGTATCTTCTGTTACCTCTACCAATGAGTCAGTGTACTCGATCGAATTAAAATCTTTTCACCCCAAGGTATGAATATGTCCAACATAGATACCCACAGTAATCAGGTTCCTGGAGTCTTAAAGTTTATTATGCTTATATGTACGTCATCGTCGTCGTGGCGTAGCCCCATGTAATATTTTTTTTAAAAACAATGCTCCTGAAGACGCTATACCTGGCCTCTTCAGATTATAGACTACTCTGGTGGAGATAAACTATAAGTAGGGTACTAGCTTGTCCTGTTTTTTGGCAATTTTACACCTGTCCTAAAAGAAAATTTGCACAGAGCAACTTGTACAAAAGTTGCCTTTTATATTGCTCAGCCAAGGCAAATGCTATTTTCGAATTTATTGGCAATGCACATGTTATTTCGAAATTGCCTGATATCAGTGCAATTGTCATAATATTGAGCAGGGAAAGAAAGAAATTATATGCAGAGAATTCATAGAAGAAAAACTAGCTGAGGTATAACCCAATGGGATTAACATACTAGTGACCTCCTCGGTTTAGTTCAGTTAATATATTTAATTTTGTGTATTTGTCCATAATCCATGCATGTATAAGTAAAATATATTGCATTCACGTTAGCATCCGTATAAAATATAGTTTACAAATATAAAGATGCTAAAATTGGATTGGGATACTTCCAGTATCTACAAAAACCGTCTCTTCTGTTAGAGATTCCATACTCGTGCAGCATGGGTACGACTAGCCCTTTCTTAACTCCTGCTTGAAGGGATATGAGCAAAGAGAACACATCTGGACTTCAATTATGTTACAAGTGGGATAGGCCATTTCACTTCCTTGAGCCCATTTACCTGATAACTACCTAGAGGGAGAATATCCAACCTGAATCTCCAAATACAGTTCTCATGTAGTGGGTCTTAAGCTCTAGGAAGGACTCACATCAGTAAAGCACTTTAAAACACCTATACTTAGAGCCAAGAGTGGATTAATAAATAGCATTGAGATCTTCTCTATTTGTCATGACACAACAAAGGTCAAGAGGCACCACAAAATGTAAGTCCAGACATGAAATAAGAACAACCTGGATACACAAGAACATATCGCGATCAAAGACCCGGAAACTGTGGAAGACTCGGTAATGACATATACAGGGACTGGGTCTTCCAGGACATTCAGGGAAAGAAAACCATTGAGAACATGGGAAGGACTGCACCCAGAACAATTTAAGCAGCAGTATAGCAATAACAAGTTACCTTGCTACTACTTGGTTTCATGGTTTCCTGTGTGGATTAGCATCGGGGTCTACTCATCTAACCTTCCCATACGACCATCCCGGGTGGCAACACTATTGCGTGTATACAGTACTAACTTTTATAAGGAATGAAGAAGCCTCATATCTGAGTGCATAGAAAGCCACTATTATACATGTATGACAGGGAAGGCTTTGTGAGTTGTTGCAAGTCATGAAATCTCACAGGCTCAGTTGAAATCCCTTAGCAGCCTTATTCACCCATAATGTAGCCAAAAATAAAAGGGTTTCAAAGTAGCAATCCAAGCAACACAAGCTATTCCCAAGACTTTCTTTAGGAGAAGTGAGGCAGTTAATTTTCAAAGACCACAAACTTTTAGCAAGAAAATAGTTCTGAGGACCAGTGAGGGGCTTAGCTTCAGGACATCCCCACAGTTCTGGCACCATCGAAAGCTCATGCTTCTGTTTTTGCTCTACAGACCTCCGAAAGGGCTGTCGATGATTCTAGTCTCATCCTCATTTTAATAACAGAGAGGGCCTCTGCTTAAGCTTTACCTGCTCAATGAGATGGTATATTATTACACTTCAAAATAATAAAGAACAACCAATATGTTCTGGATCAGTAAATTTGGGAAAGAAGATGGGACATGACAAGGTGAATGTATGTTGAGAGAACTCTAGAACATCTGATGGACGTGCCATTTTTGTTCTCTATATGTTGGGCATATAATTGCTGCATTTGGGAGCCTATCGGGTCTCCACACTAATTGAGCTAAATCTAAAATTTTACATTTGGGATTATGGACCCATGATGACTGGGCTGTTCCCTCTGGTTTGGGTCTGAATTGGCAGACCACTGAATCAAACATTCTAGGCATTATGATGGCACATGATCTGGATGACTACATCAAACTGATGCTAGGTTGAGTAATAGATACGATACACAAATCTGTTTAGTTCAGAAAAAAAGCCCTCTGCTAGGTGGGCTGCATAGTGCATAACACCAATAAAAGAGGGGATTTTGCATTTTTTCTGAGGGATGTTTTGGTTGAGCCCTAGATCTATTTTTAAGGAAATGGATATTATCCTGTGTTCTCTCATACTGCCTGGATTCTGCCCAAGATTCAGACTGACATATTAGGATTACAGTATAAAAAATACTGGCTGGACAGGCTTGACCTGAAAAGTTATTTCTTGGCCCGCCAACTACAATCCCTTTCTGAGTGTCTCAGTGAAACACCTAGCCGGGAGGGGAGAAATTGATATTACTGTCATGGAGACATGGAATTATAATATACATTTCTTGCTCGAGTGGAGATCATCCAGGGTTTGTCCTACTTGGTCCGAATTATGAGAGTTGACAATTAGATTTTTTGGGGGGGGATTGATAATAGAAAAACTGTCTTTGCTAAACAAGCCCCATTATAGGGATTCCATTAATGCTGAATGTTGGAAATGGGGGTCTCTAGTTGGCAGAGGTAGGTACCTTTGTTCAAATAGGGATCCTTGCTTCTAGTCAGGGTAAGGGGGATACACTTCTATAAATAATCCCTGCTCACCTCCTTGGTAGCTTGGCACGAGCAGACAGGCTTATCTCAGAGGCAGTGTGTAAAGCATTTGTGAACACATATAATGATAGAGTGAAAACACCACAAATGAACACCACACCAGTTTGAAAAATAAGTAGTCTTTAGCTAAACCAAAACAAGACCAAATGAAAAAAATCCACAATACAGTTATCAAGATATCCTTAAAAATAGGTTATTCACTCAAATAAAGTTTGTAGCAACAAATGACTCCACCATGGGGTTATTACGATCTCGTGACAGATTAAAAATCCCAAAGTATGGCACCGACCGTGGAGTCAAGCAGACCCCCAAAGAATAGTACCTTGGAAACGATAAAAGCAAAGACGTGCATGGCATTGGGAAGGTAATGCTTCATTGGTGCCGGGCGGCGTAGGTTCCTTAGGACCCCAGGGGAGGTGAAGCCTCGGTTGCTTACTGTGTCTGGTAGGTGATATCACGGTGGCTGCGCGGTAGTGGTTCCTTACGATGGTGCGGTGTTGACGGATTAAGAAGTCACCCACTTCGAGTTTCGGCTCCGCGCTGATGAAGCACCGGTGTCGGTGAAGTCGGGGCTAAGGTGCCTCGGCCTCGGTGACAGCTTCGGAGTTGATGCGGCATGCCGTTAGCAGACTCCGGGCCTACAGTGCAAGTTGGGGCAGTGCGTTGTGCTCTTCACCGGCGGTGCCCATGACTTCGGTGCAGTTTACGGCGTCGCTCGCCAGCGTTAGTGTTGCAATTTCTTACTGCGGCAGCTGAAACAGCATTTCTAGATGCAGAAAGACAGCAGAAATGAAGTCTTTGTGTCCCTGAGACTTCCAAACAGGAGGAAAGCTCTATTTCAAGCCCTTGGAGATCTTCCTCAATTAGGGGACAGAGCAAACAGCAAAGTCCTTCTCCTTTCCTTGGCAGCAAGTAGCCACTGCAGGCCAACCCTATACAGCAAACAGCACAGGGGCAGTGTTCCTCCTCAGCTTCTCAGGCTCTTTTCCTTGGCAACGGTTCTTCTTGATTTCCAGAAGTGAACTACCGTTCAGGGGTCTGGGCTCTATCTTTTATACAGCAAAATATTTTGTTCTCTGGTGGCAGAGGAGCCCTGTGCCCAGCCAGAACCAGTTCTGTTCTCTCAGTGTAGCTGCCCAGCAGGAGGCGGAGACAGCATTGTCTTTGGCAGACCAGGCCCATTCAGGTGGATCTTTGTCAAAAATACATTCATCCAATACCTATTTGGTATTCTCTTTAAAAACGATACTTAGGTTGCCTAATTAGGGCCCCATGAGCTTCAACACAGGAGGGGATGTTCATCGGAGCAACAGGCAGGCAGTGTCTTGGGTAAGAGAGATGCTTTGATGAATGTTTGACTAGAAGCGCTCCTCCCCTCCTGTGTTGAAGCTCATGGGGCCCTAATTAGGCAAGTATCGTTTTTAAAGAGAATACCAAGTAGGTATTGGATGAATGTATTTTTGACAAAGATGCATATTAGCCTTTGACATTGACTAGGCTGAACACACTAGGTAACAGTCAGAGTGGTAAAAGGGATCAACATCCTAGGTCCTGAAGAGAAGCTTATGGGTAGGCTTTGAAACATGTAGACCCGTGAGGAAACTACCCATTATAGCATTTTTTCCTCCTTTTTCCCACTTTTATTAATACCAGCTATAGGGAGTATTAAAGTTTAGTTTTCCACGCAGCCAGGTATTGTTTAACTCACTTATCTTCTGACTCTTCCACTCTCACATTGAACACATTATTTCACTTCACTTGAAAGTGCTCCCACGTATCCGTAAGTCATAGCATGTCCCGTCCCGCAGTGGGGCGAGAAGAACCCGATGATGAATCATGCCATCAAGGGACCTTTTGTTGGGTGAGGGTTATTTTAGAACATATATATCGTTTCTCTGATGCTAGAAACCGAATGGTTCCCTTGGGTTAAGTCACTGTTGGTAAGGACAGCAGGGTTTTTTGGAATTGAGAGTGGACTCTCTTTCTTTTTTCATTACTTGTAGAGGAGGCCATGTCCATGACTTATTGTACCAGTTCACTCCCTTCTTTGCTTTTTCGGCACAATTTAGAATTCCCAGAGGTTTCCCAGAAGGTACACTCTTGGAAAACACATCCTCAATTTCACCATTTAAGAAGTTTGCATTTAGGCATGGTGGTAGAACTACATGTGCACATTTCCACATTGCTTTAGGAATTGGGCCCACAATTTTTACATGCTTCATCTAAAATAACTGTATTATAAGAATTGGAGTTATACACTATTGTGGTTTCATCTACCCCAGCTTAATTGGGGTATTCTATTGTATAGCCACTTTAGCGTGGGGAGGTACAGTGGCTATTTAGCCTCTGATTTGTTTCTGTTATTTATATGTGGCTCTTTATTTGGAGTTTATTTATCTTTCATTCTCTGTCTTAGTTAGCAAAATACATACAAAGTCTTCGTTGAGGGGATGGTTCACCGTGCATTGCAATACTGGAACTATGGTTAGTCCTAAAATCATTTTTTTTATTGAGAGACTTGCAGATGGTTGTTGATGATAGAGAAGAAAAATAGCTTTACTAAGTTAATTCCACAGTTGCCTGAATAAATGAAGGAAAGAAGAATAGTAAAACATAAAATTTGTCATTCAATCATTTGAATGATTGGGAGTGCTATAGACACATGGTACTAGGTTATTAACAACTTCTCTGGCTACTCCAGTGAAAGGAATTTAGGGTGAACTGATCTATTTCACTTTAAATACCTTAGGCAGAAGCACTCTTGTAACAAATGAAATTTACATATCTTGCTCCTCCAAACCTAGACAGAGGATACTTGATCACTCTTCAGTGCCAAACAATGCCTATGATTTACAAACATCACTGCATGAAGCGTCTGTTTATTTTTTGATTCCCTTAAAAAGATTGTTTGCGGATTGACCATCAAAAATCTACTCAAACTCTTAAAGATGGTTTTTCAAAAGTTAATTAAGGATCTGCATCTTGTAAATGGATGAAACCTCTCTGCACGGGGAGAAGAACACCTAGAGCACCTCCTTTTCTGAGTTTATACAGAATAGCATTTTTAAATCATCGAATATAAATATCAACTGAGCTGGAGCATTACTGCAAAATGAATATGGGGACATTTGACATTGCTTGATAATCTATTAAGATCTTTCTCCCTTTGTAAGCAATAAAACCAACTAATAAGTACATTTCTCTGCCCACACTACAACATGTGCCCTTGTTACTTCATCAAACATGTGTACTACTTAATGTGGAAAGTTTCTTTTGTTCCGAAACCAAGTTCAGGAAAGTACACTCCTTAAAAAATAGTTTCTCTTCTGGAGAAAGGTGTTGATTGAAAAATTGTCTCCTCTTCCTTGGCCCCCTAAACTCCATTCTTAATTGGTAGAATGCTGACCCCTAAAATAACTTTTCCACCTCCTGTAAATCCAATGACCACTACTCCTTAGTGTAACTGTTGAGAAGCATAGCCCCAATAACACATTTTTCTACATATCTCAAAATACCCCAGTGCTTTCTGGTTTCTACCCAAACTCAAACGAAAGCATCTAATTTATTGAGGTTAACATCTTCTAAGACCCTTGAATTTTTATTGAGATTAACTTCTTCTAAGACCCCTGAGTTTTTATTGAGATTAATTTCTTCTAAGACCCCAGAGATTTTATTGAGATTAATTTCTTCTAAGACCCCTGAGTTTTTATTGAGATTAACTTCTTCTAAGACCCCTGAGTTTTTATTGAGATTAACTTCTTCTAAGACCCTTGAGTTTTTATTGAGATTAACTTCTTCTAAGACCCCTGAGGTTTTTTTTAAAGATTAACTTCTTCTAAGACCCTGCTTCTAAGACCCTTGAGTCACCAAACTTGTATTGATTCATAATAATTAATGAAAAAAAAATAATATTAAGGCTCCTGTGTACGGGGAACATTAGTTATTATCCTGTAACTGCTCAATAATACAGTCTATTTTCACATCAATTCTAATTAGTGGAAACTGCAAAATCAGGATACCTTTCATAGCGTTGGGCAAAGGAGGAGATTGTAGTGTATACACATTTCCAGCAAATATAACACAAAAAACTCCTACAAGAGAACCATATCAACTATACTGACCTGTTGCACTAATAATATCATACTGAATCTCTGTTTAAGTAGCAACTTTATACATTGAGAGTGGGCACCTTCATCGTTGCATCTGAGGCGGTCCACCTTGCAGTAAAAAAAGATTTGGCTGAGCTCAAGACCTGTCTTGGGCCCTTAAAGTATCTCATTAAACATTAACCCTTTAGAGCACCGTACTACATTGAAGAACATCATGTAGCCTAATGCAAATCTGAGATTTGTCTTTTGCAATAGACAAATGTTAGCAATATGGACTTAAGCACAATTGTTGAGGGATAGTTTGGTAACAACATAACAGAGAAGCAATCATATTTGGTAAAAACCTTCAGGTACAGATTTTGGATCAACATAATTATAGTGAAGGGTCATATGCATTTGTTAAAATGCAGACGGGTACTAAATTTTTTTTTTGCTAAATGTGCATGCTTCACCAGAGGATGACTGTCTATTTCAGAAGAATATGACATTGTAGGTTTTTCATCAGGGCAGAACATCCTTATTTACATGGGGGTCACTTAAATCTTACACAAGGCCCCTTACTTGTAAACATCCTATTAGTACTGGTTTCCTAAACGCTTCTCAGCATCCAGGTTCTCTAAAAAAAATACCAAGTTAGTTGACCAGTCTGCCACTGACATACCCTCCAACAAATCTATCATTCTTCCAAACTTGCACCAACCTTTATCAAGAATTGATTATTGCCTGTCATCAAGGAACATGAGCTTTATGATTTCAGACCATAACAAAGAAGCAAATTGTACACTGATCCTGCTTTTATCTCTATGTGATTATCAGATTATCCTCTCTCTAGACCTTCACGGAGAATGAATGTGGACAAAATCTTGAAAGAAAACAATAGAGAGATCATGTTGACGACATCAACCACAACGTATTTTGTGAATACCAATATATAGGATAGTTTGGAAATAATGCATTGGAATGGATTTAAAAACATAAGCACAGGTATGGCTCTTATACACCTTCTTTATAAACAACTGCTAGATTAGAATGCTGATTCAGACCTACCAAAAACAATACTCATATGTTTCAGCCCAGTAGAGTATTTGAAGAGTATGACTTTATGTTGTACAATGAAGCTGGCTACCATGTATAAAATCATATTTTGTTTTAATGCTAACATATACAAATAACAATGTAATGGATGATTTCCCGCTTATTTCCAATGTATCTAGTCTGTCACTACGTGAAAGTAAAACGTTGCCTACATCTATACTGACTCATCATTTCCTTACTGCAACGGCCTCCCTTAAATATGATGAAGCAGCTGATGCCACCAGGCTATATATTTCCCACTCACACCATTCCCTATTATTATAATTGTTTTTTCAATTTATAAATTATACTAGCTTTTTTGGCTCTATCAGTGTAGCTTTAGTTTGCATAATATCTAAAATGGCCAATGAAACCATACGTTTTGCTAACTATGGTCCACTTTATTTGGTCTGCAAAAATAGCAACAGACGGGTTATTATATTCTCCAAAAGAAGATTTGGACAATTTTGTAGCATGGTCAGTTTATTATATAGTGGGCAATACTCTAATTATACCAAAGTTGTACTCCATGAAGTCTCATCTGTTAAATATATGATGTCAAAAATAAGTCTTTTGGCCCTTATTGCTGAGAAACCATGTGGTAAAGTTTCTGGTAGCATTTCTTCATAAATCTATGCCATTGTTGAGCTTTGGTCCAGGTTTTACATGTATAACGTATGCTTTGTGCAATATGCCCATCTCTCGATTATACCAATGGATGGCCATCTAAATCCGTTAATTCATTGAATGGTACCAGCTGTGGATATCTCTTTATTCCCAATCCTTTATGATTTGGCTTTTTGCCCTCATCTAGGCAATATATTACTATTTATTAATGAATCTGATAGTTTTTTGTTTTTTTTTATAAACTCTGTTTTATTTTTCAAATAAAGGATGACATTCACATTGCATTGCATACGATCGTTTTACATGCCAATCAATTTGTACCAGACAGTGACATACCGCATTAATTATTATAGCATAGCACAGACATGTCAGGCCAGGAATCCCGGACATCAAGCAGATAACTGCACACCCCACCCGCCCCCAGCTCCCCGGACCATCAAATAGGGCAACCCCGACCGCTGTGACAGTCATACATAGTTATGAAGCACAGGTCGGGGAAAACTACCAACGCTGCCCGGCGAACCAACCCCGTTCAGCCCACCCCCTCAGGGACAATCCCATTATCAGCCTGCGTGGCAGCGGCACACCTGGAGGAGTCTAAATAGTACCGCAATGGTCCCCAAATGGCCCGTGGGCCTGACGACTGTGGCATAAGACTGGCGTATATTTCAGCATTAAAGTTGCAGTGCGCCAGACTCCCCAGCCAGTCTTGCAGCTTAGGCGTGGACTTCCTGCCCCAGTGGATGGCAACCTCTCTTTTAGCTAGCAGTAACCCCAAGGATGATAGCTTCCTGACCTTCTTAGGGATCTGCACCGTGTACTCCAAAGGTGCTATTTCAGGGATGGGGACCATTGGAACGCCCACCATCCTCCCCAGGGTCGCATGTACCGCAGTCCAATAAGACTGTAAACGGGGGCAGAGCCATGCCATATGTATGAAGTCTGCGTGCGGTGCAGAGCATTTCGGATAGGTGTGTGGCTTATTGGCATCTATCCTATGTGCTAAGGCAGGTGTGAAGTAAGCGCGACGGAGAAATCTACAGTGCAGCAGCTTATGGCGACTATTAAGTGATATGTCCCCAGTAGCCCCACAACACCTGGTCCATTGCTCATCAGTAATGGTGCAACCCGTGTCCGTCTTCCAGGCCTGTCTAATGCCTGAGTCATCGACCAGCAGCATCTTAACGCATGCTTTGTACATTTTGGAAATAAGACGTCTGCCTCCAGGGGTCTCCAAAACCAGAGTGAGTGGGGTGGAAAGAATCCGGCTCAACTGGGAAAGAGGGGAGGGCGGCGCGCAGTGCGGATTTCATGCGGCTCAGGAGAAATTGCGACATGAAGTTGCACCCAGTGAACCTGGCATCCTCATCTAATGAAAAAATATGACCCCCAGGGAAGAGATCACCCATTTTTGCAATTTCTAATGCGGACAACGAGTTCTGAACTAGCCTCTCTCCTGTGATTGGGAACCATCGAGCATTGGGCAAAGGTAGGGAGGAGGAGTAAAGCTGTGCCGCGCCTGTGTACTGTCTCAATTTGCTCACGCCCAAGCAGTGGTGGACACTGTTTGTATGTCGCTCCTGTCTCTAGGAAACCCACTCGGCAGCACCTCGCTTAATTTATTGGGGAGAACCAGGTCTGACTCCAGCCGCAAAAATGGACACGAGCATCAGGATGGAACCAAGCGGACGCATAGTGGCATTGCGCCACTAGATAATATAAGTGAAAGTCTGGCACATTGAACCCCCCCCGTCATACGGAAGTGTCATAACCGACCAGCGAACACGCGGTCTCCTCCCGCCCCATATCAATCGTGTCATGAGTGTCTGTAAGGAGCGAAAAAATCCATTAGTAAGGGGGATCGGGATGTTGTTAAAGAGATATAAGAATTTGGGGCAGGACCACCATTTTCAAGATAGCGACCCTACCGGCGAGGGACAGCGGCAGCCTCAGCCATCTGTCGACCTGCTCCTCCAACTTTTGAAAAGTCTGCCCATAATTTAACCGAATAATTTGCGCGGTGTCCAGATGGATGTGTATACCCAAGTATTAAACCGAGTCTTGACACCATTCAAGATGAAATTTGCATTCCCATTGGGCCGTGCATGCTGTAAGCGGAAATATGATCGACTTATTCCAGTTGATACCCAGCCCCGAAAATCTACCAAAACAAACAATTTCACGAATCAGGGAGGTCAAATTAATGTGGGGCTCCCGGACGTAAAGAATGGTATCATCGGCGTATAGGGAAGCAAGGAGCGGACCAGTGTTAAACTACAATCCCCTGTGTAGGTGGCGTTCCTGGAAATGCCTCACTAAAGGGTCCATGGCTAGGATTATTAAAGCGGGGACAGAGGGCAACCCTGCCTGGTCCCCCGATATAGTTGAAATGGCTTAGACAAGGTGCCATTCAGGCGGAGTCGCGCTGCTGGTTTGCTATATAACAGCGAGACCGTGGAAATAAAACCGCCGGGAAACCCCATGCGTTGCATCCCCTCCACAAGGAATGGCCACTCCAAGGAGTCAAACGCTTTCTCCGCGACCAACAACACCGCCGCCGCGGGGACATCGGGACTTATTCTGTGGAGCACGGAGAACAGCGTGAGAAGATTTAGGGAACTAGAACGTCGGGGGACGAAGCTGGATTGCTGGGAGAAATGATATACTCCATCAGCTGCGATAGCCTATTTGCGAGCGCTTTAGCTAGGATTTTATAATCCAGATTCAGCAAAGACAATGGTCCGTAAGCACCGCATTGCCGATGGTCCTTGCCAGGCTTCGGAAGGAGTACGATTACAGCTTCCCGCAGTGTGGGCCCGCAGTGTGGGGGAAAAAACCTGTTTCTCCAATGCCTCCGCATAGACCTCAATCAGCTGTGGGGCCAGGATGTCTTTGAATTCTTTATAAAAAGCCCCCGTCAAGCCGTCAAGCTCCGGGGCGGAGGAACTGCGCAGGGAGTCTATTGCCAGTGTGACATCCGTGACTGATATGGGCACTGCCATGAAGTCCAGCATGTCTTTCTCCAGAAACACCAGCGCAATCTCATCTAGGTGGGAAGTCTGGGCTGCACCATCTGGGTCTGCCCTAGAGAAGTACAGTGTGGAGTAGTAGTCCAGGAATTCATCTCGAATGGCCGCTGTGGAGGTGAGCAAGGTGCCGGAAGCTGAGTGCAACTCAGTAATGTACGATTTGCTGTGAGGTGGTCTTAACATCTGTGCCAATACTCTGCCAGGCCGATCGCCCTCTCCGTATCGCCGCCCAGTCTGATATTTCCCCAAATACAGTACCTCCCTATCAGCTGTGTCTCTATACTCAGACAGGAGGGCGAGTCTCTCTGCCTGAGCCTTAGGATTTGGATCAGACGCGAGTTGGGAGTCAAGCCTGGCCATGTCGCGCTCGATACGGGTTAACGTCCGACGCAAATCCCGGAGGACACCGGATTGTTTGGAAATGCATGCCCCCTTTATAACAATCGCAATGTGTAAACTTAACCCACCCCCCACCCCCCTCCCAGCAGCCTACCGTCCCTTAGGTGGCCAATCCCTAGCAGGTTAACATGCTCGGTAGTCATAGGGAGCACCAAGCAGACAGGTGCGGTCCAAAAAGTGGGCCCCAAGTGGAGATAAACCAACTGAACGGATACACCAGGGGGGGCGGCAATCCAGAATCGAACCGGCCTAGTGCCGTGTCTGTAAAGCAAACATCAATATTAACAATGCACATTCCCATTTAGCAAACTGAAATTAACCCATGTCATGCAGTGAACCCTCACCCAGCACCAGTGTTTGAAAATACGTCCGCACTAGCATCAGAGCCGCTATGTGGTGGGGAGGCAAGCGCACCACCCGTCGATGATTGAAAGTTCCGCGCCTTGTAAGTGCGACAGAATTCCTGGGCCTCCGCCGAGGCATCAAATATACGAGACCTGCCGTCCACATCTACCTTGAGTCTCGCGGGGTATAGCATGCCATATTTAAGGCCAAGATTGCGTAACGTTGACTTGACTCCCTGGAATTTGCGGCGCGCCTCCTGGACCATCGGAGTAAAGTCTGGATAAAATGCCAACTTAGACCCCTGTCATTCAACCGTGCCTCGCTCTCTTGCCAGACGGAGCGTGGAGTCTCGGTCCCTGAAATTCAGGAGGCTCGCTACGATGGGTCTAGGCGGGAGGCCTGGGACCCAGCGATCTGTGGGCTCTCTCTACCACAAATCCAGGCGTGAAGGCCTCGCTGCCAAATAAGTCTGTAAGTAACTTCTCTACAAAGAGGTCCATGCGGCCTGTGGATGTCGTCTCTGGGACCCCCATAATGCGGACGTTGTTGCATCGTCCGCGGGCTTCCAAATCCTCATTTTTCATGGCTACTTCCTTGAGAAGACGTTCCGCCCGCTCCAGACGCTTTAAGGACTGAGCCGCCCCATCTTCCAGATCGGAAACCCGAGCCTCCGCCACATCGAGACGCCTGTCGTGGCCCTGTACTTTGGCGCCCAGGGATGCAATTGTCTGGTCCAGGGAGTCGAAGCGGGAGTCCAGCGCCTTGAAGCCTGCCCTCATCTCCAGCAACAGCGAGGCGACGGTGGAACCCGATGGCTCAGGCTTGAGATGGCGCACCTGCAGCAGCTTTTTCAAAAGGCAGAGTTCTTTGCCTGGGATCTTTGCGGCCCATAACGCGAGTGGAGGGTGAGAGAGAGGCGGGGGGGGGAACAGGCAAAAATGCAGGACGCACTAACAGAGGGCAAGAATCAACGCTGTGTGAGCCCCGGATCCTCCAGGCCAGCAAGAGTGGCAGGCTGGTACGAATGCGTGTTCGCAGCAAGGTTTGCACCTCGTTGGCTAGGGCACCCAAAATGGCAAAGTCTCTGTCATTCAGGAAGGAGCGGGTGCTGCAGAAAGCCGGTGGTCACCATTGCCGGTGGGGGGAAGGATGTATGTACAGAGCGACGCCGCACACCCTGCATCAATGGTGGTGTATCCTGCGGCAACAGCATAGAAAGTGCGTGCCTGCAGCCCGGAGCGAAGTGAGGCCTCAGCCAGGGCCCAGGGCGCTTCAGGGTAGGTCAGCAGGCAGGTGGGGCCCTCGCCGCTTGAGGGTGCAGCCAGGTGCGCGGCCGCCGCCCCCACACACCGCAACCGCGGCACCAGACCAGCGCACAGCCCCAGAGGCGAAGGACCGGGGCCCAGTCTCCTCTCATATCGCGGGAGCGGGGCGGAGCAGCCACTGCCCGACTCACCCGGCTCGGACCTTCATCTTGCCGACGGCGATCTTCACCCAGCACCGGGCGGGAGCGAGGCAAGGTCCACCGGAACGCCGGAGCAGGCCGCACCGGCGCAGGCCGCTCCTCCCCCAACACGGTGTTTCCTCACAAATTGCGAGCGCCGGCGTCCGGGAATGGGATCATCCCACGCCGCTGCTCCTCCGCCGCCAGGAATGCCGCAGCAGTTGTGAATGAGCGGGGTGCCTCATGCGGGAATCGCAGATGAGGCCGGCCGATCTCCGGAGCTTTACTCGCTGGTGGCCTTCTTCGCCGCCAGCTCGGCCACGCCCCCAATGAATCTGATAGTTAGCTAGTATCCTTAACATTATTAATAGCTATTCTGTATCGAGCTACAGTCTAATTCTGAATAAGATCAAATAATTCCTCTTAAATATGTGCTGCACACATAATGTTAATAACAAATATATTATCTGGCAGCAGTCTCAAATTGAATACCTTACCTTATCCTACATGTGGCACTTCTCACGCCTGACCTCAATAAAGGATGGTCACTTTTGGTGTTTATTACAGTTAAGAACATCATTCTCATATAGAATATCACAGGTCGAGGTCCCTAGGTACAGTAACAAAGTATCTGTTTCTACTGGAGTGAGATTTGGGATGAGATCAAGTGGATTACTTCATTTTTTAGAAATGTCAGTTCCTAATTACTTTAATAAGGAGAGATATACCTGTAAGTGTGCCTCCAACCTGCTTTGTGTCATCTCCTAACTAGCTCAAGAGCATCAACACGTTCCTATTAAGGAGGGAGAAGGACCCAGTAAGTATGTATCAACTCTGTAATGCAACTCTCCTGCCCTGCAGCATCTCCCCGTCTAAAGGCCCCATGTCCACCATTTTAGTAGACCTTGACCCCATCAATATAATGAGGGTGGTAATTTGTAGGCCCATGGAATGGACAGGAGAAAGTCCACCCCTTACAGACTTTCCCCTCTTTCCTACCTACAGGGCGGCCTGCTTGCACCTGTGTAATGTCTGACCGGAAGCAGTAGTCGGGCCCCTTATCCCCAAGCCACTTACAGATCTGTCTTGTAATAGATAAGTCAACACCTGTCGGGGTACATTTATAATGACCACCTTTTTATTGTAAAACAGGCGGCATAAATTCTAAATTACTTTTAAACAATAAACCCAGAGAACAAATATTAAAATACAGAATCTCACTAGACCCATTGGTGGGGTGGACATATCATGATTTCACTTACATCATACAGCATTTTATTTTGACAAGATTGTCTTAGATTTTCAAGTGATGCAGTGTATTTTGAAAAAGAAAATGGTGTGACCTATCTGATGTCTTGCAAGGCCTAACGAGAGAACTGCAAAACGTTCAACATTAATTTAGGCACAAAGACAATTGAGAATATATTGAGAACTCTCTTTCCTTGGAGCTCCGTAGCCTTCAAAACCCTGCTCAAGTTAGGAAAAAACTCAAAACTTTCCTATTCAATTAAGCCTGTTTTCCCTTCTGCCTCTTAATAACAACACTACATTTTAAATGCATTATTAGGATTAAGTCAAATATCATTTATTTATATCTCATTTATTTACGCATGTGTTATCTTTTAAAAAGCATTAGACATTTGATTTGGCTCACTAGGACATTCCTATCTCTTATTTGAACAACTGTAAAGTTTCAGGGAGTACTAATTCAAAGTTAGACACGTATGAATGTATTTTCATTTCCTTTCTTAACCACAGTTAAAAATCCCTGGAAATAACAATTATTAAATAATCTCTCGCCAGAAAGGTTGAGGAGAATTATGTCAGTACATCAGCAAAATCATTTTTCAAAGTTGGCATGTTTGGCCCCATAGGAATATGGAGTGACAGCTTCTAATAATGATCTAGAGGGCTGTACCTACCTTTCACACCCCATATGTATGTGCATGCTTTAAGGCTCGAGTCACAAAAGATTTTGTGACTACTTCCATAAGTTTACAACTAAGTTTGGAATTACCTTGCAAGTGTTTTTGAATTTGTAAAGTATTCCAGGGCTGAAAGCTTTGGCACTGGTATCATGGCAGCAGTTTCATCACGTTTGTTTTTATGTCACAGCGATAGAGGGCCAGCTTGAAGAAAATATGTCCTGTATGTCCTGAGCCAACCCAAAAATAGCAGTCTGCCCAAACTCCTGATCTATTTCCCTCTATGCACAATCTAACTGTAAAGCACCATCTGTGGCTAATATACATGTTTGTTGCGTCTGAGAGGCAACCACAGAGCTCAACCTGGGACTGCTGCTTGGATTTGTAGATCCAATGGTAAAGAAGTATGTCTCCAGCTGCCACTGGTCATCCTCCTAGCTGTGGTCCGTATTTTGTGCATGTGTGCACCTAAAATTAATCATCACCTGGAACCACAATCCACACAGGCAACATAACTGCAGTAATAAACAGACTGTTGCCTAAAGCCAAGGTTAATTCTGTTGGACCTGTATGGTGAAGATAGACTGTGGCTTGCTGACATACATGGTCTACATTTCATGCACCAGAGTGGTAAACACAGCCCCAAGCCCGGAATCCTCTGGAGAAAGAAAGCACAAACTTCAGCAACAAACACTGCTTCATAGTTCTCTGTGGCAGGAGCGGCTGGTGACATTTGAAAGTGGCAGGGCGTAAAATGATTGCAAAGGAAGCAAACGAAGGTGTGAGCAGTCGCGAGGGGGGGGTCACGCGCGGGGGGGGGTCGCACGGGAGAATAAGCAAACGAATGTGTGAGCAATCATGAGGGGGGGGTCACGCGCGGGCGGGGGGGTCGCACGGGTGAATACTATTAAAATTAAAAGGAAAACTTACCTGACCGCCTCTGCTCCTGGTCCGCGTTGGCGCCTCTGCCCTCTTCAAACTATAACAGCATGTCAGCACTGCAGTGGCAACCCCTCAGCCAATCCTGGCGCTGCTGCAGCGCCAGGATTGGCTGAGGGCACAGCCTACTCCTCGCCTGCCGCCTGCCCATTAGGAGACCGAGGGGCTCCTAATGGGCATGCGCAAGTCCGTGCCCACCCATGCTCACCATGCCCACTCATGCGCACTTGTGCTGCAGTGCTGCCTGGTCTGACAATGTATGTCAGTCAACATGACGCCGGACCACCCACGGTCCGACGTCATGCTGACTGACATGCATTGTTGTCAGTTCTCCCCACCCTCGGCGTCTCTGAACTTAAGTAAACTAAGTTCAGAGACACCGAGGGAGCTGCGGGCGCGGGCGGGTGCGCGGGGGCGGGGGGCAACGCCCCAATGGACTCACTGCGCCTGCTCTGTGGTAAAGAGGGGCCGTGGCCCTTCTTTACCAAACAGGCTAACTAAATATGGATCTCAGTTTGCAGCCTGTGTTTGGTGTGTCTGCACAGTAACTATGACTAAAGCCTGCACATACTGATCCTGTTTGACAGACCTGGATGGCAAAGAGGATCTGCATCATTCTGCAATTGCTAAATTGATGTCAGCAGGATGATATCTTCCAGTTGTGTAGTATGTTGCCATAGCATTGGTCCGGGTCAAGGAGCTGTGGGTTGAAATGCTGGGTGGAATGCTGAGATTTGAAGTGAGGAGCTTTGGTCATTCAGGAGAGACCTGAGCTGTGGCCGGCTATATGTTATGAGCAACAATAAAGTTGATTTGCAAATTCTCCTGGAGTCTGCCTACTCCACATTGGCGATGCATGGACGTACTTCTTGTGTTACTGGTAACCTGTATTGACCCGTGGAACAGCGAGGATTTACTATGCAAGCAGCAGCGTACCGCTTCCTTTCGTTTAGCCTTTTCTACCTTTGCCTGAATCCACTTTCAGTGATTTGCCAAAAGACTGTGTCCTGGGCTGAGGATTTGGGCCAACTGAGCTGTGCAGAGCCTAGGAGGAGCGTCAATGGAGCTGTATCTGATGGCGAGCCTGTGCCTGTAATCAGCAAGAGCTGCACTGGAGGAGCATTAGCTCTGATCCAGCACATGCATATTTGAGCAACCGGCTTGTGGACACTTGTGGGATGACAGGGCATGCTACATGTGGTGGGCATATTGGGGCTGCTTAGTTTTAAGTTTCATGAGAACTATGTGTTGCAACAAGGAAAAGGAATCCTTCTGTTGGCAAGTTTAATTTCTGTAACTTGTTTATTGATCTTCCTGAAATAACTATGTGGAAATTTATTGACCGATCACTTTGAGTGCTCCTGCCCAAATTTTACTTTTACTCTGCCTCAACCCTTCCTTTCAGTGACAGGGGAACCTCCAATGCGTTGTCCTGAATGAAAGGAATATTTCTTAAACTACATATCTACTATTGAGGATGATGCTGTAGAGGAATTCTCTACTTTAAGGAAGAAAAACATTCTCCTTCATACTTTAGGCCCATAGGGCTTATGAGTTTTACCGTCAAATAGAAAAAGGTAGACTGGCAGAGGATACTGATGTTTACGAACGTCTTTGAAGATCTTGAGAACTATTTTCAGCCTATGGTGCGTGTAGCGAACAGCAGATTTAATTTCTTCCAAGAGAGACAGGATCTGTCGGAATCTGTTGATGATTATGTGGCAGCCCTGAAGAAATTAGCTATTTCCTGCTGGTTTGGGACCAGATTACCATGCACACAAATAAGATTAATCTTCAGGAAAGATAATGGGCAATTGGTGATGCTTCCTTTAAGGAGGTTGTAGTGGTTGAAAAGAAGACAGAATTGAAGACAGAAAATACATAATGGCTACTCTTAAGAATGGTAGCATTCACCAAGCTCAAACTGAGAGTAATTAAATTGTGTACAAAGTCACATTCAAACCAGGACCTAAAGCATCGAAAAAGGAAGTCATAGATTGGTTGCAACGCAACCACGGTCTTGGAACGGCAATGAAAGACATAGGCTTTCGATGTGGCAGCAAAGTACATCTTGTCTGGGACAAGATTTGTCCAGCCTCTGATCAAAAGTGTTCATTTTGTGGCATGATCATGAAATTTTCTAAAGTGAGCAGAAAAATAGAGAAATCTGTAAAGTGTGTTGTTGAACAGTCTGATCCAGACTCATCTGGAGTGTATGAAAACTCATCTTAGTGTGTATTGATCTCGGAAGATGTGGTTTTGAATATTGATAATAGCAAAAACAAACCAGATTGTGATGTGACCTTTGGAGGGGTGCAAAGGAAAATTGTGTTGGATTCTGGTTCGCCATACACCATTGTGAACAAATCGGTTTGGGATGGCAAATTTAAAAAGGTTTTGGGGGAAAGTTTACTCCCCCCAGATGTGAGATTTGTGGCTTACACAGGGGAAGACATTTGAATGTGGGGATTTAGAAACCTTTTTGAGTTCAAATGAAATGAGCAAGTGTTAAATTCATGTGACTGAGTGTGGCACATCTGTGTTAGGTTGGAAGGATCAGAAGACTCTGGGGATGACCCTGGATCCTATTAGAGAGTCTGTTACGTTACTTGAAAGTGAAGAAACACGGATGAAGGCACTGATGGAGAAAGAATTTCCTAGGGTGTTTTCGGAGGGAGTCGGGAAGCTCAGATGGTTCACTCATAGAATTGTTTCAAGGTTTGGGATTATCAAGGCAGTGGACATCACTGAATGGTTGTTTCCATTAGTTGTGGCAAGTGGTCATGTTAGATTATGCGTCACTCTGAGGGACCTTACTTGGAGTACAATTGCTACTAAATTCCCATTACCGAGAGTTAATTTGTTGCTTGCACAGGCAAAGGGAATTAATCTGTTTTCCACCGTAGACTTGACCTCAGCATACTACCAGATAGTAGAAACTGTACTGCTTCTATTACCCTTTTCTAATGTTCCCGGTTCATGAAAATGCCAGTTGGGCTGTTCCTTGGGAGTTCCTGGCTGTTGATATTTCGGGTCTAATTTTGGATTTTTATGGTGCACCGAAGTTTGCATTTGTGCTTATCGGTTTGTTCTCTAAGTTGCTTGAAGTAGAGGTGTTGCCTACAGTCTACAGCCTACTAGGCCTGTTATTTTTTGGGGGGAGGGAAATTTTCTTCAGGAGGGAATACCTAAGGGTTTCTTGATTGACAATGATCCTCAGTTTGTTTCTGCCTATTTGAAGATGATTTTGGAATGGAATGACAAAAAAGCAAGGCATATGTCATTGTATAATTTCACTGGCAATATCTTTAACAGAGTGATCATGGGAAGTGCTCAGATTGCCATTGGGAGTGGTATAAATTGGGAGAAGGAATTCAATAGATTAATATGGGCATATGGGAGTACTCCTGCGCTTACTGGCTATAGTCCCTTTAAGGTGTTGAGGTGAAGATAGCCTTTTACCAAAGACAATACAGATTGTCAGGTGATAGGAAAACGAGTGGCCACCTGAGGTAGTGATAGAGAATGTTGAGGATGTGCAAAGTGTTTACAAGGAGTATTACGACCGAAAACATGGAGAGACAGAAGCAGGATTTAAAATGAGAGATTGGGTATGTGTTAAGAAACCCATGAGGACCATGGAAAGGAGGAGTAGGTATGGTCAACCCTTAAAAGTGATCAATCTGTTTTCGAATTCTGTGAAGGTGAGTGACAATAATGTGTGGCACATTAGTGATTTTGCTAAGTGTGGTAAATTCCTTGTATGGAAGGAGGAGGGTGAAAATAAAAACTTGTCTATTACTTCATGATTGTGGAATAAGTATGATGATATGGAGGGAGCAGCGTTGGGAAGTGACTGTTAGAACTGATTAGCTCCGCAAGTTCCTTCGGGTTTGCTACAGAGAGAGTGGTTGTGGAAAGTGAAGGTGGAACGGGACAGCCTGTTTTGAGGTGTTGAATTTTGCTGTTCTGGCACTGCATATTCTGTGAATGTCCCCAGAAGCTGAAGAGTTGTGGTGTCTTCTAAGAGAATGAGGGATTTTGTTGTTTGCTAAATTAAACCTTGATTTAGTAGTTTGGTTTTTTGTAATTTTTTTATTTTTGTTTATGATAATATTTGGGTATATAGCTTTTCATGTATTATCGTAATATCTAGTATTTCTTGGAGATGTAAATAGTTTGTGTTATATAATGGTGAGAGAAATGGGTATGTTGCCCTAAGGTTGGTCTTGCATGAGGGGCTGGGGGTTGGAATGTTGGGTGGAATATTGGGGTTTCAAGAGAGGAGAGTTGGTTATTCTGGCAGTTCACATTTTATGAGCTACAATAAAGTTTATTCGAAACTCACCTGGTGTCGGCCTACTTCAAAAAGTTATGATGTTACTTTTAAATCCAGTTCAAATCAAGATTCAGTGTACACACATTTCTGATTAGAATGTAAAAAATCACCTCCATGCTGCTCCCTTTGTTCTTTGCCACGGATAGCAAGAAACAGGTAGAGGCAATGTCGTTGTCAGTATGCAGTTGAATGTTCAAAATATGCAGACAACTTTCCATAAAGGAACACAGTAGCACATTATGAGGTATGACCTAAAGACTGCTTTACACCTCTTCACAGACTATTGCTTTTCAAAAAACCTCATACATGATATACATATACCAGGGACTTTTGGTTAATGAGCTTCATCCATTGGTCTGTTACACTGTCATTCTCATTTTGCTTCCACCGATCCCCGCACACAACAATGAGTCAGCCCACGTTGCCCATTGACTTCCTACAGTTTGAGTGACCTCACACGGCCTGAGCACATTGTTCACATTCAGTTAAATACAACCGTCTTCTGTTCAGTGACAAGGCTGGTTCCAAGCGTGCTTTTTTCCCACTATAAACTACATCTATTTATTTTGCCTTTAGTTAGGGTGCCCGTTAGATGTCAATTTGTTTTCCTTCTGTTTTTTTACTGTTCTTGTTATGAAGTCTTTAAGTAACATTATAAAATTGAAGCTGCCTTGTATTTGAATCCTCATTTAGGTGGAGATTTATTCTTGTCTCATTCAAATTTGGGGCACAATTGAAAGGCTTGGTATTTAAAAAACACCACTAGCATCACGATTCACTCTCTGTGCTCTCGTGCCTATCACATGGGGGCTGAATTGTGGGGCTTTCCAGTGTGTAATATGCTTTCAGACACTCCCCTGCATGCATATCCTGACTTCAAGGGATTTGGACACCATTTAGGAATTGACATCCATTCCCAATCCATGCCGGGGTTTGTGGAAGCCAGTCTGCTTATGCTGGAAACTCCATTACTTATAATCCCCTGCTCACTGCTTCATCTCTACCCCTGCAGGCCAAGGATGGGTGGAGGAATTCAGCTCACCCGTGGCTGGCTGCTGCTAGCCTGCTCACAGCTGATGCATGTGATTACTGTGAGCTCTTTTAAACCCCAGCTCCCTTCTGGCCAAGGTCGGTCATTGTAGCTGTGTACCGGTGAGACACATCCTTGTTTGCAGTGGTTCCTCAGCTTTTGATAACTTTGTTTTCAGTGTTTCTTGAGCATTAGTTATCCCTTGTTCCGTCTCTGACTCCTTTCCAGCAGGAAGTGGCTAAACCTCCATGACTTCCTTCATGTTGATAATGTATAGTATAGTTATATGCAATTTATAATTGATGTATTAGCGCTGAACACAACTATCCCTTTTCACACCGATTTTACTGTGTTGTTGATATTTAACTATTTTATGCTTATTGGACTTACATACACACCATTTATGCTTTATCAAGATTGCATTATCCCATTGTTTGTAATATCTTTACTTCTATTAACATTGTATTTATTGCTTTAATGTATTCTTCTATTTCAATAAACATATTTTGAACTTAAAAAGTTATCCCTTGTTCCCTAGCTGCTGCTTTTTCCTTTGTTCCTGAACTAGCTCTGCCTGAAGTGCTACCTTGACTCCTGAGCCTTAGCATTCCTTGTTCCTAACCTGCAGCAGGAACCCTTGGTCCTGAACTAGCACTGCCTACGGTGCTGCCTTGACTCTTGAGCTTTTGCTCAATTCTAGTTCCTGCTCCAGCACTGGCTTCAGTGCTACTTTGTTTTCTTGATTCCTGAACCAGCACTATTCTCGTATACCCTTAAAGCCTCCCCTTCTGTATAGCCTTTTCCAGTCCCTGCATTCCTTCCCATTTCCTTGGTTCCCGTTCCTAGTTTGCTGTCTTTCTATTCTGCTGTCTTTGCTTCTATTACCTTGTATGTTTGTTACTTGCCAAGTTTGCCCTGTGATTTCCTTCCTTTCCTGTTAAGCACTCCTCTTTGCTAGATCCTTGTCTATTGTGCTTTTGTTTAGTTCTACCCCCTTGCTGTTACTGCCTTGCATGTTCCTGTTTGATCGTCAGGATCCGTGGGCACAGCTAACTACCTAGGTGATGTTTCTTGTTCGCTGTGAGTATTGTCTTTGAGTTACATTTACAACATCACCATAGGTGTAAGCTCCACAGACCCTGCCTTTGCATGAATATCCTATATGTGGGTATTTGCAGTCAGTATCTGCAACAGCAATTGTGGGTGTGGAACTTACTGAGCTTCAGTCTTACCTTGTGGAGCTCCTGAGTGCTTTACCCCACACTCCCTTTATTGTTATGGTTGTTTTATATATGTGTATTGCACATCTGTCCTGGTTGTAGTGATTCTGATTGCTGAACCGCCTCATGAGTGCCTGTCCTTTCTGGATCTTAGCCAGCTTTTTTGCTTGTACAGGCTTACCCTTTGGATCCCTTTTTCTCCTCTGACTCCCTGTGTGATCCTGGGCAGCACTGTACTCCTCTTTCTGTGTAAGTTTTCTATCTGGTTCCCAGTCCTTGGCCAAGTCCCTGATTGTGTCCCAGACAGTCCCTGACACTAGTAACACAGCCAGATCAGTGTTTTTTCCGAACAATATCATAGATTTATTGCAAGCATGAGGCATCCAAACTTAAGAGGGTGGTAAGTTTGTATATTTTTGTTTATATGTTGTGGCACAAGTACTCAAAGTGCACATTTTGTCATACAGCTCCCTGACACCGAAGAGAACTACTTTGCTTGTGGGTGTACCTCACAATGAAATTCGCAAATGTCTGAAGTGGCCTGACCCATTACCCCATGTTGTATGCAATAGTGTGCTGTAGAAATATTTCAATGATACAACAAACACCAATAGGTGAAGAGGGTTGACTGAATGTCCTTATAATTTAGTACATATATACTATTAGTAAAATCCGAAGGTAAGGCTAAGGGTAGACCTAATAAAAAGCATTTACCTTTCAACAAACAAGAAACAACTGTCATTTGTAAGCATAACATGACACCATAAAGCAACGTCTTGTGGGAAGTCCCGCTGAACTTTATGACTTTTCGGGGCTTGTGGTTTATTGCTGTTAAATCCTTTGAGTAAAAACTGTAAGGGATGACAGAATTATAAACATATGCCACTCTGCACCAGTTTCTCTCTTTTTCTCGCTGTATTTTTTCCTCTCTTTCCCTCTCTCTTTCTCTCTCCTTCCCAATCCTTCTCTTTCTCTCAAGGCAAGTCCTTGAATTGAAGTCACATCATCCTGTTTCAAAACACTAACGTCATGTTACTTGATGTTACTTGAGGGATTTCACAACATCAATCAGTGAGGAAGAGAGAAAGATGAGAAACCCTGGGGAATGTTAAAATATGTTTTTTTCCCATTCCAAAGTTATAAGAAAGAAAACACAGGGAAGGCATCCATTCAGTCAATCTGTCAATAATTAACGCATACTTTATAAAGTGTGATCAATTATGGTAAAAAGCACTTGTATTCAATGCGTTTTGGCACGACGCATATGTATCCAGGCTTGCTCCAATGAGCAGTCATCATCATGCACTGTGGAATGTGCTTTAATTTAATAAATATAGGCCACGTGGGCAGGACAGTGTGATAATACGCACATCCAGAGCCATGTGTTTAATTTCACATTCCAGTTGTAGGCATGTCCTTACGATTGCTCTTCACCAACGCCTGTAACACGTGGCCCAGCACAGGGAATATGTTCAGTTCTTGCTTTTGGGCCCAAGAGTTTCTGATTATCAAGTAAAGATGGCATACCAAGTCAATTACCTCTGATATGCTCCAGTCCCTGACGACTCCAGCTTACCATAGTTGTGTGGGTGTGTGCAGCCAGAAACAACAAGCAACTCTTGCAAAATAAAGTGTACATAAAAAAGCGCAGACCATTCACATTTCACATTCAGACAAGTAAGTCCAAGTGTACTGGATGTGCTTTCAACAGGAAACATGAATTTTAGGCAATCTACCAAGCCTGATTTCAAGTCTATTAGTGATGCACATTCTTTTAAGCTTTTGGCGAAGGTTTTGCAATCCGTGCTTATCTTACTTGTCAACAGGTTGGAAAAATACCCTAATCGCCGGTACGGGTTAGAGAGTATGCTTCATTGAACGTTGATTGGCGGTTACCTAACTCCTTTAATTTTATTAGGAATTTAGTTATTTATTACTCGCTGTTCAGAATTATACTTACTGGATCTGTATTCTTTCATGGGAAGTCCACAAGATTTGTGGTTTCCTGAATTATACCATGTAAAGTGATGTCAGCACCCCATTCAGAGGCCACAAGGCAAGCAGGAGCTACTGGGCCCATCCGTGGGGGTGGAGGCCTTTTACACCTGATGTCCCGGGGGCCAACCTACTATGGATCCTGAACTGGGCCAAGGACCCCCTCCAGCACAGGACTCTCAGTGGTAGCGTGGGTCCAGCAGTCCAAGACTTTTCGAGGTTGGGGGAGTTAGATGCAGGGTGGGAGGGTCAACACGTGCTCACAACTCAAAATGAGTGCAATAGCACCAATAAGTGATTGTCCAGTCAAATACTTTCTTTAATTGCAAAAAGAGTATTCTTATGACCACAAAGCGAAATATGACATACACAAACAATCCACACAGTCCCCTGAGGTCAGGGCTCTAGTGTTTTAATGACAGTCCCATGAGTCCCACTTCCTTCTCACTTGCGGTCGTAGTTAATCCCATTCACTACAGGGGACAGTCTCAGGGGTCCCACTCTGACTCTGTTAGAAAAGTCAAAAATGTTCCAGCACCAAAGGGCTATCTGGCAGACAAATTCCCCCAGGGCCTTTTGGTCCTTCATTCAGTCTTACCCGCACCAGCAGGGATCATCTGGCCAAAAACACAGAGCATCTCTTTCACAGGAATGGTGACTGAAATGGCTGCCTCAGGTTAATATCACACACCCGGCTCTGCAGGGGCCATGGCTGGGTGTCCTTCGAACTTCCCTACAGCAGGAGGTGGGATTTCAATGGTTTCTGATTATGGTCCTCAGTCAGGTCTTGGGCTCTCACAGGTCACTACAGCAGCTTCTCCTCACCATAATGGCATCCACCAGAATACAATCCTTCTCTTCCACCGGTGGCCCCCCTTTGACATATAGGGCCACCACAACTGCTCTTCACTCAGGGGATGGCCTGATTGGCACAACATCAGGCCCCTCGTCACGGTGGCCCCACTGGTATACAAGGGGACTGACTTACACACTGCGCATGGACAACAGTCCGATCAGCTGCAGCCCCTCTGGCATACAGGGTTACCAACTTACACCCTGCACACAAACAACAGCCATAGCGGCACAGCAATCTTCATGGTGGCCACCTCCGGCATACCGGGTCACTAACTTACATACCACACGTGAGCAGTGGCCCTATCAGCACAGCAAACCTCACAGTGGCCCCCTCTGACATACGGAAATGCAGACTTACACTCTGCACACAGGCAATGGCCAGATCGGCATGGCGGTGAAGATGATCACTGCTAACTTCATTGTGACCTCTACACCTCGCTCTATCCTGCGCTCTCCTCTTCCTCACAGGGCAAACTGGTCTTGGCAAGCAGGCAGGTACTGATGCTCCAGGATCCAGGGGCAAGTGGTCTTGGATGTCCCTGGATAATCTCTTCTCATCTAGCTGGGAGACTGGCAAGCCCAAGCCTTCTTCCTCGCTCGCAGGCAGAAGTTTTGCAGAGCTTCCCCTCCTTGCACAGTCCATCTTGCTGCATGACAGATGAACATTTTGGGGCCTTGAGGCTCTCCTTCTTATAGTCCATTTTCAGACACCAAATGTGATTTAGAGTCTGAGACTTTGAAGTTTGTGTCGGGGGTCTGCTTCCTCCTTTTAAAGTGCCCTCTCCTCTGCCCTGCCTTTCCCCCAGATAGAAGTCTATCACAAATCTGATAGCCCCACAACACGGCAATGAAAGTGACTGGAGGTTTAAACCTAAATGTCAGTCACAGGGATGTGTGTATCAAAAGGTTACCCCACAGCCTCAACACTACTCTTTATGATTCTCTCATCAGCCCCATCTCCTCCCTGAGATGTGCCCAGATCCCTTTCCAATGCCCTTCCTCTGAATGAAAGAGCACCCTTTTTATGCTGGAGAGCCTGGCACTCATTCCTCCAGTATGTGTTCCACCCGACTCACAGAAATGCAGCAATCCACAAGTCTGACTTGGTGAGGAGGGGGACATTCCTCTACCTCCAATCAGCCCTAGGTCTCTAAAATGAAACCCAGAATAATCTTTAATGTATTGTGCATCCACAGGCACACACACATACACCCAGCAAATGCATACAACACACATTTACTGCACATCACTACATACTAACTTGATGTAGGCCGAATGTGAGTTAAGCACACACCAGCGTAACTTTACACGAGTAAGCCAGTTTGCCTATCTCCAGTGACACAGGTAAAAATGCCTGTTCACTTCCATTGATCCTGCATGGTTTGCTGCCACCACCGCACCCGTGCTGCTTAACTCCTTGCAAAGGCAGTAGACATACATCAGTATTGGGGTAGCGTTTTGGGCAACCCTCCCAGTCCAACAAGACCGCATTCCATGAGACAGACCTATGTAATGGCACACATACATAATCCTTGTGCGTCCATGACAACAAAAATCAGCACCAGGGAAATTATATGAAGGACACCAGGACCATTTCCACAGTGTCTGAGTTATATTTCACCCCTCAACTGCTGATCCTTTTCCACCCCAGTGCTGGTCCCATTTTTGCTATTTGGAGTACTTCATGCCTACGCCTTCCAACATTTTTTCCACATGAGGTATCCACGCCAAATGTACATCCATTCTTTGTCAATACCCTAAAGGTACCCCTGATTTGTAGATATCCCTTGGCCTAGAGGGAACTGAGAAAATAGCCAAAATATTGAAACATTTTGGGGGTTTTTAAAAAAAAAATGACAAAAATGTGCCGTTCAAGAAAGGGTATTTTTTTTCTTAAAAATTGCATCAACAAAAGTTTTGCTGTGGTAAGACGACCTTCTTCCCAGCTTTCAGGAACACGCACACTTGTATCAAAAAACATTTTTTTAACCGCAGGTAGCCAACTTTTCTTAATTTTTGTGCTTTCAAACTACTTGTAGTTTGTGGTGGGAACAGGTATTTAAGAGGGGCGGGCGAAATTCACTTTTGCAAATTATCGCGAAAATGTTAAAAATCTCCGCAAACACACGAAAATATCGCGAAGATGCGTAAGTTTTTTTCCCGCCCGTTCGCGGTATTTTCTGCATGGTCGCGGCTCGCCAACTTACCCATGCGGTTGCTCGCGGGCGCGGCCATCTTGTTTTCACTTGTCTCGCAGTACATGATCGCGAGAAGAAAGACGTGATGACGAATGACGTTACTGCGGGCGTGAACTGTCGCGAGACAGCGCAAATGGCTACCAACAATCCAACATCTCGTGGAGAACGTGACCGGACCGGGAAAACTTGTCGGCGAACGCAGGGATTCAGGTACGGCGATCGCGCGCACGTGAGAATGTATTATTTACCAGTGCGAGCAAGCAAAAAATTTCCGGTAAAATGCGGATTGCGGAAATTTTGACATTTTCGCGCTCTCTGCGGAACGCGAAAATGTCAAATTATCGCAATTTCCCAGAATTTTAGCCCAGGCCTAGTATTTAACCCAGGGATGAACCTAGCATGCTATACATTTCTGAAAACTAGTCAAAATTCTACATTCAGCGAGGGGTCATTTGTCCTACATACAGGGCTTAAAAGTGGCTTAAAAGTGCCAACATCGATTTCAAATTTCGGTTTGCAATTTAGCAACTTGTGAAAATTGACAGGCTGCATGCCTTTATGTGCTCTTATCGACATCCGTCCAAATGTGTTATCAAGGTGTTAGTTTTCAGCTGTGATCCTTTGCCATCCAATAGCTTCGAGATTTGTCAGACAAAGGAAGTTGCTGATTGTCCTGTAAGTGCAGTTGCCTGACCTGGAAGGGAACCTTGTGCTCTCCCTCGCCCCCTGGAGGCAACACTGAATGTGTTGCGGTGTTCACACATGGCATCAGGACAGTCATTGAGATTAGCTGGGGCTGGGCCAGATCCTGAATCCAGTTCTATGGTAACTACTGGATCTGGGATCCATTTTGAGCCCCCTCTTTATTCTTCACTAGTAATCATAAAAGCAGCTATACGAAGCATAGCTTATGTTCCAAAAACATACTCTGCTGGGTACATCTAGGTGAAAGGAGGACCACAGGCGTATTTGGTGATAAATACATTACGTTGAAATTGTTCAAAAAATGAACAAAAATAAAGAATTTGCTGGATTTTTTCCGGCCCACTCCTGAAAAAATCCACCAGACTCAACTCTTTAGCTCCCTCTTCTGGAATCCACATATTCACCTGAAGGCCTTCCTTTTTGGATTCAAAGTCCTCCTAGGAAGTCAGCTCAGTTTTAAAATATCAGATTGCACACTCTCCTACGACACGTTAGATTGGAATAACTGCAGAAGCCAATATCAATTGATAGAAACAGTTTCTATCTGTCAGACCTGTCGTGCATCAGAAAAGTATATTAAATACTGTAAAAAAGACAAAGTGAGCTAACACAAATACTAGATCACTTCAAAACATAGATCACATCTAACGTTAAAATTCGATAAAAACTTCACATCTAGAACTGTTAAAATGTTGTCACTGTGTATTTGGCATCATTTGAAGTCAACCCTAAACATGGGGTAAGGTTAGCATTTGTTTCAAAATCAACCTATATAAAATCAAATACAGGAAGGGGGTAATATATTTCAATATCAGATCACATTAATTAGATGCAGAAGTTAACAATTAAAGTTTTCTGTAGAGTGACATATAGATCTGTAGCCCCTGCTCTACGTGTATAGCTTCACATATTTTTAGGTCAAAGCCTACTGGTTTGCTAAAGATTTCTTGTGGACATTCTGAAAGCTCCTCCGGGAATTGCTTACTATTGGCTTTGTGTTTTATAACTCACATTTGCCTTCTTTCTATTTGCTGGCTTTATTTGCTTTAGGCTTGAGATTTCCCCTCCCTTGCAGCACAGCGTATTTACTCTATTTTATACAAGTGCTCCCTTTCTGTAAACAGGCCTTTAAACCTTGTTCTGATCTTGCCATATTTGCTGTGCATTCAAAGACAGAGTCAAATAATAGGCTTTATCTTCAATGGAGGTTGGTGTTTACTTTTCTTTCTCTGACTTCAAAGTGAGAGGATTTAAATGACAATCTTGCTGTGAAAGGAAAGGCTTTTTTCTAGCACACAAAATGTAAATGTCTGTAAATTAACTGCACAGATATTTCAGAATATATCAGAATTAGCAAAGCACAAATGAGGCACATTTTTTAAAATTCGGAAGTGTGGTGGAAATAAATATTTTAATACGTTCAAAACAAATCAATACACTATGTGATGATATTTCCACCGGTTATTGTTTGTACACTGTACACTTTTATCAGTAAAACTGTATATCTGTGTAAAGTTAATGGTCATTTCAATTGATAATGTGTTGGCTGCAATGGCAGCGCACCACCACACCATGCACACTCCACACTACGCCACTCCATTCTACACCACTCCACTCTATGCACCTCCACTCTACGACAAGCCACTCAACTTTACGATACTACACTCTGTTACTTAACTCTACACATGCCATTTCATGACATGCCATGCCGCTCTACTCTTTGACACGGCACTCTACTCTACGACACACCACTCTACTCTGACACGCCACTCCACCCCACTATTCGAAACACCACTTCCCTCTGCGCCATTCCACTCTGGGTCACTCTACACCACACCATTCTATGTCACTGCACTTTATGCCCCCAATCTACCCCACTCCCCTCCACTCTATGCCACTCCACTCTATGCCATAGCACTCTATGCCACTGCAGTCTATGCCACTCCACTCTGTGATGCTTTATTTCACTATATGCTACATCACTCCACATCATTTTACTCAACTCTGACACTCCACAACACGCTATGCCCCTCCACTCAATGACAGTCTATGCCCCTCCACTCTACAACACTCTTCTCCCCTCTATGCCGCTCAAATCTACAACACTCTACTCCACTCTATGCCAATCCACTCCACTCAATGCCACTCCACGACACTCTACACTACTCCACTGTATGATATTGTAATCTACTCTGCACACCTCCACTCTGTGCCCTTCCATTCCACTCCCTCTTAACACTCTATGCCCCTCTACTCTATGCCACTCCACACCACACCACTCCACTCTACCCCACTCTACTCTATGCCCCTTTACACCACTGTATGCCACACCACGACACTTTATGCCACTGCACTCCATGATACTCTACGCCATGCCACATTACAGCATTCTTCTTTACACCGCTAACTTTTAGCCATGCTAAACAGCAGCCACGCTTGTGTACAACATGGCTAAAGCACATTGGCAAGACCAATAGCTCTTGCATAGGCAAGACCTATTGGCTTTTTTAATGCTTGTTTCCAATGTCCAAAGTTTCTGTTGGAAATCCTGGAGTGTTTTTGTGCCCCTTTGGTTTATGTCACCGAGATCATAAAAGAGAGCCATACTAGTGCCCCTTCTGCCTTCACTCTTCTGTGATGGAAAGGTGTCTTCTGACAGGTATCCTATGGGAGGAGCAGAGCAAAAAATGTGTTTTACATCTTTATTGGCCTTGCAGCACAAATACATTATTTGTAGCGGTCTGGCTGTTTTTTGACGGCTTCTTCGTTTTCAGTGGTGGACTGTACACTCTTCCGAAGGCAAACCGTTTAATTTCTTGCAGAGGTTTGATGCCACAAGATAAACAACTCGCTGGGTTATTCAACAAGTTCATAAACGCCTACTCATGTGATTAGGGTTGCATAGGGAAAAAAAATATTTTCAAAACAATATAACCAAATGTAAGTTCAGTATTGAAAGACCGATATGTACAATAACCATACTTTTTCATAGTTATAATACCAGGTAAATACAGTGATCAGAATTATAGATTATATTGTCTTATCTTGTGTTTGATTTTCAGGCTATGGTACAGCCAACTCATGCTTCACGACAGCCAACTCAAAGCTTTTTGTAAAATTAATATTGTACCTGTGTTGTTGTTGCATCAGAGGTCTTTCATATTTGGCACTCCTTTTGATTGCGAGTTCAACTGTTTATGTACAGCGCCTAGTTGAAAATGCCTATCTGAAATCGTAAGGAGAGGCAACATTTCAGATAATAGTTCAACAAAACGAAAATCTTCAATGTTATTTTTTTCCTAAGTTCATCTCAGATATCGTTTGTAAGATACTAGGCATAAGTAATAGATGGCATCAGACGTGTTTCTAGATGTTGCAGATAAGTCGATCACTTTTTTGTAGACATCGAATGGGGGATGTTTATTGTGATACTCAATACTGAACCTGGACCGGTTCAAAGGTCAATTGAGAACGACATTTTGGATTTCTATCATCCTACTGACCCAAACAGATGCCTCTTCCTTTTGGTTTCACAGTTTTGATGATTTTTGCAGACCGAGGTGGTGACTATCACCTTAGAGAGCAGCCTGCGCTGGACGATAGCGCTGCAATAACTTCTACCTAGTGGAGAAGTGTGGCTCAATGGTTAGAGCGGCAGACCTCGATGCAGAGCACTGGTCCGGGACCAGGGTTCGATTCCCGTCGTGGCAGGGTCTCGGGCTATAAATTCCGCGGACCGGATATTCTCGCCTCAGTGCCTATTCTAATCTTGGGTCCCATGCTGCAACTCTGGGCAATAGCTTGCTTAATCTCCACAACGGCCCCAACAGCGCTGGGATGCCTGGCCTCACCATGGGGATGCCCAGGAGTGGACACTCCACACGGAAAGCCAGGAAGGGTTCCTTCAGCGGTATGAGTACAGCGCTGAGATACCCGTAGTGGTCATCGGCGCTATATAAATACCTATACATTTACCTATTCATAGTGAATCAAAATTAAAAAGTTCATCGGAAATGAGTATTGCAAGATATATAGAATTATAGATGCTTAACAGTAAATTACGGGGATGTTTTTCATCTTGGGGTTCTGAGTGGCATCAAATAGATGACGAGAGCGAAGCTCGCGCTTTCTATGATGTCACGCAGAACCCTGAGGTGAAAAACATCCCCATAATTCACTTTTTAGCCATCTATACCTTTATGTTGTGCACAGCACTCCAAAACCATCTTCCTCTGCTTACAACTGCTACGCTGGGGCAGAGGTGTCATGGGACAGCCATACATTAGATGGCCTCTACTCCCCGGCCAACTTAAACAAAATGACTTACCTGCCATCCTTAACCAACCCCTACCACGTTCTCTGCCTTCCTTCCTCCTCCAGCAACTGTACTCTCTGCTTTGGGTAAAAGCAGATAAGCAGTGCTTTGAGGCTTTCAGAGAGCCCCTGTTAGCCCCGCCTGGAAGGCCTTCATGACGTAGCAACAGTGGGTAACGAGTTTTGTTATCCACTGTTCCTACGTCACAGCAGTGAGTTATAACATTTAGAAACTGACATAAAGGATAGAGGCTCTCTATGAGAGCCATACATAACAAAGATATATTCCCATCTCATCAAGTGATTTAGCACCCAAATATACTTAGCTCACTTTACCCCTTCTGTGGGCAATTAAAAAAACCTGGTTTTGGAATTTGATATCTTTAGCTGCAGATGATGGCTTTTCAGTGAGCCTCTAGGGCATATGATTGTGCCTGGAAGACCTACTCAGTGAAGACACCAATAGGCGCCTCCAAAATGTACATTAGGAGACAAACCAGGAAGCTTATAACTTGAACATCCCTGTGACATTTCCAGGAAGGTATACCATATATTCCTGACATAGACTCAGAATAGAAGCAAGGTAAAATGTGTTCTTGTTTTACCATGCTTATGTTGTTGTGATAAGCCTACTCAATCTTCCAAGAAAATATATTTTTCCCTCAGATAGCAGGGGTGCTTCCTCTTCAGGTCGGTTCCACCTGTGAACCCATAGAGCCACAGGTTACTCAAATTGTTACACTTCCAAGTGTAATAAATACAATTTTACAGTGTTCATGCAAACAAGACTTTCATTTTCATGAACTCTACAGTGTGCAGGTCAGCTCTCTTGGCCTCTCCATCATGCTTCTGATGACGGGAGGAGGAGGCAGAAGGGGGCTGAGCGACGATCCAGCTGCAGAGTTTTGTTTAGGAACACAGCTCTCTGTAGGCCAATGTCTGAACTGTGTATATGAGGGGCTTAGTTCAACTGTGCTCCCCTCACATAGGCACAATCCTTTTTATTTAGCAGACATACTGAGCATGCCTAAGGTAGCAGAGTAAATCTGATAAAATGGGGCTGTCAGGGCGCACATCAGTGCATCCATGAGGCCTATAAGGATTAACACAGAGCAGCATGGACAGGATCCCCAGCACTGCCCCAGCTTCTGATAGGGCTGTGCTTCGTGTCCTATCAGGAAGGTGGAAGAGGGCTTGGGGCGGATCTTCCTCTGTAACCTGGCCCTGCTACTCAGTCTAGCCCCTCGTTAGGAATCCTGGCTTGCTGGTTCCACTGCTCAGCTCCGGATTCCTTCACCGCTGCTGCCATGTAGCATCTGGGTTGCCAGAAAGGGTTCTTTCTCTGTGGATGTGTGAGTGGAAATGCATTTTTGAGTGATTGAGAGAGAATGAGATTGAGTGTTAGTTTTATGTGTTTGAGAGTGCCAATAAGAATGAATGAGTGAGAATAAATGAGTGAGTAAAGCAGTGTGAGTGGTCTGAATGAGTGAGTGAGAGGGAGATTGATATAAGGAATGGGAGTGTCAGGTGTGTCTATATCAATGGTGTAGCATGTGCAGTTGCACCATGGCAAAGGGGCCCTGCTGCACTGTTAAAGCCGAACACCTGTACCCTAGGTGTTCAGTTCAGAGTCCCTGAACATCAGTAGTTGTGAGTGAGATTCAGTGATTGTGAAAGGGTGAGTGTGTGCAAGTGAGTTTGTGTGAGAGAACAAGTGAGTGTAAGTATATGGGTACATTTGTGTGTGAGGGCACCCAAGGCAAATTTTGAAATCGATGTAGCAAGTATTACGCCGCACCAGTTTTAAGGATCACCAGCCCCCAGTGGCTGTCAGAATAGAACTTTCTAATGATTTACATCTTCTAGGCTGATCATTTCTTCCATAAAATCTCCCTGTACTCAGGTGAAAGGCAGAGGAAAAGTCAGCTTGTGTAACAGTGTTATTTGTTTTGTCTGGCTATATTTATGAAATACAGAGATCTGATCTTTTGTAGGGAAGACCAGATGAAGGTCTTGCTGCATAGGGGTTGAGGATTTGATTTTCAACCCCAATTTCAGTGGGAAATAAAATTAATTTGGAAAATAGTTTGTGTTGGACATGGCCCTTTTTGCAGGATCATTACTGAACTTTTTGCCTTTCTCCTAGCCTTTTTTCTGACATGGTGTTGGTGGTTTTAGGACTCTGGGCACTTTAGCACTGCTGTTCAGTGTAAAGTGTGTGTGCTCTCTGTGTTAAATTTGGTAAGGATTGGTCTACACCTGTTTGACATATTTAATTTACCTGTCAGCCCCTTGTAAAGTGGTATCTCATATACCCGGGGCTGGTAATTTAAATGCTACTGGTGGGCTTGCAGCGCTGATTGCGCCTCCCACCAAAGTAGCCTTTCAAACCTATCCCAGGTCTCTGCCATTGCAGGGCCTGTGCGTGCACTCTTACTGCCACTGTGACGTGGCACCTAAAAACAGTGCCATGTCTGTGACCCCCCTTTTACTGCATGTCAGTCACCCTTAAGGTAGGCCCTAGCTAGCCCTACGGGCAGGGTGCATTGTAGGTAAAAGGTAGGACATGTACCTTAAGTGTGTGACATGTGCTGGTAGTGACAAATAGCCATTTTGGTTTCTCACTACTGTGAGGCTGTCCTCTCATAGGAATGCATTGGGGATTCCCTGATAAGTGTTTCAGTGGTAATTCCTGATATGAGAGGAGCAGCGTGGTTATGTTTGGAATAGTAATAATAAATGCTACGCAATGTTGTGCACAGAATTATTATAACTATTTTAGAAATGGCACTTCTAGAAGTTGGCATTTCTGTGTGCTATGTGTTTGCCTGCCTGATGTGGATTGAATGTCTGGCTTTGGAGTGACAGGGGCTGGTGAGGTGTGTGTGGCTCCAGGAGGGGCAGGGTGAGTCAGTGCTAGGCTGAATAGGGAATCTGCATATGGAGTAGTGGGTGCACCCTGTGGTGTCTGATGACAGAGCCCCAACCTGACAAAGGAGAAGAGGAGCCCTGTAAACAAAGTGCTCCACACTCCCCAGAACCAGTTAGGACTAGTTCCCACAAGCCCTGTGGCAGGGCAGACAAAGAGAATGCCGGTATAAATATTGGGGCTGTGACCCCATGAAAAGGTTGTGCTTCTGTGCTTTTCCTTGTACTGGGGGACATGCTGGTGCTGGGCCTCAGGAGGAACCGCCACGAGGGACTGCCTCCCTGCTGGAGGGCCCTGTGTGCTGGTCTGCCTGGGCCCAGCTGTGCCCCCCTGACTTTTACGGATGCCCAGCGCCTCGTGAGCCCTGCATCTATATTTTATGGCCAAAGAGAAGAGGAGTGCATGGGTTCTGCAGCGCTGAGTTGCAACTTACTTCAAGAAAATACAGAGTGTGGATTCCCTCACCTGGATGCGAGGGAAGCGGGAGCTCACCCCGCTTTTAATTTTATTCACAGGTGGGAGCCCACCCCATACTTGTGAGGAGAGTGGGAGCCTACCCCGCATTGGTGCGTGTAGAGGCGTGAGCCCACACCGCCTTTATGCCCAGAGGAACAGAGCGGCCGAGACCGGTAAAGCAGAAGTCAGGCGGGCCGCCTGACCAAGGGCGGAGCCAGTCCCCAGGAAGCCCTGTGGAGGGTAACCGAGCACGGCAGAAAGGAGGAAGCCGGAGGTCAGGCATCTTGCCTGTTTGTGCGCAGGGCTGCCTCCAGTGGAAAGGGCCGCCGGAGACTTCGCTCCATGTCCTGCCCCCTTCGTGTTTACGGGAGGAGGAAACGGCTGTGCTGCATGAGTGCAACCCCAAGCAAGCACAAGGAGAGGAGATGGCCCCGATGCTGGTACTCCAAGGTGACTGGAGCAGACAAAGGAGAGCCCCGGTGAGTGGGACTCCCATTGGGCATCGAGCAGCCAGTGCTTTTGCTGCTTGTCACAGCTGCCCCACGGAAGTGCGGGCAGCTGCAACGGAGGGACCCCTTTGATTTTTACTGAGTCCCGAAGTGGGGCTATCAAGGCAATGTGGTGCCTAATAATCCACAGCTGCACCGCCGTAGCGGGCAGCTGCAACGTGGGGCAAGTTTTATTTTTGCAGAGTCCTAGAGTGGGGCTCATGAGGCACAGTGAGTGCCAGTGTTGGTTTGTTTACTCATCTGCACTGTGAGAACGCGGGCAGCTGCAACGTTTGGTGGCATTTATTTGGTGATAATGAGGGGGTGAGACGCTCCCCTTTGCCCCAGCGCATTGCGGAGCATCGTCGCTGCATTGGCAGCTAGGGGGCCATTTGGGAGGCCCCAATTCAAGCCCTGACTTTTAGGGACAGAGGGCATTTGAAGCCCCATTGAAAGGCCAGTTGGCCTGGGGGTCATTTTCTTGATTGTGATAGGGTGCAAGGTCCTAAGGTGCTGTGTGCACTTTTCCAGTGTTACTGTGGTGCACTGTTTAGGCTTATGATGCTTATTGCGTAATGTGTTTATGCCTAGGAAGTGTATGCACCATGTGTTTTATGCCTAATTGTGATGCAGACATAATGTGTTTATGCTGATGGTTGCCAAATGTGATTGATGCACCCTGATTATTGCATAATGTGTTTATTCTGGTACGGCCTATTGCGTAGTATGTTTATGCTAATAAGGTTTGGGCCTAATGTGTTTTATGCCAAAATGTGATAATGCGGAGGTCATTATTGTACCAGTAGTTACTGGTTGTGTTTTACAATTGCTACGTGTGCTTTCTAGAGGTTCTGACAGTGGCCCAATTGGCCCTGTCCTGTGTATATAGTCCCCTATGAACATTGCATAGTACCAGTTGGCACAGTGTATATGTATGGTTATGATCTAATGTGTTTATGATAATACCAAAGCTATTTTTGATATAACCTTGTGTGGAGTTTCTTTTGTGGTGTGCCTAGTGTGTTGCTGCTATGTGTGTGTTGCGCAAACGCTTTACACATTGTCTCTGGGATAAGCCTGACTGCTCGTGCCAAGCTACCAAGGGGGTGAGCAGGGGTTATCTTCAGCGTGTAACTCTCTTGCCCTCACTAGAGTGGTGGTTTCTGCCTGGCGTAGGCGCAAGCCCTAGCCAACCAGAAATCCCATTTCTAACAGTTTGCAATCATTCTCTTTGAGCCTAATGGCTCTGCAAGGTTTGCTAGACATTTTTGGGCCTTTGAAACAACTGTGCTGCTGGTCTTGAGAGCAGAAAAAAAGGCATTGCTAAACACTTGTGGAAGCAGTGGTTTCAAAGTACTGTCAACCTCCTATATACATATACAAATCTCGGATGTGACAATGCTAAGTCCCACAGTTTTCCATCTGTCCAGTGCCTCAGAGCTTTCCTGACCTAATTTTCAATGAAGACTTCATTTAGATTGATGTTTATGGTGTCAACTGCCCTGTGGTACCTTAAGCTATCAGCATCCATAACTTTTCTAACATTCAGTATTCCAATTCTCTTCATTATTCAATATGCTGATGACTAGGTTGACCCAATCATTTTTGATAGCTTTATTTTGATTTGTTTTGTGGAAAATACTTCCGTCGTGGAGGAGAATTAGAAGGCAGGATTTGCTCTTTTCCACAATGCACAGAGCATCATCCACTATTTGTAACATTGCTGTCTGCTAGTGCAATAGTCAGGCCTAGATCCCTGTTGAAAATCATTATGGCAGTTTTCTCTAAGATGTTTTAGATGTTTCTCAAGGCAGCTTTTCAAGAATATTTGCTGTGAATGGTATGTTGGATATTGGGCAGAGGTTGCATAGGTCTGTGAGATGTGCACCACTCTTTTAATGAAGGTGGGTAACCTGTCCACATTTAAGTCAATCAGGAACTACCCCTTGTGCTAGAGACATGTCTATCACGTTGTTCAGGTACAGAGTGATGGTCACATCCACCTCTTTCATAATGTTTGATTGAAATATCAAGAACCGCTGATTTTTAGGCTCTGTCAAATGGTTCATTGGAAGCTTTTTCACCAAATTAATCTGATCTGAGAAGGCTCTGTGTTTGCTTGGAAAGGTTTTTTGTATTTGTGAGCTTCTCACATAGTGATTCTAGGTTCTACTTGCATGTGTTCTTGGCAATATGTATTTAGCCACCCTAAGAGATTCAATTTATTCAAATAACTCTTTTGAAAACCACTTGTAATTGTCTTTGTAGTTAAGCTTCTCTGCCACCTCTGTCAGGACTGTGTATATGGAATCCATGGTTCTATTTGCTCCCACATCAATGTCGGTGTTAATTCGTTTACAGGAGATCTTATTTCCTGAGAGTGATATATTAATCTACATAATTTTTTTGCTTGACTCCCAGGTAGATGTTTTGGTGAATTGTGAAGAAAAAGGTTCAAGGAAAATATTTTTAACGCTGCACTATTTTTTCAGCTATGAGAACATTTAGATAGTCACCAAATAGATGATCGCACAGAGGGTGGAAGATGGTGTGGAATATTGAGGGATTTGTTTTTTAAATCGTTTTATTTCGACAGAGAGCTAATCTTAGGTAGACTTTTGCTCATTTTTCAGAATTTATTATGACTAACCACAGCACTTCCATTAAGTATTCTGCAGCCTCTAAAAAGGATTGTTTTCTAAACAGGAACAGTCCTTTTACTACTCTGTTGATCATTCAATTACACCCGTGGCTACCACTCCTAACATGCACAATATTGTTTGTAAATCGAATGATCTGCTTATACCCAGATGGGCATTTTTATCACCAAAATATCCTTCACAGGTTTTTAATTTGTATATTTATATTTGAGATGTAGCAGATAGAGTAAAAAAACACAATTCATTAGCATCAAATACATAAATCATACATCTCAGCAACTAATGTGGGTACTATGTTGGATTTCCAGTTTGCTAATATCAGTAATCTCGCCATGAGAGTGGAAATAAAAAAGAATTCGTGCTGTCCTATCGACATTTCGTGAGGCTTAATCGCAATACTGAAAAGAGCGCCATAGGCATCACGGGATACTTTTGCCTTTAATTTAGTGCTCATTTCTAAAAAGATCTACACCAAGATGTAATAAGTCAAGGGGCAGGTAAGTATCATATGTATCCAGTCTCCATTCTCATGATTGCATTTAAAGCATGTAGAGCAGGCGTCTCCAACGAGTAGCTCTTGGGCTACCAGTAGCTCTCCAGCTACCTCTGAGTAGCTCTTCCATGTGAAGCTTACTAATATAAAAGCTTTTGATGGTTGAATTATTATTTGTGTACCAGAATTAAAAAGCATATATTCAAGATGAAAATGTGTATTATTTTTAGAACTCATAAGCTGATGTTTGGAGAAACATGGTTACATTTTCAAAATGAATTTAAAGCTATTATTTGAAATGGAGAGATATATTAATCAGATTATTAATTTGGTGCCAAGGGGATTGCAGCTATGCCCGTTATGTATTACTCATGTAGATGCATTCAAAATTGACAGTGCTTTGCTGGCAACCCTGCCTAATGCACAGATGTGATCACTGTTGACAATCCTGGATGGGGTGGTCACTATCACATCACTAAAATCAGTAGCTCAGGATGATTTTTCACTGAACCTAAGTAGCTCTTACTACATAAATGTTTGGAGACCCCTGATGCAGAGGCTGTCAAAGCAAGCACCTTCTGTATTATGGCCAGAGCGTAGTACAGCATCCATTTACTAAAACAAAGGCCATTCTCCTGTACTTGGGATCAGATACAGGCTTGGAGCTCAACCGATTCTGCAACTTCTACCATCAACATGCATATTTCAGGGGGAATAATGGCCAGGACTGTTGACCGCTGAATCAGAGAATAATATTTTGACAGCATGGCTGTAGATTTAGGTGACTGAAGGTAGGCCCAAAGATTTGAATTAGCCCAGTGGACACTGCAGGGAGCCTTCAAAGAGTTACATTTTCCTAAGCAGCCAGTGGGGAGCCTGTAGAGCTGATACATGTGGTTATTCATGAGTATATGTAGGGAATGAAAGGCAGCTTTTTTTGTTTGCTGGACAGTGTATTGACAACTTTCACGTTTTTGATTGGTAATGTATCAATAGGTTGTGAATGATGAGGAACTGTGAAATTTGATTTATTGTTCCAAAAAGTAACAGTAGTGGGTGGCGAACTAGAGTCATCTGGTTGGAAAGAAAAGTGTAGGAAAAGGTATGATATAAAAATTTAGCGGGTGTAAATCTCAGCCAGAGGAAGATGGGCCAGATGTAGTGTTAGCATGCATTGTAAACTGTTAGGTGTCAGGGTAAAATAGGGAGAGGATTGTAGCTACAGTCACAAACCAACACACAGAGGCTGGCAATTAGTAAACATTTACAGGGTCACAAAACACAGACACCATTAGTCCACAGAGATTCATACCAAATACTTTGTATCCAGAGCAGACTCCATAAGCAGGCCAGTACTCATTTTAATGTGGCACATCAATGATTCCAGGTGGTCTGGACTAGGTAGTATATGAGAATGTAACAGTTCCATTACTGTTTGGTAACTAAAAACCCTTTTGCAAAATTCTGGTGACGAGTACATCTAGCAAGCTACCATTATATTTATTTTCATATTCTTTTAAGCACATTAAATGTGTTTTGAAATTCATAAAATGTTGCACACCTTCATTTGAACTATTTTCATGTGTGAAACATAAGTTAGCCCTTTTTTTACATCTTTCTTTCAAATACATTAAATGCTTTTGGGAACAAGTTGGAAAAAATAGCCATTCAATTTCCTTTAAATTCTTGTAGTGTGCTTAACTGACTATGTTTGTTTGTTTTGCCTGCTGACAATTGCTTGCATGCTATAGGACCATTATGTAGGGAGTAGGGGTGGAACGCATGTCGGCCTGCATTGAAAATTAAAACATTTGCATTAGAAAGCTGTGGTTCACACAGCTGCCACAACAAAAGTCCGCATCAAAGTACTCTCATTACAAACTGCACTTTCTCGAAGCGCCAGTGGGCTACCAGTGTATACATTTTATTAACCTATAAGAAAGAAAAACTCCTTTCCTGGGCCATAATGCTTGCATATCTTTCTCCCACAACCAACTACATAGAAAATCTACTTAACAACCTCAAAGTTCATTCTTGTGTGTTTTATGCAATAATTTTCCAGGAAAGGTAGAAGTGCTACTTAGAAAAACCTGGGAAAAGCTGCTGAATTCTCTTGGTTTCATACTACTAGAAAATTCCAAGAGAAATATCAGCTAGGTAAATTACACTTATTGCTGCTTTACAACAGTATTTTTTCTAATTTAGATGGCAAGGAGGAGCAGCCCATCTGCTGTGACATTCAGTGAGGTATGCATTCCTGCTGATTAGATAATGAGCACATCACTTCCTGCTTTGTATATCTTTAGCAGCTTTTCAGAGGACACTTTCATGTAACGCAGCACTGCCTCCCGATTGGTCAGTAGTTTGCTTTTGTATCTATGAGGTTTGGTAAGATTTGCAACAGAACTGCCGTACAAAGTTAAATATGTGGCAGATAAAGGCAATATCAGTTTGTGGAAGTACTTCTAGAATCATTTGGAATTTAGCAATGCATGCATAGTCAGACACAGTCACAGTATAAACATATATGATTGTTTTACAGCTACAGGGAATAGAGGTGAGGCTGTTCGTTGGGCAAGGCGATCTTATACCACACAAAAAAGCAACAGAGCACTGTTCAAACAAGCACTGGCAAAGCCAAGAGGTCTGGTTAACACATCATTTAAAAAGTCTAATGCAGTGGGGAAAAAACACAATAAAAAGCTATTGCTTTCTGAATAAATAAATCTGTGAGATGAATAATTTAACATAATGAATCAGTGTATAGTGCTTCATGCATTTGAATACATCCATCCATAGGAGACACAATGATAGACCAAACAGCCAATAGCATTAACATGAGGTGAGAGACAAAAGCTCCTGTGGATGGAGCCAAAGCTCTCTATGTATATTTTAAAGAAATTGTAACAGGCAATTTATGTCTGCTATGTCTAGTGAGACCTAAAAGAGGTGCAGAGTTACTAAGCAAGAAAACAGATGTAGAGAGGAATGGATTATAAACAGAGATATTATTTTCAAAAGTTTCAAAATTACTTTATTGGTCTTTGTAAAAAAAAAAAAAAGGAATATTATTGCAGCTGGACATAACGGTAGATGTAGCAAAAGTGCATTGACATCGATTGTACTGCAAATACATTTTTAATACCACTTTGAATGGGAAAGGGAGATCTAGGCTTGTTAGAAGTGGGAAAAGACTCTCAGAAAAGGTTATATTTTGTAATTAAATTACAAATATCTACTGTTTTATGAATTTTTTTTAACATTAAATTATATGTATTTATATATTAACTATTTTAAATAATTTAATGTAGTGTACTTTTATTTCCTATGAGGTTTTATTTTAAGTTCCAAACTCCATTATTTTTTCTGTGGGATGGGGTCGCAGAACCATTGGTTGGCCATGTGTAGTGCTCGACTTCAAAACTGCGTTTCTTGTAGTAACTTACAATTGTAAATTTAGCTCCACTCTTTTTCAGCTCTGTGATTCACACAGACAGTGTAAGTCTAAGTCCAAGTGTAAGTCTACATTTTCCACAACTATACACTCAGATTTTGTGAATAGCCAAAAGTAGTAAAACTACTCAAAAGTGTAAGAGTAAATTACATATGTAGATTTACTCAGAAGTGTAATTTACCTTTAGGAATAGCCTTGTAAGTGCATGTTCATTTTTATACCACATTTAGCATTAATAAAAAGCACAAGAAGCATTTAGAAACCTCTGTGCCCACCTCTAGTACAATATACTCAATCAACAACTACATACACAAGTCATTTTCTGCATTTAGTTTATGTTCCATGTGGAAAGTAGGGATCACACTGTTCCCTCACCTTACTTTGGAGGAAGGTGCAAGATTGCAGAGTTCTGTGGTTAAGACTGTTGCATTGTCTCAAATGTTCTAACCTATGGATCAGGGGTGGCTCCTCCGCTAAGGTGGAGGAGCGTTCCCCCACTGCTCTCCAAGCAGTAATTAAAGGAAAACTAAAATGATAATAAATAGCATCATTTTAGTTTTCCGTTTCCTGGTGTGGGCAGGGCTGGACTGCCAGGGCAGGGACCAGGAGGAGGAGTTGTTGCTCCACTCTAAAGTGCGCAACCTCTTGGACCAACCATAACAGTCATACGCACTTTGCATGTTCTGCATCCTGGCTGCTTTACAGCCTGGGTGCAGAACTTGCCCAGGCCCCCATTCCCCATCTGAGCCCCGAACCCCGCCGCTCAGACCAAGCACAACATTGCTTTGCAGCGCTGTGATTGGCTAGGGGATTCAGGAGCCTGAGTGCTTCCTGGTTCCTGCTTCCAGCGAGAGGCGGCCGCAAGCGGACTGAGAGGTGGCGGCTGCCTGGGTGGCCAGCCTGAAGGTAAGTGTTGTTATTTATTATTTTAATTTACACCCCGCCACTCCCTCCTTCTTCTCTCACCCCGACGCCCTTGCTAAATAGTGGCCGCCACAGCTATGGATGTTGGAGAGCAGGAACTTCTGATCAGAGGACACAGGACACACCCTACACAGCACCATGTTGGCACAACTTGGAATTTAGCACCTCATTGCTGGCCGCTGAATTCAAGACTTTTGGCATAAAGAGTACTGTAGGCTTCCTTTAGCAAATAATTATTTTTCTAATATGCATGTCTAAGTCCGAAATAAAGTGTTGATATTATTATTGTGATTAAAGTCAGATGTTACATACTAAAAATGGTTATGTGTACGACTTGAATTTTCCAGGATGGCGTGTTTTTTCATGCAACATATTTGTCATGCATACTGTGTAGTGTGTAAAGAGTGGCTACTATGCAGCTGTGTGAGTTCAACTTGTGGGTGGACCATGGTTGAAAGCTGTGGAGTTCAGGCAGAATGCAGCGCAAATTTCTCACATTGCTTCCCAGTGGGTCACAAAAGAGTTCGGACAACATGCTTATCTGCTGACCACACAGAGCAATGGGTAAGTGTGCCAATTGTAATTGTGATTATATGTAAAAGGTGTGATGGAAGTACACAATTGTCAAAAAAATTGACAGGGAAACGTTAAAGAAAATACAGTGTGTACAGGTGTATTGCAATTGTATAGTGGGATTACTGAAGTGAAGGAGAAGCAGTAGCGGCCCGTGGAGGGAGTTCCGCGGGGCGGCGGGGTGGGGCGGGGGAGGGACAGGGTGGGGGGTAGTAAACTCCGACTCACGGCCGACCGGAGTAATGTAAAGAAATAAATAAAACGAATTTCACTGTGCACGCTGAAACGCTACTGGATGCAAGAAAGTACGTGCAGGAGAGATTGAAAAGAGGGTGCTGAAGAGGAAAGAGATGAGGTGTGAGATATGTAGTTTGACGTTTCAGAAAGACTCATAGAAAAAGAGTGTAAATGTCTAACAAATGGACTGCAGACGTCATGTGAGGAAAACGGAAGTGCTTGAGACACTTTAAGCACCTTATAATGTTTAATTCCCAGTCTGATTCATAAGTTTAAATATATATATAGATATCACTTTGGGTGCCCCTAAAAATCATGTCTAGAGACGCCACTGCACAACTCCCGTAGTCCCTCCCAGGTTTACTTAGGGCCTGAGTATGGGTGGTTAGTTGTATTCCACATTCCGTTAACCCCAGTTTATGCACGGTTCCGAATTATGAGTTAAAAGGTATTTGACACATCCGATAAGGAAATACTTCAAGCTTCATTAAATTTCAGCAGGTCAAACCTGCCGAAATGTAACAGGGGAAATGTGTGCGGTATTTACAGTACCAAGCGGATTTTGGTGCACTAAAAACCAAAATCTGCATGTTATTCTGCAATAACTCTTAATAGGTGTTATTTATCTCTCCCCGTAGTATCATTATTTATCAGGGGCGATAAATAACACCTTAACTCATATTCTGGGCTCTAGTAGTAAACTTACATGTGCGGCGATCGGCCCATCAAGGTGGAGATCGCCATCCGTAGGTTTGTGAATTGCATTTTGTAGTAAAGTAGCGCTACCGTATGTACTACAAAAAGCAGTTTATGAATCTGGTCCATAGAAGTTAATTAAGGAGGTTGGCAGCAAGAAAAAAGAAATTTGGTGCACGTTACCTGGAAAAACGGCTAAAGCTTTAAAAGAATACCAACAGAAGAGAAACGAAACACAGGAAATTAAGTCGTGAAAAGATCCAATCCGGTGATTGATTTTCTTCTCATTTGATGGTGATGGCACTTGTCCCCGGCTTTAGCGCTAGTGGCGCCCGGTGCGACAATCATTTTTGGCGCCCTCACTCCCCATGACTGCCTCCTCGGATTTACTCAAACCACCAGGCAAAAGTGCCCCTCATCTCTCCAATGATAAGCTATTACTCAAAACAGCGCCCCCATTGAGGTCAGCGCCCCCCTCCACAGGTCGGCGCCCAGTGCGTCCGCACCAGTCGCACTGCCCTAAAGCCGGCCCTGCCGGTTAATAAATGTGCGTGGCCGTTCATTGTAAAGCGCCCGGTAGCACTCACTGGGCAGTAAATGGATGCAGACAGAAACACGTTTCCGTGGAGATATCTTTTCATTAGGGGTGGGCGGAATTTGCGAAATTAACTTTCGCAAATTATCGCGAAAATGTTTAAAATTATCGCAAACAAGCGGAAATATCGCGAAGATGCGGAAGTTTTTTTCCGGCATGTTCGCGAGATTTTCTGCATGGTTGCGGGTCGCCAACTTACCCATGTGGTTGCTTGCGGGCGCGGCCATCTTGTTTTGAGTTGTCTCGCGGTGCATGATCGCGAGAAGAAAGACGTGATCGCGCGACGCATGACGTCACTGCGGGTGCAAACTGTCGCGAGACAGCGCAAATGGCTAAAAACAATACAACATCTCATGGAGAACGCGACCGGATCAAGAAAACTTGTCGGCGAACGCAGGGATTCAGGTAAGGCGATCGCGCGCGAGAATGTATTATTTTACAGCGCGAGCAAGAAACAAATTATCGCCAAGCTGCGGAAACCGGAATTTTTGACATTTTCGCGCTCTCCGTGGAACGCGAAAATGTCAAATTATCGCAATTTCCGCGAACGGAACGAAATTTTCGCCCAGGCCTACTTTTCATGAAACAACTGGCAATGATGCGCAGGTCTGAGTATGTCGCTGACAGATTTTGTGCTCTGACTGCATCCTGTTGCGTACCAGGAGGGAACAGTAACTAAAAGGTCGTCCTGTATGAGCATTTTGATTCTTTCCTAACCATTTTATTGGCCAGAATATACCTTGTATGAGTAGAGAAAGGCGCGTGATGAGGTACATTGGTAAGCTGGATGCAGCCCTTACAGTGACAAATATGTTAACTCGTAGTAATGTCTCATCAATTAATTATGTAATAAATAATGTAAATGGAGGAGTTCTTACAATGCCTTGAATTCTATACAGTTTTTTCTTTTTATTACTATAAATGTAAACAATTTAATAAGCTATTTTACCAGCCCATTTAAACAATTGAATAATTAATTGCCCATACATTGGAACTTGCGAAAGAACTGAAAGCAGTTTATCAGGGAACGAGGCAAACTCTGTTTATTTATAGAAATAGCCTCGTCTTTGCAAAGGCCGTGTTCAATAGTGGTCCGGGGAAGTCGGAGGTGATTACCGCACCTACTAAACACCGATACCTAATGATGCAATATTTACTGGGTGAGGTAATACCCTCGGATTCCAAGTTTTCAATTAAATGCAGAAACTGTAATTACCTTGAAAAATTCCGCACATGCCAGAGTTTTACAGCATGTTTTATCCCAGTAAATTTCCGCAGATTTGACCTGTCGAAATGTGCCACTAGAAAATTTGTGTGGGGGGGGGGGGGGAGTTTATGCAAAACTCTGATTTCCGAATTTGCACAAGGGTTAGTATTCACCTCGGGGCATATGTATCAAACGATTTTGTATTCGCAAACGCTGCGATTCGCAAAAAAACAACGTTTGCGAATACAAAATCACAAAACGCGATGTATGAGCCATTTTCGCATCGCATTATTAAGGAATCGCTAATTTTGCGATTCCTTAATTTTGCGTAAGCATTTAAGGAATCGCAAATTGCGATTCCTTAAATGCTATGTAACAAGCCCCCAAGTTGTGCGATTTCTCCTTAAGAAATGCCAAATTACCACCAACTTCAAGTTGTTGGTAATTTGCGATTTCTTTGAAAAATGCACTTTTTGGCATTTTTCAAAGTGCCATGTGGCGCACATACATGGCCTTAGTGCATGTTTGTGCACCATATGCGCACACATGCTCATTTCAGGGGTGCATCAGGGTGTCCTTATGACACCCTTGCATCCTTGAAATTAATCTTAATTTGCGATTCTCTAATTGCGAATCGCAAATTGAGAATGACTTCCCATTCATTCCTATGGGCCTCCTGGCCCATAGGAATGAATGGGAAGGTATTCCTTAATTGCGATTTCGCAATTTGCTAATCGCAATTAAGGAATAACAAGAAATCGCAAAATAATTGCGATTTTTTTTATTTTTTTAAATACATCCCGTTTTGCGATTCTCAAATAGTGATTCTCAAAAAATCGCTATTTGATAATCGCAATAACGGATTTTGATACATATGCCCCCTCATCTTATAATTAGTGCTAATACGTGAGCACACTTCACTTGTATGACATAGGCTGACCCTCTAATCACTGAGAATTATCTTACATCACTGGGAGATATTTAAAACATCAACCATTGCTGCATATATTTTACAACACTGTGGATTATTAGTTTAATGGTGGGTCAAGTATTTGAGGTGTCAAACTTAAAAAAAAAAATGTTTTCCCTTTTTTATTGAATATTTTTTTAAAGGGCTTACATTCGCCTTCTGGGCAGTTCTTGCCTAGCGAAGTAGCGTAGTTTCTTTGACCCTATAACAGATCAACATCCAACGTGTATCATAAGACCCAAATTTCAACAAATACTGTATGCAGAAAATCTGCCTTTTCTATGTGGTTACGCCTATTTTTCACCTATGGCTGGACCTTATCTTATTGTTTGATTTTAGACTTTGCTCTGTAGGGTACTTCTGTCCAGCATTCAGTGTATGTGCTCTGAACCCTAAAACATGGAGAAACTGGCTAACCCCTGATTGGCATATTTAACTTTTCTGTAAGGCCATAGTAGATGGTGCTGAAATAAATCTATGGCATGAAAAATGATCTGTCACCTGTGGACTGAAGCACTTATTGTGCCATCCACTAGTGTGGCAAAAGAAAACATGGTTTCTGGCCTACTGTTGTAGCCTGATAGCTGCAGTGTAAAACCTGCAGTTTAATCTGTTACAACAATCCTTTTTGGGAGGTAAAAACCTCCCTATTAAATATTGCTAAGTCACCCCTATATAAGCCTTGTAGCCTAAAAGTTAGGGTGAACGACGTTTAAAAGTCAGACACATCGAAATTTAATATTACCATGTCCATACAATAACAAGGGACAAAATACCTGTCCTATGTAGAAAACCAGAGTACAAATTAAAATACTAATACTGCTAACTTAGGAAAGGAACCAGCTAGAGAAGTAATAAAACCACTATTTTTAATAGTTAATAACAATCCAATTCAATGGTGAAGTTGGAATTTAAATAAACATTAATGAAAAGTAACTTTCAGAAAGTTACTTTTCCCTACCTGAAGTGCCTGTAGGCTAATTAGCCCTAGCTATGCAGCAGTAGCCCAGCCCAGCCAGTGATTAGCCGTGTAACAAGCCCCCAAGTTGTGCGATTTCTCCTTAAGAAATGTCAAATTACCACCAACTTCAAGTTGTTGGTAATTTGCGATTTCTTTGAAAAATGCACTTTTTGGCATTTTTCAAAGTGCCATGTGGCGCACATACATGGCCTTAGTGCATGTATGTGCACCATATGCGCACACATGCTCATTTCAGGGGTGCATCCTTATGACACCCTTGCATCCTTGAAATTAATCTTAATTTGCGATTCTCTAATTGCGAATCGCAAATTGAGAATGACTTCCCATTCATTCCTATGGGCCTCCTGGCCCATAGGAATGAATGGGAAGGTATTCCTTAATTGCGATTTCGCAATTTGCTAATCGCAATTAAGGAATAACAAGAAATCGCAAAATAATTGCGATTTTTTAATTTTTTTAAATACATCCCGTTTTGCGATTCTCAAATAGTGATTCTCAAAAAATCGCTATTTGATAATCGCAATATCGGATTTTGATACATATGCCCCCTCATCTTATAATTAGTGCCTACACTAATACGTGAGCACACTTCACTTGTATGACATAGGCTGACCCTCTAATCACTGAGAATTATCTTACATCACTGGGAGATATTTAAAACATCAACCATTGCTGCATATATTTTACAACACTGTGGATTATTAGTTTAATGGTGGGTCAAGTATTTGAGGTGTCAAACTTAAAAAAAAAAATGTTTTCCCTTTTTTATTGAATATTTTTTTAAAGGGCTTACATTCGCCTTCTGGGCAGTTCTTGCCTAGCGAAGTAGCGTAGTGTGCTGTATGTTCCAGAATCTTGATCACCAAGTGCTATGCACAGATCCGGATCTGCCAGACTTGGTCAGGATTCACGGTTTACACAAGACCCTGCCTGTATTTGAGGAGGCTTGGTCTCTTTTTAAGTGGGGTCATTCCCAACGGTGGTTGAACCACAGAAAGAAGCTTCTTGAACAAATTTGTCTTCAGGGTTGCAGCGAAGGATAGTCAGTGGGTAAATCCCTCAGAACCTTGCTGAAATTGTTCCAGACCCTTCATCCCAGTGATTTGAGATTGTTTCCCTCCTGTTTCCTGTACATAAAATTTGATTAGATGGCTCATTGATACTGCCAGATATTAGGGCTAGACCGTTGGATTATTGAGAATGAGATTCTATGGCAGTGCTTAATTTGTAAAAAAAAAAAAAAAAGCCAGTAACAAAATAACTATTAACCATCATATTCCTACAGGTGTGACAATTCAGACTATTCCAGGCCTCTAAATCTGTAAGAATGGCTTGGAGAGCATGTATTACTCGTTTTTTTTTAGGTATACTGAACTAATAAACCATGCTGATGTTCACATCTCCACATTACAAAAACAGCGCCATGATGTGGCAGGCTATTATAGGTGCTGGTGTTGACATCTGTTCTGCGGGTATTCTGGTGCTTTTCATCATAGGCTTTGTTGACACTGAAATTATTTCTAATTTCAGTCATTGCTCTACTGAAAGTGAATGGGGCTCTTTCAGGGCAAAGTGATATGGTCAGAAAGCCTCAACCCTGACTCAGATTCACCACTTTTTATTATCTCCTCAAAAGATTCCAGGCTCTTTTTTTCTTTCATGCTTTTAAGACCATGCATTACAATTTTCAAAGTGGCAAACTACCCCGGCTCTGGTGTGGTCAATGAGGTGTTCGGCTTAATGGAATAGGAGGACTCTATTGAGCATCCTCAGTCAAACGCTTTCCCCATTCAATGCAAAAATGAGCCATTACTCAAAAGAATGGACCTGGTCAAACATGCCCAATGATGTGTAACTTTCTGTGCTGGGACTAAGTTTGTTCCTATTTCCTGGAGTGATGAGATTCTCTTCTTTTGAATCATCAATAACAAAAGCCTCCGGTTTAGCACTACTGGTACACAAAAGTTTTTCTTTGACCCTATAACAGATCAACATCCAACGTGTATCATAAGACCCAAATTTCAACAAATATTGTATGCAGAAAATCTGCCTTTTCTATGTGGTTACGCCTATTTTTCACCTATGGCTGGACCTTATCTTATTGTTTGATTTTAGACTTTGCTCTGTAGGGTACTTCTGTCCAGCATTCAGTGTATGTGCTCTGAACCCTAAAACATGGAGAAACTGGCTAACCCCTGATTGGCATATTTAACTTTTCTGTAAGGCCATAGTAGATGGTGCTGAAATAAATCTATGGCATGAAAAATGATCTGTCCCCTGTGGACTGAAGCACTTATTGTGCCATCCACTAGTGTGGCAAAAGAAAACATGGTTTCTGGCCTACTGTTGTAGCCTGATAGCTGCAGTGTAAAACCTGCAGTTTAATCTGTTACAACAATCCTTTTTGGGAGGTAAAAACCTCCCTATTAAATATTGCTAAGTCACCCCTATATAAGCCTTGTAGCCTAAAAGTTAGGGTGAACGACGTTTAAAAGTCAGACACATCGAAATTTAATATTACCATGTCCATACAATAACAAGGGACAAAATACCTGTCCTATGTAGAAAACCAGAGTACAAATTAAAATACTAATACTGCTAACTTAGGAAAGGAACCAGCTAGAGAAGTAATAAAACCACTATTTTTAATAGTTAATAACAATCCAATTCAATGGTGAAGTTGGAATTTAAATAAACATTAATGAAAAGTAACTTTCAGAAAGTTACTTTTCCCTTCCTGAAGTGCCTGTAGGCTAATTAGCCCTAGCTATGCAGCAGTAGCCCAGCCCAGCCAGTGATTAGCCGTGGATACTTGTGAAAGAGGTGTGAAATGCCTCCCAGGGGCAAACAATAGGTTGACCTGGATGGGCAATGATGACTCCTCTGGGCTCAATAGAATATGCAGGGTGAGGGCTGTGGGGCTTCTTTTGACGGCACAGTGTTAAAGTCTGCTTAACAGCTCTGTTGAGCCATGTGTAACACTTGGGGTGCATTAGAAAGGGTGAGAACAGGATCCCAGGACAATTCTTGTGAATCCCCTGTCTGGTTGCTGAAGTACCCTGCTTGTTTTCCTTACAGCTGTCTGCCTCTAGGTTTGTTGTGGGTACATTGCCTGCCTCAAACTGGATGTAGTGTTAGATATGGGAGAAAACTGGTGATTTCTCTCCCTCCCGAAACAGAGAGAGACACACACACACACACACACACACAAACACACGCATCACATACACATACACACACACAGCCCTCAGAGCCCAAATTTAGTGTGGTCAAAGACTTTCACCATCTTTAAAATACACTGCCACACAGCATTTTTGGCCTGTTTACAATACGACAAAAATACATTTCAGAAAACCTGGGTAGACTGGGCCTCAGAAACTTTTGCATTGGTTTGGGGTGCCCAAAAGTCACCCCCACCCACTAGATGGTGCCACACATAAATGTGGCACCTCCTGGCATCTTCTTCAGAACACTTCTGGTCCTGTGGAAGAACAGAGGAGGGCTGGACCTGCTGCCTGTGACCTGAGAGGAGAGCATTGATGGACTATATCAGTTCTCTCTTGTACCCCGGACTGTAGCGTCCTGCCAGCCCAGGTACTCGCCAATAACCATGTCACTCACAGAAAGTAATTTTGCATGTCTTTATTCCACTGCATGTCAGTCAGAACTCAACATTTTAAGCCTGCCTTCAACTTGTCTCTTGTCTGTACACTCATCTCTCCACTATAGGCTAGTGACATACGTGTTTCCAATGCTATCATCACAGGCACAAGGTGTACACTGGGAACCAAAGTACCAGCCTTCTTTTGTTCCAGTGTTGTTAAATAAAAAGTTACAACATTTTCAAAATAAGTACATAAATATACGAACAAAATACATGAATCAATGCATAGATATACAGGAAATTATAATTCTTCTATTAAGCGTTGTGGCACCTGAATCACATGACCTGAGTGGGTCACTGGAAACCGGGATCTGGCAGTCAAGGTGTCAGTGATCTGCACAGGTGAGGTGGAATCATTAGCAGACACAGTCACCAACAGTCTGTCTGGACCCAGCCTCTTCATTGACACAGATGTTTGGTGAGTGATGGGCCACATGTCGAAAATTAGAGGAATCTCTTGTAGGGGACTTCCCAGGACATTGGACAGTCACCATGTGTCCTTTGGTGTTAGTGATGGTAAAGGGCTCAGCCTCTAAAGGAGCATTAGACTTTCTTTTTCCATGCTGTCTGACAAGCACTCAATCTCCTCTTGTAAAAGTGACATCTTTTACATGACGTTATCTGTCAGCTTATATTTACAACTTCTGTTTGAGGACCAAAGTCTGTAGTATGAATGTTTTCCTAATTCTTGGATCTGAGGTTGGTCCATTGGGACAGCTTGGTCTTCAAGGCTTTACCAAACATAAGAGTTGTAGAGCTTTACCCTGTCATTGAGTGAGGGATCGAACAGTAAGCTCAAGAGAGTGTTCAAACGAAGTTTGAGGTCGATCTTCACCAATACAGCACACTGAACAGCTTTCTTTAGAGTACTCATGAACCGTTCTACCAGACCATTGGCCTGGGACAAAGAAAGGGTTCTTTTTGAATACTTTATAGTGAGGTAATTTAGAAAGTCTTTGAATTCTCAACTATTAAAAAGGTAGGCCATTGTCAGATTTTAAGACTGTATGTACACTCCATGTCACAAAAATGCCATCTAATTTTTGAATAACCTTTTCTTGTATAGTGGATGAAAGGTCTTCTACCGATGGGAAACAGGAGTATTCATCGGCAATGACTGGAAGATAATGCCCATTCTCAAATGACCAAAGAAGTCTGACATGTTCAACGGGTGCTGAATAACTTGAGATGAAAGACAGTTGCATAAATGACAAGTCTTTAAGTCTGTTTTTACCCTTTCATTCAGGTAAGGAAACCAGACTCCGCTACAAAGAGCTCTCTTGGTGGCAACTATTCCTTGATGTCCCTCATGGGTGACGCCGATCACTTGTTGTTGTAGACTCTCGGGAATAACAATTTTTATACCTCATAGAATGAGTCCTTCTTGAGTCACTGAAAGTTCATCTCTTAAATTTTTTAACTTCAAATACTTATTGCCATTAATGAGAAGTCTAGAGTGCTGGTTCCTCGATTGATGAGCAATAATGTTTTTAAACTTTAACATGTCACTATCTTGGCTTGTGGCAGTGACAATTTGCTCTAAAGACATGGCAGCTGGGGGGCTTGATTTCACAGTAAAATTGATGTAGGTCTCTGCTGTGTTAGATGGGGTACCAGGGTACTGTAATGGCACTCTTGAAAAATAATCCGCAGGATTCTGAACTTTCCACGGATGATAAAGAATTGTATAGTTGTATTCTTGTAACCTCAAACCCCAACCTTCAACTCAAGAAGTTAATCTTGCTTTGGGAGTGCCAAATATTGTCAACAGTGCTTGATGATCAGTCACTACCGTAAAAGTCTTTCTGCACAAGAATACATGGAAATATTCACAAGCCCAAACCACTGACAAAAATGTCTTTCTCAGGTTGCGAGTACGCACGTTTCAGTTGTGACATGCTTTTACTGGTGTGTGCCACAATATGTTTCCGGGCATTTGGCTTTCCGTTGTGCTGTGCAAGGATTGTGTCTAACTCAACAGGGATACAAAAAAAACAATAATTGATGGACAGAATGCAGAACAATGTCATATATTCACCCCAGTACAGAGATCTGGGCCTAAGTCCATCATTTATTTGCAACCCATGCCATTCCAGTTTGAACCCAGCCATATGCAAATCCATCTTGACCCTGCTCCCTGTGGGAACAGTCCAGCTCAAACTGCCAGGCCCGGTCTTCCCTGGACTGGAAACGAGCATCCTAGGACTGGTTTCGGGGTTTCACCCCTCATCAGCCAGGCTAGCTTGACTCCAGTGGCATGGAGAGCACGGGACCCATATCTGGGCACACCCTCTCCCACTTGGGGTGACAAATGCAAAAAGAACAATTGATGGACAGAATGCAGAACAATGTCATACATTCACCCCAGTACAGATATCCGGGCCTAAATCGATTGTTTTTTGCACCCCATGCCATTCCAGTTTAAACCCAGCCATATGCAAATCAGTCTTGACCCTGCTCCCTGTGGGAACAGTCCAGCCTGAACTGCAAGGCCAGCTCCTCCATGGACTGAAAACAAGCATCCTAGGGCCGGTTTCGGGATTTCACCCCTCATCAGCCAGGCTAGCTTTACTCCAGTGGCATGGAGAGCACGGGACCTACAACTGGGCATACCCATACCACTCTGGTGACAAATGCCAAAAGAACATGTGATGAACAGAATGCAGAACAATGTCATACATTCACCCCAGTACAGAGATCTGGGCCTATATCCATCATTTATTGTCAACAGTGCTTGATGATCAGTCACTACTGTGAAAGACTTTCTGCACATGAAAACATGGAAATATTCACAAGCCCAAACCACTGCCAAACTTTCCTTCTCAGGTTGCGAGTAAGCACGTTCCATTTGTGAAAGGCCTTTACTGGTGTATGCCACAATATGTTCCCGGGCATTTGGCTGTCCATTGTGCTGTGCAAGGATTGTGCCTAACCCAACAGGGATTACATCAACTACAACCTCTGTATGAAGTTTGGGACCGAAGTAGGCCATTTCAGTGGCACTCACAATAGCTTTTTTGATTTTTTTAGAAGTTCTTCTCAAAATCATGAGACCAATGAAAAGACACGTTCTTTTTTCTTAGTTCTCGTAATGGTGCATTGACCGTAGCAAAGTCTTGTATGAACCTAGAACACTAACTGGCCATTCCAAGAAATGATTGTAGCATAGATATGTCTTATGGGGAATTGCAGTAGACAACACTTGCACTTTAGCTGGATAAGATTTCATGCTCTCATCAGAAAAGACACACCCAAAGAATTTCAAACTTCTCTTGTGAAATTCACATTTGTCAGCATTCACAGTTAAGCTTGCATCATTCAGCAAAGGAAAAACTTGCAAGAGAGCTTTGTCATGCTCTTTCTGTGTGGATCCTAAAACCAATATATCATCACTATATCTAAAAGCATTTACTACAGGATGTATGATACATCGTATGATGTCTTGGGAAAGTTCTGCAGCAGATGATACACCATAACTAGATTGCATATAGCGAAACAGAACAATATGTGTAGGAATGGTTGTAAGGTACCTGGATCTTTCTTCAAAATCCTATTGGAGATATCCTTTTTTTAAGTAGAGTCAAGAAAAGAACTTTGCACCATTCAGTTGAGTGATCATATCAGCAATGTACGGAATGGGATGTCTCTCTTGTTCAATTGCCTTGTTGGGTGGATGCGTAGGCTAATCCAAATCAGCACTCCTGCGGCAAACACTGAATAGTTTGTGGCGAAAATCTGTCCCCTCCACCTGTGTTGTAATTTATTAATCTCTGAATGTGTTAGGTGAGACTCTTGAAGAAGAGCTATCTGCACATTATCTCATTTGAGGTATGCATATACTGCGTATCTGCTGGAGGGGGTGCCCAGACCTCGGGCATTCCAGGTCTTAATGTGCTGTGGCGCCATGATTTGGTTGTGTTCAAATGTATAAATTGTGAGGGGCGAGGATGCATACATGTGGTCTTGTTTGAAAGTGGCGTCAGCATAAATTAGGTACAGTAGTGCCAGAGTGAACTTAATTTAGAATCCAATGCCAACAGGGCAAACATCCAATACCAAAACAACGGCCCTTACAACCGTGAGGGACTGCCCAAACTAAGAGCTGTGATACAATTGAAGAAAATAACCCCTTATAGTGTGTGGGTGCAAGGGCTCGTAGTGTCACAAAGTATTCAAGTGCAACAGGACCACCCTATGTTAGTGTGATAATTTCCCTGACCACTTCTTCATCGATAGAGGTTAAAGCACTCCCCACCCACCAACGTCAGTGTCAATCCACATACAAACGACATAGCAGTGTCTAATGATCTTCATACAAGCATTTAAGAGTACAGTACTAAGCAAATGGCTAAATAAAGGCTATGGCATATCTTACAAAAACAGAGTAGGTCGCACACTGCTCGTCATACTAGCAAATAGCCCCATAGAACTCTGGATACTGTAGTGGCAGCGGAGAGTACGCCTATGCCACGAGTGTAAAAAATAATGCCATCCCTGGACACGTGTTTCGAGGTAATTGCCTCTCGTCAGCAGGGAGCAGGTAGGTGTGAGGGGTGCCAAGTAGACTGCCAAAATATTAAAGGTAAAATACCTCTCACGGCGCGCAGGTGCGGTACCAAGGCTCGTCAGCCCAACGCGCTCAAGAGAGCTTAAATACAAAAACAGAGTAGGTCGCACACTGCTCGTCATACTAGCAAATAGCCCCATAGAACTCTGGATACTGTAGTGGCAGCGGAGAGTACGCCTATGCCACGAGTGTAAAAAATAATGCCATCCCTGGACACGTTTTTCGAGGTAATTGCCTCTCGTCAGCAGGGAGCAGGTAGGTGTGAGGGGTGCCAAGTAGACTGCCAAAATATTAAAGGTAAAATACCTCTCACGGCGCGCAGGTGCGGTACCAAGGCTCGTCAGCCCAACGCGCTCAAGAGAGCTTAAATACAAAAACAGAGTAGGTCGCACACTGCTCGTCATACTAGCAAATAGCCCCATAGAACTCTGGATACTGTAGTGGCAGCGGAGAGTACGCCTATGCCACGAGTGTAAAAAATAATGCCATCCCTGGACACGTGTTTCGAGGTAATTGCCTCTCGTCAGCAGGGAGCAGGTAGGTGTGAGGGGTGCCAAGTAGACTGCCAAAATATTAAAGGTAAAATACCTCTCACGGCGCGCAGGTGCGGTACCAAGGCTCGTCAGCCCAACGCGCTCAAGAGAGCTTAAATACAAAAACAGAGTAGGTCGCACACTGCTCGTCATACTAGCAAATAGCCCCATAGAACTCTGGATACTGTAGTGGCAGCGGAGAGTACGCCTATGCCACGAGTGTAAAAAATAATGCCATCCCTGGACACGTGTTTCGAGGTAATTGCCTCTCGTCAGCAGGGAGCAGGTAGGTGTGAGGGGTGCCAAGTAGACTGCCAAAATATTAAAGGTAAAATACCTCTCACGGCGCGCAGGTGCGGTACCAAGGCTCGTCAGCCCAACGCGCTCAAGAGAGCTTAAATACAAAAACAGAGTAGGTCGCACACTGCTCGTCATACTAGCAAATAGCCCCATAGAACTCTGGATACTGTAGTGGCAGCGGAGAGTACGCCTATGCCACGAGTGTAAAAAATAATGCCATCCCTGGAAACGTGTTTCGAGGTAATTGCCTCTCGTCAGCAGGGAGCAGGTAGGTGTGAGGGGTGCCAAGTAGACTGCCAAAATATTAAAGGTAAAATACCTCTCACGGCGCGCAGGTGCGGTACCAAGGCTCGTCAGCCCAACGCGCTCAAGAGAGCTTAAATACAAAAACAGAGTAGGTCGCACACTGCTCGTCATACTAGCAAATAGCCCCATAGAACTCTGGATACTGTAGTGGCAGCGGAGAGTACGCCTATGCCACGAGTGTAAAAAATAATGCCATCCCTGGACACGTGTTTCGAGGTAATTGCCTCTCGTCAGCAGGGAGCAGGTAGGTGTGAGGGGTGCCAAGTAGACTGCCAAAATATTAAAGGTAAAATACCTCTCACGGCGCGCAGGTGCGGTACCAAGGCTCGTCAGCCCAACGCGCTCAAGAGAGCTTAAATACAAAAACAGAGTAGGTCGCACACTGCTCGTCATACTAGCAAATAGCCCCATAGAACTCTGGATACTGTAGTGGCAGCGGAGAGTACGCCTATGCCACGAGTGTAAAAAATAATGCCATCCCTGGACACGTGTTTCGAGGTAATTGCCTCTCGTCAGCAGGGAGCAGGTAGGTGTGAGGGGTGCCAAGTAGACTGCCAAAATATTAAAGGTAAAATACCTCTCACGGCGCGCAGGTGCGGTACCAAGGCTCGTCAGCCCAACACGCTCAAGAGAGCTTAAATACAAAAACAGAGTAGGTCGCACACTGCTCGTCATACTAGCAAATAGCCCCATAGAACTCTGGATACTGTAGTGGCAGCGGAGAGTACGCCTATGCCACGAGTGTAAAAAATAATGCCATCCCTGGACACGTGTTTCGAGGTAATTGCCTCTCGTCAGCAGGGAGCAGGTAGGTGTGAGGGGTGCCAAGTAGACTGCCAAAATATTAAAGGTAAAATACCTCTCACGGCGCGCAGGTGCGGTACCAAGGCTCGTCAGCCCAACGCGCTCAAGAGAGCTTAAATACAAAAACAGAGTAGGTCGCACACTGCTCGTCATACTAGCAAATAGCCCCATAGAACTCTGGATACTGTAGTGGCAGCGGAGAGTACGCCTATGCCACGAGTGTAAAAAATAATGCCATCCCTGGAAACGTGTTTCGAGGTAATTGCCTCTCGTCAGCAGGGAGCAGGTAGGTGTGAGGGGTGCCAAGTAGACTGCCAAAATATTAAAGGTAAAATACCTCTCACGGCGCGCAGGTGCGGTACCAAGGCTCGTCAGCCCAACGCGCTCAAGAGAGCTTAAATACAAAAACAGAGTAGGTCGCACACTGCTCGTCATACTAGCAAATAGCCCCATAGAACTCTGGATACTGTAGTGGCAGCGGAGAGTACGCCTATGCCACGAGTGTAAAAAATAATGCCATCCCGTTGGGCTGACGAGCCTTGGTACCGCACCTGCGCGCCGTGAGAGGTATTTTACCTTTAATATTTTGGCAGTCTACTTGGCACCCCTCACACCTACCTGCTCCCTGCTGACGAGAGGCAATTACCTCGAAACACGTGTCCAGGGATGGCATTATTTTTTACACTCATGGCATAGGCGTACTCTCCGCTGCCACTACAGTATCCAGAGTTCTATGGGGCTATTTGCTAGTATGACGAGCAGTGTGCGACCTACTCTGTTTTTGTATTTAAGCTCCCTTGAGCGCGTTGGGCTGACGAGCCTTGGTACCGCACCTGCGCGCCGTGAGAGGTATTTTACCTTTAATATTTTGGCAGTCTACTTGGCACCCCTCACACCTACCTGCTCCCTGCTGACGAGAGGCAATTACCTCGAAACACGTGTCCAGGGATGGCATTATTTTTTACACTCGTGGCATAGGCGTACTCTCCGCTGCCACTACAGTATCCAGAGTTCTATGGGGCTATTTGCTAGTATGACGAGCAGTGTGCGACCTACTCTGTTTTTGTATTTAAGCTCCCTTGAGCGCGTTGGGCTGACGAGCCTTGGTACCGCACCTGCGCGCCGTGAGAGGTATTTTACCTTTAATATTTTGGCAGTCTACTTGGCACCCCTCGCACCTACCTGCTCCCTGCTGACGAGAGGCAATTACCTCGAAACACGTGTCCAGGGATGGCATTATTTTTTACACTCGTGGCATAGGCGTACTCTCCGCTGCCACTACAGTATCCAGAGTTCTATGGGGCTATTTGCTAGTATGACGAGCAGTGTGCGACCTACTCTGTTTTTGTATTTAAGCTCCCTTGAGCGCGTTGGGCTGACGAGCCTTGGTACCGCACCTGCGCGCCGTGAGAGGTATTTTACCTTTAATATTTTGGCAGTCTACTTGGCACCCCTCACACCTACCTGCTCCCTGCTGACGAGAGGCAATTACCTCGAAACACGTGTCCAGGGATGGCATTATTTTTTACACTCGTGGCATAGGCGTACTCTCCGCTGCCACTACAGTATCCAGAGTTCTATGGGGCTATTTGCTAGTATGACGAGCAGTGTGCGACCTACTCTGTTTTTGTATTCAAGCTCCCTTGAGCGCGTTGGGCTGACGAGCCTTGGTACCGCACCTGCGCGCCGTGAGAGGTATTTTACCTTTAATATTTTGGCAGTCTACTTGGCACCCCTCACACCTACCTGCTCCCTGCTGACGAGAGGCAATTACCTCGAAACACGTGTTCAGGGATGGCATTATTTTTTACACTCGTGGCATAGGCGTACTCTCCGCTGCCACTACAGTATCCAGAGTTCTATGGGGCTATTTGCTAGTATGACGAGCAGTGTGCGACCTACTCTGTTTTTGTATTTAAGCTCCCTTGAGCGCGTTGGGCTGACGAGCCTTGGTACCGCACCTGCGCGCCGTGAGAGGTATTTTACCTTTAATATTTTGGCAGTCTACTTGGCACCCCTCACACCTACCTGCTCCCTGCTGACGAGAGGCAATTACCTCGAAACACGTGTCCAGGGATGGCATTATTTTTTACACTCGTGGCATAGGCGTACTCTCCGCTGCCACTACAGTATCCAGAGTTCTATGGGGCTATTTGCTAGTATGACGAGCAGTGTGCGACCTACTCTGTTTTTGTATTTAAGCTCCCTTGAGCGCGTTGGGCTGACGAGCCTTGGTACCGCACCTGCGCGCCGTGAGAGGTATTTTACCTTTAATATTTTGGCAGTCTACTTGGCACCCCTCACACCTACCTGCTCCCTGCTGACGAGAGGCAATTACCTCGAAACACGTGTCCAGGGATGGCATTATTTTTTACACTCGTGGCATAGGCGTACTCTCCGCTGCCACTACAGTATCCAGAGTTCTATGGGGCTATTTGCTAGTATGACGAGCAGTGTGCGACCTACTCTGTTTTTGTATTTAAGCTCCCTTGAGCGCGTTGGGCTGACGAGCCTTGGTACCGCACCTGCGCGCCGTGAGAGGTATTTTACCTTTAATATTTTGGCAGTCTACTTGGCACCCCTCACACCTACCTGCTCCCTGCTGACGAGAGGCAATTACCTCGAAACACGTGTCCAGGGATGGCATTATTTTTTACACTCGTGGCATAGGCGTACTCTCCGCTGCCACTACAGTATCCAGAGTTCTATGGGGCTATTTGCTAGTATGACGAGCAGTGTGCGACCTACTCTGTTTTTGTATTTAAGCTCCCTTGAGCGCGTTGGGCTGACGAGCCTTGGTACCGCACCTGCGCGCCGTGAGAGGTATTTTACCTTTAATATTTTGGCAGTCTACTTGGCACCCCTCACACCTACCTGCTCCCTGCTGACGAGAGGCAATTACCTCGAAACACGTGTCCAGGGATGGCATTATTTTTTACACTCGTGGCATAGGCGTACTCTCCGCTGCCACTACAGTATCCAGAGTTCTATGGGGCTATTTGCTAGTATGACGAGCAGTGTGCGACCTACTCTGTTTTTGTATTTAAGCTCCCTTGAGCGCGTTGGGCTGACGAGCCTTGGTACCGCACCTGCGCGCCGTGAGAGGTATTTTACCTTTAATATTTTGGCAGTCTACTTGGCACCCCTCACACCTACCTGCTCCCTGCTGACGAGAGGCAATTACCTCGAAACACGTGTCCAGGGATGGCATTATTTTTTACACTCGTGGCATAGGCGTACTCTCCGCTGCCACTACAGTATCCAGAGTTCTATGGGGCTATTTGCTAGTATGACGAGCAGTGTGCGACCTACTCTGTTTTTGTATTTAAGCTCCCTTGAGCGCGTTGGGCTGACGAGCCTTGGTACCGCACCTGCGCGCCGTGAGAGGTATTTTACCTTTAATATTTTGGCAGTCTACTTGGCACCCCTCACACCTACCTGCTCCCTGCTGACGAGAGGCAATTACCTCGAAACACGTGTCCAGGGATGGCATTATTTTTTACACTCGTGGCATAGGCGTACTCTCCGCTGCCACTACAGTATCCAGAGTTCTATGGGGCTATTTGCTAGTATGACGAGCAGTGTGCGACCTACTCTGTTTTTGTATTTAAGCTCCCTTGAGCGCGTTGGGCTGACGAGCCTTGGTACCGCACCTGCGCGCCGTGAGAGGTATTCTACCTTTAATATTTTGGCAGTCTACTTGGCACCCCTCACACCTACCTGCTCCCTGCTGACGAGAGGCAATTACCTCGAAACACGTGTCCAGGGATGGCATTATTTTTTACACTCGTGGCATAGGCGTACTCTCCGCTGCCACTACAGTATCCAGAGTTCTATGGGGCTATTTGCTAGTATGACGAGCAGTGTGCGACCTACTCTGTTTTTGTATTTAAGCTCCCTTGAGCGCGTTGGGCTGACGAGCCTTGGTACCGCACCTGCGCGCAGTGAGAGGTATTTTACCTTTAATATTTTGGCAGTCTACTTGGCACCCCTCACACCTACCTGCTCCCTGCTGACGAGAGGCAATTACCTCGAAACACGTGTCCAGGGATGGCATTATTTTTTACACTCGTGGCATAGGCGTACTCTCCGCTGCCACTACAGTATCCAGAGTTCTATGGGGCTATTTGCTAGTATGACGAGCAGTGTGCGACCTACTCTGTTTTTGTATTTAAGCTCCCTTGAGCGCGTTGGGCTGACGAGCCTTGGTACCGCACCTGCGCGCCGTGAGAGGTATTTTACCTTTAATATTTTGGCAGTCTACTTGGCACCCCTCACACCTACCTGCTCCCTGCTGACGAGAGGCAATTACCTCGAAACACGTGTCCAGGGATGGCATTATTTTTTACACTCGTGGCATAGGCGTACTCTCCGCTGCCACTACAGTATCCAGAGTTCTATGGGGCTATTTGCTAGTATGACGAGCAGTGTGCGACCTACTCTGTTTTTGTATTTAAGCTCCCTTGAGCGCGTTGGGCTGACGAGCCTTGGTACCGCACCTGCGCGCCGTGAGAGGTATTTTACCTTTAATATTTTGGCAGTCTACTTGGCACCCCTCACACCTACCTGCTCCCTGCTGACGAGAGGCAATTACCTCGAAACACGTGTCCAGGGATGGCATTATTTTTTACACTCGTGGCATAGGCGTACTCTCCGCTGCCACTACAATATCCAGAGTTCTATGGGGCTATTTGCTAGTATGACGAGCAGTGTGCGACCTACTCTGTTTTTGTATTTAAGCTCCCTTGAGCGCGTTGGGCTGACGAGCCTTGGTACCGCACCTGCGCGCCGTGAGAGGTATTTTACCTTTAATATTTTGGCAGTCTACTTGGCACCCCTCACACCTACCTGCTCCCTGCTGACGAGAGGCAATTACCTCGAAACACGTGTCCAGGGATGGCATTATTTTTTACACTCGTGGCATAGGCGTACTCTCCGCTGCCACTACAGTATCCAGAGTTCTATGGGGCTATTTGCTAGTATGACGAGCAGTGTGCGACCTACTCTGTTTTTGTATGGCATATCTTAGATGATTCCATCCAACGCCTGTGGGGTGACATCTGGCAGAGTCATAGAGTTAGTATCAGAAGGACAGGCAACCAATGAGCCTTCATCTTCAGACAACTGAGCTGACACCACGTCTCTGTCAGATTCTTTGGCAAGATCCGCTATCCGCTCCGCCTACCGAACAGTCTGCTGTCATTCTTTGATTATTTGTTCTAGGTTCGGTACTGCAGTCAATTTAGGTGTACAGGCTCTTTTCTGCTGTCTGCGCCATTCAGCAATTTTTGCTGCATCTCCCCACGCACCTCCCCTGGCAACCGGCCTGGGACCCGGGAATTTCCCTGATGCCTCCAGCCAGTCCCATAAGTCCTGCGGCTCATCAAAAAACCTAGTTTTACCATCAGCTACTCTGCGCAGGCTCACAGGGAAGAGCAGGGAGTATTGGAAGTCGAGTTGCCAAAGTTGTTGCTTTACTGCTAAGAAAGAGCTGCATTGGCGCTGTATTCTAACAGTATAATCCGGAAAAAACATCACCTTAGTATTCTCCACTCGGATCTCTTGGAGCTTTCGTGTCTCTCATAATAGTGGGTCTCTGCCGCGGTGGTGGAGTACCTTAAATGGAAACAGGCAGGGACTGGAGCCTGCAGCTAGCCTCCTAGGAGGTACACGATGCGTCCTCTCAACTGAAAAGAAGGGCGACAGGGACGTTGTTGGCAGTAGTTCCTGCACCCATTTTTCTGTGAGCCCCACTGCATCTTGGCCCTCTGTTCCTTTCGGTAGGCCAATTAGACGAACATTGTTGCCTCTGGAGCGACCTTCTCCATCCTGTACCCTGTTCTCCAGGTGTCGAAGTCTGCCTTCATATTCCCTCATTTGTTTTTCAATAGTATCTGTGGTTGGTTGTACTTCAGCTAAGGTTTGCTCTACATTGGTGACACGGTCGGATAGTTTCTTGTGGGCGGCATAAAGGAGCAGAAGATCTGCTGCTACATTATCAATTGTAGATTGCAGGGAGATTCTGAATCTCTCAATATCCTGAAATATTGCATTAAATCTGTCCCCTGCTAGTGGGGTCTGACGAGTTCTGCTGTTCTGCATCCATTACAGAGGATGACCTGAAGGAGGTTCTGGAGCAGGCCCCCCTGGTGTACCCCATTTGAATGTTACACAGGCCAATTCGGCTGCCTCTGGTAATTATTAGCTGTGTGTACTACTGATTATGCTTCCTTGCTATGTAGTAACTTCTGGTGTGGCGAAGTCCCCGTCAACCTATAGTGGGGTGAAGTTACGTGTCCATGTAACATCCAACCATGCTATCTCATTCCCCGGATCAATGGACAGCTTATGAACCTGAGGTGTTATATGGGGCATGGTTGCAGAACGACACAGATATCCCGTATGCATGCAACTACCGTCTCTCCAGTTTGTTACAGAGTTGCTCCAGTTAATTAGAAGGTAGCTAAAGTGCCCCAAGTAATGTGTCACGGACTCATATGCTGGGCTCAGATTTACCATAAGGTTTGTGACTAGTTCACCCCAGAAGAATGTCCCAGTGCAGCACTATCGGTCAATAGAATGGGTGCCTATTATATATGTATCAATTAGCAAAATGCATTTCGGCAGCAGTTCCTGTCTTCACCTCTCCGCTTAATATCTTGCTTTTAATGAACTACCAGAGTTGTGAGAGGGGGCAGGGTGAGGGGCATTCCACTGTGTGCTCCCACTGATTAAGATGAATGCACGTACCAGTTCCTCAGGATACCATGGACCTTGTTAATTGTCCCTGCATAGCCCTGCCACCATCTCCAGTCCGCCTCCACTATAGTTGTCAACAGCCTTCTGCTTCCCGCTCCGTGCACTCGTGTTTAGAAAGTAAAGGAGGTGGACGAAGCAGCCTCAACCTCAAGACCACCAGGCTCAACAACGATTTCTGCGTGCAGGCTCAGCGTCTCATCGGGTTCGGACTGTGGCGTGCACCTGGTTCCGGGGAAGTACATTCATATTATGGACCACAAGCACAGCCTGCTCCACTACGCCACTTCCCTGAGCTTCCAAACATCTGTGCCAACTTCCAGACGTGGGTTCCTAATGCGGGTGTTCCTGCCGCGGTCATCTACTGCACCCATCAGGCCCCTTCCTCTGCAGGCAGCTCTTGCCGTGTGGCTCTGTTCACGTGATTCGGCCCACCTCAGACTCTGCATGTCTCCAGGAGCAGAGATGAGCACTGCAGTCTTTTTCGTCATACCGGGGCAGTTCAGGTGTTAGAGCCCCAATGCGTTCCTCTACAGCTGCGGTTGGTCACCTCCTGATGGTAGACAGCATTCAATGGAAGTCACAGCCTATGTGGGCTAGACGGTATCTGCCCTCGGCCGGCACCAAGCTTGTCAGCAGGTACAGCATCCCCGTCTGCGGTATCCGCGCAGTCCGGTGCTCACCCTGGGTCAGCGGGCTCAGTCCGATCCATTGGATGGCGACTTACAAATATTGGAAATGGCAGATAAACAGGGTTTGTTGGGAAGCGGTGCTAAAGGATGTCCACCATCTTGCTTCTGCAAGCCACGCCCCATGGACTGTTTTTTGACAAACATCCCATCCGAAGAGTGAAATGATATGCAGCAGGGGGAACTGAACCAATAGGCTGTCAGGCCTTTAGGCTTTAGCGCTTTCCCCTTCCACAACGTATCCAAATGGCATGTTAAAATACCTGACCTACAACCAATAAACCCAGAGTCTTCGAAAAATACCAAGAAAACCATTATTTATTTGTGCCGATAGACAAGAGGAATGTGGACAGCCATGACTTACCCATATATGTGGATGGATGGGTCATAGTAAAAGAAGTCTTGGTGACAGCTCTAAAAACAAAACTTTGTGGCATTGGTTTCATGGGAATGATCTTTATATTCACACAGACCACCTGAAGACAATTATGTATGTCAGGGTTATCAAATGCCATTTGTGCATGAGGAACAATCATAATAACATTGTTATATATGGCACTTCATTCCAAAGTTTTGCCATTTTGAGCACCGTAAATCAAAAGTGATATTATGGCCAAATTAATAATACTCAAATTATTTTTCAGTTTAAGAGAGTTTTATTAAACAATGAACAGGAAAATGCAATACAAAATATCAATTGGGGATGATAGGGAGAGGTAGAAGGGGTAGAAAAAGGGGAGGGAAGGGGGATTGTAAATGAAATATATAAGATAAGGTGCACAAAAAAGCAATGAACATGGGCATTGAAAAGTAATAAAGAAATTATATCAATCCTGACTAAACAATTGATTACAAAGAGCATAAAAGTAAAACAGCAGGGTGAAATATGCAGAACGTGAAAAGGGTATCATGGGGGCTTGGGAACTTCTTGTTGAGCAGGGGATGGAAGGAAAGAGCGAGCAGCACAATTATTTAAGTATAGCGTAATGGGGAGCCACAAGTCTGCACGTTTAGCTGCCAAATGAACAGGAAAGACAAAGGCATTATCAAGTCTATGGTTATAACAGACATTATACCACCACGCTTTAAAAGAAATGTTGGATGCATTTTTCCAATTAACAGTAATCTGCTGAAAAGCAACAGCCAATAGCAAATCAACAATGCGAGCAGACATATCTACGTTATTCCAGCTGGTGGACAAACTGCCCAGGAAAAGGTGAGTAAGAGAAAAAGGAATACAAGTATGAAAAATAACATTGATTTGGGCCCACACCTGTAACCAAAAATCATGAACATGTTTGCAAAGAAATATCATATGTGGTAAGGTAGCATTGGGAGCATCACATGACCAACACTTGTCTGGGGTAGTAGGAAATCGCTTGTGTAGTGTGGAAGGAGTATGAAGTAGCCTGTTGTAAATAAAAAATAGGGATTGTGTCAACGAAGCCGCTCTGGAAGTTTTGCGCAATTTTGTCCAAATTTTGTCCCATAAGAATATCGGCCACTCTATCCCGAGGTCACTTTCCCATTGAAGTTCAACCTTGGATTTAGGTCTAAGTGACTCAGGTGCGTGAAGGTATTTATAAAGAAGAGATGCTTTGGGGGCAGTGCGAAGGAGAGAATGAAGTCGAACAATAGGGGTGATAGAAATAGGGGGAGGAGGAGAAACCGAAAGTCGTACATAAATCTCCAGGACAGCAGCCTTGAGGAGAAGATACTTGGAGAAAAAGGATTGGGGTAAGCCAAAGGAGGAACAGAGGTCAGGAAAAGAAACAAAGGTGGAACCAGAGAAGAGCTGCGAAATCCAAATCAAACCTCGGGTTCTCCAAGATTTCCAGTAAAAGGGAATACTCAAATTATTAACATTAGAAGTATGAAAAGGTTAGTTTGCCAAGAGAGGCATGAATGTGTGACCTGCTGACCACATCACATATCAGGAGGAAGCCCTTCCTTTGTTGAACAATCTTGCCAGCACGCAACATCTTGAGTAAAGTGTTTTTTTTCTGATCAAAAAGTGCTAAACAGAGAATCTTGTCTGCCTGGCTGGGATCTCTGCACCTTCAGTAGAGCAGCCTCTGCAGCAGCTTCATTGAGGGCTTTCATCCTTTGCTGAGGGAGCACCATGTTTGAGGTGCCCTCTTAAAAAGGTATTTTGTTCTGCAAGGACAGCCTACCAGAGTGGGAGTTGCTCTTGCAGAACAAAATAGCAATGACTTCAAGGGGCAGAGTTTTCTCCCTGCGCTTGTAGGCCTTTGTGCAATTTTCCTACCCGGCATCCTAGTTCCACGGAGTGAAATCTATTGACAGCTGTCTTGCCCTAAATAGGGAATGGTAAGGTACCGTGACCTGGTGACTCTTTAGTTGGCAAGTACCAGGTCAAGAGTTTCCACCCCCAGACCTGGCTGAAGTTCTTTTGATCGAAACCTAGCGATTTCCCCACTTTTGAATAGTCTAGAGAAACCATGAGGTTGACAGGGTGGAAGCATTGCCAAACTCTAAAGCACACCCAATGTGACAAGTAGTTTTTCTTCATTCTCAAAAATCTCTTCTTACTGTTTTGGTACATTGAATTCCCTTTATAGTGCTTTCTTCCACACTTCATAATGTACATGGAGTAAGACATATTGGTCTATTGAAGTCTTTGCTATGCGCACTTATGTTATGTGTGACTCCATGAAAGCATGGAGTCACGTTCGACTCCATGCTTTCCTTTGAAGGCCACATAAACCAGGTCACATTCATATTTTTCTACACACTAAAATTACTTAGAAAGATCCTTCCATATATTCCGGTAAATCTGAGGAAGTTGGTGGTCTCGGCTCTTGTTTTATCTAGAGCCGACTATTGTAACGGTCTTTTCATTAATCTTCGGAAGAAATGTTTGGCTAACTTGCAGATTGTGTAAAATGCAGCAGCACGTTTATTGTTGAACATTCCTAAACCTAAATCTGGTTCCTCTGCGCCCAAATAGTTACACTGGCTACCAGTGAAGAGACGGATCGAGTTTAAGGCTCCTTGTATAGCTTTTAAAGCAACTCATGACATAGGACCTGCCTTTTTCAAACAGAATTTGCAGCCATACATCCCTGCTCGCCATATTCACTCAGTTTACGCTCACAATCTGGTAATCCCCAGGTTCGAAAAGAGTTCCTGGGGTGGAAAAAGCTTTCTGGTCGGTATGACCAGACACTGGAACTCACTTCCACTGAAGTTAAAAGATGAAACAGACTTGTTGGCCTTCAGGGAGGCATTAAAGACGTGGCTTTTCAATCTCTGATGTGATTTTATGGCTGTCCGGCATTTCCCGTCTGATGAGCTAGTGCCTTGACACCTCCGGGTGAATGTTTCACGCTTTATACATTTATTTTTCATTTCATTTCACCTATAAATGGTCCACGCAGGATAGATTGTCCTCAAAGCAGACTTGTGCACGTACTGCACTTGTGACGGACATATACATTAATCAGAAACCCAACACACGTGCAGCTTGACCAACATTTGTGACGTGCAGAAGCTCTGGTGGAAGTATATCAGAGATCATGTAGCCAATTGTATTTCTTGACCTTCAACAAAGTGAACTCAGAATATTTTTTTTTAATTTATAACTCAGAATATTATTTACTCTTTTCACCAGTGCCACAGCTATAGTGACATTCCATTAAGTAATTCTCCAAATAACATTAAATTGGCAAATAGTTGTAAAAATACCTATAACTTTCGCCATTGGAATGAAGCAGGATTTTAACTAAGAAACTTGAAGGAAATGCTGTAGCACTCTTGACTCACCTGACTCCACCCACCAGCCACACAAGATTAGCCCTCTCAACCCCATAATATCTTCTGTGTTCTTATTTCACTGTTCTAAGTAATCTAATGTGGATTTTGGCTGTGGGTTTGACTGGTCTTGTTCGCCCACAGAAATTCCGGTTTTCATGCCACCCAGAATGAACATGAGGTGAATTCAGACATAGTGAATTTTAGAAGAAATTATTTGGATACATGATCCTCGTTTTGAAACACAGGTTAACTTTTAGTTCTGATGTAAGCCAAGACTTTTTGATTTTTGTGAAATTAGATATACTTCCTTTTAGGGGCTTTCAGGTCGTGCTTTTCGTCCATTGGTAATTTGTCATTCACATTCTCCTACATCTTCTACAGCATACAGTGGGACAATAGCTCGGTCCCCGTTAGACATCGGCTAACTTCACTATGAGTGAGGGCGTTCTGCTCTTTCACTACCAGCACATCTTCTTACAAAATAGTTACCTTTAGCGCGAGGGACCATTATGGCAATGTGTGCTTTATAAAACCGGAAAAAAAATGATCTCAGCCAAAGATTTCTCTTCTTATATTGGTGAATCCCCAACACCTTCCCCAAAACTAAAAACATTGCTAAAATAAGCTTTGACTAAACCAGTTGACACGCGATCCATTGGCTTTACCAATGCTTGTTAATATTCGATGAGTGGACGAGTCCAAGATATTCTTGCGGAAAGTAGGAATCACGACACTGTCATCAATTTCCCCTTAAAACAGCTCACCTCCTTAGAGGTCAAACTGTGATTTATGATATCCGATTTTGGAAGGTTTTATGCTTTCACTCTTGAACAATTCGTATGACGCGGCCGCAAACAGACTGCAATACAGCATCCTTTCACCCTTGAAGGACCAGGGGTCATATCACTTACTGCAAAATAAAATTAACTGTCTAACGCCTCTGAGGCGAGATTAGGACCTCTGCTTTGTGTTTTTTACTGCGCAACAGTTGCACGTTATTCAGCTTGCAAATTTGCGGACAGGGTGCGAGCTTGCTTCTTTAAATGAAAAGCCGTTCCAGCTTTAGGAAACTCCACTCAATGAATTTACCAAGTTCGACATATAGTGTATTTTCATAATTTGAGTTGCTATTCTGGGAATTGAGTATATTACTGCAGACGCCTTTCGCCAGGGCCTGACAGTTGCACATGCATTCCATCTCTGGAAAAGTTCCAATATTTATTTATGGTGAATCAAATGTTATGTAATCGTTTTAGGGCGTTTAAATTGATATGTCGTTTTAGGGGAGAATATTGAACCTAGTTATTAAAATATCATCGATAGCGGTAACCCGTGGTCCGTCGGCTAGACTGCCGACTTTGGTGCTGGAAACCAGGGTTCGAGCCTCGGGGTCACGTCCACATCCTGTGATTCTGGGCAAATCACTTAATCTCCCCGTGCCTGGATGTGTAATGTAAATACGGTGCTCGTGTAAAGCGCTCCAATACCTTCTTGTCGAGTTCGCGCTATATAAAATCTGCACACACAAAAAATATGAAATGTTATTTGCTTAGAACTAAGGTAGTATGTTTAGGCAGTTATTTACTAAAGTTGCGACTCAAAACATTACGTCGATTTGCCTTCTTTAAAAAAGCCTACCGGTGCAGAGGAAGATTACTCAGGGCCACGCAAGCGCCCTTTGAACCTTTATAAATATTAAATAACGTTGATAGTATATATTGATGCAGATGGTTATCATTATTCTAGCAATACAATTAGTGTTACCCGCCTTTCTTCCACTTCACATGTGGCCATAAAGTTCGCACTGACGAAACAATGCCGCGCTTTTTACGTCAGGAATGTTATCCAGTAATGTTATCCTTTCCTGTTCGTGCCTCTGCGGACCGTAATAGCCGTTCCGACGCTGCGGACATGTTAAGTGCGCGCGCTGCCCGCGGTTCTGTTTTCCTTCTGACTGGGTGCCCTGACTCATTTCCTCTCGTCTTCCACGGCGTGGAGGTTGCTTTTCCAGCAAGCTTGCAGATGTTCTTTTTCGTTTCTGGTTTCCTCACCTTTGGGGATTGAAGGCATTCTTGGAGCTTGCCAGCATGGTCGGATGAAGGAAAATGTGGGCGTGCAGCGGAGAGCGCTTTGACGGCAGAGACAGAGTGGTGGGATTACAAGACGTGCTGCTCCTGTGATTTTCCTGGTCTCGTGAACTCGTGTCGTTTCCTACTGCAAAATTACCGGTTTACAGGTGTAAATGGCAGTGTTGTTATAACATCCCGCATTTGGAATCAGAGCTCTTCACTAAGTTTTTGTCAATTGTGGCAAATAGTTTGTCAAATGCCAGGCAGTGAGTGCCATCTAATGTCATTGTGTGCAAGGTACTCCCTTTCCAACTATTAAAAGACGTGTGTGTGTGTGTGGGGGGGGGGGGGGGGGGGGTGTAGTCACAAAGGTCTCTGCACAGATGTGTAGATTTTTACCTAAGTATAGATTTACGTGTATGTCTTCACCCCATTCTGGTCGGGGAGTGGAAATGTCTAAAACCGAATTTTAAGAGTGTAAAGTTACTACTAGTAACTTTTCACACATAGATGGAGATTCGGGCAATAAGTACAACCAAGACCCAAAAACTTGGGGTAAAAGGCCGCTTTATTGGACAGGCAGGCAAATACACACATATCTTAAAATACAGATCATATACAGATCATATTTCCAAAACATATCCCCCCCCTAACACCCCCCGCCCCTAAACAATATACCCCAAAACAACTATTACCCACATTGTTCGGCCTAATCCTCTTACCCAAACCCCTATCTACATCTCCTGCCTACCTCTTGCCTCCAACCTCGCTCCCTTGTTTCTCCGAAGCTATTCCTAATGCCCCCAACCCTTCCTGCCTGTGTTGATCTCCTCCAGCTCTGCCACCAGGAAAAACCCTAACTCAGGAGTTTTTCCTGTCCCACCCCCCCCCCCCCCGTTTTGCTTAAGATCACCGTTTTTGCTCCGAGAATGTATTATATTTTCAAGTAAAAAGCATAGCACCACTGTCGCCAAACAGTTGAACAAGTTTATTCTTTGTTAGCCATTAGTAAGAGATGCACACTTAAATGAAAAACTCCACTGTCGCCAAACAGGTTACTGCATATATATACATTAAATGTCCAAAGAAACTACCACCATAAGGCTAAGATACCGTAGTATATGAGGAAAAAAGGGAGGGGGGAAGGGGGGGGCAGGAGAGGTTAATGCAAACCTTACATAAAAGTGAAAAACATTTGTTTAAATGATACCCATGCTGTAATTTTGATACTAATGCAAATGCAACAAATGCTGCCGCTTAAACAGCAATATTTCAACACCATGTTTGTATTTCAAGAATTTTAGAAATCATCTCCTTTATGTTTAGAATATAAATTTAATTTCCAATAAAGGATAAATGCACTCCATCATGCCTAAAGAACTGGTAATCTTCTTTTGAGATTTCATTGTGAACAAGCCAATATATCCTGTTAGAAGAACAAAAACGCTGCAACTCTCTATTCACTTTCCGCCGCGCTCTCTCCACTGCTGTAAATCTCTCTGCCCCCTCCAAATTCTGCGTGGCATCAGAGCCGCCAGGACCAGCTGAGATGTGGACCAGGTTTTCGAAAAAAGTTCCAAATCGGATTTCATCTCTATTAGTCACCCAAGCCCTGATAATTGAACAAGATCATTCTCCCCCAAATGGACCAGAACAATTGCAGGCTTCTTTTTAATAGACAACTCACTCATAAGAGGTAAAAATTGACCCCACTTCATGCCGCCTTTGCCCCACCAGATAATAGACACATCTTCAGAACTAAAACCTAAATTTTTTCCAAAATGTCTTTTTGCTGCTTGTTTTGCAGCCCATTTGACGAACGAGTGTCCAATAATCCACACGTGGCGCTGACATATTGATAAACCTGTCCTCCGACCTGTAAAGAAAAAACAATTAATATCCTGCATTTCTTAAACTTCGTGCTCTAAATTTCTAATATAACGCAGACAACAGTCCGAGGACCAGCGACCCAATTTCTTAACATCACTAATGGAAAAACCCCATCTGGCAGCTTCCGAAGCCGCCCCAATGCGAAAAGAATGTGTACCAAAAAGGGCAGGGTTTTTCCCAAGCCTCGTTAAAGACTTCCGCAGGACTGCTAAGAACTGGGTGGCCTTTAACTGAGATCCATCCAAATGGCGAAAAACAAAATCTGAAGATGCACCCCCTAACGCTGTAAATTCCAACCATGCCTGTGTGGGGCATAAAGGACCACCAATATGCTGTAGAATGACTCTTGAACCTTTTCCTGTTTGGTCTGTTTTGGAGTGCTCAAGAAAAATTTCTATATCTGAATGAACCAGCGATACATTTTGTGTTTTTAGATCCCCATTCATAGCGGTACCCAGCAACTCAGATATCCCAAACGCTCCAAAAAAGAGCCAAATCATGCATAACTTCAACAATTGTGTCTTGAAAGGGGAAAAGCAAACGGCATACAAATTGTTTGTTAACTTGTACAGTAATGTTAAAAATATGGGCTCTCTTTTGTACTGCCCTCTCTTTTTTGTTTTCGCCCAGCCCTGCAGGATCCTTCTGCCCATTTCCCCCGCTGATGGCTCGTATCCCCAAAAGAATTTGCCGTAAAAAGATATTCCCGCCAACTTCCCAGCGATAGTCGTAGGGGAAATATTCTTGTCTATGTTGAGCATAATAAAACTAACCACGTCTGCCCTGCGGAGACACAACACTTTGTTATCATGAGCTCTATATGATGCGCCTGAATCTAGAAACTCCAACCAAGCTCTTCTGTATGCCATTTTGGTACTGTGTGCCAATGAATTTTCAATGAGTAAATGAGCTTTCATTTTGCCAGATCCCATATCCCGCTGGGTACCTGAGTTTTCCGTAGATCCGCTCCGGGCGCCAAACCACGGAATCTCTCCCACTGAAAACGAGATAGGGCATCTGCAATGTTATTTTCAACCCCTGCAATGTGCTTAACTTTGAATATTATATTCAACCTTAAACAGTCTAGCATGAACATTTGCAGTAACTTCAACAGTTGTCTGTCCTTGGCTTTATGACCGTTCACTAGATCTACAACTGTCCTGTTATCCATGTTAAAAAGCACTGTTCTATTCGCTAGCTTATGCCCCCAAACAGCCAAGGCTACAATCAATGGGACAAATTCAAGGAAAGCTATGATTTTCTTTTCAGCCACCCATCTGTCAGGCCATCTTTCGGCGCACCACTTCCCTTCCCAAAAAATTCAAAAGCCATTTGCGCCAGAAGCGTCAGAAAACAATTGCATTTGCCACACAAAATCCTCGTCTAGTGACCAAAGTGTGACACCGTTAAAATCTTTTAAGAACCATAACCATACCTTAAAATCCGTCGCCACTACATTGACCACAGTTCCTTGGGGCAACTTGCTGGTGTGACGAGCAGAGTGCGACCAACCTTTGATTAATTTATTACGGCTCCCTTGAGTCAACGGGCTGACGAGCCATGGACCTGCACCTGCGCGCCATGAGAGGTACTCTACCTGTTTTAATTACATTTTGGCAGTCCACGCGGCACCCCTTTACACTGACCTGCTCCCTGCTGACGAGAGGCAACTACCTGGAAACACGTGTCCAGGGATGGCTAATGCGACACATACTTTTCTACATACACCGTGGCATAGGCGTACTAGCCGTCGCCACTACATTGACCACAGTTCCTTGGGGCAACTTGCTGGTGTGACAAGCAGAGTGCGACCAACCTTTGATTAATTTATTACGGCTCCCTTGAGCCAACGGGCTGACGAGCCATGGACCTGCACCTGCGCGCCATGAGAGGTACTCTACCTGTTTTAATTACATTTTGGCAGTCCACGCGGCACCCCTTTACACTGACCTGCTCCCTGCTGACGAGAGGCAACTACCTCGAAACACGTGTCCAGGGATGGCTAATGCGACACATACTTTTCTACATACACCGTGGCATAGGCGTACTCGCCGTCGCCACTACATTGACCACAGTTCCTTGGGGCAACTTGCTGGTGTGACGAGCAGAGTGCGACCAACCTTTGATTCATACCTCAAAATCCGCCCGCATGTTGGCGGTTATTCTGATTCTATGGTGTGGTAGCTTGACACCAGACATGGAAAAGCCAAAGCGCCTACAAAATGTTCTGCCTGCCTTTATGACCTTGCAGGCAAAATTGAGATGGCCTAACAAAACTTGAACTTCCCGTAAAGTCAATTTATGTGCATTAATGGCATATTCCAGTAATCTAGCTATTTCCCGTATTTTCTTTACAGGGAATCTCGCTTGCATGTTCGTAGTGTCTATTTCAATGCCCAAATAAGTTAGACAGCAGCTGGGGCCCTCCGTTTTGTCTTGTGCCAAGGGAACTCCCAGGTCCTGAGCAAAATCCTTAAAAGCTTGCAGAGCTCTTTCACAACTTTGTGAACCAGCCCGCCCCATGAATAAAAAATCGTCCAGATAATGCGTAACCCCAGTGTGCCCTGTCTGAAAAGAGAAACACCACTGTAAGAATGAGCTGAATGACTCAAACAGCCTACATGATGTTGCACAGCCCATGGGAAGGGCTTTGTCCACCAAAAAACTTTCCTTCAAAAAAGATGCCCAGTAATGAAAAATCAGAGGGATGTACCGGTAGGAGCCTGAAGGCTGACTTGATGTCACATTTAGCCAATTCAGAATTCACCCCTGTGTCTCTTATCATCATCAATGCTGAATCTACAGAAGCAAATTGGACCATAGAGTCCTCCTTTGCAATAAAATTGTTAACGGAAAATCCCTGAGGCCATGAGAGATGTTGAATCATCCTATATCCCCCCTCTGCCTTCTTAGGAACTGCGCCTACTGGGGAAACCATGAGATTGTCTAACGGCCAAAATTGAAAGGGGCCTGCCATCCTCCCCTCCATGACTTCTGCCAGCAGTTTTTGCCTGACTACGTCTGTGAATTCGTTTGCTGATTTTAAATTTTGGGCAAACCTGCGGCACCTGGGCTTTTGGCAACCTAGATTAAAACCTTCTCTGAAGCCCCATTCTAAAACTGTAGCCTCATATGTGCCCGGGTAAACTTTTAGCCATTTACATAGCTTGTCCACCTTGACCGGAGTAGAAGCCCTTGTGACCAGGCTGGAACGCAATATCTCTTCCTCTGTTTGGAAAAAGGCTCCCTCCCCAATTTGATTGCTCTCCAAAGCATTGCATAACCGCGTGTTTTCCCCCACATTTTGAGCACTCGTGCTTGTATTTAGAAGGGTTTCGTGCACAGAATCCTTTGTTGAAGTTCCAGCATGCGCTGGATATGATCGTTTGTGCTCTATTCCAAGAACCCACCCCCCCCAGGGTGGGCCTGCTCTGAAAGGGCCGATAAGGAACCGCTAAGCCGCTAGCCGTATGCATGGATGGAGGAGGCCTTTGGAGGTACATCCACTGAACCCAAAGTTCATTGTCCACCTCCCCGCAAGGTTTTTCGTGTATTAAAACTAATCTGGCTCTAAACTCCTCGTCGTAGTGCAACCAGGCAGAACCCCCGAACTCTGTGGCAGCCTTCCGAATTGTATCTAAATACTTAAAAATTGACACCGACCTGTCAGGGAATTTTTCGCAGTACACGCTTGCGAAAATAAGAAAAGCTGACGTCCAAGTATCTATATTGGTTGGCACCCTTGGCCTCCTTGACAACTCCCATGCCTCTTCCTTTGACCCTTCTTTCGCTTGTATATCTCTATGTAAAAGTTTAAACATGTCAATAAACTCCCCTTTCCAGATTTTCTCTTTGGTGGCTTTGCTTAAATGTGCACCCAGTGGCATGGACAGCCCCATGTAAGGTAAACGCTTTATAGATGACGTAGACTGGGAATCAGCTGTTTTAGCGTTGCTGTCAGCACATACTAGGACTTTTATCTTGTCATCAACCAACTCACCCTCTGTTCCTACCTGACTACCTTTGTCCTGTTTCGTGACCTTATATCGTTCGTTAACTGTACCCAAACTCGTGTCACCCTTCAAACGTTTTTGAATGACCTGTGTGGGAGTCTCACCTGATGTTGTGGGAATGTAGTTTTCCGGAAAAACTCTCTTCTTCAAACTCCTGTCGTGAGATCTTGAAAGGATTCTGCCCTGATCGCTTTTGTTTTCTCTATCCTGCGAAAAATAAGATCTAGAGACATTTTTAGTACGTACCCCCTTTCCCCTCATCGATTCCTTTAAACCCTTCAGTATCGTGCTTTCATCCACAATTTCCACCTCTTCCAATTACTCCATTTCATCCTCTGACAAATGCCTGTCTAACACCCTACTAATTCCTACACTACCACCCCTCATACTACCACTTGGTTGTTCACCATCCCCTATACCCCGTCATATGTTCTCCAGTTTAGAGCTTTTTTGTATTTAGCGACTCTTTTTGCGTCCAACGACGTGAGGAATTTCGCTTCAAAATCCCCCTCCACGCCACTTCTCAAGTTGCAGGGCGATAGACACCTGAGCGGACCCTCTTTACCACCCTTTCGTGTGACTGGCGGTATTTCGCCCACGTTGTGTTGCAAAACGATGGAAGTTGCAACCGGAATATCCTTGTTGCCTTTTAATTTTAATAGCCTGAAGTCATCATCTATCTCCTGCGGTATCCACACCCATTGTCCATCCTGTTTCTTGGAGTGTGTAGTCTGACACCCAAAATTTCTGTCACGACTGCCCAAGAGTAAATCGCTGTTCTTATCTACGTTTGAAGGCACTGAGTAATTTTCAATATCAAGTATGCTTTTTTGAGGAGATACATATGTCTCTTCCTGTACATTGTATGGTTTTTTTTCCTGAAACATGGCGTCGCCTTTCTCACTAGAAAATATAGGAGACAAAACCCTAACAGAAAATTTGTTATTCACAATATCGAAATTTTTAGGCTGCTTTCTACCAAAACTGCAAATGTCATTTTTTGATACCAAAACTTGTGGTTCCTGTAAAGCAGGAGTTTGCATTTGCTGTGTTTGCCCACTAGGTGGAGCACTTTCATTAGTTTCTTGAAACATTTCTGCTTTCAAAGCAACACCTCTTTTTCCCTTTGTTTTTGCATTTATTAATCCAATAGGAGCCTTGCCGGTGCGTGGCCTGCCCCTCCCTCTCTTTCCCCTGACAGCCGAGGCAGCAAGAGGAGACAGAGAGGTATGCCGCTTATGTGGTGGTGAAGCGCCTGTCAGCGAGTGATTTATTCTGACAGGCGACATTGGTGAAACATCACTCGACAGGCAGGCAGTCACTGCTGCCGATACCCCGCCCGCTGCCGGCCTCTTCCGCTGCTCTAGCCTCACCCACGCCTGAGAGAGCACTCCAGGAACGAGGAGGTCTTCTCGCCCTGCCTCGCACAAGGTACGTAGCGCTTCTCTTACAGAAGCGGCCGCGTCCATTATTTGAAGCGTGCTATGAAATTTATCTCACAGTAAATACGAAGCGACTGACAAAATCGAAAAATCCTACCTTGCCTCACGACGAAACTTAGCGCACTACGCAGCTCCCGAACCTCGCGATCGCGCTAAAAATCCGCCGGCCAATAGGATTTGCCTGCCTGTTCTTGGGCCATCCCATTGCCCGAAACTTCCCGGGGGTGGACAATCTGTAATTGCCACCCCCAGGAGCCCCCATTTCAAGACCGTGGAGGAACTCTACCTATAGGGAAATTAATTAATTGCATTATTCATTAAAAAAATTATTAAAATATTTTAACATAAAATATAAATACAACCTACTATGAAATATTAATTAATATAGAACTAATAACATTTACTACTGTCTTGAATGTAGGGCTGTTGTAAATATGAAATGTAGTTTGTGAGTAGCAATGGGTCTACTATTTTGTTGGTGGGTCTTAGTAGTGACCCATCCCTCCTGAGCCCCTCCTAACTTTTCCCTAAACCTCTCCCATTTTATTGTCGATATTCCCCATTTTCCCAGCATTGCCCTGGTCCCTTCCACATTTACTATAAAGTAGTAAATGTACACGCATGGAGGTCTCCCCATAGAAAAGATAGGCGAGGTGGAGAGCTTCATTTCTAAATAAACATTCCTGCTTAACTTATCTACATTAATAAATGGAATTAATCCAACTTTCACTGTCCCCTAAAATGATTTCAAATATTTGTTCTGTTATTTATAAATTATTTTAATTTACATAGCTTTAATTTTTGTATACACATGTTGTGCAACATTTTAAAAATATTTTTCTTACTTTCATTTACATAGCTTCCATTTTTTTACACAACATGTTTTCACATTCTTCTTAAAAACTCTTAATCATACTTATTTATCCCCATGAAAAATACAACATATAAATAACAATGACTAAATCGATACAGTATATGTCACCAATCACCCCACTCGTTGTTTACTTAAAACAGTGAACGGGTGGGGTAGGGTGGTTTATATATTAAAAATTGTTGCTCAATATGTGTATAAAAAATGAAAGATATGTAAATGAAAGTAAATTATGAATAACAGAATAAATGTTTTAAATATTTTTGGGGGTCAGTGACTATGTTGGATTAATTCCATTTATTAATGTAGATAGGTGAAGCAGGAATGTTTATTTATAATTGATGTGCTGCCCCCCTGCTCCCATTCGCGAACCTATAATAGCATATTTGGGGGTGCCATTCTTGTAGGAGGTGGAGATCTACACACAGGTTTGTGAATTGCATTTTGCAGTAAGCAGTAATACAGTAGTACTGCTTTATGTACTATAAAAGGCAGTTTATGAATTGGGTGCCATAAAGTTGCCAATTCAACATTAAATGTAGTGGAAACACAAAAAAACAAATGAGAAAAAGAGTACTTTATTGTAAAGGCAACCAACATGACATAATGTGTGTTCTTTTCTTACCTCGCCCTTATGTCTTCCTTCCCTCTTTTCTGAATCTCATCAAATTACCCTTATCTGGCTTTAATTCCACCATCTGCATAAGGATGGCATAAATGCCACACAAGCGACCAATCATGGTTACACAGCTCCCTGCCCAATTAATCTCACCCTTTTATATCTCCTGCTTTCCTCTCAGAAATATGAAACTGCACTAGGTCTCCTTTAGGATCATACAAGTAAGCAACATGACAAAGTTATAATCTCTTAGCCACTCCCTTACATCTTTCTTCCCTCTATTGTGTTTGCATCTCTTTGCATGTCTAGTTCTTACCCTCTTCTGCTTCCTCACCAAACTTTGAAGCAGCCTTTATGTGATGTAAATTCTCTACCACAAACAAAATGACATAACACAATGTCAATTCCTTCCCACTTTTCTGCTTTTTTTACGTCCATTGATTTTACGTTGGTAGTGCAGTCTCTTGTGCTCTCCAAATTGGATTATGGCAACGCCATCCTCACAGGACCTCCAAAATCACACCTTTCCCCCCTTACAACTGTTCTCAACACAGCAGCATGACTACTAACAGGTGTTAGTCGATTTGAGCACATCTCACTGGCCCTCAAGAGCCTCAATTGGCTTCCCATTGAAGGACGATGTATCTACAAAATTGCTTGCATTTCACATAAAGCCCTGCACACTCACAACCCAATCCACCTTGGTTCCAAACTTTCCAAAGCAGGAAGAGCCAGGGCTCTGAGAAGCTCCAAATCATTTCTACTCATTCCTCTCAAACTGGAAAAAAAATCTTCGCAGACTTGCTCTTTCTTTGGAAATACACCCAGGATCTAAAACTCACTCCCTAGAGATCTCCGCTGCAACCCATCCTTTTTCTGCTTCAAACGGGACCTTAAATATCTACTGCTTAACAAATTTCTTAAATCCCAAACAATCTGAGTTAAGTTCCCAAAGATCACTCCCAATCCTTCCTGACCCTTAAAGGAGGTCATTTGATTGCTGAATCTTCTTCTATTTCATTCTTGCCACTATCTTGTGATGCGCTAATTGGCCTCATATTGTATTTACCCTGACTGCACAAAGGTTTTCGTGATCTGTATATATGTATTTACTTCAATGGAACGATCTTTATCTTATGTAAAGCGCTCTGATACCTTTGGATCTAGCTAGCGATATATAAAATCTTTAAATCAATAAATAAATAAATAAGCCCAAACAGTCAAATCACAATGGTCCATAAGGTATTGAAGAGGGTCCTGATCCCTGAACCTGTAGAATACATGTCTGCCTATCGGTCTTGGTCAAGCAATCACTGCACACAGAAGAGTGTTCACAGATATCGTTTTCTTAGTTGCAATAAAGTACCAGATCCAATGTTGGTTGGAGGAATGAAATCAGGAGGCCGCTGATAAGCAGTAGCCAGTTCTAAAGCCCTGGCTATTGTCAACCTGGAGTGATATCTTATCCACTCCTGTGTGTTTGATGGTAGGGAATTGATAAGTTGCTCCAATACTATTTTGTGTATTGCATCGGATGAAGATGTGTTGGCTGGTTGTAGCCTCCTTTGAGCTCTATCCTGTAAACTGTAATCAAGTGTACAAGGACTTTGTCATGCAACCATTTTTTCTTGATGGAAACAGAAGCAGGCTTGGCAGTTTTTTTATATTCTTAATAATACATAGACCTTCAAGAATGAGCATCTATATCTCCACATGGGGAGTCATTCCCAATGGCTTGACTGCCTGTTAGGCTGTCTGTAATTCTCTGGCCAGTAGTGGAGCTACATAAGGTCCCTACCTCTTTTGTAGCCATGCTGCGTTATTTGCCACTCTCTCTAAATTGGTTAAAAAAAAATCTTGATCTTCCAATGGTACATATTTTTGTGAAATAGATGAGAGTACCAGGGTGGTCAAGTGAACTAGCAATAATGCCAGGAAGTAAAGTATTTGCATATTCTGGACATACTGGTTTGTGGATATCTGACTGGTTGATAATTTCCGAATTTCTCAAAAGACATCCGTTTCTTGTTCTGCTAGCTCAGTTTGTCTTTCTAACACTAATTGAAGGCGACACAGTCCTTCTGCCAGCAGCTTCATCGTTTGTTCCATGATGACTCCTGGAAGTGTATACATCCCACTTCTGACACCATCCATCTAGCAGCTTTGAAAGACCTAGGTAAAGGAACATGTTATGCAGTGGATGTATTGTAAGTTATAAGCAGTCACCCCTCAATATGTGAAGTATAGGTGCATATACAAACAAACATAAGAGGCCATTCCGTCTTTGGATCCATGGTCCAGTTGCCATTACACAGTGAAAGCTTGTTCTCTACAGCTATACCTCAAATACAAAGCAGCGAATTAGGCCTAGTGGTTTCCACTTGCAACTGCCTCATGTTTGGAAGCTGCAGAGTGAAAGGGACAGATTTGTCTTTAACCCTTGTGTCTGTAATTTGAAGCAAAACAATTGTTAGACAGCTGTGAAATGCCGCCATAAGTCTAAACCCTTTAATGGCCTACCACTGCTTTACTAGTACACCTAAATAAACTGGGTTGAATTTTAAACAAATGGGTGTTGTAGAATGTGGGTAAATAAAAACTGAGTAAAGTGTTTTACGGTAGTCCGTTTCTTGTTTTATTGTCAACATTCCTACAGCCTTTGTAGTTGTTCACTTTTAAAACAAAGCACTTTTTATCTTTAATTTTCTCTCGCTTCTTTTCTCTAGCAGTGAGTAAACCGATAACCTCTTCTTTGGATGGCGTCCCTCAGAGAAAAGACAATAACAATAGATGAGTATTAAAAAAAAGAAAAAAAAAGAAATGTTCTGTTTCTTCTCCTAAGTCATGTGTAGTTTACTCCTTTTTAGGTCTCGCCTGACCCAGCGCATGCGCTGGTCTGGCGAGACTTATTGAGAGGGCTCCAAAAAGTGATACCAGGCCAGCCTAGAGCTACAGTGCATGTGCGCGGGCGCGCGTGCCGCACTTTACCGCGATTGCTTTCCCTTTCGCTTTGATGTTTGATCGCGATCACTTTCATTTTCACGGCCCTTTGGCATAGCCAATAGGTCTCGCTTTTGGGACCTTATAAGTATTTAGTTATGCAACTATTGCATGGCTAAACACTTATAAGGTCCCAAAGGCGAGACCTATTGGCTATGCCAATGCTTGTTCCTTCTTATCTTTGGGTCTCCAAAGCTAGGGAAGGGTGTTCATGATTATGAAAATTCATAAGGTAAGCAGAGTACTGACTTGGTTATGCTGCCTGCTTCTCCAGTGATCATTTCCCTTTATTTTATGTCCTGTTCTACAAGTCCCGTTTAACTCCACAGGACCACATATATAGGTCATGCAGAAACCATACGTTTCTTGATTCCTGGGTTTGAGAGTTCCCAGCTTTATTGCCCTCCCAAACTCACTCGTCTCACCTTCCCTTCATTAACTTTCCCTCACTCTCCTCAGCCTTCTTCCTTTACATCCTAAATGGCCCAGGACAAATTAAGTGTAAGAAAATCCCCATTCAGGTTCTCTTGAGAAACCTGGGACCTCCTTCCTCCTTCTGTTACCCACTTGGGGCTGTAATATGTATATGGCACACTTTCAGTGTTTGCGCCACGGCACACCTTTCAAAAGGTGCACCGAGTGCTAACATGGACAGTGCACCGTATTAGAAAGAATATGCTGGCCCCAGGGCAGCCACTAACGGGTGCTGCGCTGGGGGCAACTTATTCATGTGAAATACAGAATGGCTGCTTCAAAGCCGCTCCTGTTTCATAGTGCAGAAGGCATGTCACCTGCACTTTCAAGAGGGGAGCGAAATCCCCTTGCAGGCGGGTGCGGTGAGTGACTGCTGCAGCCTGCAGGGGAATGTCTGGTGGGTCCGTGAGACCCCCTTTTTCCCTCTAGAGGGATGCCTATAGGAGGCACACTGAAAGTGTGCCACCTTTATGTGGTGCACTGTCAGTGTGCCTCCTAAAGCCACGATTTCCTCTGCGTCTATGTCAGTAATACAGAGTGGGCGCAGAGGCCAAGTGATTCCCTTATTTGCATGGGGCCACTCCCCCATGCAAATGAGGGAGCACCCTCACATGATAGCACTAGCGCTACATGTTTGCCAGCGTTATCTGTATTACAGAAACAGCGGCACATGCATCTGGGGCACCTTCTGAAAAACTAAAGTGCCCGGGAGCACACAAAGCGGGCACAAACATCTGTTGTGCTGCCGGCACATTTTCTGTAATACACCCCTGGCTTGGCCACAGCCTTCCTAGACTGGTGGGCTCATAAATTCCGCCATCCCGAGGAGGCACCCACCATACCTCCGTCCACTTGTCAGACTCCTCTTTCTCTCTTTCATTGTTGTCCTGTGACTTTCTTGTTTAGCCCTTTGCACCTAATTTCGATGTATTACTCCCAGTCCTCAGCCCAATATGTTTTCCTTCCAGGCTTCTTTTTCCTGTTGCCACTTCCACTGAGTGTTTGGTGTCTTACCAGCCTGCCCAGCAAGAGACCCCACCTGTAGCAGGTCCTCTCTTTTTTTTACTCACACCCTTCTCTCTTTTCTTTAATCTTGGTGTCTTTCTTCCCTGCCTACTCCAACCTCACTCTGTCCTTTCTTCCTTTCTAGATCCCTTACTAGATTGTCCTTGAAGCCTGCACGTTGTGGGAGCTATCCTCCCATTTAGCCATTGTTAGTTGTTATTTATTGACGTCTTAATGAAGTTAATATGGCCAAACCTATTCAAACATAGAATAATGCAGCAGACAATCAACTAAGACATTGTGTGACCTCTAAAACACTCCCACCAGTGAGAATTTTAATATATGGAGTGTGAAGGAGGAGCATGTTTGGATCAGTGTTTTTTTTAATGGTTTTAAATGTTCTGTATTTTTCTCCAAGAGATGTCTTTTCACATTTTTTATATAACTATTGGCATCATGTTTGGTTAAATAATTGTTTGAGAACTAAGAAAGACGAATTATGAAAACAATGTACATAAATATGATTACAAAAATTAATGGTATATAGGGAATATCTTGAATTGCTTTTTTTCCCAAAAGTTTTGATTGGATTTTCCGATGGTACAATAGCAATGCAAAGTGTAGCCATATGCATCAGAGTGCCATTACATAGAAAATGCCATTGTGGGCCAAAGGCGTAACATGTTATTCAGGTCTATCCATTAAACAGGCAGTGATAAGAAGTAAGTCTTGGTACTTTAAGATACCCCTTGTGATAAGGGATGCATTGTGTTATCTCACCCATGAATAAAGCTAAACTGTTACCTCAAAGCAAATAACAGAGGGCGGTAAATGGGTCTAGGCACAGAGAGCTGTGTAATGGGATTTCTGGATGTTAGACAGTAGTGAAAATAATGAGGGCCTGGAGAGGGCAGCGCTCATGGGGGGGGGGGGTTAGTCAATTCGGTTGGGAAAGGTGCCACCTTGGTGCCACTTGCAGGTGCTGTAACTGCGGGGGATCAGAACATTTGTAAGTTGCTTGCATGAGCAAGAGCATGAGCAAGATGGCCCACTGTGGGGAGATGGGGCGTCCGCGTATCTGACGCACATCTTTGTACCGAAGTGCTTCCTCCTCTGCAGCACCCCATTTGCACCCTACCCCAGTCCATACCTCCACTGGGGGACCCCATGGCGCTCACCAGTGTGGTGTGATTGCTCGCTTGGCTAAGAGCAGTGCCACGGTGGCCAAGCGTGTTTGCACCCTGTGCTGCTTCCGGCGCTTTAAAATGCCTAGCGAGCAGACTTCCCAAATGTGTATATGTCTGGGAATCCTGTGACTTCCCGCAACGTAGCATGGATGCCACCCCAGTAATGGTGTAGAGCCGTCCATGACCATAACATGTGTGCATGTGATGCGTTAGGTGTGTGACATCATGGGCAAGCAAAGTGTGACTCCAGGAAGTGACGATGGAGCTGCGCTGGCATCAGATAGGCCCGATGTAGGGTGAAGAACTGTATGTTTTTGAAACATGAGTTTAGAGAGACCTACTTTGGGAATTCCAGGGCCTTTCCCCATTCTTTAACATGAAGCACCCGTCCAAACCCCTCCTCCTATTTTTGGTGAAGCGTGTCGAGAGGGGGAGGGCCATCAATTCCTGCATGGCTTTGTACAGCCATGTGATAAAGTGGCAACCTGGTCCCATGGTCAGCACTGCCTGAAGCACTGGATGCGTCACTGAATCATCCCCCGGATAGGTCTCAGAGTCACTGGCAGGAGTATATAAGCTGCCTGTGAAGGACAACTGCTCCAAAGGGAGCCCGCTGTCCTCAGCTAGTTGAGCGAAGGGGAGAAGCTGGCCATCCAAGAATAGGGCCTCCAAGTGAGTCATGGTCCAGGCGCGCAATTCTCCAGCTGAATAACAACCTTGGCTTGAAGCAAGCCAACCAGGGGCAGCAAAGGGGTATAGAGAGAAGCATTCTGGGAGAGACAATGTATCCTAGATATGCCGACCTTTGCTATTGCCAGTTGTATAGGATAGGTCTGAGCGGACTAGGATCCCAGCAGAAGCAAACAGCAGATTGTCGGTAGAAGAAGGGGCCCAGTCTTCATGCAGGCCTCCCTGAGGTAGTGCCCAGCCATCCAGCAGGACAGCCATTGGAGCTGAGCCACCAGGAAACAGGCCTCGAAGGATGGTGCCCCAAGGCCTCCCCGATCTGTTGGTAGCTGCATCAGGGCCAGGCCCCCAAATTAGTGAACAGAGGAGCGTATCCAGCTCTTTAAATTAAGAGTGAGGTGGGATATCTGGAAGTTTTGCGAAGTAATATAGGAGGCGAGCCAGAATTACCATTTTTGCCAGGGTAATCTTGCTGATATGGCCTAGGGGAAGAGTCCTTTAGGAGTCTACTTGGGAGCATACACCCATCAGGGCCCTGCGGTGGTTACCCTCATAAATATCACGAGGATTATGATACAGGTGGACTCCCAGGTAGCAGGGCGAATGTGCCTGCCATACAAGACATGAGACCCCAATGCGCCCCTCTTTTGGTGGGAGGTCGGGGCTGAGTGGGCAAATGGTCGATTTCATCCAGTTGCCAAGCCGCTGTGGCAAAGTCTGCATGCATTTCATGAAGGGTGTTAAGGTCAGCCGTTATGTCCCTTATGTAAAGAAGCAGCTCATCTGCTTATAGGGACACACTATGTGCCCCGCCTGCCAAAGGAATGCACTAATCCCCCAATCTGCCCCCCCCCCCACAGAGTCACATGGCTAAGGGCTCCATAGCCAGCACAAATAGTAGCGAGCCACATGCCTCAGATGATTGGGAAAGGAGCCGAGATGTAACTACTCAAATGGATCCCGCAGGTGGGGTTTGAGTACAGTAACTTTGTGTATGCTAGGATTCTAGGACCCACTCCCATACGGGTGAGCACTGCAACTAAGTGAGGCCAGGTCAGGGTATCAAACGCCTTCTCTAAGTCCAGGACAAGGCAGGCAGTGTGGGGAAAATGACCCCGCACCTGGTCTTGGATGTGAAAAAGATGGCAGATGTTTTGGGTGGTGCTTCGTCTGGGATCAAAGCCGTTCTGATCTGGGTGCACGACCTCCGAGAGGAACTGAGCATATCGGTCGGCCAGTATTTTGCTTTGAATTGTGTAATCGGCCCCAAATATAGCGAGTGGCCTATAGGAGGCTAACTGGGTGGGACCCCTGTCTGGCTTTGGAATCGAGCTCCAAAGAGACTCGCACAGAGAGTGGAGGAGCTCACCATCTTTCAAAGCAGCTTTATACATTGTCACCAACCAGGGCACCAGGATGATTTAGAAATATTGTAGTATTCTAGGGGCAGGCCATCCAGTCCTGGGGTTTTGTTGCAGGCCAGGGCAATGATTGCCTGCTTCATGTCAATGGATGAAATCTCTCCATCTAGGGAGTTCCTCACGAGAGTGGGGATCTGGGTTACGGGGAGGTCAGCTAGGAACTCACCTGTTGGTTCCGTCTAGGTGCCCAGTGGCCCCCGGTATATGGCGGAGGAACAGTTGAAGAAAGCTTGCAAGATTTCTGTCTGGGTACGGACCTTGTCGCCGGTGGGGTCAGTCACCCCAGTGATGGGATGAGACACCGAGTCTTGATGGATGAGCCATGCCAGGAGTGTGCCAGGCCTGTCACCCTCTCGGTGAACCCTGGTGGCATGACCCTTAAAGTTATAGTCTCAGGTTTCAAGAACAGCCACATAGGCGGTCTTTGCCTCTGCCAACTGGGATGAAAGTAACGGGTCAGCCCCTTTGCTGAAGGTGGCCAGGTTTTGCTCAGCCACCTTTAGGTCTCTCTCAAGAGTTCTGAGGAACCCTGCTATCTGTTGTATGCAAGATCCCCTAGCCACCACTTTAAAGGCACTACTCTGCTGGGAGTCCTGACCTGCCAAGTGGTGCCAAACCCAGTCCTGGACCTTTGGAGGTGATTCTGGTACTGATACCAAGAAACCGACACATCAACTCCAATCTCCATTTTGGAACCGGCGCATCCCTGCAAAATCAATGTATTGCCACTGCCTGCACTGAAGCCATTGTCCCCGCTCACTGAGTGTGCACCACAATGACCGTGGCTTACATCCCAAGCACCGACGGAGCCGCAGTGCCTCCAAAGTACCGCTGCTATGTGATTCTTGAGAACCACTTCATCGCAGTTTGTGACGCACCGCTCGGACTCCACGCCTGCAGCCTGGTGGTTTGAAATCACCATCTTGGAATCAATGCACGCATCATCGACACCGCATTGCCTTCAGGACCTGAGGTCTCACACATGCAACCAACGCATCACCTCCCCTGTGTCCTGTATTGCCCCCAGGTGTAAGCGGCTCAACGACCCTGTACCGCCTCCAGGAACCAACCCATCACTTTGCTACAGTGACGCCTCAACTCCTTTGTGCAATGTGCCAGCAATCTGCATAGCAGATGAGAAACAACGTATCATCTGCCTTCGTGAAGCCTCACCTCATCTGCGCACCGCACCGTCTTTGACTTTGTGACTTATCCAAGGTGCTGCACCAGGTTCAGTATGACACCAGTAGCTATCACGCTCTCCATCACGGTCGGACTGAACTTGTGTATTTGTCCCAGTCAAGCATGACCAGATAGCCTCAGTTGGAACTATTGTTTTCTAAGCGCTATAATTGCATTTAATATTGAAAGATTCATATATCGACTTGTGTATGTTGGGTTTTGTCATTCTGGTCTTGTTGTACTCAGATAAATATTGCCTATTTTTCTAAACAGGTATGGAGTACTTTTGAGGTGTTTTCACTTTGTTACTGTGTGTATATGTGCACAAATGCTTTACACATTGCCTCTTTAGTTTAGCCTGAATGCTGTGTGTGCCAAGCTACCAGAGGGTGAGCACAGGTAAACTTAGTGTGTACTACACTTATACTAGAGTGTGGGTCCCTACTTGGACCTGGTGCAAACTAATGCCAACTAGAGACCCCATTTCTAACACTAATGTTGAAATAAATGCATTTGCTATTTAACTTAGGAACCGTCTTAACTGAATAAGAGATGCATTTAATATAAATGAAGTATAAATAATAACTTGATGTTGATTAATAAAGTAACTGACCAGTAGTAACAAAACATATATGCTTTATTGCAACTAAAAGGATTTTATGTTATAACATAGGCTGCAATACAAAAATGAAAATTTGTAATGTGTAGTTGTTTCAAACCACTCTCTTTACTTCACTGCTGAAGCTACTCATGATTCCTAAACATGTGCTATATTGTTTGTGTAACTGATAGAGACAGCTTTCTTAGCTCTCAATGATCCCTATGTGTATCGTATCTTAGTTCAAGTTAAACGATAAACGTTATTCAATGTAAGCATTAATGTTACAAGTATGTACTTTCAAAAGTAGTTCTTAGTCATACTCACCTTTGAACAATTTGAATTGCTTACTGTATGTTTTACGCATCATGAACTAAAAGTACTAAAGAAATATACTTGTACTTGCACACGCATATCAAACGTGCACTATTGATTTATTGTCTTAAGTTAGCATTTACTCTAAAGCCCTGTATTTTATTTTATAATTTACTGTGCTCCCGTATTCTGCTGATTTGCTTTTCTTGCAGGTATTCTCATGCTTTGCTTGTTTAGAATAGATACATTTCTAGTAACAGGAATAGATACATAGCCTTAGAAAAGAGCCTTGACTGCAAGCACAAAAGAAACCTGTGGATGAATAAAAGACTAGTATGCTCTAGCCTGAGCGTGTGACCAAGTAGGCGTTCCCATGTCCACTGTGGGAGTTTTCTCTACTGTTGTAGTGTGTTCCATATAAATCCACATAGAGATTAAAACAAATACAAAAGGACTTCTATTGATGATGCGACTAAAGGGGAGTTATCAATGGATTTTATGGTTTATGACATATCATATACCCTGTGCGAGTGGGCAGATGACTTCGGACCTCCCATTGACCGTATGCTGGACTTCTTTGCTGAACCCCTTCTGAAGACCCTAAGCAGAACCTTCCTTGGACTCCTACCCTAACTATTTTCTGAATCCCCGTTGCTCCTTGAATGGACTCTTTGAGAAATTCCCCTATGTTCTATTATGTTGTCCGAGTGTGGTTTAGACTGACACATATTTCAAAACTACTGAAAACTCTTGACCAAGCTTCTGCAATGTTACTGCTGTTGTTGCTCATACTCTTGTTTTATACCTATCATTTTCTATAGAGCTCTTTGATTTCTGAGCTCTGAACATTCCTGTGCCTTCGTCTGTGCTTGGAAGACTTAGATTGCTAATGTTTAAAAAATGCCAATTGAGATTATTTTCCGAGCATCGGATTCTTATGGTATTGTTCTGTATTGCAGCAACGGAGCTCATTGTTTGTTTAATTCTTGTTCATTTAAACTTCTTCAGGAGGCTTGGTCTCCTTGTTGCCATCTTGTATCTCTATGGTCTTAAGAGTGATTTATTTGAACTTAAACACTAATTTATTATAAACACCCATTGAACTTTGCTACCATTGTGTAGCCACATTGGCTGCATTTTTAAATGTAATTGAGATTGGTTGGACAAAAAATGCTAACTCTCTTCCCCCTCAGTGTGACTTCTACAGATCCATTGGACGACCAAGATAGAAAGTAAATGTTTTAGTGGTCCAGTAAAGGAGATAGACGTTAAAACTCCTGTTGTGAGCACAGAAACGCTGGATCAAATCTGGTAGCACCTCGGATGTGCCAGAATGCAAATGAAAACTCACTTACTAACTCAAACCAATTCTGTTATACCCCTGTTCCCATACTATTTTTATGCCTTCCCATAGTCCACTCAACTCACCTTTCCCCCTTGTGCAGGCTTTCTTCTATGACAGTGCAAGCCTAACTGGCTGTAGAAACAAAGACAACAACTAGAGAGTAAAACAAAAGTATGCTTGCAACATCATTTTCTTGATTTCTGATTCTGGGCTTTGTTTCTACAGTAATTTCAGCTTGTTTTATGAGCAGGAGCGCCCTTCTCATAAAATAGGCTAAAGTGTCTCTTGAAAAGAAGCACAGAATCACCAAACAATGTGGCTTAGCAACATGAGAAAAATGGAGTTCAAGAAGCTTTATATCTATGCTGTTTACAGGTTCCCAGTGGAAGGTCTGTGGGCCGTGGGACGTACATTGAGAACCCCTGCTCTAGACAATTAGAAACTCCCTAAGAGAGCTGATAGTGTTAATAATCTGAACTTCTCCACATATTACAAAGCTTTTGAAATAAAACAAATACAGTGTTATCTGGTAGATTCAACTACTAACATTTGTAAATTGTGGGATAATTTAGAACGTGCTATAGTATCCTCTGTTATTCACAAACATGCTCTATTTATGTCCAATCACCCTAAGGTTTGGCTGACGGGAACTGTATTGCATTCTTGTTCCTTTATTTGAGCCTTACTTAGTTCCTAAAATCTCTCCTTTTGACCAGTGTGTTAGTAGTCCCACTTAGTACAATAAATTGAATACGAAATACGGGAAGACTCTATTATAGAAACAATTGATGCACAAAGGTATTTGTATTATTTCTCAACCATTATAGAACAATTCTATTTTTACTTTTGTGGCTATCTCAAGCTTATGCGCCTTTCTTTTACAATGGTTAAGCAATATAATGGGTACAAATGATTCTTAACACCACACATTCACTCCTTCCATTAGTGCAAACATCAATATTCATAGTAATATGATTTCTCCTACTACTATGGGGCCGATTACGATGTAATTCGGAAACTGTTCCGTAATAATTTTCGATCAAATCAGGTTGTGCGAGTCCGACCGACTAATTAGATGCTTCCCAACATCGTTTAGTTGGACTCGCATTTACTTTAATGGGAGCCTGTGTTCCGAATGAGAACACTGGCTCCCATTGAAAAAAGGGGTGGTTGGGGAAAACCTTGCACCCTGTGACGGGCACCCCATGGTGCCTGCCACATTGTGCATGGTTGGAAAGAGAGGTCCCTTGGGTACCCCCATGGGCCCCAACCGAACACCTCCGGGTGAAGGGGGGCCTGCACTAGGCACCCAAAGACAGATTCCAACAGCCGTTTTGTGTCGGACAGACCGATTCGGAACGGCTGTCTGAATCAGTCATCATAATCGCTCACTCTGAAACCGTACCCATAGAGCTGTTCGATTCAGCTCCGACAGACTCGGCCTGTCCGAATGCCTTTTGGAACCATCCATTTGAATATTTTTATTTGGCATATTTCACCATAAAAATTTGCACTTTACAAACACTTGAAACATGATTTATCCCAAAGGTTTTACCATAAAACAGTATACTACACAATGAAGGCCTACTAAATTATATCATAAAAGGCTCACATATGAGGGCTCTTCATTCATCAGCAAGGAGTTGCTTATACATTAGCTATACATTTGTACAAAATCTCGCGTAGTCCCCAGATCATAGGTAAGATTGAATTTTCATCATATGTTCTTTTCATTCTATGCCATTTCATTCATTGACTCCTATATACCAATTAAAAATCTTCCTATTGCGCATGCCACATTTAAAAATCTCATATCTGTCAGTAAACTAAGTGCTTGGTCTCTACTAAAACTTTTATAAACAATAAAACTAGGTTTTAAAAAATAAATCAGTTCTTCTAAAAAGCACAAACAATCCAGCAAAATATGTTCGCTACTGCATTTTACTTGTAGGCCACAAGAACACAGGCCTTGGTCGTTCAACATAAGTGATTTTATCTTCCCACTAATGTTACTTGGGTTCAGGCCGACTCTAAATTTCAATATTGCATTTCTGAGTTTTGGGTTAGGCATAGCTTCTATATAGGGGAAAATATTGTCATTGACCCATCCATTTATCAGAAACCGGGCCGAAAATTTGCTCTTCAAGTAGCATAAGTCTTCTTCTCGTGCCTCCGCGCTAACAATGGCCCGTAACTCCCGCTTAGGGATCTGCTGCATTGATTTCCAATGGTCTTGCTCTAGAGTAAGTTTAACACATAACTTATCTAGTTTATTTCTTGCTTGGACCGCCCAAGTAAGATCGCTGGTCTCTATTTCTTTCTTACAAAGATATGCTATTTTGGGGGGGCCTTCTCCATTCAATCTTTTCCAGAAATTAAATGTCGCTTGCATTCCACGATAGTTCCAGGCTGTGAGATGGCATTCTACTCGCACAGCCTGTAACATGGTTGAAGATGGGAAGGCGAGAAGCTGCTTCACACATTTTCCCTCCTCTTGGTTCCAATCTGATTTACCCCCCATGAATAAAACCTCGACACCATATAACAATTGTGGTTGGACCGATGCAGTAAACGCTGAGAGTATTGGTCGCAGCGATGGGCCTCCATACTTCTGTTTACATTGTTTAAGGCCCCAGACTGTGGAAAGGGACCTCGCTTTTAAGGTCTGTATGTGGTCTTTCCAATTTAATCTACTATCAAACCACATGCCCAAATATTTATATTTATCTACTATTCCAATTCTAACATCCCCAAGTCTCCAGTAGAAGGAACTTTTTCTTTTTCCAAATACCATTATTTTGGTATTTTCTAGATTAACCGTGAGGCTTTTCTTATTGCAGTATTCTAAAAAGGTATCCAGTTTCTTTTGTAAACCTAACTCTTTCATATCTGTTATCACTAAATCATCCGCGTATAGCAGACATGAAATACGGGTTCCCCCCATCCTAGGGCTTAAACCTCCTGCTTTACTCAATGTAGTTGGTAGGTCGGATAAAAACAGGGAAAATAACAAAGGGGCTAAAACACAGCCCTGCCTCAGGCCGTTCATTATCTGAATCTTCTTAGATAATGTCCCAAGATCATCCAGGATTACTCTAGCCCAATTCTTAGAGTGCATATCCTGGATTAATGAAAGAACTGCTTTGTTGATTCTGAGTTTTACCAACATACTTCACAATATATTGCGATCTACCAAGTCAAATGCGGCTCGGAAATCAACAAAACAGCAAAACAAGCTGCCACGCACTTCTATTGCCATTCTTGCCAATGCCCATAAACTAAGGCAGTGATCAACGGTCGAGTGCTCTTCTTTAAACCCCCCTTGTTCTATGGGTATCAGCTCATGCAGTTCTGCCCAGGCTTTCACTACCCCTAGATATATTTTGGAACCAAATCGGACAGCCTGAACGGTTTCCAGGCCTAGTAATTGGTCGTTCGGAAATGTGTATGATTTGGTCGGAAACAAGGGTACCAAATCAATTCTGAGATACCGAATTCCATTCGGCGCCTTTCCGAACAACATCGTAATTGACCTCTAAATCATTTAAAGCTGCAGCCATTTATTAAACTAATCTGAATGCCCAACTGCGACAGATCTAAATCGAAAAATAAGTTTTGTGGGAATCTGATTTTGTCTGGCCAGTGTCCGTAGGTAACCAAATATTGTACAAGTTTGGGTATAAAGAGCTACGTTTATTGACTTAGTCAAGTGTCTCTTTGTTTGGCTTGATTCTGTTTCTTCCTGGGAAACCTCTCCCTTCCTTGGAATTGGTTGCAGGCATTTTCTTCTTTTGGGTCTGTCTCTCTTGCTTGTCTTTGTCAAAATTATAAGACTGTCCCTCAAAATAAATAATACACAGGGTCAGTGGTTTATACTTAATATATCTGAAAGTAGGGTATTACAAACCCGTCATCACACCTGTGACTTTGTGCTCTTGTGTTTGGTGCTCAACTACTGTGAGGTTTTCGTTGCAGAGGGTGTTCTCCCAACCCCACCAGCGCCGCAGGGACCAGAAGTGAAACCAGGAACTTGCCTAAGGCCACGGCCCTCCAGGGTCGTGGCGGTGGGGGTAACAACATCCTCTAGTTCGTAGGAACTAATGGACTTGTGCACGGTCACTCGCCAGGTTCCTGGCCCTCGTTCTCCTCTCCGTCCTTCTCTGTGTTTGGCTCTGTTTCTCCTTCAGGTATACTTCTTCAGGTCTCGGCGTCTTCTGTGTTCTCCGGTTCCCATGTGTTTCTCATCTCCTGCCGAGACACACCAACTGTTCTTCCTCCAGCCATTTCATATTGCTGTCAGACGATGATGTCAGGATGCTGACCTGAGCCACTGGAATGCCAGGCTCCTCTTTCCTGTTGCGAACTCCGGCAGCCATCTTGGAATTCCATCTCTGGGAGCATGCAGGATTACACTGATTTAAAATGGACACAGCCTATCTCAGTTTGGGATACAATTCAGGCAAAAATACACTTCACAGCTTGTTCTGCAAGTTTAACAGAGGCTATATTTTTATGCTGCATTAGAATGTTTGTCACTCCCGTATATTTATTTAAAACTAAGCTCATTAGACAGGAATCTTGTTGGTATTGCCATTCTCGTTTGGGTACATGGTACATATGTTTTTCCTGTACTCGACTGTCTGTAAATTATGGGCATAGTTGTGGAATAGAATTTAGGTTATTGTTAATGTTTCTATACCTTTTTCACTGGACATTCTGTGTTTTGGTGGGCGCATTGTGTATGGTCACATAATAGGAAGCTTGGTAAATTAGTAGAACTCCTAATAGCAATTTCATTACTGGTTATTACTTCAAACTGGAAGCATACAGACAATATCACCATTCAATATTGGTGGAATTTAGTATGCCATAACCACAGACTGAATATATTTAATTTAAACTCTCTTCAGTTAACTGTTAAACGTGATAAACTGTGGTTACCACTAACCAATCATCTGTCTCATAATGTTGTTATTCATTTTTATTTATTTTGAAAGTTTTATATAGCGCGAACATGACCACCGAGGGTATCAGAGCGCTTTACAGTTTATACATCAGGCAGAATACAAGCAATCAAAACAGCAGTAACACAAACAACATTAACACTTCTTTGCTTTCCCTGAAGTATTCACCTTTTATAAGAATATCATTGATATTATTATTAATATTGTATATTATTCACTTGGCTAGTGTATTGTGTAATATTATCTACTATAATATTTGGCTCTTTATCTTCTCATTTACTTTCCAACCTTTTTTTTCATCTTGTTCTTTTCCTCTATTGTCTCTCTCTCTTCTTCTCTTCCCTTTCCAACATGTTTATTTTGCTCTGTACTGCCAACTCTCAACTTACTCATCCTTCTCTAGATTGAACTATTATTCTCTTTCAATATGTTTTCAGAAATGACACTATAATTATTTCTTGGATTTGCAAATGTTTTATTTCATTGTTTTTATTCTTTAATAAAAAAATTTACTTAAAAAAAAATATCCTTCACTTGGCACTGTCTACACATACCGGATTAAACAGGAAAAATACCATTGTGAGGCTTAGCCATGCCATCATTCTGAAAATAATCGTATTTGTGAAGAGAAGAAACCCAACTGTAACAGGTTCAGACAGAAGAAACACAAAACAGTAGGTGAGGTGAATGAGTTTATTAATATAATTATTCAAGGACCATATACTCAGGGGTTTTGGATGAAAGTTGGTAACATATAGGGGTTATATAAATGAAGTAGGTCTATCAAAAGAAAAGTTCCTTCAATCTTTTTATGGCCATGGGGGTACACTCACTTCTCCCGGTTTCCTCTCTTCTCAGCCTGCCATAAATAAATGAAACTATTTACCTCGTGCTCACTGCATCGCCAACTCGGCGATGCAGCGAGCAAAAAGTAAATAGTTTTTTTATTTATTTACTTACTTTACTCCTGGCCGTTGTATGTCCAACTCCACTACCCTCCCCCACCCTGCCCCTCCCCCGCCGCCCCGCAGCAGTCCCTCTGCGAGCTGCCACTGATGCCCACCTAGTTTTGCACCATTGTTCTGCCATGGCAGTGGACCGTCGAGGCATTTTCAGGTGCCCTACTCACACCCAAAAGGGCTTGGCCTTATGTTAATCTCCCTGGGGAAGGGCAGACTAGGAAAAAGACAAACACTTCTGGGATTGTACCCAATGACCTCAGACATGTAATCATATCTCCTGTGCTAAAGGAGCCAACTGCAGACCCAGAAGTCATGGAGAACCACAGGCCAATCTCTGGTCTCATCTGTGTTACAAAAGTAGTTGAAACAGTTGACTTACACCAATCTTTTCATCACGTTGAAACAAATGGCCTCCTCAATGACCTCCAATCAGACCAGAAGAAGCACTAAAACCCCACTACTGGACATTAAGGAAGAGCTATGCATGGTCCAGATCTTTGAAGCAAATCCCTGTCCATTTGTTTACTCAGCTAAAAAACTTACAAAGAAACTCTTCAACACTGTAAAATCTGCCACCTACTAACTTACCTCTTTAAGTTGTTTAGAACCCTAATAAAAAGTAAAGACTTTTGTGGTCTTTTTGACACCAAAATAAAATCATCACTTCAAGGTCTCTTGATTTCTCTGTGTCCTGCAATGAGCAGCACTCCTCTAACAACTAAGACGTTTCACATACCGAAATTACTCACATTATCTCCAGTTCTCATTTTGAGCTGGTGGTTTCTGGTTGGGGCTACCAACACTTATTTTTGGGGACCGGTACTTATTTTTCCTCTTCACACATTTCCTGGGAGCAAGAGAGGGAAAACACACAAAGGGGAAAGAAAGCAGAAGATAAAGTCCTAAAAAACATCACAAAGGGATAAAGCAGGAACCCACAAGAGTGTGATAAAGAGCCACAGAGTGTCTGGCAGTGGATTAAAGAAGCCGGGGGCTTCAAGACTGCACAGTTTTGGAATAGGCATACGGACATTTAATAGCGCCTGCGTACGTTTATCTAGCTCCCCTCAAAAGCTACTCTCCTTGTGGCTGCTGCTTGATTTCAGGAGTGACTGTATTGACCATATTACTCTGATACTACACTCCTCGCTGTCTCGTTCACAAATCCTTACATTATGATCATTCACTTCATTTGGCCAGAAAGCTGAAGATTTGAGCAAGTTCGTGAATACTTTGCAATGTGGTCACCATTCTCCTTGTGATCCCTCTCATAAAAAAAACACACCAAGGGCCTGATTATGAGTTGGGTGGTTAATTCAAGCCTGTGGGTAAACCCCATTTTATGCATGGGTTGGAATTACGAGTTGTTAAATATAGAACGCATCTGATAATTATCAGATGCATTAATAACTCAACCTGCGTTACATTTTGGCAGGTCTAATATGCTGAAATGAAACTTAACAGGGAAAACCATACAGTAATTACCGTATGACCTGGATTTTGGTGCTGAACGCACCTAAATCTGCATGTTACTCCCCAGAAACTCGTAATAGATGCTATTTATTGCACCGGTGTTCTGCTCGATTTTCCCGGCCTTCTTGTGAGGAAAGGTGATTGAATGTGACTTCAGTCTCTTACCATTTAAGTCTAAGGGTTAGAGTAGTGAATGGAGCCTATTTACTAGGCACTTCGACATGATCCTGTGCTCTTCCCCATAGATCAGGGCTTGCACACATAGCCTAGGGGATAGATTCGTTAGTATTAGGGATAACCTGTCCAGTAGTGAGGGTATTTCATGGAGCCGTGCTGAATTCAGGCCTGGTAGGCCTCAAACGGGAGAGACTCCATCTTTCTTTCTGCTCCGGCAGCTTGGGATGCTTCTAGGTCAAATGTAATGTTTTAGTTAGGAGGTGTTATTCGCTTGGAGAGAACCGGTTCAGGCCGGCCCTTATCGAAGGATTGTATTTTTCTTCATGCCGAAGACACTACATCAGGCCGGCCGGCTGGGAACGTGTCCTTGGTACGGGGAGGTACAAGAATTTGGTGGGCGGCAGGTTACGGGCCGGAATTTTCCATGAGGAAACGCACCTCTGTATTAGTGAAAGTCTGAGGCAGTTACAAGGGCAGTCCGTAGGCGGCATCTAGCCGTTAGCAATAAAGCTACTACTTATTCCAGGGAAGACAGACGCCATCTTGGAGGCGGAGAAAAACCGAGAGACAGATACTCTCCTAGCAGAATAGCCAGAGAGGAGAGAGTAGCCGATAAGGAAGAGGTCCCAGTGACTCGGAGAAGGGTGAAGGGAACAGCGCATAGTGGTGCAGACGTGTATCCGTGACTGCGGAGGTGTGACTTCCAGGCGAGCCGAGGCACAGACGAGACGGGAACCTAGATGACCACTGAGTGCAGGCTACACACTACTAAGGTGATGTCGACCCTTTCTTATTAGAGTGTACAACTTAATCTTTCACTTTTCTTTGCAGGTTATGTGTTATATTGTAATGTTATGTGATTGCGTATGTAATGAGTAATAAAGTACCCAGTTTGTAGTGAACCAACATGTGCTGCGTGTTCTTGTATGAGAGGGTAGCCTATTTTTCTAGTCAGCTGCGGCTACATGAACAGATGTTAACCCTGATCAGGTAAGTGGTAACTGAATAAGGGAGAGAGGAGCCCCTCGAACCGGAGAACAGGCTATGCTCGAACTGGCAGTCCTTGTGTGATCTGATGAATAGTGAGACTGATTCCCTTTTTGTATGTTATGGTGATCATAGGATGAACTATCGTATGAACTGTCGTCTGGGTAGAGAGGTCTGGATCCGTATGGGATCGCGAGGCCGCCGATTGTGCTGAGACTGCCGTCTGGGTAGAGAGGTCTGGATCCGTATGGGATCGCGAGGCCGCCGATTGTGCTGAGACTGCCGTCTGGGTAGAGAGGTCTGGATTCGTATGGGATCGCGAGGCCGCCAATTGTGCTAAGACTGGCGTCTGGGTAGAGAGGTCTGGATTCGTATGGGATCGCGAGACCGCCACTTGTGCTGAGACTGTCGTATGGGCAGAGAGGTCTGGATTCGTATGGGATCGCAAGGCCGCCATTTGTGCTGAGACTGTCGTATGGGCAGAGAGGTCTGGATTCGTATGGGATCGCGAGGCCGCCACTTGTGCTGAGACTGTCGTATGGGCAGAGAGGTCTGGATCCGTATGGGATCACGAGGCCGCCGATTATAAGAGGTCTTGGTATGTATGAGTAGGAATTCCCTGTCCTTAGGTGGTAGATATATGTGGTTACCTATTGTAAATAGGCCCTAGGGAGGGGGAGAGGGTAACGTTCTGGCTGGGTTAGTGAGGCTCTGAGGAGCGGGTTCTATCTGATCCGAAAACCCAAGCAGAACAACCGGATAACTAACTAACCCCGTGGTATCGTTATTTTCTCTTTCCTTTTTCAATAGAGAACTGAAATGTTCCCTTCAGGAGCAGTGCTTTCCTCCATCCGCCTTCTAGGGTCTCTGCTCCCTGCACTATACCTTTTTTTTATTTATTTTTTTAGTTTTATATAGCGCGACCTAGACCCGAGACATCAGATATCAGAGCGCTTAACATGAGCACCAGTTTCGTTACAGATGAACACATTCATTTTTTGTTAGGCACGGGGAGATTAAGTGATTTCCCCAGATTAACAGGATGCTGAGCGTCATTGCCAAGACTCAAACCCAGTTCCCCAGGTTCAAGGTCGACCCCTCTAGCCGTAAGGCTACATCCTCTCCCCACCTCTGGAGCTACTGTAGGAACATTTCCCTTAATCTCTATCTTCTAGCTCATGTAACATTATCTATTTAATTTACTGCTGTGATCGAAACAATTTTCCCACTACACTCTTGTTTATACTAATGACTATCTTTTTGACACCACTGTCACAAATGTTTTTTTTTTGTCCTCATTCGCCTTATTGCCACCCTTCTCCTTACGATACCGCCCTGGGATTTCAACTTCATTTACTGGATGCAGGAGGGTAGATGTAAAGCCTAGGGATTAGAGGCCCCCCCACACTCATCCCACCTTCGATTACCTCTGGAGGGCCTCCTCCCCCGGCCACACAAAGCATACCGTTTCCCTTGTCTTCCTGTGTAAACAGAGAAGATTTCCACCAGCCGAAGCAGATAAGGCTTAATCATTGGACTCTATGACATGCACACCCAACCCTCAACCGTATCGTGTTAGGAAAGGCTTCCAAAAGTTATACCTATTTTTAGACTGATCTGAAATATCAATTTTTGCAGCAAATCTCATTGATTGTAACCAACCACACTCCATAGGACTGGCAGGGGAGACCCAGAGTTTGCATAGCTCTCTTCGAGCCAACAATACAGCATAAAATATAAGATTTGCATTGTCACTCATGCCCTTACCGTGCAGCTCTAATCTTCCACATATAACCAACTCATGGCTTACCTTTATCTGCAAGCCTAGAACTCTTGTTAAACAGCTACTCACAGCCTCCCAAGAGGACTGAATCTTTGGGCACTGCAAAAACATGTGCAAATCATCTTCATTCGGGCTTCTGCACTTGGGACACACCACCACTCCACCTGATCCAAATTTTGAAAGCCTTCGTGGAGTCCAGTAGGCCCTATGCATAGTAAAAAAAGTGGTTCCTCCTTAAATATGCGGGTTTCACTGTTTTATAAAGCATAGACATTGTTACTTGCCATTGGTCTTCCGTCGCGATCTCCGCCAAGCACCTTCCCCAAAGGCTCTCTGGTAGCGTAAAAGGACCATCCTCCATCTCGAGAATTAGCCAGTACCACAGTGCAATTTATTTCTTAAAAGTACAATTAGAAAGAAGTTTCTCCTCCAGTTCGTTAGGGGTACCTATCAAATCGCCCGATACCGCATACCAACTCTGAATCTGGAGGTATTTAAATCTGGAACAACTAGGGACCCACTCCTCCTCGCACTGCCCCCATGACATTAACTTCCCTTCTGGGAAAAACTGCTTCCACCTCAAAAAAACCATTTCTTTTACGGGTCGAGCCAGCAAATCTTTAGTCCAAAGTGGGGATCCTGGTGCGTCCCAAATTGGAGCCATCTGACTAAAATATGGAATTTTTGAAGCCCTTCTGATTCTATACCATGTTTCTGCCAAGTCCTTTAAAACTTTTAATCTAACCTTCTTAAAAGATTTCGGATCATCAAATTTAAACAAAAACCCACTCTCAGCATTTTTCTGCTTCTTCAGCATCTCTGTACATTCTCCTATTTCAGTGCCTATAGGGGTAGCAAATAACATCCTACAATTTTTTAGCATAAGCCTTGCCTTCTATTGAAATATTCAAACCTTACTTAACTAATAGTGCAACCCCTTTAGTAACTGCTGTTTGTTGCGTATAAACTGCATGAGCAGGCCATCTCTGTGCTGCAAAAATCTTCCTACTCTCTTCCTCCATCAGATGAGTCTCCTGTAAAATAATAATTTGCGCTGGAGAGTCTTTCAAATATTCCATTATCAAATCTCTCCTCCTCTTCACACATAAAGCATTTACATTCCATGACAGAACGTTCAACTCATTTCATCTAACCCCACTCATCTTAAAAAAAAAACGCACAACACATATTCAGACAACAGCAACAACAGCAACAAGACCAATGAGGCATTTTTCTACACCTTCCCCCCACCAATCCCACCCCCCTCCCCCAAAAGCCCACAACCCACCCTCCTACCCTGGAAAACCCTAACCAACTACCCATGGCAAAAGCCCTATGAGCGACCCCTCAGCGTGCAGTGAAATATCCTAAAACACCCTAGTGCGGAGCAAATAATAAATCTCAAAACACCCTTAACAACTCATATTCCTAGTCAAAACAGCAACACGATTCAAACCTTCATGAACTCCCAGACTGATGTTGTTCAAGAAACTTATCCACCTCATCTACAAAGCAAAAGGAGTGCATCTTATTGTTCAACATCACTTTCAACAGAGCTGGAAATTTCAGTTATACTGAAGCACCCATTTTCCTTAGTGGCTCGATCCTTTTACCTAATTCCCATTGCCTGTTAGACGTTACTATTGACAAATCTGATCTTACTTCAATCTGAACTCCGTTCACCTCCAAAACTTTCTTTTTCAGCGCTTTGGCTAGAATCTTTTCCTTTAAAGTATATGTGAGAAAATTGATCAAAATTCTCCTTGGTCTAGTCCGATTTTAATTCAACCTGAAGGGGTCCCTATGTACTCTCTGAATATCCCTAGAGATTTCTTCCACTGACTCCTCCAGTTGTAACTCACTCCTCAACAAATGCACCACAAAACTTTTAACATTTCCTCCTTCTTTACTTTCTTGGGGTTTTAAAATGTTTAAATTATTCCTTCTTTCGAAAATTCTCCAATCTTTCTACTCTTTCCTCCTGCACCCTTTCCCTGACCTCAAACCCTTCGATCTCATTTCTATTAACCATCATCTCCTCCCTGAGGTCTCTCCCTTCAACCTCTAAAGCCAAAGTCTGACTATTCAAATTGTCTATCTTTTTCTCCAGCCCCTCGCATACGGCCTTTATACTTTGCTGATTTGATTCTGAAATCTCAAATCTTTTCTGCATCTCAAGACTGAGGGTCGTAAGCATCAAAATTATAGAGGAATTATCAGACCCTACCGTTTCCATTTGCTCCAACCCTCCCAACAACTCATTCTGTGGTCCCTTCAATGTTTCCACCCCTCCCCCTCCTACTGACATTAATGTGGCTTCAGGGTCTGAACCAGCTCCCCAAGTACTTAAAGTAGCCCCATCCGGGACAGACGCTGGATCTTCACACATCTCTTCAGATAATACCAGGAATCGGTTTGGGCTCAAGTGTTCGGACCAATCAGTTAGGTCTATGTCTGTCACCCTTTCCACACACTCACCTGATCATAACAAATTACTCTCTCCTTGCTGCTGTATTTGCTTATTGTAATGAGGTACCCCTACCTTTGTCCTAGAATTTTCCCTCAACACCAAAGTCTTAGGGATCACTTTAAAATAGGACCTGAGGGACGGTGTTACCTTAATCTTACGTTCTAAAGAGGCCCCTCTTGCCAATTTGTTGTGCACTTTAGTGTTTTTAACAGAGCGTTTACCCCTAACCTTAACCTCCTTCACCTCCCTTTTATTATTCTGGCACTCTTTAGCCTGGTTGGGTGAGCCTTTTAAATCAGTAAGCACCTTTACGCCCCCTTTCAGCGCACTTCTTAGAGTATACCTGGAAATCCCCTTTATAGTCACCCCCTCCTCTCCTCCAGCAGCAACTTTATTATCATTCCTCGCATTTCCAAAACCCGACCTCCTCCCTCTATCAGCAAACTTTTTAGTCTCAGTCGTCTCGCTGATTTCTTTCTCCTGCGCCGTATGAAACAAGATAGGGGCCCGTCCCTTTAAACTCCCGGCCGGTGAAATCCGCTCTCCCGTATCCCTGACAGCGTTTCTCTCACCGATAATTCGCCTGCCTTCCTCCTCCTCATCCGCCACGCAAAGGAATCCTCGCAGCGGCGCAACGTCCCTTGCCTATTTCCGAAACCGCTCTCCCCAACGGCAGCTCCGCTGAACTCGCTGACTCCTACTCTGCCCTCACCAGGCCGAGTTCACCATCGGGAGTCCTTGGCGCCATACAACGCTGATCAGCCTGTAGCCTACATCCAGGTAAAACCTTTTTTTTCTTTCCGCCTGGGAATCTACAAAAATCACTTTATCGCTCCTCTGCTTCTTACATCTAATTATATCGCTCCTCGTGGACCCGCTGTTCTGAAACCACAGTAATCACTGCACGCTTCTGGGAACACCCGCAGCCTGCCACTTAGCTGGCCGCCATGTTTTCCCTGCTGTCACAAATGTTGATTTGAATTAATCTGTCAATTGAGACATTTGTTTTGCTTAACCCCACCACTCACACTTGATAAAGTGCTTTGTATTTACTGGTCTTTGACTGTCATTAGAACCCTGGTAATTATTGTGAGAAGTTGGCTTGGTATATGCTGTCTACTACTTATAGTGGGCACTTTGCACCAATCCAAATGACCTTTATTGATGATTAGGTTAAAGACAACCTTTATCGAAAGCTATCCTAGTGGTAGCTATGAAGAGCAGCCTTCAGGCTAAGTCTCAAAGGAATGTAAAGCAGCTTGGATTACCAGATTATAACCTCCTGAATGACCAAATAAAAGGAGAACCACACAAGGTATATATAAAATATAAGTATTTACTATTAAACACTCTCTACTAACCTATTTATGAGATTAGAGAACAAGGTACACAATATTAAAGCACTAGAACAGTAAATAGCACAATAAACAGTGAGCCCCAGGGGGGGGGGGCAAACCATATACTAAGAAAGTGGTATAACAACCACGACTGGACTAGACACAGTGCCTAGAGGACGTAGAATCGCTGGGACCCCAAGGAACCACCCACCGTAGTAACACAGGGGACCGACGGAGGACGAGTGCAGTGTGAGAACACAGCTGCGAGCTCCATACAACTCTATGGGAAAGTTGTGGTTGGAATTTTAAAGTTAAGGACACTTAGGAGAGGGATTCAAGCAAACCCTTTGGAACATAGAAGGTTCTAAGGCCAGCACCCTTGAGAGTATCGAGGTACCCGTGTTACCTATCCCAGGAGAGCCGGGTGCATAGGGGTCAAGTGGTGTCAGAAACGCCCATTGGTTTCAATGGCGTGATGCGAAGAAGTGCTGCTGCTGGGAAGATGAGAAGTGTCCGGTGTAATCCAAGCCTGGATAGGAGCTGAGAAGAACCTGAAAGCAGAGGGGACAGAGTCTGGGTCACTTCACAGTGACTAGGGGCACGATAGGTGAATGCCCACCCATGTCGGGTGTTTCAGGTGAGAAGAGGTGAAGCTTGACTCTGCAGCCACGGGGACCAGGAGACGTCGACGATGACCAAAGTCTGCAGTTGAGCTGTCCCATGAAGGATGTTGAGTGCTGGGGGGTCAGTGTCCGGATTGAACACCAACAAGCCTTGGCAACTGCAACCCATGCGGTCATAGAAAAGATGCTTTGGTGAGGACCAGCAAGGTCCTGAGGGACTCCCCAAGCAATGGAGAGTCAGGGCACATCTGGAGCAACCAGGATAGCCAACTGAAAGTTAAAGTTCCCTTCTCAGGGACCCACAGGTCGACGGACCAGGGATCGCAAAGGGACCTCGAGCTGAATCACAAAATACCAGCCCACGGAACACTCGTGGAGTGTAGGCCAGAAATCTTCAGTGGAAAAACTGCTTGGGGTCTGGACTACAAGTAGCCCAAAGCACAGCCTCAGGGATCGCCAAAAAGCATATGCTGCTGCAAATGGACACGGTGCACAGGGGTACGGGTTGCACGGGCCCCACGAGGACTGCGGGTCTCAGGTTTGCAGAGAGCACTAGACAACCTCGGGGACACTTGGGAACCCACCTCCTGTGTTGCAGAAATCTTCAGAGTCCTCAAGAGCTCGGGAGATGCAAACCAGTCAGATGCGTTTAAGGTGCCTGCCTTGCAGGGGAGTAACTCCTTTACTCCAAAGGATATTCTTCAGTCATCCTGCGTAGTGTAGATAGTCGAAGTACTTGTTTTCTGTACCAGAGTTTCATCCAGGTAAATCCAAAGTCCTGTAGTCAGGGGTTCCTACTTTATACCCAAGGAAGGGTGGTACAAACTGTGGGGACCCACTAATGAGAGGGTCAGGACAAAGGCGTGGCTACACCCATGTCCTTTGTCCAGTTTCGTGCCAGAGCAGGAGCAAATGGCTCCTCCAACCGGTTTGAGCTGGACTATGCACAGGGACACCAAATGTGCCCCCAGTGCAGACATCAAAGCACTTTCAGAGTTCACCCACCCAGCCCCAATACACTAAAGACTGTCTAGAAGGTGGGCATACCTCCCTGTGACAGGAAACCTATTGTCCAGCCTTTCCCTGATGGAGTTTCGTCCAGCAGCAGGAGGGCAGACTCGTGTCTGTGGCTGGCAGCATCCATTTTGTGATGCCAGGTTCTGTTAAGCTGGTACCGGGTGTACCAGTGTTGTCATATTTCTCCCTCTAGGAGGGTGGAATCATACCTCCCACACCAGTTACTAGTGTGGAGGTATGATTCCAAGGTGTTTGACACCAAACATGACATGTTTCCATGCAGCCGTTTTAAAGTTAACATTTACCGCGAGGTTATACTGCACTTAAGTATATATGGTTGGCTAGATCACAAACAACCCTGGAATAGAGGTTCCAAAGGCTGCAGAGGGGCTCTGCTCATGCAGGAGCACCCTCTCACATAAAACCCAGCACCATGCCTTCGGGATTGATAAGGCCTGCCATAGGGGTGACTGATAGGTTTATATTTGCAGTGATATGGAGTAGATATAGTGAACCTATATCTAAGTAAGAGGTGCATGCACCACCTTACCCAGGCTGCTGTAGCAGACCTGTTGTGTCATTTTGAATGGTCTCCCAGGGGTGGCATAATACTTGCTGCAGCCCCTGAGAGGCCTCTGGGGTACCTATGCCCTCGGTACATAGTATACCATATACTAGGGACTGATAAGGGTACCCCAGTATCCTATCTGGAGTGTACCTAAAGTACATGCAATCAATTTAGAGGAGAAAGCAGCTAGGCTGGGGTCCTAGATAGCAGGATCCCAGCCAAACTAATTCGAAAACAGTGATACATCAGCAAAAAGTGGGGGTACTATAAGAAGCAGATCTTACTCTCCTACACAACCCCCCCCCCCCAACGTAAGGACATTAAACTAACCTTGACCAGTTGAGTCTTCATGTTCTAGGTGGAAATTTCTAGAGAGTCCATCTGCATTTGCATGGTTACTCCCAGGTCTATGTTCCACTGTATAGTCCATCCCCTGTAGGGAAATGGACCCCCTCATCAAAGGTTTGGGGTTTTCACCCTTCCTCTGTTTTAACCATAAGAGGGGCTTATGTCTGAACAATGAAGTGAGTGCCAAACACGTATGGCCTCAACTTCTTCAGAGCACAAACCACAGCAAAGGCCTCCCTCTCAATAGCTGACCAACGTTTCTCTCTGGGGGTCAGCCTTCTGCTAATAAAAGCTAATGGTAGATCCTGACCCTCATCATTCAATTGTGATAACACAGCCCCTACCCCCAACTTGGATGCATCTGTTTGGACAATGAATTGTTTGGAATAGTCAGGACTTTGCAGAATGGGAGCAGTGCACATGGCCTGCTTCAGGTCATCAAATGCCTTTTGGCAGCTAACTGTCCACTGAACTTTCTTTGGCATTCTCTTGGAAGTTAAGTCATTCAAAGGGGTCACTATGGATCCATAACCTTTGACAAACCTCCTATAGCGCACAGCCAGGCCCAAGAAAGCTCTGACCTGAGTCTAGGTGGTTGGAGCAACACAGTCCATGATGGTCTAAATTTTGCTCTGCAATGGTTGAACCTGACCTCCACCCACAAGATGGCCCAGGTATACAACCTGATTCTGCCCTATCTGGCACTTGGTGGCCTTGATAGTGAGGCCTGCTTTCTACAGGGCCTCCAAAACATTTCTCAGGTGGACCAGGTGATCCTCCCAGGTGGAGCTAAAGACAGCAATATCATCTAGATAAGCTGCACTATAGGCTTCCAGGCCTGTAAAGACTTTATTCACCAACCTTTGGAAAATGGCAGGTGCATTTTTCAAACCAAAGGGCATCACCACAAATTGGTAGTGCCCACTAGGGGTAGAAAATGCTGTTTTTGGCGTTGCATCATCAGTTAGTCTGATCTGCCATTAGCCAGCTGTTAGGTCAAATGTGCTCAGAAACTTGGCTGAGGCCAAAGTATCTATAAGCTCATCTGTCCTAGGTATTGGATGGGCATCAGTCCTAGTGACTGCATTGAGACCCCTGTAGTCAACACAAAACCTCCTCTCTCTCTTACCATTCTGGGTGTGAGGTTTGGGTTCTAAGACTACTGGACTAGCCTAAGGGCTATCTGAGGGTTCAATAACTCCCAAATCTAACATCTTCTGGACTTCAGTCCTGATACAGTCCCTGACGTGGTTAGGATGCCCGTAAATCTTATTTTTAACAGGCAGACTGTCCCAGTGTCCACTTCATGAGTGCACCAGGTAGTCTGACTTGGAGTCAGTGAAAACATATGTCTAAACTGATTGAGAACTTTTCTGCTATTAGTTTGCTGCTGGACAGAGAGACTGCCTGCCAAGGCTACACCATCAACTGAACCATCACCAGGGTTCTGTGAGAGCAGGTCAGGGAGTGGATCACTCTCTTCCTCCTGTCCCTCATCAGTAGCCATGAGAAAGCCCATGTCTGCCCTGTCAACATATGGTTTGAGCCTGTTGACATGGAGCTTCCTGTAGGGGCTCCTGGGAGTTCCAAGGTCCACCAGGTAGGTAACCTCTCCCTTTTGCTCAATTATTGTATGAGGGCCACTCCACTTATCTTGGAGGGCTGCTGGGGCCACAGGCTCCAACACCAATACTTTCTGCCCTGGCTGGTGAACAGTCAGCACAGCATTTCAGCCATTCCAGGCCTTTTGCAATTCCTGGCTAGCCTCAAGGTTTTTAGTTGCCTTCTTCTTGTACTCAGCCATCCTGGAGTGGAGACCAAGTACATAGTCCACAATATCCTGTTTAGGGCATTTGAGAGGTAACTCCCATCCCTCCTTCCCTAGACACAATGGACCCCTAACTGGATGTCCAAACAGAAGTTCAGATGGGCTGTAACCAACCCCCTTCTGAGGAACCTCTCTGTAGGCAAAGAGAAGGCAGGGCAAAAGTATGTCCCATCTGCACCTAAGCTTTTCTTTAATCATGCCCTTGAGGGTTTTGTTGAACATTTCAACTAACCCATTGCATTGTAAGTGATAAGGGGTGGTAAACTTGTAATTCACTCCACACTCCTTCCACATAGCAGTCAAGTAACTAGACATCAAGTTTGCCTCTCTGTCTGATACTACCTCCTTAGGAAAACCCACCCTGGAAAGGATTCCCAGGAGGGCAGTTGCCACCACAGGTGCTGTGGTAGTTCTAAGGGGAATTGCCTCTGGATACCTAGTGGCAGGGTCCACCACCACCAGTATAAATATGTGCCCAGATGCAGTTTGAAGATCCATGGGACCAACTATATCAATCCCAACCCTCTCAAAGGGAACCCTCACCACAGGTAGAGGTATCAGGGGGGGGGCTTTGTAGTACCACCTGCCTTACCACTGGCTTGACAGGTGACACAGGAGCGATAAAACTCCTTGGTGTCTTCAGACATGTGTGGCCAATTAAAGTGAGGGACAATTCTGTCCCAAGTCTTTATTTGGCCTAGGTGACCTGCTAAAGGGATGTCATGTGCTAGTGTCAATGGGAAGCCCCTAAACTTCAGAGATATAACCAACCTCCTGGTGGCACCAGGCTTGGGGTCTCTACTCTCTGAGTAAAGGAGTCCATCATTCCAGTAGATCCTATGGGATCCACTAGCACTCCCAGCAGCCTCAGCCGCAGTTTACTGCCTGAGGGGTTCAAGAGAAGGGCAGCTCAGCTGCTCCTGGCTCAGATCTGCCCTGGAACGCCCCCCTGTCCCCAAGAACTCAACCTGATCAGGTTCAAGATTATCTGGGACAGTTCCTTCTTCAGGACTCAGATCAGCTCCCTCAAGAGACTGGTCTGGATTCTAAGGCAGGGGGGAAGACACTGCCTTACCCCTACTGCTCCTCCTCTTGGAAGGCACCTGGTCCATTTTTCCAGGACCCATGGCCTGTTCAGTGGATGACATTTTTGCCTGTGACCTAGTCATAGCAAACACATCTGCAGGGATTCCCAACATTTCTGCATGAGTGCTGAGCTCCACTTCAGCCCAAGCTGAAGTTTCTAAATCATTGCCCAACAAGCATTCAACAGGGAGGTCTGCACTTACCACAACCTTCTTAGGGCCAGTTACCCCTCCCCAGGTGAATTTAACAGCTGCCAAGGAATGGTCTGTCCTGACATTGCTAGCATTGGTCACTTGGTACATCTCACCAAGTATGATTTGCTCAGGAGCCACAAGATCTTTTGTCACCACTGTGACACTTGCTCCTGTGTCCCTGAATGCCAAGGCCTCTTTTCCATTTATCAAAGGTTGCTGTCTGTATTTGCCCAGATTACTAGGACTGACAAAGAAGGAGGCAATATCCATGCCTCCATCACAGATCAGTACAGCCTGAGTTGGAACTCTGACTAGGCCAGAGTCCACCTCAGATCCCAGGGTTAACCCTACTACACCCTTATTCTGAGTACCACCACTTGGAGCTGAACTAGGGGGAACAGTTGCCTTAAGGGCAATGGTGGCTGGAGTTGAGTCTTTGGACTTGGTACAATCACTTTGCCAATGGGTCTTCTGCTTACAGATTTGACACCATGGCTTCTTCTTGCCTTTTCCCTTGTTGGATTGTGACTCCCCACCAGATGCAGATTGTTGGGGCCCTTTAGAAGACTTCTGGTCTTTACCCTTCTCCCCACCCTTATCAGAGTTTTTAGAATCTTGCTTCTTGGAGTCACCACGTTGGTTCTGAACCTTCCGCCTCACCCTGGTTCTGACCCATTTGTCTGCCTTCTGGCCCAATTCTTGGGGAGAGGTCAGATCAGAGTCCACCAGGTACTGATGCAACAACTGATTTTGACAATTATTAAGGATCTGCTCCCTCATAATTAAATTGTACAATCCTTTAAAATCATACACTTTACTGCCAAGTAACCAGCCTTCCAGAGCCTTAGTAGCACAATCTACAAAGTCAACCCAGTCTTGAGTCTGTGCCTTTTGGGTATCTCTGAACTTAATCCTGTATGGTTCAGTGGTAAGCCAAACCCATCAATCAGAGCACTCTTCAAGACTTTGTCAGTATCAACATCCTCTTCTCCAACAGTGAGGAGCTTGTCTCTACCTTTGTCTGCAAAGGAGTGCCACAAGATTGCTGCCCACTGCTCCTGAGGGACCCGCTGTACTTTACAGGCCCTCTCCAGTGCAGATATCCATTTGTGGATGTCATCCCCACTCTGGTAGGGAAGGACAATTTTGTTCGGGTTCCTATGGCCATGAGTATGTTCTCTACCTCTAGTGATACTGTTGCTGCCACCATGGGGCTCTAGCCCCAACTTTTTAGAAGCTCCAGGGATTCCCTATCTGAGGCCAATTGCTCTCTCTCGATTCTGAGCTTAGCTCTCTCAAACTCAAGAAGTTGGCACTTCTTCTCATAAGAGGACTCCCTTTTATGAGAAGCAGAGGTCCTATGAGAAACAGAGGTCCCTACAGAAGTACCAGAATGATTAGACTCCTGAGAAGGAGATCTTGATCTTCTTGGTAAACTGTTAACCCTTCCAGGCAGGGTAAAGAGAGGGCCACTGAGGCCTTCTCCCTCACCTTCAGGAAGGATTGGATTGTCCAGGTTAGGATCCTTCTGGCCAGCATCAGAGTCCAGGTCAAAGAAGTTTTCACTTCCTGGCCTTTCCTCTTCTGCTGTCCCACCCTACTTGCCTGCCTCATCAGACCCTGGGGTCTTTCTGAGGTCATCCAGAAGCAAAGCCTCTATGAGGTGTTGAGTGCGGGGGCTTTTCCCTGTCTTCAGTTTCCAAGCTGTACACATAGCCCTCAATTCTTGGAATGGGATATAGTCATACTTAGTTGGCAGAGGCCCACTGGCTTCTGGCCTAGAAGACATACTAGTGTTATGTGGTGTGGCACCTACCTAACCTAGTGGGAACAAATAAACTCTCTTGAGTTGGAGAAAGGGTGTGCTAGACCCTTGACTTACGCAACTCTAGAACTTAATTTATTCAAGTCTTGATTTATATGTACCTAGTACCTTTAGTGGTTTTCAGTTAGTCACACAAAGAGATTATCTGGTAAAGCAATAGCAAGCTTGAATCCCAACCGCTGCACACCAATGTGAGAAGTTGGCCTGGTATATGCTGTCCACTAGTTACAGTGGGCACCTTGCACCAGTCCAACCGACCCTTATTGATGATTAGGTTAAAGACAACCTTTATTGAAAGCTATCCTAGTGGTGGCTATGGAGAGCAGCCTTCAGGCTAAGTCTCGAAGGAATGTAAAGCAGCTTGGTTTACCAGATTATAACCTCCTGAATGACCAAATGAAAGGAGAACCACACAAGGTATATATAAAATATATGTATTTATTACTAAACACTCTCTACTAACCTCTTTATGAGATTAGAGAACAAGGTACACAATATTAAAGCACTAGAACGACAGTAAATAGCACAATACACAGTGGGCCCCAGGGGGAGACCAAACCATATACTAAGAAGGTGGTATAACAACCATGACTTGACTAGACACAGTGCCTAGAGCACGTAGAAGTGCTGGGGAGCACGTAGAAGTGCTGGGATCAAGGAACCACTCAAGGTAGTGACACAGGGGACCCACGGAGGACGTGTGCAGTGTGAGAACACAGCCGTGAGCTCCTTACAACTCTATGGGAAAGTCGCGGTTGGAATTTTAAAGATTAAGGACACTTAGGAGAGGACTTCAAGCAAACCCTTTGGAACATAGAAGGTTCTAAGGCCAGCACCCTTGAGAGTACCGAGGTACCCATGTTACCTATCCCAGGAGAGCAGGGTGCATAGGGGTCAAGTGGTGTCGGAAACGCTCGTTGATTTCGATGGCGTGATGCGAAGAAGTGCTGCTGCCGGGAAGATGAGAAGTGTCTGGTGTGATCCAAGCCTGGATCGGAACTGAGAAGAACCTGAAAGCAGAGGGGACAGAGTCTGGGTCTCTTCACAGTGACCAGGGGCACGATAGGCGAATGCCCACTGATGTCGGGTGTTTCAGGTGAGAAGAGGTGAAGCTTGACTCTGCAGCCACGGGGACCAAGCGAGATCGACGATGACCAAAGTCCGCAGGTGAGCTGTCCCACGAAGGATGTCGATTGCTGGAGGGTCAGTGTCCGGATTGAACACCAACAAGCCTTGGCAACTGCAACCCACGTGGTCAGAGAAAAGATGCTTCGGTGAGGACCAGCAAGGTGAGTGGAGATTCAGGGCACGTTTGGAGCAACCAAGAAAGCCCACTGAAAGTTAAAGTTCCCTTCTCAGGGACCCACAGGTCGATGGACCAGGGATCGTGAAGGGACCTCGAGCTGAATCACAAAATACCAGCTCACTGAACACTCGTGGAGTGTAGGCCAGAAATCTTCCGTGGAAATACTGCTCGGGGTCTGGACTACAAGTAGCCCAAAGCACAGCCTCAGGGATCACCAAAAAGCATATGCTGCTGCAAATGGACACAGTGCACAGGGGTACGGGTTGCACAGTCTCCACGAGGGCTGCAGGTCTCAGGTTTGCTGAGATCACTAGTCGACCTCGGGGACACTTGGGAACCCACCTCCTGTGTTGCAGAAATCTTCGGAGTCCTCAAGAGCTCGGGAGATGCAAACCAGTCAGATGCGTTTAAGGTGCCTGCCTTGCAGGAGAGTAACTCCTTTACCCCAAGGGAGATTCTTCAGTCATTCAGCGTAGTTTAGATAGTCGAAGTACTTGGTTTCTGTAGCAGAGTTTCATTCAGGTAAATCCAAAGTCCTGTAGTCAGGGGTTCCTACTTTATACCCAAGGAAGGGGTGGGACAAACTCTGGGGACCCACCTATGGGAGGGTCAGGACAGAGGGGTGGCTAAATCCATGTCCTTTGTCCAGTTTCACACCAGAGCAGGAGCAAATGGCTCCTGCAACCGGTTTGAGCTGGACTATGCACAGGGACACCAAATGTGCCCCCAGTGCAGACATCAAAGCACTCTCAGAGGGCCCCCACCCAGCCCCAATACACTAAAACCTGTCTGGGAGGTGGTCACACCTCCCTGTGACAGGAAACCTATTGTCCAGCCTTTCCCTGCCGGAGTTTCGTCCAGCAGCAGGAGGGCAGACTCGTGTCTGTGGCTGGCAGCATCCATTTTGGGGTGCCAGGTTCTGTTAAGCTGGTACCGGGTGTACCGGTGTTGTCATATTTCTCCCTCTAGGAGGGTGGAATCATACCTCCCACACCAGATACTGGTGTGGAGGTATTATTCCAAGGTGTTTGACACTAAAGATGACATGTTTCCTTGCCGCCGTTTTAAAGTTAGCATTTACCGCGAGATAATACTGCACTTAAGTATATATGGTTGGCTGCATCACAAACAACCCTGGAATAGAGGTTCCGAAGGCTGCAGTGGGGCTCTGCTCATGCAGGAGCACCCTCTCACATAAAACCCAGCACCTTGCCTTCAGGATTGATAAGGCCTGCCATAGGGGTGACTGATAGGTTTATATGTGCAGTGATATAGAGTAGATATAGTGAACCTAGATCTAAGTAAGGGGTGCATGCACCACCTTACACAGGCTGCTGTAGCAGACCTGTTGTGTCATTTTGAATGGTCTCTCAGGGGTGGCATAATACATGCTGCAGCCCCTGTAAGGCCTCTGGGGTACCTATGCCCTGGGTACATAGTATACCATATACTAGGGACTGATAAGGGTACCCCAGTATCCAATCTGGAGTGTACCTAAAGTACATGCAATCAATTTAGAAGAGAAAGCAGCTAGGCTGGGGTCCTCGATAGCAGGATCCCAGCCAGACTAAGTCGAAAACAGTGAAACACCAGCAAAAAATGGGGGTAACTATAAGAAGCGGATCCTACTCTCCTACAATTATTAGACTGATATTTATTAAAGGTGGACGGAACTCACGGAATTTGACTCAACAGAATTCTGCAGATTTATATATAAACTCCATGAGATTGCGCGGAGCAGAATAGGCATGCTTGAGCTGTGATTTAACACCTGTAGTGCATTCCGTGCTCAAAAGTCAGTGCGAACGTCACCACATAGTGAGCCAGAGAGTGCAGCGACTTGAGTTGATTTTGCGGATACTCAAATCGATATTCTTCTGGAGCGGCAGCCTTCTGAACCAGAATGGTCACGACCGCCCGTGTTAGAAAACTCTTGTGGGATGTCTGTCTAGCTACCGTAAGACATGCTAGGAGATGCCAAATCTTGCTTGCACTAGGCACCGCCACGCTCAAGGAAAAAATTCCATCATGCAGCAATCTGCAGGCGTAACACCATATTCTGCTCAACCCTAGTATTTATGGCACCTGATAAAATCCAATTGTAATTTATCAGTGTGATAACTGCTATCTCATTAATTGTTTTTGTGGAATAACATGCGGATTTTGGTGCTTTCCACACCAAATTCATGATTGTCTGGTAAATACCAGACATATTACACCTGTCGATTTTATTCAAAAACTCATACTTGTGATAAGTGCCCTAGGAGCATTTACCACACAATGCGCAATGAACAGGGCTTCTCGTAATGTGGGTCTTTGTCCATGTGTTAAATGGTCTGGTCCCCGCAGACCTTGTGTGCTACACGTGAGAATCCCATAAATAAATAATTAAAGGAAATATATATATATATACACCGGGACATATTATAGGCTGCAGGATGGCTCAGTGAGTTGAATGCCTGTGCCGACAATGATATGTAATCCCAGTTTTTACTTCCTTGCGAGATTAGTAAATTAACTACCATATATTCAAAGGTGAGCCGGTTCACGCGCCATGGGAGCTGGACCAGAAAGGTCACGTCAGTGCCAGAGAAGTTCGTGGTTTTCTGGAGGACTAGAGCGCAACCAGTGTGTTTTTTGTGAAAGTTTCATGTCAACCACACTTACTATGGGTGTTGTTTTAGCAGGGGCAGCTCTCATCCAAGAGGCTGCGGCTGTGCTCATAAGAGCAAGGTGACCACATCAGTCAGAGTGCCTGTGACACGAGACAAAATTCGTTCCCCTCCTAACGGCTCGTTCAAATAAAACCTAACATCGCGACCAAGACACACCATATCCCAGAGTGGCGCGTTGAATCCTGCTTTGGGATGTCCTGGGACACAGGCTCCCGTCTCTTCCCTGTTGTACACGTGGATGCTGCTCACAACATGGTCTTCCACAGCATCAAGCTTGGGGTACGGTTGTCAGTCTAGGCTGGAAGAGGTGTGAGGAAGTGGGGGCATCGACCTGTCAGAGAGGTAACGGGACAGACAGTGGGTCTTCCTGGGATCCCCAGCTCCCACCCCTTGCGCCTAGAGGGGCTAACGGGCCGCTAGCTATCCAATCACAGCGCAGAGCTGCGGTTCGGAGAGCGGGCGGGGAAGAGGCGTAGGAGACCGGCGGACAGAGGCAGGGCTTGGGGAGAGGAGGGCTGCGCGGATGCGGGGCCACATAGAGGAGGGAGTGCAGGGGGAGGTGAGAGGTAGGACTGCTGCTGCCAAGGACGCCGAGCTGGAGATGCACAGGCTCTGAGGGCACACGACTCTTCTGGACAGGGGCTGAGTTGAGACTACAGGATCTGCTTTGCTTGGCCGTAGCACCATGCACAGGTTGTGAGAGGAGGGCTGCGGCAGACCGGAGGTGAGAGAGCCTGGGCGCTACAAGAAGCAGAGAGCCAGGTGAGCCCAACAGCAGCAGGACCCCGGACCCTGCCATGGCGGCGCAATGCGACCCCTTCTGCGGGGCAGGCGGGTACCTCCTGCAGCAGCAGCAGTCGGACCCGGGCTCCAACAGCGAGCGCAGCGCCGACTCCCCGCTGCCCGGCTCCGAGGACGACCTGAGCGGCCCGCACAGCCCGCCCGACCCCGAGTGGACCGAGGAGCGCTTCCGAGTGGACCGTAAGAAACTCGAGGCCATGCTGCAAGGTAAGGACCGGCCCGGCGGGGATTGGGAAGTAATGGAAAGTTTTCCCGGCGAAGCGCCGACTGGAGGGAGGGTGACTCAGACGGAGCACGGCCCGCGCCTCACCCCCTCCCGGTCTGTTTACAACCCGGGTTGGGGGCGCCCGTTGTGGGGCTGAAGTGTATGGAGTGTGCCATCCGTTGGACAGCTTGAGAAAGAGGAGTGTGCAGGGCCAGAGAAGGCTCGTCCCGGGAGCCTCCCCTCCTATGAGATCCGTTACATTCCCCATCCCAGGCGGCAGATGTTTGCTGTTAGCGCTTGGAGCCGGGCGCGCAGTGACAGCTTCCCGGTGACAGGGCCAGGCGGAAGCAGGTCTGCAAATGGGACCATCTTTGAGCACAAGCACCGTATACTTACTTTGGGGAAGATAAACATAATACATACAAAGTGATTGTTTACCTTTGCCCACTTCTGTTTCATTAACTGGCTGCACGTGTTAGTCTTGGAGACTGCCCAGAAGTGTGAGAGTTGTATTAAAGGCACCTGGTTTGACCGCTGTGTGTGCTAGTTTAGCCAGTTAATCACGTGCTTCTGTGAAGCGTGTAGGTGTGTTCTAAATTAACCGTTTGAATATTTGCTCATCTGTCTACTTGAACTGTGTTGTCATGAATGCTGCTTGTTATGAAGAAAGGCGTCTTTAAAGGAAGCTTTTTGAGAAAAGTGTACTTTTTATTGGGCTTAAAGATTTTGTAGCCAGCTCATTTGCCCTCAAAAATCGCTTTCTCCGGCCGCACTGTAGTTTGTTCTCTATAGCCAATTTAAATCTTTAGGGACATGGATAGCGGCCTGTACGTAAAACATAACGGTCTCTATCCATGTAAACCATGTTAAAACTCCAGTCTCTGGTGCATTAGTTTGGCCACCAAAGGCGCCGCGGCGGCTGGTCAAAAGTTTGACACGCTACATTAATGCAGTTGCAAAGCTTAGCCATACTGACTAGCCACCATAATGTTCTTCCTTATACTTCCACCGCTTTTACCTGGGGATTAGCATGAACTCGAAAAACGGAAAGTCGTTTGTGTTAAATGTCCCTGTCAGGAGGTGACCGGAAATAGAAGGTGACAGGGCGGCTGGGCGCAGTTCCGGCTTGTGCCGGAGTGCTGCTGGCGTTAAAAGGCACTACGAGCAGCAGCGTCACTACAGCTCCTTTCTGTTCGTAGTGACGCAAAATATTGCCCAATCCGGGCCACTTTTGAAAGGCGCTCCGGCCACCTAGCTCCAGTGGCGTTTGGCTTCTGACTAGCGATGATGCTGCGCTCGGGATGGCCGCCAGTCTGCGGTGAGCATCCGGACTCTCCTCCAGGGTTTCTCTTTCCAGGTTCCCACCGAACCCCTCTGCTGCAGGGACCTGTGCTTTCCACAGACATTCGTTAAGGCTTAGTCAGAGAAACAGAGGTTGAAGGAAAACCTGGGTTGAATTAAATACTTTAAACAGTCGCCGAGATGGAAAACAAGAAGTGCGTGTCATATTGTTCATACTGAGACTCCTTCGAGACTCCCTGTACAGTCTCATTAGAAGTGTTGGATAACTCTCGATAAGTGCCAGTCTGGAAGGGTGCAGCCATCTGGCTGTGGAGTGCCACTACTGTCAAGTTTCAGGTGTACTCGCTCTACTGCGAAGCTCCAGGACTGTTCCATTCAGACTATTGACGGTCTCCTGAAAAGTATGCATAGTGCCTTCAAGTGGAGGTGCCATATGCTGACTGACTCCTTTCTGCAAGTTTTGACCATAAACTTGAAGTCACACCCGTTAAACAGTGTTTTTTAGGTTTCGCTTACGCTGTGCCTGTGAAATCTCTTGTATTTAATATATCTTAAAAGGGTGCTCTTATTAGTTTCCAGTGCCAAATTTCTGTTCATTCGCTTTTGTGTGGAACTTTTTTTGGGTTAAATTCCCCTGGCTGAAGCATTTAGAATACATCTACTAAAGCTGGTCACACTGTTTAAGCCCCATTCACTGTCAAGATAATGATCTCTTCCCACTGAAAAGGCAGACAGCTTCTAACAGTATGCTACAATGCTTGCTTTTTATTACTTAGTTGTGTAAAGCAGATGCTTGAGCCTTAGAACGTTGTGGCATTTCCTAATCATGCCTCAGAACCTTTCTTTGCACTTTGCAGGCATTATCGGATTGATTTTTGTTCACCTTAATCTATTTGGTCATTATGATCACTTTCTAAATGTTGTAATAAACATTGCATGTTAAACATAAAGTTAATATACAAGAGCTAAGCTATATTTACTTCTCAACAAGCAGCCACAAGTGCAGTTACCTTGCAGACGACAGGGTATTGAATTGAATGGTGCACCATGCGTGGTAACCAGGCCCAAAAGTTGCCAGAACTCCTCTAAACACAAACTATTGCTATATTTGACTACTAAACAGGCAGTCACAATTACAGTTATCTTGCAGTTAAAAGGGGCTTGATTTGAATGGTGCAGCAGGTGCAGTGGCACCTTGGCTAAAAGCTCTAGGGGACCCCACTAAACGCAGAATATTGCTAAATTTTACTACTAAACAGTCACAAGTGCAGTTATCTTGCAGGCACTAGAGCCATGATTTCGATGGTGATGCAGTGGCCCTAAAGTTGTCAGACCTCCTCTAAACACTTAATATTGCTATTACAGCAATTAAATCCTTTATTTCCCTCTTTCATTTTTCAACTTTTTGCTATTACTTACCCGCACTGTACCACAGTTAACAGCACAATATATTGGCTTTTTGCACATAAACAAGTCATAACACATTAACAGATTTTCTGTAACTTATATTGTAGAACTACTCAGCAAGCTACAATTTACAACAAAAAACTGCATATTATTTATTACGTAGGTGAAACCTAATGCATTTACCAATGCTTGTGTTGCCAAGCTTTTAGAGAGCAATGATGCTCTCATCAGGGAACATTTTCGTTAGGCAAGTTATAACCACCTGTGTGTACCCCAAGAAAACTGCTATCGATAGTAGTCAGTGATGGAAAATATTGTAGCGATTCTACTGTTTTTTAATTTATACATGCATGCCTGCCTTTGGGAAATTGTTGAAGGGAATGCGAGGGGATACCCCTATGAAAACAGTCAAGATTTTTAGCTGAAACCGTGACATCTGTTTCTCAGGAAGGGTGGCATGTTTGTATGTTTATGAAAAGTTTTGAAATAATTTTGATTATCCAACCAACCCAAGTTTATACTCAGCAAATGTGCTTATTTAGGGCCTAGAGTGCTGTAGAATTGAGGGAAGTGACCAGTTTATTTTTGTAGTACACTCACTCTGCCTTGATGCTTGTTTAAAGATCTATTGCAATGTGGTGCAGTGATCTCGTGAACGACAGTATTTTCTGTGTGCACTGTTAGCGCATTATTCTGAATGCCACACTTCTGGGTGGGAATTCTGTGGTACTACCGCGTGTTTACCCATATCCAAAGGCGTGCAACCATGGAATGTTCAGTTTGTTCCCGAATGGGGAGAGGATGCAGCCTTGCAGCTAGAGCGGTCGACTTCAGACCTGTGGAACCGGGTTCAAGTCTTGGCAACGACGCTCTACATCCTGTGGTTCTGGGCAAATCACTTAATTTCCCTGTGCCTTACAACATTGAATGTGTTCATCTGTAACAAAACTGGTGCTCATGTAAAGCGATCTGATGCTCGATGTCTCTCGGCTAGTTCGCGCTATATAAAACAAAAAAAACAAAAAAAACCCAGAATTAATTCCATTAGGGTTTAACTAACGAAAAAATTGTGAGCAAAACGTCAGTGTGGTATTAATTGCAGAGATAGGCACCCTAATTTGGGGTCCAATCTCACATTCCACTGATAGTTTTTTCAGGTAAGTGTGTTATGTAATACAATCGTTTGCAGGTCAAATATTAGATGTGTGACATGTGAATGAGTTGGTTTTTGAGTTTTCAATATTCATAAATGCACTAAAAAGAAACCATTAACATTGCAATTTGGTCGTGCAGGAATGGTGTGCATAGTTCAAAGAGGGAGATTTCACATTTAAAACTGTAACTAGCCAGAGGGCTAAGTTCATACGCAACCAACAACTGCATTTTTAGCACAAATTGAGTTTATAAAATCCGGATGCACCAGAGGGGTAATTTACCGCCACCATACTAATTGAGATACAGGAATTTATAGTCCATTTTTATGCCAATTATCCTTAGTGCTTAAGGTACTTAAAATAGAAGAAGCATTGTCTGGTGTCAGAAATAAATGTTTTTGTTATACATAGTCCTAATAGGGAAATATTCTTGCTAGATAGTTAAATAGAAGGAATACATCTAAATATGATATATAAGTAAAGTCCTAAGCAATACTCATTGTCTAGGTGGACGTGGGCTCTAAGAACACACCATTAGTTGGAGCATTGCATTGCTTAATTTGGAAAATAATAATAAGTGGCAGGGCCCTCGTCAGGCAGCCACTGCAGCTTGCACCATCCTCTGCCCCTGCCAATGACACTACAAACACAACTACTAACCATCACACTCTTACAAGTGTAACAGTTCAGATGATTCCAGGCCCCCAAAACTATAAGAATGGCTTGCGCAGCAGATAACATTTTCAATGTATACTGAATAAATAGACAACTGTTGTTTTGCTCATCTCTAAATTAGGTAAACATTGCCACCATGTGGCAGACTGTAGTAAGTGCCAGTGCTGACAGTTAAGTGCCGGTGCAGAGCACTGGAAATCACCGCTCAAATTAAGCACTGGAGCAAGGACAAAAGAAGGCTCCTTAAACATTAGGCCGTTGGTGAAATTTCAATTACACCATTGTAATGTCGCTTAATATCATATTACCCTTTTTAAGTGAAATTTCAGAAATCACCCCTCATGGCGTAATCATGTCATGTTCGTGGCAATGTCTTAGCGCTATAGTAGGTGAACAATTTGAACTGGCAGAACGTGTGCTGCTGACGTTTGTGGAGCTTGTTGTTTTAGCTATTTCTTTTAGTGTGAACTGCACCCTCGCCAGTGCTTAGTTAAAAACAAAACAAAAAAATAAGTGTCATGGCTCTCGGCAGGATGCTACTGCAGCTTGCACCACGTATTGTCCCTGCCATGCTGCCAATGATAGTAGCAGCACAACTACTAACCATCACACTTCCGCAAGTGTGACAATTCAGACTATTCCAGGCCTCAAAGCTATAAGAATGGCCGGGCGGCAAGTAATACACATTTTTAATATATATTGAATTAATAATTAACTGTTGTTGGAATTCTCTCTAAATTAGCCAGACAGTGTCACCTTGTGGCAGACAGTCTCAAGTGCTGGTGTTGACAAATAAGTGCCTGTTAAGAGCACCGGAAACCACTGGCTCAAATTTAGCCCTGATCCTCGCATCCAAAATAGACATGAGGAGGCATGCATGTTGTCCTAAAATATAGTGCTAAATACCAGTTTTGCATTTTGTGTAATTCTGAGTAATTTTGGCAGAATTTTAACATTATTATGCCAAAGCAAATTACATGAATTTTTGCACCCCCCCCCCCCCCAAAAAAACGCACATACTCAGTGGGTCTCATGCACGGACTATGTCCATAAGAATAAATCATAATAGTGCCATTCCTTGTGGCTACAGACAGGGCAACAGTGTACACTTTCTAAAACATTAGCATCTTCTTGAATGTGGCATTCACAAGCCGGTAGTGAAAATAGGTAATGGAGCCTGGGCAAATAAAAACATTCAGCTCAACACATTGGCAAAGGCCAACGGGCACGGATTAGTCTGTAGTTCTCTTTATATGTCAAAACAGATGCCCTGTTGGTTCTTTTTCAGGTGATGACATGCCCCCACTCAGCCCATTTCATATATTCGGCTCCATGCTCTCCCTTTTGGTCGTGACTGTCCATTGGTTCATTCTGCACTCTGCATCTGATGAATGACTGTGCTGTGGTACTCTGACAGTCTGCGTGATTTTGCGGACATGGCGTTTATTGTGTGGGCACGAGATACAATAAATCAAGTTTTCTGAGCCGCAAATGGTGTGTGTCTTATGTCGCCACTTGAAATTGGCTTGTTTGAAAGTCTTGGCATTGGGTGTTTGTTGGGCATGCAGCACAGTTGCCACACCTCAAGTGTCTGCTGGTTTGTGGTCATCTCCAGCTTGTCATACCAAAGAAAACACAGGAATCTCTCTGTATTCATGCGGTAGATGGTCACTGAGATCCCTTGCTTTTTGAATGCTCGCCCACTTTCCTGGGTGATTCACGTTTTGTATGGTGTGTTACCATTTTCACTCACATTATATGTGCACCGGTCCCAAACTGTTTTACAATGCAAGTATTTTATTCTGCAGTAAGGATACTCATTTGGTGTGTCTGTGCCTCATTTAGGACTCACCAAAGTGAGGATTTATTACAACTTCATTTTATGGACATAAATGGAACCATGTTAAGTGATTTATCAAATGAGAGTGTGAGGGCGGCCGCCCCTGGCTCCACATGAATAGAGGCGAGGGATAGGCGCTATGTTATGGAATTGAATGAATCAAAAGCGAGACATGTCCTCCATGCCTCTTCTTAAAGGGTGCCTTGAAAGGGGGGGGGGGGGGAGTGGTTAACCAGTCCAGCACTCCCCCCAAGCGCCTATTTGCCTGTGTGGATGAGTCAGCAATATCGACAGTGCCCATGGGCATATGGATTCCCTTCCAGGCCAGAGGCGAGGCCCTCATGCAAATTGGCAAAATGGCGTCCATGCGCATTCTTGTAGCGTTTGCCATCTCAAAGAGAGGTCCTGCATTTTGTGTGTCAGATAGGGCCGCTTATGTGAAAAGAAACCTTAGTCTCTGCTGGACAAATGACCCCATGAGCCATTGCTCCAACACCCTGATTTAGTAGTAAGGTCAATGTTCTTTTTCCCCCCCCCCAATCTTTTTCATTTGAAATGACCAATTTCTACTCGTTAATTATATTGTGCTCCAAGATGGTCATGTTGTCATACTGTTTATCAAAAAAACTTAACGTGCTACCACAGAGGTATAATTTATCAAGTTTGCTTGCATTCAGTACAACAGCAAGATTTCGTGTTGTTGTCGACATTAAGCTGTTGTCAATGTGCTACTTCTGTCACATGCTCTATCACCACCATTGTTTTCTTCTATCCGAATCTTTTTTTTTTTTTTTTGTAGCTCTACAATCTGAGCATCAAGCCTGCCTTAAATTATCATTTTCCATTTACTTTCCACGTTCCTCTCTCCCCGGGATGTATTTCGATCAAACTTCTTTTCTAAAAGCATTCCACCAGCTTCTATCATAAAAGCACCAATTTAGAAACCATCACAACATTGGTAGAGGATAGTCAGCGCTTCCTGTAACTTGATAACCTTGTGCAGTCATCCGGCAGTTTATTCACCTCTGGATCCACACTCCAGGAGAGTCATTTTACTGTCACAAATGTGTCTCTGCACTCGACCTGTGGACTTTATGCATCAGTTCTGTGTTTACTTCCTTTCAGTTGAGCTGTCATTTAATTTTTCGGTAGCCTCCTGCCTGGAAAGCAAGCCAATGTAGCCTCGCCTGGCGATTTCCCCAGATTGTCATTGTTAGACATGTCAGAATCCCAGGTCAAGAACTCAGTTGGACCTTTGATAGGACGAGCAACTTTTTCTAAGTTTTAAAATAAATTAAACGTGTTGAAATGTAAAAAGTGCCCCAAAGGGAAAAATAAAACCTGGCCGCTCCAGCATCAAGCACTAATGAACAGTCTTAAAGACATCATTAATAAACGACACCCTTCTTTAAAAATCTATAATAAATTCCGGAACCTGACTGAGGGACCCTGTAAAAGCTTTAAAAAAAAAAAAAAACCTTGTATACAACATTGCTCTTCAGGTTTTAGATAGGGATATATAATCAGGATGGCGCCTGTATGGCTGGTACACATTTCCTAGGAGAGTCAACAGTTTCAGCACAACATACAGAAAAGGAAGACATTTCTCACACCTTCTTTACCCCATGTCCCCGTCAGGAGCCTTTGAAGGCACATCAGGCACCCCATAGTTTTTTTTTTTTACATTTTTTGGGAAACCCCGTACGTTGATAAACCACTCGTTCTGCCCTCTGACACCTCACACCGGTCGGCCCTAAAAAAACTTGTGTCCTGCGGAATAATGCCCCTTCTCCCATTGCCATCCCAGATCGCCGTACCAGAGGGCCATGGAGTCGGAGGCAGTGCTCTGTTTCTGGGCTAATGCTAGCCAGGCTTCTCTGGAGCATTTGAATTTGAATTGAATTTTGAATTTAAAATTTCTTATAGAGCGCTCATATACCTGCGGTTTCTTGGCGCTATTACTGACAGGATCCTAGTTAAAAAGCTGGGGGGGAGAGGAGCCTAGCGCGCAACCAAGATGGCCGCGTAGGTGCGAGGCTCCCGAGGACCTCCTCGACCTCCTGAATTAATCCTGGCGATATCCTGTCCTTGTTGAGGGGACTGTGTTGGGGAACCGGAGCTGAGGCGCCACCCGTTTTTTGGGCTCGAATCGGACCCCGAACGCCGGTGGGAGCATCGATCGAAGGTTGCGGCCTTCTCCTCGCCGGCCCCCCGGATTGGAGTAGTGGGGCGATCCGGGGACAAAGTGAATAACAGCGGCGAGCGGGGCTGGGCGACTGGCATACCCCGCACTTTCACTTTCGCTTTTGCGCCCTCCTAGCTCTCAGCCGGGTCGGGCTGCGGAGCGGGGTGCGGTGGCCTTGTCCAGGAGCCCGGCTGACCCGCCGGCGGTGGGTTGACCCGCGGTTCGGTGGTCGCCCCTGCCCCCCCCCTGGCACCCGTGACTGGTATAGCGGCCCGTTTGGGGAGCTTGGCACGACTGTGGAAGAGCCAGCATGTCCACCAAACAAGATGGCGACCGGGCGAAGGTGAAGACGACCCGCCGTGGCACGGCGCACCAGGCCAACAGTATGGACCGCTACACGCTTCAGAAGGGTTCTCCGGAGACATCGAGTGCATCCCCGGTGGGCCCGACGGAGGCATCTGCTCATCCAGGGGATCTGACCCTCCGGGACGTCATGGGCGCCATCGCAGAGATGAAGGCCTCGGTGGACCAGCGTTTCGACACCTTAGCGCAAAAAATAGACTCGGTCCTTGTGGATGTGAGCCTTGTGAGGGCAGACTTGTCCAAAACAAACGACCGAGTCGACTCCCTGGCCCATACCACGACGAGCCTCACGACAGACGTGGTGGCCCTCCAGAAGGAGGTGCGCCGGCTTGGCCAGGCGAGCGCCCTGATGGACCGGCGATTGGAGGACTCCGAGGGTCGGGCCCGGAGGAATAATGTCCGTCTTGTGGGGGTCCCGGAGGGACGAGAGGCGGAGGCGGCGGATCTCTTCGTGGAAGATTTGATCCTGACCCATCTCCAGCCCCGGGGGCTGAGTAAGCTTTTTGCGGTGGAGCGTGCTCACCGGGTCCCCGGGGGCAGACCTAAGACTGGTGCCCCGCCGCGGCCGCTCATTGCCCGGATTTTTAATTTTCGGGACAGAGACGCTATCCTCCAGGCCTCCAGGCAACAGGGACCGGTCAAGCTTGACAACATGGAGATACATTTCTACCCTGACTTTACTCCGGCGGTCCAGAAGCAGCGACAGAGCTTTCTTGGGGTTAAACGTCGCCTAAGGGACCTGAACCTCAAGTACTCAATGCTCTTTCCAGCCAAGCTGAGGGTAGAGGTGGATGGTCGCACGCACTTCTTTGACCGGCCCGAGGCGGCTGGGGACTGGCTGGACACTCTGCCTGGAGATCGGGGCCGGGGGGGCGGGGGGGGCGCGGCTGGCGAGGAGGGCCCGCCGGATCAGAATTGAGGGGTGACTGAATAGGCCTTGCTCTGGACGTTGTTCCTTCACCATTTATTGATTGCGTATGTTCCCCTCCTATGGAGGTTGCGTGGGGTCTGTTGGGGGCTTCCCTCCTCCTCTGGGGGACTAGTTAGTATTTAGCTATGGGGCGACAGGCACACTGCACTTTGGGGGGGCTGTCTGGGCTCATGCAGGGGTGCAGGGAGGGGGGAGTTCTGTTGGGACCGGGGGGTGGGGGGGGTGTGTTGTTTGTTAGCACCGCAGGGCAAACCCGCTACTATGTTGTTGTTATTAAGATGCTCGATGGGGGACGACTGATTGATTCGACGTATGATGGGGGGTAGGGATTTGACTGTGTTGTCATGGAATGTTAACGGCCTGGGGGATAGGATTAAGCGTGGTGTGGTCCTGCAGTACTTAAAACGTATTTCACCAGATGTTGTCTTCCTGCAGGAGACGCACCTTATAGGTAACTCCTTTCATGCAATGAATCGGCGGGGATATCGTTTGGTGGCACATTCCGGCTTCACCTCGGGCTCGCGGGGGGTGGGTATTATGATCAAGAACTCGCTCCCGTTGGAGATTGATGAGGTGCGCCATGACGAGAGGGGACGCTACACGGTTTTGGTGGGAAGAATGGAGGGTAGAGTGTTTGTCTTTATATCCGTGTACGTCCCGCCTGGGTTACAAGTCACCACATTCGCGGACCTGGGGCGCCTCCTTCTGGACCTTCCGAGTGGCCTGCTGGTGGTTGGAGGGGACTTTAATGCGGTAGCCTCTGGGTCTATGGATCGCCATCCCCCTAGGGACCTCCCCCGAGCACAGGCGTGGCTGCCCGGCCTTCTGGACACGCTGGGCCGGGTGGATTGCTGGCGATTAAAGCATCCCGAATTGCTACAGTACACCTTCCACTCGGGTGCCCATGGTAGCCTCTCGCGGCTTGATTACATCCTTGTCCCGGCGGCCCATGCAGGGAGGGTGGGGGAGGTGCGCCATCTAGCACGGGGTATCTCGGACCACTCCCCATTGTTGTTGCATTTCGATGTCTTCCCGAGGGGGGATGGCAGGGTGGCCCCAATCAATGCATGGTATTTGCGTGACCCCACCATTCGTGCCGACTTGATCAAATCCTTACAACGATATTTCGACGAGAATGTGGGGTCGGTCTCTTCCGCCATCTCCCTTTGGGAGGCTTTCAAGGTAGTCCTTAGAGGGGAGGCCCTCTCCTTTATCTCCCATGCCCGGCGGCTCGAGCGGGAGGAGGTGACCCGGGTAGAGGCCGAGATTGCAGAACTGGAGGGTGACCTGGGGAGCGGGGTAACAGACGCCAAGTTGCATGTCCTACACCTAAAGCAGGCGGCCTATCGGGCCCTCGTCACGGAGGCGGCCAGGGGCCTCAGTAGAGAGCAGCAGGGGCGATTGTATGATGTGGGTGATAAGGCTGGCAAATTGATTGCGTGGTTGGATAAGAGGGAGAGAGCGAGCCGCGTGGTGCCTGTGATTGAGAGTATTGATGGTGCGTGTGTCACCGAGCCGGAAGCCATTGTCTCCTGCTTCGCGGATTATTTCCGCGAAGTCTACTCCCCGGTTTCCCCCTGCTCGGAGGAAGATTCCCATGCCCTGCTTCGGGACATCGCACTGCCCTCCCTAACGGTGGAGGACAGGGATTCGCTTGACGCCCCTCCCACCTCGGACGAAATTGCCTTGGCTATTCGCTCGGTTGCATCCGGCAAGGCCATGGGCCCCAATGGTATTCCCATCGAGCTCTACAAGCTACGCCCGGATGTGTTGGCGCCCCACCTGCGCGCGATGTTCCTGGCGGCCCACTCGCAGGGTTCCCTTCCGCCGGACCAGCGCCTGGCCACAATTGTGGTGATCCACAAGGAGGGGAAGCCCCGTGAACGGGTCACATCCTATAGGCCGATTTCGCTTTTGAACGCGGAGCCCAAAATCCTTGCCAAGGTGTTGGCCAACCGGTTGGTTGGCGTGGTGGGCGACCTGGTCCACCAAGACCAATCTGGCTTTATACCGCACCGCAACACGGCGCTCAATCTGCGGCGCTTGCACGGGGTGCTCGCGCGTGTCCCATTTGTGCGGGAGCCGGCCATCTTGGCATCCTTGGACGCCACCATGGCGTTTGATACGCTTGAATGGCCATACATCTGGGCGATGCTGGCGCAATTCGGGTTCGGCCCGGGTTTCATTAGCTGGGTCAAATTGCTATATTCGGGCCCATTGGCGCAGGTGGTAGTGAATGGGCGAGTCTCGGCCCCATTCGCGCTGGGGAGGGGTACGCGACAGGGTTGCCCCCTGTCGCCTCTCCTGTTTGCCCTGGCCCTGGAGCCCCTGGCGGAGTGGCTACGGTGGCACCCTTCTATCCGTGGTCTCCGCTGGACCCCCGAGCATGAGGACCGTGTGTCCCTCTACGCTGACGACATCCTTCTGTATCTCGCCTCCCCGCGTAAATCACTGATCGTCCTGGTTGATGTTTTGCGCTCATTCGGTCGCAACTCGGGCCTGGTCATCAACTGGGCGAAATCCTGTGTCTATGTGCTCTCTGGGGAGGCTCCGGCCCTACCACGGGACTGTCCGATCCAGATTGCCCCCCACGGTTTTCGGTACCTGGGTATCTACATCACACTTGACCCGGAGGCCCGCTATGAGCGGAATTTGCTGCCCCCCCTCCGGCGCTTGAGGGAGGACGTGGTGCGCTGGCGGCGTCTGCCGCTCTCGCCGCTCGGCCGAGCGGCTTTGTTCAAAATGATGTCCCTGCCGCGATTCCTCTACGCCCTCCAGAATACTATGGACTTGGTCCCGGCACGCTATTTCCGTGAGGTGGAGGGCCTCCAGCGGCGGCTGTTCTGGGACGGGAGGCCGCGCATTGCTCTGGCTAAATTGACGCTCCCGTGGTACGATGGGGGGGTCGCCCTCCCGGACATTAAACGGTATTACTGGGCCTCCCAACTAGCTGCAATTAATCATGGCCTTTATGGGCCCGCCTTGAACCCGGCATTTGAGATGGATAAAATGCTCCTACCCGGTGGCGATTACAATCGCGCGCTCTACTCTGGCGCGCCCGACTCCCGTTTGACGGGACCGACGCGTGTTATGGTGCGTGTCTGGCACGCGGCTAATGCAGCTATGGGGTGGAAGAACCGTTTGACCCGGGCGTCACCGCTGTATGCGTCTGAGAGGTTGGGCTCCCTATGGACGTCGAAGGGCTTCGAGAAGTGGGACACGATCGGAATCAGCACGGTGGGAGATCTCTGGACGAGGGGGGGATTCAAAACTTTTGAGACGCTGCAGGCGGAGTTTCAGCTGCAGGGCAGTGAGTACTTTCGGTACCTACAAGTCCGCCATGCGCTGGGCTCCGTCTTCCCGGACGTCGCATCCATTCCGGAGTCTTCCCCCCTGGAGGACAGAGTGCTGGACGGCCATGTACCGGACAGCACGATCTCCCTCATATATAAAAAACTGATCAACGACAGATCGTGCCTGCTGACTAGTCTCCGCGAGGCCTGGGTTGCCGACGGGCTGGAGCTGGACGGCGAGGATTGGATTTCCGCGGTGGCCTCCCCGAAAGAGGTGGCCATCCCGGCTCGCCTTCGTTTCGTCCAGCTCAAGATCCTTCACCGGGTTTACGTGACGGGGCCAAGGCTTCTGCGTATGGGTTTTGCTGGTGACGGACTGTGTAAGCGTGGCTGTGGTGCGCTGGCGACTTTCATGCACATACTGTGGGAGTGCCCGAAGGTGGAGCGATTCTGGCGTGGTGTGCATGAGGTCCTGCGTGTGGTTACGCGTGTCGCGCTGCTGCCTGAAGCGAGGAGATGCTTGCTGAATGTATGGGAACCGAATGACTATTCGGTCCCGCAGACGCGGTGGGTGACTCTGGGATACATGATAGCTAAGCGTGACATTGCTCAATTGTGGGGATCCCAGAGGCCCCCTGCGGTATCGGCCTGGAAAGAGCATATGGATTGGTGTATGTTTCGTGAAAAGGTGGTGTATGTGGCGAGGGGTAAGCCTGGGGCGTGGGTGAAACTCTGGGGCCCCTGGAACGCCTACCGCGGGGGTATTTGTGAGCCACCACTGCTACCGGCTGCCTCACCTGTTCCGTCTCCCTAGACGGCCCCCCTCCCTCGGCCGCGGGCGCGCGGTCCCCCCAGTCCCTGACCTACTCCCATTCCCCTCCTCAGAGTTCTGCTGCTGGTTTGGATCCCCCACTTATGGAGCACGTGCTGTCACTTTGGATCGCGGGTTGCCTTGCGGGTGTGGTTTTTTGGTGTTGTTTTGTTTCAAGAAAAGGGAACCGTACTATGGGCTTGGAGCTGTGTGGCCTGCACCACTGATTACTCCTGTTTCACTGCTCTGCACTGCCGAGAGACTTTTACTGTATGTATGCAATATGCTTTTGTCATTCTAGCGGCCGGCCGGGTGGTTGTAGGCCCATACCTGTAACTTTTACAACCTGCAATAAACGGTTTCAAAAAAAAAAAAAAGCTGGGGGAACAAGAGAGTTGTTATTCGAAAGATTTCGTGAATAGGTAGGTCTTAAGTTGTTTACGGAATTGTGGGTAAAGAGAGATGGTGCGGAGTTCAAGGGGAAGAGAGTTCCAGAGGGTAGGGGCGAGGGTGGCAAATTTAGAGCCTCCCCACTTCTTTCTCCGATAGCGTGGGATGGTGAGGAGGGACTGGGAGGACGAACGAAGTTCCCTGGTGGGGATATAGGAGACAATCTCGGAGGAGATGAATTCAGGTGCGAGTCCGTGTCGGGCCCGGAAGGTGATGGAAGCAAGCTTGAATTCAATTCTGGCTCGCACAGGGAGCCAGTGAAGTGATTTCAGGAGCGGGGTAGAGTGGTGGAATTTGGGGAGTTTAAAAACCAGGCGGGCCGCCTGGTTTTGGATCTGTTGCAGGCGACGCAGACTGTAGGCGGGGAAGCCGGCATACAGGGCGTTGCCGTAGTCCAGGCGGGATACCACCATGGCCAGGATGATGAGCTTTAGAGCAGAAAAGGTGAAGAAACGGGACACCCTACGTATAGTGCGCAGTGAAAGAAAGGAAGAAGATACCACAGAGCTAACCTGGGAGTGAAGGGTGAGTTGAGAATTAAGTTTTATGCCAAGTGTTTTAACTGAGGAAGCGGGGGTAGGAGGAGGGCCAAGAGAAGGGGGCCAGAAAAGAGGGGACCAGGGGCTGGATGAACCACCCGTCAACACCAACTCGGTTTTGTCAGGGTTGAGTTTAAGGTGGTTGTGGTTCATCCAGTCCCTGATGTGAAGCATGACAGATTGAAAGTTTAGAATAGAGGAAGGAGAAGACAGATTGAAGACAAGCTGGAGGTCGTCCGCATAGTTAAATACGCCGACCTCCATCTGTTGAAGAGAGAAGATTAGGGGAGCAATGTACAGGTTAAACAGGAGGGGAGAAAGGGAGGAACCTTGGGGAACCCCGCACTGAACTTTCCGGACGTCCGCCGTGAAGTCACCCAGTCGAACAGCCTGGGTGCGGTCGCTCAGGAAGGAGGACAACCAGACCAGGGCGGTCCCCCCGATCCCCGCCGCTCCGATACGGGAGAGGAGGATGGTATGATCCACCGTATCGAAGGCGGCTGAGAGATCGAGGAGCACAAGGGCCTGGCGCTGATTGGTGTCCATGCCCTCCCTGAGGGTGTCCAGGACCGACAGGACAACGGACTCCGTAGAGTGTGCGGGGCGGAAACCGGCTTGACGGGGGGCAAGAGCACCATAATTCTCCACAAAGGAGCTCAGAGCGCAGGTGACGTGGCGCTCGAGCACCTTGGCCAAGAATGGTAGGAGGGAGATAGGACGGAAATTGGCGGGGACAGAGGGATCTGCCCCGGGTTTTTTTAAAATAGGCACAATTACCGCAGATTTCAAGGGTTTAGGGACGATGCCTTGGGCGAGAGAGCTGTTAAGAAGATGAAGGGGAGGGTCAGGACAGGAAACAAAAATATGGCGGAGAATGTGAGCGGGACAAGGGTCAAGAGGAGAGCCGGATTTGACCAGGGGAACCAAGGTGATCAGGCTCTCCCGAGTGATGGGGGGAAGTGAGGAAAGCTCGCCCTTAGGGGGGGGGGCATTGGGGGTCGACAAAAGAGGAGGAGGGTGGCGGGATGTTAGCCTTGATGGTGATGATTTTGTGAATGAAATAGTTGTTGAGGGAAGAACAGAGTGCTTCGGAGGGGGCCGGCTTAAGAGTAGTTCTGTCCGAGAACGCTAGGTTGTGGACGATGGTGAATATCTCCTTGGACTGATTTTCCGCGGCTAAGATTTTGGAGGAGAAGTAAGATGTTTTTGCCTCCAAGATGTCTTTTTTATACTGGCTCAGGATGTTAGTATAGACCAGTTTCAGGGTGGGGCAGTAATTCCTTCTCCATGCCCGCTCCGCGCGGCGAACTGTTAATTTGGTGGTCTTAAGCTCTTCGGTGAACCACCGATTGGCGTCCTTGTCGCGTTTGGAGGTAATGCGCTTGAGCGGGGCAAAAGCGTCGCGTCCATTGGAGAGCCACTGATCTATGGCATCGACCTGGGAAAGAGTGGGAATACCCTGTAAGGGGGGGAGGGACGAGGTGAGGAGGGAGGAGAGATTCTCCAGGTTAACACGACCCCATGAACGGACCCAGGTGTTTTTAGGCCGGGGGGGGTTAGCTGGAGGGTGGATAGGAATAAGGAATGAGATTAGGTGGTGGTCCGACCAGGAGCAAGGGGTAATAGAGAGTGAATCCACAGGGCAGTTCAGGGACCAGATCTGATCGAGTATATGACCTTTGATGTGAGTGGGGGAGGAGACGTGGGGAATGAAGTTGAGGGAGTGAAGGGTTTCGGAGAATTCCTTGGAGGATGGGCAAGATGAGCAGAATGGAAGAGTTGTTGATTGTGATGGTGGCCAAGACCTCCAAAACATCTGGAAGAAACTGTGAGGGGGACAGAGGGGGACGGTAGGTGAGGAAGCAGGTCAGGGGGGGAGAGGTGGAAACTGTGCGGATCACCAGGAATTCAGTTGTCGCGATGTTGGGTAAAGATAACATTTGAAAGGGAAGATTGGTGCGTGCGATGACCGCCACGCCACCCCCGGCCCTGCCGGAAGGGCGATCCGCCCTGAGGGCATAGTAGGTGGCCGGTAGGGTGGATAGTAGGGCAGGGAGGGAGTCATCGCAGAACCATGTCTCAGTCAAAAAGAGAAGGTCGGGAGCATGGAGATCCAGTAAAACTGAGAGTTCATGTGCATGGGCAACAGCAGACCGGGTGTTGAGATAAAAGGCTGTGAAGGCATTGGGGGTTGATGGGGGGGCGGTGCTACAAGACCCGGAAGGGGTGTCAACTGTAGGGGAAGGACAGAGAAAGGAAGAAGCAGAGGAAAGACCCAGGGAGGAGATGCGAGAGCAGATAGAGTCCGAAATGGACCAGGGGCCCTGGTAGCAGCGAAGTTGGTCGGGGGAATAGATGATACGCGGGGCAGAGTGACGAGCCCCTAGCCCCGGCCGGTCGCGGACGAGCGCAGACGAGCTTGCCTTAAGCGCGCCTTCGGCGCGCAATCGTCACGCCCGCTGCGCTCGTCCGCTGCGCTTCCTGCCAAGGCACATGATTTATGGAGAAGAATCAGGGAATCGGAGGGGGCGTGGCCAACCGAGGGGGCGTGTCTGGAGGCGCGCCTCACCCTCGTGAATGGCGGCAAGAAGAAGGGGTCGTTGCAGCGTGGAGCGCTGTTTAGAGGATGTCAGCACAGGTAGGTAGAGAGCAAAGTTGTAAAAACACAGTATAACATTCAAATAGTTAAAATGATAGCAGAGTCTAGCTCCCGGCTTTCCGCCTCAGGAGTCCGTTGTCAGTGCAGCGCCCAGCGTTTGGCGCGCACTATTTATAACGTGGCGGGGGGGCGTGGCCAACCGAGGGGGCGTGTCGGAGGCGCGCCTCGCCCTCGTGAATGGCGGCAAGAAGAAGGGGTCGTTGCAGCGTGGAGCGCTGTTTAGAGGATGTCAGCACAGGTAGGTAGAGAGCAAAGTTGTAAAAACACAGTATAACATTCAAATAGTTAAAATGATAGCAGAGTCTAGCTCCCGGCTTTCCGCCTCAGGAGTCCGTTGTCAGTGCCAAATTGATCGAGCATCACTCGATCAATTTGTTTAAGGCCAGTAAATTAACTGTTCATCAGGTTTTAAGTACAGCTGTGACCGGTGTTCATATTTGATCTAAAATAAAATGTCTATTTTGGAGATTCCTCCTTTGTCATTGCGCTGATATAGTCTGGCAGCCGGGCATGCTGATGGGTGTCTTGGTGTCAGAAAAACTCTAAGGGCCAGTGTTGGGCTCCAACGTTGACCCATTTTGCTCCCGCAAGAAGCTTGAGCCTGTCAGCCACTACTACATTCTACCTAAATTGTAAATTAACTGGTCTCTTTGTTTTTGTTGTTGTTTTTTTTGATTTTTTAAACAATTGTATGTAAGAATATGCTTACGTTGTGGAAATGTAGTGACAAAATATGCTGCAAATGTACTTCAACACTGCATTTGCTGTCGATAAATGGACATGTTCTCCTGCTGGGGACCAAGGAGTTACAGCTATGTAAGTTCTTCTTAACTGGTCCCTTGCTACCTTTATAATTAGGGCACCCAGTCTTATGGTCATCTGTATTTTATTTTTTTATCAATACTTATTTAGTGAAAGACGAAAGCTGCAGCTAATATTTTCCCATTTATTTAACCAATAAATGTACGCTCATGTTTGTATGCCTCATGGGTTTTACAGCTCTAAATGGCCAGAGATAATACTTCAATGCGCTCTTTTAAAAACATTTAGCATTGTAGATCTGCAGTTGTTTGAGCTTTGTTAGGAAGCCTCACTTTAAATTCCCCGCTTCACTACCAGGCCCTCAGGTGTGCAGATTGACATCATTGACCGCATCAATCATCGCTTAAAAGTAGACATATTAACTTTTTTTCACCTATTATAGCATATATACACAGACTGGGAAATGGGTGGTTTTCTCAAATTAATGAGCTATAACAATCATTAGAAACTGAAAACTTGGAGCCATATTTATTATGCCTGCACCCAGCACATTTCTTATTTGTCCAATTACTTTGCTTTCATCCTCATCTGCCATATATATATCCAAGTTCCCAGTCTTTCCTATGGTTCTTTTAGTTTGCTGCATTTTTTTCTTCTTGTTGGACTGGTTTGCTTTTAATGCCACTTAGTTTTCGGCCCAAAGACAGGCTGGGTTGTGGCCCCCACCCCCTTTCCTTGCTGGATCTGTAACTACCCTAATTTAAGAAAGGTGTTTTTTTTTCTTCTAATGTCATCGTATGAGTTCGATTGTGCAGTGACTGAGAATTGAAGATATGGGAAAATTTTGCACGCATTTGAGTATGCCCAATTAATCTAATAGTTCTAATCTTTTGGAATGCTCTAATCACACTGTTAGTCATTGTTTTCAACACCTAAGGCAGCTATGCCGAGTATCACTTTACATCCTGCACTGTTACACAGTACTACCTATACATTCCCGCTAAAGATGAACGTTGTTCGTTATCAGCGGTACATTCAATTTCAATTGTCATTGAGCGTTGCAGTAAAGAACATAGTTAGATGGTTTCCATGCTAACTTTGTTACTCAGGTGGAAGTGAGGTCTTTCTGAATGAGCCGTCTCTCACTTGTTGGAGGAGCCTCCTGCTTTCTGCTGTAGTTGCATGTCTCATGGTAAGGTGTGGAAAGGACACATGTCCTAGCCCCACATGGCAGTGGCTTCAGTTTTGCTAGTTTGCCTTTAGGATGTTACACACTCAGACACAAATCTGTGGGGTAATGGAAGCCACTCCCCAGTTTATAGATTGGGTTCACAAGGGAGGTGGCTTTCACCCCACCACCTCGCTGCTGACCGGAGAACACTGGCCGCCTTGAACCCTCCTTATCTTGGTACATGTAGGTACATATAGAGTCTAGAATGCCGCCCTCTCTGTAAAATTGGCATTGCGGCTTGAAGAGGAAGAAGTGTATAGGACAACACTCAGTTTTGCCAACACAGGAAGGAATGGTGTCTTTTCCCCTCCCCCTTACCCTTGGGTGCCCTGCAGGGCTGCTGTGTGGTGTGATAAATCCATTCTCTGGAGGTCTTGCCACCAGGTCTCTCTCTGCATCAGGGTTTCTAAAGATCCACCTCTTAAAATATGGGAGAGCCCTGCTTTTGGACAGGTAGCTCGCAGTAGCAGAGGATGCTTGTCAGGAGATTCCTACTGACCCTTGTTTTTTTTAGTTATTGATCCCATGTGTCTCAAATATAAATCAATACTTTACTAGTTTGTAAGAATTTTAAGGGAAATGGCAAATTGCTTAGCTGGAGTGAGCGTGTATTGAGTGATTGGGAAAATCAACAGATCCAAGATGAGAATGGGCCGCCTCATATCCATTACAATATTATGGCATTAAATTATCACCAGTGCATTTTTTCTGCTCATAGACTTCTGTATCCTATCAAGGGACATACCACAGTTAGAACTTGCTCCTATCATGGAAAACGTGTGGGATCCTCCTTATGACTTTTCTACTAAATTTAAGATCTGGGCGTAGAAGAGTTGTCTTAAGCAATGCTTGCTGTAGCAAGGCAAGTTGGACCGAAGTGCATTCACTTGGATGCTAATAACGTCAGTGGGAAAATCCCTCAAGAACATAGCCAAACTGTTTAGAGAACCCGTTCTGGCACGGAAAGTTGGGCAAGACCCGTGCAGGCGCTTGTGCATCAAACACAATCTCTTGCGCTTTATACACTCCAGACCCAAAGGCGAGTTCAGGGCTGTCATCTCAAAATCTATTGGTTTATCATTGAATGCACTCTAACTGACCTATTTTGGGTGAAGTTGGAATCTAAGCACCCCTTTTTTAGACAGGCCCAGGTGGAAACCGAAACATGAACATTCATGATGGCCACTTTGTGCTAAAGAGTATAGTAATGAGTTCACGTTAATCCGTATAGCCCAGCACAGTAACAATCTGCTGGTTTCTTTTTGAGGAAAACCTCTAATCTTTTAAATTTGTACCAAATATTTTCTACGTATTCCCATAAATGGGGAGGAAGAAGGAGTGCATTTTAGTTTCTATTGATGTTTTATCACGCTTACATTGATTGTCTTCTTTAGAGACTATGTCTAATGGCCGTGTTAAAAGTAATCAATTACAATTAAAAAAAGTAAATGAACAATTTGAATGATGGTTCTCTCATAATTACGATGATATCTTGACCCAGACATAATAAAAGGCTCGCTTTCGAGAGTTCACTATAAGAATTTTGCATTTCCTGTTTCATTTATTGGGTGGTGAAAATACTTGTTCTTTAATAGGTGTTTGGAAGGCGGGCCAATGAACCAATGAAACAATATTTGACTAGTGCAATTTAACTTGGACTTCTGGAAGTCAAACTCGCCCCATAATGCTTCCATGAAAGCCCTGAAGTAAAGCAATCTTAGGAAAGCTACACTGGGTACCCGAAAAGGATGCCAGGCTGAAACATGTCTGGCACTGGCAAAGAAGCAGGGGCCTGAAACAAACATCTGTCACTGGGCAGATAATAACAATCTCCATTGAAAGTATTTTCAGATGATTTTTATTAATGGTTGGGGCTAATTTATGCAGGTTTAATTCTGTCTCTTCATTGTTTTCCGAGACTATTTCCTCTAAGTTAAATAATCAAACCAGGGCACTTTACTATTTCACAACTAACAGTTCTCTTAGCTCATTTATTTGGTCAGGTTGGTCAAAATGGACTCTTATGTGCATGCAGGTTTAAACGTTTTAGTCAGGGATAACTTGTATTGAAACACCGTCTGTACTCCGTATCATTTAATATAATACATAAAAAGCAATTTGTCTTAAGCTTGAAACATTGGTGTAGACAATAATTCTATTGTATTTTTTGATTAAAGCAACTTTGGCTGCTTCTTATCTGATTTAGATTCCTGTGTGTTCACTTTCTTGCCTTTACCGACCTCTGTCAGTTAATGGTTGACTGAATGTTATTGAGATAGGGTGACATTGAGTAAGATGCCTCAGAACATTATTTAAAAGATTCATTGTCAATTGAAAATATTTGTAATACCCTCATCACTCTGGAGGTGGAGCAATCAATGCAGGACACACTTGAAATATTCTAGGTAAATATAATCTAAGTTTACATTAAACACTTCAACAGTGCAGACTACTTGATTGTCTCATCACATAAACTTTTCCACACTAGGCAGCCACATACAGGTTTGTGACATTGGTCGAATGAGCAAGAGTGTCTCCTTGGTTGGTCGCATCCACATCTGTCAATCCCATTGCAACTGCATTCCAAGTTTTATTAAAGCTTCAGTCTGTTAATGGCAATGAAGAAGAGTGGATGTGATGAACTGAAACAGGCAAGGAAAGCTCTTGCGAATTACCTGAAATATACCAAAAACAATTCCACTTTTTCTACTATCGGAATCTCTTCCAGGAATCTAGCTGCGTCCCCGCAGGACATCCTGGATGAGTTCAAAACCTTTTAGGTTGACCAATATAACCCCAGAAATATGGTCCTCCCTAATCTATGCCATGAATCTCTCTCCTCTTGCACCCTCCTTAAAGTATCACAGGAGGACCGGATTTTTCTTAATGCTCCGATTGATAAAAAGGAGATACTAAAGGCCATTAGAAACATGGGAACGTTGGCAGCTCCATTGAAAACAATGGAGCGCTCCGGGCTAATACTGGCCGGTATAAGCCCGGAGCACCAACATTCCAATGTGTCTTTGTTCACAGCTCTGGCTGTGAACAAAGACTTCAGGGAGCCTGAGGGGGATTTCAATCCCCTCGCGCTCCCTGAAGGGCTTTGTTTTGTTAGAACATTCTGCCCTCTAGTGGCAGAATGTTCTAATAGCCTTATAGCCCTTCGTAGCAGGGCTATACCGCTGTTAATGGCCCGCTGCTGTTGTTAAAGTCCCTCGCCTTCGGCTCGGGCCTTTAACGCTGCAGCGGGCCATTAACAGCCGGTATAGCCCGCTACGGCGGGCTATAAGGCTATATTAATTCCATCAAAGCTGAGAAAGCACCGGGACCGGACGGTTACACCGCCAAATTCTGCAACATTTTCATGGACTCAATAGCTTTTGCCCAGTATGCATACTCTGGCTGTGTATCTGGCTCAGTGACAGAGGCCATAATTGAAGCCATCCCAAAAGAGGGGAAGGATAATTTGGACGTCAGGAATTATCAGCCCATTTCCTTTATCAATATAGACTGCAAAATATATACAAAGATCCTGGTATTAAGATTGGAAAAGGTCATAATAAAACTCATTGCGCTCTCCCAGACTGGCTTCCGGGTAGGCAGGTTAGCGGCTGACAATATTAGACTATTCTGCCACGCCCTTGACAGGGCGAACAGCGTTGATTCTCCCGGAGCAGCATTAGCTCTGGACATGGAAAAAACCTTAGACAAGGTTTCTTGGACCTTCCTGCAGTCAGCCCTGTATCAATGCCAATAGGGTTAGAACTTCATTCGCATGATAATTGCATTCTATTCAAATCCGGTGCCGAATGTTAGGGTTAACGACCATCTATGTACTTGCTTCCTGTTAGGCCAAGGTACATGGCAGGGCTGCCCACTGCCTCTACTTCTATTTTTATTAGTCATTGAACCACTTCTTTCTTCACTCAGTTGTCACAGAAACATTAAGGGTGTACAATTTCAATCTGGCAAACGCCTGGTTGCAGCCTATGCAGATGATGTGCTGATATTCATGGGAGATGCAGATCATTCCATCCCCCACATAATGCTCGACATAGAAAGATTCTCTCAGGTTTCTGGCTACTCATTAAACAGGACTAAGAATGAAGTCTTTTGGTTAAATGTCGACTGCACTGCTTGAATTCTAGGCAACTCCAGACTGAAATGGGAACCCAAAGCCCTTAAATACCTTGGCATATGGTTTGGTAAAGACCTACACACCTCCCTATCAATGAATGGTCCCATAAATACATTACCCAGTGGGGGAACACAGAAACCATCAAAATGATGATATCCTCATAGATTAACTTTCTCACTAGTATGGTCCCAATTTCTCTCTCTGCCTCCTTTACAGAAATGGGTACGCTAATATCAAACTTTTTGTGGAAAGGCAGAGAGCCTGAATCTCTGATGACCTCTTGAAATTGAATAAGAAGAGGGGAGGCATTTACCTCCCAGACTTCCTGATATATCAGCATTCCTTTTTGGCATCCCAAGGCTCCTTGTGGTTCAAGGACCTAGACAACCTCTCTCCCCGTGCCTATAAATTGAAACGCGACTAACCCACCCCATATCTCTATTCTTGGTATAATCCATCCGATGTATCAACCTATTTCACCTACACCACTCAACCTATATTGTTGGATACAATTGCAGCTTTTTTGCAAGTAGATTAACTGCTGAGCAAACACATGTAGGGCTCAATCCTAGCTTCTCGGTCGCGCAATCAAGATTAACGTAAGAGGGGAAAAGGTTGTTTCGGGACCTGGGAGCCCACAAAGGTATAATAAATATGGAGCGAATCTAAAATAGTGGGTGCTGATCATTTCTTGTTTCTAAAGGTATAAATACAATTGGTGACCTGGGCACATTATTTAAACTCTATTCCATTCTCTGCATTGCGGCCAACTATGACCTTCCTGACATAGAATTCTATAATTTCTTGCAAATAAAGAGCATTGTACGCAAACTGCTTTGCCCTCTCCCCCGATATCTCCAACCTACTGGGCAACTTCAGGACGTTAGGACACTCTGCTTCACATCTATGTAAACTATTAGAACCATCCCCAAGACTTCCCTATCTAAAAGTATAATAAAGAATTGGCAACCTCTCGTTCAACCCTCTCAGGTGTCCCGCTTCAAGGACTCTGTGTGGAGTAGAATTTGGCAGTCTCCTTATATGGCATAGATCACTCCTGCACAGGCCCAATACACATTCTGTTCTATACACAAAACCTACTGAACCCCTATCAGGCTTCACAAACTAGGCTTCAATGCTTCAGACATTTGTTGACGATGTGGGGAGGGGACGCGATCCCTTGAACTTACGTTTCTCATATGCAGTCCAACTCATCCCTTTTGGACCAGACTACAACACACGGTAGAAGATATCTTCAAGATACTATTTAAGATTGACTTCCTCATGATCACCTTAGGACTAATGGCCAACCCGCTCCCCTCCCTACTGCCTGAAAAGGACCTACTATTGTTGGACCTGATGCTTTCACTAGGTGCAAAGACGATTCTATCTGAGTGGAAATCCACATCCGAAACCCCATTCAATATGCTATGCTCCACCAGAAGTGCTGACAACTTGATGTATAAAAACACTGCACAACATGTCTAGCGCTATGACATGTATAGGATTCTTTTGATGAGTATCTACAGACATCCAAGCCACCCTAATGGGCTTCCCACCATACAGTGCTTACAAAGAGATTGGTTCTCTGGTGGGTTATATCACCTTTATCTTGCATTCTGCCATTGGACCTGCCGACCCCCTTTAAACCGGACTAGCTTTTTTCGCCTTCCCTCTTCCCCCTTTCCCTAGTATTCTTTCCTCACCCCTTGTTTTTGCACCCTGCGCTACTCTCCTCATTCTTGTCCCTATTTACTACTCAGTGGACATCGGTATAGAGATTGGTTCTCCTATCTTTCGAAGGAAAACCCCTCAGTGTTGTTGCATATCATGGTCGCTATTACACTCCCTCATACGATTGTATACTCCCCTTCTAGATACGTTACTCGACATGGACATGGATCTTATTTTCTTCTGAATGTCACATCTGTCTCATTCCTCGAAAGCTGTTGTCGATTTTTGAAAGATCTGCGCTGTGTATTTTCTTTTTTATTCAAAACTTTAATAAAATTGGTTGAAATCAGTGGATGTTAGTCCAAGCCGACATCTTTTTTGTTCATCTCTCCTAATGCCGGTTATTCTGTTATTGAAATATTATTTACTAAGATTTAGGCAAGGCTTTTCTTTTTTAATTGACTATAATTTTACAGTTACACTGTAAGTCTGTTAACCATAAAGGGAAATATTGATTACTCGTGTAAAACGTTTGCATTTATCAAAGTAAGCTTCAGTTGATTTATATTCAAAATGATTTCATTGGAACAAAAATAAAGGGTTAATTTTCACTATTTTACACTAGATTACACTATTGGGTTTAAGATACTTTTCAGTGCTCCTTCTTAAATTACTAAGTGATCAAATTATTCCAAGCAGAAATCGTCTTTCTTCAATGATTCATGGTACATATTTTCTTTCAGATTTCATTGAAATAAAAATATTTATCTGTTTGTCTTACTCAAAACATTTCATACACAAAAGATATACACACTGTGGAATCCATCATTTTAATCCGTTAAATGGGTATATTTTTGTTTCAAGGGTTTACCATGTTCTTAATTTTCCCAGTCACGCAGTTGAATAGTTCTATCACCATAGCCATGACACTGCATGTAATGGTCTGTCACAGCCAGATGTTTTTGTTATAAACATTGTGCTCATCTCTGGGTCCATGTCAAAGTTATAAAAAAAAGGATTGCCTTTCTTTTCATGTAAGAGGTATTCTGAGAAATATGAAATGTTTTGCTGTCCCTTTCATACAAATGTAAATCACGTGCAAGAACCGGGGATGTTTTACCAAGTATTCTGAATTTGCCAGTTTGTTGATTTTCATAACAGTTGTAGTTTTCTCTGCTACTTGGGTACAGTCGATCCATGCACAATAACTGGTAGGAATTGCCGGAGGAAAATGCTGAATCACAGCAGAATAACACGTTCCTCATTCATTTTCTGTAACTCGAGTAGCCAATGCATTAGTAAAAGCCCCCTCTTCTCACGTTTGTCTAGTTAGATGACCTTCTTCCTCTTAATTTTTTTAAAACTTTGAAATGTATTTTGGAAACCTAGACATTTCTGTGTCATTATATGGTGGTGTTTTGCTGTGCTATTTTATTGTATGTAGTGCTCTGCTCCAAGAATTGCTTGCCCTCTTTTTACATTTTGGCTGTAGACTAAGGGGGTGGGGGGGTGTCAGTCAGTTAATCATGTGGATTTCCATGTGAGCTGTTCCATAGAGAATTTGGGTCATTTGATCCCACATCTAAACGTTGCAGGCTTAAAGACTTTTCTCTGCGACAGATGGAGTTTGTAAGCCATTGTGAACTGGCTTTGGGAGTCTTCATTTTAGGGTCTTTGTTGACTCATTGCTTTTTGTCTGCGATTGATTTAGTTTTTTTGTCAGAGTTGTGTAAGTGTAAGGGAGCAGTGGAAAATTAAAATACCCCCGCTTTGAATGATACCTCTAACGGTACAGAGTGAGCAAGTACCAGAGCATCCCTCAACGAGTTACCTTCAAATTTACAACCTTTCTTCCATCCATCCTTTCAGCTTTCCATCCACCAATCATTTCACATATCCATATCCTTTTACACTTCCATCCTTCCTTCCACCCATTTGCTCACCCTCTCGTTATTCCTTTTTTTCACCCTTTGATCTGTCCATCCTTTCACTCTTCTTTCTTTGGACCCTTACTTTTACTCTTTTTTTTTTTTTTTTTCTTTTTTTTTTTTTTTATTATATACTTTCTTCCTTGTTTCCATCTTTCCTTGCTGCCATCCTTTCTTCTCTCCTTCTTTCTACTATCTACCCTGCTTACGTTTCCTTTCTTGCTTTATTCCCTCTTCCTCACTGTTTCCATGTGCTTCTTTCACTGACTCTTGCTGTTTCCTCAATTTCACCGCTTAGCTCTTTGATCGCATACCCTTAAAGTGTTGTTTTTAAGGTATTGTCAGGATGTGTAGATAGAAGAAGCCCATAAACATCTAATACATGTTTCAGGTTCCAGCTTAGTAGTCCTTTAGAGCCAAAGGCCACCCATCACTTCAACTGCTAAAGTTGGGGTTTCACAATGCTAGTGTTTGTGTCACCTTCTGGTTGTGTTTCTATTGTTCCTTATTCTGGAGTGTGGGGTCATCCATTTCTGCTCTGGGTCTTACTTCAAATCATTTTCCTAGGGCCCTAGACCGATAATATCCCCCCCTCCGATAACTCTGTATAAAGTTTCCTAGACTTTGTGTTTACCCGTCGTCAATCATTTGTCTCAGTCGCCCTGTAGATATTTATTGTACCCGCTCTGTCACGCAAGACTAACTATGCAAAAGACACTATTCATAAAAATTATGTATTTGATTCTTTCTGTCCTGGAATGTCTGTAGCACCTAGTTGGCCTACACGCCTGTGTTTTTGTTTTTTTGTTTTTTTGTTTTTTGCTTCTTATGATTTAACGGTGCTTTACTGAAACATTATCCCTGTGTGTGGAACACTCTGTGCTATAGACACCACACTGATATGACCCTTCCACAACTTAGGATCAGCATTCACTTGGAATTTGGTAGTGAGGGTGATGTAATATTATGTGATGTATTGTTCTGCAGATTGTGTATCGTCAGGTGAAATATGGTGCTATCTGGTGTGGGGTGGGTTTGTGATGTGATGTTGTCTTGGCTCATGTGATAGGATTTGGTACATGGAATGGTAATGAGGAGGGCTGTGATGAACAGCAAGGAGGCATGGTGCGATGTGTGTGCCTTGTTATGATGTAAGGTGTGGTGTGATATTGTGGGGTATGTTGTAGGAACATTTAACTTGATGCAGGTTTGGTGTGCTTTGAAGTCTGATCTGCATTAAAAGTTCACAGGCTGTGATACGGTGTGGTTCCTTAAGGAGTATTTGTGCAGGATGAACTATGGCATGATGGTTTCTGTATTGGTGTGTGTGGGTGGTGGTGTAGTGTCCTGTGGTGTTCTACAGGGTAACATTGTTTGATGTGGTGAAGAATGGTGAGGCCTGGCGAGCTGAACTGTTGGATGGTGTGTTAAGGTGTATTGTGAGATGGTGTGGAATGTTGTGGCACAGTTGGATAAGGTAGCCCATGGATGTTTTGGTGTGGTGAACTCTGGAGTATAATGTGAAAAAGGGTAGAGTGGAAGGGCAAAACCCAGGGCAGTATAATGTGTTAAGTTAGGCATTTTGTGATGTTTTTTAAAGTGTTGTGGCAGGGTAATCTGCGATGATGTGTAGGGCGGTCAGGCATTTCCTTTTATTATTTATTTTATTTTTATTTTTTGAAACAATAGTTCAATCATTGGATTCCACAGAGGCCTGCTGGAGCACAGGTGGTGGTGGTGGTGAGAGAAGAAACAGCAGGTTTAATTGACCATCACAGAAGTCTAAAAGCTAGGATAGAATGGTGAATCTTAAGATGTTTCCGGAAGCAGAGGTACAAAGGAATAACATTCCAGATGGAGTAGCTTTTTTTTGTAAATACACATGCCCCAAACCTTTTATACTTCTGTGTTTTGGTAGTGTGATGTGGTTTTGTAAATAGTGGTGTTGGATGGTGTATGTGTGCCGTATGATCTGTTGAGAGACAGTGGCATAGTATGATCAGGTGTGTTTTTGTAATAAAAAATGTATAGCGTGATGTGGTGTTGTACAGAGCTGTGTGTTTGTGTTCATTGGGGGATTGTATGCCTTGAAGAGAGTAGAGTATCTTGGTTGACTCGTCAGTCTAATTGTAACAATCGATCACAAAAGGTTATAGCCAAATATAAAAAAAAATCTACAATTACTCCAAATCTGTACTCACTACATATTGTGTAAAGAGCAGCAGACCTCTAATCTCCTACATGAATAAATAACCTAAAAGCTTTGATAAAATGGTCTTTCTTATTTTTTTTCTTTTGTTCTGAGCGGCTTTTAAACGCAAACTTCTCTTTTCTGCTTCTCTCCAACAGGAATATATAAGCAGGTCAAGTGTTAAAAGCCATTTACTCCCCTTAAAAGATGTTGGGTGTATATATACATTTCAATAGATTTTTTTATTTATTTATTTTTTTAAAGTTTTTTTTTTTACCACGTATGCTAAATCGGGAAGAGCAAACGTGGGTATTTTCAGATTGCCCTTTTGTGAGTAAAATGAATCGCAGGGCAGTGAGTATCTCGAAAAATAATTTATTTTCAGATTATTTACACAATAAAATGCCATAGTTTAAGAAGTATGTCTTCCATCTCTCTCTGTCTATATTTGACCCTAATTAGCATTTGGCCTCATGTCCTTTGGATACCTTCTCTTTTTGTTGTTTTAGGATGTTTAAATCTCCGGCTCCCCTCATTGGCGGGTTTCAGCGCGCAGCTGATGCAGCCTGTCTGCTTGCATGACTTTGGCCCTGTCTATGGCTTCATTTGAAGGATATTTAGGTGTTAGGCCGGTGTGGTAAAGACCTTTTGTGAGCAGGTTTGCTGCGTGGCCGTCATAAAGCTGAAAATCCACAGCAAACAGGGAACCAAATCGTGCGAATAGGGTGTAAACAGTGGAAGAAGGCACCCCATCTGTACCCCTCGCGAAATTGAAACCTACCTGGAGAGAGGAGTTGGCCTAACAGGCTAGGGCGGTCGACCTCGAATCTGAACAACTGGGTTTGAGTCTCGGCAATGACGCTGAACATCCTGTGATTCTGGGCAAATCACTTAGGGGCAGATTTATGTTGCACTTGCGCCACTTTTGCGCCGCCGTTGCGTCACTTTTGTGACGCAGCAGCGGCGCAAATCCTGCGCCATGGTGTGGGGTATTTACAACGTGACGCATCTGGGAGATGCGTCACGTTGTAAAGCCCTGCGCCACATGTAGGCGTTCCAGGGCAGGTGGGGGCGTTCCGGCGCAGGAACGCCTCCTAAAAGTGGCTGAGTGAAATCTACAAGATTTCACTCAGTCACTTTTAGGCCCATGCTGCGTCAAAACCCTGCGCCTGCTTGAAGCAGGCGTAAGGATTGACGCAGCATTGTACAGATAGGGCCCCCCAGAGCATTGCTGGAGCTGCGTCGCGCTTGCGACGCAACTCCAGCAATGCGCCACTTTTACGGCACAGATGCGTCACGCATCTGTGCCGTTTTTGCCCCATGGTGCGCCGCATTATAAATGCGGCGCATCCATGGTGGCGCAGCTGTGGTGCATAATAACTGGCGCATCCCTGCTGATATGCAGGGATGCGCCAGTTATTATAAATCTGCCCCTTAATGTCCCCGTGCCTAAAAATAATGAATGTGTGTCCTCATGTAACATAACTGGTGCTTTGTAAAGCGCTCTGATACCCGATTTGGGTCAAGTTCACGCTATATAAAACTCTGCAAAGAAAACTTGGGGTGTCCTTGGACACTATATTGTACACTAAATGCGCTCTTGTTATTGGTGGATACATTTGACGTTCTCATATACACCTAAGGTGGTTTAAATAATGAAAACCATGTTCATGTCTGAGACATCCGGACCACGGCCATCTAGAAGAATCTCAGAACGTGGTTTTCTTCTGGTGTATCTTGCTGCACAGGTCTTTTTTGCCCCATACTGTGAGTAGCTGACCTCAGCATGAGCATGGTTCTGTCGTGATTTGCAGTATGTAATCTGTTGTCAAAGCGTGCTGGGCACTGTTAACCCATTCGGTCAAGAAAACCTTCATTATCAGACCAGCCTGCTTCTAATTCCATACAAACCTTTACGAAGTATGTTAAATCCTAAATGTGGGTTTTTCAAGCTGCAGCTTGGTTTAGCGACGAATAAACCCTCATAATATACCATGGTGATTAAAGTGCTTGGAATGTTTTGGAAATTGGATTTTGTCTGCTGGGGGTAAGTTAATCTTTAATAGGTTAATTCATTTTGCTAGCAGGACCTCCCCCACCCCACTATGTAAGCTAGGCGTTCAGGAAATCCTTCCACCTCGTCGGTAAATAATGCTAGGGAAATTCTTGTGAAATATTGCATTTTTTTCCAACTCTTTTATTAAACAGGTCATCATTTGCAACTCTCTTACCTGCCGAATGTTGTTGTATTGCCTTGCCTGTGCTGTCTCTAGTATGATTTGTCTGGAGTTGTTCCTTTTATTTGTGCATGACCGCGACCTTTTATTACAGTTTTTTGCACAGAAACCTGACAATCTTCATTACCATAGTTTGGTGTCCTATGCTTCTCAAAGCCACCAACATTTCGAAGGTATGAGAGAGACGTAAACACTCCTAGAGAGACACCGGCTCCACACTGTCCCGCACCCTGCCACTTGCTGTTTACAACTCCATTCTCCACTTCATATCACTTGTTGTTTCTGTCACTCGCCACACACTGAATCCAGGGCCGGCTTTAACACTGGTGTCGCCCTGTGCGACAATGTTTGTTGGCGCCCCCCACAGGCTCCCTCACTACCACCCTTTAACAGTGCCCCCTCAAGTCTCCATCACCACTCTCTCTCAGATGTATTTAATTAGTTATATAGTGCCAGCTATACCAGTGTAGGGTGTTAAAGCACTTTACATCACATACACATTACACAGAGACCATCAATCCTATGTGTGTAAATTAGTGTATAGCAAATGTTACATAAGCCAGGACTACAAGGTGAGTCACATGTCATCCATACGGGTAGACCGTATAGCTCAAGAGAGCTTAGTATGGAGAAGAACAGACTCCGAATGTAAAACATAACCCCATGGTTGGGGGTTACATTTAATAACAAGGTTTTTTTTTTTAATTTTTTTTAATGAAATGAACCCTTTTTGAAACATCAGAATAATGAAAGACGGAGGAAAACATCATAATGCTCAAATCTATACCTTACAGTTTGCATGCAGCTCTTTGATGACAGTTATTAGTTCACTGTTCCATGTTAGGATTTTAACATCTACACTGCTTGTAAGAAAAGGATCGCTCTGACAAAAGCACTGACCTATTTAAACAATATGCACTTTGTGATCTGCATGGTACACATTCTTTGCAGCAGACACATTAACCCTCTGTGCTACCATAAAATGAGTTAAAACTTCCACTTGACAAAACTCCTCCTATCTCCAGGAAGAACACCGTGTTAGCTTGACATTTTTATTTTTGTATGAAAATTGCGGAGGCCAGCAATGCAGCAGCACGTGCTTTTAAAGCCATAAAAAACTTCCAAATGCAGCGCCCACTGGATGAGTCAGCACCTGGTGCGGTGGCACCGGTCGCACCGCCCTAGAGCCGGCCCTGACTGAATCTAGCCTACTCTGGCCATCTTGGGCTCAGTTACTCTTACTCTCTATGACTCCTGCTTGCACTGAATCATGAATTCTACCCATCTATTACTTACTGCCATCCTTCATCCCTCACTCTCACCCTATACGATTCACATATACACAATGGCGGCTGATCCTGGGAAGCCGCAGTGGGGTGGGGAGGGGGAAATGGAGGGGTAGGGGGAAGAGAGGGGGGGAGCGGGTAGGAGGGGGGGTTAAAAAAAAAAAATCACACACCTGCTGGCCGGCCACCGCCTCTCCTCCGTCCTCTTCGTCGTCCTCCTGGCTTTTTATCTGCAAACGCCCAGGCTTCCCACAGTCAATCGAAATGCTGCAATGCAGCATTGTGATTGGTCTGAGCACAGTGGTTCAGTGCTCAGCCAGGGAATGGGAACCTGGACATGTTCTCCACTCAGTCTGTAATGCAGCCTGGGTGGAGAACATGCAAAGAGCACATGAATGTTTGGCCTGCCCGAGAGGGCCGGACAAACATTTATGCACACTTACACAGTGCCCACCACTCCTCCCCCTGCTCTGAGAGCAGAGCAGATCTACCCGCCCACCAAGACTCTGCAGCAGGAAGAAATAAAATGATAATAACATTGAGTTATCATTTTATTTTTTCATTTTTTTCACTGCGAAAAGCAGTGGGGCGATGCTCCTCCACTTTAGCGGAGGGGCAGTGTCTGCATACACACCGCAACTAGCATTCCCTCATTCTTTCACTCTCACCCTGTCATTTACTCTTTCCATCTCACTTGGTTTCCCCCTCATTATGAACTCTTGTCCACTGTTGCTCACTGTTTCCCTCTATCATTCACTCTAGTCAACGCAAGTCCAACATCCCTATATTTTTATAACAATATGTGTTACTACACAAGGCCACTGTTGTTACGTGGTAGGATTAATATTTGAGGTGGACAAGGGTCCCCCTCACAGGATAAGGCTGACACATATTCTATGTCTCACAAATTAAATAACAGAGACCTGTGCTCAATAGTTAGTAATGTGACCCAAAGCAGTCAGACGTTTTCAACTGTGAATGTACTACTTAAATACTTCCCATGTAGCATTTGATCTAAGTCACATAAAATCCAATAAAACTCCATTACCAATTTTTTTTTTTAAATAAAGAGAAATAAAGATTGAAACTGCAAAAATATAATAAGAGAGACCACATATATACATGTTTAAAGATTAAGGGGGTGAAGAGGGCATCTAGAAAAATAAAGCCCCCAATGTAAGCAAACCAGGACCAAGGTGTAATTTCAGGTCAACCTCGATGAAGATCGGATACCTCAAGTGGATTGGCCACAGTAGAAGTCTGGAAGTCTAAAGGTCAAAAAAGTTTGAGTCTCACTTTAGAAAGGAGCTTTGTCACTTTTTTGAAGAAAAGCATTGACTTTTCTTCTAAGTGCAATGCAGAAAGGGACTTTGTCACTTTTTGAGAAACAAATTGTCATTAGAATTTACACCTGTAAAGCAGCTATAGACATATATCTGGAACTGATTAGAATTTCAAAACCCAGCAATTTTTGGTGATCATTTTTTTTTTTTTTACAACAAGCAAAAAAGCAGTATCCTAGGTACTCTGAACTTACTATGTAAATCTCAAAATTGTTGAAAAAGAATAAATGGCTGATGTGTCCAATGGATATCTCTAGCTTGTACAATAGCAATTTGCAGGACAAAATTTGCCGGAGTACAAACTAATGGCTCTAGGTCCGTCTAGCTGATCCTCTTGTGTTTGTTTTCCTCATCAGTGGAAAGTTGTGTACACAGTGTACCTCCATGTCCCAGTTCCACTTTGAAAGGTCCAGAAAGACCCCTTCAGCAGGCTCAGGATGAAAGATCTTATATTGCTCCCTTCTGGCACACCTAGGAGTCTCAAATTATTTCTCCTCTGCCTGTTCTCGAAATCTTCCACATTACATCTACCAGTAGTGACTCATGGGCTTCACGCTGACCTTTCACTGCACCAGTCTCCCTCCCTAATGTATTGACTCATTTTTCCACCAATGTAATTCTGTCCTCTAATTTCAGTATTTTTAATTAATTTCCCTTATAGCCCCCCTGCAGTTAGTTAGTAGCTAAGCAGGCTTTGCGACTAGCAATCCAAGACTCTTCTTGTAGTTTTATTGATTGATAGATAAGCCCTAATGAGGGCTCCCCTCTCTCCTCTATTCCAGGTATATAGGTATATGCTCCCTGGGAGGCTTCCTCCCCCCCCCCCCTTCTGACTTTTCTTTGCGCTACCTTCGCGGTAGTGCTTTCTTTGCTGTTTGAAATAGCTAATCTGGGGCACTGTTGGAGCTTTACCCTGCCCCCCAAGTATTCAGGTCTATTTTGAAGTCCCTACCATTGGAATTGGAGATTCCTGACTCCTCATTAACCCCTTGTATGCCCATGACGAGCTGGACTCGTCATGGAGCACAGTCGCGCTGTGCCCATGACGAGTCCAGCTCGTCATGAAGCATTCCCTAGGGAATCCCTCTGGTGCCCGCACCAGAGGGATTCCCATTCCCTTTAAACCAAAATAGCCTCGGGAGCTGGGGAAGAGCTTCCCCAGCTCCCGAGCCCCCCCCCCCCCCTTTCACTGTAATGACGATCGGCGCGCACGTCGCGCCGACGTCATTACAGTGAAAGTGAAACTGAAATGAGCCAAGAGGCTCATTTCAGCTTTCACTTTGTACGTGCTCAGGGGGCTATCTCAGCCCCCTGAGCACGTAGAAAGACGGGAGAGGTATCGTTGGAAAGGAGAGAATCTCCCCTTTCCAATGGTACCCCTCCCCAGTGGATCCCTGCTTGGGGATCACCACAGGAGGGTGATTCCCAAGCAGGGATCCACCCACTAGACACCAGGGAGGGGGGAGCGGCCCCTTGGGTAAGGGCCTTTGCTCCCCCCAAATAATTTTGGGCACATTTAGTCTTTCGGCCCCCCCGGGGGGGCAAAAAGCCCACTAGACACCAGGGAATTTTTTTGACAACAAAAATGGGGGTGGGGGCTGCCTAAAACAGGCACGCCAATGCCCCCACCCACCCACCACCATTACAGCCTTTCTGCTCCCCCTGGGGGGCAGATGGGGCATTGGCCCCCAATCTGCCCCCCCGGGGGGGCAAAAAGACCACTAGACACCAGGGAATTGTAAAAAAAATAAAAAAAAAATAGGGCAGATGGTGGCAGTGGCCCCCAGGGGGCAGAAAGCCCACTAGGCGCCAGCGAGTATGCAGGCTTTTTTTATGCGTGGGGGTGGGGGCTGCCCAAAATGGTCATACCAGTGCCCCCACCCCCACAAAAAATAGCCACAGTCTTTCTGCCCCTTTAGGGGCATATCAGGATGAAACCCCCTTCCCCGATTCCCCCCCAGGGCGGCAGAAAGGCCACTGGGCTCCGGATTTTTTTTAGCAATGTGCATACCTGTGGATTTTGGGCCCTAGCGCAGTTGGCACGTAGGCAAACCTAGCAAACCTGTACATTCTTTAAAACTAGACACCAAGGGGAATCCTGGATGGGGTGACTTCACTGGCTCTCACCAGGTTCTGTTACCCAGAATCCATTGCAAACCTAAAAATGTGTCCAAAATAACAGATTTTCCTCACATTTCTGTGGTGGAAAGTTCTGGAATCTGCGTGGGTCCACAAAATTCCACCCACCCTGCGTTCCCCAAAGTCTTCAGAGAAAAATGGTACCTCACTTGCGTGGGTAGGCCTAGTGCCCGCATCAGGCAAGGGCCCAAAACCTATTGAGGAGACATCAAAATTACCTATCACAAAACAACCTGATTTTGCAAAGGGGGTCCTATGAGTTTTTGGCCCCGGTACTTGGGCCTCCCACACGAGTGAGGCACTGTTTTTATCATGAGACCCGGGGGAACGCTGGGTGGTAGGAAATATGTGTCAGCCCGCTGATGCCACAACTTTCCCACTCAAAAATGTGTGAAAAAGGTGAATTTTTTCAGCTAAATTTGAGGTTTGCAGGGCATTCTGGGTAAGGAAACGTTGGGGGATCCACGCAAGCCATACCTCCCTGGAATCCCCCGGGTGTCTAGTTTTCAGAAATGTGTGGGTTTGGTAGGTTCCCCTACGTGGCTGCCGAGCACCGGGCCAAAAACCCAGGTGAACCCCCCCCCCTTGCAAAACCAGGTCATTTTGATGTAGGCAATTTTCATGTCGCCTCAATACGTTTTGGGCCCTTGCCTGTCGTGGGTACTTGTGCCTCCCACACGAGTGAGGCACCGTTTTTATCGGAGGAACGCTGGGTGGTAGGAAATTTGTGTCAGCCCGCTGATGCCACAACTTTCCCACACAAAAATGTGTGAAAAAGGTGATTTTTTTTCAGCTAAATTTGAGGTTTGCAGGGCATTCTAGGTAAGGAAACGTTGGGGGATCCACGCAAGCCATACCTCCATGGAATCCCCCGGGTGTCTACTTTTCAGAAATATGTGGGTTTGGTAGGATTCCCTAGGTGCCGGCAGAGCTATGGTTCAAAAAACTACAGCTAGGCACTTTGCCAAAAAAGGGTCATTTTTCACAGCGAAATTGAGGTGTTTCCACGTTGCGTTTTGCGCCGTTTCCTGTCGCGGGCACTAGGCCGACCCACACAAGTGAGGTACCATTTTTCTCGGAAGACTTTGGGGAACGCGGGGTGGGTGGAAATTGGTGGATCCGTGCAGATTCTAGAACTTTCCACCAGAGAAATGTGGGGAAAAAGTGTTTTTTTGGGCAATTGTTTAGGTTTGCAAGGGATTCTGGGTAACAGAACCTGGTGGGAGGCAGTCAAGTCACCCCATCCTGGATTCCCCTGGGTGTCTAGTTTTCAAAAATGTATAGGTTTGCTAGGTTTCCCTAGGTGCCGGCAGAGCTAGGGTTAAAAAACTACAGCTAGGCACTTTGCTAAAAAAGGGTAATTTTGCATTGTGAAAATGTGGTGTGTTCACATTGGGTTTTGAGTCATTTCCTGTCGTGGGCACTATGCCTACCCCTACAAGTGAGGTACCATTTTTATCGGGAGACTTAGGGTAATTTAGATTTGTAAAGGAACTGTTATTACCTATTGACTTTCGATGCATTTCTGCCTTCCAAATGAAAGACATTGTGTAAAAAAGAAGTCATTCTTAAAAATGACTGATAATTCTCATGCTAGTATGAGTATTCCCAATTTCGGAAATGTGCAAATATCTACTGTTTCTAAACTCTACATTTTGTTCCCATTTCAGAAATACATAGGTGTCTTTCATACCGATTTTTCCATGTACAAATTTTTACAGAATAATTACTATATACCCGGTACATAGTAAAAAACCATTGCAAGTTGCTGCTCAGTTTTTGGCTCTGGGTTCGTCGGGTTCTTGGTGAACCTACAAGTCCTATATATCCCCACAACCAGAAATGTCCAGCGGATGTAACGGTATATTGCTTTCAAAGAGCTGTCAAATTTAGAAGAAGTTACAGGTGAAAATGTTGACACAAAAGGCGCTTTTTTTCAACAAATTTTCAATTTATCCTATATTTAACTGTTAGTTTCTATAAAGAAACCTTGATGGATCTACACAAATGACCCCTTGCTGAATTCAAAAAGTTGTCTACTTCTCCAAAACGTATAGCTTTTCAGGATCCATTATTGCTTTTGTACCCATTTCTACCATTAACTGGAAGGAGGTCGAAAGCACAACAAATAGCAAAAATAGGCTATGTCCCAGAAAAATGCCAAAACTGTGTAAAAAATGTTGGGTTTCTGACAAAAGTCTGATCTCCCCTAAAAGCTGGGAAAATGGTGATTGCAGCCCCACAAACCCTTTTTTGATAACACTTGCAGGGAAAAACCCAGATGCTTTAATTTGCAGCCCGTTTTTCCCATTTTCCCCAAAAAACCCTACATTTTGCTGTATTTTGGCTAATTTCTGTGACCCCTCCAGGGGAATCCACAAACCCTGAGTACCCTCAGAATCCCCATGATGTTGGAAGAAAAGGACGCAAATTTGGCTTGGATATCTTATGTGGTCAAAAAGTTACAGGGGCCTCAGCGCGCACTACCCCAAATAGCCAAAAAAGGGCGTGGCACAGGAGGGGAAAAGGCCTGGCAGCGAAGGGGTTAAGTGAGAAGAGTTTTTCTACATGATCCAGGGCTCCCATAGTCTCCTCAGTGTCCCCATTATTTGTGTTTGTTAGACCCATATCTGGGGTAGTAACAAGCTCACAGTACTCGCAATACGATCATTGCCAGTGCCCAATTGTGACGTTATAACTGGGTCAGTTCCATCTATCCTAGGCATATTACATTTAAGGGCTTCCCCCCCCCCCCCCCCACCAATGCATTCTCTTTATCTTGATCTAGCACCTTGAGTGCATTTGTTTATGGTCTCAGCAATTTGTTGTTTATCGTGTGCTCTGATTTTGGCTCCGTCTCTTGAACTTTTTCGATTTCTGCACTGGGGAGACTTGGTACTGGTGCTGAGATGGCAAAAAAATCCACAATGAAAGGCTGTGGATTATTGACTACAGCACGATGTCTATGCCGTGTTTCTCCATTGTGGGCTCCACTATCTGCTTCACTGTATGGCCCTCGGGTTACCAGGTCCCTCCACACCTCGTTCTCTTGTCATCTCTTGCCTGTAATTTTCAGACCAGCGTGCAAAGTCGACTGCCTGTTCACGTTGGTGTCTTGTTCCTTTCGGAGGCATGCTTTCCAAACCCCCTATACCCTCCAGGAGATTGCGCCGCCGATAACTTCCAGAGGAAAACGTAACTGCTGCCACAAAAACCTGGACCCTTGGAGCACGAATGCTTAAATGTGAGGAACAGCTTCTCTGACAAGATTAACTCCACATTCCTCAGAGTTACTTCATTTTCCCTGGTCTCCTGACTTGCAACACTGTATCTCCGAAAACGATCAGCCTGGGAGGGAGCAGCCCATTTGACATGCTACTCAGTCGCCATCTTGCTTCATGAACGTGTGCAGGAGACGGTTGAGACAGTTATTCAAGCCATTCCAGCTCCTTGGCCGCAAAATATATTTAATTAATCCGGCCTGCATGAAAATTATAGGTTGAGGAAAGATCCAGACATTTATCTCGGAAATAAAAGCCAAGGAGTATCTGCAAGCACTATCCTCCGGATCAACAGTGGAGACACTAGGCTCATGAGGAAAATATGTAAAGGTGTTGGGAGCGATGGTTGCTTTTTGCATGTTAAAAATTGTTTTTCTATTTGTCTTAATGTCTGTACTCTGGTGGGGACCCGGTGGATTAATGGATGTTACTCCAGGTCGGATGGGAGGCATCTGGAGGCTTGCGGAAATCCCTTTGTTGTTGAAATTATGGGATTAGAATATTATGACTGGTTGCACATCTAAAGGAAACATTTTGAGGGTATTATCAAGATTCTTACAGTGAAGATGCGGAGCAGGGGAGGATGAGATGGTAAACATTTTGGAATCAATTCTCCTCTCCAAAATTGAATGCCATAGATAAATAAACACTTGATTCTACCCTCATGTGGGAGGGAATCCAGATCGCTATAAAAAGGAAAAGCGGTCGGTACTGGCAAGATTCCTATCGAGTTTTATAAAGTATTTTCCACTCAATTGTAGGCATTTTTGACAGATTTGTTCATTGATATCTGAGGACTTGACTCTCCCTGTGTCCTGGGCAACTGCGAACATAGTAGTCTTTTGAACCTCCCATCCCCCAATGAAGCTGGGTCATACTGCCCTATAACGCAGATGAACAACCAGACTAAAATATATTTGAAAATATTAGCCATCCGGCTGTCATGTAGAATCAGCAAGGTCGTCTCCTCTATGCAACACAGTTTTATTCCAGGGAGGGGGACCACTGACCATACACGATGGTTTATCACTTTTAGGCGCCTCTTCGGTGGCAGGAGACCCTATGGTGCTGATTGTATTAGACGCTGAAAAAGCGTTTGATAGGATCTCCTGGAGATACGTGTGGGTTGTAATGAATAGGTTTGGTATAGGACCTAAGTACATTAAAGCAGTAAAAGTTTTATATTGAAATCCTACAACTAAGATGGCACTAATAGAGGGTACTCCGAACAGATAACAATTCAACACGGCACAAGGCAAGGGTGTCCATGTTCTCCATTACTTTTTGCCCTATATATAGACCATATAATATGAAAAACGGATAGTTCTGTATTTCTACCAATGCGTTATCAGTGAGGGATCCGAAAGTGTTGGCTTATGCTGACGTTATAGCCATAGTGACCCCTGATCCGGCAAAGGCATTATTCAAATTTGAAAAAGAGGTGGGCAACTTCGGAAGGCTCTCGGGGTACTCTTTTTAAACCAGGACAAAACCCAAGTGGTTATTAACAGCGGTGCTCAGCTCAACTATACCCAAGTGTTAGGAAAGGCGGTGTACCTGGGTGTTAGTATCTTCGCAGAGAACGATCAAGTTGTTGAGAATAAATTGTCCCCTGTGATTGGAAAGACAAGGAAATATTTCTCGAGAATGGACAACTTGCATTTGTCTATAATCCACTGGTGTAATGTTGGTAAAATTATGTTTTTGCCCAAAGTGCTATATCTTTTTCGGGCTATACCACTCAAATTTGGGAACCACTGGTTTAAATTGACTGATGAAATTGTAATTAGATTCATTCTAAAACCAGGAGGCCCCTCAAGTTCTCGACTCTTCCTAAGGAAAGAGGAGGTTGGGTCGTTCCAAATTTTAAAATGTAATACTGGGCTTCTGCGCTGCAATACCGGGTCACCTTAATGGAGAGGGGGGGGTGGAATGCAATACAGAAGGGAAGAAATCCCCTTCGGGATTCAAATTGCTGCTCGGAGCAGAGGCTAGAGAGTGCCTTCTACGCCAGATAGCACCAAGTTAATTTAAAAAACACACAATTTAAGACCATTCAGGGAGTCTATAAGATTTGAGCAGCATTATGAAGGAAACTGGGGCTGGGCCGACTTAATTTCTATACCCCAGTACATGAAAATCCATGTCTCCTGGCGGTCTCTAGGGACTCTTATATGTTAAGATTTAATGGTAAAGGTCTGAGCAGGAAAGGGTGTTTCTATATTGAATCTGGCTTTGTCTTTCGAGGAATTCATGTCGAAGTCTGAGCTTAGTCAAAAGGATTTCTTTAAATATCTGCAAGTCTGAGATTTTTTAATCAAGAAAGGATGGGACCACAGGGCTTTTCTAGAATAAAGCTTATAGATCTATTAGTGAGGGGGTCACATTTCATGGTTGGTCGGGTATATGGGGTTTTAAACTCTCTCGAAGGACGATGTAGAGAAACAATCTCTGAAAGGGCACATACAATTGGGGGCCTCAGACAGCTCATTCTTGGAGTCATTGGAACAAGGTCACTCTATACTGTTGTCCACTAATTTAGCAGCTCAACACTATAAAACCATTTTCGACCTATACTACAGCCCCGAGAAGATCTCTAAATGGGGGGGGGGGGGGGGTGATACAGGTATCAGTTGTCCAAGATGCCAGTGTTCGGGGGCATATCTAGTACATATGTCTGGGAGCTGCCCTGTGTTAGATGTGATTAAAGCAGAGATAGGTAACTTCCTTGAGAAAACCCCTCCAGCTTATTCTATTGGGTGTACATAGGGAAGAGTTCCCCATTCAGCCCAGCTGTTTGTTTGTCTCCATGGCGGCATACTGATTTTATATATATATATATATATATATATATATATATATATCATCTGCCTGGCTCGAGCAATACCCACCCTCTTTCCAGCAATGGCTTGTGCAGCTCCTTGCAATTTATAATCAAGATATCTCGCTATATTCTGGTAAGGGAAGAAAAGCTAGGAAGAGAGGGAAGCGGATATCGGTTCCCCTTATAGACTGGATTATGGGAAAGCAAAATTGAAAAGGAAGTTTATCATGGGATTGCTGATTCTACTGTTCTGGTGTGACTGTGTATGGCTTAATATTGACTTATATAGGGTAACTGCCTCATTCATCCCGCTTAAGACGGGTCGATGGTAGGAGTCCAGTCAATCTTTGGATATCACAAAGCTGCTAGATAGATGATTATACATAAGATGATAGTATAAACTTCGTAGTTTCTTTCTCTTTTCATATGACATAAGGGAATATTTATATATAAGTGATACATGCCTGCCACTATATGAAATGTGTTATGAAGGTTGTGCTTTTTGCTCTGTAGGTCTTTTATCTCTGTGTATGCAGGTAGGGGGCGTAAATGAAAAAATCTCCAATCAAAAAAAAAAGAAGAAAAAGACACTGTTCTGAAATATAACCATTTAGAATAGAACAGCAATTTATACCTACAACAGACTGAGACATCTAGGCATTCAAATGTAGCTCCATCATCCACTTGTCTGTATTTGCACATTCTTCAGAATCGCAATTGAGAAAAATAATTAAAATGTTATGACCGGTATGTTGATGATAGTTTCTGTTATACACTTGCCTTGCCTTGTTGAGTTGAAAACGATTCCAGATAGACTACGTTTCTTGCTGATATTAATGAATCACAAATATATTTCTTGGATGTTGAAATGCTTCTATCAAACCCAAAATGTTACACTAATATTTATAAATAAAATACACCGATTTTTGCCAGTTTTTATCCTCCCATCTGAATTCCTATTTTTCCTTTTGTCAAATTATCAGATCAAAGAGAATAGTTTCTGATATTTTATAAAAGGTATTACAAGAAATAAAAATAAAACTCAGAATGCGAGATTATGCAGAGGACACCTGACTGAGGATGAATCAAAGCTCCTTGCTTTAAAGAAATCTATTGTGATATCACTACATTTCGGAGGATAATAGAGTGACTTACATTATGAAATATTTCTTACAACGCTCTCAAATAAAATGTCTTCCTAAACATTGAAAACCGGTGGAAGAGGAAAATGATCTAAAAGGTTTATTTACACAAAAACCCAGATATCAGAAAGGAGAAAACATCAAAACGATGAATGTGAAATCAGCAACATGGAATACTAAGGTCCAACTAAAACAACAACAAAAATATACTGAAACAGAATACACAAACATCCTAGTTCACACTGTGGCATTTGCTCATATATTTTGAAAAGGGATTTTATATCTCATTCACAGACGGGCAAGAAAATCTACTTGAAGTGCTTTGGTACATGACACTTTATTGACCGAGCCTATGCAGAAATCTCCCCATGCAAAACCAAAATAAGATGAAATCACCAGATACTAGGCATTTTGTTGCAGAAGGACCTTTGAACCAAAATTCATATTCTAAAATATACAAGCACCTTGAGAACCTCACAGGTGAGTAGTCGCGCTTTATAAGATCACTGATTGATAGATTGATTGATTGATTACAGGCGAATTATGTGGCTCTCAGGACATAACCTGAATGTTGATGATTCTTTTTGTGTTGAATAATGGGATTCATTAATCTGTTTTTCTTACTGACCTGCAGGTGTAACACTATCCCCATATGCCTGAACCATACATCAAGACAGAAGAGGATCGTGCTTTATGAATATTAACCATTGCATCTAGGGCTTTGGAGCCTAACTTGCCAAAGAACCTAAAAATTGCCTCTACGGTTCATTAAAATTGGGTTTTCATAACTAAATGAACCTAGTTACTCTTACTATCAAATGGTACCCCCAGATATGTAAAGGTTGGAACGCGAAGGAGTTTGGTACTTTTAATACAGTGGGATTTCAAGTTGTTTGAGCCTTGCCCACAAACCATGGTACACAACTTGGCTATATTAGTTGCCAATTCTAGTTCACTCATAACCAGGACAAATCTGTCCAGTAATCTCTGAAGACTCACACCAGTTCTTGATAGTAAGAGGACAGTCATCTGCATACAGCAGTGCAGGGAGACTTCTTGTTCCCACCCTAGGCGTATCCACCTCCCTTGTATTAACAATGTGTCAAAGTCATTAATATATAAACAAAAAAGAAAGGAGGCCAAGAAACACCCTGCTTGATCTTGATCGGGTTGTCCATTCAACGTTCGGCCCATACTTAATGCACCAAGCCACCTCCTTGTGAAGTTGCCCTAAGAAATGCACTATTGGGGATTCCACTCCCATTTCTGTAATAGTCTCCCAGAGTTTCCCTTGATGCAAATAGAGCTAAGGTCCATGAACATTAGGTGTAGGCAACCACTCTTCCCCTTTGTCTTCAATTTTGTGCACTTTGTTTATCGAGCCTCTTGCTAAAACCATTAGTGAAGATAATAAAATGTGTCCTCCTCTTTCCGATATATCCAAATTTAAGTTCTATGTAGTTGATTCGGTTGTTTATCTGAAGACAGAACAGTCTAAAATCAAAAACGTATTAGGAAAGATTCAGGTTTTCACCTTGATTGGGGGAGATAAAATCAATCCGGGGACCACATAGCTTGTTTTATTTAATGCTACCATTGCCAATAGTCCGTAGGGTCTGGGTCATAGGTATATCCCTACCCACCCAATTAGGTATTTACGTGTTTGCTACATCAAACCATGGCAACTTGTTTGAATCGAATTATGAGGCCACATTAATCTTCTCCTTAAATAGAAATCTCTACTTAGTTCAGTGATTGGCAGAGTGGCCCTGATTAAAATGTCTATTCTGCCGCTATTCATTTTTTTTATTTTCAAACGTTCCTATTCAACTTCCTAAAAATTAATTTTTGAGATTGGTTTACTGTTATGCCGTTTAATTTGGAACAATCATCAGTCTATGTTGAGTTCTTCTTATTTACAATTGAATAACGCACATGGTGGTTTAACTCTACTCAATCTTTGATTATATAATGAGGAAGCACTGTTAGATATTCTGTCTCATCTGAATGATACGCTCTCTGCTCATATTTTCGACAATTGCTTATTGTTAGACCTGGCCCTCTCTGCTGGGTCACCACCAGGCTTTTAGCCTTGACCCTCAATTGGTTTTCTGAGTTTGTTTATATTGGCCTTAGGACTCTGTGCACTTTACAACTGCTTACCAGTACTAAAGGGCTTGTGCTCACTCCCCTAAACATGGTTTGGTTGGCATATTTAATGTACTTGTAAGTCCCTGGTAAAGTGGTATTACACATACCCAGGGCCTGTAAAATAAATGCTACTCATGGGCCTGCAGCACTTATTGTGCCACCCACTTGAGTAGCACCATAGAATATGTCCCATGCCTTCCATTGCAGCCTGAATGCAATTTTAACCTGCCATGTCGACTTCACATTAAAATCCCCATGCCAAACCTTAAACTCCCCTTTTATTACATATGAGTCACCAATATGATAGGCCCTAGGTAGGACATAGGACATAGGGCAGGGTGCTGTGTAATTTAAAGGTTGGTCAGTCATGTGCTTTTAGGTTTTACATATCCTGGTAGAGCAAAAACACCATAATTAGTTTTTCACTATTGTGAGGCGTACCCCTCCCCTGAGATAATATTGGGGGATTCTTTATTACATTTAGTAGGTTGTAATTTCCAATTGGGAGCAGGCCGCTATGTCATGTTTGGTGTCTTTGGAATTGTGGTGAAGATCCCTATTTAATGGTAAAGTTGGGTTTTTGATCACAATTTTAAAAATAAAATTTTTAGAAAGTTGCCATTTTTCTGCCCGGCCTGCGTCACAAGACTGGGTGTAAATCACAGCTAGACTTTGTGAATTTCTCCCAGTCAGTCACACAATAGAGGGATTAGGTGTGCCTCAATGGGCCATCTGCTGGCAGGATGGGGTGGTGGAACTGAGCAAAACCCCTCTTACAACGTATTAGCCTGTGCTCTGCCTTCACACAAGGGCCCTCAGGGCCCTGCATCGTTATGTTATGGCCATTTGTAAAGCACACATATCACCCCAGGGGTCTCATGGTGTTGTTTCGGGGTCATCAAAGGCGGGGGTCCAACGACATGGAGAACTGGCTTTAGAATAGCCAGGTTTTCTGCTGCTTTTTAAACGATTTATGCTCAGAGATAGCACAAATATGTGTTGGAAGCTTATTCCATTGTTGGAAGGCCGGGTGAGAGAAAGACCTTCCACCATTTCTGGCGGTTTGGATTTTCAAAGGTGTGAGTAGATGTTTTTCTTCAGGCCTAAGGTTTTTCCTTGGTGAGTACCACTTGAGGTTTTTAGATAGATAGCTTGGCCCAGCTCCATACAGGGCCTTGTGTGCAATGCACATGAGTTTGAAACTGGTATGCATCCTGATTGGGAGACAGTGTAGTGATTTCAGTGAGGGTACAGAGGGGGCTCGAGGAGGAAGATTGAAAACTAGCCTGGCAGCGGTGTTCTGCATTACTTGAAGTCTGGTATATAGGTCTTCATTAATGGAGGCCATACATGCATTGCCATAATCTAATCTAATTATTTGACCTTGAACCAGTGTTTTCCTGGCTTCCAATGGTATACATTGGAAGATCTTTCGTAGTATTCGCATAGTGCCATTGCATGTGGCCAGGGTCTGATTTACGTGGTCCTTCATGATTAACTTGTCCACTATTAGATTTCGCACCATAGATTTAGGTGTGGGGCAAGAGCCTAAGTTAGTGGGCCACCATGCAGTTGACCAGAATGATTGTGCGTTGCCAAACACAATTACTTTGGTCTTGCATGCATTGAGTTGGAAATACGTTTTATTGCATCCAGTTGGATACATGGGATATGCATGTGATGAATCTGGTTCTTGTGTCTTCTGGGTTAGGTCCCAAGGTGACAATTAGTCTGCTTATGAAATTGCTTCAAAACCATATGTCATGATTATCCTAGCTAGGGGTGCTACATAAATGTTAAATAGGATGGGACTAAATGCTGATCCCTGGGGGACTCCTTTGTCAACCTCTGAGCTACTGGATACTATTCATTCAATTTGGACAGTGCTGGTGCAGTCATTTAGAACGTTTTTCAGCCACTTTAAAGCTTTACCTCCTACTCCAATCTCTTTTAGTCTTTGTATTAGAACAGCATGAGATATGTTGTCAAAGGCCGACAATAAGTCCAGCAAGACCAGCATTGCTGACTGCCCTTCATCTAAGGAGAGTTTTATGTTGTCTACCTCCACCAGGGCCGTTTCAGTACTGAAACCGGCCAAGACACCTGATTGGGAGGGATCTAGTAGTTGGAGCTGTTCGAGTTAGGCCAGGGATTCAATTATTTTACCAAAGTATGGCAGCAGGGAGATAGGGCGATTAGTTGTTGAATTCTTTTGGCTCTGCCGATTGTTTCCTTGGGATAGGTTTGACCCTTGCTGATTTCCATTTGATGGGGACTTTTTCTAGGTTTAAAGACCTATTAAAGAGCTCGGTAAGACTATTGAGTATTGCAGGGGACAGAGTGGATAAGATGTGAGGCGTGGCTAAGTCTTCCGGAGACCCTGATTTAGTTTTATTAAGTGCAACTCCAACCTCTTCCTGAGTTCGTTCAATGTACCCCTCAAGACAGGCTGTCCTGCGTGTGTGTCAGCAGTCATCCTCCATATTGGGGTTTTCTACTTTGGGGTTTGGGAGGGTGTTATAGATCTTATCAATTTCTTCTCTACAGAAACTAGAGTTCATCAGCCCAGGTTTGTGAGGAGGGGCTGGTGCTCTAGCAGGATGGAGAATTGGTTAATTCATTTATAATTCTGTATGGTTCTCTTTGGGAGTTGGCTGCTCTGTTGAGCCTATTGACAATATAGTTTTTTCTAGCTTCCTTGTTATTGTTTAGTTATTGTTAGTGCGAGAATTTAAAGGCGTTTTTGTCCTCTATACTCTTCGTTGCCCTCTATTTACGTTCCGCTCTTCTATTCACCTGCTTATCTCTTTTTAGTAAATTGGTGAACCAGGGTGAGGTTTTAGCCTTGCCATTTGCTTTGCAGATATCCATTGATCTTTGTGAATTAAATCTAGAGACTGGGTAATGGCTGTCTCCAGGTTGTCTAGTGCGAGATCAAGGTTGTCTTACTCTTTCAAGATAGGTGGCTAGAAATGAGTGGAGAAAAAAAGCAAGATTTATTTTCTTCCATGGTCTTATTTTCTGTTCTGGGGTCTTTTTCCTTTGAGTGGAAACTACTTGTGTGTGGAATTTCTAAATTCTGTGGTCTGACCAGATCTGGGGAAGAGGGGGTCCACACTGACATTGGATTTGTTAGAGAATACCAGATCAAGTGTGTGTCCTGCAATATATGTGGGTCCGGTTACCCTTTGTTTAAGGCCTTAAGTATTAAGATTAGTGATTAGCTGATTTGTGTCTGTATCCGTGGGTATCTCTGTATGAAAATTAAAATCTCCGATGAGGAGAAAGTTATCTGCTGCAAGTATGTGAGGAGCACTGGTTTCAACCAGTCAGTTAGTGAAGTTTGTTCCGGGACCTGAGGGTCTATAAACAAGGGCGCCTCTCCACGAACCTTTTCTGTGAATCTCCATTCTGAAATACAGAGTTGGACCCAGTCAGAGGCAAGAGATTCCAGTATACTGACCCTTAGTCTTGATCCAAAGGCTATTGCTAGACCACCCCCTCTTTTTTTCTTATTTCTGTCTTGTCTGATGATCAATGTCTCTCCAAGGTTTATGCATCACATTACCCACAACCTAGAGAAACGAAAAATGTTCTCTCCAGGGTGTGTAAAGGGGTAGGGATGAGGCTCACTAGGACATGTAGTGTTGGTGCATTGACTCCGGGGGAGAGCAGTGGAGATGATCCAGCCAACCCTACTTTTTACAACAATTCAAGGGGTTGCCAGATGAAATCCTCACAGTTGCGCAGTGACTATTTCAACAGGAATTGGAGGATATCATTAAGGTAACCCAAAAAGCACAAGAACCAAGATTATATGAAGGAGAGCAGGGCCAACATATGCATCATTCATCAAATAGTACATTTATGGTGGGAGATATTCAAAGAGCTAATCAAATTGGCATCCTAGAGGAGTGACAGAAGAAAGTATCCCATTGTTATTAGTTCAGTACTGTCTTAGGCCATCTTGTTTCTCAAACACATTTACCATGTACCATTCCATTAATTGCTGATTATATTCTGATCTTTACTCATGAAGATATTCCACATGACCGTAACGTTTTGCACTGGACAATACTTTTGCGAATTCCTAAAAGTATGTTTTTTTCTTTTTATAAGGCTTGAGTGGTTTCTTTTTGTTACCCGTCCTTATTGAGTGCACTGTTACGCCATATTTTTGTCACTTTCTCCAACCCTTTGTATTGTGCCCATAGAGCAATCTCGTACCGGGAAGCATGCTACACCATTCAGTGCCTTCCTTCAAGAAGGGATTTGGAGATTACATAATAAAATGCTCCTTCCTTCAAAAGATGGAGTAGATGTTCAATAAAACAGACATATCTATTTATATAAACAGTCACTGGAAACAATATATAAAAGGATCAGTGGAAGTGTGTGATGGAGTTAGCCGTGGTATTTCCGTCGTATGCAACAACTGATTTGCTTTCCATCACATTTTAGCTATGCCTCTTTTAGTCCCATATGTATGTACATCCAAACCTACTCTTTGATTACTGTACAATGCTCATCTCCTGGTACTGTCCACCAACGTCTTGGTAGGTGTGTCTGTTATGTTGCAGCATCAGAGGCACCCAATCCTTAAAGAGCTGTGTGAAAAAGTATGAAATCTACTCTCACAGGATTGCTTCTACATTTGGTGTAAAGTTCAAACTGCTATGGGATTCACAGAAGATCTCAGGAGTTCTCAAGGACATCTACTGCAGTTGTACACTTCCTTGTGCAGTTCTGTCTGTACATGTAGAAATTGCTTCATGCGGAATTGTGATGCAAATATGCATTGGTACATTCAACTTTTAATTTCCTTTCTAGATAGGGAAACTATACTTCCATTATGCCCTGTTCTCTCCCCATTTTCACCCTGAAAACCCATCTACTCATGAGAAGCACATTTGCATGCATTTCTAGGTTGAGCACCCACAAATGAACGTGCTCATGGGCCTTATCTTAATTATGCAGACCGATCTACCGAGGAATGGCCAGAAACTCTACCCCTTTCCCTGTATTTGCAATTATGGATCTTCCACTATTCTGGAAGAATTTTTCCTTTTGCAAATGTATTTTTTGCTCACCTTAGCTGAACTTGTTAGTGCAAAACACTTTTGCCCCCGAGTCACTAAACAATTGTAAACCTACAAGGTACTCGATGCCTTCCTCTCAGGTCATTAGAGACACTGGATCCATTCCTTAACTTTTGTGTGAAAGCATAATTAATTTGGGATGTTTTAGTCTTCTTTTGCTTCCATTGAACTAATTAAACGAACACAATTAAAACCAATGTCCTTAATGACCTGGAGTGAGGTGGTCACCGTGGTACAAATTGAGATTTTCACTTTAATTTGATTATTTTTTTTTTTTTTGCAATTCACAAACATTTCCAGATGTACATCTAGGGCCCGATAGCGATGTTGGACGGACCAGAGTTCGTCCGACATCGTTTGGGAACTGGAACCGAACTACCGCCTGTCGTTGGTTCCAGCCCAGCAAGTAGGATGCCACCGAACCCTGTTCGGTCTCACTGCTATACTTTTTAATGGGAGCATGCATTCTGAATAGAATTCATGCTCTCATTGTAAAGAGCAGCGGTTTATTTCATCCCTGCACCCTGTGGCAGGCACCACGGGGTGCAGGGATCAACTGGGAGGCACCTACGGCTGCCACCTGGAGGCCTCGCACCCATGGGGACCCTGCTGGGGGCCCCAAATTCGGATTCCCACAGCCTTTCTGTGTCGGAAACGCCGTCACAGAAAGACTGTGGGAATCTTCCATCATAATCCATCAGCCGGAAAGAGCCACCCGAGGGATTGATGGAGGATTTCCGAATGGTAGCCGGGCTCTCTGAGCCAGTTAGAGGCCATTTGGAAATTTGGTTTGGATTCCTTTCCGACCGACCCCATCAAAATGGGTCGGTCGTAAAGGAATCTGAACGGGACATTTTGATGCGGTTGGAACACTGAGCCGTTTCTGACCGCATTGAAATCGTCCCCCTAGTGTACTGCAACAGAAACAGGTTTCCAGTTCTACTACTGGGTATGTCATGTGCCATTTTTACCACTTGCCTTTTCCCAAATGAGTAATTGTGCATAGCTTATCATTATGCACTGTTAAAATGGAAATTGTTCTTTTTTTTTTTGTTATATCCACAGGGAAAACATTTCTCCCTACACTCCTACCCAGTTTGGGATACTCCACTGCCCTGACCACCCTGAAAGGTGGATTACTCCAAACCTATGCTGGAGTAAAACTCTGTTCGTTTCCTAGGTGGGAAAGAGTTGAATAGGAATTTGTCAATACTTGAATTTGCAAATTGTGGCCATTTACAAACTGACAAAAAAGCCATGCCGTATTCCTCCAGGTTCGCACACCTTCTATGGGGTTGATTACTGCATAATTCTACACACTTATGGCAGAGAAATATGCCAGAGTAAAACCATTTACACCGGACAGATATCCTTTTGCAGATAGCTGTCAGGCATAAAGTGTGAAATTTACACTTGTAAACAAACTTGATTCCAGCCCAGTTATAACCAAGCTCTAAAGTGTTAAGCTCTAGTACCAATATTGTCAGTGCCTAGCGTTAGACTTAGGACAGCAGCGCTGCTTCTTTTTGTCTACCAGGTCTTCTGGTAAACTTTCTGGTACCCCTTCCTATCCTTTGCTTCTTTGTGAACAAGAAAAAAGTTGTCCCTGAAGAGTTACCAGAAATGCAGATTCTTTACAACTGTCTTTTACATCAGCCAAGTTTTGACTCTTCGTCCCTCAGTGAGGACACGGGCCATTAAGGAGACCATGCTTTACTCCTTTGTTCTTGCTGGACATTGTAGTTTGAGAACTTAGATAGTCTTGTGTTTATATACATCTCTATTTTAAAGTGGGGAATATAAATAGGTTCCACATTTTGTGCTCCTCAAAGTGTGGCATATTGCAGGTCCTCTCACTCAAGGGAGGCTAAATGTAGAGGCATCTTTAGTGCAGGAGTGCCACCTTACAGCATTTTCTACACACAGCATCCACACTGGTCCATAGATAGTCACCAATTAAGACAAAATGCATGTTGCTGCAGGCCCCCACTTTGAAATAGGTTACATTGGTAGACGTTAGATGGGCCGCAAAATGCAAAGAGCGAAACCTATACCTATGTGATTGGGTTATGCTGTGCATCAATTCATATTTAAATCCACTCTGAATAATCATGCTATTGGAATCAAAAGATTGATGTAAACATTATTTATTTTTGATTTTTCTGTATGCAGTTTTTTAAAAAATATATTCAATGATAAAAAAAGATATATCATATTAAAATATCATATGTTGGCAAATGCAAACAGAAGATGAGATCAAAGAAAAAAGACAGGTCCCATGTATTCATTCATCACTCACACCATACATCCAATATCATACTCAAACACACGCACTCACACTTAAAGCGAGCAACATAGTAGTGATATTGGGAATGTGTTAAACATTCGAGTTCCCGTTTATGGCGATTGAATAAGATGAAACAATAATTAGAGGGAACTTTTATCCAAGCGCCTAGTTGGGCTGCAACCTATGAGCACATTCCTGCTGTATACCGCGTCATTAATAAAGATGATCGTTTTATTTTTAAAATCTAACAATAATTTATGTTGCACCACTACCCTGGGTAATGATGCCCCGTATCTTCCTCCTTGCTTCACACACAGAAATATTGTATTACCTGATAGCTGCAACCTTCACTGAGTTGATCAGAAACGTAGGACCGATTAAAGATTACTTGTGCCCTTAAACTATCGGGAGGTTCTGCTTTAACTGCGCCTGTGCAGCTGGCCTCATGCCATTAAAGGATGTACCGTATGCACTAATCTAAAGACCAGGCGTTTTGATTGCATACATATTTTTCCACATGCTTGTCGACTCCATGTGGCTTGAATAATTCTCGATTATTGTCTATGAAGTGCATATTCTGGTTTGTATGAATACACAGCTCACTTTCTATTCCTTTGTGGGCAATATTTTTTAAATGTGGGATTTGTTAAATGCTGCCTAAATCAACAAATATGGTAACAGAGCGAGGGCAATCTCGGATGAATAAAATCTGTAAAAGTTTAACATTTTTTAGTTAACCTAACTTCAAATTACAGGGTGATCGCAGACTTAGTAATTTTTTCCCGTTGGAATGCACAGGGCTTGTATTGTTCACCCAGCATCTACTTTCATTGTTATTCTTGTCAACTCTTGTATTATTACTGCTGTGCGAGCCATAAGCAGTGCCCATTGAATTGACACCACAGAAAACGGAGATCTATAATTTGACAACTCAGCTAGATTGATCGTTTTCTTAACTGTAGTTTAATTTCTATAAGAAACAGCAACGTATTTTATTCAGAAATAATTTGTAAATGTTAGTTGTGTGGAATAGGTGGAGGCAAAAGCAAGGGTTTAGCTTCAGTGGCATTTAATGTTATCTGTAAGGAAACTTTCAAATCTCAGAAATGTACTGCTTTTGGTAAAACACAGGTGACTTGTGTTGGTTTCCAGGCCTAACATTTTGTCCAGAGCCATGAGCAAATGATGGTGCACACATGATGATGGCAGTAGGGGTCAATGGACTAATACAGCTCTAATTGAATTCTTTGTTTCTTTTTCAGTTCTTGATTGCATTGTAAATGCAATCTAGGTGCTCATACTATTTGTATGGCTCCCTAAAAGTAGATTTTTGGGGGATCGAACTCTAAAAAGGCACCCAAATATGTGCTGATTACCCACTACCTCAAACGCAAACTGCATTGTTTATGAGCATTTAACGTGTGCAATAATAGTCTGCAATGGGGTAGAGATGGCTCTGAAGCTTGTTCGGTGTCCAGTTTTAGTAGCCTACCAATCCTTGTCTCTGATTTTGGTGAGATTCGAAGGGAAAAAGTAGAGTGCAGAATGTCTGCCTCCCAAGTATTCTTCTACCTCCTACACATCTCAGGACTTGGAGATAAATGTATTTAGAACCAACGATCTAGGGGTAGATCGCAGATGTTTCCAATTGAGCCTTTGTGAACAGTTAAGAAAAGATGTACATGCTTCCACACTTAATTGCGTGGGAGTCTATTTCAAATCTTCTTTGTGCTGGTCTGTTAAATCTCCTCCACGACCAATCTCTCTGGGCATCACCGCTCTCGAGCCTTACTGTAATCGAACCACATTTGCAGGGAAAAACTCAAATTGGCAATAGGATCTTGAGTAAATGCTTGTTCTCTTTTAATCATTGCAGTACTGTGTGACACAAAGACGGAGGACCGTGAAAATATAAAATTCTTATTGGATGCATCATAAGGCCATAGCAACGAAAGGGCCCTCAAAGAAGGGGGGCGTAGCAAAAATTAACACGAAGGTTGATACCACCTTTTTTAACCATCTTGACCAAACACTGAAGATTGATGCCACCTTTTTTAACCATCTTGACCAAACACTGAAGATTGATACCACCTTTTTTAACCATCTTGACCAAACACTAAAAACAATCACATGGTTGTCTTGACATACTGTGTTGGCCTTTAAAAGTCAGAAACGGATAACCGTTTTTCTGGCAAAGAATTGAATTTTCGCTCTTGAAAGCTTGATAGAGCAACCCTACTCCTTTTCATATTAGATCGGTCCTTGATATGACCCAGGAAACACTGAGCGCATGGGAGTATACTGAAACTCCTTGGACGAAAGATCTTCCTGTAGCCATGTGTACTAAGATAGCAGGTCCTTGTATGAGCCTTCCTGCGCCAAATATATTTTTAATGGGTGCGTGCCCAGCAACTTCCCAAGCAAAATGTTTGACACAAAGCATGACAGAACAAGCATCAATTAAACAGAAAAGCTGAAAGCCAATGCCAGAACTACTGGCTTTGCCAATGCTCGTTAATAGTGGTGTCTCGTCTTGCAGAGGAGAAGGTCACTTGAGTTGCTTTTTACCTGAAATTTAATTTCGACAAATGCAGTAGTTCTAGTTTTAAATTAGAAAAATAGCTGATGCAATTATGCATTACTCTACTAGAGATGTTAAAAAGTGCACACAGGAAATCAGTTGAAAAATTATTGCAAACCTACGTCTCTGAAAGATTGTTATAGCATGGAAACTCAGTGTATGAATGTGTTGCCCCTCCGACCATGTTTGCTTATGCTATCATAACATGCATACAATTTACTTCATCCCTCACTTTAGAATGTTGTGTAAACATGTGAGTGTTTGAAGACTTTTATTTTAGGCTCATCTTTTACTTTCAGAAGGTCAGTATGGACAGTACAAACCTGAAACCATTCAAGAGGTCCCATTTCTATGCAACACAGCACTCCATCAACTCAAATGATATCTCCCAATTTCCAACAAACAATCAAAGCTTAATATGTAGTGCTGGTGGGTGGTGGTCATATTTGCGGCGTGGATTTATTTTTCACCATTCGACGTTGATCATGAGCTAGAGAAAGAGAGGTAAAAAATTGGGCAAGAAGGCTGAGAACTTGGGAAAATATAACAAATGTAAAAAGCAGCGATGGAAAAAGAACTGCAGAAGTCCGATAAAGAGACACAGTGTATGGTGGTGAAAGAAAGAGGCATGAGGTATAATCAATACTAGGCAGGCTAGACATTTGGCAGTCCTGGCCTTCTGCAGCACTCATGGTGTGCTCATATGAAAAACCTTGGACCTCTGCACTTACTTTCTTTATCACTGCTTATATAATGGGCACAATACAGTAAGAAATTATTAAGTACAAATCAACCAATACATCAATAGGATATGAGAACATTGATAATCTCACATATCATAAATACCATCTTCAATGCTGAATGCACAGGATTCAACCCTGCTCCCCCTCAGTTTTCCATATCCTGGGGACAGTGGCTGAATCACATATATTGCTGCTTCTGACTTCCCCTGGCTGACTGATGGCATCCTCTTGCAGAAGCTATGTCTGACCAGGGAGGTTTAATTTGTGTTCGGTCATCCTTTGAATTGGTTTCCTGTCCTGTTCCATTGGTTATGGGTAGCTCTTAGCTGGCAGTGAGTTGTCCGATCTGTAACTCCTATTTTATGAGAGGAGAGTGCATAGACATTCATCGTGGATTGAGTTGGGTTTGCATATGTTACATGATCTTGTCTGTGAGTTGTGAAGAAAGTCTTTAAAAGACTCTTTATTCAGAGGTATTGCTACTTGGATGTGTCTTTCTGCTCCGGGACAGTAAAAGGGTTAAAGTATGGCACATTCTGTTTCTTTCTTCTGAAAAGTGGTCAGGTGCGTTCACGGTTGATCATTTCTAAACTGCCTGAGGATGTAAGAAATTTGGGACATTATTAGTGACCCTCACACATGTAGGTGCACCCTTCAGATGTTCTTTCAATACCTTGGCAATGCGTCACAAGATCTCCGTTGACTAAACGTAAATTTCTTCTGCATGGAAAAAGGAATGTGAGGCCTCAGTCTTCTACCTGCTTACTACAGAACGCATACTTGTGAGAAGTAAATGATTTTGAAATCCATATTTCTGGAAACTATACTGATTGGGATGGAAACTTGTCATCGGAGGCACAACACCCATACGTGTTCTTCAAACGAACAGTTCAATAAAGATGGAAACATCATAGATCGCTGTGCCAACAACAGTAAACCTGATCTGCTTTTGGAAATTGACCTGCTGTGCAGCAGAAGAAGATTTCGTTTTAGAGTCTACAGAGCGTGTGGATGTGATTTAAAAAGCAGGATGTTATGTGACATTACTTTAAGAATGATATCCAAAGATAAGCCAAATATAATTTTAAGAAAAATGCATTTAAAAGCACATTATTTGGCATCTACCTCCGTTTCATATTAAAAGCCTGTTGACTGTTGTCAACAATTCCGACGTACTAATCGGAAATCATTCTCTTAAACTAAATTACCCATTGTTTTCGATACTTTACAAAATATGTAATTTTCATGGGCATCCACGAACCATCCCTGATTGAAAAGTAGAGAACTCCTAGTTTTTTTCCAATTGGAAACTATTTGTTTCTCAGCTAGAGGGTCTTGCGTAGTTGTATCTTCTTTTTTACTGAAATTGCTGCAATACTTTAGGGAGTTCGTGAATCCATTTCAGTGGCTCATTTGTCTTGAGCACATGAATAATTGCAAACCGGCCCAGAGAGGAGGGTGAACTGGTGCGTGTCTGGGCCCTCCTAACGAGTCTCATAGATGGATGGTTTGTGTGAAAAACACCTTTTGCAGGATGGGCCTCGGCTGTCTCTTTGACAGTCCTGGAAGCAGTGCCTAATTTGAGACGGTAGTTTCCAGTGCTCAACACCCGCACTTGTGACAATATCTGCCACAAGGTGGCGCTGTCTGGCTAATTTAGACATGACCTCACCAGCGGTTAATTAGTAATTCAATTTACCTTTAAATGACTATTACCTGCTGCCCTAGTCATTTTTATAGCTTTGGAGACCTGAAATACTCGTAATTGTCACACTTGTAGCAGTGTGATGGTTAGTAGTTCTGTTTGTACTATCATTGTCAGCATAACAGGGGCAATGTGTGGTGCAAACTGCAGTGCCCTCCTGAGGAGAGCCCTGGCACTTATGTTACTTGCAAATTAAGCACTGTCTGGAAACATTGGCTGTATATCTAAAGCGATACTTACAGGGGCATACAGATCATTTATAGAGGAAACAAGACTCGAGAAACTACTGGATATGCCATCTGTTACTAAATATATTCACATTTTTGTATCTACAGGCCTAGAGCCAGAACACAGATTTTATCTCAATAGACTGCGATTGACTACAGTTAATTTTCCCATGGAATGCACCTGGTATGCTTCTCTCTCAAAGGGGGGAGCTAATGTAGTTGCAAAATGTATCTTCTGTTGAGATTTGTACTGCTGCCCTTAACTATATTGTTACTGCAATCAAATTAAGAAGACACTATGCCCTTTAACCCCTGGGTAGACAATAACCATGCATTCAAGTATTACTGTTAGTTAATTAGTCATTTTGTATTTTTAACTAAATTGGTATGGTTTATGGTGATGCTGGTTTGTTTTTATTGTATTAATTACAGAAGTGCAGAATGGTTATACTTTGTGCTTTTGTGGTCATATGCATTGGCCGAATAAAGATATTCTGACTGAGTCTCGAAGTCTCCTTCCACTGCCCTTGCTGTTCTTCAGTGTCTCCACCTGGAATTCTTGAGCCTCCATACCCACGTCTCCAATCATTACTGCTTACTCCCCCATGTGACTTTTCCAACAACCTCTCTTTCCTCGACAATATCTCTGTGTTTTTTCTTCTTACCTATTTGATTTCATTGCATTTACAACCTTCACTTATTCTCGTGGACATTGATTAGGTTAGCACCTGGTACCCCTGTACTGCCATTACTACACAGAAGTCTCAAGACTGAAGAAGGCAGCGGCAGGAACAGAAAGTTAATAAGGTTTTAAGGGCTATGCACTCTTCCAGTAGTTTCTACTTCTTGAATTGAACCAAACCCTCAGCAGCAGACAGGAGGCTATTTAGTATTGACTGCCTATAGGTGGCGCGCAAGGGCAACCGTGCAATGTCATTGGGTTCAAAAGGTGCGACTGGTATTTCACAGCAGCCGTTCCTAGCCAGGGCTTTAGGGGAGCCAGGTCTAAGGTCTTGTAGCAATTAAAAACTTGCATTGAACTGGGTCGCTATTGGGTCCTATAATAATGTCCTTAATTTTACAGACAAAACCACATCAGTTTCTGAAAAATTTATATAAAAAACATTAAGGGAATCATGTCCGTGCACTTGGCATCTATAAGCACTCCAAATCTGGCAAGGTTGCGTCCAGTTTTGCTAACTTGCCCTTCTTCTGGTGAAGCACGCACTCTCCTGCAGATGCAAGGAGGGATCTCCCTACACCACCCCACCCCCTGCAGATGCAACCTTTACCACGGTCCTTTTTAGGTCTCGCTGAGTCGGCACATGCGCTGCCCGGAGAGACTTTAGTAAGGGCTTTAAAAAATTCTACAGTCGGCCACAGCTTGCAATGCATGTGCGCGGGCGCGCGCTTCAGCAGAGGCGCCATATGGCGTGATTACTGCTGCGCGCGCACCACTCGCGCACATGCACTGCAAGCTGTGGCCGGCGGTAGCATATTTATTTATTTTTTTTTTTAAACCGTTTATTACAGAATCCAAAAAATATACAAAGATGGGCCTACAACCTTCAGGCCGGCCGCTAGCAAGCAGAAGGAGCATGTGATACAGACAATAGCACGCATGCTGCGGCAGAGGGAAATTCACAGGAGTTGGAAGAAGCGTTGGCAGCCACACCATCCGGACCCCACATAACGGTCTCTTTTTAATATAAATAACAACAAAAAACAAATCCACAAGGCAACCCACAATCGGAAACAGCAGCATGTGCTCCCCGAGGAGGGGGACCCCACCAGTCCATAGGAGCATCGAGGGGGGGAAAAGGTCAGGACGGGGACTAAGTAGACTCATTGCCCAGAACCGGGAAGACAAACTGGCTAAGGAGACGGGGCCGGTGACGGATCGGGCAATAACGGCGGGGTACAGATTCCCCCACGGTAGGCGTTCCAGGGGCCCCATACTTTCACCCATGTCCCAGGCTTACCTCTCGCAACATACACCACCTTTTCCCGAAACATGCACCAATCCATGTTATCCTTCCACGCCGAGACAGTCGGCGACCTCTGGGAGCCCCACAGTTGAGCAATGTCACGTTTGGCCACCATATATCCCAGAGTCGCCCACCACGTCTGCGGCACCGAGTAGTCGGTTGGCTCCCACACATTCAGAAGACATCTCCTCGCCTCGGGCAGCAGCGGCACACGCGTACCTACCCGCAAAACCTCATGCACACCACGCCAGAATCGCGCCACATCCGGGCATTCCCACAAAATATGGAGAAAGGTCCCCAAAGAGCCACACCCACGCTTACACAACCCGTCCACAGCATAGCCCATACGCATCAGCCTCGGCCCCGTAACATAGACCCTATGGAGTATCTTGAGCTGGACGAAGCGAAGGCGGGCCGGTATGGCCACCTCTTTCGGGGAGGCCACCGCAGACACCCAGTCCTCGTCATCCAGCTCCAGTCCATCGGCAACCCATGCCTCACGAAGGCTAGTCAGCAGTCCCGAACGGTCATTGATAAGTTTTTTATAAATTAATGAAATCGTGCCGTCCGGTACATGCCCATCCAGCACTCTATCTTCCAGAGGGGAGTACTCCGGGATGGAGGCGACGTCCGGAAAGACGGAGCACAACGCATGACGAATCTGCAGATATCAAATACTCCCTGTCCTGCAGCTGGAATTCTGTCTGCAGCACATCGAACGTCTTGAATCCCCCCCTCGTCCAGAGATCGCCCACCCTGCTGATGCCTATCATGTCCCACTTCTCAAAGCCCTTCGAGGTCCACAGGGAGCCCAGCCGCTCAGATGCGTATAGTGGCGTCGCCCGGGTCAAGCGGTCCCTCCACCCCATCGCCACGTTAGCCACGTGCCACACTCGTACCATGACCCGCGTGGGGCCCGTCAGACGTGCGTCGAGCGAGCTAGAGTAAAGCGCCCGATTATAATCACCACCCGGCAGTAACATCTTATCCATTTCAAAGGCAGGGTTTAGAGCGGGCCCGTACAGGCCGTGATTGATCGCAGCCAGCTGGGAGGCCCAATAATATCGCTTGATATCCGGGAAGGCGACCCCCCCGTCATACCACGGGAGCGTCAGCTTCGCCAGGGCGATACGCGGTCTACCCTCCCAAAACAGTCGGCGCTGCAGACTCTCCACCTCGCGAAAGTAGCATGCCGGGACAACGTCCATTGTGTTCTGTAAAGCGTACAGGAAACGTGGCAGCGACATCATCTTAAACAATGCCGCCCGGCCGAGCGGCAAGCGCCTCCAACGCGCGACGTCCTCCTTCAGGTGCTGGAGGGGGGGAAGCAAATTCTGACTATATCGGGCCTCCGCGTCCAGGGTAATGAAGACACCCAGGTACCTAAATCCCCGCGGGGCGATCTGGATAGGACAACCCCGCGGAAGGATAGGATCCTCCCCAGAGAGAACATACACACACGATTTAGCCCAGTTGATGACAATGCCGGAGTTGAGGCCAAATGAGCGCAATACATCAACCAGTACTATCAGTGATTTACGTGGGGAAGCCAGGTACAGAAGAATATCGTCAGCGTATAGAGATACGCGGTCCTCATACTCAGGGGTCCAACGGAGATCACGGATAGAAGGTTCCCACCGCAGCCACGCCGCCAGGGGCTCCAAGGCAAGCGCGAAAAGGAGCGGTGATAACGGGCAGCCCTGCCGCGTGCCCCTGCCCAGCTCGAACGGAGCCGACACTCTACCGTTCACAACCACCTGTGCCAGCGGTCCAGAGTACAACAATTTTACCCAACCGATGAATCCTGGGCCAAACCCAAACTTCGCGAGTGTCGCCCAAATATATGGCCACTCAAGTGTGTCAAACGCCATAGTGGCGTCCAAGGACGCCAAAATGGCCGGCTCCCGTATGAACGGGACACGTGCGAGCACCCCATGCAAGCGCCGACGGTTAAGCGCAGTGTTGAGATGAGGGATAAAGCCAGACTGATCCTGGTGAATCAAGTCGCACACCACGCCAACCAGCCGAGTAGCCAACACCTTGGCGAGAATTTTGGGCTCCGCATTCAACAGCGAAATAGGCCGATAGGATGTGACCCGGTCCCGCGGCCTCCCCTCCTTATGAATAACCACAATAGTAGCCAGACGCTGGTCTAGCGGGAGGGAACCCGCCGAGTGGGCCGCGAGGAACATAGCACGGAGATGCGGCGCCAGCGTATCCGGTCGCAGCTTGTACAACTCGATGGGAAGACCATTAGGACCCATGGCCTTGCCGGAAGCGACCGAACGTATGGCGAGGGCAATTTCCTCAGATGTTGGGGCGGCGTCCAACGACACTCTGTCCTCCTCCGAAAGGGAAGGCAGCACGATATCTCTGAGCAGGGCATGGGAATCCTCTTCCGAGCGGGAGGACACCGGGGAATACACCCCACGGAAATATTCTGCAAAGCAGTCAACAATTTCTTCCGGTTCAGTGACACACACACCATCCTGTTTCTCAATCGTTGGAACAACTCGACTCGCTCTCTCCTTTTTGTCCAGACACGCAATCAATTTACCAGCCTTATCACCCACATCATACAGTCTCCCCTGTTGCTCTCTACTGAGGCCCCTGGCCGCCTCCGTGACGAGGGCCTTATAGGCCGCTTGCTTGAGTCGGAGAACATGTAATTTGTCATCCGTCACCCCACATTCTAGATCACCCTCCAACTCGGTTATCTCAGTTTCAACACGGGTCACCTCCTCCCGCTCGCGCCTCCGGGAATGGGAAATAAGGGACAGGGCCTCCCCCCGGAGTACCGTCTTGAACGCCTCCCACAGATAGACCGCCGATGACACAGACCCCACATTATCGTCAAAGTATCGCTTAAGGGATTTAACCAACTCTGCGCGAATGGTGGGGTCACGCAGGTACCAGGGATTAATCGGGACCACCCTACCCTCTCCCCTCGGGAGAATATCAAAGTGCAACAAGAGCGGGGAGTGGTCTTAAATACCCCGCGCCAAATGGCGCACCTCCCCTATCCTCCCCGCATGCGCCGCCGGCACCAGGACATAATCTAGCCTTGAGAGACTACCATGGGCCCCAGAATGAAAGGTGTACTGTAGCTGCGTGGGATGTTTCAAACGCCAACAATCCACCAGCCCCAAGGTATCCAAGAGGCCAGACAACCACGCTTGGGCACGGGGGAGATCCCTAGGGGGGTGACGATCCTCCGTTCCGGAAACCACAGCGTTAAAATCCCCCCCAACCACTAGAATCCCCTCCGGAAGGCCAAGGAGGAGGCGTCCCAGATCCGCAAAGGTGGTCGTCTGCAACCCTGGCGGGACATAGACAGACACAAAAACGACCACTCTGCCCTCCATTCTACCCACCAGAACCGTGTAACGTCCCCTGTCATCATGGAGCACCTCATCAATTTCCAACGGGAGCGAGTTCTTGGCCATGATGCCCACACCCCTTGAACCAGACGTGAAGCCCGAATGGGCCACAAGGCGGTAGCCCCGTCGATTCATAGCACAAAAGGAGTTGCCAATGAGGTGTGTCTCCTGCAGAAAAACTATATCGGGTGAAATTCGTTTCAGGAACTGCAGGACCACACCTCGTTTTATCCTGTCACCCAGTCCATTAACATTCCAGGACAAAAGACTCGGTCCCCTACCCCCCATCATACACGAAAGCAATCACTCGTCCCCCAGAGAGCACTTTAGAAATAGCACAACGATACTTTTGCCTTGTGGTGTAAACGAACAACGCCCCACCCCAACCCAACCGCCCCAACAAAACACCCCCTCCCTGCACCCCTGCATGAGCCCAGACAGCCCCCCCCAACTTGCAGTGTGCCTGTCGCCCCTATATAATGAAACTAGCTAGACCCCCTAGAGGAGGAAAGAGTACCCCTTCTAGACCCCGCACCACCTCCAAAGGAGGGAAAAACGAATACAGAAGAACGAAAGACCCTAAGCTTGGCCGAGAGTGGCATCATATCCGTCCAGAGTGAGGCCCAGTATCAACACCTCAGGCCCGGTCCAGTGGCCCGTCTCCTCCCGCCGCCCCCCCCGCCATCCCGATCACGACCCCCAGACAGAGTGTCCAGCCAGTCCCCGGCCGCTTCAGGACAATCAAAAAAGTGCGTGCGACCATCCACCTCTATCCGCAGCCTGGCCGGGAAGAGCATGGCGCATTTTAAGTTCATGTCCCGAAGCCGCCGCTTGACGCCCAGGAAACTCAGTCTCTGCTTCTGGACCGCTTGGGTGAAGTCAGGATAAAAGTTCACCCCCATGTTCTCCAGCTTAATCGGCCCTTGCAGTCTGGAGGCTTGCAGAATCGCGTCCCTGTCCTGAAAGTTAAAAATACGGGCAATGAGAGGCCGCGGAGGGGCTCCGACCTTCGGCTTTCCCCCGGGAACTCTATGAGCCCTCTCCACGGCAAAGAATTTACTCAGTCCCCGAGGCTGGAGATGGGTAGTGATCAGGTCCTCCACAAAGAGATCCGCCGCCGCCTCCTCCCGTCCCTCGGGTACTCCGATGATGCGGATGTTATTCCTCCGGGCCCGACTCTCGGAGTCCTCCAGGCGCCGATCCATGAGCGCACTCGCCTGACGAAGTCGGTGCACCTCCGTTTGGAGGGCCGCCACCTCAGTCGTGAGGCCCGACGCGGTGTGGGCCAAAGAGTCGACCCGGTCGTTGGTCTTGGAGAGATCAGCCCTCACCAGGTTGACATCAACGAGGACCGCGTCGATTTTATGGGCTAAAGTGTCAAACCGCTGGCCCACCGAGGCCTTCATCTCAGCAATGGCGCCCATGACGTCTTGCAGAGTCAGCTCTGTGGGCAAATCCGGGGCATCCGGGGGGCACTCAGAGGACTTGTGCGGTCCACCGGGAGATCCCTTCGGGAGGGTGTAGCGGTCCATGATGTTGGCCTGATGTGCAGCGCCACGCCGGGTCGACTTGGCCTTCAACCGATCGCCATCTTGTTTCGTGGCCATCGTCGCGGGTCTCACACCCTCACCAGCCACGCAGTAAAAGGCAAGCAATCAAGGCCACGGGCTCCGGGGGGTCACCCCAGGACGGCGGAGCGGGCCACAGCAGGCAGGCAGGCTGGGTCACCCAGCGAGGCCACCCCAACACAAAGAGCGCCGCGATCTCACTTGCAAAGACGGCAAGGGGGCGCGAAAGTGAAAGCGAAAGTGCGGGGTACGCGACTCGCCAGGCCCAGCCCGCCGTTGTTGTTCACTTTGCCACCGGATCGCCCCCAAACGCGAGTCCAGGGTCAGGAGCGCAGCAGGCCGCAAACTTCAATCGGTGCTCACTCCGGCACCCGAGGTCCGATTCGAAAACAGGAAACGGGTACCACCTCGGCTCAGGCTCACCGACACAGTCCCCTCAACCGATGCAGGATGAAGACAGGATAAACGTAGGAGGTCGCGGAGGTCCTCGGGAGCCTCGCACCTACGCGGCCATCTTGGTTGCGCGCTAGGCTCCTCCCCCGGCGGTAGCATTTTTAGCTTGCTAATCATGGCACCAGTGCTTTACTTTTAACATTAAAAGTAAAGTGCCGGTGCCGCGATTATAGCAAAAGTAAAGAAATAGAAACAAACATCTATTTCTTTACTTTTGCTATAATCACGGCACCCGCGCTTTACTTCTAATGTTAAAAGTAAAGCGCCGGTGCCGCGATTTATAAAGAAAAAAAGCATTGGCATAGAGAATAGGTCTCGCCTTTGGGACCTTTTTAAGTGTTTAGCCATGCAACAGTTGCATAACTAAATACTTAGAAGGTCCAAAAGGCGAGACCTATTGGCTATGCCAATGCTTGTTTTTAATGTGCTCAGGCAGAAAGTAAAGCAAAAGACACACAATTGACTGGACGGAATGCAGAACAAATCAAAACATTCACCCCCAGTCAAGAGATCTGGGTTAAATCCATCATTATTTTGCTCACCATGCCACCCCAGTTTAGACCTGGCCATATGCAAATCAGTCTTGACCCTGTGCCTCATGGGAACAGTCCAGCCCGAACTGCCAAGCCAGGTCCTCCCTGGACCGGAAACAAGCATGTTTTGATTTGTTCTGCATTCCGTCCATCAATTGTGTGTCTTTTGCTTTCTCGCCCTAAGTGTGCCGGGCATGCCCAGACGTGAGTCCCGGGCTCACTGTTCCACTGGAATCAAGCTATCCTGGCTGAAGAGGGGTGAAACCCAGAAACCGGTCCTAGGATGCTTGTTTCCAATCCAGGGAGGACCTGGCTTGGCAGTTTGGGTTGGACTGTTCCCATGAGGCACAGGGTCAAGACGAATTTGCATATTGCCATGTCTAAACTGGGGAGGCATGGTGAGCAAAAGAATGATGGATTTAACCCAGATCTCTTGACTGGGGGTGAATGTATTGATTTGTTCTGCATTCCGTCCATCAATTGTGTGTCTTTTGCAGGCAGAAAGTAAAAGCATAAGTAAAAGAATGCACAGAGAGCTGGTCAGAGTTGTTCGTAAACATCCCGTTCCCTCCGCCTGGGAGGCCCTCCTGAAAGAGGCGAAGTCTACGTTTGCCATGGACGTGCCAGTCTGATTAACTTTTTTCCTCAACACTCTATGCCCTGCATTGCACAGCTCCCCCTCCACCCTCATAGCGATCCCAAGCTCCCTACAGCACAATGACCCCCCCGCCTACTCATACAAGTTTCAACTGCCCTATTCCATCGTACATAATCTTCTAGGCAATACTTCCGTTTATCCACTGATCTCCAATTGCTACACATGCACTTTGCCCCTCTCCCCCACTTCCTTACCCCCCACTTCCTTACCCCCCACTTCCCTTCCCCCCACTTCCCTTTATTGACTCGACCCTCCATCCCTTTTCTAAAAGTTTACTCAGCTGCTAACTACTGTATGCTTTACTATGCATTGTGGTTGACACAGCTATGCAAATGTTTCAATATTTCATGCCCCTGTTTTGTTAAATCTGGCAGCTGTATTGTTTGGTGTTCTTCAATTTTTAATACAATTTATTAAAAAAAAGTGATCCACATCAGCAATTTAATTCCTGTATGTAATTCACATGTTTTACTTGATCTTCCATTTCCCAAGAATGTTTGTCTTGGATGTGTTTCTGTAGGTTTTTTATGAAGCATTTTGCTCTTATGTAATGCATACTTTGAATTGAGTCACTTCCAAGTGTTTATAATGGTCTACAGTTGAGACTTCTGGAGTTGAGGCTGACCGCAGTTTGAGCTTCTCACTAGTGCTGTCACTAGGTCAAACAGGTCTTCAGAAAGCATGGTTATTCCATCCATGACCTCTGTCAGGGTGCACGGATCAGTGGTCCTGTGCACCAGTTGCAACTGTGATACTAAGTACATGTGTGCGAAGGAGATAGATAGTGGTCAAAATATTGACACGGCAAGAATATATATTGCTTACTTGAGAGTGGGCGTATTGAGTGGGTGTGCTGAATGAAGGAGATGTGGAGAAGTACATATAGCGGAGAGTGAAAAGACGGAGCTGGAGAGGGGCAGGGTTGGAGGGAAATGTAAAATAAATAAATAAAACATACCTTATCGCCGCTGCGTCTCTCCTCTGCGTCAGGACTCGGCCAGAACAGGAACCAGGATGCACCCAGGCTTCCCTGACCAAACACCATGCTGCAATGCAGTGTCGTGATTGGTCTGACCACCGTGGTTCAGTGCTCAGCCAGGGAATGGGGGCCTGGGTATATTCTCCACGCATTCTGCATTACAGCCCCCCGCGGAGAATATGCCCAGGCCCCCAGCATGCAAAGTGCACATGACTGTGTGGCCGGCCCGGGAGGGCCAGCCTAGTAGTCATGCCTACTTGAGTGGGCCAACCACTGCCCTGCTTTCAGACCAGAGCAGCCCCACCAGCAAAGCAGCAGGAACAAATAAAATGATCATAACATTGTTATCATTTTACTTTTACTTTAGTTACACACCTTAAAAGCAGTGGGCCGACACTCCTCCACCTTAGCGGAGGAGCCGCCACTGCTGAAGAGTAGAGAAATATGAGGTGTCAGATATGCAGATGGAGGATTTCAGAAATAAGTAAAGAGGAAAAAAGGCACAAGTCTCTAACATAAACTGCAGAGGAATGAGGTGTGAGAGAAGAATGGTAGAGTTTGAGACACTCTGAAGCCCACTGCCACTTCTACAAACCTCAGTAACGTCTAATTCACATTCAAATAATTTCAAAATTGAAACAAATCATTGTTGTTAGTCATTTATCTAATACAGCGAACAGGGCCGGACTGGCTGTAGCGGGCACCGGGCAATCCCCCAGTAGGCCGCATGGGTGGGGGCCGGTTTTGGGACCCTGCGGGCCGTTTTTGTTACAGGGCTGTTTTTGCAGCATAGCTGCAAAATCGGCCCTGTACCAAAATTGGCCGAAAACCGGCCCTGGCAAAGAGCTTGGCGGCACCCCCAAGCCCCGGGGGGCCGGCCGAGCACTTTCCCAGGGCCGGTTTTGGTTCCCAGTCCGGCCCGGATGGCGAACAACCATTGACAAAGCCCATAGTCCTGACTTCCTTTAGGTGTATGTTGGTTGTTGTGTTGTATATCTGAAGGCAAATGGCCCCAGACCTGGCTCTAAGTTATATATGTGCGAAACCGGAAATTATTGTTAGGACAGGAGTAAAACTGTGTTTGAGCTGTGGAACTATTATTTGAGGATTAGACTTATTTATGATGTAGCTTACTGTGCATTAATATACTCTAATTCTGTCAATGTGCTGCCCCATGATATTAGCTGTATATGACCTGTTGCGTATTACCTTTGCCTTAATAAAATGGCCACGCCCTTCATTACATAGACCACACCTCTTTAAGCAGTATTGGCCGGCATGACTTGCGGGGGGGGGGGCGTGAGGCTTAGCAATGAAGAAAAAATATATATATATATATTACACACTTACCTTGGCGCCAGGTCCCGAGTCGCTGCTCCTTGCTCCTGCTCTCCTCGTGGGGCAGGAAGCCAGGAACAACCACGCTCCCCTGACCAATCACAAAGCTGCATTGCAGCGTTGTAATTGTTTTGAGCATCCTTTTTTGATGCTCAACCAGGAAATGGGGGCCTGGCCTTGTTCTCATGCAGGCTGTAATGCAGCCTGCATGGAGAACGGGGAAAGTGCTCATGACTGAGCCAGAGGGCCGACAAAACAGTCACTGCGCACTTAGGAGAGGGCAAACCTCTCCTCCCCTGCCCGCTCTGAGAGCAGGGCAGCCCCACCCGCCCGACCACCCGCAAAGGAAACATAAAATGATAATAAGTTAGTTATTTATCATTTTATATTTCCGTTCCTTTCCACTGCTCGAAAGCTGTGGGGCGATGCTCCTCCGCCCTAGCGGAGGAGCGGCCACTTCTGACGGATGCCCGATTTTTCATCCCACTTATGGTGTATACCGACCCCTCTTATCTTAGCATTTTCAGTTGGCTCCAGCAGCTTTCTTCAGTTAAATCGATACAGTGGTGTGTTTTCAAATGCGCACGCTCTGTAGGGCGCTCTGTGCTTTTCAGAGCCAGACTTTTACAATGAAGCCAAGCATTGTTAAACCTTTCTGTAGCGAGCAATGTAGCAGCATGCTGTTGGTAGACCACAGGGTTTCCCCGCCATGCCTCTGTGGAAACAAGTGTCCGCGCACTGGCGCCATGCAGGCAAGCCTGGGGTCGCGAGATATGTCAAGCGGTTTCTGAAGCAGAGTGCATAAAGTAATCAACTTTTAATCAGCCTTGAGCGGTTTTCAGACCCACCGGCACCAGGGTCACCACGAATATCTCTCTCCATTTTATATTCAGGCAAGGAAATTTGAAAACTCTTTTCATCCTGGCAAATATTCTTGCAATGATTTGTCATGTCACTGTGAACTTTTGGTTGGGAAAGGATCCAGGCTTTATTCTGTACGAGGAATAATAATTGTCTGGTTTGCTTTGCTGGGTGGTCTGACTGTTTTTAAAGCAGAGTAAGTTCAAAGGGTGAAAAATAGCAAACCTTGGCTTCTGGATTTAGAAGATGGGGGGCAATGAGTTTTTGGGGGGTATTTTATGAGGGTACTTTTCAGTAGTTTTAACAGTCTTCCTTAACCATAATTATGAAGGTCTTTTCAGAGGTGGCTAACTGGTCTCATGTTTGTGTCAGGCAATCACTCGAAAGTTTTGCCTGGAAATGTGATCATCCTTGTGTTGCAAAAGTCAGTGCTGCGGCTTCCACACTCAATGCATTGAAATTAGTTTCCCTATAGGTAGTGATGTAACACAAAATGATGATAGGGCTCCCCTGCAGAATGTGATGAGGGGCCCATGAGTCTCTCATATCTTACAGGCATGCCTTGATCTTGAGCTGAATAGGACCACTTTGTATTTTTGAGAGGCCCCTGTAGGGTTGGGGGCCCCACTGCGCTGTTGCGGCCTTCGTTACGCCCCTGCCTATAGGGCTAAGTTTCTTTGTAGTCCTTGTTAAATGTCATTTTTTTGTGTTTTATACTTCTCTGCCTAGTATTTGAATAATGTTTTTGCAAATTGAAATTACATGCACAATGCTATATATTTTAAAAACAATTGAGGACTCCTAATGTCAATATAGAAGCTTAGGAAAGTAAAACTCAGTTAAAAAAAAAAAATAAATATATATATATATATATATATATATATATGACTAGACTATCTCTGAAAATAGTCTGTTAATCACAGTGCTTAATTGGTGCGTGTGGTTCTCAAGGCACCTCATTTAAATGGAGTAGGGCTCATTTTTCATCACCGTCTTTGACTCGGAGCAACACTAGGAAAAGCTGAAGAGAGAGAGAGGAACCTAGGAAAACAGTGACAAAAGTAGAAAGCAGGGATGAAAAAGAGCCTCCAGAAAGTGAAATAAGAGACGTAAAGTTCGTGGATAAAAGAAGTATGAAGTGGAATCAAAGCAAGATTAGGTAGAACGGACGACAGACTTGAAAGAAATTTAGGACCACCCTTATTTATGTTAAAAAAGGTACGCGCTGATTAAGCATTTGAATAAATATAACATTCAGTTCCCAAACATTAAATCTATCAGATCTGATTAATCTAAACATTCTGGTCACTCTCTGAGCGGATCATATTGCCTTCACTAGTGTTTCAGTATAGATGATGTTTACAGGTAAATGGGCGGCCCCACAAAGTCTTCTTACCCTAATGCGTTTGTAATCTGAGCACCAGTTTAAGGCAAATCTCTCATCATCTGGCATGATGAAATGCAAAGTCACAGCATCAGGGGCCCACCTATCCCCTCAACTCCCTCTGTCAGATGAGCTAGTCTGAGCTTTACATTACAAGTGTTCCTATTTGCATCATTTGGTTGCATTTTGTCTTTAGTTATTGCCCCTGCTCTGAGGACACTCAAAGTATCCCTACAAGTCCTATATGTTTTATTTAAATATGACCAAAGCTATTCCATATGGTGTATGGACATTTATAACTTTGTCAATATTTCTGATATTAATGCTAATTTGCTAGGATCATCCTACATGTGCATATGACGAGGGCATTCTTGTTTATTCATCTTCAATCTGATAGATCCATTCTAGGGATCACCTTTGAGCAAATTTGATCCCCACCGTCCTAGTATGTGGTAGGTTTACACTTTGAACTGATGATTTTATATTTTTGGTCTGTTTCCAAATGAAGGTGGAGCTAGAGTAGTAAATAGTCTTGCACTTGAAGTCAGTGGCCACTGTTGTGTGTGTGTATGCCCACTCGTCACGTGCTGGTATCGCGAGAAGGGTGGCATCATTTAAGGCAAACACGCCTTTACTGCAACAGATCACTGCCACTTGCTTCGCAGACCTGTTAGGAACGGTTCGCCTCTTTGAAGGCGTCGGGCGAATTGTTGGCAGCCCTTAGGTCGGGGAGTAAAGATGGCGCAAGAAACTCTAGCCCGCTGCAACTGCATAACATTCCTTCGAAATAATATTGGTCAGTTACCATGACACTACACGCACCGAAAGTAAATTCAATTCACTCTCAATGTTCATTGTTTCTTGGATTCCACTTACATTTCTGTTCAACTTTCCTATACATCACATCTGGAATGCGTGTGGCATTCAAGTATTTCCATATGTGGCCTCGCATCTGCGTGACGCGTAGCTGTCATTGGTGCTTCCGCATTGGACGGTTAGATTTGCTATTCCCTTCCGATACAGTCACAATTAAAAAAAAAAAAAAAAAACAAAGACGGGGGAGTATCTATAGGTCTCAGATTGCGGAGGGTGGATAGCGCGTCCCTCTTGTCTGGACAGTGTACATTCCAAGCAGAGTCATCGGTGACTGTGCGGTATTGAGAACGCTGCCAGGAAATGCTTGTCGTAGGCAGATCTGTTTACTGTCTGCAGATGTGAGCGTATCCGCCAATGCGCATGGCCCTCTTTTTACGATTCCTTTTCTGGAGCAGTAATTCCAGCATTTACGAAGAAATATTTCTGCTTAATGATTTCAATCGTACTGTGTGCGTGTGCTTGTGTGCACGTGCAGTGCATGTAAAAGTCTTTTGTTTCAATTAGAATTTCAGTTTCTATATATACTTCAGCTGCACAGCAATAATGTTTGGACAACTGCTCATTGTGAATTTTTTTTATCAAAATGGTTTTCAGGTGCTTCAAAATGTAATATAGCTTCTCCCCCCCCCCCCCCCCCCCCCCCCATTGCACGTCCTTGAATCTGGCACCATGTTACGGTGAAGTTTGGTGGCACGAACTGCCTTATATGAGTTTCTTTGATTAAAGGACAGGTCCGGCAGCACACAGATGTGTGGTAGATTGTGGAAACATAGACTACAGAGCAACCATAGCAAACCATAACCAAACCATAGACTTTGCACTTTGCACATAGGCTACCAAAGCCCTGATGTATAAATCTGTCCCTGCGAACATTTCCACTTGCCCCTAACTCCACTACCAAGGATTTGTCCTAAAAAAAGAAATGGCTCGAGAATAGAATAGTGCAGTAACCCAAACCTCATATGTGGGAAGTGATTTTGGTTTGATTCAGGCGTTTGACGTTTCTATCGGGAGATATTAAAGTAAAGTCAAGACTTTGGTACCTTCAGATTGTGGATTCTGATGTTATGAGTACAGTGTTTGCTGGCGGTTTTCACTTGCAGCATCATTCACGAGGCTTAGAATGCCCCGGTCCGTGCGCTGGCAAACAACGGATACATCCTTCGGGTGTTATTTTAGGCGAATAATAAATACAACTGACTTACTAGCACGTAGTAGTGTTTGTCGTGAAGATTAAGGTACGCATGAGTCACGTTAACAGTTTTTAAGAAACCCTGAGCAAACCGCGCTGTATTGGTGTAACAATAAAAATCGCCTGAATGCGTTATCAGGAGCTAGAAAACTACTACAATCCAATATTATCTACGAAGTGTAACACATTCAGTTTAAGTCTCACTGTGCTTCTTGACCATCAAAACTCTTGAAATATTACAAATTCCATGTGCTTCGGAAATTATTTAATATCCACTAGTTTGCCAGGAAATTGAGATATGTAATATGAAAAACCTACTCTGGGAAACCCATCCTTTCTCGTGTGTGTAGTATTGTGAAAGAGATGGTCCAAGAGACGGCCATGATATGCTGCTAGTGTACAACCAATTAATATATACTGTGGTACAACCATCTTATGCAGCTAGTGTAGAGCTGTGGAAAAGGTACCCGAGACAGGCGTCCTATCCAACTGGTGTAGAGCCATGAAAGACATAATCTGGCACGATGTACTCTGAGAGAGGCTCTCTTTCCAGCTAGTGTAGAGCTGTGAAAATGTACTCTGAGAGAGGCTCTCTTTCCAGCTAGTGTAGAGCTGTGAAAATGTACCCGAGACAGGCGTCCTATCCAACTGGTGTAGAGCCATGAAGGACATACTCTGGCACTGCCACCCTATCCAGCTAGTGTAGAGCTATGAAAATGTACTCTGAGAGAGGCTCTCTTTCCAGCTATTGTAGAGCCGTGAAAATGTACCCGAGACAGGCATCCTATCCAACTGGTGTAGAACCATGAAAGACATACTCTGGAACAGCCACCCTATCCAGCTAGTGTAGAGCTGTGAAAATGTACTCTGAGAGAGGCTCTCTTTCCAGCTAGTGTAGAGCTGTGAAAATGTACTCTGAGAGAGGCTCTCTTTCCAGCTATTGTAGAGCCGTGAAAATGTACCCGAGACAGGCATCCTATCCAACTGGTGTAGAACCATGAAAGACATACTCTGGAACAGCCACCCTATCCAGCTAGTGTAGAGCTATGAAGATGTACCCGAGACAGGCGTCCTATCCAACTGGTGTAGAGCCATGAAGGACATACTCTGGCACTGCCACCCTATCCAGCTAGTGTAGAGCTGTGAAAATGTACTCTGAGAGAGGCTCTCTTTCCAGCTAGTGTAGAGCTGTGAAAATGTACCCGAGACAGGCGTCCTATCCAACTGGTGTAGAGCCATGAAGGACATACTCTGGCACTGCCACCCTATCCAGCTAGTGTAGAGCTGTGAAAATGTACTCTGAGAGAGGCTCTCTTTCCAGCTAGTGTAGAGCTATGAAGATGTACCCGAGACAGGCGTCCTATCCAACTGGTGTAGAGCCATGAAGGACATACTCTGGCACTGCCACCCTATCCAGCTAGTGTAGAGCTGTGAAAATGTACTCTGAGAGAGGCTCTCTTTCCAGCTAGTGTAGAGCTGTGAAAATGTACTCTGAGAGAGGCTCTCTTTCCAGCTATTGTAGAGCCGTGAAAATGTACCCGAGACAGGCGTCCTATCCAACTGGTGTAGAGCCATGAAGGACATACTCTGGCACTGCCACCCTATCCAGCTAGTGTAGAGCTGTGAAAATGTACTCTGAGAGAGGCTCTCTTTCCAGCTATTGTAGAGCCGTGAAAATGTACCCGAGACAGGCATCCTATCCAACTGGTGTAGAACCATGAAAGACATACTCTGGAACAGCCACCCTATCCAGCTAGTGTAGAGCTATGAAGATGTACCCGAGACAGGCGTCCTATCCAACTGGTGTAGAGCCATGAAGGACATACTCTGGCACTGCCACCCTATCCAGCTAGTGTAGAGCTGTGAAAATGTACTCTGAGAGAGGCTCTCTTTCCAGCTAGTGTAGAGCTGTGAAAATGTACCCGAGACAGGCATCCTATCCAACTGGTGTAGAGCCATGAAGGACATACTCTGGCACTGCCACCCTATCCAGCTAGTGTAGAGCTATGAAAATGTACTCTGAGATGGGCTCTCTTTCCAGCTAGTGTAGAGCTGTGAAAATGTACTCTGAGATAGGCTCTCTTTCCAGCTAGTGTAGCGCTATGGAAAAGGTACCCGAGACAGGCGTCCTATCCAACTGGTGTAGAGCCATGAAAGACATACTCTGGCACAGCCACCCTATCCAGCTAGTGTAGAGCTATGAAAATGTACTCTGACATAGGCTCTCTTTCCAGCTAGTGTAGAGTTATGGAAAAGGTACTCCTAGACAGACATCCTATCTAACTGTTTTAGAGCTATGAATGAGATACTCTGGCACAGCCACCCTATCCGGCTAGTGTAGTGCCATGATAAGGGACAGCCATCATATCCTGCTAATGTAGTGCTAGGAAAGATATACGCTGAGACAGATGTCACATCCAGCGAGACATACTCTAGTACTTTTGTTGAATCCTTTAAAGAAAAGGGGTGAAATAAATTTCTTTTAAAGATGAAAAACAATGGCTTTTATTTGTGGGGAAATGATAGTGAGACACACTAAACACTTATTTTTCTAAAATACAAATTCACCTTCTTTAAATTTTAGGGACAGCAAAGGATGTCCTACTGTATCGCTTAGAAAGGCGATCTGTGAATATTGATCCCCATGAGTGTTGATCAGTGTCTGTTAGTGCAGTTCCCAGCATGAGCAAGGAAGACTTGTGTGTCTGCAAGTGGGCGCGTCATTTGTGATGTGGTGGCTAAATGATGCGGTACTCCTATATGGTCCCAGCAATGTATTTAACATGCTTGTATGTGTTTTTACCTTTCTTTGAAATAAAAAGTAATCACATGTGCAATGCTATTCATGATCAATTACAAATTACAATTTTTGAGGTTTTAATTAGCCCTGTTTATGTAACGCCTTGCAGCCACTAATGTGGGCGCAAAGCATTGTTCTCTTGCCCTTAGTGGCCAGGAGAGGCCAGCAGGTGCATGAAGGTGAGAATAAGAAGGGTGTTGGTTGATGTAACCTATACGTAGAAGGATAATGTTTGCATGAATATCTTGGTGCCGCTTCAGTTGTTTTGCAGAGAGGATATAGCAGCTCAGGTGAGTTTCAGAAATTGTGGAGGCACTGGGTACCCAGCCTTGGCATGGCAGTAGAAGAGCAGTGAGGCGCCTGAATGCAACTTTGAGGGGGGTTTTGTGTATGTGAGGTGTGAGGGCCAGAGGTGTGATCTGATCACGTCACAGTAAGCGGGATATGGCCAAGAGTGAGGATGGGAGTCCAGGGTTTTTGGAACTGTACAAAGGCTGTGTATGCCTGTATGCAGAGCATTGTGGAGGAGGGGCTAAGTGTATGAGCTTTATGTGTGGGTGAAAGAGACGTGATTGTTAACTTGTATCACCATTTTAGGGTGATGTGATGGTCTATTAGGGCATGTGTGTGAGGGGTTGTGTTGAGTGAAAATAGTGCACAAGGAAGAGATACATGGACATAGGTTACATCTTCAGACTTACTACCCTGGCTGTCTGACCTACCTTTAGTTCAAACAGCGCGTAAGGGACACAGCCATGTCACTGGTGTTTTTTGGGGGTTAGACTTGTTTCTTGATACAACATGTGCTGTAGCTGGTGCCCCTCCTGCAGCAACGGAGCGATGTTCCAGATCACTGCTCAGGCCACTTCCATGCCATCCTCAATATCTTTGGGTCCTAAAACTCTTAGTTATTTATGTGGTATCTATTTTACAGTTTACGCCGTTGAACTGAAACCTACATAATGATGACCATTGAAAAATTCTTCAAGGCATTTTTAATTTAAGAATAATTGTTTTTTTTTTACTTTCGTGGGCATGTTGTTATATTCTACCATATGAAAGAGGGAGTGATCTGAGCTCTAATCTAAAAAAGTATGCCCTGGCTTCGAAAAAAATGCAAAGAAGTATACTTGATTAAAAAGGAAGGATTTTCAGGGTGCCACTGTTGTGGTGGAATAACTTACTAGAGGGTGGTGATCGCCTATATCAAAAGGCAATGGTTTCCCCGAGTATGCCAGTTGCTGGTAGGTGCAGGCTTATTGGTAGGATGATGTATCCCTTATATGTGCTTAAAGCATCTATTTTATGTGCCTGGCCTATGTGATGGACATTTTTCTGTGAATCTAAGTATTTGAGCCAGCCATAGACGAATTAAAAAAATTATTTGTTTTCAACTATTGCTGAATATTTGTTTTTTCACACCAATCCTGTTGAACATTTTTCCAGATTTTTTAAACACTTAAACATTCTGGAATTTGGTCTTTAAATGGGCGCCATTATAAGCTGTACAACACAGATGGACTAGCTAAAGCGAAATAACACAAACTGTAACAACACTGCCAAGAGCTGGTGTTGAGAAAACCTGCCCACAAACGCGGGAATTGCTTATAGGTCAGGCGGCGCTTATGCGTGTTCTGCTCTGAACTTTTTTTTTTTTTCTTTTTTGTTCAGCGAGCTTGACCCGGCTCCTTGGAAAACCGCGAACGCATATTTTTTTTAGCAAGAATATACGGCTGCCGCTGCGGAAGCGAAAAATCCCATAATAGCGTACACATTTGCTGCAAAAACACAAGCAGGTATTCTTTCAGAAGGTGAAATCCCAAGTGAGCTGAGTCGACTTCTCTGCGAAAAAAAAAAATAAATGCCTGAAATGCGTTTGCGCACGTGTGGAAACGATTTCGCATTCCAGCCTCAACAATTGAACCAATATCACTTTCTCCTGTTTCAGTGTTTAGGTTGTTCAACGAGCGACCATGGCTTGGCCCGGGAAGCCTAGTTAAATATTGCTGCTTTGCACATTCCTTTTGGTTACATTATAATCTGAGCTTCCATTGGTAAGTGAGTTCATCTTCGGGTGCATACTTTAAGGCTGCCTGGCTTACGGTTCTTGTTTCTTTTTGAAGTTTGGAAACATGAAACTTTGCATCGTTTTTCATGGTTTGCAATATTTAGCTTTCGGCTAATTGTCGGGGCCCAAAAAAAAAAAAAGATAGTTTGTGGGAGAGCTGGTTTTAGATTTTATAGTCTGTCTTCTGTTATTTCTAGCAGAGTCGTGTCTTGAAGGCCGTCATACCTTCAGTGTCTATGATTTTCTAGCCTTTTACCATCAGTGACAAATGAGGCACGTGCCAGTGGTGTCAAGGGCAGGTATTTTTGTATTCTACAGCATAGGTCAAAAAATGAATGTTTCATCACTGGGAAACATTGTGATTGGTCCTGTGAATGCTCTTGCTGTGGCTTATTACTCTTAAAAAGAGATTACCATTTTTTTTTGACGCGCAGTAATTCTACACCAAACGCAAAGGCAGATTGTGTTCGATTGTTTCTTGTAACTTTCACTTATTGAATGTTCCATTTGAAGGTATTATCTTAATGAAAATGTTCAGCCAATGTTTGTTTAAGTATCTCCCATATATATTGTGAGACGAGAAATTTAAAAATATAGCGCAAAAATACCTATTAAATAAGCTGTTTGAATGGTATTTGTTGTTTTTTTTAACACTTAAATCCATTTGGTATTCTCGAGTTATCATGAAATGATGCAGCTAAATTATTCTGGAACAGTTTGCATTAGTTCGAGGCAGTATGCCAGTGCTTCTTGTTTCTGTTATTTTTTTTTCCGGCCATCTTGATTTAGTGAGTTTGGCAAACTTGGAGCACTAGATTTTCTGTAGGGAAATGGGAAGGCTTGATGAACATTGTTCAAGTACAGAGGGAGAGAGGGCAAGCCTCAGAGGTATCAAACATTCGTCTGTCTGAAGAAAAAAACATCTTAGACCTGCCAAATTCACGAGTTTGCTGAATATTACTAAAGTATTCCCATTTAGAAAGTTTAACGTGTGTGTATATGTGTATATATGTATGTGTGTGTGTGTATATATAAATATATATATATACACATATATATTCACTGAAAAACCATAGGTTTCAGGGGCATTAGAGTTAGCTGGACTTTTCACTCGTACAAAACCATTGAAATTCCCCCGTTATAGTTAGTTCAGCTAACTATAACTCGCGTGCTCGCAATGCACTGCTGATGACATCACATATTACATCACTCATGACATGGTCCGTGACATCACTAATGACATCATCCAGTGAATGTGTGTTTTTCTGAAAATTAAATATGTTTTATATATGTATATCTCAAGGTCGATGGAAGAATAAATGGGTATATAAGTGTCTAAATGGATGATTTGTTTTTGAAAAATTGATTGTATAACTGACTGATTAAGTGTATCTTAGTGAATACATGGCTTAGTGAGTAATGTTTAAATATTTAAATATCTGTATCAGTCTCTCACTTTGTGTATAAGTGGCTGCATGGGTTGGTGAGTAGCTACATGAGTGTCTATATAGGTTATTAGTTGTTTTTTTGAGTATCAGTATGAGTGTCTGAGTGTCTGTATGGTTCAGTGGGGGGTATTACGTAGTGCATAGGTGCATGAATGAGTGACTCACTGTTTGTATGTGTTGAAAACAGCATGTGTGCAGGAATGTATGGGTGGATGAGTGTGTGCATGGGTGTGTTAGTGAGTGAATGACTGTCTCAATAGTGTCTTTATGAGTAACTACATATGTTTTAAACTAATATATGTGACTATTGGTGTATATAAGTGAGTATATGTGAGAGTGAGAGATTGGAAGAGTTCCTGTATGAATAAGTATGTGTTTCTATAAGTGATTGTTTAAAAGACTAAGTATGTGTAAGTTTCTGTAGAAGTAAGTGTGGTAGTGTGTGTGTATAACTGTATATGCAAGTAAATGGATGTTTGATTCTTTATTAGCATGAGTGACTGTGTGTGAGTAACTCTATGGATGAGTGGCGTTGTGTAACATGATGTATAGGTGTATGAGTACATATGATGAGTGAGTACATGTATGAGTGACTGTATAGGACTGTTGGTGAATGAGTGTATGTGTATGTGGGTCTTAGAATTACTGAATAGGTTGTTGTAACTGGTATTGGTATGTCCATTGTTTTGAAAATTTTAGTTTCTATTTTTGAATGTGTGTATCAAAGGTTATATTAGGGTGAGAGGAGGTCTGCCACTGTATCACAAGGATGATGTCATTAGTGATGTCATGAGTGATGTCACTGACCATGTCATGATTGATGTAATATGTGACGTCATCAGCAGTGCATTGCGGGCGCACGAGTTGTAGGTAGCTGAACTAACTATAACGGGGGAATTTCAATGGTTTTGTACGAGTGAAAAGTCCAGAAAACTATAACGCCCCTGAAACCTATGGTTTTTTCAGTGAATTTCTAAGGTTTTTTAAATGCTAATTTCTAACTATACCTACAGAGATAGGACATGTGAAGAAAGAAGAAAAAACGCACAGAAAGAAATAAAAGAAATGCAGAAAGAAGCAACAGAAGTCCTCAAAGATGAAGAAAAGTGCAGGAAGAAGGATAACGTGCAGAAAGAACAAACAGAAGAGCAGAAAGAAGCCTTGCTGCAGAATCATCCTGTACCCTCAACTTTTTCAGACTGATACTGGTGGTAACTGAGTCTGACTAACCAGTCCTAGAGCCAGTGCTATGTTAAAAGACTCTCAGAATACTGTGAAAACACCTACATACACTAGGGAACACTATGCGTTGGGGTCCCCCTGTGATTAGCATGACCTCCTCTGTAAGCCCCTAGTATATAATAGGGCAGGGGGATTAAAACTACCTCTTAGAACGTGCCACAGGGCATGTTTGCACACGTCATCTCAGGCCCCGTCCCCTCCCTTCCCCACTGTGTAAACACGCCCTGTGGCCGTTTTTAGTTGGGAGATTAAGTTCATTTGAATCCTGAGGGCTCCTAGGGTCCAACTAGCCCACTAGGTACCTCCAGTAAGCGCCACAGAGCTGCGTTGCAGAGAGGTGTAAAAAGTGTCACGGGCTGGACCACCTCTCTGCAACGCAGCTCAGTGGCGCTTACTGGAAGCACCTGGTGGGCTAGTTGGCCCCCAGGGTCCCTCAGGATTGAAAGGGAATTATTTCCCCAACTTAAAACGTGCCACAGGGTGTGTTTGCACACGTCACCTCAGGCCCCGTCCCCTCCCTTCCCCACTGTGTAAACACGCCCTGTGGCCGTTTTAAGTTGGGAGATTAAGTCCCCTTGAATCCTGAGGGTCCCTAGGGGCAAAATAGCCCCCTAGGTACGTCCAGTAAGTGCCATTGCAGAGAGGTGTAAAAAGGGGCACGGCCTGCACCACCTCTCTGCATTGCAGCGCAGTGGCGCTTACTGGAAGCACCTGGTGGGCTAGTTGGCCCCCAGGGTCCCTCAGGATTGAAAGGGAATTATTTCCCCAACTTAAAACGCGCCACAGGGCGTGTTTGCACACGTCACCTCAGGCCCCGTCCCCTCCCTTCACCACTGTGTAAACGCGCACTGTGGCCGTTCTAAGTTGAGAGATTAAGTCCCCTTGAATCCTAAGGGTCCCTAGGGTCAAACTAGCCCACTAGGTACCTCCAGTAAGCGCCACAGAGCTGTGTTGCATAGAGGTGTAAAAAGGGGCGTGGCCTCAGAACACCTGTCTGCAACGCAGCTCCCTGGCGCATACTGGAGATACCTGTTGGGCTAGTTGGCCCTCAGGGACCCTCAGTATTGAAGGGGAATTGATTCCCCAACTTACACCTGGCCAGGGGGCGCATTTGCAGAGTGCTGCAAGGAGGGGGCGTGGCCTCCGGCGCGATGCCGGTCTTTTATTTTTTTTATTTTTTTAAGGAGGGCTATGTGCCCCCCCCCCCTCCTTTTTCTAATTTATTGGCCCTGGGGACCCCATCCCCAAGGGCCTGCACCCTAATTTTTTTTGTTGAAAAAAATTAATTTGGCCCTCCCAAGGCCCCGGGGACCCCAACCCCCGGGTCATGGCCTTTTTTGTTTTTTTATTCTTTAGGAGGGGGGCTGCGTTGCCCCCCTCCTCAGGCCACTTAAGGCCCCGGGGACCCCATCCCCCGGTGCCGGCCTTTTTTTTTTTTATTATTTAAAAAAAATATATATTTATAGAAACACCTAGGACATGCTGGACAAACCGTATGTACCTATCACCATGACGATTTGCATGATATTCATTAAAAGGCGACTATGCATACAATGAATCCATGTGGAATGTATTTACACCGCTAGTGAAGCTCTGACGTGTCTGACGCCCTACCGTGCCTAATCCCGGCACCCCCGCCGGTGGGTACTCTCCAAGTAGACACCCTTGTCGTTTATGTATACAAACATGGGTAGCTATTGACGGGCACATTTAATACACACGCACACCAAGCCATTCAAAGGGGATTCGACAAAAATTCGACCAAACCATGCAAGAAACCCGCCTCACGGTTAATAAAACACACATCCACCACCGGATGTGTAATACTTTTTATTTTACTCTCTGGAAAGGAGACGAACCTCACTTGAGAGTCACAGCGTGCTCCTGGCTGAGCCCAATGCTGTGTTACACCCACCAGTGCCCGCCGAGTGCCACACACCTCTGTGTTGTATTCCACCAGCTAGTGCGTATGCTATGACACTCTCTAGCCCATGTGCACTGTAAAATCACCCCGTGAATTTGTCATGCCACACTTGCCTTCGCACGGGTTATATTGCCCCATCTAACATGCCTTCCTCGATGCCTATGTTATAACGCACAGTGCTATGCCATACATATTACAATCTGGGATCCATATCTTTGTCACAGTGCATATGCAACGTTACACTCCCCAGCACATATTTTATATTGCAACTTTAGAGACTAGTTAGGTTACACAACACTGCCCTGTGCATATTACACTCCAAGGCGCATATTGCATAGCACGCGCTAGTGCCTGTGCTATCTCGCGCTCTCCAATGAATCTGTCATTGCGCACACTGTATTGCATATTATATTTCACGCCCCGGTTCATCTTATATCCCACTTTTTGGTGCATGGTTTATACCATATACTATATCTAGTTTTCATTTTCAATCGTGCTCTCAGGACTATGTTCTATATAACACTGCGTCCACCTACCCTTTTCACGGGCATTACATTTTGCGATGGGGGGTGGGGGGTCAGGGGGTGTTTCTGCCAAGTGAGCCCGAAGTCACAGTCACAAACGTCCTCTTCTTCCTGAATAAAAGTGAGATTATGCTGCATACTTGTTCATATTTTAAGTTGTTCGCACAGACACACATTTTAAAAACAATAAAGTTCCTAATACCCACCTTCTCTGAACAGTTGGCTTGCTGCCCCATCCACCTCTTCCCTATCCTCTGTTGTCTGAATCCATGGACTAGCCTCCTCCCTCCTGCCATGCATGGTCTGATGTGCTGCCACTGCCCTCCATTTAGCATGATGTACCAGTCCACTTCTCCTGCCCTCCATTGCCCAATTATATGGCCCATCATTGACCTGCTTAGCCTCTGTGCTTAGCTTGCTGCCCCTATTCCCCTTCCCCCCCTGCCCTCCGATGTCTTTGTGCATGCCCCTGCTCCATCCTTTTTGCCCACCATGTTCCTGCCACTCCTATCTACTCTGAGTGTTCCGTTGAGCTGCCACTTCCCTCCCACCTGCCTAGCATTGTCAGATGACTGTAACCTGTCCCTGCCTCCTCCAACCTGCCTGTCCACATGCCATGCCCCTATCCCCTTCCTCCTGTCCTCCATGGTCCATTTTACTGCCACACCCTTCTGCCCTCCCTGGTCTGTTGTGCTGCAACTGCTCCTCCTGCCTGCCCCGCGCAGTCTGTTGTGAGGCCCCTTCCCCTGAACTCTCTTGTCTGTGCCCAGGTCCTCACCCTCCCTCCTATACTCCATGGTCCTTTGTGCATGCCCCTGCACCCTCCTTCTTGCCCATCATAGCCATTGTGCTGCCACTAACCCTCCCGCTTGCCATGCATGGTCTTCTGTGCTGCCATGGCCCCTCCTACCTTCCCTGTGTGGTCAGCTAGCTGCCCCTGACCCCCTCCCACCTTCCCTCCATGGTCTGTGTGTATGCCATCATAGTCTCATTGTTGCTCTCCATGGTGTGTCTTGTTTCTAGTGCCCATCCTGTATGACCTCCATGGCCATCTTGCTGCTCCTGCCCTGCCCGCTTGCCCCCAGCCCTCTGTTTCCATGTGCAGACCCCTATTCCCTCCCTCCTGGCTTGTATGTTCCATTGTAATGCCCCTGATCCGTCCCTCCTGCCCTTTATGGTCTGTTATGCTGTAGCTTTCTCTCCTGTCTGTCCATTATGGTCAGCTAGCTACCATTGCCTCTTTCCCCTCTGTTCTCTGTTGTCCATGTGCATGGTTCTGTCCCCTCCCTATTGCTTTCTATGGATTGTTGTGCAGCACTCCCGCCCCGCATGCCCTGTGTGGTGTATTGTGCTGCTGCAAACCCTGGTGCCCCTCTCCATGTCCCTCCTGTCCTCTGTTATCAGAGTCCATGTCCCTACCCCAATTCCTCCTGCCTACCATGATCCAATGTACCATACTTGCGAACATTTTGAACTTGGTAAGAGGGAGAATTTGAAAAAAAACTGGGGTATTGATTTTCCCCTTTGAGTTACATTGAAAAAGAGGAGATTGTAGACAGGAGACAGATCAAATAAAGCCCATTTGAGCTTAAAAACATTGGACGTTTCCTGGCTGAAACGGGTCTGTTGGCATGTATGGTTGTACTACCACTGCCTCTTCCTTCTGCCCACAATGGTCTATTATATTGCCACAGTCCTGTACTGTTGGCTTGTTGCCCCTGCCCTCCATAGTCTGTTGTGCTGCCACTGCCCTTCCTGCCTACCCAGTGTGTTCAAATTGTTGCCTCTGCACTCTCCTACCTGGCTTCAATTTTCAGAGTCCGTGCCCCTGGCCTCTGCCTCTCAACAGTATCCCAATGAACAACTAGATTGCTAACATTCTATATTTATTACAAAAGTGTGGAACGCCTGACGTCATCTTGATGTAATCAAAAATGTAATACCTAGAGCATTTCCTTTAGAAATTACATATATGAGAGGGTCTTACTTGCATCAAAATTATGGTTAGTGCTCTAAAAAACTAAAATGAGGACATATTTTCTGAGTTTTCAAATAGCAACAAAGAACTTTTAAATTATTTGTAATCTTTATGTTTTTTTATCCAGTTGACCACTTGATTAAAAGTTGCACCTAGGGGAGAGGATGAGGTGTTACTTCCAGAGCTGCAGACTTTGCAACTGGGGAACCAGGTTGGAGTTTCTGCTTCAGCTCAACATTCTGTGATTCTGGTCAAATCACCTAATCTCCCCATGTCTACAACCAAAATGAATTTGATCTTGTGTGATGAAACCAATGATCATGTAAAGCACTCTAATACCTGACAAGCCTGCACTATATAAAACTGCAAATACACAAAAAATAAGTGTTTTGCACACTTCTGTCATTGGGCTACATGTGGGCTACCTCTGGGTGATATTTGTGCTGCATTTGGGCTCTTTTGTCTTTGGTGGCCATCTTGGGAGATTTATGTGTTATGAAGTTTCCTAATTTCCTCATTTACTGCAGTCTCCTCAGTAGGAAATGCTTTCAGTTTTTTACTTTGGTTCCATCAAGAAGGTATTCAGATATGTCACACATTTGCCGTAAATTCTGAATGTTAGCACTCTAGTTGCTCATTAGATCACTGTAGTAAAGGTACTGCTCACCATGGAAGTCTGCTGCTGGTATTAAAAGGGCATGTTTCAGTCTGCATATCAGAATTTTTTAATGAAATAGAAGAGGATTTGAGAAGTCACTCAAAATGTGCCCTAATTTTTCTTTCTGCAGCACTAATCATAATTTCTATGGCAAAATGAACCACCTCATTGCGTTCCTTTTTAAATTAAATGTTTTAAGTGATACCGGTTTATTCCAATCAAGATGGCTTCAGGTGTGCCATACTTTTGTCATAAGTAAGACAGTAAGCGCTCTAGTTGTTCTTAAGAACACTCTGGGACATTCTGTCATTGGGCTATACTTGGGCTACATCTGGGTGATATTTGGGCTACATTTGGGCTCTTTTGTCTCTGGTGGCCATCTTGGGAGATTTATTTGTTATGAAGTTTCCTAATTTCCTCATTTACTGCAGTCTCCTCAGTAGGAAATACTTTCAGTTTTTTATTTTGGTTCCATCAAGAAGGCATTCAGATGTGTCACACATTTGCCATAATTCTGAATGTTAGCACTCTAGTTGCTCATTAGATCACTGTAGTAAAGCTACTGCTCACCAGGGAAGTCTGATGCTGGTATTCAAAGTGCATGTTTCAGTCTGCATGTCAGAATTTTTTTATGAAATAGAAGAGGATTTGAGAAGTCAAATTGTGCCCCTCTAAATTGGCACTGGTTCCACTGGCACCGTCTAGGGACTGCATCAACTGGCAAATGACCATTCCTATCTAGGTTTAATTATCTAGGCATATGGATCGCTTTGAACCCCAAACTCACCTGGGCCCTTAACCTCCAGTCCCTGGTTCAGAAAGCCAAGTCAGACCTTATTAAATGGTGTTCCCCCCCCCCCCCCCAATGTCATGGGGCGCATTACCCTTTACAAAATAGTCTCCTGCGATTTATTTTTTTCTTCAAAATGTAACACTTCACTTGCCCTGGGTATGGTTCACTGTACTAGACAGTACTGCTAAAGCATTTCTGTGGCGGGGCTCATGACCACGCATTGCCTTTGTACACTGCCTTTGGGGTCCCTATGATAGAGGCCTGGGCATGACCAATCTCTATCTCTATTACTTGCCCTCCCATCTCCTTGCCCTCCATGACCGGTTTAATAGGGGATGGTCTGACCTTGCCTGTCATCTAGAACTCAAATTGCTGGGCCTTTCCCATCTCCAAGCCATGCTCTACAGGTCTCCGGTCTCCCTCTCGATGCTACTGGTGACACGAGTGGTGGTTCTCATGTGAAAGGTGGCCATAGACATTTACAGTGGGAGGCCACACTTACTTGGCAGACGCCACTTTGGCAAGGCACCTGGTTGAAGGTGGTGGCCGATCTCTGCGGTTTCCGCTCCTTGGATTTCATGGGTATTACACCACTGGGCAATGGATGATTGGAGACACACATGTGTTCCTTTGATGGACACACAGCCTCATGCACACCCAGTTTTATAAATCCCTCCAACTCAGACATGCCCTCCACGCTCATTCCCTCCCTGCTGACACTTTCCCGGAGTTCATCTTAGGACTCGTTGGGAGGGTTGGATGGGCCCAGTAAAAGATGAGGACTGGTGAGATGCCTGATGACCCCTTGTGAGCTTACCAACTCCTCCAAACTATTACTCATTCAGACAAAATATCTATACTCCGTATACCTTTCCCCACTTCAGCTGTACCGGGCGGGTTTACACCACACTTTCGCATATATTCAATGCAAAACTGAGCAAGCAGATTTCTACCATATGGTATGGACCTGCGCAGCTGTGCTCCAGTTCTGAGAAAGGTGACCCCGGAGTTGTTGGAGGTGCTGGAATGTGAGGTTCCCCTTTCTCCCTTATTCGTTCTTAATGGGGTGTTTGAAGGCTCTGGGGCACAAGGGCTGGGAGGGCATGCCTGAGCACGGCCCTTCTGGTGGTGACACGGCACATCGCTGCGCGCTGGGTGGTTCCTGGATCGCCTACCCTGTGTGGGTGGAGACTGGGCATAGATTGGTTTGTGCAACAAGAGCGCATGGTCTTTGAAGCCCACAGCTGTTCCCAGAAACATGGACGGGTGTGGGGAAAATGGATGGGTCAATTTGCTTAACTAGATGTGGATTTGTGCTGGTGAGTAACTGAGGATTGATTTTAATTCTCCTGGCTGTGTAGGAGAGCTGTGCTTTCTGCTGTGTACCTGATACCTAGATTGTCTTCAATAAAAAATGTTTTACACCCAAGATATTAAAGAAAGGATTTAGAATACTGGTCAGAAAAGCTAGACAAAATTAATTTTAAGGAATGAAGTGGTGATGTTATATTCCCTGGGCGGTGTTGAAATGCCCTGAGGCTGTTCTTTGTGTGTCTATTTAATTGCATAAACAATGCAAGGTTTTCTCTAATCAGGATTGTGTGCCTGTGTATCATATAAGTACCAACACATGGTACATAATATCAAGTTGTTAAAAAAAAAAAAAAACACCAAATCCACCTGAATTGTTTTCCCAAAACAGGTCTTAGCAATGGTGCCACGTACTATAATGCAGGACAGCAAAATGTCCTGCTGCCCCTATTTGGGTTAATAACCTATAGAACTAGGGTACTGTGAGCCTCTCGCACCTATTAATCTTGGTACCACTGCACCTTCTATCTAATAATAGCTACCCCTGAAAGAGAAGACAGGCAGGATGTGGCCTCCCTTGGAGGCATCAATCACATTAAATAGTTGGTTGATAAAAATAGCAATATCTTTTTGGGAGAAGCTACTTTGCAATCAGCAGTTTCCTAGAATGTCCCCTTCAAGCTTCTTCTTCAGATGATTCTCTTACTGATGTGAGGTCTGTGCTTTCTCTGGTCCTTTAGCTGCGGTCATTATGCTGTACCTGCTGACACTGGTCAGTGGGAAGGACTACCGAGGAACTGTGAGCATTATGCTGTTGGTACTTGACTTGTTCATGTTTCTGCTGTCAGGTGAAGGTGTCCGCATCTGAACTGACGAAAAACTTTTCAAATGGGCATATCATTTTGGTATGTGTGTGTTTTTGTGTTTTTTAACAAAATACCCCAAGAATAAAATCGACCAACTAGGAAACGCACTGCTCAGAAATTATTAAATTCAGCCTAAACATTTGTGGAGGTAAATATCGGTCTCTACCGGTCCCCTAAAGATGTTTTGTTGAGATTTTATTTTAAAAGCATTTGCCTGTAGTATTTAGAACAACATTCTCTGTGCTGTTGTAGGTTTACCTCAAAATATCACAGGAAAAGTAGCGCCTGCAAAGCAAATTGTGTTGATGCAAATAAGTCATTTTGCTCAGTTACTGTTTTACATGAGTGGTCCGGAATTAGGGACGTTTGGTTTGAAGGTCGTACCTTGAGAACAGATGACAAGTGACTTAAAATACTTCCTCTGCGTTCAGGTATTGAGTAACCAGGACTCGATGGTGACGCCTCAGCCCATTTGAATCTTTTTCATTGTATTTAGTATCTTTCTACATCGTTGTCTAAAACTATGATAATTGTACGAAGGACTTGGGCACGTGATGGATGGAGTCATTCGACTCGGAGGCTTGGTCCAGAGACCCCTTTAGATAAGGGTAGGGAGGAGGGGTTACTGGAGAAAGTGAAGAGGCACTGAGGACTCAGAGGAGGCTGTTTGGTAAGCAGGAATGTACTGATTTGTGCGGGTGTATGTGGTATGGCAGTTAAGTATTAACGCCTTAGGAAGGTGGCATTCATTCTAAATGACCAAACATGTTTACCAAGTGAGCCAAGAAAAATAAGCTAGTACTAGTGTAATGTGAGAAGTCCCAAAGTGGCAGTATGTAATGCAAACCTTTGGTCTTTTAAATCAACTGTGCATGTTTAGACTAATTTTATTCATGGTGCATGTATGCTACGATGCCATTTACATAACTTGTGCCTCTATAGACTATTTAGTCAAAAGAACCATACATTATTGCCGATTTAATGTTGAAATATTTAGGAATGTGTTTTTTTGTGTGCCCTTATACTTAATTTGGCTGTTTGTTCTTTAAGGCCTAAATATGCACCTTGGCTCTTGGTTTAACCAAATACACTTTCAACAAGCTCTCCAGTACAATTCGAACAGTAGTCAGGGTGTTTCCGAAAAGTAGATGTGTCCCTGTTATGGGAGTTGTATAGTGTGATCTGTTGAATTCGTCCTGAGCATGCATTGACCCTTATCCTTGTGCCGCCTTGTCAAGAGATGGCTGACTTTGTTACCGCTTTCCTCCAATTGCATCCCAGCCATGGGACAAGCATATGACCCTAAGGTGATTCATTGTACAATAGACTGCTTAGCATCTGTCCCTCCATATGCTGTTTTTCTTAACATATTTGCATTTAAATCAGTTTATGGGGATAAATTGGGATTCTGTTTAGTGACTTGTGTGCATGAGCAAACTTTAACAGGTGGTATTCACCCTGGAGATGGCGGAAGAGATGGATATAGCTGGGGCTGACACCCTTTACCTGAAGAGGAAATCTGTTCAGGATCCATAAATGTATTTTATGACACTTATCTTGTTTGTGACTATAGATCATGCAAACAGGAGCTCTGCAACCAAACTACTTCAACATATGTTCCAAATCTGAAAGTTAGCAACAAGCAAGTGGGTCTGCAGCGGATCAACGTGCTGAGACACTGGAGGAGTCTGGTTGTTGTTAACAGTTTGTGTCTATGTTTATAATTTATAGGCACATATACTAACTGATTGCATAGCATATGCTTGGTTTTATTACTAACTAGTATTAAAGTAATGCTAATCATGTAACCATCCTGGAAGGGCATATGGTTGTTTCACAGTTCTGGAGTTAGAACTTATGTCCTTAATTCCATACACAGGCTTGCTTCAATTCTGTTAGTCACTTCTTTACCAGTTTCCGCTTTTACATACATCTACCTGCCCTTTAGGTTACTGTCCCCGAATCTGAAGAACTGGTCGCAAAAAGAGTCTCTGTGCCAAAGTAAACAAGCTTGTGAAAGTGGTCTCCACTGTGGCCCACTGTCTTTTAATTTGCACTTTTTCAATGTAAACATCTGTTCCTTTCACAATCTTATGTTGGTGCAAAGAATTTTGAAAACGGTAATGCACGTAGGTGCCTGTTTAACACAATGCTGAATTTTAGAATGTGTTTTAATTACTAGTGCCAGTATGTCGTTTATGTTCCCATCCGCTATATTGTATGTAACCTCTTGTGAGCCTCGGACTCTACATGCATGCGTTCCATTGGCATGTTAATAGATTGTGTGACTGAATTTGAATCACAGGTTAACCAGTAACAAAAGATTATTTTAAAACACGTTGTGTTTCTCTTACAAAAAGTCTGTGGAAGGACCATTTCTACGTCGTTCAACTTGCCATACATTGAGGACACTTCCAGCCGCACAAAGGCCCACATGAAGGCATCGTTTCCCTCCCGAACAATCATTACGCTTAACTTGTCCCTCTGTTTCGTGAAATTTATCCCGATGAAGTAAAAATATACAAAATACAACAATGTGATTGCTTCATTGTATTTGTACATATTTAACTCATTTGATCATCAATCATCAAGCTGTAGAACCCCCCACACAAATTCTGAACACGCACTATTTTGATTTGAAATAAAATTAAAGATGTGACGAGGCAGACCATTCCATAGTTTGGAACAGTGCTTAATATTTTTAAAAGCAAAACGTAAGAGCAGTGGACACTTTTTTGCGGCAGCTGGCGATGCCAGGGTTGCCAAATACAAGGCTGCATGGGACCGATTACAGCTCGGGCTTCTTTCTTCCACTTCCCTGTGTCTCACTCTTACATGCTATTTTTCATCCTTTCTTTCGCCTTTGGTTGCTGTTTTCATTTCTTTCTCTACTTCCTACCTTGTCTCTTCTGGCTTGCCCTGGGTCTAAGTCTGGTAATGAGAACTAAGACTGTCCTCGAAAATGAGTGCTGGTGCCCACCACCTGTGAATACCTGCATAAAATATGCACTGGTCTGGGTGCTAATAGAGCAAACGGTCTAATCCTGAAACGAATACAGGGTGGAATCGGGGATACTAAATGCCAAGAGAGAGGAAGAACAGAGGGATAAAAATGGTTGTTGGATAGTGATGAGAGGATAGTTTTTGGACATCTATCGGTTGAAAGAATTAACCACAGTCAGATGTAGGCCGAAGTAAAAAAAATATTTAAAAAATGGAAATAACCTATAACTCGTTTTTATTTGGGGAGGTATGGAACGACTATGGATGCCAATAAGACTCTAAAGCTAAAGAGAATGCAGAAAACGCCAACAGAGAGGAAACCGGTGAAGTCTAGTGAAGAGAGAAGAAGAACCTTAACAAGGTATTTTACATAAAGAAATGGTAGATCTATTTCACACGGCATAGCGGCGAATTGCAGGAACTAGTTACAGACTGAATTCTCTGGTTAAATACATTCATTTAATTGAAACACACCCGTTAGAGCCGCAAATATTGTCTCGAGAAATGAGAAAAAGGGAAAATAGAAGCAGAGATGTAGAAGCACTTCCCAAGCAGCCAATTAAATCGTTAAACAGATGCGGTAATACAAGGGTTTACTTAAGAGAGAATACTGGCAGTAGTGGCTTCAGGACAACAGTCTAGAAGAAGTATCCTTCTTGCTGCATATCCAGCGAGGGTAGTGTTGGCAGCAGCTCCCTAAAGTCGGGCTGTGGTACCTCCAGTAGCGCCTGCTTCCGGACCCAGGTGGAGGGGAAAGGGGGGAGGGGACAAGAAAAATGGAGAAATAAAAACTATTTACCTGAAAACGGTCGGACGCCGCATCTTCTCCGTCCTCTTCTTCCTGTCTCCGGCAGCAGTAAGCACGCAGCCTCCCAGCCCCCCCTGAGCCAATCACAATGTTGCAATACAGCATTGTGATTGGTCTGAGCGCCGTGGATCACTGTTCACATGGGGAATGGGAGGCTGGACATGTTCCTCACCAGGCTGTGCATTACAGCCTGGTGGGGAGCATGCACAGTGCACATGACTGTTTGGCTGTCCCAAGAGGTTAGGCCAAGCAGTCCTACACACTTACAGAGGGTAAACTACACCCCCTGCTCTGGCCAGCCCGCGAGCCACTGACTGCAATATCATTTTATTTTTCCTTTTGAGCAGTGGGGCGTTGGTCCTCCCCCTTAGTGGAGGAGCCGCCACTGGCCTTGCCTCCAAGGACCACATGGCCTGTACCTGCCAACGACATGTACTTGCCATTACTAAAGGGCAGCAGCCCCAGTCTTCTAAGACAACACTCTCACATTGTATGGACAAATGGTTTTGAGAGAGCATACAGGCAATGTGATGGACACTCGACCATAAACTCTTCTCAATCAATGGGAGCACCTGGCCAGCATTCCTTTTCTGTCCAGTCTACATACGTCTTTTGTAGACGAGGACCATCCCTATTCAAATCTGTAAACCCTGTGCCAAACAGTGTCTGGTCTGAACTGCTAAACCAGATCCAGTTACAGCTTTTAGCGTGAAAGGTTGGATGGTGTTTAAATCTGAAGACAAAGTGAGCACGTATTCTGCTCCTGTATGTCTACTCTTCAATGGCGAATAAACCAAGAGCAATGCATATGATGGAATTTAGCATACCTAGACCACGAAATGCACCTCAGCACAGCAGTTTGTATTGTTTCATTTTTAGCGCTTATGTGTCATTATCCTGCAGAAGCAACCTCATACAAATCATTCAATCTATTTCAAAGCAATTCAGAGTAGCAGGGCCTGTATTGTTAATGGTCTGAGTTTCTGCCTCATCAGGATCCTTGGGTGTGATCTGATCTTAGAAATCTGGTATCTCAAGGCAGGTTGTGCCATAGTGTCCAAATATAGCCATAAGCCCTCTTTGTAGGAAGCTCCACAGAATAAATCTTGTGATAGAAATGTGTGCTTTAACACTTGTAAGGCGTGTCAAGTGCAGTTCAAGCTAAAACTGACTGCTCTTGTGTGTCACCAACAGTTTGTAAGGTCTACCTCAAGCTTTTCCTTCGCATTTAATGTCCATTTTGGAGCTAAACACGTTTTCTATGACGGCTGTTTGGTGAAGGAAAGTGTTTCCACTATGAAGAGACCTTGTTTTTAGTGGAATGGTATGTTACACCTTGATTGAACTTTGCACTACTTAAATTCTTGAGATACTGTGAGAATCGCAAATGGGTTCCTTAGGTGCATGTTCGATTTGTTGGTGCCCTGTGAAATGCAGGGATAGCATGCTGGAACAGCATTTCTCTTAACCACTGCAGATTTGGGGCAAATAATTTTAATCCCGAGTTGCTGATTTATAATATATGTATGGGGGGAATCAGGAATTCTTCCCTAGTATTAGGCTCATATTTACACTATCACTAGTTTCAATTTCTGTTTGTCTCTCAGATTTCTCAACTGGTTCACAGTGCTTTCTATTGCAGGTTCTATTTCTCTGGATGTTTTCTCCAACTTTCGTTTCTTTGAAAACATTCTGTTTCAGTCTCTTTGGTTTTTGCACTTGAACTTGTGCATAATTTTGAGCCTGAATTTTGTTTTTGATCAACTTTTTCTTTGTCTGCTCTGTTTACTGCAAAATTATTTCTTCCTCTGGTGGTCTTTGTAACTTTGATCTTCAGCTGACGTTTTTTATTGATCAGATCTGAAACTGCTACTTCTTGCTGCTGCTAATGCTTTTGACTTTTGCACTGCAACAGCTCTTTACTATAATCTTTGCTTTAAAACTGGATTTCACAATTTGTAACTTCTTTTTCAGAACTTTCACTCAGCTGATACTCAAACTTTCTCACTTTGTTTCTACATATTCATCAATTTCATAATGTTCACCCCCCTCTGTATCCACCCTGCAAACATGAGTTTTGCCGAGTCATGATCTTGTGCTTGACTCTGCCCTTGACTCTGTGTACTCGATTTAAGATTAGCTGACTAATCCAATACTTCATCTGCTCTTACTCTCTGTGTGAGCAGCGTGGATCTACTGCAGCACACCACCTCACTTGACTGCAGTGTTTGTTGTCAAAATAACATGGTATGGTCTATTTCACCTCTCCTCCAGGCATCTCATCTTCATGTACAAACTGTTTTCCAGTTACCAGGCTTCAGACTATGGCATGCAATATCTCTGGTTACTTCTGTTGCCACATTCACCTGACGAGAGACAGATTTCACCAAATCAGCCAGACCTTTACAGTACTATAGCAAAATGTCATCACTTATTGATACTAGCGCAGCTGCTGGGACATGGGCAAGTCTCATTGCTCTGACCATGACTATTTCATATGGCGATAAACCAGTCTTTCTATCTGGAGTATTCTCATATTCATCAAAACATTGGGAAATGCTTTGTGCTACTTACTTCAACCCTTTCGATGCACCAGTTTGTGCCAGTTTGTTCTTGAGTGCCATTTGCCCTTTCCACAATTTCAGAAGACTGAGGATGATAGCTACAGTGAAAGGTTTGCCTTAGAACAAAGGCCTCACAATTAACATATAGAAGCTAATTTTTAAAATTAGTTTCCTGACTTGTCTCCACTGACTCTAATAGGGAGGTCGAATCTTGGTATTAACTCCCTCCACAACAATTTGGAAACTGTGGGGCTATCTGATCTCCTCTTGGGATACACCTCCACCCATTTAGAGGACAAGCAGATAATTACTAAGTTGTGCTTAAATCCATTATAATTCAGCTTCTCAATAAAATCTGCTTGAAATAAAGGGGTCTTTTGAACTTCCAGTATGGTTAACTGATGTCTGTATTCGTCTTCCTTGATTATTTAACTGACACACCAGACATCTAGAACACACAACATCAGCAACATTTCTAAATTTTTCATTCTCCCAGTATTTCTTGAATATCCTGGTCAAGCTCTCTTTCCCTGCATGTGCTGTATTATGTAGAAACCTGCACAAAAGGTGCTTCATAGAATCATTTAATATATATGTATGCTCATTATTTACATACAAATCCTGATAGTTCTTCTTATATACTAGTCTTTCCCATTTCTCTTTCTCATCATCTGGGGCATCATCCTGCAAATCCCCTCATTCACTCAGTGAAGTCTAGATCGAGTTCATGAAGAAGCAACTTATGCTCAGCATTTTGTATTCAATCAATCGGGTATTTGTAAAGCGAAAACTAATCAACCCCAAGGGTCTCAAAGTGCTGTGGGCTGTTGGGGAGATTAAGTGAGCCATTGGCCAGAGTCACATGGTGCTGAGCTGAGCTGAAGCCGAGGATTGAACCGTGAGCCCCACGCTCCGGGATCAGTGCTCTGGCTGCTGGGCCACACCTCTCCCTAGCACGTTAATCAGCCTCATCCTCCTGTTCAACAGTTTTGTCTTGCAATGCACAGTAGTTTGCCATTTTATCTGAATAGCTATTGCCAAGTGTCACCAAATCTTTCCCCGATATATGGGTAACATATTTGACAACAGCTATCTCTTTTGTCTTCAGTATTGCTTTCAACACATCCAAAATATATACACTCTTTTTAATAGGGGCCCTGGAAGATGTCATGAAACCCCTCTGTGACCACAGCTGACCAAAGTCACGCACAACTCCAAATCCATACTGGCTGTCTGTATAAATTGTCAATCCAAAGTTTAGGACAAGCAACTAGTATTTGTCAATGCAACCAACTCTGCTAATTGTGCTGAAGTTACATTCGGCAGAGAAGATGCTTCCAAAGACATGGAAACAGTGCATATTGCATAGTCGGCTATCATCGCATCATATTAGTCTCTTAAACAAGACCCATCACCAAATAATGTCAGATCAGCCATTTCAATTGGACTTTCTTTTATATCTGGTCTTGGTTTTGTGCATAACTCAGTCACTTTAAGACACAAGCTCTGGTTCATTGTCAATTTCCTCATCTTCCCTATCTTCACAAACTCTGTCTGAAATTGGAATTCGTGTTGCGGGGTACAAAGTATTACATCTCTTAATAGGAATGTGTTTACCAGCAAGTATCACTTGCTCATAACGAGTGAGCCTACTGTTGGTTAAATGCTTGTCAACAAAATCTCAACTGAATGAGGAACATCTACAATTAAATGATGTCCCTGCACGATGAATCTATACAATTAAATGATGTTCCATCATGATACCGTCACTGAGTTCAATAGCCCTACAAAGAGCTGCAACCGATTTCAAACATCCTGGAAAATTTACAGCTACAGGATCCAACACTGCAGACACAGGCCACTGGGTACATCAAATTTCGATGCTTTTGTTCAAGAATTGAACATGCACACCCATCCCTTCCATGACAAAACAGGAAAAATGTGAAATTGTACCCGAGCATCCCAAGTACAGGCTTGCGACACACTCTTTCCGATTTTTCAAATGCATCATGGCATTATTTATCAAGTGATACCAGATCTTGGACATCAATGCAGGTTAATCGTGCTAAGTTTTGCAATCGAGGAAAAGTTTGGAATCCACTGATGAGAGTATCCAACTATTCCAAGCAACAACTGAGTGGGTCAGGGGACTTGATTTCTGAATAGCAGAAACACATTCTTTTGAGACTTTCCTCATGACTTTTTCAACATATAGGTGCCGATTCCGATCCTGGAAAAACCGGGTACGAACCGTCGGTCGGAGCGTTTTCTCCGTCCGACTCGTACCCGGGAAAAAACCCTACAAACTTGCAAGTACGATTCGTACGGAAACACCATTTCCGTACGAGTCGGAAAAAACACCGACCGACTGAAAAATACATACGAATGAGATCCGGACGTGACGTCCGGACGGAGGTAGGCTTGTTTTTACGTACCAGCAAGTACGATTCGTACCCACAGCAGTCCGGACGGCAATATTTTTACGGCACCCAAAAAGTGCCGGAAAAGCTAAGTACGCCGCGATGCCAGCGGAATAGGGGGCCCGGTACGCGGCGTACCCCCCCAGCCCCCGTATGTACGCCCCGAACCCCCAGCCCCCCCTGTGTATGTACGGACCGTACCCCCAGCCCCCCGTGTATGTACGGACTGTACCCCCACCCGTGTAAGTACGGACCGTACCCCCAGCCCCCTGTGTATGTACGGACCGTACCCCCAGCCCCCCGTGTATGTACGGACCGTACCCCCAGCCCCCCGTGTATGTACGGACCGTACCCCCAGCCCCCCGTGTATGTACGGACCGTACCCCCAGCCCCCCGTGTATGTACGGACCGTACCCCCAGCCCCCCGTGTATGTACGGACCATACCCCCAGCTCCCCGTGTATGTACGGACCGTACCCCCAGCGCGTACATACACGGGTGGGGGTACGGTCCGTACTTACACGGGGGGCTGGGGGTACGGTCCGTACTTACACGGGGGGCTGGGGGTACGGTCCGTACTTACACGGCTGGGGGTACGGTCCGTACATACATGGGGGGCTGGGGGTACGGTCCGTACTTACACGGCTGGGGGTACGGTCCGTACATACACGGGGGGCTGGGGGTACGGTCCGTACTTACACGGCTGGGGGTACGGTCCGTACATACACGGGGGCTGGGGGTACGGTCCGCACTTACACGGGGGCTGGGGGTACGGTCCGTACATACACGGGGGGCTGGGGGTTCGGGGCATACATACGGGGGCTGGGGGGGGTTCGGCGCGTATGCAGGCACATGTCTCCATGGTTGCTATGGGAGTTCGGTCCGTACGGTGTTTTTACCATGCAGTTGTAACATCAGACGCCCGGTACGGATCGTACTTGCGCGCTCGGACTTGAGTTTTCACATTTGTACGTAAAATCGTCTGGGGACGTGTCGGAAACGTTTTCCGACCCGAGGATGTGTGGGGGAATTTTCCCGATACGATTCGTATGGACTTTTTCCCATACGAATCGTACTTGCCAGTTTGTACGGTACTTGTACGATTCGTACGGAAAAAAAATCCGGATACGATTCGTACGGGGACATTTTTTCCAGGATCGGAATCGGCCCCATAGTGTCTGAGATAAATCACCTCCTTTTTATAGCACTCCATTTTTGCTGGGGAAACCTTATGTACATTTTCAGCCAAATGATTCAACAAAGCATTTCTACATTGTTTTAAGTTGTTCTTTGTCTTCGATACGATCAGTAGATCATCAATGCATTGTACTAACACTGAATTCCATGGTAACCTCAAACTTTCTAGATCTTTCTTTAGTATTTCTGAGAAAATTGAAGGACTTTCAATATACCCTTGTGGGATTCTACATCACACAAAAACGTTATTTAGCAAATGGCATACATAGGGAAACTGTGACTCCTCATGCACAGAAATTGAAAATACCTCTTGACATAAGTTGATGACTGCATACCATTCTGCTTCAGATGGAATTTGAAATAAAATCACTTCAGGATTCGGTACCACTGGACAACATGGAATCACTATCTTTTTAATCTTTCGTAAATCCTGTACAATATGCCACTTGCCAATCAACTTTTTAAATCCCATCACGGAAGAGTTACAAGGACTATTAAGTACCTCCCGGTGGATTCCCTGCTCAATCATTTTCTCAATTACTGGCTCTATTACCTCTTCTGCCTCTTGTGTAAGTCGGTACTGTCAAGGTTTTAGAAATATTGCATCACATTTTAACCTTTATATTGACTGGCTTTGCTCTGTTAATCCAATTTATTTTCCTGTAAAGTCCCATACCTCATCTTTGACAGAGTCTTACATCCAGAGGCAAACTATCCTTTATCCAAACTGGGAACAACTGAATTCTTGAATTTCTGGTATGCAATAGATCACATAATTTAATTTGCAGACTAAGTCCCTTCATAACAAGTTTAGAAGACTTGAATCACCCACAATAAATTGGCATTTGTTCTCCAACTGATCAATTTTAACTTGAACATCATCTGAAATCTAATTAATAATTTGTTACAATTCCCTACAACGTGAACCTCTCTTTCTGAGAGGGGTAGGTTTGGAACTTTTACTGGATGCACTGTTAATCTGGTAGCCCGGTGTTAATCAGAAATGAAACAAGATGGTCATTGACTTCTCCGTCCATATATATGCACTATAGGACATTTTGTTTCTCCTGTTTTGCTGTATCACTAAAGCTGTAGGCATTGCCATTCAAAATGATTTCTGATTCCACACATTCTGTTGAAACTTATGCATACTCCACACCTTTCTCTGCCTTTATGGAATGACATCCTCCTTCTTTGTATCCTATTTGGATTCTGTCTGTATTCCCTCTTCTGATGCCTGATTTTATCATAGAAGTGACATGCTGTATTCTTTTATCATTTGAACATTCATGCTTATGCCATCATTCATCATTCCTTGTATCCCACCATGTTGCATCATTCGATTTCTCATCTGCCCATTCTGTACTTGATTTATTCCATTCATTCTAGACTGCACAAAATTCATATTTGAGCCGATTTATTTCCAAGGTCCTTTCTCAAACTGCTTTGTTTGATCACTCATCAGCTTCTCTTTAAGCTTTTTCTGTTTCAGATCAAAATAATCACTACTGTCCTAAATCTCATCTACGCTTCTAGTCTGTCAACACACTTAACTCTGTTAAATGGGATTACTAATCTCTCATCTCAATCCTCAGAAAAAAGCAGCCACAAAACCACTGACCCCATCTTGTTTGGGAATTTTGACTCCCCTAAGTTCCTTGAAAATATATATGAGCCTTTTATAATATGCATGCCCTGACTCTTTCAGCTCTTATGAAGTTCTCAATCGTTTGCCAATTTATGTGCTTCTCTGGAACTTGTTTTTGAAATGCTCAATCGCAGCCTTATATTTGTCCATTACTTCTGCACATGGTGCATTATTAGTACAAATCCTAGCTGGCTTTTGTGCTGACCATGCAGTTAATGGTTTACACTCTACCAGAAAATCACTAGGGACCCCAATCTTAAACATTGAATTCAAATCTGTCCACAGAATGTGAGAAATGTGTGCCAATTTGTGTACCTCATCATATCATTTTGCTGGTTCCTCTCGTAATATTGGAAAATTATGTATAAAGGCATATACGTCAGCTCTTGACCAAGGCAAGTGCACAATATTCCCTCTATGAACTTCCCTCAAAGGAAAATCTGAAACGATTCCTAACATCGCTTCTGCATCACTTGCCACATTTCTTGTCCCGCTGCCAATCCCCTTTAAGTTCTTTTTACATGTTGTCCCTCTCTTCCATCTTTCCCGATATTTCTTTGTCACCCCATTCTCTTGTTTTCCCATCTAAATTTCTAAAATGATCTCTCATAGTAATCAAGCCCATTTCCTTAATTTCATCAGGTACACTTTAGAATTGTGTTTCATATTTTTCATTTTGCTGATGTCAACCTCCAATTCATCAGCTAAATCCTTTAATTTATCATGTGCTTCATTGACACATTTTGCTGGTCCCGTAATCAAATATCTCATTTCATCAACATGGTAAGTCAATGTTGGACTTTAAAATACTTAGCCTGCAGCATTTCACCAAATTCAATTTTTAAAATGCCAATATTAATGTCTCTAGGAACCTCTTCAACTACCACTTTATTTACAGGAGTGGAAAATTGAATCCATGTTTCAGCTTGCACCTTTCTATTTGTACTGGATATTGCTGTCATTACTGAGTCATTTGGTATCACTGCAGTAGTAGAATGCACCACAGTATTCTCTCCCTCAGCACCTGTATCTGGTCCCACATTCGTAGGAACTGTACCCAAAGCTCTGTGTATAAAGGAGGACTGGAATTCAAAAGCTCATCTATACATTTACCATCTTCATGAGAATCATCCATTTGCAATTCTTTCTTTTCGTTTTATTTTCAGCCTGTTCTTCTTTCACATTAATTTTAACAGGGTTTGTCTTCATACATTCAATCTTTTCCTCCGATCACATTTCATGCACATCAATAACATGCATACACTCATAGCTACATCACCAAGGATTACTGGTAAAATGCCATTGAGTAACCTGTGCATTACCAGGCTTCCTAAATATCCAGGAGTTGGGAAACCTGATTTCGCTGCTCTAGCCAGTTGATCTTTTGGAGCATGCTTGGCACAAGGGTCTAGCCTGCCCACAATTTCCTATGTCTGAGTGTTACCCCCAAGTTCAATTTAGAAGCCTGGCCTTACCCACGTTACTCGAATGGTGGCATACCAGAGATCCTACGGATGAAAGCCATTGGACCCTTTAGTCAGAACATGACCAGCTGAAACATGTTGATCTGTGGATGTTGGGGACAATGACCTCCCCTAGATGCATCCTGCTTTGCTTTTAGTTTGCCATAGGTACCCTAGAAATAAATTGGATACGGAATATCCAATAGGCTATTTTAATTCCCTACTTGATCCTTTGAATCTTTGCAAATAACACCAAAGTGCTCCCTCCAAAAGTGGGGTTGAACCTGCCGGGTATTGGTAGTCTTTCTGGGTGAGGACTCATTGAAGAGACATGCCACGTGGATGAAAGTCTTTAAAAAAACAAAAAAAAAAAAAACAAAGATGCTTGTTTGTTTTTGGTGGGAAATAGGCTTCACTTATTTCTTCAGCGAAGGGCTCTTTCTGTTTGTTAGGACTTTCTTTAGTGAAGAGGTGGGTCCTTCTTAATCTCTTCGCTCTCCCCTTCTTGTTAGAATTATTACTTACACACAAGTACATCTGGCATTCTTACAGTGTGTGCATATCTCCTACACAGAGGATTGAATAAAGTGAAAAACCGGCCTCCAAGTCCTAGTTTCTCTAACGTTCCTGTGAAGTTATAAGCTGTGTGCCTTTATTTCTTTCCATTGTTTTAGTGTCTAGGTGTTAGTCTTGAGATGACTCCCAGCCAGGGTCATACTTGAAGTAAAGAAGGGCTGATGGCCCTTTAAAAAAGCTTTTATTTTGGATTCAGCTGGAAGTAAAAATAAGAAAGCCCCCTCTCCAGGTTGCTGCTCCAAATGAACAGAAAGGAAACCATGTGGGGGCGCTGATGAATGGTGTACCCGTGTTGGAAAATTACGCCAGGATAAATTCAACAGATTTTCCTGGGTTGGCCGGATCCCAGATCCAGGCCAGAAATAGCTGCTGCAACCGGCATCCAGTCGGATCCCACTACTTTCCAGCACTAGACGTCGGTCTCGATACCAGAGAGCAGCACCCTGCACATTAAGTGCACCTCAAGCCTACACATGGAGCAAGTGGGCATAAGTTACTAGGAAGCTGTCTATGCTGCTCTGGCCAACAAGTGATTGGCAGGGTCTTGAGGAATATATGTAGATCTTGTGGAAACCTTTACTTGATCCGTCCTCTTAGTATTCATTTGCTCTCTCTATTTGCATTTTAGGGAATACTACAATCGTTCACCTAATATTGAGAGACAATAATATCTATATCAGAGACCGTTTACTACGTTCCAGAAAAAACATGCTCCAGTACCCCTTAACAGTTGCTTGCCAAAATATATGGCAGGAGCGTGTTGGATGCAGAAGATATTGGAATATCAACAATGGCGGCTCGCAGTGACATGAGAGGGGGTTTGAAAAAAAAATAAAGCAACCAAAAAAACCAATTACCTTTCTGCTGCCGCCGTCTCTCCATCGTTCCTTCTCTTTCTGGCAAGTCCGGAAACAGGAAACACCTGGGCTCCCCTAAGCCAATCGCAATGCTGCATTGTAATTGGTCTGAGTGCTATGGTTCGGTGCTCAGATGGGGACAGGGAGCCTGGACATGTTCCTCACAAGCTGTGTAATGCAATCTGATGGGGATCATGCTAAGTACGCAAGACGGCCAGCCAGTCATGCGCACTTTGAGAGTATGCGCTCACCACTCCTCCTAGGCTCTAAGCCCGGACCTGCCTTTTCCGTAGCAAAGAAAAGTAAAATGATAATAACCAGATTATTATAATTTTCTTTTTCTTTTTTCTGCTCTGAGAGCAGTGGGGCGATGCTCCTCCGCCTTAGCCCCTGACTATCAAGCTCTTGATCCCTGGATATTTTTTTCAACATTTGAAACACTGCAGGCTTTTAGCTGCTTCACTCCTGAACACATTTAGACTGTGGTGCCCCGCTTTTGAATCTGGATAGGACCATTTAGCCTATGAGGAAAGTGACTGACTTACGTAGTCATTGCACAATTTGTCACTTAACAGCAGCTAATGCCTGTCATGGTGACTTTGTTTTGGACAGGGTCAACTCCACTTCCTGTCTGATGCATATAATATATATAACCTACTGGCAGTGGCCAGTAGGTAGTTATAGTTCGAACCTAGTTACCGCAGGAAAAGCGTTTTTTGATTTGCCAATATTTTTGGCGCCATTTGACGAATCTCGTGACATTTTCCGAAAAACAGGGTTGGACCACTCAGTTTGTGTGTTGAAAGTTTCAGGGTGATTCGTCAAGTGGGGGCCGAGAAAAAAGGGGGGTCCCAAAGTGCGTTTTCCCTATGTTAATTTCCATAGGAACTTTATTACAAGCTACAGACCGAACTGCTGAACAGAATTACCCCAAATTTGGCAAAAAGGTAGGTCTTGGTTTAGACTGCGCCCTTTTTGTTAAATGGTGTAAATCCATTCAGTAGTTGCTGAAAATTAAAAAAAGAAAAATATCTATCTGAGCACCGAAGAGAGCGAACCCTCCCGGCACAAGCTTCATTCTGATTGGCTGCTAACACTCCAAACCAGGAAGTGTTGGCAGCCATCTTGTGACTCAGTAACCGAGTCGCAAGAAAAAGGGTGAAACAAAGATTTTAAAAAACATGAAAAGGGGGCAGGGTACAAACAACCTGACCCCCTAGGCCTGCTCAGGGGGTCCCACAAGGACCCCCAGGGCCAAAAAAAGCATTTAAAAAAAAATCGCCCAAATTCGGGCTGGGGTCGTGAATCCGTCCAAAAAGAAAAACAAAGCGCGGGCTCCCACGCTTCATTATATTTAAGCCCCCGGGTGGGCCAGGTCCGGGGGGCATGCCTTATTATGTGGCGGGGGACCCCGCAGCCCCGGAGACTGCCACCTCCCCGGGGCTTTATTAATGATGTGCAGTGGGCACGTGCAGACTGCCACCTCCCCAGGCCATTATTCAGACAGAGTGGGGGGGCCTCGTGGCCCCCCCAAGCCCCACGGATGGCCACATCCCGGGCTTTTTTAATAGTTAGGGTGAGGGGGCCTCGCGGGCCCCCCAAGCCCCGGGGGCTGCCACCCCAGGTTCTGCTTTTAAAAAAAAAAAAAAAAGTGTGAGGGGGCTCAGAACCACCACTTCCCTGGGACACTAAGTATGGAAACTGGGGGGTCTGTTACGGACCCCCAAGCCCCGGGAACCACCACCTCCCCGGGGCTTTTAAAATGAAGGGAGGGGGCTGTGCAGCCCTCCTCCAGGAACCCTCGATGGACCTGGGGACCGCAACCCCCCAGGGCCGGCTCCTGCAATGTCCTGGGGTGCCCACCTCCGGGATATTGCTGTTTGCTATGGCAAGGCAGGAGCCGTGCGGCTCCCGCCCTGTCATAGCAAACTCTGCTTTGCTTCATTGAAGTGAGAGCAGGGAAACCTGCTCTCGCTTCAATGAAGCAAAGCAGAATTGCTTTCGAGTAAGGGGAGCTGCATGTCAGCAGCTCCCCTTGCTCAAAAGCAATGCCGACTGCCACAGGAGGCGGGGAGCCGGCGGGACCGTGGAGGCATTGGGGCCTCCCCCACGGTCCAAATCAGAGGTCAGGCCCCGGGGGATGGGGTCCCTGGGGCCAAAAGTTGCCCGGGAGGGGTGCTACTCGCCCCCCCTCCTCTCTAATAACAAAAAAATAAATGAAAAGGCCGGCACCGGGGGATGGAGTCCCGGGGTCATAATTGGCCTGAGGGGGCCACGCAACCCTCCTCCATATAAATACATTTTTTTTAAAAATAAAGAAAGTCTGGCCATGCCCCGGGGGATGGGGTCCCCAGGGCCGAAATTGGCCCTTCCCGTTTTTTTATTTTATTTTAAAATAGGGGTCAGACTCTGGGGGATGGGGTCCACAGGGCCCCAAAAAAGTAAAAAAAAAAAGGGGGGCCACACAGCCCACCTTGTAAAAACGAAATAAAATAAAAAGCTGCATCTCGCCAGAGGCCACGCCCCCTTTATCCACCACTCTGCAAACGCGCCCCCTGGTTCGTTGTTAGATGGGGAATTAATGCCCCTTGAATACTGAGGGTCCCTGGGGGCCAACTAGCCCACCAGGTACCTCCAATATGCGCCACAGAGCTGCGTTGCAGAGAGGTGGTCTGAGGCCACGCCTCTTTTTACACCAAACGCGCTTCTTGGCGCACTTTTGGTGTGGGCGATGAGGTCCTCTTGTGTCCTGAGGACCTCAGGACACAAGTGGACTTCATCCCCTGAGCAGCAGTGTGCCAAGAGGCATGTTTGCAGAGTGGTGTAAAAAAGGGGCGTGGCCTTGGACCACTTCTCTGCAATCCAGCTCTGTGGAGCATATTGGAGGTACCTGGTGGGCTAGCTGGCCTACAGGGACCCTCTGTATTCAAGGGGAATTAATTTCCTAACTAACAACGCACCAGGAGGCGCGTTTGCAGAGTGGTGTAGAAAGGGGGCATGACCTTTGTCTATCTCTCAGCAATCCCACTGCGTGGGGCTTACTGGAGGTAAGAGGTAGGCTAGTTGGCTCCTAAAGGGCCCCCAGCAGTGAAGGGGACTTCAATCCCCTCCAAGAGCGTGCCAGGGAGCGTGTTTGTAGAGTGGTGGGCGAAGAGGGCGTGGTCTGGTACGAGTACTTACCAATGCTGCTGTGTGGGACTTACTGGAGGTAATAGGAGGGGACCTTGGTCCCCAAGGATGTCCTTGGGAGCCAACTACCCCTCTTGTTACCTCCAGTAAGTCCCACACAGTGGGATTGCTAAGACGTCTTTGGAGGCAATGCCCCCCTTTCTCCACCACTCTCCAAACGGGCCTCCTGGCAGACTACAGGGGCTGAAGTCGAATTGAGTCCTGAGGGAGTTTGGGGGCCAAGAAGCCCTCCTGGTACCTCCTGTAATTCCTAGGCAGCGGAATTCCTGAGCTCTGCTCGGAGGCCCAGCACCCTTTCTCCACCAATCTGCAAACATGACTACTACTTAAAGAAGCATCTTTCTGCACCTCTGACTTGGAGGTAGTTTTAATCCCCCTGCCCTATTTTGTACTAGGGCCTTACCGAGGAGGTCATGCTAAGCACAGGGGTGCCCCAACGCATAGTGTTCCCTTGTGTATCTAGGTGTTTTCACTGTATTCTAAGTGTCTTTTAGCATAGCACTGGCTCTGGGCCTGGTAAGTCAGTTACCACCAGTACCCGTCAGCAAAAAGTTGGGTGCACAGGAGGACTTTCTGTTCCTCTGTTGGTTCTTTCTGCTCATCTTTTGCTTCTTCCTGCACTTTTCTTCATCTTTCTGGACTTCTGTTGCCTCTTTCTGCATTTCTCTTGCTTCTTTCTGTGCCTTGACCATGTCGAGAAGGATATAATATGTGACGTCATCAGCAGTGCGAACTAACTAGAACGTCTGAATTTCTCTGGTTTTGTACGAGAGAAATGTCCAACTAACTATAACGTCCCTGAAACCTGTGTTTTTTTCGGTGAATGAATATTTTTTTTTTTTTGAATGAATGTTGGGCTTAACATTTTTACAATATGAACTGATAAGCAGAAAAAATAACCGCTTTAGGTGATTTTTCAAATTTTTGTACCGCAGGGGCATTAAAATACCAGTAATGCTTGTATAAAACTGGCCAGGTGGCAACCCAAGTAGCCATCCTTTTCCAACGTGCCTCTCAACTGTTGAAACAATGTTGCTCCTCCCCTCACCCATCAAAACCCCTGTCTTTCCAAATTACCAGGAAAAGGGAGAAATATGTCATCAGAGTATGAACATTTACCTTTCAAACAGTGAAACTAAGGTGCAAATAATTATGTAACAGTTGATAAGCTTGCAATGCTCACCGGCTTTCAGTTTCTTTAACTGAAATAAGAAAATCACCCGGGACTAAACCATCTGTTTCCAAATCCCGAGCAGTGCATGCACGATCTCACCCAAGGATATTACAAACCTCTGAATTGAATCATTGCTCTAGAATAGTCCCAAAACAGCAAAATAACTGTGTTGTATTTAGCATAAACATAAAGTCCTCTATGTATGTATAAAATTATTTTCTTATAAATGTTATTCTATTTTTGCCATTCATAGTTTAACCTTCATCCCTTTCCCCTATACAGTGGTTTGATCCGTTCTGACAGTTTACCGACCGTACATTTGGAAATAGATTTGACCTCATCGATACAATCAATCTCAGGTTTAATTGCCATTGAGCTACCTTGAGGCAAAACAACTCAGCAAGATTCTATTTCTGAGGAGCTGAAATTATTAAATTATATTGCTTTATGGAAGCAACATATAGCCAATCAAACTTCTGTTACCATTGTACCAGCCCAAATCATGGGAGCTTTCGGCACTTGAGGAGCAGGAGGAACTCTGCCCATTATGATTAGAAATAGTGAGGGACAGCCTCCTTTCATGTTGTCAGCTATGCCTTGGAGCCAACAGGAAACAATACTTTGTCTGGCATATCTGAGTTAATTCGAAGGGTGGGTCGCGCATGTGATTGGTTACCCTAACTTCTGTACAGGGCCTCGCACTGTAAAGTGCACCGATTTACGCTTGGTTGGAAAGAGTAGGACTTGTCTTCTGACAATGCTGGAAAAATTTACCATCTGATTTGAATGTGTCAGACTCCTCACAGTTAAGCCATTTTTTGATGATTTGGAGGTGAAAGGAGTTTTGACGCTGGTGACGCGCACACCTTTTATTACAGCGTGTCATGGTGAGCTGCTCCCCAGCTGCACTTGTTCAATAATATCAAGTAAAATATTAACATCTGTTTTTGTTTCCTATATACAACAAAACCTTAACTGTATATTTTTTACAATTTTGTAATTTTTGGAAGTACATCCCTTTTCCTAATTGGTTAGGCTTTGTAAACTTATTGCTAGATATCGGTGTACTAGTAGCGTCTAATTTTGACAAAATATTTTGCGGGTGTTTAATATCTGGAATTTTAACTTGGAGTTACATATATCATTAAAATCTTCCTGCCTGCCTTCTTGTCTACTGTCCATTTTCTAATGTAAAAACAAATTTGAGGAAGCAAGCATGAGTCAGCCCCCACCATTTTTAAATGACAACGGAGAGACAAATCTACCATGGAAAGAAGAATGTGTTAGATTATTTGAATCATACTTAATAGCTACAAGTGGTGAAAGATTCAATGCTATAATAAAACAAAAAATGTTGTTGCATAATTTGGGCTTCCAGGGAAGAAAGAGCTTTAAAACGTTATCTGAACCTGCAGAATCACCAGATTGAGGGGGAAGAAGGGGAACTTGATGTTTGTTTTTGAAAATAAAAAACCCAATTTGAGAGTAAAATAAATGTGGTTTTTAACAGGACACAAGAGACACAAGAAAGTGTATCAATTTGCATAGCAGTTTTGAAAGGGTTATCAAAGTTTTAAATCTTTGGAAGCTTCACTGATCCATTGATAAGGGATTAGTTTGTTAGCTGTAGCAATAGTTATCCTATAGTAGATAAAATGTTAGCTATGAATCCTACACTGCAAGAAGCCATAGATAATAAAGTCTATTAAACATACTGCTCACTGTGTAAAAGATATGAAAATACCTTCTGAATCAGTTTCAGAGATCAGAACAGAGAAACCGGTAAATGAAATCTGCAAAAAAAAAATTAGAACTATCAGTAAGAATAAAGTTATACATAAGGTTAATACATTGAACAATTACTATTGTGGAAGTACCATCGCCTTACAAAACAGTAATTTTTGTCAGGCTAGGAAAATTACCTGATGAAAATGTACCAAATGGGCACATGTTGCTGGAGTCTGCGAGGAGGGCGATGTCAAACAGTTAATCTCATCTGAAGTCTGTCTAAATGAAGAAAGTAAGGCTGTGTTCAAAGTGAGTATGAACGGATGTAGTAACGCAACATTTGTTAAGTGGTATGTAAGATTAGATGGACATAAAATAATAGTGTATGTAGACTAAAGCTCACCATTTACACAGATCAACATTGGTGATTTAAAACAATTAGAATCACAATGTCGCACACGTTTAAGAACTCTGACATTTTGCTGAGTGGTTACAACAAGAATCTCATTCTCCTGGAAGTGATGGCCAAGTTCTGTATAACTTTCAAAGACTGTTCTGTTTAAGACAAAATGAATATAACCAAGAAAGGTTCTAATTCGCTATGATCGCAACATCAGAAAGAGTTGGATGCTACTTTAGATCCCAATAACAGTGAAGAAGTGCAACTCATTGATAGATCTGTTCGATATGAACAGATGTATGAGGAGTACAAAGATATATTTTCTGATGACCTCAGATTGTTAAACAACTTCCAACACAATATTATACTTAAAGTTGGTGCTAAACACAAATTATGCCCTGTAGTATATCTGGTGAAAGAACCCCTTGAGTTTGACCTAGACATATTAATGAAGATGGGCATTATTTAGCCTATAGAGTGTTCAGAGTGGTTGGCTAATATTGTACTTGCTAACAAATCCAATGGACCGGTGCTACGTTTATATGTTGACCTTCGGTGTTTAAACACCACCACTCTGGTAGAAGGAAATCCATTTCCTCAGTTCAATGAGATCCTAAGTACTATGGGGGAGGCATTTTTCAGTGTAATTGATCTCGCCATGGCTTATCTTCAAGTGGAGCTACATCCTTATTGTAGGTCACTGATTGCTTTAATCACGCCTCTAGGTGCTTTTATGTTTAACAGAATGCCATTTTGGTTAGCAGCTGCAGTATCCTTGAAGATTATGCAGCAGATTCTAAAGGTGTGGCTAACACATTGTGCTTTCAAGATGATATGTTAGTATTTGGAAATAGCAAACTAGAACGTTCTCAGACACTGTGAGGTATTTCTGAGGCTAAGAGATGCAGGTCTCGGTCAAGAGAGAAAAATGTCAACTGGGGGCCAGTTCGGTAGATGACCTAGGTCATACCATTTCTAAAGCAGGCTTGAAACACAGCATAAGCCTAGGGGATGCCATTAGAAAGGGACCACGCATTGGCAATAAAGAGAAATATAAATCTGTTCTATAATTGGCAGAATGTATGTCTTAATATGAAGAAAAATAAACTTTGCAGACATCATTAATGAGTTGCATAACCTTTTAAACAAAGAGTTCCTTGTTCATGGGATCGTGACTGTCAAAAGGCTTTCGAATGATTAAAACAGGTTATCATTTAAGCTCATTCTTTTGTCGTCTATCAACACCAAAAAGAAAACCATCCTTACTACAAATGCAAGCCACAAAAGGAATTGATGCAACACTCTCCCAAATTGTAGATGGAAAAGAGAGAAGTGCAGCGTTTTCTTCTTGGTGCTTGTCCAAGGCCAAAAATAATTACTCAGTAGTGGAAAAGGAAGTGCTGGCATGCTATTGGGCATTTAACATTTCAAGTTCTTTTTATGGGGTTTGCCGTTAAAAATACGTACTGTTCATAAACCTCTTACATTCATGTTTACTGCTAAAGGATCAAGTACCTGCACACCATGCAATCCAGAATGGATGTTGGGACTAGACGATTTCTGTTTAAAAAAGGAGTATGTTCCGGGAACACAAAAACTAGCGGTGGATTTCTGGATTCCCTCTGCAGAACAAAGAAGTGGAGAAAGAACCTGAATTCCCTGTACTCAAAGAGAATGTACCCACCAAGTGCTGTTTCTAGTTATTTATGTGGGAAGATATGCTGTATTTTACATAAACATAAAGTAGTCTATGTATGTATACAAATATTTATTCATAAATGTTATTCTATTGGTGCCCTTCATCGTTTAACTCTCATTCCTTTCCCTTATATTATGGTTTGACTAGTCATTACAGTTTAGAATGTTGGTTCCCTCACAGTTCATGTTCTAAGGAGACCTTTCGAGACAAAATAAATAACTCTTCCTCACATCTGTGCTGGAGTTATTTCTTCAAACTGGAAGCTCTGTAAGAACAAATTTGGCTGGTCTCTATTGAATGCTGCCAGGTAGCATCATTAAGATAATGTTTAAGAAACCGAAATCTGCTACTTCAAGAATAACAAGTCAAAAATACTTAGCATGCATTTTCGTTGCCCTGATGAAATGCTATGGATTCCAAGCCTCAATGGTGAATTTGATTATAAACATAAGTTTATGACCAAATTTACCACACTAAGTTTTCCAGGAATTTAACAAGATATTAATGGCAGGGAGTTTTCCTCACTTGTGAATCCCATTCAAGGAGGGGGAATATGAGTATTTCAAGGTGTGGTTGGTCTTGGCAGTTTGGGAATGACCATAAAGAACGACATTTCTGGGTATTCACAAACTCCTCACATTCCCTTTTCCAGCCTAGAAATGGTTGGCTTTTTCTTACAGCGCAGAGCTGGCATAAATCCCTTTCCAGGTAGGAAGTGAAATGAAACACCACATATTTTGAGATTTCTCCACATGCAAAAATATGCTTCCCGATGGTGAAGAGAAGAAAAAATGTATATTTGCACAATGGATCCTATTCCCCGTGTGCAAAGTTCTCTGCCATGGAGAACTGGGTACAGGGAAAATTGAATCGCAATTGGCAAATCATGAGTTTCCAAAAATCCTCATGAAAACCTGCACTTGAATTCCTTGGAATTTTTGTGAATTGCATAAATTAGTAAATCTACAAAATGGTGTAGTTGTAAATCCACTAGTGTCGATTCACTACTTTCTTTGTGAACCTTCCCCATATATCCGACAACCCTCCTTCATCTTCCAGATACTCACCAAAATCTCCAGTGTCTTTGGTGAGAAGACTGATTAAATGAAAGCTCTTAAGCACACAATTTTTTTTTGACTCAGCCCACTGTCATTACACATAAGGGTCAGTCCCCAGGAGGTCATAATGTAAAGAAATCAGCCTCAATTTACTATCCCACCCCATTAAGTCCATGCAGCATTCTTCCTTCGCAGATGACCCTTTGCTATTGAAGTTCATGGCACACTCCTCTAGCCTCTCAGCCCACAACCGCAATGATCTGAGCCAGGGTAAATTTCCAAAATACTTCCAACATGCAGAAAGCATTTCCCCAGAAGAAACTACATGGACCTGGATTTTAAACTTAGACTGGTAAATATCTAAGCTTCTATTTCTAGGTATGGTAATTGAAGAAAAAATCTTCACTCTACTGTAAGATCACATTTCAGCAAATATTTCCTGCTGCTTCCAGTGAGGCTTTAGATCCAAATACAACACTAGGATGACTATTTTCCAGATTCTGCACTTCAAAAATATGCTGATCGCTACCAGTAACTCGCTACCGGTTATACTCCACCAGAGTTGTTAAACTGTACTACTTTCTTTGCTAGCTGGCATCATGGACAGCCTCCTCCTTCCCTGCTGAAATTAATTGCAACCAGAAACGTTCTCCCATTTTCTGGAAAATACCACTCCGCTCAAATGTATATACCTTACTGAATCTATTAAAGTCACTGAAAATATTTTGTATTCCTGGTTGAGAAATCCTGTTGCTTCGTTATCGATTCCTGGATTAATCTACAAAATAGCATTACAAGAATGCTAACATAAACTCTCAGCAGAGTAAAATTTAGGTCTTCAGAAAACTTCAATTCGATTTGAGAAGCCACTGTGCTGTCTCCTCTACTCTGAGTAATCTCAATTCTTTCTGGGTTATTAAATCATTACTCACCCCATGTAAGCTCATACTACCTGAAATAGGGAGAACTGTTACATGAGTGACATTTCCCCATCCGTGCAGGCTACACTGGCTCCCAAAAGCAGCCAAATTGAAATTTAGATTAAGCTGCTGTTACTTAACTCCCTTTGTACGCCCAAAAGACCGATCAAATCCACTGTTAAAGGTTTTTTGTTTGATTTCTGATGTAGTTCCTTCTTATTGAGTGCTTTTTTTTTACATATAATAGTTACAGGCATAGTCGATTTGTGTGGTTTATCTATTGGCTACTAGTGGGACAATTCTAAAACATGTATACCGTGTGCTAGGAGGAACACAAGTGTGTTCTCAGCAATAATTGCGAAGCAATGTTGTCCTGAATTTTTTTTTAAGGTTCATTTGTTTTATAATGTATCATTTGACCTATTTCATATTTGTTAGTGATCTTTTATCCAATTGCAACTAACCGCAAGTGGTTGGTAGGAAATTTAGGTACATGCAAGAGATTTTTATAGCGATGTCAGTTTGAGCATAATCATACTTTCAAAATGTGCCTAAATTTGTATTCCACAACTGTAAGGTCATGGCTTCTCATGTAGTACATTATAGATGAAAATCTTTGTAAAACAATTGCTAATGGCAACCACTGAAGAGCTAATCCTATAGTCCCCTCTCAACACCCTTGTTTTCATTTCACTGTCTTCCCTGCTACCAACTAGAGTTAAATCTCTCTCTGCTCCAGCTATGGACCTTGGTGCACTAATTTATGTGGCAGGACTACATATCCTTCATGGATCACTAAACAGCAGGCTCCATCACTTGCAGGAGACCCAAACCCACTCAAAATTCCCATCAGTCCCCTGTGGTATCACTGGATTCCATGAAAGCCACAAAGCTAAAGAATACTGCAGCAGGCTCATATTTGTTGTGGCGAAGAAGAGGAGGATGGTGGCTAGGGTTGCCACCTGTCCAGTATTAAAGTGGCTTGGCCAACCTTTATCACGTGAATGCAGGTACATTTTTTAATTGTGTTTTTAATTTATCAATATCCGGTGCTTTTTGCCCTTTGAAATATAAAATGAAAGCAACAAAAACAAGATTCAAACACATCAAAAGAATTGCCCAAATTATTCCTGAACTATTTTAAAGCAAATACGGTCAGAATCACGTTGTAAGAAAAAATAATCGTAGGATCTTACACAAATTGTTATTCAAGTGTTCCATCCTGGACATCAAAATATGTACAGTTAATGATATTTTTCTCCGGGAAAGGTGGCAACTGTAAAGGCAGAAGAGGGCACAACCTTTTTGTTTGAAACAGAGAATTTTCCCATTCCTTGTCCCCAGTGCCCATATTCAACCCACATTATGAGAGCGACTGAGTTGAAGAATGATTAGATTCTTGCGTTGGCAGTGTGGTGAGCAGGAGGGGTGATGGGTTGTCCTTGGGGAGGGCTGCATTTCAGTTGCACAGAATTTCGACATTGGTCTTGAATGATTATACTGTGAAAGCGCCACAGTGTGCACACTGTGCCACCTGCACAGTAGGTTCATAACAACTGCTGTGAAATGTACACTAGTCTATGATTAATGGACAATTATACAAAATCTTGATTTCCTAGTGTTTATCTTGAACTTCACAATGTGTGTATTAAGCCAGAACAAAGACACAATGTTTAGGCATGCTTAGTTTGTGCCAATCCTCTCAGCCTTCATATCTTTAGAAAGAAGTATTAGCTGAGCTGTAGACAGCAGTGTGTCTGTGCCAGCATGGCTGGGCTGATAAATGAGTTGTGCTCCTCACTCAACTTCTGATAGTGTGTTATCTGCTATTTGGCAAGCCCTACTTCTTATCATTGACAGCAATGAAGATTAAGACTGAAGGCACCAAGTGTTATTTTGTCTGGCAAGTAGGTCTTAAGAGTTGCTTTTTCGATACACTAGTATTTCTAGTTTGGTACGGGTCTTCTGAAGACAAGGATCTTCAGACAATGCTAGGGTTTGAGATAAGAGGCCTGCCTTTATGACCATACCCTAACACAGTTTATATTTGTTGTTAACCGTGACAGATAATTTCATTGAATGTATATATTTTTATCACATTCAGTACGAAATAGATCTTCTACATTAAAATCGCACAACTGCTGTAATAATAAGAATCTAACGAAAGGTCTTAAATGCTGTAGGACTTGGCCCTCTTTGCTGGGTCATCCCCAAACAGTGTGCCTTTGCCCTCCTGTTTCTGAATCGGTTTTAGTTGGCTTTAAGGACTCTGCACACTTTACCACTGCTAACCATTGCTAAAGTGCTTGTGCTCTCTCCTTTAAACATGATGAAATTGGCTTACACCCAATCGACACATTTATTTGCGTGTAAGTTCCTAGTAAAGTGGTACTACATGTTCCCAATGCCTATTAATTACATTCTACTAGTGGCCCTGCAGCACTGATTGTGCCATTCCCTTAAGTAGCCTTTTACACATGTCTCAGGCCTGCCATTGCGGTCTGTGTGTGCAGTTTTAAAGTGTCATTTCAACCTGGCAAAATAAACCTTTTGCCAGGCTTAAACCTGCCTACTTAGCCCATAAGGCAGGGGTATAGTGCATTTAAAAAGATGGACATGTACTTTTAACCTTTGCATGTCCTGGTAGTGAAAGCTCTTAAATTAGTTTTTCACTACTGCAAGGCCTGCCTCTCTCATAGGATACCATTTAGTTTACTTATTACATTTGATAAGTAATAACTTTCAATTAGGAGCAGGTAGGAATAATGAGTTTGGTGTCTTAAGAATTGTAATTTAAACCCCTCTTTAATGGTAGTCTCATTCTAACAATTCTGAAAATACCGCTTTTGGAAAATTGGCATTTTCTGGTCTCAACCATTTGGTGTCTGCAGCCTGCATCCTGGTTCACATGAGTGGTCTAGCTGGTAATTGTTTTTTTGTGTATTGCTCCCAGAGAGTGAGACAAAGAGGAATAGGTGTTGGCAGGATGGGCCATCTCTGACTTGATGAGGTGGCAGAGCTGTCACCTACCACACTTGCACAACACGATGCCTATGCCTAGTACACTCACATAGGGTTTGTTACTAGTTTTTTGTGCCCCAGACAAACTGGATCTACAGCTGGGAGGCAGGAAATGCCAAGACCCTCTGAGGGTAAAATCATCTAGAAATGTCTCCTACTTCAAAGCTGGCACCAAGGTTAAATAGTGGACCCTCAGACCCAACTCTCAGTACACCTTTGGACCTGCGGAAGATTCAGAAGGCCTGCCCGGCTGCTCTGCAAGTAGGACTACTTCTCTATGGCCCTGCAGCCTGAGTGAAAGGAATGCACCTGTATCGTAAACCCAGGACTACCAGAGGGACTCCAAGGGCTAGTTTTCAGGCCTTCTTATCACAGCCCCAGGGACAGAAAACCACCTAAAATCTTGAACCCTGCAAATGGATTTTGCCTGCTGCGAGTCCTATTCCCCCCGCCCCCCCCCCCCCAATGTTGCCCTTCCAGTTCTGGACCCTTGGAAGTGGGGATAGATATGCCTGGCCAGCCCAGCTGTGATTTTCATAAAAACTGTTGTAAAATGATGCTCAGCCATGCTGAACAGCTGCCAGCTTAATCTGAACCAATGGCAAGTGACGTGGAACCCTGCAGAACCTTGATGCACAGCTGCCAATCTTCACAAGTCATTTTTGAAGTCCAATGCCTGTGTTATCTAGGTGCACTGTATCGTTGGCAATACTAATCTTGTCCTACTAGTTTGACTGTCAGCCTACTTGCAATGCACAGGGATGTCCCCATGCTTGTAAAGAGTGAGTATTAATGGAGCTAATATGTAACCCTGCTAGAGGTCTCTATTTGTACTGATTTTCTGTGGTAAAAATTGGTTGTTACCAACTTTGATTCTAACACTGTTAGAGTAAATATAGGTCTTGAGTGGCTCAAAGAATACTAGCCAGAATTGCCCATGTTTTGACCAGAGCAAGGCATTATCTCTGCTACGAAGATAGCCCTAAAATATACAAAACCTGAATAAAGAGCTGCCTTCTGGTAAAGGAGGTACAAAAGGGGGTGGTGATGGACGGAGCATCAGAACCAATCAAACACTCACACCCAGTCAACAGATCTGTCACCGTTCTTTAGCCCACCGTTAGCATCACCGTTCTTTAGCCCACTCTGCCACCCCAGTTCAGACATGGCCATATGCAAATCAGTCTGACCCTGTGCGTCATGGGAACAGTCCAGCCCGAACTGCCAAGCCATGCCTTCCCTGGACCGGAAAAAAGCTTCCTAGGACCGGTTTCTGGCATTTCAGCCGTCTTCAGCCAGGCTTGCTTGAATCCAGTGGCAAAGTGAACAAGAGACTCACGTCTGAGCATACCCTGCCAACTTATGGCGAACAAAGCGGTACAAAAGGGGGTGGTGATGGACGGAGCATCAGAACCAATCAAACACTCACACCCAGTCAACAGATCTGGGTTTGATCCATCACCGTTCTTTAGCCCACTCTGCCACCCCAGTTCAGACATGGCCATATGCAAATCAGTCTGACCCTGTGCGTCATGGGAACAGTCCAGCCCGAACTGCCAAGCCATGCCTTCCCTGGACCGGAAACAAGCTTCCTAGGACCGGTTTCTGGCATTTCAGCCGTCTTCAGCCAGGCTTGCTTGAAGGAAGCATTAACTAGCACAGACAAATCTAAATTGGCTGATATTGGACAGATGAGTTGAAAGATGGTCCAGTAGCTTGCAATCAATGCTGTTGGTGTAACTCAGGCTTCTAGTTCATACAACAGTAGTTTGGCCTAATATTCAGCCTTGGTGTCTATACATATGATTAACCATTACCTCAAGGAATCTGCAGAAACACCTTTCTTATTTAGAGGATAATGTATAGACCCTCTCTATGATACAGGAGTCGACAGTTCAGCTCTAGAGGTAAAAAATAATCCATACATCTCCTGGGTCTAAAAGCTAGTATCCTGTTTATGGACTGTAGCAGGAATAGGATTGTGTCAGTTGGCTTCATGTGGGCTTTTAGATGAATTTATTTATTCAATTTCAAATGTGGTGAATGGAAAAAACAGATCTCCCATGTCGTTGGGAATTAAGGTGCTTGAAAATGGTGCGTTACTTGAGAAATATAAAGGTTTAATGTGCCCAAAGCGATCTGCAAGTGGGACGTTCAGTGTTGCCATTGTGGTCATTTTTATCTAGGCTTTTCACAAAGTACATCATTTCCCAGAACTATTTTGTCTGTGGATTATGAACCGAAGCAATGTTTCTTTTTTAACCAGGTGGGTTTGGGAAAGCTTTTCAAATTAATTGCAAATGCTGAAAGAGAAAATTATTCCGTGCAGTTCTGTTCATGCCTTTAATTTCCAAGTTTGTCTTTTTTATGAGCTTTCAAATTTAGCATAAACCAAGTATTCTTTTTATAATAATATGAATTGTTCATAACTGCCCTTAACAGATAGACTAAAAAGTTTCATAAGGAGAGGCAGACTTTTTCTCAATATCCGATTCTAGTAACGGTTGTATGACTGCTCACATCAAAATCTCTTAAGGGAAGAGAATATATTGAGGACTATCCCTTAGCCCTGAATTCATACCTGGCTTCCCTGCTACGCACTTTACCTGAGACAAAACATGCAATATTTAAGTCCAAAAAAGAAGTACTACAGACGTCTTCCACTTTCATCAGATCTTCTTTTTAATCAAATATTATGCACCAGTCTTGCACCAGCCAACACGTGTTTCGTCCTCGTGGTGAGTCACCCTACGGCTTCCTCAGGGCTGGAATATCAATTAACAAAATGTTGTGTAAGATTATAACACCAGATATTACTGATGTACCCAGAGGAAACCTCAAAACCACATTAATGTAGAAAATCTCAATTTAAGATTATAACATCAATTATTAGACAGTAATTGTAAGTGATTAAACCTCCAGAAAGGTTCTCCATATAAACAGAATTAACAGAAATAGTACATTGCTCACGATTTTCAATTGCCACTGCCACCAAAGAAAGTGTACACTGTTAAGATAAGTCCCCATGCAGTGTGAAGGTCAAGGAGTGACCTGCTCAAAAACTCTAAAACACTCAAACTAATAATTGTACCTGTAGTGCTTTCTGTATTCTAAAAAGAAGTCGAGACATATTAATTCAGGCCCACTGTGTGGAGTACCAGTAAGAATTATTAATAACCATAAGGTTGTGCTCAATCGAAACAACGTACCTTCAAACAATAAATAACTGTGTCCACGATATCCAATCCATATCAGTTGTAACCAACAAATGTATAACAGTTAAAATGTATAAGCATCCGGCTGTCCAATGGTAGAATACCGCCTCCTACAATGTAAAGTGACATACTGTCGAACGAGCATCGTGATCCTAAGTGCCACACAATATAACTGATGCTCTGGACGCAGTAACTATTGGCATGCTTCAATATGAACTAGGTACAATAACTAACTGTCTCTATTGCACACAAAACTTAAGTTACTGTCGGGTTCGTTGAGCGCATAAATACAAAAAGTCAAAACCAACATAGTAAATCCTTACCCGAGTATGGTCCGGTGTCTCGAATATCCCGGCAGAGCGTCTGTGTCAGTTACTCTGGCTCACACGCCATGTTTACGGAAGCGTGCAAAAATATACGCATGAAGAGCGTAAGGTCAATCATCACCGCCCTCTTAAGATGGTACTAGAATACTTAAAGATTGAATAAGAACTTTTTGCCTCATAGTCCTGTAACACCATCAGAGTAAATTCTCTAATCGATCCTAAAATGAAATTATCGAGTCTATGTAGATCGGAAGGGCATGCATTCCAGGTCTTGGGACAAGAAAAAATAGGCTCAGAGGGTTCAGGGGTTTCAATTATTAACCTGTCCGATACACCCCTTGGCCCAGATATGGTGTCCTTACTGCAACTGGGACTTCGTTTTTGTCCTAGTACAGTAGGAGACTTATGTTCCATGACTTATTTAAATTTGTTTATCAATTCACTTTTTTTAAAAAAAAAATTTAATTGCCATGAACCCTAGTGGCAATAAAACAAAATGCATACCCAAATCTGACCTACAGTGTGATGAATTAACCATTCAGGACTTACATGATACAGTAATGTTACTATCTATTACGGACATGGAGGGTGACATAACCACTGCAGAAAGTGTTCTAGAATCTCTCAATGTACAATCTGATAAGAGTGTTGATAGTGGACTGAAAAGGAAATCTGAATGGACACCAAAATGATCAAGGGGCAACCCTATTGACACATTTTACAACTTAATGAGTAGAGATATGGAGAAATGGGATAAAGATACACAGTGGCGACATAAAAAGGTTGTTGATAATTTAAGTTGAGGTGAACAAGATGCCCTCAAACTACTCCAACAAATGGATCATTATGTGGTGTGGTTGTATGACCTCACCATGCAATGATACAATCGCTTATCCGGTCAGATTTATTTTAAATAAGCCCTTAGCTAGGTCCATGGTAGCTGTAGCACAGAGCAGTCTGGCTTAATCAAAAGAACCAAATAACAGGTACACAAGGAACGCAACAAAACTTAAATCCAACAACAATATATACAAATACATTGTATTTTAGCTTAGACACCAAAATTACAGAAATCTATTGCGGGAAATCAGAGATGAGATATATTTAAAGGTCAATAAAATCACTTTAACTTGCGGCCTGATTTCGATCTTGGCAGACAGGGTAACTCCCCCACAAACGTGACGGATATACCATCCGTTAAATTACAATTCCATTATATCTTAATGAACTTGTAATACGGCGGACGGGACATCTGTCATGTTTAGGACTGAGTAACCCTGTCCGCCGAGATCGTAATCGGGCCCTTCGTCTTTGGATGCAATAAATCAATGTAAGTGGTTTTTAGCCAGCTGGCTAAAACACCTGTTAGAACTCTGACTAGCCAAACTATTTCTGCAGTGGGCTTTCCCCTCTGCAAGACATCCCAGCCTGTCTGCCTACACAAAGGAGCATGAAGGTGTGATTGCCATTTGCTTCACTAAGGCAGTAGCCTCCTTGAGCTGGGCCACCTCCTGGCAGTCTTCTTGTTGGAGGAGATCACACCTCCTTCCTCTAGCAATCCTCCTTTCATGTTTCTACGAGCCCTTCACACTTCCTAGCAGGGGATAGTATGTTGTCTATGCTGACAACTGCTGCTGATAGTTAGGAAAGGCTACTGAAGTTTTAGGCAGCAAAGTGGTGACTCTCTTAAGTCACATTTCTATCAAACGTTACCTTAAATCTAATCTCAGCAATGAGTCGTGTTTAATGTAATGAAGAATTTGATACCTTTCGATAGCTTTGGTGATTCCAAATGGAAATTAACACATGGTAGGTAGTGAAACTTCATGTTGGCCACCAGCCATTGCTACGTAGAAAACGGCGACTTCATGTTTTGACTGTCAGGGCTCGTTAAACAATAAAGATCATGCCCTTCTTTTTAGGACTAGGCACCCTGCCTTATGGCTGCCAAAGCCTTCCTGTGGAAGGCTTTGACTTGGTAAAAAGTTTTTTTTTTCCCCTGTTGAGGTAAGGTTTGGGCTGCCTGATTAGGCTGCAGTGGCAGGCCTAGCGTCACGTTTCCACTTTTTTTGTTACTGCAGTGGTGGCTTCATCTGGTCACTGCAGTGGTGGCACATTTAACTGCTGCAGTCCACTAGTGGCAATTAATTTACTAGCCCTGTGTACTACTTGCCCCATATATTAGAGACTTAAAGTTAGATTAAATATGCCAATTAGGTATTAGCCAATTGTACCCATACTTTGGGAGTCAGAGCACATGCACTGGGGCCTGAACAGCCGGGCCCTGTTCACTACAGCCTTGAAAAACCAGCAACATCAGTCCAACAATGTGTGTATTTGGGGTGATGGCTTTTATATGTATATAATATATATATTTGATAAATAAGCTATCAAGATTTTAAGACTGCCTAAGTAGTTATGTCATCTTGTTTCCCTGGGGTGGTCATATCTTGTTGTATATTTTTGCATACATGTTATGTATGGAGTATAATGTCTGTCTGTCTGTCTGTCTGTCTGTCTGTCTGTCTCCGGGTCTGGTGGCTCAGTGGACTAATGCGTCTGCTGGCAGGGGCCTGTGTTCGACCTCATGGTCACAGGTTCAAATCCCGGCGGGTCCACTCAGCCTTTCATCCATCTGAGGTCGATAAAATGAGTACCATTGAGTTGGGTAACAATAAACATCTGTTATTCAGCGCCAAGATACCCGTAGTGGTGAACGTGCGCTTTACAAATACACGTGTTATGTTATATGAAGCATCTCAACATTTAGCATTGCAGTGGACAGGAAGGTATTAAGTATTAACCTCTTCTGCGCCCATGACGAGATGGTCTCGTCCTGGAGCACGGTCGCGCTGTGCCCATGACGAGACTATCTCGTCATGAACCCCCCCCGCTAATGTAACGCCCGGCACAGGAGGGGGAAAGGGCGTGGCACAGAAGGGGTTAAAAAAAAGCACTGCACTGATTGTGTTTGTACAGACACGCCTGCTCACATACATGCGCTTGCAAAGCTAAACATTTGGAAAAACGTGAGGAAGAATTTCTTCTGCTTTTTACCAAACATTGTGATTTTGAGGACAAACGTTTACAAGTGATTAAAGTCTGTTAACGAATGACCACTGCGGTATGCGAGTAGAATTCCAGTTTAAGGAGTCATAGGTTGCTATGAGACAAAACAGTTCAAAATGGTTGAAATATTTACACATAGGTTACCCATTGCAAACTGAGTTTTTCTTTTGGTTAACAGTGGGCTAGTGTTAATAATCTCTGGTGGTGTTAATTTTAAAATATTTGGTTCTTTTTCTGCACTTAGACAAGTGCTCTAATTTCCTCAGAGTTTTACTTTTTATGCTTATAATAGTGAATGTGTGTTATACAAGACTTGTCTACCAAGAGTACCATGCAACTCTATGCATTGTACAAGTTGTTTCATTTTTTGCTGGCCTGTGAACTGTGTCAAATTTCAAGCAAGTGATCGACGTGGAAACAAGTTAACACTTCTTGTTCATCCATTGCATTTCCCTCGAGAAAAATTGGTCTCTGAGTTTCCAGGACGCCACCGAGTTGATGATGAGTAGCCATTTATTGTGTGTGACAAGCGGAATTTCATCTTATTCAAGTGGAATGTGTCTTATAATAGCCTAACGTAGAAATCATTGCCATAAGGCTGATGAAGTTCAGAAAGAAAGCTTCAGCGGTACTGAGAGAAAATAACGGTTTCTTTGTATTATTCCAAGGTTGCACAAGCAAACATTTGAAAAGGACCTGTACACGCATTTTTGAAACAGTAGGTGGCCACTTAGACACGGGGGCAGCTGTTCTCATTTGTAGGCATGGTTGGGTGCTACCTGTTGGTGCTCTCCAAGGCACCTGCCTAATGTTGCCTTGCCTGGAACCTCCATGGTGTTGAGTCTGGAGTAGCGAAGTTGTAAATGCCACCATATTCTCTGTATTTTCTTAGCTGTAGGGTGGTTAACTTGGGTGTGTTTATGCGCACCCCACACATTTTGGACTTGAAAATGACCACGGCATTGAAAATCTTATTTATTAGTCTCACCCACCAACAACTTAAGCTGTCAGTACATAGTGGGCTTTGATCTGCCCCCTGCTCATGATTTCAGTTTCAGTTTATTTCTATTATGATACGGAACTCATACTGAAGTCCACAAAGCATAAAACAATAATAAAACAATGATACAAAGTACATGTTAAGATCAACAGTTAAAAAGTATAAAACCTCCAGCAGGGCTGGACTGAGAATGCAACCCAGCCCTAGCAATTCTGGGGGGGGGGGATTCAGGGGGCGGAGAGCTGGTGCGCTTTTGTTACAAGGGGGTGATATTTCAGCACTGCTGCAAAACCGGCCCCCAGTAACAAAAACTGCTCCCACCCTTCTGGACCACCGGGAAAATGCCCGGTGCCCGCTACAGTCAGGTCGGCCCTGACCTCCAGTCTGTTACATACATCATCTAAAAACGACATTAGCTGTCCATTATAAAGTGACGACATGCATAACACCACGAAAAATATATTATGCAACTACAGTTCTATAGATGCAACCATTTAAAAACATAATCAAGCAAAGTGAAATAATTTTTTTTGTTGCAAACATCACATTTAAATTAACACAACCCTGGAAACACTTTACACGTTTACTTAATCCCAACCTCACAAGAGAGGTCATAGACATGAATGGAAAACAGTCATAACACATTTGAAGCTTATTCTAAAGCTTCCTTTTTGAGCCTTTATAAAGTACCACATGAGTAGTGCAATATGCTATAATTCATTTTTATAAATGCAACCTTATCGAATTGTGGCATACATACACAAAGTTAGGATATACCAAGGATGCATGTTTAAAGAACATGACCAGAAGAAAACCTTCCAGCACATTCCATCAGAGCATTCCAGAACATTAACATTGAGTGTGTACTCACCTATGGGGAGCTGCAGCCCTAATTGAAGTACAATGAAAGTGTAAAAATGTTAGATCTTATTACACTCGAAAATCCTATAATCAAATCATTTAGAGAAAGCATTGCATACATTTTTAAACACCCACCGAAACTACACTAGAGCCATAATATGCCGCCCCATGGCTCTAATAGATATTCAGAAAAGATCTAAAAATGTGTATATTTTATTACAGATCATTTCATTCAAAGGAAACGATATACATTTACTAGCCTCCAAATCAGAACGCATGCTACATTTAATAAATGTGGGCCTTAAAAAATGGTGAAGAACATTGTAATGCAGGGCACACACATTTTACGTGATTGAGGTCTTGAATGTGTAACTGGCACAGCTCCCATCTTCTGTTCTGTTTCAGGATGTTGTCCCAAATGCCAGTAATCCAATGTAAAGGAAGCAGGTCCAGTCTCAAAAATAGAATCCACCTTCTGATCCCATGTGTCAAATGCCATATTACATAGGGCTGAGGTTTATTCCCCAGATTACTCTCCTGCATCACCTGATTGCACGGCCTTGACTGGCATAGAACAATATCTTTGGCCCAGTTTAGTTAGGACCCTTCTTAAGCTCTACAGAGTTGACTTGGGCATAAAATAATCTATATTTAGATAAATTCCAAAAGTTTCATTAGCCCGCTCAAAAGACCTAAAGAACGCACTCAGCAGGGAAAACATTTCGACCTTCAAGGCTGCCTGTAAATTTCTGTCCTCTCCACAAAGGAGTGAATGTCCCCACCATAGGACAGCAGCGAAGGAGAAGGCATAAGAAGTTAAGCCAAACTCCAGGCGCAGAGGATAGGGGGCTGCAAGTGTATTTAAATTGCATTTCTGACAGAAAATGTGACCTTCAATCCCCCTGAAAGTGTTCCAAAAACTCTAGTCTAACACCACACGCATGGCACAAAGAAGGGGGATTTTAGCCTTATAAACTGACAAGATATGCCCAAAATGACGTCTCTCACACATTTTTAAAAATATATACTGGGCATTGGCCTGGGAGAGAATCCTGTGCGCACATAGCTTCATGTGATCAATATCCCGCTCATTCTTGGAGAAAACCTTCCTGAGATAAAGATACGAGTCCACTATTCAATTTATCAGTACCCAAATACAAATTAAGGTTCCCCTTTAGTCTAGACTCATTCTTGGGAAAGATCAGGACTTTGCTTCTGGAAATATTAATTTTCAGAAAGTGGGCTTGAGCATACTTTGACAATGCTACTAAACGGCGCCGTAAGCCAATCAGAGTTAAGTCCATAATGGCTACGTCATCAATGTATAGTAGGAAGCCAATGGACATTGTACCATATCTGGGGAATAACCCCTTTCTTGATTTATTGTGCCTGGAAGGTCAAAAATATATAAATAAGGCAAAAGGGGAGCCAACAATCAACTTTGATTGTGACCATTATATGTTTTATCCTTACGGGATACACCCTGCGTCCCTACCATCAGAATTTGTCACCAGGTATCCATGTACAACTCCATATTAAGACCCAGAAAGTGGTGTGGAAGACCCAACAGTAGCTTCCTCCACAGCTTCCTCAGCTCAACACGAAATCCTCGCGGCACAGGAGCACGGAGCTCACGGATTGCTTCCTCCACTCCTAGCTGAACTAGCATCTGATGTCCGAAAGGCATGTCTGGGCTTTACTCATGATGTGCTAGATTTCTTGTATCTACATTCCCTTCCCCATTTTCAAGGTCTTGCTTACATATTCTTTTGCTAGTGCACCCCCCAGAATATTTTGTCTTTATATTGTTTCTGATTAGATGAGTTGTATCTTTTCACTGCTGGCATGAGGGGACACAAGTTATTTTCATTTTAGCATTTGAAAGGAGCACACAGCTTTCCCCTCTCTCCCAGAATCTGTGCCTACCTGGTCTCCGCTTATAACCCCTGCCCCTCACTATAGATGTAATTTGTTTTAAAATAATTTTTGCAAGTGAGTGGCAGCTCCAAACTGCTACAGGGCCCACTCTCTGTTACCCATCAGTGCTGCACCCTCTGCATATTTTATTCATTAATTTACAGCCTGAAAATGGCCTTACCAACCTTGAACCAGTAGGTAAGAATGAAGGATAATATAAATATATTATAAGATAGCATCTGTACATGAACATGTGCACAGATGCACAGAGGATCATATTGGAATGATTTTTGGTCAAACAAAAGCAGAATTAATTGTATTGTATGTGCACACGTGCTCGTGGGTAGACCATCTTACAATGATGTTTTATTGTACTTTAACATCAATAGGTCTGTGTTTGCACATTAAAAGTGAGACCTCTTTGCTTAGCCAGTGCTTGTTAATTTTACTGTTTTCCAGTAGAAGATCCTGCTGCAGTACTTGGCAACTTGATCAGCTCCCATTTGGATTATACAAGCCTTACAGATTGAGACAGTGTAGAAACTGCAAACTGTCACTGGTAGGCTCCTTTTGGTACCAAAGATGATGTCAATTTGTAGCTGGTTTTATGTGATCTATTAATTGACTACTGATTAGTATCAGAGATTCTTCAAAAGGCTTTCTTTTTAGAATTTTTCTCCACTGGAAGCAGAACACCTTGAAGAGTGAACAATGGATGGTTGTTGGCTTATTATAAATCCAGATCTGCAGAATTAAGTTTACTAGATTTTCTGGCCATGAGAATTGGCAATTCTCAGTAAGTAGACCGAAATTGAGAAAACCTGCCTGCCTCATTAACATTACTTTCCCTTGGCTCAATTTTGCGAGCTTATAAAGATAACATATGTTATAATGGATGGTGGACGATTGAGGTTGTTGATGTATGGTTTATTTAAAAAAATATTATTTTATAGGTCATTGGACTTTATGTCGGTTTTTCCTAAACTGTGGGATCCATCTATTGTGGTGGGTCTTGAAAGTCCACTCAATAAAGAGATGCCTATAAATTCAGTTTTTATCATGTATTTGTTTGCTGTGCTTCAAAGACGGAGGTCAAAAGTCAGGCTATGTTTTCTGTCAAATTGCTGCTTTGCTTTTTTTTTGCTTTTTTTTTTTTAACATGGGCATTGGTGTTTACAACCTTCTCTTACTTTGCAGCCATTTAAAAATACTAAAGTGAATTATGTGACAATCTCACTGGTGTACAAGGAGTGTAAAAGGCTGTAGGGTGTCATTTTTGTACCAGACAAAAATACAAATGCTTGTAAATGAACTGTACACATTCAGAAAGCACAAATGAAGCACATTTGTTTGTAATTCTGATGTGTCACTGAAACAAAGACTAATAGGATCAAAACAAATTAAGACACCTGATGATGCACAAATGATATATATTCACTGAAACCCATTTTCCACACATTATCATTTGTGTGCAGTATAGATTTATGAGTAAAACTATGTCTTTGCAAATTTAGCAGCCATTTCAATGGAACATATGCTGTCGGTAACTGACAGTACGCTAGCACACAATACTTTAGGTAGATTAAAAAAAATCACCCTACTCATGTCCACAAAAAAAAGGTGGTTCGCAAACGTTTGTCATTATAAAAATTGGGTCCTGGTTCTAAAAAGTTTTGGAAGCACTGCTTTTTCTGATTATAGGCTAGCAATCCTTTCACTATGATCTGCTCATTTTACACTATTTGTGCAGTATTTGTTTACATCATAGTCTTGCTACACTTTTGCATATTTTTGTAACGTTGACACATGCATATTACTTTTCAACTCACTTTTATATTTTTTTTACGTTTTACAGTGCAGTTTTTTTCCACCTGACTGCTATGTTTATGATTACTGTTGCAAACGTTCAGAAACTATTTATTTTGTCATATAAGCAATAATATACATATATGTGTATATCGAGCCAATACCCTTTCAAGCTTAGAGTGCCGCCTAAGCCTGAAGGGGTATTGTCTTGACTTATACTAGATGCTCACTTTTGTCTGGACTTTTGTCTGAAGAGCTCTAACTAGAGCTAAACATGTGTCAGGGGTTGCTTGTATTCATTCGAGGTTGGCTTAGATGGTATTTTACCAATCCAATACTATAAAACTGTGCCTGGAGTGGTGAAAGGTTTTTGTCACTTTTCATGGAAGCATGGATGACACTTGCTAATCCTATGCTTAAAGATGTTGCTGTAAACATGGCAAATGACCATGTCTCTCTCTAGTTCGGCGTGTATGGCACTGTGGTAATCCTATACCTAAAGATTCTGCTGGAGAAAAAGACATTTGAGGGGAGCAGATTCAGAGTGTTGGTTGTGTTGTAGGTGATCCATACAGGAACTGTTCTCCAACTAAAGTTGGTAACTACCCATAATTCAGTGGTCCCTTTTTTGCATACTTGTGCATGCATGTATATATATATATATATGTGTGTATGTATATATGTGTGTATGTATATATGTGTGTATGTATATATGCGTATGTGTGTGTATATATATATATATATATATATATATATATATATATATATATATATATATATTTTCTGTCAGCTCACAGATCCTTCATCTCTTGTAAGTACGAGCCACACGAATCCAGTCGAATTGCAATATTTTATTTTTTAAGGGCAAGCAAAATGACGCGTTTCGAGCAAACAAGCTCTTGGTCACATGACCATAGGTTCCGGGTTCAGTGTATTTAAAGTCATACAAAAACATAAACAACAGACTCGTCAGTTCATTAGTTTAAAAGAAAAATAGTGATGGTATTAACTTATAATCCATCTAACTGCTGTGAAATGGCATTTCCAAACATCAAAGCATAATTAGAGAATTCAAAGGAACACCATTCATTTTCTAGTGCGTCTCCGTGAAAATCACAAGTATATGAAAGACATGCAGAATTAACATACTTCATTTTGTTGTATTTATATAAGTACATTATCAAACTTATAGTAAGTCAACTAACACATAGGCTTACCACCGAAGAGATATACAAATAAGATAAACAATTCATTGTTCATGGGTCCCACCAGGAATCAAGGTATAGTACCCTATCTTTCTCAAGAAGAGCGAGTTTAGAACTATATTATTTCATACTATAATAAGTATAAGGGTGACCCTTAAGGAGATGGTGCTAAGCAATAGTCACCAAATGCTCCGTGCTCGTATCAGATAACGGTAACGGTGGTGTCTGAAAGCTTCCAGGTCCCATCTAGATGTAGAAAACAAAGTGGAATATATATTAAAACACACAGTGCAGTATCACGTGAAACCCACATTTCTAATGTAGTATATCTGGACTTCACCTACCAAAAGATTAAAAATTAGATCTAAATGCATATCTCCAACATGGGACATAAAACAAACCAAAATCAATTCTGCAGTCTTTGTTGGTGGCTTATTTTAAAGACCTAAATAAATATTCTGGTACAATTAACTAAATATTTCATGAATATTACCGTACACAGCAGCTAAAATTGCAACCTAAACTGAACTCATGTAACACGGAACAGGAGTCACTGGATGTCTTGAGGCTGAAACCACATCTATCAACAACATACAGTTTACAGATGCACATGCATCTCTTCATCATTGTTCATCCCGAATGGGGCTACACTTCCTGCTTGTAAGATGAACTTGGATTCTGCTCTACGCAGGGCCTGAATTCTGTTCCCTCCTCTGGGGTCTTTGGTTATAGTATCTAGGGCAAAAAATTTCGCCTTAGTCCAATCTCCATTGTGTTCGTTATGGAAGTGTCTGGCTGTACTGTAACTAAAGTCGTTGTTGGTTATAGCACGCCAATGTTCCAGTATTCTCTTCTTCACTGGAAAAGTGGTGGAACCTATGTACCACTTGCCACAAGGGCAAGTGATCACATAGATTACGAAGTCTGTGCTGCATTGTATATTCTTTTGAATATACCACTTTCTCTTAGTTCTCTCAAGGACTACCTCTTTAACATTAACGCTGTGGCTGCACGCTTTACATTTTCCACAACGATGGAACCCTCCTATTTTGTCTAGCCAGGTGGGTTTGGTGTTACTGAAGTGGCTTCTTACAATCATATCTTTAATCGAGGTGCCCTTTCTGTAAGTGATCGCTGGATATGGGCCTAGCTTTTGTTTGAGTATCTTGTCATGCGTCAGGATATCCCATCTTTTCTTAACAATCTGCTGGAAAAGATTAGATTGTGAATTAAAGGTGGTAATCAACCTGATAGGTGCCTCTGTTTCAATTTGTTTGCTCCTAGGTGCTTTGTACAATGGCTCACGTCTAGTAATGGCATCTGCTCTTTTCTCACCTCTCTTCAGCATCATTTAAGGATATCCTCTGGCAAGGAATCTCTCTGACATCTCTTTTTTGTTTCTTACATATGATTCCTCCGTGCTACAATTTCTTTTTGCACGAAGGAACTCACCGAAGGGTATGCTCCACCTAAAGTTGTGAGGATGGCAGCTCGTTGCGTGGAGAACAGAGTTACCTGCTGTGCTTTTTCTGAATAAATCAGTCTCTAATTTGTTTTCTCGCACTGTCACCCTAATATCTAGGTAGTCAACAGTTTTTTGGCCATACTGCATCGTGAATTTTAGGTTCAGGGCATTCTCATTAAGTTCTGACAAAAACAACACTATTTCGTCCTCTCCACCCTCCCATACAAAAAATATGTCATCGATAAATCTAAGCCAGATACGGACCCTGTTTGTCCAATGTTCCATTCTTTCACCCCAGAGCACCTGCTTCTCCCACCAGCCAACCAAAAGATTGGCATAGCTTGGAGCGAAGCAGGTGCCCATGGAAGTCCCTTGTATTTGTTTATACAATGAGCCATTAAAGGTAAACACATTTTCCACAAGGCAAAATTCGATCATCTGAAGTAACATCAAAGTATGTTTTGTCAAATGTATACTCCTGGAGTCAAGAAAGTGTTTGCATGCTTTTAGTCCATCGGTATGCCTAATTCTCGTATACAAGCTCTCTACGTCTAAACAGACAAGCCAATAGTTCACGTCCCAATGTATGTTTTCTATTTTCTGCAGAAAATCTTTCGTATCTCTGATATACGATGTTAAATCTCTCACATATTCAGATAGAAAAAAATCTACATACATAGAAACATTTTCCAATAGACTGTTCTTGGAGGAAACTATAGGCCTGCCTGGAGGTTGCGTGGGGTTTTTATGGACTTTGGGGAGGAGGTAAAAAGTCGGAACAGTAGGTGTCTCGTTCTTCAAATATATATACATATATATATGTGTGTGTATGTATATTGTGTATGTATGTGTGTATATATATATTCACTGAAAAAACCATAGGTTTCACACATGTTATAGTTAGCAGAAATTTTACTGATTAAAAACCAATGAAATTCCCCCGTTATAGTTAGTGCAGGCAACTATAACTCACGCGACCGCAATCCTCTGCTGATGCTAATACTGTATTTAGACACTTATTTGCCCATGTCTTCTTCCATAAATTTTTAGCTATACATATATTACAAATATTTTTTTTTCATAAGATTGTGGTCGCGTGAGTTATAGTTGCCTGCACTAACTATAACGGGGGAATTTCATTGGTTTTTTATCAGTAAAATTTCCGCTAACTATAACATGTGTGAAACCTATGGTTTTTTCAGTGAATTTGCAAGGTTTTTTAAATGCTAATTCCTAACTATAACGTGTGTGAAACCTATGGTTTTTTCAGTGAATTTGTACGTTTTTTTAAATGCTAAGTTACTTTACGCCATTCGTGGCGTGCGCGCCCACTTAACGCAGTTCGTTCCGTGCGCGCACGGTGCGCTTCACGCACCGCGCGCCCACTTTACGCAGTTAGTGCCGTGCACGCACGGTGGGCACGCGGTGCGCTACGCGCACCGCGTGCCCACGTTGCGCTAGATGGGCCATGTACGCACGATGCGCTTCGCGCACCGTGCGCACATGGAGGACATATGATGCACTTCGTTTTGAAATGTAATATTTTAATTTTTCACACCTTTAAATGCTAATTCCTAACTATAACGTGTGTGAAACCTATGGTTTTTACAGTGAATTTGTACATTTTTTTAAATGCTAAGTTACTTTACGCCATTCGTGGCGTGCGCGCCCACTTAACGCAGTTCGTTCCGTGCGCGCACGGTGCGCTTCGCGCACCGTGCGCGCACAGTGAGCACGCGGTGCGCTTCGCGCACCGCGCGCCCACTTTACGCAGTTAGTGCCGTGCACGCACGGTGGGCACGCGGTGCGCTACGCGCACCGCGTGCCCACGTTGCGCTAGATGGGCCATGTACGCACGATGCGCTTCGCGCACCGTGCGCACATGGAGGACATATGATGCACTTCGTTTTGAAATGTAATATTTTAATTTTTCACACCTGTTATAAGCCATGCACAAATGGTGCCCTTCGGGCACCATTTGCACACTGGGTGGGGAGAGTGTGGATAATTTTTGTTTTTTTATATTTTTTTATCGTACGCGTACGGTAAGCGTAATCGGCGAAATTAGCGGAAAAAAAATGGCTGTTTAAAACTGCACTGTTGGCTACAGTGGCAGGCCTGATAAATGTTTTAAAAGGCTACTTTAGTGGGTGGCACAATGAGTGCTGCAGGACCACTAGTAGCATTTGATTTACTGGCCCTGGGTACATGAAGTACCATTTACAGGGGGCTTGCAAGTAAATTAAATGCGCCAATTAGATGTAAGCTAATTTTACTATGTTTTAGGGAGAGAGCACTAGCACTTTAGCACTGGTTAGCTGTGTTAAAATGAACAGACTACAAAATTGAATTCAATAAACAGGAGGTGTGAAAGCAAAAACTTTGGGGCAAACCACAACAAGAAGGTTAAGTCTAACAATGCTAACTGTGTTGAAGAATTAATTTGAGTGACTGTGCAGTGAATCAGTAAGAGCATGGTTTGAGTGATGTATGTAAGGAGATGTTAATGCTGAGACCTTTAAGAGACTTGCTGTCTGAGTCTTGGCATAAACATAGCCAGACAGACTAATGCCTTACATGTAACAGCAAATCACCTACTGAGAGTTGTGGGTAGTGGGTAATAATTGCGTTCTAGAAGCGCCACAAACTTACCTGTCCTTTCTTAGGTATCCTTTTAACTTGCGGCTCTGCTCGCCATTTGATTGCGCTGCTGTATAAGACCATGCATGCTGACATGCTGGGATCACTCCCACAGGCCCATGTGGCTCGGGATGTGGTCCTGGATACCCCTCTTGTGAGTGAGGACTGTACACGAGTAAATGAACTCACACACACACTATATAATGTAACACTCGCTTTCAATTGATTCATTACAACTTCCTACACAGGACATATTTAACACCTAGAGACCTGCAACGCGTAACCCATGCCTCGATCTAATTCTAATACTTGTCCCTGGTGTCACTTAGACAATGCCGTTTTTATTTTATTTTTACATTTTGATTGGCGGAGCAGCCAGGAGCAAGATACGTGGACACAAGTGATGGAAGACGTACACAGGGCCACGCATTTGCTGATATCCCTTACTCCCCAGTATTGTCTTCTGGTCAATGTAAAATGATCGAAACATAGGAAGATCCCATTTAAACTCTTATAACTGGTTTTGGTCTTGGCTAAACGCAGGATGACCATTACGAGGATGGGGCAAAGAGCACCCGAGATTGCACATTGTCATAGGGATGTCATGGAGTGGACTTTAGCAGACGAGACACATATGTTTGCTAGTAGACGAGATGAAAAGATGGTGGATGATTTGGCTGAATGGAGAGGCCTCTGTGCCAAATTGCTAGATCCGGATTCTGAAATGGTGTCTGCTGATAGTACTGATACGAATGGCGGAGTGTGACCTGTTGTCCTCTGATTTTTACCCTGTTGTGGTGGAAATGTGCATTGGGTGTTTACGCCTTCCTACCTTGCATTTTACTGTTGACTGCTTTATTTTTTGTGAATATATATGAAACTGAAAAAATAAAGTTAATAAAAAAATTAAAATAAAACTATCTATCCTAAAATCTTACAATTACCATATTACATCTGGAGATGGTGGTTGACGTTGCAGGAAGGTTTTACAAAGTGTTCTCCATCCTGCATCACTGAAGATATATAAATGGTACTGAAAACAGCATGCAGTAGATACGAGTAGGGCACAGAGACTGGTGTTTTAGATTCAATAGTCTGCCATTTTGTTTGTAGTAATGAGAGAACCATCCTTGACACATCAGGGTTTTCTCCCTGGGAATCCAATAATCTGTTCGCTCACCCACTTTCTTACTACTTAACCAGTTTATCCTCCCCTGTGGGAGAACAGAGCCCTAATCAACTTTTACCCTTGCAGCTCTCCTGCTGCAAGGGTAAAAGGCAACCGATCTCATCTGCGTACCTTGTCAAGTTTGCCATGCCTGATGGCTCACGTATAGGGCACAATTAACCCACCTAGACCCTGATTACGAAAATGCTTGATGTTCCTAATTCTTCACTCCCCATATCATGATTCCTCAACCCAGGTATTGGTGATTCTGTGATGCAGGAATACAATAGTGTTCAAAGTGAGACACACAGAGGGTACTCTCAGAAATGTGCAATTACCCTAGAAGTTGGAGTTATCGCAGCCAATTCCTGTGATAACTCCCCATTTTGAATCTGTTTCTAACTCGAAGTTGTCACAAGCCTTCAGCCGGTGAAGTTTCTTTAGGTGGGGGGAAGAATCAGAAGTGTAGTTTGCCCACGTCTTTTGTAATTCCACAACCAGACAGTAACTCCATTTCGGACCTAACCGGTAATTATTCCAAACTTAGAATGAAGGCCTTAATATCCATTGGTGTTCAGCTCCAGCTTTCTAGAATCTCTTATTCAATTGGGGGATATTGATTCACACTTTGGAACTCTGGTTGAAACCCTATTGCCCTTCCTGCACTGGCTGTGTGTCCAAGACTCACCAGTTCATTGGTTGTCTTGTGCAGACAGGAGGTGATGTTTTTGGCAGGAAAGAGCGCAGTGCATAACCACAAGATCTTCCTCAAGCCTTTTGGAATGTTGAAACGGGTGAATTCCTTATTTGTTTTTATTTCTGGTGAACCCTTTCTCCCACCCCCAACCTGGAGTAATCTGGACACCATATCTTTGTTCTTTAGTGGATGTGTAAATATCTGGTTTGGTTCCTGCCATTCCTGTCCATATCTTCTTCACAGTCCCTAGTGCATGAAAATTGCAAGGGGCCCCACAGGCTGCTTGGAACTTGATTAGGGATTGCTATAGGGATTTCATACAGTGAAAGATCTAATGGGATGCTCAGACAACCTATTTCCAGAGGCTTTTAGAACTAAGCTAACAAAATGGATTCGAACTTATCAGTGTCGACCAAAAATAGGACTCAAATCTTTGTTATGTTTATGCTGCGTGGTGATGATGCCTCAGTTTGTACTAACAGGAGCAAAATCATTTAAAATAAAGAGAAGATTTAGTGCATGGACATATATCCGTGTTCTTTAACTTTTGACAGAAAGTCACACAAAATGTAAAACCTGTCTTGTTTGTTTCTATGCAAATGGTATTGCTTGAAAACTGCATAGCTTTGAAATGGTATGTTCGAGCTCACAGAGTACTTTAAAGGATCTTTACTAGCAAAATGTTTACATTAATCCAGTTTTCCAGTAATTTTAGAAATCATGGAGTCGCAGCTCTTCTTTAGTTTTAATAAACCTGACTGCCCTTATTTATAATCAACATTGATTTTTATATAGCACCAGTGTGGCACTCGGTAACTTCAAAGCACAAGAAGGAAAAAGTTTGACAGTAGAGCAGAGCAGAAGTCCACGCATAATTTGAATACATATGCAAATATTCTAGCCAACAGTGAAATATGCTCTCAGAAATGGGTGGAAATGTATATTTCCAGTGTGGAGTTGTTACTGCTAGTTTAAATGCTTCTTTAGCTATCCTTCTCTCGCACCATTAATAAAGGCAGCTACCAAAGCAAGTCACTCTGACTCCGCATTACAGTGCCCCGGATGTGCAAGGGTTTATGCATGTTTTCCTCACCCTGTGGCACTGTGTTGTTGTTACAATGAGGGCCGCAGACACCTGTGCCCCTTCTATAATACTGATAGCGCTGACGCTTTCCTAAACAGCTATTCGCTCTTCTGAATGGAGGTGTGGCCCCATGCAAATGAGGGAAACACTTCCTTTGTATCGTGCGGAATTATGGAAATGAGTGGAGAGTCAAAGATATTGTCAGGAGGTGCACAGACTTTGCCCTATAAAAAAGGTTGCGTACAGTCTGCGCCTCCGCGGTCAGCCCTTTGGAGGGGAGAACAGGGGGTCCCATGGACCCCACCCCACAGATTATCCCCTGCGGGCAGGTGGGTGCAGTCACTCACTGCACCTGCCTGCAGAGGAATCACTGTGTGAAGGGCAGGCGAGTTCCACTTATACAGTGAAAGACTGAGTGACTGCTTCAAGTTGCAGCTCAGTCTTTCACTAATAGACTGCCCCAGGGCAGGTGTGAGATCGCTGCTGCTTTTGGGGCAGTGCACTGATGGAAATAGTAGTCTGTGGCTGGTGCACCTTGCTGAAGGCGTACTGTAGCACAGACCAGGGCAGTACGCCCTTTCCATAATACAGCCCCTGGTGTGTTTTAATAACCCATAAATCTGCAGGATGCTATTCAAGCATAGGGATCTCATTCAGCCGAAACCGGTAGCTCTGCAGTGTTGGGAGTGAGGAAGGGGAGGGGTTATGGTCTGAAATCATTCAATGAGTGAGCTCCTAACTTTACACCCACACGCGCCTCCTCTTCTTTCCTTCACATGCAAATCAGGCTATTCAGTATCACCCAATGAACAGCAGCCCCTTAGTCTGAATTGTTAAACTGCTCTGTTTGGATACTGCATCCTCTGAGCTGCTGTGTTTAATTGTCTAGCCATTTTACAGAGTTTGCCACTTGCTTCTCTGGTGCAGGACTAGGCAATGAGCAAAGGTGGAGACAGCCTAGTTCTGAGCTAAAAAACTTAACAGCTGCCGTTTAAGGAGAGCAATATGTCCCCTCAAAGAAGGACGAAGTTTGGGGCTAATCCTGCCCTCATTGGGGTAATCCAACAGCACACGCATCCTCAAAGATAACAAAAGCATTCTGCCAAGAAATGAAACATTTACCTGCTCGCCCACAACTGCTGTGCAGCAGGATTTTTGTAATCCAGAGTAGCACAGCAACTGCAGAGTCCAAACCAGGAATTCCCCTACACTAGCTTCACATTCAGGTGCATCTCATGTTTACATATCATGTCCCTGGTGTTCACTGAAGTGAGAACCCTACTTGCATTTCCCTTTTCTAGCCACTGTTTTCTGTCTGTTGTAATGCAGCCTGATACCTAGTGTCAGTTTCGTCCGTCCCATGCAAAAACCTAAATACATGATCTCCGAGTGCTTTATTAACCAAACAGAAGACTACTTTGCAGTTTCTCATTTTGATGTTTTCTATGGCACCACATTGTCACACGTTGGCCACTGTAAGTGCTTGCTTGCGTTGTTACATGGGTACATCAAACAATTACCCAGTGTTTATTACTCCTGTGCTCTAATTTGGTGTCAGAACCTATTTGGGGGTCATAGGGCAAGCAGGGGATACTAGGCTTTCACCCGGGGGTGGTGGCACAACGTTTTACCACTGATTTCCTTGGTTCTGATCTACTATGGCACTGAAAACTGGGCCTCAAGTACACCCTCTCTGCCCTTGACTGTTATGGTAGTGAGCACTTGAAGGTATTTCAGTGACCTGGGGTCGGGGATAGAGACTCACAATTCAAACAATTATGCAACAGAGACAATAACTGTTGTTCAGCCTTGTGCTCTTTGTAGAAAAAGAGAACTATTTACATGCAACACTAAAACATAATTTTAATCAATCAGTCAGTATTTATATCGCGCAGCCCTGTCACCCCTAGGGGTATCTGGGCACTGAGGTTGCCATGTCTCTGTCGAAGACCAGGTCTTGATTTGCTTTCTGAAGTCCTGCTGTTCTGAGCTAGAGAGGCGGGTCGTTCCAGGTCTTGGCAGTGATGTAGGAGAAGGTGGGTTCCCTGCTTCCGCTGCGATAGATGCGGGGGGGGGGGCAAGAGAGGTAGACCGCAGTTGACTTGCGGGCCGATGGAAGGCCAGTGGATGGTTGATGTAGGACGGTCCTTGGTTGTGTAGGGCCTTGTATGCATGGGTGAGAATCTTGAACTTGCATCTTTTCTGGATAGGTAGCCAGTGGAGGTTTCAGAGGTGGGGGGTGGGGGTGATGTGAGTGCGTTTGGCGATGTCCAGGATGAGTCTGGCTGCGTTGTTATGTATGTTGTTAAGTCTTCTAAGGAGCTTGTTGGAAATTCTTGCCTAGAGGGCATTTCCATAGTTGAGGCGGCTGGTGACCAGGGCATGTGTGATGGTCGATCTTCCTGATGTTGGTTGGGAGCCATCTGAAGAGTCTACGGAGCATGCGAAGACTGTGGAAGCAGGAGGCAGTGACAGTGTTGACTTGTCATTTCATGGTCAGTTGGTTGTCGAGGATGATGCCCAGGTTGCGTGCATGGTCTGTTGGGGTGGGTTCTGGTCCAAGTTCTTCTGACAATTAGCCTTGGTCCTGTGCGGAGGCATCCTTCCCAAAGATCAGTACTTATGTTTTATCAGATTTGAGTTTAAGGCAGTTGTCTCTCATCCATTTTTCTACATCAGTCATGGCGTTTCAGAAGTTGGTTTTGCTGTTGGCGGGGTCCTCGGTGAGTGAGAGGATGAGTTGAGCATTGTCTGCGTAGGAGATTATATTGAGTCAATGAGATCTGATGATGTCTGCGAAGGAGGTCATGTAGATGTTGAACAGGGTGGGTCTGATGGACGATCCTTTGGGTACGCTGCAGATGTTTTTGTGTGTGGAGGTGTAAGGAGGCAGTCGGGTGCTCTGTGTGTGTTCTGATGAGAAAGAGGCGATCCTCTTGATGGCGTTTTGGTGTAAGCCGATATTGGAGAGTGTTGATGAGGGTGTGGTGGGAGACGGTGTTGAATGCAGCAAAGAGGTTGAGGAGTATCGAGGTTGCAGTTTCTCTGTGGTCAAGGAGGGTTTGGATATTGTCTGTGGCAGTGATCGGCACAGAATCCTGATTTTGAGGGTCAAGTAGGTGGTTTTCTTACAGGTAGTTGGTGAGTTGTTGGTTGATGGCTTTCTCAGGTACTTTTGCTGGGTAGGAGAACAGAGAGACTGGTCGGTCATTTTTGAGGTCACTGGGGTCGGCAGAGGGTTTCTTTATGAGGGGTCTGACCTCTGCGTGCTTCCATTTTTTCGAGAAGGTTGCTGTGTTGATGGAAGTGTTGAGATGTTGGTGAGTTCTGTGCTGATTGCGTTTTATGGAGCTCCAAAGTCTTCAATGGGAGTAGCCTGGTGAATGTTTCAAAAGCAAGGCTAGATACTGCAAGCATGTGGCCTAGGCCCAGACACAATCTCTGGGTGAAAGCTGTGACTGAGATCAAACTTCAAAGACAAATTGTTTGGACTCTAGGGGTTGAAATATAATGTAATTGAGCATCCAGTCAATCACCAGTGTATAATACACCTAGTTAAAGTTACTCTGGGGTATTGGCCAAAAGTCAACTCACTTGCCTGACTTTCGAACAACATCTGTATTTCAGATATGGTTCTGTGGTGTGAAATCTAAAGGGGTCAAGGGACGTTTCATTTTAACAAACTTCCTCTCTGAGGTGACCTAGATCCACACACCAGTGTAATTGACTTTTTGTTTTCCTCAGGGACTTTTAATGGAGCATCTAGTTATGTCTAAACCACCAATAGCCAGCCAATACTGAAATATTTCCTCCCCTTAATGAGCCTTCATTTACACTGTGGGATGTTCTTTCAGGCTAACAGCATCCAAAAGAGACATCTTTTGGCCTCCCTAATATAAATATGTCCGAAATGAAAAATCTATTTCCCAAACAGTAATTTCAGGACAAGGGCATTCTTTGTATGCTCCAGAAATTACCCTAGGCATCCCCCATGCAGATTCCTCGAGTTAGGAAGTTTGTGGAAGACTTTCCAAGCTGATAGCAGCGGATTGGCTTGAGTCATTTATATATACTAAAGGTAGGAAATACTACAGGTAGGAAATACTACAGGTACAACTACATATCTTTTTCCTTCCGTTTGTCCAATTAGGCCTTTTTTCTTCCATTTGTACTTCGAAAATGTCGGGGTGATCGATTAACATATTTCTAATTTAATGTACCTCAAGTACAAAAGATTTAGTTTTGCATCGAGCTCACATCAGACTAAAACATTATATGAAATAGTCAAACTTGGATTTATCATAAAAGAAGAGCGTTTTTTAATGTATCTTTGAAGAACTGCACATTTCAGATGAAACTACAATTCATTAGTGAATATTCAATCCGCAGCTTTCAAACATTTTGAATTTATGGATTGGATTACGACTTTGACGTTCTGAAAATCCACCGTGGAAATTTACAGCTTACTTGCCGCATATTAAATCACAGAGACATCTCTGAATACGAAAAATAACTCCCCAACCAGACCATATCCATCCATGTAACTGTGTGTGTGTGTATATGTATATATATCGCCACAACTCGCCCACACTCCGTATGCTGGAAAGACGAGGCGAACCCAGATTCTGTGAATGTAAGTTTTATTCCGTGCCCAGCACCGCCGCCATTACGCGTTTCAGCTCTACACGAGCCTTGATCACATGATACACCACATGATTGTCATTACACCTTTTAAGGAGACAGTACACAGAAAGGGAAGGCGGGTTCTCCCGCGTCATGGGAATAGACATAGAAAACATCTTATACTAATGTAACGCAATTCCCTTAATAACTGTATAAATACATGTTTGTTTTTATCGAAGATACAGTTTTTTTGTTTGTGTAATGTAAACAAAGTGCTACTTGTGCAAAATACCGCTAAGTGCAAAATTGTGCAAGTGTTCTGGTCTAAATACCAAAACGAAGTACATGGTCAAATGAGATATGAATAAATAAATAAATATATAAATATATTCATTAAAAATTCACATACGGTTAAAAAACAGGATTTTAAAACAAACGATACCAGGGTTTAAATAAACGTTCATAGTTTTGTATAAAAAAATCCTACTAAATAAAATAGTGGTTCTTGAGGAAACCATCTATATATAACCTTGTTGACACATGAAAACAGACTGCATTAATGTCTTATTAATATCCATAATGGATAATTACACATAGCAAAACAAAAGTAGCACATTAAAATTAGAATCTACCTGATGTCATCTTTAAAAGGTGTAGGGTAACCTAAAAGTGCAATATTGTGCAATAAATAATCATAAAATTATTTGTGTTAAATAAAAAAAGTCTTAAATTGATCATAGGTTAAAAAGGAACACAGAGAAGAAGAGCGCTAGTGATTCAGTGGTCAATAGACAGCAGGATTGAATGTTGATAAGAATAGATTTTCACAGGTGAGTATAAAAATCCTCACTGAAGTTCAAACCATTTGGGATCTTACTGTCTAATTGAATTATGTATCGTGTTTCAAGTTTCCTTAATAAAGAATCACGATTGCCACCTCTCCTTAAAGGAGGGACTGAGTCAATCAAAAAATATTTGAGTTCACTAGATCTCCTAGAATGTACTTCATCAAAATGACGTGCTACTGGGTAACTGGGATCACCATGGTTGATGGCTCGAATATGCTGCAGAATTCTTTTATGTGCTTGTAATTTTGTACTGCCCACGTAGCGTAAGCCACATGGGCATTCAAGTACATAGACAACAAATTCTGTTTTGCAGGTAAGTTTTTTATCAATTTTAGTCATCCTCTCACTCCATGGTGTAGTATATTCAGATTTGTTAATCCCATGTTTGCAAGCCTTGCAACTAGCACACTTAATGAAACCTTTGCTAGAAGATAACCACGATGTGTTTTCTACCAATTCAGGGCTGCTGCTAACCAATTCATCCCTCATAGAGCGTGCCTTCCTAAACGTCAGATTGGGTGAACGACATAATGTGTCTCCCAAAATGGGGTCACTTCTGACCAACGCCCAATTTCTGGTTACAATTCTTCTTATAGTCTGCTGTTGTTGACTATATGTCAGAATTAATCTCGGGGATTCTGAGGTATTAGGGTCGATAGTCTGATCCCTAGATGGTTTTCTGGTTAGAGCCTTAGACCTGCCCTGATTATTGGCTTTAGATATAGCTGTATCTATCGTTTTTGTGGTATATCCGCGATTCAGGAACCGTTCTCGGCATTCTGATTGTGCCTTGGAACAATCCGAATCAGTGGTACATATTCTTCTGATGCGCAGCATCTCCCCAAAGGGGATACTGTGAATCAGGTGTGCAGGATGATGGCTAGTTGCATGTAGGAGGGAGTTTCCAGCCGTCATTTTCCTATGGAGTCTAGAGTGTAGGTGGTTATCTAGGACAAACAGCTCAACATCAAGAAAACAAATACTATTGGAACTAATTTGACCTGAAAATTCTAGATTCAAATCATTGTTGTTGATGTCATCAATAAATTGAAGAGCCCCAATCTCCGGGCCCTTCCAAATGATCAGAAGATCGTCAATATACCTGTACCAACGGATTATGTGGTTGTGAACGACCTCTTGAAACGATGCCATGAGGACCTGCTCCTCCCAAAGTCCCATATGCAGACAAGCATAGCTCGGGGAGAAACAGGCCCCCATCGCAACGCCTCTGATCTGTTGGTAGACAATTCTTTGAAATAAGAAATAGTTGTTTTCTAGGCACATGGAGATAATTGACATCAGCATTTTGTTATGTTCCGCAAAACAAATGGGGCGTTTGTTTAAGTAGAACTCTACAGCTTTGAGACCGTCTCTATGGTTAATGCTTGTATAAAGCGAAGAAACATCCAAAGAGATGAGTAGGTAGTCATCATGCCATACAAAGTCCTCCAACCTGCGCAAGAGATCACCCGTATCTAAGATAAATGAAGGTAATTGTCTCATAAAATCCTGTAGGAAAAAATCAACGTATTTACTTGCATTTTCTAAGATACTATTACGGGCTGATATGATTGGCCTCCCAGGTGGTATGAGTGCGTTTTTGTGAATCTTTGGTATAAAATACAGGACTGGCATAACAGGGTTGTCATTTTTGAGAAAACGAAATTCATTCAATGTTAATAGTCCCTTGCTTTTCCATGCCAGTAGATTCGAGTAGAATACTTTCCAAAACGCTTTGACCGTGATCATATCACTCCTTCTGTAACAATCAGTTACATTAAGTTGGTTAAGTGCCTCTGTCATGTACATACTGCGTGGCCAAAGGACAATGTTGCCACCCTTATCTGACTGTCGGATGATTGTGTCCTTATTGTCCTTAAGTTTTTTTACTAGACAGTGATATTGGTTGTCTTGTGCAGTGTATTTCTTTTTGATCGACCCCTGCTTTTTATGTAGAGATTTCAGTTCCTGTGTGACTTTGTCATGGAATAGGTCGATATTATCCTTGATCATGATGGGGCAAAATGTTGATTTTGGTTTGAATGTTGTTAGTGCCCCAACTTCCTGTCGCATTATTTCTTGGCTGAATGATGATATACCATCGCCAGACTCTTGTTGTAGATCGTATAAGTCCCGCATCAGATCACTATCACCCACCGTTAAGGCCTGTGTGATATTGTCAGAAGCCCCAACAGGTTTATTTTTTGCAGGTTGTAGTAAATGGAACTTACGCAATTTCAATTTGCGCACAAATTTAAATATGTCAATACGACATTCTGCATAGTTAAAGTCACTCCTAGGACTGAAAGACAACCCCAAGGACAAAATATTTCGCTCGTTGTTAGTTAGAGGAACGTTGGATAGATTAACAATAGTTTGGTCATCATTGTTGGTGACTACTTGCGCACCCATTGTTTCTTTGCCTTCCTGTTGTAGTGCTTTTTCCCTACGTTGTTTGCACTTCTTTCGTCTTTCCCCTCTTTTGAAGTTGCGTCCGGACTGTCTTTGGCACCTTGAGCACGGGGGCGCAGTGTTTGTCTTCTGTCTTGGCGTAGACATTCCAATTCCTGCCCCAGAGAGAATTTCTGAAACCCCGACCTCTGAGCCCTTGTCAATTCATTATCGGACTCGCTGTCAACAGCCGAACTTAGGTCAGAGATTGAGGTTGAGGGAGCCGGGTCATTAGTTGCACTGCTAGGAGCTGATGCTGGTAGTGCTACCCTTTTGTTTCTTGCTTTCACGTTATCGTATCTTTTGGCGAACGTGAATACCTGACCATGTTCGTAATCAAGTTTATCCCTCTGAAATTTATAGGTTTTCCTTTTCTTTATTATCTCTTCCTCTCGTGCAAGTCTGCCAATCATATCTTCTCTATATTTTGTTATGATGTCCGTCACCTCTATTTTGTTAATCTCCATGTTGAGCAGGTCAATCTCTTTCTGAATTCTTTCTCGATCACTCTCTGCATATTTCACCAAGAGAATGACCAATCTTCGTGAAGATTCAAGATTGCACTCAGCCCATTCGGAAAGCATTTTAGGATCCGGATTCTCATAGCTAGGGGCAAGCATTATACGAAGCCCCCTCGGTATGCGCCCAACTTCAAGATATCTGCTGAGGGATTTGTGCTCCCACCATTTCGATTGCTCTGATTTCATCAGCTTCTCTAATTTCTTGAAAAGCTCTCGTACATTGTTGCTCTCATTGGATGTATTGTGAGCCACAGGTCTTAGTACAGGTTCAACGCTTGGTGAGTCATTGAACATATCACAGGCCGCAGCCTCTCTGTTCCGTAGTGTATCAGCGGACATGGTGCAAACTAAACTGGGGCAAAATTACGTTGTGCCTGGAGGTAGGTGATTGAATGTCACTTGCCTTTAAGCACCTCACACTCCTTCGCCGGACACTGCGTCAGCTCCTGGTACTGCTTGGCCTCCGGAGCCGGATTCGTCCGATTCCCTGCTCCTAGCTGCGTTACCGTAGGTGCTCCTGTCTCGCCGTCCGGGGGTGCCGCGGTATCTCCTCGCTGGAGACTGTATAAATCCCGCCAAAAGTCGGAATGGTAGTTTCCTGCCGCTCGACCCAGAACTGAAGGAGGGGTTCGCCAATACCGATGAAACCACTCGGTAAAGTATCGCCACAACTCGCCCACACTCCGTATGCTGGAAAGACGAGGCGAACCCAGATTCTGTGAATGTAAGTTTTATTCCGTGCCCAGCACCGCCGCCATTACGCGTTTCAGCTCTACACGAGCCTTGATCACATGATACACCACATGATTGTCATTACACCTTTTAAGGAGACAGTACACAGAAAGGGAAGGCGGGTTCTCCCGCGTCATGGGAATAGACATAGAAAACATCTTATACTAATGTAACGCAATTCCCTTAATAACTGTATAAATACATGTTTGTTTTTATCGAAGATACAGTTTTTTTGTTTGTGTAATGTAAACAAAGTGCTACTTGTGCAAAATACCGCTAAGTGCAAAATTGTGCAAGTGTTTTTGAATTTATGGATTGGATTACGACTTTGACGTTCTGAAAATCCACCGTGGAAATTTACAGCTTACTTGCCGCATATTAAATCACAGAGACATCTCTGAATACGAAAAATAACTCCCCAACCAGACCATATCCATCCATGTAACTGTGTGTGTGTGTATATGTATATATATATATATATATATATATATATATATATTACCTACTGGCGGTCGCCAGTAGGTAGTTATAGTTAGGACCCTGTTTCCATAGGAAAACCGCAACATTCTATTTTGAATAACTTTGGCGCCGGTCGATGAATCCTCGCGAAATTTTCAAAACTAATGGGGCGCTACGCTCCGCTCCTACCCTGAAAGTCTCGGGGGGATTCGTCAAGCGGGGGCTGAGAAAAAAGGGGGGTCCCAAAACACGTTTTCCCCATGCATTTTTCCATAGGACCTTTAGACACAGCTACAGCCCGAACGGCTGAACTGAGTTATTTGAAATTTGGCAGAGAGGTAGTCTACAGGTCAAGGAAGTGCCTTTTGTAGGTCTGGTGTAAATCTGTTCAGTAGTTCCTGAGAAAATAGCCTTTAAATCAATATATATATCTGTGGCAGCTTACGGTGCGCTTACCGTGCGCTTACGGTAAGCTTACCGTACGCGTACGGTGCCGTGCGCGAGCGCGATTCTGATTGGCTGTTAGATCTTAGTAAACATTCGAATCGGTCGAAACCAGGAAGTGTCGGCCGCCATTTTCTCTCTCGCACTCTGAGGGGGGGGAGGAAAATCAAAGTCGGAAAACATTAAAAGGGGCTTGCTAGACAGCTCCTAACCACCTAGTCATGGTTAGGGTGTCCCAAAAGAACCCACAAGGCCAAAAATGTAATTTTTTTTCTTTTTGAAAAATCGCCGATTACGCTTACCGTACGCGTACGGACAAAAATAATTTAAAAAAAAAAACAATATCCACGTTTTCCACACCCCGTGTTCAAAAGCAGCCCGAAGGGCACCTTTTATGCATGGCATATAATTATCCAGAATAATTAATAGATAACCTTTAACAACGATGCGCCTAATATGGCCTCCGTGTGCGGACGGTGCGCGAAGCGCATCGTGCGTACATGGCCCATTCAGCGTAATGTGGGCACGCGGTGAATTTCAATGGTTTTTTACGAGTGAAATGTCCAGCAAAGTATAACGTGTGTAACCTATGGTTTTTTCAGTGAATTTGCAAGGTTTTTTAAATGCTAATTCCTAACTATAACGTGTGTGAAACCTATGGTTTTTTCAGTGAATATATATATATATATAGCATTTACATCAACAATTATTTTAGTGCACAATTGCTATTAAATATGAAACTCCTTCCAATGTCAGCCTGGTGCTGTTGCTCCTGCCACAGCATGCCAGCAACAGCAGGAGCAGCACTGAAAGTTAAGAACATGCCATTTTACACAAAACATACAGGGCCTAGAGCCTGCTCTTTAGGCCTCTAAACACAACAGAGGTCGTATTGTAAGGTTGTTTGCAGTGAAATAGCCACAGAATATTGAGGGACCACTCAGTTTATTACAGCCACCTAGTCCCCTGAACAGCTTCCTGGAAGTGTTCAGTCTTGTAAAATAACCTACAAATGAGGTGACCAGACTGAGGATCTTGCACTGCTGTGGGCCATGAATTCCTAGGTCCCTTTTAAGGATGTCATCCGGCGCTAATGTTTGCAGATGGCGAGGCTCTACTGCTCAAATTGTGGCAGTAGTTTCAACTCCAGTTCCCTCCTCTATGCACCTAACTGCATGGGACGTGCACAGGCTCCTGCTTGCCTGCCTGCACAGCGGGTATGAATTCCCAAGCACCTGACATCCCAACACCAGAGACGGGCATAGGCGGGTATTCTGGTTACTTTGGATCTGTTCAATGAGCAACAATAGGCAGAGGGTCTTGGAAAGATATGTTTTTTAACCATTGAAAGAAGTACCATCAGAACATAATGTAAGATCTGCCAGGAGCATTTTGTGTTCAATTAGAGATAATCTAGCCCTCTGTACCAATACACAGTCTGTTGAGGACTCTAGCGCAGCCGGCAGGAAGTGGTGCCCACCTTGCCGACGCACAGTTGATCCGTTCCTTCGTTGCACATACAGCAGTAATATATTACATTCTGATTACTGTACAACAGACTGAGGCATCAGACCACATTGTCATCCATTCAGTTGCGGATACTGGGAATGTAAAGCATACAATGGTATACGGGTTCAATTCCACATTTTCCTAATATGTAAAGCGCACATTGCCATGCTCATGTGCGACCTTGCTTGGCTCGATAAAGCACTTTTGTTGCGCCAGATTTCACATTGCAGCTGTATGTAAAGTACCATTGAACGCTTCGACGCCTCGTCATGGGTAGTAAGCGCTATATAAATGCAATTTCAATTGCTGGGCCTGTTTCTGCATTGCCCCACTTTGTAAAGTTCCATTGCTGGTCACCCCATTTGTAAAATACCCTTGCCATACCCGCTCCACATGTCTTTGGTAGATAAAGCTCCATAAGCATTGGCAGTTTCAATATTGTCGCAATACGTGACGCTCAGTCGCCATCCCAGTTTCTTTTTTTTTTTTTCTTTTTTTTTTTGAAAAACCTTTATTAGCATTTCAACCAATAACAAGTATGGGCCTACAACCCCCCGGGGCCGGCCGCTAAGCAGTCAAAGCAACAGAGATCCAATGTTGATACAGGCAGAACCTCAGGGAGCAGAATCTCCATGCTAATATATTCTCGGCCAGTGAATGGCGCAAGTAGGACACCAGGATTAAGAAGGCTTTCATTTTATAATAGGGAAAGACGAAAGGATCAGGTGCCAAACAATTTCCCAGCAGCGATAAATGGCAGGCAGAATAACAAACGCAAACAATAAACGGCAATCTATCGAGTCAATGGCGCTAAAACAGGAAGTGCAGGATGTAGAGAAGTATCATGACCAGTTGCGCCTGCAGTCCCATGCCCTAAAGCCCAGAAAACACCCCGGAAATTGTGGCACACGTGAAAAAGCAGTGATTCACAACAAAGGAGTTGTACCACGCTGATCCCAGAAAAGAAAAACAAAGAAGAATCAGAGAAGAAAAAGGAGGCCATGGAAAAAAAGGGTAAAGACTAAAGAATCCCCTTCCCCAACCCCCCACCCTGCACCTCTGCAGATGAGTACGGCCCCCCCCCCCCAGCAGTGTGCCTGTCGCCCTGGAACCAGACCCGAAATATAGAAGAACAGAGAAAAGGGAGTAAGAAAAGAACCCCACCAGACGGGGGGTAGAGAGAGTATTGATAAACTGGAGGAGGGCCTTCAAAACATGCCCCCGGCTTCTCCCTCCCGCACGGTAAGTTTTCCCCAAGGCAAACAGTAAGCAGCACAAAATCGACCATGTCAAAGAAAGATGGGGAGCATTATGCACCAATTATACTAATAGCTATGCCATGAGAGCACGCAACCCCTGAGCCCGCCCGTCTACTAGATGACCACCCCTGAAGGATCAGCCTTATCCTTGACCACTCTTTGCAAATCTGCCCATGCATACCCCTCGACCCAGCGCCATGTCCAATGTTACAAGGTAAAGGAGTGTCCAAAAACGACCGGGAAGCGACGCACACAGGTGGGGTGGAAGTCTCTGAGTACCAACACAGTCCGCATCATGGAGTGACGTCTTTCCCAGTGTTGCCCCAGGATCTGCACTGCACACAAGGTCCAGGAAGTCGGAATCAGCCAAAGTAGACAACTGTTGCTTGAATTTTCCCTGGGTCGCCGGAGGCCGTGCACGGGACGAGGCCACCACCTCCCACTCAGGTCCAATACCTCCGGAACAGATCAGACCCACAGCCAGCCGATCACACGGAAGCATACTGTCCGGAGTTTCCAGCTGTTCACTAATCTCAGGGGTGGCCGCGGCATTGTCCTCCTGTGTGCAGTGTGGGAAGTCCCTGTGTACCTGAGGACAGGCAGGCCGCAACTGTCCCGACGCTGATGCCACACCATCGAGCTTACTCCCCAAGACCCCGATGCCATGAACCAAGGTGGAATGAAGGGCACCGAGAGCCTCGAGGAGGTCGCCGTACCCCAGCACAGCTCTCTGCGATCGCTCCGCCACACTCCCAAAAGTCACACACTCCCAATCCTGCTGTGACCCGGTGGACAGGATGGTAGGCTTCATCATAACAAGATGGCCGCCGGGTAGGCCCGACCCGTATTGGGACCGGGACCCAGGGACAAGCGCCTCAAGGTCCACGTCGCTGGAAACAGGGTCCCGGGGGCAGGCAAAAATTATCCGTTGTGTGGTCACGGGCAACAGTCGTCCCCACCACGGACCAGCGCCCGCGAAAATCCGGGAGCAGCCCGCAAGAATCAGGGCGAGTTACGGGCGGCGTCCGGGCAGCTCACCGTCAAAGGCAGGGGCAATCACCGGAGAATCTCAGAATTGCCACCCCGGGCATGCACTCGGTCCGCTACGCTTAGCGGTAGGAACGACCACGGCGAAATGTAGGCCGAGGTGTGCACCGCTCCGGTGGTCCGACTCCACCCAGTCACCACAGGCCACTGTTGTTGAACTGCCACCCGGCCAAGGCGTCCACTCGAGGTCCTGGCTCCAGGGCTGCACGGGCCGCAAATTTCAAAGGCACATTTCTCCGGCGGTACAGCCGCCAGAAACTTCGGAGTCACACGGTCGGTTGCCACTCTCATTCACAAATACGAGCGCGTAGCGCAGGCTGAGGATCTCATGCAGGATATCCGTGCGGGATGCGGAGGTTCACGGAGCCGGGAGTCTACGCTGCCGTCCCGGTCGCCATCTTGGCTCCTCACTTTTTTTTTGTCGCCATCCCAGTTTCAATATTTCCCTGGTAGCAATGAAGCATTACATCTTCATTGCTATGCCTGCCATAGGTAGGGGAATGTAGTTACTGTACCAGTTTCCACTTTGTACAAGTTGAGCTCCAGTGCCATGTCACTTAAGTTTGCAATAAATCGTTGCCATACAGCTAGCTACACCCGCCTTCCCTTCCTGTCTCTCCATGACCTGGTGGTTGCACGGCTGCAATCATAATCGACCGGCAACCAGTCCCAAGGTACGTCATTGATGGGGCAGACCTGCGGCAAGCAACTCGGGTGAGAGGATGACGTTGTAAAAAGGGGCAATCAACTAGTTTCAGTACCCCCAAGCTGCTCAGTTGTGTTGGTATATTGTTTTTTACTTTCTGAAGAAGAACAAGGCACCTTTAGAATGATACTTCTTTCTGGTACTGCATCTCATGTTTGCAGCAGACACGAGCTACAGTGCCAGTCAGCAATTTCCGGTCCGTTATCTGCTCTGACTGGTCATTGGGAATTAAACGATCAGAGTTATTGGGCAATGATGTCTGGCCGGAAGATGAGTACGCCTTCCGGTCAACTTCATTGCTAAAATTGCCGAAGGTCCATCGATTGAGGCTTCCAGGGAAAAAAACTCAGAGTAGGCTGCCAACTAAAGCAAATTTCCATTTTTAACTGTACGCCTTTCTTTTTTGTGTGTGCAAACCTCAGGCTCCCTTTTACCAGACTTAAAAAGCAAAACACCTTTGGAAATAATATAGAACATTTCTATCAATTTGAAAATCTCTACTGCGCCAATGCAAAGTCAGTGAGCAGCCTTTCCACCATCACTTTACTTGCAATGATGCTTAGTTTGATATCATCTCTTCGAAAAACGAGTGCATTCAAATTTAAAGGGCTGAAACAATGTAATTCATTATATTGTTAGCAGAGGCGTTCAGAGCAAGGATGCCCACAAGGAAGGAAGGGGTATGCGTGGTGCGGCTCGTATATACAGACATTGGCATGAAGGAAACGATGATTACAACTGGCCGCGATTTTCGAAACTTTGTTGTTGAAGTTAAACTTTTAACAAGGAAAATCTGTTTTTAATCAGATGTTGGTGTGCAGAAGTGCTGTGCTGTGCAGAATTGCCAAATTCTTTCGAGCTTGATAAAATACTTGAATGTGCCCACGTAAAACTTTCTTTTCCTGTGCGCCCTTTGGCGATTACTTTCGCAGTTCATTTTAAAAATTGTTAAGTGTTTAGAAGTCCAAAGCTAAGAAACAGTCGGGTTCACCTCCGTGACAGAAATCTTTCATTACGTTTACGTTTTATTTTGTTTATTTTAACTTTTTTCCAAAGTGCCACTCGAGCCCAGAGGCATCGTAACGATGTGCTGTAAAATAAACTAAAAGGCCAATCGCAGCTGGAAACCAAACCTGAACTAAAATCAGAATCCTGTCTATACATAGCAGGATAACAGTACAGAATAATAACACAGGATATAGCAGGCAATACACAAATAAAATCAATGTGGACTCTTTTTAAGTAACCTTGGCCATTTTATTATGTACCGTTTTACTAAGCAGATTTTTTTTTTTTTTTAGAAAGAAAGAAAATATTTATGAATGTTCATGAACGTGCATGGCCATTGGGCCATTCCCAGACCTCAGGTTCTAGCGCGTGAAGTGACCGTGTATCTCTTAAGGGTGTCGGATTTGTTTTGAAGAAATCATTTTATCACAGATGCGTTTCAGCATTTATTAAACTGGATCTTTGGAGTACTCTTTGTTTTCTGGTCTAAAAATATGAGCTCTTGTTTATCGCTGTTGGGCTGCGTATGCTGTTGTCTGCCCAGCATTTCTTAAAAGACCGGGGCGTAAGGCAGGACCCTGCAGTGCAGCTGGCCCCCAAACCATCAGGACCCCACCAAACCTTTAGGGCGGTGTAACTAAGCCCATGGCCAATGAATACATGTAGGGTATGGGAGATTCCGGGGCCCCGCTCCACATGCTGCATGGACGCCCCATGAACGTCATATAGAGGTCAGGAGGGGTCACAGCCGTGGTCCCTGGCTTGCCCCTTGCTACCCCTGGCATTTTGGTGAATTGACGCCCATGGGAAGCCCCATCATTACATGTTGGGCCACAGCTACAAGATCGCTCCCCAAAGCTCCTCCGCCTGTTGTACAGGTGGAGGCCTCCTTGACGGACGTGAAGAGAAAGAAGGACCAGCTGCAGTCAGTCAGAGAGAGATTCACCGTGCATTCATTGGTAAGAGATGTGCTCTGAGCTGCAGATTCCCTCATCCACCGGTGTAGGTGAAACTGAAACCCAATGTCCGCGAGCTGGGAACGTTTTTTAAGTGTGCATGTTGGGGGCTCCCTGCCCTTGAATTCTTTACGGGGTTGCCCTTTCCCTCGGTCCAATCCACCTTCATGTTTCATCTAACATCTGAACCTTTACCAGTAGCAAGATTTAGATACTGAGACTTAACTAATTTCTAGCCTGTGAGCAACCTGATAAAGTGTTCAATTGACTGTTCAGCAAAGAGCAGATGGACATCACACTCTATGTACTTGTGAATTCCATACCTCTAGGCATCTACTTTGCAACTAGCTGCCAGTCGCTCCCTTTTATTGGAAGTATTTATTCCAGAAAATACATCAGTGGAAGCACACATCGGACAGTTGGTTGACATAAGCCACTAGACAATCCCTTCTCAAGCCCTTGGGCTGGCTGTGCCCAGGCTTTCTGCCTTCTTAAGCTGCCTCTAGGTAGTTTCAGAACATATCTGAAATTCAGGCCACTTAAATACCCAAACTGGTATACATTTTAAAGCAGGCATTGTGTTTTGCCAGCTTATCTATTGGATTTGTTACACTGTATAGTTCAGCTAATTTATGTTCAGAGGTCGTTGCCTGTTTTTTGGGATGTTATCCCAAATCATAAAAGACCATGCGCCTGATGTATCATTGCATTTCACAGAATCAAAGGCTTCGATTAGTGAAATAAAATTTAGCTAAGACGTGTATCGAAGACATTTTGTGAGTCAGAAAAGCCTTTCACATTACGAATGGCAGTTAGTAGGGGAATGTTGGATGAATCCCCTTCTGATTGAAGTTCATAATGAAAGGCATCTGTGGTTTGTAACAATTGTGGTTGCAAACCATCCATCAGATACCACCACCAGAGTTGTGATGGTATCTGATTCCCAAAAGAGAATCTGCCCAGATGGAGCAAATTCCACTATGTGAATCATGCCAGCCGGAGAAAGCAGAGTCCCATGTGATGTTGTCCAAACAAACTCTTTTTTAATATTTTATTGAAAAGAAGCCTCTAACTTTAAGGAACACAGGCATACGTTTAGGGACATAAATAAAGATAGGTCCTGTTATTACGCTCAAACAACTATACAAACTCTTTACAAAAGCCACATCGCAATTTGTATCCCAATTTACAAACCAACCGTGCATTTCGAACATCTTGGCTTGCGAACACGGATTAGTTCGAGCTTATTTACTTAGAACCCATAATGTTTCCAAATATATGGAAACTTAAGTTATGACTATATTTTTTCCAATTATTTTAGGTTTATCTTGGCATCCTCTTCTAATGTTTTTAAAATGGGAGTTAGAAGAAGGATGCTTTTTATTTTCGTATTAATTTGGTTTTAATGCATTTTAGGTCTACTATAAGAATGTTTTAGCCCTCTAAAGTCAAAGTCTGTTCACCAAAGATTAACATAGCAAGACGACTCTGGTTGTCACAGCTGATTATTTTTCCACTGACAGCTGGCATGTAAGAAGGGTGGTGGGCGGTGGATGGGGACAAAATAAAATAAATCAAAAATAATCCCACTTACCTTCTATGCGCGACACCCTCCTCCTCGCGCGGGTCTTGTCCAGGCAGGCAAGCTCCAGGAAACTGCATTAACAAATCCTGGTACTCCTCTCATGCTGCATGAGAGTAGCACCAGGATTGGAGGAAGCGGCCTCTCTTGCCACTCCCGAGGGTACTGGAGCCCTACATTGTCTCTAACCCAGCTGTCTAAGACAGCTGAGTTAGAGAGGTTTAAACTGCGCCTTCTGGCTGGCCGTCACAAGACGGGCAGCCAAAAAAAACATGCACACTTTAAACCTAAGTGCCCTGTCTATCGCTGCTTTCTGCTGCTGCCTGACTGGCAGCAGCAGAAATCAGAAAGTCCCGCCTCCGTTCTGAAACTCTGTTCAGGAAGGTATTTTGAAAAATAAAATGGAAATTTATTTCCATTTAATTTTTCAATCCCTTGGGGCATTAGTGGGGCGACGCTCCTCCACCTTTACGGAGGAACCGCCCCTAGATTGTTCGTCACTTGCAAGTCGTTGCCACCTAAATAAACCAAAAAAGAGTGCAGTTTGGAAAAAGGAGTTGCAGTAGTAAGATTGCAAACAACAAGTATTTGGACAATGTGTCTGAAATGATTTCCCAATAGCTTAAAAAAAAAAATTGTTTCAATGGAACGTTTCCCGAAAAAAAGATGAATTTAATCCTTCGTCTGATTAAACAGAAATTTAGGGCAGATGAGAACTCAGGCCTTCCTAAACTGCTGATTTTGTTCCAGCAACAACAACCTAGATTACTTGGATCGTTGTTTTAAAAAAAAAAAAAGTGTTTAAATGAATAATGGAATGAAGACTGGATTATACGAAATGCCTATTAAAGTTTTTACAAAGTTAGAATGGAATTAAACCAATTGCATAACACACTCTTATAAAAATATGAACCTGATTTAGAATTCGGCAGATGCAATACTCCATCACAAATGTGATGGTTAGCCCATCTGCTCCATTACAATTGCCATAGGATAAAATGCACTTGTAATTCATCGGACAGGAATTCAGTAACATTGGTGATGGTGTATCCAGTCCGCTAAACTCTAAATCAGACCATATGGCTTTTTTTTGTATCATGTAAGACACACATAACTAGGGTGTTATCTTCATTCCTCACAATCCAAATGAGAAAATAAGCCTTATTCTGTAGATTTTTTTTTTAATGTTTTGACAAAATATTAGGCTGCTGTTAGCAGAAAGTTACTTCCTACACCCCACAATGGCTACTGTGTTACCAGGGTCTATAGCAGAAGCGGACCCCCACACAGTTTAAATCCTCACACACCCTCTTCTGGCAACAAGTAGATGTTGGTGAAGAAAAGCAGACATATGTTTCATATCCTTTTTGTGGCTAGTACTCCCTCCTCTAATTCTTTCAGTTGGTTCATAGACTGGTGTGGAGTGGTTTGGAGGCATCATTCAAGACTTCAATGAGAGCAAATGAGATGCCCATGACATGTCATTCCTCTTGCTAAGCCTGTTCTGTTCATCAGTAATTTGTTTTAAAACACTGCTGTGTTTTCCAACCTTTTAAAAAGAATGAATTATAGGCCCTTTTCACAAACTGCATTTTTCAGTGCATTCGTTACTACTACGAAAACCCAACAAAATGCTATTCACAAACCTATAAGTGTAGATCTCCACTTCTATCTTTTCTATGGGGAGATCCTCACACATGTAAGTTTACAATTAGTAAATGTGGTAGGGACCAGGGGAAAAGACTGGAAAAAGAATCATACTTACTACTAAATGGGAGGGGTTTATAGAGAGTTATGAAGGGGTTTAAGGAAGGGACATGCACTCACCTACGAAAGAGCAAGCACATTGACATTCACAACCTGCACTTCAAAAATTACTACAGCCAAAAGGTGACTTAAACAGTAGTAAATTAATTCAACACGAAGCGGGAGCAAGTCTGGCACCACACAAAGCCAACCACCGATGCAACAACATCCTCCCATATAAAATAATAGCAGTAGGGACTTAAAATAAATAAATCCCAATAAAAAGAATTATAAGTAGAATTATTTAAAATAGTGGGATATATATTAACTAAAATATAATTTAATCTTAAGCGTCTAAAAATCAAACATTTATCTAATATCTAAAAATAAAACCTTTATTTTATTATGAAATACATTAACATAATTTTTTGAATTTGTAAATTAATGTTACATTAACATTAAATTTCAAATTCAAAAGTTTTAACACATTTTATAACTAAATATAAATATGTACTATTTTTAGATATTTTTTTTACCAATAAGTTATGTTTTTTTCAATTTGTACCTGTTTTAGACAATAACATTACATTTACTATTATTTTCTACCGGATTAATTTCAAGTCCTACTTCCATTATTTTCTATGGGAGTGTGTTGCAATAGTAATGGTTGGCCATGTGTGATGCTGGACACTATTGTTTCTTTTATGCCAATATCTTACACTTATAAATTTGGCTCCATCTCCTTTTTCCGCGGGTCGAGACATGCAAATCTGCACTTTTGAGAAACTTTACACTCAGATTTTATGAACAGCCAAAAAGTAATACATTTACTCAAAAGTAAATTACGCATGTAAGTTACTCACAAACGTAATTTACCTTTGTGAGTAGCCCTCTGTGTTGTTTTGTGAACGGTCTGCAGTTGTGAATTAACCTTTACATTATAAATGCAGTAGGGATCTTTTTAAATGATTGTGTCACTTCATTGACTAATCAAACTATTAAGAAAGTATTCCTTTGCATTACTCAGACTTAATCCTAATAATCTCTTCCTAATGAACTACCTTACGCTCCTAGTTTTACACAAACCACATACAAAAGCTCAAAACAACATAGATTTTTATCATGATCAGCAAACTAGCAATTTGCTTTTTTATTTGCTATTTCTTCTCTTGTTTTGACACCTGTGGTAGACCGCTATTGTAGGACAGAACCACCTTTTTGGGCTGGTCTTGCCTGTTTCAAGCATTTGTCTAAAGTGCACAGTTAGTGTTTTCTTTCAGACTCTGACGTTGTTTTTCTATCCATTTTAGGGGCTAATTTAGAGTAGCGGATGGGATACTCCGTCATAAACGCTACTTAGATTAGGAGTGGATTATATTCAATGGCACTTGTGATACGGCGGATATCCCACCTGCCAAACTCTAAATCAGGCCCTTAGTTTTAACTCTCATGAACAGAATTTGGTACTTCTTTATTTATGCTGGAGAAATTTGCACATTTGCAGAATTTCATGCAATTTGAAATATGTGATATTTTTTAGAATTTAGCATTACGCATTTTTGCACTGCTTTTTTTAGGTGAGCGCACATCTTGCATAAAAAATATTTGCGAGATGGCAGCAGGAGACTGGTTCACACAGGAAATACCTTGTTGAAGGACATATTTTGCTCAAACCAGTGTCTTGCCCGTATCCTTAATGCCTTTTTGTAATAGAGTTACGTAGTCACTGAAGAACAGTCATGCCTGATACTGTCAAACCCCATTTCATTCTGAATACATAATTTCATGACATTTTCATAGTATTTCATTAAATTTAAAAAACAAATATGCACACTCCCTTATAACTTGGATGCTTGTTCCTTAACTACCTAGAATAGCGAGGAAATCGTGCACATTCATGTGTAGAAATTAAAATCATAGTGTGAAGCTTTGTAATGTACATAAGCATTGGGCTTCAGCATTGATTTTTTTATTTTTATTGGTATTATGTTAAACACATTTGAGCCCATAATATTGAAATATTACACCATGTGTGCTTCTTATTTCTGATAAAACTTTTTCTAAATCACCAGTTCATTTACTAACTCGAAACATGCATACATATACGTTTATTCAGGCTTAAACGTTTTTTGTATAGAAAGTTGTTTTAAGTGTGTCTTTTCAAAATGTGAGTACATTCAGGTTTAAAAACAGACGTTTCCACTGAGAGTAGTGATTAAATTGCTAACCCGTGCTTTGACCATGTTAGCTGTAAGCGTACATATAGGATTGGTCTGTTGTATCATTCACGTTTCAATTCCACCCACTACAGCAGGGGTTAACTTAACTGTGAGTGATGGCACCCTGCACTTTCACAAGGAGAACATCTGCACACAAAGTAGGTCACTTCAGTGCCAGGGACAGCTGAGGCACTGTATGCTTTTTTTAACCACAAAATATATTTTTTTGTGGCATTTGTTTTTATAGCGGCCCAATTGTTGCCCCTATAATAACGTTTTTCAAAAATCATAAAACAAATATTTACAAGGCGTGAAGACTTCCACTATGGCCGGACCTATTTGGATTTGCCAAAGCTTGTTTCATTTGATTTTGCAGCATTACACTCAATAAAGGGTTGTGTTTATGATGTACTTTGTAAATACATGCAATTTGACTAATTAAGTATCTTGTTGACTGCTTTTTCCTGTATAGATTGTATTAAGTTCTGCTCATATTAGTACAAAATCTAACAATGTTCAAACTCCTAACATGTTTGTTATGATCCAGTACAACAGATAGCACTGTATATGTTTCAGCCTATAGTCCTTGTGTATAATCCGTGTTGGAGGGAGGACCACCGGGGAGTCAGGGGGCCCACTCCGGGGCACCTTCCTACCGCAAAGTAATAGCCGAGCGCCGCTGAGAAGCCTCCTAGGAGAGGTCTTTCTCCTATGCTCATACTAGGCCCAGTAACACCACCACACAGGACTCCGTATCAGTTGCTTATCTAGGTACTTTATCAATAGTAGCACATTTGAAATATTTACAGGGGGATCGAGAGATCCAGAAAGAGTCTCAATGTCTTTGTAGGGACAGGGTAGCGGGACAGTCTTAGTACCAGCCTGGTACGGGGAAGCTCTGCGCCAGACCTTGCGTTAGGCCGAAGGTGGCTCCGGGGACCGGAGCGGCAGGTGCTGGTCTCAAAGCCGCTCGGACGTGGAGAGCCGCGACGGGGTCTGCAGGGCTCGGGTGGTAGTTCCGCTTGGGTCGAGCCGCGACACAGTCAGCAGGGCTCCGGTGGTAGGTCCGCTTCGGTCGAGCCGCGACTAGGTCAGCCGGGCTCTGATGGCAAGTTCAACAAGGTTGGGCCGCGACAGCGTCAGCAGGGCCCCAAGGGTTTGTGAAGGTCTTTAAGCACGGTGGAGCCGCGACGTAGTCAGCAGGGCTCAGAGCGGGGTTCCAGGATGAGTCTTTCTCCGTAGGGTCAGCCGCGATCCGATCAGCAGGGCTCTTGACTCCGGGATACAACTGCTGTCCTGTTGCAGTGTCGCCCCAGATATAGGTCTGGAGCCCTTTGATGTCCGGACCCTTGCGCCCGGGGCGGCGGAGAGGCCGGGTCGGGAGCGGCCATATGCTCAGCAGGAGAGGCGCCAGTCCCAGGAGAGCTGTGGGGCGATCGCACCTAGGTGTGGGAGGACGGTTGGGGGTCCCATCGATACTGCCCTCCGCCGGGAGTGGGGAAGTGTTCACGTGGTACCCCCTGGCCAGTTGTTGGTGCCTTGATGTCGGGGCTTGCTGGGGCCGAGGCCGGGTTGAGCGGGGTCACGTAGGCTGGTGCGCAGAGTCACGTACAATCCAAAATGGAGGAGCCCCGAGGTGCAGGGGACCTCGTGCGGCTAATTAAGTATCTTGTTGACTGCTTTTTCCTGTATAGATTGTATTAGGTTCTGCTCATATTAGTACAAAATCTAACAATGTTCAAACTCCTAACATGTTTGTTATGATCCAGTACAACAGATAGCACTGTATATGTTTCAGCCTATAGTCCTTGTGTATAATCCGTTTACATTATCTCCTAGTTAAATGATGAAACCATATGGAGAGCACTTTTAAACTTTGAATATTTAGTTACTAACGCTGCCTCATCCAACTATAAACATGTCAAATCATTGAGACAAAACACAACCGCAGATTTCGGGTCTGAATAGTAAAATTAAGATGTATTGGCACTTCTTGTTTCCTTACACTCGAGCACAGCAGGCCTTAGATTAAAAAAAAATGTCTGGGTCCGTGACATAGCCAGTGTGTCATGATCCCTAGTGAAAGCTAGGAAATGGGTGCCCTAGCTGCTGTTAAAATTGTAAAATAAACCAATAATAAGGGTTTAGTAGGACCAGTGGCGTAGCTGGACCAGTGGCGTAGCTAGACCATGTGGCACCTGTGGGGGTCCCTGCGGCATTTAAGAGAGCGGGGGGTGCTGGCAATTCCCGTGGCCACAGATAACAGCAGGGGAGGCCACCGCCCTCACAAATTGTGTTTGTCCCTCTTGCTATGCCACTGAGTGGGACCCCCTGGCCTCTGAGCCCCGGTGCCCCTACACCTCTTGCACCAATGAAGGCTACGCCTCTGGTCTGGACAAATGAACGTCACGGTGTGAATAACTCAAATACTCCAGCTTCTCTGCACAATGTAATCAGTAAGGTGAGTAAAATAAGATCCTACTGTGCTTGTAGGTGTGTTGGCAGGAGGGGATAATCAAATGCTTTATTTTAGGAAAAGATTTGCTGAGGGATTACGATTTCCCCTTAGTAGTTTTATGCAGTTTGGGTACTTTGGTACTTTATAAGGGTAACTACCGATTATATATAGACGGGGTCTTAATCGTGGAACTTTTATTTTGTGTAATAAGTATACTTTTCTCAAAAGATTATGAAAATACATATTTTTGACGGTCTAATGTGACTTTTTTTCTGCGAGATTACATTGGTGTAATGAACATTTTTCTTATCCCTGACTATAATCATGTATGGGGCATTGCGTACTATTTTTGTGCTGAAATGGTTTAACAATGACCCATGAGGTTCTGCACTAGGGGGGCCACACTCTTGAATTAACATTTAATCACCTCTTGTACATGGAACCTCAACTTCTGAACAGGAGGATTTTAGCCCCATTACTAGCAATCAGATTTTGAGTACCTGCAAGCTAAGAAAGAGCAGCATTCTAATCCAAAGAACAAGATTTGGATATTGCCATAATTTACCTTTAAGTTACCATTTGATTATACCCAGGGATAGTGTCCCACAGGAAATGTGCATACACAGTGAATAATAGTGTTCATATTATCGTAATTTCCTGTGTCTCAAATGGAAAGGCCCCACTGTTGACAGGTACCACCCAGTGTTGCCTGAGTCCTAACCTACAGAAATTAAGAGACACCCCCCACAAGACAGTGCTCGCAGGTTTCAGTAAGCCTGATAGACATCGTAGATCACGCTATGTCCAATCGTTTTAAAAGCCACTGCTCATCTGATAAACGCAGTGATATCAGACCATCTATAAAAGGAAGCTAATCATCCTACCAGGCTCACCGGTGAGGTTGCATGCCAGAGGTCAGCTGCGAATATTGACTTCATGGCTTAGATTGAAGTCATGATCTCAAAAGTATTCCAGAGAAAGGGAAGACTTAAGACTCTGTAGTGGGTGGTTTCATTGCAGTAAACAAACTATAATTTCCAAAAGGTGCTAAAATTCTCTGGTCCTAATACAGAAGACCTCCACAAAACTATCTTTCCACAGAAACCCGTTGAAAAACATGGATTTTATTGAAGTCACTTTCTCAAAATAAATCTTCCGGGATACTTTGAGAAAGAGACCTGTCTCTTTATAACTGTATTATTTCAATTTGACCGCTTTGTTAAATATAGGTTGCCCTGATGCTCATGGGCGTAGTTATGCTATAGAAAGCATTAAATAAATAAAAGTATTCCCAGCTCTGATGATGCACCTGGAAATAATGATAATCTCTGATTAGGTGGAACTCACCAATTTCTGGTCTTTAATCCTCTGCATAGATGCTTTGTGGCCATCAGTAGAACACACTGTGTGAGCCTCCGACGCAAAAGTAAAAACCACATAAATAAAGATCATCGAAAAGATAGACCATGCTGTTATTATTTGTTACATTAAAATTATGAAGGACCCTTGCATCACCCCAATCATTAACAACCAAACTGTTCATCAAAGGCATGACGCACCTCAGTACACCAGCTCCCTAGTTCTAAATGTACTTTCATCAACAAAGGTTTGACCCGGTACTCAAATTGTCTCAGAACCACATTCTCTGTAAAGGACCCATTAGGAGTATTAGTGATAAATGAGCCCATCAAGTCTGTAGGGTTAGCAACACTGATGCCAGGATTGGGGTTAACTGACGAGTCTGTAACTTGGCGGCCGTTTATTAAAGGTAGGGTAGATGGCGCATCGAACAGTGCAAATTCAAAATAACTAGGCTCATGGTACATCTACATCCTCTCTCCTCCTTCCTGTCCCACTCATTTCTTTCTGGTCGGAATTGGGAGTGGCTAAGGGCACTACATATATACCTGTACCGCCTTCACCAGCTGCTTCAATGCCTTCGGAGGACGGGGGCTATAGTGGGCACCACTGCCGCTCGCCCCTTTCAGGCTTCAGTCTGCTCACCTTCTGTGGTGCTTCCTCCATCAAGCCTCCTAGCCCTGACCCTAGCCGGCCCATCCGCCATTCATAACATTTCAACACAAGAGGAGGAGAGGACACATGGCCGGGGGCCTGGTTAGGAAATGCTGTCTTTGAATTCAGCAGTAAAACTCTTTGGCCCCAGTCCTGCACTACATGCTGTGATTCTAGGACTAGTCTGGCTTGAATGTGCTGCAAACCTCTGGGAGTGGCAGCCCCTCCTAAACAAATGTAACGTTCTAGAATCAAGAAGGCACCAAGGGAAGAGGTAACAGCATCTCAAAACATTTTACCACATGCAGGCGACCTGCTGTTTGGTTCTCTCTTGAGAATTCTATTATGAAATAGGGAGTGGCGACCCGTCCGCTGTGATTGACCTGTGCGATCTGTAAATTGACTTCTTTGGCAACTGTCCACGAGGAAGGCGCCAAGAGTTACCACGTGGGCAAGGGATATAGGAACGTCTGTTCTGAGTGCTGTAAGCCTCGAATGTTCCAATGCAAAGTTAGGAGAATATGTTTTATTCGTCGCTATAAACGTGACTGGGCTCAAAACCTTTATTTGTGGTCTACATTCCAGAACAGAAAAAATGGTTTGCCTAAATAGCTGGTTTTGTATGTTTTTATTTTTACCTCCCATGGGAGGGAGCACAAAAGCATGGAACATACTGGCGCTGACACTCTGTTCTTATTTATTGCAGCAGCCGTTCTTCGTTTAATACATATTAGCCCTGTCGCGTTTGGAAAGTATTTTATCCGGTTGTAAAGGCAGATTATGAAATGGTCAGGCGAGTAAATGTGTAGAGAGCTTGCTTTGCCGGTTTACTGCATTTTTCCAGGAAGTTCCATTTGTTAATATTGGAAAGTGTAATTAATAGTGACCATGAGGTAGTAGAAATGCTTACGTCAAGAAAATTGTAAATATGCATCAGTTCTAGGTTTGTTTACATGATGGGGCTGGGACTGTCACTGCATGAGGATTGCATTAATAGCTAAAGCAGTGTGCTTTTGTTAGCATATATTGCACTCCCAGAACCGCAGTTACATTTGCATACACATATATCACATGTTAGGGTACTTTTCTTCCAAAAGATTGTATTGGTTTTATGGGATACAAAAAGAAAGGGGGTGGGGGGGGGGGGTAAAAGGGGAGGGGTATTGGACAGTCACAATGATGATAATCCTTGTGATATAAACATACATCCACAAATAAATCAAGACGAAATCAGATGGGTATATATCTAAATCACAAATGTACGTTCAGAAATATTGAGGATGTAAGGAAAACCCCAGGGGAAGAGGGTGTGGGATGGGGGGGGAGGAGAGAGATGGGGGTAACAAAATGTGTACCCCAGAGCGAGTGAGAAAAAGAGATGGAAAGAAGAGGGAGAAGGGGAAGGAGAGAGATACCACTGGTTAAAAAAAAAACCTGGCAACGATCAGAGAATGGGTATTTTGTACTAAAAACCTTAGCAGATGAGGTGTGTTGGTCTAGACCTACCGTTGGGGGCAAGAAAGTGTTCTATCTGAAGGAGGCTTGATTTTTTGCAAGTATGAATCTAGTTTATTCCATAGTTTCAGAGAAGGTTATGGTGCTTTTATTGCCCGAAGTACACATGGAAAAGATGTTGCGGAATCCTGTGAAATATAAGTCTCATCCTATTGACAGCACCCAAACTGCTCTGCAGAGCTTCACCAATGTTACGGCCATAAGGAGTATGCTGCAATGGAGGTCCGAATGTTGTGGTGAGCGATGACAAAAGTGCAGCATTATGCTGCAGTGATATACTCTGGCAATAGCCACTCCCCTTCCTTTGCCATGTTAGCCCCCCCCCCCCTGAAGTTAAGATCTAGTTGCGCCCCTGTCTGGCAGTATTATTTTGATCTATTTGAGCTAGAAACAAATTTAGTTGAAATCTGCAAAATATACATAAGTGTTGTAAATCCATAATTATGCGGTTATGCGCCAAAGCCACAGATTCTTATAACCGTATCGCCCATAGTTTCATCAAAAATCTGTTCAGAAAAGGTAAAAAAAAAACCTGAACATTCTGATTCCAAGCACTGCCCATTGCCAGCTGCTCTTTGAAGAGAACAGCTTCAGAAGTCTCTACCATCTACAGAAATAGTGTTTTTTTTCAACAATGCAAACATTGTTTTTTCTAAAATTCTACATTCTTAACTACATGATTATTATCTTCTTTTTACTGCAGACACTAAACCAGTATACTTCAATATCTCACTTACTGTTTACAAGAAAACATTTTCCTATTCAAAAACACATTTTCTTTTTCACTGCCCCCAAATAAACCTACAGCATAAAAACACATTAGGGCAACATTTGTAGAAGTATTGTCCTATACTGGAATCCTGGGGTCCGGGATACATTTACAAACTACTCTACCTTTGGACTCATGATTTAAGTCATGTCATCAGAATCCCTCATTGGCAATATTGGAACATATTACATGGCTACTTAGCCATTGTAGCAAATTTTCCTTGTCTGCATGGGCACCCCAGAATTTTAGTTTTTTTCTGGAACCTATTTTTGCTTGTATTAAGATTCCGTGCACTGTGACACTGCTATTCAGTACCATAGTGTGTGTTCTGGCCCTAATATGGTATTGGTCTGGTTTTCTTGCTGCCAGATAATTATTCGCTAAGCATAACAATGTATTTCAATAGCGAAATCTCCAAACAACTCTAAGGTTCACATATTTCTTTTTGCTTAATTCCAATACTCTTCATAAAAGGTAAACAAAATGAACATTCTAATCTTAATAAGGGAACGATTTTATCTAACCCTTACAGGAAGCAGCTTCAAATGTTTGTCATACAAAAAAAACAGAGTGTGCTATTTAACAAGGCAGAACAAGGCTTCACTAAAACCTCACATTCTGGGGAAAAAAATATTACAGACAACAAAACACTGACGGTTTTCAGTAAACATTTCCGTATTGAAACCGGGCATAGTCATCATGCTAATTTCACCACAAAATAGATGCAACATAAACACATGATGAGTAATGCACTGTGGTCCAACAAGGCCACGTTAGGCTTACGGCGACATTTACACACAACTCTACTTTTAGCTTAAGACGTTACTATATCATCGGATCCACAATCCCTCTATAGCATTGTTGGAAAATAATACAAAGTTGTCCATGATGGATCCTCTGTGTCTAGAGCTGGGAATCTTCAAGAAGGTATTGTTCATTGTCTGTTGGCAGATTTGAAATCTATCCATCTACATAGAAATTAAATTTCTTGTAATAAACTTTCCTTTAGATCATAAAACTGTGGATGTTACATTGATCTGACATTCCTGCCTTCTGCGAGAAGCTACTTGTACAACAGTAATAAATGTATTCTTACCTCATCACTCCAACAGCCATTTGAGGATTTACTGAGCAATAAGCTCTTTAAGAGCAAGTGGCCTACCAGGGGTTGCCCATGCCTCTATTTTGCATAGTCAGTTTGCAGTATGCACTATATAAACCCTCACTACTATTAAAATTGTCATTACATTTTCCTGTGAGCTTTGCAGTTCCTAGATTAGATACCTACTTTGTAATGTAAACATATTTTCTAAAATTCACTTCATATGTCCCTTTTAAAAGGGGACAATAGTTGACTTGGGGATTATTATAGACTGAAACACCTACATTTTCTGTGCTTTGCTAATACACAGTGTCAACCTCAAACTTTATTTTAAAATATGTTTTTTTAGTGTTTCTTCATTGATGTTATCATTAACAAAGAATCATATCAGCCACACGGCATCATATCAGCCATACAGCACAAACAATTAGAATTCACCATTATGACTGCATAACAATTACCCTACATCTTTTGCCCAGCAAGAGAGTGTCCGATTACTTCTTGCATTCAAACTACTCCTCAAGTCCAAGCTGAGAACTTCAGAGACCCCACATTTGGGTGTGCCTACAAGGGCAGGCATGTAGCTGATACCCTTTTCTCTTCATCTTAGTGCATCTGTCCATTCCTCCAAGCCATTCCTTCATTGGTGAGTCCCTTAACTACAGTCAATACTTAGCAAAGTTCTACGTAGACACCAAACACCCCAATCCGATTAATGTACATGACCCACACACAAATCCCACCTCCGTCATTATTCCCAATAGAGCAGGTTTTGGTGACATCTCAATAGAATGTGTAGGACTTCAGATAGCATGCTCATGACTTAAGATTTGTGTTTGACTGAAGACTCTTCTTGGTCGTTCAATTTTACTTTTTTTTATGCCCTTTTCTCAATAAAAGTATTTAAGCAAAAAAACTCTTCTGAGATGTGCCTAGTAAATGAAATTCGTTTCAAATTGATATACCACACGCCAGAAAACGGTCTGTGGAAATAAAAATGCATTTACTCATTATCAAAATTATACAAAAAGTAAAAACTCTGTAATAAAACCATTTTAATGTATCGTATATAATTCTATTGTGCTTTAAATCACAATCAAACATTCATATGCTTCTAATTAATAAAAAAGAGACATTACATTTCTGTTGCATCTATTAAATGACTTAAAAGTCCAAGAGATCAGGTTTGCCACAGAAGCACAAGGATTTGCCTTTACCAAGTTATCCACCCTCATTAATAGATTGCTTTTTTTGTGTGTAAGAGATGGATTAATCTGACTGCTCAGTGAGGGTGTCTAGGAATATACTCACAATGTTTTCAAAACCTCGGGTTATATGAGAAGCTACTCTAAGCATACATCCTAATATACATTATGTGAGACACCAGGTAGAATAACATACACCGGTTTCATTGGATCCCACATATACGTTGACCCAAGCCCTCATGTTGCCCAAAACCAACAATATAACAAGAAATAAACCTCTGACTCTTCTTATGAAATCTTCAACAAAATTAGGTAGTTATAAATCATTTATTTGTAACCAATCAGCATGCATGCTTTCTTTAACACAGTGCTTTGAAGTTCTCACCAGAATAAAGTTGACATCATAATTCAATTTCTCCAAAATATGCTTATTTTGAAAATAGTTCCCTAAAAACCCCAGTTGTTTTCAAGAGTCCAATTAATAGATTGAATGCTATCCTGGCGTTTACGTTCAGGAACTCTTTGTTTCAGAGGAAAACAGTTGGAATAATGAAGAAGGCATTAAAGAGTTTCCCTGAACAGTCATGCTTTACAGGTCTTTGGTTGAATTGCAAATATGCAGTTGCATTTACATCATTGTTTGAAATTTCTGATAACCTTTCTCATACAACCAAACTACTAGCAATTATTTTATAATTTACCTTGAAGTAAGCCAACAATGTACAATGTCAAAAATCAAATCAACTCTATGAAAGAAGGCACAATAACAAAGACCTTTTGCTTCATACTGACACACATGAAATCAGCTTGTTTACTCTGAAGCTGCTTAACTGTTTCTTGCTTCACATTGGTACAGTCAGAAAAGGTTTTTTTTTTTTTAACTGCTAAAATTCCTACCTTTTAACACTCTACTTAAACTCCTTTGGAATCTGATTGTATAGCATTTTGGAACATTAATTTTACCTCAGAGTTTGCTTTATTCGCAAGGCACACATCTATTTCAAGGTGGGCCCAAACATGTAGCCAAAATAAAGTTGTGTCCTGTAGACTTACAGTTAACCTCTTTCTTTCTCATTCTAGCTCTGTGAGAACACTGCTTTCTTAAGCGCTTTGTATAAAATTACACATTTGCGTATCAGATGCTTTGGTACGGCATGTGTGGCAATAGGAAAGGGCACTTTCCTTCTAAATTATCGTCTTGGCTGGCACAAAACGTACCTAATCCTTCTCTCTGTGAACTAATCTCCACAGGCACTCCAATTTCCTGTCATCCTTCTATAAAGGCCTTATCTAGTGTTCATAGACCCTCCTAGTCCTGCCAAAAGTCAATTCACACATCTTCCCTTCGTCTCAGTTTCAGTCTCTTCCTATTGGTAGGATCATAATCCAGAGGCCACCTCTTACCCAATAGACTTAAACCTGAATGCAGTCTATCCCCCCACAATGGGAAGAATGCTTCACATACCTCATTTGACATCAGTCTCATTAGCACAATCAGCTCAACTCATCTCTTACTTTTGAATTAGTTGGCCAACCCAGGTCTAGAATGATTACCTTCTGTTTACTTGTGTTAATGATAATTCAGATGACATTGTGTTCCTTGAACACGTTTCAGATAAAATCAGTTCTCTGTCCTAAAATAACGTGCAATAGTCCAGATGTATATTTTTCCATAGTCTCTCCAAAGCACCCCTTCATGATATGCTGCCTTTAGAATTCTGTCATCTGTAAAAGCGCATTTCATAAGCCTAGATTAATTAAGAATATTTACTCACAAATTAGGTGACTTGAACCTATTGTACCTAAAAATGCTGCGATATTATGTTCCTTTCTACCTTAGTCCTCCTCTCACATGTATGCCTACTACTACTAGATTTATAGCTTTGTTTGCATGAAAAGTAAATCTCATGTTTGTAGAGAACAAAAATCGCAGCTCGCAAAATGTTGTTGCTGACACTTTTTTTTTAGAAAGGAGTTGACCATGCAAGTAAAGATTTGTTTTTCCTGTTCTGCAGTTTGGAAAACAGCTAAGTCCTTTGAGATGTCATCAGTGATGTCACTGAACATGTTATGAGTGATGTAATATGAGAGGTCATAAGCCATGCATTGCACGGGTGCGGGTTATAGTTAGCTCATCTAAGTATAACTGCTGAATTTCTCTGGTTTTGTGCGAGTAAAATATCACTAACTATAACTTCCCTGTAACCTTTGCTTTTCTCAGTGACTTTCTAAGGTTTTTAAAAAATGTATTCCTAACTATAACTTCCCTGTAACCTTTGTTTTTTTTGTGTGAATTCCTAAGGTTTTTTAAATGCTAATTGTTAAGTATAACATTCCTGTATCCTTTGGTTTATTCAATTTCTAAGATTTTTAAAAATCATTTTTCTTAATTGTAACGTCCATTTTTTTAAGTTAAACCTCTAAGATTTTCGTACTTTTTCTATAATTAGATATTGTGTATTCTATTAATATAATACACTACTCCTTTTTTGATTTCATATGTGTTTATCAGAAAATACATTAACTGGTTTTATTTTTAACAATTCTGTACATTGGCACAACATTGTTGCATTTACTGTGGATATTCTGTCATCAGTAAAAGTTTTTTTTCTTTTTAGTTTTTGGGAATCTTCGCGACGATGTCACAATCCAGCAGACATGTCGCGAAAACGGAAAACAAAAGCAGACATTCAGGCCACCAACACATCAAAAATATGTAAAAATAAATAAATCAAAATAGCCCTACATATATCACTATACTTATACTGCTTTCAAATCGAGTTTAAGCTCATATTTTTGTACTAAGTTTATTTAAAAATCATATTTCAGACCTATTTTCCATTTTCGCGGTTATTCGGGACGTCGCAAAGACGTTGTTCACCACGACAATCGCACCTTTTCTATAAAGTGAAAGCACACATACTACACTATTTTACACACTACAGGTTTCTTACATTCTCAAAAGTCATGTTTTGTAGAGAGTTTCTATAAAAACCATCTGTAAAACCTATTTTATTTTTTCACTGTGACTCGGGAGATTGCAATGATGTCTGTAATTGCGATTCCCCCAGACACGTCACAAAAACGGAAAACAAAAGCAGACATTCAATGACCACCAACACATCCAAAAATAGATGTGTAAAAAAATCCATTCTGAACATACCTCTACACACATTACTATATACATACTTCTTTCAAAGCATTTTTAAACTAATATGTTTGTACTAAGTTTCTTTAAAAACCATATTTCAGACCTATTTTACGTTTTTGTTGACTGCGGCGATAGCAACTTTTCCATAAAATGAAAACACAAAAATGTACACACATTACTGTATTTAACACACTAGAGGTTTATGACTGTACACTTCAAACTCATGTTTTTCTAGTGTATTTCTAGAACAACCATATTCCATTTTCGCGGTGAGATCGGAGTTCGAGATGACGTTGGTCATCGCGATCCCAATGATTACGTCACAGATGGAAAAAGCAAAAGCAGAAATTCAAAAGCCACCACCACATTAAAACGTTATAACTATATGATTAATTCTAACCATCACAGTAGATAACTCACTATATAAATAACTCTATAAGAACATTTATCAATATTCCTATAACAATGCATTCTAATGATTCATTGATATATTTTTTTATATTTAAATATTTTCACCAATATTCAATACTACGTTGATAGTCGCAATGTTGCCGCAATGGTATACAGGGAGCCGTGCTGGCAGTCGTGGCATCATCGTGAATATTGCAAGCTATTTAAAAAAAATCCATTTTGGATACATAACTTATGTCAGCAACACCTCCATTTCTCAACCATGGGGTCAGAGTATCTCCATCCTGATCCCTTATGTGGGCTTTCACACAGATTTTTAGCCCCGGGAACTGTTACCAATAGATAAAATAGCAGCTGCAGCTTTCTATTCAGGTTGCGTCCAGCCAATCCAAGCATTTCCGTTGACTCGTGCATTTGTGAGTAATCGCGAAACCTTCGCGAAATATCCATGGCCAGAGATATCACTATAATTTAAACTTACATTTCTCAAAAACTACTGAACGAATTTATACCAAATAAGCAAAAGGCACTTCCTTGAACCGACATCTACCTCCCTGCCAAATTTGGTGTAAGTCTGTTCAGCAGTTTGGACTGTAGAGGTGGCTATAGGTACCTATGGGAATTTACATTATCCCAATAAATAGTACCCACTGTGACACTTTTTGGCAAAATTTCATGCAGATTGCTCAAACGACGCCAAACTTTCCTATGGAAACTAGGTCCCAACTATAACTACCTACTGGCAATTTCTGTACATAAGCTTTCGTAGCTCACAAAATGTTGCGGCTGACACTTTTTTATCAAGGAGTGGACCATGCAAGTAAAGGTTTTTTTCTATTTCCATAGTTTCTCCCAGAAACTTAACCATATTTTCCTGACCTGTGAGTCTCATAGTAAAAAAAAAGATAATAAGTTAATATTCTTTTTGTGTGCATACTTTCAGTATTGTTTGCTTTCAAAAACTTGTGAAATGTAGTATCATTCAAACATATATCTGTGGGGGCATCCACTTCGGAAGGGCATGTATTCCATCCCATCTGCATAGAACATGGAAAAGTTCCAACATTTTGAATAACAAACGTTTATGGTCCAGTTCGTGTCTGTTCAATATGTCTGCGTCCCTCCAGTTTCCACCAGAATCTATTGAGATATTTGGGGGACACATTTTTCCAAAGGGAGGAATTCCTTCCCTTGTGTGTATATGTATGTATGTTATATATATATATATATATATATATATATATATATATATATATATATAATATCTACTGGCGGTCGCCAGTAGATAGTTATAGTTAGGACCGTGTTTCCATAGGAAATCCGCAACATTCTATTTGGAATAACTTTGGCGCCGGTTGACGAATCCTCGCGAAATTTTCAAAATAGGTGGGGCGCTCCGCTCCGCTCCGCTCCTACCCTGAAAGTCTCGGGGGGATTCGTCAAGCGGGGGCTAAGAAAAAAGGGGGGTCCCAAAACGCGTTTTCCCCATGCAATTTTCCATAGGGACCTTTAGTCCAAGGTACAGCCCGAACGGCTGAACAGAATTACTTGAAATTTGGCAAAGAGGTAGTCCTCAGGTCAGGCATGTGCCTTTTGCATATATGGTGTCAATCTGTTCAGTAGTTCCTGAGAAAATCAAAAGTAAAATCACATACATATCTGGGCGGAGCCTAACCACACATCTCATCGTGAGATCTGATTGGCTGTCAGTACTTCATCCAAGAAGTGTTGGCAGCCATCTTGGGACCAATATACATGATAGCACCTCATTAAAAAGCTTTGCAGTTAATAGAAGGTTTTAAGACTTTAGTTACATTATAAATCATTTGTTGATGGTACCATACTCATTTTAGGAATTGTGGTGTGTTCTAAGGTGATTTTACCATGTGAAAAAGCCTTCTGCTGTGATATCACGAACCATGTTTGAGAGAAAACTATTTTCTCATACTTTTCCCACAGAGGTGTGGAAGGTGATCTATAAGCTAAACTGAGAGCATATTTTCTGTAAATTCACATTATCTTTCTCAGTCATGTAAGAATGAAGTCTGACATTCTTAGTAAAACATGTACATCCAACAAGGGCAGAGGCTGTCAGTTGATTCCTTTGTGGTCTACTGCAGCTTCCCAGAGTGCTCTAAAGAACAACTAGAGCGCTAACAGTCTTACTTATGACAAAAGTATGGCACACCTGAAGCCATCTTGATTGGAATAAAGTGGTAACACTTAAAACATTTAATTTACAAAGGAACAAAATGAGGGGGTTCATTTTGCCATATAAATTATGATTAGTGCTGCAGAAAGAAAAACTAGGGCACATTTTGACTTCTGAAATCCTCTTTTATTTCATAAAAACATTCTGACATGCAGACTGAAACATGCACTTTGAATACCAGCAGCAGACTTGCCTGGTGAGCAGTAGCTTTACTACAGTGATCTAATGAGCAACTAGAGTGCTAACATTCAGAATTTATGGCAAATGTGTGACATATCTGAATACCTTCTTGATGGAATCAAAGTAAAAAACTGAAAGCATTTCCTACTGAGGAGTTATGGAGCCCTCAACATTGGCCTGAGGAAATGGGATCTCTTCCCCAGCCATCTTCTGTGGTCCGTAATCTGGGCTTTATTATTGACGACCAACTCTCCATGCGACAGCAGGCCACTAAGGTGGCCGCCATTTGCTTTGCCATCTTGCGATGGCTCCAGAAGATTCTCTGGATGCTGCCTTCCTCTACCAGACGAACCGTTGTCCAGGCGTTAGTTACATCTCGCCTGGACTACGGAAATGTCCTTTATCTTGGTGCTGATGTGGCTACTGTTAACAGACTTCAGGTGGTCCAAAATTCAGCGGCCAGACTTCTTTGTAACATTCCGAGAAGACAATCGGCCACTCAGGCGTTGCGTGACCTACACTGGCTTCGGATCCCTAGTCGTATTAACTTCAAAGCCTTATGCTATCTTTTAAAATCAAGCAAGGCTCTGCACCAAGATATCTACAAAGTTTGGTCCACTCTTATAAGCCCAGTCGCACTCTCAGATCCTCTGCCAATTGCGATTTTGTTATTCCTCGTTTTAAGCTTACAAGAATGGGGGGACGGGCTTTTTCACATCTTGCCCCCAAATATTGGAACACCCTACCCATTTCTTTAAAAATGGAAACAAATTATTTTGCTTTCAGAAAAAAGTTGAAAACTATACTTTTTCAATGATTTGTGCCGCTTTGAGGATTTACGGTGTTGTCTCTTATATGGTCTGCTTTCTTCTTGAGTCTATCCCTTGCGCCGGGAAACCCACTGAGGGTAGCTGTTGCGCGTTATAAATTTTAATAAATAATAAATAAATAAATACTGAGGAGACTGCAGTAAATGAGGAAATTAGGAAACTTCATAACAAATAACTCTCCCAAGATGGCCACCAGAGACAAAAGAGCCCAAATGTAGCCCAAATATCACCCAGATGTAGCCCAAGTATAGCCCAATGACAGAATGTCCCAGAGTGTTCTTAAGAACAACTAGAGCGCTTACTGTCTTACTTATGACAAAAGTATAGCACACCTGAAGCCATCTTGATTGGAATAACCTGGTAACACTTAAAACATTTAATTTAAAAAGGAACACAATGAGGGGGTTCATTTTGCCATAGAAAATCTGATTAGTGCTGAAGAAAGAAAAATTAGGGCACATTTTGAGTGACTTCTCAAATCCTCTTCTATTTCATCAAAAAATTCTGATATGCAGACTGAAACATGCACTTCTAATACTAGCAGCAGACTTCCGTGGTGAGCAGTAGCTTTACTACAGTGATCTAATGAGCAACTAGAGTGCTAACATTCAGAATTTATGGCAAATGTGTGACATATCTGAATACCTTCTTGATGGAATCAAAGTAAAAAACTGAAAGCATTTCCTACTGAGGAGACTGCAGTAAATGAGGAAATTAGGAAACTTCATAACAAATAAATCTCCTAAAATGGCCACCAGAGACAAAAGAGCCCAAATGTAGCCCAAATATCACCCAGATGTAGCCCAATGACAGAAGTGTGCAAAACACTTAATTTTGTGTATTTGCAGTTTTATATAGTGCAGACTTGTCAGGTATTGGAGTGCTTTACATGAACATTGGTTACATCACACAAGATCAAATTCATTTTGGTTGTAGACATGGGGAGATTAAGTGATTTCACCAGAATCACAGAATGTTGAGCTGAAGCAGAAACTCCAACCTGGTTACCCAGTTGCAAAGTCTGCAGCTCTGGAAGTAACACCACACCCTCTCCCCTTGGATGCAACATTTAATCAAGTGGTCAACTGGATAAACAAACTAAGATTACAAATATTTTAAAAGTTCTTTTTCGCTATTTGAAAACTCAGAAAATATGTCCTCATTTTAGTTTTTTAGAGCACTAACCATAATTTTGATGCGAATAAGACCCTCTCATATATGTAATTTCTAAAGGAAATGCTCTAGGTATTACAGTTTTGATTACATCAAGATGACGTCAGGCATTCCACACTTTTGTAATAAATATAGAATGTTAGCAATCTAGTTGTTCATTGGGATACTGTTGAGAGGCAGAGGTCAGGGGCACGGACTCTGAAAATTGAAGGCGGGTAGGAGAGTGCAGAGGCAACAATTTGACCACACTAGGCAGGCAGGAAGGGCAGTGGCAGCACAACAGACTATGGAGGGCAGTGGAAAGGGGGGCAGGGGCAACAAACCAACAATACAAGACTGGCAAGAGAGGCTGTGGCAATATAATAGACCACTGTGGGCAGAAGGAAGAGGCAGTGGTCATACAACCATACATGCCAACAGACCCGTTTCAGCCAGGAAACGTCCAATGTTTTTAAGCTCAAATGGGCTTTACTTGATCTGTTTCCTGTCTACAATCTTCTCTTTTTCAATGTAACTCAAAGGGGAAAATCAATACCCCAGTTTTATTTCAAAATCTCCCTCTTACCAAGTTCAAAATGTTCGCAAGTATGGTACATTGGATCATGGTAGGCAGGAGGAATTGGGGTAGGGACATGGACTCGGATAACAGAGGACAGGAGGGACATTGAGAGGTGCACCAAACTGACCCTACAGGGCAGGCATCAGGGTTTGCAGCAGCACAATACACCACACAGGGCATGCGGGACGGGAGTGCAGCACAACAATCCATAGAAAGCAATAGGGAGGGGACAGGACCATGCACATGGACAACAGACAACAGAGGGGAAAGAGGCAATGGTAGCTAGCTGACCATAATGGACAGACAGGAGAGAAAGCTGCAGCATAACAGACCATAAAGGGCAGGAGGGATGGATCAGGGGCATTACCATGGAACCGACAAGCCAGGAGGGAGGGAATAGGGGTCTGCACATGGAAACAGAGGGCTGGGGGCAAGGGGGCAGGGCAGGAGCAGCAAGATGACCATGGAGGTCAGGCAGGATGGGCACTAGAAACAAGACACACCATGGAGAGCAACAGTGAGACTATGATGGCATACACACAGACCATGGAGGGAAGGTGGGAGGGGGTCAGGAGCAGCTAGCTGACCACACAGGGAAGGTGGGAGGGGCCATGGCAGCACAGAAGACCATGCATGGCAAGCGGGAGGGTTAGTGGCAGCACAATGGCTATGATGGGCAAGAAGGAGGGTGCAGGGGCATGCACAAAGGACCATGGAGGATAGAAGGGAGGGTCAGGACCTGGGCACAGACAAGAGAGTTCAGGGGAAGGGGCCTCACAACAGACCGCGCGGGGCAGGCAGGAGGAGCAGTTGTAGCACAACAGACCAGGGAGGGCAGAAGGGTGTGGCAGTACAATGGACCATGTAGGACAGGAGGAAGAGGATAGGGGCATGGCATGTGGACAGGCAGGGTGGAGGTGGCAGGGACAGGTTACAGTCATCTGACAATGCTAGGCAGGTGGTAGGGGAGTGGCAGCTCAACAGAACACTCAGAGTAGATAGGAGTGGCAGGTCCATGGAACATGGTGGTCAAAAAGGATGGAGCAGGGGCATGCACAAAGACATCGGAGGGCAGGGGGGAGGAGAATAGGGGCAGCAAGCAAAGCACAGAGGCTAAGCAGGAGGTCAATGATGGGCCATAGAATTGGGCAATGCAGGGCAGGATGAGTGGACTGGTACATCATGCTAAATGCAGGGCAGTGGCAGCACATCAGACCATGCATGGCAGGAGGGAGGAGGCTAGTCCATGGATTCAGACAACAGAGGATAGGGAGGTGGATGGGGCAGCAAGCTAACTGTTCAGAGAAGGTGGGTATTAGGAACTTTATTGTTTTTAAAATGTGTGTCTGTGCGAACTACTTAAAATATGAACAAGTATGCAGCATAATCTCACTTTTATTCAGGAAGAAGAGGATGTTTGGGACTGTGACTCCGGGCTCACTTGGCAGAAACATCCCCTGACCCTCCACCCCCCATCGCAAAATGTAATGCCCGTGAAAAGGGTAGGTGGACGCAGTGTTATATAGAACATAGTCCTGAGAGCACGATTGAAAATGAAAACTAGATATAGTATATGGTATAAACTATGCACCAAAAAGTGTGATATAAGATGAACCGGGGCGTGAAATATAATATGCAATACATTGTGCGCAATGACAGATTCATTGGAGAGCGCGAGATAGCACAGGCACTAGCGCTTGCTATGTGATATGCGCCTTGGAGTGTAATATGCACAGGGCAGTGTTGTGTAACCTAAGTAGTCTCTAAAGTTGTAATATAAAATATGTGCTGGGTAGTGTAACATTGCATATGCACTGTGACAAAGATATGGATCCCAGATTGTAATATGTATGGCATAGCACTGTGCTTTATAACATAGGCATCGAGGAAGGCACGTTAGATGGGGCAATATAACCCGTGCGAAGGCAAGTGTGGCATGACATATTCACGGGGTGGTGTTACAGTGCACATGGGCTAGAGAGTGTCATAGCATACGCACTAGCTGGTGGAATACAACACAGAGGTGTGTGGCACTCGGCTGGCACTGGTGGGTGTAACACAGCATTGGGCTCAGCCAGGAGCACGCTGTGACTCTCAAGTGAGGTTTGTCTCCTTTCCAGAGAGTAAAATAAAAAGTATTATACATCCGGCGGTGGATGTGTGTTTTATTAACCGTGAGGGGGTTTCTTGCATAGTTTGGTCGAATTTTTGTCGAATCCCCTTTGAATGGCTTGGTGTGCATGTGTATTAAATGTACCCGTCAATAGCTACCCATGTTTGTATAAATAAACGACAAGGGTGTCTACTTGGAGAGTACCCACCAGCGGGGGCGCGGGATTAGGCACGGTAGGGTGTCAGACATGTCAGAGCTTCACTAGCGGTGTGAATACATTCTACGTGGATTCATTGTATGCATTGTCGCCTTTTAATGAATATCACGCAAATTGTCATGGTGATAGGTACATACGGTTTATCCAGCATGTCCTAGGTGTTTCTATAAATATATTTAAAAAAAAAAAAAAAAACACAAAGGCCGGCCCCGGGAGATGGGGTCCCCGGGGCCATAAGTGGCAACACAGCCCCCCTCCTAAAGAATAAAAAAATAAATAAAAGGCCATGACCTGGGGGTTGGGGTTCCCGGGGCCGATTAAGGCCTTGGGAGGGCCAAATTAATTTTTTTCAACAAAATAAAATAGGGTGCAGGCCCTGGGGGATGGGGTCCCCAGGGCTAATAAATTAGAAAAAGAAAGGGGGCCACACAGCCCTCCTTCTTAAAAATAAATAAATAAAAGACCGGCATCGCGCCGGAGGCCACGCCCCATCCTTGCAGCACTCTGCAAACGCGCCCCCTGGCCAGTTGTAAGTTGAGGAATTAATTCCCCTTCAATACTGAGGGTCCCTGAGGGCCAACTAGCCCAACAGGTATCTCCAGTATGCGCCTGGGAGCTGCGTTGCAGACAGGTGTTCTGAGGCCACGCCCCTTTTTACACCTCCATGCAACGCAGCTCTGTGGCGCTTACCGGCGGTACCTAGTGGGCTAGTTTGACCCTAGGGACCCTTAGGATTCAAGGGGACTTAATCTCTCAACTCAGAACGCCCACAGGCCCTGTGGCGCGTTTTTAATTTGGGGAAATAATTCCCTTTCAATCCTGAGGGACCCTGGGGTCCAACTAGCCCACCAGGTGCTTCCAGTAAGCACCACTGCTCTGCGTTGCAGAGAGGTGGTGCAGGCCGTGCCACTTTTTACACCTCTCTGCAACGCAGCTCTGTGGCGCTTACTGGAGGTACCTAGTGGTCTAGTTGGACCCTAGGGACCCTCAGGATTCAATGGGACTTAATCTCCCAACTTAAAACGGCTACAGGGCATGTTTACACAGCGGGGAAGGGAGGGGGTTTTCACTGTATTCTGAGTGTCTTTTATCATAGCACTGGCTCTAGGACTGGTTAGTCAGACTCAGTTACCACCAGTATCCGTCTGAAAAAGTTGAGGGTACAGGATGATTTTGCAACAAGGCTTGTTTCTGCTCTTCTGTTTGTTCTTTCTGCACGTTATACTTCTTCCTGCACTTTTCTTCGTCTTTGAGGACTTCTGTTGCTTCTTTCTGCATTTCTTTTTTTTCTTTCTGTGCGTTTTTCCTTCTTTCTTCACATCTCCTATCTCTGTAGGCATAGCTAGAAATTAGCATTTTAAAAAACTTTGAAATTCACTGAAAAAAGCATAGGTTTCAGGCACGTTATAGCTAGGAATTAGCATTCAAAAAACCTTAGAAATTCACTGAAAAAACCATAGGTTTCAGGGGCGTTATAGTTAGCTGGACTTTTCACTCGTACAAAACCATAGAAATTCCCCCGTTATAGTTAGTTCAGGTAACTATAACTCGCGCGCCCGCAATGCACTGCTGATGACGTCACATATTACATCACTAATGACATGGTCAGTGACATCACTCATGACATCACTGATGACATCACTGATGACATCATCCTTGTGATAGAGTGGCAGACCTCCTCTCCCCCTAATATAACCTTTGATACACACATTCAAAAATAGAAATAAAATTTTTCAAAACAATGGACATACCAATACCAGTTACAACAACCTATTCAGTAATTGTAAGATCCACATCCACTCATTCACCAACAGTCCTATACAGTCACTCATACATGTACTCACTCATCATATGTACTCATACACCTATACATCCTGTTACACAACGCCACTCATCCATAAAGTTACTCACACACATAGTCACTCATGCTAATAAAGAATCAAACATCCGTTTACCTGCATATACAGTTATACACACACCACCACACTTACTTCTACAGAAACTTACACATACTTAGTCTTTTTAACAATCACTTATAGAAACACATACTTATTCATACAGGAACTCTTTCAATCTCTCACTCTCACATATACTCACTTATATACACCAATAGTCACATATACTAGTTTAAAACGTATGTAGTTACTCATAGAGACACTATTGAGACCGTCATTCACTCACTAACACACCCATGCACACACTCATCCACCCATGCCGTCCTGCACACATGCTGTCTTCAACACATACAAACAGTGAGTCACTCATTCATGCACCTATGCACTACGTAATACCCCCCACCGAACCATACAGACATCAGACACTTATACTGATACTCAAAAAACCAACCTAATAACCTATATAGACACTCATGTAGCTACTCACCAACCCATACAGCCACTTATACACAAAGTGAGAGACTGATACAGATATTTACATATTTAAACATTACTCACTAAGCCATGTATTCACTAAGATACACTTAATCAGTCAGTTATACAATCAATTTAAAAAAAACAAATCATCCATTTAGACACTTATATACCCATTTATTCTTCTCATTTATTCTTCTATCGACCTTGAGATATACATATATAAAACATATGTAATTTTCAGAAAAACACACATTCACTGGATGATGTCATCAGTGATGTCATTTGAGATGTCATCAGTGATGTCATGAGTGATGTCACTGACCATGTCATGAGTGATGTAATATGTGACGTCATCAGCAGTGCATTGCGGGCGCGCGAGTTATAGTTAGCTGAACTAACTATAACGGGGGAATTTCTATGGTTTTGTACGAGTGAAAAGTCCAGCTAACTATAACGCCCCTGAAACCTATGGTTTTTTCAGTGATATATATATGCACACGGAACCGCCCAGCTCCCTCGCTCTCCACAGTGCGGGTGCGCCAATTGCGTGGACGATACCGCAATCAATATTCCAAAACACCACGTCCCATCAAAGACGACGAGTGCGCAGTACATTGTCTTTGATGGGATGTGGTGTTTTGGAATATAAATATATGAAGGGATCTGGGGATTATCTGCTTCAAAGATAAAATAGCATTTTTCCTGAGAGGCTCCTGCAACACCAGCACAATAGCTGTATGTATAGCTCTGCCTTACAGTGCAGTCGTTTTGCCATCCCGATGGCAATGATGTAAGGGAGCTTCTTTATCTCACCTTATGGACACACCAGTCTTGTATACTTTCACCTCTTGTGTAAACTTACAACTAGTTAAAACCCATCCAACCGATGCTTTTTTTGAGTCTTGCTATACATCAGTAGCCTTAAATATCCACAGGTACTGATTCCATAAATTGAGATATGTCATTTGGGTCACGCCTAAGTAGTCAAAGCTTGTGTGAATCAAGTCGTAAAAGGCTGTGATTAATTTTCATATAGCTCCATTCTGTGTAAAGGTCACCTTCCTTGTCAGCTCATCTTTTAACTTGATTGCACATGATCACAGTCTTGCTGTGATGGATAAATAAATGGTTAACTCGTGCATAAAGCGTGTACTGTTTTCTTCTGTAAAGAAATCAATTGGACTAGAATGAACGATGATTTGGAATAGTAAAATAATATAATTTCAATGCAAGGCATCAATCTGTTAGTGCACTGCCTTCCCAAATGCAGCATAAAATTGCAGAAGGCGCAGAGACAAAAAATCATGCACTCAGTACTTGGGCACTTATAAACAATCTATTATATTTCAGGAAAATGTAGTTTTAGTATTTTCTTTTTTTTTAACATCAAAACGTACTTTCTTCATTGCTGGGAATAGGATGAGAAATATAACCCACTATAGTATCTCCTGCTACCCGAATTAAAGTATTGTTAGACTAAGTCGTCTACTTTTAATGAGATAAGTATTTTTATTACATAGCTTAATATTTAATCTATACATTCACTCCATGTCACTTTTCTCTGTTTGTTATTTAGTCTCTCTGATTTTATCTTTATACAGTTATCCGAAACCTAGCCCTGCCATTAGATTCCTGTATGCCCCATTTATATGCATAATACTACTAATTGCTTCATCACACGTTCTTATGCTCAGGCCCGCAGCCTGTAAAGTAGCCTGTGGTGATTCTCAAAGAGCTCCCACACCTTCCACCTTCAGATGGAGTTTTTCAAACACTGCTGAATGACCCACATCAAAGGCATTCCTATCTGACCAACTACTGTTGGGTTTAGAGCTCAGCATAAGAATGAACATAAGAATGAACTTTTATCCCTTTAAAATTGCAGATAATACATTGTAACATCATGCAATATGTGGAGAAGTAAGTAGCTTGTCTGTGTGACTCATGTCGCACCAAGGGACACTTATGTGAATACCCAGGATATCTGCTAAAGCGGAGATCTGCCACCACTTCCACTTGATGTCAATCCTTTGTATCAGAAGAGATGGCTGATACCGGTGACTATCTCTGGGGGCAAGAGGGTTGAGAGAGGGGTAGAGAGAGTTGTGGTGTACCTGGAGCTCCCATGAAAAGTATTGTGTGTTGGTGTTCATCATTCTGAACAGGACTCCTCAAGTTCTAGAGATAAGGCGCACTCCTTCAGTCAGAGTTGTACTCTGCATCAAGACCACCATAATTTCAGACAACCATACAATACCGTTACAATCCGCCAGAGCTGTGAGTCCTTAATGACACAGGGCAAACCAGAATTACTATGAGAATTTCAGGTCCATGTAAAGGGGCCTTGAGCTCTGACTCCTGCGCTGAATCCTGAGCGTGTATCCTTTAGCCTCTGCTCAATGATTTCAAAATCCATATCTGTCCTCAATGTTGTCACTTGACACAGCTAGTCCTTTTCGTTTTGCCAACTCTTTCTTATTCAAACTCTGATTGCTATGGTGCCCTTGAAGAAAAAGGGGATACCAAAACTAGAAGTTTCCGGTAGGTCTGCATAATGGCCGTAATTGCTGGAGAGTTAAATCTCAAAAAGATGGTCATAGTCAAGGTGATGGGGGCCTGCTGGCATTAGCTGATTGACCGGCTTACAGGGCTCAAGACTGTGGCAGCTGTCTGAAAGGGACTGAGTTCAAAAAGGGGCTGCTGACCCCCAGCTTCCAGGTGGTGATGAGCAGGTCATTCTGGTCGCAGGCGGCGGGCCTCAGAACCCAAGGACGGTGCTGATGAGACACAGCTCCCTCTCAAGACTGATCAACGAAGCCAAGCAGGAGGCTGAATGTCAAAGCAGTATTTGCAGCCTGTTCTGCAAGTGTTATTCCGGAGCTGATCAAGCACATTAGTTACTGGAACCTTCCTGAACATTACTGAATGATTCCTGTCAATTAAAACTTTGTCTCTGGCAGAAGACTAGGGCGGAAAATGGGGTCTATAATGAGATGGCAGGGCAGCTGAACAAATTAACAAATAAGCAAGTGTATCAGTTAACCTTGAGGTTATTAGGAAACGGATTCTGCACAGGAAGTGATATCGCTGGTTTCCTGCTCAACATACCTTGTACTTCTCCCTCCTTCTTGGACCTATTTAATGGCATCTGCAGTGGGGACGTGTCAAAGACAAGCCCGTCGGCGCCCTTCTATGCTTGGAATGCTCCCAGTGCAAGGAACCCTGGTACTCCCCCACCCAATGACTCCCTGCTGCTCTCCTCCATGTGCTTGATCCGACTGCTTCTCGCTGCAATGCGGCCATACTGCACCACATAACAGAAGATGAGGACCTGGCTTTTTATTTAACTAACCTAATATAGGTAGGGCTAAGCACATACACATGCTCAGCGCCAGGATACCCTCACAAGCAATCTAACATTAAAGACTAGCACAGCATTGGGAAACAAGTGTCAAACCATTCCTTTCATTTTCAAATGATCAGTGAAATTGATTTTGTATGGTTCTGTACAAAAAATAGTGTGATGTGGGGGATAATCATAATGCTTCAAGAGTGATTGTAACATATGCATTAATGAAACACATTTTACTTGTCAGTACTCCCTTTTTTGAAGTGGGTCTTCCAAGGAGAAATGTATCACAACCTTTTTCAATTATCTTTCCTAAACTACTCCTTACCCCGAAACATTTTTTAGATTGTCAGATCTCAAATCCATCTTTATCCTCCTTTGTAATTTGTAGTGGACTTTAACAAGGAATAAGTAGTTTAAGAGGAAATCGTGACACGATGTGGGGCGCTATGATCCTGATTAAGAGTGAGGAGGATTTGTGTGTGGAATCTCCCAAATTTCCTTTACCACCCATTTACATCTATTATGAGATAAATACCATAGAATTGAAATTTTTATGGTCTCATGTTTGGCAGGTGGAATTCCACATTGAATTCCAAATTCGGTGCCTTTTACCACATTCATTTGTCACCTGCATTAACAGCTGTTAAATGTGTGCAAGCAGGCCAGTGTAGGGTAGTGGGTGGAGAGGGTGGGGAATGTGTTTGAGGAAAGGGAAGGGTGTTATCTGCGAGTGCACTAGCATTACATGTTCCCTAGTACCTTGGCAGTGGATTGAACTGGGATTGCAGCTCTATACCAATTCAATTTTACCACTCAGATTTTTTAGGCGCTAAAGCTGGGGTGCATGAATACCAGCAAACTTATAATTATGGGGAGTGGAAGTCCACCTTGGAAGTTATCTCTGTACAACTTGTAACTGAGGCCTAAGGGTGCTTTACCAACACACGGGTGCCCATGCTGCCACAAAGAAACCTATCCCATGACACCAACGGTCACTGGCCCACTGCCACCGGAGCACCAACAGTGACTTGGGGATATTGGTATGGGTGAGTGGCAAAAGTGCACTGACACTAGGACAATAACAAGGGGGCACTAACAGCGGTACTCGCACTAGGGCATAAGGATACCTTGACTAAGATAGTGACACTATAATACAATACCAGAACAGTGACCAAACATAGGGACACCTAGTTGGAGACTTTAATTTGTTCAAATGGGTGTTTGAAAGGTTTGAGGCGCTCATATGACAATCACATTCACGTTTTGTCTTAAGGGTTCTCACTCGCGGTGCTCTCAAATGATGGGGCGATGAACCCAACTCCCCTAATTTTAATCAAGTGATTGAACAGTGATCGTTAATATCAAGAGAGGCACACGCAAAAAATATCAAAGAAAATGCTACAATTTATATTGTAAGAAACAGAGAAGCCTTCTTTTCTTGACTTTGTGGTTTTATTTCTTGGTACCTATGGCTTTTTCTTGTATGACCTCCTCAAAACTTCTCTCTTTCATTATACATTGTACCATTTTGTTTGATATTTATTGCATGTGGCTCTTGATTTTAACTGTAGTTGGAGACTTTGCCTGGGAGTATGAGACACTAGTGTACCGACATGTGAATACTGACCAGGTGTAATGACACGGGCATAGAGATAGTGACACTGAGAGTGGCCCTGAGATATGGACACGAGAATGGGGGCACCAGCAGTAACATGGAGATGTTGACATGGGAATAGTGACACTAGAACATTGGCGTGTCACAAACGTTGCTATTCGGACATAGTCACTAAGGCACCAAAACGGACTGTAAGACACTGAAATAGCAGCACCATGAATCACAGACCGACCTTAAAACTTAGACACTGAAACAAGAATACAACCACGAACATGGATTTGTGAAAGGTGCCACAGGAACACTGACTGGTTTAAAGACATGGCTTATGGGACCATGCAATGGTCAGTGCACTGGAAGATTGAAACAGAGACATTCTGAGATTGACATTAAGATTCTCACACTTGAATACAGCACAGGACAGTAAAATCACACTGAATACTAACAAAAGTCACTGAATGGTGGGACACAACATTGGCATACTGATCTGTGGTTACTCAAATGTGTCACTCGCACTGGCATATTAACACAAGGATAGTGACTTGGACACACTAAGGTAGGGTTTAGTATTGATTGAAGACCCTAAAGAGGACATTGGGCAATGTAAAGTTTGCATGGGCCACTGCCACAGTGAACCTGCCTATGTACATAGACAGCCAGTGGGACAAGAGGACACTGACACAGAAACACTGAAGCTAACATAGCTGCATTACCACTGGTAAATTGACAATCACCTAATAGAACTGACAGGGGAAATTGACACTGACCCCAGGGCACTGACCAAGCGAAATGGAAAAATAGGGGCCCTGGCATTGATACTGGATCACTGACAGGGAGAACCTAGCACACAAGTACTAGCAATGACACTGACCCAGCAAAACTGATAAATTCACAAGCGCTACTAGTGAGAGACTGACACAAGGCCACCAACATTGGTACACCGACGCAGGGATGCTACTGCACATGAATACAAACACTAGAAATTGATGTGTAAAAAGTACACTTTCATAGAGGCACAGGGTTACTGGTAAAATAGCACCAACACTGATCTAGGGAGTATACCAGGGGCACACACCGAAGCACCAATACTTGCACAAGGATACTGATGGGAAGACAGTGACACAGAAACACTGACACTGGGACACTGACAAAAGTGCGCTGATATGGATACATTGACATAGTAACAGAGGGCTAACATTACTGACACTGGAAAACTAACAAGGACATTTTGAAACGTATTGCTGCTAATGGGACAGTGAAACTTACATAGGAATACTGACATTGCAGTTGTGACACTGACAAACATTGAGATTAGGATATTTGTACTGGTACAGTGACAAAGGATCCCAAACTGGCCAAGGGACACTTAGAGACTGACATTGATACAGGGCATGGACAACTGAACAGTGATATGGGGACACTGAGACATGGACATTTTGACTAACACGGACACTGGGACATGAGGATATGGAGACACAGGACCATGGACACAGTCACCGAAACGTACACAAGGTCACGGATGCTGGGGCAAGAGGACACAGGGAAATTATTATGTTGACTCAGACATTAGCCCAGTGAGATAAACCAGGAAACCATAGACACTGTAACCATGGGCATTCAAACCGGAAAGTCTATGGTCCCAGCTAAAGAACAATGTTCTTGAACAGCCCTCAGCACCGAGAGGGTATAACGTTTACAATCGGTGGTCATCAGAAGTATTTCCCAACCTTAGTTCTTGAGATAAGGCAGCCTATCAATTTTCATACACTGACTCACTAGCCCTACCCAAAATAACCGGAATCCATGGCTCAGCAATGTGAGTTCCCAGACTACACCCTTTTCGGTTTCCAGAAGTTGGCTGGGGCCTTATAATTTCTGCTGTCACACTGCAAAAAAGGCAAGCTTCAATCCGGCTAGGCCTACTACATGTCATCCCATCCTCGTCGCCAGTGTAATAATGAAGGATGTCTCGTAGACAGGCCGCTTAGAACAGATTGTAGGTTTATTTGACAGGTAACAAAGTTCATATAAAGATCATCAGTAAGGCCTCAGATCTCCAGTGGAGCCCCACCAGGAGCAGCCTCCCTGCTGCTCAGCCCCATCTCATCCAACTGCCCACTCCTCCAGTCCCTCACACCCAACATTCTAAATGACATCACACACATGGCTGAGCAGCAAGGGACAGAGTAGCAATGAGGAAGATGCACATAACACAACAGGTTATAACACAAGGGCTCTTCTTTCCCTTCCTGGTTGAGCTTTCGTCATAGTTTCAGTTGCACTGTCCCCTACCCAGCACTGTGCAAGCAGCCACAGAAGCAGAAAGACCAGTACCGAGTGAGAGTCTGGTCCCAAAAAGTTCACCACCACTCGTTAGTGTCTTGCGGTCAAAGCAGTGCTTAATTTGTTTTTTTAAGAAATGCATGGCTAGCCACAAGCTTTACTAAAGACCAGGTTTACCGAATACTAAGACTTCCTAGTTTTAAGCCCATCTCATTGCTTTTTTTTCACCCATCACCCCACATTTCCTGTCTTTTTCTTACTCCTGTGGTTTCTATTCCTTACCTACAACTCCGCTTTTTAAAAAACATTTTTACTGTTTCTATACATGTATATTCCTCATTTTTCTTCTCTCTCTCTCTCTCTTTTGGTCCTAGTCAAAGTCTGCTGATTGAATATGCCTGGGTCCCCACCTGCAACTTTCTACACAACTTAAGCAGTGTGTTGTATACTCTGGCATGATGGATGTGTGGCTGCCTGGCTAGTTGAAGTGGACCCATTGCCTCACTTGTTCCCTGAACTCTGCAAATACCCCCCAATATCCTAGGCCTACCTTGTCTAACTGTCCTGTTGAGGGCTGCATCGAGGTCTCTCCTACAGGAGCCAGGTCGTCTGCACAGTGCTGACTGAGAGTGGTTGTTTTGTATGCACAAAGTATTTGTACTCCTAGCTATACATCAATGTGCTTAGAGCTGCTTTTAAACCCATTTAATTGTAATGAATGATAATTGGCATAGTGTGCTTAGAAAGACCACACACTATTGAAATGGTACCTTGACAGAGCATACACAATTCAGTTCATGGTTGAATTTATTTTCTATTCAGTTTCCATCATTTTATTCGCTAGAAGTGCTTCCAGTGCCCCATTCGAGACATTTTCTGAAAAAGTTCCAATGTTTCTGGCTCCCTCTGCTTTAAAAGGCACTATTTCGTGCTAATTAACATAACTGGTCATTAAAGAAGAATAATACTAATACTTTGGAGAAAAAAAAGCAAAAAGGGTTGCTTCCTGTAAAATATTAATATATTGTGCTCTTTTGAAACTTTTTGATGGGACAACGACATCCCTGTTCATCCCGGAGACCCCTTTTTATGCTGTAGCTGTTCACCTCTTCTAGCATAAAAGCCCTTACTTAAATACGTAAAAATACTTAAATAAGGCTGATGTAAGAAGGGATCATAGGAGGAGTGAATTGGGTACTGGGCTTAGAATAGCGCCCTCCTCCATGTCCAGGAAGGCAGAGGCAAGACAGACATGTTTTGTTTACAAACGTGTTATCTGCTGATTCATATAGCACAATAGCTTGGTTGATTGGTCCTGAAGGGAGGATGGTGTGGATCAGTGCACCCGGGTTTAATATTAATCTACGCATTTGTGGAGTGCTTGTGAATTTAACTGGATTACTTGATTTATGTCCAGGAAATCCGATTTCAAAGACCGCCACAGACTTTGTGATTGGGCAATGCTACTCTGTATTTACATGACTGTTTGACTCCTCACAGCCAAACCTTTACCATCAGTTGTATTTTCGAAAGAAATTGATATTATGCCCCATAAGCAAGGCATAATAAATGTAAAAATTCTAGATTCAAACAACACAGCACTGCTTGTCGATCAATGCCACATTAAGGTCTGGGTTGGGGAATTGAATTTGTATCTTGCACAATAGCCTATTCTTAACCAAGTTTAATTTCAATTTGCTGGAAAGAAAGCTAGAAGTAAATCGCATTTTCTTTCAAGTATGTGTGCTTTAATAAAACCTGCCAATTTGTTTAATTGTTCCTAAAATCACTACCTTGGTGAGATGACATGTATTTTCAGTGGCCAGGAAAATCACTGCTTTAGGCCAAAGAAATGTTTGCAAACAGTGGCCACTACTCTGTCTGTTGACTGTGCACTTGTTCAACAATATGGACCTCATTCACCCTTGCAAATCAGATCAAGGTTTATCCATCATTTTTCTGTTGGAACGCAATATAATCTTTAGTGATCTGGCAGTGAGTGAGTTGTATGAAAAATGGAAGGGTTACCGGCTGGCCTTCATCAGGATACCCTGAAAACTTTTCAATAAATAGATTGGGGTTGTGCTATTTTAACCACTTCATGTTACTTACTTGAGTGAAGATGGCCCATGACTCTGACAGCATGAATGTTGAAATCATAGTACAAAAATCAAGCTTTTGAGGACTCAGGGTTTGCACGTGTTGTCGTTTGTGGGTGTTTTTCTAGAATTTTGGTGGCCACAAAAAATTCTTTCTTTGCTGCTCGGCAGAAGAGGGTCTATGGACACTCCACAGCCATCTTCTCTTCCTTGTCCTCCATGTCCATATTACCTCTGCATGCGTAGAACTATGCAGCATTCACACTGAAATTCCAACTTATGAGACATTGACCTTGAAGCCCAACACTTTGTCAGAAGATCCTTTAGAGAAGCAGAAGTTTGTATGACCATGAGTATGTTTCTTCTTCAGTGCAAAGAATTGCATCTTCACCTTGGTGCTTAACAGCTTTCACTACTGTGCATTCTTGGATACCCTTCTAAAAAAGTACATAAAACTAAATTGGTCAATATTTTATTAAGGTGTAATCTGACTTCGTACTTTAAAAAGAAAAAAAAAGTTTTATTTTTTTATTTTTTTTATTTACAGAGTTTTATATAGCGCAAACTTGACCCGAATCGGGTATCAGAGCGCTTTACATAGCACCAGTTGCATTACATGAAGACACATTTATTTTTGTTAGGCACGGGGAGATGAAGTGATTTGACCAGAATCACAGGATGTTCAGTGTCATTGCCGAGACTCGAACCCAGCTCCCCAGATTCAAGGGCGTCCGCCCTAGCCGTTAGGCCAACTCCTCTCCTCTCCTACTTCTGTATAATTTCAAGGATATCATTAAATGACAGTCAAATGATGTATTTAGTTGCGATGACACATTATTTCACATTCTCATTGGGTGTGTAGTCTCAGATACCTATGAAATATTTAATGTACATTATTCCAGTGGACATGTTAACAGCATTGCTCTGATTCTTGAATGTTTTATCAATATATTGAAGACTTTTATGCAGAACTTTCAACCACCTTTAATTGATATATTAGGCTGCCTGTTAGAAACATTACAATTTTGCATTAATTGTATTCTTAGTGTGGTAGGCGTTTCATTGAATTATCCTTGGCTTGCGTGCTTCATGGGAAATACATGCATTAAAGTGAATTTGTAACATAGCCCACAAACTGAACTGTTTTGCAGGGTGCTTAATTTGCATTCACAAAGCTGACTATTGTGTAGTATTTGTGTTCTGGTTCCAAGATTTTGCTACTGCTTTGAAACATTAACCTTAACTGGTCTTTATGTAATCTTTTTCTACAGAACTCATGCTAAGCAAATCATGTGTGCTTTCGAAGTAAATCTTTCTGCATTTGAAAACAACACTTTTGTATTTCTTAGTCCAACTTATCTGCTGTTACAGATTCTTTACCATTCTGTCCTCTGATCACTATATTTTCCACTAGTCTCCTTGAATAATTTGAATATGCTGTATGTGGATACTGCTAATCCTCTTTTATGGTACTGTAGTCGCCTTAACTACAAATTATGTAATTCTCTAGGTCTCTCGCCCGACACGTCAAAACAGCAAATGTACCTATAGCTGCCTTTAAATCATTAATTAAACTATTTGGCCTTAATACACCTTCTATTTCATGTCCGGCCATCCAGCCTCTTTTCCTTTCCAGGACCTACCACTTGCATCACAGGCCTACATGTCACTGTATGTTTTTACCTGCCCGACCAGTCTGTTCACCTTAGACCTACTTGACTTGTTCCTGCTTGCCCGTTCACTGGACCAGAGATGTAATATCTTCTAACCCTCCTAAATAATCCTCCAAATTTAGCAACTGTCAACTAATTCCTAGTGATTTTCTGAACTGGGTAAATAACCAGATTTGTATTTTTGTCCCAATATTACTTTCATGAACTGGACAATTATCCCATCACCCGCGTTCACCATCATTCCTTTTCTAAGAAAGACAAATGTATAGTTTGTCCTGATTCTAATCCCGACGCTTGCAAATTATAGCCATGTGTTAACACCTTCCAGCCTCCATTTCTTGCTTTTGACAAATCCTGCTACCTCTCTAGTAGCATGTTTTATCTCCTGTTGATAGCCTTGTATTACTTCACACGCACACACATATCCTGAATGTATGATTTGAGTCAATACCAGTCTTTATATGGCCACCTAATCTATTTCTGCATTAAGCCATTACAACCAGTTTGGTGATTTAAGGCCATGCTGTTCTTTCCCATGTATATTACCAGCATTTTTGGGACCTGTCATTTTCTGTCCTTACTTTCTCAGCATCGCCAGTAACTGAGATGAATGCCCCTGCATGTCTGCTTCCTGGAAAGAAAAATCAAGCTGTTCCCTTCATCCTTTCTGCACGCATCCCACACCACTTCACAACGTACTGACTACAGATAGACAAGTCCAACGTATTTCCTGTCTCCCTGGACATTCTTAGATGATGACCAAATGTCAGACCCTTTTTACTGAGTAAAGGGGTGGAAGTATGTAACCCCCTGAACCTCTCAGACAGCCACCTGCCTAGTGTTGTAAAATCCCCTCTGCTTATTCCCAAATTGACTCATTACTCCAATTCTAAGTAAATGGGTCCCAAACTCTTTAAATCCAATCTACATTTATAGAAGCATTTTCTCATCACCCAATTAGTTCCCTTCTACTGTGCCATTAGTCTTAGTAGAATCTTGTGTGACCTTGACTAGGCACAAACCACCTTTCACAGATGCAGTCAAAAATATTGACATAGCCGTGTTCCTGTGGTCCATCTTCACTTTTGTCAGCCCTCTCACAACCCAGAACTCCAGTATTAACCCTGGCTCCATTCATATCCTGTTCACTCGGAGACATGAATGCACTGAAAACCTTAGGTGAAACAGCAGAATCACCGAAGAATATACTTACATTGTTATCTCCTTTTTCTGAGCACCAATATTGTTACTCCCTTGCCCCTTGCTTTGTCTATCCTTCCATTATCCCCTTTCCAATCCTCTCTAGATGGATTGTGCTCCCAGAAATATTTTCTACAAAATACCAAGTCACCAAGTTTCCATGATATAGTAAGACTGCCTTTTCTGTTACAATTTTCAAAATGATCTTGAATTTTCTTACATAATTTCATAGTCCAGACCACTAATAGTGCTATTGTGATATTTTAATGCGTCAACCAGCTGCTTCCTATCTCACGCACTAGCTCCCAGGCTTGCTCCGTATTTATGTATTCTTCTGCCCCCAAGTCATATCCCACTGGGCACACATAAAGCTGTCTTTCTGTGCCATACATGCATGCCTCCCATAGCAATTTGAGATTGTGTGCATCAAGCGTGGAGATGGTGCTAATGTGGGTGGTGCAAGTTGGCAGGCTCAGCTAAAGCTTGAGGTTGCTTATATCTAGGGAGTCATGATGTGCCTGACAAACACCGCCAAGGTTTAACTTAAAGTCTTACAAACAACAGCATTCCATGTAAGGACAGAATATTGAAAAATAGCCTTGAAGTGTTAGACACATAAGAGTCTGCTTTTTCAAAATTGCACTTTTTCATCTTTTTGTGCAGCCATTCTGTGTTTCTTGGCAAATTGACAGCTCCCACACAGGAACTGGAAAACATAAGTAGGCCAGAAATGCTTTATTTTGTATCATTTTTTTAAAACTCTGGCAGACATCAGACATTCTTTGTTTCGTTTTTTTCTTTTACCCCCATGTTGTCCTTTGTAACCCTTCAACTTCATAAAAGAAAATGATGTTTTCTTTAAAATATAGTTAAAGTAAATACCTTTCAGGACGAAGATGCTGTTATTCTTACTACCAGACATTATTTATGGCTCGGTATGGGATGGCCAACCCCTCTCGTGTCAATGGCAGTTTACATTACACGTGTTTAATGTATGCAATCTAGGCGCATTACTCATTTGTAGTTCATGCTCGCAGAAGGGAGGCGGCTGCTACGGGCACAACATTAATTCATTTTGTTTAAGTATGTCCAAGCCATCTGCATTCACCTAGTTTAGTCTAATGTCCATAATCCCAATTTATGTGCTAGACTCCTGCTTTATAAAGCAAATTATATATTTTATTTTAGCTTTCTGCATTTAAAATGTCATCCTCTGATGCTTGACAGTGGGAAAAGTCCGCTCTTTTTTCCCCCTTTCCAAATACATTTCCCCTCTACTCTGTGTCTGCATGCTGGCAGGTATTCATTGCTGGGGTTAGAATCCAGAGGAGCGCCAATAGGATACGTGGTTTTGTGAGCACCGGCACTGCATCACAGTGCCAAAGTCCTACGGTGCCTAGAGCCAGTGGGATCGATGAGGGATTGGAGGAAGTCAGACCAAAGTGGCACAAACCCTGAGTGAGAGCCCCTGCATGTAAAACTACTCCTGTCGCCTGCCCCACCCGCAGCATCACCCAGTGCCTGTGTGCTGGGATGATTCAAAAAGAGAGCTGAAGCTTGCTGCTGAGGCACTCCTGAAAATAACAAGCACTGGAAAAGCCAATCAGTCTTGCTTGCTTTACTAGAGCTTGTAGAATTGCGAGCTGCTACTCGTCAATATTTGGTGTGCCCATGTTTGTTTGTCCCAAAAGCATTGGCAATGGCAGTAACGTTGTGCAGCCATGGGTAAATAGTCGTGTCTTTACTTCATCAGTGTTGCACCATTCCAAGACGGAATGTTGCTTCTAGATGCTGTGTTAGCCTTACTTAAACGTGACATCTGCACATGGAGCAAGCTATCTTGTAAAGCTCCACAAATAATAAAGTATAGAGAATACCATTTAATGGTGGGTGCCAGGCTCCATTTCCCTTTCCTGTGTTTCCACCAACATAGTACTTAACCCCTTCAGCGCGGCGGGAATTCCCCCGCGGTGCTGAAGGGTTCGAGCGCGGGCGGGGCCATGACAGAACGGTTCCGTCATGAGCACAGTGCAACCGATGCTCATGACGGAACCGTTCCGTCATGGGCATGGAAGGGGTTAAACTTACCTGAGCTGTTTGCTACAACTTTGGTACTTTTTGGATGGATAATCTGTAGGATAGCAAAGCTTGCCATCATTCAGACTCCCAGGTACCTAAAGTTTGAGACTTACTGTAGGAGATTCTTATCAGGCTCTCATTCATATTTTCTACGAGCCCTTCCAAAAATCATTATCTGCGACAAATCTATTGTGCAACTCACTTGTCATAACCACTTCGAAAAAAGTGATGTCTGTGGGAGCTTGCCCATGACTCCCTAGACAGCCAAGAGTTACTGGGTTCAAGTTGTATCAACCAAAGCCATTTATCACTGGCATCCAGGGGCTTAACTTTACTATGGGATCTAAAACTCATCAGCAAGTACATTTCTTTACACTCTCAGGATAACAAAGTCAAGCAGGACTAGTCTTACTTGGGAAGGTGGTTGGGGTCTGACACTACGCACTCAACAGACTTCGGGTGAAAAGCATTACATCGCTCTTCAGCCAGTACTTTGTTTTCTAGAAACTAGAGTTATTTCATTTTTATCACTCGATACTAAAAATGGAACACTGTACACAGTTAAGTAGGGGGCAGTTAATCGGGCACTAACAGGAACAGTGCTCTCAGTATGTTGAGACAACATTTGTTCTAGTAGAGTACATTGGCCCTTGGCCCCTGTGGTGGAAGCAATACAATGCCTGGAAGCTAATATTGCTTGTTGCTCTGGTTACTCCTGTCTCTGTACAATTTTTCAGTTGGTTACCACTTGAGTACACGCGTTGCGTCCCTCGGGGAGGAATGCCACAGTATCTTTCTTCATCTTAATGGTAAAGTTCATGAAGTTTTTTAACAAGTGCTACCTGTTTGTAGCACTGTCAGGGGAGGCCGCCCTGCTCCCATAGTATACACTCAGCATGTCTACCAAGTGAGGATACTTCAGTCTGTGGAGCTCCTGTTTCACATTGTGCGCCACCTATAACCAAAAGTAAGTCATGCTAGTGCTAACACAAGACCAGTGAAGGTGCACGGGTGGCAGCGGAGATTGAGGGTTGCTGGGATCTTGCTGCTTGGGCCTTTTGTGGGCACAATCTCAAATCCTCCTACTGAACAAGCAGGTTCCCACCCCAAGTCGCAGCAGTGTCACTCGTCTATATGATGTTGGATTATCCCCTCCACACCAGGAGATTATTCAAAGTCTAACCACCCTGACTATCACAGTTGTCAGTGCTTTGGTCCTTCTAGATGCTAAGTAGAATTCTCTTCACTAGAATTCTATGGCGTCCCAGGTTTAATGTTGCCTTCACAGGGGAGACACATCCAAGCCCCTGGACCTCTACTGCAGCATCTTGATACAGGTCATGTCCCTTTTCATCATGTAGGCGTCTGTTCCCCTCCATTCAGGTCCTTGCAGCCTCTACGTCTTCTGGACAGTGTCTTATTTGTACATGGATACCTCCAGGGCCCTCCTGAGTGTCCAGTCAGCTCTTACTCTGGATGCATTATGCAGGCAGACCAATTTGCATGTTCAGTGAATATTTCCCAGGTAGCGACCACCAACTTACCTTGCCAGTTCAGGCCCTGAAGCATAGGTACGATATATTATTTATGTTACCTACTTTTCTGGGCCTAAATGTTTCAAGGGAAGTTGGTGTTCAATACCCTAACCTGGTAGCTAACAATTCTCCTGGTTGTCACCGGGGTTGTCTGCAGGTTTCTGGTCAAGAAATCTTTGAACACTGACTGGAAGGTTCTATCTCACCTTTAAACCCAAGTTGTAGACAGGCCTAGTGATTTCCAAAGGTTCAGTTTGTGACCAGTTCCGGGGAGTTATGCACTTGCGTGAATTCTATGCAAACTGATCCCGCCATGTCTTTGCCAACAGTGTAAGCAGGAAGGCGGGTAGGAGCTCGGAGTATCCTCTCCGGAGCAAATCAAAACAAGAGCGCAAAGGCAAGGAAGGCTGCCCCACGTAACTAGGTTTTAACTTGTGGGAGGTAGCCTCACTCATTGAACAATGGGTCACAAAGGTCTATGGGTGAACGCCCTAGCTACAAAAGGACGCACTTAATTTTAGAGACACTCCACTGTTTGATCTACTGAAAGAGAACCTTTGGGATGTTCTGGAGAAGCACTACAATATGCTTTTGCTGTCTCGGCTGTCTCTGCAAGACTCCAAGTTGGGTACTATGGATCGTGCACCTTACACAAATTAAAACTCACTGTTGCTGTAGCCACATGCACTATCTCCCGTTCCACATTCATTCTTTACATGTAGGCAGCATGCATGCACGCAACATTCTACATATCTGTAAAACACATACCATTCATTCCTCTTATAGATGAACTATGGACATGGTTATCGGGTCTGTATGAACAATTAGATTAGAGCAAATGACAGTTCAGTTAGCTGCTCTTCCTGAAGCAGGTAACAGGAAAGAAAGCATAGCCTGCACTATAATTATATCTCTCTCATTTTTGTCAGTCCTATACAGTCCAGGATGATGAATCACTCTTCAAAAAATTGGGGGAATGCACTTCCGGCCTCCTGGCCAGATAGCCCTCTCCTTGATCTGATTCCACATCACAGAAATGGCTCATCCCACTTGCATGATCATTGTGTGTACTGAGGTGTGGGGGTCAAAAATGCTACGGCTTGCTATTGGAACTTCAGGGCAGGGGTGCAATCTCTCCACAGTCATGCAGGTGACCTTTCTTTGTCCCGACAATTGCAAGTAATGTTAATGTTACGCTGCTTGACAGAAGTATCCTATTGAAGAGGAGAACTTCATACATTTGGATGGTACCGGTTTCATTTGGGTAGATTCCAATTTTAATCAAGAATGTAGAAATTAAATAACAGCGGTACTGATGCTTGCCTCATTTCTCAATTAGATCACACTTTATCTACTGCTAAAATTTGCAAGTTGTTGATTTTACCTCAATTCCCCAAATATAGCTCACTGTCTGTTTCCTTAGAGAGAACTCAGGTGAATGGATTAAATCTGCTTTATGCTCTGATTTAATGGTTCGGGCACAGGAAACGTATCATAAGCTGAGATAGGTCTGCTTTTTTCAGGCGACTCCAGTTGTCATGGACATGTCTGAGACTTTTTCTTGGACAAAAAAGAAGTGTAGCACTTTTGAGTCTTGTTAAATACTTATAATAAGAAGCACAGCACCTCAGTCCTACAAAAGCCTAATAATAAATAGATGCCAAGCAGGATATCTATATATAAAGGCCTTTGTTGGCAGTCACTAGCTGGATAACCTACAATCAGTGTATCCTTTTAAGACTTAACTAGAGAATAAGTTGACCCTCTTTCCTGCTGCATAATTGAGTTTGGAATGTGTTGTTTAGTTGCCCTAGTGTGAATAAGATGCCACTTGCTTGATTTAAAAAAAAAAAAAAAAAAAGGTATTGAGCTAAATCTGTGAAAAACTCCTGTTGGCAATCTCAGTGGACAGTCCACTGTGAATGCCAGTGGCAGATTTTAATTCCTGGCCCCAGTGTGGTTCAACAGCTTTGACTCCACACAGGATGCCCTCATTGTTTGAAGTTTCTTGAAGGTTTCTGAAATTTTGTAATGAGGATTATTTTGCAGAACGGATTTAGCTTGATAACATTGTTTTGGGGACTCTCAGCCCCTTTATGTATACTACATTCTTGGGATCCATTCCCTGTATTTGTAACTAAGGGATCAACAATGTATTTTATCTTCAACACATTGTCCTGAAGATGGTCTTGTGTACTGTTTAGACAAAAGGAGACCGAAACGTTGACGGATTAACTACCACAATTGCTTATATATGGACCTACTTGTCAACCCTCTCTTCAAAAGAAAATTACTCTAATGAACATTGAGGAGCAGTTTGGATATTGCCCTGTCTGTGTCAGATCACTTGTTAATGGTGAAATTTATTTTGTGATCATCATGTGACATAGGGCCTGTGTTGTCAATCTGACCTTATATGACTATCATTTTATGTGTGAGGTATTGCTCATTAAAAAGAAATAGACCATATAGCAGCACACCTGATAATAGTATGCCACATTCATACATTTGTTTTTAATAAATTAATTTTCATTGAATTAGTTTGTATGTGGACTGCTTATAATTAGGCCAGTAAAAGGTTTTCAAGAATACTTTCAGAAACTCTAAATGGTGCTAAGGTCACCATCACCTATGTCCAGCCAGCAGCTTCCGCTGCAATAGGATTATCATTGTAAGAGCTTATCTCACACATAGAAGTATAATCACTTGTGGAAATTTCCTTTGGAGTATGCTAACCTATTGGAGGATTCACCCAAAGGGGAACCTAAATAACCTCAGTTTAGTAGATCATTGCAACAATCTGTAGCCAATAGTGGGCCTAAGATTCAACAAGCATTGAAAATGCAACAGGTCTCGCCTTTTATTAAGTTAAAGCCATTTGCTTTGCTAATGGTATTGAATAGCAAAGCAAATGGCTTTAACTTAATTAATGGTGCGACCTATTGTATTTTCAATGCTTGTTTTTGTTGCAGTTTTACATAAGCGTGAACTCGACCGAAGGCATTGGAGTGCTTTACACGAGCACCAGTTGCGTTACAGACTGACACATTAATTTTAGGAAGGAGGGGGTAAGTGATTTGCCCCAAATCACAGGATGTTTGAGCGCCCCTCTATGCACACTATGTATGGCATCCACAGCTGCTCAGTCACTTCCTTATAATGAGCACTGCCCACTCAAGTTACTTTGGGCGACCAAATTTCAAAAAGCAAAACCGGGGGACATTTTTAGGTGACAGAGAAGAATTACGCTTTTACATAAGTCATGGGGCAGAAAATGACTTAAATGTTAGTGCGCCTCACAGAGAAACACAGACAACGAGGCACTAAGGAATGAAATTAAAAGCAACTTTTAAACCCAGCCTCATTGGTGTTAATTCAGTTGTGTTTTGATAAGAGCTGTGAACTCTTCCTGACTTTGAGCACCTAAAAATCAACCTCCCTCCGTTTGCAGTCTCTAAAAAACCAAGACATGAGCTAAATTTGTCAAAATCTGCCATGAACGCTGGAAGAACATCAGGTGTGTCCCGACAATTTCGGGACGCCCGGTCACCCTAAAGTTACACAATTACTACCTGGTATAGGCTTGGTACACTCTACATGGCACCTAAAATGCTTTACATAGGAGGGTGTAATCTAAGTGTTATCATCGTGCACATACTACGTACACACACTGTACAAGCACAAGCCTTTATGCTTCATCTCTTACCCTGGCTATGCAATTACTATATGGTAAAGCTGGATTGCGCCGTCATTGCTTGCCAAATACGCTACAAATTCACAAAACAAATGCACCTTATGCTACACACTCACTATATAGCCAGGCTGAGTACAGTCAGGGTGCGGACTGTGTGCAAAAACAACAAACGCCTCTTAGACTAGTCAACCGCTTCATAGCAGAAAGACTGCACAATGAATGCACTGACATGTAAAAGATGTCCCAGTGTGCAGGGAGGGACAGGCTGCAGGCTACTGCATATCCCAGAAGACGTCTGAGTATATTCACCGACACAACACTGCCAAACTATACACTTGCACCTAAACAGCAATTAGGGAAAGACGAACACAAGTAACAAAGCACCCAGCGAAGATTTGCCTTGTAATTGTTTGTGACGTACATGCGGCTTAATATTTTACTTGGTTTATATTTACGATCTGTTATTTTACAGATACGATCGCAACAACAGCCTTCATCGCCACAAATCAACCTCTTAACTTTATTGGCAGGACTGCTTTCATTTGAAGCTCACAGTGTGGGTCACTCGTCTTAGCTCATACACATCTTTGATGGAAATTTTGGTGTTCAGCATTCAGTACTGAAATTATTCCACCATTATTATGATGTAAACAACAGTCCGCCTTCGCCGTGGACGAGCTTTTACGGTACCCCTTTTCGTTAACTTTTTTCATGCTACCGAAACCTTGAACGTTAAAAGTGACACATTTTTAGTTCAATAGCGGGGTCTGGTGTGCATTATGATTATGAAACCAGTATAATGGACCCCTCTAGTCACATCCCCTCCCCCATTGCCCTCTCACTGTACTCTCATTGTATTTGAACAACCATCTTGGAACCCGTTTTCCAGAAAAAACACAACCCGAATCCCTTAGATTTCCGAACCCTGCGGACTGCATCGGCTGTGTCCAGGGACACCGGAACCTCTGAAGATGCAAGTTAAGTACATAATTTCACTCTGGATTGTGTCAGTAACTCCTCAGACCTAACAAGCAGGACCTGACGGGATGAAACAAGGAGCACCGACCGGTGACTGGCCAGGCCGGCCACCGCTTCGCTGCTTGTGGTGTCTCTGCCCGCCACAGTGATTTGGCAAAACGCCACTGTTTTATCTCGCAGGCGCGCGATGTAAGGCATGCGAGACAAAGAGTGCAAATTTACCCACCAATCACATGCCAAACAAGCATTTCTTAATACAATAGGAGGCGTTTTTACGCAAAACCTATTGCATTGGAAATGGGAGGGTGGGGGTCCAGGAAGGCACGAACGGGAGTGGGGGGGGAATGAGGGGGGGTGCGAAAAGTCACGGACTGCGGGAGGGGGCGGAGGGACACAGGGGCAAAAATAGTTTTGGAGTAAAGGGGCCAATAGCAAGGGAAGGATATACATGACAACATGGCCATCAGGAGGAGGGACTAACAACCTGAAAACAAATCAAAATGCAGCATTTAATATTGAAGCCAATGAAAACATAGATGGAAAGTGGGCAGGGCATCTCTCGACGAGACAGCGCATGCGCTGCCTAGCCGAGACCTAAAAAGGAGCTTTATCAAGGGAGTTTGTCAATGGTTTTATTTCCCACTCAGCAAGTATAGACATTAGTGGGAATTCTTTAATGGGTAGACAATAAACTTTTGCATGATCAATATTATAAAACGCATCACAGGTAACACCTCAAAATACCAGTCTCTTGTCTGCAATTCACAGGAGGATATTGAGAACTGTCTTCCCACTTCAAATGGCCCTAGACCAGTGGCTCTTTACTTGTGGTCTGAGGACATCTGGGTGGTCTGCAAGGTCTACTCAGGGGTCCGTGACTTTTTTTTACAAAATTAAATAATATTTAAATTAAGTATACAATTAGAAGCAAAATTGAAAAATTAAAACAGTTTTATATTTGATTGTGAATGAAAAAATATAAACATTTTTATCATTTGTTTGGCGTATACTTGTTTCTTTATTTTTTAGTATTGTTTTGAGGTTCAAATCATAGAAATTGCTGAGGTTGGGGTTTCTGGCCTTCAAATATTGACTCAGTGGGGGTCCCAGGATTCAAATAATGGTTCATTGGGTCCCATAAAAGTGAAAAGGTTAGGATCCACTGCCCTAGAGTATAGAAATTATCTCTTGGAGTGGTTCTTTATCATTGTAAATGTATATTCTTGTTGATATGGCAAATATGTAACCGAGCAACATATTAAGCTAAAGAGGACTCCACTATGCCCACCTGCCTGCATCTTCAGAGGGGTGAATTTGAGCACCTAGTTCTAGCTGGTAAGTGAGATTGATATCTCCTGTAGTTACCCCTACTCTCTCAGTTGCAATGTCGCCAGGCTTTAAATAGGAAAATGCTGGAAAGAGAACATTAGATGACAGACTTGCTACTAGGACACGGGGGGTGTGGAACTCCATCTCAATGCAGTCTGTTCACTTTTGAAAGGGACATAAGACACAGCTCTTTAAACAACATGACACCTGTATGTAAGTACCCAAATGTCATATGCCTATGGATGCACTTCCACCCATTTGAAAGCACTTTTCTCTGGGCTTCTCTACTCCTGTCTGGTATCCTGATGCCTTGTAATGAGGCACCTGCTCTTGAAGCCCCCTTATGTTCCCTTATTCAGTTCAATTCAATTTTGTCAATGTTCACATAGAAGTAATGTTAGTTTGAAAACTGAGTTATGTTGAGGCTGCACATTATTAATAATAGGTATTAGCTGCCATAAAAGAGGTGTGTTCCACTGCAGAGTGTAAAACACTGGACCCGCAGCAGAAAGAAAACATATGAAAAAAAATATTCTCACCTTCATGTTTAGACCTTAAGCCGGGTACACTCTGAATATATCTTCAGCAATTGGAAGGTCCTATAGCATTTCAAATGAGCAAATGCATTGATGAGATCACAGGAATGTAGAGAGTTCCACTGAAGACAATGAATCCTCTGACAATGAATAATGGCTGTTCTAGGCCTTCTTCACCAACATTTCAATTTTGTTTTGTTTCCTCCCTTCTTAATTTAGAGCAGTCTACCCTCAGTGGGTGGAATGTTCTAATAGCCTCATAGCCCTTCTGCCTCTGGATGTATTGGTTGCCAAAAGCCCTCTTCAGAGCCTTTAACAACCAATTTAACAATCGACTATGGGTTCCAAGGCTACAGAACAGGGGAATGTTGGGAGCTTCATCGAAGACCGTGAAGTGGCAGAGGTTCAATAATGACTGGCTTAGAGTTCCTGCACCAACTTTCCAATATTTGCCTATTTGGCGTAGCAAGGGGAGGTGGCCCGAGTCTTGGGGGCGGCGGCCTCCTCCCGCTCTTACATGCTGTCTCGGGGCGGCAATTGCCAGCAAACACCCCCACCCGCTCCTCAGTGCAGCTGCTGCGGGGTGGCAATCCGAGGAATCGCCAGAACTTCACTGCTGCCGCTGCGGGGCAGCAAACGCAGGGTCTGCCTCGGGCGGCCATAGGTCTAGCTACCCAACTGGTGTTTAATACAGAACATTCTGCTCTAATGTCCTAGTAGCTGTTGTAGCTCTTGTGCCTCAGGTTATACCATTGGTTAAAAGACCTCGTTATAGACTTACACCTCAGGACACGGTCTTTTGCTCTCAACATAGCTCTCGGCAACGGATTATAACACTAAAATGTCATGTATGTTCTGCAGTACATGCACTAGTGCTTGCCAGCTGTGGTCGTAAATAGATTTAGTGTATCCTCTGTGTTCTTGTCCTTCACTCATAATGAAGAAAATAAATGGTTGAACATTTTGAGGGACCAGAGATAACCTTTTACTTGACTATGGTCAGATTCCCCAGAGCTTTATGTAATGTCTGCATGTAATTTGCATGCTTGATTTTAGATGAGCAGCTTTTTTCAGAGATGAATTGTTGCTACACTGACCCGACTAGTTCTAGTTTAATGACTTTGAGGAATCAGAAAGGAGGATTTCTTACTTGAAGGGTTTGATTTGTGTGAAAAAGTCATTTTACTGAAGGGCAAGATTGAGCCTGCATTTTGTGAGAGTAATGGTAAAATAGACAAAGGTCAGTTTTATCACGCCTGATCATGCCGCAGAAATATTTAAGAGGAAAGAATTTATCACTTTTTGAGTCATGATGTATACCATTTTAACGTTCCTTAAAATTAATAATTAAAAGATACAGGGTTGCTTATGTTAGATATCACTGAATCTATGTAATATTTGGTTTTCATTGTACAGGTATTAGTCTAATGGATCGGTAAAAATATTATTAACTTGTTTTATATAGCACCTGCTCGTGCAATTTATACCCTATACAGAACTCTGTAAATAAAAATGCTACTTTTGTTCAATTTAATGGTATTAATTTAATTGCCCTCGAATAGATGAAAGGATGAGCTCGACCCACTAGCATTCGAACTAGTGGCCTTGCAGGACACGTACAGATAGAGGTCAGCAGTGACCACTCAACAAATTTGGTGGTTAATATATCTTCCATGCCTTTTAATGGAGCTTTGGTTAATCAAACAGTTATGCTTTGCTATCAGTAAATTTCAGTGACATGCCTCCCATCATTGTAGTAAAGCAAGTTACATTTCTACCAACCACGTTGTATCCCAGAGACATTTTGTAGGAATTGACCATCTTTTACTTGATGTCCAATCCAATGTTTATGCTATTTAGTTTGCTTGCAATGGAACTCTCTGCACTTTACCCATGCTAAAGAGGTGTAAAGTGCCTGTGCTCCCTCTTTAAACATGTCAACATTGTTTTAACCCTGATTGGCGCAAATAACTTTACTATCAGGCCACTGTATATGGTGTGGAAAAACACCCCTGGCATGGAAAGTTAAATGCCACTGTGCAGCACTTATAGTGTCATCCACCACAGTGGCAGAAAAACACGTGGTTTCAGGCCTACCCTGGGTAGCCCAGCAGCGGCAGCTTGAGAATTGCAACACAGACCTCTTAAAACCACCCATTTGAAAGGTAGGAAACCCTAATATTAAATAAGACACCCGTAAACACATCTGGCTGCCCATAAGGTAGGATATGTTACATTTAAGAGCGGAACATGTGTGACATTAGAAATTACTTATTGTCCAAGTGACTGGGCCTAAAGCAACATTAGTTTGTTATATTGATTTGCATGGTGCGCTAATCACCCGAGAGGGTATCCAGGTGCTTGCTCAGTTGTATTGGTGTATGGTCTCCAAAGTGCTGATATGAAGAGCCAGGTGTTCAGCTTCTTGCGGAGCTCAAGAAGTGAGGCTCTGATGTGTTGATGGAGGTCATTCCATGTCTTGGGTGCGATGTAGGAGAATGAGGACCTCCAGTTTAGCTTTTGCGCTGCAGGCAGTGTGTGAGAGTGTGGCAGAGTGTAGGCGACTGGTGGGCTGTCTAATGTGTATGCAGCTGTTCAGATATTCTGGTCCTTTGTTGTGTTGGGCTTTGTTTGTGTGCGACTGAAGTTTGATTTGCCTGTGCTTGTGAATGGGAGCCAGTGAAGCTTCCCGAGGTGCGGTGTGATGTAGGTGCGGTGTGGGGAGTTGAATGTAAGTATTGCGACGGTGTCCTGGCATTGTTTGGAGATTCCGCCATAGAGGTTTGCCGTAGTCCAGCCTGCTGGTGATAAATGCTTGAGTGCAGTGCTTAATTTGAGCTGATGGTTTCTGGTGCTCAGCACCAGCACTTAATTTTCAACACTGGAGCTTGTACCAGTCTGCCACATGGTGGCACTGTTAAAAATGACTATTGACTGCCGCCCAAACCTTTCTGATAGCTTTGGGGTCCTAGAGTAGACTGAATGAGTGTGATGATTAGTAATTAGTGTTGGTACTGCCATTGGCAGCGCTGGCAGGGGCAACTTTTTAAGCAAGCTGCAGGGGCTTCCTAAATGGGGCCCTGGCACTTCTTTTTTGACAAATTAAACACTGCTTGAGTGATGGTCCATTTGGTGTTCTGAGCCAAACATTTGAAGATCTTTCGTAGCATGCATAGGATATGGAAGCAGGAGGTGCACACTGCATTGATTTGAGCAGTCATGTTGAGCTTGTCGTCTAGGATGATCCCTAGATTTCTTGTATGGTCTGTGGGTGTGGATGTGGGTGTGGCTGTGAGTGTTGGTCCTAGCTCTGACGGCTGCCAGGTTGAGTCCCATGGGGAGGTCTTGTTGTCAAAGACCAGTATTTCTATCTTGTCAGAGTTGAGCTTCAGGCAGGTGGTTCGGGTCCAGTCTGCTATAATTGTTATGCAGTTGGTGAAGTTTATTCTGGTGGTGGTTGTCTTGTCTGTCAGGGAAACGATGAATTGGGTGTCATCACCATAGGAAAGGATGGTGATGTCATTGGCACTGGTCATTCTGTAACTGGAACTTAGGAAAAGGCAAAGTATGCATTTTATACTTTCATCTATAACTTTTGGTATGAGACCTGCGTTTCCCCCTACGGAGATATGTAGCTGCCTGTAACTAATGTGTAACAATGTTGCTATGTTGTTTTTCTGCATTTTGTTCATGAAAACTTGAATAAACTAAATAAAAAACTAAACTTTGTTTTATAACTTTTGACCTGTACCAGCTACAGACTCCATTTAAAGACTTATTGTTATATTTAATAAAGTCCAATCTAATGGTAAAGTTGGATTTTTGTTAAATATATGGGAAATTTAACTTTTAGAAAGTTACCATTACCCTGCGTGAAGCTGCTGGAGGCTAGTTTGCATTAGCTCTCTGGTAACTGCTCAGCCTTTACTTGGCCTGAATTAGGTATAAAATAGGTGTGAAATCCTCCCAGCAACCATGCAGTAAGTCACTGTGATTGGCAGGTCAACCTGAATGAGCAGTGGTAGCCCATCTGAGCTCAGAAGAAAGGTAGGGGCTGCCATCCTGTTGGCACTCCAGTGTCATATCTTGCCTCCGATGTCTGTTTGAGCCACATGCAATACTTTGATGCACTTAAAAGGGAGCAAATAGAATTCCACAAACCTCCAATTTTATCCTTTGAAAATAATGTGCATGCATATCTATACTTGTTCTCCCCTGGCCTCCCTTCCCCCCGGCTGTGTGTGATTTGTACCATATTGGGTTCTGGTCGTACGAGATGGATGGGATTCCATAGTCAGTCTTTGCACTATCTTGGTGGGTTCTCTTGCCACTTCCCACTGGCCTCAACTAGCCTACACTCCCATGATGGGGTCTTTGGTGACTGATTGGATTGTTCTCCTTCTTTGTTTATTCCACGCCTTGTCTCCCTGCCTGTCCCCTAAACTGGCTGCATCTTACCGGAACTTGTATCTCCCCTGGTTTGGGCAGGTAACCGCTGTGCACCTGCTATCTATGGTATTGTTTGTTCATAGTTATGTTGTGTTGTTTAGTGATTATTATTGTACCACACTACACTCGTCCATGGTTGCTATACTAAATCCGACACCGAAGCCCATACTTGGGATCACAAAAGCATCCACTCTCTCAAATAGCACACAGAGGCTACCACAAAAGTCATTACCTGGAACATGAGGGGTATCCACACCCCTTGTTGTAGATACGCAGTGTACTCCTACTGCCACTGCAGATGCATGCTCATTGCCTATTTACAAGAGTCCCACATTACGCATCTGGAAACATCTTGACTACAGAAGAGATGGCGAGGTCAGCTGTTCTTCACCAGTTACTCGATCTATGCCCGGGGAGAGGGATCCCTAATATGGATCAGCGCCTTTTGCTGCCACACAGGCGATAGACCTAGCAGGCCAATATGTTTTGTAGATGGCTGTTTAGACAGTAAACAACTGCTCCTTGGAGCGATATACACACCTAATGAAGATCAGGCCCCTTTCCTCCACTCCCTCTCGCCCACTCTGTCCCACTGGAGTGATATCTCTTGGGCTTTGGGAGGAGATTTCAATAGTGTCCTCGACATTGGTTTGGGTTGCTCCTTCCCTCTACTCCCTCGTAGTGTTGACACACCCAACACATGTACACTTCGTACATGGCTTAACCATTGGGGTTGATAGACACATTGCGCGATAATCCCCTTACTAAAGTGTACTCCCACTACTCGCGTGTACACAATCTGCACGTCTGTATTGATAGATTTTCCTCTACCCAAGACATTGCTCCAAATGTTACACACCTGGTCTACTTTGGTTGCACGCACTCTGATCACAATCCACTACAACTCTGTTCTGCACACATACTTCTGCCTATACCCCTTTGAACACTACAGGTATCCACTTTGGAAGCCCCCCCCCCATTGCGTATCTTCATTAACAACAATCTCACAGAGTACTTTGAAGTAAATACAGACTTGGCCTACTCTCTTTTGGTGGAATGGGATGCCGTTAAGGTAACCATACGTGGCCACTGTATGGGCAATATGCTTAACATGCGCAATCGCCTTAACACTGATATTTCTGATATTTTTGGAAGGTAAACCTTTGGGCTTAGCGGAACCAGCCCAGTCTTCAAACACCGGGTTGTAACAGCTGCACAGGTCCTTACTCTGTTGGGAAGATTACACTGCCTAAACTATGCGGAACACACCAAATGCACACACGCTGACACTGACCATCCAGGTAGATTATTGGCTTGGATTATACATCAAGGTGTAGATCAGCACCTTAGTTTGTCTATCCACAATGCTTAGGGATGCATACTGCACACAGAATACATACCACCTTCACATTCCACTACTCTCAGCTATATACCTTAGTATCCACCACGTCTTTGGTCACCGTAGGTGCCTTCCTGTAACACTACCACAGATCTCACCAGCAAATCAGGAAGAGCTCAATAGAGAGTTCTGTACTTTTGAGGTAATAGAAGGGATCTGTGCCCTTGCCACGGCAAAACCCCAGGTCCAGATGGCCTACCGGCTGAGTTTTATATGAAATATTCAGCTCAGCTGGGGCTGCACCTGAAAACACCATGATACCTCACTCACTACAGCATTGCTACCACCCACCTTAAGAGATACCCTCCTCATCTCCTTGCCCAAACTTGGTAGGGGCATACTTGACCGAGAATCCCATAGACCCCTTACATTATTAAACACGGATTATAAGATCTTAGCTAAAGTCCTGGCAGATTGCCTGGCCCCTCTGGTACTGCAATTTTTCCACTCACATCGAAATGTTTTTTTGTTAGCCAGGAGCATCTCATTGAACCTTGGCATTTGTTTCATATATTAACACATGCCCTACTACGTTAACCACACTGGGGTTGCATAGTGTTTGATCTACATAAAGCCTTTGATTTCCTCGAGTGGTCCTTTCTGTTCAAGGTACTTCAGCGGTATGGTCTGGGGCCCTGCTTCCTCCACCTGGTTCAATTCTTATCCATTAATCCCACAGCCAGAGTCAAAATTGGATTTTATATATCGGACCCCATTACTATACAACAGGGGAAACCCACCATGGCTGCCCACAGTCTCCTCTGATGTTTTCTCTGGCACTAGAGCCACTGGCACACCACCTGCGCAATCAAGGCCAGAATTGAGGATGGTATACACTGGGTCTCTCTGTATGCAGATGATATGCTGCTTTATCTCAGAGTCATCTGGTCTATCACTCCTATCGCATAGCTCCTGTTCAAATGTCCCACCTTATCCGATCTTCGACTTAACTGGTCTAAGTCATGTCTCTTCTCTTTCCATGTTGATACCCCAGACCCACTGTACATGTTGAACGATGTTGCCCTTGCATGGCAACCATCCACCTTTGATTATCTGGGTATCCAAATTTATCATACACCTGAAGATCTACTTGAGGGCAATCGGGTCTGTTCTGTTAACACGCTACAGGCACAAGTGTCCTTTTGGCAGACCTTATCACTGTCAGTGACAGGGAGAGTGACCGTTACGAAAATGGTGGTTTTGCCTTGACTATTTTACTATTTCGCCTGTCTCCCTCTTTTTGTGCTCTGTCCCTTTTTTCGTGCCCTGGAGCGCATGATAAGTGATCTTACCTGGCACAATGCACATCGTACGGTGGCACTACTCAAGCTTTACCTCCCCACGGACAGAGGCAGACTCAATTTTTCTAACTTTGAAAATATTTTTTGGCCTTCAAACTCCAATGGGTTGCATTGGTTTTCAGGCACCAACCTGGCAGACACTTCGACATTCCAACCTTTTTGGGAACTGGAGAGAATACTTGGCCCGTTTAACCCTCTTGCCAAAGAGCCGCCGCCATATATTCCACTCACACTAGTCACTTATCTATGTTATCGTAGGGCCCTGTTTCTTACCCACTCAACTAAACCTTATACTACAGCCCTGCCAATACTTGGAATGCTGCTCGGACACATGCCCACTTCTCGCAGGGAGCTAGTGCAATGGCACGCAGCTGGATTACACACCTTGGGCGATTTCTATCAAGATTGGACCCTCATCTCCATGGAGGAAATATTGGTTGGCTCTGAATTTCTGCATGGTCAGTTTCTCCTACATGCCTCTTTTCTTGTGACACTAAACTAAATCTGGGGAAAAATACGACAGGAACCCCCACAACATCTTTCCATTGAATATTTACATGTTTGGGGAACAGGAGGACACCAAACCCGAGGTTAGCAGATGCCATGCATACGCACACTGTTGTATTACTTAATGCATTGAGGAGACATTGGATGCAGATCTTGATCACTTGTGTACCGTCAAATAGTGACAACTCCTACTAGCCTATCCTCCAGAATTGTTCCGAAATACCCACTTTAAGTTGATTCAACTTTGCATACTACATCGAGCCCATCGAGCCCCCCATAAAAAAAAATCGATACTTTAATCGCAACGACAATACATGCTGTTTGACATGCGACATGGAACTAGTAACATGCTCCTGTCTTGTCTCCTACTTACTGACTATTGGAACGATGTCCTCTCACACTTGACACGCTGCATGGGATCCGTTCTAACAAATACTAGTGAGATGTGTATCGTGGAACTCTACCGCCACGGTAAGAAATATTGAACAGCGGCACGATTCGCGGACATCACCCTCGTATTGGCAAAAAGACTGACTGCCTGCAAGTGGAAGGCAGCAAATCCACTGACGTCCTCCGCGTGGGTACTTTCCCTTGCGGTGTGGACTCAGGGGGAGAGCACACTCTTACGCAAGGAGGAGGTGAGGGATCTCAGATATGTGGGATTCCTTTCTAGACAAATTCATCGAGGGTACCGCAGAGAACCTGGACTCCACCTGTTGTCTGTGGCACACCCCCACCCCCGCTTCACTAGGTATCAATTTCAATACATAGGTCTCAATAAATATTCACTGACATTATACACTACTTCACCGCCCACCCCTCCCCCTCTTGGATCCATCACTTCTGTGTTATTTTACAATGTATTCCCGAACTAGTGTAGTTTCTAATTGATTTCTTTTTTTATGTTTATTGTTTCTTTACATGTTCCAAAAGTGCCTTTCGACTGGTTTTGATTCACATGTTGATAGCAATTTGTTGCATTCTTTGACAAAATTGCCCTCCAGCAGGCCTCAGTTACGCATATTTTGTATTATTGTTTGATATCTTATTTGTTGTTATCCTTTTGGGGCCTAATTGGAGGCCTCTATGTGGATAACTGCCGTGTTTTTTTACACTGTTGCATCTTGTTGTTTTATGTACACAAATGCTTTTGGACACATTGTTGATGTGTACTGTTCTTGAAGTGTGAAGATATATACTTAAGAAAATGCCAATAAAAACCTTTAAAAAAAGAGAACAAATAGGATGCCTGGAGAATTCTTGTATTTCGTCTTATTGATGCTACAGGACCCTTCCTTTTTCATACCAGACTTTTGTCTCCTGGTTTGTTGTGGATCCAGGGCCTGCTTCAAACTTAAGTGTTTGATGTGGGAGCACATTAGTGATTAGCATAGTGCACTCCCCTACACCCACAACTCTTAGATTCACGTTTAGTGTGGCAGACAACTTTTGCCACCTTGAAAATGTCCTATCCTAGACATTTAGGGTCTGTTTGTATTAAGGCAAACCATAACTACTGAAAAAAGGGTAATGGTGGCCCCATTAACTTTCACCCCATTGGTTAGGGAGTGCCAATGAGTCACCATTACCCATTAGCCGGTGGCAGACATAAATAGGCCTGCACCTACCCCCCCCCCCCCCCGCTTGTACCAAGGACAAAGAAGTGGGCTCTGTTTGACCAATCTCCTGTAATTTTGGGGCTACATGAATTGTGATAATGTATGATCATGGCTAAATGGCAAACATAGTATAAACTTAGTATAAAATACCTCACACAATCCAACATGCAGATATAATTTAAGTGGATGCAATGGTAATGGAAATAAGGTCAAGTTGGAATCTTACATCTGTGGAGTGAAGCAAAAAACTGTACTTTGGAGAACTAGGAAAAAGTTGGATCATTGAGCATATAGATTTGTGAATTGTTCTCAGCAGAAAACAGGGAATGCCGATAGCTTATCAACGGAAGTACAACATTTGAGACCTGGATAAAGACATGTCATGAACTAAAGCCATTAAGAAACTTGCAAAATAAAAGTGAGCAAAACCTTTAAAGGCATGGGGAATACGCTACATGATACAGAGGAAATTTAGGGAAACGTTTGCTTCACCTATGGCACATTTGACAAACAGGAGACCGGTATGGTTCCTGGGCACTTTACATAAGCAGATGAAGTCCCTCAACATAAACGTGGGATCAGGGATGAGCTGCCAGTTATTCAACCTTGATCTTTAATGTGGTTTGACAAAATAAATATAAAAATGTGGGACAATAATTTAAATTTCTTGTAGTCATGATATTAGATGATTAAACAAAGGGGAAAAAATATCCAAGTCAACTGAAGGAGACCTCACATCAATCCTCCCCCCCCATTCGCTGCATCAATGGCACATTAACTTAGACATGTCTAGCAGTGGTGTCCTAGCATCTTTAGCTATTGTCATGTCTCAACTGAAAACGATTTTAAAATCTCTTGCTACAGCAGGTACATAGATCTTCCTCGCCACATAGTAGGATCTATGTAATGCCTCATTTGTGGATTGTTTCTCTCATTTTCTCTAATTGCACATGATTCCTTATATGCACAAACCATAGGATAGCATCCAGTCATAATCAGTGCTTTCTGATGGTATTAAGAAGGGTTATTCTCCTTCAGGCTCTCTTCCAGCTTGCCTGCCAGTCCCTCATTTTGTGACCAAATATAACTTGTGCTCAAATTACAGCTTTACATTGTCATTCAAACCGTTTTATCAAATAAAGTGTGTCCCACATTAACAGTTTTGTTATGGAATCTCATATTAAGCCTCAACTATGTAGAGTGTGTCACTTAACAAGCCATTGCCACAATTGTTCCTGGGTGGCTGTCATATACCAGGATGGACTGGTGCGCTGTAAAAGCCTACGATCATGCCATGAATTCTGACATTTATGCCAGTCATGCGGCCTCATGGCCACATTAGGCAACATAAAACACATGTTTTCTGAGTCCTCATCTATGCCCACACTACGGTTGTTTGTATCAGCCAGTGCTTATGGCGGTTCAACACCACCTGGGCCCATAAATGAGGTGGTTAGGCTTGGAATGAGGAAGAGAAATAGCATCAGAGACAGGAGACAATTGATTATCAGCCTGGGGGTCTGTACCTCCCAGGTCTCCTCCTTGAATGGCTGTTGCCATCTATCAGGTTCAGTCATATAATGCAGGATGTGAGAACCTGTGATGGCTTTTCCAACACTTCTGATGCAGGCATTCTATTACCTTAGTGAATGTTCAGTTTTACCCCTGGGTTACATGCAAACTCCAAAGGGATGGATGTCTGCTGTGTTATGAATTCCTATTCATATCTGCCTATCATACTGTGTGCATGTTGGCTCCAATAACAACACTAATGGCTTCACAAGAGTGTGGCCTGTCCACTAACTAGATGTATTTGGGGCAGCAAAGCGATTCTGTTAGAAGGCATCACACCTGATAGGATTGACACAAAGAATCAATTTAAGCCTGTGGCCTGTTATTTGCTTTTTCTGTTAACTTTTGTTTTCCCTTGTCCCATCCCCTGCTTTGCTAATCATTATTTCAGTGTAATGGAAAACAAAAAAATTACCAAAGAACTCCAGCCCTTGCAGACATATATTTTATGGAATTTTGTATTTAAAGAAAAATGTTGTTGTTTTACTTGACTACTGCTCCTTAATCACTAAGTCAAGTAGTTAGGTTTTACATGTCCCGGTATTGAAAAACTCGTTTTTCACTACTGCAAGGTCTATCTCTCCCATATAATAACATTGCAGTTGCCTTGTTACATTTTATACGTGTAATTTCCAAATGGAAAGAGATAACTAGTTCATGTTTTGTGTTCTTTGGAATCAAAATTTGAAATCCTAACTTATGGAGAAGTCGGATTCTAAATTGCAATTCTGAAAATGCCACTTTTAGAAAGTTGGAATTTCCTTGACTTAGCCATTTGGAGCCTGCAGTATGTCTATGTGTCACATTACTGGGTGTGAGTGATAGTTGGCCTTTGTGTACTCCTCCTAGACAGCAACACACAATGGGAGCTTAGGAGTGACTGGGTGGCCCATAACTGGTAGGATGGGAGGGAGGACCTGGGCACAGCCCTACTTACACAATAGGCTGTGCCCTGCCTCCACACAAAGGGCTGCATACCCCCTCTAGTTAGTCTGGAGCCAGTGCAGAGAAGGCAGGTCATCTGTGCACTTCAAATGCATGCTTCTAGATGCTTCTCCCCACTTCGAAGGCACAACTGTGTATAAAAGAAGGACCTCAGACGCCAACTCTTCAGTACACTTCTGGACCTGTGGATACTCTGCCAGAAAGGACTGCTGTGTTACTACAAGGACTGCCACGCTGCTGGACTGATGCTGTCCAAGAACTATTGCCCTGCTGTTCTGATCAGCTGCCTGTTGCCCTTTTGCATGGAGAAGAACTGGACCTGCAACTTCATCTTGAACCCAGGACCCCTGAGTGACTCAAAGGGCTAGTCTGCTGGCTTCCTGATGTGATCCTCTAGGACATAAAAGGCTCCCGAACCAGCACCTGGACCCAACAGCAGCGAGTTCCTTACCCCCAAGTGGTACCTCTCAGGGCCTGGACCCTTGGTGTGGCTCACTGACTTTTAAATCAAGCTTTTGGGCTCTTCACGATAGCAACCAGGGCAGTTTGCACCAGAACTGCACGTCTCACACCGAAATTCTGTACAAGCCATCGTCAGCCAATCTCTTTGCATTACAAGCATCGATCAGCCACAGAGGACCACCACTGCGAAGCACTAGCTTGCCTGTCCACGATGCCTAGCCTGCTCTTTGCACCACACTGACCTCTGCCCAAGACACTCTCCTTGCTCCCTGTGATCCACTCCAATGTGAACTGGACTCTTGGCACAAAACTTGAAAACGTAAATCTTCAGCAGGACTAATCCTGGGCTGTATCCGTCCTGGTCTCTGTTGTGGTTGGCCTGAACTTTTGACTTTGACCTGGTCCAGCTCAACCAGATTTTGTTGGAGTTTTCTGCTTTTAGGTGCTGTTTTACAGTCTATTCTTTAAAAGTTAATAACTCTGGTTCTTCTAATTGGATTATTTTCGGGTCTTGTTTTATTTAATAATTTCCTAACCTGGTATGGAATCTTTTTGTGTGGTGTTTCCACTGTTTTATTGTTTGATGTGTTGCCCAAATACCTTACACATTGCCTCTACGTTAAGCCTGACAGCTCTTATGGCAAGCTTCCAGGGGTGTGACCACAGGTTAATTTTGGGGTTTGCTTGTGCCTTACCCTGACTAGGATTGTGGTTGCTGCTTGACCAGGGCTCACACCCCAGTCAACCAGTAACCCAAGTTCTTGTACAAAGACATGACAAAACCATCATTAACACAAAGGGCTGGCTGGCGTCACCAGACCTATTGGGTTTGCAAGTGCTTGTTTATATTTTCAATACAATTAAAGCACAAACATAATGTTTCTGTGACGGTGCAAATCACTTTTCCAGTGTGTTGTAGACCTTGGTGGCCTAGAAGAGTTAGATGGATGCCTACTCTCCTATATTGAATTAGAAAATTACTGAACTTTTGAAATTGGGTTGTAGAAATGGCCCGATCTAACTTCTACTGCACGTATGTAAATGTATGGTATTAAATTAGCGCAAACCTAGGTCGGGAGCAGCACATTATCAGATGTGTTGGTTGGCAGACCAAGACTGTGCATAAAATGGTGATTTACACCTTTTATATCTTTTGAATTAGCGAATGACAATCTGCACTGGCATTTCGGATATTTTTATTTTTAAACAAAGGAAGATTAAGTCCCAAGGTTCCAAAGTCGCCAGTTTAGCTACTGGATGAATAATACCCTGAGAAAAATAGAAAAGGTTTACTTCTTAAGCTTGAAGCCATAAAGTCTTAGGCAATTGATTCTCTACAAGAATGATCAGCAGGCTGCTGGGGCTTTTGGGTTAAAAGAAACTGATATTTAAGTCTGTTGTTGAATTTTGAAGTTCTCCTGACACTCTGTATGACACAAGAGCATCAGATTTAGATTAATTATATAGAAATGTGTGGACTGGGGAGAGCGAAGAGTTGTGAAATACTTCTCACTTTGAATAAGACTGTTGTCTTGATAAAATCTCTCTGTTTTAGGTGGAAGTAACAGCAACTTTGTTTCAAGACCTTTCCTATTTTCTGCTTTTATTAGTTTAGCCCTCTGTATTGGTTGCTGCTTGGCATGGTTTTCAAAAGTGTAGAGCCACAGGCAACAACAGAAAATGTGCAGGAGGCAAGCAGGTTAATTATTTCTCAATGACCCCTTCTCTGCCCCGCCTCCAGGCACCCCAGTCGGTGTTTTCTTCAAATCCACATGTTCCAACATCCTTCATCTCATCTAGTTTTGTAAGTTTTGGGGTTGGCAAAGACTCAACGTGTGGGGTCTCACCTTTATGTTTGCCAGGGTGCAGAGCTTCTTCTGGGGGAAGGAATGGGAATGATTGGAACCACGTTTTACTTTTACACCATTGTCTAAAGGCTATGTGATACCTATTCCTGGAAACCATCACCTGAAGATGCTAGAATGTTTTTGAACGCCGGTCATGATGAGAACTATCAGCAGGAGATAAGGAGCTGGTTCTTTCAGAGGTCAGATCTCCCGTTCTTTTTATGGTCCTCAATTTTTTTCCCCCGGAGTTTTATATGGCGTAAACTTGACCTGAAGGTATTGGAGCACTTTACATGAGCACTAGTTGCATTACAGATGGACACATTCATATTGTTAGGCACAGGGAGATTAAGTGATTTTCCCAAAATGACCGGATGTTGAGCATCCCTTGCCAAGACTCGAATCCGGTTCCCCAGCTTTAGTGTCTGCCGAGGCTTGAACCTGGTTCCCCAGCTTCGAGGCCGACCGCTCTAGCCTAGACTACATCCTCTCCCCATGTGCATTCTGTGTGCTCTTCATTTATCTCCTTGGCGGTTATTTCTTGCTGTGCCGCAAGAGCACTCCTTGCCAGTCTATCTTTAAGACCGACACATTCTGAACATATTCTAGCTGATGTGATTTTGTGCAATACAACTGTTGTAATTCAGCATCTGTGTGAATGAAATCTTTGGAGTAGTGTTGGGAGTCCCCCTGATTCAGTGCCAACAGTTGGAGACAAATGCTCCAGCTGTTTCTCAATAGTACCGCCTTTTGTTTTTCAAAATGTCTCTTTTGAAAGCTTGTAATAAAATAGCTAATTCCTGGGGCTTAGATGAAAACGATTATTTTGTGTAGAACTTCAGCACTGATCACATGCTTGTTGTGTACCTTGGAGATCTATATATGCAAAGCGCTTCGGCCTCGACACTTAGCATATAGAAGGCTCTGATTGAAGGCAGTTGAGTGGCTCTGGCAAATAATGACTGGTATAAGCCTTCTCCTCCAACATTCCAATGTTGTCTTTATGTTTCTCCTTTATAATTTAGATCATTCTACCCTCAGTGGGTGTAATAGCCTTATAGTCCTTCTGCCTCAGGCTATGCCGGTTGCTAAAGGCCCTCTCCTTTGCTTTAGGCCTTCGTCTGCTGCAACGCGGTCTTTTATGAAGAGAGGCGCAAGTGTGTTAGCCTCAGAATCCTTGTCAAATGTCTAGCTTTTCAGATTTTGTTTGCAGTGGAACGTGTTTAAGTTTCTCGCTTCTGTTTTCAATTTAGGACGTCAATGTCTGGGCAGGAAATGTACAAAAGAAAACATATTAAATCGTTACCGCGAAAAAATTCAGTAAAATGCGGTCCTGTTTGATTGTTTGATCGAACCAAGTTTAATTTTTTCATAGCAGTAATAATGTTGGACACGCCATAAGATGATTTTAGAAAAATCGAACAGATCCAGCCACTGTTTATTTTATTTCATGAACATGCTTGAAAGATTCTTTGTGTAATTTTTGCTGACTTCTCTGCAATTGCTCGCTACCTATGCTGGTTCATTCGGTTTTGTTTGGTCTGCTCTCAAATCCAGCATGATGGAATCTGGCTAAGTAACACAGCTTGGTTTCCACAAGTTAAAAAGCTGTTTGGAATCATGTTAGAGAGCCTAAGGCTTTTTTTGCTGTTATCTAAATATACTTTTCCGATTCTGTATCAAAGGTACTGTAAAGCCAATTAAATCAATTTTTGTATAACCCCAACCACTGCATGTTTCAAGAGAGGAGGTTATATTTGCTTGGGACGGTCATCTACACTGGACACCAAGTGGTCAGACTGTGTTCCCCCTTACATGTCAAGATGGCAGTAAACCCTGAAAGCCATATGACTAACATCCCGAAAAGGACACCCCCACCCCGTACAAGTAGTATTGAACAAGAACCATACACATGCCCAAAGTAATGGATGTAACAGAACGCGCACCATCACTCGCCTACCTCACATAAACACAAATACCCTACCCTCCACCCCCAACAAAAGTAAACCACCCACCTCCGCAAGAGAAAATAAAAAGATACCGTCAGAACCCTGAAGTGTGACCATATATATATATATATTCACTGAAAAAACCATAGGTTTCACACATGTTATAGTTAGCGGAAATTTTACTGATAAAAAACCAATGAAATTCCCCCGTTATAGTTAGTGCAGGCAACTATAACTCACGCGACCGCAATCCTCTGCTGATGCTAATACTGTATTTAGACACTTATTTGCCCATGTCTTCTTCCATTAAATTTTAGCTATACATATATTACAAATATTTTTTTTCATAAAGACACATATGTCATCAGCAGAAGATTGCGGTCGCGTGAGTTATAGTTGCCTGCACTAACTATAACGGGGGAATTTCATTGGTTTTTTATCAGTAAAATTTCCGCTAACTATAACATGTGTGAAACCTATGGTTTTTTCAGTGAATTTGCAAGGTTTTTTAAATGCTAATTCCTAACTATAACGTGTGTGAAACCTATGGTTTTTTCAGTGAATTTGTACGGTTTTTTAAATGCTAAGTTACTTTACGCCATTCGTGGCGTGCGCGCCCACTTAACGCAGTTCGTTCCGTGCGCGCACGGTGCGCTTCGCGCACCGTGCGCGCACAGTGAGCACGCGGTGCGCTTCGCGCACCGCGCGCCCACTTTACGCAGTTAGTGCCGTGCACGCACGGTGGGCACGCGGTGCGATGACCAAGCAAGAAAGCACGTCAACAAATCTGTTTCTGCTTTCCTCCGTGACTATGGTATGGGTGCCATTTACCACAACAACTTGCGTTATGACATGCAAGACATTTATAGAGGAGATGGTGTGCACTTCAATGATGAAGGGAACAGAGTCTTCCTCTTGAACCTTAGACTCTGCATCGGTACTTACTTGTAGGTACCACTAAAAAATCATTTCATAAACACAACGGCTCTTTTTAGAGCCCCCTAATATCTAAACACTTAAATCTGATTTTCATTTTTTTTTTTTTTTTTTTTCTACCGTACGCTTACCGTAAGCTTACCGTACGCGTACCCCGTGATTTTTTTTAAAATCAATAAATGTTTTTTTTGTACTTTTCTGTCCTTCTTTGACCCCCTTACAAATGTTAGGGGGTCTGTAACTCTCCTCATTGCCCCCTTTCCTTGTTTTCACTCTTTTTTTTCAGAGTGAAATACACAAAATGGCGGCCGCCGCTTCCTGGTTTCGACCGATTCGAATGTTTACTAAGATCTAAGAGCCAATCAGAATCGCGCTCGCGCACGCCACCGTACGCTTACCGTAAGCGTACGGTAAGCGTACCGTAAGCGGGCTCAGATATATATATTGATTTAAAGGCTATTTTCTCAGAATCTACTGAACAGATTTACACCAAACCTACAAAAGGCACTTCCTTGACCTAGGGACTACCTCTCTGCCAAATTTTGAGTAATTCTGTTCAGCCGTTCGGGCTGTAGCCCTGTCTAAAGGTCCTATGGAAAAATGCATGGGAAAAACGCGTTTTGGGACCCCCTTTTATCTCAGCCCCCGCTTGACGGATCCCCCCGAGACTTTCAGGGTAGGAGCGGAGCGTAGCGCCCCACCTATTTTGAGAAATTCGCGAGGATTCGTCGACCGGCGCCAAAGTTATTCAAAATAGAATGTTGAGGTTTTCCTATGGAAACGTGGTCCTAACTATAACTACCTACTGGCGACCGCCAGTAGGTAATATATATATATATATATCCAGAAAAGGTTGCCCTGATGTAAGGACGCCTCCAAACAGCTGCATGCTTAGGAAAGCCTTTATTGTTAAAACCGGCAATTCAGCTCCGTGATTAAAAGTCTCTTTTCTTACGCGTTTCAGAGCACGATGGCTCCTTCATCAGAGAATGACATCGGGTACAGCTTCAGTATTCAACAGCACCATTCACTGCATGCAAAACGATTTTATACCTTCCCGGTGCCCAAACAAGTGCGTTTCCGGTCTGAAGCATGCTGGTGCTGGTAGTTTCATGAATAATCTCCCTGGTGGGTTCCGTTCACTTCCGTGTCTTTATTTGACTTTCTTCAGCCCCAGTGGGTTGCGGAATAGGATTCCCGGTTTAGTTTCTTAAAACACAGCAGTTCCTCAGGTTCTAAAGTGTTCAAAACCTTTTGGGCCCCATTTTTCTCGAAGGGTGTGGCGTCCTTCACGGCCAGGCTGCCGTGTATAAATCCAGAAAAGGTTGCCCTGATGTAAGGACGCCTCCAAACAGCTGCATCAAGTAGTATTGAACAAGAACCATACACATGCCCAAAGTAATGGATGTAACAGAACGCGCACCATCACTCGCCTACCTCACATAAACACAAATACCCTACCCTCCACCCCCAACAAAAGTAAACCACCCACCTCCGCAAGAGAAAATAAAAAGATACCGTCAGAACCCTGAAGTGTGACCATATATATATATATATATATATATATATATACACACACACACACACACTGATATGACGCCAAGGACACTGCATTCACACCCACTTCCTCCCCTTCCACGTCCCTAATAGTAAGTGACTTCAATAAGAATGTCGTACAAGACCCACCAGGAAGCATCTAACCAATGTCTTTCCACGTGCACCAAACACACTTCAGACCACATGCTCAACATCGCAAAAGTGGTAATCCACGGCCACCCAACACCACACTTCCCACCCCCTGCACTCTCCTACCCAACACTGCATTCACATCAATCAAAGTTCACATCCAAAGTGACCCTCATAAGAATGGCCTCTTCCCTCAGGTCCCAGTGTCTAGAACAATGTCCCTGGTGTTTGCCTGAGTGTCCGTGTCCTCATCGTCCTTAGAGGATGTTTCCCCAGGAAACTCCACCTTTCTCTGCATCTCCGGTGCCCCTGCATCCATTGTTCCATCATCATGGATCACCACATGGCCTGAGCCACCCACCACAGGATGCAAGGTACTTACAGTTCGATGCCATCTTTGCCCAAGCTGCCTTCCACCAGAATGGAATAGTTCAACCTCACACAAGCGACATCCCCCGGGCACACCAGTCACATCCAGACACCATATGCATGCTCAAAGAAGTGTGAATTTCCTCACTCGATGATTCGATGCTTAACCGGGTAATGGTGCATATACTGAAGCTCCATAATGCAGAGGCGTTTCTTGATCTCCAAGAATGTTTTACGGCACTCCTGCACCTTTTGTGTATAGTCAGGGTAAATTTCAATATTTGTGCCCTCAAACTGTGGACTCGAAGCATCCCTAACTGCTCACAGGAGAACATCCCTGTCTAGATAATTTAATAGGCGCACAATAAGTGCTCTCGGGGGAGCTCCTGGGAGAGTAACTGGGGCCAGTTCTCTATGGGCACGTTCAATAACAAAGGTGTCGGACAGCCCTATGGGTGGCAGCTAATTCACCCACTGTTCCAGGAACTGCTCTGCTGACTGTTCCTCCGCCCACTCAAGAGACCCCAGCCATCATAGGTTATTCTACCTCGGTGACCCTCTGCATCTCCCACCCTATCCTCGAGGGTGCCGGTGACTGTGGTCAGGCACACTGCCTGCTGTTTGAGATGTCAGACTTTCGCTTGGAGGGACGTGATTTTCAACTGTGCAGTGCCCACCTTAAAAGCGACTCCAGTAATTTGACCCTCCGAGACCACCCTGAACCCCTGAAGGGCAGCACTTGATGGTTCCTCCTGATGCTCTGAAGAGTCCTCCGGCATTCTCCAAAGCCCCTATCTGGTGATCCTATGGATGACTTGCCAAAGACTAGTATTCTGCATGATAGTGTTACCCTGCACCTCTTGGGGAAGCTAGGGAAATGCAGAGTAACCGCTCCAAACCCACTCCAGAGAGAGTTTCCCCAATGAGAGCAGGCACCCAGGGATGGCAGCAGGAGAAGCGAAGGTGAAAAACCCCTCCAGACCAGCAAATGTGACCCCAGAGCAATCAGAGCACAAATCTGAAATGGGTCTAACAGAAGGAGAGCACTCCCCGGAGTTCACAGCCACGGTCCTCCACCAGCAGGTGTACAGCAATCACAGGTGTCCCAGTAGATCACAGGCCCATCCAATTGCAACATTCACTGCAGCAAGACCGTCTCCAGCTCCAACAAGTGCCCAGATGCCCAGGAGAAGCCCTCCAGAACCAACTGACACCTGCATGCGCCCCCAATGAGCTGGATCCACAGGACTAGCACAGGCCCGTACCCCGCATCACTCCAGGCACAGCAGGAGTAGTCAGGCCAACAAATCAATCGCCTTCCATCGGGGTCTTCAGGGTTGTTGTCTGGTGGGCCCAAGTCGGGTCGCTACATCTTTGCAGTTTTTTTCTCATTGTCCTGGTTTCATTCAGATTTTTTTAAATGAGGAACTTAACGTGACTGGTTTACCAAAAAGTAGCAAATGTGCACCCATAGAAGCACTCCTTGATTGGATGCAAATTTACAAACTTCTGATATTCATAATCATTGGCAGTAGAACGCTTGATTTACTGTGCTGGTGTCATAAAAATCCAAAAGGTGATGGGACAAATACTTGGAAATAGTCTACCACTGGTAATCGCTTGGGGTGGCACTCCAAAACATTGTTTTCCGTGCACTGTGCCACACTAGACAGAGACTTGATTTTGGTTTTGGTGACTGAGGACTTTGTATGCCATCCATCCTTTTCTCCATCCAGCTCATTTAGAGCTGTCTCTCAGCACTGCAGAAATCTCTACAAATTGGCAAGAACCACAGTAATGGCAGATTCTATCAATGTAGGAAAAGTTTGATACACAGCTCTGTAAAAAATTATGGCTGGTTGTCAAACTTTTCCCAATTTTATTTTTCTTTCAAAGACAAAGCAAGGTTTGTTTTTACCAAACAAAACAAATGACACCCACACCATGGGTGTTTTCTCCCATGGTGTTAGTCATTTTTTGTCTTTCTATCCCTTGCAGCCGGGATATACCTGGTTGTGATGGACAATAAAACAAAAAAAGGCCATTTGATCATCCACTCTAAATAGGACTGGCGGCTGGATTGGTTGTCTGATAGCCCTTACTCAGTTGAGCCATTAGAAGAAGCTTTGCACCGACCGAGTACATTTTATTCCCTCAGTGTATAACTTGCATTCCCCCAAACAAAATCGGTTGGGGGGACCTTGAGTTTGGTGGACAGCTATACTCAGTCCCAATTGAAATGGTGTACCTGTTCGTCAAACTCAAAATCAGCTCCAGAGACCCACCTAATTCAAATCAGTGCTGACCAGCGCCTTATGGGGACAGTCCATTCCGAACCATGGTCATCTCCCCCATTCACCCTGAGGCTCACTGCTTTTTAAGCTGGGAAATGTGAGACACTTTGCTGTCGGACCAACCCTGGGAGGCAATTTGTAGATTTCCATTGTAGGCCTCTCCCAAATCTGCAAACGTTCTAAAAAATGTCTCCTAGATCGTACTATTGCTTTGAACATCTTAAGCCTAATATACGTTTAAAATGCGTATCTTGTAGCCACAGGATAATTTTAGAGTCTCATATTTGCACTTCTTCATATTAAAATGCCACCTATATAGATTCTGACTTTAGGGGCCATGGTGGAAATACATTTTCCCTATCAAAAATGGTAAATACATTATAGCAATGAAATGTAGCTTTTATCCATTAGCAATGTCCTGGTTTAAGAATCCACTTAATTGCTGGAGGATGATTTAGACATGGTGTGGCTTTACTGACATTGGTGGTATCTTCCGCTTATCAATAGTCCTTAGGATATTTAGTTAGCCAGCTAACAGTGCTGGGTCCGTGTCCTGTCGGGGGCTTGATAGAGCAGGAGTGAATGAGAGGTGCCTCAGAGATTCGGTTGGACATGTGCCCTCTCCTCCTAATTACACTTGGGTTATCATTATCATTGGTTCACACAGATCCTCTTGTTGAATGTGATAATTCAGCAGAAAGGTAAATCCTCCAACCAATCTCGAACCCATCGTGCAAGTGTGGCTCTGGCACCTTTTGGGGATGAAACTAGGCATTTTGATGCCTCTAAGTGTGGTAATATATTTGTTAAATTCCACATATCCAGAAAACTATTGTCATAAACTGTTAATGTAAAAGGGACAGCAACTATTCAAAAATCATATCCCATCTCAATTGATTCCAATCTTATCATGGTTCAGCAAATGCCTCTGTATAGTGGGAGTAGATATCTGTGTGGTTATGTGGTTTCAGGTAGAGCCAAAGTCAGTACTCTACTAACGAGAACTCTGTTAACCTCTTCAGTGCCCATGACGAGATAGTCTCGTCATGGAGCACGGTTGCGCTGTGCCCATGACGAGACTATCTCGTCATGAACCCCACCCACTAGTGCAATGCCCGGCACAGGAGGGGGAAAGGGCGTGGCACTGAAGGGGTTAACGAGAACTATGCTAAAATTAGAAGTTTCCTTCACCTACCCTTGTGGCATTCCTTAGATTTTCACCTCATGTATGAACAATCCCCATAGTCCTAAATCACTACAGGTTGACCTTTACAGAAATATTGGCTAAATTTCTACAATTAATACAACAAAGGTTTTTATATTTGGGTACTTTCCTTATACAGCCTGAAACCTGCCATTGATTTGTTCATCTAAATTAGTGCTTAATGCTATTGGCTGCCACACTATGATGGAGCGGAGATTCTTAAATGTCAAAAGTCAAGTGCAATCATCGTAAATCCCCACCACTGGTCGTATGGACCTTTCTTCGTTGATGTTGTGGGAGATCTAGGAGCAGTCATTTACATGAATTTCCATAACAGTGAAGACCAATGGGGCTATGTAGGAAAGTGCCCCTTTTTGCATGTTTGCCCCCATTTATTGCCTAAATGTTGATGTACTTCGACTGAGTGTGCCTGGGCTCCTGCCAAACAGGTACCCAGGGCCTATGTTATTTCCCTAAACTGTACTGTTGCAAGATCTAATTGGCTTCTCTCTGGCCACATGTAAGTCCCTCGTAACAGGTACCATATGTACCAAGGGCACTGTGACGATGGAAGACATCTAAGGGCTGCAGCAGTAATTGTGCCACACTTAGGGGCCCTGTACCTTTACACATGCAAACTTCCATTGCAGGCTGCGTGTTGTGGTGCAGAACAAAGGGAAGAGTCGACATGACGCACATCCCTGTGTGCCCTGCCTACAACCCACTGCCCTGGCATAGGAAAGCCACCCCTCTAGCTGGGTGCACTATACCAGTGGTGAGGGTACAGGTGCATGAGCACTGTCCCCCAACAGTGTCTAAATAAATTCTTAGACATTGTAAGTGCAGTACTGCCATAAAGAGTATATGGTATGAGAGTTTGTCATTACGAACTCCACAGCACCATTATGGCTTTACTGAAAACTGCGAAGTTTGGCACCCAACTTCTCAGCCCATTAAACCCACACTGACGCCAGGGTAGGTGTTAATGAAAAATGCACTCAGAGGGCATCTTAGAGATGCCCCTTGAAAAACGACCTAACTGTAGTGTCCTTGCTGAGTGGCTGCTCGCCAGCTGCCACCACCAGACATGTTTCTGGACCCCTGGGTTGAGAGCCTTCCACTCTCGGGGTCCTAAAACAAAGCACATACTGGGACGAGGTGCCATGCCTCCTTCCTCAGGATTTGCAGAGTCCACGAAGGGGAAGCTTCAAAGGCCTGCTGCCTTTGTGACCTACCCCAGCCATTTGCTGCTCCCAGCAACTGGTCCCTACCGGTTCTGACCCCTACTCTGGGCAGGGGAATAGGCGGGAAAAGCAAGCTAGGAAGAGAGGTGTGCCCGCCTCTGCCAACCCCACCCCCTGGGGGAGACGAGGTGAAGCTCGACTCTCAGTCCCCACCATCTTGCAGATGGGGGACCCAGCCATCCCGAGTAAGGCAAAGGCCCCCCTCCCACTGGAGGGTGGCATAATAGGGGGTGTACCCACCTCAAGGAAGGGACCCATTGGTCCCGACCTGTACCTACCAGTAACGCCCCTAAATGTAGTATTTATGGGCCACCCTGAACCTTGCCTCCTCAGACCAGAGCTAAAAAGAAGCAGCAAGAAGAAGGACCGAACAGCTGTGCAGAGAGAAGAGGAGGAGGACACCTACTGACTTGTCCCCAGTCCTACCGGCCTGTCTTGAGCTCAGACTCTTCAAACAGAACCTCGGTGTGTCCAGCAGTCCTTGAAAACCCATAGAACCTGCCCTGCCTTTGCGACTAAAAAGAACTTTGTCTCCCGTGAGCACCGGACTTGCTCAAAGGTAACTGACTCGGACTCTGGACGACTTCGTGAGTCTCCACCACTTTGCTCCTGGCACCCCGAGCCCGAGTGGCCCAATTCCCTAAGGATATCCCCCCCCCCCCCCAAGTGATCCTAGCCTGGATCCCAGTGACCGCTGAACCTCCCTAAGTTCCTAAAGCAAGCCTGCAGCCAACAACTAAAAGGTCCCCTCAACCGCGACCGAAGGTGACCACTCCCTCGCCCCGGACCTACTCCCTGACCGAAGCAGTCCATAAAAAGCAATTGCGGCCATCCGACCGACTCCATCACCAAACGATTGCGGTCACAGGACGACGACTTCCAAAGCCCCCATTCGCCTCAACAGCAGCTGACCGACTCCAAAGGAACCGCAACCAAAGCTACAGCATCAGCCAAGGCCGCATCCTACACCCCGCCGCCCCTCCGCCACTGGTGGTGTAGTTCCTGTGTTGGCCATTGGGCCCCTTCAGTGCAGACCTCAACCCCAGGAGCTTTTTGTTCACCAACCTGGTGGCCTGCTCGATGCAGTCCCCAAGCCCTCGACCGTGCGTAGCCCGTTGGCTAACGTGTGGTCCCTGGACTCCGTAACCTGCCACTTCTGTGCCGCTGGTGGTGCGACTCGAGTTCCCATTTGACCAAATCTTACCCGAGGACCCGTATGCTCCGTTCTGCCTTCTCAGGACTAAATGTGTCTCGTTAGTAGTATTGTACGTCTGTATTAAGTTTGCAAGATGAATTGACTCATTTTTTTCCCTCAGGAAATGCACCAGCCTAGCATCTACCTGACTGCGTAAGACAAGTAATTGAAAAGTAACTCTGACTGTCTGGAAATACAAAGTCATTATACTGTAACTAATTCATTGCATTCAATCTGCACCTACCTTGTCAATAATTTTGCTTTCAATATTTTTGTCTCAATACCTTCCGGCTCAATATTCCTTCCACGATGCTCCACACTAGAATCCTTCCCCTGATTATGCGCTCTATGCTTCCTTAGCTCCTGCTTGTCCTTTCAACTGAGGCAGCCCCATTTGCTATTTTTAATCTTTTCGGAGTACAGGTGATTCACTGAAAATGTTCCCATCTTCTATATTGAATTGAATCCTAAAGTGAGAAGCCAACAAAACTGTATCTTATTTGATAAGCACTTATTTTAAGGCATGAGAGAACACCAATACTAATGAAAATGGCAGTAGGTCATGCTGGGCAATTTGCTAATGCAGTACTTACACTGTCTGCTTCCTATTAGCACTCCATATGATATAAAAGAAAACCTGCAGCTGCAGTTGCTTGAAATACTCTTTAAAAATGCATTGTCTATCTGACACGTGTGTGAATCAGCAGGTACAAGTGAAGAATGTTATTTTTTCCCTAGAATTGTTTACCTTGTTGGGAGAGCAGATGCCCCATTTGTCGTAGTGCGTGATCATCCATGGTAACACCAATAATGGGTTGGCTATGTTTAACCTCTCATATGGTGCCGTGGATTTAGTCATATTAGTCATTGTAACATGATTCACGCTATAGAAAGGTTTGTTCATACATTGAAGAGGGCAGAAGTGGTTGTGCCCATTTTTATGCAAACGGTACTGCAGTTCACACGCGAATTACAGGCCAATATTATTAGATAATACGTCAGCCAAGACCTTCGCACTCCTAGCTAGATCCTCTGTAGGCACCTTACAGTGTTGCCTATAATTATTTTTCCTTGCCTAGAGGTATGTCCACCTGAGCAAGGGCTGCTTGTTCTCTGGCTTTGTTGATTTAAAATCAGCATTAGATTCAGATGAGTGGTCCCATTTAAGGGACATTTCATTGGGAATGATATTAATTCCTGTTAAAAATGCCCACTGCTATACAGCAGGTAGCACATAGGATTCCTTTTACAATGTCTACAACCCTGGAGACATAGGAAACATGTCCTCATCTCCTACATGCTGCACAATACACTGCAGGCTTTTTCTTTATTACTCTTGTGGTCTTGAGGCATAATAAAAGGACTACTATATGCATATTGCAAATGGTAGTCTTATTTACTATGCCTTGAGTCCTGAAGAAATAGTAAAAGGTTGCTGTCTCCTGTATGCCGTATGATAGATAACAGTACTTTGAGATCGCACAGCACCCCTACTCGGGCTTAATAAGTAAAGAAATATTTTGTATTATTAAATTAACACTGTGCTGCATTTACTAAAAATTATCAGTTGTCTGCAAGGGCTTGCTTCCCCCCAGAAGAAGTTTAAAATGGTGAAATAAACCTGAATTTGGAAGAGATTTCAGAATCCTGCCAGTTCATTACAAGTTTTTTGGCCTCAGGAAATATTTGCAAGACCTGAACGTGTCCTTAAGGTGTTTGAAAAATGCTAAATGTTGATAAGTAAGCGGACCACAGGCATAAATGAACAATTGAGTGTTTTCTGCATTGTCTGTGGTCAGGCTCTTTGTTTCTTAGTGCTTATTGAGTAGTGTTGATCATGAACTACCGGGCAGATTAATTTGAGGTTTACATGGAATTTCCTGGATTAAAGCCGAAAAAAATAGAATATTGTCCCAAAACCTGGTTTATTTACTTCTTGCAGGAGGTCAACAAGCCCAAGATGCTTTACAACCCTCTCCTCATCTGTAATATTTAATACACATAATTCTCAAAGCATAATCCATTTCAGCTACTACCGCCAATATTCATCTAAATGTTTAAACAAAGTTTCCCAGCTTCTGTTCAGTGTTTCACATTTCAGCCGGACCCACCTTGAGGGTCACCCACTTTCTTACTTACAGCCCACATCCCTAAACGACTTGTCTCTCACCTCATCTCTGGCATGTTCCCTTAGTTTCTTTTCAGTTCTTTTTCTTTGATTTCCTCTCATAAGCACCAAGATATCATGTTGGATGAGAGGTTGCACTCTAAAAATTGGTTTGAAAAAAAGAGAGCTATCAGGATAGCCAAAGATCACACTTTGGGGGAAAATGATTACTCTCTTGAACATTTGAGCTTCACTTCTGTCACATGGCTGTTCTATATCAGGGTTCTCCAAAGTCGGTCCTGGAGAGCCGGATCCATGCCTGAATTTTAGCATATCCCCATTTAGATAAATGTAGTTATCTTAAAAATCTGGCATGGATCCTGCCTTTGGAGAACCCTGCCCTATATGTCCGACCATTGACAGTGCGTTTATAAGTAGAACTTTCATACACAACATTCTTTTCATTGTAATCAGATAAGGAAATGGATATTTAAAGCACTTTTCAGTAGTGTTACCGCAGCTGAGAAAAGCAAATTCTTAAACCTTTGCCAGAAGAGAAAGGTTAGTTAGATCCAGTTACAAAAACAATTCATTTATTCTTAAATGTTTCAACCTGAAGGTTTTTCTGTTTTGGATTAGAAAGATTTTAAGAGACTTGGGAATTTCAAAGAAGATCATTTGAAGTCTGAGTGAAGAGGGAAGGAGGTTTCAAATAACTAGTCGGGTCTGCAATTCACAGTTATCTTGTAGTGACTGGAGTGTCTTAATTCTGCATGGGAAGTCTAGAGATGTCCACATTCTACAATACCTTTTATTTTTTTACTGGCAAACTGTTTCTCTGAAGTTAGCCTTCCTTCCTAAAAATTACTTAGGCTGTTGCTTTTCTTGTTGTTAATTTCATCTTCTACCGCAGTTCTCTCAAGCTTTTTTTTTTTTAAATTTCCAGCTTAGTAAAATGGCGCTGATAAAGTCTCTGATAGACTTATCTTTCGTAGTTTTGATTGCAGAGATATACTACAAGGTTCAGTGCCATTTTAGAAACTTGAATTGGTAAGCCAATTTAAATTCAGACAACAATTTTATTACACTGTAATTCTCTTCCCTTGTCCATTAAACTTAATTAAATATGCATGTGAAATATTGAAACTAGAAAACATCTGCCTCTAGTAAGGAGCTTGCTAGCAGTGCACCCTGAGCTTATCAACAGTGAGACAACTTTCTTCACTCCATCCTTGCTTAGGAAAGCAATCCATTGACTGAGGCTGTTCCATCCTACTAATGGACATGATCATGTTTGTTTCCAACCCCCTCCTATGTTATTGTGCACAATCTTAAATCATGCCCCAGTGCTCTTACGGACTGCACTCTGTATCTCTCTAATAAGACTTCCAGTACTGTATTGTGCATTATAGTGGCACAGACTGAAGGATCATTTCCTCTGGAGGTAGGACATTTGATTCTGACCAAGTAGGGAGAAAATAATGGATTTAACAGCCTTTGTTATCTAAACATAATCAAACTAAAAGCAGAGCACCAGATGGAAAAACAGCACAGGGGAAGCCCAGTCTCCAAAACAATCATTGCCAATGCCAATAGGTTTGGATTGAAATGATAATGTGATGCATTACAAGTAGATAGCATGGGATTGATATGCATGTTGTGTGGAAGCAAAGAACTGTAGAGTAATATTGGTATAGGTTGAAAATCGGGTGACACTTTCACTGGCAAGCCAAACCTAAAATTCCATGTAGATTAATGACTGACCTTCTCCCATCTGTGCTGCTGCCAGAGAAAATCATCATACATTATCTAGTTATCTCAGAGACTTTAATAGGTTTGCAATGTCATGTGTGTACCCTTGAAAGTTTAATATGATGCAGCTGAATAAATAAACAAAATGATTACAGCTGTAAGGAAAGTAAGCACTTTTTTGTGGAAGCACACAACTTCTGCCCAATCAGAAGTATGCCTGGCTTCCAACTTATGGGCAGAGCCAAAGGCCCTCTCTTGGTGATTCTCACATAATTGTCTGGCGACAGCTGCACTGTCAATCCAGACCATAAAAATATCAGTGAACAGTACCAAAGTTGCTGATGCTTGGCTGTATAGTTCCTGGAGAGTAAAGAGTGATCATGTAGGGAGATTAAGCTAAAGTTCTAAAGCAAACATGTGCCTAGCCCAGAAATGGCAGACAGTTTGGTTGTGATAAGATTAAATATCCACTTTTGCCACCACTCACTCCCCAAAAGGTACTGAGTCCATGCTGAAATATTTGGAGAGAGTAATGCAATATCTGAAAATATTACCCATAAAGAGCGTTTCAGGGGGTAGAGGAATTCTAATTTTGCAAAGCTAGAATCGGAAAAGAAGAACAAGCTAGTAAAACAGAAAACATTCTGAATTATAGTCTGGTCGACAGCACCTGATCACTCTGCTGAATTTTCACAAGGTTTAGGGAGGCATTGCTACAAAATGTTCTACTATCCCAGCTCTTTGGGTACAGTGAGACAAGCCTAAAATTGTTGGAATAGGAATAGTCCCTACACGGTGAATGGATGATTAATCCTGCCCTGAATGCTCGACTGTATGTGGAGCTGTTATCCTGAACCTTGTTAGCAAATGGTTTCTGATTAGTTCTTCCTGAGCATTCCCATTTGGTAGATAGTAGGGGGAGTAGTGGGTGTACCGTTTCTCTTTAAGTGAGGAAATTTCTAGGCAGAACATGCCCTTTTGTCTATGACTAATTACTGCTTCGAGAAGTCTGATGACCGCTTGATGCAGCCTTCTCAGTCTGCATTGGTCCCTTGTTTCTGACACTTCTTTTGGAGCAAATTCCATTGCTACCTTATGTGAGAGCCATCCGCTTGCACAAAGGGTGCGTCTGGAGACCAGCCAGAAATTGACCTGAGAAAGTGGCTCCAAGTCCCCTGTCTAGAAAATGTGCACAGAAGTGAGATTCATACCACCAATTTTCTTTTAGTTTCAAGTTCTTCTTGACTAAGGAATGAAGTGCTCAGAAGAGTACTCTATGAGGTGCTGTGTGGCCATGGCCGATGTCTGCATGATAGCCAGTCTCCCAGAGGATAGGGCGACATCTCCTGAAGTCTGCAAAATTTGCTGAAGAAGCTGAAGGTTTCCCTAGCACCCACACGTCTGTCTGCATGTCCAAGGAGAGAAGAGGAGTGCCTGTCCCTGGAGGAGAAAAGCTTGACCAGGAGTAGAATCCAGCCATGTTCCCGCTACGCGGGACACCCTGACGTTGAAGAATGCTCTTGGAAGTGAAGCCTGAACTACCTGTGTAGTGAGCAGTCTCTCATCATGATCTCTCCTGCAGTGACCCCCATAAAGAAATAAAGTCTGAGAAGGAACCACATGCTGTCTGGCAAAATCTGATGTCCTTATGCTGCTGCTGGCCCCCTCCAAGCAAATTGAGTGGAAAAACTGCTTCTGAAGCAGAATCCTGATCCTGGAGACTGCCCATGTCAGATGAGCACCCTTTGTGTGACCCCAACTGCCTCCATTAAGCACCTGTTGGATCCTGACCCTGACGTTGCATCTGCCAAGATGTGTAACTGTCAAGCAGGCTTGCAATGCTAGTCACCCACCACTGTCTAATTTCAGGAAAGCTTCCGATGTCCTGTATCACTGCTGAAAGCGCTGGCTAGGACAATGACCACCAGTACACATGACTGAAACAACGTCCGCAGGTTATGGGGCCTCACATGTGAAAGACTGAGCTAGATGCGCAGATCGTGTTCTGCAATGGGAACATTGTTTGGTACTTATGCAGTCCCATTTTGGGTACAAACCTTTGACGTGAACTACAAAATAATCTACATGAGTATAGATGTAGTGAACTGCCTTGTTCCTAATCTATGCCTGAGACTAAGCTTGGCTAAAACCTCTAGCAACAGTTGAAATACACCTAGAATGGGGAGAAGGGGTTTCAAAGAGTGTACATTTTTACCTAGGAATCGTATTTGGAATTACACCTCTGTAGCTGAGACCAATTGATTTGATGCAAGAACTAAATATTATTCTTTTCATTTTTTTGTAAACATTTTTTTTTTAATTTAGGATGGTTACCTTAATATCTCCATACCACTATCCCACATTCTGATGTGACAATCTATGCTTAAAAAATTGCTTTAAAGAGTCCTGAATGGCATGTGCCAGGTCATTTGCCAAATGGTTGAGTTCTTTATTGATATTAGGCTCAGACCCAAGCGAGCATCTTGTGTACTTTCTGTATGTGTGAAAGTCTCCAAATGCAAGTTGAACTAGAAGGCAGTAAGGTTTTGAAAACAACCACTAGGCTTTATGGTAGGTAAAATGTTTTGATGGTATTATCTGTGCTGCTAAAGTTGGTATGACATGAAATAAATAACAGTGTAAACCTACATTGTTAATCTACTATGATACATCTCTTTCCTGGTAGAACCAAAGGGTTTGCAATACCAGCAGTTGTGCATAAACAGTGATGGTAACTTAATATGTGGTTCATGTAAAATATATATAACTTTGAAATGTTTGCCAGATTTTGCCTCATTATACCCATTGATTCCTAACACAGGCAAAAATAAAAGTGTACCGACTGATCTGGCTAGTCGTGTGAAATCCATCATACCTGTAAATACTGACAGTATGGTCTGCTCCTTCCTATGCCCACAAAGCAATTTCATTTTTTGACTAAAGAAGGTAGGTATACATTACTGGGACTGGAATGGTGAAAAGTTGACTGTCCTGGTGTTCTCCACCCCTATGCCTGAAAACGACCAATGGATAATGACTTGGAAGAAAAGGTTCTTCAAAGTTCCTTAGAGCATACCAGTATTCCATTATATCTGAGGCTAGGTATCAAAAGCATTTAGTCTGTGGTCGGACTTATACACGTCCTTCATTGAATGCGAACACTGAGCATCTTTAACTGTACCTATAGAAAGGCATTCAAAAGCTTTTACGCGTGAAGAGGCAAGAGATCTCCCATGATTTGTTCATACTCGCTCTGTTTTAACTTCCTTTAGTTACAACCCCCTGAAATCAGTCTTGCAGAGCATAATTCAGTCACTAGTAAAAGCTTATTGGTTTTGGGTTAGACACAACAGTACCTTAACCCTCGCAATAGTCCATTGATTTAATCTTTTTTGTGGATTAAATACGTACCAAGATTGGAAGCATATTGACATGCTAATTTACATGTACTTGATGATTTCAGCAACTCAAATTATTATCCTTCCTTCAGTCGTAAGTGGTGCGGGAGGGGGCAATTCACTTAAAATTCAATTGTCAACTGCCTCTGGAATGGTGATGTAGATAGAGGTGGAAGTTGGGTTATTATGTTATAATATGATGGATGCCTCTCTTGCCTTAACTTAGAAATTACTGCATATAAATCCATTAATCTTTATTGGGGTAAATGTGAGATTTAAAATCTATTAATCTTAATTGGGGTAAAATGTGAGATTTAAAATGTAATGAAGAGTATACACTTAAAAATACATACCATCTTTTATAAGTCGAAACATCCCAGCATTAACCGACTTCACTTCGTACAGAGGTTTAATCTCCATTTGCTAAACATTTCAATGGTTTCTCCATCCATTAAAGGGGGTATCAGAGTTTTGAGAAGCGCAACCTTGTTTCGACTAAATTAACACATTTGAAATATATAATTTATCTCAATTCATGCATAAGCCAGATATTCTCCATAACTCCTACAATTCCTTAAACACCTTCAGGAGAGATCACTGAAGAGGAATGATACAGTTAAGAGGATAACCTCTACAAAAAGGTGCATTTTCTATTAACCTGTTCCAAATGTTATCCTGGAGACATAATCTACGTGGGTGTACACCTGATGTACATGTTAAAAAAAAAAAATGTAGAAAGCGAATTCGCGCACTCCAGAGAAATAGCACACTGCATGTCACCCAACTTTATCCAGCCACAAGTCCCTCTGGAAATTGTTGACCATTTCACTTACGTCCTTCGTACCTGGGCTAACTGGGGTTGGAGCAGTCCAGCACCTGATCGTATACCAACTTGAACTCCCCTTCCAATAGCAGATCTATGGCTAGTTCTTGTGTACTATCGGTGCAAAGAACTTTCAGAAATCTGCCTTACACAATAATCAATGCAAAATGTTGAGTAACATCACCTTCCTTCCATCTTGGGCTGTCTATGGTAGTCTTTGTGTCTTATTCAGAATTTGTCCACCCTTCGCAAATGTGTATCTTGTGAGAACATGGACCCTAGGTTACTTGCCTGCAGGTAGATTTTATTTGTTAGATGAATTGAGCCCATTCGCAATAAGTGAGATTAGCTTGAAAACCAAGCTGAGTAGGTGTTCTCCCTTTTTTGTCCCAAAGAATGACTTGTGAGTATGCCTTTCTGGATTGAATGCCAGCATCCCGCATCTGAACTCTCGTTTAAATTTCACAACTGGTCAACTTGGACAGCCTATAATTGAGCCTTTGGAGTCAACAGAGGCACTGGGCAGGCTGTGGAAACAAAGCAGTCCATTCTCTCAGTGTGCTACAGATGAATAATCTTTAACCAGAGAAATAGTCATTTGTCTTTGCCCTAGCTTGCCCCACCACCCAAAGACGATCTCTCACACCATATTTGCTATCTTGTGCTTAGCTGTCTAATGCCCTCAGACCAGGCAATCTATATTTTACCCTTGTCATACTTTACCAATATTTGTGAGAGGAAAGACTACCTCCTCTAACAGTATGCCGTGCTCTTGGTGACACGTCTGGGGTAAAGATGTCCTACCTTGTTCTGCATTACATCCACTTTCACACATTCTCATAGCTCAGCCTGCCTGCCACATTGTGTTTCTTGCTTTTCATTCTCTCCTCCCTTGCTTGAGCAGCCTGTTGCTATATTCTGGCGCAGTATCTATCACCTCTGCTTTACCTGGAATGTTCAATAGACATTTACCTTCTTCCTGTACTGACACAGTCTCCTCATCGTTCCATTAACATTATACATGACCTGGGAGCACTCCCCTTTAACTCACCTGCCTTTTATTTAGCTTTGGTAAAGCTTACCAAAACATTTTTCTTGCAGTCACTAGGACTCGCAACAGTGTCACCCTGCTATTGCAGGAATGCACAGACCCACCTGCCTGCACTGCCAGTAGTATATGTTATTTGATAGGAAATTACATCATACTATCCATCAGTTTCCTGGGGTGATCATCAGTGGCAGGCCCTATGTGGAAATGAGCATCTTTATTTAAGTTTGCTCAAAATATGCCTTGTAGGCATTCCACTAAGACTTCCTTTTTGCTTTCTTCCTCAAAATTATGATAACATATATTGCATCAGCTGATCAATTTTCATAAACCTTGCATGTGTTAGACAGCTTTGTCTGGGTTTCTGTTGCTACAGTGTTGGTGGTGGTGGTCTGCTTTGTATAGGTGAATGGTTGAAGCTGTGATTCTGCATGTATTGCCTCAGAGGTGTTCCTATTGATTGCAAGTATGTTTTCACGTCTTACCTTAATGGGGTTAATCAGTTGATCACTGGTGATAATGCCAAAGAGAAGTACAAGAAAAGTAATGAGTGCATTTTAGTAGTCGTATTTTTGCGGGTGCTTTTGTGGCTCCTCTTATAAAGGGGGTTGCGGGAAGTGTTATTCTCAGTTTAAAAGAGCCCATATTATAGCAATTTAAAGTAGAAACTATCCGTTTTGACAGATGGAATGTTTGCTCTTCACTTACCCTGTAATTGGATGGGCTTCTGTGCCTATCGTAGGAAATTCTGCATCACTGGTCGGTGTGCATACTCTGTGTCCCCCTTACATCTGTGTCATCCCTGGGAATCACTGGGGATTTCAGAGAAGTGTCTAATACATGAGTTAGTCTTGTTGACATGATTGCCTTCACATTTTGGGTACAGTGCCAGTACTCATGCTGATTATATAATAGTGTTACACACGAAGGAGAGAGGAAGAGGATAAAGGACTATGCACAACCACCCTAAATTCACATCCCTACACAATTAAGTCCTTGGGTTCATTTAGGGATCTCAGTTGGTAGCCTACTGAAACATTAAATGTATCCAAAGATATTGGAAGAGGCCAGGGCCAGACTGGGAAGACGAAATCAGTCCTGACAAAATTTCTGAAACTGCCCCACACTGTCTCCTCATGCAATCTCTCCCTTTTTCATCTATCCAGTCATTTTCTCTCCAGCTCTTCTCTCGAATTGTTTTGTCCCTACCTTTGCCCCCTCTTTCTTTCTCCCTCTTGGTCTTCAAGTCTCCAGTGCCTGCTGCAATTAAACTCTGGGAGCTGGGAAGGTGTCAGGGTAACCAGGAGCAACCGAGGCCTGGATGGCCTCGCATGATTCTTTGTGGCATGCTTCATTAGTGTCTTCTTCCCATCCAGGTAGGTAAATACCACTTAAATGCACTCCACCATTACTGGAATTTATGTATATTATTTTTCAGATAAATGCAGGTATCCAGATACTTTAAAATTGTTGAATTGACAGGGATCTACTCATCCCTGAAGAAGGCCAATAACCCATTTAGGCATTAGGAATGGCCAAAACATGTAGGGCAAAATCATAGTGGATGTACGAAGCATTTACTGAGTTGGCCATATTAGAAGTTTAATCTGAAGTCACACTCACTCATCAACCTTTCCATCCGTGCACTTATAGACCCACACATGAACACTCATCCAGCCACACACACTTATCAATTGGCCAATTCATGCACTTAGACTGTCATCACTCATTTGTCCACCCATGCAGTGCTCATTGATTTGGTCATTCATCCATGCAGTCATTCAGCCATCCACCTATCAATCTATGCACTCCTTTTCATATACCCACTCATTCGATGCACTCACTCATCTATCCACCTATGAACTCATTCTCAGTATCACCCTCTGACACGATTACTAGCACAAACTCTCCAATAAATGAACAGCCAGACCTTTGTCAGTGCTTTTTCTTTTTGCTGGGAAGCTTTCGCAGTAAACCTAAATGGTTTTCATCGTTTTTAGTGGTCTACGTGGTATAATGAGACAGGGCAGTTCAAGAAAAATCCAGGCGTATCAGTCAGGGCCTTAGCTTGTTTACAGCTCAGCAAAATCAAATTCAATTCTTGTTTACCCAGACACAGCATAAATAGCGCTGCGTGCACTTCAATGTATTTGACGGGTGCGTGTAGAGGTGTTTGGAAACCTGATCACGTGATTCGCCTGCTTTATATAGTCCTATACGTTATGCACCTTCATTATCACCACATTATGGCTGCTAAGTATTGCCGCATGGTCTTTACAAGGCAATCTTTTCAGCATGTCTAGAGTGAAATTAGTTCTTGTAAAAACATTTTGCATTGCAGAACATATTTGTTCGGTAACAGGAAACCTACTGATTATGTAAACATCACGTTGTAAGCTTGGTCAAACTGTAAAAGAACAGCTGAAAAAGTATTCTATTTTGGCCAACCAGGAACTTTTGAACTAAATTGTAATCAGATGTCAGAGCTAAGGCCCTGCAGGCTCGTGAAATACATTTCTGAACCAGAAAAGAAAACACCGTGGATTTACCCTATATACAGTGCTAAAACTTTAGATGTGATGACGCTGATCTGATTTTGAAAACATATATAAAGTCATCCACTGAAGACAGATTGCCAGATCCGTGTCAGATTGTGTGATAACGAGCGGTCGATAGTTCTTTCCCTGAAACCATTTAAACTCATTTGAGATATAGTTAATATTTGTAGAGCGGAGTTAATATTCAGTCAGGCTCATTCAGGGAGAAGTGTTATGTCATTGGAATGGAATTCGGAATTATACTTTGAATGCCATCGCCCAATTAACTGAACAGAACTCCTAGAGATAGGGAAACTGAAGATCTTTGCCTAAAGGCACAGTATGTTCCCTTTGCTGCATTTTGTGACCCAGCAAGAGCTGGAAGGGGTGCCATGATCACCCTTGCAAACCATGAGAGCTGTAGGCTTCTGGCAAAAATTGCTGTCCCTTCTAAGACCTCTGGGGGGCGCCTGATTGGCTGAGTGATGATGACTTTCTCCATGTCATACGTTTCTGATTTGTGACGGGAGCATAGAATACAGGGCTGCAGCTACTAAGGGTGACAATGGTGGTTATCAACTTTTTGGGTCTGAGAGCTTGAAGCGTCGATAAGACGAACCACTACACCTCAGCACTTGGGTGTAAAGCACCAGTGTCTCCTTTCCACCTGGCTCTCCCCATAATCGCCATCACATTCTAGCAAAAACGCACTCTTACCAGCACCACACAAATGCATCTCAATGCCATACAACCTCAATCACATTACAATCCATTGCCCACCAACCCCACTATGATCACTTATCAGCATACCACCCCTCACATTTGTGCTGATCACTGCTCAGTCCATCCACAGACATGGGGCTTTAGCAGACCTCATTGAAAGCTTACACATAAATATTGCATTCATCACAGAAACGCGTCTCTCTTCTCGAGCATCCTAGTCCTTGATAATTTCACACCAGGTGCATACACAGTTACCGTCGTTAAGCACTTCCAAGTGCTTTGATGCGTTTGTGGTCCAAAAGAATAATCCTTTATTTCACCCCAAAAATGTCCTCCCTCTACTACCGGTTGAATATCAAAAGACCGTAGTGCAAGCCTTAATTACATCCAGGTTGGACTATGTAAATATCTTGTATCTGGGGTTACCAGAATATCTGCTCAATCGGCTGCAGGTTGTCCAGAACGCCGGAGCCCGAGCTAACCTTATGGTGAATCCCAGAGTGCACGTCACCCCACCTGAAAGCATTGCACTGGCTCCCGGTTAGAAAGAGGATTCAGTTTAAGGCTTTAGTGCTGGTCCATCGAGCAGCCCATGGTACGGGTGCCGTTTACCTGAGAAAGAGGATCCAACGGGTCTTAAGGTCCTCAGGACAGTCCCTCATGCTCATTCCCAAGTTCGCACGATCTCGGATAGGGGGACGTTCCATTCAGGTTTTAGCTGCACGCCTGTGGAACGACTTGCCTTTGCAGCTCAGACAGGTTGAGAATTTGCTGCTTTTTAGGAGACAACTTAAAACATGGATATTTCAGCAATAGCACTCTGGTAGGTTTGTGTAGTTTCTTTCTGTTACGGTATTGGTGGTTTAGCGCCGGGACACTCTATGTGAGTAGCCGTGCGCTTTATAAATACCTATTTTCATTTCATTTCATGAAATAATCACTTTCTGACTCCCTTGAGTGTTTATCACCTAGATCAGCTACCGCTTCCACACAATCCTTCACTTTTTATAACAAACTCCTACTCCAGCACCATCATAATTCACATCCTTAGTAACTATTACCAACATCTACCTCAGAGATTTTAGCCACTCAATGGATCACCACCACCTCCTTGAAACCCAGGACAGACACATTTACTGCTCCATAGCTAACACTTCGGACTTCATAATTGCTGTTCTGTCCTCCTGTCATGTCAAAGCTATCTCCCATTAACTGGATTTACCAACACACCAATCTAATAGATTTCATCTCGCCTAGAATCGCAGATTGTCCAGCCCAACCTGACACATGTCACCATAGGCATTTAAGAACTTCTTCATGCACTCATTTAAAAAGTATCTCCTCTTGCTTCCACCCACCACAACGTATGGCACTAACACACTCTTCATTACTTTCAACACTGCAATTTGATTCTTATCAAATATTGACTCCCCTTCCAGCACGTACAACATTTAATTCTTCTACATTATGGTGAATGTGGGAACTCAATGCAAGTAAAAGACTCATGTTTAAACTCAAAGTCATGGTAACACTCCTAGACACCTCAGAACCTCACAGCACGCAAAACAACCAGTAAACCATGCAAATAAAATATTACCATGGCCGGGTATGACTATTACATTCAATTATTCCTAGAGGCCATAAAAATATTAAAACCCTCCTCCGGCTCGATTAACCCACCCTCCCCACTTCAAATACTCAAGACAAAACAAAATCAACCAACATATCTACTACTTACCTTATAAAATCACATATGTAGTGTTAAAACTATACATCAAACCCATGGGAGACCACCTTGTCCAAAAAGATATCCCATGCTGCCAATACATGAAAAGCCCCAACTATACATTAAAGAGCCAATGATTATTCATATACTGTACCCAATTCAGCACCTTTAAAACCTGCCTTGATATTTTCCAAGCCTGATTATCTGTAGTCATCCCAAATTCAACTCCCCTAATCCAAGATAGCACTGCCAGAAATTAGGTTATTAATTTGGGAATTGAGCACCTCTTCCAGCCCAATAAACCCTCTCTGATTAGGTCAAAACACATAGCAATGGCATAAGTTGCTTGAAATCCACAAAAATCTCTGTGCTACATTCAAGCTGTACTAACAATATAAAGGTAAAGAACACAACACAAAAAATTCCCAAAAAACTTAGAAAGATAAAGGAATCTTTATTGAGCAAGAAAACACCACAATCCTCATAATATGTTAAGGGGAACCAGAGATAAGGATTTTGGCAGATTTTAAGATAGGAAGTTCTGTGCTAAAGTCGAGCAATATGGAAAAACAGATCACAGTGAACCGGGGCAGAGGTGCAATTTCAGGCTACTCATGATGGAACGGAGCTCCGATACACCATGCAGGTAATTCTGGTCAAAGAATTTACCTCCAGCCTTCGGGCCTGATTTAGAGTTTTACGGTCTGTACTCAGTCACAAACTTGTCAGGGCAGCCTGTCCTCCAAACCCTAGGTCCGCTCTCCTCATTTAGAGAGAGGTGGATGTTAAGTTTTCCATCAACTGAGCCCTTGTTGGCTCCATCAGCAGAAAACATATTGTGCCTGCCAGATGGACTAGGGGCTGTCAGAGGAAGGATATTACACTGCCTGTCCTACTTAGGGTGGACAGTGTAATTTGTTGTTTTTTTCTGTTCGACATGGGCATAAAAAGCCTGGGGAAACTCAACATGAAAAAGCGACTGCTGCATCTTTTAGAAAACTTCCAAGGGGTAAGGTTCGTTAGTTTTTTTATTTTACTGAAACAAACTCCCGCTTTCAGAGTGTGTTTCTAGAAAAGCAAAAACTTTGAAAAAGTTTAGTTAATGGATATCAAAATCGACGGCAGTTATCCAGCAAACCTTTTGTACATTGAAATGAACTGCTGTAATGGTGGTATCTTTCAATGTACAGAGATGACCAGAGATAGGCCAGTATTCCTTCAGGATGGTTTTGGGAATGTCCCCCACCACCCCGACTGATGGAGTATCGTCCACCAAACCATAAATCGCTCTCTGTCTCTGACTACTGAGAAAGCTTCTTATGGAGAGTCCTCCAGATCCTAGCTTCTCCGGGCAGGCTTCTAGAAGCCACGTCTCTCTCGTGCCAAGTCACCTGCAGAGTCTAGTGCTCGTTAGTCATCTGGCCCTCTTGGAGTTAGGAATCCTGTTTTCTTTTGTCCCTTAAGAAGGTATAAAAGATGTCAACCACTTGACCCAGGAAGAGCAGTTCCACTCTCTGGTTCCCAGCAGGAGTCCTTGTGTGAGTCCTCTTTCTTCCCACAGGAGCCAGGAGTTGTGATTATTCTTGTAGCAGGGTCTTCTTCAGCTGGAGGCTTCCCAGGTCCTGGTATGTTCTAACTGGGGGAGAATTAGTGCCAGTTTTACTTTGTGCACTAGCCCGTGATCGTAGAAATGCTACCACCCAATCCTTACAATTTTCTCCCAGCCTCCCACTTCCTTTTGTGCCATATTCTCTTTGCCTTATTGTAAAACTACTCAGAAGCCCCCTATTTGAAGATGGTGAGACTCACCTGTACAAGACTGTTTACCGGTGGTAGGGGAGTGGTCAAGAAGTTGAAGGCAAACACTGCCGTGTACAGCACAGACACCCACCCCACATTTTCTTTGCAATACATTTTCTAGGTCACTCATTACTCCCTCCAGACTTCCCCCGCAGTACCCCTGGGAGACCTGCGGGTCACTACGACACCTCCCACCCCAAACTTTTTTGTAATGTTGGGCTCGGGGGAACTCTCAGGGGTTAGGGGTCAGGATATTCCTACCCTGCCCTCTTAGGACATTTTTTAATACAATTTCAGTTCAGAAGACCAAGTTTTGAGTCCTACAATGGCTGCCACAATATTTCTGTTGTCACTCATTAAGGATCAGTTACGGTGAATATGATCTTTATTTCTACAGCAACACAACGTTTTTCGACCTCTGTCTGCCTCGATCAGTTGACTAGTACAGTCAATCAGACCTCATAAATATCAAGAAAAGTGACATAGAAAAAGGGTGAAAAAAAACAAACTAACTGCTGTTCGATGGATGCTATGTTGGAGTGGTACAGGTAACAATCTTAACAGTCCTGTTAAAATACCATAATTGAAGCGTCCCAACACAAGTATCTCAATTTAAATCTAATTTGGAAAAAAATAGTAATCCAAATTAATGCAAATCGTAAATGTCATGTTATCCAATAGAGAATTACATATGCTAAATCTGAACAACCAATTGCTTAATCAAAATGGTGGTACCTGAGCCAAACACAGCTAAACCATTACCCAGGGTATACATAGTGTACATACTGATGTGACATCCTCTCCTCACTCATCATATGATCTCATTACCCAAGTGCATTGACCAAAATACCTGCAAAGATTGTATGTAAACAGTTCATATAATTGAACCACGAAACTAAAGCATATTGGGGTATCGTTCATCCGTTTTCTGCTGCTTTTGTTGGTATTTATGGGGTTGGGTTGATTGTGCTAACCACGTGTACAAGGCTGCTGGAGGCCTAAACGTGTCATGAGTTGCTGTGGAAATAAAGGTCATATTCACTGCAACTGATTCGGAGTGAGCGTTACTTGGATGACACTGATTTGAAGATTTGCTGGTCTGAACTTCCAGCAATACGCTCCACCTCCAACGGGTCTAGAGAAGTGATTGTGTGGGGGAAAAATAGTTCAGGGATATATTATGTATGTGGGGAGTAAAGCGTTTTTCATGTTTAGGGATATGTAGTGTTAAGGAATAGTAAGGGACTATCAGGGTTTAGAGATGGGTACTTTGTTGGGGAAATATATATATATTTTTTTAAGGTTCAGGGATGTGCAGTGAGTAGGGGTAGTAATACAATTTTAGGGTTCAGGGATGGATAGTTTGAGGTAGTAAGGGGGTTTACTTAAAATGTAATTAAATAATTTTTTTAATAAAATGTAAACCTAATGTAAATTTTCTTTAGAAAGAAGCAGTTTTAATAGACTTATCTAAATATGTATTTTAATTTATATTTTTAATGTGTATACACACATCATTTGGAAATGTAATAAAGGTTTACACATGTGTATATATATTTATATATATCAGAATAGATTGTAAACTATATTTCATACCGGTTTGTCTGCATGTATGTATACATAATACATAAATTGTGGGGTTAATTATCCACAAAATAAAAAAATTGCAGTATAATTCAATGTACCACAATGTAGAAAACATTGCGGTAACAACTGACATTCGCCAAGCATAGCACTCGTAATGATACACTGAATATTAACGTGCTAAGAATTTACTGGATCTAATATGATTTTAAATCGCAAATGATTGAGGTATTTTCAAGACGCGTCTTGGATGATATTGTTCTTAATGATTAAATCCAGAAATCAACGTAGCCTGACTTTATACTCACGGGACAAAAGTGCTGTGAGTTTGATCAAACTGGAGACTGACATTCGCATCCCCTTTTCATACTTTGTTATCCAACCAAACAAACTCTGCTTGATAATTAAAGTGTGAATATAGTGAGTTATCTAGAAACACTGATGATCTATATGAAGCAATCAAAGTGAGATCGGAAGGCTCTCTTCTGGCTCTTTTATTGGTCCTGTCCAGTTTGCTGCCACTCACTCAGTCAGTCAGTCATGCATACATACACAGTAAGTGATCTATTTTCATAAACAAAACAGATCCATCATGGCTCATATTACATTCTTTAGAATTTTGCAGTATGGTTCCTGGGCTGATTTAGGAATAAACCTTTCTTACAGTTAAGGTCCTAAACTACAGGCGCCGATTCTAACCAATAAGCAAATATATACATTCCTACGTCTTCCCAGATCTCTGTAGCCAATTGATGGAATTGTTACTCATAGCTTTGGGCGTGGCAGAGCGGTACAGGAAAGAGCAATGTCTCATTCTAATGTTCTTGTCCAAATTCAGAGAAACAAAAGGATATCAAAGTTGAAGAATGCCAAATGTACTCCTAAAACAGAAGGTGGATAGGGGCAGGGCTGGCTTGACTGTGTGTGGCAAAGGGAAAGCATCCGCTGGACTGGGTGATGGCGGGCACTTGCCGAGCTGGGGCATCACAGACATGTTCAGCTCCATCAGCCCTACGGAAAGCCCTTGGGACCAACACACAAACTTTAGTATTTGCAACACTTGAAACTGCCAAGAACTAATGCTGCTGAAAGTAATGCCAGACCCTGACGTATTGGAAATTTTTCATTAGTTTCTGTTCAGAAAAAACTTTAAACCTATGAATGTTGAGCCAGTATATTGAGAATATGTTGTAAAAGAAATGGCTTGGGTCCAAGTTTGGATAATTGCAGAGCAGCATTTTTCTTTCAACAGGTGGAACGAGCCCTCATACTACTTGAATGTGCCCATAATGTTTATTTTTAATACCGGCTTTTCATAAGCAATCCCAGTGTTCGAAATATGGTGCAAAGGAGGTGGCTGAGCTGGTTAAGGCAACTTGTGAGGTGGATTGCCTATTAATTCTTGTATCATTCTTGGATGACTGTGCCAGAGTTGGTAGTGCTGTGGAGTTAGTGCAGCTGTGTTATGTGGCTGTCGGAAAGCTGAATAATGAATCTGCCTTTACTAGCATTTGTTGCCATACGAGATTTTGGAAAAGTAATTATTATTGGTGTTTTATTAGACTGAGGGATTGTAAAATATTTTATTTGATTTTGGTAATACCTTGTTTTAGCGAGTCAGATATGTTGGATTTTTTTTTGTAGCAAGAAATAATTTTTATGGATAGTGTACTGTGTTATGTGTATTGTAAAGGTCTCTGTAAAACCTGAATTAAAGGCAATATAGATGCCAATACCATAGAAACGTATTTTAATTACAGAGCTGCTCGCTAAAAGGTTTGCTTAAAACTTTATTGCTGAAGTTGGTTAGATTTTTAGCAGATGTATCCGATTCACAGCAACACAAGAAACTATTGTAGGTCCATTTAATGCCTATACACTATCAAGACGCACAGTCATATCATCTAAGCTGTTATATATCTATATGAAAACTGTCTTAGAAAACCAGCCTGCTCCCTAATAGGCTATATTGCACCTCAAATGAAAATCCTAGATTTTACTTGTTAGCAATCTTTTTAATGGGCTATAGTTGCATCATTGTCACCACAGTGGGATTTAGAGGAGTACATCGTTTGCAGTGTGTTATGCCAAAATGATTGTTATTGTAAGCATAGTGCACTAATATTGTTTTATGAACATTGCAACTATGCATGCCATATTGGATTGGGGCATACCTTGGCGGATATGCACCTGCATGTATGTCACATGTCATGCCACGTTGGAAAAGCAACCAAACCTCAAGAGACACAGCTGAATATCACAACTCCCTGGCTCCAGGATATACTTTAGAACCATATTTTCTTTGTCTCAGTGCAGTTTAGAAGTCAAATGAGGGAATAGCCTAGAGGTGAGAGGTTTGTCAATGGCTCCCTAATGCGTTCTTCACCAAAGATTATAGAACCCCTCTGACATTGTAGCATCAATACAAATAATTCACTTTTGTGTTGCAAGTCATTATGCACACTTCTACAGTTAATCCCACACCTGAGCCAATTTCAGAATGCCTTATTTGGGATGTACAACCTTGGGATATAATGTGACAGATATCAGCAGAGACAAACCATGCAAAATGGAGATCTTGATGGCTGGACTCTAATCTGTCTATATTTACTTCTGTGGAAACACCCAGATGTGGACCAAGGGTAGGGTTGACTCGTACTCGTGGTATCCCAGAGGTGATTCCTGAGATGGGGTGCAGAGAAGAAAGGGTGCCTCTACCACTCAGTATCCTGCATTGCTGCACAGACCCTGGTACTTCCTTCACCTCACAGTTGTATTTATTTGTTTGAATTTGATAAAGTGCTTGTAGAAATTTAGCTTATTGTTTGGGGTGGGAGACTGCCCAATTCAATAAATAATCACAACCTTTCTCAGGATGAGCCCGCAAAGTCACTAAATTAACCTGAACTCAATGCCCTGGTAGCTATGGCACCGAGCAGACACACTTTAGGTCAATGTATAAAGAATTTATGCAGTACCAAAACAGTAATAAAGTCAAAATGCAAAATAATAAATATCCCAAACCAAATTAGAAACTGATTAAACAAAATGACACCAAATGGACAGAAATCTACTTGGGAACAGATATGACTTTTAATGTTTTAAGTAGGAATAGCACTAAGAAAAAATAAAGCGCAAATGATAGTCAGTGGTTGTGGTAGATGGGGACTGAAATGCAATTTCATACTGACCGCGATCTTCCAGTTAAAGTCTAGAATTCAGAAAGTTAAAAATAGATTCTCACTGGTCTGGAGGAAAAGGCTTACAAACTTTCTCCTGGTGACTAAATAACTGCATGAGTGCATTTCTAAAGCCCCCCACGACCTCACAGGAGTCACCCACAGACTTGCAGGGTGTCAGGGAGAGCCCAACAGGATCCACTTCAGTACCAGTTGCCACTGGTCATATTGGTACTTCCAGGAAAAGGCATCATCTAGTTTGTTGTATGCCTGTAGCCACACAGGATGCCAGCCAACTAACCTTTAGAGTCCACTTTGTTGTCCTGGTACAAAGTGGAGCAGGCATAGTTCTTCAGGGAGCCTCTCAGTTCACAGACCACATATCCAGTCCTCTTCCATTTTTCCCCAGAGCCAAAAGTGTTCTAAAGTGGGTCCCTGTAGGTGCTGCAAATATGCCTTGCACCTGCTAGTGGATTGGGTGACTCCTGGCCATTCTCTAACCGTTGGGGCTAAAGCCCCTTGGCCATCCCTACCCACTTTTCTATAAGTTCTTGTTTGCCTTACTGCAAACAGGCTCAAAATGCCTTGTGTCAGTGCATTTTGAAGATGGCGAAAGTATTCAGCCACACTAAACTGGGGCTCTGATGGCTGGGTGGGTGTGTGTGGGAATGTGATGGGTAAATCCCCAGTGTCTTACTTCATCTAACACTAAATTTGAAGCAGGTAACCCAGAGACAGAAGTCTGGTAGGACAAAAGCAAGGTCCTTCAGCTACCAGACAAGGAAACCACAAGAATTGTCTTGGTATCCTGTTGTCTTCCTTTCAAGTGTGCCCCAAGTGTTATACGTGGTTCAACAAACCTATCAAGCAGAATTTGACAGTCTGATGTCACAAGATGCCCATAGCCCTACTCTGTATTCTGTGGAGGTCAGACGAGTCCTCTCTGCGCATTCAGGTCAGCGTATTGTTTGCTTCTGAGCAGTATTTGACACCTGATTCACACCTATTCCAGGCTGTGTTCAGGTTGAGACAAGCTAGAGAGGTGGTATAAATGAGCCTCCAAGAACTTCAGCTAGGGAAAAGATATCTTTCTAAAAGTTACTTTTCCTTAATATTTATTATAAATACAACTTCTCCATTGAATTGGATTTTTAATAGCTATTAAAAAGGTGGCTTAAGTAGGTTTATAGACTGGTCCCTTTCCTTGGTTAGCAGTATTAGTATTTTAAACTGCATTTTGGTTTTTTACATAGGACAGCTACGCCTGCCATAGTGAAAATAACATTTTGGGCTTGTCACTGTAGGGGCATGATAATATTAATTTGCTATGTCTCATTCTTAAATACCCTGCACCCTATTTTGTGGACCATAAAGTGTACATAGGGGTGACTTAATATTTAAAAGGGAGGTTTGTACCTGTCAAAAAGGTTATTTTAGTCAGTCACCCTTCAGGTTTCACACTGCAGCAGTCAGGCTACACACTGTGCTATGTTTGCTCTGCCAAAACATATAGCGTATGGCGGAAAAAGGGCTGCATTCCATACGTGGCATTTAACTTCATGGCTCTGGTTGCACTCTTTACACCATATACGAGGGACTAAAATCAGGATAAGACAATTAACCCATGGTAAAAGGGAGAGCACAGGCACTCTACTACTGGTTAGCAGGGGTAAAGTGCACAGAGTTCAAAAGCCAACCAAGAATTAAAGTCCAGCAATCTGTCAGGTTTCCTACAGTGCTGTTATCTAAAGCACTGCTAAAAGAAATAAACTGTACAAGATTATAGAAGTAGCACCATATATCATAAACCTGAGCAATACATCCCGAAAGAAAATGCGACAGAAGACTACTCAAACTGGCATAGAAAAGTAAGCCCCCAATAAATAACTTGTTGTTCAAACAATGACTGGAATGCCTAACAGTAGAGAGTAGTTAGTTCCATAGCCTAGGGCCTAAAGGGAGAGGTCGAGGGCCAGGAAAGACTTTTTGTCCTGTTTGCAAGTAGTATGTACATCTATATATAGTATTTCTATGGCGTGAAAGTACTCAAAAGAGTAGCCAAAAGGAAGAGGAACACTGCACAAGGTTACTAGAAACCATAAACGATGGAACAAGAACTATAGCAGATTAAAGACAATGTGTAAGAAATCGGGTTACTTGTTGAAGGGGTGAAACCCTACTCCAGCAGGAACCACTATCCTTGTCAGGGTGAAGTCGCAAGCAAACTCTAAATTAACCAGTGCTCAACTCTACTGTAGCTTGGCACAGAGCACAGGCTTAACCTTAGAGGCAATGTGTAAAGTATTTGTGTAACACTTCAAACAGTAACACTGTGAATATACACCATAAAAAGGATTCCAAACCAGTTTAGAATCATAGAGTAATTTCTAATAAATAAAACGAGACCAAAACATCAACAATCCAATTAGTAGAACCGGAGATATTCAGTTTTAAAGATTTCAGTAAAAATAGTGTAAAAAGTGCAAAGCACCAATAGTGGATATCTGGTTGCACCGAACCTGGACAAAGTCACAAGTTCATACTGACCGCAATGTAGCGTGGGCTGGCTACAGGGACTCACTAAGGCCTGCTGAACAAGAGTTCCCTCGATCCTGGTATGTGGAGCATCACGAGGCTCTGTGCAGGATGTGTTGTGCAGCCAAGATGATGAGTTGGCTCTGAGGTGAGGCAGAGCTGTGATACGAAGTCCTGCATCATTGTCATTGAGGCTCCCATTGACATGGGCTTGCGATGCAAGGTTGGGCGTAGAGGATGTGTCGCACAGTTGAGGCAAAATGTCTGTTCCGAGGAGCTGTAAGTCTGCGGTTAATGAACCTGCATTGTAGTCGAGGTTGCTGTCAATGACAGGTGCAAGGGCCTGCATTGGAAATGCTTTGCACAGGCGGCGGTTCTGATGTGGCTGCGGGGTCGATGCAGGGTCATGTGCATCAGAAGAACACTTGCAGCAAAGGCGATGAGTCCGTTTTGTAGGCGATGTGTCAAACAGCAAAAGCATTGAGCCGGGTCTGCTGTAAATGCGCCACGCTGCGGAGAAGCTGCATCGATTCTGCTAGATCCACCCATGGGCTGGCAGAGAACCTTCAGGCCCACTTCCAAGGGCCCAGGACTGGGGTGACCCCACTTGGCAGGGTATGAGCCATAGATGGCAGAGTCCAGGTGCTGGGTTCAAGGTTGTTGGAGTCTTCTGTCCCTTAGACTCTGACCAGGAGGGTAGCCAACTAGCCCTTGGAGTCACTTTGGGGTTCTTGGTTCAACATATGCAGGTCCAGTCCTCACCCAGGCAAGAGGGCAGCAGGTCAGCACAGAAGGGTGGCAGTTCCTTCAGAGCAGCAGTGGGGCAGGGTAGCAGTCAGTTCAGAAGTAAAGCAGTCCTTCTTCCTGGCAGAGTATCCACGAGTCCAGTAGTGTACTGAATAGGTGGTCTTTGAGGTCCAATATATTTACCTGGTGCCTTGGGAAAAGCTTCAAGAGGTTTCCCTTTGAAGTCACCAGGCATCCTGCCTTCCCTGTCCTGGCTCCAGATTAACTACAGGCAGTATGTAGCCCGTGGTGTGGAGGCAGGACACATTCTATTTAAGCGGAAGTATGGCTGTGCCCAGTCCCACCCTCACATCCTGCCATTTCAAACTGCACACACAGCCTGCAATGGCAGGCATGAGACAGATTTTCAAGACTACTTAAGTAGGCGGCACAACTAATGCTGCAGACCCACTAGTAGCATTTAATTTACAGGCCCTAGATACAAGGAACTTACAAGTAAATTAAATATGCCAGTTGGGTAAAAGCCAAATTTCACCATGTTTAGAGGAGAGTGCACAAGCACTTTAGCACTGGTAAAGTACATAGAGTACTAAGGCCAACAAAAAAGAATTCAGCAAAAATAGGAGGAGTGAAGGTAAAATGTTTGAGGACGACACTACAGAAGTGGCCAAGTCCAACACAATAAGTAAGTAAATAAATTGAAATTTATAGCCATTGAAAACAGACAACCAATGTAATCATAAGTAAGAAGTTGTGTGTTAAGAGTTAGAAAACCCAAAACTATATGGATAGAAGAATTGTTTAAAATGGAAGCAAAGAATATTGCAGTAGGCCTACAGTACACATAGAGAACACCAGTAATTAAACTGTGACAGAACTTGGGATTGAATGCAAAGTTGAGTCACAGAAAACTAGATTTTCATGATATTGTTCTACTGGATGTGGCAAGAACTTGAATTCAGAGGATTTTTCGTGTGCAAGAGAAGTCTCGTACGTAAGAACTAGAACTTGAGCAAAAGAAGATGAACTAATAGCAGAGTGGAAAAAATAAATAATAATGGAAAGAACAAGGAGTTATATATAGCCAAGAACAAAATAGACATTTTTGAAGAATTTAGAATGAGAAAGTGAAATGGTTAGTCAGTTTTCATTGATTATATAGACACCAAAAGGCAAGCATCAACAGTCAGAAAACTCTTGAAAAGAAAGTAAACTCAACTGTTTACTGCATAGAAAGTAGAATGAAACCCAAATGATGAACTAATAAATCATTTGATCCAATAGAAAGTGAAAAATGATGCACGAAGGACAGAACCTTGCCAAAATAGGCGAAACTGAGAAATAGCTAGATACAATTCAAGAAAAAGAAAAAAGAACAACCATATGGATAAGAGGAATTCCACAACGGAATCGGAAATAAACTAAGGAAGGTAGAGAAGAAAGAAGAAAAGGGTGAGGAACAGTATCAAAAGCAGCTTAAGATCCAAAAGTACCAGCCATTATGACAGTTCCAAATGACGGGAATAAAAATAGATACAGCGGGCAAGGTGGTTTCTGTATTGGGAGCAAGATTAAAACTATAGAGGGTAAGAGGCATTAAGCTATTATGTAGGTTTTCGATGTTATTAATGTAAAGAAGTTTGAATTTTATTAAAGACACAGAGGTAAGTATTATGCATTCTCTTTCTAGTTTTTTCCCAATAACAGCCAGTTAAACTTCAGATAATGAAGAAGAAATGAAAAACTTTAAATCCCAGTAGGCAACCATAAAAGAGCGAACACCAAAGTGTGCCCACATGTGCATGTAATGTGTTCCCAAGAAGTATATTAACCTTCAGCGCTATGTTTAACCCTGTTTTCTAAATGCAAAAGATAAACCTTAGTGTCCTTGTGAAACTGATAATAGAAACAAACATTGATCAATGGTTAGAACCCTCTTACGTTTTCAAAACCATCTTCAGAAACATTGTGAAATAGATGAAGTAGCGACTGCAAGTAGAAGGAAGCACTGAGAGAGCTCTTGTTAATAACATCCAGGCAATATTTTGGGAGGGTATAGTGTATAAAAAACATTTCCTTAAATGATTAAGAGAAGGATATTTGCTTCCATGTCTTTAATCAGTCAGTCAGTCAAAAGGTCTTTATTTCGATTTACATCATAAAATACATGTTATACATATAAAACACAATCCATAATAAATTGTCCTAGTTGTCCATAAAATCCATAAATAAATTACATACTAAAAACAAGATAAAAAGTTATTAAATACAAAGACTTACGACTGGTACAATCAGTAGCCACTAAAAAGATAAGAACAGATTTCATAGTATAATAAACAATATGCTAAACCACTAGCAACATTATGTGTACTACTGGATTAGGGACTCAAATTCCGGGTCCGAATTGACCAAGCCCAACTGACAAATTTATACACCCCTATGACAATATACTTAGTAGTGTCAGATTTTAGGATTCTACTGGCAACCTGAGCTGATCTTGTTCCCAGTGAACAGCATACAGGCTTTAGCCATACACGTCTAGGTTGAGTGTACATTGGGCAGCAAAAAAGGAAGTGATCAGCAGTTTCTACCGCCTTCACACAAAAGGGACATTTATCATTGCCACATAGATACCATGAACTCGTTACCCCACGAACAGGGAGAGAGCCAACGCTTAACTGATGATACAATTTACGATCAAATGGCTTTGCTATAATGTCCCAGTATTCATCGTAAGTGGGAACGTCCTTGATAACAAGGAATAGTGCTGTCATGGAGCCACCCAAAACAGCTGCTAATCTCTTTTCCTTAATCCTACTCCAATAGATTGCTTTAAAAAGCTTCTTTGAGGGGAAAACAGCAGTAACAGGATCAGCCCATAAGGACCCCAGCCCCATATCGATCAGGGAAGCTTTTATTGCTGATAACCAAGGAATCCCGGACGAACCCCGTAGCCCTTTTACTTCCAGGAGTGCCTCGGCATACATAGACAGTTCCGGTGTCGTCCACAGGCGCCGCCAAAACACAAGTGGTCTATACCGTACCATGTCCTCCACCGGGTTACAGCCTAGGTCATACAATAGGGGAATACGAGGAGTTGATTGCGGTAACCCTATTGCTGATTTAAGAAATTTGTTCTGTGCAACCTTAAGTTTGGACATATCACTAAAGCCCCACAACTCCGCCCCATACATAATGGCTGGAAGAATTTTGGAACCATAGATTTTAATCAGTGGAGCCAATGGTTTTGTTCCTTCAGCAGAGCTCCGCCAAGTTGGGCATGCTTAAGGGTAAGGACATCTATCTGGGGTTTCCAAATACAATTTTCACTAAATGTGACTCCCAAATAAGTAAAAACAGCTGTCTGGTCAAGAATAACCCCACCCATTTTAACCCTTGATTTAACTGATCTTGGACCACGGAGGACCATAAATTTGGTCTTCCCTACGTTAACTTCCAGCTCATGATCGTGGCAGAAAAGCTCAAAGCGAGACAGTGCAAGCTGTAACCCCTGTCTCGTCTTAGAAATCATGTCTTTAATACAATTAGGACTTTCCTAAGCAAACAAGTTGGAAAATCCTCATTTTCTGTGACTGGAGACACCTAATATGCATTTTAAAAGTGCATTAATGACATATTCTGACGCATGATTAGTAGGTTTTGGATAAAAAGGCCACGAAAGTAGCAACAGAGGAGCAATCCACAGCTTTTTGAACGTCTCCAAGTCTAGCCCCAGGCAAAAAGGCTTTAGAAGCCATAACTCCTCTAAAAGAATGGACACCAAATAGAGACCTATCAACTCCTGCGGAATCCATAACCCAGTAGATCCATCTGGAAAGAGTGAAAGGGGAGAGTGGTAAAAGAGGTTTTCTAAAAGAACTTAGAAGCAGAAGATCTTATGGAAGTGATCCAAAGTTCATTTTCCTTAAAACATCTCACCACACAGAGCTTTGAACGATCCAGCAAACAAGGCTATTAGGCTGATGAAGTAAGAGTATTTTTACTATTAGACATAGTGTAAATCCAGGAGGGTTAAATTGTTTGCGGAAACATCCAAAGGTCTGAAACCAGATACTTTTTGAAAAGACATCAAGCAGAGCATTATTGTTAATCTTGCAAATAGAGTCTTTAGAGATCGACAACGGTTATTATTGCAAGATGCAAATATTTGTAAGGAAAATTTACATCCTATAAAGAATGAGATTTGGTAGAAGGAGGTATACACAGCATTGTTCCTTTGAGCAATTTCCTTATCAAAAGATGTACTCCCTTTTTTTTTTTTTAAATAAATTTTTTATTATTTTCACACAAAACGGTACAGTACAGTCGGTGAGAATAACAAATTCGTTCCCCAACAGACACCAGCGCCTCCCCTAACCCCACATCCAATCCTCCCGCAGCGCCTCCGCCCAAGTTTCCAAATCCGGCATCCCTGCCCCCGATAGGTGCTCCCAGGTCCTTATCATCAGTCAGTGTCAGAGGCTTCATCTTCCTGTTCTGGCGGTGGTTCACATATGCCAGATGTACTCCCTTTTGATTTATTGTCTATAAAGTAACATTGAAAGAGAAGTGGTAACCTTTGTGTATTAACTGTTGCACTTACATGAAGAGGTGAACAAAACTGATAAATACAAACCCAGTGTGTGCTGTATTAGTTAAACGTGTCCAGCCGGACAGAGGTTCAATATTTAATTTTTCAGCAATTCTTGGAGATATGTACAAGACAATATACTGAGAGTGGGACACAAGCCCGCATTCCACTACAGAAACGTAGAAACATACAAAACATATAGTATGGGAAACATTTAAGCAAGGCTCAGGCAATGCTCACTGTTTGTTCTCAGGAGAAAAAATTCACAGTTATAGGTAAACAAATCGCAAGGAACAGCTCTACATGACAAATAGTAACATCATAGTTTATGTATGAGGTGTTTTAGGGTATTGACGGTGTTTCGATCCAGGAGACAAATGTGTGGATCATCTTCAGGACATTAAATAAGCATGCCTGAATTATAGGTGCCTTAAATTACTATATGAACAAAACAGTTTGGGAGAAAGAAGGGATTATGGAGAGAAAAACAAGAAGATTGGAATTAGGAGGATATATCTTGACAATGTTACCTAGTTTAGTTTGTATGTCATTCTGGAAAAATAGCACCTCTAGAGACTAACATTGAATTTGGAACAACCTGCAAGATTAGGCCAAATAACACGGAGTTCAGCATTGAAAGATGGCGCAAGAAGGTGGCAAAAAAGACTTTTCAACAAGTGCTGCGTCAACAAGTAGGTATTGTGACAATGTGCATATTTACAAAAAACGGCCCAGTGACTTAGTGAAAACAATATTGATTCAACACTATTATGAGACCTCGGTAGCTTATTTCAATTACTGGCCCCAAATTTAGAGATTTAAGAGAGAGAAAGAGTGACTTAATAGAAGGAATGGAAAACAAGGTCCGTTGTCGCATGAGTTACGCATGAGAATGAAGGGGACACGGTCAAGAAAGATGCGGCAGTAGCGATGAATCATGCCGAAGTCAGGCGATAGGTAATGCGTTAAGAAACCTGCAGCTGCATGCAACGTGAATGTGTGGGAGCTTACCGTCGATTTATACGTCGGTGATTAAGGGTAGCGAGAATGTCCTCAATGGGAGTGGCGGAGGTAGAGGTTGCGATGTAAATTTAGGAGTTTAGCGTGATGATGAGGCAGGAAGGAAGGGAAATAATTAAATTGAGTAAGTGAAGCTACCCGCATTACTAAAAGCGCGTAGCAGGAAGCGGAGACTCACCATCAATTGTTGAATCAGAAAAAGAGCCACGAGAGTGTGCTCTGTGGGTACAATGGCCTGTGAAAGAAATAAGGGCATTCAGAAAGGATCGAGGATGGGGGTGAGTTGCAGCATGCCTGAGGTGTCGTGATGCGCTTACCTTTAGCCGTAGGATACGGCGTGATGTTTTAGGGGATCAATGTCCGTAAATGCGGGGGAAGTAAGAAGTCTATCTCAAAGTCTCATATACAGAGAGACCTGCCATGATTGGAGGATGTTGTCAGGTGGTCATGAGGAAAAGTGAGAATAGAAGAAGGACTGAATGCTGTCAGGTGGTCATGAGGAATAGTGGGAATAGAAGAAGGACTGAATGATGTGAACGGGGCCATTTTGGAGTGGGGTAGGAACTCAGAGAGTTGGTTAGAAGAAAGTCAATTCACGTGTGACAAGGCTAAAAAGAAGAGTTAAAAACAATAGACTGTGAGGCAATAGCTTATTGACGTTTAGGAACGGTGAATTAAAAGGAATGCATTTCATCAAGAAAAATTTTACAGAAAGGAGTATCAACATAGCAATCAAATAAGGGTAGTCCAGTTTTCAAGGCGGTTTAACCCAGTATGCAAACTGTTGGTTTTCAATATCCATTTTAGTTCTAATTTGTTGAGCAGTTTGGCAATGTCACCTCCCCTTTGTGGGGGTTTGATCACACATATGATAGTCCAGCGTATTTCATCTTCCGAGAGTCCAGTCTGTGTGTAGTGTTTGACCAGTGGCGCATTGGGTGTCTTGCATCTTATTCGACTGCGGTGTTGACATATGCGCATTCGGATTTTCTGTGTGGTTTGTCCAATATATATGTTGTTGCAAGGGCACAAAATAGCTTATATAACATTACATGTGTTGAATTTTGTGAATGTTTTAAGTTCAAATCATATATCATTAAAGCAAAACACCTTGCCTTTAATCGTTAGATCACAGATACTGCAATTCCCACATTTTGCGTGACCCGTGATAGGTGGTAAGCCCCATTGATCGTTTAAGGTGACAGATTGTCTTTTGGCGGGCAGTGCTGCACGCACGAGGTGATCTTTAATGTTTTTTCTTTTTTTTAAAGCAAACATGGGGCATTCAAGGTTGAGAGTTCCTGCGTTAAGAACGTTCCAGTTTTTTAGGATAGATTTGCATACCGTGTTGGAAACTGGGGAGAAAGTGGTAACGCAAACTAAACGATTTTGGCATGGTTTAGTTTTGACTTCCAGTAGTACCTCGCGTGGGCAGTACCAAGCTCTCTTCATGGCATTGCGTACCAGACTATGCGGGTAGCCTCTATTGGTCAGTTTGTTGCTTAACAACTTAGCCTCATGGAAGTAGTCTTCCTTCATGGAGCAGTTTCTTCTGATTCGGAGGAACTGGGAGTAAGGAAGGGAGTCTCGAAGTGCTCGAGGGTGATGACTGTCGTACCGTAATAAGGTGTTGAGTTCAGTGGGTTTGCGAAATAGACTGGCAATGAGTATACCCTCTCTGTGTATAATGTTCAGGTCAAGGAATGGGATTGATGCCCTATCATGTGTGAGGGTAAAATTTAGGCCAGCGCAGTTCTTATTGCGCCAGTGAAGAAATTACTCTAGGGTTTGTTCAGTGTCCTGCCAGATCATGAAGATGTTGTCTATATATCTTTTCCATTGTCTAATGCTATTGTTGAAGGGGTTAGTGGGGGACAGAATGTGATTGGTCTCAAGTGAGTCCATGTACAAAATGGCCAGGTTCGGAGCGAAAATAGCCCCCATTGAAGTACCTTGAAGTACATTGAAGTATGTTCATTGCTTGACATCATCTTTCATGGCCATAGTGGTAACGAAAGATTCCATTTTCATTGAAGGGGTGGCAAGAACATCAAGGGCAATATTTGCATTAATCAACGTCTTATAAAGTGCGACTACTCACCCGTGAGGATCTCAAGGCGCTGGGTGGGGTGGAAGACTGAGTCTGCGGTTCAGTCGAAGAACCAGGTCTTGAGGTCCTTTCTTAATTGCGGGAGCGATAATGATTGCTTGAGGTGCAGAGGCAGGGAGTTTCAGGACTTCACATCAAGGTAGGGGAAGGATCTTCCTCCAGCCATGGTCTTGACGATCTGTGGGACAGTGGCCAGGGACAGTTTGGCGAAGCGGAGGTGTCTGGTGGGAGTGTAGGAGGAGAGGCGGTGGATGTAGTATGCAGGTCCGGCATTGCGAAGGGCTTTGTAGGTGTGTGTGTGAGAAGCTTGAAAGTGGTTATCTTGTTGATAGGTAGCCAGAGAAGGTCTCTCAGGTGGCCAGTGATGTGGTTGCGGTGTGGGATGTTCAGGATGAGTCTGGCAGTGGCATTCTGGACGGTCTGCAGGGTTTTGTTGAGTTTCTGGGTGGTGTCTGCATAGAGTGCATTGCCGTGGCCGAGTCTGCTACTGATGAGCACATGAGTGACCGTTTTCCTGGACTCAGTGGGAATCCACTTGAAGATCTTACGAAGGAGGCAGAGGATATGGAAGCAGGGGGACAAGCCGCTGTTGATTTGTTAGTTCATTGAGAGAGAGAAGTCCAGTATGATGCAGAGGTTTCATGCATGGCCCATGGATGTGGGGGGGGGGTTCTGTGCACTGCTGGCCACCAAGTGTCATCCCAGGTGGAGGGGTAGGAGCCCAGGATGATAACTTTGGTCTTGTCGGAGTTAAGCTTGAGGCAGCTCTTCTGCATCCAAGTGGCGACTGCCTTCATCCTGTCTTGGAAGTTGCTCTTGGCAGCTGTGAATTTGTCTGCGCGGGAGAGAATCAGCTGGGTGTCGTTGGTGTAGGAAACTAAGATGAATCCGTGGCTTGTGACGATGTCTGCAAGCGTGGCCATGTAGATGTTGAAGAGGGTGGGGCTCAGGGAGGATCCCTGAGGCACCTTGCAGCTGATCTCTGTGGGTTCTGATTTGAACAGTGGAAGTCTGACACTCTGCGTTTGGCCAGTACAGAAGGAGCGGATCCATTCTAGGGCTTTGTTGTGGATGCTGGTGTTGTGGAGTCTTGCGCAGAGGGGTTGGTGGGAGACAGTGTTGAAGCTAGCAGAGCAGTCCAGGAGGATGAGGGCTACAGTCTTGCATCGGTTGAGGAGGGTGCAGATGTCGTCTGTAGCAGCGAGGAGAGCGGTCTCCGTGCTGTTGTTGCAGGAAGTTTTTAGTCTTGACAAACTTGGAGAGTTGGCTGTTGATGGCTTTCACGATGACCTTGGCTGGGAAAGGGAGCAGAGAGATGGGTCTGTAGTTCTGGAGGTCTGTTGAGTCAGCAAGGGTTGATCTCTAAGTGCTTCCAGTCTTCCAGGAACATTGCTGTCTAGAAGATTTTGTCCAGGAAAATACTATGCTTAAATGTGCTTTACAACTTTTCCCACATTAAACGTGTGCTGTGCAGTGCAGAACACATGCAATGTGAAAATGTTTAGAGAAATTAAAAGATTTTGTAATGCTTTCCCCAAGGAGCCATTATGTTTAGTGGAAAGCCTCATCTGCTATTGTTAGTAGATTGAATTTTGTGTCATTTACAGTTGGTAGTAGTGTGGGAATGCCCATGTACCACCCATGAGAAGTCCCGTCAGTGCAGAGCAATAATTGCTTTATTTTGATACTTTCCAATACAAATGAAGTGAAAGTAAATTCTGGATTACGTGTTTATGTGATTTCATCACTTTATGTGACTTTTCACTGGTGGAAGGTGTTGATAAATGTCCACCAAGTTTTATAGCAGAGGAGGCAATTTATGAGGTATGGGGGGAGTAGAGTTTTATTGAATGAAGTAAAGAGATAGGTGCGGATGAGGATTGAAAATACAGGTATGTTATCAATTATGTCAGTTGAGATGCCATAAGTGATGTAATTTAACGTCATGAGCGACGTAAGATGTGAGGCCATAAGCTGTGCATGACAGCGACACAAGGTACAATTACTTCACTCAATTATAATTGCCGAATTTAATTGTTTTTTAGGTTGTTTTTTATAACCATACTGCATTTAAAGTGAACTTCTGGCCAGACCAAGCACCCAACCCTGCATGTGCAGCCAACCTCCGCAGCACACGACCACAGAGTCTGCACCCAACCCTCCACAGACTGCCCTCCCATGGTGAAAATGGCCTTTGGCCATTAACAGCAGATGGTTGCGTGCAGGGCTGGCCCACAGGTGGGGAGTGGGAAGCCAGCAGGGAGGATTGGGGTCTTCAGGGAGCTGAGTGCCTGGCTTGGCCAAATGTCCTTAGTGATGTCATCACTGTAGTCTTTTAACTTGTTAAGAGTGATGTAGTATGTGAGGTCATAAGCAGTGCATCGCAGGGAATTAGTTGATGATAACTGGTGAATTTCAGTTGCCTTTTGTTTTTTAAACATTATTTTCTGTGCAACTTCAGCGACTAACAATGTCACTTTAACCTTTGGGTTTTTTTCAGTGAATTTCAGGGATTTTTTAAACACAAGCTAAGATTGCACCATGCATAACTATAAGTCACTTTAAACTTTTTTTTTTCAGTGAATATTTATATATAGATAGCTGTAGAAGAACTATATCCCCGAATAAGATCAATCCTAGAAATCTAAGTTAAGACATTTTCTGCCGAGAGAGTTGAAGAAAAAGAGAAGGGCCAAAATGGCTTTAAAAATAATGAAGGACAGAACTATACATGTGGTAAGCGTTTGATAACTGAGTGTACATTGTAAGGTTGCAATCTTTGACCCACTATAGACATGAATGTTGGTTTGGAAATGAGTGCTGTTAAGAGTAGGTTTACAGGTCTCATGTGAGCTGGGAAATTGCAGTTGTGCAAGTTTTTTTTTTTGTATAAATAACTTCAACTCTCCTGTTCCTGGGGACTATAATAGTTAGCACCTGTTTCAACTGTGCACTGTTTTTATTGGATAGCGGACTTGAAATTCTATATTTCATGAAAAGGGGGAGAAGTGAAACACAATAAGCCATGTTATTTGTAGAAAATGTAAATGAGCTTGAGAAAATAAATTGCTTCGTTTTATACACTCAATTGAAGTGCTTTGCATGCACTTTTAAAGAAATGCATTTTCTTTGCAGTTGCAAACTAGTCTGGAATCCTAGCATGGTGTTCTTGGTTTGCTCATATACTGATAATCAAGTTCTGCCTCCTGTTAAGAGTATTATAGTTATTTTGTTTTCTAATAATAAAGATGGAGTTTTCTGCATGGACACTGTGCGCGAACCCCTTTCAGAGGGCCATGGAGCATACAGGGCAACTGGGCAGAACCGTGGGGGTTGAGACCTTTTTCATCCTGATGTCCAGGGGACCGACCAACCATGGACCCTGAGCAACTGGGCCAAGTACCCCTTTTACACTTGACTCCCAGTGGTAGCTGCGGTCAAGCAGTCATGGCTCCCTCGGAGGGAATGTAAATACAGGCCAGTGAGCACAACTCCTAGCTCAAAGTGCAAACAGTACAAGCAATAAAACATTGCCCAGTCCAATACTTGCTTTTATAGAAAAATAAGTCTTTTTAGTTCTAACTCCAAACGTGCAAAGATATATGACAATAACAAGATCGCCCTTGAGTTCAGGGATCCAGTAGTTGTCAGGCAAATCCCTGTCCCACACTCCTTCATGTAACATGATCAGTGTTATTCCCCATTCACTGGTGGCTGCACCCAGGGATTGCAAACTATAAGGCTGTACTCGAGTTCTCTTTTTGACTCTCTAGGAATTAGTCAAAAGTGTCTAAGGTGCTGCAACACCATTAGCAGCAAGCCCCCTGGGGCCCCAAAGACCCGGTTCCAGTGTTACCTGCACCAGCAGTATGGCAGTGTTCAGCAAGGGCCCTCTCCTCGGGAGCTCAAGTGCTCAGATCCTGTAAAGGACGCTGCAGCGCCCAGCGGTGCAGCTTCTCCCTGTCAAGAAGTGTGGCCAGTCTGTTCCTGTGATCGGAGTTCCTCCCTCTCGGTGGACACAAAATGTTGTTCTTTCCCCTGGTGGGGGGTGAGGGGTGGGGCACTGGTCTGATCCTCTGGCTCCAGACAGAGCTCTGAATATGCTGACCTCGGCGGCCTATTAGTGAACCTCAGGGCTTTGTCAGGTGCAGATTGCCATGTGCGGGTGCAGCCCACTGGTTACAGCTGTCTTCCTTTGGTCTGGGTGACATACCGAAACCCTAGACGAAGGTGATACCGGCAGCCCCTTCTGCAATACGAGGTTACTGCAGTAATATATATCTGGGCGTAGGCCCGCCTGATGCGATCACATTCACTACAGTGCCCCATCATGGCATAAGGGGGTGCTGATTTTGGTAGTCACAAGACTCACACTCCTGTCCCAAAATCAGTTCACCAGTGACCTTGTATGGCATACGGGGTCAGTGTAGCGCGGCCTGGTGCTTACCCCCCAATGCCTCCGATATGGCTTAGAAAAAGGCAGCCCTCTCCTGGCATATGGGGTTTGCTGAGCTGATACTGCACACAGGCAATAGCCCAATTGGTGCACAGCCTCGCACCTTACTCAGGGAACCCTCATGCTGAGCTCCACCCTGGACCTCGCTCCTCCCAGTGCTCGCCTCTGCCTCACAGGGCACATTGGTTTTGGCAAGCAGGCAGATAATGTTGCTCCAGGTCAGGTGATCTTGGTGCCCTGGATGATATCCCCTCACCCAGCAGGGAGACTAGCAGGTCTTTACCCCCAGTCCTGGTCACAGACAGATTTCCTTCTGAGATTTCCTTCCTTCTCACACAGACCATCTGGCTGTTTAGCAGACGACACAATTTTGCGGACTTAACCTCCCCTTCTTATATTCCTTTTCCAGACACCAAATGTGATTTAGGGTATGCGCCTTTGAAGTTTTATTTTGGGGTCTTTCTTCTTTTGAAGTGGACACTTCTCTCTTTTTTGTTTTTCTCATGAACGATAGCTGCCACAGCAGGCAAGAATCTGAAGCTGATTGTCCCACAACAACACAGTCCATGGGAGTGACCAAGTTCACACCTGGATGTCAGCCACAGTGATATGTGCATCAAAAGGTTAATCCCAGACCCCCAGTCCTACTCTTCATGATACCCTTATCAGCTTCCTCTTCCTTTCTGGGATGCATCCAGGCCTCTTCCTTATGATCTATCATTAAATCAAAGAGCAGTCTATTGAAGTGCAAAGGGAGCATCTTCCTTTTCCCTCCAGTGTATGTCCCTCCCAGCTCACAGTAATCCAGCAATCCACAAGTCTATCTGGGGGGGATTTCGCTACTCCTCATGCCTTACCCAGGCAGGGCTTGGCTTCCCAAAATTGAACCCAGGGTCCTCCATTTCAGATACCATTGCAGGCACATTTACTCAGTGTACATTCAGAGTACACTTACTGTTCAGCACTAATAACTCTATGTATCGTACCCTCACGTGTACACATGCATTTCACGCACACCCTCAATCTGCGTGCACTGGTCTTCACTGAAGCTTTTCTATATTCAACCAGAGTGTGTTATTTTAAGGCACACACACTCACTCCGCACATGCATCTATTGTACATGCACTGAGCAGCACAACATCTGTCATATTCGTGTATTTCCTCACAGGAATACATACACTCAGCACATGTGCTAATCTCTCCTGCACTACAAAGCACCGCTCTACCCCTATATTGTACCAAACAAAGGCACACAGACAAACACGCAGAGTCCCTACTCCTGTGCTGTGCAGCACTCCACATCTGCCTGATGTAGGCCAAGGGTGAGTTAAGCTCACAGCGGCAGAACCCTTAAAAATTTAGTGATTCTCTATGCCTCACTCAAGTGACACAGGGTAAAAAGGTCCTGTTCACTACATGGTATGCTGCCACCACCATGCTTGTGCTACTTAGCTCCTGGGGAAGGTGGTAGCCTTCCACCACTATGAGGGTATTGCTTTGGGTGCCCTTCCCTGTCCAAGACAGCAATCACTGAGACTCGCACGATCCATGTTTATCTATAACAAAAAACTCAGTATTAGAGATACAGACAATAGTACTCGGGTCAGAGCACTTTTCTGTCCCAACTCGCAGAATGATTATTCTTTTACAAAATCCCCAAACAGTACTTCTGAATATTATATGGGCTGATGGTGGACCTCCTGTGGGGCTCTAAACGAAAATGTGTACGGGTAAAAACTTTGCAAAAGACATGGTCTGGGGGGGGTGCTAGAGGTGCCCTGCTTGGAGCTCCACTATATGGCCTCCCATCTGCAACACGCAGTCCACTAGTTGGACGATAATGAGAATTGGGAAAAACAGTTACTGAAGGGCACATATGGAGCTTGATCCTTACTGGAACTCTTGATCCTTGTATCCGGGGTTCTCGCAGGCCTTCCCTTTGTTATGCGGCATGTTGCGGAGGTATGGGAACACGTGGTCTGCAGGGTTATATGACATGCGCCTTATGCTCCGGATATGCCGCTATGAGTAGTGAAACCCTTCCGGCAAATAGCGGACTCCATGTCGATGAGAAGATGGCAGGAGGGGGGCTGTCAACTGATTGGAGACCTATACGATAGTGGGCACTTTATAACCCGAAGAGGGGCAGATACCTCCTTTTCACTAGAATTGGGACAGCTCCTACAATACAGGAAGATATCCAGTGTGCCTTGCGAGCCATAGCCATCCTTTCCGGAGAAGCCCCATGCACAACAGTGTACTGCGAACCATACTATATAAGGCACAGGGCTGTCGGCTGGTCTCACATCGGTATCAGGTGATCCAAGATGATGATCCCGGTGGGGGGGCACTCCCAGTTCAAGCAAAATGGGATGGTACATTTGGGGGAGACTCTCACTATTAAAGGTTAGCAAAAAATTCACCAGGGGGTTAGGACTGTAAGCACTAATGCATGCTTCAAACTTATTCAATATAATTTTATACATCAGACATATCTTACCCCACGGACACTGAGCAGAATCTATCCAGACCGCTCAGGTGAATACCCCCAATGAGGAGCTAGGGAAGTTGAATTTATACATATGGTATGGTCCTGCCCCACCCTGACGATATACTGGGAGACTATACTGACTCTTTACAGGGAGCTACAGGGTGGGTAATACCCAGAGAGATACGGACAGTGTATTTGGGGCTGCTACCAACCCCCCCAAAAAAGAGGTTGAGCAGGAAATTTGGTATGTTGGGGCTAGTCTTGGCAAAAAGAAGAATTGCGAAAACATGGCAATGCTGCACACCTCTGTGCGTAGAGACTTGGATGAAGGGTATGTGTGAGTGGGCAACGTCAGAGGTGGCTCGCATGAAACAAGTCCATACAGACGACAAATTGGAGGACGATCTAAGAGCATAGGCTGCAATGCTAGCGGATCTGTGGGATCCGCAGCCATGACTGACTCAGACAATGCAGACCGTGGAGGAGACGGAAGAACCCCTGAAGAATTAAATCACGGATGGCTCACAGGAAAGCCCCAGAAGGGATATTTACACTATAGGCAAGGCACTTATATGATACACCTAGCACGACATATGTTAATTCGACACAGGATGGGACGGGTGAGGGGTACCGTGGAAGTTTCTTGATACTCATTGGCAGGCATGGAGGAAGAGCCTACGACAGCGGTCCTTCATATTGACTGTAAAATGACCGAATTAAGTTTTAAGCTGATGTACTGGATACTAAAAGGAGGGAGGGGAGGGAGTACCACTTTATCAATGCTCCGGATCTGTAAACGTCTATGTACAAAGAAATTCCAATAATGATATGTAAAAACAACACACAGAATAATTAAAAAACAATCAGTCTGCAGTCAAAATCCCTGCTTTATTTGCCAATGGCCCTTGTGATTTTCAGTCATCATTTAACGTTGCATGACAGATGCCCCACTGATTTAGATGTGCTTCCATCTGGGCCCAAGTCTGAATCTTAAACAAAATTGGGTATTCCTCGTTTAAACTTGAAACTGTAAGCCAAAGGAAGGAGCAGTGGTGTGTTAAAAATTGAGGTATCCATCACACTTCATCGGGGGAGAAGCTGAACTCTGTGTGGAGCATTTGGTAGAGCGGCATTGCATCTTGCTCATGTGACTGTCTGGCTCTGTGGCATGCTCCAGACTCTGTGGCTTGCTCCAGACTCTGTGGCCTGCTCCAGACTCTGTGGCCTGCTCCAGACTCTGTGGCCTGCTCCAGACTCTGTGGCCTGCTCCAGACTCTGTGGCCTGCTCCAGACTCTGTGGCCTGCTCCAGACTCTGTGGCCTGCTCCAGACTCTGTGGCCTGCTCCAGACTCTGTGGCCTGCTCCAGACTCTGTGGCCTGCTCCAGACTCTGTGGCCTGCTCCAGACTCTGTGGCCTGCTCCAGACTCTGTGGCCTGCTCCAGACTCTGTGGCCTGCTCCGGACTCTGTGGCCTGCTCCAGACTCTGTGGAATGCTCCAGACTCTGTGGCTTGCTCCAGACTCTGTGGCTTGCTCCAGACTCTGTGGCTTGCTCCAAACTCTGTGGCTTGCTCCAGACTCTGTGGCTTGCTCCAGACTCTGTGGCTTGCTCCAGACTCTGTGGCTTGCTCCAGACTCTGTGGCTTGCTCCAGACTCTGTGGCTTGCTCCAGACTCTGTGGCTTGCTCCAGACTCTGTGGCCTGCTGGTTATTGTAACCTAAAGTTCCTCTTTCTATGCCACAGTGCTGTTAGGTGATAGGAGTGGGTTCATAGAGACTAAAGGGGACAACAAAGAGAGTGGGACTGATGCCTTCTCGAGCCTCTTGATATCCCTGATGGAAAGGAGGTGGATGCAGTGAAACAATGATAAAAACAGGTTGATCTTGGAGATGTACTAACATGGGTAAAAATGGAAAGACCGTCATTAAATCAGCCTGTGGACCCTGCAAGTTCAGAAGTACAGATGACACAGACTTTCCTCGGTCTTAATAACAATCCTAGAGCTGAAGCAGCCAACTCCACATATTGTTGAGAGTTCTGTCAAGCAAGTTCCGGCAAAAAGGAAGCAAGAGGACAAACAATACTGTTATTGTTGTACATGATGGTTTTAATCCTAGAAAGGAATACGCCTAGTCAAAGTCTGAGAGCAGCAATCTGGAAGAAGATCCTAGAAAGGGAAGCTTCAAGAATGAGAGAAAGGATGTGCTTCTTGGTCACAGTAACTTGTAGCAGCGTCGAAGATTACACAAGTATTGGCACTATGTTGTTCAGTCTGGTGTTGGCTGTCAGCCTTTTGGGTTTGTCAGTGCTATTTTCGTATTGTCATTGATTTTGCAAAACGTTATTGTTGGAGCAGCTGCCAGGATTGAAACAAATTTGGCTAAAACCAAAAATATGTTTGGGTGTCAGAAAGCACACAGTTCATAGCAGTCTCTGGCACATAAGGCAACTGCTCTGAGTGCAGATATGCTCCTTGTGAAAGAGCCAAATTCTGTCACTCATAGGGAAGTTAGTCAGTGGCTGAAGTCAGTTGACCCATAGCCCCAAACAATGTGTTGTAGTAGACAGAACAAAAAATTCAATTACACAACAGACCAATGGGTGAAGAATGTGTTATTTTAGTTATTCAAACTTCAGCACTCAAATTATTGATATTTTGGAAGAAATTATTGCCCATCAGTAATCTTTCCAAGGAAAGAGAGTGCATATGCTGGGAAATGGGATTGAACGGATGTGTGACCAGGAAACATGAGGGAATCCCACGAAGGCAGTCACCTGAAAATGATGGTCAGTCCAACGTCTGCCAAACGGAGTTCCACATAGCCATCCAATGGAAAACTGCATTACTCAAGAAGCTTAAGAAACCCAACTAGAAGGCAATCCACACCCAGGGGCGGTTCCTCCATATGAGCAGAGTAGTCCCGCTCCACCTCACTGCTGCGCAGAAAGCTGGAAAAATAAAATGGTAATAGAAGGAGTTTACTATCAATTTATTTTTCCAAACGGAGAGGGTAGGGTGGGCCAGTGCGTCATTGCAGCTGATTGGCAGCAATGACGAGTGGCTCCTTCATTATGAATTGTGCATGTCGGTTTGGCCGACTAACTTGTTACGGCCAAACTGACATGCGCAATTCAAACTCTCCAACCCAGCTGTCTTAGACAGCTGTACAAAAGGGGGTGGTCATGGACGGAGCATCAGAACCAATCAAACACTCACACCCAGTCAACAGATCTGGGTTTGATCCATCACTGTTCTTTAGCCCACTCTGCCACCCCAGTTCAGACATGGCCATATGCAAATCAGTCTGACCCTGTGCCTCATGGGAACAGTCCAGCCCGAACTGCCAAGCCATGCCTTCCCTGGACCGGAAACAAGCTTCCTAGGACCGGTTTCTGGCATTTCAGCCGTCTTCAGCCAGGCTTGCTTGAATCCAGTGGCAAAGTGAGCAAGGGACTCACGTCTGAGCATACCCTGCCAACTTATGGCGAACAAAGCGGTACAAAAGGGGGTGGCGATGGACCACTCATGCTGCTGAACAGCATGAGAGCAGCGTCTGGATTGGATAAGAACCTGTGGGAGCTGTGGGACCTTGTCCTCGAAGGAGTCGTCTGGAGCCAGGAGTTGAAAGTACTGCAGGCTGAGGTAAGTTTCTTTTCTTTTTAAATTTTTAAATGTTTCTTTATTTGTATGTATTTTTGCCTTCTGTTTATGATGATATGTGATGAGAAGAGGAAGGGGCTGACCTTAAAGCTGGGGAACCAGGTTTGAGGCTTGGCAGGAGGCTCAAGCATCCTGTGATTATGGGCAAATCATGTCTTTATGCTTTTTTATATAGCGCGTACTTTACCAGAAAGTGTAAGAACGCTTTACAATAGGGCGATAATCACCTTGTGCCTGAAAATGAATGGGTCTGTCTGTAATGCAACTGGTGCTCATGTAAAGAACTCTGATAACTTCGGGTCGAGTTTGCGCTATATAAAAAAAAAAATCTAAAAATGTCACCTCATCATTTTTGCCGGACAACAACCGCCCCTGTCCACACCAAACAAAGAGAGAGTGTATTAAATCACAAGACCCCAGTGTCCAAAGATGAGTAACAAAAAGTTCCAGCTCCTGAAGGACAACGATAGGAATATTAGCAATATGAAGTATACTAGGTGAATTCATGAGGGTCCAGTGGGGCTGGAGGAACGATCTATCGGCCTGCCTGAGTGAGAAACCAGCACCAGAAATTATCATGACAAAACAGTATCAAAATAATGAACACGGTCTCAGTTTGCGTGCACGGAAGGGAACTTTCTACAGAAATTGAGTTTGAACAAACAAACTTGAAAAACCATCTTTAAGCCTGAATATAATCATTGCTATTCTTGTCTCACCATTTCCAGGTTCTTCTTGTTCACAGTGTTCCCCGTTTAATGTCTGAAGCTTGTCCCACCCTAATATGGCCTCCCAAGTATTTTCTAACCCACAAGTTCCAGATTAAGTGTTATTCAGGCTTCCTTCTCTTGTCTCATTAACAATTCTCACAATAAGACTTTGAGTCAGCCACCAAAGTAGGCTGAGTCGGGTGTTCTTTGGATCTGATTGTCTTTATTTTTTGTATGGATCACAATCCTTTTATATTGGAGGACTCTAAAGTGTCTGTAAGAGGACTAGCAATGTATGGCAAACCACTTAGATACATAAGCAAAGTAGAACACCACTTTGTGGTGCACAACTAATGACCTAGAGTGCCTGAACAGTTATTGTGAGACCCACTATACGCTCATTACATCAACAAAAACTGCAAGGCTTCAACTGGTTCCATTAAAACCTAACTGCTACTAATGAAAATTCTACTACAAATGTCGGAGTGCGAAAATTGTGCTGTAATTGTATGGGGCACTGTCATTCCCTATCTGAGAGGAAACTTGCATCAAGTATCCTTGAATAAACATTTTTATTTAAGATGTTTTTATCTTTGCAAAAATAAGTTGAAGTATTGGATATCCGAGATAATTGAAGACAATAGTTTGCCCTGCAATAAGTTAATAGTGATAAAGCGAAATTACTAACATTTCGCTTATATCGAGTTCTATCCACACTATCAGAATTTCTCCCATCCAGTCTCAAGGATCTCATAATCCTTCTATCATGCTACTATTTTTAATATGTTTGTGAATGCCCCCAAATTCCATTGCCAAGTGTGTGGGGCCACCCATTTTTCATTTCTTTTTTGCTATTTTAATCATATCAACCACCTTTTTTAAAGTTTATTTAGTGAGCCCATCATAACACTTTTGATCAGAAATATAAAAAATTAAGTTCATAGTATATTGCATAAACTTATGAGCCATAAACAAGTTGAAAACCACCCAACACATGGCTATATTGGGCAGTACTACCTATTAGTTCCCCTTGTGCTCATTTTGCAGGCCAAAGCTATTATTACAGGCCCACTAAAAGGAGTAACCTGCCAGTTCTTAATGTTCCTCCAGAACCAGATAACAAGCGTAGTAAACTGGACTTTTTTCAGAATGTCCCCCCCCCCCTGCTTTTTGCTGCTAAAAGTTCTGGTAATTGATCTGAAAGGGTGCTGGGTCCTGCTAACCAGACCCCAGCACCAGTTCTCTTCCCCTTAAACTGTAAATGTGAATTGGTACACCCAATTGGCAAGTACTTTTGCGCTCCTGTAAGGCACTAGTATATGGTATGTATGGGGTGTAAAAGCGGTACCAGAGCTGCAGACCATTTTGTGCCACCCTGAGTGACCAAAATAAAACCAAAGTCTGCATTTCTGCCATGTCCACCCTGCACAAGCAGGTTGCCTGCTCGAGTTCAACCCTGCACACACCATTTGTGACCGCATCACCTCACTGCATCTAATATGTCAGTCACCCTTACCTCCCTTTATCACAGGAGGCAGGGGACATTATACTACATTTGTGGGAATATGTGTGCAAGCATATATTGCCCTGTGGTAGCATTCTAAACGCAAATCTACCACAAGTGACCAGCAGTTCATCGTAGAACATGGGCTGGAATATGGGCTTTACCTATATGTCCAGCTCACTGATGGCCCAGCAGATTTCATGCTTTTTTAACCCCCGGCACGATGGTGGTGTTGAGGTTTTTCCAGCATGTACCTAGGTGGCACTTTAGAGAGTGTCCACCAAGTTAATCCAGTGTTCTCATGCCTTTGAGGGCTTTTGCAAACGTTTGCCACCAAGACAGAAGTTTTACCTCATGCTGGGGAGTGTGTGCCACTCCCAGAGGCCAGAGACAAAGACTTGTATTTGTAGGAGGTGACCACTCTGCCCACACAGAATGGCTATTGATTATACCAGTGTGGCAGTGAGCCTCAAAGGCTTCACTGCACTACTGGACAAGGCAGGACTTCACGAAGAGAGGCTCTAAGCTCTGCACCTGAGGTTGCCACCCTGCACCCACTGGAATTTGACTCGACCAAGGCAAGAGACCAATTCCAAAAGGAAGGTGAAACTCCAGACTTCACTAGAACTCCCTTGGGCTAGAGGAACTAGTGCCCTGCAGTAGTCAGGCATAAACTGCTAAGTCCACTACCTGGAAGTCCTGTTCTCGAGCCGTCTGGCGTGGCAACTCAAAGTTATTGGGCAGGTGTCTTCTGGCAACTGTAGCCCCGACCCTTAGTGAGGCTCAACTTTCTACAACGTTCCCCTGGATAAAGAGTTCCTCAACCAGAGTGCTTGCAGGTACCAAGGCTTGGTGGTCTGTCCGACTACAACCTGCTTTACTCGATACTTCAAGAGCAGATATTCACTGGTACGAACTACCAAACCCCTCCATTGATCCATTGTAAAGATCTTGTATTTGCTTTCACCCTCTCTTGGCACACCTGCCAGCTCCTCTGGCTGTGGATCCAGTTCAGCACCACTGAGAGCCAAGAGCACCTCTGCACCAGAGTCCCCCGAGCCACATAGATCTGATCTGCCTGGCGACTCCTGGCCCAGGGCCTGCTCCTTGCATAGGTTCTAGAGGGTTTCGCTCTACTCACCCTGCAAGTATCTTTTTGCTAAGGGTACCATTTCAACACCCTGAGTCTGACAGCTCAGTTTGACAGCTAAAGTGCACCTCTGCACCCCGCTCCCCTGAACCAGGTAAAATTGTGCTAGCTGTTGTGTACTGATCTAGGGACTCATGAGACCTTAACTCTTAGTGGGTTCCATTAACTCACTCTGAGTAACCGATTGCATATATGTGTTTCTCCCATTGACCGCAGCGTTAATATTTTCACATAGCAAAGTACTGATTTATTTAATGCTTTAAAATTGACAACTCCGGTTATACTGTATGTATTGGTTTCATTTTGGTGTCTAAAAATATATAAAAATCAGAGCTATTTTTATAAATTGGTGTTGGATTTTTCCTGAGTCGTCATTTGCTTATTGTCTATGTTGGTGATGTGAACTACTTAACACATGAAGTAGACTGTCTCCTCTTTGCCACTCTACCATGACTGAGAGAAGGTGTACTGAGAGAGCACCCAGGATCCATCTTTGTGTATTGTGCTAGTATTTCATGGCAACCCTGTCATACCACATTATACTTTCACTTTGCAACAACAAGCAACCTAGGACTGGTTTTACCCCAGTTCGGGCACAGTGTTCACTGGACCAAAGTCTGGGCAGTCAGTGACAGATATTAATTCAAGAATTTCCATCCATCACTTTTTGTATGCTTTAGTGTGTCGCCCTAAGTTAACAGGTATGTCTCATGCACACTTTATCACTGAAACCAAGCTATAGCTGGCTGATGAGCTCTAACTAGGGTGAAACCGATCCTTGGTTGCTTGTGTTCTGGTTCAGAGAGTACCAGGCCTGGCACTTCGGTGTCGATCGTTCCCATTGGAGCACGGTCAGGACTGATTTGATTGTGGATCCAAACTGAAGTGCTATGGTGTGCAAAATAACGATGGATTGGGATGTGGACCCCAAGTAATTATCAGTAGCTGAGATTATTTCATGCATTCCATCCACAACTTTTTGTATGAGTTAGTCTGCCATGAGAGCACTGTTGCACTGTGGCAGCAGGAGCTTTTTCTTTCCTGCCTGAAGATATGAACACAACTGCGCAATTCTCCTGTGACACACACTCTGCTGTCTGGACTACTCCCTTTGAGAGGGATACCCAGTCAGTCAAATAAAATGTGAAAAGGTAATACAAAAATAAATTTCCAATTTTTTTTTTTATGGTTGATATTTTCCAAACTCCTCTGATAAGAGATATCTCCTGCATCGCTGTCAATTATTTTGAGGGGACTAATGGTAATAGTCAACAATCCCTTACCAGCTGTTGATTAACTCCCTCCCCCCCTTGTTATGTGCCCTCACCTGAGGCATAGACCCAAAACTATCGGGAGAGTAATACACATCTTTTATTTTCCACAGGTGCAGGCAGCAATGCTTAATTAATCAAGCTTGAGAAACCATTTACTTTGTGGTGTGCAGTATGTAGCTAGTCATTAACATTTTTGGTTATACTGTCTTCATATCTTCCTGGTAGTCTCTAACTGGGCTTCTCCAATCACTACCTTGTTGAGGTACTGGGAGCCCTCCAGCTACCTGTAAATAGCTCTCCTATGTGCAGCCCAGCCTACTCAATTAGAAGATTTTCCTTGGCTGAATTCATATAGTTATACCAAAAATTAAAAGTGTGTATTTGAGACGAAAATGTGTGCATTTTCAGAATCTCCAAGCTGATGTTTGGAGAAAATGGTTGAATTTCCAAAATATTATTAAACCTGATATTTCAATGATAAGTGATGTGACATTTGTGAGACATATTAATATTATTTTGATTACCTTGGTGCCATGAGCATCACAACTTTGGCCAATTTATTAACTGTGCAAAGACATCCCAAAGTGACAAAACCTTTTTTCCATTACTGCTGACAACCCTGCTTGATGCACTAAGATGTTCACTACTGGCTTAGGATGGCCACTAATGTAATCTTGTTGGATGTGGTCACTATTACAATATTAATAATATTAGTGGCTTGGGATGATTTTGATTGAACATATGTAGCTCTTACTACAGAAAAGGTTGGAAACCTCTGTTCTAACACATACAGTAGAGCATCTAGATATGATTTAGTCAAATAAACATGTATGTTTCCATGTTTGGCACTGGTGTGAGAATGTTTCACTAGATTTAGAAATATATAGATCCAGATGTTGCAATTTTGTATGCCTGCAATGAGCATGTGAACATTCTCAACAAATACTATCAACTGGTGGTCAGGTCATTTACAAGCAGAGAAATGTTAGTGTTTTGGTTGAGCTCTCTGCAACCGGGGAGAGGAGCGCAAGACACCTTTTGCCAGCTAGGGAGGAGTATAGGGGTGTTAAGGACTTTTAAATATTTTGGGGGTCTTTGGGGTGTTGGAATTCATGGCGAACATGGGTAGGGCAAACTGCAGACCAGTTTAGTGGCAATAAATCTTGTGTGCAAATCTGAGTTTGTAGCATTATTTAAAATTGATAGGATTTTAATGACTTATTAACTGGGAGATCTGTTGTAGATGAGCAAAACAATTCCCTTAAGCGTGATGCTACATTTAGCAAAATTATCCCTTTTGGGCTTCCCAGACTTCCGGTTCCTGAAACCAGCAGGAAAACATAAATAGTTTAAATGCATATACAGTAGGCAGCCCACTTGTAAGGTGCAGATATGGCAATGCAAATGCATACTGAGAGTACAGAACTAAATTAAAAAAGCCTAGTTCCTTACTAGTAGGGTGGAGTATGCCATCCTGCCCCTCTACATATGTTACTGGATGGTGATTGATAGTTTTATTAAGTACAGACCTCATTGATAGAAGCCTTTGAGAACATGTCAGTAGCAGTCCAAAAGGTAATGTAATATCTGGTGTATCTTTATTTTTGCAAATCATATTGGAAACATATAGAAATTAACTCCTGAGGTAGGATAGACAAAACATTCCAGATTAGGAGGGTGTATAAATGGATTCGGGCCCCAAGAAATTGATCCAAAATGAGCAAACACTATACTGTAAGCAGCACCAAAGCAGATTATGCAATTGATTAATTGTATTTTTTACTGGATTGACACATTTCCTATAATAAAGTACTAATCTTACTCTGTTTGCACAATATCATGATGATTGCTATTAATATAGACCAGATTATGCAATGAATAAACTGGCACATGGCAAATATGCACAGATTGGCTACTGAAAAAATTCCATTTACAGCCAACCAATAATTACTTTCTGACTATTGCAAACATTTCATTTTCACATGAATTGTTAGTTGTAAATGGTATTTTGCATTGGTCAGTTGGTAGAAATATCAGTGTGACATTGCATGGAACTATTTTTGCTATATGTAATGAATCCCTTTAGTCTACTTGTTAACACGTAATATTTTTTCATAGTAGAAGGCTCTTGGGTTGTTTTCATTTCACAAAACTTTAGTGAAATAAAAATGCATTCCACATAGTACATGATGATAAGGCTATTAATATAATAAGAATTATACAAATACAAATAATGGAATTTAGTGGCACAATTATATAGTATTAAGAGATCTAAATATACTTAAAATGTGATATCAGTTACCAAATAGCATTAGAAATGTTAACACTAAGAAGCATATTGAAATTTCTGAGTAAAAAATAATTTAGATTTATTTTTTCTAAAAAAAGAGAAGTCTAAAGTGGCCATAGAAAAAGAATAGTGAGACAAAGAGGAAGATAAAATTAGAAGTAAGTCATAGTGAAGTTACCAAGACACTGCCAATTACTGTTGAAAAACAACAATAGGTATTAAATTACTGAAATATTCCACATTTTAAGGTATCATAACTTTAATGCAGTATCATTGTAATATTATTATTAAATAGCTATAAACTCTGGTGGATTAAAAGTGTCATTTTGAGATTTTATTTCTTCCAGAAAATATTTGATAAATATTTAGTGAGTGGAAGCCAAAGAAGATACTAATTAATTTGATTGTTAATTGTAACTACTTGGGATATCCAAATTATGATTAGAGCAAACCACAGTCCACCAGGAATTAAAACATAGATCTAACAAAACATCTGTTGAGAAGCAATTGATATTATCAGATAAAGCTATTTGCTTAAGACTTGCAAAGGAGCCCAAGAAAATGAATGTGAAGGGTGGAGGCTATTCCAAATCAAGCGTCTTATTGGATGTTCCTCACATAGATTTCCAGAAATGTTGTACACATTTACAAGTGAAAAGTATAAGTTAGCATTAGAAGAGTTAACAAACCAATAAATAATATGAGAATTATAAAAAATGTTGTTTAATTGGTGTTAAAAGAAGTTGGTTAAAAATAAAAATTAAAGTTTGAGTTCTAGCTGTTCAAGGTTCAAGGGGTCATGAAGATTGTAGATCCGCTGAACACAAAGATTCTACATTAAAGTTCTTGGACAGTAATACATTCTATGTAATGTCTTATAAATAAGTCCTACTTTAGCCATTAGAGAGTCATTAACATTCTATGAGTTTTTATCTATATACATACTTGCAATATATTGTGTAGATAAAAATTCTTCGGAGATAACCGTTGTCCTAGTTAAATAACCATTGTGAAAGTGATGGCAAAAAATTAAAACCATTTTAAAATTCAATTAAAAGGTAAAGCTTTAGCCTCAGGAAATCCGAGAAATTGAGAAAATAACTTTTATTTGTCCATGAACCCTAGTAAATCATTTTACCATATATGTTTTTTAGAGATTTATAACAATTAGTCGAGACAGGAAATACCTGTTTTGTACTACCATTAGGAATGGTTGGGTTACTCAGCCATTCATGAGAGACTCTTCTAATGGCCAGTATTAGAAAAAAAATACTTTCTTTGAAAGTCAAATTAGATAATTAAACTTTTGCAACTATAGTCAATCTAGGTGATATGTAATCAATATTTACACGAAACAAAGATGAAGCTTGCCACAAATAAAAAGAATAGTGATAAAGTTTAAAATCAGGAACCTTACACTATAATCTGAGTTGCTTTTTTTCTTGTGGTACCTAAATGCAGATATTTGTTATTTCACAAATGCTCCTGATCGTTTTTTTTTTTTTCCATCATGACTCGCCATTCCGTGTAGAGAAAAAACATTTCTCTTTATGCAGTCCTGCACCTTTAACAATCACCAATAATGTGCATTCTATTATGCTATGTTAATGGTCTCAGCTGGGGGTTGGAAATGCATTGTGACATCATCCACTGGGTGTACCTTATATATTTGTGTTCCCATCTTGAAATAAGTTGATTTGAAAACAATCATACAAGAGCACACATTCGGCTTAAAATACAAACTTTTCAACTGCTGCTCAAATGTTTTTTGTTGAAAAATCAATAATGGAAATGTAACAGTATGTTTCTTTTTGCTTTCAGCTGCTGCCGAGGGAAAAGGAAAAAGCGGAGAAGATTTTTTTCAGAAGGTAAAAGCTCTCTGATATATTTCTTTTTGCTACAGGTGTCACTTTTAGAGTGCCAGTATGATAAACATTGGTTATTATCAAAATGTATACTTATAGAAATACCTTTCTTTATTTAAGAAATAGATTTTAAAAAACTGAGATTCTAAACTGTTCAGTGAACTTTAATTGTAATTTTGTACTTAAAGAACTAGCATGAAAAATAGAGATTGTTTTGAGGGGTCCAGGCCCTAGCTGGTCCTGGCTGCATCTGCAGTAACATGAACCTCCTACCACAACTTGGGAAGTGAGCCCTTAAAAGCTTGGTATTGCGCCCATGAGCCTGGTATGATAAAGTGTTTGCATCTTCATGGATTACCTTATTATAGCGCTCACTATGTTTTTTGAAAATGATGGGGTTTAATAGTACAGTCCTGACAGGTGGGACTCCCCCCCCCCCCCCCCCCCCCAAAAAAAAAAACATGACAAAACAACTGGGTAAGTTGGTCACTGCTGACTGGTGACAATACCAACATAGAAAGATGACCTATGCACAAAGATGTGCTACTTTCAACAGTGATGCCTATTCAAATGACAATAACATGAAACAAAAATAGAGCAAACCAAAATTACATGCGAATAGGGATTTAAGTACAATTTGGCTAACAGAGCTGCAACAAAAAGTATGTTATGCCCACATAGTGCTTTAGGTGGACATTTCCATTCTGCTAACGACAAATGACAGTTGCATCCCACTGGGCAGATGGTGCGTCCAGTCGGAGATGTTGTTTGAGTTACTAGCTTGTCTACATAAAGTCTCTTAACTAGTTTGATGTACAAGTTTGGTCCTTAGTCAATGGTTCCCTTGAAAATAATGCATTACGCCTCTGTGTACAACACACTTTTTTTCTTAGCCAGTGCAGTAATGGTTATTGTTACCAGCTTTACATTGTTATCTTGTGTATAGTGTCTATGATAGCTAAACTGTGTCCTAATGGATCATTTTAAATACATCTCAAGGGTAGAATTTGGCTGTGATATCACTAGAATAATACCTGCAATTTCTTTATATTGCTAGATGGAGGTGCCTACGACCCACACAAGCAAGTAAGAGTCTCAAATACATATTTAGAGATTTTTACAAATGGTAAAAAAAAGATTAATAACACAATAATGACACATTATCCAATTTGCACTTTTTTTTGCACATTTTACAATTAAAGAACTGAATTAATGCATGGAAAGCCAATCCACATTTCTACCAGCAAAAGGATTGTTGTAAATTGAATGGAAAAAGGCACAATTGCAAGTTGCAATGGTGTTAACTGCAATTTTTTCTTACATCTAGGTTTACCAGGTGCAGGAACATGAGCCCAAATTTATTTTAAGCGAAAATCTGTCTGGTGACATCACATGAGGCTCAAACTGCAAGCGCACTCTGGCCTAGACCACTGCCTGATTCCCTTCCATATCACGGGTGAGCATGAATGCTCCTCCCTTTTGACCCACACCTGTGCTGGTTTCTTGAGTTCCACCACACCTTACACCCTCACCCTGCCCCCACAGTTTCATTCACCACCTTTCTCGCAATAGACTTTTCTGGATGGGATTAAGCCTTCCCCTCCTATGGGTAACCTCACTGATAATCCTAGTCCTGTCTATCTCACAACAACCAAGGGAGAAACTGCTGACACCAGTCGCATGAGGGGCTCCCTTTTAAAGCCTTGGAGGGAAAGAACCGGTTTGAAGTTTACAGGGGCTATTCTAAAGCCCTGGAAAAAGCTGTTAAAAAAACAAAGATTAATTCTACCATCTCAAAAAATCCCATCATACTGTGCAAAGGGGTTGTTGACCAGCCAGTCGACTTCTTCTAGAAAGTGTCGATAAGAGGTGTACGAATGATGTGGCATCTCTGAGCCTCCCATCTGATAGAACTTTTCAATGCCACTATTAAACCCCTGCACAATGGAGACACCCACAGGAAAAAAAGGAAACTGCAGAAAAAGAGGAATGTTGGGTCCCATGTGGATGAACCCCTATCTGGAGTGGAGGAACTCTACAGACATGTACTCACTGCTGCTGGAAGGAGTCAGCTGGGTTCTGGAACCAAAAACACCTTACAGAATTAGGCTACCAGTAGCTAAAGATCCAGGGGGAAGGAGTTACTTGATCTCTCCCTCTTCTGAGAGAGAGCAGTTAAAAATGAGTTTACTTTGATCATTTTGCTGTGAAGCTTCAGTGCCCAGGGGCACCAGCCAAGTGACTTAATCACTTACCCTCCCATCTATGTTGTTATAAGACTAGGTAGGCTATTGCCCCAGTGATCCCATTATATATTACCCCCTGGGGATCTGATGACATAATATTACATTATAGTTGAGCCCAAGTGGGCCCCACCATCGATCCGTCCTTCATAGAGAGCCCTTAGGGCCCACAGCAGCCATCCTCCTTCACTCCAGTTCCCTGTGCTGAAGGAGAACTTGCAGAAAATAATGAAGGAGGCAGGGGGCATGAAGGAGACAACGGAAGAGTTTCTCTTTCTGGCTAAAAGAGAAGAGCTGGAGAGGGATTTAGCCAGCCTGCCAGCGCGAGCTAAGGATCCTTTGCAGGCTTTGCTTACTCTATGCGGGTGCCTTAGGAAAGAGACCAGGGCACCTGAAGGTGAAACATGCTAGAGGGCATTTGGGTCAGGGGAAAACAAAGTAAACAAGCATTGGCATAGCCAATAGGTCTTGCTTTTGGGACCTTATAAGTGTATAGCCATGCAACAGTTGCATAACTAAATACTTAAAAGGTCCCAAAAGCGAGACCTATTGGCTATGCCAATGCTTGTTTCTGTTTATTATTGCTCTGTAGTAATGGCGGTGCACGGGTGCCACCATTACTACATAGAAGTAATAAACTGGGGAAAAAAAACAGGCTCACGGAGAACATCAAAGCGGCCGTGCAGCCGCGAAAGTGATCGCGATCAAACATCAAAGCAGCCGAGTGGCCGCGAAAGTGAGGCGCGTGTGCACATGCACTGTAGCTCTAGGCTACAGTGGTAGCACTTTTTTGGGCCCTCACAAAAAGTCTCGCCAGACCAGCGCATGCGCTGGGTCAGGCAAGACCTAAAAAGGAAACATTCACTAGCCGGTGGAAGCTGATTCAATAACTTGCCTGGGCAGTGGGAAGCTGCTTCCTAGGCCACTGGAAGGGCACTCCGTTTTGCAAATCAACACTGGTGGTGTCCAAAGAAGGCAAGTGGCACCACCAGTAGAGATTCTTTTACATTTGGGAGGCTGCTAGGAGAATGGCAGCAATGAACCTGTATTAATTGTTCATTTCTCCAACCTAAGTCTCCTAGTTTGAGAGATCCATGACCTAGTGAGAGGCATTTCACTGTTGCAAACAGGCCTACAGATGGTATTGTTGTCTTCACGCACGGGAGTACATGGTAAAAAAAAGATTAATAACACAATAATGACACCTTATCCAATTTGCACTTTTTTTTGCACATTTTACAATTAAAGAACTGAATTACTGCATGGAAAGCCAATCCACATTTCTACCAGCAAAAGGATTGTTGTAAATTGAATGGAAAAAGGCACAATTGCAAGTTGCAATGGTGTTAACTGCAATTTTTTCTTACATCTGGGTATACCAGGTGCAGGAACATGAGCCCAAATTTATTTTAAGCGAAAATCTGTCTGGTGACATCACATGAGGCTCAAACTGCAAGCGCACTCTGGCCTAGACCACTGCCTGATTCCCTTCCATATCACGGGTGAGCATGAATGCTCCTCCCTTTTGACCCACACCTGTGCTGGTTTCTTGAGTTCCACCACACCTTACACCCTCACCCTGCCCCCACAGTTTCATTCGCCACCTTTCTCGCAATAGACTTTTCTGGATGGGATTAAGCCTTCCCCTCCTATGGGTAACCTCACTGATAATCCTAGTCCTGTCTATCTCACAACAACCAAGGGAGAAACTGCTGACACCAGTCGCATGAGGGGCTCCCTTTTAAAGCCTTGGAGGGAAAGAACCGGTTTGAAGTTTACAGGGGCTATTCTAAAGCCCTGGAAAAAGCTGTTAAAAAAACAAAGATTAATTCTACCATCTCAAAAAATCCCATCATACTGTGCAAAGGGGTTGTTGACCAGCCAGTCGACTTCTTCTAGAAAGTGTCGATAAGAGGTGTACGAATGATGTGGCATCTCTGAGCCTCCCATCTGATAGAACTTTTCAATGCCACTATTAAACCCCTGCACAATGGAGACACCCACAGGAAAAAAAGGAAACTGCAGAAAAAGAGGAATGTTGGGTCCCATGTGGATGAACCCCTATCTGGAGTGGAGGAACTCTACAGACATGTACTCACTGCTGCTGGAAGGAGTCAGCTGGGTTCTGGAACCAAAAACACCTTACAGAATTAGGCTACCAGTAGCTAAAGATCCAGGGGGAAGGAGTTACTTGATCTCTCCCTCTTCCGAGAGAGAGCAGTTAAAATTGTGTTTACTTTGATCATTTTGCTGTGAAGCTTCAGTGCCACCAGCCAAGTGACTTAATCACTTACCCTCCCATCTATGTTGTTATAAGACTAGGTAGGCTATTGCCCCAGGGATCCCATTATATATTACCCCCTGGGGATCTGATGACATAATATTACATTATAGTTGAGCCCACGTGGGCCCCACCATCGATCCGTCCTTCATGGAGAGCCCTTACGGCCCACAGCAGCCATCCTCCTTCACGCCAGTTCCCTGTGCTGAAGGAGAACTTGCAGAAAATAATGAAGGAGGCAACGGAAGAGTTTCTCTTACTGGCTAAAAGAGAAGAGCTGGAGAGGGATTTAGCCAGACTGCCAGCGCGAGCTTAGGATCCTTTGCAGGCTTTGCTTTCTCTATGTGGGTGCCTTAGGAAAGAGACCAGGGCACCTGAAGGTGAAACATGCTACAGGGCATTTGGGTCAGGGGAAAACAAAGTAAACAAGCATTGGCATAGCCGATAGGTCTCGCTTTTGGGACCTTATAGGTGTTTAGCCATGCAACAGTTGCATAACTAAATACTTAAAAGGTCCCAAAAGCGAGACCTATTGGCTATGCCAATGCTTGTTTCTGTTTATTACTGCTCTGTAGTAATGGCGGCGCACGGGTGCCGCCATTACTACATAGAAGCAATAAACTGGGGGAAAAAAAACAGGCTCACGGAGAACATCAAAGCAGCCGAGTGGCCGCGAAAGTGAGGCGCGTGCGCCCGCGCACATGCACTGTAGCTCTAGGCTACAGTGGTAGCACTTTTTTGGGCCCTCACAAAAAGTCTTGCCAGATCAGCGCATGCGCTGGGTCAGGCGAGACCTAAAAGGGAAACATTCACTAGCCGGTGGAAGCTGATTCAATAACTTGCCTAGGCAGTGGGAAGCTGCTTCCTAGGCCACTGGAAGGGCACTCAGTTTCAAATCAACACTGGTGGTGTCCAAAGAAGGCAAGTGGCACCACCAGTAGAGATTCTTTTACATTTGGGAGGCTGCTAGGAGAATGGCAGCAATGAACCTGTATTAATTGTTCATTTCTCCAACGTAAGTCTCCTAGTTTGAGAGATCCATGACCTAGTGCGAGGCATTTCACTGTTGCAAACAGGCCTACAGATGGTATTGTTGTCTTCATGCACGGGAGTACATGCACTTTCGTTGCAAGGTCTTGTTTGCTTTGCATTCCTTTTAAAGGAAGTGCCTGACACTCCATTGTTTTGAATATTAAAAACGTAATTGTCTTGTATAGTTTGAAAGTAAATTACTTTATTTATTCCCTTAAATGAGTAAAGGGTAGTACCATCATGAAAGGCTTTGAATATTAATTGCATTGTGTTTGAGCATATATTTTGCCTTTAACTGTTCTGGAGCTATCCTCACAAAGGCAGTAGCCCTGACATTTAATACATGTAGCCCTATATGTTGTGTTTGGCACATTGGGTGCAATGTGGTTTTAGGGTTCAGGACTTGCTGTTGCACTGATAGATTCTGGTGCCTCCTCTGCAGGTTTTCCGGGGTATATGTCGGGGATTACCTGGCTGTGGGATCTTTGAGTGTGGGCCCCTAGCTGGTTGACAGGCCCCTTAGAGACTTTCACTGTGTGTATTTCCAAGTTCCATTTTGTATATTTTTATTAATCTGTGCATAATATGTAGTAGTGTGTATAAAAACAAATTTTCCTTTTACAAGCAAAAGCACTGGCTGGACAGTAAATTACTAAGTGGTGTGTGCTGGGTTGTCAAGTTCGGAGTATCTAGCCCACAGCATCTCCTCTAAGTAAGCTGTGGAATATTCAGCCTGGCGACCCTGAGAACTAAGTGCTAAAAATGGGAACGTGGTTCTCAATTGCCGGGTCCGGGGTGCAGGGGCTCCAGGACAGCAAGGATGGAAGATCCCAGTTATTCCAATAGGCCTCTGCCTACTCTGGGTTCCTCTCACCCAGATTCCTTCCAATAACATCTGTTGTATTAATGTCTCAGCACTGTTTTTGTGGACACTGCTACTTAGTAGAATTTTTTGCCACAGGTTTTAAGATGGACAGCTGATATTTCTGAATTTATGAAAGCCTTAAAAGTGTGGATGTTTAGCCAAAGTGATTAGTCCTTTGTTGTCTCCCTAGTCCTTGGGGTTGTTGTGTTCTTTACCTATGTGTTTTCCTTAGTGCCATGATAATCTTTGGGTGTGTGGTGAAATTACTAGTCCTCAATTTATGTGGCTATGAATTTCTTGCCTGCAGAACTGGGATAGCTAATTTACTGTGCTATTTCTAGTCCTAGAATATTTTGGATAGAACTTAAAAATTCCCCAAATAATTAGCAAACATTTTGAAATCTAATGTTGCAATGTTGACCAGTCCTGTCGCGTAGGCCCCACTGTATGCCAAAAACTAGTATACCTATCCCTATTCAAACTTGTGACCTGTAGATTACGCCTGATATCCGCGGGTGTTAATGCACCCTAAAATTGAATGAAAAATGAATGCCTAGACTAATGAAGGGATGCTCTACGAACAATGCCATTTGGATTGGAGCAGTGTCTGTGATACCAACCAGTGGTGCTGGACCTATTTCCAGAGTGGGAGTGCTGCCATCAATGTTACATCACTGAACTCACAGGGATTATGAAACATCCATGCACCATGGAAAGAACAGGTGTGGCAAATGGGCTACTCCTATTCGGCAAGAGTGGTTAGGGTGTAGTATGTAGCGGGTGGTGCATTCGAAGCGCGCTGTTGTAAATATATTCTATTGGTAATCATTTACAGACATTGAAAACGCCACTAAATATGCAAACGATGGGGTGTGGAAATCGGGTTTGACTGAATATTTGTTATTTCTGCATCGCCAAGTAAAGTGGTTTGATATGTTTTGATCCTATTAAAATCTTTTTTTTCATCACACTGCATGATTACAAAAAAGAAGCACTTCATTTGGGCTTTCCTAGCGGATATGTTTTGGAATATCTGTACAGTTCATGTATAAATATTTAAATGTTGTGTTTCCTTTCACACCAGCAACATTGTCACAGTTCAATTAACAAAATCTCCCCACTTTGGTGTTTACAGTTTCTTTCTCTGACTGCAATCTCCATGTTAGACGAATAAGGAACAATTTGTCAGAAGACCTAGTCTGACATTTGTCCTCTGACTTTAAAGCAAGGCAAATGTGTTTAAATGCATTTTTATTGCTTATTCACTTTCGAAAACACGAGCATGCTTATTTTGGGGTGCTGCAGCACCCACAGCGCCCCTCATTCCAGGTCCTATGATACCAGTATGTGGTGGACGCACAGAGTATAGCCAATATCTCCATATATCATCCCTGTACATTTAATGCAAAACCAGGCGCAGTCTGTGAATCTTATCTAGTCAGAGACGAACGTCATCTTTAGGCAAAATGCCATGTGTATTATGGCACGGTTTCAAGACAAGATATCCTCGCGAGAGTCCTGGAGCAAAAATGCATGCAGAACATCGAGCAGTTCATTGCGATTGTTTACACCACGTTTTCATGGTCAATGAGATGGCGAACAGCTGGAGGAAGACAGCGGAGACTGTGAAGGGTCATACATGTTACGCCATGTCTGCAGTTACCGACAATGAATCCGCCTCAGTAGAAGTGGTTCTTTGCCCTGCTGGCGCAAGCTGTTCAAGCTTAAAAGCTGCCAATGTATGTTTTCATTAAAAAAAATGCATCGTCCACTCTGACGTATACACATTTTGGCCCTTATTATGAGTGGCCACTTAATTCCAGTGGGGCTGGAAACAGCAGTTTTCATCTCCATCAGAATTAAAAGATAAGCAGGAAGGCCTTGGAGCATTTTACTTTAACTTTGAGATTGTGGGTGCTTTCTCCAGGAAAAAGTGAATTACTTGGAGTTACCTCGGACCCTAGTATTGTAATTTACAGGGCTTTGAAATTAAACACCTGAAAATCTGGGGCCCACCTCATAGAATCCTTAGTCGCCATTTATTCGGGCTCTTAGACGAGGAACATCTGGGCGTATCAGACCCGGAAGTACTGAGTTCCGACTTCCGAGGCCTTAGTGGCGTTGCCTGTGACATCACTTGACCGTTGACCTCTGCAATGAGCTGCTGTACTTGGATAATCCTCATAAAAAAACTCGCGTAGACGGCATATTTCCAGGCAGTAGTTTGATGAGGCAGAGGCGCGCAGCTACTAAAGCCAGTGAGCGCCAAATACATTCGCACACAGCTAAATACATTCTCACACAGCTGCCATGGTTGTTCGAATAATAAGAGTTGCCATGCCCTTACAGGAGGTGTTAGCAGCAACATAAGGCTAGCAAATAATTGAGAACCCAGGCCACCATTAATGGCAACTATAGTTACACAATGTATCCAACAGTGTTTTAAGTTGGAAGCACTTTGCAACATTATAATCCCTGCTGTGCCTATATGTTATTTGCCATTTGGATAATTTCTAAGCACTCCAAATGTTTGCATATGAAAGAAGTGGAGCAGAGAGATTTGTTCAGAAACACATGATGTAATCGGGGATTGATTCAAGTCATTTTTTTGGCAGAAGCAGCTTCATGTGTGTATAGGATACATGTTTTTTTTATAGAATGTGACTCGTTGGTTTTAAAATCATGCACAATTCGTTTTTGTCGCATGGGTCGAGAGCGGGTGGCAGGACCGCGTGATGCACATTGTGATAATCCCGCTTCTTTCAAACAGATGTACAAAGTATGAGTTTTGTTAATCATGAGCCAAGTGTTCCATCTCTCTGTCAAGTTATGGGTGAATGGGTTTAACCTTGATGAGGAGCCCCAGCCATGGCATTCCAGACAATGTCTCTTTGTTTTATTGTCAACAGTGGCATGCCATTAAATATGCATATTAGACTGTGATGAGGGCTGCCATTTTCGAGGTTTCATTTTGGGGAAGGTCCTTAAGGGAACTGTAGGACTGTCACCCATGCTGCAGTGTTGTGTGGTTGTATCTGGTTGATGCACTTTGCGGATAGGTTTACGGAGAACTACACTACCCCTGTAGAGGCAGTGATTCATGTAGCCAATGGTAAGAGCAACAAAGGTTATTGATAGGATGCTTGAGTTAATCTGAGTTGGTAGACAGGACTCTGAGCTGAATCCCACTCTATTGCTTTGCTCGGTGTATTACTAGAATCAGGGAGAAAACGTATACAAATAGGTCTTGGCCTTGCACCAAAGAGGACAGTCCAGCTCTAACTGTTGATTCACATTTCCCATGAAAGGGCCACCTCTCTCTCCTCCCCCAAATGATGATGTGAAGACATCTATTACATCAGACTGTTCCAGTTTCGTTTTTTCAATATGCAAGTTGTCCATAACTTCAAGTAGTCCTGCTGTCATTGGGAGTGAAGGGGCAAAGATTACATTTTGGCCCAAAATATTACTTTAGGGATACCTTTTTGCTCAAACACAATAACATTTTGGACCGAATAGAATCAAAATTCAAAAAGTTGGGGAGGTGCAAAGCTTCCTGGTTACTCATAGCTTACATTATTCTGCTATATCGAACATCTTACTTCAGTGGAAGTTAAAGGCTGCAAACATGTATTTCTAGAATGAATAGAATCCTTCTGAGAGAAAGCAAACAAAGGTCATGCCGTTACTGTATATACTTGGACGAGGGCCATATCTACAGCTGAGGACAACTTTATTGCTGTTCCAGAATCTGCCGACTCATTGTTGATAAACCTAGGCACTTCTCTTTGGGGGCACTTGGTTGCTTTGGGCCTTAGGCGGTGGCCAGAGCATTTAGGCCTTGCTCTACCCCGAATGACATGGTCAAAAGTCTGGGGATGAATATGGATTTGTCTCTTTGCTTTGACAGACAAATCAACTTAATATCCCCTAGTTTTCATTATCTAGGTCTGCTGCGTAAGGTACTTCTGCTGTTTCCTAAGTCAGCACCCACCACTGCGTTGTGCACTATCATTCATTCCACTTAGGCTACTGAAATGTGCTTAATCTTGGTCTTCCAGAAATGATTCTACTTATTCAGTAGATTCATAATGCCTCTAAAGAAGTTCTTATAGATCCCTCTCTCTTCTGCTCCGCATATTCACACTTCCATACCTTGCTTTGGCTAACTGTGCAACTACACATCAGGTTTAAGGATCTGTTTGTGTCATAGTCTTTTACAATAAGGAAACCAGCTTTCCGCAGTCTGAACGTACTCACTACACTCGATCCTGTTCTTACATCTGCGGATGCCCAGCTTATATCTGTGCCACGCTTTAGGTGCTCCAGGCTGGGCGGCTTTACATTTTCCCTTCTTGGCTCAGTTCTACGGAACTCTCTGACACTGGAAAGGAGCTGTAACTCACTTACCCCTCCTTTCGCAAAAAGGCTTAATTTCCAGCTTTTTGCCATGTAGTAAAGTCTCTGTGAATGTTAGACAGTACAGTCCTCCATGCCCAACGCCAGAGTACCCTTAGGGTAGCTGTCCCACTTTATGAGTCATTTTAATCATTCATTAAGCACATGATATACGGTAGGCACTCACTCATGTTGGGTTCATGTTAAAGTAGCTTGAAAAATGCAATGCAAAATAATGGGCCTACTTTAGCATGGCCTGAAGTGTCCAATCCCTTGGGAGGAATGTGCCATACAAGTTGTCACTGTCAATGGTCATGTTTAATAGTCTATATCAAATAGACAAACTATTTTTGTATTTCATGCTGACGATTGTAACTGTTTGGATTAAACATTGCATTTGAGAAAATCCAGATGACTGAATATGATAAGGTAGGCTGATGTGGAAAGAGACAGAGAGAGGCTTGAACTAAATAGGCGGGGTGAAAGGTTCCAGTCAAATCCGAACACACAGTCAGCTTGTCGGAAGTGTTCAGAAAACCTGCATGTTGACAAATTAAAGGCCGGCTAGTGGTCGTTCAAATATAAGTGATGCTAAACATTTAATAGAATTATGGAGGCTGGCAATTCAGAGAGATTTACAACTGGACCTATCAGTGTTACATTTTTCACCCCTAAAGAACTGAGTTAGAGACCATGCTGTCAGAATTGACTAAAATATGTCCGCACTACCTGTAATAATCTTAATTAATCAATTGTTCGTGTTTTGTTATTTTACCCAAAGACAGTTCTTCAAATATATCTAACTTGATTGATTAAGATTCAATGATATCAGGGGGTGTCGTGGCTGTAAATAGATATCAAAAACTCTATCTTAGAGAGGAATAATTAGTCTTTCACTGAGCATGTTCTTTGCACTCCTCTAAGCCATGCGTTAAATGGAAATATAAAAGTGCAGGTACTCATTAAAATGAGCAATGGGTGTGGCTAGTGGGAAGGGCCAGGGGTGGGGCTATGGGCAAGGCATAATTCTACATGAGACACTTCTATCAAGTATTAATTTTCCGTTGCATTGCCCTTGAGAGTACTATTACATTTCCCATATGTGTAGATTCCCTCAGCACATGTGGCACAAGGCATCTATAGTAATCAACAGCTAGTATGATGCCAGGACCCTCAGAAATATGTAACTCATTACAACAAATGATGGCCATAGTATTTCCTTGTGTTGTAATATTTGCAGATTCTTGCATTTCCCTGCGGAGATTAGCCTTGTCCCTCACCACATTGACCTCTCACTGGGGCTCAGAAGATTTTGTCAAATCTGATCTTGAATGTTTAATTTTTGGCAGTATCCTATATCTGAATCAACTCCTGTATCTTTTTGCATTACTTTCAATATTACGTACTCTAATTTACCCTCTGCAAAGGGGGACTTTAGGTTTAGAAGATAATACATGTCCATCTCCACCTTGAAGCAGTTCAGATTTGTCGTATTGCAGCAGGGGAACAGTCCTATCCGGATTGCCGAGGGCACATTCTTTACAAAATGTGTACAAATGCTGGCTTCCGCTGGGTTAGGGCAGAGGCGTTTTAAGGCATGGGCAAAGTGGGCTCTGGCCCAGAGCCCCAGCCTTTCAGAGGGCCCCTTATAGAACCTGCCCTGTTCTGCAGAGAGTCTAGCCCTGATGACCTTGAATCATTCTTAAACAAATTGTTTTAAATACTGTTAGTCCCTTAATTTATTTTTAATGTTGGTGATGGTGTGAGAGTCTATGACCGACATTTTGCAGAGAAATGTGTTTGTTTCTTGCAACATCCATAAAAATGTTCCTTTTAAATCAAAACAGAACCTCACATATGAGAAAGGGGAGGGTGTCACATAGATTATTTGCAGTAATATTAGTGAGCTGCTGCTGCTGTGTTACAATATTGAAGACACACATCACTATCCCTGAACATTTGATGTAAACGCATTTAGAATCTGGAGTAGTGTGCCTGTGCACTCAGTGACCTGGCCAAAGAGGGCATGAAAGAACTGAAACTGAATCATAAATTCAAAACTGTTCCAATACGTTTGGCCCAGGGCCCCCAAAATTCTTAAGATGCTGCTGGGTTAGGGTTTGAAGTGATGAGAAACCGAAAGTAGCATTTTGAGTTTGGAAGAGTCTCTTTCCGAAAATCATATTTGACTTGTTTGGGCTGACCTGTAGTGGAATTTTAAGTTTCAAAAAGACATGCATTTGTTTATCTATGAAATAGAATAAACCTGAACATTAGTTCAAGGTACTCTATTTTAATATTCATAAATTTGGTACTTCCTGGAACTGTTTGGGCTTATTCATGATTAAGGATTTACTTCACAATATATTAGCAGCGCTATTGTATAGTAACCAAATCCTAAAGTGTGATATTTTTTTTTCTTTAATTTTCAATAAGTATATTGCGCTGGGCTACATGTTTTATACAAAATGTGTCTGCCTTTTTTCTCACCAGATTTTAGACCTTCTTTTGTATGGAGAAATTACCTTTTTAACATTATACATTTGCTGAGATTGTTTGTGGGCATTATGACCTTTAACGATAAATAGATGACTTTAGTTATAAAATTACTTCACCGCTTAATGTTTTGAAGAAAAGAATACATTTATCATATGTTTAGGCATGGGCTATTGCTTTCTTTAACAATTGATTTTTCATCTGAGTTTTGACAGAGCAGCTGTCAAGCAGACTGGTTGTTTGCAATAGGATATTATAGCCCTTATTATGATGTCGGGCAGACCACCACCGACAGGCCGTCAGTGGCGGCCTGCCCGACATACAGGGCATCGATCCGACCACTGCATTAGGATACAGCCGATCGGACAGCAGAGGACAGGGGGTAGGACAAACACCTCCAACAGGAGCCAAGATCCTGTTGTGCCAACGGTCAGAATCCTAATCCTACAATGGAGGCGGTGCCTGCACAGGCACTGCCGTAGGGATTTGGATGTCCCTGTCCGACTGCCTTTTCATGGGCAGATGGAAAGGGGCTTTGGGGCCCTAATTAGGGCCCCCGTCCCCTGTAGGCCACTGTTTGGTGGCCCGAGGGCACATGCAGTGCCCCTATAGATAGTCATGCAGCATGTGCCAGGCACCACGTAGTATGAATATGCACAAAGTGTTCTATAACACTGTGGCTTGTGCTACAGACCTTTTCCAGGGCCGCTGAACAAGTTGCAGTGTTATAGACCACTTTTCCGCACCGCCGGGCACATCGTAATTGGGCAATCGGACCACTGCCTGCCTGTTGGGCAGTCTCCAGACCGCTATAGGGTCGGGCGGCGGTCCCACTGTCCGGCATCATAATGATGCTTATACAGTAGGCTTTGGCATGGCCTCTTGCAAACATTTACTATCTTCGACTACCTCTTGGATCAGCCTAGTGGAGAATTCATCTTTTACCTAATTCTGTTTGGGTGTATCCCCTGGTCTCTTCCCTAGTGCTTGCATTAAACTCCATGAGGGACTATACATCTAGAGTGACTTTGTTTCTTGTCTGGTTTTAATGTTTTTATGCTTCGAGTTACTACATTAAATCCGAATATGGCTTTGCTAATGCTTCTTATTGTATTGCTAGTGTGTTAAGACAACAATGTTAAAGTCTAGTTTTTCATTCAGCCAGCATTTTTAACGTTCCATTGAGGAGGTGTCACTTCAGAACATGGATTAGTTTGTAAATAGTTACAGTGTGTAACAAGAATGTTTGTCTTGATTACTTTAAATCTTCTAAAGCATACAAAAAAAGTAATGGATTAAATACTTGAACTGATCCCAGCCACTGATAATTACCCCGGTCCAAATCCCAGCCCATCATTCTTTTGCACACCATACCACCTCATATGGCCCCACAATATGCAAATCATTCTTCACCCTGCTTAAATGAGAACAGTCCAGACTGAACTGCCAGACCAGGAACCCCATATACCTGAACCCAAGCAGCCCAGGACCAATTTCAGCCTAGTTATGGGCTCATCAGCTAAGTGCAGCTTGGTCCCAGTGTGCACAGGACCCACATGTGGGCAAACTCATCCCACTTAGGGTGGCACATTAAAGTACACAAAAAGTGATGACTGGAATGCTTGAATTCATCTCAGCCACAGGTTATTACTCGGGCTACATCCTGATCCATCGTTATTTTGCACACCATACCACCTCAGTTTGGACCCAGCCATATGCAAATCTTTATTGACCCTGCTCCAGTAGGAACAGTCCAGACAAACCTGCCAGGTCACGTCCTCCCTGAACTTTACAACAGTGAGTCTATGGAACACACAAGGTGAGGCCACGCCCCTGTGTTAGTGTGAGTTTAGTATCTGATGACTGCTCCTTTTAACCAGCTCCACTCATAGCACATTTACATTTAGCATACATAATAATACCTAAAATGAATTTCTTATAATATCTCAGCTTTGGGATGGAGCTTGCAGCTTTTCAGTCTCGTCGTTGCTCTTGATGACGTTTCACTTTTTAGAGCAGGAAAGTATTTTAATTTTGTTTTTCACAATATTGTACACCATAAGCTCCGAAACATCAATGCACGCATTACATAGGCTTCGGTTTGTGCTGTAAAACCGCATTTGCATTATCAGAGTTACAGAACGAATGCAGCACTTAGTCGTTTTAGGAATGTGGGAACATATAAAGTTATTTTGTGTGTTTTTTTCCCCTTGTCTGAGGTTTAAACCCATTGGTTCCTTCTCGCACTTTGCCAGAAGTGCTCATCTACCCTCAGGTTTCTGATCTGACCTCCCACCCCCATCAGCCCCTCCTGAAATGTGTAGAATCACAAAAATATGAAGGATGGCCTGCAGCTGTACCCAAGTGTGGTGTGTGGTATGTTCTCTCATGCACCGTGGTTTGATCATCGTTGCATGCAAACATTAATGATTTCTGGAAACATTCTTTCGGACTAATAACTAACTTGGTGTGTGTTTGTAAACGTGCGGTCACTTAGACATGCATGCCAGCTTTTCAAGCTAGGGTTCAGATTTTTTTCTTGATCGCACTTTGAAGAGAACGCAATAATTGTAAATATGTATTACATGAGAAAAACAGGAGTTAATACCTCGTTAAACATGAAACGTAAAAAAGCAGACTTGATGTTCAGATTAAAGGAAGCAGTTTCATTTCACCACTGTTGTTTTTAGGTTTTTATTGCTACAGATATAACGCACTCCATCAATACCAAGTTTGTCATCAGAGTGCTGTTAACTGATAGTTATATAGACTAATTAGTACTGTACTGAAGAAGGCCATTCGGGTCCTGAAAACCAGAAACAAAAATCACGACAAAGCTCTGACAAAAATGTTTAAATCTGCCCCAGACTGCATAGGAAAATGAATAGAAAGGTGCTACAGGGCAGTGGCATAACATTAGCCCCCAGCCCGCGTGGCGGAGGCAGTGGCGTAACGAAACATGAGGCCCCCCCAGCAAAGTGCACGGAGGGGACCCCCCTCACTGGCCAACCACCGTGCACTTTTGCTGAGGGGGCCCCTGGAGTTCAGTCCCCCCGCACCGCGTGGGCTTATTTTACACCACTGACTGCAGGGGTCCCCCATCACAAGGGGGCCCCCTCAGCACAGTACACTTAATGGGTCTGGGACCAAAGAGATAGGTGGTGAGTCGGGGCAGGGGGCCTTCCTGTACTTTGGAAGGGGGGGCCCTCAAGTTAAGTCATGCCACTGCTACACCGGCATGGTTGGTCATTGCAGCTCATCCTGCTCTGACAGCAGCCCCCTCACCTACAAACCACCGGGAAAATTCCAGCGGCAACTTAGCTGTCCTGACATAATCTGTGAGTGGGAGGAGCCAAAGGGAAAGCAGAGCTGGACTGGAAACCAAAATCCGCCCTGGCCAGAATGGTCTAACCTGTTTAACACTGCAGTGGAAGCAGCAGCTAAATTAGGCATGGGGGTTTCATAGTGAATACAAAAGGGGGTGGTGATGGACGGAGCATCAGAACCAATCAAACACTCACACCCAGTCAACAGATCTGGGTTTGATCCATCACCGTTCTTGAGCCCACTCTGCCACCCCAGTTCAGACATGGCCATATGCAAATCAGTCTGACCCTGTGCCTCATGGGAACAGTCAAGCCCGAACTGCCAAGCCATGCCTTCCCTGGACCGGCAACAAGCTTCCTAGGACCGGTTTCTGGCATTTCAGCCGTCTTCAGCCAGGCTTGCTTGAATCCAGTGGCAAAGTGAGCAAGGGACTCACGTCTGAGCATACCCTGCCAACTTATGGCGAACAAAGCGGTACAAAAGGGGGTGGTGATGAACGGAGCATCAGAACCAATCAAACACTCACACCCAGTCAACAGATCTGGGTTTGATAGTGAAGCCATGACAGCCCACCCAGCTCTGAAAGCAGCCACCGAGCCTGCAGTGCAATGGGAACATACCAGAAAAACAGAATGTCCAGCCTTGCCCTTTGGGAAGGGTGCAAGGTGTATGCTGTTCAGTGATTCATTATAAAAGAATGGGTGCAGGTGCTAAAAGGTATGTCTGGAACCATGCATCTGGCGCTATTAAATGTCAGCTCACTGACTATCAAAGCTGTGTAGCCTTTAATCCACCACACATCTCTCTAATCCACTACCACACACCCTCCTCCCCTTTAATTTTTGCAGGTTCTCTCTTAGTTATGGCTTTTCCGCTTTTCTCCCCTTTCTCCTTTCCCGTTTGTGTATTTTTCTCTCTCTTACTCTGGGTCAATGTCTGATGAGGAAAAATTAAGTGCGGTATCCAAAAATGAGTGCCGGTGTCCCCCACCGTCTCAAATTAAGCACTGGTGCTACTGGTGCTACTGAACTGTTGCTGAATAGTGCATGCAGGATTGATGTTGGGCTGCTGCTTTTCGATGAATTGCAAAGGAAACAGTACAGTGAGCGGCATTGGAGGTATGGGAGTACTGATCACTTACTGGGGCTGTTCTTGGGAGCACTGTTGGTGATGCTACCACAACTTGTTCGATATGATTCTTTGCGTGGTAATTACAGTATGTCACATTTGTGCTCCTCTCACCTGAAATTGTGGCTTTATTCTTCGCAACAACTACTTTGCCAGGATGTGCTTAATAATCTTTGCGTTAATTACAATATTGTTTAGTAAGATCGTTTCCTCTGCATTGAGATCTCAAATGCCAGGAAGAATCTCACAAGCACTGTGGCCCCAGGCCACTTCTGTGCAGTCGGTTGACTACTTCACCAAACTTCTTTACTTTTTGTTGTGTTTTAGTTCTTTAAAATTTCTCCATCAGAAATTGTTTCCATTTTTGGTCGGACTAGGGCAGCATCAAAAATAATCTTTTGTTATCGATAAAGAGAGAAGGCCAATAGGTCAGCTTCCCTCAGCCTTTTGTTGCTGTGTCATAGACATATCGATCGCCCAATCCATTAGTTGAATGCAACTATCATTCATGGCAAAAGGAGTTTTGCGTGTGCACCAACATGCAGACTTTTCATTGGTGTAATGGTGAGATGAGTCAACTCTTTCTTTCAGTTGTTGAGAGCTGCCCTCACCCTTGCCACCCACCTTCCTTCAGGCTCCCCCTCAATTTAGTGGGTACCTCGCTCCTTTAGGTACTTCCCAGAAGGCTCAGCTTCACTGCCCATACTCTGGGCTATGTGCTTGGCTACACGGAGTCCTTGCCCACCTGTCTTACTTACTGATTTTGTCCTCAAAGCACACTGAAGGTCCAGCTTTAAGACAGCAAGGCACTAGCCCCAAAATGCAGGGACATATCCTAGTCATTAAAACTGAAGGGGGTGAATCTGCAGTCTCCCTACTGTTGCAACTGTGCACAAGAGAAAAACAAAGATCCTGCTTTAAAGATTTGGAGGCCTACCTACAAAAGACCATGCCCCACCTTGGATCACATTTAAACAAATTGATGATTGCAGACTGTGCAGTTCAGCAGCTGAGACTATTATCCCTATGGTCTGCATTTGTCCTAGTTTACTAGCTGATCGGCAAAATCTATTGAGAAAAAAACTGCTAAATGAAAAGGTTCTTTGCTCCTGCAGAAAGGCAATTATCACATGCCTGGACCTGAGCAACTTGCAACCAAATAATGCTTTTAGGAAGTTTATGATGCTGGTTGTTAGACCTGTCAACATTTGGTTGGTCTTTCCCCAACTTTTCGCCTTTTTGCTGATTTTTTTTATTGGCCTTTGGGCTCTGCGCACATTACCACTGCTAACCAGTGCTAAATAGCATGTGCTTCTCCCCTAATTTGCATATTTTTTGTACTGGTAAGTCCCTTGTAAAGTGGCATACCATATAAGCAGGGCCTGCACTTCAAAGGCTACTAGTGGGCTCCAGCACTGATTGTGCCACCCACAGAAGTAGCCCTTCAAACCTGTCTCAGGCCTGCCACTGTAGTGTCTGGGTGTGCAGTTTACTGCCACTGCGACTTGGTATTTAAATCTTCTTGCCAAGCCTTAAACTCCCCTTTATTACATGTGTCACCCCATAGGCAGGCCCTAAGTAATCCTAAGGGCAGGGTGCTATGTAAGTAAATGCTATGACATGTACCTTTTATGTTTTGCATGTCTTGGTAGTGACAAACAGCCTATTTCGTTTTTCCTTTCTGTGAGGGCTACCCCTCTCATAGGCCAGCATTAGGAATTCCTTAATATACTTTAATGCTGTAATGCCTAATCAGAGAGGAGTAGCTTTTTCATGTTTGATATGTTTGGAATGGTAATGATAAGTCCTCCTTACTGGTGTAGTTGGAGTTAACATTACCTTATTAGAAAATGCCTCTTTTAAAAAGTGGACATTTCTCTGTACTTCCTGCTCTTTGTGCCTGTCAGCCTGTCTCCAATACATGTCTGGGTTGGGTGACAGCTACACTTTGTGCATTCCCTCTAGACAGCCAAAGAAAGGTGAGGCTCATCTACCTTATGAGCATTCATCTGCATTCTGATGAGTCTTCCTGGGCAAGGAGGAATGGATGGGGTAATCCTTGTGCACTTCAGACAGTTCCTTTATTGTCACCCCTACCTCAAAGGCACTTTTTGGTATAAGTAATGGGTCTCTGACCCCTAAAATGAGACACTTCTGGATCTTTAACTGAACCTCTGCCAGAAGGACTGCTGTACTGCTTAAAGGACTAAACTGGCCTGCTTTTCTGGAAGGATTGCTTTTCTGTTTGTTGCCCTGCTGCTTGTGGCTCCCTGGCTGCTGGAAGGGCTCTGCCTTTCCTCCAGGTGTTCTCCAAGGGCTTGCTGGCTTGCCATCTGTTTTCTGAACTCTAAGGGACACAAACAACTTCCTACAGTTCTGCTGGACGCTGCCTTCTGTGAGTCCTAGCCCTGCCTGAGAAGCCTTCTCTGAGCTCTGGGCCTCAGAAGTGGGTTCTGCAGCTGGTTTCATCAAAAACTGACACATTGCATCAACTGCATGAGTAATTCTGCTGCATCGCCCTTCGGCGCTGGCGCAAAGGCTGCCAAACAACAGCAATTCCATAGCCTGCATGGCTCGATGACAACACTCTGCGTGGCTCGACCATTATGCTCTTCTTGGCTTGAAGACAATGCATTGCATTCACTCCAACGGAGATCGACGACGATGCAGGACCCCCTTTGCGTGGCTCGACAATGACGCAGTATACTCTTGATGGCGACTAAACCTCCATCCAAGGTATTTCTTCAGCGGGACCTGTCTGGGTCTTGTAGCCGGCCTGCCCTCGAACACGATTGGCCTAAAATTTAGATTTACACCGGTCCATTGTGACCAAGTAATGTTTTGACTGCTAGTGACTTCTAAACACTATTTTTGATTTATTCTTTTAAAAGTCAGATCTCGAATTTTACTGATTTGATTTTTGTTGTTTTGGTCTAATTTTTCTCAGATAAATATTCTCTATTTTTCTAAAACCGTGTGGAGTCTTTTGGTGGTGTATTCATTGTACTACTGTGTGTGTGTGTTTTGCACAAATACTTTACACATTGCCTTTGTAGATAAGCCTGACTGCTCTGTGCCATGCTAGCAGAGGGTGAGCACAGCTTATCTTATTGTGAAACTAGCTTACGCTGACTAGAGTAGTGGTTCCTACCTGGCCTGGGTGCACACCTCAGCCAACCAGGAATCCAACTGCCAACACTAGTGGAAGAAAAATAGGGAAAGTTAGTCCTGGGCGCATTTAGTTTGGTTCATGCAGATGACTATATTAACCAATCATTTTTCACGTGGTTGGTTTTAACAATTTTACCAATTACATGATAAAATGTTTTAGTGAGTCACTGTTGTCCAGCCGCTGCTGCATTAACTAGCCCAAATATACCCAAATTATCTATTTTACTAGGTTTTATTAGTCATTGTTTGATGAAATGCTTTACTAAGCCACTGCTGCCCCTGCATTAATTTTCGCTAATGTTTTGGATTCTAAAAAGTAGAAGGTGATCCACATAGCTGGCTGTGGGTCAATTGTTAACGATTGTCACATTGTAACTGTTGGTATTCATCATACATGATAAAGATATAACACTGCTCATACAGAGAGACGGCTAAAAGGCCAGCTTCCCTCAGCATTTTGTTGTTGTGTTATTGACATATTGATCGCCCAATGCATTAGTTGGATGCAACTGTCATTCGTGAGAAAAAGAGTTTTGCATGCACACCACCATGCAGACATGTCATTGGTGTAATGGCGAGATGAATCAATGTGGAATGGTGTGCACTGTTTCTTCCAGTTGTGTGAGCTGCCCTCACCCCTGCCACCTGTCTTCCTGCAAGCTCTCTCTCAATTTAGTGGATGCCTCGTTCATTTAGGTATGTCCCCCATGGCTCAGCTTCTCTGCGCCAGTGGCGTAGCAAGGGGCCGGCACAAGTTTTGAAGGCAGCGGCCTCTCCCGTTCTTTCCTGCAGACGTCACGGCAAATGCAGGGATCACCAACACCCCGCTCCTACCTGCGGGTGTCACAAGTGATCGCCAGCACCGCCCCTGCTCTTACCTGCGGCCATCGTGGGGCAGCAATCACAGGGGTCGCCGCGGGCAGCCAAAGTTCTTGCTACGCCATTGCTCTGACCATACCCTGAGACATGCGCTTGGCTGCACAGAGTCCTTGGGTACTGGTAATTGGCCAGTGGCTACCAGCACCCACCTGCCGAACATGCTGACTCTGGCCTCAGAACACTGTGGGTCCAGCCACTAGCTCCAAACTGCAGGGACATATGTTAGTGAGTAACGCTAAAGGAGGTGAATCTGAAATTTCCCTACTCTCCCCACAGTCTACATGAGAAAAATGATGATGCAATGAGCCCAAAGGTAGGAGGAGAATTAACGTTACTTGAACGGTGAACTGTCCAAGAGATTGTTAGCGGTGCCATACAGAGGTAGGGCAGTATTCTAAAAAAAAAAAAGCAACATCCACAAAGCCCTTCAAGCCCCTAAAGCCCTTCAAATCTATCCAGGCCCGAGGGTCATGTGTGTTGTGAAATAGAGCTTGTGTAAAGCTGCGACAAGTTCCTTGAGGTGATCACATGCCACAGGCCTCCTGTGGCCTACAGGTAACCTGCTCAAACGGGAGTGATTTGCATTTAACCTGCTGATCGTATGTTCCAATGTCCGCAAGAAAGCTTGATGGGCTAATACACCTGCTTCCCAAGTGTGTGTGTGAGGGCCAGCTGCTTGATATGGCTGTCACCTCTCAAATGAACAGTGGAGCCATTTATTTGCTTATTTATGTTGGCATTTCATGGTTGCTTCACTTAATCTTCTAGTTACTTCAGAATGCAAAATGAGGAGCACAGGAAAGGTGTACTCAGCAGAAAGTGAAGCAAGGGCATGGGAACATCTATTCTGGTGGGGCTGGTGCCCCTAGTTCACAATCCTGTTAATGCATGGGTTTTCTGCAATGGTAGTGCAAACAGTTGGCTTTTCAAGAGTTTCCTGATGTGCATGAAATTGTGTTTGGACTTTGCTCTCAGGGAGTGGCTGAGGACAATATTCAGTCTTTGGCTTTTCAGGCCAAGGGATCTACCTCATGTTGCATCCTTTTGAACAAGCGTTTTCATCAATTTGATAGCCGCTGGATAGATGCCCAGTTAGACTGTAATGTAGAACATGTTTCTTAAGATATTTTGGACATTTTTACCCCATAAGGCTTTGTGGACAGGGTAGAGAACCCAGCGTTTGAACTTCACTTTGGCTGGTAGCCAATTAAAGACTTTTAATTCATTGTTGATGTCTCATTTATGAAGGCTAAGTCGGTTTCTTATTTAGTAGCCTTTTTATCCTGGGGATGAGTGTTTTGGGAAAGCCAGGATATATGATGTTGCGATAAACCCGTTGACAGATGACATTGCTTGTATTGGCATTCCTTGTAAGACCTTACATTTTACTACAAACTGTCCTTCTGCCTTGATAACGCACAGAGTGTACAAAGTCTGCAGTGTCTCAAGTGACTAGATATGCTCCTAGCTTCATGGTGCCCTTCATCACATCTACTATCTGGAGCCAGACCTGGAGTTAGGCCAATCGCATCATGCATATTGGGACATGTCTTTTGGCGTTTAACTTTTTAGCTTTGGGCTTAAAATTCCCAACATGCAAACTACTGGTCGCCAAAAATCCTACTTGCCCACAGTGTCGCACATGATACAGGACCACTTGATGGCTATATGATCATGTGATGCATAACCTGGGCAACATGTTCAAACATACCTTTCTGCCAGAGATATTCACTTTTTATCTGTCCCTTTCTACCAGTGAGTATTTGATTCCTATAGCCCATCCCTTTGTATCATATTATTCTCCTTTGCCCCTTACAGCAGTCTGTGCCTGTCTCTGAAATGGGCCACTCTCATGATCGTAGATTGACAGGGGGGCTAGGATGTTTATGCTAGCCTGTGTGGACCAATGTGTCTGCTATATTGCATGAACAGCCATACATCGGCTAAATTTAGTGATTAAGGAGTCTGCAGTTGGCACGATTAGGTTAATTGACACATTCTATGTCAGGGCCAAAGGGTGGATATTGGCAAGCCTGCAGGAACCCTCCATGTCAGTGACCTTCATTATGGGTGGGCGACACACGTTTGTGATTTTGAGATGGCATAGTTTACAGATTTACGCCCTCTTCAAATGAAGAAACGTTCTTTTAATGAAACTGGGTGAGCACACAGAGAAGGTGGGTGCCCTCCCAGCTCTGTGACTAATATTACCTCCTCTTATAGAACTCTCTTTGATAGGATTCCATTTCCCCGGGGAGTTCTGCTTCTAAGGAGTATGCTAGGCAAGTTACTCAACCACTAGAATAGACACACCATATTGCAAATAGGATACCTTTAAATTACAAATTCTGTCTTTCCTTCACGGTCCACTGTGTCAGCCTTTCTGGTCTGCCAACCTTCTTGATTGTATCTCATCCACAGGAATGAGTTTTTTGTGGGACACTGCTGCTATGGTCAATGGTGGTTGTTTCTCAGTTCTCGTTATGACCTCTCCTCAGTTCCACACCAGTTTGCACTTAAGTTATGATGTTGTCAATAATGCAATTAATTTACACAGCAAATAGCACTTTGTGGGGAAGCAGACTTGTTTCTGGGCTCGTCTGCGTCAATAGCTTCGGCCGTCAGCCAACACCTGTGTTCCGTGCCATCAGCACCCAAGTATAGCTAATCCAATATGGCCTCCTCGACGCAAGGAAGTAGACAAGAGCAAAGCGCACATCTAGTGGCATAACAAAATTTGAGGTGCCCCCCCCTGCAAAGTACATGGTGGAGGCCACCTCTTCCAGGCCCACCACCTACCACTTTTGCTGAGGGAGCCCACAGGAGCTCGGGGCCCCCGCACTGTGGGGGCCTACTGACGCCCCGCACACACCAGTGCCTACTCACCCACTGCTTGAGCCTGGACTCCGCCCATAGTCTGAGTATCACTCAATCCCTCACCTTTTGGACTCAAAGTTCCTACTGGTCAGTTGTGTTTCATTTGCACATGCCCTGTAACATCAGTAAAGCGCTGCCCAGAATCAGATGAATCCTTAGCTGGACACGTTGGTCTCCAAACTTCTCCAGGATAGCAGGGGTTATCTTCCATGGATTAACCAATTAAGAATAATTGGTTAATCTATCATGGGGCTTCACTCATAGTTTTGGATGCACAAGGTTTCATTGGTGGTATGTAAAGATTGCGCATGATTTATGTGGGTTTCTGCAGCATGCTAGCTTCAAGTATTACTCACACTCCTCTGTATTTCACATTAAAAACTACAATGCATGGGATACTGACCCCACCCAAGATCACTTACCTCACCACTGAGTCTAAAGGTCAGATCTTGGTATATAAATCTTTCCATCTCTAGTTTCACATCCTACACAAATGCCTTTGAATATAGAAGTTTGAAAAACACGCCCCAGCGCCCATATTTAAATTCAATTAGGACTGAATAAATATTTCATCACTTCCTAAACATTACATACTCCACACGCATTAAACATCGGCTTTATCCTTTTCTAGCGTCTACAAAGAAAAGATAAGAAACATATGTACATCTGAGTATAGAGTATCCATTAACCGTTTCTCCCCCCCTCACTTATAAATGCAGAAAATGTGCACATTTCTAAATGCCACCTGCAAACATAATATCTCTCAGATCCTGATGCTGTGAATAATGACCTTTGATTATGTAGTGTCAGCACTTCATACTTCTTCACATTCTCTCCTGCTTAGCCCAGTAGAATGTTGCCATTCACATGATGCAATAGAATGCTGGCTGACTCCCTTGAGTCAGTTGAGAGTTAGGCATGAGCTGGAACCATCCTGCTCCTGGTGGGGTTTTTATTAGTTATTATTTCCTTTACTTTTACTTAATGAATGTACTCTTATCCTGTACCATCTTACTTTTAAATAAATATACTTCCTGAAACTACGTGGATCCTGATCATCCTTCACTACAGATTATTCATCACAGGGGCCACTTCTAGAGTTGATGTTATTAACCAGCCAATGGTTGTATCTACAATAGTTTGACAGGATACCAAGCTGTCTTGGCACTTAATCACCATATATCCAAGGCTAACAGTATCCATTGATATTCTTAAAATATTTCCCGTTCTTGAGTTAATAATTCATGGCACCCTGAAACAATTGTGGGTCAGTCTGCTAACCTCAGGTTTACAGGTTTGTCCGTCAGCATATGTAGCATAGGTCATATGTGTTTAGCCTTGGCTAGAAGCATCGAGGGTTACAAGGAGAGGGTTAGGCTGAGGCCTAGGGTGCTTTTAGTTTAGGTTTTGGTTCCAGCTTAAACCGCAGGCAAAATTATGGCTAGAGTATAACGTTCAGTTGGTTAAGGTTATGGATTTTAGCTTTACTTTTGTGTTTTATTGTTCAGTTGATGTTTTTTGGATTGGATCCGTATGTTTAGGTTTCAAGATATAACTATAGGAATGTATGGTCGAATATATTCATGGGGTGTACCATGTCCTTCAAATTGTGATAGTTAATATACACTCAATGTAGCTTTGTAGGTACTTTCAGGTGCTGTAGTACCCATGCAAACACTGGGACGTTTTAAATACATCCTGTGGCTCTGAGGTACAGTGTTCCTGTGTTGCCTTTAGCAAAAGCAGTAACTACATACTTAGAAATGTTATGTAGCATACAAAAGGCTCAGACTGCGTATCGTAGCTCTGAACAAACACATAATCCGTTAAAGAACTGATGAAAGGCACATGAAATTGGAAATGGAAAGGGGTCCATACTTAGTCGGCACTGCAGCATTGTGAGAGGTTTGGCCTATACATACACATGACAATCATAGAGAAAACCTCGACTTGCTAACATAGATTACGTAGTCATGGCAGAATTGTAGACAACAGGATATGGGAGCACACCGCTGACCTCTCTGGCAAGGTTCGCCCCTGGCATTCTGGGTAATGCAGTCTCTTGTAGATTGCTCTGATAGTTTCGAGTGTTTCGCCAAGGTTGGCACAGATAGTGCTGATCTCTAGACACGTGTTTCTGGTTTATTAACCGTCATCAGTAGAGAATACAGTCTTGGATTTTGGGGTTTGCTGTGTAGGCTGCCAAACATTATATCAGGTCCGGTACCTCTCACTGGCGTGCAGGTACTTCATCCACGAGCTCGTCAGCTCATTGACTCACAGGAGTACTTTAAATAGACAACAGGATGTGGGAGCACACCGCTGACCTCTCAGGCAAGGTTCGCCCCTGGCATTCTGGGTAATGGTAGAATTGTAGGCTGAACTTTAGAAACCTTAATTAATACTGTAATATTTTTATCGTTTTTATTATTTTTTAATGGTTTGGTCACAATTATGTAAGGAAAAGAAACAAAAGGAAAAGTCACTCGGTTGTGGTAGTATTAATAACGGGCTATCTTAGTACTTTTCATAATCATGTTTATAGATTTCATTATAGGCTTAACAAAGCATCATACTGGGATCCAAATGAATAATGAAATCGGTGCCAATACTGAAATATACTGTATCAAACAGTCCCAGGTGCCCTAGTACACGCATAAGTACAGATAATGTTTTAGAGGAGGGGTATCATGATACATCTCCACTGCATTACTTCAGTTGGGGCCCAGTTTTCACCAACTGGCGATACGCCATTGGAGTCTGCATAGATCTTTCTCTCTGGAATCCTAGCAGCCTTCTGAACAACTTTTAGTGCGGCATAGACCAGTTTCGGTCCACCTATTTCCATCTGTCCCTTAGTTACTGATTTCTTTAGAGTGACCTATTTTATCAGCACCTTTTTTCCTTAGCCAAATTATGACTTTCATCTTTTAAATGAGAGGGAATGTTGTCCGGTTTCCATATCATAATAATCACTTATAAGATTGATTTGCAGATGCGCAGTCCTAACTGGCCAGAATATTTCATACTTTACTGTGCAAACTATCACTAACAATCAAGAAATTGGGGGCATGACCCATCTAATTTTGATGAATTCTCCAACTAGTGAACACCGAATCTCAAATAACCACACCTGGGATATGTTGGTACCTGCTTTCACAAAGATTTCACTTTATCCACTATGTTGTATATCATCTGTTTTGCCTCTGAAACTCTGCTCTTCGCTTTGTGTACATTTTATAAATGGAGATGTACTTGAGGTTCCCACCATCCCATAATGAAGCTACTCTCTTCTTTAGCTCTCAGTTATTGCCTTCAGAACATCTGAAAGTGTACGGGTCTCTGGTCTATTATTTGGATGCTGCCCAGTTAACCCATCATTCGTCTGCTCTGTTATTGGGTCCAGTTGGTAAACATGCCCATTTTAGAATGATCACAAATTTTCACCTATGTTGTGTTCCATTCCAGCCTATCCTCCGGTTATGCTTTGCCCCACTTCTGGATGGAGGACTTTAAAGTAATATTCTTAGTGAGACATGTGTACCAATAAGATTAACTACTACTTACTGGGTCTGTCAAATAGGTGTAGTGTGCGCGTCCATCTGCACACCATGCACTGGCTCCCAGTGGAGTCTCTGCTAACATTTAAAATGCTGACCATTGCGCATAGGGCCCTTTATGGTCTAGGCCCCATCTACCTTCAGAAGAGATTTGTTTTCTATAACCAGGGGGGAGACAGCTGCGTTCCTCCTCTCAGTTACTGATGCAGACCCCTAGGTTCAACCGCCAAAGGCTTAGCGGGAGCTCTTTTGTTCGGAAAGCTGGCTTGGCCTGGAACGCGCTGCCACTGGCATTGCGCGGCATCCAGGATCCTATAATCTGCAAGAAAAAACTAAAAACCTTTCTCTTTTAGTTACTGCTAGGCTTGAGCTTCCTCTTTCCACTGCACGCGCCGGCACACTCTGGTGATAGCCGTGCGCGATATAAATAAATATAACATAACATAACTGTATTGTTAATATAGTCCATCCCCGGAATTGAGAAATGGCTTGATCATTAGTCTAGCTATTTTACCATAATGTTCAATAGTTGTATGATGTAGCAAGTGTTATAACTTCTCAGTTCCATATACCTGACCACAGTCCCACCTAGGAAGTGCCCCCCCACTTAACTAACAACATCCTATTGCATTAAGTTTGATAATATCTTACGAAACTGTGTCTTCCTATTCATGGCCAGTGCTACTTAGAGAATTGGAACACATTTTTTAAATGAAAAAATGAGAGCGGCAAAGAATCCACTTCTGCAGTACCAACTGCCAACAAAATCAGTGCAGCTAATTTCTCACTCTACTAATACCGTAGAACCCCAAAAGTAAGAATTAGTCTGTCAGTCTAACCATCTCTGTGCTGCTTCTCTTTTTTCCTGCTCTGGAGGGTCTAGCACTCTGTTTGGCTTATTATTTTTTCCTGCCCTCTAGTTGAACACAGAATCTCTCATTGCGCCTATGGCCAGACTGCCCTCCCTGCATCTCTATGGCAACTCATCCCCCACGACGTCCAGTCTTATAAATTGTAATTTGAGCACTGTAAAAGGAAGTCGAAACTGTTAATAGTGATTTTATTAACTGAGATTCTGTAATCCCTGTATAAATGTCAGTCTCTAATTTCTTTATAATGGGCAAATTGTGACGCACCCAGTCGCCGATTATGAAGAAAAGATGTCAGAACTTGACTATTATAAATTATTACAGTCAAGTTCTAATGTCACAATGCTGGCTGCCAGAGCCAGCAGCTGAGATGAAAAGCAGGTCAGGTCACGGAGCATAATTCAAGCGGCTGTTTAAAGCAACAAAAACGGAACATTGATGTCCTTTCTTCTGCTTTATTTCCTTGGCTTGCATGACAATCAGAGAGAACATGTTTATTTTTTGCACTCATTAGATAGTTAGAGAAAAACTAGAAGGTTTCTGCATGATTCTACACATTCTAAGCTAGTCTAAGTTTTTGTTTCGAAACAAACTGTCTCCAATTGAACTGTTTCTAATATGTGTTTGTGACCAATAACTTACATGTTTTTGATGTCTTCAATATTGCTTGATAGACTTTATTGGTATCCTTCATGTTTGCAAACATGCTTGCTGTTTCATATGAATGAGCTCCATACTTAGGTGTTAAGTGGTTTGTGGGAAAGGTGATGGTGTGACCATGTATTATATGGGATAAAGTGCCCCCTGGCATGCATGATAAGGATATTGCAAGTCACCTTGGAGTTCCATATTCTTATAAAGGAACTCTGACTTCTGCCTGGTTCCTCTGTATGGTTCTTGAACTCCTCAGTGACTTGAAATATCCTTATAATGTACAGCAGGGGGTACTTTATTCCTTATATAAAAAAGTACAAAGCAACTAGATTAAACATATTCAACTTGAGATTGCTTTTGAAATCCAGTTGTTTATTTAGGCCTATCGGCTCTGTCTGTTTTGGTGTGAACCGCCGATAGGTGATTCCAAATCCATTGTGTGTTGTTAATTTATTTGTTCGTCTCCTAAGAAAACCCACAAAGGAGAGGGTTAGGTTTTACTTGCATGGACGATCTTCACTTTTTGAGAACAATTCATGGAAATATTATATTTTTAACTGAAGGTAAACATGAGAGTTATAATTTTAGTTTGTTTTCTTTTATTACTGCTAAATAATGTATAACATTAAGCCGGTTTATCATTGTAAAATTTGTACATAGTAGAGATGCAACAAAAATAGAGTGTGGAAAGAGAAGTCTGTCAAAAACAGAACAGGATGAATAGATCCTTTGTGATGGTCTTTTTTATTCTTATTATTCATCAGAGTAAACAAGCAGGCCCAGCCAACGCGTTTCACATTGTCACAGGCTTGCCGCAGGGCTTAAAAAATAAGCGGTCTTGAGTAGAAATGCAACTGTCCAATGCCCAACATCTGATTCATGATGGCTTTTTAAGGTAAAAGTTTTACGCGTCCAAGCTTTGTAAAAGCAGAATGTTTTAAATCTTGGCGTTAATGTTCCGTGACCTACGTCAGGTCATGATCAAATATGTGGCTTGGACACTGGATGTGGTCCTGCTGCCAAACACAGCTTGGAGGTCTGAAACTCCTGCTTTTACATATTTGATCGCAACCTAACGTAGGTCACAGACATGAACGCCAAGATTTAAGTCATTCTGCTTTTACAAAGCTTGGACGCGTCTTTACTTTGAAAAAACATCACTTATCAGATGTTGATCATTGGACAGTTGTGTTCCTACTCAAGACCGCTTATTTTTTAAGCCCTGAGGGAAGCCTGTGACAAGGCGAAGCACTTCCTTGTTTACTTTGATGAAGAACAAGAATACAAATTACAATCACATAGGGTCTATTCGTCCTGTTCTGTTTTCAACAAACTTCTCTTTCCATTCTATATTTCTGGTTGCCTCTACAATCTACAAATGTTTCTAATGCTTGACCAATTGGTAGCTGGTCTTTTGAGGTTGGCAATATTTGCTTGTAATTTGTAGACTACTACAGGTGGTGCAGTAATTGATCCCCTAGCTGCCAATATTTGTTCATTGTCTTGGTAAAATACCTTGGACTTTTAGAGGTCACACGTGTAATTCTTTGTGACTATACTCCAGATCATGCCAAAAAAATCTGGTCCTAAGCCCATCTTCCTTACAACAGTCGGCACACAAAAATTGCCCATTTCCACCTCTCTCCTGGTGTCATGCGAGACGTTTTTGCATTACTCCGTGAGATCCTAACTGATCCCACAGGAAACACTTTGTTATTCATTCGTATTTTATTTTCTTTCCGATTCGCCTTGCGTTTTTGGACTTGATTTCATCTCAGTCTGATGTTTCCAATTTAAATGGACTGAATTGATTCTAGTGCGTAGACTTAACCATTATAATTGGCGTGTTTTACTTACAGTATTAAGTTAAAAAGAGGTAACAATGTTAGCAATATTTCAGTGCGGGCTGATGATTTCGCAATGTGGCATAGTTTCCACGGTCTGTTTATTCGTCTTTGTAACAGGAGTGTTAGGGGCTGGGCTGCACTGCTCTTTTGACTGTTCCATGAAGACTATTTCAACCAGGCAGCTGAAAACTTTGGGCACCACACAGTTTCCATTTCAAAATGACATTTTGAAAAACGGAGTCAATGTGTGTTTAATTCGGATAGCCTAGGATTGATACGACGAATGTTCGTGGAGTGGATGTGTGTGGAACAAGTGCAGATCTCATTATAGATCTGACAGAAATAAACACTTCTAAGTGCTTGAAGTGTCACCTTGTGCCGCCATTTTATACCACAGTGTTATTCTCTCTAGCTCTTCTTTTTTTATTTTTTTATTTATTTTTTAACATCATTCATACATCATCGCTGGCGAGAATACAAGCCTTAACGATGCACAAATGTTTGCACAAAGGTCTAATGTCCTAAGTGGGAGCAGAACGAAAATATATCCCTTTACACGTTGCCTGGCTAGAACGTATGTATGACTAGTGCAAGACGCCTTCAACATCATCAGTCGTTCAGCCTACTGAGAACATGGCGTTTTTCTAACCCTCAAAAAAGTTTACTTTTTTTTTTTATACATTCCTGTCAACTTTTCTAAACCAAAGCGAGGACAATATTTGCGCAGCCCATAGCCCTCATGTTGGCAGTCTTTTGAAGTTCTCCAGTCTATACATTTAACTGTGCGCGTAAAGTCAATTGTATTGAAACCGTACCTTAGAACTAACTAAATATAATGGGCAGTTGATCCCTGGAAGTACGTTTGGGAAGGCTGGTCCCATATTCTGCATTTAAAGTGCATTTGCTGACCAGGTGTAAGGACGACTTTACAGAAGGGATTGTGCAAGTGCTGTATTGAAAATCACAATGGGCCACTAACATTAGTAATGCGTTGAAAAGTTTAAGACAGCACTTTATATAGAGATTTGGGGCGATCCCAAAGTAAGGTTTGCCACAATTTATACAATTTTAAAGTCTTTTGTAGCATTTGTCTAAAATGGAGTGATAAAGTGCGCAAACTTGGATACAGCTTTTCTGTGCTCCCATTTAGCTCCTCATTCACACATTACTGTTAAGATTTTATAGGATATCTGACTAAGAATCTGTTACTGGCTCTTTTCACAACATTACTTTATGAAAGATTAGCACCTCCTTGCCATTAACTTTTATTGGCAATTCGTACATAATTTACCAATCATATTATGTTCAACTGGTATATCATGGCATATAGCCAGTGTGCCCAACTTAGCAGATCATGCCTAGTTTCCAGTACTCTCAGAAGGCATGGGCAGTGTCCTTTTGTGCGCAGTTAATAAATCAAGGCCACTTTTGAGCCTATCCAGTCGGCGTATCTTGGTTCAGTAGCCTACACTGCCGCGTTTAATCTGTTGGCCCACCTCCCAGCAAACTATTCCTCCCTCTGTGCTGTAGAAGAGAAGTGTACACCAAGTGATCTAGCCCTAGCATGAGCTTCTATTGTGAGATATTCCTTAAAAGACGGGACACAGGTTAGAGTTCTGGGTGGGGAAGCCGCGGGACTCTGCTTAGAGGCTATTATATAGTGTACAGTTCAGTTGCAGCTCTTCTTGGGTATTGTTGCTGCTCATGAAGGATCGCCTCTCCAGCTGAGAGAAAAAAGGGGAGGAGATGACATAACTCACATATCCCACTAAAAATCTTGTTACACGTCATTCCATCCTTGGAGAGTGTGAATCTGCAGGCCAGAAGAAACAGCCAAAGCCACCATGCGTTACACATCAAATAATTTTTAAGGAGGCTGCAAGTGGACGCACACTGTGGCAAAGAGTTCTTTGCAAACCCTCCATCTGTCAGGAGAGGATCAGCTTTTCAACTGTGTTAGAAATGGGAGTCTCTACTTGGCAGAGGTAGGTACCCTTGTCCAAGTGGGGACCCTTCTTCCTCTTCAGGGTAAGGGGGATACACTTCTAAAATACTCCTTGCTCTCCCCCTTGGTAGCTTGGCACGAGCAGACCGGCTTGGTCAAAACCGGTTCTGTCCTCTCTGGTGCAGGTTCCTGGCAGGAGGTGGAGACAGCATTGTAGAAGGCAGACCAGGCCCATTCAGGTGAAAGGACATCTCCTCCCCCTACCCTAAATGCAGCCCAGGTCTATTCAGCCCAGCCTGTCTCATCAGGCTCTCTAGAGCCACTGCTCCTCCCCAACCCCTGTCATCCAAAAGCCAGACATGCAATGCACAAAACAGGCAGAATGTAAAAATCATCCTTACTAAAAGATTTTAACATTCTGAGCCCAGGCGTACCAAACATTATTTTCCTACCTTGTTTATAAGATGTTATAAACAAACTCCCCATTCTATCCTATGGGAACAGGTAGTCTTGCAATAGTGAAAAACTAAATTGGCAATAATTCACTATCAGGACATGCCACACACACCAGGGCATGTCCTACCTTTCACAGGCACTGCACCCTGCCCACAGGGGTACCTTGGACCTACCTTAGGAGTTTGACTAATATGTAAGAAAAGGGAAGGTTAGGGCCTGGCAAGTGAGTACACTTGCCAAGTTGACATGGCAGTACCAGACTGCACACAGGCTCTACAATGTCAGGCCAGAGTTAGATTTACAGGCTGCTTTTGTGGGCGGCACAATCAGTGCTGCAAGCCCACTAGCAGCATTTGATTTACAGGCCCTGGTACTAGGGACTGACTAGTAAATCAAATAGCCAATCATGAAAACACCAATCCATAAAAGTAATTTACAAAGGGAGCACTTGTACTTTAGCACTGAACAGCAGTGGCAAAGTGCCCAAAGCATCTAGACCAGCAAAACAGAGTCCAACACACAGCAAAACACAGGAGGCAAAAGCAAAAAATGCAGGGGAGACCCACGCAAATGGTGCCAGGTCTAACACACTGCATCTAGAAGTCTAATATAAAGTCTGCTGTGAACGGGCTTTCATATGAATTTGTAGGTTTGATAAGAGCCATCTTTGAGACTCCAAAATACAGCTACTGATTACCTAAGCATGAAACATTGGACAGCCCACACAGATGGAAGGGATCAGTTTGGAAGAACACGGCAACATAAAAGGCAAGTCAACAAACACAGAAGACTGACAGAAAAATAAGCCCACATACAGTGAAACACGAGAATCTCCATCATTCAGAAGGCTTTTATGGGGTATAGTGGGTTCCTTGTAAAGTACACACGATGCAGAAGCTTCTTGGTGCTCAAGTATAAAGCAATCATAGGATAGGACTTATTACCAGATAAACTTTTTTTTCACGTTTTCTGAAATGGGAGAGATTTGACTCTGAAGGCAAAACAGGAGTTCCACATGTTTGCAGCTGCTACTAAAAATGCTCTGTCATCAAACCGTACAGTTTTAGGAGGTTCGATAATTTATAGAGTTTGACCACAATATTCATTTTGGCTCAGGACCAGGAACTTTTATTTGCTAAAAGTTCTGGTGTTTGCTGATTACGTGCTCTGTGTGTCATTGGTAATGCCTTGAAGAAAATACTCTGCTTCATAGGCAGCCAGTGGAGTTGTTTGCAATACTGAGAAAATGTGAACACCCCTCAAGGTTTTTATAACTGGGCGTGCTACTGCATTCTGTACTAGTGGTAAGTGATAGACTATGGATTTGTAGGATACAAGGTATATGGCATATACATAGTCTAATGAGGAGACAATCTTCAAGTTAGGGAAGAAGTGTTCTTTAATTACCAGTCATTGTCAACAGTTTTTGATCAATTTTGTAACTTGGTCCTTTAATGACCGATCATTGCTGATGTTGGTACCTAGGCTTGCGAACCGTTTTGACTGGTACAGCCCAGGAGCCCATTTCTAAAGGTCAATGTAATGAGTTGGATAGGTATGGTTCATATGAAGTGAGCTAAAGCTCTGTTTTGGAAAGATCAAGTTTAAGGAAATTCTTTGACATCTAGTATTTGGTATATCGCAAACAGTCTTTCATACAGTGACCTGAAGATATATTGAAATTGTGTGCTTAACCTATGCTGAAAATGAACTCATCAGCATCCTTATAATATGCTCCCATCTGGTTGAATGCCTCTGTAAAAAGATTAAAACAAATGATAAATAGCTACAGTGACAGGACTGATCCTTGATGTATTTCATATTTCAATCCAATGTCTTCAGCTCGCTATGGGGGCAAGACCAGAGATTTTTTAGATTTATTTTCCCAAAACGATTTAAGCCAGCCAGGCAGTGTGCATATAATACCAACATCTTATTGTGTGGAAAATGTAATAGTCATTAATAGTGATTCATGCCGCTGATAGGGCCAATAGGACCAGGGCCCAACCTCACCTTGATCAATTGCTCTTAAGTCATTCAATGCAGATATTACAGCTAGTCAAGTACTTGGGATGGGACGAAAACCTGCTTGACGAGAATCCAGAAGACAGTTTTTTATAATTTTGAAGTTGACTGTAGAAGAAGTTCACCAACACCTTTATCAAAAATGGACGTAAAAAGATGGGTCTAAAAATACTAAGTTCAGTAGATTTTAAGGTGGGCTTTTTTAATGATACTTTTAGGATTGCTAATTTCCAATCTTCAGCGACATGAATTTGAGGGAAACTTTTAAAAATTGCTATAAAAATCAAATCTATTGTTGGGACCATTTTCAGTTAATTTTTTCTAGGATTTGAGACCAGTGTGGTACTGATGAGATTGTCACCATTGCTCAAAACAGTTATTTATTTATGATCTGAGTTAGCAGGGCGCTGCTTGCTTTTGTCCTGGTGGTGCTGGGTTTCTGACCTACTGCTCGCTCCTCTGTCCAGTTTTGGAGCATAATGCAATGAGGCCAATTCCTGGCATCCAATTCAAAGAGCAATGCGTATTGCCCTGGATATTTATGTTTAACTAGTCTCAATGTGATGATGTAATTTTCACATAGACGCCTCATTCTATCCATTTACGTTAATTCCTTGATATTTCTTCTCTTATTACAGGAATGGAAATTAATTGGTGGGTAGAGGGAAATTGCTGCATATTAAAAGACAGCAAACTCTATTACGCTTTTGATCATTATTGATCTTGTCCCAGATAACATGCAGTTGATTTAGATGCATTATGGGAATGGTAGTGTTTGGCCTTGGTGATCATTATAATCATGCATTACACGTTTGTCATATTTTATATGAATTGAATTGCTTCTAACTCTTCGAGGTGACTATTAGGCTCTCCTCAGGAATTCCTTGTCAAACTGGCTACACAGTAATATAAGAATTGCTCATTTTTAGGTCACGAGGCGTGTTGTATTCAGGTATGAACTTGAAGCCTCGCCCACTCTCTGCCCATAATTTTAATTGGCTTGTTTCCTTTGTAAACTGTGGCTTTTCATTGGTCAATAGGCTTAGTTAGTGCCTCCTTAGTTCTGCTTTTTTCTCATCTTGTAACCTCCCAAAAGGACTGGCCCTCTTACTTGTGTTGTTACTTTGTAGGCTTTAATTACAGCCTCCAAGCCCTATTTCTTCAGATGGTTTTTACCTGCCTGCTGTTGCAGGCAAGACCCGCGCGCTCCTAACGATTATTATTATTATTTTTTAATAGCACTGCACCCCATAGTAGCGGCCATGCCTGTGTTTTATTTGCAGCGCCAAACACACCCACGTGTTTTTTCCCCCGATTTATTCACTATTTTTGTTTTGTTTATAAGCCCCCCACGCTGCGCTTTCATGTTAATGGGGGCTGCGCCCCTTTCTTTCTTTCGATGAGCCACATCTTAAGAAAGACCCGCAGCAGTTATTAAAGTGAGACCGCAGCATGGGGCACTCTTACAAAAAAAAGCATTTGTTTGTCAACTTGACAAACAAATCCTTTTTGTGGTAAAAGCATCTCATACTGCGCTTTTACTTTAAAGGCGGCCACAGACCTTTCTTTAGATGCAGCTCGTCTAAAGAAAGGGGCACGGGCTCCATTAATGTGAAAGCGCGGCATGTGCCGCTTTTATGTTAAAGCGATTGCAATGCAATAGGTCTCGCATTTGCAAGAGTTTAATCTATTGTCGTTTACAATGCCAATAGGTCAAACTCTCGTAAATGCGAGACCTATTGTAGTACAAATGCTTGTAGAATTGTACATTTGCTTTCAGATTGGTCCTTCCTGGATGTATTCCTTGTCAATGAGTGCCCATTTTGCGCACCTTCGCACGTCGGTTATAATGTGTTGGGTGGATGTTGTACTGGAGTAGTGAACTCCTGGCTGAATGGGGAGCACATATTTGAACGATTCTAAGGGCTCTTGTAACCTGTTGTTTCTATGGAAATATATTGCTAATTTGAGTAATTTCATTTAAACATGCGTTGTGTTGCACGTGAACTGAATATCATATATGCCTACAGTCTGAGAAGATTGGCACACGATCAGTTGCATGGGTCTTTGCATGACGCATTATCATCCATTTTATGTCAGATTTGGTATGATTGTGTTTCCGATAATGGGTTACCAAAGGGGCAGTGAAAGTGTTATATCTAATCCGCGATTTGTGCAGTCCAGTGCTTTTCTTTATTTCTTGGTTGGTTTTTCTGACGTATGCCTTTCCACATGAGCATATATGCAATATACTACATTGCAGCTATTGAAGTTTGTGAACTCCAGATAGCATATTGTAATACTGTTGTGTTTAAATTCCCATTCCTCTATTGTACTAGTGCATGCCAAACAATTGCCTCACCTATGATGACCTCCTTACTCGAGGAAACCCAAGTAAAGATCTAAGATTAGAGAGGCTCTTTTGCAATTAGAATGGACTAAATTGTTGCAGAAATTTGTGTTTCTTTTTAGTACAAAGAGTGGTTACAATCCTGAGTCAATGTGCTAGTTGTGCCTAATAACTTTAAATTGATTTGTGTCATCTTTGAAAGTGGTGACACACAGCAGTCTGTTAATCTTATTTTTGCCCTTCGTTTTGAGTAAGCTTTCCTATGGCGTATACCAGGTTATTTTCATGGTACTTTTCACCAATCTAGATATTGTTTTTCTCTTGGTTTAACCATTTGATGTTGTGGCATTCCTGAAGGTAGTCCTTTTTTTTTTTTGGAGCAATTTCTTTGTCTGGGTAAAAACTGACTGAATAGAAGATTGTCTTTGAGATCTCTATGACGAAATCTGGAATAATGTAGAAACATGTTTCGGTCTGTGTTTTTTGTGTATAGTGTACTATATATCTGACCTTCCTCATGTTTAATGGTTAAATCCAAAACATTGATCTTTTGGTGGCTGTGATTAATGGAGAATTGAAGTCAGGGCTCTGCATGTGGAGTCAGTAAAATTCCATGAGAGTTTCTGCATTACCCGTCCACACCATGATGATATTGTCATTATACCGTTTCTATTTTACCAAATGATGTTTGTATGGATTGTTTCATTAACCCTTTCCTCCTCGTATTTTGCCATAAACATTATGGCCATTTCCGGAACAGATGGGCATCCACTCGATTCCTTTCACCTGAATGTAAAACATGCTGGTTGTAGTAAAATAACGTTTTTTTCCCAGGCACATTCTAGCCATGTTATAGAAGAATGTTGTAGGGTCTTGCTGTTGCCTGGATCTTTGTTCCAGAAAACATTCCCATGATTCTAGTGTAACCTCCAGAAAATTTTTAATATATAGTATCGCACTATCTAATTTTACTCATTTTTCTTCTTGATCGTTGAATATCATTTGATCCATTTGATTTATTATGTCTATAGCATCTTTGACATAGCTGGGGATATTTATAATAAGTGGCTTAAGAAAACCATCCACAAATCTTGTCCATGGCTTTAACACTGTACAGAAATCACACCTGAATTTATAGGCTGTCCTGGTAAGATGTATGTTTGTTAATGGACCACCCTTGCCCGCTAGTTTGATTATGATTTCTTCAGATTTTGGAGGACCTGCATTGCTCTTTCGGGGAGGTTAGTTTTGATAAATTTTTTCCGCAATGTCACTTTATCCAGGTCTTATGAAATGTTTTTTTTCCCCTCAAAGGTTAAGAGTTCACTAGTTCGCAAAAAGGACATTCCCTTTTTTAGCAGACTTATTTCTTCATCCTTTAATTGTTGTTTTTCAGGCTGTTTGAAATAATCTTTCTTTAAGTATAGTTATACTATTTCCAAATAGACGTTGACTATATTATGTTGTTTTTTCTTCTGTTTTTGGTTTTCTATGATTGTTTTAAATTCCAAGACTTCTTTATCAATACATGCCAAAAGCACTATTGAGTCGAACATTGCTGCATTGCCTCTGATCGCTTCCTCTAGTTCCTTAATTGCTGTGTGTTTCACCAGTCGGTCGTTTTGTTTGAAAGGAACATCCAATCCCTAGCATTTAAAAATTTCTATAACAATCTCCAGATTTAATGAAATAAGGATTATTCAGGCAACCTAATTGGTGTATAGTTTTCATTATTTAAAGTAGCATTGAAGTGGTGATTGGATCAAATCATTCAAATTTGATTGATCCTCTCTGTAAGTCTTCCCGTGTCAAATGGTCTAAGTATAAATAAAAAGTGATGCATTCATTCTTTCTTTAATTTTGTTGTGAATTAAAAAAAAAACATTTCAAAACAAAGTTTGACTTTCTTGCCGTCATACGGCCCAAGGGCCACATATACATCTATAGATCATTACATTCATCGGCATAGCAGTGCATACTGGTGTTAGAAAACAAAAACAGTACAACACGCTGAAATAGAACTAGTCTGTGTTACCCTGAGCCCGTCCCTGCTGGTGCACGATAAACCCAAAACATTCTATACAGTACATCACATATCTCGACTATAGGACTGAACTTCCTCATCAATGGTGTTGACAATCAACACCTGGGTGTGCAGAGTGATGCCTCGGTACTCAGCCCACCGCTGCCAAATCTTTGTAAGTTTCTGGGGACATCACTATGCTCAAAAAACAGACTCCTCCAACTCCATACAAAAGTCCATCTCCCTCCTCTAAATGCTTACCCGGTGTGGCATATCAGATCTCTATTATCTAGCTATGTCTTGTTTAACAATTGTGGGGCCCAAACATAAAAGATGGCACTTATATCTATTACAGCCAACCTCGTCTATAATATGGAGCTGGGTCAGTCTGGGAGATCTAGGGAGTTCCCACCCCAGGACCTCAGCAAGACATGCATTAGCTCCTTTCCAAAATTTAGAGCCACGCAGGCCCATATCATATGTAGGAAAGTGGCTTCTTAATTACGGCAGTGCAGACACATAGGGGATTCTATCAGCCCAGCCCTCCAAAGCTTGTATCGTGTGTAATAGTCCCTATGTAGGAGTTTGAATTGGATCAATCTGAGGCATGATGAAATTGCCGCTCCCCGGGGGGCTCGAGGGCCTCTGCCCAATCATAATTGTCAAGGGGTCCCTGGTCCAACTGCCATGCCGACCTTAGAATCTCAAGAGTGGTGCTACTGTGTGTAATGAGAGATTGATATATTTTCTCAATTTTGTGTTCGCCCAACTCACCCATCAAGAGCGTGCCTTCGAATGGGTTAAAATCTGGGAGTGTTGTAATGTTGGTTATGTATGGCATTAGTGTGTGGCAAAATTGAAGATATTTGTAAAACTGGCTATGGGGCATGGAGTATTCTTCTCTAATTTCTTGAAATGATTTGAGAGTATGGCCATGCATGACATCTCCAGTAGAGGAAATCCCTATCTTATCCCAGCCAAGAAAGCCCTAGAGATCCGCAAAGTGAGGCAGCAGCCGATTGTTCCAAAGCGCCATCTCGTTTGTGACAAAAACGTCACCATCCCATCCTGTGGAGAGACTGTCACCACGTAAGTATCACAACTCTTGTGGCGGGGGCAGAACGTGGACATCCAGCCTGCTATATAAGTATGAATACAGAGTGGGGTCATCCAGTAACCAGTGCTCTACGGCATCGGCTGAATCATCTCTAGAACCGTGCCACCAGTCATTGAGCACCTTCAGGTGCGAGGCTGCACAATAGGACTGAATATCAGTAGCCGCAAAGCCACAGCAATATATGGATTGAAAACATGTGCGTAGTGCTACCCGGGGCTCTCCACTCCCCCATAGAAACTGTCCCAGCATTTCTTTAATTTGACAAAACCACGAAAGCAGGATCGAATAGGGTTGGTTCTGTAGATGATAAAGTAACCATGGGAGAGAGAACATCTTAAATATAGCAGACCTTCCATATAGAGACAGTGGCAATCCCGGCCAGGATCTAATTTTCATCTTCACCCTTTCAGTCGCGATGCTTAAGTTGCGATCCACAGACATCTTTTGGTTGTCTGACAGAAAGACCCCTAGGTACTGCAGACCTTCTGTGGCCTGCGACAGGTCTGCAGCCCATTGGCCGTTCCCGAGCATCCATCGCAATGGCTATATTGTCGATTTGTGAATGTTCATATAGAGGCCTGACGTTTCTCCTAAAATTTGCATAATCTGCAAGATTATGAGGCCTGATTTATGCGGATCTGTGAGAAAGAACATAGTCATCTGCATATAAAGCAATACCATCACAAATGTTCATTGTCTGTTGGAAGCCTTAGCCCCGGGTGCCCTATAGATCCAAACAGCCAGGGGTTTGATGGGCAATGTGAATAACAGGGGAGATAGAGGAGAACCCACTTGAGTGCCGCGTCTAATTGGGAGAGAAGTACAGCGGCCACCCGCATGGACACGGTCAGATATGTATAGAGTAGCCGAATAAATAATATGAAGTGTGTACTGAAATTCAACTGTTTCGTCCATGTCCGCTAGCAAAAGGGCAGCCGGCCGGCCTAAGGGATTAACTGCAGCTATGGCATTTTTGGGCTCACCTGACAGGTCGCACAACGAGGCATAAAACCCATCTGATCTGGGTGAACCAAATCTGACATATGTGGCCCTAGTCTGTTTGCCAGGATTTTCTACAGTAGTTTTCGCCTCTGTTTAGAAGGGATATCGGGCGATATTAGGCGTGAGGTTCGGGGGGGGGAGGTTGGCCTGGTTTCACAAAGACTACAATCTCTGTGAGACTTCAATCTGGGGCATACAAGCCATCTGGATCACCTCTTGGATGACATTTAGGTAATGTGGGCCTAGCTGGGACACATATGCCTTGTAAAATTCGCAAGGGTACCCGTTAGGGCCGGGTGCCTTGCCAGACCACAGCTCCAACAACGCTGGAGTCAATTTTTCCAAGGTAAGGGGTCCTCCAAGGACTTCAGCTCGACAAGCCCTTTGGGGTTATATCCTCAAAGAAACTCTCAATCAGCGGGGCACTGAGTGCCTCCTTCTGTGCATACAAGGCCTCATAGAAATTAGTGAAGCTACTCGGTATCGCTGCCGGATCTGTGAGCACCACTCCATTGGTGTCACAGACTGCGGGGAGTTGGGTCAGCGTCACGGCCTGATGATAGTCGATATTAAAGCTTCCCTGACTTGACTCCCACTGGTAGATTCAACCACATGCATTGCGCTTCCTCCATCAATTCCCCCTGATACTGCTGCTGGGCAAAACAGAGTTGTCTATGTGCCGCACGCCGAAATGGAGTTCGACTCGGGCCTATTAAAAGCTGTACAGCTATTGGGGAGTGGTCTGAAAACCCGTGGGGCAGTATTGTGGCTTTTGATACTCTATGTATGTAGCTGCGTGGAACAAAAATGTAATCAATCCTAAAAAAGGATACTTGGACTAGGGAGTAGTACATATATCCTGTGCCGTGTGGATGGAGGAACCTCCATGTATCCTTCCAGCCCACCAGATCTACCAGGGATTTCAGTTGAGACCCCAGTGTAGCCCCCACAACCCCGGACGTTCACCATCGATCTCTGGTTGAGCAAAGTACATCGTTCCAATCAACGCCCATGATCGCCTTTGGGTAAAAGTCCCCCGATCTCAATTAAGCAGTTAATAAAGGCTTTGACTAAGAGGAGGGGGGGCGTAGATACTGCCTATCACCACGTGTTCTCCAGAAATGGTCCCATGAACAGGACATACCTACCCTGTGTATCCACCCAGGATTGGACAAACATGAACAGAATTTTGCGCTGCATCATAAAAGCAGCGCACCTAGAACCTCTCGTGAATCAGCATGGTATGTGTATGTATACCAAAAGTGCATTTCTTGCAGTAGCAAGATGTCTGCCTTAATGCGATTTGCCTGACGGAGTATCGCACCTGGCTTAATTTTGTCAATCATGCCTTTAACCTTCCAGCTCACCACCTGTAGCTGGCCTGGTGAGGTTTCATCAGCCTGGGTCAATATATGTATCTGGGAGCCATGATTTATTTCTCACCAAGATATGGGTATGCCACCCTAGGACAACACAGACTGCGCAGCAAAATATAATAACTCGAACTCTCAAACAATCCCCGAACCCTCACCTCACCCTCCCCTCGCAACAGCTGAAGTATCTGTTGTAGCTGGTATCTCAAACTGCCCCCAACAGGAGGTCAACAGAGCAACCATAAATGGATCCCCAAACCACCCCCATCATCACGGAGTCAGCAGACAGAGTTGCGGTGTATCACCCTATTTTTGCAGCCCACAAGAAACACCAAGATACTAGATCATATAAGATGCAGGAAGAAACCTGAAGGCTTTGCACATAGCTTCCTAAAGCAGTCATTTGTGAGGGTTACAGACCCCAGCTTCCAGAGCCTCTGCCTGCTTCCCGTTGCAGGCCCTGGAGCACCAGGTCAATCTGGATCGGTGTCTGTGTTTGTCCTTCTGATTATTCTGTGACCGACGAGGTTCCCCTGATGAAGAATCTGAGTCCCGATGTGGTGGAGTATGTGGCTTCAAGTGTCTTATTTCATCTGTCCAAATAAAAACATCCTCTGGATTGTCGAACTGGGTGCGGGAGTTGTATACTACACGCAGTCGGGCCAGGAACAGGAGCATGTATGAGAATTTCAGATCTTGGAGACGAGCCTTGGCTGCCTAGAAGGACTGGCGTTGCTGTTGCAACATCCTAGTATAGTCGGGGAAAACCAGTATCCGATGGGATTCAAATAGGAGCTCGCCCTGTGACCGAGCTTGTTTCAGGATGATGTCACGGTCATGATCATTTAAAATTCTAGCAGCAATAGGTCGTGGTTTAGACCCCGGGGGCGGTCGCTGGAATAGGGCCCTATGTGCGCGTTCTACTATGAAGCATGAGGATAGGGTGTCCGCAGGGATCCACGAGGTAAGCCATTCAGTCAGGAATTTATACATGCCATTCCCTTTGCAGTTTTCAGGAAAGCCCACAAAGCAGAGATTGTTTCTGCAGGCACATCCCTCTGCATCTTACACCCATGTTGCTAGGCCCTTGGTTAATTTTTCAAGGGTGAACACCCTGGCTTGGAGCATAGTGACAGCCTCCTCCACACCGGAGACCCTGGACCATACCTCGGAGCCGCTCAACCGCCCTGCGAAGGTCCTGGCACAGTAATGTCACTTCCGAGCCCACCACTCCGATGTTAGGCTCCAGAATGTCTCTCAATTAGGTGATTGTGGCTAATAACGCAGAGTTATCTGGTGATCCACTTGCACTTCCTCCTGCATCTGCAGTGGGGGCCGCGACCCCAGTGAACCGGTCGATCTTGCTCTGCCGGGCTTCACTGCCATGGGCCTATCTTTGGTTATGGTCATAGGCAAGATCCACCAGGGCCCTATCCGTGGGCCTCCCCTTGGCTTAGTTTCCCTCTAGATGGGCCCGGAGGCCCGGCCCGCATTGGCTGGGGCTCCGTCTCCGGGCGGGTCCTGTGGCTTTAATGTAGCAAATGGAAGGTGAGCACAATAATAGGGGCATGAAACAGTGTCCTTATTACATAAGAGAGAGGGCCACAGGAATGTCAGGCAGGGCAGTTCGCCTCTCTACAGCACTTGGCAATGGTGCTCCTGCAGGAGTGGGCCAAGGAAGGGCCCCCTGCCACAAGCCGCACCAGGAGGAGCCTGGCTGCCTCTGTGGTCTGGAGAGAAGCACCCCACCCCTCTAGTGGGTGCTTCAACTCCTGCATCGCTGCTGTCTTGTTCAGCCTCACCGGCGGGAAGAAACTCATCTTGATCCCAGGGCCTCGATGCACGCTGCCTGGGATCAGCAAGTTATGCGGACACGCCCACCACCAGACGGTCTGCAAGCAGGCAGTCCAGGATCTCTGCCATTGTCTGCAGGTCCGGCGGGGGCAAGCCAGGGACCAGCTGCACGCTGCCTTACCTCTCATTCAGCAGTCCTCACTCGATGGGTCGAGGCGGGCCCGGGACTCAGGCTAGATCAGCTACCGCTCCAGCCACCGACTCTGCTTCAGGAGACATGCGACCCGCCTCCTACTCCGGCACAGATAAATTCCACACGCCGCGGGTGTCTCCCACCCGGTCTGTCACCTGGCAGTGACTAGACCCGCCGGCACCAGGCAGCCACATTCTGACCGTCGGTGTCACATGCCAGACTCCAGGAAGCGCCTCGAACGGCACAGCAGCCGCCTCGACTCACCGTACGTCACAGAGCAGGACAGTTGATCTTGTAATCCCCACTATGCTCTGAGAGTCTACCCAGAGCCTGGATCAGTTAGAGAAGCAAGTATCCAGTAGAATGTTGTAGGATTGTGTTGTGGGCTAGTGAAGCTTGACTAAAGCTCGTCTGCCATTTTGGACAGCTTAGCCATGCTCTGTGAATTTGATACATTTTTGCTTAAAAAATATACATCTGTACATACCCTTGTGATGATGCTAAGTTTGAGAGTAAAGCTTAAGGTTGTTGTAATTCTCCAGCAATTCTGAATAACTCTTTAGCCAAATTTGGGGAATTGGCTATTGCTTTTGAAAAATGTTTTTTGGGGCTTGTTAACATAGTTTGCTTTTGACTGTTTTATAAAAAGCAGTTTGGCTTCAAGCCTATAATCTTTAGATGGCGAATTAACATCTGGCTTGAGAAAGCTCATTCGAGGCCCATGGATTCTGTCCTTTTAGTTTCTATGCAGTCTTTTCTTTTAGGGGGGCAATTTTAGTGAGCAGATTACTTGGGCTCTAGTTAAAAATAAAGGCCATCTGTTCTTGGTCCTCACTTATGAGGAAAGTATGGGCTTGTGTTATCCACTAGTTGGGTTGCTAATCTGTGTGATGATTAATTAAAATCTTTGGATTGCAGAGGTTTAGGTAAGCCATTGTCTTTTTACTTAAGCAGACGTGTCGAAGGAAGACTTGATTCCAAATAGTGAGAGCAGTTTAGATGAAGAGAAAAATTAGGAGGGTTATTTACAGCATTTTCGTATTTTTCATCAACAGATACTTGGGCAACATGATTTGTGGATGTTATGGGTGAGTACAGAGAGGCTTTCCTATGATGTGGCATTAGTGCTGAAGCACAGCCTCTACCATTACATAGTTAAGAAGTTGGGAGAGATGAAAAGCCTAGACCAGCAGTTGTGGCACAGCAAGACTACACAAGATGGCTGAGAATCTGAAAAAGGAGAAAAGAGTGTGGTTCAAGCCTAAATCTGAGTCTAATTCTCTTAATTAAATAATAGAATTTAAAACAAACAACCTAAATAACTGGGAACCTTAACATATTTAGTAATATTATCCAACACTCCATCAAAATCATGCCCATTTCATATACACCGTACATAGTTAAGAAGTTAGGGGGAAAAGAAAAGCCTAGACCAGCAGTTGGGGCATGCCTAGACTACCCAAGATGGCTGAGAAACTGAAAAATGAGAAAAGACTGTGATTCAAGGCTAAATCTGAACCGAATTCTCTTTAATGCAATTGTTTGTTATTTAACAAAATGTGAGTTATTTTGCCATTGTCAGAAACATCCTGTGTTGACTTTGCATACACATACTCTGTATTCTGAAAGATGTAGACTTGAAATAAAGTCACAAGCTGAGAATTCAAAGAAAATAAATGTGCTCAGATTACACAAAGTAAACAGAAGTATTCATCTAATCACAAAGACACCGGAGCTATCTATTGGATGACAAGGTTCCTGCTGGTCCAGTTCAGAAAACAAAACTTTCCCTCATAGGAAGCAGATCCATATCTGCGGCTGCACACATCTTATTCATTAAGGCTGAGACTGCAATTTCTTATATTGCAGAGATCTAATGTTAATGTTAAAAGGATTTATAGAGCTCGTGGCTACCCAAAGGCTTCCCAGCGCTAAGCAAGTGGACTAATGGAACAGCGGCGAGAGAACAGGCGATTAATTGACATCTGTAAACAACCATGTTTTCAGTTTTTTTTCTGAATGTTCCCTCTGAGGTTGTAAATCTAATCTCCCGCTGGAGTGAGTTCCACAGCTTAGGCTCCAGGTGGGAAAAAGCTCCTTCTGGACTACCTGTAGCTTACTGATAACATATCTAGGCGAGCTTAGAAAGAGCCAGTTAACGTAGTCCAATTGTGAGGTGACCAAAGAATTTATGACCATTTTCCTTAGCTGTGTAGGGATGAGCTCGAGGATCTTGCGGAGCATTCTTAATAGCCCAAAGCAAGTGCCTGCCACCTTCCGTGCTTGGATCTCCATGTCAAGCTCCTGATCCATTATGAAATGAGATCTTAGTGTTATCCGAAGTTGCAGATTAGACAGTCTCTAACTTCAGATAATAGAGCAGTCCTCAGGGCATTATGATCCTACAGGCTTGGCTTTCAGATAACTGAACTAATCCTTGTACTGCAGAGAAAGTACAGGAGAAGGCTCCATCTAGATTACAAAGGTAAGCTTTGGACTACACATCTTACATCATCTGAACTGTAAACTGATCTCTTGGGCAACGTAGATCTTGCAGCATAAGTACTCTGGCAGAATGGCCGTCTCACGTCATACAGATCTGAGACTGAAAGCATTCAAACACACATCTGTTTAAAAAAGATGCCCAGAAGCATTAACAGAATCTGTAACAGTTGCACTATGAGACCTAACAGTCATTTCTCCTGTTGCACAGATCTTCCACGGACAGACGTACTCAGCAGCAAAGGTCTTCTAGACCCAGGCATCAAGCAGCAATTCTATGGATTACAAGCATCTTAATGGCCCACACCTTAGAGTTGTCCCCTATGTTACCAAGATTTCACAGGCAGCAGCTTCTGCTGGAATTGAACCCCCCTCAGATTAGAGATCTCACAGGCTCAGGTTTGAGACTACAGAGCTGCTCCTCAGCTCAGGTTAGAGAGCAATGTATGAGGCTGTGCAAGGTCTTACAGGGTCAGGATTTGACTGAAAACTCTCAAATTAAGAGTAGGCCTGGGCGTAGTTCGCGAAGTAGCACTTCGCGAAGCTACGCAAAGTGAAGTTCGCACTACGCGAGCTACGCGTAGCACTTCGCGAACTGCGTAGTACCTTGTTCGCACTGTGCCAGATGTCGTTTTCAATGATTGCACAGTGCGGACAAGCAACCGGCACTGTGCAATCATTGAAAATGGCATCTTGCACAGTGCGAGCTGTAGTTTTCTGCTGCTCGAGTAGATTTTTACTCGAGCTTCAGCTTTCTCAACGCGAACTGGTAGTTTCTCATCGCGAGCGGTCGCGAGCATACGCGACCACTCGCAATGAGAAACCTGACCTCCTCGCGTTGGTAATCTCGCCGGGAGGTTTATTTTCCATGCTCGCGATCGCCAACTTGCAGTTGCTGATCGCGAACAAGGAAAAAGTCTCGCAGGGATGTCATTTTGCTTGCTCGCGGTCGCCAACTTGACGTTGAGGACCGCGAGCAAGCAAAAAATGACCGCAGCACTACGCAACACTACGCTACGCGTGTTCGCACTGTGCTACGTGCAGTTCGCGTAGTGCGAAGTAGCGCGAACTTCGCAAACTACGCGAGCGTAGCGTAGTGCTTTGCCCAGGCTTAATTAAGAGACCCTGCTGGCTCAAACGTAAAAAATATTTGGAAGTTAGAGAGAGTGTCCTGGCTCAGCAACTGAGCCAGATCCCAGGTAAAACGCATCTTTCAGACTCCGGGTTTGGACAACAAATCTACCTCACAGATTAGAGTATTTCTAGGTTAAGAAGTTACACAAGGGAACTTTATTAATAAGGTTCCACTTACTTACAGAGTGAGGACTCGTGTAGCAAAGGTATCCCTTCTATTACAAGAACCTTACAGAGCCATCATGTAAACAACAGCTGATCCGTATTTAACACATTTCTCACTTAAAGTAGGAACCAGTGGCGGCTCGCCGAGGTAGTGCTGCGGGCGGTGGGGTGGGGGGTAGTAAACTCCGGCATTCGGCGGGAAGGAGTTCAGTAAATAAATAAAACAATTTACATTGCGAGCGCTGCAATGCCAACTCGGCGATGCAGTGTGCGCAATGTAAATTGTCTTCTTTATTTATTTACTTAACTCCGTCCCGCCGTATGCCAGAGTTTACTATGCCCCCACACTGCCCCTCCCCCCGCCCGCCCTACTGCCCCGCAGCACTCCCTCGGCGAGCCGCCACTGGTAGGAACACACGCTCACCATTTACATTTAACCAGGGAAACCTTAATGTGAAAATGTCGTTCGTGTCTCTTAACCTGTAATCTCTTAGCTAAACACATCTCTACCTTATTGTAAACATTGTGTTGTGCTGTGTTCTCAGTATCTTTATTGCTTTGAGAAATGTCATAGGTATTCGTGATACAGGTACACTCTTGTTCTTGAACGCACATTTTATTTTGAAATTATTAAAATAAGGTTTTTACAGTACAATGAACAGACATTTTATTTATTTATTTATTTATTTATTTTTTGGTATATGTTTATTGAGAAGTACATGTTAATAATCTTGCAGGCCCTGCTTCACTAACAGCTGCCCTCTCCAGCCGGGGCTGATGTGATTGGGTTCTCTTAAAAACTAGGCCTCCCTGGCTATTAGTACCACTAGCCTCTGCTCCGTTCCTTCTCTTTTAGTGCCTCTTCCCCTGGCTCGGTAGCAAAAACTGCTATAATTGAGGTGCTTTGAGCCCCTGACGCGCGAGGACCCTGGTGCCAATGCACCTGCTGCAGTATGGAGATACATCCCTGCTTGTTAAACCGTTCTGCACAATTTCTTTTCACCTGCTCTGTATTTTTTTATCTTGCTCTTTATCTTCATGTTGCAGTCACTCCCTCTCAAAGACTGAGTGTCTTTTTGTATATTCTATTCCAAGTGCAATCTTTCACTACCCAGTGACATGGGGAGGGATGAGGGTTCGGTGATTAGGAAAAGAGGCCGCTAGAGCCAGGGTGCTCAGAGGAGTTGCCAGTTACAGAATGGATCCCAGAGCTGATGTTCCTCTGGCTCCGAGGCTTCAGACTGAGCCTGGCTTACCTGCATGACCTATCTTTCGTGTGTGACTAAAGGTGTGTGAACCGCTGAAGGCTCGAGCCAGATGCCTTGCTCGAAATCAGCTCCGCATCCTCTTGGACATTTGAGCCAAAGATGAAGAGTCTTCATGTGGCTTCTGTGGTGGCTTCTTGGATGAGTGGAGAGTTGGACTGAGAAGTGCTGAGCAGCAGGATGCTGCTCCTGGTGGGGCTTTATCTGATTTACCTGTAACCTGATCTAAACCTAATAAACTTAAACCTTTTGTAACCTACATGACTACATCCTTGATTGTTACAACTTCTACTGCCCATGCTCTTACCTCAGTCTCAAGGCCGCCCCCCCTCCCCAGCCTGTCTTGCAGCAGAGAAGGTTTGGCTCAGTCCTCTGGTTGTTTTACAGATGAGCTGACAGCAAAGCTCATGTTAAGTGCTGAGAAAGTGCTTGGAGAGGGATGCAATACTGAGGATTTTTTCAGTCTTTTAAGAAGCAGAATGTTTGAAAAATCACTGTCATTACATACCTCTTCAAGCACTTCCACACAGCTGGACAGGGTCTTGATGGTTAGCCCACCTGACCCGCTGCCCTTTTGTTTTGATGGGAACTTGTACTGCTGCCTGGACTATAGTTGTCCTGTGACTGCATGACAAACTAACACTAAGGATTGATACCAGGTTGATTCCTCTGCCTTGTATGTCACCTTGCTGTGCTAAGCCACATTGTACCTTTTCTGTGGGTGCTTAGAGCTTGCAGTGTGTGTGCACATTGTATATGCTTCTTGATCTGCAGCCAGTCCTAAACCAGTCCTCCAGGAGCAAGTGTGTGCACATACATTGATGCTCATGTGCTCCCTGCTCTTTGTGTCTTCCTAGAGCGTGAGAGCATCTTTCATTTTACAAAAGACAAAATATTTGAGATTGTCAGTGCTTGTTTTGTTTTAACCCTTATTGCTAAGGTGTTTACCTGCCACCTTTCAGCTTTTTTATTTTTTATTTTGGAAAAATTCAAGGATATCCCAGGTAGAGCATTAAACAAGGTGGTCTATTGAAAAACTTTCAGCAATGTATGTCTTTAGTACACAAAGTGACTTTAAAAGTGACAATGTCTATAATTTATTGCCTTGATTTAAACGTTTGCTTGGAATATCAAAATGAAAGCTTTGGACCAGTGCCTAATTTGTAAAAGAAAGTGTGCCGGTGCCCAAAGCTCTGCCTAGAAGCCCACAGCCGGCGCTATTAAATAGCAGTGAACTGAATACCAAGGCTGGGTCTGCTAGAATCCACACCAGGCCTCTTTAATTAATGCCAGGCACTCCCTGTCCCTTTATCTCACTCTTGTATTTCCCTTTTGTCTCCATTTGTGATGTGTTTTCCATCCTTTTCTTACTTCAACTTTGAGTTTTCCCTCCTGCCCTCTGGAAATGTCTGAAGAGGAAAAATAATTGCTGGTCCCTAAAAGTGAGCGCTGGAGGCCCCACCAGTAACCACTGGCTCAATTCAAGCACTGCTTTGGACCTTTTCCAGTTAAAATGTGCCTTTTTATACTTTCAGCATGTGCATTAATCATTTGAGATATCCCACAAAAAAAGTGTACAATGGTGAATTCAGTATATACTTTTACCTGGAAAATTATCTTTTTCACCAGACACATTCCTATGTGGTAAGATTTCCCTTTGAAAGAGGTTAGATTTAGCTTTAATGTTCAGCTGATTGTGAGAGAGCTGTTAGGTGAAAATAGATACCTACACATGTTCCAACATTTCTGCATTTAGAGAAAAATATAATACTGTCATGAACCTGTTCAGAGGGCCACGTGGGTACCGGGGGCTACTGGGCCCAGCCATGGGTTTTGAGACCTTTTAGCCATGATGTCCTGGGGAACAATTACTGTTGATCCTTAGCAACTAAGCCAGGTTACCCCTTCAGCACTTGACTATCATTGATAGCCTGGGTCTACACGGAGCCGCAGAAATAAAGAATTGTCCAGTCAAAAACTTAATTTTATAAAAAAAAAATTATTTTATTTACTGCTACCAACACAAACAGAAATACAAGATTCACAAACAGCTTCTACAGTCCCCTGAGGTCGGAGCGCTAGTGTTTCTTAAGCCGCTTCCCTGAGTCCAACTCTCTCCTTGCTCTAGTGATAGTGGGCATTCCCCATTCACTTTAGACGACATTCAGGTGAAGCATCATTAGTAGTTCTCACCTCGGGAGTTCCACTCCTCTGTACTAAAGTCAAAAGTGTTCCAGAGCCACACACTATCTGGCAAGCACGTTTCCCCTGTGACCTAATGGCCCTAAATCAGTCTTACCTGCAGGATCGGAGCAATTGCCCTCTCTTCCTCCAGAACACAGCCTGTCATAGCAGGAGCGACTTCAAAGCTGATAACCATACAACACAGGCCATGGGAGTGACTAGGAGTTCACGCCTGGATTTCAGCCACAGTGATATGTGTATCAAAAGGCTAGCCCTTCTATTTATGATTCTCTTATCAGCCCTATCTTCTTCCTTAGATGTGCCTAGGCCCCTTCCTTGTGACCGCTCTCTGAATAAAAGAGACCCCTTAAAAGCGTAATGGGGAGCCTGGCTCGCCCTCTCACCAGTGTGCCCCACCCAGCTTACAGGAATGTAGCAATATACAAATTTGTCTATGGTTATTAGTTTACCTCCTCTCCTCATGTTTCACCATGCAGCCCTGGGTCTCCCAAACGGACCCAGAGCCAACCATGTATTATACCACTCGCAGGCACACATTCACCCAGCACATGCATATACCATACACACACTGCACTGTACTACATTATTCTTGTATAGTACCATTCACAGGCACACCTACCCAGAGCACATGTACATCACATGTGCACTGAGCAGCACTATACACCAAACCGATGTAGGCCGAGGGTGAGTTTAAGCACAGGGCAGCAGAATTTTAAATTAGTGAGCCTGTAGGTCTCATAACAGTGACACACCTAAAAAGGACCTGTTCACTCCTAAAGATCACTACACTTTATGCTGCCACTACCGCACTTATGCTGCTTAGCTCATAACTCCTGTTAAAGGCAGTAGCCTTTCACCACTATGAGGGTAGCGCTTTGGGCACCCCACCCGGTCTAACAAGATTGCAATCTGTGTGACAGGCCAATTTTTATTGTGCACAAGCATGAACTGTTTGCCTGTGACAACAAAAGTATACAGACATCAATACAGTTGGGGCACTCCGGGCAGGGATGCACGTCCTTTACCATGCGGAGGACTTTTCTGTTCCAACAAACACCATATTTGCTCCAAATGTGAAATAAGTGAGGGCAAAGTACATGTTTTCTTTGTGTGTAATCTGATTTCCCTCACTCGTAAAACAGTTGTATGAATGGTGTCAGACCTGACATCCTTGATGTGGTATTCCCCCAAACATTTTGCCGTCACCCTTTCTGTTTACTTAATTATTTTTGTTGACTTTAGGACTCTTTACCACTGCTAACAAGTGCTAAAGTGCTTGTGCTCTCTCCTTCAAACATGTTAAAAGTGGTCTACATCTAATTGGCACAGTGTATTTACTTATAAGTCCTAAGTAAATGGTACTCTATGTACCAAGGGCCTGTAAAATAATTATCATTAGTGAGTGTGCAGCACGCATTCTGCCAACCACTGAAGTGGTAGTCTAAAAAAAGTCCCTAGCCTGTCACTCCAGCCTGTATACAGTTTTAATCTACGATTTTAACTTTGCAAAATAAACCTTCTGCCATGCCTAAACCTTTGTTTGTTTTGAATAAATATAAGTCAACCCTAAGGTAGGCCCTAAAGGTTCATATGGTAGAGTTCATTGTATTTATTTATAAAGTAGGACATGGGTACATACTTTTTACATGTTTTGGCAATGAAAAACTCCTATTGTCATTTTTCACTTTTGTAAGGCCTATCTCTCCCACTGTCTAAGGTTGAGTTACCTTATTAAATTTAAAAAGTGAAGAATTTGGATTAGGAGCAGATAGAGGTATACTATTTGCACTCAAATAAATTGCAATTTAAAATCCTCTTTAATGCTAAAGTTGAGTTTTAAGTTAGAATTCTGAAAATGCCACTTGTAGAAAGTTTTCATTTTCTTGTTCCAACTAACTGTGCCTTCTGTCGATGTTCTGGGTCACATGACTTAAAATGCTCTGCTGTTGGAGAGTTGTGTATTGCCTCCATACAGTAACACTAAGGAAGCTTAGATGTGGCCAGGATGGGCCATCTTAGCAGGAGGACTGGGGAGGTTGGTGTCAGATCATGTGTGTTAGTGCCTCATCATATGTAGTAGTGTCTGATTGCTTGTGTATCTGACTGGCATTTGTGGGTGCATGATGGCCTTTTCTGGTGTGCAATGGTATGCATAAGCTCTGGATCATTTTGTAGGGTTGCTTGAAAACAAACAGAAAATAGCCAATCAATGCACTTTCATAAAAAAATGTCAGACCTATTGTCTTAGATAATGTTTGTTTTTTGTTTTTATACTTCGCACAGAGAGTACAGGGGGCAGGGGACCTATCCCTCATGCCCACGTGTATATCTGTGAGGAGGAAAGTCTTGGTGAACTTTTTCAGGATCTCTCATCAAATTTTGCACGGAGCGCCATCGGCTTGTGATACACCGCTGGTATTGAGGTTTGGATTAAGGTTTTTTGTAGAAGAGCTGCGCAAAAGCCTCAGATGCGTTAAGGATGGTGAACAAGAGAAAGTAACAATCCATCTCTGCTCTCAGAACCCAGCTTCCAATCCAAATATCTTTTGACTGCACCTTTACCTTTTACTCTTTATAGCGCTCTGCTGCCTTTTTTTTGTTTGTTTGATCTGTCTATTAAATGTTACATTGAATAGTACAGTTGACAAACATATATTTTGCCATATAGAACCAGTAGGCAGTCTACGAGATAGTGTTAACATAGCAGCGCAGTGACATACAAATACTACAAACATACAATCAAGACCTATACTAAAAGTGGAGCAGCAGTGTTGTATGACTTAAAGAGCAGTGCTGTTCTTAACAGTACTTTCTGAAATCATAAGAGCGATAAAAGGGCAACTGTGATGCCACAAATGTACTATGATCAGTGTTTATTCTCGGGTATACCTCTACTTGTATTCTGCTATAATACCTGTCTGCCTATGATTGTGATACTCCAAGATAATTTAGCTGCATAATATTAAATTACAATCCCATGCAGATTAGGTAGATGCAATTATGCAATGCCAGATGCTCAACTGCCTCCTTCAGGAAGGTGCATAATATGTCTCAGTGACGCCAAACCTTTCTGTGTAGCACCTTGCAAACGACTATGATAAAGACAAGCAAATGTACCCTAACTTTTGTAAACCACAGTTCACACATTAAAACGACTTAATATGTAAATGATCACATGTATCACAATGAAATTGTTTCATAAAAAGCGTTAAAGTGTGTTATATGTTCTGGGCAACTAATTTACATTTTCCGTTAAGTTTATTGACTAGGTGCGTTGTCTTTTTGTAGCAACCAACCAACTGACCAAATACTAGAATTATTACAAAAATGGGTTTCATGATGTTCTGTTTTTATGCACAATTTGTTCAAAGGTAAATGCACAATTTCAATTTCTGGCTTGCTAATCTAGTCAATCAAAAGGGGACTGGACCATTGAACCAGCACACATATATATGTGTGGTTTACTCCGCAAAAACCAAGTTATGGAGCCTTGAGGTGTTGTGGACAAAGGTTAAAACAGTGAGGTGAGACTACGTAGGAAGAAGGGTAGGATGAGAGAAGGCAGGGGTGGGGGTGTAATCGGCTAGCAGATGGGAGAAAGGTGAGGAGGGAGAGGGCTGGAATTATCATGGAGAAGTCGGTACTGGGAGAGTACACACGATTATATTGCTTGAAGACATCTGTGTTCAGCTCAGCTCTGCATGTGTTGGAAGAAAGTGAGGCTGCCTAATCTAGGTGATGATGTATCTGAACTAACAGTGTCCAACTCCTCTGCACTCTGTGAACCTTTACCTGCATCAAGTGAATTATGCCATTTTGTGAATTGTCCACTTTCATGCTCCTTATTATTTCCCAAAGCGATACCAAAGGGGATGATGGACGGAGCGCTTGAGCAAATCAAACATTCACCCCCAGTCGACTGATCTGGGTTTAATCCATCATCATTCCTTAGCTCACTCCACCACCCCAGTTCAGACATGGCCATATGCAAATCAGTCTGACCCTGTGCCTCATGGGAACAGTCCAGCTATTATTTCCCGTCAGAGTGAATGGAGCCCCCATGGTTCTGAACTGTTGACTTCACCTTGCTCAACTTTAGATGAATACAACATCTCCTAGCCCCCTGTGAGCATTGAATTGCTCCTTGTATAGGTTTACATATGACTGAATGGTACACATCTATAGTCTGCAAAGTATCTTTATATTCCATAGCCTTCTAACCCTACCCACTTATGACCTATTTGTGAGGATTGGCACCTCCTTTGCCCCCGATCTACCTTCAGTTTTATGATATCTATGTCAGCTCTCCAGCTTATATGTCACCTCCGTATTGCCTCTGTCCCTTTCAATCTCCACCATATCCACAGCCCCTCATGTTTTAGCTTTCACTTACTCCTTTGAGGATTTTAAGAACACCATGATTGGTGATCTAGATGGGAACTTACCACTTCACATCATTACTCCACATGCAACCCGCTGCGAGCCTTCAACCTATCTGCGTGCCATAATGCACTCTCGGTTTTGAAGACAGAAGAAGCTGTAGTGCCCTGTTGATCTTGAAGGTCAGCGTCTTTTGATCTCCTTTCATTCAGCCAAATCCTTCTGTTACTAGGACTTAATCTTTTCATTGTGATCTCATATAAATCATCTATCACAATAGTGCCACCATATATCACACAACTCTTGAGGTTGACGAGATTGCTTAGAACTTCTATTTTAAAATCAACACTACCAGAGCCACTGTGTCTACCTCCTCGTGCTTACATCCTCCTATTCCACAAATTAATCCTGTCACTTCAATTCCTTTACTAGAACTTTACTGAGTGAATTATTCTTCCACTCAGACCTGTCAATCCCTTTTGTACCCCCAACAACACATTTCGCCCCAAAATCATCACAAGCCTTCTGCTTGTATATTCTTACATCATCTTGGTATCTCTTTAGTCGGTCCTTATGCGCACCCTCTATCCTCTGTTCTCTGAGTCGCACTTTGTTGTACCACTCACCAAGAAAAGAAGCACAAGCTGTCTCGTCTTCCCATTTTATTGGCCTGCCTCCCAGCGAGCATTCTTCTCTAAAATCCTGGCGCATTTACAGGCACATGCATCAAAGAAAAAACCGGTCGCAAACGGGCAGATTCTCAGAATCTGCCCCTTTGCGACCGGTATTTTTGCATTTAGGATGCATCATCCCAAATGCAAAAATCGCAATTTAAGGAATCTCTCAATTGCGATTATTTAAATTGCAATTGCATTTAAGGAATCCCAAATTGAGATTCCTTAAATGCAATGCATTAAAGTAAAAAAAAATAGCGATTTCGCTAATAGGGGGAGCAAATTACCATGAAGTTGAACTTCATGGTAATTTGCAAAAACTTTGAAAAATGCACATTTGTGCATTTTTCAAAGTTTCATGTTGCGCACACACATGCCCTTAGGGCATGTGTGTGTGCAACATATGTGCACAGATCAATTTCAGGGGTGCAATTGGGTGTCATTTTGACACCTTGCACCCTTGAAATTGCATGAGCTATTTGCGAGTACCTACTGGTACTCGCAAATTGCTCATGCAATCTCCAATTCATTCCTATGGGCCAGGTGGCCCATAGGAATGAATGGGATGGCATTCCTTAATTGCGACTCGCAATTTGCGTGTCGCAATTAAGGAATGTGTAGGAATCGCTATTTTTATAGCGAGTCCTACATGCATAGGCTTTTGCAATTCCTTAATTGCGATTCCTTAATAATCGCAATTAAGGAATCGCAAAAGCCTACGTTGATGCATGTGCCAGTTAGTATTTAAGAGACCTTCCCTCTGTCGATCCACTCGCAAAACAGTAATTAGTTAGTTGGATGAATTTCAACAAAAAAAAACAGGCCAATGAAACCTAATTTTAGATAAAAGTTCAAATGACCTTATTCAGAAAAATATTTAGATGGAAAAGGCAGCTTTAAGAAAGTAATTTTTCTTTAAGAAAGTTTTTCGGTAGGTTGGTTTTGTCAATCTGGTGCAACCCATTTTTGATAAATATAAAAATATTGTCGTGGAAAACATTTATTCAGAACAACTTTGTGTAAACTCTTTTTGTCCAAAGTATATTTAACTTTCACAAACCACTGGGTCCTCTCGAGATAACTAAGGTGCTCTTTACTCCACTTAAACTGCTCTCTCAAATTTTAAGATATGCGCCATCCACTCCCCATAAACACCAATCTGTCATACATATTTTGTACAAATAGTCTACATAACGCTTTAGTATTCGTCAATTTATTTATTTTGGAGTGTCATGTATTGTAAGCAGACCTCGAAAATGCACCTAGCTGAATGAAGGCATGGAAATAACCAGTAAACCGAATAAGTTAAGAAGTATTTTGTACTTATTCCCAGTGTACAATAGCATTTCAAAGACAAGTATGGCTTTCAGATTGTACCTGCTGTGTTGTGATGTGTGATAATTCATGACCTGCTCATACCATACACTATTCTGCAGTGCGTGGTATAAGGTAAATAATGTTTATATGTAGTATTTGAGACTAATTGTTTCCAGTTATTTCAGTGCCTGCTGCTGCCACCGAGCTCCAGCTATCTAGATACCCTCAGTCACTCTCGTAGAGCTAGGCAATGCATCAGAATAAAGTGTGCTTCAACTATTTGAATCAGGTGCAATCTCCTGAAGAAAGCAACCTGCAAGTTGAAAAAAAATATATCCTTAAAAGTAGTGCTTCATTTGATCTGTGGTTGCAAGTGGGGCCCACTAGCACTCATATGTTGGGACTGTCACTTTCTTTTCCACATCAGACTTTGATCCAGTGCAAGAGAGAGGAAAAACACAAGAGGAGGAAAGGAGACGGGAAGAGAAAAATGGAAAATTAGTGTCAAAGGGTGAAACAGGGATGAAGAACCCACAAGAGTGAAATAAAGGGGCAGAGAGTTTATGGTGATGGAAGAAAGAGGCATGAGGTGGAATCAAGTTTACGACGTCTTGGTATTTGGGGCATTCTAACATGTTTCAGCAGGCAGGTTTCAGAGAACAACGTTGACACTGGAACATAGTCTATTATATATTACGCACTGCTTAAGAGCTACAGCAGCCATCTTCTTCCCCAGTCGCTGAAATCGTCTAGTCTGTCCAGATTTAGTATTTCCAAGTAATGTACTATACATAAAAAAACTGAGAGAAATGTATAACCATAAACTCTAAGAAAAAAATCAGTCATCACAGTTGTCATCCTCATAGCTGATGTGAAGTGATGCAGCTGCAGTTAATATTATCACTTGCAATTACTTGTGGACTTCTGTGTTAAACCTTTGACAGACATACTGTTTCTCTTACCATACCCCAGTATGTTGTTGTTAAGTCCAGTATAGCTCTTGTAATAAGCAAAACGATCAAAGGAGTGGCTTCGTGTGACAACCGCATTACAACTCCTAGGCAGAGGCAGTCAAGACGCCTTATAGGATATAGAGTAGTCCATGTCACCACTATAATAGTATTAGTTATGTCATTTTGTTTATTTCTACTCTGTTACTTCAGCCATCCTTCTTTAAAAAAGTGACCATTGTTTGAATGCAGAACTTCGAACTATTGTCATCTAGACACTCTTTAACTGTCTACATTAAAACAACCTTCATTTCAACCACACCACTTCAACTTGTACTTGAAGAGTAAAATGCCACATAAAACTATTCTTAAACTTATTCCTAAACCAAACTGTAACCCCAAAGTTAACCCTTAGTGCTAATCTAGTCATTAACGCCAAGTATAGGCGATAAAATGACATTTAACTAAATGAAAACCTTGTACATATGATTGAAATGCTTCACTGTAGTAACATTAGTGTCAGTAATTACTTTTAATTTAAACTAGCTATTTAAAAAGAACAAAATCGGAAGTTCTAAAACTCATTTAATGCTAACACACACCTTTCTCTAAAATAAAACGAGTCCATGTGATAAATGTAACCATAACTTCAACTATAACCCCAAATGTGGCTAATTTATAAAGGAGGGTTATTTCTAATCCCAAATGCAACTAACGCTGATTGTAAATGTTACCTAGGTAAGCAAATAAAATCAAATTCGGCTAAAAGCTGTGACTTCTTTTCAGCCATATATCTTGCAATTGAAGTTGACATGCACTGCAGAAGTGATGGCATGCAAAATAATTTTAGTAGAGATAATTGTTGGTAGAAATAAAGGGATGGAGTACTGGAAAGTAGAAGTAATGGACCTGAGGTTAAGTTAAGCTACGTAAACAACAAAAAGCCCTTGTCCCTTGTTTCTCGGTTCTTTGTTCCATGCCCCTCCCCCCCTGGACACTGTATGTACACAATATCGTAAACCACTGTGCACTGTCGGTTTAACCTCTTCTGTGCCCATGACGAGATAGTCTCGTCATGGAGCACGGTCGCGCTGTGCCCATGACGAGACTATCTCGTCATGAACCCCACCCACTAATAAAACGCCCGGCACAGGAGGGGGAAAGGGCGTGGCACTGAAGGGGCTAAACCAACCTTTTCCTTATAAATTCTAAGGCGAAAGATAGAATAACAACAGTCTAGGTCACAGAAAAGAATAAAGATAGACAGTTGTTTGTTGGCCAACTCATGTTTTCATCGCTTAATATGTTAAACTATGTTTACCGTTCGATCTACATTTTCAGGCAGATGCATAAATGGGAGACAGAAAAAGCTGGAACACCAGTCCCAGGCTCCTTAGCTACTTTAAACAGTCTGTGCCTCTGTTATGGAAGTGCAATTCCCTGATTGAGTACTACATGTAAATAGGTACTCGGCCTGTTTAAGACCTTGTTTTAATAGCATTTTGACTTTCTGCAGTGTGTGCTGCTTTTGAGCTGTAACGCAAGTATAATTGTTACAAATTGAGGTTGAGCGGGCACAGGCGTGTCCAAATGTGGGCTTGCAGACCTACTGAAATAAAGCATTCCCAGGCATGTATTATATGCAGCCACGGCCCATGCCGGTAGGAGCGGTTAGGGCGGTAGGGGCAGGTTGGGGGAGGGGGGATTCGACAAACGACCACAAAGGAAAATTAAATAAATAATACATTTTCCCTTGTCGTCGTCTGTCGAAATCCCCCCCAACCCTGCCCCATCGCTCTTACATGCACAGGCTGCGGCTGATTATATCTCATAGTTTGAGCAGATAACCAGATTCTTTAATCACGTTAAACTGATCTGTAAGAGTTATATAATGTTAGTGTAAATCCGTTTTCATAAAAGCAAGCAGACATAATAAAAACAAAACAATTTTGTTGAAATTGTAAGTATTGTTTTCTGGCACATAACCACTGTTTGTATTTCCGCCAATTGCAAAGATATTGTGATTCACCTCGCTGTCAGTATTTTGTGCTGTGCATAGTTACCTCAAATGCATTTGCCATTGACATATGCGGTTAAGGAATGGACAGGTGTAATTGAAAAGTGTAGCCTTATCTTGCAAGTTGTGTGTTTGTTGTATGTCCTGTGGTGCCATTGATAAGAGGATGTGCAATGCATAGGAAGTGCACACGTCTTTTCTTCTATAGTATGTGTGGAAAGCAATAGATTGTCAAGATGGCTGCAATAGGCCACAGGAACCTCTTAGCAGGAGTTAAAAGAACTCCATGATTCTACAATATGATTTGTAATTTTTGCTAGGTCAATGTGCACTTTGAAGAGTACAGAATAGGGGAGGGCATTTTTTCCACTTCACATGCTGCCTCCAGTTGGCACATGTACACATACATAGGAAAAATGCATAAAGTTAAAGCACATAATTGCAGGGTCTGGAATCAAACCGCTGGCGCTGAGATTTGTGAACTGTTCTGTGCATCAATCAGAAGACAGGGTACACAAGCCATCTAAAAATCCAAACATAAATGTTGCCCAAAAGCATGCTTGAAATACGTGCAGTGGCATGCTCAAAAGATAAGGTAAAAAGATATCTAAAAATCCAAATACAAAAAGCTGCCAAAAACAGCACACTTGAAATGCGTGCGTTGGGAGAATAGCTAAAGGACAAATAGTGTACAATGTGAGGAATAAATACTGGCACAGGAACATTCACAAAAGAAATGTATAGGCTGCTAATAAAACAAGCAGGAAGTGGGATAAGGGAGGGGGGTAGGCGGAGAGAGGCACGCAGGCTGACAAATGGTGTGCAGTTTCGCGGCCGCTTTGATGTTCTCAGTGGCTGCGCGGCTCACTGAGAACATCAAAGCGGCTGCGAAAGTGATCATGCAGGCTGACAAATGGTGCGCGCGCCCGGCGCACATGCACTGTAGTTGGAGGCCTGAAAAGCCACTAGTCTGCACTTCCAAATCCCGCTTACTAAAACTCTCGCCAGAGCAGCGCTAAAGCGCTGGCTCAGACGGGACCAAAAAACCCTACATTGTACATCATGCACGTGCGCATCCCGCCCGAGCATCAGTTCACTAGAATAGGATAAATTGTTGGTAAAAAAAAAATTATATGACCGCAGCTTAAAGTTCAACCGTTGTGTGCATCTAGAAAAATAAATATTTATAACTTTGTCTCTCAATGTTATTTCTTCTTTAGTAACCCCTTTGTTAACTGATTGAGTCAATTAATTCGAAGGCGAACTTTGCAAGCAGCGACCAATATGGTAAAAATATATAGATTATTGAAAAGATTCCAATGACGTTTTTAGTTAGGATTGTGACATCTGTTAACAAGAAGTCAGTAGTGTTTTGTCTACCTTTTTTTTCTTCAAAGGATTTTGGTAATTGTGATAACTTTATAATAAATAAAACTCGTGTTGTCTTCTAAACATACTAAATGTGCAACTGTTTATCTTCCTGAGAGCCCTATTAAAACCCTTAATTCATTTCTGCATGCCACCACCCTTGCTCATAAATGGGGACTACTCTACCCACACAACACAGAGCACTTTCTGGCATGCAATTGATTTGCTGTAATTCTTTAAAAGAGCTCGCAAGTTTTCGTTTTGTGTTTTTGCTCTGGTATTTTGTTTTTTAGTATTTTGTCTCTATGCTGGAGTATTGTCATCCAGTCAGGGATAACTTTAAAACTACACTGACACATCTGTTTCTGTGCTTTATTTGCACAATTAAGATTTCTAGAGCCAAACATCAATTGGATATAAACTAATTAGCTTTTCCAAAAATAAAAACCTAATAGTTCAGCCAGAAATTCCTTCTGTTTTTCTCCTCGCCCTGTCCCCTCGATTTCTGTTTAAAAATAGGATTATCCCCTATGAGGGCTGTTTGGTTTTGAACCATTAATAAATATCAAACACCTGAAATAATAATTATCGTTGGGCGGTTGGATAACATTATTTTTCTGCTCAGGTCTCTGCCAAAGCACTTCTGTGCATTTTTATTTCCCTACCTCTCTTTGGGCCTTCAAAGAAAAACTGATGTTATTCTGTAAAGGTCTGAGCGAGGGGTGGTGTTTCCAGATCTTCATGGCACATTTAGCGCATGCAGTGCAGTCCAAAATCATGCTTCCTGTCTGTGATCTGTAAATTGCCAGCAAGAAATGCATGTTGTGCTGTATCAACATTATGAAAGTCAGCCTGTATTTTTTAGGCAATTTATTTAACGAAATTAGTGGTGGTTGTGACTAGGATGGTCTAAAACTTCATGGTTTCTTGAGAAAGAATGACTTTAACATGTGCTCGTTTCTCGCACACATCTGAATGGAAGCCACATTTGGTAAATATCGGTGTGAATTGATCAAGCTGTGTTCAGGGCATTTTGACAATATTTGATATGGATTTATAACACGTTTGTAAGACATGGAGAACACATTTAAGAATATGTTGTGCAATGCTTAGCTTGGAGGCCCCAGAGTTGGAAATCCACTTTCTTCATTAGGAACCGGTCTTAGTGAAATGTCTTAATAAAAGAAAGATGTGTCTTTAAGGGACATTCCATTGGCAATGGGATGGAACGCCGTCTCAACAGTGTCCTCCATTTTGAACATGGTTTCAGGCAGTAATTCATTTGTAAATGAGTAAGTGTTGGGCCAAACATTTTTCTCAATAGCCTCCAGCTGGGGCTACTGACTGTCAGTGTACCGAATGCCAAGGCTGTGTAATCTTGATTCCACCTCATGCCTCTTTCATCCACCACTAGACACTCCCCGCCTTTCGTCATTCTTCCAAGTCCTGCTTTCACCTTTAACGTTTTTTCCTTCTTGCTCTTTTTCCATCTTTCCCCTTTGTGTTCATTTTCTTGCTCTGGATCAAAGTCTAATGAGGAAAAGTAAATGCTAGTACCCAAAAATGAATGCCAGTGAGCCCCTACCTGCAAAAACATAATCTAATTAAGCACTGCTTTCAGCTTAACGTGCAGTGGAATGGGTAGGATTCTACCAATATTCTGGTCCTGTTTTGGTAGCTCCGGGATTCACCTAGAAGCTGACACCCTGAGAGAGGGTACTCAATATTTCTGTAGCTGGTGGGGTGAGGTGACCATTCTCCGACACACAATATGTTTGTGAAGAGCCAATTTTTTTTATGAGCCTATCCACAGGCACATACAAATTTGACATTGTCTGCACCATACAGGAAGCCGCCCAGTGCAACTGAGCTTGTGCCAAAGAGCTCTGTGTTGGATGAATATTTCTCAGGGTCAATTCTATAAGTTATCTAAAATGAGTCTGAAATGAGGGTGTTCTCCGCACCAAAAGAAGTGCATGTATGGTACAGTTTCAAAGTAGTGAGTAGGGATAAAATGTATGTGTGGTATGCTTCAGTAGGGAAAAGACCCTTGGAGGTGGGGGAGTCACTGAACGCTTGAGCTTGAAGCCTGGCTCTGTCTGAGCTCGAGGTTCTGTAGGAAGCTCGCGCCATAAGGAGCTGAGCTTTTATGTGGCTTCTGTCTGCCACCCTCCCTCCAACCAGGATGTGGCATTTCCGCCAGTGCTGCCAACTTTGGTGCTGGCAAACCAGGTTTGAGCCTCCCGTCGGCTCAACATCCTGTGATTCTGGACAATTCACTTAATCTCCCATGCCTATAAACAATGCATGTGACCTTATGTAATGTAACTGCTGCTCGTGTAAAGCACTCCACTGCCATTGTGTTTAATGCATGCTATTAAAAACTACAGAAAAATACGCAAAGAGGTATAAGGAAAGACAAATTGATAGCCATTTCCTGGCTGATTTGTACAAAGTGAAACCTGGATAAATCGGTACTTACATTGTGTGGTCTTAGGCAAATATTTTATTTCACCAAAACATTTTTCTTTATTATCGTCTATGAAAGCACTTTCATATGAGTTCATAATATCAGTTGTACAAACATCTAGTTTGCTTGATTTAATAGAATATAATGTTGCTCTATAATAATCTGGGCCACGTACAGTGTTTTCATGGCGATTGCCTATGCCTCTCAGTGCACTAATGGTTTATGTTTAAAAACTATAATTTTCAACAAATACTTCTCAGTGCAGATCTATAATGTGACCTATTAATGTCAGTGCTTCACATGTTAAAGAAACACACTTTTTTTTAACTTTGAAGTGACTTTATCATACTTTCCTTTTAATGTTGTTGTGTGATGTACATAGCAAACTTGTTCATGGCTCAGCTCGTGCACGGGCTCCAAGAAACCAGACCCTTGGCTCAGCTCTCCCTGTAAATTTGCTGGTGCGCCCACCTCTGCGGCCACTGCTTCGCCACTACAGATCCTGGTACTGCCCAATATAGCTATTCTTTACATCACAAGGGCTAAGTCAGAGCTTGAAAACTCAACTGAAGAATTAACATATGGAGTTAAGATAGAAATCTGTTCCTATGTCAGAGGCGCAACTAGGGCCAAATTTCGGGGGGGGGGGCCTGAATCTTTAAGCAATAGGCAGAGTGGAGCTGCAGGGGCTCTTAGAAGGGGTGAAACAATAGCAAGGCCTCATTAACATGCAAATGGTCTTTTGAAGACCTGTGAAGTGCTCGGGGGCGGCTGTGTGTGTGCCTGGGAGGCTGAAGCCCTTTGAGTCCAATGGGTGTTGCGGGCCTGTCCTATGTCATCCCATAAATAGACAGAACCGAGTCACTGCTGCTTTCAGTGCTATAAAAATGACACATACTGTCAATTACACTTCTTGATTTTTCTTTTTTGGGGGTGGAAAATCCCATGAGTTTCCAATTTTAAAGATGATTTTCTATTTTAGCCAGTAGATGTCTCAATCGAAATCAAAATCGCGTGGTGGCTCTGTTTTCCTTAAATAAGCATGATTTAAAAATCGGTAAAATTCCGAAAATGTGACAGAACGAACAAAGAACATTTCATCCTGTGCATACTTGAAAACCTCTGCCAAGCAAACCGGGTACTTGAGTATCGGGTTTCCGTTTGTCCTGGAAGGACTGTGTGGGTTCTGTAGCCACATAGAATATCCTGCCTAAAGTTCATAAGGAGTTGTTTGACAAAATGGGGTTTGGATCTGGATGCATTTTGGCTACATTTTTTTTTGTCTTGGCAGATCTTTAGCGCCATTTATTTAACTGCCACATGCAATATTCAACTGTTTTGTTAACCCAGAGTTCGTTGGCTAGCAGACGCCATTCTTTGTGGAAAACTCCATGCATTCCATCTGCGTTGGAGGGGTAAAAGTTCACTCTACTGAAATCCACGTCCACTTCAGTTTTCATGAAAACACATTAACTAGTGCAGTATTGGTTATTTAAAAAATCATGTATTCACATTCCTCTTTTGCATATTCCTTTAAAATATCCTAAACGAATGACTGGATTTTGTGCTGTGCTCAGCAAGATCTGCAAAGAGATGTGAAGTTTCGTAATCTTGAAAAACACTCACCGGTGAAGCCAATGCATCTGGCTTTTTCGTTTCTGAAAGTGCCTCTTAATTGACTGGCAATTTTGTGTTTGTGGATGGTTGAAATTGATGAGTGAATGGTTGTATGAATTGACAGATGAGTGTTTTCAGGGATGCTAGAAGAGTGAGTGACTGAGTGTGGATGGATAGATTAATGAAAGGATGATGGAGTGCATGATAAATTAAGGCTGGAGGAGCGAACGGCCTCCTCCAATAAAGTGTGTTGTGGCCACTTCCAGCATTCCAGTCAAAGCCATCCATTCATTCAATCACTTAACTTACTCATTCTGATAGAGACATCTAGCCACAGATTCCTTACCTTCCAATATCCCAGGCATCAGGCTGGATCGGAAGACTTTTGCTAAAGCAATACCCTTGCGTGCCGGTAGGTGGTGTCAGTTGGCTCTGCGTGACGTCAGCAGTGCCTTCCACGATGGAAGTGACATCCGCATCACCTATATAGGCGCCACCTTGGTCCGCTGATGTCAGTTCTTTTCTGGGAAGAGAGCTGCCCTCTGTCACTTTTTGGCAGGCTTTTTACGCCATGTTGTCGCAAATTTCTGGCCTGTAGCTTTTTCCTCGCTATTGAAGACTTCTGGATTCAAACCACGCAACGCCTGCCATCCCGCCATGTCGGTGAGGGATCCACACTTAGTATGTCTATGTTGACTGGAGAATGACTACGACTCGAAGTTGTGTGCCAACTGGCAGTGCATGACTCCGAAGGCTTTGAGGGAGTAGTCCCTAAAGGTGCTTGCGGCCCGGCGTTCAACTCTATGCCGTTCGTCCTGGAAGACTCGTTCCCGGTTGAGGCGCACGTCCCAGCACCGCTCCGGGAGTCCTAAGTCCTTGTCCAGCCACTTGAAATCATTGAGTCAGTCAGGTAAGAGGCATGAGAGGCACAAGCAGTCGAAGCATGATTCAACGAATCCTTATCTGTCAGCCGACATGACGGGGAAGCCTTGACCCACTACGGCCTCGTTCTGCGGAACCTGCGTCTGGGTTGGCTCCATGCTTCCCAGCTTTTCCAGGGACCCCCGCCCAGCTGAAAAACTTCTATGATGGTATGTGTCTCATATTTGGGTAACTGACCCGCCTGGCACACCTTCAGGCCCCTGAGGCTCAGGAGCGGCTCCATCAGGTTCCGCACTGGCAGCTCCAGCCTGCCGCCGATGCCCCCACCAATGGATACAGTGGCGATCCGGACCAGCGTCGGTCGTTCCCCTGTGACCTTCCCTGGTGCCGGCCCCCATGCCATGTCTTCCGGCACCAGCCCAATTCTCATCTCCGACCACCCGGAGTCGGACCAGTGCCAGTCGACGCTGATTCCAGCACAGGCGGCAACCTTTGGTCCGAGTCAGATTCTTCAGCCTTCTTCTGAGGGGCTAGGAGTGGAGGATGATTGAGAGTCGCTTGACCCTTTACAAAACTAGCCTGAGTACGAAATGGACTGGGATGAGGAACTGGGTGAGACTGGTGGCCTGGTTACCTCCCTAGATTCTGGTCTGCTTTCTCGCCCTACCGTGGCTATGGAGGAGGGAGCTTCATATGCTATGATGATGAGAAAGGCAGCCGAGGTCCTAGACCTTCAGCTCCTGAAGGACTGGGTTATTCTAAGACCCAGCGGTGCCAGGGGACAACACCTGAAACCTTCGTGGGTTACCTGTTCTGGCGTACAAAACACAGAGACACGGGACACTTCCAGCGACGTCAGAGATCAGCGTTTATTTACTGCAGGGATACAGAAATCACAAGAAGTACACAACGTGTAGGTTCTCGGAGACTGCTTCAAATTGCAAAAGTGGGTCGCTCCTTTTATACACGTTTTTGCCATTGCACAGCATGGCAAACAAAGGTTACAACTCAGTTCCCACAATAAACTTCAAAAGAGTCGTGTTCATGTGTCAGGAGGCCGGAACATAATTACAGCAGCATTGCCGGTTCCCAACTGTAAAAACATATCTTCCCCACAATAAAACACATTCCATTCTGACTGTAAACACATTAAGAGAGGGGACAAAAACAGATGCAAAGAAAGAACAAGGATGCGCAACAGATTAGAAAAGAGTGTTGGGAGTAATAACGGAAACTTGATAACAGGATCAAAGACCTCGTGTCCAATGCATGCATGACTGAAACAATAGACTATCACGGCAAGATGAGCCTCGAGCGGGGCCATCTGCCTTCGCCGTGTCATTTCCCCTATCGTAAAAGTCACCCTCAAAGAAACATGTGTCCCTCGTGTAAGCTTGAGAGTACCAGGGTCACAGAGCGGACAAAGTCCGTTCGCTGGCTACTTGAGGGCAAGAAACAAAATGGATGCCGTATCTAAAATGGAACCAGAGGGTTCGGATGGACAAACCCAAAAATGAGACGAACCATACGTGGTTGCGTAGCGAAACTGCGTACACCCACTATACTCGTCATTTGCGGTTCGTAGACACCAAACTCATCCATATTCGACACCACTCAAAAAGTGTAGTTCCGTCTCACACGGAACCTCAGACGCTCCTTTTGCCCTCATGTAGGCAAGCACTAGTCAAGCACTAGTCAAGATCGGAATCGATTTCAATATTCATCAGATCGTTCAGCTGCTGCTGGAACATCATTCTACTCATCAACGTCTCCTTGGTAACAGATGGCCGTCTTATACACGTTGTAGCACAAAGGCCACATAAGGCAGGACCACACTGTACACAAAGACAACACATGAATAGAAATGTTGCAACAACCCCTACGATCATCAGAATCTTCCAACCCCAAGTTGACATCAAACCCCAAAACCATCCTAGAAGTGTCCAATTACCTTCGTCCACGTGTATGGACTCGGAAATCTTGTGCAACTTTGAGATGACTTGGTAGACAGTTGGAGCATTGTCAGGAATGAAAATGCAACAACTCGAATGGATAACTTTACACACACCACCTCTATCTGCAAGAACAACATCTAGAACCATCCGGTTCTGCAATGTCATGAGTCTATCCGCCTGTAGTTCAGCTGTTAAATTACCAAGGGCACTCGCAGTAATATTAGCAGTCGACTCAACTACACGGGTCAACTGTCTTAGGTTCCTACTATTAACCATAGGTCCCCAAAACGGCAAGAAACCCTTAAAGAAATCTCCTGCTTCTTGACCGGCAGTATCCTCTTTGCTAATAATGCCTCTCACAACTCTAGTCTTGTGATAGTCTGAGGCAACTGTGAAAGTCGGTGGTAAAAGATTCGCAATATAACAGGTACCCGAAAAATCACGGGGTAACCATGTATATGCGCGTTCATAACATACGAAATAAGTGCCCTTAGCAGTCAGAAAAACAGGGGAAGAGAGCATCGGTAGGACATACGTGTCAGTACAAGCACTGTTCCCAAGTTGTGCTCTCGGATTTCGACCCAAACCTTTCAAGCAAAAATTACCGAGGTGTGGTACAATCCATATTGGGGACGAGCTCTTAAGCTGTCTATCACCCACTGACGTACTATACTCAGCCTCACTCAGATCCTTATAGGCTTGCACCTCTTCATCTGGGATAAGCGATGCATCAAAAACATCTCTATCTAAATCCGCTATCGCTATCGCCAAAGGCTTGTGGTACGGACCAGGACCAAAATTGACAGAGCGTGGCTCTCGACTGGGGTAGGAATCCAGTGCACTACGAAACATAGTTTGGAATGCTCGAGCTGAACCCTGGGAGCTGTAAGGAAGGACCAAATACGGAATACCCCTATCCATGGTATGTGGCATTAACCCACACACCCAACAGTTGGTAGTATTCATCACCAACTGATGCTGATGTAGGAGTTGAACGAAGGAGTTGTTCATAAATTCCGCACGTCTAACCTGTTCGTGTTGAGGCAAGGGATGAAAAGAATGTGGGGAAACAGTGGTGATGGAGCTTAGTTTAGCAGAAAGAGTAGGTGAAACAGGAGGTAATAACTGTATTCCAAAATACACTCCGCCCACCAATAGCATAGACACAGTCAGAAACAGTAGGAATACCTGAAACAGAAAACATTTTGTTCGTATAACCTTATGCAATTCTGATCTCTGCGCCGACATCCTTTCTACTTCCAACAGCTTAGAGAATGCCATCCTCTACAAACCGTCTGTGACGTACTTGTCGCACTTCGTTCTGAGTAGCGATTATCAAGTCCCAGGAGTTCCCAGGAGTCGACAAAAGTAACCGACCTAGTGTCAGAAACCTGCTAAACAGAAAGGAGTACCCGCACGGCCCTACGGTAACCCGGATGGTAGGTTTCCTCAAAACGTTCAGTTTTAATACAAATCTCTTAGCAGTGAAAAGCACATAAAAACTCAAAAAGAAAGGATGTAATTGTCCATAATGTTCATAGCACCAGAAAAGGGGAAAACAAATATAAGACTAATTTTTATTAGTCCTTGAGCGAAGAAAGTATCGACTTCTTCCAGGTCGAGTCTGCTCTACAAACAATTGTTCAGCTGGCACAACAGTGTTCGATGAAGTGAACGACGATTCAGACCTTGGGTTCTCTGCTACTGATGACTCCACAAGTGGGTTTGGCAGCGACAAATCGTCTCCTACAGGTTGAGCATCACTAAACGGCACAAAGTTTAAAGGGGGCTCAGTTTCCGTTGCCGCAATCCCAGTTCTCACCCAACCGTCTGTTGGTGAGGGGATCGGTACCTTTTTCGTGTGGCCGGCGTGAACCCAGTTCTTCCTGCCTTCCAATCGAACCGCAGTCCTCGTTGTTAACAAGACTTGAAAGGGTCCTACGAATCTTGGCTCCAAGTTACGTTTTCGACCAAAATTTCGGGTAACGACCCAATCGCCTGGCCGGAGCTGATGTCCAGGACCCTCTGTCTGCGCCGGTAGAGCTTCAAAGACCTGTTGGTGGATTAACCGTAGTTTAGTGGTCAAATCATGAAGGTAATCAATTAGCATTGGATACTCAAGACTATCAAAGGCCTTAGGTCTCGGGACTCCCCAAATGTTCGCAGGGCGGCCGAACACAATCCCATATGGGCTAAGCCCTACTCGAGAGTGTACAGTCGCCCTGGTTGATAGGAGAGCCAGAGGCAAGGCATCAGGCCATGATAGACCAGTCGTAGCTTGTATCTTTGCAAGTTACAGTTTCAGGGTACCATTGTACCCTTCAACTAAACCCGCTGCCTGAGGATGATTAGCGCTATGGAATTTCTGACGAATTCCAAGGCCCTTACACACACTCTGCATCACACTTCCCACAAACTCACTTCCATTATCCGACCACACAATCCGTGGCATTCCATACCGGGGAAAGTATTCCTTCAGTAGGATTTTCGCTGTGGACAGGGCAGTGTTATCCTTAAGAGGGTAAGCCTCAATCCATCTAGAGAACGCACAAACCACAACCAAAACATACTTCAGGTTATTGCATCTCTCCATATGGATAAAGTCCAGTTGGATAACCTCGAAGGGACAAACAGGGGGAGCAAAATGACCAGGTGGAGTGGGGGTGCCCTTGCCAGGATTGTGCATCAAACACACCATGCAATTCTTAACCACTCTCTCAGCACACTTAGTAATACCCTCATTCTTCCATACAGGGGACAAGAACTTGCATATCCCTTTTGCACTAATATGTGACAACCCATGAGCCATCGTCACGACAGCTAATACGTACGCATCTGGTAACATCCACCTCTGACGTTCCGTCAAGTCGACCCAACATCCATGCATATCCAACTTTCCCGTACTTTCTTTCCAGTTGGTCTTTTCAGCTTCAGTGGCCTCGTTCTGAATTGCTTTCACACTCTCAACAGTGTCTTCACACATACCAGTTTCCGTCGGCCATCTCACTGAATTTGTCACATACATTCGGGTTGTAAGATTCTTAGCCGTTTCCTTAGCAATCTCATCCGCAAATGCATTACCACGACCCACATCATCCGTCACTTTCCGATGTGCACTACATTTAACAATCGCCACCTGTTTAGGCAATGTAAGTGCATCCAAAAGATCATTCACGAGCTGCCCGTGTTGGATCTTCGTACCATGCGATGTCATAAATCCTCTCTCTCTCCACAGTCTTTCAAAACTGTGCGCAACGCCAAATGCGTACTGACTGTCGGTAAACACATTCACTCGCTTTCCCTTAGACAAAACACATGCCCTTGTCAATGCAATCAACTCTGCCGCTTGTGCTGAATTCTGATTCAATCTCGCAGTTTCCACAACTGTGCTCAACGTCACTACAGCATACGCAGTCATCACATCACCATTCGGCAACTTGAAACAAGAACCATCAACATACAACGTACCATCGGGATCTGTCAATGGAGTGTTTTTCAGGTCCACACGACCCTTTGTTTCTTCCTCAGTTCGTAAATAACAATCATGTGGTGGTACATCATCTGATTCCATATTAATCGGCAACAATGTCGCCGGATTCAGTACATTACAACGCTTGATCTGTATATGACTTGCCAAAAGGGTCAGCTCATACCCAGACAACCTTGCACTCGTCAGATGTTGAGTTTTTGTACGATTCAAGAGAGTATCAACTGCATGCGGAACCATCACTATGAGCATATTATCCATGACAAGACCTGCGGATTGCCGAATAGACGCCGCAGCTGCCGCCGTCGCCCTCAAGCAACTCGGCAACGCTCTAGCTACCGGGTCTAAGGTCGAGGAAATATATGCACACGGGCGCTGCTTGCCACCAAATTGTTGCGTTAAAACACTCAACGCACAACCTTCCCTCTCGTGGACGTATAGTGTAAATGGCTTGCTGTAATCAGGAGTACCTAACACAGGAGCCGAACACAACGCATCACGAAGTTCAGAAAAACTTTTCTGACATTCCTCCGTCCATGGCAAAGGAGTCGAAACATCCTTGCACGTGAGAGCTATCAATGGCTTCGCTAACAGTGAAAAATTTGGAATCCACTGTCTGCAGTATGACGTAATACCTAAAAAGGCACGCACATCTCTCTGAGTCGTCGGCACAGTCATTCGAGCAATTGCTGCGATTCTTTCAGGGGTCAACCTTTTTCCCGCCTTTGACAATAAGTGACCTAGGTAGGTAACTTCTTGACAACAATATTGCAATTTAGAAGGTGACACTTTGTGATGTAAGTCACATAGATGCTGTAACAGTGACACAGTAGCAGTCTTGCAAATTTGTTCAGTATCTGCAGCTACCAACAGATCGTCAACGTACTGAATCAAGGCCGCACCAGTTGGCAGCACAAAAGCATCAAGTTGGCTCTTAAGAGCTTGGCTGTAGATCGATGGGCTCTCACAGTAGCCCTGAGGTGCACGTTTGAACCGGAAGCTACGACCACCTAATGAAAAACCGAACAAATCTCGACTTTCCTCAGCAATCGGAATGCTAAAGAACGCATTCTTCAGATCGATTACCGAGAACCATGATGCAGAGGCTGGAATCAGAGTCAGTAAAGCTGTAATGTCGGGCACCACAGGAAACTGCGGGACAACAATTTTATTTACCTCCCGTAAGTCAATAACTAGACGGTACACGGGAGGCTTGGAGGGATCAGTTCGCTTCAAAATGGGCAACACAGGACTATTACACACGTTACCTCGTGTCTCCTCAATAACATCTTTATCGATCAAGTCGTAAATGATCGCTAATAGTGCCCGTTCACCATCAAGGGAGATACGATACTGGGGTATGCGCGGTAATCGCGCATCGAATTTCAATTGAACAACATAAGGTGGTATATCCAGCAGGCCCACATCATTGGGACCTGTCGCCCACAAAGAAGCCGGAAGAGAACTCAATTCCGGTGGGAGCTTATCGATCGACAGATACATAGGGGAAATCACTCTCTGACCCAATGTAAGCTCCACTCCCGTAGGAGAGCAGTACAAAGTCGCATGTAACCGTTTCAACAAGTCCAAGCCCAAAAGATTCTCACCACAACCAGTAGTCAAAATCAAAGGAGCTTCTAACTCATGAGACCCAATCGTAAGGGGCAAGGGGCTAGAAACTGGATTGCTAACGGGGGCGCCAGAGAATCCAACGTAAACATTCGTTAAGCCAGACAAAGGTGCGCCAGGGAGTTTCGAATGCATGATGGAACTTTTCGCTGCACCAGTGTCCAACAGAAAAGGCTCAACGACGCCCAATGTGGCAACTGCGACATAAGGCCCTCTCTGATCTACCGGAACTGATACTTCTCCCTTCCTCTGTCTATGGCTGTCCTAGTAGATACCGTCCGTGTCAACATCATGCTCGACATAATAGTCGTCCACATGATACTGTGCAGATCTACCAGACGAGAGATCGCGTCGATCGAAACAATTCTGCGAGTCTGAGGAAGTGGCAAGACGCTCGGCCTGATTCTGAGTAACGCCGCGACCTCTACCACGTGAAGCTTGTTGAGGACCACTACGACCTCCTCGAGCCGACACACCATTGTTCCGGTCACGTAGAACTGGACAATTAAACTTCAAATGACCCTCCCCTCGACAATATGCACATTGATTATACCCCAACACAAAGCGAGGTGCGGGAGAGTCATTGCGCACCTGCGATCTGGAAAACTGCGATTGTGATCGATTTGGCTGTTGCGAGTCATTGGAATTCGAGCGCGGAGGATACGCTTGCTGCAATAAGACCTTAGTTTTAAGATCCTTCGTTTTCTTATCTGCACGTTCACTTTCTTCCTTCTCTCTGTTTTCGTAGTATTGGGCCGTAGCCAATATTTGAGCAGTGGTAGAAACAGCCCACGAACTCTCAGAATTCTTCAACTTGTTGCTGAGTTCGGGCAACAAGTTCGATACAAATTTATCAACGAACAACCGCTGACCACCCTCCGAACTCATGTCCTGACCACTATGATCAACAAACGCCTCCTCAAATCTCGTAAAGAAATCGGAGACACTCTCATCCCTCTTTTGCTTGCACGCGGACAATTTGTCCCAATTGACGCGCATTGCTGGCATAAGTGTTTTCATAAGAGTAATTATCCTCTGGGGCAAATCCACAATAAGCTGTTCGGGTTTAGCCCCACCAACTTTCTGGGCGGCTGCCGCCGTAAGGGCAGCCCAGTCACCGCCCAACTCAGCCGCGTGATTCTCGTGACGAATTTTCGCCCAAATCGGCTGAGGCACTACATTGCCAAACAACATGTCAATATCAGCAAGATTCATAACAGTAGCATCCACTAGTTGGGACAACTCCTTATAATAACCTGCAGGATTTTTACGGGGATCGGGCAAAGTTTGCTTCACCTGCAAAACTTCCGATCGCTTCCAAGGGAGGTGTATCCACACTCTCTGAAAACGTCCTGGGACAGCAGGATTAGCATTAGGATCGCCTGGCATCCACACTGGGGGAACTTCCCGCATAGGATACTGACCAGGTTTTGCCATCCACTCTTCAGTTTCGTCTTTAAACAATGCTCGAGGTTGCACTGTACATCGAAAGGATAACAGGCGTTCCAGAGCACCTCGAACCTTATCACCTACAATCACACCAGTTGTAAATTGATGCTGGAGCTCAGAAACCTCAGACGGTACATTACCGACCACATCATGATCCCACTCTTCCTTCAACGATTTACACATTTCCTCAAACACGAATCGTTGCGTGGGCGCATTAAACTGGGAAAATGTTTCAAACACTATACGCGAAGTGTACTAAACAGGATTACGAATCCATTTACGTGCCATTTTTACCAACGACTCACGTTCCCTACCATCGGGAAGCTGACTGCGCCTCTGGGCAATATCAGAAAGAGTCGATCCAAGTATTGGCCCAAAAAGCGGAGAATAAAGAGTAGCAACAGCATTCAGGAGACGGCTACGAACAGAAGGAGAAGAAGAAGAAGGTACAGGAGCAGGAACAGTAGGAGTGGAGACAGTAGAAGTGGACGCGGCACCAGGAGTAGCGGGAACGACAGGCTGAGGAGCGACTGGGAAAGGCGCAGTAGGAAGAAAAGCCGGTAAAGGAGGATGAACAATTTGCGGCACAAGAGGATTCGGGGGAGCGGGAGGAACGACGGGCTGACCAGCAGCCGCCAGAACAGCAGGTTGAGGAATAGGAAGAATCATAGGACCCACAGTATCTGGAGCATAGGGAGGTGGTGATTTCAACAGATAAGACAATAACGAATCTTCTATCACTTCCTCTCCCGTCTTATCGGCATTAGACGGTAACACCGGATAACACTTATCCACCGCCATATGATGAAGTCGAGCACTAACTTCCTGCTCTTTCTCATCTTTGTCTCGCTGATACTGTTCTGCATTTCGCATCACCGTAATGACACCTTCTCTCTTATTTTTCTTACTCTGTTTGATTTCTTTCTGCTTGGCCTCTTTACGCCATAACCGGAAGGAATCAAACATGGCTGGCCTAGCCTTCTTTTTAAACAGTTTAGCTTCCAGATTATCTAAGACGGCAGTTTCGAAACTACCATGTGATGGCCAACTAAGAACACCATCATTTTTAGTGTAACGAACCCAATATTCGTTATATACGATAGGACCCACGCCATGGCGACTATAGATCTCGTAAATTGGAGTTCCAACCGGAGGTATCGGACACGAATCCTCCAGCTTGGAATCCGTTCTGCAACATTTAAGAAAACCAAACAAAGTACTACGGCCAGGCATCGTGCACACTAACCGAGTTTACAAACTTCAAGGGCTATCGAATTATGATGTCCTCGCACAAAAAATGCAAGACCCTCGGTTTTTGGCAATTACAATCGTCAAATAGAACCCAACAACTAAGAACCACAAATGCAATGGAACCATGCAAACAACAAAGGAACACTGGGAGCGACCCACAAATACTTAACTGAAAGAGCAATGGCGTCACCAGGAAGGCCCGTCTATCGTCTCGCCGTACAAAGGACTACGCCAGGCGCCAAAACAGGTCGACAGTCAGGGCATCAGTCCGTCGCAGCCGTCAGGAGGCGGGGATCTTCGCGGGAAAAGACGTTGGGCCACTTATTTCGACAACTGGATCGATGAAGCGGGGTGCACCTTCCCTCGGAGATTTCACACGAAGTTCCTCACGATCGTCGGGCTTTGGACCGGTACCGCTGATGTCGCCCTACGTTGGGCGCCAACTGAAGGACTGGGTTATTCTAAGACCCAGCGGTGCCAGGGGACAACACCTGAAACCTTCGTGGGTTACCTGTTCTGGCGTACAAAACACAGAGACACGGGACACTTCCAGCGATGTCAGAGATCAGCGTTTATTTACTGCAGGGATACAGAAATCACAAGAAGTACACAACGTGTAGGTTCTCGGAGACTGCTTCAAATTGCAAAAGTGGGTCGCTCCTTTTATACACGTTTTTGCCATTGCACAGCATGGCAAACAAAGGTTACAACTCAGTTCCCACAATAAACTTCAAAAGAGTCGTGTTCATGTGTCAGGAGGCCGGAACATAATTACAGCAGCATTGCCGGTTCCCAACTGTAAAAACATATCTTCCCCACAATAAAACACATTCCATTCTGACCGTAAACACATTAAGAGAGGGGACAAAAACAGATGCAAAGAAAGAACAAGGATGCGCAACAGATTAGAAAAGAGTGTTGGGAGTAATAACGGAAACTTGATAACAGGATCAAAGACCTCGTGTCCAATGCATGCATGACTGAAACAATAGACTATCACGGCAAGATGAGCCTCGAGCGGGGCCATCTGCCTTCGCCGTGTCATTTCCCCTATCGTAAAAGTCACCCTCAAAGAAACACGTGTCCCTCGTGTAAGCTTGAGAGTACCAGGGTCACAGAGCGGACAAAGTCCGTTCGCTGGCTACTTGAGGGCAAGAAACAAAATGGATGCCGTATCTAAAATGGAACCCGAGGGTTCGGATGGACAAACCCAAAAATGAGACGAACCATACGTGGTTGCGTAGCGAAACTGCGTACGCCCACTATACTCGTCATTTGCGGTTCGTAGACACCAAACTCATCCATATTCGACACCACTCAAAAAGTGTTGTTCCGTCTCACACGGAACCTCACTCCCTTCAGTGGAACACAAGACGAAGATCTTGACAGAGGTCCTGCAGTCAGGTGTTTCCTCCTTGGAACCCCTCCTGCCTTTCAACAAAGCCTTGACTGATGTCCATCTGGGAACCTGGTCCAAGTCCAGCACCGGGGCCCCTGTGAATAGGACAGTTGCCTGCATTCATCGCCCTGCTCCGGGCGACCTGAAGTTACTTACCAACCACCCTACCCCAGAGAGTTTGGTGGTCCAGGCCTCCACCAGGGCGCATTTCTTCCTCCACCCCCAGACAGAGAATCCAAGAGTCTGGATAGCTGGGGCAAGAAGATTTTTCTTCCACTAGCCTCGCATTATGGTCGATGAACACTGCACATATTGAGCTGTTACGCCCACTCCTTGTGGGAGTCATTTCATAGATGCTGCCACAGGTCCTGGAAGAGGGCCTGGGCCATTATCTCCCAAGCTGTATCAGATGGGAGGGATGCAGCAAAGTTCCCTATTCATTGGGGCTTGACACCACCGAGTCACTGGCCAGAATAATGTCATCAATAGTGGCTATTCGATGTCATGCCTGGTTCAGAACTTATGGCTTTTGTGGGGCTGTCCAGGCTTCCCTTATAGACATGGCCTTTAATGGCGCTCGTCTCTTCGGAGGCCAGGCAGACATGGCTCTGGAGCACCTCAAGGACTCGCGGACAACGGCCAAATCCTTGGGCCTCTCAGTGCCCACCCATCCTCCATCTGCTTTTGCCCCTTTAGTGGCCACAGAAAGGGCTTTCAGCTATGTCAGCCGTATCCCACCTGCAAATTCAGCAACCCCAGTGCGGCCGTGGGCGTGGCTCCTTTCGACCCCGTGGGTTAGGCAGCCAGAGGTCCAGTCAGTCCACTCCTCCCTCTTGCACCCTCTAAACCTTCCTAGTCTAGCCCTTCAAGATCATGGGCGGCCGGTGGCAGGATCAACCATCACCTTCACCACTAGCAAAACATCACATCAAACTAGCGGGTTATTCAGATAGTCTGAAGGGGCTACACCATCCTATTCGAGACTACCTGCTCCATGCCTCCGACTTGCGACTGCCTGAAGGAGGACCACCTGAACTTTGCAGAGTTTTTTTATATAGTGCAAACTTGACCTGAATCCAATCAGGTATCAGAGCGCTTTACATAGCACTAGTTACGTTACATTAAGACACACATTCATTCTTTGTTAGGCACGGGGAGATTAAGTGATTAGCCCAGAATCACAGGACGTTCAGCGTCATTACCGAGACTCTAACCCAGTTCCCCAGGTCTATGGTCGACCGCCCTAGCCGTTAGGCCAACTCCTCTCCCTCTTACGTCAGGAGGAAGTCTGGACTCTTGGCCAAACCCAGACAGGATTCTTGTGCCAGAAGTCGGCTGTGGTTGCTGTTTCCTCTACTTTCTGGTCCTGAAAAAGGACTAGGGCCTTAGTCCTATTCTAGATCTGCGAGCCCTCAACTATTTCTTCAAAAAGGAGAAGTTCAACATGCTCACTCTGGGTCAGGTCTTGTGTGCCCTAAACCCTGGAGACTGGATGATGGCATTGGACTTGCAGGACGACTATTTCACATTCCTTTTCTGCCTGCCCATTGACACTACCTGTGATCACGGTAGGCAACAAGCACTTTCAGTTCATAGTGCCCATCTTTGGTCTTACCAGTGCTCTTCAGGTGTTCACCAAGGTGAGGGTAGTGGTCGCAGCTCATCTGCGCAGATCAGGGGTGACAGTCTTCCCCTATTGTGACAACTGGCTGTTGAAGGTGAGCTCACCCCGGACTGCCCTCACCCACCTCCAGACTAAGGCCAATTTGTTGCTTTCTCTGGGGTTCACAATCAACCTGCTGAAGTCACACCTGATTCCCTCTCAGACGCTCCATTTCACCCGAGGGATTCTGGACACAGTACGTTTTCTGGCCTATCCTCACCAGTGGCGTGTCCAGGATATTCAGGCTATGATACCAATGTTTCAGCCTCTATCCTGGATTTTGGTGAGAATGACACTGAGGCTGCTGGGCCTCAAGGCCTCCTGCATCCTGCTAGTGACATGATAAATGGCATATGCGGGCTCTGCAGTGGCACCTGAAGTTCTAGTGGGCACAGCATCAGGGTAATCTCTCTAAAGTAGTTCAAATCTCAGAGGGGACTGCACAGGATCTGCAGTGGTGGATGACCAACCTCGATTGGGTCAGAGGCAGGTCCCTCTCCCTTCCCCAACTAGATCACACAGTAGTGACAGATGTGCCACACCTGGGATGGAGCGGCCATCTGGGAGAGGTGGAGATCAGAGGACTCTGGTCTCCGGCGAAATCCGTTCTCCACATCAACTTTCTGGAGCTCTGAGCGATCTGCTTGGAATTGAAAGCTTTTCACCCTTCCATCAAGGGAACGCTGATTCAGGTGTTCACAGACAACACCACCGCCACATGATACTGCAACAAACAGGGCGGGGTGGGGTCCTGGACCCTTTCTCAGGAGGCCCTGCTTCTCTGGGCATGTCTGGAACAGCAAGACAAATCCCTGGTGGTTCAACACCTGGCAGGTTCTCTGAACGCCAGGGCAGACAAACTCAACCGTCAACCCGTAGCGGATCATGAATGTCATCTCCGGAGGTGGCACAAGGTCTCTTTCAGAAGTGTGGAGAGCCTTGGTTAGAACTGTTCGCCTCTGCCGAGAACATCCAATGTCAGCAATTTTGCGCACTGGAGTTTCCAAGGTGGCACTCGCTCTGCGACGCTTTTCGTCTCAAGCGGAGATCAGGCCTCATGTGTGCCTTTCTGCCAATACCACTCCTGTCCAGAGTGCTCAAGAAGATCAGGGGCAACTGAGTCCAAGTCATTCTTGTGGCTCCAGACTCGGCACAGAGAGTCTGGTATCCAGAGCTTCTCTCACTGAGAATCCTTCCTCTGATCAGGCTGCCCCTCCAGGAGGATCATCTGTTGCAGCAGCAGGGGAGGATCTTCCACCCAAACCTGTCAACTCTACGCCTTCTTGCGTGGAGAGTGAATGGCGGCAGTTGACAGCATTCGACCTTCCTCCTGAAGTCTGTGATGTGATTTTTGGCAGCTAGGCGTCAAGCTCAAGTTTTCAGCGTGGATCCAGAGAGGGTAAAAAAAAAAGAAAAAATTGAAACTACTGAAGAGAATAGAGTTATGGAAGTCGTTGTGAAGAACAAGTAGCTGAGTCCAGTTTCACAATGAGGATCATAGTAAAGAGCTATTAAAAATTGTCAGTGCCATCAAGAACTAGTCTCTGATCCAAACAATGGGAAGCTCCAGTTGAAAGGTTGAGCCACAAGAATCCCCAGGGTAAGAAAATAGTTCACAGTGAACCATGCTGCTGATGTTGATCGAAGTTCAACCTCATCAGTGAGTGCAGAAGACTCAACAGTATTAGGAGTACAATATTTATGCCAGATAATATTCTGATGCTGTACTCCTGTACAATTTCAGTGCTCATATCAGTAGTCCATTTGAAACCGATTCTGGTGATATTCATAAAACATTGGTAAGACCATGTAATATGTGACCATTATAAAGTTTATTATTAACATTGACATGGGTGTTACTGCTGAATTGTTTTCTATCACTGTGTCAATTATTGTATAACAAACAGATCTGCAGATATTTTTCGAAGGGAAGGCTCTCCTCTCAAGCAGATGAGGTCACATATATGATAAACATACACAATCTAGTCTATTTTTCTTATACTTAACCAAACCCAATTATGGTGTCTGACTGATCTGAGCAATCTGCACAGGGGATAATGAACCGGTCTCTCCCTTTGGTAAGTCATCCCTTTCATTATTGAACCACAGTGTTCCATTTTATACCATTGAGAACCTGGCCTCCAGTTTGAAGGCCTTACCTTAGTTTTGTTTTAAAAGGGAGCTATTGCTTTGAAATGATTGTACTCACATACCCCAAATCTTGTGAGATAGGTAGAGAATTTGAAGAGAGTTCTTCCAGATGGAAATTTCTGTAGGGTGGAGAAAATGCCTAAGAATATATTTAGTTATGATGTGCATCATTAGAGCCTCTGGTTGAAAAGGAAGATTACAGTATCCAAACCTAATTTATAAAGAGAAAAATCAAATATTTAGATGACACCTGCATTTTAAAAGATTGGTTTTAGCTCTGAGTGGCAGAGGATGGGAGTTACAAAGTTTTGGGCCTAGGACTGAGAAAGAACTGGCTCACCATTTGTGTGAAAACCTGTTCTGGATCCGTACTACCAGGATATTGATATGTGGCCAGTCTACCATGACTAGTTACTCCAGACATTACCTTTGTGGTTGCTAGAGCTAATGTATTCTGATGCAGAGGTGGTTTGAAAAACTCGTAATTTGCTGATAAATAAGAGTTAATATTATTGGGACATGACAGAGAAAAGAGATGTAACTAGAGGTATGTAGATGTGTGATGTTAGAGTAATTATGTGTTTGTTTGGATTTAAACAGAATTTTAAAGAGAGCGATGGCTACATTGCTGATATTTTGATTAAATCCTCCCTAAGTGAAGCTGTTCTGCTTATGCTGCAATTGTAATCAATATTTGTAGTCTCTTTAGCTTAGTTTTACTTCACTACTCCTAGTTGTTTATTGTAATTTTCAATGATGGTCTTTTTCTATGGCATTTCATTCCACCCTACAGAAAAATATAATCCTGGCATGCGGACTGTAGAGATGAACTGACAATGAAGATGAAATGATAATGCCCAAAAAACCCATCCAGAAAACTGATATTTAGTTATCTTCATCATCAGAAGGGGTGATGTCTCTTAGTTGATGGTTCTTTTATTGTACAAATAAGTAATCGGCAAAATCGACCACTGCATTTATGCAAGTTTTCAAGAAATAATTGGGCTAATGTTTCCTTCACATTTTCTGCAAGTCAAACATTGTTGTCTGTTTACATATATCTGGCTCTTGTTTTATAATGAACAGCTTTGTTCAAGTTGTGACAGTACCTAACTTCCTATATCTATATAGGTCTAAACTTCTAGATTTGTACTGAGTGGATCATCTCTTGGCACTGCTGTTAAGTTGCTAGAGAATCTTGTCTGGTCCAGGAGTTGATCAAGGGGCTATTGCTGATTTGTTTCTGAAAAAAATAGTTTGAGGCATTTACTAAATTTCTTGCCTTCTAACATATGTGCTCAGATCTCATCCAGTTGTGGGTTCTATAATTTGAGTTGCATTCTGGACTCTGTTCATTTCATTCTTCTAATTTCTCTGATTTTATCTGTTCCTTTAGAAGATGAACTCTTAGAAGCACTTGTAATTTTTAGCAATAAACTTTAGTCCCTGGGAGTGCACCACAAATCAAGTTTTTTTTAGATACATATTTTTATTAGGCACATATTAAGACAGCAGTAGAAATGAACGCCACAAGAATTACACATGAGGGGCACAGGTATATTCGGCTCTCATATCTCAAACAGTATCTAAAACTGTGTTATACCCCAGTTGCAGGTTGATGTAGTTTAGATGCAGCACAATCATTGGTACTAGCCCTTGAGGACAACACAATGGGGCCAGCACACGGGCTCCCTCTACAGGCATTTCATCTACCCCCGATCTTCCCCGACTTGTCAGGGCAGCCTCTGCTTTCATACATGACTTTTTCTGCCACCATGCACCAGTCCATGTTGAGTTTCCAAAATCTGAGACCCTGCTAATTCAGCCTTCAAAGTTGAGCTATGTTTAGTTCACCCATCATCATACCTAGTGCGTGTCATCCCAAAAGTTAAGAAGACACCACTTGGTCGAAGGCGTAAAATCAGTTCCACTTACACTATTGATAACAATTCATGACAAAACCCCAAAAGACCGATATTACTGGGCACTCCCAAATAATATGAAAAAAGGATCCCTCCTGCCGACACTTCCCTCGACAATTTGAATCAGTATTTCTACCTATCTTGACTATGGTACTCACTCCACATGCTTTGCTCGGGTTTTCAAAAAGATATATAGAAGACATATAAGACATGTGGAGTATTTTAAGCTGCTCTAATCAAAACACAAATCAAGTTTTGATATGAACGACTATAGTCCTCCAGTTTCCCAGTGTTCCACAAGTCCCTTTTCTTTGCAACTTATTTTCGCAACTCCTTTTTTTGAATTATGTTATATAAGGAGGAAAAATTTGGATTTTGAAAACTGAAGGTGAACATCCTTGGAACAGCTTGTTACATATGGAATCTATTCTGCAATATTAGTGTGCCAGAACACATTTGTCTCTATTACACAAAACACTATTGAATATTTGTTGAACAGGAACCGGTGATATTTTTCAGAGGCCTGTTGTATGACTTAAGATGAATAAATCATGTGGATGAGAGACACAAGGCAGTAATGCACTTACCACAAAGTATATTGGAAGAGCGGAAAGCGTTGACATGCAGGGAATTGATAAGTGGCACACATGTTTTGATACGGAAGACACAACCATGGAGTCAATATGCTATGTTTACAGAAATGTTACAGCAGAATTTTTTTTTTTCAATTAATGCCGCATTGGAAAATTAACTAAAAGCAAAACAAAAAATGTCTAAATGTATCTATTAAAGTGACTCTGTGTTGTATTCTCTTAGCTTCTGGAAATGCAAGCAAGTTGTAGAAGCCCTTGTCTATTCCCCCTTTCGAAAATAATTTGGTCCATGTTTTCATTTTTTTTTAAAATATTTTTTATTGAATTTTCAAACAAACAAAGAGAAACCAACTCTACTGGTGTTTGAGTCACATACATTTGGTTGATATACATTTTACCAAAGTTCTTCAATAGATTGTATCCCATTAGTTGTCTATATGTTGGAGTGGTTACAATTCCATCTATGAGAGGCTATGTCTCAGTACTGCCCCTTTGAGCAATTGTCCTCTTGCAATTGTAGGGCTATAAGTGGCCATCAAACAAGACACATCGTTTTAATTAATAAGCAACCGCATCAGTAATAAGCAAACCAGATCTTCCCACCTCACTCCCTCCCCCTTACTACCTCCTACCACTGGTGTGTTCAGGTTATGTGCAATAAGTGTGTAGAAACCATGCTCTGTGATGCACAAAGTTAAATAACTCAGTAGCTCCCTAGTTGTTCAGCTCATTCTATTATAGTCACGTGTATTATTATAGTGCCTGATCAACTCTTCAACTCTCCTGTTAGGCAGCTGCTCAAGGTTCTTCCATTTATGTTTCTAGCACTGTGTCTCCATCCGAATCTAACTCAGGGTCACGTAACAATGCAACTAAGGCCTCCCACGCCCTTGCAGTTGCAAGAGCCTTTTCGTTGTTGGTCCATGTTTTCATGCAGTGTCTAAATAGTTTGTATGTGATTTCATATAAAATATGAATGAATAAATATTCAATTTTGTGAAACATACTGTTTAATTGACATATCTACATTTTTAAAATATATGTGCATAACTGTTTGGTAGAAAGCAATTCCTAGAATGTTTTTTTTATTAATAATTGCCTCTACGTGCTTTGTTTATAGGTGAAAATGCAATAAATCTTTAAAAGGTTTGACTAGGTCTTAATTCCTGTTCAGGGGTTTGCCTCCAGAACCCTCTTTCCTCCACCTCCCAAGATCTTTCCTTAGTGTTAACAGCTTGCACGTTTGTCCCAATATTCAAGCAACAACAGCTATGCCCTCACATCACACTACCATATTACCTCCAAGTACCTCTCATGAATTGTAGGTGTGTACATTTGAAGAGCATCACAGTGACCAACAAATCCCATAGTTATGTCTCATTTGAACCTGACAAAGCTGTGTAAGGTTTAGCTTCATTTTGTAAGCCTAAAAGACACAAATCACAGGTGCATATTGTGCGCACATGTATGTATTTTAAAAATACAAGATACTCACCCTTGCATTGAAAGCACCAGTGTCAGATGTTTCATGGGGTGAGATAGGCATGCATGCATTTCCTTGGCATGGAATGAGTTTGTTTTCAATAAAATGTATGTGTGGACATTGTTATTTTAGGCCAAAGTTTAAGAACAACCGATACTGTCTGTGTGTTATTGTGTATGCATGCTTGGATTGTTTGCATGCATTGTAGGGAAGGTAATATTAGCATGTGTATTGAGTTGTAGTGTGATTCCAAATAGTGCCACCAGTCATGTGTGGTCTTGATATAGCGTTACATTGTGCTGTAGAATTATTTCCTATTCTATGGATTTACAATGACGTGATTTATCATACAGCAGTTTGTGAATTGCAAAACATGTGAATAAGAATAGCTTAAGAGCTTTTTCACTATTAAGATCTTCTTAACTCTATATTTTCCTTTGTATATTGGCCCATCAGTTCCCAAAGGGGATTTGGTATGGGGCCACAATTTTCTCTTAAAACTGTATTTTTTTTTATTTTTAGTAAATTCTTGTTCATTTTTAACTGCTCTGGGTAGTTGGTGTTTTTTCCACCACACAATATCTCTATCAGTTTATATTCATAGTAAATATGCATTCTCAGAAGTTGTTTTTTAATATTTTATATATGCATTTCCTTGCTTTAGTTTAAAAATACTTTTGAAAATGCATATTTTGAAAAACCATATTCGTCATTCGTTTTTCAATACATACAGAAAATACAGTATGGTCATTTAAAATGAGAGTTGCTTATGGAAAATTATATGTTATGTATAGTGAATTGTAGTATACTGTAAAGCAATGAATAAGGTCTAAGCATCTCTGAACCTGTGCTTTCTTTCTGCCAAGAAATGAGGAGATTCCTTGGGATGAGGGCCTCATTAATCAAGCTATTACATTTGCAGCGGGGTTTGGGAATCCCTGTATAATTAAATAACATATGTCTGTAACTATATGTAAAGAGCCTTTCACATCTGTTTTTTAAACTGCACAGGGAATCCCAACTTTAACAATGTAGTGGAGAGGGATTGCCTGAAACAGTGATGTGGGATAAGGTATTGTTGACTGATGCGGCTATGTAAGAGCTTTACTATCTCTTGCTGAACAAAATGTGCAATTCTAGTGGCAAACAAATTTCATGAAAGTGCATAGTTTTTTAAAATATATTTTGCAGTAGAGTTTGGGGCATCTTCTTCAAACAATTGCTCACAACTAGATTTTAATAATCGTTATTTTCATCAACGTTTAGTGAAATTAGCAAATTGATAAGTGGTAGTGGAGGAAGTAAAGGGAATGTAGTCACAGTATACAGAATATAGCCACTTTTATATTTTATTGCTGTGCAGTGGCATTCATTTAGCACTTTCATACTCCTTATGAGGCCTACGGCACTGTGTTTGGTGAATTTTACCGCTGTTTCTGACACATTGCTTACCATCCTTGCTCTGTGATTATTCTCCAATTCCTGCTGCTGCACTTTTCTGGTAAATATTTCAAGAATTTATTTTAATTGTTAAGAATGATTGCTTGAATTTATATTGTTACTCACCCTGAAATTCACATACAAATATTGAACAAGTTCTATAAAAACATTCATTTTTTATTTCTTAAACCAGATTTATTTTCATATAAAATATTTCAAAACCTTTAGAATTTCAATACTCTAGGGTTTAAAAGTTACATTGTCACAGCTTCGCTCCAAAAAAGTGCCATCCATGGAAACTCTTGATCTAGTGGTGCTCCCACAACTCGACCACCAATATATAGTGATGTCTGTCCTCTCTTACGAGTCTGGTGGCTGTCACAATATTTCCCGGCCTAGAAGCACTAAATGAAGCATGGCAGTCACAGGCAGGGAATTCCATCAATAGTCTATGCATACAAGGATAAACTTCTCTGAGTGTCACGGCCACTGATGCCTTTTTACACAGATTCTTAGTTAGGAGGTGTGTTTATGTAAAAAACACAAAAATTCAGAGCAGGGCAAAAAAAAAAAATGGGGACTGCTCAGCAATTCAGTGACTAAGATGCTCACCAGAAAGGCAAGGGTCTCTAAATCATGTGGGTACTCCTCTGCCTGGGAGAAGGAAGCCTTGACTGACCTGGCAGACTGCCTGATTTAATAGCAGAATCAGAGTAACTTTCAAAATCAAATTAAATAGGATACCCAAGGTCCTGTCTGCGATTAGTAATAATAAACATTTCGATAATGAGGGAAATGCATGAAACCATTCTTGATATATTCTATCCCAGTCAGGTGGTACAGTGGTTCCTAACTGACAAGTCAAATTAAATATGCTGGTTTTTGTTTTAAAAACACAAAATTCGATTGAGGCTCTAGGCCTTCTTTTAGTTTATTCTGCATTTCTAACTTGAATCACTGAAAACACATTTCTCCTCCACTTTACTGCCTCCCAGCAATCTTTGACTTCAATGTCTAATGTTAGTGAAGGTGCTGAGAAATAATCTGATCCAACCTCATCTGTAATAGGATTGTGTAATAGGATTGTGCACTAGCCATTCAGTCACAAACTTTCAGTGCATTAATAGGCCACATTTGCAATCGGTCACCGGTAGTCTAGTAAGCTCCAGAGACTCGTATATGAAGGCATTGTTTAGCGTTTTCATTTTCTTGACTTTAAACATTCCCATTTGGAATTTGATGTGTTTCCCACATTGCATGACCATCCTTTAATTCTCTGCTTGATAGGCTCTACAATATCTTTTTGTAAATTGGATTCTATGTTCCAAAAGGAGCTTAAGGAGGTTGATCAGTTGTGAGGATTTTGAGTAAATTTGTTGCCACCTGTTTCTCTGAGTGGTCACTTGCTAGGTGGGTCAAAGCATAACCAGTACTCTTTAAGGCAGCCCTGCTGGACCAACATTTTGACATTCAGAAATTAGACTCCTATAGTCTGTACCACCAGTTTGACATCCTTAGGAGAGATAGCATTTTAAATGTCAACAGGTGTAGCTGGAACATTGTAAATGAAAACATCTTCCCAATGTGCTCTTAAAGGTTATGACATGATTTATTGACTAGATCCAAACATATTGATGAGTTGTTCAAATACAAGATATTTCAAACAGTTTTATCTAATATAGTCATCTTAGTATTTTTGGGTGATTGTTTCCACGTATAAGAAGAAGCATTTATTTTTTTCACTGGACTTCGATTTAGCAAAATCATGCCATTCATTCTTCAAACTGGGTAACGGGTGAAGTAAATGAGGAACACCAGTACAATAAGGTAACTCTTAATGCCAGGTCTAGGCAAGCATATTCAATAGTTTTTCATGTTCTACGGTATTAACCCCTTCGCTGCGGCGGGAATCCCGCCGCAGCGCTGGGGGGTGCGGGGGGGCAGCGCGGTGGCGCTGTGCTCATGACGGAGCCACTCCGTCATGAGCCACGGTTGAGCTGTGCTCATGACGGAGTGGTTCCGTCATGACTCCGCCCAGTTGCGTTGTCCCACCGCACAGGTGGGGAAACAGCGCCGCGTGGGCGGAGCGGCCGCCAACTGGTCATGGCATGACGGAGCGGTTCCGTCATGAGCGGGGAAGGGGTTAAAGGTCTCTGTGAGATCACATAATTCTAGTACGTGTCATGTTTATTTACGGTACGCAGAGCCTCATGCAGCATCTGGAGTGTGGCTGTCTGTTGGCAGCACATCATTCTGAAGCCAGGTTGATAAAATCAGAGCAGATTTTTAAAAACAATATGTTGCTAGAAGGGCATTCTTCCTTCCATCTGATCCTCAATATGCGGAACCCTGGCTGATTCTCTGATCTTCTCCTTGTGTCCCTCTTGGTGACGTTAAGGCTGAAGGTCACTAAAGGATCCAACATCTACTGACTGGGATATAATAAGGTGACACGATGAAACTGACATATCAGAAAATTCTGTAACAATAAAAGATTAAGTGGTCTGATAGGACTATGCTTTAGAGTTTAAGAAGTGTTGCGAACTGCGCTCTACAAGATGTTAGACCTTTCAATGCAATATAGTAGTGAATAGCTTTGAACGTTGGGTCTCCTCTCTCGAGAGAACAAGACAATTTTGTTTCAGGTAGTAACTGACAAAGGCATCCTGAGGAAGTTAGTGTTAAGCGTCCACATGCTATATAGTGTTGACTATGGCATGCTCTATGCATGTTAGATGATGATAAGAAAATGCCATGGTTTTATTTAGCGTTAGTTAACATTATTTGTATGAGTGATAAGACAGTGGATATGGAATATTGTGAATGTTGTACTATTATAAATAGGGAAAAAAAATAACCTGAGAAGCTATATTAAGAATTTTGCAGATTGTTGTACAAAATACATAAACAGGCAGAGAATATTGAAGTGATGGTATGTGATGAGAGTGGTATTCAAGGGTGATGGTGAATTAAGTCCCTAATGGGATTCCCTGAGAATTATAAGTAAATTGAGGCATCTTTATCTATTTAGGACAAAACTAATTTGTGTAAGAGTGCTTTGTTATACAGTGATTATGAAATGGGAGAACAATATGCACTTACTGTGAATTAGATACCCGCTTTGATGCCCTGGCACGGAGGGGTTCCCCTTTTTTGGATTTAGAGCTAAAGCGACTCTGGGTCACAATGTTTGGATGGTTTATGAATAAAAAGGATCTTGGAGGCTGGTTGGGGGGGGGGGTGTCTATCTGGACATTCTTAGTATCTTTAGTATGGAAGGGATTTTACTACGTTGACAAACATTTTCTGTAATGCTTGAGGCATTGAAGTAGTGCTTTCATTCAGCATCATTGCTGCAGCAGGTTTACCTTCTAAGAATTATGTACATTTAGACTGCTGAGTATTTCTGACATGAAGTTTAATGAATTAGGATCAGAATTGGATTGGCCACAGTAGGATATTCTGTGGGTTGATTTAATTATTACATTTGCTGAACGTTTGATGCTGTTTTGTTTCCTCAGTAAAGATGTCTTAAGAGAGTAAACCACTGCTAAGAGTATGGAGGGTAATTGGTGTATGACGACGACAAAGTATGGGATATTACATCTATTGATTTCCTTATTGTCCCAGTCTATATGTGTGGATAAAAATAGATTGCTGGGTTGAAGCCTGCATTATGATCTTTGTCTTTAATGGGGTGCACATGTGTTAGAAATGGGGTTTCTGGTTGGCAGAGGCATGCACCCTGTCCAAGCAGGAACCACTGTTCTAGTCAAGATAAGCTAGATACACACTAAAAGATAACCTGTTCTCACCCGCTGGTAGCTTGGCACAAAGCAGTCAGGCTTATCTAAAGGGGCAATGTGTAACGTATTTGTGCAAAACACACACACAGTGACACCACAAAAATACTCCTCACAGGTATAGAAAACTAGATTGTATTTTATGAGTAAAACAAGAACAAAATGACAAGAATCCAATAAGGAGAACCAGAGGTATGAATTTCTAAAGATTAAATCAAAATATAGTGCTTAGAGTCATAAAGCGCCAACCGGGGACAATCCAAACTTCAGGCTGACCGCAATGGAGGGCAGGCAGGCTACAGGGCTCACATAGGTCCTGCTGAAAAAGTAGCGTCAATGGTGAGGAACTGATGCGAGGAGCAGAGAAGGCAATGCGGTGTCATCGATCCCGTGGATGCAGGTGATGCGTTGGTTCTGATCCGTGCAGTCAATGAAGCCTCGTCAATGAACCCCTTTGCGATGCATGCAATGCGTCATCATAGGGCTGCGCAGTCAGTCATTGTCGAGCTGTGTAGTCTGTTGAAGCGATGTCAGGCAGCAGCTGTTTCGGCATCCGTTCTAATTAGCGCTAAGTCATTGAAGCATGGATTCTGCTGGGTCATCACAGAGACTAGCCCTTTCAAGGGCCCAGGACTGAAGTGACACCGCTTGACAAGGCAGGGCTCGCATATGAAGGAGTCCAGGTTCTGTTGCAGGGTTTGCAGGTTGTTTTTGAAGGCCCTGAGACTTCACAACAGGGGGCAAACCAGCAAGCCTTTGGAGTCACTCTGGATTCAAGTGAGATGGGTCCAGTCCTTTTCCTCTGCAGGGCAGAGGGTAGCAAGCAGCTGGCAACAGGCAGCACATCAGAGAAGAAAAGTGGTTCTTCCAGAGCAGCAGTCCAGCTAAGTGGCAGTCCTTGTAGCAGCACAGCAGTTTCTCTTCAGGACAGGGTTTTAACAGCTCCAATAGTGTACTCTCTTGGAAGGATTAGAGGCCCAGTACTCATAACCAGTTGTGCCATTGAAGTGAGGGTGACTTCAAAGAAGGGTCCTTGACATGCACACAAGCCCTTCCTTCCTCGCCCCGGTTCCAGACTATCAGTAGGGAGTAATCAGATCTTTGTGTGGGAAACAGGACACTGCCTATTCAGGTGTAAGTGTTAGCTCCCCTGTCTATTCCTGCCCAGGAAGAGCTATCAGAATGCAGATGGGTACTCCATCACACCTACCCTTCCTGTGTTTGTAGCTTTATAGTGGGAATGCACAAAGTGTATTGGATACAGGCTGCAGGCATTAATAGCAGTAAGGGCAGAGAAATGCCCACTTTCTAAATGTGGTATTTTTAAAATAATAATGTTAACTGCAACTTTAACAGCAAAGAGGATTTATCATTACCATTTCAAAGATATAAAACATGATGCAGCTACTCCATTCTGATCAGGAATTACAGCTTAAAAGTGTTTTAAGGACTTCCTATCGTTAGCCTATGAGAGGAGTAGACCTCAGTGGTGAAAAACGAATTTAACTGTTTGTCACAACCTGGTCATGTAAAAAACGTAAAAGCACATGTCCTACCTTTAACATTTTACAGCAACCTGTCCATAGGGCTACCTAGAACCTACTTTAGGGGTGGCTTATGTGTAAAAAAAGCATAGTTTAAGACTTGGCAAATGGTTTTAAATGCCAAGTCGAATTGGCCGTAAACTGCACACACAGGCCCTGCAATGGCAGGCCTGGGACCGGTTTGAAAGGCTACTTGAGTGGGTGACACAATCAGTGCTGCAGGCCCACTAGTAGCATTTAATTTACAGGGCCAGGGTGTATGGTAAGCCAATTTACAAGAGACTTATAAGTAAATTAAATATGCCAATAGTGTATACAGCAATGCTACCGTGTTTAGGGGAGAAGGATGTGTCCTTTTGCACTGGTCAGCAGTGGTAACGTGGTCAGAGTCCTAAGCCAACAAAAAGGTCAAAAAATGGGAAGCTAAAAAGTTTGAGGTGACCCTTCAGAGAGGGCCATTTTCCAACAACACGTGAGGTACCTAGGTATTTTTTTTTTACCATTTCATAGTGATTTTTGGAATCTACTGCTGGAAGGCAAGGTGTTATCCATTGAAAAACCTTCACAGGAAAAAATATGTTTTTGGGTTAGTGTTTATCTTCACCACATTATTTGTTTCAGTGCCATTATGTATTTGTCCACATTGATGCACTTGTGGAGAAAATATTGATCACTCTGTGGTGTATGTTACTTTCACAAGGTTTTGTTTTATATTTTGCAGTCACCCTCTCTTGCAATCGCTTGTGTATTCGTAGTTTACTTCAGCATTTTATTGTTTTGCTCAACATGTGCCTTTGCCCATGTTCCTGTTTCTTACTTGGCAATGTTTGGTAAAAGGATTGACAGTTTTAAAATTATTTACAATTAAAATAATATGGTTTTGTGATTTTTAAGGGGCACTCCATAGTGTAGTCGATAATACGACCGTGGTATCATGTTGAATGCACTGATGTGTAGAAAAATTAAGTATTTTGTAACAAAGAAAACTATTTTCTTTTCTTATTGAACAGATTATGGAAGAAACCAATACACAGATTGCTTGGCCATCAAAATTGAAAATAGGAGCAAAGTCAAAAAAAGGTAGGGATTGTGTTCTAATTGTGAAGTAAATACGCTATGCCATAGATTGGTTGCTTAGGACTTAGCAACGATTAAACTCTGAAAACAAACACACACACAAAATATCCCAACGAAGGCATGACTAAAGACAGCTATTTTTGATTGCTGGTATTAGGAAGAAACTTAAGACAAACTTCTGCAAGATAACCCACAAACATTAAAGACATTAGTAAATTAACATGTTCTAAAGTAGGACGTGCCATGAAGTGATTAAGTACGAAATGACAGTCAGTCAAAAAAGAGGGCTGGAGAATGTACAATCAAAACAAATGACATTGCTATTTAGCCTACAGGCATGTTTATAATGTAAGAATGTTTATGAAAAGGACTATGAGGTTAAAGCCCTCCTTGGATGAGATACCATTCCTATTTTTACGGAAGACTCGAATGCTGTATAAAACGTGCATAATGTATAACACAGATAATTGTTTATGAATAGAATTAACACTTTCTAAAGTCATATGTGACAAAAATCTCAATTAATATTTATTTATATGTAGATACATTATTACACCATGGACCAGTGTACAAAGCAATTTCAATGACAATAGTAAGTGCATCACAAAATAAGGATAGGAATGTATTGGGTCAGAATGTACAACATAACTGTAGAATGTTCATGCCGTATGGATGCTGTAAAGTGAATGTAAGTAGATATTTCTATACATAATCCGGTTTTGATCTTTACAGATCCAGAGAAAGGATCAAAACCATGGTCTGTTTTCTGTTTTTGATGTAGTAGTATATTAACTGCTACTTTGAATATCATGATTTCAAAAGTAATAAAAACAATGTAGCAATATTTAATAGATGGACTCAAGAAGATCTTGCATTCAATTTAAGGATTAGCAAGTCACAGTCACAGGATATTGTGAGTCCCATGACTGAAAAGAGAGACAAAGTCAAAGGAGAAGTCATTTGATAAAGACACAAAATGGATGTAGCTTGTAATAGCCTTTTACAGCTAACAAGGTGGCTCAGTGAGTGAACCGCACTGAGCTGAAAGCCATAAATGTGAATCTTGGAAAATGAGTCTAAGCCTTCCGTTTTTCCTTTACCCTTAGATTGAGTACCATCATTATTGAGTAAACGATGTCAGGTAATGAAAATGAAATCTGTCAAGATGTATGTATGCGCTATGAGATATTTGTGTGTAGATATGACAAGTAGTTATCAGGTTTAGTGTGTTGTGAATGTTCTGGATAGAGGTTCCTATGGTTTAAGTGGCCCTCAGTTTCTCCCAGTTATTTACTACATCCCTGTTATCTGTCCTAGGAATGTGAATCTGTTATCCCTTATTTTAAATGAGCCACCATTGGCATCACTTATGGGGTTACCAGAGATGACACTTGCAATTCCTTTATCATAGCTGGGAAACTCTAAGATCCTTAGAATCTTGGTTTGCAACTGAGCTGTCTCTTCAGTCTAAGCAATGATGGTACTGAGATCTTTCCACGTCCAGAAGGAAGCATTAAAAGGTTACCAAGACTTCTGTGATGCATTACTTAACCGCAGGTTCATGGTTTGGAGTTCGGTGCAGGGATGACAACAATGACGCCTGCGCAAACTTTTGTGACACTTATGCGTGACCTTTGATTGCTTGTGTAAGATTTTACAGACAAGTTGTGTCTCAAACTTATGGTATCTATTTGTATCCATTTCGTCTGATTTCCTAAGGTATGGCCGGAATTTTCCGACAAACAACACTAACAGATTCCCATTTCACCTATGATATAAACTAACCATAAGAGATGTTGTTTACGAAACGGTAGCAAAAAGGACCAACGTATCAACTAGAAACCACAGTACTGAGAGTTCCAAAAAAAAGGGAGCCAATTCTATGTATTGATCATAAAAACAATAAAAGCACATGAACATATTACAGTAATTCTAAATCCTAACAACGAAAAACGCCACTTATCACATGAGAGAGTTGTTTGTATGATTATATATATATATATATATATTATCTACTGGCGGTCGCCAGTAGATAGTTATAGTTAGGACCATGTTTCCATAGGAAATCTCAAAATTCTATTTTGAATAACTTTGGCGCCGGTTGACGAATCCTCGCGAAACTTTCAAAACTAATGGGGCGCTCCGTTCAGCTCCTACTCTGAAAGTCTCGGGGTGATTCGTCAAGCGGAGGCCGAGAATAAAGGGGGGTCCCAAAACGCGTTTTCCCCATGCATTTTTCCATAGGACCTTAAGACACAGCTACAGCCTGGACGGCTGAACAGAATTACTTGAAATTTGGCAGAGAGGTAGCCATAAGGTCAAGGAAGTGCCTTTTGCAGGTCTGGTGTAAATCTGTTCAGTATTTCCTGAGAAAATAGCATTTAAAAGCATATCAATATCTATACGCGCGCAGGGTGCGCGCACTGTGCGAGCACCCTAACGTGCGCGAGTGTAATTCTGATTGGTGGTTACATGTTAGTCAACGTTCGAATCGGTCGAAATCAGGAAGTGTCAGCCGCCATTTTGTTTGTTTTCAGTGCGAGAGTGAAAAAGGAAGGTGGCGAACGTGAAAAGGGGGCAGGGTAGAGAGTTCCTGACCCCCTAGCCTTTGTCAGGGGGTCCCTGAAGGACCCCAAAGGCAGAATTTTTTATTTTATTTTTTTAAATCTCGGGGGTGCGCGCACCGTGCGCGCACGGTGAAAAAAAAAAAAATTTAATACGTAGTTTATTGTAAAATAAATATATAAAACAAATAATAATACATAAATAAATTAGCATTTAAAAAAACGTACAAATTCACTGAAAAAACCATAGGTTTCACACACGTTATAGTTAGGAATTAGCATTTAAAAAACCTTGCAAATTCACTTAAAAAACCATAGGTTTCACACATGTTATAGTTAGGTGGATATTTCACTCGTAAAAAACCAATGAAATTCCCCCGTTATAGTTAGTTCAGATCACTATAACTCGCGCGACCACCACTCTATCACAAGGATGATGTCATCAGTGATGTCATGAGTGATGCCACGGACCATGTCATGAGTGATGTAATATGTGACGTCATGAGCAGTGGATTGCGGGCGCGCGAGTTATAGTTATCTGAACTAACTATAACAGGGGAATTTCATTGTTTTTTTACAAGTGAAATATCCACCTAACTATAACATGTGTGAAACCTATGGTTTTTTAAGTGAATTTGCAAGGTTTTTTAAATGCTAATTCCTAACTATAACGTGTGTGAAACCTATGGTTTTTTCAGTGAATATATATATATATATATATATATATATATATATTCGTCAACCGGCGCAAAAGTTATTCAAAATGGAATTTTCAGATTTCCTATGGAAATACGATCCTAACTATAACTATCTACTGGCGACCGCCAGTAGATTATATATATATATATAGGGGGGTTAGACAGGGCTGTGTACTGGCACCGACCCTGTTCTGCCTCTTCGTCAACGGGGTAATCGCCCATCTCAATGGAACTGAATACACTGATGCCCCAAAATTGAATGGCAGCAGGGTGCCTGCAATCATGTTTGCAGATGACACCCTGCTGCTGTCCAAAACCCCCATGGGGATACAGAGGATCCTTGATTCTTTTGTGGCTTTCTGCACAGATAGGGGGTTAGAAATCAATGCTAACAAAACCAAGTTTATGGTCCTGAACCCAACCCCAAGATCACGCCCGAACCCCTTACTGGGAGCATCACGTTTAGAGAGAGTCTCCACCTTTGAATATCACACAGCTTCCTGCAGCTTGTCTATAACTGAGAACAACTTCATTAGACAGATAGTAGCACTCCCGTCCAGTCCCCCGCTCCTCCCCCTGAGGATGGACCTGGGTCTGAGACCAATAGCAGACGAACTAGGTCTCAGACCCATAGTCTTCTGGCGAAGGCTATGGAGCAGCGAAGAACTTTCTTCTTATAGGGCGGAACTGAGGGAGTTTCTAACCCACCCCAAAGCTCTACAGATCCCGTGGATAAAATATATAAAAAAGTCCTGTATGGGATTGGGGCTCCCTGACCTGTGGTCGGATCCAGCTAACACCTCACTAAGGATTCCACGAAGAGCTTTGGTCAGTGCTTACCACGAGCAGAAATTAGCTATGGCCCTAGACTGCAAGAATGAGGGGTCATTAACATTTGTATTCGCGCAAAGCAAGGACTCATACCGGCTGGAGAGGGTTCTGGACGCTATGTCTCCTGTGTTGGCCAGGAAGCAATTTCTCCAATGGAGATATGGCACATTGCCTCTGCGATCTTACACCTGCTCCTGGTCAACACTGCCATCTACCAAGCTATGTCCGACATGTGTGGGAGCAGAGGAAAGCGATCTGCATGTGGTCTTGTTTTTTCCAACTTACAAGGCCACCAGGAAATATTGGCTCCTACCACTTATTAGAAACCTTGGTTTTAGGGAGTACCTCCCGGTGTATAGAATTTTAAAAACTGACGTTTCAGGTCCAATTGTGTTTGCACTAGCCAAATTTCTTACTAATGTCTGGTATATTCGTACCCGTATTTTAAAGTCGCAGGCTCCCACCTAATTTTAAGTTCTAATTTTAATTGTATGGTCTTTTATCTGATGTGTTTCCTGATTATTTTTCTTTGACGGTTTTACATGTTCATATGTGTTTCTTGTGTATATCTTTTATGGCCAAATTGGCCGAAATAAAGATTAAATAAATAAATATATATATATATATATATATATATATATATATATATATATCAAAAAATCGCCCTGAAGCAAGGACGCCCTTCGCAGATGAGTGCTTTCACACAAAGCATTTATTTTTCAAAACCGGCATTTCAACTCCAAATGTAAATCCCTTACGCGTTTCAGAGCTCAGAGGCTCCTTCATCAGAGGGTGACGCATGCAGTTAATGGAGCCCCAGCGATGTGAGCAGTTCAAACAGCGTCACCCTCTGATGAAGGAGCCTCTGAGCTCTGAAACGCGTAAGGGATTTACATTTGGAGTTGAAATGCCGGTTTTGAAAAATAAATGCTTTGTGTGAAAGCACTCATCTGCGAAGGGCGTCCTTGCTTCAGGGCGATTTTTTGATGTATTTGAACTCGGCAGCCTGGCCGAGAAGGATGCCCCACCATGGACTTTAATATGGGGCCAAGAGGTTTGAATACTCGGACCTTCGGCGCAGTTGAGCTCTGTGAAAGGGAACTGGTGTTTTCACTGCAGCCCACTTGGGATTTATTTGCTTAAGAAAATGACACTATATTTGAACTGAACCCACAAGGGAAAAACTTGTCGCAGGTATTGAACTACGGGTTCCAGCATGCCTGAAAGATGACTCACCTGAGAGGCCCACGTGGGCAGTATATGTGCATGCAGTTAATGGCGCCCCAGCGATGTTGGCAGTTCAAACAGCGTCACCCTCTGATGAAGGAGCCTCTGAGCTCTGAAACGCGTAAGGGATTTACATTTGGAGTTGAAATGCCGGTTTTGAAAAATAAATGCTTTGTGTGAAAGCACTCATCTGCGAAGGGCGTCCTTGCTTCAGGGCGATTTTTTGATGTATTTGAACTCGGCAGCCTGGCCGAGAAGGATGCCCCACCATGGACTTTAATATGGGGCCAAGAGGTTTGAATACTCGGACCTTCGGCGCAGTTGAGCTCTGTGAAAAGGAACTGGTGTTTTCACTGCAGCCCACTTGGGATTTATTTGCTTAAGAAAATGACACTATATTTGAACTGAACCCACAAGGGAAAAACTTGTCGCAGGTATTGAACTACGGGTTCCAGCATGCCTGAAAGATGACTCACCTGAGAGGCCCACGTGGGCAGTATATGTGCATGCAGTTAATGGCGCCCCAGCGATGTTGGCAGTTCAAACAGCGTCACCCTCTGATGAAGGAGCCTCTGAGCTCTGAAACGCGTAAGGGATTTACATTTGGAGTTGAAATGCCGGTTTTGAAAAATAAATGCTTTGTGTGAAAGCACTCATCTGCGAAGGGCGTCCTTGCTTCAGGGCGATTTTTTGATGTATTTGAACTCGGCAGCCTGGCCGAGAAGGATGCCCCACCATGGACTTTAATATGGGGCCAAGAGGTTTGAATACTCGGACCTTCGGCGCAGTTGAGCTCTGTGAAAGGGAACTGGTGTTTTCACTGCAGCCCACTTGGGATTTATTTGCTTAAGAAAATGACACTATATTTGAACTGAACCCACAAGGGAAAAACTTGTCGCAGGTATTGAACTACGGGTTCCAGCATGCCTGAAAGATGACTCACCTGAGAGGCCCACGTGGGCAGTATATGTGCATGCAGTTAATGGCGCCCCAGCGATGTTGGCAGTTCAAACAGCGTCACCCTCTGATGAAGGAGCCTCTGAGCTCTGAAACGCGTAAGGGATTTACATTTGGAGTTGAAATGCCGGTTTTGAAAAATAAATGCTTTGTGTGAAAGCACTCATCTGCGAAGGGCGTCCTTGCTTCAGGGCGATTTTTTGATGTATTTGAACTCGGCAGCCTGGCCGAGAAGGATGCCCCACCATGGACTTTAATATGGGGCCAAGAGGTTTGAATACTCGGACCTTCGGCGCAGTTGAGCTCTGTGAAAGGGAACTGGTGTTTTCACTGCAGCCCACTTGGGATTTATTTGCTTAAGAAAATGACACTATATTTGAACTGAACCCACAAGGGAAAAACTTGTCGCAGGTATTGAACTACGGGTTCCAGCATGCCTGAAAGATGACTCACCTGAGAGGCCCACGTGGGCAGTATATGTGCATGCAGTTAATGGCGCCCCAGCGATGTTGGCAGTTCAAACAGCGTCACCCTCTGATGAAGGAGCCTCTGAGCTCTGAAACGCGTAAGGGATTTACATTTGGAGTTGAAATGCCGGTTTTGAAAAATAAATGCTTTGTGTGAAAGCACTCATCTGCGAAGGGCGTCCTTGCTTCAGGGCGATTTTTTGATGTGTATATATATATATATATATATATATATATATATATATATATATATAATGGGTTTTTTTTTTTTTTCACGATTTTCTCAAAGAAGGAACCACTGCACACCAAGGAAGTTATATGATTAGGATTTTATTCTTTCCGTGCAAATTATCACCAACTCCACCACCAACGCGTTTCAACCACAATCGGTCTTGCTCACATACCGTGAGCAAGACCGATTGTGGTTGAAACGCGTTGGTGGTGGAGTTGGTGATAATTTGCACGGAAAGAATAAAATCCTAATCATATAACTTCCTTGGTGTGCAGTGGTTCCTTCTTTGAGGAAATCGGTGAAAAATTGAATCGAGGACTGGCCCGTTCTCGACACTGGCACCCGCTGTGCAATAGCGCGCTCTCCCTTGGGGCCGTTTGACGAGTCCACATATATATATATATATATATATATATATAATTCTTTAGTGATGTCAATCGGCCTGAACTACTGAGACCAGCATGCCGTTGCGAGGCACGCCCACTGGGCGGGACAATACTTCAAATGCTGCAAAGGCGGCGGGAAACTCTTATGCTGTGCCCCCCGAGGAATACCAGTGAGCAAGGGCTAAGGTAGCCCGAAACATGTTTGGTGACTTACACTGTGATGTGGAGCCTGATTTCCCTGCAACTTGCCGAAATAAAAGGTCGTATACGCACATGTGTGGTGCCTCAATTTTGGTGCAGCTTTCGATTGGATGTGTAGCGGCCTTGCCCAGGTCGCGAGACACCCCGCTGCGGACGAGCAGCTCCAGTGCGCTGTGATTTTATCGGCGCACAATGGAATGGCGTGACCATTTCTGGCGAGACTACGAGCAGGGACCCAGCCTTGACATATACAGTTACCCACTTGAGGTTTGAGAGACTCTTGGGAGACACAGCGATATCCACTAGTGATGTCAATCAGCCTGAACTACTGAGACCAGCATGCCGTTGCGAGGCACGCCCACTGGGCGGGACAATACTTCAAATGCTGCAAAGGCGGCGGGAAACTCTTATGCTGTGCCCCCCGAGGAATACCAGTGAGCAAGGGCTAAGGTAGCCCGAAACATGTTTGGTGACTTACACTGTGATGTGGAGCCTGATTTCCCTGCAACTTGCCGAAATAAAAGGTCGTATACGCACATGTGTGGTGCCTCAATTTTGGTGCAGCTTTCGATTGGATGTGTAGCGGCCTTGCCCAGGTCGCGAGACACCCCGCTGCGGACGAGCAGCTCCAGTGCGCTGTGATTTTATCGGCGCACAATGGAATGGCGTGACCATTTCTGGCGAGACTACGAGCAGGGACCCAGCCTTGACATATACAGTTACCCACTTGAGGTTTGAGAGACTCTTGGGAGACACAGCGATATCCACTAGTGATGTCAATCAGCCTGAACTACTGAGACCAGCATGCCGTTGCGAGGCACGCCCACTGGGCGGGACAATACTTCAAATGCTGCAAAGGCGGCGGGAAACTCTTATGCTGTGCCCCCCGAGGAATACCAGTGAGCAAGGGCTAAGGTAGCCCGAAACATGTTTGGTGACTTACACTGTGATGTGGAGCCTGATTTCCCTGCAACTTGCCGAAATAAAAGGTCGTATACGCACATGTGTGGTGCCTCAATTTTGGTGCAGCTTTCGATTGGATGTGTAGCGGCCTTGCCCAGGTCGCGAGACACCCCGCTGCAGACGAGCAGCTCCAGTGCGCTGTGATTTTATCGGCGCACAATGGAATGGCGTGACCATTTCTGGCGAGACTACGAGCAGGGACCCAGCCTTGACATATACAGTTACCCACTTGAGGTTTGAGAGACTCTTGGGAGACACAGCGATATCCACTAGTGATGTCAATCAGCCTGAACTACTGAGACCAGCATGCCGTTGCGAGGCACGCCCACTGGGCGGGACAATACTTCAAATGCTGCAAAGGCGGCGGGAAACTCTTATGCTGTGCCCCCCGAGGAATACCAGTGAGCAAGGGCTAAGGTAGCCCGAAACATGTTTGGTGACTTACACTGTGATGTGGAGCCTGATTTCCCTGCAACTTGCCGAAATAAAAGGTCGTATACGCACATGTGTGGTGCCTCAATTTTGGTGCAGCTTTCGATTGGATGTGTAGCGGCCTTGCCCAGGTCGCGAGACACCCCGCTGCGGACGAGCAGCTCCAGTGCGCTGTGATTTTATCGGCGCACAATGGAATGGCGTGACCATTTCTGGCGAGACTACGAGCAGGGACCCAGCCTTGACATATACAGTTACCCACTTGAGGTTTGAGAGACTCTTGGGAGACACAGCGATATCCACTAGTGATGTCAATCAGCCTGAACTACTGAGACCAGCATGCCGTTGCGAGGCACGCCCACTGGGCGGGACAATACTTCAAATGCTGCAAAGGCGGCGGGAAACTCTTATGCTGTGCCCCCCGAGGAATACCAGTGAGCAAGGGCTAAGGTAGCCCGAAACATGTTTGGTGACTTACACTGTGATGTGGAGCCTGATTTCCCTGCAACTTGCCGAAATAAAAGGTCGTATACGCACATGTGTGGTGCCTCAATTTTGGTGCAGCTTTCGATTGGATGTGTAGCGGCCTTGCCCAGGTCGCGAGACACCCCGCTGCGGACGAGCAGCTCCAGTGCGCTGTGATTTTATCGGCGCACAATGGAATGGCGTGACCATTTCTGGCGAGACTACGAGCAGGGACCCAGCCTTGACATATACAGTTACCCACTTGAGGTTTGAGAGACTCTTGGGAGACACAGCGATATCCACTAGTGATGTCAATCAGCCTGAACTACTGAGACCAGCATGCCGTTGCGAGGCACGCCCACTGGGCGGGACAATACTTCAAATGCTGCAAAGGCGGCGGGAAACTCTTATGCTGTGCCCCCCGAGGAATACCAGTGAGCAAGGGCTAAGGTAGCCCGAAACATGTTTGGTGACTTACACTGTGATGTGGAGCCTGATTTCCCTGCAACTTGCCGAAATAAAAGGTCGTATACGCACATGTGTGGTGCCTCAATTTTGGTGCAGCTTTCGATTGGATATATATATATATATATAATTCTTTATCAAGAATTACAATTCCTTATTACACTGAAAAATTACAAAAAGTGCCTATGCATATTTTTAAAACCTTGTACATAAAATAACTCTTGCACAGAACACTATATATGAATTATCATATCCTTCATGTTTCAATACAAATTTTACGACCCCTGTTTGTGAGGCGTTGGAATTAAAACATTAAGTGGAGTTTACCACATCCGGTAACCACCCAGTGCGATGCAGTCTACACCCTTCATTAAATTTCGCAAGTAAAATCTGCTGGGATTTAAAAGTGGAAACGTGTGGCGGATACAGTGACCTATGGATTTTTTGTGCAGTTAGCACCAAACCACGTTATTCCCCAATAACTCTGGTCCCCAGGGGTCCGATTTTATTACAAGCCTTAAACAGCAGGTTCCAAACAGAGCACTTGTAATCAGGTGTCAAATTCGTGGCAATGTGCAGCTAAACTAATAATGTGGAAGATGTCTTGTAAATATACTGTGGTCTTCCAGATTTTTCCGAGGGTCCATTTTTGGTAAACATGAAAATCCATTTTGAGAATGGCAAGTCTGCAATGTGCCGTCACCATAATGAAATTATAAGGAAGCAAAATGTAATACGTTTGTATTAAAATCCAGAAAAGGTGGATGTTGGAAATTGCTGACCAGTGGAGTGAAGGCTACATCCTGGCTTTCTTTGGCATGCTATACAAATGTAATTAAAGTCAGATTTAATGCAGCCTATGAGGGATAACAGCGCCCTAAGTACGTGTTTCTTATAAGACTCGTAATAGCTTTGTCAGTCACCATACACAATAAAAATGAACATTTGAGGCCTGTAGGAAAATGCTTGCTCAACAGGTTTCAAAATTGGTAGTTTTGTGATTTAGTGTTGCTACATTGTTCGAAATGTCTATGTTGGCAATCAGTTAGCTCTATGAAAAGAGAGGTTTTATGTAACGGCTCTCTAATATTGCGTGCCAATGTTTAAATGTTTCGTGTCCAGCCACCTCATAATTCAAGCGTGGTGCCCCCAGACAATTACATCAGTTCTGGTGCGCAAGAACACAAACTCACCCACGATCGCCCTTTGGAAGCTAGTTAGCGGACGTCAGTCCTAAAAAACACGTTTTTATTCTCCACATGGGGGAACGTGAATCCACCTTCAAATTAGACCTGAACTGAAAAACATACTGCATGGCCCTGGTTTGTGAGCCGTGCAGTGTGTGTTTCATTGCGAAGGGTAAATTATTTTTCTTTTTATACCATTCTGAAAGTGTCTTTTTGGTTACTTTCACAATGGACTTTCGAGTCTAAAACACACTATGCATATGACTGTTTCTTGGTGTATCTAGTATATTGTTTTGAAAGTGTGTCAGAACATAGGACATTAATCTTTTATTTGCGAACACCTATTGTTATTGGAAAATCAGGGCATCATAGCATATGTGGTCATTTTACAATCGCTTGCTTTATTAGTGCACACCATTTGTACTACCTCAGCTGGCTACATTACATTAAAGTGTCAATTTCACATTCAAGATTGTATAGCGTGCACTTTCTGATTAAGATATAATGAACAAGTAAAATTGGGGTTCACCCTCAACGCCTCTCCTCATAAAGTATTAGTAGACAAAATTGATTACACGCTCTGAATATTTTGCCCTTAATTAAATTAGGTATTTTTTTTTCTGGAAATGGTGTTGGATGCCAAACGGTCTCTAAACCCAAATGACAGAGTAGAAAACTATGACGACCGTGATAAGGATTTTTGCTCATGGACCAGTTAATCAGTGGACTTTTATTTTTACAATGCTTTGATCCTCATCATTAACCTGATCTATATTGGAAAAGACTGACATTCAACCATAAAACAGCCTAAAGAAAATTGGTAAACAATCACGCAACCTCCAAATGGAAGCAAGACTAGCACAGACTGTTCAGGAAATGAACATTCATAGTACAAATCATCTAAGGTCAGAGTACATTTTTATGAAGGGTCCGGCATCAAAATGCCCACCTGCTGAGTGACGGATTAAAAAAACCTAGCTGGTATCACAAAGTAACAATCACTAGTACTAGAAGATAGCTGGGCCCAGATATAATAAGGTAGAGGCCCCTGCAGAGATTTGAAAACCTCAGTGGAATCCAGTGCTGGACAAGGAGGATTGGAGTCTAACAACTCAACTTCAGCATTCAAGAAACCGCGCCTCACTTAACAGGAGTATTTATTTGAGTCCAAATCATGCTCTGCTTGTAGGGTAAAATTATAGTTTGCTGGTCTGCATCAATAAATATATTGCTGAATCAAGTTCAGGATCCAATCTGAGATGGTTATAATCTTCTTGCCAATAGTAATACATTTTTGGGGGCCACAGTGATGAACTGAAATCACAGGGTGGGCATCCAAAATTCCAACAAAGAAACATCAACAAAGAAAAACATTGGAACATACATATTGAGCAATGCTTTTGGCACCAAACAAACTTACTGTGGCCGGCAAATGCTTAACTACATTGAATAAAGGTACCAGAAATGAAAGAAATATGGGACAGTGTAAATCAAAAAACAAACAAAAAACACTGTAACGTAGAAAAGAAACCAAACAGCACAGGGGAAGAGATGAGTAGGATATTTTGGATTCTACCCATTCAAGATAGAAGGTAGATGTGAAAACAAGAATATTTTCATCAACAAGATGAATCTAGAGTTTCAAGATAAATAGGACTACTAGGTTATACATCCTTGGCGAAGGTAAAGCCCATCACCTTAACCAAGGTAGGATCTCAAAGTGTGCTTGGTCAAAATTCAACTTGACACAGTAGATGTGTGTGCTTTTAAATGTTATGTGTATTTGTTCTGTTTCAGACTACCACACTGCAAAAGTTAGAGACTTAAAAAATAAATAAAAAAACTCAAAAAACTGTCTGCTCATCTCCATGCACAGATTGCAATATTGTTTTCATCTAGGTGGATACAGTGGCATATGAGATCAACATATGAAAGCTATTCTTCAACTTGACTTGGTTTCGCCCACAGAATTCAAGCCAAACCAAGCTAAATTTTGTTTAGTCTGCTACAGTTCCTAGACTCAATTGTTGGAAAGACGAACACCTTATGTCTGTTTGATGGGTGAGCAGGAGACCTCTCGGACTATTGATGCCGCTTGTACTATTCCGGATGGGGAAGTGAAGTCGCAGCACTTTCTGCCTAGTCCGTAGAGATAAATCGTGCCGTTATCGAGACTACCACATGCCAAAGTAGATAGGCAATGCATATTTTGACTGTACACAAGCTGAAGAATACATAGGTAGATGGTAAAACACTTGCTTTTCAGATTAAAGGAAATCAGGATGCTTGTTAAATTGAGGTGAATAAGGAGAAGAGGCTTACCATGCTCCGAGAGAGTCTGTTTTGTCGTTACCTGTAGGCAGGAAAAGAGTTGGGTCTTTATTCTTGAATTTTAGTGTTTCATGCTCAACCCTTTTTGGTAGGCCCTAAAAGGACACTGTTGTTACTTTTCCCAGCTTTGTACAAACACAACCACTTGCTTCACAGTCCTTCCTATTAGAGGGTACAGGGTGGCCACTCAGACTAAGGCACTCACCCTTTCAAGATGGTCTCTGTATGATGGCGCTCCCTTTCCCAGCTACACTGTAGGATGTAAAGTTACAAACTTTGAAAATAACTGTGACTTTACACATGCTTCAAAAATATAACATATCGGAGGAGTGCTGTGTGGGTTCCCTGCATGAGCTGAATCACCCTTTCGGCACTCAAATACCCAGACGCACTTTTGGGGGAGTGGTCTGTATCTGAACGCAGCTGTATGGAAAATCCATTGCTCCTTTACCAGCAACATTTTTAGTCCAGTTTTGGGACTCTGATGAGGCAGACCTTTCGGCCAAAGATGTTGTCCTGCTTTTCGTAAAGACTGCTGTAGGTCGGTCTGGAGTATGTAGCCCATTTGGTGTTTTGACAGCTTGGCTACTAGGCTTATTATGTGCATCCCATCATCTGTGAGCACTTCAATGTTGTGTAGTCTTAACTTCTGCAGTGTTTCTACTCAGCACATGTTTACCACGGTGCTGACATTTTACAATGTGCTGACTATGTTTATTTGTTCATATCAGCACTGAGTTTTCTAAAAAGTTGGCGGGTGGGAGGGGGTCAGGGACAGGCAGCTTCTTTCTGTAGTTACTGGTCAAGTGGAGCACAGATCCAGAATATAAGGGAGAGAATTAGGAGACAACCAACAGGACATCTCAATCCAGATTACAGTTCATTTGGATTGATTTTAGTCGTCGTGCATCCTTCATAGTGTTTTTAAACTTCGTAAAAATTAAAAGAAATTATCCAAATAAAGATAAGGATACACATTACAGATATACAAGTCTAGCAAGCATGTGTTTAATGATTATCCAGTCATCTTTCAGAAGTAGTGTTCCACTACAGTATGTTACTCTTTTAAGCAGATATGCATGTAAGCCTACGTTTTTTTTTTTACAGAGCGCAATGGTTTCACACACCTATAGGCGGCATCTCATTAGTGGGAGCCTCCATCTAAAGGGTGTCCTGTTTTTCTAAATGTTTTATTACTTACAAGAGGTACACAAGCCCCGCTATAGCCTTCACGAAAAGGAGCAGGGCTGTGGCAATGGGATCCATGCAAAAACATGTACAGCATCTTCAGGACCAGCATTCAAGTAGTGCAAAGGGCAGCACCAACATTCTCTAAAAGAGCATCCTGCCTGTTACCCCTAGAATATGGGGTGAGTTGCAGTGCTCTGACAAAACATGTCCACTGGACATTCCTGAATACCCCACTCCACTTTGAGATCAATGTGGGATTCTGGGTTTATGTGTCGGGAGCCAGGCTTGTTAGCATGGGGAAAGCGTCTGATGGAATGTGCAGGAGGTAATGTGGTCAAGAGGGTACTTTCTTACACATAATATGGGAATGTGTCACTATCCAGAATTATTGGAAGGAGATACACGAGTGTATAAATGAGGTACTCGGGGTGAGACTCCAGCCTGAAGCCAAACGATGTCTGTTAAACGTCTGGGAGCCTACTGATGTGAATAGCAGGGGGAAAACTTGGGTCACATTGGGCCTGATGGTGGCTAAGAGGAATATTGTCTGACTGTGGGGGTCGGGAGTGTTGCCTACATTGACGTCATGGAAGGTAGACATGGACTGGTGCATGCTTAGGGAGAAAACCGTGTATGTAGCACGAGGATGCCCCAAAAAGTGGACTGCCATTTGGGACAAATGAAATGTATACAGAGGAAATATTTGTGTCCCACTTACCGTTCCTCCTCTGGAAGAACCTCTCACACCCTGAGTTCCTGCCTCCCTGACCTACCGTTTTGATCTAACACTGCAATACTGTCTATTTATGTCTGAGACAATATCTGTCCTTTGTAACGAGAAATGCCGTTCTCTCTGTGTTCAATAAAAAGAATTATAAAAAAAAATATGGGATTCTGAATGAGTATTGTTTAATATCGCTTAAGTCTTTCCAGTGATAATTGTCCTACAGATTATTTCTGTTGGTTACAGCTGAAACTGTACCTACAGGGTAGAAGGACTAAATTACCTTCCCATCAGCCTATTTAAACTTCTCTCTTCCAAGTAGCTGTGAACATTTCAGTTACTCGTATGTAGGATCAGTGAGTTAGGATCCGTGTGGTGACACTAAAAATCTTTGAGTGAAGGTTACATTCACATTATTGGACACTTCATCTGTGGTGCTCTCTGGATGGATCAGTGAATATATTTGCTATTGAAAAGCAGATGTACTCACAATCTTCATCAAAGACCCTTCAGATTCCCCTGGCTTAACAACCACAACTGTCCACTTTTTTTAAAGTCACCTAAAGAAGGTTGTTGTGTGGCTTCCACTGGGGGATTCATGTTGTAGTAGTTCTCTAAAAGTCGATTTTGTGGAAAGTCTTGGCTTAACTCATTTGTATAGGGTTTCCTAGTGTTGATTCTCATGACAATTGACCACAAAGATAGACTTTGTACCATTTTGACTTTTTGAAAATCAACAATATTTGTGCATATTATTACAAATTCACTTGAAAATGTCCTGAATATATTTGGCATCCAGCAGTATGTTTAAGGTGTTCAGCTCTAGCTTTAAATGTAATGACTTCCGATTGTCCTAATGCAGTTGAAGATTGGATGGCACTTGATGTTGTCTGTTACTGCTTTTGAGGAACATTGCGAATGCAGAAACATGGTAATCTTTTCATTCTGATCTGGGACAGAACAAGATACTATTGCAAAGAGGTATGCATATATCTTAAGGGCATCCTGTGAACAGTCTTTGAAACATACATATATGTTTGTCAAGAAAATAAGAGACAGTGAATGTTCACACATTTATCAAAATGGCTGTACGTTAATGATAATGTCCTGGAAAATTCCAGAAAAACTGTTTCTTGCAGTGAACCACCTTCTATGTGCCAATACCAGTGCTCTTTCATAAAATTGTAATCCTGGAATGCATCTTAATGGTGGTGCTTTGTTAATAAGTTGAGGGTATGGCAAATACCACTAACAACTAGCTCTAGGCAACAAGGACAATTGGATCATTTTACCCAGTGCAAGACAGTGTTAGTTAGAATCATTGATATTATTTGCCTACGTAACTGCAACTCCCATACCTAAACATGAAGAATGAAATATGTCGAAAGACTCCAAGGAGCTCATCATTCTCAGGATTGTACAGTAGTCCAAATAAAACCATAGTAAAATCTCCACTACCCTTGAAATTTTTCTCTGCCTCCCGCTGTAAGCCAAATTCCTATTTAAGCTAGGAGGAAGGATTTTACAAGATTCTGGTAAAGATTAAACCGTATTCGGTTAACCTCATCCTTTATTCACCCTCATTTAACTTTAATACTGGCCCAAGAAGTCACGTATCTTCCAAAATGTGTCTATTATCCAATTTCTTCGACATTCCCTGGACATCTGATTATGAACATAACTAAATACCATACAGTTCTCTGAACATGTTGTTTTTCAATCCAGTCAACAATTGCTACATTCCTCAGGTATCCACCAGCTCAAGTGCCTAGAAGTTTATTAAGTGCCTAGAAGTTTATTAAATTTGCAGTGTACTCTATAGCAGCACCCCTAATCAAAAATAGATCTGCCCTGTGCAGTGCTCGGGAGGAATGGTGGGCATGAAGCAATGTGTGCAGATGGCGAGAAGTAAGGCATGTAAAGTAGATTTGCTAATTAAACCTGGATTCAATGTTGAAGCTTTCCCTGGCTGTTAGTGTTTTAAAACCTCCATTTCTGCAGTCTGGAATACTGTGTGCTGCTTCAATGCCAGCTCTCACTGTTATTGAAACAAAGCCAAAACAACCTGACAAGTAGCTTAATCCCCTTTATTATTTCAGATTTTAAGTTATTGTTCTGAAAAGGTGGACATCATTGTGAGAAGTTGGCCTGGTATATGCTGTCCACTAGTTATAGTGGGCACCTTGCACCAGTCCAAACGACCCTTACTGATGATTTGGTTAAAGACAACCTTTATTGAAAGCTAGCCTAGTGGTAGCTATGGAGAGCAGCCTTCATGCTAAGTCTCGAAGGAATGTAAAGCAGCTTGGTTTACCAGATTATAACCTCCTGAATGACCAAATGAAAGGAGAACCACACAAGGTATATATAAAATATATGTATTTATTACTAAACACTCTCTACTAACCTCTTTATGAGATTAGAGAACAAGGCACACAATATTAAAGCACTAGAACGTCCGTAAATAGCACAATACACAGTGGGCTCCAGGGGGAGACCAAACCATATACTAAGAAAGTGGTATAACAACCACGACTTGACTAGACACAGTGCCAAGAGCAAGTAGAATCGCTGGGAACCCAAGGTAGTGACACAGGGGACCCACGTGGTGTGGGAACAGAGACGCGAGCTCCGTACAACTCTATGGGAAAGTCGCGGTTGGAATTTTAAAGTTTAAGGACACTTAGGAGAGGACTTCAAGCAAACCCTTTACAACATAGAAGGTTCTAAGGCCAGCACCCTTTAGAGTACTGAGGTAACCATGTTATCTATCCCAGGAGAGCCGGTGCATAGGGGTCAAGTGGTGTAAGAAACGCTCGTTGATTTCAATGGCGTGATGCGAAGAAGTGCTGCTGCTGGGAAGATGAGAAGTGTCCGGTGTGATCCAAGCCTGGATCTGAGCTGGGGAAGGGGGGGGGGGGGGGGGGGGTTTGTCAGTGTCCGGATTGAACACCAACAAGCCTTGGCAACTGCAACCCACGCGAGCAGAGGTAAGATGCTTCGGTGAGGACCAGCAAGGTCCTGGGGACTCTCCAAGCTATGGAGAGTCAGGGCACGTCAGAGCAACCAGGACAGCCCACTGAAAGTTAAAGTTACCTTCCCAGGGACCCACAGGTCAACGGACCAGGGATCGCGAAGGAGACCTCGAGCTGAATCACAAAATACCAGCCCACGGAACACTTGTGGAGTGTAGGCCAGAAATCTTCAGTGGAAATACTGCTCGGGGTCAAGACTACGAGTAGCCCAAAGCACTGCCTCAGGGATTGCCGAAAAGCATATGCTACTGCAAATGGACACGGTACACAGGGGTATGGGTTGCACGGTCCCCACGAGGGCTGCGGGTCTCAGGATTGCTGAGAGCACTAGACAACCTAGGGGACACTTGGGAACCCACCAGTTGCAGAAATCTTCAGGAGCTCGGGAGATGCAAACCGGTCAGATGCGTTTAAGATGCCTGCCTTGCAGGGGACTAACTCCTTTACTCCAAGGGAGAGTCTTCAGTCATCCAGCGTAGTGTAGATAGTCGAAGTACTTGGTTTCTGTAGCAGAGTTTTGTCCAGGTAAATCCAAAGTCCTGTAGTCAGGGGTTCCTACTTTCTACCCAAGGAAGGGGTGGGACAAACTCTGGGGACCCACCTATGGGAGGGTCAGGACAGAGGGGTGGCTACACCATGTCCTTTGTCCAGTTTCACTCCAGAGCAGGAGCAAATGGCTCTTGCAAACGGTTTGAGCTGGACTATGCACAGGGACACCAAATGTGCCCCCAGTGCAGACATCAAAGTAATCTGAGTGTACCCACCCAGCCCCAATACACTAATGCCTGTCTGGGAGGTGGTCACAAATCCCTGTGACAGGAAACCTATTGTCCAGCCTTCCCCTGCCGGAGTTTTATCCAGCAGCTGGAGGGCAGACTCGTGTCTGTGGCTGGCAGCATCGGTTTTGTGATGCCAGGGCAAAGAAAGCTGGTACCGGGTGTACCGGTGTTGTCATATTTCTCCCTCTAGAAGGGTGGATTCATACCTCCCACACCAGTTACTGGTGTGGAGGTATGATTCTAAGGTGTTTGACACCAAACACAACATGTTTCTATGCATCCGTTTTAAAGTTAGCATTTACCGCGAGGTTATAATGCACTTAAGTATATATGGTTGGCTGCATCCCAAACAACCCCGGAATATAGGTTCCGAAGCCTGCAGGGGGCTCTGCTCATACAGGTGCACCCCCTACATAAAACCCAGCATCCTACCGTCAGAATCGATAAGGCCTGCCATAGAGAGGACTGATAGGTTTATATGTGCAGTGATATGGAGTAGATATAGTGAACCTATATCTAAGTAAGGGGTGCATGCACCACCTTACACAGGCTGCTGTAGCAGACCTGTTGTGTCATTTTGAATGGTCTCCCAGGGGTGGCATAATACATGCTGCCGCCCCTGAGACGCCTCTGGGCTACCTATACCCTGGGTACATAGTATACCATATACTAGGGACTTATAGGGGTACCCTAGAATTCAATCTGGAGTGTACTTAAAGTACATGAACAACCAATTTAGGGAGAAAGCAGATAGCCTGGGGTCCTCATTAGCAGGATCCCAGTCAAACTAAGTCAAAAACCAGCAAAACACCAGGAAAAAAGTGGGGGTAACTATGCAGTCAGATTCCATTCTCCTACAATCATCATTATAAGTGTCATTGCAATCATAAGACAAGGTCCCAACATTAAAAAAAACTATTGCAGTTAATCACAAAGCATAGTATCTTGTCTTTATGTTTTGTTTTTTAATCAATCAGATTTGTAGAGGGCTACTTATCACTCATGAGGGTAACAAGGTGCTGGCAGGGTCCATTTGATTAGCTGAATAGCCAGGTCTTCACACCCTGCATAATATGTGATTCTACACCAAAAAAGTCTTTTTGCATGAAATGCATTGGAAGTTTATTTCCAAAGCTAAAGAATATAAATGCCTTCCTTGTCAGGTTGTCCATGGGTTATTAATTTACATGAACAAATAAAGAACAAGGTCTCCTCACTGACTGAGGCGGGCCTGGGGTTGTGTTCCTGCTTAGAGGAGACGTGCACTGCTCCTTTCCGAGTGTTAGCAAATCTGAATTGCCTTAGTCCCCGTAGACCAAGCTGGTCACTCTTTGCAATAACAATCGGAGCAAAAAACAATGAAATGGAATGCTTATTTTCCAGTTGTTTTTTTTTATACAAGTCCAGTGTGTGGTAGACTTTATGATTTTAAAGTGCCCTGTATTTAAACAGTAGCAGCTGGTACTAGAGGAGAAGAGCTGGGCAGGGGGGGCAGACAACAACAAAAAAGGGGGGCAGGGACTTACCTGCAGCCCACCGCATCCATGGCCTTCTGCTCCTCTCATTACTCCACTGATGGCACAGGCTTCCCAGCCTCTCCTGCGGCCAATCCTGAAGCAGCTCTCATGCATGGCAGCAGCTGTAGGATTGGCCTGAGCACTGAGGATTTATGCTCCCAGGGAGACTGTGCTTTGCGGTCTCCAACCCAGCACTGCATCTGGGTTGGAGAGAGCTTCAGTGCGCATGACGGTTTGTCCGGCCAAACAGTCATGCGCACTGACAGCAGTGCCCACCACTCCTCATCGGTGCATATCATCCCCCTAGCCCTGCCCCAAAGACTCGGCCTTGAAACTAAATAAAACGGTTATAAACTGGGGTTTATTATCGTTTTCTTTTTTTTAACGCTGCTGGCAGGGGGGGCGGGGTGACGCTCCTCCGCCATAGTGGAGGAGCCGCCGCAGTATTTAAAGCTGTAAATCTTTAACATGAGTTGCATACTACTATGCTTAAAATCATATGCGGACCTATAACACTTATATTCTGTGGCTGCAGTTCTTGTTCTGAAACATCCACTTCAGCCATAGTGGATTTGGCAGCAGACAGTTTCACCGTTACCATTAATTTCTCCTATGCTTCCCCAGCCTCATCTGAAAATCATCCAGGGAGCTATGGAAAATTCCCAAGTGGGTATGTGCTATGTTTGTCTGCAAATCGGCCTTCTAGATGCTGTGGTGTTTGCCCAGTAGACTTATTCGTCTTTTCAATTGTGTTATAGAGCCTGCATTCTCCCCTGTGCAGAAATGTTACTGATAAAAGTTTAAAAGAAGTGCAATTACATTCGTCAGTGCCCATTTGACAGTAACATCGCCCACAAGACAAAAAAAAAACTACTCCCATTTCATCATCATCTTACAGCCAAATATGCCCTTATGGAAAATATCAATTTATCATGCTCGTATGATTACTAAAATATTTCCTCAATATGAACCAAGTTTGGATTGACTTAACAGATATTAGCAGCCTGCAAAATCTCATTTTATGTTAAGCATTTTTCTCTTTTGAAGTTGGCAATAAAATGTTATAGATATTGCCAGAATCTCGGTTTTTGGAAGATTCGCAGCTGAAAAAATGTAACTGCTGTTGAATAAAAAGGATCCGACAAAGTCCAGAAAATTCATGCCAGCTTTTACTCTGATTCTTCATAGAACTGTCAACCGCTAAATCACTAAATTATGGGCTTTAATTCAGTTTTCATACCAATATATTGATTGCATTGAAATAATGTGGTTACAGCCCATTATCCTACCATATGTGATGACTGCTCTTAATAGTGCTGCAGTTGTAAAAGCTAAAGCATTTTCAAAAATAACAGCAGAAAAGAATAATACTTTCAGTTCGTGAGTTATATTCGACATCGTTTGAAACCAAATGTTAAAACATCTTCTCATAAAATCTAGAAAGTATTAATTTCTGTCTTGTGTCATTGTACGTTTTTTGAAATAACAACAGTTGGTATTCAGAATTTGACAAAGGATTCTTTTCTTCAGGTTGAAAGTGAACATTAACGTAGGGTCCCTGAGGCTCCCTTCATCATTATCTCACAGGGGTCTTTGTTTTGTTGCTTAAGAAAAGAAAAAAAAAGCCCAACTTCCCTTAGTAAGTGAAAAGGATCTTGCTAAACGTTACGTTGGCAGTGGCTCACACAGTGGACATGCGCAAAGTCAATGAAACCCAGTAGCTTGACATCCTCGCTGGATGAAAAACATTGTTCTAAGGCCCAGAATCAGTGGTGGGTCAGAAGGCATTATGTGCAATACTTTAATCAATGCACAGGCTTGTAGACAGCTTATCTACAATTTATAAGTTATACCTAGCATTCAAACCACATACAGATTTCAGTTAGTTGATCGATGCCTACTCCTAACAGCAGCTTCTCTTTCGCAAGCGAAAGACCTGCATACACCTTACAAAATACCCAAGTGGCTACCAAATCTACACTAGCCTAACCACTCGCCGTCGCATAGTCCGCATAGACTTCTCAAGTGAGCCTATCTGGCCAGAGTAAGGAAGTGTCGCACTCGAGGACGCCGGCTGGTGGGACAGACTGAATATGTGAACTAAGAACTTTGCTAATGTACTGAAAGTCTTACATTGATCCGTACTGGTACCCTGCAGTTACCATTGTATTGCTGTTTCGCCACTTCACTTACTACTCTTGGAATTCATTCCTTTATTAATTTCATGATGTATACCTTTTCAGCCTTAAAAAAAAGTCGCATGTATATATAACTAATAGCGACGAAACACGTGTTGGCTTGGAGCTGTGTACGTTGAATCGTTGGACCAGTTACGTTTATCGCTACTGAAGAATTATGAATCATCACATGGATTAAAGAATGAAGATTACCAAGAAAACCCTGCTGTGCATTATTGATTCTTGCAACTCAAATGTTTGAACTGAATTGTATATATGACTGACGTGTGCTAAGGATTTTGTGTTTTGCCTTTCGGGGCAGCCTAGGCTGCAGATTAGGAGTAATTGGTGGTTCTCTCCTCCTTATAGCACCGTCCCTAAATAGTGATATTCTTGCTAAAATAGGTGAATTTTTTCTTTGCACCCTCCCTATGCCCTACACCACCCCCTCTCTATTTTTCTTGAGACTTCTCAAGTGAGCCTATCTGGCCACAGCAAGGAATTGTGAATTACCACACTCTTGAAAATGCCAGCCCACCTGTCATGCCAGAAACTTGTCAACTTGAAACCGTGCTGAATTAATATCCTTTGGGACCAAAAGTTGTATCCACCTGCCTAACTATTCGCACATGAACTCGACCAACTAAGAGATTGGCATTCATGCTTTTTATAATAATTTATTATATTTAAGAAGATTTGAAGTAGCTTAAAACTAAACTCTAGTCACTTTTTGTAAATAATGGCAATCTTTTGTATTGCTATGTAGGAAAGTGTCTTTTATGTGCATCTAACATTTCCAAACGTACAAGACATGCTTCTCTGTGCACAGCCAAATTAGAACGTTACCACCACTGAGAATGAACTGTTAGTATCCAAGAATTGCTTTCTCCTCTGCATTGAAGTTCTTGGAGTGAGTTTTTCATACCAACAGTGATTGATTTAGTCTCCCCTCTAGGTTTTAAGTTTGTGTTAGTGTTTTTTTGGCAAAGTATAGCATTGATATGACAGGAGCAAAGAAAAGTTCAAACAGCCTGTTGTCATGAATTATTCCATAGTGCATATTGATGCAAACATGTCCCATTGATGCTGCGAGTTTTTTGTCATCTGCTCGTATGTCTATCTACCCTTTATGTTGTCTGCGTCCCCTACCCCCCCACCCACTATCCACAGTAATGCCATACGGAGCATGGGGTGGGCAGGTGTTTTCGACATGAAACAGAAGAAGAAGGGTGGCTATTTCACATTCTTTTCTCTCCACTATACTCTTTAGAATCCGTGCAGAGAAACTGACACCACCAGCAAATACCAAGGCTGGTTGTCATAAATCCGCCTCATGTTTCTTTAAAAACCTACCATCATTCTTGCCGCTTACTACATTCTCCTTTTGTGATGGTTTTTCCATCTTTCTCTTCCTCAGGCTTTCCAATTTGTTATTTTTTTCCCCTCTCTTGCTCTTGGCAAATATCTGATGCGGAAATATAAGTGTCAGTCCCCAAAAATAAGTGGTGGTGGCCCCCTCCGGCAATAACTGGTTCAAATTAAGTACTTACAATACTGCATATAATACCTGGAGACTGCAGGGTGTGATTTGGGTGGATGGAATATTTTGGGACAGATTACGGGACATCATATGTAATTACTTCAAAGATAATTTGGGATATGCATCATCCCCCACAATTGAATGGGAGACATTTAAGATGGTAGTAAGAGGGCAATTCATTGGAGAAAGCATAGGGAGTTTTAAGCTGCTAGAGAGAGAATTAGGTGGACTGAATAAATCAGTAAAGAAGCTAGAAACACTAACTGTAGAAGACACTTACAATGAGAGTCACTTTCAGTACAAAGGGAGGGATAATCCGCATTGGGGGAAAGGTTGAGACGTTTAAGCGACATTGAATATCTTGCTAGGCAGCATGGGTAAGGAGCTAAAGCTGGGAGACTCCTTGCCTGGCACACCAAATCAAGCCACTGGGACAATACTGTTACACAAATTAAAGATGCCAAAGGGAATATACAGTGTTTTTAAGTCGATATCAATAACACATTATTACCGTACATTATATGAGTAACACATATATCCTATGACAGAGTACTGGAGTGAAATATTTGTGGCCTTTGAGCACCCTTAAGACAATCTCAATGCTGAATCAACATAACGAGCACACAATTGCATACTGCATGATAAATCCACTTCAGTTGAGAAAAAGATTAGGAGATCTAGAAATAAAACATTGGGCCACAGATGGGTGGAGGGATACACAAGCTGTTAAAAGTGATCAGTGCTTGTTTGTTTCAAGTTAAAGTATATTTGGTTTTAATAATATAATATGATATGGCCACTCACCAACCCCAAGTGTTAATGTGAGGTCCAAATATGGATATGGCAAATGGTCAAATGAGGAAAGCAAAATATGCACAAATCAAATATCCTGATGTAATTATGGTAATAACGGAAACTAGATTATCACAAAAATGTGTGGATGCCAAGAAATGTATATGTATGAAAAACAAACACCACCCAAACAACATGCCACACTCTCATGCATGCTCCTCAACACCTGCTAGCTCACCAAACATGCCACAGAGATAAGGGACCTACTGTACGAACACGCTCCGGACCTGCTCTTACTCACGGAAACATGGCTAAACCCAATCTTGGCACCAAACATCATTACAGCCATCCCCACCAGCTACACAATCTTTAGGTGAGACTATCAATGTTGGACTTGGCCCATTTTGGAGGGTTAGTCCCCAAACATTTTGCTTCTTCATCCTATTTTTCCTTACCTGTTGTTGCCTATAGGACTCGGGGCATTTTACCACTGCTAATTGGTGCTAAAGTGCATATGCTTCGAGTGCCAATTGTGATTACAATTGGTTCTCCCTGATTGGAATATTTTATTTACTGGTAAGTCCCTAGTAAAGTACACTGTGTGTGCCAGGGCCTGTAAATCAAATGCTACTAGTGGGCCTGCAGCACTGTTTGTGCCACCCACATGAGTAGCCCTGAAAAGTTATCTCAGACCTGCCACTGCAGTGCCGGTGCACCGTTTTAAACTGCCATGTCGACCTAACAAGTGCACCCATTTGCCAGGGCCTAACCTTCCCTTTTCTTACATTTAAGGCACCCCTTTGGTAGTCCCAAGGTACCCCAATGGGCAGGGTGCAGTGTATGTGAAAGGTAGGACATGTACTGGTGAGTGTGACATGCCCTGATAGTGAAATACTGCCAATTTATTTTTTCACTATTGAAAGGCTATCTGTCCCATAGGATGGAATGGGTAATACTTTGTAATATCTTAAACGTATAACTTCCCATTGGGACAAAATAGAGAAATACAGTTTAGGCTCTCTGAACTCAGAATTTAATAACGCATCTTTTAGTAAAGATGGGGTTTAAATTGTGTGTTTGAAAATGCCACTTTTAGAAAGTAAAGTGAACGAGAAAATGCCAATACTGATGGGAACTAAAAATCCATTAAATGAGACGTGGAAGAAACCTCAAGCGACCACGCTGGTACTACTATATAGTATTTATTTGAATTATTTTGCATATATTAATAGATGCAGATACATCTTGTATACAATTCTTTGTGTGTACAAAAATCTGAAGCCGTCTACAAATAAAGGACCTATCACAGTAAACACAAACAATAAGAGAGAATTTAGAACCCAAGAAGGTAGGCTACGCTTATTGTTAGTGCTTACTGTGATAGGTCCTTAATTTGTAGACGGCTTCAGATTTTTGTACACACAAAGAATTGTATACAAGATGTATCTGCATCTATTAATATATGCAAAATAATTCAAATAAATACTATTTAGTAGTACCAGCGTGGTCGCTTGAGGTTTCTTCCACGTCTCATTTAATGGATTTTTAGTTCCCATCAGTATTGGCATTTTCTCGTTCACTTTAATATTTGTCTTAGCCTTACTGATTAGAGCAACACCCAGTTTTTGTTACCACTTTTAGAAAGTAGACATTTATCTGTTTAACTATTCTGTGTGCCTCTGTCTGTGTGTGAATTGACAATATGGTTTTGGTGACAGGGGCTGGGCATGTACATTCACTGGAGACAGCCACTCGGGGGTGGTGGGGATAGGGGGGTTGAGGTGTGCTTGCCCCTAATGGATGACTGAGATGAGCTAAATAGGGCTTGGCTGCATTTAGAGTAGTGGGAGATTTCCTTGCACCTGAATAGGGCCTGTATCCCTTGCACAATGCTGTCTCCACCCCCTGTGGTCATACTGCACCAGTGAAGACAGGACTGGTTTGTACTGGGCTCAGAGACCCTTGAACAAAGACAAAATGGGGTATAAGTGGTAGACCTTAAACCCTAGAACATTAGAACACTTCTGGACTCAAGAGAAACCTTTGCCAAGGAGAAGAGCTGAAGAGCTGTGAGGAAGAGTACTGCCCCTTTGCTGTGTGGCGTTGGCCTGCAGTTGCTGTTTCTGCCAAGGAAAAGACAACGACTGGAACCTTGCTGTGAACCTGCTTGAAGAAGCTCTACAAAGGCCTGTGTGTGCTGGCCTCCTGCTCTGAAGTCTCAGGGAAACAAAGACTTCACTCCCAGCTCCCCTGAACTCTGCTGCTGAGCGTTCTGACCTGCCATGAGTTGCCTGTTCCAGTTCTGGACCTCTGGAGGTTGTTCCTGCTGTTGGGAGCTGTAAGACACCTAAAGAACTGAAGAAATTGACACTTTGCTCTTCATGCAGCTGTTTTTTCCGATGCACCACCGACGTGCAAGAAGAATCTCCACGCATTGCTGTGCTGCTGCCGAACCGACGCAGCGCCTGTTGTGGCTGCAAGAACCACTGCATTGTGGGGTCATGGCTGAAGAAACCAACGCAGCGCCACTTGTCACCGCCGCATCGATCACCGACATATCTTGGATTTCCACGAATCGCACCTGTGCAGTGAGTTTTCCTGATGCATCGCCCAAAGCCCAGAATCATCTTGGAATGGACGCATCACTTCCTCCTACAGTTAGGATTCAACGCATCACCTCTCCTGCGTGCAGCAGAACTGTCGCATTGCCTCCCCAAGGACTAAGGAACTGATGCATCTCTTTATTTCTTGATGCTTCCCATCTCTGCAGCTGTTTGGCCTTGTGAATTTTGACACATCTACAGGTACTTTGTGTAGGATCACGCATCCATAGTTTTCTATGGACCCAGTTACGTGAAACCTTTAAAAGTCATATTCTTATTACATGTGTTGGAGTTTTGTCGTTTTGTTCTTGTTGAGTTTAGATAAAGATACTTTATTTTTTTAACTGGTGTGGTGTCCATTTGTGGTGTTATCACTGTATTACTGTGTGTTTTGCGTGCAAATACTTTACACATTGCCTTTAGGATAAGTCTGTCTGCTCGTGCCAAGCTACCCAGTGTGTGAGCAGGGGTTATCTAAAGTGTGTATCTCCCTTAACTTGACGAGAAGCAAGGGTCCCTATTTGGACAAAGGTACCTACCTCTGCCAACTAGAGACCCCCATTTCTAACAATCCGCATTAGCTCAGAGATAGTCACCATCCAATTCAAAGATACCATCAGCTGCACCAACCACACAGGCACCCCATCAGCTCACATTCAAGATACACATCACAGCCATCTTCTCCCTGGGTGGAACCCTTGTATACAAACCAGCAGGCTCCACACCAATTTCACCAGCAACATAAATGACTTTGTTACACCCATCATCATCAAAGGTAATGACTTCATCCTCCTCGGAGACTTTAACTTTCACCAACAAAACCGTACTGACCCAAACTCCATAGCCCTTTTACAAAACCTTAGAAACCTTGGCCTCAACCAGCACGTTACCGAACACACCCTGCACAAGATTGCTATCCAAGGACCCACTCTCTCTGCTGGATCTGCTCCTTCATAATGGCTAGAATACAAGCTGTTAGCCTGGCGCCATTCTCTTTGGAAGCCCGCAAACTCATCTGCGGGGTGCCTCATGGTTCATCGCTTAGCCCCACCCTCTTCAATACATACATGATCCCTCTGGCCAGCACCGCTCACATCATCAACATCCTCTCCTATGCAGATGGCATGCAACTCATATTCTCTATCTCTAACAAGACCCCCAACACAAGAAACAAGTTTACCGCCTGCATGACTGAAGTCCCTAACTGGATGAAAGCCAACTGGATGAAAGCCAATTGTCTCAAGCTCAACACTGACAAGACAGAAGTAGTGATCTGGCGCAAGAACACTTAACCATTGGACTCCACCTGGTGACCGGCTGAAATCGAACCCACATCCTTACCCAGAACCCGCCCCAGGAATCTCAGATTGATCATCAACAGCAAACTGGACTTGACCACACAAGGCTGCGCCATCACTGCATCTTGCTTCCACAGCCCAAAGATGCCGAGGAAGATCTTCAAATGCATCGCAAGTAACACTACAAAAACTGCCACTCACGCCCTAGTAACCGGCAAGTTGGACTATGGGTACCCTTGGATCACCACGCAACTCAGTAGAAGACTAAAAACCATTCAGAACATGACAGACAGACTCATCCTCAAAGTCCCATCACACCACACCTCAGGGAACTACACTGGCTCCCAATACACAAATGACTCCGGTCCCATCTATCTGAACAATTGCATCTTCTTCCACCAACCAGCCAGACAACTCCACTCTGCAGGGCTCCTACTTGCATGCATACACAGAACCAGATCAGGAGGACGAGTGTTCTCTTACATTGCTCCTAAAGAGTGGAACGACCTTCCACTCCACATCAGAGTCCCCTCCTCTGTTCTTGAATTCTGCAAGAAGATGAAGACCTGGATTTTCAGTTAATCAACTTACAATATGCAGGGCTTGGCACACACCTGCTTAGCATCAGGATACCCTCACAGGTGATAGTGTACTTTACAAATACACATAACATAACAAAAGCAATAAACAGATTAAAAAAAACACTGCATATAATAGTACATGTAAAGTATCTCTTTTCAAATTGAGGTCAAAGTGCGGGAGACAAACGTATAATTTCCTTGTTTGCATCCTTCTGTGCCAGTGTCAGAATCACTGCTAAAGTGTCACACTAAGTATGCCTAGGCAACATTTTTATTACACTAGTGTAATCTTGCATGATTTCTGGCATTTCTTGTTACACATAATTCCTAAAATCAATCCACTATGAATGGTTGTGTAATTAAAAAATATTCTGATAAAATTACAAGTGTGGCTTTGCAGGAACAAGGAAAACGACCAAAATGTGAGCAGCTGTTTTTGGCACTTATGTTTTTGGCACAGAGTCTGGCCTACATGAGGGTTCTCATATTTGCCGATGATACCCTACTTCTCTCCAAATCACTTATGGGCCACCAGAGACTATTGGACCACTTTGAATGTTTCTGTTGGCAAAGGAGTTTGGAGATTAATGTAGGGAAAACCAAGTTCATGGCCCTTAAGCCTAGTCATTCAACTGGACCTAATTCAATGCTAATGGGGACCCCTTTGGAAGGTGTACGCACTTTTGACTATTTGAGGATTACATTTATGGAACAGCTAGACTGGCACACCTATGCAACCCAGTACAGGCTCAAACGGGAACCTGGAATCGTAAAAAGGTCCCATGATTCCCAATTTCATCTCATCTCATCGGCCTTTCAGATCTACAATCATCAGGCCCTAGGTTTAGTTCTATAGGGCGGAGGATTGTGGGTGCCCATCGCGTGACAATCCTAGAGAAACGCTTGAGCATTTTATATTTTTCTGCCTGAGCTATCAGAGCAGTAGGAAGAATTGGATATTACCTCCGTTTTGCAATCTGGGTGTCAGAGAACACAAGATGGTCCTGAGAATTATGAAATCTGACTCTAGTCAGCCAATGGTTTTTGCACTCTCATGATATCTGAAGACAATTTGGAGAGTTGGTCAAAAACTGTGTACCTCCCCAGAGTTCTAATGTTGTACATCTGTACCAAATCTGCCTTATTGACTTCACTCCACACACCGGCCATTGGGTTAATGAATTGATGTGACTTAAGAATTACGCATGATTTTATAAAGGTTTTATAGATATGTATTTTATACTTTAAGATTGTCTTCTATGTACTTTTATGGCATCATTGCCGAAATAAGGCTTGATATATTCTATCTTTGACTCTAGTTTTAGTAAGTATGGAATGCATCCTCTTGCCCAAAATGAACCACCGGGGGCGTTTTGCACTAAAAGCCAATTTCTATTTTGCGTAATTTCGCATAATTCTCCTAAAATCTGCCGAAATTGCACAAAAGAAAATTGAGCCTTATGCAGGAACCTATTTTTCCGTGGGAAAAAAACTTTTATTAGCCGAAAAGACTACTACATATTTGTTTGCTTATTAGTGTGTACTACTGAGAGCTCTATAGCGCAATCCTGTGTAATTACAGCATTCCCAGTTCCTAGAACACAAATACACTGTTAGAAATATCAGCACCAATATTTTCTAATGCATTGTCAGCCCATTAAATTTGTGGTGCCTTAGTTACAATACACTCCTTATATTTAGCATATGACTTACACAAGTAGATTCCACTCATTGTGTGTATTATAAAAGGGTCTCCCAGTATGCCTTTGTAATATTCACATTTATGTCATGAACAAAAGCCACAGATGGTAAGAGAACGTTTCTACAAGATCTAGGCAAATTGGAGTAAATATCTGACGTTGGGATTAATTAAGAATGTATTCACAGTTAATTACTTCACTGAATTTGTAACAACTGTCTTTTAAAATACTGCACAGGCATTTTTGTACTTATGCTTTCAGAAAAGAAGTCCTTTTCTTTCTTTGTATGACAGTAAGACCATAGGTACTCTGTGACTGTTGTCACCCCACCCTCTCCTTGTGGAGTTAGACACACTTTGGACGTACACCTTAATGTGACCACACAGAAAATAGTGTCGTCCAAGGAATTGTGGGTATGTCGATACTGTCCCTCTCCAAGGCTGCTGTACTTGAGGAGAAAAGCAGGTTCCCCCTTTCGGGCTACTCAATATTTTTATTTCCCTGTAGGAAATGTGCTCCTTGTATATAATAAAGGAAAACACACCGAAAGGAGTCTATTGGCTCACAACTTGAGAGACTCGGAAGGTTTTAAATGAATTTAAACTTTAATACATTTGTTAAACTGAATCTACGCTATTCATGAGATCTGTGTATATTCAGTTACCATTTCTGGGACGAGCTGCCCTCTTTAACCAGAACCCTTTTTAGGTCTCGCCTGACCCAGCGCATGCGCTGGTCTGGCGAGACTTATTGAGAGGGCTCCAAAAAGTGCTACCAGGCCAGCCTGGAGCTGCAGTGCATGTGCGCGGGCGCGCGCGCCGCGCTTTACCGCGATTATTTTCGTGGCCGCACTGCCGCTTTGATGTTTGATCGCGATCACTTTCGCGGTCGCTTGGCATAGCCAATAGGTCTCGCTTTTGGGACCTTATAAGTATTTAGTTATGCAACTGTTGCATGGCTAAACACTTATAAGCTCCCAAAGGCGAGACCTATTGGCTATGCCAATGCTTGTTTTTTAATATCAACAGAATATGGCCTGAACATAGTGACCATGATCTCAAAACGCACACTACTTTCTGGCCAAGACACTTGAGACAAATTAAGCCCACATATTTTACCAGTGGGTTTATGATTGAAGTGGTATATGGCATACTTACTTGCCTTTCTGTTTCTGGAAGTTAAAAAAAATAAAATAAATTGTTACAATGTTGCAGTCTACTTACACTACCAGTTACAATTTTTAAAGTGCTAAATTACTCGCTCCCATATTGGCCCCATTTACTCCTATATCCAATCACACCAGAGAAATATACCTATTTTCCCAGGCCTTAGTACCCAATGGTGCTCCACAACGGTCACTTGAGCGTGGCCAAGCGGCTGCTCCTGACACAGCAGGTGATGCAGCGCGGGCACTGCACAAAAGACTAGCGGGGTTACTTTGGCGAATAATTTAGGATGTGTCTGAGGTCGTTTAAATTAAATACATAGGAGTGGAGACAGTTTCATTTTGGAACCAGGGATCTCAATGACTAACTCCGCTTCATACACAATAATACATAGATTCACGTTTTTTAAGTTTTGTGCGTGGAGCCTTTGCAGTTTTTATTTCTGGTGAGATGCAGGTGGAAACAAGGTGGAGCTGAGCAGAAATTATAATGGGATCTTGTGGACACATCCACGTTTGAAGCTTTATAAGGATTGCATCATGTAATTCTTTTTTTTAATTTTGGCTAAAATATGCAAAATGCTAAATTAACAACACTAAGGCTCCATGCTATGGTCATATATCAAACCCTTTTTTTTTTTACATTAAAGCGTTTTGGGAAATCATTTTCTCTGGTTTCTCAGAGCCCATAAGTAGATCATCATTACATGCTGTTCTGCTTGGGTTTTCGGATCAGATAGAACCCGCTCAGCAGAGCCTCTCTAACCCAGCCAGAACGTTACCCCCTCCCTAGGGCCTATTCACACTAGTAACCACATATATATACCACCTAAGGACAGGGAATTCCTACTATATATATATATATATATATATATATATATATATATATATATATATATATATATATATATATATATATATATATATATATATATATATATATATATATATATATATATATATATATATACACAAGTGGCGGCCTCGCGATCCCAAACGGACCCAGGACTTCCTACCCAGACGGCAGCCTCAGCCTCGCGATCCCAGACGGACCCAGGACTTCCTACCCAGACGGCAGCCTCAGCCTCGCGATCCCAGACGGACCCAGGACTTCCTACCCAGACGGCAGCCTCAGCCTCGCGATCCCAGACGGACCCAGGACTTCCTACCCAGACGGCAGCCTCAGCCTCGCGATCCCAGACGGACCCAGGACTTCCTACCCAGACGGCAGCCTCAGCCTCGCGATCCCAGACGGACCCAGGACTTCCTACCCAGACGGCAGCCTCAGCCTCGCGATCCCAGACGGACCCAGGACTTCCTACCCAGACGGCAGCCTCAGCCTCGCGATCCCAGACGGACCCAGGACTTCCTACCCAGACGGCAGCCTCAGCCTCGTGATCCCAGACGGACCCAGGACTTCCTACCCAGACGGCAGCCTCAGCACAAGTTCATCCTATGATTACCATAACATACAACTATTTATCAGATCACACAAGAACTGCCAGTTTGAGCACAACCTGTTCTCTGGTTCGAGGGGCTCCTCTCTCCCTTATTCAGTTACCACTTACCTGATCAGGGTTAACATCTGTTCATGTCAAGTCACAGCTGACTAGAAGAATAGGCTACCCTCTTATACAAGAACACGCAGCACATGTTGATTCATTACAAACTGGGTACTTTATTACTCATTACATACGCAATCACATAACATTACTATGTAACACATAACCTGCAAAGAAAAGTGAAAGATTAGGTTGTACACTCTAATAAGAAAGGGGTCGACATCACCTTAGTCGTGTGTAGCCTGCACTCAATGGTCATCTAGGTTCCCTTCTCGTCTGTGCCTCGGCTCGCCTGGAAGTCACACCTCCGCAGTCACGGATCTGTTCCCTTCTCCCTTCTCCGAGTCACTGGGACCTCTTCCTCATCGGCTACTCTCTCCTCTCTGGCTATTCTGCTAGAAGAGTATCTGTCTCTCGGTTTTTCTCCGCCTTCAAGTTTGTCATCTGTCTTCCCTGGAATAAGTAGTAGCTTTACTGCTAACGGCTAGATGCCGCCTACGGACTGAAGTAAGTGCGCCGTATCTGCCTCAGACTTTCACTAATATAGAGGTGCATTTCCTCATGGAAAATTCCGGCCGTAACCTGCCGCCCACCAAATTCTTGTACCTCCCCGTACCAAGGACACGTTCCCAGCCGGCCGGCCTGATGTAGTGTCTTCGGCATGAAGAAAAATACAATCCTTCGATAAGGGCTGGCCTGAACCGGTTCTCTCCAAGCGAATAACACCTCATAACTAAAACATCACCCTTAACCTAGAAGCATCTCAAGCTGCCGGAGCAGAAAGAAAGATGGAGTCTCTCCCGTTTGAGGCCTACCAGGCCTGAATTCAGCACGGCTCCATGAAATACCCTCACTACAGGACAGGTTATCCCTAATACTAACGAATCTATCCCCTAGGATATGTGTGCAAGCCCTGATCTATGGGGAAGAACACAGGATCATGTCGAAGTGCCTAGTAAATAGGCTCCATTCACTACTCTAACCCTTAGACTTGGATGGTAAGAGACTGAAGTCACACTAATCACCCGTCAACACAATAGGGCCGGGAAAATCGAGCAGTACATTTCACCCTTGACTTCAGTCTATTATACATTCATTAAACAGAACTAACATCTGTGGAAGAATAATATGAAACAAAGCTAACTGATCTATGTCTAGTACCAAATGTGCAGAATTGAAGTAGTGAAGGAATACACTGAATAAAGCAGCAGATAGAAATCAAAACAGCGATGGTAATCAGAATACCTCCTAATATTTGACGTAACAGATACAAATCAGGTAACCAATTAAAGAGCCAGTCAAACCAGCCCTGGTCAATGTGTTTTCTAACTTCTTCTGTCAAGTCATGTAGCTTATCAATGTGAGCGCGAATGGATTGTGTATGATCAGACAAGTTAAAACAACAAAGACCCTCAAAATCAGAACAATCGTGTCCATGTTTAAGCAAAAGATAATCAATGGCCGCTCGATTTTGCAAGATGGCTCTGCGTTCACCCTGGGCGTCTAACAGCATGTCAGACAGGACTGTAGAAGTATGATTAATGGATTTTACCATCCAACAGGCCATTTTCCCAATAGATTTGGCATTATAAACCGCCAAAGCAGGAACACCAATAATTGAAATAGCCAAGCTAAGGTATTCAGACTTGGAATATAAATGCAAAGACGAGTCACAATCCTCCTGTAACATCACTGTATCTCGAATCACACGAGAATTGGCATTCGGATGTGACGAGAACATCAGTAAACTGAGTCTCGTAATGGCACAAGGGCCTCCAGAAATATTTGCGGGGACATATGGCCAGGAAGTATTACCACATGAGAAAAGCCATCCGGCAGGTAGTAACATCGTGCGATAATGACTGGGGGTAACTACCATACTCTTGCAAGTCATATTGTTCTGGACAGAAGCACATGTTTTCGGTGTCCTTTGAAAGCACAAAGTTCGCTCATGAAGGGTAAAGGAAGTAGCACCTTTCAATTTTAGACGCAGACATTCAGAAATTGCACCAGGATTACACGTAAGGAAAAAACACAAATCTCCTTGTGTGATATTATAGGTAACTATTTGGGACTGGATGGGGGGTATCTGGTCTGGTAGTTCAGTACATAAGGGGCAATACGCATGGGTGGCAAAATCGCCCAGAAGAACATTGGGGCGAGCCTTTGAAATGTTGAAAATATGAGTCAAAGTTTCTAGCGAAGCAGGGACAGCAACCAGACAGGTCGCCAAGATGTCGTGTACAGATCTCATCGGCGTCAAACAGAAGTGAGGGGCATCAGTCACCCTTTTCGCCAGTGAGGTCCAAAAGTTCGATGACGAATCCCACGCAGCGAGGGAACGCGACACTCGGGTGCGTAACTCATCCCGGGTTGACGGGATCCCTCCTCTCTCATCGAACCAACCCGAAAATAGTCCGACGACGACACATCCTGCAGCAACAGTCCAAAGAATGATCTGAAAGAGAATCAAATACAGGCATTATTCATTCTCGTAAGTAACATTTGTCAGCCGGGACCGCTTCCCAGCTATCTTTCCCTGGTCTCATAACTAAAATGGTATTGTCATGACCGGTGGCGATGACCTCTGCTTGTTCAGGGGGATTCTTAGGCGACTGCACCCAAACCCTGGCCCCAGGGTTATCTGTGGAGCCAAAACCTTTCTGGCCTCGTACAGTTAGCAAAGTTGGGGCAGTGCCTTTTGTGATCTCTCCACTGAAAACAGGCATAATGAGTAATTGAGCCACTCGGTCAGTTTGATGTATCAGTAAGTCAGCCTCACTGCTATTCAGCAGGAGCACCTTAATCTCTCCCTGATAATCACTGTCAATGATCCCTCCAAGCACCTGAATGCCTTTTACAGCCAGCCCCGATCTAGGGGCGATTAATCCAAAATTCCCGGGTGGTATATGAACACCAACACCGGTCGCGATGATGACCCGATCTTTACCTTTTATAACGGTGTCATCCATGGCATGCAAGTCTAAACCTGCCGACCCTGGGGTCGCTCTACATGGAGCCAAAGCTCCGGGAGTAATTTCCCAGTACATCACAGTCTCTCTGATTTCATTTGGCTGAGCATTAACATTCGGAGGAAACAAACGCATAAGTGGAGATTCAGCATTTAGAAAAGGACGATTATTCAAAATTAATAGCGCTTGGGGCAAAAAGTCTCGCCAATTCTTATACTTGTCATCTGTCAATTTACGCAGTTGCTCCTTCAGCAGACCATTCAATCTCTCCACAAGACCCGAGGCCTGCGGATAATATGGGATATGAAATACCCAGTCAATATTGTTTTCCACACAGAATTCCTGTACCAATCTTCCACGAAAATGGGATGCATTATCAGATTGAATTTGGAATGGCACACCATAATACATCATAATCAATTCCAATGTTTTAATGGTATTCAATTGGGTAGCTTGCTTACAGGGAAGGACTACCAACAGGCCACTGTATGTATCAACAATAGTGCAAACATATTGACAATTCCTACTATTGGGAAGTGGACCGATGTAATCAATCTGCCAAATTTGAGCGGGCAGTTTCCCGCGATGTAAATGACCTTTAACAATTTGGGGCACTTTGCGCTGTCTGATATGCTGACAAATGGGACAATGTAAAATAATATTTTTGATTAAATCTAGGGGAATATAAATTCCTCGATCAGCAGCCCACCTGCTAGTGGCTTTCTCTCCAAAATGTCCTGCCTTCTGGTGGGCCCATTTCGCCAATCCCGCAATATCAGAATCTTGCCTGTCCACCACTGCCTCAGCAATTTTAGATTTCTCATCTGCAATGTTATGAAAAAATTTGTCAAGAGAATCTATCGGGGTGTGAGCATCCACATGGAAGATTGTAACAGTACTCTGTGGGAGCATCTCCCAAATCTCCTGCCATAATTCTTTTCCCCACAATTCTTTTGAATGCAATTTCCAATTATGGGAATGCCAAGTCGGTAACCAAACTGCCAGTCCATTGGCAGTAGACCAAGAATCGGTGAAAATATGACATGTGCCAGGTAACTCTTGTTTCAGAACTTGATAAATAGCATAAAGTTCAGCAAATTGACTGCTCTTACCTTCACCAGTTGTGCTCAGCAGTTTTTGTGTGATCGGATTATAGGACACCGCTTTCCAGTGCCGTTTCGTCCCTATGAACCTTGCTGAACCATCCGTAAACCAGACATGGTTTCTGTCCTCTGTGGACAAATCATCAAAAGGTCTACCCCACTTGACAGGAGACTCCTGTACTAAAGGTACGGAACATTCACTCTCAGTCTCAGTCAATGGCGCTCGCGCCACCTGCTCATGTAAAGATGCAACTCCTTTTTGTCCCACACGTGCCCTGTCTTGTATATACCATTTCCATTTAATCACACTCGCCTCTTGAGCATGTCCAATTCGGTGAGTTTTCGGCGAACTCATAACCCACTGCATGATAGGAATTTCAGGTCGCAAAACTATATCATGTCCCAAAGTCAGTTGCTCGGTATCCACCAGAGCCCAATAACATGCTAGTAACTGTTTCTCAAAAGGTGTATAACGCTCACCAGCATCAGGTAACTTTTTGGTCCAGAAACCCAACGGCACTCTACTCCTGCCTTGCTTCTGCCACAAACTCCAATTCGCATAAAGGCCCTGTACAGACACATTCAAATCCACCTCACCATCACGTGCGGGCCATAAATCCAAAGCATGCTGAATTGCCTCTTTTGCTAGGTTGAACGCATCTTGCTGTGGTTTATCTCATTCAAATGCATTCTTTTTACGAGTGACACGGTACAAGGGGGCCAATATTTGACTCAAATGAGGAATATGCTGACGCCAAAAACCAAACAAACCAATGAAGCTTTGGGCTTCTTTCCTATTCCTCGGAACTGCAAAATCAAGAATTTTCTGTTTAACCTGAGGGATCACTTCACGGTGCCCTTCATGCCAATTAATACCCAAAAATTTTACAGCCTGGGACGGGCCTTGTAATTTATCCGGATTGATTTCCCAACCTTTCTCACGCAGGCACTCAATGACTCTGTCCAATTGGGTCTGAACTTCCTCTTGTGTTTCGCCTTGGATCAAAACATCATCAATATAATGACACATCTGAATTTGTGGATGAACCGGTACCTCAGCCAAATGCTCTGCCACCAGCCGGTGACATATCGTAGGACTATGCACATAGCCCTGAGGAAGACTTCGAAACGTCATCTGACGCCCATTCCACGTAAAACTGAACTGTTCCTGACACTCAGGGGCAATCGGAATCGAAAAGAAAGCATTAGCAATATCAATGGACGCATACCATGTACCTGGATGTTTTTGGATTCTTTCAATTAGAGTAATGACATCCGGTACTGCAACGGTCAAAGAGGGTGTGTGATTGGTCAATTCTCGATAATCAACAGTCATACGCCAAGAATTATCACTCTTACGTACAGGCCAAACAGCATTATTCCAAGCAGAAGTAACTGGGGTTATAACACCTGCATCCACCAACTCCTGAATAGTGGTACTAATCTCCTCATGACCACCTGAAATACGATACTGCTTCTGACAAACCACTTTTGTCGCCTGAGGAACTTTTATGGGGGGCATTCTTAAACGACCAACCCGTATAGGCCTAGACGATATATAATGCGTAGTTCCAAATTGGTAACATCCATCATCTAAATGCAAAGTCATTCCTTTCAAAATATCAATTCCAATTATGAATTCTAAGAGTGGCACCACCAGTACAGAGTATTCTTTTCTAGGGATTCTACCTATTCTCATTTCAAGTAAAGTTTGAACTGCAGGAGTTTCCTTTCCACCTAATCCGGTAATTGTAAAAGGCTGACCTGTAAACTTCTTTGATTTTCCATGAATAAGAGTGGCCTCCGCTCCTGTATCCACCAATGCTCGGGCCCTTTGGATATTACGATGTCTCCAATAAATTTCAATATCTACATAGGGTCTATTATCTCTGTGAGCCCATCTGTGTACTGGAGCTTGACCTATTTCCTAGTCATGCTTACTGCATTCTGTGTACCAGGATAAATCAGGATAAAGACTGTCACGTTTCTTAGGTATCGGTACCTCCTGTTCATATCCATTCCCAGTACGAAATGGATTCGTGTCTTCTGCATTGTATTGCGGGTTTCGATCGGCCAAACTATGACGATCCTCTCTCCTCCTCAACTCAGGGGATTGATCCCTATCATCTCTACGTCTGCTGTAAACATAATCATTTCTCCCCCTTTCTCTTACCTCCTCTCTCTCTCCGTCTCTCTCACGACGGGGGGACATATCACGTACATAACGTCGATCATCACGACGAACAGAGCGCCCACGGCGGTCGTCATCACCGCTACCGTCAGAACCACCACGATCACACTCAGTCGTCCGAACACGCCGGGCACCCTCCTTCCGATCCAAGCCACGTTTGCGAAACAACTCCCACAAACGAGCAGTAGTCTCACCGTCAATGTCCTCCCTCCGCACACCATCGGCCAGAAGACCAGAAAAGATATCACGTCTAGTAAGTTTATTGTCACCAGGAGTACGAGTGTCAGGCCGGGACTGACGTTCAGGTTTAAACCACTCACCCAACTCACCGAGTTGGCGTACCGATTCCAGTACCGTAGATAACACGTTACCAGTCTGATTAATCAATAAAGCCGGAACCGATCGCCGCCCTAGGTATTTCGGACCTGTTCTCCCTTACAAACTGGCAAGCGGAGAACCATACGGCGTTCTAACTCGAGAGGAATAACAACCTCTCTACTCAAGTAATCTCAAACGGAGTTACTGTGAGTACCTCATCACCACACTCACAGCACACTTTAGGGTGTGTGCTGATATTTACACTTGGCCTGTATATTATTTTTACGGCCATTCACCAAAATTATTTTTATCATTAATTTTGGCTGGTCCTGACGAAAGCCTCTAGAACTATCAAGAAGGCTGAAACTAGTTGACCTTAGTTTCTAGGGATATAAGGAAAATAACATTCCTAATTACGTATCCCGCAAAAAAAAAAACCCCTTTTTACATTAGTCCTGGGACCCTTATAATTAAAGTTTTTTCATAGGGCATTTCCCAGAGACTTTTTTAACTCTTAATCACTTCACACATAGCACTCCACTTACTGCTCATAACCCTGCTCCGCTGTATCTCAGGCGTTGTAGCACAACTGGATTGTGCTAGACAATCCAGTTGGGCCCCGATGATGAAGCATGCCACCTACTAGGTAGGTGGGTGAGGGGTTTCTTACACAGCAGTTGTGCTCTCCCTCCTTTCACGTTGTTTTCAACAAAGACAGCGAAAAAAGTTTGCTTTGAGTCATGAAACTTGTCCATTTTGTTTGATCATAATCAATAAAGTCATCATGACCTGCTTATAGGCAACAGGGGAAGAACGAATGATACGATTCCGCACAGAAGATGTCAACAAACCATCAAGCAACCTGTCAGCAGTACCCAGAAAAATTGCCGTTTTCATCACCTCCTCTTTGAGACGTTGTGCAGCGTCGCGCAAAGTATACCACGGTTTGTCATTCACAGGCCAATCAGACTCAGTAGGATACTTTTGATTACAACCCTCAGTCGCCAATTGAAGTAAAGAAATTTGACCACCACCATTATAGTTACGAAAATGGTCCTGTACAGTAGAATCCGAACTCAAGGAACAAAACTTCAAACAATCGCCATTATCTAACATAATGCCAGCAGCGCCCAGTTCATAAAGGCGCACCATCCATGTGAGCAAGGTCTCACCAGCTCGCTGCCGAAATCGCTGCAAAATATCACTAATTTCTTGTTGAGTAAAGTCCTCTAAAGAGTCTAAAGAAACACCCTGCGGAGCAGCGGGAGACTGCTGCAACTTCCGACGAAAAACTGGATGCACTGAGACCGCGGGACGAGCATCACAAGGAGCTCGACCAGTACACGTAGAGGAACAATCAGTGGAAGAAGCATCGACCCCTCTCGAAGGACGAGCGCAATCACGGGGTGCACCATCAGAGGCGCAAGAAGCAGACCTACAATCACGGCCGGATCGAGAGGACTCGCGCTTGGCAGACTCCTCACCCGAGGAAGGAGAATCACTCGAGTTCCAGATATTACCATCCCATTCATCAGGATTCCAATCCAGTCCGGCTTTCGCCACGACCAGACGCACCTTTCGCGTCGAAACCCGACCACGCCGATTCTTGTATTTATAACGAGCAATTCGCACAGCCGCCCTCTCGGCAATAGTTTGGTACGTCTCAAGTTTGTCAGCAAGCAACTTATTTTGACACCGCAACAAAGTATGAGAATTCTGAATCTCAACAAAGTGCGCTTCCACATCCTTAAGAGATATCTGTAGCTTCAACAACCTCTCATGCTGAATCCTGTACGCAGACAGAACAATCCAACCTCTGCGCCCCAAAATGGGAATCTCCTCACCCTTCGAGACGGGTGCCTTCTGTAAACAAGTAATCACATTAGCCGGCTCCGCCAGCTCCAAAGAAGAATTCCAATTCTCACTCAAACCAGTAGAATCAGCCCACTCACGGGCTAAGGCTTCATAAGGCGTTGAATCCCATCCGGGAATATCAACGGGCAACTTAAAAGTAGATTTTGACTTTCTAGAAAACATCGTGAAAAAGAAAGAAGAAAAGAAAGAAGAAGAAAAACTATACACACAATTATACCACAAATAATATACAAACAAAACCACGCACACGCCGAAAGCAAACACGAGACAACACGACGCACACAGGTTTCGAAAACGGTTCGTGACGCCAAATGTTCTGCTTGGGTTTTCGGATCAGATAGAACCCGCTCAGCAGAGCCTCTCTAACCCAGCCAGAACGTTACCCCCTCCCTAGGGCCTATTCACACTAGTAACCACATATATATACCACCTAAGGACAGGGAATTCCTACTATATATATATATATATATATATATATATATATATATATATATATATATACACAAGTGGCGGCCTCGCGATCCCAAACGGACCCAGGACTTCCTACCCAGACGGCAGCCTCAGCCTCGTGATCCCAGACGGACCCAGGACTTCCTACCCAGACGGCAGCCTCAGCCTGTGGTAAATAAAATCTTCTTTACCAGACTGAATTTCATACGGGATCTTGAAATAAAATAAAATAGCTCAGAATAACAAGAGGCAGAATCCGTGGTATAAGAGGTTTTCTAAATGGGCTTTATTCCGTTCAAAATGGCCGACTCGAGTCGCGGCCTTCAGGTTCCGTCACCACGAGGGTTCAGGAAGTGAAGTACAATACTTTATTGACAGACATGCATTTTTATAATAAGTATATTACAATGAAACGAATGTAGAAGGCGTAACATTTGATAAGAAAAGTGACATGACAGGTACGTAATCGAAACTAGGCGTAATAAGGAATAAAAGAAACATGATTGGTTAGGATTATCAGACATAGGTGGATCTATAAGATAATACTTGGCATAGATGCGCGCGCGGCAGCATGACGTGTGATTGACGTGCAACTAGGGGGTGAAGGGGACTTGACATTTAGCTCTACATGTGGAGACGAGAAGTCTGAGGGGTCAAGTCAACCTAATCCCAAATCATATCTAACATCCTATGTTTAAAGAACTATGTTATCCACAAGGAAGGACTCTCGGACAGAATCTATTCTATACTAACTGTATGTGCGTGTACAAGCGCCTAAGTGTCTATGTGAGAAGCGAGAGGCAGAAAACTTTTCATGGCAGCAGGGCTATGAATCACTTGCAGGAGGACGGAAAGGCTGAGTCCTTTGCTTGTGAGCTAAAGGAAATGTTTACCTAAATCACTAGACAGGAATGCATCGGCTGAAGAGCAAAGTAGATAATTCGAAGGTGAAATACAGCTTCTTGGCAGGCAGGCGAAAACTGGCCGAGGCAGGCACCATTAGCTGCACAGGGAGTAGGACAAAGTTCATGGATACAGATGCGAGCTCAAGCTGAAGCTGTCAAAGACAGAGAGCAGGGAAAGGCTTTGAGGACAGAATCGGGCCTACTTGCCTGAACTGTAAAAATGGAGTAACTTAGCCATATAAAGTCGGTGGCCTTTCATGCTTAGGAATCGAATATCCAGCCCATTGATGGCGGATCTGACAGAGAACATGTCGACGGTAGACACACATATGTTTGCGTCTTAGAAACTGGAACTGGAGGGAACATACATGTACTTGTAACATGCATATAGAACCGTTGGGGTCCAAGATAGGGGACATAACTGATCAGGAAAATCCACATTTCCACATTCCCTCCTTGTCCCCTACTTGCCCTTCAAGAGATATCAATCTTCATCATTCCATCGATTTGCTCATGGAGCATCATTTCTTCTTCCTTCTTCTTCCGGCATTTTGAACGAGAACTGTGATATGGAATGCATGATGTGGCACACAGACCACAAATCGCTGGTCCACATTGCAGGCATAAACAACAACTGAAGAGCATAAGAAGGCCAATACCTAGGAAGGATAGAACTTTCCATCCCCAGGCTGATATCACACTCCAAAACCACCCGGACCACGTCCAAGTGCCTGGATTTTCGTGTATCTGGCTTACAATCTTATGAAGGCGTGTTATAGCTTTATATACAGATGGCGAATTTTCTGGTATGAATATGCAGCAGCTGGATCCGATGACCCTGCAAGCTCCGCCCCTATCGGCCAGGATGACGTCAAGGACAAGACGATTCTGGAGAACAACAATTCTCATCACTGATTGTTCCTCTGTCAGATTGCCTAGGGCGGCTATAGTCTCATTTACTACAGCTTCAAGAGTCTTGGTGAGTCTGCGTATCAGCTTACTATTTGATATTGTACCTATATAGGGAAAGATACCTTTATTGAAATCTACATACTTGTCCCATGCCGTCTCAGTATAATCGACAACTGGGAGATCTCTTCGCTCTCTATTGTGTACTAAATGAACATTTCGATAATAATCAGGGGGAGCTAGGAAAACAGGTGGCAAAAGGAATGCTATGTAACAGGTACCATCCCAATCTAGAGGCAGACGCATATATGCCGTCTGACCACATATAAAGTAAGAATGGCTAGAAGCTCTAAATGAAGATTTACCTTGATCACTATATTCTACTGTAGTAACGCATTTACTGTGGCCCATATGTATGGAACCAACTTTTCTCACACATAATTCACCCTTGACTGGAAATACTGACATAGTGGGCAGAATTAGTTCAACTTCGGATTTGACATTCAAAATCATAAGATTAGGCGTAAAATTACCTAATTTATACACTTCATTTTCTAATTCAGTTCCTGTTCTACTGGGGTGACCCTCCTTATTAGGGTGACAGACTTTGAATAAAACTAGATTCAGATTTCCCCATATCCAATGTTGTTGATAAACTGCTGTGTCTGGGTCTATGGAATTTAATAAACTAAACCATGCTCCACAGGAGCCATTGTGTGTGAACGGATGTGGAAAGAAAGGCAGAACTCCGTTGTTATTCTGATAGGGAGGGAGTCGGCCACACACCCAACAATTTGTGGCATTACTAGTCTGATGGGAATGATGTAACATACTAATGAAGGTGTTATTGCGCAGCGCAAGTCTATAGGACAACTCATGTGGGGGTAGGTCACTAAAAAAATGTTCATCAGTTATATTGAAAGCACGTTTAGAAACAGGATAATACATATGCAACAATATACTTGCAGTAACTATTAAAAAACTCAAGAAAAACAAAATTAATAAAGTCACAATACAGTGGCTACGCAGTAATTTACAATAAGCATGTCGTTTCATTATGATTCTGGACTCTACGTGATTCAGACCTAAGGGATACATGTCGGGACAGATTCAACCGCTTCACCTTGGAGAGGACTTAAACAATCAAATCGTCCGACAGTTTGGATCTGGACCTGAGTTTCTGCTTATAGAGTTCGGTGCTACTGGCCTCAACCAAAGGTAGCTTTGAGTCAATGGGGGAAGACACACGGGGAGTACTGTTTGTGTCAGGAGGAAGTCCATGAAATTTCTTGATATGGCTGGAATGCACCCAGCCTTTTCTCCCTTCGATCTTCACAGCTGTTCTGGTCGTCAGCAGGACCAACTTAGGAAGCCTCCACCTTGGCTCCAGTTGGGTTTTCCGATCAAAATTCCTGACGAGAACATAATCGCCGGGAATTACGTCATGAGGTTTCACCTCGGTGTTGTCGGGAAAAGCTGCGACTACCTGTGAACGACAAGATTATAGTGCAGACATCAAGGAAGCCAGGTAATCTGTCAGCATATTACAGTCAACATCAGTTATTTTACGGGGTATAGGCGTCCCCCACATATTCGGTGGTCTACCAAAGATCACCTCATAAGGGGATAGCCCTGTTCGAGAGTGTGCTACCATCCTCATGTAAAATAGCGCAACTGGTAAGGCTACTATCCAGTCCACACCTTTTTCCTGACATATTTTAGACAATCTGATTTTTAAAAGTTGATTATGTCGTTCCACGAGACCTGCTGCCTCGGGGTGTCGGACACAGTGGAATTTCCACTGATATCCCAACAAAAGTGAGACATGTTTCATTAATTCGGATGAGAAAGGCTGGCCGTTATCTGAATATACAACACGTGGTAAACCGTACCGTGGGAAGAATTCTCGAACTAGCTGCTTGGCAGTAGTCGGGGCAGTGTAATCTGATACGGGATACGCCTCTGTCCAACGGGAGAGAGCGCAGACAACTACGAGAACATATTTGAATCCTCGACAACGTTCCATCTGAATATAATCCATCTGGAGGACTTCAAAAGGATGGTCAGGAGGCTGAAATCCACCCTGCTCTACGGGAACACTCTTTCCTGGATTAAACTGACAACATATCATACAGGTACGAACTTTTTGTTTAGCTGCTGCTCGTAAATGTTTGTTGAACCAAATGTGCTGAATGCTGTCTAGCATAGCCTTCTCTCCTAAATGTGCTGGACTGTGAACTGTAGCTATAATGGCTTGAACCATGGAATCAGGGAGAAACCATACAGATTTCTCCTTCGTCATCCATCCTTGATCTGTCTGGATCCCTCCTAGTTCAGTCCACTTCTTTATTTCTTCTGCTGTGGCATGTGTCTGTATGTCAATTACGTCAAGTGCGGGATCCTTAATTGTCATACACTGTGTTGGTGTCTGAACTATTGGCTTTGTCATGTCTAATGTGCGGTTCTGAGCAGTCTGTTTAGCTGTTCTGTCAGCTAAATCATTGCCTTGAGAAATGATATTAGTAACCTTCGTGTGTGCTTTACATTTCATAATTGATATAGCAGTGGGTAGATGTATTGCATCTAACAGGGCATGAATGAGGGGTCCGTGCTGAATGTGGGCACCATGGGAAGTTAAATAACCTCTCTCTCGCCACAGCACGCCGAAGTCGTGTACAACTCCGAATGCATAACGTGAGTCAGTGTATACATTAACTTTCTTATTTGTGGCTTGAATACAGGCTTGTGTTAGAGCAATAAGTTCTGCTGCTTGGGCTGACAAAGTATCTATACAATTTGTCTCAATAACTTCAGTGTCTGTTGTGACTGCATACGCGGCCACTAAATCTCCTGTACTTGTTCTCATGCACGATCCGTCTACATACAACGTCAGGTCTGGATCTAACAATGGAACGTCTGTCAAGTCTTGTCTAGGTTTCGTCTTTATTTCAATGATTTCAACACAATCATGAGCTAGTGGGTCTGTTCCAATTACAGGTAATAGTGTAGCAGGATTCAATGTATTACACCGTCGGATCTCTATGTGTGGTTGAAACAATGTTAGTTCATAACCGGTAAGTCTTGCTATGGTCAAGTGTTGTGTTTGTGTTCGGTTCACAAGAACCTCTACTGCATGTGGTACTTGTACTGTCAATGGGTGTCCTAATACTATGGCATCGCTTTGTCTGATTGCTAAGGCTGTCGCTGCCACTGATTTCAGGCATGCAGGCAAAGCCTGAGCTACGGGATCTAATGTACTGGAAAAATAAGCACATGGCTTGCGTGATCCTGCTTGATCCTGAGTGAGTACTGACAAGGCAGTACCTTCGCGTTCTGTAACGAAGAGTGTAAAATGTTTGCTATAACATGGTGTTGCTAAAACAGGTGCTTGACATAAAGCTTCCTTTAGGCTTTCAAAAGCTTGTGTATGTTCCTGAGTCCAAGGGAGGACAGTCGATGTGGCTGCCTCCTGTGTGGTTAACTGAATGAGTGGTTTTGCTAGAAATGCGTACTGAGGGATCCACTGCCTACAATATGAAGTGAGGCCTATGAAAGCTCGCACCTCCTTTTGTGTCTGGGGTATTGACATGTTAGCAATTAACTGGATGCGATCAGGTGTAAGCTGCCTTCCCTCCTTGGACAGCGAGTGACCAAGATAAATAACTCGCTGGACACAGAATTGCAGCTTAGAAGGGGACACCTTGTGCCCCTTGTCGGCTAGAAAATGTAAAACTGTCAGAGAAGCTTTTTCACATTCTGGCTCGCTTCTTGCGGTGATCAGCAGATCATCGACATATTGAAGCAGTGCAGTATTGACTGGCATGTGGATACTGTCAAGTTCTCGTTTCAGTGCTTGGCTGTAGATGCTGGGGCTTTCTGTGAATCCTTGGGGAGCGCGTGAGAATTTAAAGCTGCGCCCATTTAAACTGAATCCGAACAAATATTGGCTTTCCGGATCTATTGGGACGCTGAAAAAGGCATTCTTGAGATCAATTACAGTAAAGAATGTTGCTTCGGAATCAATTGCTGTCAACAATGATGATATATCAGGGACCACAGAGAATTGTGGTACAATGCACATGTTTAGTTCACGCAAATCAATAACCAATCGGTACACTGGTGGGGCAGTAGGATCAGTTCGTTTAAGAATCGGAATTATCGGTGAATTACATACATTGGAGTCTGTTTCTACAACTACTCCCTGGACAATCAGCTCATCAATGATTTTCAGCAAAGCCACTACAGCATCATGCGGTAACTTGTATTGTCGCATTCGTGGTAGTACCACTCCTGCTTTCAATGTGACTCGATAGGGTGTAATGTTCATGCAGCCAACATCCGTAGGGCCTTGTGCCCATAGATGTACTGGTAAAGTCTGTAGTCGGGGATCCATGTCTCTAGACGCATAGTGACCTTTAAAATCACGTAAAAACAACCTTACTCCTTCCGGAGAACAACATATTATGGCTCCTAGTGCTTTCAGAGTTTTAATTCCTAACAGATTTTCTGGGCATGATTTAGTAAGCAATAAATCTGTAGTTCGTGTCAAAGGTCCTATCGTAAGTGGTAGAGGCTGTGATACTTCATTAACAATAGGTTTTCCTGAAAAACCAAGGGAAACATTTTGAGAGCCTGAGAGGGGTGCCCCTGGAACTTCACTACGTTTTATGGTTGTTCGACTTGCCCCTGTATCGAGTAAGAATTTTCTATCCTGACCTAATAATTCACTATGTACATAAGGTCCTTCTTGATCTACAGGAATCTCGATAAGCGGTAAGTCAACTTCCCTCTCTAGGCTGGTTCATGCGTAACGCTGATACTCAGGGTATTCATACTGTGCAGTCTGATACATTTGTCGTGTTGTGGTTTGTGTGGCAGTAGCAGGCAACGGTGGTGCAGCTGGCACAAACTGTATGGGTTGCTGTGAGGCTGGCATGGACTGTTGCTGAACTGGCATGGACTGTCCATGCTGCATAGTTCCTTGTTCATTCTGATCGTGTCTAACTAATCGTGGTCTCTCTTTTGCAATACCTGTAGCTATATTACGTTTCAGGACTGGACAATCGTGTACATAATGGCCTAGTTGTTTACAGTAATTGCAGGTTCCTTTTACAGGAACTGCAGAATCACCAGAATGTGTCACACCCTTTTTGTGACCATCTGCTGGTACTGTCTGAGAAACTAGCATTTTCATTTTTGTATCCTTCATGCGTCTATGCTCGTGTTCTTGTTCATCCCTAATTCTATTGTGATGATACTGTAACATTTGTAGCATTTGTGACGGAGTCATATCTACAATTTACAAGGAGTTCCTTAAGCGTACGTTCACTTACGAATTTAGGTGTACGTGAATGCGCTGACTCTTGAAAAACAAGTTTATTTATTCTGGGTGGTGTAAAGGTACTGCTAGCACCTCCCGTGGCCCCATCTGGGGCGTCGGGTGTGAATGGATTCGTTGAACGTGACACAGCAACTATGGGTGTCGATACCCCTGTAGGATCGATTGCGGAGACAGATGCGGAAACAGATGTGCTTGCCGAAGTTTGTATCGGGACTTGCTGTTGCACGGGGACAGATACCTGATCCTGACGTTGAACCCCTCCGCCAGACGGTCTATGTGGTGTGGCGTTAGCATACTCGGGAGCTGCGTCGTCTAGATATGAGGAAAGAAAAACATCTTCTGCGGTTCTGGGATGCCCTTTAGGATGTACCTTAATTGGAAATAATGGGGGTGGCAAGTCTTTTGGCATCTCTGGAGCAGCCTTAGGTAGTCCTTCGGCTAGAAGGGGATACATACCATTCATAAGAGCATTTCTTTGTCTATTTACTTGTTCTGATTTCACTCGGATACCTTCCTCAATTAATAGATTTTCTTGAACTTTATTTGAACTTTCTTTACTCCTCTCTTCTTGTCTACGTGCTTTTTCTGTTCGTCTATGAGATTCTTTACGCCATAACTCAACAGCGTCTTTCTGTGACTGTCTGACCTTTCTTTTCCATAACTCTTCCTCCACTTTCATGATGCACTCTGCATCCCAGGTTCCCGCTACGGGCCACCTTTGACTTTCCGGCAATCCCTTGGTATAATCTACCCATAGATCAAGAAACAATATGGCATCTAAGCCATGCTTATGGTACATAAAATACCCTGGAGTGTCCCTAGGAGGAATAGGAACTGCTTCTTCAAGCACCCCTTTTCTGGTAGTAATCTGTCTTAACTTCGAGAAAAGCGGCATATTGACAACTGATCTGATACTTACTCTTGAACTCACTTAATACGAAAAACACAATAATGAACAGTGAACAATGAACACTCATTCATACCACAATATTTGAACACTTTAAACATTAAACATTAAACATTTTAACAACGACCGACAATGATGACAGTCTGCCTAACTAATCACCACGCTGAATTCTTGACAATAACTGAATACTTCGGAATACTTGATATACTGCTAAACAGTACATATACACTGCTAAACAGTGCAGACCGGATTTGTGTACCCAAATCCGTCTTGACCGGCACAACCTATGTGCGCGTCAACACGCCTCCCCGGCGATGGTACTCACCGAGTAGCTCCTTGAAACGGAAGGCCTCAGAGAATGGACAGGACTCGATGACTGCGGACAGCGGACCCTCTGGACATCGGGATTTCGAGAAACCTGGTGGGCCTCTGTATACCTCGGATCTTGCTCTCTCAGCTAGGCTCTGGTCGGGATACTTCGCACTTCTCACCGCCTCGTCTGGGTTGATCGCAGCCTCAGTCGCCCCCGCTTGACCGGAGGGAGCTTACAGGAAATCCTGCTGGTACGCGTTTATGGTCCGTCCAGCTATGGCAGGAGACCGGGCCTGCAACGCACCGCCGGCGCGTGAGATGAGAAAGTGTCCCTATTCGGGCGCCATTATGTGGTAAATAAAATCTTCTTTACCAGACTGAATTTCATACGGGATCTTGAAATAAAATAAAATAGCTCAGAATAACAAGAGGCAGAATCCGTGGTATAAGAGGTTTTCTAAATGGGCTTTATTCCGTTCAAAATGGCCGACTCGAGTCGCGGCCTTCAGGTTCCGTCACCACGAGGGTTCAGGAAGTGAAGTACAATACTTTATTGACAGACATGCATTTTTATAATAAGTATATTACAATGAAACGAATGTGGAAGGCGTAACATTTGATAAGAAAAGTGACATGACAGGTACGTAATCGAAACTAGGCGTAATAAGGAATAAAAGAAACATGATTGGTTAGGATTATCAGACATAGGTGGATCTATAAGATAATACTTGGCATAGATGCGCGCGCGGCAGCATGACGTGTGATTGACGTGCAACTAGGGGGTGAAGGGGACTTGACATTTAGCTCTACATGTGGAGACGAGAAGTCTGAGGGGTCAAGTCAACCTAATCCCAAATCATATCTAACATCCTATGTTTAAAGAACTATGTTATCCACAAGGAAGGACTCTCGGACAGAATCTATTCTATACTAACTGTATGTGCGTGTACAAGCGCCTAAGTGTCTATGTGAGAAGCGAGAGGCAGAAAACTTTTCATGGCAGCAGGGCTATGAATCACTTGCAGGAGGACGGAAAGGCTGAGTCCTTTGCTTGTGAGCTAAAGGAAATGTTTACCTAAATCACTAGACAGGAATGCATCGGCTGAAGAGCAAAGTAGATAATTCGAAGGTGAAATACAGCTTCTTGGCAGGCAGGCGAAAACTGGCCGAGGCAGGCACCATTAGCTGCACAGGGAGTAGGACAAAGTTCATGGATACAGATGCGAGCTCAAGCTGAAGCTGTCAAAGACAGAGAGCAGGGAAAGGCTTTGAGGACAGAATCGGGCCTACTTGCCTGAACTGTAAAAATGGAGTAACTTAGCCATATAAAGTCGGTGGCCTTTCATGCTTAGGAATCGAATATACAGCCCATTGATGGCGGATCTGACAGAGAACATGTCGACGGTAGACACACATATGTTTGCGTCTTAGAAACTGGAACTGGAGGGAACATACATGTACTTGTAACATGCATATAGAACCGTTGGGGTCCAAGATAGGGGACATAACTGATCAGGAAAATCCACATTTCCACAAGCCTCGCGATCCCAGACGGACCCAGGACTTCCTACCCAGACGGCAGCCTCAGCCTCGCGATCCCAGACGGACCCAGGACTTCCTACCCAGACGGCAGCCTCAGCCTCGCGATCCCAGACGGACCCAGGACTTCCTACCCAGACGGCAGCCTCAGCCTCGCGATCCCAGACGGACCCAGGACTTCCTACCCAGACGGCAGCCTCAGCCTCGCGATCCCAGACGGACGCAGGACTTCCTATCCAGACGGCAGCCTCAGCCTCGCGATCCCAGACGGACCCAGGACTTCCTACCCAGACGGCAGCCTCAGCCTCGCGATCCCAGACGGACCCAGGACTTCCTACCCAGACGGCAGCCTCAGCACAAGTTCATCCTATGATTACCATAACATACAACTATTTATCAGATCACACAAGAACTGCCAGTTTGAGCACAACCTGTTCTCTGGTTCGAGGGGCTCCTCTCTCCCTTATTCAGTTACCACTTACCTGATCAGGGTTAACATCTGTTCATGTCAAGTCACAGCTGACTAGAAGAATAGGCTACCCTCTTATACAAGAACACGCAGCACATGTTGATTCATTACAAACTGGGTACTTTATTACTCATTACATACGCAATCACATAACATTACTATGTAACACATAACCTGCAAAGAAAAGTGAAAGATTAGGTTGTACACTCTAATAAGAAAGGGGTCGACATCACCTTAGTCGTGTGTAGCCTGCACTCAATGGTCATCTAGGTTCCCTTCTCGTCTGTGCCTCGGCTCGCCTGGAAGTCACACCTCCACAGTCACGGATCTGTTCCCTTCTCCCTTCTCCGAGTCACTGGGACCTCTTCCTCATCGGCTACTCTCTCCTCTCTGGCTATTCTGCTAGAAGAGTATCTGTCTCTCGGTTTTTCTCCGCCTTCAAGTTTGTCATCTGTCTTCCCTGGAATAAGTAGTAGCTTTACTGCTAACGGCTAGATGCCGCCTACGGACTGAAGTAAGTGCGCCGTATCTGCCTCAGACTTTCACTAATATAGAGGTGCATTTCCTCATGGAAAATTCCGGCCGTAACCTGCCGCCCACCAAATTCTTGTACCTCCCCGTACCAAGGACACGTTCCCAGCCGGCCGGCCTGATGTAGTGTCTTCGGCATGAAGAAAAATACAATCCTTCGATAAGGGCTGGCCTGAACCGGTTCTCTCCAAGCGAATAACACCTCATAACTAAAACATCACCCTTAACCTAGAAGCATCTCAAGCTGCCGGAGCAGAAAGAAAGATGGAGTCTCTCCCGTTTGAGGCCTACCAGGCCTGAATTCAGCACGGCTCCATGAAATACCCTCACTACAGGACAGGTTATCCCTAATACTAACGAATCTATCCCCTAGGATATGTGTGCAAGCCCTGATCTATGGGGAAGAACACAGGATCATGTCGAAGTGCCTAGTAAATAGGCTCCATTCACTACTCTAACCCTTAGACTTGGATGGTAAGAGACTGAAGTCACACTAATCACCCGTCAACACAATAGGGCCGGGAAAATCGAGCAGTACACATGCCTTGTGACACGATCAGCTGGCATTGCGCTCTCGGCGTGTAGTTAAAGAAGGCCAAGCATCTCTTCACATAGCATCCAGCCTGGTGAAAGAATGGGGCATTCTGAACATCTTGCATGGAGAAGTATCGGTTTGCTCTCTCCACGGTGTGCTGAGGATGGTAGAGCTCTTGGAGAAGAGTGCCCTCTAAGGGAAAATGTAGGGTGAGCGGTCTACCTATGTGCACGGTCTGTGCCTGATCTTCACTTGTAGGAACCTGTGGGCTTACTATTATCCTGACTCTTGAAGAGAGCCAAGGCATTCCCTGACAAAGTAGGTTTCTCCTTTTTATTACTGGTCTTCAGAGTTACAACAACATTTTTGGTCTCTGCAATGTAACTGGAGTTTTGGAGACTACTGTAGAAAGTGATGCTTTAGTCAAACTTGGCAGTGAGCAAGGATTCATTGTCATACGTTGGATTTAAGGGAAGAGAGAGTGCTCCTCGTGTACCTTTCCTGAACGAATTCACATTTGTTCACTGTGCTGCAGTGCAGCATACTGAATTCACTTCCCATTTAGAATGCTGGGTCTATTGGAGAGGCAGCAAAGGTAACTGAACTATGGAAGAGGAGGGAAGCAAAGCAAGAAGATCTCCATTTTAGTTTAATTGTTTTTATTTTGTGTAGTTTCTACTCCTTAACTTTCTCTTGGCTCCTCTGCAGCAAAATGGAGCTTGGAACCCTGGGTGTCCTAGGACGTGGCATGCCCCAAGGGTCAGCGTTGTGAGTGGTATTGTTTACTTTAGGTAAATTCTGTTATCAAGTGAATTGATTATGTTGATATCAGACTATGCAAATGATTCTCAGCTAGTGGTATAAATCTACCCATCTCAACCAAGCACCTAGTTCCCGTTGCAAAATAGCTGGAAGCTTTGGAAGGCTCAAGGTACAAAAATCAGGTGAAATTAAAAGTATTCCAATCGGAGATCCTGATTGGGGGGCTATAGATTTCTGCTGCTCAGTGGTAATATGATTCTCATCCATGGAGGCTTGCTCTGCCCTGGAGAACGGTTTTTTGGGGGTAAGCAATTTCTATTTGTAAAGTGTTATGTTTCATCCACTGAAATACCAAGTTAGGAATATCTTCTTTTTGTCCATTCAACCCAAGGTCAGGAAGATCCGGGTGTTGGCATAAGCTAGCAACATACACACAAATGATGGACAAAATGAGGAACAAATCAATCATTCACCCCCAGTCAAGAGAGCTGGGTTAAATTAATTGTTCCTTTACCCACCATGTCAGCCCAGTTTAGACCCAGCCATATGCCAATCAGTCTTCACCCTGCTCCTCATGGAAACCGTCCAGCCCAAACTGCCAAGTCAAGTCCTCCCTGGACCAGAAACGAGCATCCTGGGACTGGTTTTGGGGTATCACTCCTCATCAGCCAGGCTAGCTTTAATCCAGTGGCACAGTGTGTCCAGTACTCACATCTGGGCATACCTGCCACACTTGGGGCAAAAAAACACAAAAGAGACACAAATGATGCATGAAATGGGGAACAAATCAACCATTCACCCCCAGTCGAGAGATCTGGGTTAAATCCATTGTTCTTTTGCTCACTATGGCACCCCAGTTTAGACCCAGCCATATGCAAATCAGTCTTGTCCCTTCTTCTCATGGGAACTGTCCAGCCCGAACTGCTGAGCCAGGTCCTCCTTGGTATAAGCTAGTCTGCACTATGAAAATGTAGCCTAACTGCAACTTCCAGAAGTTCTATGCAGATGGCAGAAGCCACAGAATGCAGCTTCGCGAGTCCCACTGGGAGTCGAGGTGGGACCACGTAACCCCAGCCCATAACAACACGCATTGGAGTGCACGAGCTTCAAACCTCCTGCATAGTTAACGGTAATATACAGGAAAGTCCCGGAATGTTTACTTCTAATGGTCGACCGCATAAACCACCCAGGTCACTCTGTTCGGAAAATCAGCAGCTAGTAGTAAAACTCCAGTTCAAGAAAGACAGGCTCGAGTGATGGTTCTTCTCTGTCCAGGACGCAGAAGTGTGGAATGGATCACCACTAGAACTCAGGGTGACAGAAATTCTGGGGGTATTGTGTTATGAAAATCTGGCTCTTTATGGAGAATAGACAGGGATGTATACTGTGCTGTTGGAGGTTGTCCTCTGTACGTTGTGTGTGTATATATATGTCTTGTTGCTTCAGAGAACCCTTAATGCCGCAGTAGCCATACACTTGTTTACCTAGCTTTTTGTGACTGCAACTTCATGGTCACATCAACATACAAATCCTGATGCACTAAACAACATCCCTATTCATTGTGCTGCCTCTATGCCAGGTCTTCGTCACTGCAACCACAATCAAACCACTGATGATGTCGATTTTAGATGTTGTCGCAAAATAACAATATCTCACTCTCGCCTAAAACAAGAAATGAATGACTGGGACGCCAAAGTGGATACCTATGCTACCTTTACAGCCTGATATCAAAATGGCGCTTCAAAATATTGTTAGGGTTAGTGCGCATGTCATAAAAACTGATGTTGCTTCATCTTTAAAGCACACACTCTTGAGATACAATAGGGACACATTGTTTTGGACCGTTTTACCAGAAGTGAAGCGTAAGCACTCAGCAGCTGTGAAAACACGGTTTAAAGAGCACCGTTGTGGCCTTTTCTATTTATTTTTTTCTGCGTGCTTTGCGTGTATGTTTCAGTCTCCATGGCGACCTGCTAGGCTGCTGAGTCCCCCAGCTCGGCATGCTCTGGTGTCCAAACCTCATCAATAGAGGCGGAATTCGGCACCACTGCTTTATTGAGGTCTGCTCTCTTTTGTCAGCAGAATTTTATAACTCGTCTCGCCATCGCCCCCCAAGGTATAAATTGTAGATTGGGCCTTGCTACAGAACTGCAACTCAGTCTGGCATCAGGTGAGTATTTTTCTCTGCAGTCCCTGTGGCAACAGAACTGCTGGCGTAAGTATTTCACGCTGGCTGTGCTGCGGAAGGTACATGTGACAAAGTCTTTGCAACTCCAATGCGGTACATATCTCCTTCTCGAGTGCTCTGTCAATGCAGACAAAGAATACACGCAGTTTTAAAATGCTTAACTGTCTTTCCTTGAGCCGCCTGTGATGTAATGTAACGCACGTTATATTGCGATATTTTGATTGGACAAAGTTTTTCGCGACCCACTGTGTGCACACTTTTTATTTTTTTACTACTGAATTTGTTCTTAGCTGTGGGTGTGTTTGTGTTCTCTTTTTGCTATTGATGTCGTCAGCAGGTGCGCTACATTTCTGGATCTTATGGTACCCTTTCCAACGTCAGGCATAATAAGCAGATTTTCGTAAACAAGCTGCGAGATCTCTTTTAAAACATTTGGCGGCAGGATGAAGACACTCCCTTGTACCTTGTGTTATGAACTTTTCACAATAAAGTTGTCCTTCTAAAGGAGAAACACATTTATATTTCTTTTACAACCAGGGTCAGAAAATAGGCCCAGACACCTAAATAAAAGTGGTCCCATTAACAAATTAGAAAGTTAAAATAGTGGCACGTGTTTCCAAATTGGGGCAGTTTTGACGAAATGGAGGAATGTATGGATTTGAGCTTGTTGCAGGCAATGCTTATTTTAATATCGGGGAAAAAGACAGTAAAAACGGGCCGTGCAGACCTTAAGCCCACAAACAGCCCAAAAGAGTCCATACAATGATCTCTCAGACCAGCCCATCGATCACTGCTTGATTGCCCTATAGGCAGGGCTTTAAGTGGGATCAGTGGTCGAAGTGGGGGAAAAAAAGTAGGGGAAGTGTGGGCGGAGAAGTAGAGGGCGGGAATAACCCAAGGATTGGGTCAGTGGGCGGAGTCAGAGGTGTTGCCAGAAAGAGCAAATCATTCTAATTTTTAGAATTTGTTTGGCATTTCACTACCTAGTTACAGATTATTACGCTATTTAATTCAACCAATGAATTCACGTCTATTTAAGGTATAATATGAGTTGTTGACATTCAGAAAGTGGGATATGTTTCCAATCACAAAATACCCCAAATACGCTTAGAAGTGGAATCACAAGCCAATTGTCTCCGAGCATAGAGTTTCTGTCTTCAGCACTTCTCCCTTTTTCTACAAGAGCAGTTCAAACATGAATGGCAAAATACCCTAGTTTGCAAATGTTTACCATATAATTATGGCTATGCAATATTTGCCACATAATGCGTCATCTGCTGCATAATTTGACGATTTTAACCAATAATTTGTTTGTAGCACAAACAGATCAAAAGTTACCAAAAGATGTGACTTGTGTTTCTGAGAAGTGGAGGGCCCTGGGCAAAGGTTGACTGATCACCTTTCTCACTACTGCATTTATATGTTACACTAGTACTAATAAGGCAAAATCTTGGCAGAGACTGTTAGCATGTGTAGAAATGTCAAAATAATAAAGTATCAGAAAATATGCTGCATTACGCCGCAGCCTTTCTTTTGTTGCATAATTTAGTCAACACTCGCATAATTCCCCCCCCCCCGCCCCCCATTACTGCATAATTCCAGTGCCCCAAAGCAGGCAGCACATGCTAAAAATGCATGTGCATGAAGCAGAGAGGCCATTAAGTTTGTGAACATTAGTTTGGTGTGAGTGCACATCCTGCATTGCCGTTCCCTGGTGAGTTGCAGCTACTACTGCTGAAACAAAGCCAATAGAAGTACCAATGGATGAGGCAGACTGGCCTCAAGGGCAGGGCTGACTTTAGCACTGGTGGCACCCTGTGCGACAATCTTTTTTGGCGCCCCTCTTTCCCATGACCTCCTCCTTGGATTCTCTCACTACCATCTGGCCAAAGTGCCCCTTACCTCTTCATAGACCCTCTCTCACATGCATTTAATTTGTTTTAAAGTGCTGGTGAAGGCTGGCTTTACTAATCCACTCAGCTATCCACATAAAATATAGATCTGTTCTTTGCAGAAGGCATGTTAACCTGCTGTGCTACTTTAAGGCAAGTCAAAACTGACACTAGACAAAACTCCATCTCAGTCCCTCTGGCAGGAACATTAATTGCAAGAGTTATCATGACATTTTTATTGGTGCCTGAAAGCTGGAGGCACAAGGAACTTTGCAGCAGTTGATTTTACATTGTAAGTTGTTGCTAAACACTGCACCCCCCCCCCGAGGTCAGTGCCCCCCAAACAGGTCAGCACCCAGTGCCGCTGCACCGGTCGCTCCACCCTAAAGCTGGCCATGATTCACTCACTAACACCCTTCAACAGTGCTCCTCAAGTCTCCATAACCACACTCTCTCTCTCAGATGCATTTAATTTGATGTACAGCGCCACTGATACCAGTGTAGGTTGTCAGAGCACTTTACATCACATACATTACACAGGGACAATCAATCATATGTGTAAATCACTGTATACACAATATTACATAAGACAAAGGACCACAAGGTGTAGGAGTCCCATGTCAACCATACTGGTAGGCAGTATAGTTTAATAGTGGTTGGTCTGGAGAAACACACTCTGAATTTAGAACGCAACACCATGGTTGGGGTTTCTCTTTAATAACCAAAATTGGTTGCTATCCAAATGAACCCTTTTTGCAACATTAGAATAATCAAAGACTGGGGAAAAAAATAATGCTCTAATTTATACCTTGCAGTTTCCATTCAGCTCTTAGATGACAGTTAATAGCTCACTGTTCTATGTTAGGATTTCAACTTATAAACTGCAAGTAACAAAAAGATCTCTCTGACAAAAGCAGTAACCCACTGACCTATTTACATTATGTGCACTTTGTGATCTGCATGGTACATGTTCTCTGCAGCAGGCACATTCACCCTCTACGCTCCCTTTCCATGAGTCAAAACTTCCACTTGACAACACTCCATCTCTCTCTAGGAAGAAAATTAATCACCAGAATTATCATGGCATTTTTATTGTTGCCGAAAATTGCTGGAGGCCAGGAAGGAGGCAGCAAGTGCTTTTAGAAACATAATATATTTGCCCATAATCCTGTGAGTTTGCAATCCTGTAGATGACTCCTTGTGAAAATAAAAAAACATACGAGTCTTTATCCTTAAACAAGTTTTATATGGGAATACTTCTCTGATTCCAGACATGTATTTTGAAGACTTCTCAGACTAACAGGCTACACGAATTCTAAATGCCAACCATCTGCACAGCTGCAGCAACTATGGATCACAATTGCCTTAGCAAGGATGCTATGGACCACAAGGAACTTCAGGCGTTTACAGTGGCGGCTGCCGTTTAAGTCTTGGGAGAGTCCTGTGACTCCTTAGAGATAAGCGGTTATATTTGTTTCCTCGGCTAATTTTGAAACGTGCTTCACTTTTCCTGACCTTAGTGTTCTTGAAAGAGTAGAGCCTCCTTATGAAACCTGCCATGTATTCATTCAGCCGTTTAGTGTAGCGCCTCACTATCAGAGAGAGTAGCAACTGTAGCGCAAGGAGAAAGTGGAAAGGAGCTGGCCTGTGTAACTCCCAACTCCATCAAGAGGTGAACTGAGTACTAACCGGTGCCACAAGTCACCCAGAGTTCTCCCTGCAGCAGTGGTGCACCGACCAGGCTCCAAGTCTAGCTTTCTGGCCAGTGATTCATTTTACATTTTGGTGCTTAGTCTCTAAGATCTTTTTAAGCGCCTATAAAATAAAGCAATATGTGTTTAGTTATTTTCTCACATTTTGAACCTTTTATTTCTCTACGTCCCTATGCTGCACTTTGGAATAGAAAAATGTCCGAAAAAGACATTTCCAGCAAAAGTGTTGTTCGTTTTTGGAGCCCTTTCACGGAGGAACAAATAAACAAAAGGAGGAAAGAGAGGGTGAGAAACCGTTTCTTGAAGTCGGGGTTTCCAGTAAGTGAGGAGAAGCAAGACAGAAAGAGAGGGAGGATGAGTGAGAAAGAGAGGGGGACAGCTGTCAGCGGCAGAGCAGAGGTCGACACTGACCTGTCTTCTCTGAGGAGGAAGGAAGAGACGTTGCCGTTCCTTCTCTGCCCGCCCGTCCCTGGACGTGTGTTTAAAATAATAAAGTAGGGGAACGGAATCAATCAAATTAAAGAAGTAGGGGCACGCCGTGCCCTGCCGATCCCGCCCACTTCGACCACTGAGTGGGATGAAAAAACTGGGGGGTCTCTCAAAAGGGCGTGGACAAAGTAATTAAGGGCGTGGCTTAAAAACACGTAAGCTAAATCTGCACTTAGCATAGTGTGCCGCTCGACTAGTATTTGGCTGTTTCTGTCATTGCATCCAGATATATGATACAACAAGTAACATCATACCTACAACACGTCAGAATTATTGGCTTTTCCATGGTTGTTAGTTACATAAGATAAATAAGTAGCAACTATGGCTAGTATATAATATTGAAAAAGCTTCCACTTAAAGCCCTGATGACACCACGACAATGTTGCTGCTCTTGAGTTTCAAAAACAGAAGAGAAATCCAGAGAGAAAATGAATCTTTAAAGGATTTCCCTTGCCCTACAAATGGTCACCTGGCATGACGTCATGCCGGAACTTCTCCACTAGTGAGAAGTAGGCAGTGTGAGCACGCGCACATCGTTGTGCCTGCTGTCATTGCAGTCCAGAAAAAAATGGACCGCCTGTGCCAGGGCACTAAACCGAGCCTGATGGAGACATGTTTCGAGCACACTCTGAAAAACTGCCAGTGCTCAGCACCAGTAGGACCCGGCCCACTTAAAGCCCTGCCTATGGGCCAGATGGACAAAGTTTATAACGAAGCCCAACACTGTTTTTCAGTTGACTTTCTGCAAAGGGAGACTCCCATAGTCTCCACGTTCTCTAAAATGATGTCTCTGAGTTCCCGCTGTACTTTAACTTCATCCCCTTGAACCCACGTAGAATCATAAGGCCACGTCCTGTAATGTCTTTGAGCAGAGCAACTCTGGGCCAGACGTAGCCTCCGAGCACACTTAGGGCCTGCATTCAGCATTTCCGCTTCCAGGAGTAAATGTTACATTCTTAGAGGATCCACCTGTATAAATGCTTCCACCACACATATAGTATGTAGGAGGATATTTTACCAATGGATTAAGCACTTCCTCCAGAAATAGAAGGATTTTTCATTACCACCTCCACATAGCTATCATGCTCCTGCTAGCAGAGATTTTAGTTGATTGGTGTTGACAAATCCACCATTTGCTGGCTTACGTGGGTGGAGAATCTACTACTGGTCGGTCCAGCACCCTAAGGATTGTATGGTGGAGGAAATTACCCTAGTGTATTTCTTTGTATTTAAGCCCTTCTCTCTAAATCTGAGGAGTTTTGCAACATAATGAAATCCAATCAGGCTTCTAATCCCTCCTAATACTTGGGTTTGCTTGTTTATGAGACTGGTGCAATAATGTGATCTGCATCTTAATGGCATTCAAAATCAAGGATAATCTCTCGGATTAGTAGTGATCAAAGCCAATACATTTTATTTGCACAGCTCATTAGTCAAGTTCCTAATGATCCTGTTTCTAATCAAGGTGTATCAGTATCATTCTAGCTCTCCAATCCCTACACCAGTGCAATCTAAATATTTGTTGATTCATCCATTTGCCAGTCTGGCCTAGGAGTTTCTTTACATTTTGCAAACATTTCCTCACAAATGTACTACATTCTGAACCAACTACATTGTTCTTACAGCACTGATTGGCTGCTACCCAAATGGGAGTCTTGAATCCAACGTGCACAATCAAGTTTGAAGAGTAGAATAATACTCTGCTATTGGCTTTGACAGATATTTCCAACTCTAATATTTTTAGCTGTGACAGTCTACCCAGAAATGTATATAGCTAGTGTTTTACCATTGTACAAAACGTCCACTGAAAACAATAAAAGTTAGCCTTAGGCCTCATCACAGTGCTGGGAATGGACAACATAGCTCCACACACTCAGCTTTTGCAAGAGTCATTAATATTTATTTATTTAGGTTCTTGATGTCTCATGTCAAGACCCTGGACATAGCTTGGCAGAGTATTTAAGAGACGATGCACATAATAACTGTAAGAAAAGCATATATGTCAGAAAAAAAAGAAATGTAGGTATTCCAAAAGGAGGTGTTAACTTTGTGGTGCAGGATGTGAGAAGACAAATTTCTGTAGAAGGATAGAGATTACAACAGATCTTCTAGGAAATTCTGGTTGAGGTCCCTTTTAAAAATTGAGATTGTTGTGGCCAGATGTGTGTCGGTACAGCATTCAAACTCCTTGGAGCTTTTCCAGAGTGGTATTGTTTCAGGGTGGAAGGATTTTTTAAATCTGGATGTGCCTAACTTGATCAGAGCATGGCTTTTTAAAGGTCTGTTTCTAACAGCAAGCTGACGTCACTACTGAAGTAAGTGTTGCCTTTTGGTCAAATGGATTACCTTGTATGTTATGTATACAGTCTTAAACACAGGGCAAGGGATCCATTGACTAGGCAGGAAAGGACTGCTGTGATGCAATTATATATTTTTGTATGGGAGACCATACAGGCTACTGAGTGGATGACTGCTGTGAGAGGAGGTTGGTGACACTTAAGTAGCCCAGTTGGCTCTACATCAGATGACTAAGGTTTCAAGTCTTGTTTTGGACGGAAAGGCTTTAGGCTACAGATAAGTGTTAGTTGGAATTTAGTGTTTGTAACTATTGGTGTGATATGTAGGTCAAAGTGGAGTCGTTTCTACAGCTTGATCCCAAGTGATTTAGCTGAGGTGATGGCCTTTGGTGTGAGGTCTATGTCCCTGAGATGAATTGACAATTCTGATTGAAGCTCCTGTTTATTTTGTTTAGGGAAAGAAGGAAGAATTCCGTTTTTGAGGGTTTAGCTTCAGTTTGATGTTTAACCTCAATCCTGTATATCCAGAAGGGGAGGTAAAAAAGGGTTTTGCAGCTTTCAATTGCAGTATAGATTTGATCATTATCAGGATATTGCAGAAAATAGATACTGTGTTTCATCAGCACATCGCCTAGTGACTCCACATAAAGATTGAAGGGTAGAAGGCGAGCCCTGGGGTACTCTTCAAGGGACTTTGACAGGGCTAAAGAAAGGGTTTCCCATTGTAATGAAATGACAGAGACATGGGGTCTGACCCGGTGTAGCATTGTTCTTTCAATACCCACGCCGTTCCTTTGAATTTTACGGAGAGTATCTTGATCAGAAGTATCAAAGTTTGCTGATAGGTCAAGGACTACCAGGAGGTAAGCATTTCCATATAGACTAGAGCATCCTCACAAGTAATGATAGTCCCTCCCAGATTACCACCAGGAAAATAAACCTCCTAAATCTTTCTTTGTAGCTTTACTTGTCCTTCCAGAAGTGAGATTAATTTCTGTGCGGGGTTCCATGTCCTTTTTAGTTTAACCCCTTTTGTTTGGTGAAAGGAGTAGACTTAGGTTCTGCTTGGTCTTTTTCATTGAATTTGAGAGCAAGACAATAGCCCTCCTCTGAGGCCAGAAGAAGCATGGTTATGTTAATGGCTGACTGCATTAGCAGGGATAAGCTATCAGGGGTGGACTGAAAAACCTGTCAGTGCCAAGGATAGTCTTGGCCCTGCCTGCCTCTTTTCAGTTGGACACACTTGGGAGGGCTTCTCTTGTTCATCCCCGGGACTCTCCTAGATAGCTTGGATCCAGTCACAATGAGGGAGTGAACTATTTCTGACCCTGTCAGGTGAAAGCATTGGTTGGTTCTAGGCCACCATAAAATCAGCTCCTACGATAGTAGGGCTGAAACAGCACGGATGAAAACGGAGCGCACAACCATTATGCACTTTAAGACCTATGTGAAGTGTACCACGGCTCCATATTGTGATCACATCAAAAACTGAGGAACAGAGGGGTTTGAGAATGCACCTGAGAAAGCAACCAGACAAATCAAGCAGTAATAGGTTAGAACTCCTCAGGGTCTTTGCTAAAATCAGTTTACCTGTCAATCCCATTAATCCAAAAGCAAGACAATCAGGCTCAATAGAACGAAAGGAGACAAGTGGCCAGAGGGTACTAATTTATATAAAAATTGTAATTAATTTTCCTTTTGAAACAACTGCAGATGGTCATTTCCCTACTGTAGAAAAACAGATAAAATCATATAAAATATTAGTGGAAATAACACACAAGACATGGTGAAATACTACCCAATGGTATTGAAATATAGTGATTTTTTTTCCAAAAAATGCCTAAAGTGGCACTTAAAGTTATATTCCTATTTTAGAAGCACCCCTCCTCCTATTTTAAGGTACACCAGGGGCCTTATTATAGATAGGGCGCACTCTTCCTGTTTGCACCACAGTGCACCTTTAAGCAGGCGGCCAGGAGCAAACAGAAAAAGTGTGTCCTATCATGTAGAGTGCACTGCCCGCAGGGCAGCTGCTAACTTGCGCTGCCCCTGGGGAAGTGCATTCAGAAGAAATCCGGAGCTGCTGTTGTTTCTCTATGCAGGCGGCAACCCGTCTGCAATTTAGAGGTATTTGAGATCCCCTTGCAGGTGGGTGCTGTTGAGTGACTGTTCCACATGCAAGGGGATGTCTGGGGGGTCCATAAGACCCTCTTTACCCCCTCCAGAGGGCTACCATCAGTGCGCCCCTTACAGCTTCTTTGCCTCTGGGCCCGCGTCTATAATACGGCTGGGCGCAGAGGCAAAGGGATCCTCTCATGTGCATGGGGCCACGCACCATGCAAATGAGTGAATGACCTCTTGAGAAAGCGCTGGCGCTATATATAGTGGTTTCAGTATTACCGAAGGTGCAGCACAAGCGTCTGCAGCCCTTTCTGTAATACCAGCCTGCCCTGGGGGCGGGCAAAGATAGCGCACATGCCCGTTACGCCCCTGGGGCATGTTCTGTAATACTGCCCCAGGTTTAAAATACAGTTTGGAAATACTTCAGTGATGTCTACTGCTACTGTCCGCTTAAGCATCAGCCTCTAATTTTTAATGCTGGTCTTTCTTTGACTTTTCTCTGTAAAGGGGGGACATTGTTGGCTTGAAAAATAGGAATAAAGAAGAGGGAGGAGAGTAGGCCTATGGTGTGGTGGCAAAAGTAACAGTAGAGCCCCCACCCACGGCCTTGCTAGACTTTTGTATCTGTGTTTTATTCTATTGATAACTAAATAGTAATCAATGTATGATGTTTAAAACAGCACTGTCCCAATATAGCTTGGGGCAGTGCTGTTTTAAACATCATACATTGATTACTATTTACCCAAGTATACCCAGGCAGACAGTTTTTGAAACAATGTTTTCTAAGCCCTGCAGGAATAGAGCAATGTGTCTTGTGTCTGGGAAGACTTGAAGATCAGGGCAGAGCCCTATTGAAAAGTGTTTTTTTTCATGCAGCCCTGCATGTGAGAAAAAGCCACCAGAGGCAGTGTGAACCGCTTATTTGTTAAACTTTCAGAGGGAATGTATGGACACATCTTCACCATTTTCTCTTTTTGTAAACATGTGAGAAGGAACACCAGTATGCTTTTTTGTGAAGTCCTCTGGAAAGGGCAAGCTCCCAAAGGAGAGAAAAGCTTTAAAATAAAATACTTTATGTGGCCACTGCTGTGCCTAGAATTCTCATATTTCCCTTAATCATAGTCAGTTTATTGCTTTAATGTGAAATAAAATACCTTCTACTAGTCTTTATCTAGTAGCAGTTAGTGGTCTGTTAATATGATCATAATAAAGAGTGTCAGAATGGGCTAGTGTGGCACAGCGACTTACCGGCAAGATAAGGAAATTAAACAAGAACCGCCCTGCAGAGTATACCCCCATACTTCAGGAGTCACTACATCACAGGTAAGTTGTGATACATTTGCATTAGGAGTCCCTATATCCCAAGGGTATTACACTGCAAGCAAGTATAAGTAAGTAGCCACATTTAAAAATGTTTAAATTCATTCCTCTATCCAGTAAAATAAAAATCTTAAGAATTTCATTTAATGTGCAAATTATGGTTTTCATGGCTGCTGTGCAATTTACTATGGCGTCTGTCGTGAACAGATTTAGGAGGTTTTAAATCCATTTAAGCCCATGTAAAGGTGTTTATGGTGTAATGTAGTTTATTCAAGGAATTCCCGTGATTGCTTTAAAGATATTCTAGATTCAACTTCTTTGCAGCCTGCTGTGCACAGCAGTGGTTGGACGCAGGTCTTGCAAACAACCTGCAATAGGTGTCCAAACCCCAGCGTGCATGGCTGAAGGCCGCGCAAACTGATGGCTGGCCACAGGTGGTGGCCTATGGGTGTCCAACACAGTGCAATCCTTATTACTTCAAACTATTCATCCCATTAACCCTTTCGTTGCGCCCGTCGGCCAACGGCCGTCGCGAGCACTACCTCGGTAGTGCTGTGCACGTCTGTTGGCCGACGCGGCCACACCCACTCAATGGAACGCCCCACACCGCGGCAGAATTACCGCCGCGGTAAACGGGTTAAGGAACAAAACCCAAAAGCACAATATAATTTTTTTTTAAATGCACATTTAAACCAATAAATATTTCTACATTCATAGTAGTTGCTTTCATTGTGGTAAGGGTATTATGAGGTGTATTACCATCTATAAGATTGTTTACTACATTTTTAATAACATTTATCAAGTGTAAGGTTCAGAGCGGGGATCTCCAACCTTTTCTGTAATCGCTACCTAGGTGCAATGAAAATCTTCCCGAGCTACTAATAATATTAGTATTGTATAAGCGACCACATCAGACATTACATTTGTGGCCACCATATGTAAGATTTGCAGTAGTGATCACTGTTGTAATCTCACTGTATATGGTACGTCCCATTCGCCCCTTCCCCTCCCCCTACCTTGGTTTGTTCCACTGAAGCTGACCTTAGAATGCTGACAGATGTCAGGGATTCCGGAGAGTTAGATGACCAATAAAGCAGACTGAAAAATATCCTCCGCTGTCTTTTACTTGAACTTTTAACAATCACCTCACAGCATCAGACAGGGTTGCCAGTGGTATGGTAAAAAAGGTTTTCCTCAATGTGGAATGCGTTTATGTGGGCAATGCATAACAGTCTAAGCTACAATGCCGCTAGCAACAAGGAAATAGTATGAGTAATAAGTCTCCCCAATGCCCCATGATTTACTTCTCAGATATCCACTTTAAATATTTTTGGGAAATCCAGCCATTTTGGTTCAGATATCGGCATATGAGTTTTGAAAATGCACGCATTTTTTAACTGAATACATGCTTTTCAATTTTAATATACCTACATTATTTCCACCAAGCAAAACATTCTAATTTAGTCGGCTGGGCTGCACACAGGCGAGGTACTTACAGGTAGCTCATTGGAGAAGCCTGTGCATTGCATCTAGTGTGCAGTTATCATTGGCATGTCTGTTGTGTGAGTTGTGGACTGTGGTCCAAAGCATAGGTTGCAAATGTCAGTGGTTTTTTGGGATTTAAATCGCAACCTAACTCCACTTGACTGGATTCTTTGTCAGTAGGTTTGTAAGGTTTATTTTTAACATATGCTCATGTGTTCTAACCAAAGCTAACCATAACCTCACCTTGACTTTTGTTTTTGTCAGTAAAAATATATAATATACATACATGTCAATTTGAGTCTCTTGCTGGTAAGTGACCATGACCACCAGGTGGGGCTTGTTCTCGTTAGCAGGCGCAAGACTCCGCTAATAATCTCAAAGGTGGTATTCCAAACACCAACAAAACAAGCACACATTAGTCCGATTAACCAATGTTTCATCCACAGTGTGGCAGTTACTGCCACACTGGATCAAAATTGGCGAATGGGACTCCTGAGTTCCAGTTTTTTTTATTAGTTTTTGTTTTAGGATTAGAGATTGTTAGACCGGTCATCATTAGGATGGTCTAACTTCAATGTTTTGCCTGCTCTGCATCAAGCTACCAAAGGGTGAGCACAGGTTATTTTATTTATTTATTTATTTGATGAGTTTTATATAGCGCTGGCTAGACCCGAAGGTATCAGAGCGCTTTACATAAGGAAAAAGCGAGTTGCAAGTTACAAAATTTCACATCGATTACAGAGTGATTACAAAGTCAAGACAGGAGTTACTAGAGAACACAAAAGTCAAGACCCAAAAAGACCAAGAGTGCTGGAAGTTCACAGAGGGGGACGACAGTAGCGGGGAAAAACAACAAGACATAAGTCCGGAGTCTGGCTGGGTAGGTGACGGCCATAGCATTGCACTGGAGCCAATCTCCCCTATAGCTGTCGGTGCAGCTCCATCGGGAATCGTCCATGTGGTTCAGGTTCCACCGGGTTAGAATGGAGATCTTAAAGTGACCGAAAGTCTTGAGTCCAAAAACGGGAGGGTGGAGATGATGAAGATGGCATGATAGGAAAGGGTATGTAGCTTGGCTGACATCTTACAGTAGCTTCGCACCTGCATGTTGCTCTTCATCTATATGGCGGGCGCCAAGTCAGGGTCAGGCATGTCTCGTCTTGGGCGCCATGTTGAAGTCAGGCAGGGTTAATCTAGAAGTCTGTGCTTTCATCTTAGCCCCCCAAGCCCCTACGATTCAATTAAAAATGAATTTGCCCCACAGACTAACCTCTTCCTTGGGAGTGGGGGGGGCACGCAAAGGCAGTCTGCATTCTCTGTTGGCCGTGGCCACGAGGACTCAGGTGGGTGCCATCAGCCGTGCATTCAGTCCGTTCGTGCCGAGCACCCCACCTCCTCTCCGCTTCCGACAGTCGCCATTCTTTCAGCAGAGGGGGTCAGCAGTGCTGCGGCCGCGGGCAGTAGGTTAGTTCCGGCAGCAGTGATGGCACAGTTCCACTCCCAACTCTTCTCTTTGGGTCGTCATCGGTGGGGACTGAAGCCAAGCGGCACTGGAGAATTGCGGTGCCACAACAAACCGATCTCCAGCGGTGGTGGAGTCGTGATGGGCCGCTTTCTGGGACGCCTTGCCAAAAAGGCGATCCCCAGCCCAGGAGCTCCCGGCCAGAGATCCTTACTCGTCGGCCATCTTGGGAGACCACAGGTTAATCTGAAGTGTGCATCTAGCTCATCCTGACTAGTATTGTGGTCCATACTTGGACAGGCAGCAACATTTCTGCCAACTAGAGACCCAAATTCTAACATTGATGATCAGCCGTGAGGATAGGACTTTGTGTTTTTGCAATACCATAAGATGTATTTCAGTGTTCACTGCAACTCTATACCTAGGACCTATTCGACCTTTTTCAATTACACCTGATTGGCCTTTTTGCTAAATGATCTCTCTCTCTCTGGAGAAGCTGCACCTGCACCTGTAGTGTAGTTCCTATTTCCCTTATAGGCTCTGCGCATTGGAATAATATACACTATAGTTTTTGCATAGGACTAAGGTCTGTATGCTCCTAACGAGTACAATAAACGTAATTACTTGTGTGTGCCAGCTAACTCAGCGGTTACTAGAAACTTCTCGAATAAACAAGAAGGGATTATTTTCTGAAAATCGCATAAACATTACAACTTTGTTTCCCTTGGAACCGGAACGCATCTCCGAATCGTGGAAACAATAGATAACAGTTTCACTCAGTCAATCGTCCATGCTTAGTTTCTTCAGAGTTACACAGAAATAGATAGACGGGCGTTTCAATAAAAGTGATTTATTGAACAGTCTTGTTTCTCGTGTAAGAGATATGAGTTTTTACAATCATTAGACATGAAAGCAAGATATGATACGCACAGCGTAAGCAGTAAGAAGAAATAATACTGCAATAGCATTGTCTTTTAGCTATGACATATATTCATATATACATACATAAATAACACAGGCTACAAAGTGAATACTCGTCTGATGATTCTAAATAGTTCTACCCCAGTGTACCTAACCTAAGTGTAGTCCGAGGTAAGAGTAGGTGCTGTTTTCTATAGTATGGTATATACTAAGTCTGTATGCCAAGAGTCCCTCTAGGTTTAGTCAGCTCCATTCCTTAGAATAAGAGAGGTGGGAATCTCTTTCCAGGTCTCAAACTCTAACACCCCGCGAAGGGAGTCAGAACACTGGAAGCTGGATTCTCTGTGAGAAGGGATGACAGCGTCTGGTCAGTGGGCCAGGCCGGGATATGGTCTCTTCCGAACTAGCCGTGGCGAACCATGCAGTCAAGTCGTGCCGAGCCGTGCCATGGTTTGCCATGGTAAGGGAAGGTATATTTATACCTGGAAGGTGCTTAGGAATGCTAGCATGGACGTAAAGTCGGGCAGAGGAAGACGTCATGGATGAACCCCTAAGGAATAGTAGTTCATGCATAATAGATGAGTTCTTGGAGAAATCAATAATCCTAGGGAAAGTCCCGATGGCTTAAGGGTCTGGTTTCTAAGAACTCGTTGTGACGTAGGATGGATGGATGTAGGTGACCATGGCTGTATTTGGATACCATGGCAAATGCCTAAATAAGGACTGGGATTCTATTCCTAAATAAGGGTAAAGCGAATTGTGCCTATATTGGGTCATGATTCAGGGAAACCTATGTACGGGCATCTAAATTGAAACACAACACACCTGCAGGAATGGAGTTTGAGCTGGCCTGGTTAGAATGCTACACTGTGCAGCTGCTCAAAGATTTCTGCAAGGACTTCCAAGTTTCTACAAGGGGCTTTGTCAGGAAGGTGGAGCTACAGAAAGCTTTGAGGGCCTGGGCAGAGACCCAGGATGCAGGGTATGACATCCCATAACAGGAGCAGGAGATCCTTGAGGGGAGGGTGGTCTGAATCTGGAGTCTGAAGTGGCTCTGGAACTGCCTGTGGAAGGGGCCAACAACTTGCCAGGAGCAGTAGTGGTTACCAGAACAGGGAGTAGTGTCTCCTCAAAGAGCCTGTTCCCAGAGGAGCTGGCAGACCGAGAGGAAAGAAAATTACAGTTAGTGCTTGCCAAGTGGGAGCGGGCTCGTGAAGAAAGGGGGGTGGCAATGAAGAAGAAGGAACTTAGCCAGGAGCTCAACCTCAGCGAGCTGGACATAAGAGCCCTAAAAGTGGTGTCCAGCAACAGCAATGGTGGCAGTATACTTACAGTGGCCAATGGTGAGTTCAGTGTGGGGATCCCAAAGGATTTGTTGACCAGTTATGTGGTGGGGGTTGACATAGATAAATGGTCTGCAGCCTATGAAGTACCTCTGAGAGTGTACAAGATCCCAGAGGAGTTCTTGGGCGGTATTTTGTGGAGGTATATGCCCACGGTGGGAAGGGACACACTCCTTACACTAGAGGTAGAGGACCAAACATGCAACACTGTAATGAAGGACATACTAGTCAGCAAGTTTAGACTGACCCCTGAGGGGTATAGGCTCAGGGGCAGCAACAAGATCTTTTCACAGACCTGAGTAGATTTCCTGGATTATGCAAGCAAGGCACTGAAGGGCTGGGTGAGGAGCAGCAAGGTTGATGATTATTCAGGGCTGTACAACTTGATTTTAAAGAAGCACATGCTTGAAATTTGTTTTCCAGAGCTGTGCCAACACCTGGTTGACAGCAAGTTAACTGACCCCAGGAAACTTGCTGGAGAGGCGGACATCTGGGTCAGCAGAAGACATCTGTGGAGGACTCCCAAAAGGGTGGTCAGGGATCCCAACAGAACAAAGAGGGAGAAGATGAAAATAGAGTTCTCTAATGGCCCTCAGAACAACTCACAGGGGAAAGGATCTGGTTCACATTCCCAATCTGGCCACCAGAGGAAAACATACAGTGATGAAGGTCAGCAGTCAAAGCCCATTAAGTACTTTGAGTGTTACCAGTATGGACACTATAAGTGGGATCCCAAATGTGCAAAAGGAACACCACCTCCCACTGGGAGAAGTTTGTCCCAGTTAATGGGGAGAGGGGGGAGTTTAGTGGGGTTACCCTAGTGTCCCTGGGTGACAGTGAGATGGTTCCTAAGATCCACGTGCCCTCAAATACTACAAAGTGTAAGCAATGGGTCACAATCAATGGGCAAGGTGTTTAGGCTCTGTGTGATACAGGAGCAAGTATGATTGTGGTAAGGAGCCAGCTGGTTTCCCCATAGCAGGTAATTCCTAATGTATTCCACCAGGTTGTGTTGGCTGACAACAGAGAGGGTCGCTATCCAGTGGCCCTGGTTCCATTTGAGTGGGGGAGAGTTACAGGTCTTATGAAAGTTGCTGTGAGCCCTGAATGTCTATGAACTGCTTGTTGAATAATGACTTTGAGCACACTATCTGGAAAGAGGTGAAGCTTAAGGATCATGTGGAGATGTTGGGGTTACCTGATAGGATCTGTGCAGCGACCAGATCCATGGCTGCCCAGGATGGGGGTCAAAAAGGGCTGGAGCCTGGAAAAATGGCCCAGGCAGATTCTAAAATAGGAAAAGGCAGAGGGTGTGGTAAACCAGACCCTGAGTGTTTTCCTAGTGAGGTGGGTGGGGCACCTGTGGTGGCCACCCCAGAGCCCACTGAGGAGGGCACTGCTTACCTTGGTGACCTGCCCACACTTGCTGAATGGCATGTAGGAGGAGGACCAAACAGGGAGGAGTTCAGTAGGGCACAGAGGGAGTGTCCACGCATTGAGGGCAATAGGAAACAGACAGAAGTCCAAGCAGCAGCTGGTGTCTCTGGGAGTTACCACATTTACTGGGAGGGCAACCTCCTTTACAGTGAGCCTAAAGCTCCTGGGCATGTGACAGTAAGGGCTTTGGATGTCCCCCAATGGTGCAGGGACTTCCTACTGGAGCTAGCTCAAAAGACACCCCTGGCAGGACACTTAGGCCAAGAAAAGACCTTTGCAAGGCTTGGCCCACATTTCTTTTGGACCAAGATCAGGGGATCATTAGATGCGTTCTGCAGGATGCATATAACATGCCAGGCTAGTTGGAAGACAGGGCAAAGACTTAAAGCCCCACCTTAACTCACTGCCGGTCATTGGCACACCCTTAGAGAGTGTGGGCATCGGCCTATGGATTCCCAGACTGCTTCAGGAGGCAGGTTCATCCTGGTTCTGGTGGATCGTACCACTAGGTACCCAGAGGCAATCCCTCTGAGGACCATGACTGCATCTGCAGTGGTAAAGGCTCTGATGGGGATTTTTACCCAAGTGGGTTTCCGCAATGAAGTTCTGTCTGATAAAGGCACACACTTTGTCTGCTTATATGCAGTCAATCGAAAGGAATGTGGAGTAACTTACAAGTTCTCCGCTCCTTACCATCCACAAATCATTGGGCTTGTTGAGATGTTCAACAATACTCTGAAAGGCATGATTAGTGGCCTACCTGAGGCCCTGAGGAATAAGTAAGCCTTCCTCTTACCATGCCTGTTTTTGCATACAGGGAGGTACCACAGAAAGGGGTGGGCTTCAGCCTCTTTGAGCTTCTGTACGTGCACCATGTTCGAGGACCTCTGAGTCTGGTGTAGGAAGGGTGGGAGCAAGCTCCCAGGAAGACTCTCCAGGATGTAGTGAGCTATGTGCTGGCCTTCAGAAGCCTGATGGTGCAATCGTGGAAGCAAGCTTCTGACAAATTAGAAGCGAGTCTGGCTGTGATGAAAGAGTGGTATGACCAAGATTCTACCACTTTGGAATCACAGTCTGGGCAGAAAGTGTGGGTAATGGAACCTGTGGAGCCCAGGGCCTTCAAGGACGATTGAACCGGGCCCTATGAGGTGATTAAGGAGAAGGGTAAGGCTACCTACCTGGTAGGCCTTAAGACCCCAGGCAACCCCATAGGGTGCTTCTCATCAATCGCCTCAAACCCCACTTTAAGGACTGAGCTCACCATGCTTTTGAAGACAGATGGAGAGGTGGGAAAAGAGGGAGAACCTCTCCCTGACCTCTTGAACTTCAAGGAGAAGGATGGGTCTTTGAAAAGAGTGATCATTTCACCCACACTAACTCTTGAACAGCAGAGTGACTGCCACCAAGTGTTAAGGCACTACTTTTCACTTTTCTACCTTACTCCTTGGACTTCCCACCTGTGCATCCATGATGTGGACACAGGATGCAACCTCAATGTTAAGAATACATCTTACAGTTTGTTAGATAAGGTTAGGGCCAGCATCAATAGTGATGTTTCTAAGATGTTGGAGTTGGGAGCGATAGAACCCTCCAGTAGCCCCTGGTTCAGTCCTGTGGTTCTGGTACCAAAAAGCTGCCCCAGCAGGCATCACACCTGAACTGAGGTTCTCTGTGGATTATAGTGGGCTCAATTCTATGACAAAGACTGATGCTCATCCCATCCCTAGGGCAGATGAGCTGATTCACAGGTTACGGGCTGCCCAGTAGTTAAGTACCTTTGATCTTACATCAGAGTACTGGCCAATCGCCCTAACAGAAGGGGCCAAGGAGAGGTCAGTCTTCTCCACTTCAGAGGGTGAATATCCATTTAAAGTGTTGTCCTTTGGTCTCAAGAATGTCCCTGCCACCTTTCAGAGGTTGGTGAACTAGGTACTCACTGGTATGGAGGCCTTCTCAGCTGCCTATCTGGATGACATAGCTCACTTCAGTAGCAGTTGGAAGGGCCACCTTTTTCACCACCACTAAGTGTTTCAGGGTCTGCAACAGGTAGGCCTGACTATCAAGGCCAATGAGTGCCAGATAGGGCAAAGGGTCTGTGGTGTACTTGTGATAGCTGGTGGGCAGGGGGAAGTGCAGACCCTCCAGGCCAAAATTGAGACTATCATGGCCTTGGAGCCCCCCAAAACCCAGTCTGTGCAGTCAGAGCACCCTTAGGCCTTGCTGGGTACTAATAGAGGTTTGTCAAGGGATATGGCACCATTGTTGCTCCCTTGACAGGCTAACTTCTAAGAAGCAGCCCAGAAATGTTATTTGGACCGAGGCATGCCAAACTGCATTTGACTCCCTGAAGCATGCCATGTGCTCAGGGAACCCTGACTTCTCCAATGAGTTTATCATTCACACAGATGCCTCAAAACATGATATGGGGCAGTGCTATCGCAGTCAAATGAGGAGGGCCTGGACCCACCTGTAGCCTTCATCTCCAGGAGGTTACTCCCCAGGGAACAGAGGTGGAGTGCTATTGTGAGAGAAGCTTTTGCTGTGGTCTGGGCATTGAAGAAATGGAGGCCATACCTGTTTGGCACTCGCTTCCTGATTCAGACTGACCACAGGCCCCTGAGGTGGCTCATGCAAATGAGGGATGAAAATCCAAAATTGATAAGGTTATGCATTTCCCTACAGGGTATAGATTTCAAGGTGGAACACAAACCAGGGGTAGACCACGCCAATGCAAAGTCCAGGTTTTTCCGCCTTAGTGATGAGAACTCCCTAAAGATTAGGTATATCTCCCCACTTTCAACTGAAGGGTGGCACGTGTTAGACCTGTCATTCTTAGGGTGGTCTTCCCTCATATTTTTGCCTGCTCTGTGCCAAGCTACCAGAGGATGAGCACAGGTTAATTTAAAGTGTGTATGTAGCTTACCCTGAATAGGATTGTGATTACTGCATGGATAGGGTGCAAACCTCTGCAAACTAGAGACCCAGTTTGTAACAGAGATATTGAACCTCATACAATGGAATCAGTGTTTCAAATCTTTCTAGACACAATGATGTTAGCATATAACTCTCCCCTTAACATTTTTAAATGTGTTTTTTATTCATAAGATGTGAATATTGAGAATAAGAAACTGTTTAGTTGTCATGCTAAATAAAGGCAATAGTCCGTCCATAGGATACTGGAAAATGGTGTCTAGTTAAAAAAGTTATTTCAATGTGGCTCTCAGTTTAGACACCATGAAAATAATACACAAGTGATAGTGTATCTGTGGTTTAAAAAATAAACAATTTTGTAAAATGCACAATTTAGTATTTTTTTCTCAAATGTTACAGAAGATAACTTTTTCAACGTCGCAGTAAAAAGTAATATGTCTATGTGAGAAAGTGAATTACTAATTTGCGTGGATGGTAGCCCACCACAAGTAAAAAGGTCCAGTTAAAGGTTTCGATAATTTAAACCTGATCTCACACCCTTGTAGCTATGGCACAGAGCAGTAAGGCTTAACATAAGAAAATGTGTAATGCATGTTGAATAAGCAAACAGTTTTAAAAAGACAAAAACACAACACAATAAAAATACCACTCCAGTTCATAAAAATACAAAATATTTAAGGAGCAAGATGACAGCAAAATTACCAAAATCCAATAAGGGAAACCAGAAATATGAATTTTTAAGGTTCTAAGTAGAAATAGCACTAAAAAGCACAGAGCCAACATCAAGTCTGTGGTCATGATGAACCTGGACCAATGCTTGATTTCAGGCTTACGTGATGGATTGTGGGTAAATACACCAAATCGGTGTGCTCTGGTCCGAGGTTTTACCTTTGCCCTTCTCTGAAAGTGAGAATCCTTCAGTGAAGCAAGGCAGTAGCTGTATTCCAAGAGTGCTCCACAACGTCGGATAGATATTGAATGAGGTCCGGTGGAGTTGTTGGTTTTGGCAGGAAAAGCTTGCGCCGAGGGAAGTCTTCTTGCAGCCAGATACTTTTGGGCCTTTCGCTTGGTTAAGACTTCTTCCTTTGGACGTAGTCTGTCTTTCAGAGCTCTGAATCCTCCAGAGGAGCACAGCTGCAAGCGGTATGTGAAAAGGGCTCCACAAGGCCACTCACATAATAGTCGAAGTCCAACTGAATTGGATTTGCTGCTGCAGAGAAGCTCCGAGTGGAAGAAACCTGTTTCTTCAACTGAGAGACAACACACCCAGGGCTGATTGGCTTGAAAGTTTTGACCTAGTTCTCCAGATGTTTTGCAGTCCTAAATATTTTCTTAGTGACATGTTTTCAGGGATTTTAGGAGAAGTCCAGTTACACAAGCAAGTGGTCCAAGATGTAAGAAACAGCACTTTCGTTTTAAGACTTACTCCCGCAGATGCCATCAGCAAGTCCAGGTCAGGTCCAGTTGGTACTGGTTCACTCAGCACCTCAGGAAAAGCCCTGTTGCAGCACACTGTTGCCCTCCAGTTTACACAGAAGGTCAGGCAACTAACTTTGTAGATCATTTCTTTATCCTGGGTACAAGTTGGAACAGGTCCAGCCTTCAGGTCTTCTCACACATCTCAAACAGTACGTCTACTGCTCTTCCACGGGTCCAGTAGAATTCAATTGAGGGTTCCAGTTGATAGCACATTTAGCTCTAGCACTAGCTTTTGGGTGTGAGTGACTCCTCCTTAACAAATAGGGTAAAATTCCATATACATGGTTGCAGTGCTTTCTATGTACCCTACATGAAACAACCCCACAGCGTCCCTCACTCAGTAAATCCAAGATGGAGAACCCCTTCCCTCCCTATGCAGAGCCTGTGTGCCCACACAGATGTGTGGCCGGGTTAATGAGCAGTCCCCTCCTCCTTGTTCTCTCCAAATTAGTTCTGGGTGCAGCTTGCCCCCCCCCCCCCAACTGGGTTTGGTACCTGCTTGACTGATAGAACAGAAGTGCATGTGTCTTCTGATATCAGCTTGTGACAAGTGTAATGGTTCACTGTGACTCCTTAGGATCCGGGCGATGCACAAAGGGGTCCACCTCCTGACGTCCCCAACTCTGGACAATGCAACACAGAGTAATAAGGCAATCAGGCGAGGGAAAGGAATTAGGGAAGGAACAGCGGGGATAAGGATACCTGTAACAAAGGAATACAAGGTTAACACAAGTTTTATAATTCTGCTACGCTCATATGATCTCACTACAACTGCCTATTACCTGTTGACCCTCTCAGTAATGTTGCTGTGTTCCTATATATCAACATAGAGAGGCTTCTCTCCAATTGTACCGCTGCGTACCTATAACAACAAAGCAAAGACAAATCAAATCCCCCAAGCATTCTTGTTGTGAGACAAAGGTAAACACACTAGCTCATACATACCCCTAATATTCCTTTCATACATAGAAGAAAAATAAAGGTTGAGAATTCCAGTGTTCCATCACAACCAGCTTTGTAAATCAGCCATAGAAACAAAGAGCAACAAGCATTGGCATAGCCAGTAGGTCTCGCCTTTGGGACTTTATAAGTGTTTAGCCATGCAACAGTTGCATAACTTAATACTTATAAGGTCCCAAAAGCGAGACCTATTGGCTATGCAAAGCGGCCGTGCGGCCGCGAAAGTGAAAGTGATCGCAATCACGATCACGATCAAACATCAAAGCGGCCGCGAAAGTGAAAGTAATAGCGGTAAAGCGCGGCGCGCGCGCCCGCGCACATGCACTGTAGCTCTCGGCTGGCCTGGTAGCACTTTTTGGAGCCCTCTCAATAAGTCTCGCCAGACCAGCGCATGCGCTGGGTCAGGCGATATCTAAAAATAAGGTAATCCAGAGAGAAGGCCCTCCCAATGTTACTAAAAAATATAAGGTAAACCAAAGTCTCAGGAAGAACTGTTCCCCTAGGCGGTTTAGGTCAGGAACAGAAACGGAGAACAAAGTACCTGAGCTGAAGTCCAGATCGAGGTTTTTCCTCTTTCTCTGTAAAGCTGCCCGAGTAGCGCTGGATTCAGGAATCCGATGCAGGCGACAGAGCGGGAGAAAGGAAGCTCCGAATACTTAATCCGAGCCAATCCAGGGACTGAAAAAGGAGCAGAAGGAATCACCCTCCGCGACCTGACACAGAAACCTCCTCGTACCCGTTGAAGAGCGGAACAAGAAAAAACAAAGCTCAGCAGTGCTTACGTCAGCGCGAACCAAGGAACGAAGCTGTTTCACGGGAAGACGCCTCGACTAGCACACAGATGGCTTGAAGAATCCCAAAGAGAACCTGAGAAGCCGAGTATCCACACGGCTACAACCAACGACCAGTATTACGCGCACTGACTTGCTCGCGTTTGCTGAGAGTTACTGCAAAAGCCCCGCCCCTTCCAACAGCCGGGTTCCTGGGAGATGTAGTTCATCTCTTCCATTGTTCTGGTAGGCGCCTCGGCTCAGCGCCTGACAACAAGGGAGAGTCTTTGAAGAAATTAAATTCCTGGACACTGCCTGACTGGTCTACCTGCCCGAGGAACAAAACACTTCCCCACATGAAGGCCTTTGTCTCTCCTCTGGGAGTAGTTTTTAAACCTCATCTGGGCTATTCATCAGTTATGTGACAGTTGGAGTCTATGCAAGTTATTCTGAATGTGGTTCGGCAGGGAAAATTTTATTTTCAAAAAGTCCCCTTTCCTTAATATTTATTATCCTACATCACCATTGAGTTGGACTTTTAATAAATATGAAAACCAGCCCTTGCATTATGTTTTAAACTTGGCCCTAGCCTGAGATAGCAGAAGTAATATTTAATATTGCTTCCCTGTGTTTCTCTATGGGCCAGCCAGGCTTCCACCAGTGTAAATAGCTTTTGGGGTCTAGTCATAGTAAAGATATAGTTAAAATTAAATCTGTCCATGTTCTACTTTTAAATACCATGCAACATGTGGGCTACAAGGCCTACATATGGGTGACATATTAATATATCAAAGGGAGGTTTCTCCCTTCAAAAGGGTGCAATTTGACAGGTCAGGTTGCAATTTCAGACCTGCAGCAGCCAGGCTACAGTGTTAAGCCTGGAGTGTGTTTCTTATCACACTAGTGGATGGCACAGTGTTGTAGTCCATTGGCGGCATTTAACTTTACATTCCATGTGTGTACATTGGGCACCATATACTATGGCCTTACTAGAAAATGAAATATGCCAGCCAGGGTTTTAACCAATTTTGACATGTCTTAGGGGTCAAAGCAAATGCACTGGTGACCCAGTTAATAGTGTCCCATTGCTCATTTTAAAACAAAAAAGCCACATCAGTCCACAAAAATGGTGATGGCCACACATAGTGTCGCTTTCTCCCAATTTACATTTATAACTGGTTATACAAGCCATAAATGTATTGGTAGCTGGTATTGTTTGCATAACATCACTGCTGCATGTATTTGTTATACGTGTGTGCATTACAGACTATAAGCATTAGACATACTCCTTATGGCACAGTCCACATTTGACTTCTGGTTTAAGTATGCATGAAAAAAATGACAACACATGTTTCTAATTAAAATTCTTTTGATTGATATGCTGTTGACAATTTTTCTTTTTTCTCCTTGATTGCTTTGTGCACATGCCATAACATAATCCAGCAGATCTGTTTTAGCAACTGTCCATCACGGCTTGGAAGCAAAAATATTCAAGGCACAGGTTTCATTTCACTGATTTTAAAAATGTGTAGACCATTCAAAGTGTTTAAAGGGCAAGCAAGACCTTATGTCTCAGCAGTGTTTTTCCACAGGTGAAGTCTGATCCCTGGGTTCTTCAAATCTTTTCCGTGTAGCAAAGTATTACAACAACCAAGGGAGCCGCTCAGGGTGAGCTGGCCAGGTGACGGAGGAGTATGGGAGACTTTCGAGTCAGACTCGACAAGTGTGGGGTTTTTGGAAACTGAAAATGTTTGTTTACAATTGTATGTATGCCGCAGTTTTGAAAGGGGATATACGCTCTAAATTGGCCCCATCTGCATGTCTTTATTATATGAAAAGTATTGGTATTATGAAGATTTTTCATATTCATATATTTAAAAAAATAATAAGACACATCTTGGATATCCTGGTGCAGTGTATTTAAAACTGTGAAATAGACTGCGAGAACTCAATTAATTTCTTTGGCATGAGGAAGGGGTTTAAAAGCAGCATGTGACAGCTCTGGTCAAACATACACCGTTCTAGTAATCTACTGCCCTGTTAATTTTACAATTAAATGTTTGAGTCTAGTACAGTTCATGTTTTGCAACTTGTTCTGAATCCCTAAGTTGGGTTTCAAAACGTGTTTTATGGATTTTCACACAAAATGTGTTGCACAGCGAGGACAAACACCTCTAACCTTTTCATTCTGTTTTTGAAAGGTGGCCAACTCGGTTTTGCAATTTGATGACATTCCCAGACCAAGAGGACACCATACAAATCATCTTCTCCCACCCCACCCCAAGACTATATCCCAAGCCCTCAAAATCGATTCAAGGCACTCCAAGGCCTCACACTGCGCTTTTCCAGGACAACCCCCTCCAGTGCATTCCATGTAGCTTAAAAGATCACACGCCGCAGGAATCAAAACACTTTTCACACTCAGCACTTTGAAACGGATGTTTTCTAGGGGTGGGCGGAATTTGCGAAATCCACTTTCGCAAATGATCGCGAAAATGTTCAAAATTATCGCAAACAAGCGGAAATATCGCGAAGATGAGGAAGTTTTTTTCCCGCATGTTCAAGATTTTCTGCATGGTTGCGGGTCGCCAACTTACCCATGTGGTTGCTCGCGGGCGCGGCCATCTTGTTTTGAGTTGTCTCGCGGTGCATGATCGCGAGAAGAAAGACGTTATCGCGCGACGCATGACGTCACTGCGGGTGCGAACTGTCGCGAGACAGCGCAAATGGCTAAAAACAATACAACATCTCATGGAGAACGCGACCGGATCAAGAAAACTTGTCGACGAACGCAGGGATTCAGGTAAGGCGATCGCGCGCGAGAATGTATTATTTTACAGCGCGAGCAAGAAACAAATTATCGCCAAGCTGCGGAAAGCGGAAATTTTGACATTTTCGCGCTCTCCGCAGAACGCAAAAATATCAAATTATCGCAATTTCCGCGAACGGAACGAAATTTTCGCCCAGGCCTAATGTTTTCCCTGAGTTTTGAGGACATGTCACATTTGTAGTCAAGAAGCGACAAATTTACTGTGAGAGTTATTTCTAAAGTTAGCTATCACTTCTGTGGCCATGGACAACCATACTATGTCTTGGGTCTGGATCATGGTAGTGCTTCACCTGGCCAGCAAGTTGTTTAAAGATGGACAGCAAATGTGTTGCCAACGTGACCAAAGGTTTATGTAATTGGTAACTCGTAGGGCGGGAAGGACCAGTGTCGTGTATATCGGCTCCCTTGATAGGTTGGAATCCACTCTTTGATCTATGTTATACACTTTGTCATTTAAGAAATTAGAAAATGGCAAGCATTCCCGAAGCATATGGATCTGTATATCCTTATGTACTATGCTCTCCAAAACAGGTCTGATGTATGAGAGCAGAGCGTGTAAGTTGCTTCTGACCATATTACCAACTGTACCTGTGTGCGCTTTTGAACACCTCAGAAAATATGCAACCAGTCCTCCCCACTAGTGTCTGCACTCATTTATTTTCACCATGTCTCCTGATAAACCCGGCTGTCTCTCCTACACAGCCCTCTCTGGCCATTCTCACTTAATTCTCACTTAAATAATGTTACTCAGCTGCAACGTAAGGAATTGCTTGAAATGCCAAGGTGGTCACATTTTGTCAGTGATTGCTTACAACTGACCATGACTAAGGCTAGAACGTGTAACTGGCTTTGGATTGCTGGAAAGGAGTCTAACTAAATTCTTTGAGACAGTATGTGCACTTTGTGCATGGGTTACTGAAAAGCGACAATAAAACCTTCCCTCATAGGAAAAGTAGCCAGAGTTGATGAATTTGGAGTGAGACCAAGTAAAATAAGTAGAACACGAGCACTGTCGCGCCGCGGCTTGCCATGGAAACTGCACAATGTATCAACCGCAGTGCTCCTGTTTGCTATATGGGAGAGTTGGATGGGTTGATATTGGTAATTCTGCCAATGATTGTTTGAAACCAATGCTACGGAGAAAATGTTCCTTTATGATCAGCATTGTTGCTGTTCTGATCTCCTCACACATGACGCTAGCGCTGGGTTGGCCAGGTCCGATTCTGATTGGTGGTCTTGGGACGGGCTCCTCTAGTCTCTTCAAGTGGTTGCACCCTGCTGAGGTGACAATGGGGAACATAGTCTCTGGTGAAACGGTAGGCATCCCAACACGCTACTCCCATCCTGAATAAGTCAAATACGTAGCTTGTTTCATTCTGTTGCCTCTCCGTCGTGGGAGATGGCTGAAGGGAGTGAGCTGCCTTTAATAACTCATGCATTTGCTTAGATGCATGAGGTTGGAGTAGTACTTAATGTGATTTTACCTTTTAGAAAGAAATCTCCTCAAACCCCAAAGTCAAAGTGTCAGTTTGAAGGCTGTCCTTTGTTCTGCCAACCATTCTTGTCCCCTCCAAGATGGTTCGTTCCAATGAAGTGGCCACTTATTGACAACACCTCTGCCCTCCTGGGCCTGAAAGCCATGCCATTGTCCTTCGGAGAGAAGGGGCATTAACTTTAGCCAGGAATGTGTTCGGTCTCTCTGGAAGTGATCCGGACCGGTTCTAAATCATTTTTGGTGCAGGCAACACAATGTACATTTTTATTAACTTTTCCATTAAACGTAGTGAAAAATGACTTTGAAACATGTTGCTTGCATTTTCCCAAGTGCAGTCATACATTAAGGGTTTTAATTATACTGTGGCTTGTTCATTGAGAATATAACCTAACCTTATTAGTGAAAATACGTTTAGGGTTGCTTATATCTAGAATGCAGGGTGCCACTTTTTATAGATTAAGCACCCACCCACCCCAATCGTTACAAGGCTCACTTTATGGGGCACTCTTTAATATGTAAAAACAGAATTTCCTATATGGAAAAGGTACCTTTCTTTTTTCGCAGTAGCACTTTTAAACTGCTGCCAAGCAACGAACAGTGGCAGCCCTAGCAGCCATATATTTTTGTCATATGTGAGTTGTGTAAACATTCACTGCAGTCCATACATTATAATGAACTCCCATACCATTGGCGCATTATCTGACCTATCTATCATGCTCAGATGCAAATGTTAATAAAACAAATTGGGTAAATCTTATGCACATTATATGTTTTAGTGTAAAAGCACAGGTTATTTAGTAGTGGTATAGATCACAAAATGCTAAAGCCATCACACAAGACATGAAAAAAAAATGGCGGACTACGACAAAAATGATGTCCTGTTTTACAGTGCTGTTGACACTGAATATAGTTATGTTTACTGCGAAAAGATTAACAAACCTACCTTCTAGTGTTGAGAAGAACTATTCTAGACCAGCAATATAGCCTTGTACTATACTGTACAATATGCTCTTCCAAAGTCATGAACCTGTGGTTTGAGGATTCTGTTATGTGCCTCGCCATTTGGCATCAGTGAGTTTGTTGTAATAGATTCGTGAGCATCTCAGGAGTTCTCGTTTAGAAGAACACCTGTACATCTACCTGTTGAGGGAACAGCAGTAAAATGCAAGGAACACCTCCTATGCATCTTCGTTATGTGCTGGATTACAATACATACAGAACAGAATCAGTCTGCACTGCCTTCCTGCCTAATCACTGCCGGATTTTACAGCGGGGCTAGCCTCTGACACCAGTGTCCAAGGCCTCTCTGCTCTCTTTGGTTCCTGTGATTCCATCCCAGTGAGAGTCCCTTCCAGGCCTCCAAATATGGACATACTCGTGAGTTACCCTACATTTCGACTTCCTTTTAAGAGGTGACCTTGCTTGGTGCATGGTGGGTAAGGTGAAGATTAGGCAAGACTGCCTCACATTGAAGCTCGTGTTTGGTATTGCTAAAGGGGCCATTTTACATCCCTGCCTCTGACATGAAACCGAGGCTTCAGCGCTGCAAACGTGAAAAACGGCATCAATGCAGGAAGAGAGATGTCCATCTATCTCCCTCCTTCTATATGACCCCGTTACTTAGGCATGGGAGTCATTGGATGACTTCAAAGGTACTCCTAACTTCGTAAAGAGAAATTTATCCAAACAGCAGTTCTTGAACATTCATTAGGCAAGAGTCCAGTATAAATAGAATCCTTTCTGTCTCCCATCCCAGGTGCATCGTAGTGAAGCAGAATACTCCTGTCTTATCAGTGACTTCTCCTTCTAAAAATTACTGCAGTATATCTATAGAATGTAGACGGCATATTTGCCGCTGACCGCGGCCCCCGCAGGGGGCCACTCGGCGGTCGGCGCCTTAGTGGCCCCGGGGCCCCGGTCACCCCTCCCCACTCCCTCCTTCGGGGGGGGCGGGGGCAGGGATCCTGACTGTTGCCCCCCTCCGTGTCAGGGGCCGGAGGTGACGCGCAATGCGCGTCACTTCCGGGCCCAGGTGTGAGGGGGAGGCTATTTAGCCTTCCCCCACCCTCACTGGCGACGTCTAAAAGAGGTATGCTTAAACCCGCAACTTGGCCCCGCCAACATGCTTATGTGGGCCGCCTTCAACGGTCACTGACATGGGGAACTCACACATATCTAACTGTAACCTAGACACCCGGGTGGGTGCCTAGTCGGGCAGGGCAACGCAACCGAGATAGAATGGTAGTTATTATCTAATGCTAAAGGAAGTCTGGATTGAGCCACTAGATGGGTTAGATATGGGTGCAGCTCAGCGCCCCAATCGCATTGAATTCGGGGACGCACTGACATAGCGGCAAAAGAATAAGTGGTCACCACATAGCGCATCACTAGGGCCTAAATCACGGCACAAGGTTACCGGCGTGATTGTCCAAGTGGTGGCGGGTGCGCCGCTCGCGAGCGGATTGCAACCCGTGGTTTACCTCTGAGCCGATTGGCCTGCAGAACACTGAGCTGGGCACCATAACCAAGAGTTAGGCCTGCAGGAGGAGTAGCTGAAGGAACCATATAGGAATAGGTCCAGATGTACTTTGGGGGGTATTCCCCTACAACCAAAGACAGATTTCGGGTTGCTTCAATGAAGACCTTCCACCCGGCTGGTGGGTGGTATGGTTGTTATATAGCAAGTGTGCGGTCGTTCAAAGTTTGGTAAAGACCACGTAGAGCCCCAGGGCATCAGGGCATTATTGACCGTGCAGCACTCGCTACGTTCAGAATAGGGCCGGTATTTGCACCAAAGTTTCCGGTTGGTTCCCACAGACTTGTCTGCTCCCAAGGTTATCCTCTAGGGGTAGAACTTGAGACTAAGGGGGCATTGCCTGCTCCGGCGGCACAAATAAGCGATAGCTACGCCGGGATGGAGTTACCATGCAGGTCCTGCCACCACTGGGTTCCCCCCAGGTGATGGGATCAAGTTAGGTGGGACCGCGAAGTCTACGGTTCTTGGGAAACTTCCTGCAGTAGGGCATTTAGCAACAGATAAGGTACCAGCGTGTGAGTATCAGATAGCTGCTTTCCAGCAGCACCGTGCCCTGAGAGCACACGCGTTGCCCTAACTCTGTGGCCCTCCCACAAGGGAGCCGGGTAGCAAAACAAGTGAATAGGCTCCTTAGGCGGGCCTCTGGCCTTCAGCTGGGTGTAATCACCATCAATTGGAGAGAGGCCCAGGTAAAAATGGGCTTTCCGTAATGCTTGGAGGACCATTGCGGTTGGTGGCACTCCCCACCGGAATCACTGGTCGCGTACGGCAGCTGCAGGAGACTGGTGCTGCTGTCCCAATATCTGGGGTGTCAGCGGGGCAAACACAAGGGGACATTATGACAGCGCGCAACGCTTAAGCCAAACAGATTCCCGAAGCTGGTATGCCTAAGGGATCATCACTGAGGGATCCGTAGGGGCATAATTCCTATAAGGTATAAGGGATGGTGGGCAGGGGCAAGAGTCGCCCCTTGCCCATGGTCACGCGCTGGCAGTGAGGTGCACTCCCGTGCCCCAGGTTAACTATCTGAGGGGACTGTACAAATGTTAAGTAACCCTTCTCGTCATAATAGTCAAAGCGGGCAGGCCCAGGATTGTGAATAGGTGTAACCTTCCCGCTGGGGGGCGAATAGTTATCGCACATCTTCACAGGCCCCTCTATTTCAACAGACCCTATCCGATTGGGATAGCGTCTAGGGATTGGGGACATAGATGGGGCCATCTACAATCCAGGAGCTATAGCTCACTGGTATGTCTTGGGCCTGTGGTTATAAGGGATCTCACAGGGTTTGAGTCCCGCGAGCACTGTCAAACTGTCATGAGGTGGCAGAATGGCAAACCCTCCTGTCTGCAGGGATGGTTCCCTTCCAGCTAGTTGCAGGAAGCCCTAGATAGGAGAGGTGCAGGTAAGACTATAGCGGGTTGGTGGGGGGCCCTGGCTGCGACGGTTAGCCGCCTCCAGGGCTGTGGCGGAGTTACAGGGCGATCTGGAAGCAGGCCGGTACAAAGGGTACCTCTGCGCGGCACCACGTGGTGCCCGAGCCAAAACGAGGAGCCTCCAGAGAGGTCCCGGAAGCCGGTCGGCGCCCCGCTAGGCCTGCGGGCGGTTGTGGGCCTGAACAACCGGGGGCTTGCTATGCGACGCTCCGCCCCGAGAGGGGGGGTGTGAGTAGAATCTCAACGGCACGTGATCGAAAAAAGAATCACTTGGGGGGCAGCACTTGCGGGTCGTTCCGTGCTGCCCGGCTCATCAGGCGGGGCAGGTGAAGTAGATGGCCGCCTGCCCTTGGATCGCCCGTAAGATAACCCACCTATTACATATCCTGGAATTATGTAATAAAACCTGCAGCATTTGTTACCCACTTACAACTGTTTCTTGTGTCTTCTTTGGGTAACCTAATTTGGGGGAGGGGGGAAAGCGGGGTGCCCCTGGGGGTACTATGCCGCTGACCGCGGCCCCCGCAGGGGGCCACTCGGCGGTCGGCGCCTTAGTGGCCCCGGGGCCCCGGTCACCCCTCCCCACTCCCTCCTTCGGGGGGGGCGGGGGCAGGGATCCTGACTGTTGCCCCCCTCCGTGTCAGGGGCCGGAGGTGACGAGCAATGCGCGTCACTTCCGGGCCCAGGTGTGAGGGGGAGGCTATTTAGCCTTCCCCCACCCTCACTGGCGACCTCTTTGTCGCCCACCTCGCCTTTTTACCCTCCCTACCGCTTACCCGGCGTAGGTGTGGTGGGGTGGGGTTTTTTGCTGAACGTTTTAATGTTTTCCTTTTCGTTGCAGGCGGAGTTACAGGGCGATCTGGAAGCAGGCCGGTACAAAGGGTACCTCTGCGCGGCACCACGTGGTGCCCGAGCCAAAACGAGGAGCCTCCAGAGAGGTCCCGGAAGCCGGTCGGCGCCCCGCTAGGCCTGCGGGCGGTTGTGGGCCTGAACAACCGGGGGCTTGCTATGCGACGCTCCGCCCCGAGAGGGGGGGTGTGAGTAGAATCTCAACGGCACGTGATCGAAAAAAGAATCACTTGGGGGGCAGCACTTGCGGGTCGTTCCCGTGCTGCCCGGCTCATCAGGCGGGGCAGGTGAAGTAGATGGCCGCCTGCCCTTGGATCGCCCGTAAGATAACCCACCTATTACATATCCTGGAATTATGTAATAAAACCTGCAGCATTTGTTACCCACTTACAACTGTTTCTTGTGTCTTCTTTGGGTAACCTAATTTGGGGGAGGGGGGAAAGCGGGGTGCCCCTGGGGGTACTATGAGTTCCCAACTACCTCTTTGCCCCCATCAGGGAAGCATTTAAGGTAGGAACCTAGGTTGATCCTGCTGTAAATTAAGGCATTCGGGTGATAGCCTGCAGATGGCGCTGTTTGGCCAAGTTGCTCTATACAACATGTTTACTGGTAGAATGCCTAACTCTACACTGGCGCTGTCACAGTTACTTATTTCATAGCCGGCATATAAACAGATTGGTTTAAAGCATTCACGGCACATCTAATTGGCAGGTCCAAAGCCAGAGCCAAGTATGATTCTTATATAAAAAAAAAAAGTCATGGTATCAGACTGGTAACACCCTCTCACAAAGCGCAAGCTGTGTGGAAAAAGCTACTGGGTTGTAGCAGTAATCTGCTTCTAGTCAGAACAGAGACTTTGGCATTGTGGGAAAATGGCATGCACATGAAAAGCTCGTCTTTCCGTGAAATGGCCACGAAATTCACAGCCCTCGCCAGGGTCTGGCCTTTCACCCAGCCACCCTCCCGTCGACGAGATGTTTGATATGTGTGAGATGGTCTTGTACACAAACAAGCACTGGGAAGGAAGCTTTGTACTTATTTGGGCATGCCTAATTCTATCAATATATGTTATAAACTGTACACATTTTTAAGTCGTGTCTAAAAAAATGTTTTGTATCATCTTTATTTTGTGCATTATTAGGATTTTTTGTAAAAATGAATAATCAAAATATGGAATACATTTAAAATTAAACTTATTGCACATTTCTGTGTTGCAATGCGCCCTTTAATGTGTAATGCTCGGGTTCAGTCATAAATCCCCTGCTTGCCACCCGTACTAGCCAGGCTTTCTTCTGTTTATATTTTATTTCACTCTGTCGGTCCTCCTACACGAGAGGAGCGCGGATGTGAGGACTTTCAACTTTTTACATCAACAAAATGCATTTCTTTGGAAACCGTTTTGCGGTGGGGACTCAAAGCTGACCAGAGCTTTAAGTATTTCTACCTGTATTTCTAGGCTGCCTGCCCAGCTGCAGAGCTGAGTAAACAGTCTAAGAGGCGATGCTTCGTCTGATTTCTCTCGGTGACTGACAGGGCATTGAGCATAAGAGCTGATTCGCCATTCTGTAGAAGTGTCGTGTAGCTGAAGACAATAAACAACAAAAGCAATTGAAAATTTACGATTTTAAAAAACGAACACGTTCAAAAGCAATGCAGACATATTCTACGTTTATTCTCCTTAAAATGCGCGTTCAGTAAACAGTCGCTGGGTATATATTAAGATGCGCCACCCAAGGAACTTAAAAGTAGCGAAACGCAGATGGCGTATGGAAAACCTTTAAATGCGACGTATTGGCTGATAGATTGGAACTTAAAAGGAAAAGCAGGTTAAGTCGAAGAGAATGGGGAAGGAAGTGGAACCAAATGCTGTAAATGGCTACCACTGACAGAAGCGGCATGATAAATGGCTACCACTGACAGAAGCGGCATGATCGCTGAAAGAAACGGGACCATCAAACAACCCTAGGCAGCCGCAGCGCTAAAAGAACCTCCAACAAACAAGAGGCAGCCCGCGGCCCACTCGAGAGCAGAGGAGTGTCATTTAACGTGTGGGATGTGGCTGAGGGGAGGTGCCTCACCTAATCATTGGCTCCAATTGGCTTGGACGGATTGTCATTCACAGCCATGAATAGCCAATGTCCTTTATCTGCTGGTGGGCCCTTACCACTGACTGTCAGCTTGTGGACTTAATGTGAACAGGGACCATGTGTACTAGAATATCAGGAGTGGTTCCCACCACGGTCGGGCAGATGGGAAGCTGTCGTCTTGATGCTCAATGGATACCCTTACTCCATCACGCCTATTGTAAGCTGAGGATGCCTGTTGACGCTGTTAGACCTGCTATTAGTTAGTACACTCACTGTTGTGCCTTGGCTCGGTTTGTCTCGCATCGGGGCCAGTTGGGGTTACTGGCGAATTGTTTGCTCTACGGCTGAAGCGGGCGCTTCTAGAACAGGGCAAGATTGGTTAGGCCAGGCAGCATGACAAAGGTCTTTTCGGCACTGGCAGAATGGTGCGGGCTGCGAAGTAGAGCCATTGCAGAACTTAAATTTGTCTACATTCGGCTAGGGAATGTTTAGCAGCAGGAAGGTATTGAACCATGGTGAGCAATTGGTTTTGGTTTCGTGCGGAACAGGAGCAAGGGAATTGCATTCTGTTCCATCAGGGTGCGGGGACCGTCTATACCACCAGATACTGTAAAGCTGCCATTTTCGCTCTGGGCTGGGGTGTCAATGTCATCCAACTTTGCAGCCAGACTCTGAGCAGGCAAAGGCATACTTGCGATGGTGCAACGGGCACTCAGCAGTAGAGTTAGATGTGTCATCATACCCCGATATAACGTCAGTGATGAAACATAGGTTGTGGCTACACACGACCAGGCACTCTAGGGCAGCTGGGGCGGGGGTGTGCCAGTGCCAAGAGGGTGCGGGTTGCCTGGGTAGGGCTGCTGGCTTGGAGGGAGCACTACTCGGATCGCCACATGGGCACGTTTTGTTTCATAGAAGGCTGAATTGATACTTTTATGGCATGGTGCCAGTTGCTCTAGTTATGCGCATGTTGCTTGGCAGTGTCAGAAACATTCAGAACGCAATGCTGGTGGTTAGCCTGTTGTCATGCTGTTCAGAGGTATTTTAGCTCAGGCATGGCCATGCATGGGTTATAGGCCGGTGGCCTGCCCTGGGATTCGTGTTAACAGGCAGGTGAGGCAGCAGAACTTGGAGGGGCTTGGGTTTGCCCTCTGGATACTAGGGCGGAGCCTGGTTGCTCACTTAGTAGCCCGCCCTTGAGTTCGACGAAACGGGTACCTTTGATGCGAGTATCAGTACCGGGGAACTTCTCCCGCCCTCCAGCACTGGCTGGCAGCTATGCAGGTTGTGGAAGTGGCTTATGGTCCATACGATTAAGGGAAACAACGGGGCAACACTTTGGGCTACAAATCTGCAGGAGAACAATTGGCGTTGTTCTCCTCTGTGGTCACCCTGATCTGTCTCTCCCTGGTATACTAGCAGAATTTTGGGAGGGCAAGGCTTTACATTTGGTGGTGACTGATGGAATACGATGGGCGTACTCCAACGGAGTGAAGGAGGAAGTAAGGCAGGCTTGTCAACTCTTACCTCCTCCCGCATGGGCACTGCCAGGCAGGAGTGTCTTGGCAAAGAGATTGTTATTTAGCCATGCAAAGGCAACCTTGGACCATCGCCTATTTTAGGTTTAAGGTCATTTCAGTCAATACACGGGGGAGTGAGAAAGGATGGGGGAACCTGTCCTGATTGTGCCCGCTGGCCGCCGGCCCGGTTGGGCGTAGAATTGTTTTGGCTGGACCTGGGAGAAGCCCGGTATCAGTATGCTGTAGGTATGAAGGCCTATCGGGAGCCATGCGCAGTTGCGCAGAGCAAAGAGGTCTTGGCTTCATCAGGCATGGTCTTATACACGCCAAGTCCACAGGGTGCCTGAAGGGAGATGGGGTGCACCTCTCTAGTTTAGGCATGGACCTTTTCCTACTGGACCTAGGGGAAGCTTGGGCTGCAGCAGGTTGTAAGTAAACAGGTCTACCTTGGTGGGGGGCCCTGGTAGTGACGGTGGCCACTCCCAAGGCTGTGGAGGAGTTACAGGGCGATCCAGGGTCTGCACATACCAAGGGGTACATCATGCAGCAGCACCGCGGGGTGCTAAGCCAGGATACCCAGGGATGTTTTAGCGTGTCCCCTGGAAGAACGACGGCGCCCCGTTAACCGAAAGGCGGTTGCGGGTCTGAGCAACCGGGGGCTGCCATGTATGCTCCGCCCACCCATCACGGGGGGGCGTGTGAAGCAAGTGGACTGGTGGTCCACGGATGGGAGGGGTGGACCATCCCAATATTTGGTATACACCAGTTGGCATTGCCATGGTGACTCTAGGCTTATCAGACGGGATCGCCCGTAAGATAACCCACCTTGTTTGCATATTGGTTATGCTAATAAACCTGCAGCAATATTTCTCCACTTACCTTAGTGTCGTGTCTTTTATTTATGTACTTATGTACTTATGTGCTTTGTGATAACTGTTGCCGATATTGGCACTAAGTGTTGGTGGACACGTTTGTGGCTCAAATGTCCAAAGGAAGCAAGCAATCAAAACTTGCATTGCTGGGGCTTGGTAGAGGTAGGATTTCAAAGAAAAGAACCCTTTGAAAACAGTGAGCCAAAAAATGCATTTTACAACAGACTTTTCACATCATTTGGCTTAAAATCAAAAGGTTGGGAATGGTCACTAATAAAACTTTCCAGTACTTGAGTAGTGTATCAGGAAAGGTGTACTTTCTTCAGTGGATTTCCAGCCTTACTTCCTTAATGGTTAGCTAACGAGCTGTTCCCTTTACAGGCCGTTTTAAGGGAAGAGAATGGTAGCAGAGAAAGCCGAGCTGAACCTTACCCAAGGGAAGGTTGTGTGCTTTGTTGAAGTCCGGATCTGAATGTCCCACCTCGTACTGCTGTCTTTGTTGTCAACTTGCTTGCCAATAATGTACACTCTGTCACTGGTATGGCATTGCAGTGGTTTTCTGTAGTCTTGGTCACTTCCCAGATGTTTCAGGGTTCCAGCACAGATCCGAGTATATTACAGTAAGTTGAAGTTGTGGTCAGTGGAGTGAGAGATTATGTTTCTATGTTAGGCAGTTGTGTCCTATGTCCGCTTCAGAGAGCTGAGAGTTTTCTGAGCGATGCCGGAAGTCTGTACCATATTTCCTAAGCTACCTCTTGGTCAGGACGCATGCATGTCGGCTGTGCTGAATAGAGGGTCCCACTTTAGATAGGCCAATGTAAGTTCTACCAAGCCAAGAGGCTTCTCTCTCTCTCTCTCTTTCTCTCTCTCTCTCTCTCTCTCTCTCTCTCTCTCTCTTTCTCTCTTTGTCTTTCTCTTTGTCTTTCTCTTTCTCTTTCTCTTTCTCTTTCTCTTTCTCTTTCTCTAGTGAATACGTCATAAAATGCTGGAAAGAACTCCTACAATGCATGTGTTTCAACACAAGTCAGGACACATAACAAGTAGTTCTAGGAAAACAGAAAGAAAAGATGTATCCAGCATCAACCAAGTTAAGTCTACAGTATCTCCTGCCAGCAAATATATTTTCTAAACACTGAATATTTAAGGCTGATGAAAGCTAGTGCATTAATACACTAAGCACTCACTGGCTAAGTACTGTGTCCAAACAAATGGAGCTCGTCTTCCCGTTTTTAACAGATAAGGTGTCTTAGGGCAAAAAATGGTACAATTTAAGGGATAAGCATAGTGGTCTCCCAGAGGAAAAAACACTCTGAGAAAAAGGTGCGATAATGTAGCAGGTTAATGCTTGCGGAATCTGTGTCTGGCTATCAGGTGTCAAGTTATAGTCAACACGGGATCAGACAAACAAAAACTGTGGCAGTGAGCACTGTGTATATACAAAACATGATTGTGATCTATGGGAGAGGAGTGATGTGAGGGTCTTACCATGACTTCTACTGTGTGGGCCCCGCAGTCCCATTTATGGATGGGGTCCGCTGATTTCCTTGGTGTGCTCTTACTCTTGGCTGTACTCCTCGGAGTATTTACTATGGCTGTCTGTATAACAGCAACTGCTATGGCCGGCTCCCTCTGCCCCTGGACTAACAGCTCAGGAACATGTACCACCGCCAAATCTAGGCTGGTCATATATTGCCCACTCCAGTGGGCCTCTCTACTACTGCTCCAGGGTACACCCCTGTTTACATATGCAATGTCTGTGTGTACACTGCAGACCATGCACTATGTATGGTTGCATAATACCCATTCGTATGGGTTACTCTGTGTGTCACTCCTGAGTGCACCTCTCAAAGCATTTATTAAGGCTGTTTGTATAATTCCCCATTCTCAATGGCATCTCATGATGCCCCTGTGGGGACTCCGGAGAGAAAATAGCATGGTTGGTTATATATTGCCCCATCCATATGGGTTGCTCTTTGTCACATCTGTCTGGACACTTAATCTGGCTAGTCTTGTAATAAATGCTCCAAGGACTACTCATCAGCGTATATACTATGGATGGTTGTTTAACCCTAATTACTGTGGGCTGCTCTTCTGCTGCCTGTTTTTGAACTCCAGAGCATATTCTATAGATCCTACGCCATTGCAGCTCCCAAGAGTAGCGCTCATTCTGCTGGACACTTTGCTAATTCCCATGTTCAATGCAGTTTAAGCTGTTACACAAACCTCTGCATATATGATATTGATCTGTGATTGTGGCAGCCTCTTTTCTCAAACCTTTTTAACACACCCCTATATACAGAAGGTACATGGCGGGTATGACCAGGTTTGATCTATCTCAGCAACTCACATGATATGAAAACAATTATTACATTGAATAAACTGCACTCCCCCACTTCCTGTCCATCCATACACTAGCATCTGATGCTGAAGTCTCCTATCCGGTGATGTGAGGCAAAATAATGCCTCCCCCTTCCGAGAAAGTGATGAGGGGCCCCTAAGTCTCCCACATCTCACAGATGTACATTGACTCTGGGCTCAATGTGGGTCCCTTGAAGCATTGAGTGTCCCCTGATGGGTTTGGGACCCCTGTACCACAGGTGCTGCAGGGGGGCTGCATTCTGCCCCTGCTCCTCTCTCTTATCCATTTTATCTTCAATTCACACATAAGTGCAACTCTTACATCCACAGCAGTCCCACGGAGGAGCGTGGTACCAAATGACAAATGTGCTTCAGTGCCTTGATAGGGATATTATCAGGGCCACTGGAATTAGGCGGCATTGAACAGCTAAATAATGTGGCTGGGTTGATTAAATTATGCAGCATAAAACTCCACTTTATGCGGCACAAGGTTGCACATTTTGTGAAAGTATTACTTCATTATTTTGACACTTGTTAACACTGTCTGAGAGTAGGTTGTACCTCATTAGTAGCAGTTTAATACTCAAATTTAGCAAAAAGCAACAGAAAGGGGGCAGACAACATTTGGAACGAGCTTTCCACTTCGCAGCAGCACATGTTGCTGTATTGATTAGTAACTTTTCACCTATTTAAACCAGATTTTTTTTTTTTGTTAAAATCCGCAGATTATGTGGCAGATCACGGATTATGTGGCAAATGCAGCAAATTCATAACTATGCGAAAAACACAGCAGAATTACATAATTCCAGTAACCCTGGATTTCATGCTCTGTATAAATATATGCAAACCAGCATCAGTAGAAACGTCTCCTCCAAACTAATGAATATAGAAATGAACATCTGGAAGATTCTGATATGGACGAAGTAAAAAAAACAAATATTTAAAAGTAGCAACATTTTGGGAAAAGTGCAGAGAAGAAACACAACTATATAAACAATATGTGTGTATTCATAACAAAAATGAATACATCATATTGCTGTCAGACTGTGTGTGAACACCGTCGTTAAATATTATCATTGTATCTGAATGTGGTTCAGGTTAATTTTCACCTCCCTGCAGATAGATCTAGCACTTTAGGGGGGTGTTGTTTGACTTCAGTGATGCCATCTTTAGTCTGTGGACTTTGCTGTAGTGTGCAGACAACGTGAAAAACCACAAAATAGTATATAGAGCCAATCAGACACTACGTTCATTCATATTATTGTGAGTTCCTTACACATCTGGGACATCGGGTACGTTCCTGCCCCGATATATGTAAAGACTTTTTCATTGCTACAGTAAAAGGTAATAAACAGATTTACACTACATTTAGAAGAGCGTGCATGGTACTCTGGGCCCTTTCTGAGAGGCGGAATTTGGTCGTATTCCGCATAACAGTTTGACTTTATCTCATGACAAATTTTAAATTGGAAATTAAAATGCTTCTCCACCACGTCCCCTTCTTCTGCATGAAGCTTCATGAATGGCACCATGGCAAAATTTGTGTTTTTGTTATGTTTCATGCAGATTTGTAAAACCTCGTCCAAGTTATTAGCAAAACCAAATGGGCTTTTCCTCTGGACTACCAGACCTCACCAAAACTAAACAGAAGTTATCGTCACCTTTTTTCCCGATGACAAATGAAAATATCATATTTAGAGATAATGTTGTGTATGCATGCATTTTTGTTTTCTTTTCAATCAGTGTTTTGTTGGAGTTTTTTTTTTAAGGCATTGTGCGATGCTGGTCTTCTGGATGAGGACTCCTTCACAGTATATGTACTAGGACCCGGCAGATGGGAAAGGTACATTTCCTCCTGCATAACACCACCAACTAAAGTAGGGTCCAAGGGACGTATTTTAAAGACCAGTAGGGAGGGTGTCCCCTATTCACAACATTTTTTAACACATATCCTCACTGGGTCTGAAACTCACACAGTGTGTATAAAAAGCAAATTACGAAGGGTATTGGATCTCAGTGCAAAAAATTCAAGACACATAAAGAGAAATCCCTTAAGGACGATTACCCTCACTCACCAAAGGTGACATGCTTCATCATTTGGGAATCTCCTCTCAGTGGAAAAACCTGGTTCCACTGAGGGCTACAACCCCCTCACTATGAGGGAGGAGCTCAGGGGTGTTTTAGAAGTTGAAGCTGCTAGTCTCTCGGGGATCCTAAAGTCCCGTGGCAAGTAAGGTAAAGTACAAAAATACGCAGCGCAAATGATAATAAACGTGACTTAAAACTACCTAGTGAGCAACAAAAATGAACTAGCTTTATTAATTTGCTCCCACTGGCAGAATATTAAAAGCAGTGCAACAGCAGTATGAGAATTAAACTGCTGGTTGTTAACAAAGGGTCAATATGTTTCAGCCCTTCCTGATCATCCAAGTATCTGGGCTTTCGTCAGGACCATACAAAGTACAAAGCTGCTGCTAAAGTGAAAAAGTGCAACATATCACAATGTTATTGAGATACAGAACCATTCTCCGTTGTATCCATCAGTAACAGTAGAAATACCTATAAAACAGAAAATAGGCATTTATCAGGCCAATACCCCACAATCAGCAGATAAACACACATATATCTTAATGAAAGGGCCTTATTACTTGTCCCTTATTTCAACACATTGAAAGGTGGAAATTGACTCACCCAAACTGTTGGATATAATGAGCCTCACCTCACATGGCAACAGCTCAGGGAAAGGGGACCCGCTCTACAAGAAAAAAGTATACAACTCTGTGACATGTGTCCATTTCAACAACAGGTTGTTACACAACGACATACAAACACTAAATACCCTCATACTAAAGATCAAGCATAAAAACAAAACTCGAATGAGACAAACACAATGAATTCTATGCTCTAAGAATTCATATAAGTTGTATCTGTCATATCTCGATCCTCATTGCTGTATAATATGCCCAGACTGCTGTTATCACACTGAGCTTGACTTGCATCTGTGTGAGAAGTTGGCCTGGCATATGCTGTTCCTAGTTATAGGGACACCTTGCACCAGTCCAATTCGACTCCTATTGATGATAGGTTTAAGACAACCTTTAAAGAAAGCTATCCTAGTGGTAGCTGTGGAGAGCAGCCTTCAGGCTAAGTCTTGAAGGAGTGTTAAGCTTATTGTTTTACCATAATAACCTCTTGAATCACCAAATGAAAGAGTAGCCCACACAGGTATATATATAAAATATATGTATTTATTCTAGATAGAATCCCACAGTCACTTTATGTGGCTAGTGGCAAAGTTACACTTCAAACAAGCATTTATAAACACAATAAATAGCACAGAAATCAATGGGCCCCAGGGGGGGACCAAACCATATACTAAAATAGTGGTATAAGAACCACGACAATTCTACAGGCAATGCCTAGGGCATTCAGGATCGCTGGCCCCTTAAGAATCCACCCACAGTTAAGAGGAAGGGGACCCACGGGAGGCGTGTGCAGTGCGAGAAGTTGCTATCGGGATCGCAATGTTAGCCTATGGAGAATGTCGCGGTTGAATAATTAAGGTTTAAGGACACTTCTAACAACAGTACAAAGTTAAGGCTTGAGACTTAAGGCTTTGGAGAGCCCACCACCACGGAAGTATCGAAGTACCACTGTTACCTGCCCCAGGGAAGCCGGGTGCATAGGTCGATTCTGGTGTCGGGTCGCGGGCTGATTTTCTATGGAAAAGGAGTCCAAACTGCTGCTAGCTGGAAGTGTCGATGAAGTCGTGAAGATTAAAGTTGAAGAAAAGACAAAGATGAACCTGAAAGCAGAGGGGACAGAGTCTGGGTCACAGCATAGTGACCAGGGAGCTCACAGGAAGGAGCTCGTGGATGTCGGGTGCTTCAGGTGTGGAAGGTACAGCTGGGCTCTGCAGTCACGGGCTCCGGGAGGCTTCAAGGAAGGCCAGCTTCTGGAGGGCGACTGTCCCACGTCGGCTGAGGGTCGCTGCGGTGTTAGTGTCCCGATTGGATCCACTAAGCATTGGCAACCGCAACCCACGCAAGATGAACAAAGCAGCTGCTGATGCAGACCCACGGGGTCTGAGGGTGCTCTCCTTTGCAGGGAGCGTAGAGCAGGCCTGGAGCAACCAGGGGAACTCTTAGAAAAGAAGATTGTCCTCCGTCAGGGCCCACAAGTCGAGAGACAAGGGACCGCGGAAGGCAGCAAAATGGAGTGTGTAAAAGGGCTCCCACGGGCCACCGGAGCGGGCCAGGGAGCTGAGGGTCGGCACAAATGCTGCTTGAAGGTTGGCTCAAGAATGGGCCAAAGCACAACTTCCCCACTGGTCGGGGTCGTGTGCTGGACAAGAGGTGGCCGGTGTCTCGGGGTATGCGGGGATCTCGACACCCACGTGGTCCAGGGTGCTCAGACTTGCTGGGCACACTCACAGGACGCTGGGATGCACTGGAGACCCACCTCGAGGTTGCTGGAAGGCGTCGAAGGTCGTGAGAGCAACGAAGTTCCAACCGGGTATCTTGTAGTCTTTTAGGTGCCTGCCAAGCAGGGGGATAACTCCTTTATCCCACGGGAGATTTCTTCAGTCAGCTGGGCAGCAGCTCGTCGAAGGTCAGTTCTGTGAAGTCCTGTACGAATCTAAGGCTCTAGGGCAAAGTTATTCCCATATATCCCCAAGATTAGGGGATGGTCCAAAAGAGCCTACCAATCAGAGTAGAGGCGGGAAAGGGTGGCTACACCCACTCCCCTTTGTGTGTTTCTCGCCTGGGCGAGGGGCAGGACGCCCCTGAACCGGTTCCAGGCGGTGTATGCAGAATTGGGGCTCTGCAGCTGCCTACGTGCAACTCTGAAAGGACATTTGGTGCACCCACCCTGTTCCAATCCACATATCCTGTCTGGGGAGGTGCTGGCACCTCCCTGCCACAGGAGCCCTATTGTCCAGATGGCGAGGCTGGGGTTTTCCCCAGCAACAGCCAGCCAGAGTCGTGTAGGTGGCGAACAGTAGCCATTTTGTGGTACATGTGCACTTTTAAATTGGTGTCCAAATTCTACCGCTTTTCCCATATCACCCTCCTAGCAAGGGGGAATCGTGCCCCCATGCCCATGGCTGGACTGGGGGTATGATTCCTTCATGTTTGACACCAAACACGATATGGTTCTGTGTAGCCATTCCTAAGTTACAGCGATGACGCAATAACTTATAATGCGGTTAAGAGTATATGGTATGGCTACACTACAAACAACCCAGTAACGATGTTACGAAGGTTGCAGGGAGGTCCTACTCACGTAGGGGTCCCCCCTCACACATACCTCAGCACCCAGCCCTGTAGGATTACCAGGGCCTGCCATAGGGGTGACCTATGAGAGTATATGTGTTGTATGGTATGGGACATAGGGTACCTACATCCCTGTAAGGGGTGCTAGCACCACCTTACCCAGGCTACAGTAGTGGCCTGGTGGTGTCAGTTTGGGTGGCTGTCCCAGGGTGGCACAATAAGTGCTGCAGCCCTGGTAGGCCTACTGGGGGACCCATGCCCTGGGTACCTAGGGTACCATCTACAAGGGACTGGTAGGGCATGCCCAGCATCCAATTGGTTGGTACCTAGGGTACTCACATAGTTTACCAGAGGAAGCAGATAGGCTGGGGTCCTGGATAGCAGGATCCCAGCCAGACTAGTCAAAAACCACTTAAATACCAGGCAAAAAGTTGGGGGCAACCATTAGTCAGATTCCACTCTCCTACATAACCCCCCCCAAACGAAAGGAGATAAGGCTAACCTTGTCCAGATAAGCCTGTATTTCCTGAGTGGCCATATAAGGAAGAACCTGTACTAACATGGTTGCTCCCTGTGTCATGGTCCACTTGGGAAATCCTACCCCAAGGGGTTCTAGAGTTTCTCCAAAGTCTAGGGAAATTACCTGTATTGGTTTTTGGGTCAGAGGTGGGCTGGTGGGGTGTCTGAGTCTGGAAGTGAGACCCTACTTGGGTTGGTCTCAACCTCCTCAGATCACTGGCCACTATGGAAGCCTTTCTGCCCAGGACGGTGTCATATCTGGCCCTAAGGCTCAACCTCTGGCTGCCTACAGCTGGGGGTTGGATCCCTTTGGCTGGAATAGTGGAGGGCACTGGAAAGTTTGGGGCAGCTAGGCCCCAGGTTTCCCTGTGCTCAACAACATCCATTTGAGGGGTGCCTATACCTAGGGGTAAGGGGGATCCCTCAGTTTGTAGAGGAATATTCACCTGGCTGAAACTACTCTGCTGGGTGTCCCTAATCTGTTGATGAGGGGGTTCCTCTGGGCAGGGGCCCAATAAGGGTCCACTGACCTCCCTGACCTCTGCAGCCCTGGGCTGACTGAGGCAGGGTAGAGAGGGGCAGGATACCTGCTCCAGACTGGGTACCACCTTGGAAGGGTCCCCTGCCATCAGAGAGGTGGGCAGGCCAAGCCTGTCCACTTCTGGGGCAGTTACTTCACAAGGGGCAGGATCAGTTCCCTGAGAAACTGGACCTTTACCTGTAGTCTGGTGGGGGGAAGACTGCTCCTCCTCCCCTATGCTCTCTGTTTGGGTAGAGTGATCCATAGTTTCAGGCTTCACTCTTTCTATTTTCTCCTGGGGTGGAGGTGAGGCCCTCAGGGTCTCATCCACTTGCTCAGGGATTCCTACCATTCCTGTCCTGATTCCATCTATGTGGGGCACTAGCCTCTTGGTCACCATGGTGACACTGGCCCCTGTGTCCTTATAGGCCACAGCCTTCTGACCATTGATTATTGGTTCTTGTCTGTACCTGCCCAGAATACTGGGACTCATGGTAAAGTTGGCAAACCCCATGCCACCATCACAGACCATAGTTGCTAATGCAGGGGCCCTGGCTAGGCCAGAGTCCACTGGTGACCAAGAGGCTAGTGCCCCTAGATCAGCTTTTACCTGGGTTTAGCTACCAGGTGACCAACATAGATGGAATCAGGACAGATCATCCCATGGCAGTGATAAATCTCAGCTGGGGAGGGGTCACTGGCCCCAAGAGAGTGGCAGTGTCCCCAAACTTGCCTGTAGATTGTCTACTGGGGAATGATCTAGAAATCTCAGCCTGGGCTGAGGTTGACCACAAGGCCCATTTGAAAATGGTAGGAATCCCTGAGCAAGTGGATGAGACCCTGAGGGCCTCACCTCCCCCCCCAGGAGAAAATAGAAAGAGTGAAGCCTGAAACTATGGATCACTCTACCCAAACAGAGAGCATAACAGAAGTCTATCTAAAAAAAAAACGAACATGGCCGGCTAAGTTTAAATCAGACAGAACATCAGAAAGGGGGGATAGCCAAAATATCACCCTCAACAGCATTATTTCTAAATAGAAAAGCTCTGTCTAAAAAACGGACATATCAATCAATATAAAAACCAATATAAAGGAACAGCATGGCGTTTACTCACCTAGCCGTCGGTACCCCGTCGCAGACTGAGGCTTGTAGAGCGGGGCCCCTTTCCCTGAGCTGTTGCCAGGTGAGGTGAGGCTCATAATATCCAACAGTTTGGGTGTCAATTTCCACCTTTCAATGTGTTGAAATAAGGGACAAGTAATAAGGCCCTTTCATTAAGATATATGTGTGTTTATTTGCTGATTGTGGGGTATTGGCCTGATAAATGCCTATTTTCTGTTTTATAGGTATTTCTACTATTACTGATGGATACAACGGAGAATGGTTCAGTATCTCAATAACATTGTGATATGTTGCACTTTAGCAGCAGCTTTGTACTTTGTATGGTCCTGACGAAAGCCCAGATACTTGGATGATCAGGAAGGGCTGAAACATGTTGACCCTTTGTTAACAACCAGCAGTTTAATTCTCATACTGCTGTTGCACTGCTTTTAATATTCTGCCAGTGGGAGCAAATTAATAAAGCTAGTTCATTTTTGTTGCTCACTAGGTAGTTTTAAGTCACGTTTATTATCATTTGCGCTGCGTATTTTTGTATTTTACCTTACTAGCCATGGGACTTTAGGATCCCAGAGAGGCTAGCAGCTTCAACTTCTAAAACATCCCTGAGCTCCTCCCTCATAGTGAGGGGGTTGTAGCCCTCAGTGGAACCAGGTTTTTCCACTGAGAGGAGATTCCCAAATGATGAAGTATGTCACCTTTGGTGAGTGAGGGTAATCGTCCTTAAGGGATTTCTCATTATGTGTCTTGAATTTTTTGCACTGAGATCCAATACCCTTCGTAATTTGCTTTTTATACACACTGTGTGAGTTTCAGACCCAGTGAGGATATGTGTTAAAAAATTTCCTCCTGCAACATTTAAAATGCGTGAGATATCACGTGACTAACAGCAGGCTAAAATAAAGCGTATTTACTAGAGGAAACTATTTTACATGGCAATAGTTGAGATGGTAGGGAAACTTTATTGCAGATTAATTCGCTTGGTTTTTTGAATTATGCAGCATAGCCAGACCTCATTCCTTCAACAAATTAAATTGTCCCATGCATGCCTTTCACTTGCGCTACCTAGCGTGATTTATGGCCTTAGGAATTACTTCGCTGTTGCTACATAATATTTTATGCAAATAGCGTTCCATGTTGTTGAATGTGCCATTTCCTACTGTGTTGTGTTGTCTCATTTTCAACTTATGAAATATGGTTTAAGCCCACTAGTAGTAACTGACTTTCTGAGAAGCTGTGCATGTTCAGCACGGTTAATTCCTTCAGCACTTGTAAGCTCCAAATTTAAAGGAAGTCTTACACTGACATCATGTGTTTGGTTTGGAATGTTCTAGTAATTATGTTTCTGTTGCATTGTGTTTCGGGCAACATCTGCTTTTTATTAGGTCTTTTTTCTCCAAGTTTGACGTTGTCTGAGTGTGGGCGTGAGTGTCTTGTTCTAAACCTTTATTTGCTTTTTTAACTTCTTATTGGGCAGTTTTAAAAATGCAGCTGTGCTGGGCCATAATCTTATTGTTTCCATGCCCATGACGTCAGGCATCGGAGATGCCGCAACCTTTTATTTTTCTGTTCAACTGTCTTAAAAAAAAATATTAACCAGAATAGAGAGTGAGACCTTGAGATTACTCAAAAGACCACCAGGTGCAGAAAGTGATATTATTAGGCTAAAAGTGACTGTTGGTTATTTAGTTGCTTTAAGAATTAAACGTCCTGTTTGGTACCACGTGACACGTTTATGCAGGGGACCAACGTAGATTTTATTTTTGTGGGCGCACTACTGAAAGCAGTGTTGATTACATTTGGCAAGATCTTAACTTGAGCCGGTGCTTTACGGTGCTCATCACCTGCCGTTAATTGTCAAACCCGGGGTTTGTACCAGTCTGCCACATGGTGGCGCTATTAACATGACTATTGACTGCCAGCCAAAGCGTTCTTATAGCTTTGGGGGCCTAGAGTAGGCTGAAATGTCACATTTTTAAGATTGTGATGATTAGTAATTGTGTTGATACCACCATTAGCAGCACTGGCAGGGGCAATGTGTGGTGCAAGCTGCAGTGGCCTCCCGACAAGGGCCCTGGCATTATTTATGTACAAATTAAGCTCTGCATTTGGCCGATAAAGGATTACAAACACATGCATCCCGCTGCACCTGTGAAAGACCCACATGGCACGTTTGTTAACCAGGACAAAAAGTCATGCTAGATCCTGTGGATACGATACACACTTAGGGCACTTGGAAAAAGTCTGGTGAAAGTTGAATAAGGAAAACTACATTGAATAAGTGAAAAACAACTGGAATCTTTGTTTAAACACAGTTTTTGCAGTTATTCCCCTCAAAATGACTCCTAATGTGGGAATACCACAATCAAAAATGACTGCACCCACTGTACTGAACTTTGGTGTGCAATACTACAGCAATGAGTCCCATGAGTTGTACTGATGACATTAGCGCCTTGGTTTCACCAGGAGAATATTAAGCAATTCCCCTGGTCCAGTCCTTGCACCCAGGTTGTGGATTGCATTCCTGATGCACCTCTGTGTGGAAGCCACTGCTAGCTGAACCTCTAAAGGGGAGAAAAGTAGTTAGGGAGACAATCAATACTTTTTCCAGGCACATAGTAACTACAGATAAGTAGGTAAGGTTAGTTAATTTATTACGATGCCAAAAATAACTGAACATAAAGACACCTCAATATGAGAGTGTAAAAATACATCGGAATCGGCATGAAGCCAAATCTGCATATCCAATTAAGATGATATAGCATAAGCATAACAATTCAAGAAATAGGATGCAGAGGATCAGAAAGCATGAGTCCAAGTTTCCCTGCATCGAGCATGATGAGTATAAAGCCTTAATCTATCCCTACACTAACGGTAAAATGACATCCCTACTCATGCATCTTCAGAAACAGGAATAAAAGGTGTAAGCATGTGGAGTCTTCCTAAGAAGTGTGTCTAGCATGGATGGGTTGATAGCATGAAGCTATCGAGACAGAGCTTGTTCTAAGGTGCTCTCTTTTCGAAGGCAAAGGAGGAAGTGGGCTCTTTCCTTACTCCCAACATTACATTATTTCAGGTATCTTTCCCAAGAGCCTTTGTGGGTCATGCCAGCTGCACTGGGTACCATCCTAAAGGTAGCTTTCCACGGGACAACAGTGTTCTTCTTCTCACAGCAGCTTGTCCTTGGTTCTTAGGCCTTCTCTTGTGCGAGGCACAACGCCTTCCTTTATCACGATGTAACTTTTTCTCTTCTTGCCTGGCTAATAAAACAAAGACATTATTCTAGCTAACAAGAAAGCTTCTTTCACCTGCAACACTAACGTGAGGAAGAACAAATTCAACAGCACACATGAAACTCCGCTTTTAATTCTAAAGCGAGAGTTTCCAGGGAAATGCATTTCAGGCCTAGAAAACTCAGCTAACATAAGAAACAAGCATGGTACCTTCATGAATTTGCATAAGAAAATAAGGCACATTCGATTCATTCATTTACCTGCATGTAAAACAATATGATTAATAAACATTTTTAATACATGAATAATTGTCAGTTTCACAACACAAATTCTTCATGTTAATGTTTTCTGCTAGTTACATTCACTTAATTCTCCACGTTATTTTCCAATGATCTAAGCACATCACGTTTCGAGTTAATACATTTCACAATTCTAACACTTTGTTAACACAACAAAAGATTATATGCAGGTGCGCATGATTATGATCCACCCCTACAGACAAAATGCAGTTTCCGCTACATCAAGCACATCAACGACTTACAACGCTATTGATGTCAATGAAATGTATTTTAATTTAGGGAAATGCTAAATATGTTTTAATTCAGTTGCTCCGTTCAAAGGACAACTCTGTCATTAAAACATGTATCCCGTGCAATGTAGGAGTTGGTTATTTCATTCACTAAGACCGCATCACTGACTATTGTGTAGTGTGATTCTTAAACCCCATAAATCTTTTCTCCCTATAATACCTCCTGATAGTGGTACATGCAGTTTTTAGCCACAAAGTTACCTGCCTCAAGTTAGTCATTAAAATGCTTTATGTCATAAAGGGGTTGCTACAGCTGCAATGCCTCATGTTGAATAACCACTTTCTAACACCAGCGTGACCAAATATGCCATTTTTATAGACTTTTCTTCGTACTCAGAAGCTTGTGTTTTGACTGATTTCGAGCTTGAAAATGACTCTAAACACACACAAAATGCATCCTTATTCTTAGCAAACTGTTGAGAAAAAGGGGAGGGGATCCCAAAACGCATTTTCCCCATTAATCTTTCTATAGAAAATTTTGACACAGCTACAGCTCAAACTGCTGAACGGATTTACACCAGATTTAGCAGAAAGGTAGATCTTGGTCCAGAAAGTGCTTTGTGTTTTGGTGTAAATTCATTCAGTAGTTTTGGAGACATTAAGGATAACAAAATGTGTCTATATACCACACCATGGTCCATGGAGCCAACATATCTCATCCAACTAGGAAGTGGTGGCAGCCATTTTAGGACTCAGGACTCAGCCCAAAGTCCACAAAAATGCAAAACAAATCCATAGGAGACTGGGTAGAGATACCCTTACCCCCTAGGTCAGGTGGCCTTGGGCCAAAACGTTACAAAATAATAATATATGACAAACTTACGGAACACACGCCTTTATGGGACACACGCAAACTTGGAACACTAGGCAATAGTAAAGGGTTTCAAAAGTGGGATCTGATTGGCATATCCCGATTGGGGGATCTTTGGCATAAAGGGAAAGTCGTCCGCTTCACTTATCTGCAAGAACAGTACTCAATGGCTCCAGGCAAACGGTTCCGATACTTGTAAATTAAACACGCGATTGAGACAGCCCTCCCCGCAGCGGAGACACATCCTGAATCCTCCACCTTAGAGGACTGATTACTTACCGACTATCTCCACAAAAAAGCGACTTCACTGACATATAAAAAAAATCATTAACAACCGACCGGACCCACTCGCCCGACTCAGGGAACTTTGGCAGCCCGAAGTGGGAGATATGGATGATCCTGACGACTGGCGTGAGGCGGTTGCCTCGCCAAAAGAAGTGGCAATCTCCTCCAGACTGCGACTGGTGCAGTTTAAAATATTACACAGGACCTATTACACACGGACGGTATTACACAAGATGGAAAGGGCCCCGGACCCAGCTGTCTGCGTCTCTGCGGGGACATAGGTACCTATTATCACACCTTATGGAACTACCCCAAAGATGCGCCATACTGGGAGGAAGTGATAAGAGCAATAGCAGACGTCACCGAGAAACAGGTTCCACTTGAGCCTCAGAGCTGTATCCTTAATGTGTGGGGTCCGACAGATCTTACCCACGCCGAACGCCTATGGGCTACGACTGGCATGACAATAGCTAAACGGAACATAGCGCAAAAATGGGGATTGGGGACAGTACCAACAATCACGCAGTGGAGTAGAGACATGGATATGGCCATGGTAGCAGAGAAGGCCACATTTATAAATAGGAAATACCCCCGCAAATGGGCTAGGGTGTGGGGAAAGTGGAACGGGCACAGAGGGAACATCTGTCCCCCCCCCCCCCGAAGATGATAGCGACTCAGATGGCGACATGTAAAGTTGTGGAATTAAATATGTACTAAGGCAGAAATGTTTAACGAGTGACTGAAGAGAAATAACTTTGCGATTGTACAAATAAACCATCTGTACTGTTGTATGAATAACTTTAATTTTAAAAAAAGTAAAGAAAGAAAATAATAATATAATGAAAATTGCTGCAAAATCGTGGAAGATCTGTGTCCTATCCTCCTAAGGTAAGTATAACTTGCAACCTTGCCATGCAATGTCCTATATTACATCGCTCAGGACATCTTCTATGACTTCATTGATAATATCATGTCAACATTTGCAATGAAATTACTCATGATTAAACTGTGCATGGCGGGCGCAAATTATAGTTACCTTAGGACGAGTTAAAATTACTTGAGATAACTAGAACTGGTGAATTTCTGTGGTTTTTAGAATTTAAAACGTTATGTTGCTACTGAACATTTCCCCTAACTATATTGTTACTTTAACTTTAGTTTTTTCAGTGAATATATATATTATACACACACACTAAAATAATTTTGGCTCAGTTTGCTGGTGAATCTTCATGAAAGTTTCCAAAAAACAATTTCACTCACCTCTGCTCCTTCATGGGTACCAGAATATTGATTTCCCATATGAATTCTTGTTAGACCGGTCAGCCTTTTGGCCTTAGGACTCTGTGCACCTTACCACTCCTAACCAGTGCTTTTATGTTTTTACACACTCCCTAAATGCCCCACATCTAGGACATTAGTGGACCTAACATGGTCATTGTATCTGACCCACACTCAATCACAGTCATCTTCAACCTGTGAATTTGTCCTAGTCCAGCACAACCAGATAACCATAGATGGTGCTTTGCGCATTTAAGCACAATTTGTTTACCAAAAGCTTTAAAACTGCATATATCCATTTCTACTGATAGGATTATCATCATTTTGGTGTCAAATAATTTATTAAAATTGACACTATTTTACGAAGTTGGTGTGGGATTTTCCTTATGGTGTGTTTTCACCTTATTACTGTTTGGATACTGCATAATACTTTACACATTGCCTCTACATTAAGCCTGACTGTTTTTGTGCCAAGGTACCTGACCGGGATTTTGTTCTCTGATACAGAAAAACCAGCTAAATGGAAATACACCAAATTTGGCAGAAAATTAGAACTTTATTTGGAATGCCTCTTGTTATTTCGTGTAAATCCATTCAGTAGTTTTTCTAGAATATTGTGTTTCAAAAGGTGCTCATTTGGTCATGAAGGGGTTAGAAAGTGTACTGATAGAGACGCACTTGATTGGCAACACGTGCCATGCACTCAATCGTAAAGGTTATAAATTTGTTGCGCATTCCGGGTTCACCTCGGGTTCCAGAGGGGCGGGAATACTAGTCAGGTCCTCTCTGCCATTTGAGGTTGACTCCACTACTGTAGACGATAGGGGGCGCTTCGCGGCAGTAGCGGGACGGTGGGAGGGCAGGACGCTGGTCCTGGTGTCGGTTTATGTCCCCCCTGCATTGCAGCCCTCTACCCTAGCGGACTTAGAGAGGACATTACTGGATCTCCCAGAGGGAGTGTTGGTGGTGGGTGGTGACTTTAATGCGGTCGGCTCAGGCCTGCTCGACAGACACCCGCAGAGGACTTCGGGGGGGGCTCAGAAGTGGCTTCCTGATTTCATAGATACCCTAGGGCTGGTCGATTGTTGGAGAATGTTGCATCCCACACAACGGCAGTACACTTTCCACTCAGGTGTGCATGGCAGTCTCTCCAGAATTGATTATGTCCTTACACTGGCTGCACACGCTTCCCTTGTCTCTGAGGCCAGGCACATGGCACGAGGTATTTCTGACCATTCTCCGGTGTGGATCTGTGTGGATGTTGCCAGAGGAGTGGGTGGTAGGGTGGCCCCAATTAACCCGTGGCATCTTAGAGACCCCGTGACTCGTAGTGAGATACTTAAGGCGATCGATCGCTATTTTCAAGAAAACCTCGGTTCGGTCACGTCGGCGGTGTCCTTGTGGGAAGCATTCAAAACCGTGATTAGGGGTGAGGCCCTCTCCTTGATTACGGCGGCCAAGCGTCGGAAAGACGCGGAAGTCGCCCAGCTTGAGGCGGAGATCACAGACCTAGAGCTGGCCCTGGAGGGGGAGGTCACGGAGGAGGCGCTGCACAAATTGAGCCTTAAGCAATCGGAGTACAGGGCCCTCGCGACTGACGCAGCCAAGGCTCTGAGTAGGGAACAGCGGGGCCGTCTGTACGACGTCGGGGACAAGGCCGGGAAATTGATCGCGTGGCTGGACAAGAAGGAGAGGGTCAATCGAGTGGTGCCGGACCTAGTGACGGAGGATGGCGTCACGGTCACGGAGCCGGATGGCATAGTCCAGTGCTTTGCGGATTACTTCCACACGGTCTATACATCCGTCTCGGACAGGCCAGTGGAGGAGTCATGTGCGCTCCTGCGCGATCTCGCCCTGCCTTGCCTCTCCGACGTGGACAGGGACGATCTTGATGGCGACATCACGGTCGATGAGATTGCGGGGGCGATCCGTTCTTTGCGTCCGGGCAAGGCCTCGGGTCCGAATGGTCTGCCCATTGAGCTCTACAAACTCCAGCCGGACAAGATCGCTCCGCATTTACGAGCCATGTTTCTGGAGGCGCGGGCGACGGGTTGTCTCCCGCTCGACCAGCGCCTGGCAACGATCGTGGCCATCCATAAAGATGGCAAGCCTAGAAACAGGTGCAGTTCATACAGGCCGATCTCGCTCCTTAATGCTGAGCCGAAGATCCTTGCTAAAATCCTCGCAAACCGGCTAGTCAGGGTGGTCGGTGACCTGATCCACCCCGACCAATCCGGATTCATCCCACATCGTAATACTGCGTTGAATCTTAGGCGCATTCATGGTGTGATCGCAAGGGTCGGGACGATGCGGGAACCGGCCGTGGTGGCTGCGCTCGATGCAACGATGGCATTCGACACGGTTGAGTGGGCATATTTGTGGGCCGCGCTCGCGAAGTTCGGCTTCGGGCCCGGATTTGTGGGCTGGGTGAGGCTCCTATACGAAGGACCTCTTGCCAAAGTTGCAGTTAACGGGAGGGCCTCCAGTCCCTTCGTCTTGGGAAGGGGTACCAGGCAGGGTTGTCCCCTCTCGCCGCTGTTGTTCGCTCTCGCCCTTGAGCCGCTAGCGGCGTGGATACGGTGGCACCCAGACGTGAGGGGGATTCGCTGGTCCCCCGACCACGAGGACCGCATTTCCCTCTATGCCGACGACATTCTGCTCTATCTTACCTCACCCCGGCAGTCCCTTATAGTTGTCTGCGACATCTTGACTTCCTTCGGGAGGAACTCGGGGCTCACCATCAACTGGGGTAAGTCATATCTGTACGCCCTGTGTGGGGACGCTCCGGTTCCCCCGCGGAATTGCCCGATCCAGATCGCCCGGGAGGGTTTTCTGTATCTTGGGATCTATATTTCGGCCGACCCCACGGTACGGTATGAGCGAAACCTGCTCCCTCCGTTGGCGCGCTTACGGCGGGACGTGGCAGGCTGGAGGAGGCTGCCGCTTTCCCTCCTCGGTCGTGCGGCGCTATTTAAAATGATGTCGCTTCCCTGTTTTCTCTATGCCCTGCAGAACACCCAGGAGCTGGTTCCAGCCAGTTACTTTCGGGAGGTTGAGAGTCTACAACGCTCGCTGCTGTGGGACGGCCGCCCGCGTATAGCGATAGCAAAATTAACTCTCCCTTGGTATGACGGGGGTATCGCGCTTCCTGACATCCGGAGATATTATTGGGCCTCCCAATTGAGCGCGATCAACCACGGCGTCTACGGTCCTGCGCTTAGCCCCGGCTTCGCGATGGACCGGTGGTTGCTGCGGAGTGGTGGCTACTATAGAGCACTTTATTCAAGGGCCCCGGCTGGGTCCCTCACGGGGCCGACCGGGGTGGCGGTGCACGTGTGGAAGGCAGTCATGAACTCCCTGGGGTGGAAGGATAGACTCACACTGGCCACTCCGCTGTTTGACTCTGACATGCTGGGGAAACTCTGGCATTCTAAGGGTTTCGACAAATGGGACCTGATTGGTATCTCCAGGGTGGGGGACATGCTGGCCAAGGGGCGGATTAAGTCATTTAAAGAGCTGCAGACGGAATATGCGCTAGAGGGCACGGAATACTTCCGGTACGCGCAGGTGCGCCATGCGCTGCGGTCGGTCCTCGTTGAGGGGGAGAAGGTGCCTGAATCCTCTCCGCTGGAGGACCGGATCTTGGACGGCCATGTGCCGGAGAGCACAATCTCTCTCATTTATAAGAAGCTGGTGAACGTCCGTACAGATCTCCTCCTGGGGGTGCGGGACCAGTGGACTAGAGACGGTCTTGAGCTGGACGATGAGGACTGGCAGTACGCTGTCTCCTCCCCGAAAGAGGTTGCCATCCCCGCCAGGCTGCGGCTGGTCCAGCTTAAGATACTCCATAGAGTCTATGTCACTGGCCCCCGGTTGGTCCACATGGGTTTCTCCGAGGACGGGCTGTGTAAGAGGGGCTGCCGGATGATGGGCACCTTCCTGCACATTATATGGGAGTGTGGTGTGATTGCGGAATTGTGGAAGCAGATTCACGTTGTGATGCAGGAGGTCACGGGTATTGTGTTGCACTCAGAGGCGCGGCGCTGTCTTTTGAACGTGTGGGGCCCTACAGACTACGATGCTGCGCAGACTCAATGGGTGACCCTTGGTAATATGGTGGCCAAGCGGGATATTGCACGATTGTGGGGGTCCCCTAGCCCGCCCACCCTGGATGCATGGAAGGATAACATGGACTGGTGCATGTTTCGGGAGAAAACAGTGTATTGTGCACGGGGGAGGCCCAAGAAATGGCATAAGGTGTGGGGGGGTTGGAACCAGTATAGGGGGTACATCTGCCTGCCGCCTGCCACTGACCCACCAGAGGAGCACCTTTCCCCCTAGCCCCACTTCCGACTTGAGTTTTGCTGATGAAATCTGATAGAAAGTTAGTGCCTCTGCCTCTCCCTCCCCTCCACACTTGAGGGCTGATTTGATGTTGGATATGGGGCCGCCTCATCGGTGGGAACTGACGCGAACACATGATGTATATTGCCTTGCTTGTTATGTTTTACTTTAAAAATTGAAACCTTCTTTCCTCTCCTGCTTGAAAGCTATAGAAGACTACACATGTTGATTGACGAGCTGCCGAACCTCCGGGCTGTCGGCTGAATAGCTGTGTATCTGAAATATCCGAATAAAGGTTTTTAAAAAAAAAAAAAAAAAAAAAAAAAAGAAAGTGTACTGATAACTTGATTGTTACACACTGCAGTACTCTTCCAGTATCGAACATGTACAAAAAAAGCTCAAATCCCATTGGCTTAGGACAGTCTTTTGTTCCAGCAGCCAATGGGGTACCGCGGTACCTTGTGATCTGGTTTGCCAGCTGCAACATCTCAAAACGTAGCAATGGCCATTACTGGACACGGTCACCGAATCCTGAAAAAGTAAAAAAAAAAAAAACAACAATATAAGGGGACAGGCTAGGCACACCCTCGCCCCCAGGCAATTCTGTGTGTGTGTGGGGGGGGGGGACAGGGAGACACTCTTCGCTCAAGAGATTACAATTATTTTTTGGGGGCCGTGGCCCTCCGTTGAGATATAATGGTACTCGCTGTGCATGCATCCACACCCATGGTGTCGTTGAATGTGCACACTACCCCAAGAAAGCTTGCACAGTACCATAGCAGCATGGGTTGGATGTTTGCATGGCGGGTATCACAGAAGTACCTCGGTACCAGAAACAATTTTAAAAAAATGGAAAAGATAATGAAGTTTGAGCATGCAAGGCCAAAGGCAGTGGGCAGCGGGAGTGGCCACATGCATGCGTTTGTGTGCTGAGCCTTGCCAAAGTCCAGGTCCTGTGACCAACCCTGCTGCACATGTGCAGCAGAGATTAGGCACAGTGCCTGGCCCTGCTGCCATGCCTTGTGCAACCCCATTGTTCATGCCCGTAAGCCATGTACTAAAATTCAAACAATCGGATGGTTGCATATAAAGCATTGACCGTTGGTCAAATTTAGAATATGAAACCAGAAATTCACTGAAAAAACCCAAAGGTTAAAGTGACGTTATAGCCAGCTGTTGGGATAAGACAGGAGTGAATGTTAAAAGTCCCCTAAACCACTGAAACATACCAGTTCTACTTCAGTCAACTAATGATAACTTGCTTTCCCATCATGCAATGCTTATGACTTTACATATTGCATAATTGAAAACCTGTAAAAATAAAACGAATACAAAAAGGACAATTATGTGGGTTGGGCATTTACAGATGGAAGGGTAGACAGCGTAGCTGAACATCAGACCAGGTTTTTAATCCATGCCCCACATGTCACCTTTCCTTAATGATGATCTTTCTCAAATTCCCTTTAATCCATTTTTGGATTGATTGTGAACATTCCTGAATAATCTCTGCATCGTTAAACACCAGCGTATAGATTGCAGCCATTGGTATTTGATGGTTGTATGACACAACATAACATGTATTTGTAAAGCGCACATTCACCCATAAGGGTATCTTGGCACTGAATAACAGATGTTTATTTTTACCCAACTGAATGGTACTCACTGACAGAACCACACATGCCATTACCACGCATGTGTTTACAACACCGTCATTACAGCGCATGCGTCTTTACCACGCATACCTTTACAATGAACATTTTTGTTGTAAAGGCATGCATGGCAAAGGCATATGCATTGGAAAAATTTAACAGCTATGTATAACATATATATATATATATATATATATATATATATATATATATATATATATATATATATATGTGTATATTATCTACTGGCGGTCGCCAGTAGATAGTTATAGTTAGGACCGTGTTTCCATAGGAAATCTGAAAATTCTATTTTGAATAACTTTGGCGCCGGTTGACGAATCCTCGCAAAATTTTCAAAACTAATGGGGCGCTCCGCTCAGCTCCTACCCTAAAAGTCTCGGGGTGATTCGTCAAGGGGGGGCCGAGAAAAAAGGGGGGTCCCAAAACGCGTTTTCCCCATGCATTTTTCCATAGGACCTTTAGTCGAAGGTACAGCCCGAACGGCTGATCAGATTTACTTGAAATTTGGCAGAGAGGTAGTCCTCAGGTCAGGGAAGTGCCGTTTGCAGGTCTGGTGTCAATCTGTTTAGTATTTCCTGAGAAAATAGCATTTAAAAGCATATAAATATCTATACGCGCGCACCGTGCGCGCACTGTGTGCGCACGGTGCCGTGCGCGAGCGAAATTCTGATTGGTTGATAGATGTCAGTAAACATTCGAATCGGTCGAAATCAGGAAGTGTCGGCCGCCATTTTGTCTGTCGCACTGAAAAGGAAAGGTGGAAAAAAGGTGGAAAACGTGAAAAGGGGGCAGGGAAGAGAGTTCCTGACCCCCTAGCGTTTGTCTGGGGGTCACAGAAGGACCCCCAAGGGTGAAAAAAACATTCCCTCATAAAAAACCAATGAAATTCCCCTGTTATACTTAGTGCAGGCAACTATAACTCACGCGACCGCAATCCTCTGCTGATGACGTCAGATATTACATCACTGATGACATATGTGTCTTTCTGAAAAATAAATATTTGTAATATATGTATAGCTAAAGATTAATGGAAGAAGACATGGGTAAATAAGTGTCTAAATACAGTGATGTAATATCTGATGTCATCAGCAGAGGATTGCGGTCGCGCGAGTTATAGTTGCCTGCACTAACTATAACGGGGGAATTTCATTGGTTTTTTACGAGGGAAATGTCCAGCTAACTATAACATGTGTGATACCTATGGTTTTTTAAGTGAATTTGCAAGGTTTTTTAAATGCTAATTCCTAACTATAACATGTGTGAAACCTATGTTTTTTTCAGTGAATATATATATATTTCACTTACCTTCTAAATGCTTACATTTTTGTTGTAAAGGCATGTGCGGTGAAGGCATATTCTTTGCAAAAGTATGCATGGTAAAGATGCATGCATTGTGAAGCCTACGTGGTAAAGGCATGTGGAGTTCAGAATTTGTTGTAAAGCCTGTTTCCCTTATTTGGGGCGTCATTTGCCCCTCTCCTAAAATACAAACCATCGGATCGTAGAAGTTTGATGCCTAAGCCCTTCATGATTGTGAACCGCCTTCCTGAAGGAATTCTTAGACATTGACTTTTGACAAAGCTAAAATTACATTCAGTTTTAATAAATTGCCTTCCAATGCTTTTGTGGAGTAGTATTACCAGCATTGCCCTACAACATGTCATATGTGTAGAATCAGTCCAATATCACCACCCATGTTTTGAAAAATATGGTCTTTTAAATCCAGATGGCCAGTACAGTTCTTTTAGGACCTTGTTGTTAAACACCAAGGGGCTTGTTACGATGTTGGTTGGAGTTGCTTCTGACCGACTCGGTCTCGGGCCCGACTGACCTACGGTCGGTGGTTCCGACCACCTGATTACGATGTGACCCAACACTTGCATGCTCACTTTTCTCAATGGGAGCTTGTGTTATGGCCGTATACCTGACGTAATATAGGCTCCTGTAGAGAAATGTGTGTATGTGTGAAACCAGGCACCCTATGGTACCTGCCACACAGTGCATGGTATTACAGGGGGGGTATTCTGAGTACCCCCTTCACCCCCAATCATAGGCCGTGGAGGCAAAGGGGCTCTGCTATGGGACCCCAAAGTCACTGTCCGACAGTCTTTCTGTGTCTGAAAGGCCAGCATGGAGAAGCTGTTGAAAACCGACATTGTAATCCCGACAGCAGAAACGCCGTTCATAGGGGATTACGGTATGGTTCGGACCGACAGGAAGACTCTGAGAACCGGTCGAAACCGCATCAGAATGACCGGCCGGTTAATGTTCCAGCTGCCGACATCGTAATTGGACGGTCCGACGACAGTCCGACCGTGCAGTCAGAGAGCTTCCGACCAAAATAGTAATCGGCTCCTAAGGGGCAATAATTGATTTTGAATGTATTCTATCAAAATCTTCTTTCTCAGAAAGGACTAGGTTTCCCTTACCTTTCCCCACATTAGTTGGTAAAAATTATGAGGTATTAATAATGTTGCCATAAGACAATGGCACATTTGATGAACAACTGAAATCAGTACTGAGACATCTTTGGCAATAAAAGCAACCTAAGGATCCATATTTACACCATCGAGTGACGAGGATATTTTCCAGGCACCTATTTATCACTCAGAAAAAATTCTACCAACATCTATTGTGGCGGGACTCCTAGGCCTATCGATCTACAAGTGTAATTTTGAGGTTGGTGGTGTCTGAAATCCACTACCTAAGTGCGCATTTAATCAGACATAGATAAGTCAAGATAGAGTTACATGCTGATATGGTGTTTATGGAAGAGCAGGGTTAGTTGGCATTTCCTGAAGTGTAGGAGGGAGTGGAGCCTGACAGATTTCTAATTGATGGTATTTGAGATTTAAGGGGTATACCAGGCAACGGCATAACATTTTCCTTCTGTATCTTCTGCCTTTGATGTCTCTTCTGAAAGTCAGACTGAGACCTACTTCGGTCTTGTGCTGAGCAGCCAGGCATATTGGAATGAGTTCAGTGACCGTTTTATAAAGGGTGCTGAATTTTTGCTGACAGGGAGAGCCAGTGGAGGTCTATGAGCATGGGATTTATCCAGGTGAGGTGAATAGCAGCATGGAGGACACTGTTCCAGTGCAGCAGGTTGATTTTGTGAATTAACTTTAGAGTATACTTAAGCTTAATCAGCAAATTGGTGGGAATTGATGTTCGTGAGTTGAGGGAAGCAGTGGCTGTAGTTAGTAGTTAATTATTATCACTGAAATAAAATTCTCTAGAAGCATTACATTTTCTACCAGAACACAAAAGGATACAGTTCAAGGCGCTATGTATAGCACATCGTATGTTAAACAGGAAGTGGACACAACTTTTACAACATCTCATAAATCCCTATTGTCCTGGGTGTCCATTGCGTTCCGCAATTCAAGGTTTGCTCACTGTCCCCAAAATCAAAAAGCCAGGTGTGGAGGACGTTCATTCTCATATCTGATCCCTAAGCTATGGAACACCTTACCAGAAGCAATCAGGTAGAACACGGATGAACTGAGATTACGGAAACAGCTTAAGACATTTCTGTTAATCTAACATGTATAGTGTTGAGCCTGACCAGTGACGGCTCCCACGCGAAGGCGGAGGAGCGTCGCCCTACAGCTCTTTGAGCAGTGCAAAAGAAAAATAAAATGATAATAACAAGACGTTATTATCATTTTCCTTTTCTGTGCCACTCAAAGCCATGTTACGGCAGGATGGGGCTGGGCTCACCGCCGTCAGAGGGAGCAGGAGTGGTTTGCATTCCCTAAGTGCGCATGACGGTTTGGCCGTCCCTCTTGGGCGGGCCAAACTGTCATGCGCACTTAGCATGTTCTCCACCTGGCACAAGTTTTATGGGAGCTAATTTAGCTCAAGTGTGAATGTTTCTAGCCGTTCTGACAGCTAACATGCCAGGGAGATTTGTTTACATTGTTGACCAATAGTTGAAATCATGTGAATCATCATCTCTTAATTTCCCTTAGCGGTACTGGAGTGTGATTTAAGAGGTGTGAGGGCCAGTGACTGGTAGTGGCTAACGGTACAGTTTTACCCCTGGGATCACCTTTGTGCAACAGTCAATCAATCAATCAATCACAGCATTTGTAAAGTGCACTACATACCCGTGAGGGTCTCAAGGCGCTAGGGGGGGGGAATGCTGCTACTGTTCGAAGAGCCAGGTCTTGAGAAGTCTCCTGAAGGTTAGAAGGTCTTCGGTCTGCCGTAGGCGAATGGGGAGGGTGTTCCACGTCTTGGCAGTGAGGTGGGAGAATGATCTGCCACCAGCGGTCACTCTTCGGATGCGGGGGACGGTGGCGAGGGCGTGATCTGCGGAGCGGAGTTGGCGGGCGGGGGTGTAGAGGCCGAGTCGTCTGTTGAGGTACGCTGGTCCGGTGTCGTGCAGTGCCTTGTGTGTGTGGGTGAGGAGCTTGAAGGTTATCCTCTTGTTGATGGGGAGCCAGTGCAGGTCTTTCAGGTGGGGTGTGATGTGGCTGCGGCAGGGGATGTCGAGGATCAGGCGTGCGGAGGCGTTCTGGATGCGTTGGAGTCGTTTCAGGAGTTTGGCTGGGGCTCCTGCGTAGAGTGCGTTGCCGTAGTCCAGTCTACTTCTGACTAGGGCCTGGGTGACCGTTCTTCTAGTTTCGGTGGGGATCCACTTGAAGATCCTGCAAAGCATGCGGAGGGTGTTGAAACAGTCAGTTAGAAGGGAGCTAGCCTGCTTTCCAAAACAGTTAATAGAAGTCTGGCTGGTGCTGATGTGTAGTGTGAGCGTGTGCCTGCTCCGTCTGCATATGTCGGTGCTAGTGGTTGATGGAAGATGGCCTACTGTGAAGATGGCCTAAATACACTTCAGTAACAATAGGCTAACCAAAACATTAACACAGAGGGACAGGCCAAGGGTCTTGCTTGGGTCAAAGAGCCCCTTCACTAGCAGGGCCATGAAAACTTTAGGCAAGTGAATCATGCAATAGGCATTGTGTAAAAATATGATAGTCTCCCCAAAATTCAAAAACGTTTGTTTTTTAACTTGCGTAAGCATTTTACCTTAGTGCGTCAGACAACTTGACTGTTTTGAGAGCCATTTTTTAAAAGTGATAGTTTTTAAACATGATCTTAAAGACATGCCTGTCTCCCACCCTGGCACAATGCCATTAGTGAATTAGTTGTCATGGCCACTGCATATGTTGCCTGGATTTTTATTATACATGAAACAACGTTATTTCCCACTAAATAAACATAAGGTTTTTTTTTTATAGCACACATCCTGAACTCGTACATTTCAAGGTGGTCTCATATATGGTAATGAAAAAAAAGGAGGTTAGAAGAAATGCATTTGCCTAGGATCACAATTTGGTGAAGCTGGGAAGCCTGGATTGAGCCCAGATTTTCTTCTGCTTTCACATTGTGCAATTCAGACCTTGGGACCATGTGGATCTGTAACTCACTCGTTTCTCGCTCATTTGAGGACAGTTACGCCTTACCACTTTTAAAAGTCAGCAACCGCCACTGAGCCTGACTTGACCCAGAGTGCTGGGAGGCCCATTGGGTAGCCATAGTCTATAGAAGTGCAGAGAATAGAATAATTTAGAATGAAACCTTGAGGAGTGCTACAGGTTCACACAATGGGCCTCAGATCATGTGCGTCTCACCTAGATTAGCCGTGTTCTGAGTGTTAAGGTAGCATTTGAACTGCAGAGTCGAAGGGGCCCACCAGCATCCAGGTTTGTTTTCGGCACATAACTTTCTTCCCTCATGCCTCTTACAGCACTGTTGTCTGCCAGTATCCTACTAACACTACCTAGGTGCTGAACCACCTCATTCCTCTCTAGACCTGCAAGTTCTCTGGCATAGGAGGGAGAGGTCGCAGTCACAGAGGCTTCTGTTTACCTCCTTGATCCCAGGCACAAACATGTGGGTGCTGGTGACAGTGGGCCCTAGTTTGAGTCATGGGGCACCAATTTAAGCCCTATTCTAGAGTGGTAGTAAAGGGTTGTACCAGCTAAAAAGGGTAAACAAACTCCTTTGTGGTTTCCGCAAAGCCTGTGAAAATGGATCTTTCTGCGCTTCCATCATCATATGGAGAGGGACCCATCTTACAAAGCAAAAAAGAATTAACTCGTAATTAAAGATGAACTCGCGGTGCTCGTTACTGTTCATAAGGCCATATTTTGACTATTCAAATTTCAATTTGCCAAGCTCAAGTTTTATTTTTTTGCAGTTTTATATAGCGCGAACTCAACCCCAAGGTATAGGGGGCGCTTTCAGTGGCGTAACAAAACTTGAGGGGGCCCCCCTTACAAAGTAGATGCAGTGGGCCTCCTAGGCTCTGTACCCAGTCCAGAGCTCTCAGGCCAGGGGCCTGCCAGTGTCTGAGGGGGCCCATGTAGCTCGGGGACCCCCGCACCTCAGAGGCTACGGTTGCTTTTGTAACGTCACTGAGAACCAGTTACGTTACACGAGGACGCATCCATTTTTGTTAGGCACGGGGAGATTACGTGATTTGCCCAGAATCACAAGATGTTGAGCGGACGCCGAGACTAGAACCTGGTTCCACAGTTCCAAAGTCGTCCGTTTAGCCAACGGCAAAGAAACTTCTCACTTGGAAATAAGTCCTTCTCAAGATTCAAGAGCTGTTCACTTTCTGTCTGCTCTCGAATGGATCAGGCGAATGTACCTCACTAAAACTACAGGAGACTGTGCAAGGAGGTATTTGTATTCCCCGCCTCACAGTTGGTTTTCATTTGTGTATACGTAAACTGTATTGACACAGTAATTAATTTGTAAAACGATACCTCAAACGACGCCCTGTATGTCAAATGCCACAACAGCCCAGTGCGTGTGTAAAGACAGATTGTTTCCATGAACCTCATCCTTTTGTCAAGGCTGTAAAGAATTCCAAAGACAGCGTTCGCCCCTCGGGGCGCATCGGCAGGATGGAAAAATGCGCATCCAAAATTTCCGAGCACCACATCATTTCCACGAGTTAATGAAATAAAGCAGCTAAGTCACGTGCGCATCTGTTCTGTAAGGCTGCTTTGTTTCACTTTGAAAAGGAGCCATGATTCTTATAGTCCACCTTTTAAATATGTTACTTTGATTTGTGTGTACCCGATTGCCACACATTTGTAAAACAAGAGCATGCATCTCTAGAGTAAGAAAATAATGATTTATTTGTTTCTGTATTATTTTTGTTCTGTTTTTGTTGTATGTTGAGATTTATCATAAAAGCAGATGTTTTATCTGCTCTAATGCACGTGAATATTATGGGTTAACAAAGCGACGTCACCACCTACAGATGGTGTGTGATGGTGTGTGATTTTACAGAAACACATTACATTTGTTGACTTTTCTTGGCATTCTTGAGTGAAGATCTCCCCATTCCTGGAATTTGAAAATGGTAATGTGTCAAAACACACAGCTGATATGGGTATGACTGTGACCTTCCCATTCCTCCGTGTTATAATTTTTACAAGTGGAAGTATTGGGTTCACACAACGCTGACATTAATTGCTGGCATCTGCCTTCCTCTATGATATTAATTGTGTTTATGTATGCAAATACCTACACCTAATAGCAGAAAGCTATTTACCTTTCAGAAATGCATTGCTTTCTAATGTAGCAATATTATTGTATTTTGCTCCTCTGATTAATATGAAGAATTATGGGTGGGTAACTGACTAACAAGGATGCTGCTCACCTGAAGGTCCTGAGTGACATGAAATAGACGAGCAGCGGGAAGTGTGGGTGGTCTGTAACTCGGACACCCAAGGTGAAAAATATCCCCTTTATTCACAGTTCTCCATCTACAATGTTATGTTGCGTGTGGGTTCCAAACCCATCCACCATTGTGAGCAGGCTTTTCGATTTGTGATGTCTCAGACAGAAATAAACATGACCCAAAGGAGTTAGACTCCATCTTCAGGAGTGACCATTGTTAGATCAAGACAGTGGAAAGCACACTTTGTTTCTCTCTGATGAGGCATTAAATCAGTGAATAACAGCATTTCATTAATTCTCTGTAGGATAGGGAATGGGACCCACATGTTACAATGGTAATTATTACTTGAACAGGAATTGCAGATGTCATTTTGTGGTAACCTTTGAATAAGGTCCTTTCGCACAGAGATTCTAGGCAGGGATCCAGGCTGTATTCACAAGGTGCTAGGGTTGGCTGGACAGAGCGGTTGTTTTCTCAGAATTGTATCTCCATTTGTTGGAAACATGATGTGGTGCTTGTTTTCTGAAATAGAAAAAATGGCACAGTGCTGGTCTGCGAATATAGTACGTTTTTTCGCATGCGTTTACAACGCATGCCATAACAACGCAGTTGTTACAACGACCGCGTTGTTATTTCGCATACCGTTACAATGCAAGTCGGAACAATGACTTCCTTTTAGGGGGTGCTGGATGTTGGAATAGTATAATTTACTATTCCAACTCCAGTCTGTGCGGACACTAGGGAAGGTGTTGGATTTTAAATCCAACACCTTCTGCCCCCTAACGCAAGTCGTTGTTCTGACTTACGTTGTAACGGTATGCAAAATAACAACGCGGTCGTTGTAACAACCGCGTTGTTATGGCATGCGTTGTTTAGCATGCGAACTAAACGCTGTTTACCCTGGTCTGTAGACTATCTTTTTTCTCAGGGTTTAGCAATATTGGAACACAAACCCAATGATGACATGCACCGCAATGACCGTTACCAACCCAGTGACATTGAGCGGCGCAAGAAACTGCTGTGTCACAGCCTGGCTGAACTATGTTTGTGTTAGCTTTGAACTATGTGACAACCTGGAGAGGTGGATCCAGCCATTGTACTTTTTGTGGAGCCGGCTAACAATCTCCTAAGTGTATTGATGTTTTCTGGTGGTGTTTGATATTATGTCAACATTGCAGTTATCAATTTAAACAAGTAGTTTATGTCCTCTTGTTAGCACCATTGCCCTTTTTGTCCAGACCGCATGTTCTTTAGACAGCTATCAGGGATAGAGTGACGTAGCTGGGTTGGAGGAGAGGTGCTTGGCTGGGAAATGAACCAGCCAGTAACTAACCAGCAGAGATTTTCAAAGCATTAAAAACAGTGGGCACAGAGAATGACCTTAATTGAAGCAGTCAGAATAGAGATATTGTATTCCAAGCATCTTTACATTTTTTATTTTGAAGACTTCCATGTCAGGCAGAAAATGAGACTTTGAACAGGCTTGCCATACAGCCTGAAGGGCCGAAATGTGCAATATGTCTGTCCAGCAGCAGACTTTTACTCAAGAACCAAAACCCACTAAAGGAATGAATAAAGGTGTATGCTTCCAATAATTAGTAAAGCAGCATATACAGTCCTGGTGAAAGGGGAGAAAAGAGGATGCAGATGAAAATTGAATTGGTAAAACTGGTTTCACTCAATTGGTCTATTTACCTTTCCAGCAAGGTCATAGTAGATGGTGCAGAAAATGGATCTATAGCATGGGAGCAAAATGTCATATTTTGAGCTGAATTGCACATTTACACCACCCACACATTATAATTATACCTGGTTACCAGGAGCACTACTGACCTCTGGTCCAGGTGCACTTTAAAGGTACTGCAGTAACGAACATCAAGGAAACATCTCTTTGCCATGCAGGATAACCTATTTTTATATATCAATAAATCACCTCTAAGGACTGCCTTGTAAGTTAACAAGAGAGGGAGCCCAATAGATAAAGAAAAAGTGGCACAATATATATTTAAAAAGAGTGTCCTCGCAGAGAGAGAACAGCTAAAAGCTATTTCACTGTATAGGTTCAGCTACATTTTCCATAAGAGAGGCATACGTGGAATAAAAACATATAACTAGCCTGTGAAAATGCTAGCAAAGGCATTCAAAGTTATTTCCTACTTAATTTTCAAAATCAAACTTAAGTGGAAAGGTACTTTATGAAAATGCACTGGCTGAGCCACAAATTACTTAAGACCAGTTTAGCCACTCCTCACCCCACCAGAGCTGTAATATAAATCCTTGGCTGGGAAAGTTAACAACCCTTGCTTAAAAGACAGTGGCCTGCCTCTGAGGTCAGGAAGGACATAGTGGTATTAACCACTGACCACTCAACAGGAGAGAATGTCTGGGAGTGGACATGATTAGTTGGCAGAACAAAGGACACCCTTAACATTACTTCCTTTAACTTGGCAGTGCTAGGGAGTGCTTCTCCTATTAATTTATTGCCCTTCCTCCACAACAAGGCAGGCTCCAGTTAGAGTGGGGAGACGACTAGTTTGGACCCAGTCACATGGGGGGAGGGAATATCTAAACAGGGAAGTGTCTAAGGAGCTGAAGATAGGCCTGCCTTCCCATAGAAGGGCTCTGCCATTTTTAGACAGATGTTCATGTGTAATTTTACAGTAAGGCAAAGAGAAAGTGCTTCAAAACGAGGTGGGGGATTGCAAGAAAATAGTTTTTATTTTCCAGTTACTGAGTAGGTCACAAGTTAAATCTGGCACCTCAACCACCACTTCCTCACAACATTCCTGGACATGGAAATACTCCACCTGAAGAGAAGCTCTTCCTGGAAGAAGAAACCTGTTGGAGAAAGTGGACTGCAGTGGAAAGTGGCGCCTATGGACAGCAACTGCTCCCTATGAGTTAATTCGTTGGCCTCCTGTTTGCCTGCTTCAGGGACACAACAAGCAGAAGGACTTTTGAATCCAAGAGGACACAGCTGACCACATATGACTGGACCCTACAGAAGACCTGTCTGGAAAGACCTGGTGCCTAAAAGCCTGACCTGATGTCAAGCTACTGCAGAACTGACAATAACAAACTTTCCAGTAGTTGCATAAAATTGTGACTTAGTTAATTTTTCTACCTCCGAAGTGCCTGGACAAAGTACTAAGGCTTACCCAGGAAGGTTGCGCCCTATGCAAACAAGGAAACAACATTTCTACCACACAGAAAACAGGTTAAACTGGACTTCATGGAAAGGTGTACGGCCTCTTGGTGTGCAGTCTGTCTACAACGTCCAGCTTTGCCCCACTTGAGCATTCTGATATCCAAAAAGTGAACCTTGGCAAGATGGCAAATCGTTGTTACTGGCAAAAGGCCATTTGGCAGCTATGTAATCCAGCTTTGCCCCGCTTAGACCATTTAAGATCAAAACTAAAAGCTTTTGTGGAAGCTTAATGACAAGGTACCCTCACCAGCCATAGCCCTGGCTCATGTGTCTCTGGAAGATTTTGACTTCCATTACAGAGATCCAAGTCTGAAGGTGAAATATTTGACTGGAACAACCCTCTTGATATATATAATGTCTGCTCCATCGTGGTCAACCTGAAATCCCACCTAGGTACCATCAGCTGAAAAACAATGTTTTTGGAAGGCACTTTCCTTTCTAGGTGAAACTTTAGGAATTCAATCATCAGTTTCTCCTCAATATAATTTATGATCTTGATGCCTTCTTGCTTGTTGAACTTTACAGTGTGTGTTTTCCTTACTTTGAAATTGTTGGTACTGCTTAACTTAACATGCATTTCTCTGGTGATTTCCTTCTGCTTGTGCCAAAGTGACCAGGTGTTGAGCAGAGATTCTCTCAAAAATGTTTTTGACCCAACCTGATTGTGCTAATTACGTTGGTAGGGGTTAAACCCTTCAAATTAATATCCCAATTTTTGACACAATATATTATAGTTTGTGTTATGAAGTATGAAAAAGGGGGTAGCATTTTGTGGATCATATTAGCTTGATTGAACAACCCTCCGTCACCCTATTTGTTCAGCACAGCTATTTGGTGCTGCTCCCTGTTTCTTTGGATGCAAAGTTTGGATACAAATATGATTATCATGAATGCATAATTAACACCTGTACACTACACCCAAAATTATTATTAAACGTGTTTAAGAACAATAACAATTTTAAACCCCTTTAAAGATTTTATGGAGGTATTTCAATGGAAATTTTCCAGTTGGTAAAGCTGATCACCCAAACATGTTTATCATACTTATCATGATCATTAAATTATCTTTATAAGTGGTGTATTCCACCTACTAACATCTTGAATTGAGACTCCAAGAGCCCCACAAACCCCAGGATAACCATTACCTCCTTAAAGAAATATTGCAGATTCTATAGGAATAGACCGTGGGTAGTGTCTGAAATAATTTTTGGTTTACAGTTGCTGTTAAGATGTCATGTAATATGAATGTATGTATGATATTTATCAAGCACAGACTGCACAGCAACAGAGCCCTGAACATGTCAGCCGCATTCGATACAGTAAGTCGCTCAATCCTGCTGGAGCGTTTGGAGGAAATAGGGGTAAAGGGTGGGGCATTGCAGTGGCTCCGCTCCTATCTGGCGGGAAGATATCAAGTGGTGACCCTGGGGTCTTTCTCCTCTGAAAAAACCCCCATAGCTTTTGGAGTACCGCAGGGCTCCAGCATCAGCCCCATTCTTTTTAACATATATCTACAGCCAATATGTTCGATCATCAAGGCGTTTGGGGTTGATCTAGTCAATTACGCAGACGATACGCAACTGGCTTTCTCACTGGAAGGAAAACAGGCGGTTTCCCTAGAACAATTTCAAAACTGCATGAGTCTGACCATCGACTGGCTACGGAGAAACTGCCTGCAGTTCAATGGAGGAAAAACTGAGCTACTGTATTATTCGCCGCTAAGACAGAATCAACACTTGCCGGTGGATCTCAGGCTCGCTCCGGATGAGGATCCACTGGCCCCAGCTGATACAATACGTAATCTCGGTTTTCTGTTTGACAGTAATCTCCAGTTGGACTCGCAGGCAAGTAAGACAGCCAGCGCATGTTGTGGGCTATTACGGCTTTTACGCCGAATCCTTCTGCTTTTGCCCGAAGACACGCGAGCTACGGTCATAAGGAGCACGGTACTAAGCAGAATGGATTACTGCAACTCCTTGTATTTAGGAGCCCCCCAATACATCTTGCAGGGGCTACAGAGAGTTCAGTCAGCTGCAGCGAAGCTGGCGTTAAATCGTAGGCGCGACTCCTCCTCCATTCAGGCGCTGCGAGAGCTTCACTGGCTGCCAGTCAGAGAAAGGGTTCTTTTTAAATCCCTCTGTCTAGTTCATAAAGCAATACACGGGATGGGCCCGGTCCCTCTTCAGGAAAGATTTACACGGTATCTTCCCACCAGACAGTTGCGCTCCTCCAACGCTAACCTGCTGGCACAACCTAGATTCAAACGGACTAGGATGGGTGGGAGGGCTTTCAGTGTGGTGGGTGCTCGGATGTGGAACGAGCTCCCACTGCGGATTAGACATATGGATTCTTTAATGGAATTCAGAAAAAGCCTTAAGACCTGGCTCTTTCCAGCAGCTTGATGGCCCCCGACCTGCCTCCTCCCTCTGTAGTAGTGATATCTGTTCTGTCAGAGCGCCAGGATACCCGTAGGGTGACAGTGCGCTATACAAATACCAATACAATACAATACTACAATACAACATGAGTAGAAGCTTTGCAGAGAGTAGAGCAGAGGAATGGAGGTTAGAAGGGAGGTGAGCTGATGGACAGTGGCAGGGGTGCGTTATAATTGAGAATGGAAGGTTCCCGGGGCAGCCTTGCAGGGAGAACGAAGTAATGAGGATAGAGGAAGTGCCACAGATAGGGGGGTTGAGATGCACTCTTCAAGGGTGGTCTGACCACCTTAATGAGGGGTTTGAAGGAATTGATTTGTTTGCTCCATGTAGAAATGTGAAAACGGATGGACCTTGGTATTCCAGATCCTGGGTATAGTCTGCTTGCATGTGGCAAGATGGCCGCGATGGTGCCGGGAGATATCGAGTGAATGTTAATGGTGTTGATGAGAGGAAATTATGTTCTATGTTTTGCACAGATCAGGATACAGAGGTTACAGACCCAAGACCTTAGCCACACCCTATCGGGATCAAACAGAAGATGCCCCTATATTTGTGCTCTCTTTGATGGAGACACCTAAGGAACAATGTCCTTAGGGCACTGTCGATAGCGTTGGGGCCTTGATCTCGGGGTGGACAGAGCCTGGATGCGATTGGCTGCTGGAGTTATACTAGAGTAAGGTCAGGTCACATGCTCTGCCTCCCCTAAGCTGCTCTGCTCTCTAATAAATGAAACTGTTTTCTTGACTTCTTGTGGCAGAAAATGGTAGCCCGAATGTGATTTGCTGCCTTAATACCATTGGAAAAGGGATAGTTCGCTTGTCTTTTTTACCCAATTCTGATGTCTGATAAAGAGGTCTGATTGTAGCAGGTTTCTCTTTTTCTTTCACCATGGTGGTGGCAAAAGTGTATCTGAATGCTGTTGGTTAGTGAAGTTGCATTGACGAAGCCCTAGTGACATACCCACTCCCCCCCCCCCCCACCGCGCCCGCCATGTTGCAGTCTGTTGGTGGGTCTGGTGAGGAACAGGTTTCCTGTTTGGAATTCAGAGGTATTATGAACGTGTGAGATGGACGTACATAGCTTTCCACATCTAGGTTACCCAGTATGCAGCTAAACAGTAATATAAATTGCATACAAATAAGAAACATCCGGTCTCATGCTGTGCAGTGTGATACACACTCAGGTTACAGTGACTGTGTGTGTGTGTGTGTCACACTGCACTAATTAAAATATTTATATATCCTGATTTTTCTATCTGTTGCTTGAGGCTACGCTTTAATCCCTTTGATCAAAGTAATTAATGTTTTGGCGGTAACCAATCGCAGGTAATTTTGTGTTTACATTCTATTGATTTGCTTGACTGTCCACCAAGGTCATTGCGTACAGAACGTAATCTTTAGCTATTGCGCCCTGTACTCATTACAAAAAAGGGAGCCGCCCCGCTCTTATTTATTCACTTTTTTATCTTTGTCTACAATTAAAAATGTCGCTGGGGGAGCAGTGCACGGCTCGCAGAAGTCAGACTCATTTGACCGTTGGTGTTCCTTTTCCATCGTAAAGATAAGCATTTATTTATTTGTTTTCTTCATGAGAACAGTCTGGCCCTGATACAGCACGCGTTTGATGACGAGTAGGAAGTACAGATGTGCAGCTCCGGTGGAACAATTGTTACTTTAAATATGCAAGCTAAGCATTTCTTCTGTGTAAAAAAACAAAACAAAATAAACTCTTGTTTAATTAAATAGACTGTTTTCTCAATGTATAATAAGAATCTAGCTCATATATAGGGTACACATGATCTCTGACTTGTCTCTTAGTTTACTAATAGCATTGCCATCAGGGCAGAGGCAGGAGTGTTCCTCAGTTCATGTTCAAAAACTCACTATTAAAAATATATTACCAAAGAAGCGTGATGTGGTAGCAGACTTTCATTTACAGAAAATGAAATGGCCCAAAACTTTCCCACTTACTTGCAACTATACTTATAAAACTATATACTGTATAACCAATCTGTGAAAATTAGATTTCAGAAAATATGTTTATCATTTGCACATGACCAAGTAAAGTACTATTCAAATATTTTTTTCATCACACAAGTACAAAAAATGGGCTTTCATAATTACTGAACTATATTTTAAAATGTTTGTACAGTTGACTTATTAGCTATTTAGATGGTGTTTTTTAGGAAAAACCTGAACCCTTACATCCTTTCATTTCATGCTCTTAGTACAGCAGGTCAGACAGTTCACTTTACCAAATCCTGGAGCTCTGCAGTCAGAGAAAGAAAAGTAATTGTAAGAAGACAAACTGAAACACACAGCAAATGCGATATGATATAAACAAAATTTAAAGGCATCTTTATTGCTCCTTCACTTTGACGGAAGAGAACACCTGTTCTTTGCCAACTCGCTAGAACGGGCGAGTAGGTCCTGAATATAGCTCGCCGTGATAAAAATCTGACACGCCACCGCAAGTGGGTGAGTAGATTTCTTGAGGCCTCCCTTCCCTGGGTCCGTTGTGGTGTTTGCCCCCTCTTCCTGCCATAACAAAAAAAGCGCACTGGGCATCTCATAGCGCTTTTTTGTTTTTACTTTCAGCCATGCTGCGCGGTAGCCATGCTACCGTACAATATCCCTAAAAAAGAAAATTGACAAAGCCAATACCTCATGTAGGCGAGACCTATTGCCAGTGCTTGTTATGTCTACCAACTTGTGTTTAAGGGAGCCTTTATCTATTGAAATTAGCATGCCATGACTTGTTTCTGCTACTGTGTTAGATGTGTGGTATTTTTAGTTCAACATTTTCCTTTCACTTTTTAATCCTCTAGCAGGCGCTCCCCCCATGTGTGTGCTATATTTTCTTTACCATTTTCAAATGCATTCTCCAGGGCACTCCTGATTGATATAAAACCAAATGGAAACCAAAAGGTTAGCACATTCCATTTCCCATTTATATATTTTCATTATATTATTAAAGTATCATTTCTCTGCTCCTTTAGTTACCCTCCTGGATAGCAGCAATGTGAAGAGCTCTTTGTGAGAGTGTATAATTCAACCTCCAATTGGATGTAATAGAAGAAATAGTTTAACCTCAATTCAGAGCTTTCAACAAGACACACATTTTGCAGTGGTAATCCATTCTACATATTTTGCAAAAAAACTGACGATTATCTCAGCTTTGCAATTCTCAAGATGGACTTTCTTGACAACCTACAATTTTTAAATGTACGAAATATGAGAAGTTGGCCTGGCATATGCTGTCCACTAGTTATAGTGGGCACCTTGCACCAGTCCAAACGACCCTTATTGATGATTATGTTAAAGACAATCTTTATAGAAAGCTATCCTAGTGGTAGCTATGGAGTGCAGCCTTCAGGCTAAGTCTCGAAGGAATATAAAGCAGCTTGGTTTACCAGACTATAACCTCCTGAATGACCAAATGAAAGGAGAACCACACAAGGAATATATAAAATATATGCATTTATTACTAAACACTCTCTACTAACCTCTTTATGAGATTAGAGAACAAGGTACACAATATTAAAGCACTAGGACAACAGTAAATAGAACTATATACAGTGGGCTCCAGGGGGAGACCAAACCATATACTAAGAAAGTGATATAACAACCACGACTTGACTAGACACAGTTCCTAGAGCATGTAGAATCACTGGGACACCAAGGAACCACCCAAGATAGTGTCACAGGGGACCCACGGAGGACGCGTGCAGTGTGAGAACACAGGCGCGAGCTCCGTACAACTCTATGGGGAAGTCACGGTTGGAATTTTAAAGATTAAGGACACTTAGGAGAGGACTTCAAACAAACCCTTTGGAACATAGAAGGTTCTAAGGCCAGCACCCTTGAGAGTACCGAGGTACCGTGTTACCTATCCCAGGAGAGCCGGGTCTATAGGGGTCAAGTGGTGTCGGAAACGCTCGTTGATTTCAATGGTGTGATGCAAAGAAGTGCTGCTGCCGGGAATATGAGAAGTGTGCGGTGTGATCCAAGCCTGGATCGGAGCTGAGAAGAACCTGAAAGCAGAGGGGACAAAGTCTGGGTCACTTCACAGTGACCTGGGGCACGATAGACGAATGCCCACCGATGTCTGGTGTTTCAGGTGAGAAGAGGTGAAGCTTGACTCTGCAGCCACGGGGACAGGAGATGTTGAAAACAACCAAAGTCCACAGGTGAGCTGTCCCACAAAGGATGTCGAATGCTGGGGGGGTCAGTGTCCGGATTGAACACCAACAAGCCTTGGCAACTGCAACCCACGTGGTCAGAGAAAAGATGCTTCGGTGAGGACCAGCAAGGTCTTAGGGACTCCCCAAGCTATGGAGAGTTAGGGCACATCTAGAGTAACCAGGAAAGCCCACTTAAAGTCAAAGTTCCCTTCTCAGGGACCCACAGGTCGACGGACCAGGGATCGCAAAGGGACCTCAAGCTGAATCGCAAAATACCAGTCCACGGAACACTCGTGGAGTGTAGGCCAGAAATCTTCAGTGGAAATACTGCTCGAGGTCTGGACTACAAGTAGCCCAAAGCACAGCCTCAGGGATCGCCAAAAAGCATATGCTGCTGCAAATGTACACAGTGCCCAGGGGTTCGGGTTGCAAGGTCCCCACGATGGATGCGGGTCTCATAATTGCTGAGAGCACGGATCAACCTCCGAGACCACGGGAACCCACCTCCTGTGTTGTAGAAATCTTCAGAGTCCTTCAGGAGCTGCGTAGATGCAAACCGGTCAGATGCGTTTCAGGTGCTTGCCTTGCAGGGGAGTAACTCCTTTCCTCCAAGGGAGATTCTTCAGTCATCCAGCGTAGTGTAGATAGTTGAAGTACTTGGTTTCTGTAGCAGAGTTTCGTCCAGGTAAATCTAAAGTCCTGTAGTTGGGGGTTCCTACTTTATACCCAAGGAAGGGGTGGGACAAACTCTGGGGACCCACCTATGGTAGGGTCAGGATAGAAGGGTGGCTACACCCATGTCCTTTATCCAGTTTTGTGCCAGAGCAGGAGCAAATGGCTCCTACAACCGGTTTGAGCTGGACTATGCACAGGGACACCAAATGTGCCCCCCAGTGCAGACATCAAAGCACTCTCAGAGGGCACCCACCCAGCCCCAATACACTAAAACCTGTCTGGGAGGTGGTCACACCTCCCTGTGACAGGAAACCTATTGTCCAGCCTTCCCCTGCCAGAGTTTCGTCCAGCAGCAGGAGGGCAGACTTGTGTCTGTGGCTGGCAGCATCCATTTTGTGATGCCAGGTTCTGTTAAGCTGGTATCGGGTGTACCGGTGTTGTCATATTTCTCCTTCTAGTAGGGTGGAATCATACCTCCCACACCAGTTACTGGTGTGGAGGTATGATTCCAAGGTGCTTGACACCAAACACGACATTTCCTTGCGGCCATTTTAAAGTTAGCATTTACAGCGAGGTTATAATGCACTTAAGAGTATAGTTGGCTGCATCACAAACAACCCCAGTATAGAGGTTCCGAAGGCTGCAGAGGGGCTCTGCTCATGCAAGTACACCCTCTCATATAAAACCTAGCACCCGGCCTTCAGGATTGATAAGGCCTGCCATAGGGGTGACTGATAGGTTTATATGTCCAGTGATATAGGATAGATATAGTGAACCAATATCTAAGTAAGGGGTGCATGCACCACCTTACACAGGCTGCTGTAGTAGACCTGTTGTGTCATTTTGAATGGTCTCCCAGGGGTGGCATGATACATGCGGCAGCCCCTGAGAGGCCTCTCAGGTACCTATTGGGTATATAGTATACCATATACTAGGGACTTATAAGGGTACCCCAGAATCCAATCTGGAGTGTGCCTAAAGTACATGCAATCAATTTAGAGAGAAAGCAGATAGACTGGGGTCCTGATTAGCAGGATCCCAGTCAGACTAAGTTGAAAACCAGCAAAACACCATGAAAAAATTGGGGGTAAGCATGCAGTCAGATTCCACCTTCCTACATACGGTTCATTAACAAGTTATATAGTTCAGCAACTAGTGTATGTGTATCTTTTGTGCGGCTACTACAAATTAATTTTCTAGAGGTCTTTTTTTGTTTACTTTACAAAAACAAAATGTGCTGTATACCAGTTAGACATGTAGAGCCCTTAGCTCACAAGTTAGGAATGAGAATTGTTACCTGTCCCCCAGATTAACTCTCAATTGGCTAACAGTGAATTACAAAATAAAGTATCCAGTGAAACTTTATAATTGAGTTGGTAGCCAGCAGAAATTAGAACATTATTGTGGACATCCTTTAAAGATCTCCCTCCTTGAGAGATTTTTCCTTACCTTGAGTTTTATTATCAACCGTGCTATCAATGCCAATGGAATGAGTCCCTTTAGGAAATAAAAACAAAAGTAGTGGTAACTAAGTAGGTGCTTTTGATTTGAGGTCACTGACTAAAAAAGCAATACTCTTTTTATGCTAACGCAGTCTTGGACTTGGGGGAGCTCTGTATGAAAGACCACCTTCTAGTAGGGAATGTGAAAATGTAACATATTTAGTGGTGAAGCAATCAAGAGAGCAGCTCATTGGATGGTAGGAAATGCACCTATAAGTTGGACACATGCAAGTTGACCAAAGAAAGGAGATAGCTCTAAGGATTCTAGGTAGCCCTAGTCTGGGGAGTAGAGGTTTGATACAGACAATATGGGTCTGATACTATGGGCTTGTTTTCAACACCGAAGGTGGGGTGGATGGCAGGGAAGTGCCTACAATGAGGGAGGATTTATGTATAATGCCTAGCAGCAACTGTTAGAGATTGGTCTGTTCAATAAGTGACAAAGTTGTCTGTTTGGACAAAAAGTTGAAGTTGGAAAGTAGACTAAACATAAAGGGATTAAATCGAGCAGTACTTTTGGGCTAGCCTGTAACTGACTTTCCGTGCTACCACAAATTTCAAGCAGTCTCTATCCATTTAGAATTCAGATGACTGCTTAGTGATGCAAAGGAAGTAGCAAGTTTCTTCTTACTCATCGTGCATGGAGAAACGTATTATTTTTCATCAGACTATAATAGCATTCTTTTGGAGTCTGATTATCATTGAACAACACTGGAGAAGGATTATTAATTGTGCATTGACAAAATGATTAATACGTTTGTCAGAACCTTAGTTAACTTGTTTCTTTTCCACTGTCTTGTGTTTTTTGTCTGTAGTATTTTTAGCATATGAGTTCACAAACAGTTAGTTTTCAGTTTGTTTTATAGTGTCACCCTTCCTACATCCATTCGTCCTAGCTCATATTTTGATAAACTTCCCCATTCCCCTGACAATGCATTCTACTAAAGTTATTATTGCCACATTCGTTGAGGTCCCAGCTACTGCATTAAATTATTGTTCACATGATCACTGACAATTGTTTCAATAGGAAGCAGGCCTGAACTGATTGAGTAATTGTATACAGTGGCAGTGATCTACCAGAAGAAAAAGCATGAGTTTGCAGAAACACAAATGTCTCAATCCAAAGAAAAAGTCTTTAAGTACGACAACCCATAGTTGTATGTCCTGACAGTGGAGGAACGTGTACTTAACATCTTTCTACTTTTTGGTGAAACTTGAGGATGATATAGTGCCTGACCAAAGGACAAGTCTTACTTTTGTTAATGATGCCTAATCATAAGAAGGTATAAAAGTTTTGGAATCTGTATACATCTTTCCTCAAAATGCTAACTTTCCTAACAAACATTTATTATAAATCCAACTTCAACACCTAGGCTAAATTGCAACATTAGCGTTCTCATTTTTACATTTATATTTGTATGGTGCAGACCCAGCCGGAAAGCAAGGAAGTGCTGAACATTTGTGTATGCCCAGGACTATGATTCTTGATAGTTTACAATGTGACAGAATATTTGGGTGTGGGGAGTCCCATTGTGTGGATACGCAGTGTTTGAGAACCTTCATAATCTTTACTAATTCAACTGAGAGGCATTTACTTTAGAATGATGAATAACTGGCCTGTGTTTGTCTACAAGAAGTAATATCCAGGGATTTTGTAATGTGACATTAATGAGGTCATAATCATTTATGGACATTGTAACAATTGTCTAAGCCAACAGCTGTTCTATGGGTCAATGCTTTCAAAAGGTGAGACTTGTATATAGGAAAAATGGAAAGCACCTTACCTTAAAGATATTTTCAATTTCTCTTTACACAGTGCTTGGATATGCTTTTTGTTTAAAGTATCTTAAACTATCTTAAAAGTATAAATAAGTTAATTTAAAATGCAATATGTTCTACCTGCTTAAGAGGAATTTACTCATCGGTTAAGAAATTAACATATCATCCTGTTGATACCCTTATGATAACATTGTTGGTGACCTAAAGTGTCACATAAGGGAAACATGTAATTAGCTGTCTAGGGGCTTCATGAACTATATTTTCACATATCACTAGAAAGAACACAACCTTTTCTTTGGTACATCTAAACAGCGCTACTACTATTACAATTATTAGAGGTATTAAACCTGCTCAGCTCATAAACGACTGAAATATCTGAGTTACAGAGAAACCATTTTTCTGTTTAGTTGTAACAGTGCATAAAGATTTGCAATATGTCAATTATTTAAGAGTACTCCTTCACCACATAGAATATTTCCACTAGTTGTTTAGTTTCAACTGACAAAGAAGATCAATTTAGCAAGCAAACTTCAGCAGGGAGTGGTATGGAACTATTTAATTGGAAACACAAGTCCAATGGTTGAGTTAACCTACTTTATAGCACTTGCTCTGGACCCTTCAAGTATTCATTGTCCACCCCAGAGGTGGTTTACAAGAGTGCATCACATCAATGACCGCACTCAGCTCATTGTTTCTAATGATTATTTTCAATTTAGACTAAGTGAGGTATGGTACCTTCTATACCATCCTCCTTCACTACATCACAAGATGTGCAGTATTAGATATGCTCCAGTGAGGAGATATCTATCATTACTCTTACTAAATCATAAAGTAGATACACCCTTGTCATGGATCAGGTACACTAAAACTTTATTGAGTATAAATAAATCAATTGCAATAAGTAAGACAGAAAGAAAATGATAAAACCAGATAAAACTATCATAAACACTGGCCAAACACTGATCAGACTAAGGCGATACATTTTAAGATTATGACCTGGCACTTTTTATCAGATTGTATGTTAGATCTAGGATTTAATTAGCTTAGATTACAAAAACCTTCAGTTTGTAAGCCAAAAATAGTTCTTATTGCTTCTTTAGTTGTACGAAAATTCACAGCATTAAAAGTTCTGTAAGTATTTCCTACGTAGGTGTAATAATTTGGGTCAGAGAAAAATTATATGCTTCAGTGTTTCTACCTTATAACCATATAGTCTACCGTATGGTACCTTTTAGTTTTTCTTGAACCTCCAAACTATAGTAATGAGAGATATAAAAAACTAAATAGAATAAAAAAAAAAATCTGTGTGTGGTTTTAATGCAGAGTTCAAAATTATTATGGTCTGGACAAGTACCAAAAAATAGTTCCACATGGTTATAGATTAACAGAGCATGTAGATCACTGATCCAATTGTGCTCCCTTAAAGTATTCCTTATTAATATTTTCCAACTCACAGAGCTCATAGAGATCATGGATAGTTGGAGGTGTAATGAAGTTGTGCTTGGGAGCTGTATTCCTAGAAATGTATTGACTTATAATTGGAAAATGTTGCATTGATTAACCAGTGTGCTATTGTTTGCTTTGACAAGTACTTTCTGAATATGTTTATCACTGTTTAAGTAATCATTATTCAGCTTAATTTGCCTTAGCTCTATAATTACTAATCTTTGATTGCGGGCAGTGAGATGGTCAGACATGCATTTAAGCTATTTGCTGGTGTTTGTAGTGCAAGGTTAGTCAAGGCTTTGGTGTATGTGGGCCCTGAGTTCTACTGAAATGTAGTCAAACAAGTTGTGCTAGCAGAATGCAAGCCTTGTGAGAATGAGCCAAAGAATGATCTTTATATGAATGCCACAGTGAAAGGAAGAACCACACTGTCTAGTTAAAACCATGAGCTGCAGTACCAGAAGTGATGGCTGGATGATCTGGTGTAAAGAACCAATGTTCTGAGAACCTGAGCTATACAGAAAAAACTCTGGCTTGACGGTCTTAATGATTAAAATATGTCAACTCTAGGCAGCGTTTTTTCCAATTTCCCCTGATAACCCATTTAATGCTTTGTAGACCAGTAGAGGCAAATGGCATCTGAACCGTATGTAAAATTAGAACATACTGCCAGGTACTGTATGGGTTCAGGAAATTATAACAACCTCAGTACTAGTCTTTTTTTCATTTCACCCAGAGAGTGGTTCAGGTTATGTTTCCAAATAAATTAATATGTTTCTGTACATCATTGGGTTGTGTAGAACCTTATTTATCAGGAAGCATATGTTTAATTTTACTGAATACTGTATATGAATGTAAGAAACGTATTAGGTTGGTTCATATTTGAGCGTCACATTAACTTGCATGAAAATGACTGACTGTGTGTTTACTGTGCATGCTCAATAAGTTTGGGTATCTCGGTATATATTTACAGAATCACAGTATATGCCACAGAAATAGTGTTAAAGCAGACCCTCTTTAGGGGAGAACAGTGCTTCACTGAACGTCAGAGAGGTCCAGAATGTGCGATCAGCTTTTAAGTTGCCCCGTCTTCTTTTCCTGAAGGAATCTACATGCCATGAGATAGAGGATGAGGATAGTACTGTAACTTGGATTGGCCCTGAATTCCAGAATTATTTGGAGTTCTAAGAGGTTCAATGCATGTTTTGCTTCCCCAGTGTTTGGGCCAGCAGTTGTCTGCAAGTACCAGACTTGGGAGAAGCATGACTCGAAGTAAGGTTGCACAAGGAATATAATCTTAAGAATGAGCTATTGCATTTTTTCGTGCCTGCACAGCCTTTATGTAGTGCACAAAGTCTCCTTCTAAGGCAGGAGCCTGTTCTGTATTGTACCCCCAATGACCTCTTTTCCTGCCTTGTCATTGCTGTTGAACTTTGGGGCCTTGGGCGGAGGGGCTTGATGCCAGGTCCCAAAGTGCTGTATGCATAGACAAGTGATGCATTCCTTTCTATCCCAGTATACATAGCAGTGGGCTGTGAAGTGGCTCAGTAGCCGCTAGGTTGCAGGCGTTCAGACAATTAAATATTACTGGTTTTCAAGGAAGAAGAGTTTCTTCAGTGATAGATCAGGGTGGCCATGATTCCATGGTCTCTTTAGGGCTTCACTGGCAACAGCTGGGGTTCTGCACTGCTCCAAGTGATTGTAGGGCCTATCATTGTCTGAGTGTGCTGTATGTCACCATGTGTGTATTAGTGAGGAACAGGAAGAGCTAATCATGGTGACTGAAATAACTTCACCTGGACAGGAGTTCTCTCTGAAGAGGATGGGTTGGGCCAATAGTGTTGGTGAAGCAACAATCCTACCATAAGGACATGATGAACCACTATGCTCAGTACCAGGTCAAGCCTATTGGTTAATATATTGGGTCTCTTTGGGAATCCAGTTGGTTCCTGAGAGCGAAGGGATTGGGTTAATTTTTTATACTGTTTTTATATAGTGCTTGCACTGCTAGTCATGTGTATCAGGGTGCTTGGAGAGTCATGATCACTTTTGTTTTTCTTGTGAATATTTGAGTTTTCCATTGTCCGTTTCATTTAACGACTGCATAGGCTATCTTTTTCAGTGGCATGAAGATTTTCATCATGATCACAAATTTTGTGCTGTTGGAATGACCTATGTGAAAATTAGAAATTATTTGCGGCACTTTAAGCAGTTTTCCGACAATGCTTGCACGTTCTTTTTTTTTTTTTTAATGAAAGACATCAGTGTAGAAGTGTTGCTCTTGTGTAGCATTGCCAGAAATTATGTTTGATTATTAATGTACCATTCTCTTGGATTATTTTACAATGGAAATTAGTCATAGTTTTTTTTTTTTATTTTGCTAATGTTGGCCAGTCTGGTTTCCGAAAACCTGTCTCCCACTCTCTCTCTCTGGTATTGATTCTGACTGTTCTAACACCTACTCATCTGACCAGAAGGATCAAGATCTGTCTGTATTCTTTTCAGTTGATTTGACTCATTCCTGATGAGATCATAAACATCTGGAAATTTAGACTCTGGGGCGGAAATATCGAGATGCATGCAGGGTTGTTCACGGGGTTTCTGGAAGACCAAACAAATGTTTGCATGATTTTAAAAGGATCCATTTAGGTTTCTACTCACTTCTTGCCTGTGGTGCTTGGATCATTCTTTCCTTGTGTCCTCAGAGGCTCTCTGTCCTGCTGGGGCAGCAGATCTGCGTAGACATGAACCCTTTACATGTCCAGTAGAAATTTCAGATCGATTATGTTTTTGTAACTTTATGTAAAATACATATTCGTGCTCCCAAGTTGAATAGGTCTTCAGCTGCTTAGACCTCACTTTAATGAAAGCTGCTGGACAAAGGGAGCCTGCAGCGGGGGCTGGACATTTTGTGAATCATTAAAACATGAAATTCACTGAAAAATTCACAGTTAAAAACTGTATTATGGTACTTGCTCAAAACCACGGACATTTGCCAGTGGTGAAATGTAGCGTACACAACAAACGCCATAAAACACCTTACAGGGATACTTTTGTTGTTTTATTTTGATAAGCTTTCTACATCCAGTTGTTCATCTGACTTGTTACATGCTGATCCGGTCCTTCCCAATCTGCTCGCTCTACATATAGACAACATTGGTCACACTTTCACATTTAAAAGCCGCAAGTAGTATCTTGAGATAGTTGTTGCTTCCCATCTCTTCTTGCCCCAACAATAGTGATGTGCTGGTGTTACCTGATGGAACTTCTTTAGGTTGCACAGCGAGCAGTCTTACTTTCAAATGAATTTGAATTCAATTAATAAAAAAATGTTTGCAATACAGAGTAAGTAAAATACCAGTTAAAAAAAACCTCAAGTCATAAAACCATATACAAAAGGAATATGGATCCTGTGTCAATTGAAGTCTCAATTTTCAAACTATCATACACCAACATGACAAAAAATCTGCACGGTTGAGACATTAACGTGATGGTGTTCTCTCATGTACACCATGGGCCATTTTCAAATAGCATTTTTTTTTTTTTTGAATCGCTATTTGGTTATCGCTATTCTAAATATATGAAAGAATTATTTAAAAATTATGGATTGTTAATGGGTCGCAAATTGACCTACATCATGAATATTAATGAGATAGGTCGCAATTTGCGACCCACTAGGAATCGTAGCTGCCACAAGGATGGTGGTCTGCTGGGGTCAACAGACCATCATGCCTGTGATTTGCTTTTTTATAAAGAAGGCTTTTTTTTAATGCGGCCTGTTCCCCTTAAAGGAAATGGGACTGCAAAAAAAAAAAAGTTAATTTTTTATTTTTTGTTTGTTTAAGAGGAGGCAAAATGCCTCCTATTAAACCAATTTTTTTTCAAAAACCTTCACCAAAGGGCAGGGGGTCCCTTGGGGTGTCTTTCCCATTTGCGAATGGGTTACCACTACATATTTGTAGTCGGTAAAGTATTGATGTTTTGCAGCCGGATTTCAGTTGCAAAACATTAATACAGCCCATTCCGATTCAATATTTGGAAGGGATGTCGTGACCACACCCCTTCCAAATACCGAATTGGTATATATTCACAAACCCAAATTGCGATTCAGCAACATGTTACTGAATCGCAATTTGGGTTCAGCACATAACAAAATGACTTTACGTGGTTGAAAATGGCAACATTCTTTGAATCAGGCAGTTTGCAAACTCAAATAACTTAGTACATCTGGCCCTATATTTCTTTGACAAATTCATATTCATCCTAATAATGTCATAAAACATCAAACACAGCAGTAGTAAGGTGGCAATTTATGTTCAGCATTTACCAATCACAATTTAAATGACTATTTTCACAAATCCCTGTGCCATTCTTGGTACAGACTCCTCATTAGATGTGGGAGATGGTGGAAGAAGGATACTGAAGTTTTACTTCTAACGCTAGCACTGGAAAAAAAGCAAGTAACATAGATATGTGGGTTCCATTCATAGCAATTTAAAAACTTCTGTGCTCAGATTGTATTTCTTGGAACAAAACTAGATGTAAACAATTTTTTGTAATTCATGAAAGAACATTCCATCTGCAATGGTGGGCACTAGAAATGATTCTAGTATTCACCCTAATACTTCAACCATATTCTCGCTGAATAAGCAGCGTCAACCCACTGCCAGCCCGCTGCACCAGGTAACAGTTGATATTTTGGCCATGTGTCCAAGGACAAAGCATCCCCCTTCTTGGTGGTCCATCTTGCCAAAGTGAATAATGTGGAGGCAGATTCAACAACATTTTTGGGCCAGATATACAATGCGTTTAACAGGTCGCAAACGGCACGATTCACAAAATTGGCCCATTTGTGACTGGTAAAAAGCATTTTCCCCATGTAGCAAACCCTATTTGGCGATTCGGTAACCTATTACCGAATCGAAAAATGGGTTAGTGATTCGATATTAGGGAGGAGTGTGTTTAGGGCATCCCTTCCTAATAGAAACTCGCAGTGGTATGTGCAAATGTTTTGCAACCGAAATGCAGTCGCAAAACATTAACATTTTACCGCTCACTTTAAGTAGGTGGTAACCCATTCGCAAACAGGAAGAGGTCCCCAGTGGTCCCCTTCCCCTTTTTGAATGGTTGGAAAAACATTTTTTTTAAACAGGAAGTGGTTCACTGACAAAATTAAAAGAAATCCTTTTTTGTTTTTGAGACGCATCCTGTTTTCCTTTAAGGAAAATGGGCTGCATTCATAACAACAAAATGTTGCTTTACTTAAAAGCAATCACAGCCATGGTGGTCTGCTGACCTGGCCACCATCCTTGTGACTTTAACGATTCCCAATGGGTCGCAAATTGCGACCTACCTCAAGAATATTAATGAGGTAGGTCAATTTGCGACAAATTTGGTAATTGCAAACAGTGCAAAACACACCGTAGTACATAGCTGTGTGGAATTACCTAATAGCGAGTCGCACAAATTCGCTATTAGGTAATCGCAAACCTGAATCTATGTACATCTGGCACTTTGTACCTTACAGTAGTTGAAACAATGTACCACAGTCTTCCAAACTATCCTTTGCAACAGAGTTAATTTCCTTATAGACTCATTGAAATGTAGGTACTTCTGCTTTGTATATGGAAAGAGCAGGGTAAGGGATGTATTACTAGTGTAGGAAACTCCTGGTGCCTCTTGCCGTTTCTTGGTGTTCCATAACATAGTTCAAGAGTTCATTGCATGCCCAGCATGCTCTGTGTTCCTCATAGTTCCTGGTTAGGGCAGCAGAGTAATGTCCTGTTGAAGACGAGAGAAGTGATAGTATTTTTTAGTCCAGATCAGCTATCTTGCAGATATGCCTTCAGCAAGGTTATATTTTATTTGAAAGGCGTCTACAGCAATAGGAGTTTTCTGCGCGTGCTCCAGTACCTGTTCTGGGAAATAGGATTATAAAATAAGGTCACGGATGCTTGACTTAACAAAAGATAAATATTATTCCATCTCCACATACCTTTCTTTTTTCGGAGTCATGTTAATTTCCTTTTCGGTTTAATTGGGGTAGCTTGTGATGTTTGAATAGTGTCAAGCGCTTATGACCTTTTTTGTTCATTCTTACATGGGGTAATGCCAATTTTCATCTCGCACCTAATTTTCATGTTGCTTATGCTTTGGCCATGCTCTGAAGAAATAGTTGACATTATCTTAGTGTCCCAGGTGCAATACAACCAGTGACATATTTGGAACTTACCTACCAGACAATCACTATTATCTAATGTCTAGTCCAAGGCGGGAAAACTCATGCATTGACTAACTTTGTAAGCCATTGCCTTGGACAAAGGTTGCAATAAAATTTGACATAGGAGACATTAATAACTAAAAATAATGTGTTAGCATCTTAAATCGTTGACATTGATCACTGTGATGTTTAATAATTTCAATCCACAAAGCACAATTTGAAATAATGTAAATAACCAAAGACTATCTTCCATAGCATCGTACGATTAATTTTTCTGTAAATTTTACTTGAATTATAACTTTGTAAACCAACATTTTTTAACAGTTTATTTTCTTCATCCATGTAGATCCTCATATTAAAGTCTCTGGCAAGAAGGAGTATGTGAAGGAAGCTAAAGACAGGATTATGTCTGTTCTGGACACGAAGGTAGTGTTTTATGTTGTTTGACAGAGTGTACATTGCTTGTGAAGGAACAGTAAAAGATATGTGCTAAGTAGGCCTGGTCTGCAATTTGTAGGCAAAGCCACAATTAGTAGTACTTCCTATTTTTCACTCAATTTGATTTGCATGGAAACCCTGCAATAAGCAGCATAACAAACTGGCTATTTTGGATACAGAAACACCCAAGGGAGGGAGAAGGCCAGGGGGTTACTTTTAGGGCAGATGGAGGGATCAGCAGCAATACAGGCTGGTGCACAACCCTGTGGCAGCACACACAAGTTTCTTGCAAACACTTTTTTAGTAATAAACTCACCACACATCCTCACTTACTCACTTAAATATTTTTTAGGGGAGGATGAGCATGGAAGTTTGTGGCCTTGAACATCATGTAAACTATTAATCTGGGCTCAGTTCACCAAGCCATTCGCAATTGTACAGTTACCTTTCGCATGTAAATGATGTAAATCCATGTTTGCTAAAAAAGTTGCTTTACACTTGCAAAATATTTAACTGCTATGTAGAGTTTTGTGTGAAATATCTCCTACAAGGAGAGTTTACTTGCCAACCCTACTGATTAAAGCAGTGGGTCAGAGCTTTTTAGCAATTTCTACGGTTGTTTTGCACCTTATTCATATGGCTTTTTAAAACCTGATGAACTGCCACCACATTCTGATAACAATTGTCTTCAGAGTGTGATATGAAAAGCAGGTATGAGATCCCACTGAGCATCGAGTGATGGTCTGCAACATAGTTCACAGAACGCTTGGAAATTTAGCAGTGTTAAGGGAAGGGACACTGCAAGGACTACCCGCCAGCTAGTAATTAGAGCGATCTCTCTCTTAGATTGAGACAGATACTAACAAACTTTGATATGCACTTGCAATCTGCAGGGTTTTCTCTTTTCCAGTCATTGTCCATTCGAACATGGGCACCTTGACAGTGAAAATTGCTCTGTGATTAATAGTGTTTTAGAAATGTTAGGCAACAGCTAAACAAGTATTACATAATAGAAACATTTGGGGAACTTTCATTTAATGTTGTACTTCACCACAAATGCCTTTGGTATATACATAAAGCATGTCTGTAGTAGTCTCTAAGATATGCAGATGTTAATCCATTTTAAATGTATGCATTATGCAATTCAATTCAATTAAAAAAAAAACTTTATTTCGGACAAAATGTCCTAAAAAGTACATCACAGAGCAAACATTTTAAATCTAAAATTCCGTCATATTGTCAGTCATAGTAAATAATAATAAAAAGCAATGATAATTATACACGCAATTTCAGATTATAAATACATTAAATTTTGGGATATAGGATTTGGACAAAAGATAACACAATTAGATTTGGCAAGTGCATGGTGCAATAAATACATAAATTAGCTAAAAAAGAACCTCTGTATAAAAGGAAGCAAAAAGTTCCTATATATAAAACTATACATGAAGCAGAAAAACCGGAAATGGATTTACACATTTGCTACCGGGCAATCAGTTCATTATTGCGAGATCTCAAATAAGCCCTTCTAGTGCACCACATTGAAAACAAAAAACCAGCCACCGAGTATACTATTGGAATTCCTGAGTCAGATTTCAGTATCCTAAATGCTTCAAGGCAGCGCCTACTTCCAAGATTCCTGCAAATCTGAGCCAACCAGCGTCTCCTTGCCTTCTGATAGCCAGAACAACTAAAAAAGACATGGAGCTCTGTTTCCTCTGGGTGGTCACAAACCGGGCACTAGGTCATTTGTTGGTCTCTCCACTTGGATGTAAATCAGCGGAGTGGGAGTACCCCATATCTAAATTGTAAATAGAGCTTCCTAGCCGCTGGTGGAGTAATGAGATCTATTGCCAATTCAAAGCAAGGAAAATCTTTTATTTCTAAAAAAACACTAGTACATTTCCCGATCCCGGAAGAGGTGTTAAGTTGGGTTAGTCTGTAATCTTTGTAGCATGCCTTCATACGACCTTTAGATATTAACGGGCAGGCTGACTCAGGTTCAAGCCAGCAATCCCCTAAACCCATGCTGGATAAGAGGAATTTTAATATTGTCGAGCCACGGAATTTTTACAGCACCCCGTGACCTCAATACCTCTGATAACTCCTCCCTATAGGGTTTGAGTTCGGGGGAGGTCCAGAGGCGACGCCAATACATTATGGGCTTGAGGCTCGCTACTTCAGCTATTGGTATTATACCTGTGTCCAAACTTAACGGAACCAAAGGGGTACTACGAGGTAATCTAAATAACTGTCTTAAATATTGATTCTCCACCTGTGATAATTTTGTCAAATTTTGGTGGCCCCATAACTCTGCGCCATATAAAGCCCCACCTCTTGCTTGAGCCCTATAAATTTCAATTGCTGGACTAACAATTCTTTTACTGGACTTATTAAAAACCTTCATGATGCCTCCTGAAGATTGTGCTAGTCTTAGCGTAGATTTTGTGATGTGTGCCTCCCATTCCATGGACTCGGTGATTGTAAAGCCTAAATACACAAAAGATGACACTCTTTCAAGGGGTTTACCATTTAAAGATGGGTTGGGACGTGTACTTTTTGGACAATTAAATGCCATACATTTGTTTTTTTGTAGGTTAATTTCTAAACCTCTGTCTCTGCAAAACATCTCAAATTTGTCCAAAACCCTTTGTATCCCCATAGGTGATTTGGCAACCAATAGGGTATCATCGGCAAACATCATTGCCGAGATTCTACGTGAAGCTAGCTTGGGGGCATCCAGATCTTTTTCTGCAAGCAAGGCATCAATCAGGCCATTGATATAAAGGCTAAATAAAGTTGGCGCGAGCACGTACCCCTGGCGAACACCACGATTAATTGGTATAGGGGATGTAAGATTACCATCCTTCCCATACCTTATTTGCGCATAGTTGCATTCATGCAAGCGTTTAAAAAGTTGAATTAAATAAACTGGGACCCCCATCTCGACCAAAACCAACCATAATTTCTCCCTTGGTACTAGATCAAATGCTGATCTTAAATCTACAAAGATTAAAAAGAGACTACCCCCTGCAGACATACGGTTTTCCAATACAACAGTTGTAATCTTAGGACTTGGTCCAGGGTCGACAGTTTTTCCCTGAACCCGGCCTGTAGAGCAGACAAAATATTCCTCTCTTCCATCCATGCAGTCTGAGGAGGAGAACTCTCGCAAAGATTTTTTGGGAAATATCTATTAGACTTATAGGTCTATAGTTGATCGGGAGGAGTGGGGAGCCCTTTTTAAAAACCTGAATTATTTCCGCACCAAGCCAGCTAAGTGGAATCTTCATGCATTGCATATGTACATAACACAACAATACATTCACTTTTGCAGTGACCAAAATGTGGGAGAGCAAATACAAAATTCATTAGTTAAAATTAAGTGCACCCACTCAACAACTGAGTTCCAGATCAATGAAAAGTGAAAGGGTTTTATTACAGAATTGAATAATAAGCGGTATAGGGCCAATGCCATGAAGGCACTCAAATGCAGAGTTATACAGAGTACCTACAAATTAGAAAGTATAATAAGTCCAAATGAGCAACAAAACCGGTAAAGAATTGGACAGAATCCCTAGTAAAATATAAAAGGCTTCTGGCTCACCCTCAAAATCGAAGGTTTTTATACAATATTTTCACATATGAAGTTACAGAAGCCACAGCAACACTGTGGTGTGAGCAGAAGTATAATTTCTTCTTCAAAACAGAGCACATGAAAAATAAATGTCACCTTGCCTTTTCACCCAAGCCCTAACCCACTACATTAAGAAATATTCAGCACCCTCTATGCTAATGTAGTCTGGAGATGCTGGAACGTTACTAGATACATTAACAATTACACGTTATGTGAATGAATAAAACACAGTGAATCAACAGAAAAGCCTTTTGAATGTAGCAAATCATAGCGGAATTGGGGATTGCTCATCTAGAGCAGAATACAATAACAGTGGGAATAACCCATTGCACTACATCAGCATATTAACGTCAAATCAAGTGTAAAAATACATTTTACTCATTGGTAGGCATCTCAAGGCTCTGTATCTCCATCACGGTCTGTTACAGCTGTGCAGAGTTGACAAGGCCCAAGATGAGGATTTCTTTATTCTTACACTTCCTGAGGCATTAATTGGACCAAATTAACAAGTGTACACCCAGATTGTCCCTACTGAGAAGGAAAATAACTAGTCATGAAATTTACCATTCACTAATGTCTACAATGTGTTTCATTGTCTCTTCTGCTTCGTCCATTTTAACGTATAGTCAGTGGCACAGGAATAATGTGATTATGCAGGTGCAGTACAGGCTGCACGCCAGCAGATGGGGACTTTTACGCCGAGACTGATGCATAACGCAACTCAAACACAGTTTGTTGATGGGAAGCATTTTTGGCCCCACAAAAATGAAGAAGAATGATAGATCTGTAAGGTTTATTAACGGATGAGCAAAGCTGCTATTTCAAATCATTCAAATGTGTCATAAATCAAAGTAATTCAAAATTGCAAATACAGAGACAAACTGTTTAAAGTTCTCATAAAGTAAATCAAAGCAGGCACAGTTTCCCATAAAGGGAATCCCTAATTTGCTTAGCCGGAGAAGTTGACTAAGTAGGAAAAGACAAGCAGAAGATGTCAGCAAGTAAAGCCTCTAAAGGCAGAATCTAATAAATATTAAACCAAGTAAGTGAGAAGGGAATCTGCCCAGGAGTCTAACTATTTTGTGCAAGGGTAAAAAGAAAGTGTCTCCTCTGAGAAAAGTGGAAAGGTCATCTGAATCGAAGTATCAGCAATGCATAGTTAAATCATGTTGTCTGCTGGAAAGTTTCAACCTCCTATCATTCCCATGGGGGATCCCAGATGGGGACAAATCAGGATAGAACATTGGTGGTCTTCTCAGCTACCACACAATGGAGCCTCTGAAGGCACGGCCTTTGCTGGATTTATCTAGAGGGATGTTACAATTCAGTCAGATGATCCCACTTGCAGGTGCAGGGCTCATTATTTTACTCTCCAATTAACAGAATCCAAAACAAAATGATACATTTCAATTTTCGTTGACTGGCACAGTTTGGCTCCTGCAATGGGAAAGAGGAAAAATACAAGGATGGCAAAAGACAACACCGTTTAACAGGAGCCATTATAAATTTACGCCTACATAAACAATGGTCCACTTAATGTGAATATCACACAATGCGTAAGTATGCGTACTGCAGATTAATGTGTGCAAAAGCATTTATAAATAAAATTGTCATCACCACATTATTCACCATCACATGTTACAAAGAAAATGAGTGATCAACATGAGACAGTACAGTTGTAGACCCACTTCGAACATTGATAAATCACCTTTAAGTTGCTGTAGTCTGGTGTTAACCTTGTACTAATAAAGCAAAGCTTTGCCCAGATTTTATTAATGTGTTCTAAAATGTCAAAATAGTGAAATAATACTGCCACAAAATGTTCTGCATTATGTTGTATAATTTGCCTTTTCTTGCAACATAATTGTGTGCAAGTAGGCCACCACTATAACCGCATAATTCCACTGGCCCTGCTTATAGTTGGTACTTTGCTGATTAGTTAACACTTATGCCCAAGTCTGCCCATTTTCGGCAGATAAGGCAACTGAGGCATAAAGAAATAAACCGACTTGTCCAGGATCGCACAATGGTTATCAAGGGTATTTTAGATTACCAAGCAGGTTGCACACTATTTTGCCATCAGGACATTAACTCACTACTGTTTGACTTCAGCTTCTGGTTTATCTGTAACTTTAAACTCCTGAGACCCATACAGAACTTTGAACAAACCCTTAAAATCAATGTGTACCTGTAAATAGTTGAGAATGCAGGTTGTCAATGGACAGTTCACAGCTGTTATGTGTCTACCTATGGGGATAATTACAGTAAATTATTTGATAATTGATAGTGTTTAGTCTGACTGCAAGCCCTTGCAGTGTATGAGATTGTGTTAGGAAGGGCCACTGAACACACAACCTTTGCTTGGTCATATCCCACAGGCTTCAGCAGAAGCCCTGTTAGAATAAAGTCTTGCTTCATGGTGCTTTCCTGGTGTTGTGGGTGTAGCCTCATCTTTGCACCAGTCATTTGTTCCAAGTCTCGGCAAAAGTTGCGCCTCTCCATTAGTGCTTGCACCTCTGCCCGCATGCAGTATACTCCACCTGTGACGTGAGAAACCGGCACTGCTACTGCACCTATCGGGGATGCAGCATGCTGCATCTGTGACGGAAGACAGTAGGAGACTGCCACTGCACTTGAGAGCAATTAACCCTATGTCATGCATGTCTGCCCTATTGGAGGAACTGTCTCTCTAGAATACACTGCACTAACTGTTGCCATAAATGCATCTGGTACGAGTCTCTGCAGATCTTGGTGTGTACCAGGACTTACAACAGGGCTGCTCCTTCCTGAGTAGTGTGCTGTCATTTCCTGTGATGACAATCACAAGGCAGAAGTCCTACAACATAATTTCTGGTGACACAATTGTTACACTTGTTAGCTATTTTGAAACCAGGAAAAACCTACCTGCTATTTTGAAACCTGAGAAAACCTACCTGCTTTAGTTCGCAGGCTTTTGACAAACATGGGAGAGGATTATACAGGATGGAAATGACCTGAAAGACCGGGAACACCCACAGACATTCCAAATTTCCAAGTTTGTTTATAGTTTCAGCTTATAGCCTTACAACGGTTAAAATTGTGAATAAAAATAAAAAAAAATCTTCATAAATACTTAAGACATATACAGTACAATCGAATGTCTATGCACTCAGTTGCTGGGGGGGCAAGGCCATTGTAAAAACATGTGCAAACAAAGGAGGGATAAGTACACAGAGCAAGCAGTCCCTCCACAAACCGCTCCGGTACAAACAATCATCTAATACATCAGTGTGAAACCACGTTGTCTTAAAGTGACAGTTACATGGGAGGGTTCGAAGAGAAGAAAATTTGTACAACCAATTTGTATCCCAATACATAATACAATATACATAAAAACAATTAAAACACACTCTATAATGGGTTATCTGGTTGGTATAATACCTAGCGAAGTAGAACGTTCTCTCAGATGTGGCCACGGGCCCATAAATATGATGCTCCGGGGTTGAGAGCATACTCATGGTCCATTCTATCACAAAGCATCAGTGCCGATTTAACCGGTTTAAATGGGAAGAGCCGCTGCCTATGCCTACGTGCAAAATCAAATTCTATGCAAAACAGGATAAAGTGGGATAGATTGTCCTCCCCTCCAAATTTACAGTCATAGTTATGAAGACCAGCAGCGAGCCTATGTATTCTGGTTAGATAATCCCTGGTCGGCAGAGTGTCTAGTCTGAATTTTACATACAGCATTCGTTTAAGCTCAGGGTATATCGAATCCAGATAAAATGTGCAGGGAGGGCCATGATCGTTGTTAAAATAGTTCGCTAAAATAGACCCAGGCTTCAGTACAATCCGCTTCCTCAACTGATGGTATTCTTGTTATCAATCTTTGATCATATCAGCATTATCCTGCCTTACACCAGTAGTGTCAGACCATAAGGCCCCCCCATCTGCAGCTCATTCAAAATGTTCCTTACATGGGACGGCCATGTGCTCCCTCGGCAGCCATCGTTGAAGGATGCATCTTCCAGAGATCTTAACTATATCGCTGGCTTTGGCTTTCTGACCAGTCCAACCCAATATAGCACTGGGCTGAGGGCAGGCATCTCCAATACTGGGGTAAAACTAAGCTCTGCATAAAGTTCCAATAAAGGGCTGCCCAGCCCCAACCTCAGCAGGGCTGTTAGGAAGTTGTTTACGGCCACTTGCAATAGATGCATGTTTGCATACCCCCAGAGCTCAGCCTCGTCGCGAGCTACTGCCACTGTCTTTTGTTTGTATATTTGTAGAATAACATCAATGCTTCTGACACCTTCCTTATGTCTAAACTTCAAGACAGCCCGGCCATTTGCCTCAGGACTGTAGGTGCCTTCTGCAAATGGCTACTCTAATGCAATTTCTCGGTGAACCGAATCCTCAGATAATTGTACTGGTTAACAGTCTCAGTGGGAGCACCTTCAATCAAAGGTTTTCACTTGAAACTGGGGGTGTGGCCTCACTGTCATACTCTTTGTTTTACTTCCATTAATGAGCTGTGATTTGTTGTCACAATAATACACAATGCTTTAATAACTCGTGGATTGCATTTTCTGTTCTCGCCATCATTACTGCATCATCAGCAAATAATAGTAATGGTACCCTACTTCCGGCTATAATAGGGACATCTAGGGGTTCCTCCGATAAATATTCCACTACATCATTAAGAAAAAGACAGCCATTCTTATGTGCTAGCATTAATAAAGTTTCTCCTGTTCCATTCACACCCTTGAAGCAAGCAAACCTTTTTCTAGACTCGGATAGGACAGAAAATACCCCAAAAAAGTTAATAGGCATTAAAACATATTTTTCCTCATAAACCAGATCGTAAATCTTTAAATGTATTTGTAATTTGTTATTAGATAATGTGGACAAATTTTTTTTTGTCATTCTGCTAATCTTTAGAGTAAATATTATGTTTGCCTTCAGAGTAATCGTGTTACACTGAAGATGGATGTGTCGCACACGGAACACTCGCATGTGATTGGAAAAGGCGGTAACAATATCAAAAAAGTGATGGAAGAAACGGGATGTCACATACATTTTCCAGATTCCAATCGGAATAACCAAGCAGAAAAAAGCAATCAGGTAATGTAGGTATGCTCATACACAAGGCACCCTAAATTAGGGTGCTCAACCTTTTGTTTGTTTATGGATGTAGAACATGGCGGCACAGTGGTTGGGTTATATTATAAATAAGGCAGAGGAAGGGTGCCGTAATTAGCATGGCTGGAATACCTGGCACCAGCCAGTTATTCCTGCCCTGGACCATGCTATTTCGAGGTCCTTGACCCAGAATAGGGACTAATATGTATGGACTGGAATTACCAGACCATTTTGACAAACTCAGTCTCCACTCCTATGTGGAAACAGAGGAGGAGACACAGGGTGTACACCCACACCTGGTCTAATCATAATTGAGCGGAGCAATACACGGTAACCCCCAAAGGATACCGCTCTGCCCAACTTGGAAACAAATCCTCAGTGTGCAAAATTAGATATAAAAAGTATGTTGGTCTATTAAGTCTGGTACTGCTGCAGTTTTCTTGAATGTCTTAGTTTGGGTGCTATCATATATTATTATATTGCTGTTCAGTGTGCCAATGTGAACTTGCCTGGAAACTAAATACCATGCTGGTAAGCAGTCTGAGGGAACATGCACATGGCCAAAAGTGACTAACTTCCAACTGTATAATATTGAAAATATATTTTTGAAAAACAAGTTTTTTTTAAAGTCCCCTTTATTCATGCTGCTATACACTTGTGTGAACCGTCAGTGTAAATCATGTGCCAACGTTATGTGAGAGTATGAACCAAAATTATTACAGTGAGCATTAAACTATGTGGAAAGTCATTTTGTGCTTGTTACATTGTCTCCTGCTACCGCTTTTGCTAATTTGAGCCAAATTTGTTTCTGATTTGGAATGACGTTCAAAAACTTGCATCAATTATGCAGCTTTTCGGGATATTTTAAAGGCTACCTTTTAACAGTTTTGAGAGTTATATTTTTAATATTTGTGCGGGTCTAGGTTAGTTCACCAGAGGTAAGTACATTGGGAGCCATTACTTTGTATGCAGAACTTCAGGAGTCATTGCGTAAGGTATTTTCTCACCCTCTTGCACACTTTTACCTTTTCGTCATATATAATTATTGGCGCCACTGAGTAGTTATAGTTAGGACAGACTTTCCATTGGAAGACTTTTTTTTTTTTGTTGCTAACAACTCTTCGAAAGGATAAGGTAATCACAAGGGGATCATTCACTCTACAACTTATACATGAATCCAAAACCAAATTGAAGTCCCATCCAGTCATAAAGACCTATATTGAATGTAGATAGAAAAAAATAGAGATTAAAAAAATATTTTGGGCAACCGGGCGTACCGTGTTGTTATTTCAGAACCAAGTAGAGGACAGACGTCAACATTTCAGTCTCTGTTATACTTAATGTATGAGACCATCCTCAGGACAATACTTACCAAAAGCTATTTAAAACCCTGTTGGTTTTATAATTTTTAAATTCAGCAGTTTACACTTTTACACGCAGCACTTTTGTGAAATTAATTTTTGAATGGCTATATTTGCCATTTAATTAAACAACTTTGCAATGTAATGACCCCTGATGTTAATGCGCATAAACAGACTCCCAATGGACTTATATTCAATGTATTTTACGCAATTCGAAGTCCCTCAGTGTCCAGGATATAATATTCAGCTAGGCCATGTGGTACACTCTGACGGGGCAATTAAGAGTGCTTCCGAAATCCAAATGGGACTGGTAATGCCACCTTGAAATTACAAGTACAGCCGTATATCTACTGATCCTTTGTATTTCATCCAGAGATTTTAGCTTCTCACACTAGGTTAATTCTCAAAGTGGTGTAATGAGAAATAACCTTAGAAATGGAATTATACAAAATCCCTGGTAAATCCCTACTACTATGGGACCCCAGGGGACCCACTTGTATTCCCTATTAACCCTGTATACCCGAATGTACCCATTTCCCTGGTATTAGTAACTTGGTGGGAGGCAGACTTTTTGGAGCTGGTCCTGGGACAATCATGAGGACAAGTTGAAAGTTGTGAAAGATTAGTATCATCAACATGTATGTTCTGCAAATACAATATTAAAGCATTCTTTAAGGCAGTTCAACTTTGTGTACAGACATTTAGGCATTGTGCACTGAGAGTGGGTAAGAAGACTATTGGTCCTAATTCGCCAACTTTTTTATACATGAAAAGAGTACTTGGGTCCATACAAAACGCAATCTGTGCATGCACAAAATCTGCATGGTCCAAAAGGTAAAACCAGTGCAAGATGTGCCTGACAGAACTTGGACGCTGTGCGCAGCTTACAGGTTGATAAATTGGATTTAGTGGCACATTAGTGGATGTACAGCTGGCAGGTTCAGAAGCATTACTTTATTTTAATAAACCAGTATCCTGCATACTTGCAAAAATTAGAGAAGTAAATACGGTAAACTCCCACAAATGTGCTAGTTTGGATTCTGCAATATAATTTAAAGAATGATTTGCACATTGTTACTGTATTACATGTCACTGTTTTTTCCAGTGCATGCAGTACTCCTGACCCTTGGAGCAGATTATCTCACAAGAGGAGAATACGTGTATTTTCTTATTACTTGTAACCATCAAAATCTGGACCCTAGACTGATCATTTGTTTTCTTCACCTTGTACATCAGCAGGTGTTTATGTTTGTTTATGTTTGTTGTTATTTGTATAGCGCTAATCACCAAAGGTCTCTAAGCGCTTCCTTTTAGATAACCGACACAACAGGGTAGAACGCTGACGTTGGCCCAATCCCCATAAGCCTACACAAAGGCCTCCGAGAATAGCATAGTCTTCAGCCTCCTCCGGAACGAAAGTAGATTTGTGTCCTTACGAAGATCCTCAGGGAGTTTGTTCCACAGCTGCGGGACAAAAATAGAAAAAGCACGACCCCCAAGTGTCGACAAGCTAAAACGAGGGCAGGTAAGAAAGCTGGCCTGCGAAGAGCGAAGATGACGACCGGGGACATAGGGCTTCAAGCGATCTTTGATGTAGTTGGGGGCTTCGCCAAACAGGGACTTGTGTGCAATGCACAAGCCCTTGAAGCTAACCCTTTGTTTAATAGGTAGCCAATGCAAGCGCCGCAGCAAAGGAGTGGCATGCGTTTTACGAGGCAGCTTAAATATCAGTCTAGCTACATCGTTCATGACTACCTGGAGTTTCCTCAGGAGTGATCCTGGGACCCCAATGTAAACTGTATTTCCGTAGTCAAGCCGAGACAATACTAAGACAGTTGCCACCGTTTGCATGGTAGTGAATGACAAAAGGGCCGATACTTTCCGGAGCTGGCGCAGTAATCCGATACAGCTTCCCACCACGGCGGAGACCTGGTTCCTCATGGTCAATCCGGAATCCAGTATGATACCAAGGCTCTTCACGGTAGATACTGGAGTGGGGGTGGGGCCAAGCTCTTGAGGCCAAAATAGGCCAGACCAAGGGAAGGAGTCTGGGAAGAGTACCAAGACTTCAGTCTTGTCAGGGTTCACTTTTAACGAATTCAGAGTCATCCAGTTCATGGTGTACCTGAGGATGTTCTGAACATTCCGTTGTGAGCCACCAGAGTGGTTGATGCAAACTATTAGCTGGGTAACGTCCGCCTAGTTAAGCACCTGGCAGTCTAGCTCAGCTAGGGCCTCAATCAGGGGTTGGAGATAGATGTTAAAGAGCAGGGGGGACAACGGCAAACCCTGCGGGACCCCCCAGAGGAGGGTACCCTGCTTGGACGTGAGAGCACCAAGCTGGACTTTCTGCTGGCGGTCTTCCAAAATGGAGGTGAACCACTGAAGGGCCGTCCCTGTGACTCCCAGCCACTGCATGCGGGAAAGTAGCCGCCCATGATTCACCGTATCAAAGGCGGCTGAGAGATCAAGCAGGATCAGAGCAGAATGGATCTTCTTGTCTGCTGCAAGCCGTAGATCGTCCAAAACTGAGAGCATCACCAGCTCGGTGCTGTTGTGTGCTCGGAACCCTGCTTGCCGATGGTGCAATAAGTGGTGTTGCTCAGTGTATGATGTCAAAGCTCTGAGCACATGCTGTTCGAGGATTTTGGCCAGGAACGGGAGTTGAGAAATGGGACGGAAATTCTTTAGATTTTTAGCATCGGCTCCAGCTTTCTTCAGCAGTGGGAGTACTATTGCTTCCTTGAACTTCTGAGGAACCAGTCCGGACCTGAGAGATGAATTCACGATGGCCAGGACCTCAGCCTCAACCAGAGGACTGAGCGTTTTGAAGACCCTAGGGGGGCAGATGTCCTCTGGGGACCCGGATTTCACCTTGGACACTATACTGGCCAGGACCCGTGGTTCAAGCAGCGGAAGCTGATATAGGGGGGTCTTCGGTGGGTCGAAGGGCTCCTCCTCAGCTGGTAGTGGGCAAGGGGCAACACACGTGTTTTTTATAGCCAGAATAATATCTTCGACTTTAGTTAGAAGTAGTTCTGAATTTTGTCGCAATCGGCTTGATTGGGAGTTGGTTTCTGTTCGGGCAACCTACTCAGTTTCCTGAGAAAAGTGAAAGTCTCTTTTGCGTGTCACTTGCCTTGCTAATCCTGGCTTCATAATAAGCTGATTTAGTATTGATAAGAGAGTCCTTATAGTGGGATAATTTGGATTTGAAACTCTCCTTGTCGCCAGGGGCTAGAGATTTCCGCCATAGGCGTTCAGCCCGGCGGAGGACCTGTTTTTCTCCTCTAAGCTCACAAGTGTACCATGGAACTCTGGCAGAGCTGTACAGAGTCTTGGTCCTCTGAATGGGAATGACTACGTCCACGGCTGTCTTCAGCCAAGTTGAGAGCTCTGCAAGTGCTGAATCTGTGTCCGAGGGCCCAGGCCTAGGAGCTGACGTCTTCCTCAGGGCGTCTTCTAGGGTAGTAGTCTCTAGGTTACTCCAATTACGAAATGACTTCCACCCCACTGGCGCTTGCTTAAGGCGACTCTCAAAAGGGAGCAGAAGGCTAACCAAGAAATGATCAGACCAGCTGCAGGGGGTGCAGTCGGCCTGCAAATCGGCCGCCAACGTAGTCCAGATGAGATCTAAGATGTGGCCCTTCTCATGTGTGGAGGACTTCACGACTTGCTGCAGTCCTAAGGTAGTCATGGCATCATCCAGTCTACTGGCCGCACCTTCTCTTGGCAATACATCCCAATGATAGTTAAAGTCTCCGAGGACCAAGATATGTTGGTAACTGGTCCGGAGATCACTCATAATTTCAAAGAATAAGTCATTGAATAAAGGTGAAGGTTGGGGAGGGCGGTACACCACTATCACTATCAGGCAATACAAGGTCAAATTAAGCTTAATTCCCAGCACTTCCGCCCCATCCAAACATTCCTCCACTATATTCTCCGAGGCAAAAGTTCCACGGCTGAACAACGCGACCCCTTCCCCCCTTTTGCTGCCCCGGCGGTTACATGTCAAGACAGTAAACTAAGGGGGGAGGGAGACCACTAAGTCTGGCACTGTTGAGTCGTTCAACCAAGTCTCAGAGAGTGCAAGAATGTCCACGTCTGAATCTTGTAACAGAGTGAAGACCTCAAGGCTGTGTATCAATAATTAAAGAAATAGTGCTGTTGACATAAATCTGTTTTGTATAAACTAATGCAGGAGTCAACCAGCATCACCTCCGAGCATTACACAGATTGATTAGAGCCAATCAGATTTGACAGCAGTGGAGGAACAAATGATGCCGCAGACTTGACTGACTAATGCGACAAGAAAAGACAAATTATTTGCCATAATGTGCCACTTGCGTTGTCATTTCAAAATGCATTAATACTGCATGGGTAAATGTTTCACCTCAGTAGCACCACTTTTACACTACCTTAATCAGTAACTCAAAGGTGACCAGTTAACCTTTGTCAAGGGTGCTCCAATGTGCAGTATCGTATGCGACAGTTTTTTTAGTTCTTGTCCTGTATCCATTTGTTCTAGAAACATATTATTTTGTTGAAATCTGCAAATTATGCAGCAGGTGGTGCATTATGTGACAAATGCATTAAAGCAACAATTCTAAGGATGAGTGGAAAGTCACATAATTTCAGTGCCTCGACAATAATAAAAGGAAAATAACTACCATCATAGAAATGTATAATTTGTTTTAAATCTTTTTATTAAAACTTCCATCAGCTGCACCAACAGCAGAAACAGGAATTTATATCAATAATCCAACACTGTGCAGATACACCATATGCCTCTTTCCCCAGTATAGGCATTCAGGGCAAATGCACCACTAATAGTGGGTTATACATGAAGAAATAATGCCCCCATCCGTACCCCCTGATTTTGAATCATCCAAATGAATCCCCTCTCTATTTTGATTTCACTGTGTATCCTTTCTTTTCACCACAGGGCTTCAGTCTGACTCATGGAAGTCTCTCCATGGACCTTTCGCTTTCTCTCTAATTTCTGTGGGCATCCTCTTGCTTTCTACACAGACTTCTCCGCCTGTATACACCAATCCATGGTAGCCAACCAATGTTCCAGTCTCGAAATGTACGGGCTGCCCCACTTCCCTCTTGCCCACCATGAAAGCTTCATTGCTGAACAGCGGTGTCTATTGCGGTAGAGCCTGCGCTCATCAGATGCCCAATGTAGCCAGCTAAGGACAGAGTGTCAAATTTTCTGTTATAGCCGTCATTTAATGGCCCACTGGTTGTCAGAAAAGTTGTATATCCCGACAGTCCACCAAAGTGTGCAGCGCCAACCAACCTAGCTGCAGCCTCTCAGGCATATGCCGTCTGTTCTCCTTATACAGCAAAGTGTAGTCCTTGTAAAATAGGCCCTGTGCAGGATCTTCAATTGTACCAGGTGGAACCCTGCCCCGATGCCAACCTCTCTCAGGTTTTGTTAGCCCCCCTCAATCATCATCTTCCAAGGATCCCAGGTCCTCCTCCCATTTTTTCCTCAATACTGCTAAGGAAGGCCGACACTCACCAGTGTCCTATAAATTTGCTAGATTGTGTGCTTTTGTAGGGGGTTGCCAAAAATGCATAATTTCTTTTCCACATTAAGTTTTTTGGGTCATGGCATGTTTTCTTGCTAATTGAAGGAATACAAAAATGAACTATTTAATTTGTGTTACTTCTGCCATTTTCAGGTTTCAATCGCAGGACAGCCAGCAGGAGTGGAGTCTGCCAGGATTAGAATCCGGGTAACTATTTGTGCTTATTAAACCAAAAAAGTGTATATTTCCACTGACATAAACAAAGTGTCTCCTTTTGAAAGTCCCAGGAAATATGAACAATTGTTTAGGTCACTGTTTTCTAAGACATTTGCTATATATTTGTAAGAATTGCCGTCAAATGGAATGTTTGTTACCTTTACTTTATGGGCATACAATTTGGTGGCTGAGTCCTTCTTAATTGTGAAATCTATACAAAATGTGGTGTGTAAATAAGTTTTCCTCGGATCTCCACCATAGTCCAGAAGTCTATTTTGGTGAAACACATCTGGAAAATGCAATGAGCAAACAAAAAGGTTGTTACCCCTTTTATAAATTTCCTTTTTCAAGTTTTACCCTATTGATTTCTGAATTATATAATAAATCTTCTCACAGCGATGACAATTACCAAAAATCTTTGGTATAAAACCATTAGGATTACATGTGACCAAACCATGATTTTTTGTGTTTCCACTGCATGGGAATGGAAAATATCAAGGTTTGCAAATATGAATGGAGAGAATATTAGTGAAAGTTTAAGGTTTAAGGGTAAACCATACAGGCTCCTCAGACTAACCTAAACAAGCATCAGAGGCAGCTTCTACAACTAAAGCTGGAAAGTAATGGTTATAGAATAGATGAAGGTGAACAGTGATCGAAACAAGCGAGGAACAGAACATCAACTTATTGCGTACTTAAGAGAAAATATATAGTAAAAGATTAACACATGATCAGATACTATAAGGCAGACATTTTAGCCAAGTACTAAGGGCTCAGAAAGAGATTGATGGAATAAACAACTCTTAACCCATGTCCCCTATTGTCTGAACAAACACAACATACATCTGCATCGCATGGACAACTCAGCAAAGAAGTGCGGCAGTGCATGCTGATTTCAGATTGGGCAGGCCTCGCTTCCCAGACAGAATCTGATCAAGTCCCCCAGGAGCCTGTCTTTGGGAATGGGGCAGGGTCTGTTTGTGGCAACATACATCTGAGGGAGTACCTAGTGGGTCACTTGGGTCCTCAATCCCTCCCAAAACTGTGGCGTGACTCCATAGGTGGCAGACTGTGAGACACTCCATCAGATGCTTGATTTCAAAGTTTGTAGCGTACTCGGGGGGGGGAAAAAAGGGCATTTCATCTTTTTTCTGTAAGGAGAACGTATTCGTACAAAGAAATCCTCATTAAAGCAAATGCATTAAGACCGCATCTGTCAATCAATATTGTAGATGAGGCTGTATGGCACTTTATGTAACATTGAAGGTGCTTGAAGGGATAATTATGCACCCGATTGATAAAATACATTTTGTATTATGTGATGTAGCAGTTCCCTGGTACTACCTCATGTACTGCAAAGTGCAATTCACAAACCTACGTCCGGAGAGCTCTGCCTCCATCTCGCCTCTCTTTTTGTTATGGAGATGTCCACCCTAGTGGTGGTGATCTCCACCTCTATAAGTTTAGGATTTAGTTGTAAATGTAGGAGAGACAATGGGAGGTGGTGGAAAATAGGGAATAATTACTACAAAATGGGTAGGGTCAAAGGAAATTTAAGGAGGGACTGTAGTAGAAATATACTACTACCAAGCACACACTCACATAAGAGTAATAAACTTGATATTCACTTCTATTTCAGCCCTAATAGTGACAAAACAGGCTTAAATGAAAGCAAATGAGGCGGGCTACTACGCTAACCTTCCATGGAAAATAATGTAAAATAAATAAAATTAATTTAGTGTGTGTGTGTGTCTTAAAAAGGTAAGCAGAATTTATGTAACATGCTAAATAAATAACTATGTTAGTTACAAATTAATTAAAATATTTTGTCAGGGTGGGTGATTTAATTTAAAAGTGGTCTTAAAAAAATATTAAAGATATTATTGTATTTAATTTACAATTTAAGTTAATTTCAGGGAGTTATGTGTTGTATATTTTCCTTTAAGTTGCCGTAATATTCTTTGTTTAATTTATTTTTATATTAAATTGCTTTTTAAAAAATAATAAACTTAAATTAATTTCTCTACATTTTCATAAAGGGAGATCCCTGCCGCGGTGGTGGAGACCTCCGCAAACAGATGGAATGTTACTTATATTAACTTTTCAATCATAACTTAAGATGTAGGCATCTCCTCCTCGTTTCAGGGGGTGAAGACTTTTAAGTCTCCATCTCAGTGTAAATCTCCACTTGGAAATGGTGACTAGCTAAGAAGCAGAGATTTATACGCAGGCATAGATCTACAAAGGTGTAGAACTATACCTACAAACTTAGCTTTGCATATCAGGGCCCTTGCTTTAATTGATCTGATTCACCCTAGTTTGGCATTTGAGCTCCCTCAAGCTCTTTAAAGCTCCTTTAAGTGTTGAAAATAAGCATTTCGAAAACAATTAAAGTGCATTTAAAATATATAACGATACATTTTAAAATGTAATATGTTAATCAATCTAACTAAAATCAGGGTCTAAATATTTTGTATTGAATCAAGGCAATATCTTCATGGGGTGGTGCTAAATAGAGTAAGCAGAATGGCAAACGCAGAGATCACCAATGAGTTAAAGTGGAAAAATCAAACGAACCAGTATTGCAAGTTTTTTTGCATTGGCAGGGATTAACCTACATACATGTCAATTGGGTATTTGGTGGAATGACATCTTAATTTACCTACTTATGTAGTTCTCATATATCCCCATTATATCACTTAGCCAAACATGAACAATGGGAAATTTAGCATCACAGCAAACATTGTCTTCGTAAGTGAATGCACTCCGTAATTCCAGCCATTTCTGATGATCATTGATCTTATTAATGTAAATACATTTGTTTTTCTTGCACTTATTATAATTTGCAAGAGTGCTCTACATTGCATTTCTGCCACTTCATAGTGCTTGTATTTGGTAGATTTATAGAGCCATACTTTTATCCTAGAGCTTTGTGGTGCTTTATTGAACCCCTCATACTGGGGAGGGCACACTCGTCTAGAACTCCTAAGCCTGTGGAGGAATACGCAGTGTGATCTCTTTGGCGAAAAGGAGAACTGGCAGATGTCTCTCTCTCCTCTCTACAACAAGCTAAGGTCATTTTGCTAAGATGTTTTTATAAGTCTGACCACCCTGCCAAAGTAACTCTATTGTATTTAGATATGGATCCCCACCCTAGCCTCTAGAAATAGTAGATACATACAACATAAAGTAATTTAGTATGTTCCATTCCTCCATAAATCTTGTGTATCAGAATGATGGCAAATTATTATGGTAATCTCTGCAGTCATATTCTAAAACAAATTGAACATTAGGAAAACCTCTAGCATATTTCATCAAACACTTCTACCTTCCTTATTTCAATAGTTTTGTTCCTACCTAATATCTACATACGCATTATCAGCCTTACGATTGTTATATTGACTAAATGGTTATTATTACTTCATATATATTTCTATGCCAAGCCATGTAATTATCCCCACATGCCTTATAAACCCATCCATTTATTGGCAATTTGGCATGTCCCCTTAGCATTCAGTCCTTGTGTCTGACCCTTCCAAATCCTTACAGCACTTTATACTTACTCCTGCACTTGTTCTCTGTGGAGAGTCAGGGCTGGACTGGACGAGGCGGGCACCGGGCGTTTCTCGGTGGGCCGCCAGGGTGGGGCCAGTTTTGTGCCCCAACGGTCCGTATTTGTTACCGGGGGCTGGTTTTGCAGCGTTGCTGCAATATCGGCCCCTGTAACTTAATCGGCTGAAACAGCCCCTAGTATCATTGCTCCGGAACACAGGCAATGCATCTGTTGCAGAGGCATATAGAAGGCTGGCAGTTGTAGATATTTTAATTTCCTGTCAAGTCCAATTTGCCCGAGACAAAATTACCTTGTAGCACTAACTGCTGCACATAGCTCTGTAGCTTCCAGAGCGCAGAACATTTTCATTTCTCTGTTTTGTTAACACAACTAACTTCCATTTTACACCTCTGAAAATAATATGGCTATCTCGCTATTGGTTAGTGTTACCATGCAAATATTATTATTCTAGAACCTGAGCCTGTCAAGCATGCACTCTAAAGAGTTAGTGCTTTCATGTTGACATAAAATCAGGCCTGGCTTGTATGAAACATGTATGTACTATGAAAAAACCCTGCCACACAAAACACTGCTGTAAAATTCAATTGAAGTTATGGTGCTCAATTTAGAAAGGATAGATGTAGGTCTTTAAGACATTTCCAAATTTCACTTTATATTACATTTTTATTGAAATTTTAAGTACTACTTGCCAAATTGTATCAGACTAAGGTACATCGAAGAGTCTTTCCCAATGAAATAGAGTTACAGATTTGTGATGAGGTTGGTAAATCAATGATCAAGCGACATGTCCACTCTGATCTTGTCCGACTGGATAGTGTGGATGCAGCAGTGTCGGTCTTGGGGCTCTGTCTGAACGTGAAAGCAGTGCATACCTATTGTTTGAAACATACCTGTTCCCACTCACATAAGTCTGCAATCATGAGATTAAGGAAGTGAGATTGACTAGATCCCAGTACATGTTCACATATTAACACAGCCACTGACTTGTCGCACAGTACATTTCCTTTTCTTAAGACAACTTGCAATAATGCAAGTATCACCCAAAGAGAGCTATCCAACTATTAAAACCGTTTGGTAATGCCAAGACATGATCTACATAGCTAGAGAAAAATTAAATTACAAAAAACAAATGGAGTAAAGTTAAGCGTAAACTGGGTATTCAGTTTTAATCATCTAATGATTTAAATTGCATATCATATTTTATTCACATTTCGGGAAATTACTAACTGTTCATGATTTTGATGTCTGCATACACCTGCATTCCTGTTAGGGTTGTTCCAGGTGAAGCTTAATAAAGCAGCAATTCGGCTTCTGTTGTTTAAACCCTCCCTCTTCTGTCTAGTTCTTTTTAAACCATCATAACTGAATATCCAGGGTGGTACTCTGCCAGAGTCACTTGGTCCCTGGTCCAGTGGAACTCCTTTTGTGCTACCCACTTAAAAACTATTTTATTATCTTTCAGGACACTATGGAAAGCTAACACATGCTGAGTTGTAACATTAAAAGGCGGAACTATATTTATGCTATCGAAAACTCCACTTTAGTCTCCATGGAGGCCCAAACAACTGTTCATACTGTAGCCTCTACCAGAGGCAGAATGCTAATCTGCCCATTCCACATTCAAAAGCAGTCACAGCTTTCAGGGACGTGTGTCCTGTAGTCCCCGGTTGTTGGCATACGGCTGTAATATCCTTTGAACCAATGCACCTTTGTTAAACCGCTTTTCTTCATCCCTCTTTTTTAGCAGTGTCTCCCTAAACCACTTCAAAACTAGCAGTTCTCAATTTATTCTCGCGCAGGATTACTTATTTTGGTGTATCAACTCCATTCCATTTTACACAATCTTAGCTGTTTAATGAAATTGTCATTTATAGTTTGTAATAATCCAAGCACTCTCATGTTGTATACTTTAAACACTGAGAAGTAGGCAAGTGCCTGTGTACCAAATTGCTTGGTTAATAAGTACACACTTAAATTATTTATTTGATTGAAGAGACAGACTCTGTTATATTTCAAATATTCTGCTTTGGACCTCAGCTTCAGCTTCACCTGGAACTACCATGACCGGTGACAGTACATTAAGAGCTCTGTGTTCGTGAATACTTACTGTAGTTTTTCTTTTTGTCTCTCTCATTTTAGGAGCTGCTTCCTTTGGTACTGATGTTTGAATTACCTATAGCTGGTATTCTACAACCAATCCCTGATCCTAACTCGCCCGCCATCCAACATATATCGCAAACATATAACATATCTGTTTCCTTTAAACAACGTTCGCGAATGTATGGTGCTACTGTTGTTGTTCGAGGTTCCCAGAATAACATTAGTGCGGTGAAGGTAAATCACGTAAAATACATAGATTGGCAGGCACGGTTTGCTTCACAGAACGCAGTGCTGTATCCTATAAATCAATGTATTAATATAAGTTTGGTCTTTATCCTTCGTTTCACTTAAGTTGGAGTTTTGCAAATATTTACTGTGAACTTGTTCCGGTTAATACATTTCTGATTACATATGATTTTACTAAATTTAAAGGAGATGGGATTTTAGTACATTTTAAAGGTTTTTTTTGTAATTGGAGGTGGCAGTACTTCATTTGGACTGGTGGACACCACGGGTACTAACTTCTCGGACTAGCACTCTCAGACCTAGGCCTAGTCTTTCCCTCTAGATTGGCCTAAGCCATGGCATGCCTCTCCTGTCAGTGGCTTTCAAGTGATTATGTCACATGATGTTCTTACCACCTGCCTCCCATTCATCTAAGTGGCACTCTCCCAAAGCAGCAGAGAGCACAAGGCAGAGTCTCTTCCTGTCATGCCTGCACGACCACACCCTTTACTGAACCTCAGCCTCAGTGGAGTGGGGCAGCCATAAACAGCATTGGCCACGGGGCCTGGATGTGTGTGTGCTGTGCATCAGATGTTTATGCAGAATCCATCCTAGAATGATGCCAATATAATTCTTCATAAATTGCAAATTAATGCTTGCTTTAAATCCAGAACATAATGTAGGTGAATAAGAATGCAGGTTCAGTTTGTACTGTGGCTGCAAACTCTGACTCTGAAATTCCAATTTCCCTAATTTAGTTGCAACAGTAGCCTTGCTAAGATCTAGTCAGGTATGGTCATTCTTGGTCCTTGGCATCAGGAACATTAATTGTACTCCAAAATCAAAAACAAGTTGGAACCTGAACAGGCAACTAGCCACTATCACGATCAAATGGCAGAGTCCCTGTAACCCCAGGAGACCTAAGTGGATGGATAGCCAGCATTCATGTGCCCTTTAGGGAGAAGAATGTGGGTATGTGGTTTGATTCTCCTGTCTTAACCCTCAACACTTTGGGTAGTGATACAATAGTTGAACGTAACTTCAATGAGCCCCCTTTGTGACACCCATATCTCAGAATCATTTCCAATATTTCTCAGTACAAACCAATGTTAAAAGGGCAGAGCACGGACGCAACATTAGCCCTCTGTCCCATGTGGTGCAAGGATACCTCAAGGTTTTCCTATTCTAAGGGGGGATGAGGGGGCTGCAGGGCGTGCCTGAGGATGTCTTTTTCATCTTGGAAAACAATTAACAACCAGTTTAGGTAACTGTTCATTCTTTCCCAGTGTAAGAAATAACAAACCTGCAATTCGAATGATGTAATGGTACAAGCGGAGATGGGGGTCAGCAAAAAGCAGCTTTACTGCCTCTCGCTGTCATCAAGCATGGAGAGGAAGAAGATTTTGTTTTTTAAACTGAGGGGAGAGACACTTAGACAAGAGAAAGGGGAAATCATACAGTTGGTAGGAATTGCATATGACAGAATGTGGTCATGAAAGAGGTGAGAGAAAATGAGGGTGAGGGGATGGAGCATAACATGTACCATGAGGACCCCACTGTTCTGTTTGGGGTGATCGGGCAGAGTCATCCGCCCGACTAATGGTTAAACCCAGCATGACGTAATGCGGGGTATAAAAATACAGGCGTGGGCCGATGACATCAGTCACGGAGGACGAGTAGATGCAATAACCACGACTCTGTGTGCTCTTTTCTTTGGGCTGCACCAGGACTCAACACTGGCGACGAGGGCCACTCACCCGTTCGAGTCCCACTTCCGCCGCACGCAGCACCTGCCTGATTCCTTCAATCAGGTGGCTGCACTAGTGTGCTGCTGGCTTTACCATGGCTTCCGACGATCGAGAGGCCATCCATGACGTCAGATCTGTAACCGTGGCACTGAAGCTGCCCAGCATGCTCCAATACAGCCTGCGGGGTACCTTTGCTCGTGCCCGCACTTCTGACCTCATATACAGTGGTCACGGGAACAGCGCACCAGACTAGAAAGGGAACAGCACTCCAGGTCAGAAGACCTTCCCATCTGTGCACCACCCAGTGGCTGCCGGGCAGAAAGGAGTTCCTTGCAATTTTTTTACCTTTCCCCTTTAATACCAAGCAGTATTCCTGACGTTTCCAAAGGAGGGGGCTACACAACTCCATACTACACAGCCACACAACCTCCAGCCAGGTGCATTTTAGCCCAGGTGCACTGAGAAGGGGGTGAAGCCAGTACAGGCCGCCTGCATGAAACCACAGGCCTGAAGAAACACTTCAAGCTTACCACTTGACCTGCATGGGCTTGCACGTACTCTCTTCACCCTCCAGAGAGTGACCTGGCAAGGTCCTGTCATATCACAGAAGCAAAACCACCTCGTGGGTACAGGAGACTCCCTTGGTCAGGCGGCTGTCTAGAGGCTTCCATAAGGAGACAGCGCTCCTCCCACAAGGCACTCCACAGTCCAGATCTTTCACGCACTATGGCGGCCATCCCTGCTTTCGAACCGTTCATGGTTGATGGTGCACTGTCCTCTCTAGCTCCAAAATAGAAAGACTGGATGGACCATCTACAGTTCTACTTTGAAGGGGCAGGCATTGCAAGTGATCGATGCCGGGCCCTACTACTCCACTTAGGGGGAAATTACATCCACCGGATCTATAAGACCCTAGTAGAAGCAAACCTAAAACATACGCCACCCTCCTCAACACTCTAAATGCCCACTTCGAACCGATGGTGAACAGGGACTACAAGCTGTTTGTCTTTAGACAGGCCCGCCAAAAGGCGATGAGCCGCTAGACATATTCCACAGATGTCGGAAGGAAGTAGCCAACATGTGTGGATACCAGGATGAGCAGGAAGAGATCAGGGCCCAAATCATTCAAGGCTGCTACTCCGTGAAACTCCACAAGAACATCCACCAAGAGTCAGGGAAGCCACTTGGGGAGGTCCAAAGAACTGGCAAAAGCTAGAGCATCATACACTAAAGCTGCACTCCACCGCCCTATCAAGACCGAACAGGCCAATGTGGTGAAGACTCGTCCACTCCTTTCACCAGCCAAGAGCCCGCAAGTGAAACGGAAAGAGTGCAGCTATTTTAGAGGTTCCCCTCCCATTGAATGAGCAAGTGCCTGGTTAAGGGGAAGCGGAGCTCCGCCTGTGGGAAGATTAATAACTTTGCGAAAGTCTGCAGATCCTGCAGACCCCAGAGAGAGGCAGCGCTGGTATTAGAGTATGCCCCTGACAGCAAAGACATAGACGACGACACAGGAGAGTACCCAGTACACTATGTTCTTGCAGGGGACAAGCAGTCACAGAAGCGGCATTGTCTTCTTAAGTCCCAAGATCCACCATCAGGATGTCAAGGCTACCATCGATACCGGAGCTTCTATCGAACTCATGTCTGCGAGTACTTACCGATCAGTGTACACAAGCCCCCCGTTGCAAGATGCCAGAATCTGAGTTTTCACATACAGGCAAAAGACACCCCATTCCCCTCATCAGGTGTTTCAAGACTGAGATTGCACACCAGGAGTTAACCACACCCACCACGGTCTACGTGTCCAAGGAGGAGCAAGGCATGCTAGTGAGCAGAACCACCGCCGAAACATTCAGGTTAATATTGTATGCCTTCACAGTGCAGGAAGAGGAGATTGCGACTACCCTTGATGAATTTGGAAACTTCTTCCACCGCATAGGGTGCCTTAAAGGAAAGGAGATTTCACTTCACATCGACCAATCTGTCCAACCAGTGGCACTGAGGCATCGCCGCATTGCTTTCCACCCCTGACACAAAGTTTGAAGCGTTGGAACAATAAGCATCATTGAGAAAGTCACCGTCACTACCCCGTGTGTGTCCCCCATAGTGGCCGCCAGGAAGCTAAAACAGCCAGGGCAGGTGTGCATCTGAGCATCGCCATCAAACGAGAACGTCATATCACCCCGAAGATTGATGACCTCTTAGGGGAACTGAACGGCGCTGTGTGGTTCTCAAAGATGGACCTCCAGGCAGGATACCACCAACTACGCATTCACCCAGACTCCCGCTACATCACTACGTTTTTGATTCACACTGGCCTGCAGCCATTCAATTGCCTCAACTTCAGGATCTCCAGTGCCGCTGAAGAATTCCAAAATACCATCAGGGAGGGACTCAGTAGACACCCTGGGGTCCTCAACGTCAGTGACTATATACTGGTGTACACAATGACCACCACCACCTCTCAAGGGGTCCTACAACGCATCCGCGAGTCTGGTCTAACACTGCACCGGGAAAAATTTGAATTCCTACGGTGGCAGATTCTTTTTTTTTTTTGGTTACACCTTCTCGGACAAAGGCATTGCTCCAGATCCTGATAAGGTGCGTGACATCCAGGAAGCTCCAGCATCTTCCAACATCTCCGAAATGTAAAGCTTTCTAGAAATGGTCAATTTCTGTGGCTGATTCATCCTGGACTTAACAAATCTAACACACCATCTTCGGGATCTCACAAAGTCAACCACCGTCTGGCAATGGGGAACTGACCAAGACTAAGAACAAGCTTTCAGGAAAACTAAAGAAGTGTTCTCTTCAGACACCATTCTCTCCTACTTTGACCCCTCCTAGCCCATGAACATCTCCGTTGATGCTAGCTCGTTCGAGCTTGGGGCAGTCTTAACACCGCAACAACCAAGTGAAAACTAACCCCCCGTAGCCTACGCTAGCTGTTCCCTGATGGACGCAGAGTAACGGTACTACCAGATCGAATGGGAGGCTTGTGCAATCCACGGAGCATGCCAGCATTTCCACATATACTTATACGGCCACCCATTTACTATCTCCACAGATCACAAGCCACTCATACCACTCTTTCTTGGATGAGAGTCAAAACCTCGCCCAAGGATTGAAAAATGGATCCTTCAGCTACAAGAGTATGACTACAAGGTTGAGTACCGGCCAGGGACGTCCAATCCAGTGGACTACCTATCATGACATCCTTGGAATATCATTGCTGGAGAGAAGGCGGAGGCCAAAGACACAAGCATATGTGAGGCTCGTAACAGAGCAATCATTCCCCCTCCCGATGGATATAGAATCTCTGGTTTCTAACACGAAGAAAGGCGAGTGCTTGCAGCCTGTGATCTCCACCATCCGAGCCAATGACTCGCGCTCAATCATGGGGAGCTTGACATGGCGGACACCGCAGGCCAAAGAAATATTGGAGTCTCTGATACATGTGCAGTAAGAACTATACCGACAACAGTGGTTGTCTTTTGAGGGGCCCCAGGCTAGTTGTCCCGTCAAGTCTCAAAGTGTGGTGTCCAGTAATGGATAATATGGTCAAGCAAGCAGGCCACTCATGTCAGTGGTGCCAAGTGTCGGGAAACCCTGAATGACCATCCCCTATTCTCACCAAAACATCCCTGGGAGAATGTAAGCATGGATTGCGGACAGCTCCTGGACAGGAGAAATGCATTAGTCGCCATTGAATACACAACATATCCTGAAGTAGAACTCATTGGGAGCCAGCCACCACAGAGATCATCACCAAGATAAAAAAGGTTATTGTGACCCATGTGTTTTTCAAAGTGGTCAAGACTGACAACGGTCCTCCTTTTCATGGGCAGGAGTGTGCTGACTACCTCCACTCCTGTGGCACGCGTCTTCGTAAGACAACACCAATGTGGCCACAAGCTAATGGAGAAGTCGAGCGGTTTGAGGACATTAAACAAGGTAATCAGAATCAGTCACGGAGATGACTAGCCAGTGGAAAGAGCCATTTACAGTTTCTTTAGAGAATACCGGATGACGCCCCATGTCACAAGAGAGAGGGCCCCAGGACACACCAGCATGGGGCAGGTTGTGCAAGGCACCATTTCACACCATCCCACATGGACCCCAACGCCCATTGATGACGCCCAGGTTCTAAGAAAAAGGACCGTCCTGAATAGCCAAGCCAGTGAAAGACGAAAAGCCAAGACATCTACTATTTGCTCAGGGGACTTAGTGTATCTTATGAATCACCCCCTGTGAAAGCAAGTTCCGCCTCCCCTCTGAGCACAGCCCGTGGACAATAATACGTCGGAACGGAACCATAATCACAGCACGCCAAGGTGAGGAGGAAGTCACCTGGAACATTTTGCTTTTTAAAAAGTGCATGACTTGACAGTTGTGACAGACTATCTGGAAGAAGGTGCTAATGAGTGTAGAGACTATTACTCTCCTGAATCTATGGTTTCAAGTCACAGCAGCTCTCCAACGGGCTTCCCTTTCAACAAGAGTATGCCGGAATTCTCAGAGTCTCACCCCAACACACTTGGAGAGTGTGGCGTTGGGGACTCCCCTGTGCCGCCACCGGGGTGAACGTTCTAGGTATCACCTGAGAAGCAACCCAGCCCCATCATCCCGTCTGGCGGGGTTCCTGGTGTGAGCCAGGCGAGGTGTGCAGCATAAGTCGGCGGACTGGTAACTGTATACCGCTCAAATGGTGAACATTATGACTGTATGTGTTTGATGTGTTAGTTTTAACAAGAACATGTTTTCATAATGTTTCCCTTTTATTAAAGTTGAGGAGGAACATAATGTTGTGGTTGGTGATGATTGGGCAGAGTCAACCGCCATGTCCCAACTAATGGTTCACCCAAGCATGACCTAATGCGGGGTTTAAAAATAATGGCGTGGGCTGATTCGGTGTGCTCTTTATTTTGGACCACTCCAGGACTCAACACTGTTCAAAGCACAGCCCCAAAAAACAGGACTGTTTAAAAGGAAGAAAGAGTTAGCTGGTAGGCTGAGCTTGTGAATGAAGCAAGCCTCTCTGGGGAAGGTGCGGCGTCCTTCCACGGTGATGCTCAGTGATATGGGGCATCTCAGAGGAGGGGTCCACCTGCACAGAGTGCAGCTAAAGGCTCTCTGTCAGAAACAGCAGACTTTGGGCCAAATTTAGATCTCGGATGACAGGTTAATCAGTCTAAAATCCTGTCTACCAAAATATAATTCTCACAGGATATAATGGGATTTATACTTCGGCGGATGAGATATCCGCCACCATTTTGATGGAGTAACCTGTCTGCCCAGATCTAAACCAGGCCCTAGTTTTACTTTATATGCTGCTGCATTCACACAAGCCACATTGGAAAAGAGTAGAGTGCCTAAATGCAGGTGAGGTGGGGGACGGAGAGCGCCCCGTCTTGGACATTAAGAGTGTTAACGATGTTTTTATTTCAACAAAATGACCTGCAGCTCTGCTAATTTTGAAGCCACGATCGAGGTTCGAAGCTCACGTGTGTTTTTAGGTCTCACCTAGCATTGCAGCGCAAATGCACTGCCATCGCTTTGCGAGGCATTCAGTATATACTGTAGTGTGGAAGCTCCACCCACTCTCTGCCCATTGGCTTTTGTCTTAAATGCTGCCTTCTGATTGGTTTGAGGCTTGTTAATCCCTCCTCATTCATCATTTGTATCCTTCCATGGCTATTGGCCCCTTTACTCCTAACACTATTTTCTTCCCTGTCTCCCCACCCCATTGCCCCCTCCCTCAGTCTGTGACTTTAGTGAATCAAATAGTCCAGAAAATGAAAGAGAAGCCGGGATTCAGATTCACATGCTCCGATCGCGTTGTGTAGTCTGTAAGCACTACTTTTATTAATGAGTTTCGCATTATTAAAGCACCACGGTGTGCATGTGTGGCGATGCTTCACCCATGAGGTACGTGCCAAGCAATTGTTGACCCAATCCACACTGCGTCTTTTTCAATATATTTATTACGAAGTGCAGGACCTTTCCAAGGGATTTTGCACACTACATTCATTCACTCCAAAAATAAAACGTGTAGGTAAAAAATAAATTGCCATTTACAACGTCAATAGCTCTAACTCACAATTGCGAGACCTATTTGCATTGCAAATGCTTGTTTAGCATGGTGACGGTTCACGGTCGGGAGAGTTAGTTTTATTTAGCTAATTAACCCGCAGTGAACAGCTGGGTGTACAATGTGCCGGTATTTAAATTGCTGGTAGTACTGTGGCACACAATGTCAATAGATTACCATAGAATATTCTATGCCATAAAATGTAAAACCAGAATTGCTGCTATAACCCTAGGTCAGCAATTTGACAGAGGTTTATTTTCAGGAAAACATTTTTATGGGCTAAGTATTGTAACTGGAGCACGCTTAAACACACAATATCATTACTACTTCTATCGAGGCACAAAAACTTGAGTTTTGCACTTCCAGTAAGTCCTATAGATTCAAAAGATATTTATGGGTGCTGCAAATTAATGCTTATAGTTACTGTAGCAGACCCTAAAGTATTAAATTATTATGGAATTTGTACAGCCTAGGAATTACGAGCTAATTTCTTTTGAGATTTGTGTTATAAAAAGCAAAGTTTGATGTCATTTGTTTTTCCAAACTTGCTTCAAGGAGGGTATACCATGTCAGCCATATCTCTGAAAGACTGCCTCAGCGTTTTATTACAATTTAGGGATTGTGATGATGCCCCAGCAACCTCAATTGCAAACTGAATCAGCACTAAGTGGCAGGATTTCATATTTTGGTCAAGGGGGGCAGTATATGAAATCAGGTCTCTAGCCTGATGCCATATTGAATCCCAATTAGACAGTGTCTTAAGCAGTGACATGTAGGTGACACCACACCAGGGGAACTTTTATTCTATGAAAAGTAAAACACATTAAGAGCGCTCCGCACATGGAGGAAAACTTGTTTAAAATGATAGGTTTTAAATGATAGGATGAAGGTAGAAATTGTTACATTTTAGTCTTTACTTTTTTCGAATGTAAATTAATTGGTACAGCACACTCTTTAAAAAGTAACTTTCCTTCCAATATCCTTTTTTCTTGCATTCTTTGATTTCATTTTCTGAGAGTTGTGGGGCAAACTCCTTAAGCTCCATTTTGAAACCTTTCCTCAGTGCATCATGCTGTCACTTTCACTACAGAGATCAGTGGTCCCTATTCAGGAGGAATACAGTGTGATAGATAACCATACACTTAGAATAGAATGTATGTCTTTTGTCCAGCCGGACAAGAATTTATTTTCATAGTATTTTTCAAAAGTAGTATCAAATAAAACATTCAAATGACAAGTGGGCACAGCCGTGACCAACAGAACACAAGACAGAACAATGAACACAGAATTGGCCAAAAGGCAAGCCAAAAATGGGTCTGTACAGTTGTTCTCAGTATAGACAGACAGAAATTAATCATTTAACACCGTTGCACAATGTGTTATAGCTTGAGTCTAGTGCATAGGGTGTTTGGGTGTCGACGACGTTTCGATGCCACATTAAATATAGGGCATCATCTTCAGGACAAACAAATAATGCACTGCTGTCTTGATAATATATCACACCTTTTTTACAATTCTAAGGTGACAGAGAGTCGACGGTTCATTATAGGCGCAGGAGCGCTCAACATCTGGACTTTGGGGGTTGTTGACACCGGCGGGATCAATTCTGTTTGCTTTATGGCAGAAAGTCCTGTTGGGTGCTGTGTGCCAGCTGTTGGAGAATGCACGATCGCATTACTTCAGTGAGCGTGGGCAGTATCGCCGCATCTGCTTCGGAGTTTACTGAGAACAACTGTACAGACCCATTTTTGGCTTGCCTTTTGGCCAATTCTGTGTTCATTGTTCTGTCTTGTGTTCTGTTGGTCACGGCTGTGCCCACTTGTCATTTGAATGTTTTATTTGATACTACTTTTGAAAAATACTATGAAAATAAATTCTTGTCCGGCTGGACAAAAGACATACATTCTATTCTAAGTGTATGGTTATCTATCACACTGTATTCCTCCTGAATAGGGACCACTGTTCTCTATAACATGAAATTGCCCAAGGTCCCTGTCTTAATTCCTTTGGGTTCCCTTGTTCTGTAAAATGTCACTTTCACTACAGCACATGCAGATATGAAATGGTTATCTGTTATCTAGCCAGGTGAAATCTGGCAGTTCTAGTAGGGTTTTAAATGATACATAAACTTGTAGTACCGGACAGGTTTTGGGGGATGTGTAAAGGAAAGGGGGAGTTCATGACAGAATGCTTCAGGAACATATTGATAAATTGACAAGCATACTGAGACGCTGCGACCAATAATTCTACTTTATTTTTTTAATCAAGTATTTTATTGATTTTCCAAACCATAAAACACACACTAAGGGCCTTATGTAGGTAAATTACATTTACCACTTCATAAATACCGAATGTTACCGATTCGGTATTTATGAATCGGTAAATGTAATGTAGGTAAAAAAATACCGAATCGGTAAGTGTCGGTATTTTAGAGTCGGTATTTACCGATTCGGTAATGGCAACCTGTATCTCATTGATTCCTATGGGCCAGGAGGCCCATAGGAATCAATGGGAAGCCAGTTACCATTACCGAATCGGTAAATACCGAATCGGTAATGGGGGGAGCTTAATCAAGGGTGGCAGGGTGTCACATTGACACCCTGTTGCACCCCTGATTTCTGCATGTGTGCACATGTGGCACACATACATGCCCTGAGGGCATGTGTGTCTGCCACATTGCACACATCTAAGGGCTTAAAAATGCATTAACTGAGTCATTCGTCATTTACCACCAACTTTCAGTTGGTGGTAAATAACGACTCCCCACACCCACCACACACTCCCCCTACATCTCATTTCTGTATTCGGTATTTACCGAATCGGTAAAATTACCGATTCGGTAATTTTACCGATTCGGTAAATTACCGAATACAGAAATGAGCCCCCTACATGTCAAAAGCCTAAATACCGGTCGGTAACGGTATAATTACCAAAAATCGGCCGTTACCGACCGGTATTAGGCTACGTACATATGGCCCTTAGTAACCCACTTATTTCCCTCTCTCTCCCTTCAACCTTCCCACCCACTGAAGTCACCGGCATCTAAAATAATTCACTCATCACTTTTCCAGCCTTTCCAAATCTCCTCAAAATTCACCCTCTGCCTTCATAGTTAGTTTTTTCCTGTGCGTGACATATATTAATTCCCCTTTCCCAGTCCTTTATCCCGGGGGCCACTGGGGATTCCCATTTATGTGCTATTTCCCATTTTGCTAGGAGAAACCCTAGATTAGTTAGTGTGCGTTGGTAGGAGGTTGTGTCCGATTTGCTCCAAATCCCTTATAGGGCAATTTGTGCGCTTATCAATATCCCTACTTCAGTTGCTGTCTCTAATCTATGTGTCACTCCCTCTCAGAATGCATTCAGAGCCGGGTAATCCCAAAGTATATTTAGGAAGGTTAAATTTTGTCCACACCTTCTTAAGCAGGAATCATCTAATACCTTCCCTATTTTATATAAGTGTATCTTAGTGTAAAAAACTGTATGTTGTATTTTTAGCTGTACAAATGTGTAACAGGCCTTAATCTCCACCTGTCTGGGAAACATTAGTGCATCTACCCAGTCTTCATCATCAAGGTCTCCAATGTCACTGTCATCTATGGATGCAAGGTCTTTCTGGGTACTCCTCATTAGTGTCTAGTAGGTGAGAGAATCAGTTTTGTATGTAGGGGCCCTCCAATAATCTATATTCCAGCAAGGAGGCCTCTGTAATTTCCTCCCCCGATGTAATCTATGCCTGCAGCGCGTGATGTGATTGCAGGTACCTGAACATTTGGGAGGATGACATTTCATACTCTGTTTTAAAGTAGGTGAAGGGCCGCCATCCCGTTAGCATCCTAGACATCCACCATCCTGCTGAGCACTATCAAACAGCATTGACAAAAACCCTCAAGATTAGCAACTTCCTCTAACCTTACACCCACCCATAGTGGAGTCTCTGGGGTACATCGCCCTTTCCATCCCATCACTTGGTAGAGCTCATGCCATAGCGCTATTGTTAACTTTGTGGCAGGGAAGCCTCCTTTAATTTCCCCCCCTTAGAGAACATGTAAATATCCCTTCTCTCCCATCATCTCCCTATCCATTTGGAATGCTGGGTGATTTATTGGTGCGTAGGCCCAATCATTAATTATGCTCAGGTGTGCTGCTTCATAATATCTTCGTATTTTTGGCAGTGCTAACCCACCATCATAAGTGGATAGTTGTAGTGTAGAGAGTGCTATTCACAGGGTCACCCCAGGCTCAACAGGTTACGAACTATCATATCTACTTTCATGAAAAACTGTATTTTTTAAGGGCTGTTTTGCAATACATAAATGAAGCGTGGGAGGGCCACCATTTTAAACCATGCCGCCTTCCCCATTATGGATAGAGGCAATCCTCCCCAGTGTCTCGCATCCATTTTCAGGTTCCACAGCAAGGGTGTAAGATTATCCTCGTAATGCGAGGTGGTAGTTCAGGGTACCCATATTCCCAGAAATTTAGAGTGCGCATCTTCAATCTGCAATAGCTGTTGGAGGGGAGTTTTCAGCACCCATGTGCCCATCGGAAAAATTGGAGATTTAGTCTAGTTGATATGGAGCCCGAGTATTCTCCATTTATTGTAAATATTTCTCTTACTCTCTTCAGTGTTTTGACGGGGTTAGCCAAATATAGTAACATATCATCTGCATATAACGAGATGTGATCCTCCCAAGGGAGAGCTCATCTCTAGCCTTTGATTTGTGCATCTCTTCCCACCCATTCCACTAATGGCTCTAGTGTTACTGAAAACAATAATGGTGACAGGGGGCATTCCTGTTGCATGCCCCTTCCAATTGGGATCACTTAGAAAGGACCCCGTTTACCTTCAATCTTGCTTGAGGTTGTGTATATAATAATTGAATTTCGGTCCAAAACACATTTTGTCTAAAACTACAAACATATAAGGCCATTCCACTGAGTCAAATGCTTTGTGGGCATCTAGAGAGGTCAACACCAGTGGTATCTGTAAACCTGCGGCTGCAGCTATATTATTGTGTAATCTCCTAAGATTAAATTGTGTGGACCTGAGGGGCATAAACCGATTTTGATATGGGTGATCAGCTCTAGTATCACTTCCCTCAATCTACTCGCTAGTGCTTTTGCCAATATTTTCCTATCTACATTCAAAAGTGAGATGGGTCTGTATGAGTCCCATCTATCTGTAGGTTTCTCTGATTTTAAGATAGGCACCACTGTTGCTGTCTGCAGATCCCTAGGAAGTTTGCCCCTTTCATAAGCTTTGATATACATCTTATATAGGGGAGGCACTACCTTTGCGTATAATCAGTGTAGAAACTCTACCAGTAGGTCATTTGAACCTGGTTCCTTCCCTGCTGGGAGAGTGCTACACTGATTTACTCTGTCAAGTCTGTTTCTACTTTCTACCACCAGTACTTTCTCTTTACCCAGTTTTCTACAGGGGCAATGCCTCATAAAAGCCTTTAACTCTGAGTCCTCTCACATGTGGTTTGCCCTATAAAAGTACTGTAAATATCCTGCCATGGCCTCTGCCATGGGCTCACTTACCTGCACTCTATTCCACTGTGGGTCAACCAATTCAATTATGTGTGATCTTGCTGCTTCCCTGGCTGCTAGCCATGCTAAGAGTTTCCCTGTCTTGTCTCCTCCTTCATACAACCACTGCTGCCTAGCTTGGTATAATTATTTAACCTTATTTGTCACCACTGCTTTATACTCTGCTTTCCGCTGATCCAGATGATGAGTTATCTCATCTGTTTGTCATTGAGCCTCTCTATCCTCGCCTGATTGCCTGATCTCTTGCTCTGTCTTTACATTCTCTCTTCCTCCTATCCGCTACTTCACATGCTATTATCTACTCACTTAGAGTATCCTTTTACGCCTCCCATAGGATAATCTCATCTTTAGCAGTTGCCTACTTTATTTCAAAATGCTGGTCTATTGATTTAGTTAGCCTCTCTACCTCCTCTGTGAGGTTAAACGTCATGCCTCCATCCGCCATTTGTTCAACCCTATCACTCTCTGAATCTGTATTGTAATTTCCTGGGGGTAGTTATGCAGTATTCCCCGTGCCCTACATTTCTCATCTGTGCACTTGTGGTGTGTCAGAGTGGGTGTAAATATATAATCGATACAGGAGTGTACATTGTGAGCTCCGGAGTAAAAAGAATAGGCCTCATCTTGTTCATGGAGGGAGCACCACACATCCACCATCCCAGTGCCTCTATAAACCTGCTACGTCTCACCTCGTGAAATAAATGTACTGGTTTAGTATATGTCCTATCCAGGGTAGAATCCATAAGCATATTAAAATCACTCCCATTATTGTCGTGGCCTGTGGGGTCTCTATTGTTATCTGGCTTAGCACCTGTAATGTTTCAATCTGAAGCCCTGTTGGTACATATACATTAACTAGTGCTAACATTTCACCTTCCAAGTGTCACTATATATCAGCCTAAAGTGTCTTTTAACCATGATATCTACCCCCCTCCTAGATCCCGTTGGGTATCCTGCATGCCCCGGCACTTTGTATTTCCTCCTGCTCAACAGTAGGGAATGAGTTCCTCTCATGTGTATTTCCTGCAAAAACACAATATCCGCAGCACATCTTGAGAGGACTTTTGCTACCAAACCCTGCTTGAATTTGTGCCCCGCCCCGTTCACATACCATGTTAATACTGATACACTTTTAGTATTCATGTTAAGGGGTCTTGACCCATCTCTTCCTTCTCACCTCTCAGTTTATCCTCAGCAACCTCCCCTTGACTAAATTCCTCGACAACTACAAAATAACCTTGAAATCCTGCCTTACTGTGCCATGGTCGGTCAACTGTCCGCCCTCCCTAATTCAGTGTACGTCATTTGCCCTGTCTAATAGTAACAGTAATGTTAGCATGGCGGGGTCCGTGAGGAATATGAATGTCTCCTCTGAGCCTTTAGAACCCATCTGCTCCTCAGGTATCATGTAAATTATTTCTCCCGAGGTCTTGGTGTCACTACTGATGGTGGGGTCTCTGCCTCGAGAATCTGGATCCAGATGCCCCCCCCCCCCCCCCCGAAGAATATCCATATTGTGCCTCCCAGAGTTGTCTGTTGTTAGCGTAATGCCTCCACCACTTTTGCTTTTTCAGTCTCTACTTGTTCTCAGGAGGGTTTCTGGGCCAGTCTCCTGCACGGTTTGCATCATTTGTTTACCTCACACCACTCAGTCATGGATTATTCCTTCGGGTTGCCTTAGTGGTGGTGGATAACCCTGGCGCTCAAGCCATTCCCATACCTCTGCTAGATTTGAAAAAAGTTCATGTCTCCTTCCAGGATGATACAAAGTCTTGCTGGGAAACTCAAAGCAAACTGTATGTTGAAGGCCCGTAAGTGTTCTTTACTGCTAGAAATGTTGCTCTCTGTCTTTGCACTGTAATTGTATAATCTGGATTGAGAAATACTGAGACTCCTTTCACCTGCCAGGGTCCATGGGATCGGGTTCTCTGTAATAACACATCTTTATCTCTGTAGTTCAGGAGTCAAACCACCGTCATCTTGGGAGGGGTCGCTGGTTGCAGAGATTTACCTGCTATTTGATGTGCCCTCTCGATCGTTTACCATTTAACACCACGTTGGCCAACCAGTTTTCCATATACAGTCCCAGTGACAGTCCTTCCATTCTTTTTGGGAAACCCACCACTCTGATGTTATTCCTCTGTGATTGTCCTTCTGCGTCATCCTTCTTCATCCCGCATAATGCTGTTTCCTTTTCTAGTTGGGACAGGCAGTCTCCATGAGACAGTACTGTTGGTCTCGTTTGCACCAGTGTTGATTCAGTCTTTGCCACTCTGTCTACCAATTTCTTAAGGTCTTATTGTAAAAGGTTCACATTGTGTGATACTGTCTCAATTTTCCATTCCAACACCACTTTAATGGCTGCCAGAAATATTGCTGTATGTGACTCTAAGCCCTTGTCTGCTCTCAGTTGTGGGGCAAGGCTGCCTCCTCCAGCTCTACCTTTTCAGCTTCCCCTTATATTTGGTGTGACGTTTTTGTGCACACCATATTGCTGCCACTTGTCCCCTGCAGTGGGACCCTCAATGGTTGTGGTGTGGTTACAAGGGGCCGTCTTTGGTTTCACTTTCCTCAACTGCTCCTCGCACCCCACCCCGGACGCTTTACAGTTCCTCATTCATTAATAGAACCTCCAGAGGATTGCCTTCACTTCCGTTTGAGATCCGCCGTAAGCCCTGATCGGTCAGCTATTAGGCTGAGGCTGTGGGGTCTCAACTATCCTCTGTGCTTCCCAGTGGAAGAAGTTCATCTGTGCCGGGGTTTGGGTGACTGGACATATCTCCTGCGCTTCATAGTCGTAGGCTTCTTTTGCCCCCAAATTATTGTCCTCCTGGACTCTCAGAAGGCCAGAGTGTCAGGGGGTTGCCTGCGATACTTAATCGTTTTAACGCTAAGTGTGGAAAATCTGGAAAAATGTCCGTCACTATGGCTTTTTAGTGTGATTGGGGCAAAGGTAAGAATGACCCTTGGGCGTATGGGATGAGGATTCTTTTTGTGGTTTAAGGACAAAGTTATTTTTGGATGGATTTAGACACTTTATTGAGAACATTCTTCACTACCCGTGGTCTTCAAGAGGTTGCATCTGATAAACGCTTCATTATATTGGAAAAGCCAATAGAGATGCAATGATCAACAACATTTCAAAGTTTGCAAAATCCTGATAGGTGAAATATTTCCCAGATTGGTGGTTAAGCTTTGATGCAGTCCTATTTGGAATCTTCAAAATAATTCAGGAGTTTTCGGGCACGTGTGCTTTATTTTATTGAGATTGTCAGTCTATCCTTAAATATCACTCACCAGATTCCTGCAGTTGATGGTTTACAAACTTTGCATCTTGCAAATTAGGCAGGACTTGTTCAGGATGGCCATCTTATCTCCAAATGGCAGTTCAAGCCATGGCCACATTATGATAGTGTCACTTACTCTTTTTATACTGGGCTGGCACAGGCTTTTTTTAAACGAGCTCTAGGATGCACAGAGCTGCTGCTGCATTATTTTCAGCCATTTCTATTCTGCTGAACTCCAGAGTTAAGCACTTACATCTTCTCTGCTCCTGGGGCTTCACCGGATGACAGGGCACTGAATGCAGATGTCCCTTTTATCTCTGAGGATAAAACAGGGAGCTGCCTTCCACGGCTTTAGTTGTCAAATTCAGCCATGGGATGGCCAACTTGCAAGGGAGAAAAAGATCATTTATTTCTAGACATGGGGGCAGGAGTGTCCTCTTCATTTAAAATTGCTGCAAGGCTTGTGGATACATTTTCATATTCTTATAGGAGAAATTCCTAATCTTCTTGCTGCAGTTTTCAAGTTCTTTGTGTAAATTCCTGATCTTTCAAAAAGGACCTACAATCCTTTGTTCAGCACTGTGGAATTCACCAAAATCTCAAGGGGTTTACTAGAGAGGCCTTTCCATAGTTCTTCACATTTTGAAGATGACTTTGGTTATCACTTGCTCTCAAGAGTAAGTGCCCTAGGCTCTGCTAGGCGAAAGGCAGAGTCAACCAGGTGGACTTGGAGACAGTGGTTATAAATTGTCACTCAGAGATGAATGTCCTAAGCCATATTGGTGCCCAGGTACTTCTGCAATGCTAAAATGAGCTTCCACCAGAATCTTCAGCAATCAGCTTTGTTGAAGGCTGAATAGTTATCAATAAAACTGCAATACAGATGTAATCATTTTGTCTGACATACTTTGCAGTTGTTTGGTAGGAATAGTTGTAGTGCTTTTTTATGGCAATTTGAGTGAAAAGTATCAGATTAAAGTAATAATCAGTTGTGCAAGTAATTCAGTAACAGCTTTGCAAATGTTTTACCTATTCAATTGAATAATAAGATTAGATATAGGTAAAGGCATAAATGAAAGTGTTACATTTCCATAGCTGGGACTCTTCCTCTTGCCTGAGCAATCGAGTACAAACTTCCACCCACAACTCACCATCCATGTTTATGTTTTAGCAAAGCACCATCATGGGGAAACAGGTGGATTATACTTTTCAAGAAAAGGACTTCTTGGCTGGTTCCATCATAAATCTTTATTCTTGTCACATAGCCAGTACACCACTCTGACTTTTTCCATGTAGGGCTTAGACTAGGTGGCAGTTTTCAAACCAGGCTGGGCATCTATAATCCAATCCTGTCCCCATGATGCCATCATCAGGCCCTGTTACTTTAATTAAAATGTAGAATGGGTTGTCAACAGCCACAAGCAGGGCAGGTCGATTGTGCTATGTGAAAATACAGCCTTCACCAGAATTGACTGATGTCCGTTGATTGTGTAAGGAATCATAATTGTGGTGTCAGAAAGCATGTTTTGGGATTCTTTTTTCATGCTGTCTGGCTTGTTATGGATGGCAACAAGTTTTCTCATTGAGTAGGGAAAGAATACAAGCCAGAGGCAACTACAGAACACACTAACCTGTTAGGATGAGCCATTAAGCCTAAACGTGGTATTGAAATTAAACGATGGTATTTCAATATTTGGAAATTATGTATGTCCATGTAACGCACTGTGATGATGTTGGCTCCCTCTGGCGCTGGACCATAGGGCCACCAGCATAAACGGTTTCTTGTGATCTAAAAAAATTCCTTTAAAAGGCTCCTCTGTGTATACTTGTTTTTATGATGTGCCTTGGGGAGCCAAGTGTTACTTGAAGTTTTGCTATTCCATTTCCCTACTGAAGGTAGAACTAAAAATATTGTTTTCTTAAAACATAAAGTGTGGCATCTACTCACACCTGACATGAGCAACTCGAGAAAGGCAGGTAGTCTGGACCCTCAAGCACAGCTTTGTTCAGGAAGACAGAATAGGTTTACAGTAGGCTGAGTAACCCAGGGCTTTCACCTCTGCTGCTTTTGTATCTTCTAATGTTTCCCTTAATTGGTTCAAAAAGCAATTGAAAAGGGATTTTTTATTAACATTGAATGTGTTAATTTCAAATGAGACAATAAAGTTTCAAAGAGTGAAGATTTATTCTCGCTGGCATTGTGGTGATGGAGGGCAAGTAATACCCTCATGCCCTGTAATTCCTATTACAGGAGGGTATTCCAAAGTTCTTGAGACCACCAAACCAAATAGCTGCTTCACACCTTTTTTTTGCGATTTCTATTTCTGTTGAATGCCAATGATTTCCCACATTTTAAAAAAATGCCACTGAGCACAACTTGTGTTCTCCTTGGTACCCCTGTTCCCAATTGTATCCTGCACTTGGACCATGTGCTCCATGCCTCTTTGCATCTTGTGCTACCCACCTCGTCAGGTAATTGGCACTCAATCTCTAGACTCTGTCATCCTAACAATCATAGACCTATATTTAATTAGAAGCTTTTCTATAAATAAAATAATTTTACCGGGCTTTACTCATATAGAACAAATATTCCTCGAGCGACACAAACTGTAGGTAAAATACAAACAACAGTAGTAGTGTATGGCTACAGGCAGTACTAATTTCCACACGCACTGCAGCTGTGCAAGCTATATGGGGAACTAGGCATGTGTTTTACTACCCATGCATGCTCGTGCATTACTCTTGCCAGTAAATACTGATTCAAAATATCTAATCCCAAACGATTGGCCAAGGAGGGCTAATATTATCCTGACCCTGTGCTTTGGGAGACCTTTTTTTAACGACCAAAAAATAGCCAAAGCCTATTTTCCATGAATCTCAATAACATCCGAAATCTTAACCCCTTCGCTGCTAGGCTTTTCCACCCACCCCCCGTGCTAAGTCTTTTTTGGCTATTTGGGGTAGTTCACGCTTAGGCCCCTGTAGCTATTTGACCACATAAGGTATCCACGCCAAATTTGCGTCCTTTTTTCCCAACATCATGGGGATTCTAAAGGTACCCAGGGTTTGTGGATTTCCCTGCAGGGGACCCAGAAATAAGCCAAAATACAGGTAAATTTTGGTTTTTGGGGAAAATGGGAAAAAAGGGATACAGATGAAAGCGTCTGTTTTTTTTTCCCTTGCAAATGGTATCAAAAAAGGTGTTGTATTGTGCTGAAATCACCATCTTCCCAGCTTTCAGGGACAAGCAGACTTTTGTGAGAAAACCATTTTATTTTTTCCAGTTTTGTCATTTTTCTGGGACATAGCCTATTTTTTGTGCTTTCAACCTCTTTCCAGTTAATGGTAGAAATGGGTATGAAAGGAATAATGGATCCTGGAAAGCAATACGTTTTAGAAAAGTAGACCAAATTCTGAATTCAGCAAGGGGTCATTTGTGTAGATCCTTCAAGGTTTCATTATAGAAATTAACCATTGAATATAGGAAACATTGAAAATTAGTTGGAAAAAACAGCCATTGGGTAGGAATTGTAGGTTCACCAAGAACCCGACGAATCCAGAGCCAATAACTGAGCTGCGTCTTGCAATGGTTTTTTATTATGTACCTGGTATATAGCAATTAATTCGGGAAAATATATACATGGAAAAATCAGTATGAAAGACACCTATGTATTTCTGAAATTGGAACAAAATATAGAGTTTAGAAACAGTAGATATTTGTACATTTCCGGAATTGTGAGTACCCATACTAGCATGAGAACTATAGGTCATTTTTCAAAATGACTTCTTTTTACACATTGTCTTTCATTTGCAAGGCAATGGGTAATAACAGTTGCTCTACAATTCTGTTACCCTGAGTCTCCCGATAAAAATGGTACCTCACTTGTGTGGGTAGGCCTAGTGCCCGCGGCAGGAAACGGCTCAAAACGCAACGTGGATACACTTTATTTTTACAGTGAAAACAGACACTTTTTTTGTAAAGTGCCTAGCTGTAGATTTTGAACCCTAGCTCTGCCGGCACCTAGGGAAACCTAGCAAACATATACATTTTTGAAAACTAGACACCCAGGGGAATCCAGGATGGGGTGATGTGACTGGCTCTCACCAGGTTCTATTACCCAGAATCCCTTGCAAACCTAAAAATGTGTTTAAAAAAACACATTTTCCTCACATTTCTGTGGTGAAAAGTTCTGGAATCTGCGTGGATCCACAAAATTCCCCCCACCCCACTTTCCCCAAAGTCTTCCGAGAAAAATGGTACCTCACTTGTGTGGATAGGCCTAGTGCCCGTGACAGGAAACGGCCCAAAACGCAATGTGGACACACCACATTTTCTCAGTGAAAATTGACACTTTTTTTTGCAAAGTGCCTAGCTCTAGATTTTGAACCCTAACTCTGCCAGAGCCCGGGGAAACCTAGCAAACCAATACATTTTTTAAAACTAGACACCCAGGGGAATCCATGATGGGGTGAACTGACTGGCTCTCACCAGGTTCTGTTACCCAGAATCCCTTGCAAACCTAAAATTTGTAAATAAAAAAAAAAAAGGTTTTCCTCACATTTCTGTGGTGGAAAGTTCTGGAGTCTGCGTGGATCAACAACATTCCACCTACCATGTGTTTTCCAAAGTCTTCAGAGAAAAATGGTACCTCACTTGTGTGGGTAGGCATAGTGCCCGCATCAGGAAACGGCCCAAAACGCACAGGACACAACACATTTTCACAGTGAAAATGGACCCTTTTTTGCAAAGTGCCTTGCTGTAGATTTTGAACCCTAGCTCTGCCGGCACCTAGGGAAAACTAGCAAACATATACATTTTTTAAAACTAGACACCCAGGGGAAACCAGGATGGGGTGACTTATCTGGTTCTCACCAGGTTCTGTTACCCAGAATCCCTTCGCAAACTTCAAAATCTGTAAAAATAAATATATATATATATTTTCCTCACATTTCTGTGGTGGAAATTTCTGGAATCTGTGTGGATCCACAAAATTCCACCCGGCCTGCATTCCCCAAATTCTTCAGAGAAAAATGGTACCTCACTCGTTTTGGTGGGTTAAGTACCTGCGACTGGCAAGGGCCCAAAACCTATAGACGCAACTTCAAAATTAACTATCACAAAACAACCTGGTTTTGCAAGAGGGGTCACCTGGGTTTTTGGCCCCGGGCTCAGCGGCCATCTTGGAAAACTACCAAACCCGCACATTTCTGAAAACTAGACACCAGGGGAAGTCCAGCGAGGTATGGCTTGTGTCGATCCCCCAACGTTTTCCTACCCAGAATGCCCTGCAAACCTCAAATTTTGCTGGAAAAAACACATTTTCCACATATTTTTAGGTGGAATCACCGTGCCAGCACAAATTTCCTATCCCACAGCAATCCCCTCAGTCTCCCAAGTAAAATGATACCTCACTTGTGTGGGTGGAGAAAGGGCCTGTGACTGGGAAGAGCCCAAAACATAGGGAATAAGGGTATAGCACCAAGAATTCTAAGTGCTACATTTTTAAAAAAATGTTTTTAGCCAATTCTGCATTGGACACCCACACAAGTGAGGTATCATTGTACTCAGGGCACTAAGGAGAATGCTGTGGGGTAGGACATTTGTGCCGCCATGGTGATTCCACACAAAAATATGTGGAAAATGTGTTTTTTTCAGCTAAATTTGAGGTTTGCAGGGGATTCTGGATTGGGAAACGTTGGGGGAGCCAGGCAAGCCATACCTCATTGGACTCCCCAGGTTGTCTAGTTTTCAGAAATGTGTGGGTTTGGTAGGTTTCTCTAGATGGCGGCGAGCCCGGGGCCAAAACCCCAGGTGCCCCCCCACCAGGTAGTTTTGTCATAGGTAATTTTGAAGTCTCCACAGTACTATTTGGGCCTTTTCCTGTTGCAGCCACTATGCCTAACCACACAAGTGAGGTACCATTTGTATTGGGAGACCGGTGGGAACGCTGGGTGGTAGGAAAGTTGTGTCAACCCGGTGATCCTACAACTTTCCCACACAGAAATGTGAGAAAAAATAGATTTTCTCAACAAAATTTGCAGGGGATTCTGGGTAGGGAAATGTTGGGGGACCCACGCAAGCCATACCTTGCTGGACTCCCCCGGTTGTCTAGTTTTCAGATTGTGTGGGTTTGGTATGTTTCCCTAGGTGACCATCGAGCCCGGGGCCAAAAACCCATGGGACCCCCCCCCTTGCAAAAACAGGTTGTTTTGTGATAGGTAATTTTGATGTCGCCTCAATAGGTTTTGGGCCCTTGCCTGTTGCGGGTACTTGACCCACCCATGCAAGTGAGGTACCATTTTTATCAGGAGACCTGGGGGAATGCTGTGTAGAAGGAAATTTGTGGATCCACGCAGACTCCAGAACTTTCCCAATTTGAGAAAAAAGTGATTTATTCAGCTAAAGTTGAGGTTTGCAGGGGACTCTCGGTAGGGAAATGTTGGGGGACCCACGCAAGCCATACCTTTCTGGACTCCCCAGGGTGTCTAGTTTTCAGAAATGTGTGGGTTTGGTAGGTTTCCCTAGATGGCCGCCGAGCCCGGGGCCAAAAACTCATGGTACCCCCTTGCAAAACCAGGCTGTTTTGTGATAGGTAATTTTGAAGTCGCCTCACTAGGTTTTGGGCCCTTGCCTTTCGCGGGTACTCGACCCACCCACACAAGTGAGGTACCATTTTTCTCAGAAAGACTTTGGGAAATGCGGGCTGGGTGGAATTTTGTGGATCCACACAGAATCCAGAACTTTCCACCACAGAAATGTGAGGAAAATGAGTTTTTTGTACAAATCTTCAGGTTTGCAAGGGATTCTGGGTAACAGAACCTGGTGGGAGCCAGACAAGTCACCCCATGCTGGATTCCCCTGGGTGTCTAGTTTTGAAAAATGTATAGGTTTGCTGGGTTTCCCTAGGTGCCGGCAGAGCTAGGGTTCAAAATCTACAGCTATGCACTTGGCAAAAAAAGGGTCAGTTTTCACTGTGAAAATGTGGTGTCCACATTGTGTTTTGGGCCGGTTCCTGTCGCGGGCACAAGGCCTACCCACACAATTGAGGTACCATTTTTCTCGGAAGTCTTTTGGGGAATGTGGGGTGGGTTGAATTTTGTGGATGCACGCAGATCCCAAAACTTTCCACCACGGAAATTTGAGGAAAATGTGTTTTTAAAACTAAGTTTGAGGTTTGCAAGGGATTCTGGGTAACAGAACCTGATGAGAGGCACACAAGTCACCCCATCCTGGATTCCCCATGGTGTCTAGTTTTAAAAAATGTTCAGGTTTGCTAGGTTTCCCTATGTGCCGGCTGCGCTAGGGCCCAAAATCCACAGGTAGGCACATTGCTAAAAATAAGTTAGGGCAGAAAGACTGTTGCTATTTTTTGGGGGGATGGGGGCATTGGTATGCTCATTCTGGGCAGCCTCACCTTCACGCATAAAAAAAGCCAGTGTAATCGCTGGCACCTAGTGTGCTTTCTAAATTTTTGGAAAATTAATCCCTGGCGCTAGTGGGCTTTCTGCCCCCCTGGGGGGTAGATTGGGGGCTACTGCCCCCTGGAGGGGGGGCAGAAAGACTGTTGTGCCCAAAACACAATGGGGAGAGCAAAGGCCCTTGCCCAAGGGGCCGCTCCCCCCTCCCTGGTGCTAGTGGGTGGATCACACTCCTCTGGTGATCCCCATGCTGGGATCCACTAGGAAAGGGTATCATTGGAAAGAGGAGATTCTCCCCTTCCCAGCGATACCCCTCCCAAGTGTTTCGGTGCTCGGGGGGCTGAGATAGCCCCACGAGCGCTGAAACTCTGAAACTAAGTTTCAGTTTCGTTTTCCATGTAATGACGACAGCATGCCATGCGCGCGATCGTCATTACATTGAAAACCAGGGAAGGGCCTTGGGAGGTTGGGGCCGCTCTTCCCCACCTCCCGAGGCCCCCCCAAAAAATGGAAATCCCTCTGCTGTTTACAGCAGAGGGATTTCGTGCCCCTGTTCTCATGACGGAATGGTTCACTGGTGCTCATGATTGAACCATTCCGTCATGAGCACCGAAGAGGTTAAAGAATGAGAGAGAACAACCTCCATAGGCCGCTCTTTATGTTCTGCCATATTGTATCATTGAGATACTTAATAAAAACAAATTTGCTCGATCATTTGCAACTCTTTTCCCCTTACCTTTTAGAAGCTGCATCCAAAACATCACTAAGTTTATTAGTTATGCATTTCTTAATGTTTGTGGGGCAGGTTATGTTGTAGAATTTCACCACAATATTAATGTTGCAGTAATTACTATCCATGACAGAAGGAACATTCATCACTTGTAGAAAGACTACTGATCTCATTCTTGAGTTCCCTCTGCATTTCTATCTCCACTTGTCTCCTAACTTCTACACTATTCCCCTCTCTTCTACGTTGTATGTCTCTTGTTCTTCTACTATTCCTCCGTCTATCTAGTCAGGTGGTACTTCTATGGTTCAAATAGCAGGATTTGCCTGAGGATTGTCAGTACAATAGGGAACCTGGATCTGATCAGTTCCTGATTCCCCGTCGAATTTTCAGTCCAAGACCATAAAAAGGAACTCATTACTAACATCGATTGTATCAAGGAATATTTTATTAAATGAAAATCAGTTGACTGCAGACACGGAAAGGCATTTCCGTACTAACCATGTTACTCTATAACTAATAAACATGTACATATGATTTACTATGTAGAAAATATGTAGTTCTCTCTCCAACTGTGTGTAAGTAAATATACGTGAAGCCTGTTTCTTGTATAATTAACACTTGAAGTACTGCACCAAATAGTCCATCAAACCTACCTGAAGGGGAAGTGGGCTATGATTTAGGAAGTAAATAGTGGCCAGTAGGTCATTAAGGAAAGTTGCAAGGCAAGCTTAAAGATCCCACTGCAATATTCTTTTTCTTATTCAGTACATCTATCTAGTTGGCGAACCCTTCCTCTCACCAATAACCTATTCCTCCATTTTTGTGGGGACTATATATTTGGGTGGGCTAGCAGATCAATGCAGGAATAAAAGACAAGACTACCTTCCAAAGAGTGAAGGTTTAGCAATAGCAAGACCATTATTGACAGCTCTTCATATTCCCGGCTTAGATGAAATAATGTATACTTCTTTACATCTATTCTCCCGTACAGAGGCATGAGGGGGTTGGAGGTCTGAAAATTTTGTTTTATAGTTGCAAAGTAATTTAGTTTGATACTTTGACTTTTCTGTGAACCATGTCCATATCCCTATTCCATAAGAGGCAGGTGCTATTTAATATCACAATTTGCTGTGCATTTTAAAAACATTTTGTTCCTAGGATATCTATATGTCTTTCCTTTCTTTTTAGGAAGGAACTGCTATGCTTTTAGAACATCTTGCAGGCAGCTTAGCCTCTGCTATTCCGGTCACCACTCAGCTAGACATTGCCGCTCAGCATCACCTCTTCATGATGGGTCGAAATGGGAGCAATATTAAACATATCATGCAAAGAACTGGTGCTCAGATCCACTTCCCTGATCCAAACAACCCACAGAAGAAATCCACTGTCTACCTCCAGGGCACCATAGAGTCCGTCTGCCTTGCCAGACAGTACCTCATGGTAAGATTTCTTTGAAATTGATATCGAATGAGTTGTAAAAGATTGGTAGAAAATTTTGTTTAAGACCATCAACAGTGCTTTCCTAGCAATTTGGAAAGAAACATACGCAACAGATTAAAGTTGTTTTGAAGAACACAGCATTTCTTTCTCCGATGAAGGTGACGATGATTCTTTCACTTGTTTCTATTTTCTGTGCAAATTTTCTTAAAACAAGTCTTCCTATCAAACAATGGCAATGATTGCTTTATCTCTGATTTTTCATACGTGTTGCATATGTTTGCATCGATCACTGATTTCATGTTAGTTGCCCTTTTCATGATTTAATTTTTCTATTGCAGTTGTAATAGAGGGAACAATTACAGAGTAAGTAAGCACCTTGTACACGATGTCTTAGAAAATGCTTCTTCGGAATCTACACTAAAAACACTCCTTGCTAGCAATTAGGACAACTCAATTGAATTAAATGTGTTACTTTCTGTTTCCTTTATTCATTAATTATTATTGGAAGTGTGTGTCTTAATATCTCGTGCAACATTAGAGAACTACTTTATGAAAAACATATTCTGATGCGCTCGAGCATCTACGGCCCTTGTAGAGGGCTTTAATGGGTCTGTCATCTCTTCTGTCAGTTATCCAACTCTTAAAAGTTAATATGTCCATGTCAGACATGTCCATTATTATCTACGTTTGTTACATATGTAAGGTTAAGCATATTTTCCTTTCTGAGCCTCAGAGGTTTTCAGTGAAAGCTCCGAGTGGGAGAGAAATGGAAATCCGATACAGTGCTCAATAGAAGGTCATCAGATTCATGTTGACACATTCTTTGGCGGATTAATCTCTTCTGTGGCTCAATTCTGTCTTGCAAGTGGGTGAATTGTATTTGTTGATGCAGACCCGAAGCCAGAAAATTTGAATTTCTCTGCAAGGATGCTTATCAAGTAAAGTATTTGGGAACTACTGATGGTCACTGCCAAACCATCTGTATAAGATAATTACATTATTCCCCCCGACCAGAGATTTAAACAGTAATCAATTTTGGTAGGAAAAGTATAATATTTGACATCTTCATTTCTAAAACGGAGTTAATCGAATTTATTTTCTCGGTATTTTGGCACAAGGTACATATGCTTTACAAAACAAAAACTTTGTAAGCACCACAAGGCCTGTGAAAATGGTTTGAGGCCAGATTATGCATTTTGTTTGTTTAGGAGTGAGCCAGTTACGTAAAGAGGCCTGTCAGCATTAATTGTGAGAGAACACCGCCACATCAGACGTACTTGGTTGTGTAAGAAATGAGTCTGCACTACAAACACATTACTTAACATAAATGTAATAAAACTTGGGTGGCCCTGTCCTGCTACAGTTAACTTATGAGGCACTCGTAATCATGATATATATAACACGTCTGTGTCTAGCAGATGACCTGATCATAAATGAGTGATTTGGCAATAAAAGAAATTGTTCCTGTTAGGAGGGTAAAGTTAGTATCTGAAAGTAAAATATAGTTTGATATGGTTTCCTTTTATGGAGTATTGTGCTTATACGTGTTTTATGTGTTTTGTAAATAGCAAAATGTAAAGTTTTTTCCAATAAAAAAAAACCCGCCTGCACCTTTTTTTGTGTCTTATTGTGTTACAAAATAAAATATATCTGTTTTATATCGGCTTATTTATTGTTTTACTTTGCTAAGGTACTAAATGATATTTAAAGTTTTGTCTAGTCACTGACTATTGCATTGGAACAGTAGGCTTTTACATTCAGGATGCTGTGTGAATATACTAAGCAGTTATGAAAAAGAAAACTAACATAAAAATGAAAAGGTGATTGCGGTTTCCGAGAATGGTTAACTGATTTTGAGGCCTGGAAAATAAAGCACACTGATCAAGGTAGCTTGTTATTAAAGTTATGTCTGACCTAAATCCTTTATGCTTTCAATTATACCACACCATTCATGAACCCTTAATTTGCATAGTATTCTATCTCATGAGGGTACAAATAAAAACTGAATTGAAGGTGGAAACTGTTTCTCATAATCTCAGTTCCACACTCTCACCTCCTCCAGCTATTTCTTTGCCAATCAACAAATGCGAGGTTTTTGTCAACTCTGAATTATTGACAAAAATATAAGAATGGCTCTAGATGGGCTCATAATTGGAGTGTATAATAAAGTGAGTTTATATTGACAAAAGGTCTTAGTTCCCTCATGGTAATCTGTAGAGAGACTAATTGATTATGAAAATTAGCATGGTTGATACGTGTAGAACTTCTGTGCAGTAATCCACAACTCTATGCATTGAAAATTGGATAAAAAAAATATAAAGTTATTTTGAGAAACGGGTATAGTTTTAAGCATATATAACATCTATAGTCTGATTTATCCAGTCCTCCTTGAAAACATTAACCTCCCTGAATTGATTGTTAAGGGAAATATCATTCTGCCTCTGAAGACAAACACAGTTATGTTTGTCATTATTCTGAACTGCTTATCTAAACTTGTTTTCTTGTAGTAGGGGACAATGTGGCCCAATTCAAAAATGTTCTTAAAAAGTTGGAAATTAGTTCTTGTAAGATTACTATGTGTGGAACAAATATATGTTTTTTTAGGAACTAACGATTAATTTATTCTATACTCCTGTAAATCAACAATAAAATTGGATTTCTATGAGTGCTTGAATGCATAGGTTTTCAGCAGATCAACATGTAAGAGGTGACTAGTTCAGCATGTGTAAATAGGGGTAAATCGTAATTGCCCATGACATTTTTTTAGGGCATATTTTCTGCACAGACAAAATATTATTTCCTGAAAAACAATCCATCTCCTTTGTGATTGTTCCCTCCCCATTAATATCATTCCCACATTTACTCCCACCAGTGAAAAGAGCAAACTTACAGGGGTTTTCCTGGTAGAAAACAGCCTAGAAATTGCCAGTTCATACAAAAAAGCAATATCTGGGTGCTTCCCAGCTTCTGCTTGTGAACCCATCCAGAACCACACATAAGCATGTTCACAGTGGATTTGCTGACACAGAAATTCCACCTTTTTTCATTTCTGTTGCATATATTTATTGGATTCTCCTGGAACACGTTGCAGAAAGAATGGGGCACACCTATATTTATATTTGTTGCCACAAGTATATTTTTAAGGCAGTAAGTATGTTTAACTTTCAATAGGATGCATTGATTTTTATTCATAATAGCATCTTGGGCTGAATAGGCTGAGGATGTGATTCCGGTGTGTAAAGAATTTCCATTGAACAGTGGCGTAGCTTGGGGGGGGGAGAGGGTGGCGGTCTTCCCCCAACGGCACTCTTTATGAGGGCGACTCGCAGCAGCACACCACCATTTCACTTCGCCCATTCACTTCGCTAGCAAGCCCCCTCCCCCCCGGCTCTTACCTGCACGCACTGGCCGTCTCTTGGCAGCCAAATGCGTGATCGCCTCTGGCAGCAAAGTCGATAGCCACACCACTGCTATTGAATCTTGAAAAGAACTTTAAAAGAACTGTAATCAACATCACGTCATTAGCAATCTGTTTAATAATACTATTATATTTATTGGTTAATTGATAATAAGTAATGCATTCTCATTAATTTTCACTTTTCCAGGGCTGTCTTCCTCTTGTATTGATGTTTGACATGAAGGAAGAAATTGATATTGAACCACAATTTATCACTCAACTAATGGAACAATTAGATGTCTTTATAAGTATTAAACCTAAGCCCAAACAGCCAAGTAAAGTAAGTACTTTTATTTTCATAATAACATTTCCAAAGGATAAGTCCTATAATGACAATAAAGTGTGATTCTCATTTTGTAATGTTCTTCCCTCCTTCGCTACTGCCAAATTTGACACTCCAAATACTTCTATTAGTTTAGAAAATACACCCAGATTTAAATATCAAAAACACCAATTGAAACACACGGTTAACCTTGTGCGGGGATAGTGTTCTTTAGTAAAGACATTGGTATTATGCAGACTTGACTATGGAAACACATTTGTAACAAACTTCCAGCAAAACAGATTTCCAGGCCTAGAAGATGTATATAGTACAGCAAAACACCACATTATCTAGTACATTGCACTACAGCCGAATCTGGTTATCCTTCCTTTGAATCTTCATTGAAACATACTATGCATATAATACAGTTTGCCTAGTCTCCAACTTGCTTGCTGAAAACCTCCGGTGGATTATGCTTGCAGCAGAGTAAGTATCTCCTTTCACTGGACACTTCACAAACATTCTAATCAGAGCCGGAATAGGAAACAAATTACTCTGGGAACCCATAAATTGGGGGTCAAGGTGTGGAAAAGGAACAGGGGTAGAATCACTAGGGGCAGAGTCACTGGGGCAGGAGCTTGAAAAGCAGAGCCTGACAGCCAACATATACATTTATTTAAAAAATATCTGCTGCAAAAAAATTCACAACAAGGACATGTGACAGTAAATCTGTTCTAGCTTACTTAATTGGCCACATTAGAGTCTGCACTTTAAAAAAACTTAGAGTGAAGATACATCCCGCCTCCTTCCATGGCCTGGCACCTCCCCTCCCTGCACACGCTGGCTTCGAACCAGCAGCGAAATAATAAAATGATAGTAAGGGATCAGTTTATTGTTCAGCTGCTGGCTCTGAGCTAGTGGGGCGACGGTCTTTTTTTAGATACATGTATTTTGGCTCGTACATGCTTAACTTTGCATTAAGATTTTGCTGAATATAGGCATCATGGCCAGGATTTACACATGGATGTCTAGTACGTGCATTTAGTCTTTCTCCCTCTCTTCTCTCTATCACAATACCACATTATATCTAATAATCAGGGCTGGCAATGAATCACGTGTTTGTGGACCAGAGTCTCAAAGAGATTGTTTCGGAAACCCTCAACCACACTTTTAGTTTGAGGGCTATATTTTATCTCCACTTGTATGGCTGGGTGGAAAGTGTAATCAATGGGTCAGTCACTCAAGTGTTCTGTTCTCCAAGGGGCTCCCTTGTCCTCCACCAGGAGGGAGACTGTATGGGTTTTGACAACAGTGAAGAGTTAAATTTATCTCCCGATCTTTTTTTATTGTATAAGAAGACATCCTCTTCACCATACCCCCTACCCCCTCCTCTCTACTCTTCTCCTCTTTCCACCTATTGACCTTTGCCCTCACCTGTCCTTGCTCATAGTTCCCACCCTGTCTATCCACTGGACTTTCTTCTGTGAACTTTCCCTCATCAGTTGAGACCTAGCAATCTGACTGATGCCCGATGGAGCTACCTGTTTAGCTATTGGGGTGATGGGCTGTGGATTCCCTCCTCGGACATCATCTACCCTGTCGGTCTTTGGGCTGACTTCCTTTCATCTCTCCTGCCGTCTTTTCCTTCATCCTTCCCCTTCACACTTCCCCTTTCCCCCCCTCCTCTCTATTTGTATCACCTTTCTTTCCTCTCTCAATTTGTTGCTTAATGTTTGATGTAATGTGTATTTGGTTTCATTCTCAGTAACATTGTGTAGCCTAATGTAAAATGCTCTGATACCTACGGGTCTAGCCAGCACTATATATAACTCATAAATAACGTTCCTCTGAACTTCTGATGGACCTCTGACGACGCCCCATGGGCGTCAAAACTGTTTGTAATCACCTGGATACACGAGCAACCTTGGCCGATGCCCGGTGGAGCTGTCATATGCAGTTAAAGAGGAGTCTGGCCCTGGTTTCACCCCCTCAGCTGTCACCTACCCAGCCGGTCATCTGTCATTGTTTTCTTCATTTTTCCCGTTGTGTATTCCCTCCCTCCCCCTCCTCCTCCCCCTGTGACTCTTTGATTTAAGTGATGTTACTATGTAACCTGTAACTCGCTGTAACTCATGTAAAGCGCTCTGATACCTCCAGGTCTAGTAGCGCTATATCAAACTTTTCAAACAAACAAAAAACAATCAGTATTCATTGTTCACTTGGATTTTCAACTGGCCCTGCATACCAACAAATGATGCAGTAATAAATGCAAGCATGACTAATTTCACTTTGCCTTTAAGCATGTAAAGTATCACTACAGGTGTCAATGTCTTTGAACTGCCGAGAAGTAATACAGAGCCCAGACTGCTTAGCTTCTGCCCCTCTGCACCAGTATTATCAGAAGTTAGGCTAGGGGACAACAGAGAGTATGTCTTGGAATGTAATGAGGGTATTCTCCGGTGGATTATGCTTGCAGCAGAGTAAGTATCTCCTTTCACTGGACACTTCACAAACATTCTAATCAGAGCCGGAATAGGAAACAAATTACTCTGGGAACCCATAAATTGGGGGTCAAGGTGTGGAAAAGGAACAGGGGTAGAATCACTAGGGGCAGAGTCACTGGGGCAGGAGCTTGAAAAGCAGAGCCTGACAGCCAACATATACATTTATTTAAAAAATATCTGCTGCAAAAAAATTCACAACAAGGACATGTGACAGTAAATCTGTTCTAGCTTACTTAATTGGCCACATTAGAGTCTGCACTTTAAAAAAACTTAGAGTGAAGATACATCCCGCCTCCTTCCATGGCCTGGCACCTCCCCTCCCTGCACACGCTGGCTTCGAACCAGCAGCGAAATAATAAAATGATAGTAAGGGATCAGTTTATTGTTCAGCTGCTGGCTCTGAGCTAGTGGGGCGACGGTCTTTTTTTAGATACATGTATTTTTCAGCAAATCCTCTAAATCGGTTTAAAAAAAATTGTTACTGTAGTCACCTTTACTTTGCAGTAGCAACTTAAAAGAAATATTTAGTAAAGCGTATATTTGTTATCATAACAATTGATTGCATTTGATATTTAGTGAGTCATTATATTTTTCATGTTGGGTTATAATTTTCTGGTCATTGTTCTGTGTAATTCTTTTTTAGGATATGCGATCCCTTTGGTGCTTGTCAAATAAGCATATTTTGTCAGCATTCTGTTGTATTTTTAAAGAATTAGATATTAATGAAATTACAGGAATGTGCCTCTTAACACTGCCTTTTCATTTTTCAGTCTGTGATTGTGAAAAGTGTGGAAAGAAATGCCCTAAATATGTATGAAGCAAGAAAATACCTCCTGGGACTTGAAAGCAGTGGCATTACAGTGACAGCAAATCCTTCTCCGATGTCTTGCCCTGTTGGGTTATCGTGCCCGGGTCTTGATATCTTGGCATCAGCTGGACTGGGACTCACTGGGCTAGGTATGAAGTTGCCTGGGCTTTTGGCCATTCACATTATTGATTGGTTGGGAAAAAGGTAGTTTCAGAATCTTCCAAATAGTTTTTGGCTCGTACATGCTTAACTTTGCATTAAGATTTTGCTGAATATAGGCATCATGGCCAGGATTTACACATGGATGTCTAGTACGTGCATTTAGTCTTTCTCCCTCTCTTCTCTCTATCACAATACCACATTATATCTAATAATCAGGGCTGGCAATGAATCACGTGTTTGTGGACCAGAGTCTCAAAGAGATTGTTTCGGAAACCCTCAACCACACTTTTAGTTTGAGGGCTATATTTTATCTCCACTTGTATGGCTGGGTGGAAAGTGTAATCAATGGGTCAGTCACTCAAGTGTTCTGTTCTCCAAGGGGCTCCCTTGTCCTCCACCAGGAGGGAGACTGTATGGGTTTTGACAACAGTGAAGAGTTAAATTTATCTCCCGATCTTTTTTTATTGTATAAGAAGACATCCTCTTCACCATACCCCCTACCCCCTCCTCTCTACTCTTCTCCTCTTTCCACCTATTGACCTTTGCCCTCACCTGTCCTTGCTCATAGTTCCCACCCTGTCTATCCACTGGACTTTCTTCTGTGAACTTTCCCTCATCAGTTGAGACCTAGCAATCTGACTGATGCCCGATGGAGCTACCTGTTTAGCTATTGGGGTGATGGGCTGTGGATTCCCTCCTCGGACATCATCTACCCTGTCGGTCTTTGGGCTGACTTCCTTTCATCTCTCCTGCCGTCTTTTCCTTCATCCTTCCCCTTCACACTTCCCCTTTCCCCCCCTCCTCTCTATTTGTATCACCTTTCTTTCCTCTCTCAATTTGTTGCTTAATGTTTGATGTAATGTGTATTTGGTTTCATTCTCAGTAACATTGTGTAGCCTAATGTAAAATGCTCTGATACCTACGGGTCTAGCCAGCACTATATATAACTCATAAATAACGTTCCTCTGAACTTCTGATGGACCTCTGACGACGCCCCATGGGCGTCAAAACTGTTTGTAATCACCTGGATACACGAGCAACCTTGGCCGATGCCCGGTAGAGCTGTCATATGCAGTTAAAGAGGAGTCTGGCCCTGGTTTCACCCCCTCAGCTGTCACCTACCCAGCCGGTCATCTGTCATTGTTTTCTTCATTTTTCCCGTTGTGTATTCCCTCCCTCCCCCTCCTCCTCCCCCTGTGACTCTTTGATTTAAGTGATGTTACTATGTAACCTGTAACTCGCTGTAACTCATGTAAAGCGCTCTGATACCTCCAGGTCTAGTAGCGCTATATCAAACTTTTCAAACAAACAAAAAACAATCAGTATTCATTGTTCACTTGGATTTTCAACTGGCCCTGCATACCAACAAATGATGCAGTAATAAATGCAAGCATGACTAATTTCACTTTGCCTTTAAGCATGTAAAGTATCACTACAGGTGTCAATGTCTTTGAACTGCCGAGAAGTAATACAGAGCCCAGACTGCTTAGCTTCTGCCCCTCTGCACCAGTATTATCAGAAGTTAGGCTAGGGGACAACAGAGAGTATGTCTTGGAATGTAATGAGGGTATTCTGCGTGTCTGTTGCAGACTGCTGCTTTTCTTTTTCAAACTGCTGCTGTTGTTTCAACCTGTTCAAGTGACCCATTGGTGTGTGGAAGAATGGGGTTCAGGACTGTCATGTGGGTTACATTTTATTCACAGGCCACTCAGTGACTGAGTGAGGGTGCAGCAAAGCAAGACAAAATGTCCAGATAACATTTTGCATGGTTCTCAAGGGGTGCAAACTCTGCACCAGAAAACACTGCTGCTGTGCAGTAACATAACACAAGTGCAGTGTACCACACAGACCAGGTCAATTTATGAAAGTAAATCCCTTTTTCGTCTGGATTAGGATACTTATTAACCACCTGCTCAGGGATCACTGACAGAATATCGGAAACAAAATTATCATGTGGACAGAGTATCTTGTCAAAAATACAGAGAACCAGAATATCAAGAGGGTAAGTGCAAATAAGTAGGTATAGAATTTCTAATCTTAACTCCACATCTATGTACCTTGAAAATATTTATATATCGTCAAGGTACATATATGTGGAGTTATATATAGTAAAACTTTGCTTACTAACAGAAACGTATCTGTACAATATTTTTGTCCTCGATACTCTTGACAATATATTTTGTCCCACAATATTTTTGTTTCCGATATTCTGTCTGTACACCCCTGCTTTGTGGTAAATGGGAGTGGGACACCAGCAGGGAGTTAGTATCAGAGGTGAGGGGAGCCTGGAAGGATCTAAGCTTCCCGTGCGATAGGAGGGTCTCAGGCAGGTTCTGTGGGGTCTCTTGCATCTGCAGCCTCTGCCCAATCCAACTGCAATTTTACTGGCTGACGTTTCTGGCTGGTAAATTAGTCTGCTGTTCCAGAAAAGACCTAGAAAATTATGTGTGACTACCGAGCCAGGCCTGCTCGCCCAAAGCTGTACACCAGCTGGGGTTTGGCTCAACCCACTAAGTAATCGGGGGCCGACAGTTTTGAACTTTGACATGGTGGATTTATATATAAATAATGGATAGTTTCTACAAATCTTTGTGTATGTCCGTGGTTTTATACCTGGAATCCTTTACAGATGCTCCTAAACTTGGGTACCCAATTTCCAGAACATTTAGGAACATCCAAGCGTGTCTGTTTCCATCACAGCACATAGCTGAGTAGTCTCTTGTACGTTTGTTAACCCAACAAAATTACATTTCTGTATTGAATGGAACAATAGATGCCACAGTCTACTACTGACATTCTAGTGTGTCCTCGAATATGCCTATTAGTTTATTATTTTAGTAAAGGTAGCCATGTCAAACGTTCATGTTCAGATGCTGAACTCAGACAACAAGTAACACAATTCCTGCTTGTAGGAACAAAAGATTATGGATCATAGAAGCTGCAAAGTGATAACATCATCGCATTTCCTTAGCTTGTGCCAATATTCCAGGTCAGCTGTAGTATTTGCTACATATGAGAAAAGTATTTTCTTTTTATCTTTGTTGTTATCCAGACTGATGAACGCGATCTGTCTTTTCAAAAACTATGTACTCAATGGATGATGCACACCAAGGGCACACTCTTACATTAGTAAACTTTTGATAAAAGATTAGGAAACCCTGTCAAATGCAGCGACTGCAATTGCAATTTGAGATGTTTTAAAAATGTGCCAGTCTATGTGTAGCTTCACTTTCATCACTAGTGCTAAAGGGACGATTTTTATTTATTTAGCAGTGATAACATTTAGATAGGAAACATTTTACATAGCAGCAATGTTGACCCAAAGGTAATGTGGGTTGGTTAACATAGTTCACAGAAATCACAAAATAGGCTTGGTTTAACTGCACCGCTGTATGAACACGATTAGTGAATACAAACACATATGTAGGGCAATACCTTTCTTCTAGCTAAGGAATGTACATGCCTGTAATTTAAATATTTCCAAACGGTTTCTTACCTTGTAAAGTCTTTCAAGTTTCATCGGATGTCTTTTTTAATGCTATTTGCCCACCATACTTGGAAAAAACTCCCTGCTCAACAGACCAATCAAACTGAGCGTCCAGATAATCGAGCACAATATCCAATACGTTTATTGCCTTATTACAGAAAGTCAAACTAGCACATTAAAATGTATTATTATTTAGGAGTCATGGCCGCAGTTGTGTGTTCCTGTAACAGCATGGTTTCGAAAATCCTCTCAAGCAACAGGATGTCACCCTTATAGGTAGAATAGGCCATGAAAAGTGTTGTTTTTGTAAGTGCTAAATTAACATGCTTCCTTGTTGTGTTATTTTACAGGCCTCTTGAGTTCTACTTCTCTATCCGTTAACACGTCTACAGCTTCTAATTCGCTGATGAATGCGCTCAACAGTTCCTTAAGTCCTCTCCACAGCCCAAGTGGTGCACCCAGCCCCACTTTATGGGCCGCGTCCATGGCCAACGCATCAAGTGCCACAGGTCAGTAGCAGTGCTAAATCTCGCAATGTAAAATATGAAAAAAGATATAAGGGGAACAAATACTGAAGTCATTAATGGCAAAAAGTGCATTTGGTTGTTTAACATTCAACTCAATACAGACAAGTAGGGGAGGCAGTCTCTTAAATGGCTTAGATGGACGCTGAAAAAACTCACAAGGCTGCTTTCATGAGAGGAGTATGCAGTGTGTAAGATGTCTGTCTTTTCTGTGTGGTCACCCCGGAATTGTTTGCCTTTTGCTAGACCCTAAGTTTTGTGTGCACTTTATGCCTGGTAACCAGTGGTAAAGTGCCTGTGCTCCCCCTTTCAACATGAAATCGGTGTACTCCTTATGGGCATATTGAACTTATCAATAGGTTTCTAGTATATGGTACAAAGTGTACCCAGGGCCTGTAAGTTAAACATCAGTAGTGGACTGCAGCATCTATTGTTCCATTCAATACAGTGATAAAAATTATGGTTTCAGACCTACCAGTGTAGGCTGACTGACGTAGTGTAAAAGCTGCAATTTTGACCTGTCAAAAGAAGCTATTTTGACAGGTTAAAACCTCCCTTTCAAATATTACCAAGTCAACCCTATGTAGAATGTAGCACATAAGGCATAGTATTTACAAGTAGGACATGTTAAAATTTAAAGTCAATATGTTCTTACATTGACTTGCACCCAAAAGTGTTCTCTCACTGTAGCAGGTCTAGGTATGCTATGTAGAAAACCAGTGTACCAATTAAAATCTCAATACTGTATCTTGGAAATGGACTAGCTAGAAAAACTGATTAAACTGCTATTTTTAATAGTCATTAAAATCCAATTAAATGGGGAGTCCGATTTTAAATAAATGTTAAGGAAAAGTAACTCTTGGAAAGTTACCTTTACCTGCCTGAACTGTCAGAAGGCTTACTAGCATAATCCTCTGCCAGCTCCCAGCAAGTGATTAGCCTTTGAATAGGTGTGAACCTCCTTACAGAATCTTCACAATAGGTCACTGTGATTGGTAGGTTGACCGGAATTGGCAGGGATGACACATTTGAGCTCAGCAGAAGGTTGGGGCTGTGAGCTTCCTCTTTGACATTATAGTGTCACATCTTGCTCGAAGGCCTGCTGGTTCACAGTTCAACACTTTGGGTGCACTTAAAAAGGCAGAGAACAGGATGCTAACACAGTTCTGGTGCCTCACCTGTCTATTTGTTCGAAAACCCAGCTTTTGTCCTGACAGACTTCTGTCTCTTGGTTTTACATATAAACTTTGGGTTGCACTTGAAAGGTGGAGAACTATATCCTAAGATAATTCTAATGTGTTCACTGTCTGGTTACTGGAAAACCCTGCCTTTATCCTAACTTCTGTCTCAGGATTTATTGGAGGCACAGTGACTTCTTCAAATTGGACTTTGTTGTTAGATGTAAGAGGACACTTGGGTTGCTATAGTACACTGCCAACACATAACCCAGCTCTCAGAGCCAACGTTTAGCGTGGCTGAAGACGTTTGCCATCTTGACAATGCCCAAAGTTGGTAGGGTTTGTCCAGGAATTTTTACCCCATTGATTTGGTATTGCCCATGCATCATTCCACCCACTACCTAGTTCCATGATAAATATGGCAACTCCAGGCACTCACTTCAAAGCACTTCTGAACATGAAAATCAACATAAGAGGACTAGACCTGCTGCCTGTGACCTGAGAGGAGCCCTGACGGAGAGGACCTGCTTCCTCCTGTACCCAGGGCAAAGAAATTGACCCCAAGGTTCATAAGGCTGACCTCCTCTTCTCACCACAGGGATGCAATAAGCCACAAGAGGCTTTTCCTGCAACTGTCCAGCTCACCAATGGCAACTGAAACCTGCTGTTGGCCATTGCCTCACACCAGGTGGTTTTCTAAGCTCATCTCCTGAGGTCCTTAGCGGCTTTAGAATTGTACTCCTATGATTGATTGGGACTGAAAGGACTAAGTCAGAAGGTAAAATCTTTGACCAGAACAAATCTGGTTGGTGTACATGCCCCATGCTTCAGCATGGTCAGCCTTAATTTGCCTCTAGGTCCAGGTCTAGCATGACCCATTGACTATCATTGGTTCATCTTGGCGCTTTTTCCATGTATATCTTTAAAGCTTCATATCTCTTGTTCCCCTTATTGGAGTTTTTTTAATTTTGGTTTCATTACGTTTATTAAAGGTTACTCTCTATTTCTAATTCGGTTTGGTATTTTTATTGTTTTGCATTTTAACTGTTACTAATTTATTTATATATATACATATATATATATATATATATATATATGTATGTATATGAAGAAAAGGGTGCCCCCAGGTGAGTCGCACACACAGGAGGTAAGCATGGATTCAGGGGGAGTAGGAAGAGTCCATCGCGTCCCCGACGCGTTTCGAGCAGACGCTCTTCATCAAGGGGTTCAGCTCTACAAACCACCAGCGAGGCATAGTTCCAGACCACTTATTTTATTTCTATTTACAAGCACGCTCAGGTGAGCCTATAGCAGGAATTCTGGGACTGGAAGTCCAAACACCATTTCCCAAGTGGGCCGCATGGCGGGTTGTAGTGTAGATGGTTTGTTGTGGTTGCTCAGCCAGGTGCTCACCCTAATGCCACCACACAGCTCCCGCTCCATATTCACCAACGAATCATCAGCAATGGATCCGCTCCCATCAGCGGCAGTGCAGCTCGTGACCGGGCCGGCCGCATTATTTCAGAAGAAAAGGGTGCCCCCAGGTGAGCCGCACACACAGGAGGTAAGCATGGATTCAGGGGGAGTAGGAAGAGTCCATCGCGTCCCCGACGCGTTTCGAGCAGACGCTCTTCATCAAGGGGTTCAGCTCTACAAACCACCAGCGAGGCATAGTTCCAGACCACTTCTTTTATTTCTATTTACAAGCACGCTCAGGTGAGCCTATAGCAGGAATTCTGGGACTGGAAGTCCAAACACCATTTCCCAAGTGGGCCGCATGGCGGGTTGTAGTGTAGATGGTTTGTTGTGGTTGCTCAGCCAGGTGCTCACCTAATGCCACCACACAGCTCCCGCTCCATATTCACCAACGAATCATCAGCAACGGATCCGCTCCCATCAGCGGCAGTGCAGCTCGCGACCGGGCCGGCCGCATTATTTGAGAAGATAAGGGTGCCCCCAGGTGAGCCGCACACACAGGAGGTAAGCATGGATTCAGGGGGGAGTAGGAAGAGTCCATCGCGTCCCCGACGCGTTTCGAGCAGACGCTCTTCATCAAGGGATTGAGCTCTACAAACCACCAGCGAGGCATAGTTCCAGACCACTTCTTTTATTTCTATTTACAAGCACGCTCAGGTGAGCCTATAGCAGGAATTCTGGGACTGGAAGTCCAAACACCATTTCCCAAGTGGGCCGCATGGCGGGTTGTAGTGTAGATGGTTTTTTGTGGTTGCTCAGCCAGGTGCTCACCCTAATGCCACCACACAGCTCCCGCTCCATATTCACCAACGAATCATCAGCAACGGATCCGCTCCCATCAGCGGCAGTGCAGCTCGCGACCAGGCCGGCCGCATTATTTGAGAAGAAAAGGGTGCCCCCAGGTGAGCCGCACACACAGGAGGTAAGCATGGATTCAGGGGGAGTAGGAAGAGTCCATCGCGTCCCCAACGCGTTTCGAGCAGACACTCTTCATCAAGGGGTTCAGCTCTACAAACCACCAGCGAGGCATAGTTCCAGACCACTTCTTTTATTTCTATTTACAAGCACGCTCAGGTGAGCCTATAGCAGGAATTCTGGGACTGGAAGTCCAAACACCATTTCCCAAGTGGGCTGGATGGCGGGTTGTAGTGTAGAAGGTTTGTTGTGGTTGCTCAGCCAGGTGCTCACCCTAATGCCACCACACAGCTCCCGCTCCATATTCACCAACGAATCATCAGCAACGGATCCGCTCCCATCAGTGGCAGTGCAGCTCGCGACCGGGCCGGCCGCATTATTTGAGAAGAAAAGGGTGCCCCCAGGTGAGTCGCACACACAGGAGGTAAGCATGGATTCAGGGGGAGTAGGAAGAGTCCATCGCTTCCCCGACGCGTTTCGAGCAGACGCTCTTCATCAAGGGGTTCAGCTCTACAAACCACCAGCGAGGCATAGTTCCAGACCACTTCTTTTATTTCTATTTACAAGCACGCTCAGGTGAGCCTATAGCAGGAATTCTGGGACTGGAAGTCCAAACACCATTTCCCAAGTGGGCCGCATGGCGGGTTGTAGTGTAGATGGTTTGTTGTGGTTGCTCAGCCAGGTGCTCACCCTAATGCCACCACACAGCTCCCGCTCCATATTCACCAACGAATCATCAGCAATGGATCCGCTCCCATCAGCGGCAGTGCAGCTCGTGACCGGGCCGGCCGCATTATTTCAGAAGAAAAGGGTGCCCCCAGGTGAGCCGCACACACAGGAGGTAAGCATGGATTCAGGGGGAGTAGGAAGAGTCCATCGCGTCCCCGACGCGTTTCGAGCAGACGCTCTTCATCAAGGGGTTCAGCTCTACAAACCACCAGCGAGGCATAGTTCCAGACCACTTCTTTTATTTCTATTTACAAGCACGCTCAGGTGAGCCTATAGCAGGAATTCTGGGACTGGAAGTCCAAACACCATTTCCCAAGTGGGCCGCATGGCGGGTTGTAGTGTAGATGGTTTGTTGTGGTTGCTCAGCCAGGTGCTCACCTAATGCCACCACACAGCTCCCGCTCCATATTCACCAACGAATCATCAGCAACGGATCCGCTCCCATCAGCGGCAGTGCAGCTCGCGACCGGGCCGGCCGCATTATTTGAGAAGATAAGGGTGCCCCCAGGTGAGCCGCACACACAGGAGGTAAGCATGGATTCAGGGGGAGTAGGAAGAGTCCATCGCGTCCCCGACGCGTTTCGAGCAGACGCTCTTCATCAAGGGATTGAGCTCTACAAACCACCAGCGAGGCATAGTTCCAGACCACTTCTTTTATTTCTATTTACAAGCACGCTCAGGTGAGCCTATAGCAGGAATTCTGGGACTGGAAGTCCAAACACCATTTCCCAAGTGGGCCGCATGGCGGGTTGTAGTGTAGATGGTTTTTTGTGGTTGCTCAGCCAGGTGCTCACCCTAATGCCACCACACAGCTCCCGCTCCATATTATATATATATATATAATGTGTTTTATGCGTTCAATGCATACCTTGCTATCTTGTGATTTTACTAGCTAAAGTTTTCGATATTGTGTCACAAGTGTGTCTATACATGTCTAAACGCAAAAGTATTTCTGTTATATCAGTGCTTTAAGGGGGCAGGGCTATTTCTACTCACAGGTGTATGGCGCCAATCAGATTGAGAAAGGCTTCTGCAAAGCCGAAATGCGTCTCTCGAGCCACGGAGTCGAGTGAGACCCGAGACAATAAAGAACGCCATATCCAACATCCTCGAGTACGTGCCTTCTTCTCTGCTGAAGTGAGATGGTGTGTTCATCAAAATACAGCGGTTGCGGTTCAACTCTGACCACGTAACTCCAGTCGACTTGTGGCCCTACTCTTGACTGCATTTTGCTTTGGAGTAGTATGGGAATGCTAGTGGTGGAGCCCCCAGAGTTTGTGCCAGGAAGAGGACCAAGGATGACAGCAGTTGTGATGCGAGGATCCCACAGTGGGGCGGTTTGCTGACTGCCAGCACAGGGCCTTCGTTTCCCCAGTCTAGAAAAGCCTTGCCCAGGAGACTGGCGCCCTCTGGTGACCGAGCACCACGGACGCCTACACGGAGGCGGTGAGGATTGTTTGGCATAAGTAATTTTTATCCACTGGTCTCCTTCGACCCCGTGTTCATGTTCATTTTTCAATTTCCATTTGTGCTGCTTGTTACTATAGACATTTTTGCAACTGTCTATCAAGAGACTTCGGTTACCGTTCTTTTCTTCATAATTCTGCCCACTGGACCCGTCATCATGAAGTTTTAAATGCGGACTTTCATACGGATATATGGCCATGAATTTGTGACTTTTATTAGATCGCCAAACGGCATTATGGGGGTGGTAGTCCCTTTAGGGGATGAGTGTGTTCACCAGGAGGCAGGAACTTTTGTCGAAAATGCACACAATTTGTGTAGATTGGCTCCGCTTTGTGTATATTGGCTCTGCGGTGCGACTGTAATTACCCATTTGTGCGTGAATGGTCATATTGCAGCGATCACAATTGGGCATTCTGCAATATTATTTCTGCAGTTCAGTTCACAGGTTAGATGCTGGTTGACATTTGTCACCAGAGGTAATATTACGGGCTCAAAAATGTCTCTGTTCTAACAAGCTTGGGATAGTCGTAGCACGGTTTTATGTATTTGCATTTCATTGTTTTTCACATGAAGGCCTTCTTTTCTTTTTAGAGAGATTGGCGCCTTTCTTTGTATGTTAGATATGTTCCCTCAACAGGCTGGTGATTTAATTACCCTGTGCACACATTCAGACGCGTATTAGGCTTATTCAAGTGACAACACAGACTGTTGATGCACTATGCTGTAATGTGTTTTATAAGTTACTGCATTATGCGTTCAATGCATACCTTGCTATTTGTGATTTCATTACCTATACTTTTCGATATTGCGTCACAAGTGTGTCTATACATGTCTAAACGTAAAAGTATTTATTTTATGTTTATCAGTGCTTTAAGGGGGAAGGGCTATATCTACTCACAAGTGTATGCAGCCAATTCGTAACGTGGGCACGCAGTGCGCGTAGCGCACCGCGTGCCCACCGTGCGTGCACGGTACTAACTGCGTAAAGTGGGCGCACGGTGCGCGAAGCGCACCGCGTGCTCACTGTGCGCGCACGGTGCGCGAAGCGCACCGTGCGCGCACGGAACGAACTGCGTAAAGTGGGCGCGCACGCCACGAACGGCGTAAAGTAACTTAGCATTTAAAAAAATGCACAAATTCACTGAAAAAACCATAGGTTTCACACACGTTATAGTTAGGAATTAGCATTTAAAAAACCTTGCAAATTCACTGAAAAAACCATAGGTTTCACACAAGTTATAGTTAGCGGACATTTTACTGATAAAAAACCATTGAAATTCCCCCGTTATAGTTAGTGCAGGCAACTATAACTCACGCGACCGCAATCCTCTGCTGATGACATATGTGTCTTTATGAAAAAAAAATATTTGTAACATATGTATGGCTAAAAATTTATGGAAGAAGACATGGGTAAATAAGTGTCTAAATACAGTATTAGCATCAGCAGAGGATTGCGGTCGCGTGAGTTATAGTTGCCTGCACTACCTATAACGGGGGAATTTCAATGGTTTTTTATCAGTAAAATGTCCGCTAACTATAACTTGTGTGAAACCTATGGTTTTTTCAGTGAATATATATATATATATATATATATATATATATATGTGTGTGTGTGTGTGTATATATATACATATTATCTACTGGCGGTCGCCAGTAGATAGTTATAGTTAGGACTGTGTTTCAATAGGAAATCTCAAAATTCTATTTTGAATAACTTTGGCGCCGGTTGACGAATCCTCGCAATTTTTCTAAACTAATGGGGCGTTCCGCTCAGCTCCTACCCTGAAAGTCTCGGGGTGATTCGTCAAGTGGGGGCCGAGAAAAAAGGGGGGTCCCAAAACGCGTTTTCCCCATGCATTTTCCCATAGGACCTTTAGTCGAAGGTACAGCCCGAACGGCTGAACAGAATTACTTGAAATTTGGCAGAGAGGTAGTCCTCAGGTCAGGCATGTGCCTTTTGCATATATGGAGTCAATCTGTTCAGTATTTCCTGAGAAAATTGCAGTTAAAAGTACATATAAATCTATAAGCACGCACCGTGCGCGCACCCTAACGTGCGCGAGCGTAATTCTGATTGGTGGTTACATGTCAGTCAACGTTCGAATCGGTCGAAATCAGGAAGTGTCGGCCGCCATTTTGTTTGTTTTGTGTGCGACCGGGAAAAAGGAAGGTGGCGAACGTGAAAAGGGGGCAGGGTAGAGAGTTTCTGACCCCCTAGCCTTTGTCAGCGCGCAAGATGGAAAACATTTTTTAAAAAAAACTTTTTAAACGAGCCATTCCATATTACAGGATACAGTCAATCTATAACTATATACATAGGTAGTTTATTGTAAAATAAATATATAAAAAATATAATAATACATACATAACTTAGCATTTAAAAAACCGTACAAATTCACTCAAAAAACTATAGGTTTCACACACGTTATAGTTAGGAATTAGCATTTAAAAAACCTTACAAATTCACTTAAAAAACCATAGGTTTCACACATGTTATAGTTAGCTGGACATTTCACTCGTAAAAAAGCAATGAAATTCCCGCGTTATAGTTAGTTCAGATAACTATAACTCGCGCGACCGCCACTCTATCACAAGGATGATGTCATGAGTGATGCCACTGACCATGTCATGAGTGATGTAATATGTGACGTCATCAGCAGTGGATTGCGGGCGCGTGAGTTACGCGGTATGGCAATTCTTGAACTCGTAGGACAATACCTTCATGAGTAACGGACAGTCCATCTTTCATGTTTTTGGAGTTTATTTGTTTTCACGTGTGAGAGGTCTTGGTGCTGTTTCTAGGCTTGATGTGCAATAATGTATTTTATTATCAACATTTTACAAGCTTTGCTCATTGTAGCACTGATCTGTTCTACTGAAATAGTGGCATGTTTATTGGACTTTACAATGAAGTTAATGTAGGCTTCGGCCCCTGTGGAGGGGGTGCCAAGGCATTGAACTGGCACTCATGAGAAGTAGCCAGCATGGTCGGTGCACAATAGTGTACTCCTATACCTGTAGTTACAAACCCCAACGTTCGGTTCTAAGAGGTTTTGGGTTGCCAAAGATGGTAAGCAATGCTTGATGATCCCTTACAAGAGTGGAAGGTTTTCCATATAGAGATATGTGGGAATGGGCACAAGTCAATACCACTGCTAAACCTTTTCTCGGGTTGGGAATAGGCACATTCAGTCTGTAACAAATTTCTGCAGGCGTATGCCACAATATGCCTTCAAGCATGTGGGTGTCCACTGTGTTGGGCAAGGATCGCACCCATCTGGACCGAGCTTGCATCAACAACAACCTCTGTATGGAGCATCGGATCAAAGTAGGCCATTTTAGTGGCATTCTCATTTGCATGCTTGATTTACTTAAAACTGTGTTTACGTTTGTGTGACCAGTAGAATGAAGCATTTATTTTTGTTAAGTCTCTTAAGGGAGCACTTACTTTGGCAAAGTCACGTATGTAATCAGAACAGTATCTGGCCATGCCGGAATGAATTTAACATGGCAACATCTTGTGGGGAATTGGTGGCTGACAAAGCTTGTAATTTAGCTAGATCTGGCGTCCTGACCCCATCAGAAACGTTATGGCAAAATAACTTACGTTTTGTTTTGTAGACTCACATTTGTCAGTATTCAAAGTTAAACCTGCATCAGCAAGTAGACAACATACTTGTGTAAGAGATTTATCCTGTTCCTTTTGTGTAGCTCTGAAAACCAGCATGTCATCACTGTAATTGAAAGCATTCATGACAAGTTGTATGATACGTCGAATGCACCTTGAAAACATTTGGCAGCTGATGACACACCAAAACTTAAGCGTTTATATCTCAACAATCCAATCTTGGTAGAAAAGGTGGTAAGGTACCTGCATTTTTCTTTGAGTTTCAATTGATGATATCCTTTGTTCAGATCAAGACTAGAGAAGACCTTGGTACCATTTAGATGTGCAAACCAGGATGTCAATCTTTCAAGGGCCTTGTTAGCTTGATGCATATCAACACAGATACATACAGCTCTATCGCAGTCCATTTTGGGTACTATCACTATGAGTGAAACCCACGGAGTTGGATCAGTAGATCGATCAATGATATCATGCCTTAATAACATCCCAAGCTCTTTCTCAACAGCTTCTTGTAGATGAAATGCAATTCATCTATGTTTTGGGCAACAGGACGAATATTCTCATTGATATACAGTTGCACTTTAATGTTCTTAAGCTTTCCTAATCCATGAAACAATGAAGGAAGTGACTTACTATTTTGTGATGAGCATTCATGTTGTAGCTCATAGGTATCAGTCCCAAATCTGCAGAAGTATTGAAACACATCGAAGTACATGAATGTGTGCTTGTACTTTTGTCTTTTTATGTTACATGGTTGCTATGAAGTAACTTTGAACCCTTTCTATCCTGGCTCTTCCAAGCACAATATCAACAGACTTCAGATTATTCAGAACCAAGTTGATAGATCATTGATTCAACTCATCATTTTGAAAGGCTTCATTGGTTGTCTGTGCAGAGCAGAGTCTCTTTTAAATCGATACGTCTGATTCTCAAAAGTATCCATTAATCCTTACCTAACTTTCTTAAATCTAGGTTGACTAAATAAATATCGGCCATTTCAACCTCTTAGTTCATCCCCATTTAATCTTATTGTTACCCCGATTTATCAAATCCACTTTTGGTGGTAAATCCTTTTGTTTTCTTGCTGCTAAGTTGGGGAATACCTTTCCAGAAGAGCTGAAGTCTATTTTATCCTACTTACACTGCAGGAAGAAGTCTTAAGACTCACCTTTCCTTGCTCTAATTCTAGTATTTTTGATCTGCGTTGAGTCTTTGTGAGTTCATGTACTATTTGCATCCGCACTATGAGACCTCAAAGTGAAAGTGTTCTTTGTAAAATCGAGACATAACGTAACTTTAGTTCTAAGAAATCATATTGAAAGTGAAAAAAATCTCTAGCACCCAGGTCCAGTATTATGTAATGGGCGCACTGCTCTAGTCTGTGCTGTGTGACACCTTTAAGTGGGTATGCCAGGTTCAAACAAGTTCAGTGCGCCTAATATAGTTGATGCGTTGCCCTATGGGCAGCCTTGAACTCCTGTCTGAATGAGGGAAGCACATTTGGGAAGCAGCTGATCTATATTTCACTTTGTGGGCAGGATAACTGCCTGCTTTTGTTTGAATGCACCCACCTGCAGGGGCAGGTCCCCAAGGGGTCACTTGGACAATCTCCCCTCCCCTTGGGTGATGGGTTGATTGTACGCCACCTTTTGTTGTTGCACAATCAGAGTGCCTCCTGCCAGCTCCTTTGCCTCCATACCTATAATAGACACAGTTACAAAATGTTTTTATGTGCATGGAGCCATGACCCATGCAAATGAGATAACTGCCACTTAGGAGCACACTAGTGCCACATATGTGCCAGAGGAATCTGTATTACAGAAATTAAATTAAATTAAAGTAAGATTTAGATAGCGGTCCAATACCCGGGAGTGTCTAGGCGCTAATCACTGAGAAAGCTAGCTTGCTGAACTAAGAAGGAGCTACAGGGCAAGAGTTACTGGGTGAAAATCCAGGTCTTAAGGGTTTTTCTGAAAGCTAACAGATCGTTTTTTGTTTTCAATTTGAGGGGGAGTGTGTTCTGTGATGGAGAACTTTTGCACACATGAAGCTGACGAAAGAAGTACGTTTATTTCTAGCCTATCTGTTGCGTGGCTTCCCTCCAGGCAGCCTCCATCCAACTGTCTCAGATGGAATCCACGCAACTCAACAGTCCTAAACAACAATGAAGCTGGAACGCAAGCTAGCATGAGGAAAGAAGATCACCACACATCTTCCTCCTTCCAAGAAAAAGAATGTGAAACTACAAACAAAGAAACTGGATGGTACAATAGAAATTAAAGGAAACTTAACAAGACTGTATGGCAACAAAGAAAAGCCATACATAGAAAGGGATAACACAGGTAAATAAGTTGAAACATTGCAATGAGCTGATACTAAGGAAAAAAATATAAATCCATAATTACTCAACATAGCCCTTCAAATAACAAGGAGGTCTGCGGACTCTCAAACTCCCAAGACCTCCTTCCCTTACATCACTCCTGGCAACAGTGTCTCCTCTTTCTCTCTTCCAGACAAATCACAGTCTTCCAGCAACATGTAACCACTAATGCCTTTTGTGGTGCCCACTTTGGACAACACATTCTCCTACCCCTTGCTGGTATAGCGCCACCCTCCTCTTGTTCCACGTGTCTCCATTCTCCAGAACTGTATGCCAATTGTGCACTGTTTTAACTTTAAAGGGTCCCAAGAATCTAGAAAGTCTAGCCCACACACAAACTCTTTTGATCTTAACCCAATCTCCAACATCCACTACACTCCCTTTACGGACCAACTCATCCTTTTTACCACCAACTAACTATTATCTTGCAATAAAAACCATCCATGGTGCAACTTAGTTCCTGGATTCCTTCCCCTCAAATACTCAAAAGTGGATACCCTACCCGCACTATTCTCATTGGTGCGATGAGCCCACACGACTTCATCAACCATTCTTTTTATATCCTTTACATTCTGAAGACCCATCAAAATGGGACCTTTTACTAATCTGTTGGCCCTCTCTACAAGCCCATTGCCTTGTGGGTTATAAAGAGAGGTGCACCTGTGTTTAACTCCACAACCACTCTCTCAAAATCTGCATCTCAGCTGATGGGAGCGGAGTACCATTATCCATGATAAGCATTCGGGATAACCCTTCCTTTTGAAACACTTTTTCCAACACACCAATAGTGTTTCTGGTGGTCACCTCCTTCATAAATTGACCATTAACCATTTGGAGAAAACATCCATCATCACCGGCGCAAATTTAAACTCGACTCTTAACTCGTTCATGGGACCAATACAGTCCAAACACACTTTGAACCATGGTTTCCCTGGATCATTAATGTCCTTTTTCCGATTTTACACCTGTTCCCAGTCTCTTCCCACTGTTCCTACAATCCAAACACCTCACTACCCGACTTACCACATCCTCATCCATCCCAGGCCACCAAAACAATTCTCGTAACCTTTTCTTGGTGAGGGTTTGTCCAAGGAGACCCTCATGAGCTAAAGAAACAATTTCCCCCTCAACCCTTGTGGATGCACCAACTTTTCTTATAATAATCTCTTGATCACACAACGAAAGCTCATCCAATACTTTTACATGAAGTCTCACTCCCACAGCCACTGCACTTTCACGCCTAGTCCCCTTAGCAATCATGATTTTGACACATTTCAGCACTTCGATTTCCATCTCTTTATTTCAATCCTCCTTGCTAAACGTAGGTACATTACAGGGAATGCCTACAACAGATAACCAAGCCACTGCACATTCAAGTTCCCTGGATATCACTGCCTCCCTATCTACCTCTTTCCAGTCCATGGACAGACATGATAAACAGTCAGCTTGGATACTCTTCCAACCAGGAATATATTCACTTTTTATATTTGTTCTCCTGTAGCCTGTCGGCTAACCTTGCTAGTCTTGCTGAACCTTTTCCTGCGCCACCAGTGAGTAATGCTCTTCTCAGTGGCTTGTGATCCGCGTGGAGCACAAACCCACACCCCCACAGATGCGTTCGGAAATACTCCACTGACCGGGCAGCCGTCAAAGCCTCTCGATCAAAAACTGAATAGTGACATTCTGTTTCAGTAAAAGAACAGGAAGCAAAAGCTACATTCTTCTCCTGTGTATCATGTACTTGTGACAACACTGCACCGACATCTGTAGCACTGGCATCTACAGTCAAAATGAATTTTCTTTTTGCATCAAATTGCACCAAAATCCCAGCTGTGCAAATCTCCTTCTTAATTCTCTCAAAACTCTTTTGTTGCTCTATTCCCCACTGAAAATTACCCCCTTCCTTAACAAACTTTGCAAACATTCAGTTTTTTTTGCAAAATGATTTTACTAATTCGGAATAGTATTCCATGAGGCCCATAAAGGATCTCAACTAATCCTTGTCACTCGGACTTGGAACCTCTCTAATAGCTTCAAGTTTTTCTTTGGGCAAACACCTTCTCCGGTTATAGTATGACCGAAGTACTCGATCTCTTGTACCAAAAGTTTACATTTATCCTTTCTTAGTGTGAGACCAGCATCTGACAAATGCTTTAAAACTTGTTGGAGTACCACATTATACTCCTCCTCCTGTTTTACCAAAAAGTACAATGTCCTCTTGAAAAAAGACCACATTTTTAAACTCCTTGAACACTTCTGCCATAATGCGTTGAAAAACACTGGTCGTTGATGAGAGGCCAAATGGCATTCTGGTGAACTGGAAAGTACCTTTCATTGTAACAAAGGCAGTCAAACACTTTGACCTCTCATGCAGGCGATTCTGATGGTATGCATTTTTCAGATCCAATTTTGTGAAACATTTTCCCCCATTCAACAATAACATTTCATCTATTTTGGGTATGGGAAATTGTCAGTAATAATCTCATGGTTCACTCTTCTTAAATCCACAAAAAAGCTTAAACGCCCATCAGATTTTTCTGTGATGACCACAGGAGACACCCAACTGGATGTCTCTACAGGCTCAATTATCCCATCACGCAGCATATCATCAAGCATTTTTTAACCTCCAGTCTGATGGCAAGTCAAACTCTTCTCACCTTATGTTTATTTGGTATGGCCCCTTTTTTGAGTTTGATCTCATGAACATATCTTTTCAACTGACCCAATCCTTTCCTAAACACGCTAATGGCTTCCTCCAAAATGTTAACAATATTAGTTTCCTCCACTGCCATTACCTGATTGGGTGCCCTCAGATGTATTATTATATGCAAGTCGAACTGGTGCACCCACCCCAAGATTGGAGGACCACTTTCTGCAACATAGACCTGGCCCAGGTGCCAATGACAAAGCTTCTCCAGCTCCAGAAATATATTTTAAATTTGGGTACTATAAGATTATGGGCAGAGGCAGATCAAAGTGGTCTAGATAGAGTATACTATTGAAAGTTTTGCCTGAAGAAGTTGAGGTCAATGCCAAGGACTGCCGTAAAGGCAGTGCACAGGGCTTTGAAGTCTATGTGTTTCTTGACTGGGAGCCAATGAGGAAGATTAAGCGCAGAAGATACAGACTTGTATATGGAATGCCTGAGAGTAGGCGGGCAGTGGCATTCCGTAGGATCGGGAGTTTTTTAAGACCTTTTTTTTTTGTATGTTGACAAATAGGGAGTTACAGTAGTCAACTTTGGATAGACCAAGATCTGTGGTCACAGTTTTCTGCAAGTTGAGCGGGATGAAGGGGAAGATTTTCCTGAGGAGCTTCATATGTTTAAGGTGGTAGAGGTAATGGTGTTAATGTGGCCCTCAAAAGATAGCTTTCTCTCAAAAACTACCCTTAAGTTTTTAACCTTATTGACAGGGGTAGGAAGAGAGCCAAGTTCCTGTGGCCCCCGGTCTGGGGACCAAAAGGAAGTGTTATTGCCAAAAGGTAAGACCTCCGTCTTACTGGGTTTGAGATTTAGGCAGTTGAGACATCCATTTTCCAACCTGGAGCAGACAGTCATGAAAGCAGGTGGCTGTGTCTGCTGCATCGCTGGCCCCAGATATCACAATTTGGGTGTCATCGGCGTAGAAAACTACTGAGAACCTGAATAACCTGATCAATTTCGCTAGAGGAGTGACATAAATGTTAAAACAGGTAGGGCTCAATGACGAACCCTGAGGAATGCCGCATGGTAATGTGAAGGCAGGTGAGTTGAAATCTTCAAGTACAACAAACTGCTCCTGGTTGGAGAGAGAGGGTTTGAGGAGAGTGAGGGCTCCGCTCTTGATCCCAATGGAAGCAAGATGATTTTATAAAAAATTGTGATTTACAGTGTTGAATGCTGTCAAGAGGTCCAATAGGACCAAGGCAGCATTGCCTCCTGCATTAACAGTCTGCTTGATTTGCTCTGATGCTGTAATGAGATCAAGTTCTGTGCTATGATGACTTTTGATATCGCGCTGAAAAGGATTAAAATATGTATGGTTCTCGATAAAGGATGTTAGTTCGACGTTCATAACCTTTTCAACAAGTTTGGCAGGAAGCGGAAGCCATGAAATAGGCCGACAGTTGTTTGGGTCCGCATTGTCAAGATTATGCTGTTTTCAGAAGAATAGAAGGGGCTGCACAAGCATCTGTGGCCTTTTGTATTACCAAAGTGCTCCGAGGGCATACAAAGTGGTTGTACATGCCGGTTGCACCTCTCCAGTACCCCGTGGCTACTAGGGCACCTGTTATTTTGTGGTACACTTCATGTCTGAGCTATGTGACTGTGTTTCATCCCTTGGAGTGAAATGCATATAATTGATGTGTTGTGTTCTATCCTTGAGAGTGTCCCTCCATTGACAGCTGCAGTGCCCCAGTAGGTGATTTGAGTTGGTAAGATTTGGATTGCCACATGGGGTTCTTCTTGGAAACTGCATTTTTATACCGGTAATCAAAATCAGGATGAGTAAAGTATCCTATGCTTTAAGAATAAAGTAACCTCTCTTCATATATGACTTTTATGAGGAGGGATTGCTTTTATTTTGGGGAGGCCTGGTAGTAGGTTTTTACTCTATTTGAATAAATGTGCGTGAAATGTAAAAATATTCACAATTAGATTTCTGGCTCACGTCCTGCTAAGGATTTCCAGCACTGTGGTTAGTGCACAACAATAAGTATAGAGAAGTAGCCGTATAGCTCATAATCAATGACTAGAGCAGATTCCCAGAAGTACTCTGGGAGATTTTTGTGAATTCCCTCTGTTGTATCTTAGCATGCATCAACATTTATTTCTTATTTTTAATTTGCTGGCTTCACCGTTGGCTTATGAATAACGCTGGCAGGATTTCTTCTGAGGTAGGATGTTTTAGAATACTTTGAGCTAGGAAATGGCTGGAGACCTGCCAGGGGTTGTACGTGCTTCCTTTGAGCTTCAATAAATTCATTAAAAAAAGATTGCTTTCTTCAGGTGCTTTACTCAAAATTGGTGACAAGGATGGGAGCACTGAAAGCTGTAAGGAAATCACAGCACCTTACGATGTGATTGTATGTTTATTATAAATTGTTGCTGACGGGACTGAGGAGTCGTGAAGGGTTGAATTCGTGTTTTTTATTGTAAGGAAATAAACTTTATTTGGAGTATGCACTTGTTGCTGCGTGCGATCGGCAGTAAGCGTTTGTCATCAGCTGATCAGTTCTGCGGTTGGCTTTGCGCTCCTCAAGCCTGTGATGGACATTGATTAATTGCCGGGGGGACTGCACGTATAGGCTGCAACGGCCTTAACGCACGGCTCGAAGAATTGGGCAAGCAGAGCAAGCTCGTGGCTGCCGAGTTATGCTCCCCTTGGGTGGCAGTGTGGAACTGAGAGTGAGAGCGTGTACTGAGGCTGAGCACGGCGCGAAGGAGCGGTGAGGCAATATAAGACATGCACCTGGGTCGTAGTCAGTTTGCTGATCAGCTGGGTTACACAGAAAGAATGACACAGCACAAGTACACGGAGATGAAAAAAATAAAACAAAATATATGTATGATAATTAGTAATACAATTTCCCGGAACACTGTTGGAGGAGCAATCTTAATGTAAGGAAACCAATAAACAATCTGCAGGAAAATAGAACAAGTACTAGTTACACACCAAACTACAAGGAAATAAAGGAAGGACTGGTTTCAAGACATAAGCTTTGTAACAAGTTCGAGCCCATCTAGGGAGACTGGAAGTGCTGTCTCCACTAAATTTTAAGTGGAATTAAGTTCTAATAGACCATATCTCTTTTCTGTAGACGGGGATTATCTTATTCGTGTTGATTTGTTATTTTTAAATTGGTGCCTGTGATGACTTCTTTGTTTATTTTGGCTTATCGTTTTAATCATTATACCACTGATGCATCATCTATTACAGCACCTCCTACATTTTTGCGAAATTCAGATCTCTCAATAGTGCCTTGGGAGGATTGGAGAGAGTTGTTTGAAACCTGCTCAGAAGCCATAGGCGGGGATGTGTTTGTGGCGAAGTGTAAGTTAGTCTTGCTGAAACGTAATTTGGGAATGGAGGGTAGGAAAGTATTGAAAAATTACCTGTTGCTGCAAATCTTGATGGGGATGATGCATGCAGAAGAGTATGTGGATGCCATAAGAGCTTCAAAAGAGAATTATGAAAGAAATGAGAAAAACAGTAGACACACAAATTTTTCTCTTGTGCTCAACTGCCTGAAGAGAGAATTGAGTAGTTTGTTGCGGTTCTCAGAACCTTAGCGCTAACATGCAAATTTAGAGAGTTACATGAAGAGATCACAAGGGATCAATTAATTAATACACCAGCAACTTGACGATCCAAGAAAAGCTGTTAGTCATTGGACAAAACTATTTGCGTTGCATGGTGTATAGAAAATACTGCAAAGTATGTCAAAGAACTAAGCGGAGGCCAACAGAAACAAAAAAAGAATGTTGATAATGTACACGTGGAGCATAAAACAAAAAAATGGAATGGGACCAAACAAGATGTCAATGCTTAAATGACATTTCAAAGAAGTACTATGAAGATGAAAGCGTCACATGTGAAAGAGATGTGGAAGTGTTAGCAGTGGCTGAGCGCATGGTGGGTGAAGTGCGAGAGCCATATTATGCCCAAAGTGTAGCCCAAAGATTGACAGGGATGACATTTCCATATGAGCTGACATGCCTATCGTACACCATTTTTTTACACATATGTTTATTGAGATCAAGGCAATAAACAAGGCATAGCAATACGATACAGTTAAATTCAGAGGAGTAGTGGAGTACACTACTTCCAGTACAAACCAAAGCAGCGTAAGCTTTCAATATATCGACACAGGAAATAGCATTGCTGATTGTCTCAGCTAAACATTGTTATATTAACAAAAAACAAGTAGCAGCAGTGAGTGTGGGCAGCAATAGTCTGCCAATCCTAAGATTAAAAAAAAAGTCAGCTGTTTTGAGAGAGGTCAGAACACATGGCACGCCGTTCAATCTTACGATATTCTAAGGCTAATCAAGGTATTTCATCTGAGTGGCTGCCAATTATTGTCATTGTTTCTGCACATATGGAATTTGGTAGCTTCCTTTGTGTACTGTTGGCTACGGTCTCATAGCTCGAAATAAACGAAATACATTTGGACACGCGCTATTGTATGGAACTAGCGCTCATACATTGGGCTCTGTATGCATTATTTCCTCATAATTGAAGTAGTCTATACGATCCTGTGGCTTGAAGACTTGAACCTTCTGCACATATCAATCTACTCTCTCACACACTACCCTTCAAAATAGCTGTGAAAAAGTCCAAAGCAAGGACGAAACATGTGTCGGCTGAAACCATCCATGAAGCATTGCTACCATCTCTGTAGTTACTGTTGAGAAATTGTTATCAGTTACAACATTGTGTTTTACTATAATATTTGAATCAAGTAAAAACATAATTTATCTCAATATTTAATGATGGAAATCATTTTGAGATCTTTTTGATTATATTGCCTAAAGAAACTTGCGTTTTGTACTAATGGACCTAGATTGATACAACTAATATGGAATACCGAGATAGGAGTGCTCTGCTATTTTTTGTGTTCTTCATGTATGGACTGAGAATTTGCTCCTCTGGTCCAGACTTAAACATCATGTTAACAGGTGTGATTTTACGTTCAGAGCACCACAGTTGTGTTTACTTATTCTACACTGCTGTCAAGATAGGGGTGTGCTACTACTGTACCACTGTTTTGTTTAATATTAATACTAAGAGTACCCCCCAGTTACTCCCCGCAAACCCCTGTGACTTGGATGAGTAAAGCACAGGGGGACAACAGGTCCACCGTCGGGGATGGAACCACCCCAAGGGGAACCACAATAGTGGGGGAGAGAATGGGGGGGTGACCACACCTCATCATAACATTCTCCGACCCTCAACTCCTACTAGTCGCCGCAGCTGTGAAATGTCAGACCCATACATTCAGTAATAGTCTCTTGGAGGGCCCCCAACCTACCCTTCCACAATGGGGGTCACCAGCCCTAGGCTCTGGGAGATGGCTGGGGTGTCGCTCAATGGCAACTCCACCTCATCAAAGCAATCCAGCATGGCTGCCCAAAGTTCCAAGTCCTGTTACGCATGCTCGTTGGTGCACACCACCCTTAGTCTCCTCTCCTCTGCCACACCCCTTTCCTGCAAATCTAGCCACCATCTCCATTCTGCTGGTGCAGTGGTCTGCAGCCAATGAATGACCACACTCCACTTTGCGAGCACCAGCCCCAGAAGAGCAAAACAGTATCTCATCTTGGTCATGCGTCCGGGTGTTAGGAGCACTCCCAATAAGCAGTGGCTGACGGAAGGCTCCAATGCTACTTTGTGACCACTCGTAATATTCACAGAACCTCTCCCCATCAGCTTTGGAGTCTACCACACTCACTTGTAATATGTAGGATGGATGCTGGTTCACCCCGCATCGTGGACACACTGACGAACTGGCTCCATAAATTCTGTGTAAACGCTGCAGAGTCATGTAAGCATGGTGTAGATAATAAAATTGGGTCAATTTAAACCATACATTACTCACCACCTCCCAGACAATAGCAAACACTCTCCCTCGAATGCCGCCCAAGAACAGATCGGGCAGAGCAGGAGCCCACCTGCCTATGACCCCAGACATGTTGACCCGGCAATCACACTTTAGAGCCTTATGAAAGCAGTATATCAACCCAAGAGTCGACCCTGGGTCCAATATGAAGTACAGCATCTGAGAATCTGCCCGCTCCGCAGGAAATCAGTCCAAATCTCACAGCACACACATGACAGCTTAACGATTTATAAAAACTGTCCGCGATGCAGGCCAAACAGGTTTAGAGCCTCCTCCAGTGTAACAAAAGTACCATTCAGATAGAATTTGGCTTGCTGGGCTCCCATCTGTGCTCTATCTTTTCCCATGTCTTGGATTGATGCGCGCAGGACCCCATGCAAACTCTGGCCCCCAACGGGGAGCCCCCAGTTCTGTTGGCCATTCCCCAATGTAGGGGGTTGTGCAGCAGGGCCATGCGGGTCATCCACTAGTGTTTCCCCCCACAGACACCAACAATGTTTAGTCATGTGTTGTCCAGCAGATGGGCCACCCACACACATGGTCATGCCCCACTCTAACGTACCTGAGGCATTGGGTAGGGACGGGTCGCCTGTTGCCCCAGTACCACACATAGACTAGCAGCAAAAGAGCACGCCCAGGGCACAATGATTTACCTGGTTACCCTGATGAATCCGCTAAGCCCAAAGTGCCCCCAGAGTCAAGCACCACCTTAGGCCCTAAACTTGCCAACTGCTGAGTGTCCCCAACTCGTAAAAGTGCCGAGCATCCACGTTCTGACACCTCTCCGTCCTTGGTGATCTCCAGGCAGTAGAGGGTTCAGAGTAACGTGCCAAACACTATGGGCCCTTGGTATGGGCCCATGCAATCGGGTACCAGTGTAGAACAAATCAAACTGCTCAACAAAATGGGAGGGGGGCACCCAGGTCATTCACAATTGCCACTTGGGCCCGGTAGCGGGGCCTACGCTCCCACTTGCACTCCCCTCCACATTGTGGGGCAGCCTCCCAGTTCTTGGTGACCTCTGGACAGCAGAGTAGCCTAAACAGAATTTCCCAATCCTGCGGGTCCTTGGGGCTGGGCCCTGCAGTCAGGTACTGATCCGACTCAAACAAAACCGACTTCTCAACTGCCACTCAAATCTGATGACCAGGCCCAAACCCCTTCCTCTCACTCCAGAGACCCTCCGCCACTGTCATGCCCTCCGGGAATAATGGACCCCCAAGACCACCCAAGGACTCGTCACTTCAGTTGGAATAGGCTGCGCCTTTCACCAACACTGGCTGGCCCCATGGTTCACACGTTCCTTCTGGACCGTAGGTTGCATGGCAGGCACACCTCTGCTCCCTCCCTCCCCTCTGTACTGGGCCACTGAAGGGAGCTCACACTCTCTGCATCGGCACTGCAGTCATGCGATTGGCAGGGGTCGGACCCGCATATCCCAGCCCCTGGGTAATGTTCCTAGGGACTGAGCCGCCCCGCCTGAGAGCGCACGTCGCTCTCTCTCAACCTCTCCGTACAAGGCAGCTGCACACACCAGCCCGGTGACCACACAAATAACCCTGCCTGAGTAAGGACTTCCCACCTACTCGGGAATTGGTTCCTCACCTCCTTCAAACAGCCACAATCAGTGCACTTCGCAGTACCAGGGCTCCACGTGGTGTCTCCGACACCAGTCTCTTGCTGGCAATACTTCAAGCCCACAATAGGGTCAGCTGGATCGGGACACCCCCGCTGATTTTCACAGCGAAAGTCAACACTTCATGAGTCCCCGCAGCAGAGGGGAACCCGAGGATAGTGTCAGTGGATGGCAAACATCACGAATTAAGGAGGAGTTGCACGGGCCGAAGATCAAAAAGCTATGTCCCATCGGCCATGTTCCCAGGCCACGTCCCACCATACACCATAAAAGACAAAACACCTTGGGAAGGTAGGGTGTTGCTAGTTTTTATCTACTGACATTTAACCTGAAGGGTATGGTGGTGTGAAACATCCTGTCATGGGATATTTTGACAGCATAATCCAATACAAAGGCAGGACGGCTATGGCTAAGGTGTATGTGGTAAGGACAGGAACGTCGCTACTGGGATGGAAGGAGCAAAAATCCCTGAGTATAACACTGAATCTCAATCATCCAGATCAAGCTCTACTGATGAAAGATCACACTTGGCCAAAATGGAGTAGTAAATATCCCAGGTTATTCGCTGAACAGTTGGGTTGTTTGGAGAGATTTGAGGGGCTTATAATATTCAAGACAGGTAGTTGTCCCAAGGTGCATAAGCTAAGAAGTATTCCCTTAGGTTTACGAAAACAACTTCAGTTGGAACTTGATCCGTTATGCAAGGCTGAGGTGATTGAGCTGATTGAGTCATCAGAATGGCGCAGTCCTATAGTTTTTGCACGTAAACCCAATTGGAAGTTACAAATGTGTGAGGGCTTAAGAGACCTTAATGAATGCATTTGGAAACATTGTAATCCTATACCACACATAAATGACATGTAAAATATGGCATGTACATCTTGTCGCTAGATCTTTCTAGTGCATATCACCAGAAACGGTTACATCCATAATCTAAACACCTGACATCTTTCACAACCTCTGAAGGCGCTTTTCAATTTGTGTTTTTCAGAGTGTGATGAGTGGCAATTTGAAGGTACAGACAAACAGGCTACTTTTCCTAGACGACATTGTGGAGCAGGGAAAGAGATGTTGAGGAACATGATTGTATTTTAACCAAAGTATTGGACAGATTGGAGATGGCTGAATTGACTGGAGATATTGATAAATAAAAATCTGGAATGTCAGAAGTAGAATATCTTGGACACACATCTGTAGATGGCATGAAACTGAAGATGAACTTAGTAGAAGCCATTGAGAAGGCAACTTGTCAATGTGATAAGGAACAGATTTGTTCTTTTCTCAGTTTGGCTGAGTATTATTCCACGTTTCTACCACACTTTGATGATGAGGTGCATGTGTTGTGATTATTAATGAAAAAAGGTGTGCAGTATGAGTAGACAAGTGAATGCCAAGCAGCATTTCAAAATATCAAATGGTCTATTATCAAGGCTACAGTTCTTAAACTATTTGATCCCCTAGACAAGAGTATAATTGTTGTGGATGCTAGTGCTTATCGTCTTGGGCAGGTGACTCCAACTAGTTGATCTTGACCTATCAGTAGCTCCCAGTCTTAAGTTCATTTTTAACTAAGATCTGCAATACATAAGTGTTGTGTTTTCCTTTTAAAGTTAGTAGAGCCTGATAATGAGCACTGCTTCACTCAGATTTATGACCCACGTGGGTCACAGAGGTTCAAATCAGGAGCACTGAGGAACCTATCTCTTAAATAAAAGTATTTCTCAACTCAGTATTGGATCATAAGTACAAAATGCTATTTCTGAATGCTGTTACATGAGAGAACATTAATTGTAGGAGACTTGCTCTCTATGTAGTTTACTAAAATGCAGAACACCGTACAGAGACCAGTGGATCCCTTATTGGAATTAAGAGGCTAAAGTAGATAATACTAATGCTCTTCGTGGGAGTGTGGGCGAGCAGTTATGCTTATAAGAGGATAATGCTAAGCATTTGTTGTGCTCATAGATGCAATAAATGAGACACACACTCAAGAATAAATCTGAGACTAATTTGTAAAAATAACATACATTTTTATATAATTTTTCAGACCAAGACCTTCATTCTAAGGTAAGTACTTTTTACGTTATGAATTTATAAAGTTTGCAAAATAAATAACTGGTGTGCGCAGTCACACTCAATGGAAGTCAATGGGAGAAAATAGGAAATAGGATATAAAATCACACAGTGCGTTCTAGAGGTTAACCATCTGAATTCGGATAAGAAGCCAGATCGAGCCCAGTGTTCCAGCAGCAGAAGTTGGGGATCATTCTGGATTCGGCCGGTAGAACAGACTGCTGAGGTCATTGGTAGCAGGGTGCCACCTGAAAACACACTGCACACGAGGACTTAAGGTTAAGTCTGCGGGGGTGGGTCCCACTCGAGGGAGCAGGTTGCGAGGGCCCAGATCGTTTGGTATGGCTAAGGCAAGTCAGAGACCACACCAGTGCTTGGCAGGTTTTCAGGGGACCCTCTAAATGGTCTCCTGTGTGCATTGATTAATAAATTTAACTCTGGCATCAGTGGGAATTTATTAAGACAAGATGTTTATACGAAACATCGTGGGGTAAAGTGAAGTCATCATGGAGCTAGGAAACTCGTAATAACAAGTATCCAGCTCATGCACTCTCTATTGCTACCCTGTACACACACACTATCCAAGAATGGACTTGATATTGTAGGGTCATATCTGCTCATGCAGGTATGTCCACAAATGAGATAAAGCTCACCCTGCCTTAGGACTATAAGGCCTGCAGTAGGGGTGACTTACCTATTGCACATGCAGTCCATGGAGGCATGGCACATAGGGCTGTGTGACATGTCGACTCTTCGGTTTTCTCTGCACCAAGACACATATCCTGCATTGGCATTTTGCATGGTCTTGGTGAGAGGTTCCTAGGGTGGCACAATCTGTGCTGCAGCCCAAGAGGACCTTCTTCAGTATCCATGCCCTAGCTACCAGAGATACCATTTACTAGTGCCTTACATGGGTGGCTGAAGTGGTGCCAATCGTGGTACCGTTTTAGGAAAGAGATCTGGAACTGGAAACCCAATTAGCAGGGACCCAGTGCACTATCAGTTAAAAATTACATCAGGCAAAAAGTGGTGGCTAACCGTGTAAAAAGACACTTTCCTACATTAATGATTAAGTTAACTCTCAGTTAAAAATTACATCAGGCAAAAAGTGGGGGCTAACCGTGTAAAAAGAGACACTTTCCTACATTAATGATTAAGTTAACTCTTCATTTTTATTTTCTCCCTTTCCAAAGTATCACATGTACAAACAGCAGGCATCTTGCTCCCTTTGGCTGGTAGACATAGTGCCATATTTAAAACTCAAAAATATAGTCTTTTATATGGGAGAAATTTAAAGTGAAGAAACTCCCTCCTCTCCTGTTCTTCCAGGCAGTGTTTGACATGGATCCCTTTTTTTAGGTCCCCTCTTCACAGCAGCATGTTCAACCTGAAGAATATGACCCTGATAGTGGCGATCTGCAGGTGAGTTCTTTTTGTCCGTATACCCATTGCTGGACTGGCCACATATGGGCCAGAATCCGGCAATGGGTAGTTGGTATTTTTCCACTTGTATCATGCATAAGTGTACATTCGACACGTGCAGTCAAAATGTGTACACAAGCATCGATCAACATGGTAAACCATTGCCTACCACCGCAGCCACACCGCGAGCCCTGCGGTCAACTCATAATGTGGCATCTAAAGATTGCCAGCGCTATGACCTACTGGGGACCCGCGGACACATTTTTCAAGCGGTTGGTCCGCCAAACTCGTAATCAGGCCTTTAATGTTTTTCTCTCCTTTCCCTTAAGCTAATTAAGTCCTAATGATTTATGAAGCATATTTCTTCACTTTAAATACCTCACATTTAAACAAATGACTGTATTTTCCTGTTAGAAATATGGCACTATGTCTACAGGCCACTGGGGAGTAATATGTCTGCTACTTGTAAAGACACTTTGACAGGCAAGAAAATTAAAATGATGAGTTTTATGTAATGCATATAAACATAAAGTTAACTCTTCAGTTGAACTTTCTCCTGTTTCAAAGTGTTGCATTTACAAACAGCAGGCACCTCGCTCCCAGTGGCTGGTAGGCACACCGCCATATGGAAAATACACACATTTATATTAAATGGCAGGAATTTAAAGAGCAGAAGTTTCCTTATTAGGAACATTTTGGTGGAACATTCTTCAGCACTTGAAATTTCTCATATTGGACAAAATGGCTGTAGTTTATGTTGTACATGTAACTGTACCGCATATGGCGAAAGGTATGTCCTGTCCCACAAGTACATATCACACAGGCTCTGCCACGCATACACAATTTCCATTCATTTACACACATGCTCGTACATCCCGTCAGACCATGGACCTACTGATGCAACCATAGTATCGGGCTCCATGGACATTAGGTTTAAAGCCAATGAAGCTGGGCAAGGGGGTGTCTGGTAACAATGCGCAAGTTACTTGCCCTTCAGTTGCTCATGATGATTTCCACTGATCAGAAGTAGCTCTCATTACGGAAAAGGTTGGAGACCCCTGGTCTAGGTCCTGTTTTAATGCAAAGAAAAAATAACCAAGAAAGGATGGTTGCATTTGCATCCAGGACACTTAAAGGAGTGGAGAGTACATGTTTAGTGATCAAGAAAGAGGCATTATCCTGCTCGGTGGGGCATATAGTACTTTAAAACGTTTGTGTAGGGAACTTCATTCGACCTGCACACAGATCACAAACCCCTTATTGAAATTGTTTGTACAAGGGGGCCTGAGAAGGTGACTCCAAGGATTGTCAAATGGCTTTATCACTTATAGGTAACAATTTTGAGTTCAACTATGTTCATGGTATGAAGAATATACATGCAGATTATTTATCACAGTTGCCATTACCTGGTGCAAATGGAGAAGATGATAATGAGGATGAGAATTGGGTTGTGGCAAGTGTAAGAAAATTATTCAAAGGTGCCATTTCAAAAGATGAATGGAGGCAAGCATTGAAGACATATGAGGCTTTGCTGTAAATCATGTCAAGTCTGACCCAAACCACAAGAAAGGTTGATATTAGAAAACAAGAGCTTTGCGATTACAGAATGGTGTGGTCTGAATTGTCTGTTGTGAACGGGATCCTGAGCAGGGATAGAATGGAAGGATAGTAGTACCCATGGAAATGTGGGCCAGACCATTAGAGTTGGTACACGAAGGCCATCTGGGAATATTGGTGGCCTGGCATGGGCAGAGAGATCGAAAGATTTGTGTGAAACTTTATTGCATGCATGTGCAGTGACAACTCCCCTGTGGTGAGTGAAAACCCCCATTAAACCGACTAAATTACCTGAGAAAGCTGGCAAAGACTGGTGATTGATATTTGCGGACCATCCAATTGTAAGGGGTTGGAAGGAAATTTATTACTTTTCCAAATGGCCAGAAGTAGTTTTCGTGAAGGAGGACAAAGCTTGATGCATTGTGAGTTTTTTTGATGAGAGTTTTTTAGAAGAGTGGGATATCCTGAATGGGTGGTATCCAATAATGGTCTGCAGTTTGTGGCAGAAGAGTTCCAGAAGTTCTTGAGAAATGAATGAGTGAAACATCACAAAATGGTGGTTTATCATCCCCATCAAAATGGCCTTGAAGAACAATTTAATTGTGTGTTCAAAGAGTGTGTGCAATTGGCTGTTGAAAATGATTTGGATTATAAAAGAGTAGTCAAAAACATGCTATAGAGCTATGGAAACACACCATATTCAGCCACTGGTGAGACACCATTTTTTTTTTACTCAAAGGAAGAATTGCTTGTACTAAGGTAACACCAGCGTGGATGAACAGCACGCTGAGGTCAATATGGCTGAATTAGAAAGATTGCATCGGATTAACAGAAGAAATATAAACAAAGGCGCAATGAGAGCATTAGGACGAAAAGACCTATATTAAAAAATAAGTGATTGGGTAAGAGTGCATTTGGGTACAATATGAGAAAGGGTTGCTCTGAATGATTTAAATCTCAAAGAAATACGAGGTGAAAGGCAATACCTTATAGGTGGATTATGGCAATAAATGGAATGCATGAAAATTAACTTTGTGCAATGACTTGGAACAATTGATTTGATTGGGAAAACATGTGGAACATAGTATGGTCGAAAACAATGTGAGGGAGAATAATAATCAAGGGTTTGTGACTAATGATGGTAAAAGTGTTCCTTTAATGTAAAGACCTTATTGGCACAAAGACTATCTATTTGTGTAAAGATGTAATATGTTTAATCGAACAGGGATGTTTGCACTACATGAACAGGATAACATTCAGGAATTTTCATTGTCAAGATGTATTTGGGCATCGTAAATATGTTGTTCTATTGTAATTTTGTTGTTATGTAGATAAGGAGATATGCTACATGTTAATATGCATTAACTTGTGTTTCTTAATTGTAATTTGCTGGTTGCACTGTTAACATATGAATAACGCTGGCAAGGTTCCATTCTGAGGTTGGAGGTTCTAGAATGCCTAGAGCTCGAAGATGGATGGAGGCCTGCCAGGAGTTGGTCTTGCTACCTTTGAGCGTCAATAAATCATTTAAAAAGTTGCTTTCTTGAGGTGCTTTACTCAAAACACCCAAAATATGGAAATTGTTTGAGAAAAACTATGATACAGATGCCGGTATTTTTAAAAAATGGAAGTGTGTCCTCTTGTGTCCATATGGTTCAGGACTTGATCCGTTGTGTCTATGAACTAAAGCATTTACTACAATAACTTTTATTTTAGGCTTTTCCGCCATTCCACACCTAGTGTTACCTTCTGCTGCCCAGGCCACATTAACCAGCATACTGCTGTCTGGAGTGCCTCATTATGGTCAGACCCCTCCATCCCCCCCTCCGGGACTGACTCCTGTGGATGTCCATGTTAATGCTATGCATTCCGAAAGCAAGAAGTGCCCCAGCTCTCTCAATGGCCATGTCAAGGTAAGCACAAACGCATCTGTATTTGTCCTCGTAGGTAATAACCGCATCATTCTGGTAGGGGCTCGTCTGTTTCTGCACATCAAGTGTTTCACATATAATTAAGAGCAATTCTTTATTAGTTAATTTGCAGTTTTTCTTTGAATACTAAATTTATCCTCGGGTTTTAGTGAACTGCTTATTGATAGTTTGAAAATAAATCTAAATAAGCGGAATTTTTTATTAGATGAATATTAAAACATAATTTAGTGTTTCTGATCCTCGTTTTTACAATTCTTTTCTCTTTGGGTTAGTAGAATTTCCCTCCTCTTTGTCATATAAAACATTGCGCCCCCTTCCCATTTTGTGAACAAACAGTAAGATTTGTTGCATCTCATTTTGGGAGATGTACTGGCCTAAATGGAAACATGTGGTTTGTGATGGCAGAGCTGTCTCAAAGTGTTTTCGTACTGTAGCCATGATGCATTGTTTGACACCCTCACCCCTATTTGTGGATGCTACTCATGTTGCTACTCCTTGATAAAAGGATTTGTGAGTGGAACACCTGCAGGTGGCACTTAAGGTGAGGTTGTATGACATTGAAAAGGCAAGCCTTTGCCCCAAATGCAATATCATCCGTTGACCTTTACTAGGCGTGCCATTACATTGTGAACCTTTACCACACAAGTTGTGGTTTGTATACGGTATGTGTGTGTATGTGCATGTATGTGTGTGTATATTTATATAAATAATATATATATTTATATATGTATTACCCTACTGGCGGTTGCCAGTAGGTAGTTATAGTTTGGACCTCGTTTCTATTCAAAAAGCATTTTTTCTTTTCCCAATAACGTTGGCGCCGGTTGCCGAATCTTAGCGTAATTTTCAAAGCTAGTGGGGCGCTCCGGTCAGCTCCTGTCTTGAAAGTTTCCGGGTGATTAGTCAAGCGGGGGCTGAGAAAAAAGGGGGGTCCCAAAACGCTTTTTCCCAATGTAAATTTCCATAGGAAACTTTAGACAAAGCTTCATCCCGAACTGCTGAACGGAATTACACCAAATTTGGCAAAAAGGTAGCCCTTGGTTCAGAAAGAGCCCTTTTTGTTAAATGGTTTAAATCCGTTCAGTAGTTGCTGAGAAATTAGAAAAAGAAAACATATCGATCTGTGGCCTCGGTGGGTTCGCGAACCCATCCCGAGCACGAGCTTCGCTCTGATTGGCTGCCAACACTCCAAACCAGGAACTGTTGGCAGCCATCTTGTGACTCGGTTTGTGACTTGGTAGAACCGACTCACAAGAAAGCAGAAAAAAAAAAGGTTCAAAAACAAGAAAAAGGGGCAGGGTAGAAACACCCTGTCCCCCTAGGCCTGCTCAGGGGGTCGCACAAGGACTCCTAGGGCCCAAAAAACTATTTTTTTAAAATAATTTTGACGGAAATCGCGTTGGGGTTGCGAATCCCGCCGAAATTATTTTTAAAAAATGAAGCGCGGACTCCCGCGCTTTGTTTTGAAAAAGCCCCTGGGTGGGCCAGGTCCCGGGGGCACTCGCAAATTAATTGGCTTATTAATTAAATAAGGCCCGTGGCTTATTTGATTGTATGCGGCAGACACTGTGACCCCCCACAGCAATGGGGACCGCCACTTCCCTGGGGCTCTAAAAAAAAGCGTGGGGGGTCCCCAATCCACTTAATCAAACACCCTCTCAAACAGCCTCTCACTCACTTATAGAGCCACTTACACACCAAGTCACTTACCGATACAGCCATTCAGACACTCACTCACCCATACAGCCACTGACACACCCACCCAGCCACTTACACACCCGTACACACAAGGATACATACAGTCACACAATTTTGTAGTTTGTTAGTATATAAGTTTAACACCAATAAACTCTTGAAAACACTTAAACTCATTTGATGTTATCATCAGTGATGTCATTTGAGATGTCATCAGTGATGTCACTGACCATGTCATAAGCAATGTAATATGTGAGGTAATAAGCAGTGCATTGTGGGGGCGTAAGTTATAGTTAGCTTAGGTAACTATAACTGCTCAATTTTAATGGTTTTGTATGAGTGAAATCTGAGCCTAACTCTAACGTCCCTGTAACTTTTGTTTTTGTAAATCTCTCTCTCTATATATATATATATATATATAATCTACTGGCGGTCGCCAGTAGATAGTTATAGTTAGGACCGAGTTTCAATAGGAAATCTCAAAATTATATTTTGAATAACTTTGGCGCCGATTGACGAATCCTCGCGAAATTTTCAAAACTAATGGGGCGCTCCGCTCCACTCCTACCCTGAAAGTCTCGGGGTGATTCGTCAAGCGGGGGCCGAGAAAAAGGGGGGGTCCCAAAACGCGTTTTCCCCATGGATTATTCCATAGGGACTTTAGTCACAGCTACAGCCCGAACGGCTGAACAGAATTACGTGAAATTTGGCAGAGAGGTAGCCATAAGGTCCATGAAGTGCCTTTTGCAGGTTTGGTGTAAATCTGCTCAGTATTTCCAGAGAAAATAGCATTTAAATCAATATATATATCTGTACGCGCGCAGCGTGCGCGCTGGGTGCGCGCACCTTGCCGTGCGCGAGCGCAATTCTGATTGATTGTTAGATCTTAGTAAACATTCGAATCGGTCGAAACCAGGAAGTGTCGGCCGCCATTTTGTCTCTCGCACTCTGAGGGGGTGAAAAACAAATGTGGAGAACGTGAAAAGGGGGCAGGGTGGACAGTTCCTGACCCCCTAGCAGTGCTCAGGGGGTCCCAGAAGGACCCCCAAGGGTCGAAAAATCGCCGAGTGCGCGCACCTTGCGCGCACCACCCAAATGGAAAAAATTCTGCGAAGTTCGCGCAACGTGCGCGCACTCCATGATTTTTCAAAAAAAAAAAATATGTATTTGGCCCTTGGGGGCGAAGTGCTCCGTGCCCACCGTGTGCGCACGGCACGAACTGCGTAAAGTGGGCGCACGGTGCGCGAAGCGCGCCGAGAAAAAGTTTTGTTTAAAAAAATATATTAATAAATACGTAACTTAGCATTTAAAAAACCGTACAAATTCACTGAAAAAACCATAGGTTTCACACACGTTATAGTTAGGAATTAGCATTTAAAAAACTTTGCAAATTCACTTAAAAAACCATAGGTTTCACACATGTTATAGTTAGCTGGGCATTTCCCTCGTAAAAAACCAATGAAATTCCCCGTTATAGTAAGTGCAGGCAACTATAACTCACGCGACCGCAATCCGCTGCTGATGACGTCAGATATTACATCACTGATGACATATGTGTCTTTATGGAAAAAAAAAAAAGAAATATATGTATAGCTAAAGATGAATGGAAGAAGACATGGGTAAATAAGTGTCTAAATACAGTGATGTAATATCTGACGTCATCAGCAGCGGATTGCGGTCGCGTGAGTTATAGTTGCCTGCACTAACTATAACGGGGAATTTCATTGGTTTTTTTCGAGGGAAATGCCCAGCTAACTATAACATGTGTGAAACCTATGGTTTTTAAGTGAATATATTTATATGCTGCAAACAATCATTCCTGAACCTCCTGGTATGGCGAGAAGGAACGAAGTGAACTCCTCTTGGTGGCAAAATAAATTGAATTTATTGATCTCTCAACTGCCTCTCATGACGCGTTTCGGCCGAAGCGTCGGCCTTGATCACATATATATATATAGATATATATAATTCCACTCGATTCTTACTCCATCCGTAAAAAATCAACTCGAGCCCAGATCCATTGAGCGTGAAATGTATTCAATCATGAAACAAGCACAACGCCCGACGCGTTTCGTTGCAGCCGCACCTTGGTCACGGGTCAAGGAACTGTTTGTCTAATCTGAATACATATAGTGCACAAATACTAAACATAAACGTAGGACTACTTATCCCAATGTTCAACATGGCATCCATTTTGTAATGGTCTTTCAAAAATGCTGAAACATCCACTTTCACATGTAAATAACCAAGTTAATGAAAGTATCGATATAATTATTAAATACATGAACTAAGATAATTTTGATGTATATAGTACAAAGTATTTTTGATAAATTGTACATGAATAACGAATTCTGAATCACCGTGTTATTTAATCATGCCCCAGTGGGCCAATGCCAAAAGTGTAAAATACACGACATGTCGCTAACATTTAAATAAATGACGAGTTTCAGACTGCCATAATAATCAATGGTGCCCAAGTGGGCCAATGTCAGAGGTGTCAAATATCACGTGCAATTCTGCCCAAGTGGGCCAAGTTACAAAATTGAGCATCAATTTCATTCCTGAATATAGCACACATTAACCTCGGTCATAGTTCAAGTATTAGTATATATATATATATATATATATATATATATATATATAAATTCTCTCAGTTAACATTCAATATCATAGAAAGTAGTCTCAACTGGTTCTGCTGCCATATCCTCGACCTGAACAGTTGATAATTCTGTCTCCTACAAAAAATTAAAATAGTGCCATCAATACATATAGGGGTCCATTAGCATGGCGGTCGGAAAATCACTCCAACTGCCATGGTAGCGGGAAAACACCATCCGCCAGGGCCGCGGGAAAACCGCCAGTCCAATTATTATGCTCCGCAGTGGAAATTCGACCGCAGCGGTCGGATAGCGGCGGTTAGCAGTGTGGCGGGTGGTGCTGCCAGTAGCACCGCCGCGATGTCCAAACAAGCATGTCCTGCATGTCCCTGCACTGTGGTGCAGGCACTGCACAGTGCCTGCCACCTGGAGTCTCCCGCCCTCCCATAGCAAACTTTGTTTGGATTTTGAAAGAGAGAGCAGGGAAACCTCCTCTCTCTTTCAAAATCCAAATGATATTGCTTTTCTACACGGGGAGCTGCATGTTAGCAGCTCCCCATGTGGAAAAGCAATGCCGGCTCCCGAAGGACGCGGGGTGCCGGCTGGGACCGTGGGGGTGTTGGGGCTCCCCCCGCGGTCCCCGGGGATGATAAAAATTAGTGATAGAGGCTATTATTTTTTTTAAGGTAAAATTAGGAGTTGCGCATCCTAACGCGTTGGGTGCATGGTTTCTCACGCGTTGGGTGGGCGGTTCCTAGCGCGTTGGGTGCGCGACTCCAAGGAAAAAATAGTAAAAAAAAATAACAAAGTATTAAAAAATATAGTTTAAAAAATATTTAAAAAAATAGTTTACAAAAAATTTAATTTAAAAAAAAATAATTAGAAACAAATTATATTTTTTAATTTTTAAAAGAATTAATTAAAAAAAACTTTAAAAAATGGTGAAAAACAATATAAAAAACATAATTAAAGGAATTGATACACTGAAATATAAAGATTTAGAAATCCTATGAAAATCATTAAACATCATAGTTTTAGAGATAAGTTATAGATAGGAATTAGCATTTAAATAACCTTTGAAATTCACTTAAAAAACCATAGGTTTCAGGTATGTTATAGTTTGTAAATAGCATTTAAAAAACCTTTGAAATTCACTGAAAAAAACCATAGGTTTCAGGGGCATTATAGTTAGCTGGACATTTCCCTCGTACAAAACCCTAGAAATTCCCCCGTTATAGTTAGTTCAGCTAACTATAACTCACGCCCCCGCAATGCATTGCTGATGACATCACATATTACATCACTCATGACCTGGTCAGTGACATCACTGATGCCATCACTGATGACATCATCCAGGGAATGTGTGTTTTTCTGAAAATTAAATATGTTTTACATATGTATATCTCAAGGTCGATGGAAGAATAAATGGGTATATAAGTGTCTAAATGGATGATTTGTTTTTGGAAAATTGATTGTATAACTGACTGATTAAGTGTATCTTAGTGAATACATGGCTTAGTGAGTACTGTTTCAATATGTAAATATCTGTATCAGTCTCTCACTTTGTGTATAAGTGGCTACATGCGTTGGTGAGTAGCTACATGGGTGTCTATATAGGTTATTAGTTGTTTTTTTGAGTATCAGTATCAGTATGAGTATCTGAGTGTCTGTATGGTTCGGTGGGGGTATTACATAGTGCATAGGTGCATGAATGAGTGACTCACTGTATGTGTTGAAGACAGCATGTGTGCAGGACTGTATGGGTGGATGAGTGTGTGTATGGGTGTGTTAGTGAGTGAATGACTGTCTCAATAGTGTCTTTATGAGTAACTACATATGTTTTAAACTAGTATATTGGTGTATATAAGTGAGTATATGTGAGAGTGAGAGATTGGAAGAGTTCCTGTATGAATAAGCATGTGTTTCTATAAGTGATTGTTTAAAAGACTAAGTATGTGTACGTTTCTGTAGAAGTAAGTGCTGTGGTGTGTGTATAACTGTGTATGCAAGTAAATGGATGGTTGATTCTTTATTAGCATGAGTAACTCTGTGTGTGAGTAACTCTATGGATGAGTGTTGTTGTGTAACAGAATGTATAGGTGTATGAGTACATATGATGGGTGAGTACATTAATGAGTGACTGTATAGGACTGTTGGTGAATGAGTGGATGTGTATGTGGATCTTAGAATTACTGAATAGGTTGTTGTAACTGGTATTGGTATGTCCATTGTTTTGAAAATTGTAGTTTTTATTTTTGAATGTGTGTATCAAAGGTTATATTAGGGTGAGAGGAGGTCTGCCACTCTATCACAAGTGAATAAACGGCAATTTCACCTAAGTGTACGGAGTTCGTGTTTCTGAGAGTGCACATATTTGGAGATGTTTTAATGATATTACGAACCGGATTTCCCTGCCGGTGCGTGCACCACTCTACGTGGGTCCCAAGCTGTCCGGAAGGGGAGAAGTGCTTTTTGGATATATATATATATATATATATATATATATATATATATATATATATATATATATATATATACACAAATATATTTATTTGTTTAGTTTTTGGGGAACCATTCTTTTTTCTTTTACTACTTATATCCCTTTATCTCTACCCACCACTTAAAATCACCCTAATCTCCCTTTACCCACCCCCTTAGCACCGAAATCACCCTTGCCTTCCTTAATCACTAAACTGTAAAATGACCTTTACCTCCCTTGACCCTAAAATCCCCATTACCTCAATTTTCCTATACCCTCACCTAAATCACTTTTCTACCAGCAAATTGTTGTTAAAGAAAAAACTAACCTGCGTGGTAAAGGTACAAATACTTAAATACATGGTAAAGGATGTTTCCCTAAAGGTGACTGCATATGTGGTTGCTACCCAGAAATGTTCTTATGTATAGGATAGGTAATAATGCATGTAGATTAAAGTAACAAAACTAAATAGAAATTAAGTAATGATTTATTTTTCTACACTCAAGCAATAGAATTGTTCATCACTCAAATTGTATACAATGGTTTGCCATCGGGATAATTAGCAATATATTTTTAACTTTAAACTTTGCGGTACACGGCGGTTGCTTGCATTTCCAGATAATTTCCCTTTATTTAGACAACGTAGACAAGATATAATCATCTAAAAACACTCATTCATTTTGTTTGCGTACAAATTGTTCATAAATAGCAGGTTTAAGCTGCATATGTCAGTGTGAAGTTTTTCTTTTTATCACTTTACCTTGAAAGGGTACTAGATTCAGTGCTTAACTAAAGTATGGCTTCAGAGTGTGGGAAAATGTGTATTTCAAGGTTCATTTGTAAGAAAATCATGAATTTGTAAGTGAAACCCAAGATTTTCCCCTGATAAAATAGGAATCCCGCAAGAAGGGTCTTTTATAACAAGCATGGAAGATTAGGAGAATAAGTATTATTTTTGTTTATTACAGTTATATATCTATTTCATAATGTTTGCAGCCTTCAAGCATGAAATATGGTTCGATTTCGGCATCATCTCTGGGAGAAAAGGTACTAAGTGCAAATCACTCAGACCCTTCGAGACAGACAAATAGCCATAGCCCTTCTGATCAAGTGTCAAACAAATCAAACAATGAAGAAGGTACAGTATCATTTTTCCAAATGTTTGTTTTTGAAGCATTTTTAAAACTGCTGTTGCTCAGTGTATCTTTCATACAGACCGATTGTCATTACAATTGCATTGTTCAACTCAAACCTACAGACAGTTACATTATCCAGTCTATAAACTAAAACTTATTTATAACTCCTAGAGAAAATAATTTTCCTTGGCTAATGTTTTTTTCTGGCCTAATAATGGATTTAGGTGCATATAATTCTTCACTGTGCAATCATGAAGGTGAACCTTGGCAAACCAAGAGGTTGCACTCGCGAGTCTGTTGTAGTTCAAAAACGTTATTTGGTCATATGAACATTTACACTATAGAAAGACCAATACGCATCTTGGAGTTCCAAGGACGGCAAAAATGCCACGTCATTACCTGACGAAATATGGTATTCTGGCTAAGTTCATGAACATGTGATAAGAAATTAACCGATTCACGTATTCTAAGTCCAGGATTGGCCTTTACCCCCCTAGCGGTTTATGCACTGGCAGCAGGATAGACTAGGCTCCCTATCACAACTCTGTTAATGATAACAGAGTTATTTCCTTCTTGTTTGGTAGTACTCTGGCTCACTCTGGTTAGCTTCATTAACTATGTCCATTAGACCTTAATTCTGAATGGAATTGTTGATGGTAGAAGACAGACTATAAAAGCTCCACCCCGCAGATCGGAGTGCAGAACTTAATTTCTGGCATGTTTACTCTTCAAGGGACTGAGAGAAAATGTGGTGTCCGGTATTTTTGTCAGTAGAGGTCCCTCAATTTAAAAATTTATTTCAGCAGGACACATTCTCTGTGGAAAAGATGTAGATAAAAAAGCATCTTGTAAAAAAATTGTCTGGGGTTTTGGCTGGACTGCAGCCTGAACTCTCTGCTTTCTGTCATTTTCCTAACTGTCTCCTTCATTTCGTTACTAAATACTTTAGAGCCTGAGGAGGGGGATCATATAGGAGCTTCTTGTGTCTCACAGGCTTTCCAGGACTGCCTTCAGATGTCTTTTGCTGGCAGTGGCAGACTACAGCAAAAGCGGATGCCAACAGGAACCAGAATAGCTGTTCATAAAATTTAGAATATATCTTCAATCCTCCTCATTCTGCATGGCTCTGTGAGTGCCTTAGAGTCACCCAGCAGTTACTGAACTGTGTATGTGGCTTAAGTATTGGCATTCCTGCAGAGCTGAAAGCAGAATAAGAATACCTTATTGTTGTGTCGACTTTTTTTATTTCTCCTTGGGTTCCCGGGAAACGCTTTTCTGACACCAGTAGGCTGTGGGAGACCGATCCTCCCATCAATGAGTGCGTCTTTAGCACAGGACTGAAGTCAAAATTGCTGGTTTGTCCACTTCATCCTGTTCTGCTTATAAGAAACAAATCCTTCCAACTTCATGCAATGAAGACCTTCTGGATCCAGGTGCTAGTAATGCTGCAGAACATCCCTCATCTGACACATTCAACTACAAATTGTCTCAAATGTGATGGAGCACAATATGAATTTTCTCTGAAGCTCAGGTTTTGGAGTGGCCTCCTCTTCAAGGCTTTGTGGCAAGCATTAAATACATGGATTTGTCCTTGACCCCATAATAATATGTTTGAATCTTTGTGAGTGTATTCAACAGTGGTAAATTTGTAAAAAACAAAAAAAAAAGCCGTCTCGCTTAGATGTCCGCCAGAGGTACCGACGGAGAGAGCGGTGCCTCCCCTTTATCCTGAGCCACAGCCAGGTGAGGTGAGGTTTTCTTCCCAAGCATTTCGGATGCCATTTGCATCATATGATTTGCGGAGGAAGTAATGCACATTCCTGATTACAGGTGAACTGGTTGTATCTGTTCCAACCGTTTTTATGCACTATTCTTGTTTTTTCATATAATTGGAGTAGCAAAACATTTGTGTCCTGAAGAAGGCATGGAATCAAAGTTTTCCGTGAATGCTGAAACATGTTGACCCTTTATATACACTAGACAGTTAAAAATGTTATACATACTGTCGTTTGGACTTTTTTTAGGTTGGATTTTGAGGGATATTAATAAAGGTTGTTTCTCTCATAGTTCAATTTTAACCCACTCTTATCACATTACATTGCACTGCACTTAATTCCCACATTTAAAACATCTATTCACATCTGGTTGCCTATTTGAGTAGAACGACATCAATTATTATATTCATAACCCCTTCTTAAAACATCCTCGGGCTCCCTGTTCCCTCTGACGGGGTTGCAGCCCTTAGTGTCATTAGTGACACAAAGGGGAGACCAAGATGATGAAGCATGTCACCATTGGTGAGTGATGGGTGTCCGTCTTAAAATAAGATTTTTCCATTATTAATTGTCTTTATTAAGGAAATTAGCATATTTTTTGAGTCTTAGATTTCTTATTGCTGAAACGATATATGCAGACCCGTGGATATATTTGTTATACAAACTCCAAAGGCTGCCTGCTACGGGTACATCTTCTGTGTGATCAAACTCAAAGCGATCACTTCCAAGAAGTCTGCTAGCATGGGTAACTACTCCACTTCCAAAAAGATACGCAGTGAGGTGCATGGTGGAGGGATAGGACAGGTCCTATAGGACCAAGAGCATGTTTCTCATTTATAGCACAGAGCATTTTGAATTGTTTGGCCTGCTGTTCTAACCCATCCACGAGGAACATTTTGGGCTGGGTGGTCATACAAAAATAGAGCTCTAAGGTGCTTCTGAACTTGCTGTACTGTCTAACCAGCCCTCATATCCTTGCACACCTTTCTACTCTTTGAATAATAATATGTAGTGCCTTTTATCATGTTATATTGGATTATCTGAATGAATGATGAGCAATTATTTATCTTTTACCATAGTGTCCGCAATTCTGTGCGCACTGTGATTGTTCCTATGAAAACTATTGAAGGTAATAAGACGGTGTATGCAAATTGGGAGGAAGTCAGATGGCGTTCAAATGCCAGTCCAAATGTTCTGAATCTACTGAGTTACTCTTCTGTGCTGATGTTGTTAAATGTAAGCATTCAGTGAAACACCTATGGCAGGATGTCAGAACTGGTATAACTTTGTCAACATGTGTACAAATAGATGGATAACTTAGCAAAAAGTTCATCTGCTAGCCCTCTAATCGGAATAATGAAATGAATCAAAAAATGGCTATGAAGAACTTTCAGATATATAAGATAATACAGGTCAAACCATTTGGAAGCAGTCTAACCACCTCAGGCTCAACCCAAGTACAGCAGGACCAAAGAGGCTTGAAGTACCTAAGGACGCAGTGAAAAGTAAATAGGAGTGACTCAAATTCCTTGTCTGCACACGCACCTCATGAACGTAAACAGTGTCACGTCTTTCCAACAGCTCAGTGGTACCTTAGTCGTAGAGTACTTACTAAGGGCCTGATCACGAGTCTGGCGGTCCAAGGCCCGCTAGACTAGCGGGGTATGGCAGTCCAGTCACTACCGTACCGGTAGTTCGACTGCCGTATTGCAACTTTGGTTGTCAAATCACCATTGCACTGCCGCAACTGCTGCAGTCAGAGGCTCACAATATGCAGAGGCACCGCCATGTATATTACGAGTCTCACGACCACCCGCGGTGTCATGGAAGTTCTTCCTCCGTGAAATTGCTGTTGGTCATGGAAGAAATGGGGCCCTACAGGCCCCCATCGTGCCCCATGCATCGGGGTGCATGCAGGGGGGCACATGTTGTGCCCCCCTGTGTGCATCCACCCCAAGTTACAGCACAGCATGGACCTCACAGTCTATGCTGTGCTGGAACACGCTGTTGCTGTTGTGTGGCAATGCCTTTCTAAGGCATACATAGGTGCCTTTGACATCGCTGCAGGACCACCACGCCACCCACCCGTCCGGCAGACCACAAGAAACTCATAATCTGATGGGCAGGTGGCGGCTCTGTTTGGCGGTCTTTGGAGGGGGGGTAGCGTGGCAGCCTGCTCTAGGACCACCAAACTTATAATTGGGTCCTAAGCCTGATACATGCAGTCCTTAGCCAAGTTTCTTCATAAATCTACTTTCTTAATATGGTGATAAAATATCTCTGTACCAAATGTTTCCTTAACTTACCTCCCAGGACATATACTACCCCCTGTCAAAAATGTTCAGTGAAATTGTCCATATAATTCTGGTTCCCTCTAGAGCATAGAGCCTTGCCAGTATTCGAAATATAAAGCGAGGGATGCACACAAAGCTTATAAGCTGAGAAAAATTGTGAACTTGTTTGTTTACAGATTACTACCTGACAGATGCATGTAACTTCACTTACATCTATGTGCAGTACTAATCTTTCATAACAATTTGTGCTATTATCAACACAGGATTTAGTTACGAGAAACATGTGATGTTTACTAACATCTGTCCAGAACTCACTTCAGGATCTGACTACCATTGCCCACTTGAAAAATTACATTCTATTAAAAAAAAAAACATTACTAAGAGATCACTGTTTCCACCACAGATTCAACAAAAAAACATTCTTTTGTGTTTTGCCTTAAACATGTATTGCTTGCTTTCCAGTTGTTTTTATTTATTTAGTTCCCAAACTTCATCATATTAACTCTGTTTTTGCAGGTTGCAATGATGCCTTTGTGGAAGTAGGGATGCCAAGAAGCCCCTCACATTCAGCAAATACCAATGAGCTGAAGCAGATGATAACTTCTGCCAAAGTCTCTTGTAACAAGAGGCAAACAGTGGAATTGTTGCACGGTACCAAAAACTCCCACTTACAGTGAGTTATTCTCTGAAATACCAGAGATCGTTCTATCTTTTAACTAAAGATATGTGTTATATCTTTGAAATTGTTTTTCAGAAAGAAATTTGCACAGTAGATAAAGTTGACAGGATAATGCATATCAAGCAAACTGTTGATTTTCTGGTCTAAGATGACATCTGCAGGCCTTATTTTCTGAACATCAAACCATTTTTCAGTACCACAGAAAGAATGCTGTCAGATTCCGAACTAAGTTCCTCTGAAAGTCCAGTGGCAGACAAAAAGGCTCCAGGGAGTGAACGAGCAGCAGAAAGAGCCGCAGCTGCCCAGCAGAACTCCGAAAGAGCACGGCTGGGGTCACAGGCATCCTTTGACAGCATGCAGGTACCCAAGACATAGCATGGCAGTCAAGTACACATTAGACAAGAAGAAAGATGTTCATGTTAAGTCATCTTGCAAAGGTCTAAGATGGAATTTTATAGTATCTTGATGAAGTTTGTAAGGTTGGGGATGTGTCTACAGATGGCTTGGTTGTGGGGAGATTATTAGGCAGGTATAATGCAAAGTTTTGGCTTCTAGAGCCATGCCCACCCTCAACACATTAGACCATTCCAACAAAATGCCACATTATCTGGTTACTGGTCCGATATTTTTAGAAATTTTTGAAGGCAATAATATTAGGCATTCATGTAGCACTTGTTTCTATGATATCTGTGTCATTGAAATACATTTCTCTGTTGCCTATTTTGATTTTAAAGCAAGTGGCCATGCAGTAAAGGGGTATTTCTGTGACCCTTCCATTAAAGCCAAACAAACCATTATTTTCACACCATACGCTTTCAAATATATTGGCTAACAATGCATAGGATTTTCAGGCAATTCTGAAAAGGAACATTTTGAAATATTTCAACATTTCATAGTTCATCACAACACCTAGAAGCATTATTTCTGTGCCACAACCATACATGGATGTGCTGGAAAGAAACATGGTACTATCTCTGAGCAGATGTGTGACCCATATGGCCCTGAAATCATCCCTTGTTGGTCAGTCTTCTGTGGATGTATAGTCCTGCCAAAGACTTTGTAGGTTTTCTACGGCTTGTCAGTTACAGGACACACTAGGCATGTACACTAGTCACCTATACCAAAGGTGCGCTTTTTAGTGTTCATGTAATGCTTTTTGGAGGATTATATGTCAGTCATTTATTTTCTAATAAACGCAGCAAGTTAGAGAGACAGTTTTATTAGTCAGTCAAAATACTTTATTCGGCTCAACTGATCCATGAAAGTCATAGCAGATAAAAGAAAACCATATACAGTATTAAAATTCATAGGATTGAGGGAAACACTTGTTAAATATACTACAAGCAGGCATTAAAAGACATCTATACCATAAAAGAGTTGTTCATTTATAAGATCGTATCTTTATGGCACTTAACATGTCATTTAAAACATCAGGTATAATGGTTTTGTTTCACGGGTAGGACATATAAGTAAAGGCTGTAAATATGGGATCTGATTTTTAATGCTTGTAATATAGGGTGGGGAAACCGCACTCTTTGTGCGGTGTAAAATTTGCAACAAAGCAAAAAGTGCCTAGTGCTTTGGTCCGCTGGGAATTCACAGTGACCACGAGGAAGAGGTGAAAACCAGTACCTTCAACTGGGAAAGCTAGCTGAAAGTGTATAGCTTGGAGATGGAACCGTGTCAGAAGAAACTTGTGCCACTCATTTATAATAATCTGTAAACAAAAGTGCGGGGGTGCAGGTAAAACCGAAGTGTGTTTCCTAACCGTACTTCTCTAGTCTCTGCCCATGTCCTTTGTACTTTTTGAATAAAAAGTGCTTTAGTCTGAGTTAGGGGAATGGTCAACAGACTATCCGGGTTAAGATAGAAATTTGGGGCACCAAGTGTTTCTAAACTCATTTTAATACCATTGGATTGCCTGAGAGTTGTCCAGCTTCAGACAGTCCTGTAAGATTGACCTGCATAGGTGGGGTTCTGGATTTGTTCAGATTCTGTGCCATAACAGAAGTGGTTGCAACTTGATAGAGCATATATAATCAAGCCAACCTTTCGTGGCATAAGGCCGTCGAGGTGGAGTGTGGAACTGCCAGTAGTCTTCTTATAAACTTGTTCTCCACAATTTGTAGAGATTTGCCACCAATATGCCCCAAATGATTCAACAGACACACATTTAATGTTAAAGATACCAAGCATTGCATGGCTCTTACATTCAAAAGAAATTTCCAGTTAAAATCTACCCATATCAGAATTCCCAGATACCTAAAATGTGAAGTTTTCATAATTTCTTCCCCGCCTGGAAAAAACATTTTACTCTTGGCTAGTTTGGGACTGCATTTAATTACAAGGGACTTAGTTTGATTTGTTTATAGTCCTAAGCTACTCATAAAACTATTCAAAGCATTAGAAAGACCTGGAGGCTATTAGCAGTTTGTGCGATTGGGACAGCACCATCTGCGTAAAGCAGCACAGGGACTTCTCATGGATCTTTGGCAGGTTCTTCCTGGCCGTTATCAGGCGCTCTCCCTAGGAATTAATATAAATAAAAAATAGAAAAAGTGCCAAGACAAAGCCTTGTCTAACCCCAGTGATTGATGGGAAGTCCTCAGATAGATCTCCGTTCCTGCTATACCACACTCTGACTGTAGTATGTTCATGTAGCCTACCGAGTATGGATATTATTGTGCTATCATTGCCTAATTTGAGCATTATGGTCCACAGATTTGGGCAGTCTACCATATCAAAGGCACATGTTAGGTCCATGATGCAAGATGGACACATCCTTTTTGGCCTTTCTGCATTTTTGGACAATCAGGAAGAGATTTAATGATTGATCAACTGTGCCCAGGCCTGGACGAAAACCAAACTGTAGGTCTAAGAGCCCGCATGACTCTGTAGACTATGTTTCCAATTTGCTAATAATGCCCTTACTAGAATCAGTTTTATTAACGCTAAATGATCATGAACTCATTTGGGAAGTGCCCAAGGAAGATGAAGTAGAGTTTGAGGCATGACAAGTCTTTTGAGTGTTGATGGGACCTTCACAGTCTTTGTCCAGGAAATGCCCCATCCTGCCTATCTTAGAGCATTTCAGTAAAAAATCTGTGATTTCCTGAAGCTGAGCTGTTGTGGATGGACAGATTGAAGCTTTTCCTTCACTGACATTCATTTTTATTCCAAAGCTGCTCTTACTTAGTGCAGCCAGGATCTAATATGAAGGAATAAAGCCATGGACTGGGTATCAATACCACTGTTTATGTACCACTCCACTTGCTGGTGTTTGAGAATGTGGAGACCAGGCTGCCCCATGGAGATAGAGAAGAAATTTGTCAAACTTGATGAGGAGGACCTTTGTGCTGACAGAGTATGTTGCTCCTCTGAATACTTAATCTTAGGTGATGGAAGTTAATCTTACAAAAATATACATGGACGTCAATTTGCTAATGCTGACCGAAACTAAAGCAGCTTAACTGCTTGTCAAGATTTTAAAGGCATTGCTATCTCAAGTGGAAGATGGAGAATACATCAATGGAATAGTTCTGAGTACTCCTACACAAAGTTTAAATCTGATGTCCCTTTCAGTGCTTTGATATCTTCTCCCGGGGCATGTTGCCTAAGGATGATAAACTAGAAAGCAAACATTGTAAAACAGATAGCTCTGATGAAGGTTCTTGATTTTTTTCAGCTAGCATTTGTTTAGATGTCAGCTGCAGGAGATGATTAGCCTGGTATTTGATTGAATCTAATTCCATCCTGTTATTCTTCTCCTGCGTACCATCGTTCCTCTCTCACCACCACCATTCTACCAGATTTTTTTGTAAGAACACATCCTCTTGACTGCCCTTGACTATAGTTATGTGTCTAAGATTCTGTAATCCTTAATTCTGTAGCACTGTATAAAAACCAATACATAAATGAGGTGTTTAGGAATCATAAATATACCCTGTAGTTCAGGGTAGACAAAGTCACCATCTCTCAGATTTCTTGCCACAAATCATGATTCTTTTTCTCAGAGTTGTCAGATGAGGTTGGTTAAGTTAATTGGAAGTCTAGGAGTTTCTGCATAGCTTTTCAGAAGAAGCAGCCACACAGTTAACTTTCTAGTGGCAGTGCACACTTTGTGTTCCTCTGTGAAAGGATATATCTAAGACTTCTAATATTTGTGGAGGAAATTGATCATAGATTAGCAGGTGTCCATTAGCAGTCATAAATGAGGCTGATGTTAGCTAGTTAATCTGCCTTCATTCCTTCAGATTCCCATCGCCGCTCTACACTTTTTCCAAAAAAGCAAGGCAAAGAAGCAGCTCCTGGGGTGGAGGGTAAAGGATGTATCTAACCTTGACTATGGATAATGTGATCTTTCAGGTTACTCTCCCTGTGCAAGAGAAGGAAATGTAGTCCATCTTCTTCCACATCGAGAATACCTCTGGAAGTGTGGGGTGAGTTGAATGGTATTCTGGTGAATCCTTGATCTAAAGGGCATCAGCAACTTTGTTGTCATGGTACGCATCAAAATGAACTGTCTGCATTGCATACTTCCTCTGATTATCCAGGAAATTCGAGAATCTGGGACAACACGGGATGCTTATTCAGATTTGGATGGGAGTTGATTGCTCAGGTCCCCTTTGGTGGATCTTCCCTACCAGTCTTGTGTTCAAACTTTGACTTAATATTTTCCCCAAAGAGAAATATAACTGCACCTCTAGTGGTGAAGCTACCTTATTCTGAGGCCCTAGACTTTTATAGGGGCACAGTTCAAGATAGACTAAACACAGTCTTCCTTCAGGAGCCTTGAGCACTCAAGTACCAAGACATTTGCTGCTCTCCTCCAACATTCATTGGCTTAAGTGCCGATCTGGATTAGGGTGCAAGGGTGCATGGTCGTAAATCGTTTGCTCATGAACCTGGGTGTATTTTGGATATTGGTGATGCAGCATAATGGCTGGTTCCCAAGGGGTTGAGGATGTGGAACAAACATACATTGTCTCACCTCCTGGAACAGCTTAAATAAATGCTTTTTCAACATAAGTTTCTATGATGGATGCTCGTGTTGACCTTGCTTGGTAATGAAAACAGATGAGAACAATGGACCAGCATTCAATTCTGGCCACTGGACAACAACCGAGATTCTGATATTGCTAAACTAGAAAAAGCCTGGAACAAAATACCCCAGTGTCTGGAACTATCTTATAGCGACTAAGGGGTCAACTATTCTGATCAGATAGACCATGTCAAAGCACAGGCTCACTCAACATAGCGTTCATATTTTGTAATTCTTTTAATTACTTTGGTGACGGTGAGATTTGTTCAAACTTGTGTGATGATCTATAAAAAGAAGGCATGGACATTTTAAGGACAGGGTCCCTGAACAGGGTTTTTCTCTCATAATAATTTCCTTGCACCAGAGACTTTGGAAAGATCTGAGAGTAGTGTATTTGTCCAATTTTAAATCTCTTCAAAGATGAGCTACTGCTGCTGAGTATTTGCTTTAGTTTTCTGAAGGTGCTATGTTTGGGCGTCAAATTAATTTACTATCTCTGTCCTTATGATTTCTGTTATGCCTATTGTATCATTCTAACTTATCTACCAGCTGCTACTGAAGACCATTGTAGAAGACTGATGTGATAGGGGTTGTTTCTTATTGTCCATGCTGAAGTTATTTTATTTTCTATGATATGAAGGAAAGTTTTAATTTTATGTTTTTATTCTATTAATTGTGGTTTAATCTTTACATGACTGGGTGATATTGAATCTGTCTGTGACTGTGCTACATCAATGCTTTTGAAGAGTCTTTGGGTTTGATAATGGCTTTTGAGCTGTATTACGACAATAGTCAACCACAAAAATAACTACTTCCTGAGGGTCTGGGATCCTTTCTATTTTTTAGATGTTTTATGGTGGTGATTTAGGGTGCATAATTAATCTGAATTCAGGGCTAAATGTCACAACGCGAGAAACACATGGGTAAAGGCTTTGGGCAAGTGGCTCTGTCTGTTGTTCTGCATTAGTAGTGAATCACTCCATTTTGTTTCTGAATATTTTTCACTTTTTGTGCATTAGTTTGTGATATTGTCTGTTTTATTGTAAGTCGGATTATTCAGTCTCAAATTGGGTAAGCCTCAACCAACTAAACAGTGGAAAAAGTGTAATGGGGCCTATATACAAAGGTGCAGATTTACTTCAATACAGGTTTCTCTGTAATGAGAGACAGACTAATGTAGATTTGTGGCTAGAAATCAAAGCACTCTCTCACTTTACCTTCTACTATTACATTAGCTGTGCATATTACAAATGCAGAATCATTTGTCTACGATTTAGGGATTTTGCGTATGCGATTTTATCCTACTATGTATATACATGCATTTAAATACTGGCTTATCAGTATGTTCATATCAATGTTTCAACTGTGGGCTATCATCCCCACCTGCCTTTGAGTCATAAGGACATCTCAGTTCCAATTTACAAAAGCATTTGCCTACATAAAGCATTACTTGAAGAGTTTTGTGAATCAGGCATGAACCTTCAACTGCCTTTTAGTAGTATTGCAATAAAGACACAGTCCTTTACATATCTAATAACTGCATCTGGCTATTCTCTGGCTAATGCCATTTTATTACCAGCTTGGATGTTTTTGGTCCAATTCATGAAGGGGTGCAAGAGTATGTAAAAGAGTATTACAAAAGTATCACTATACATACTCCAGAATGCCTTTGCGAATGGACACTCCTATTTTTAATTACCACTTAAAAACAATGATTTGTAACAAACAAATCTACTATCGATACAAGGGTTGCACTACGCTGCTTGAAAGTGAGCCAGCAGAACATCATCATGTCTACTAGGATGTTGCGCTGTTTACCTGTGCTGGCACACTTTTGGCTATTACCAAAAAAGGGTACAGAGTTCCTCATGTACAGGAAGGAAGAGATACGGAAGGAGGTGGAGATAAGGTTAAACCACCAATTGGTTATCAGGACGTAACCAGTGGAAAGCCAGGGAAGCTCCCTTGGTGGAACTAGAGCTCTCACACACCCAGCAAGCTAGGTGTCATGCTTCATCATATGAGCACTGCCCCTCGTCAAGTCGGCGCTGCAATCCTTGACGGGCTCCCGAAACCGGGGCTCTTTGTCGGGGATCTTCTGTTCCTGCCGATAGGTGCTTGGGGGTGAGGGGCCTAGTGTAATGGATGTAGCAGAAAATGAAAATTAAAAAGGGTCAGTCTGTCCTAATTGATGCTTTATTCAGAATGTAGTCTACCCTATTAAAATGGTGTAGAGTGGCTAAGTCCTAGAAATGAGGTGTCTAGACTTAAAGCTCTACTCTAAATGATCACACTTTTGGCTGCCATGAGCCAACGCGCACACCCTTGAGCCATAGCGCAAATGAAGTTAACAAATGAAAACTTTGTATCTTATTGTGTCTTCCTTGAGAAGGCATAGGAATTTGGTGCATATCCCTGTTTACGATTGTTTTTGGAGAGGGATTTGTATCGAAACCTATTACTGGTTGCATGGGAACGCCCATGCATTGTCCACGGAATGCCTCCTTGACGCAATGTAACGCAAAGCTTTGCATTGTGCAGCTTTCTCTTACTTTGGAAGACTACCCATTGCAAATACTGATTTGCGTTGGAGAGTGAATCCCAGCATACCACTTTGCGTCTGGTTGCAAAGCTTTTGTAAATCTGGGCCAAGGTGTCCTTCTGGAGAGCCTGGGAAACTTGCACCATTGTAGGAGAGAACGGGTCATGCATTACAGTGTAGGAAGATTTATTGAGACTTAAATACCTATAAAGTTTTTGTTCAGAACTCTTCCTGCACAGTCAGAACAATACTTGTGGATGTCTTCTATCCTTATGACTCCTTTGAGTCCCTTATGTCATGATTGTAAGTATGTAGCTCATCTCCTGTTTACGTGTACATGGACTTTATCTGTTTTCTTCTTCGCATGCTGCATTCTGTTTTACTGCACGATTCAACTGCACTTAGAGTCGTGCAGTGGAATGATCGCTGACATGTGAGTATTGCTTTTCAAATAAACTGCATGTGTTACTGTTACTATTCATACCCCCCTCCCCCTCCTAACCCCTGAAGGGTAATGCCAGTGACCCCGCCTCAAACAGCTTCTGGGCATCCTTTACTTTCCAAATAAAAGTACATAAAATGGTCCATGATTCCGCTCAAAATGTTCTCTTTGTATCACTTATCTCAGATCTCTGTTGATATTCTTGTTATTTGTACCATACCTCTAAAATAGAAATGGTAGCATCGAATTCGAAATTCAGGCCTACAAGTCTGTGTGCAAGTTAGGCAACGTTTGTTAGTGCCTTATTTCATATATACACACTAGTTAGTTATCAAGAAGCACAGGTTGAGTTACCAAATCAGGTGGACGTGGAGAACAGGCAGGTTAAGTTAGTGGGGGAAGTATGTTTCATGCCTAACTGAAGGAGCCTTGGGTATTTTTAAAATATTGCAGAAGCTTTGCAGCAAAGTCCACAGATGTCTTTCATATGAGAAGTTTGAAAATGTCTGCCTGTGACCTTAAGGTTCTAATTTATTCCATTGTTATAATCATGTACTGTCGGAAAAATGCGCTTCATGGTAAATATTAGCATTTTCAAATCAAAGTAACTTTGTGATATGATATTGTGCATACATCAATTTCCATCTTAAACACACTGCTTCTGTGTTTTCGTGTGTAATCGCCGAGGTGCGATGACGCTTAATTCAATCAGAATTTGAGCTAACCTGTGTTTCTTTAATCTTCAGGCCTTTGACTATGAACAGAAGAAGTTGTTGGCTACCAAAGGTATGTAGTGTGTGGGTGAATTTGAACAGGGAGTCGCATAAGTTTACCTTGACGTCTATTCGCATGAAATAATATACATAATATCTTCCCTAACATTTTGTGTCGTCTTATTGGGCCCAGAATATATATTTCTGATCCAGGGCAGTTGATTACCATATAAAAATTGCCAGCAGATAAATCAAAATTGTTAAAGTGTATCCCCTTACTAAACAAACGTGTTTTGATAATTTTTGAGTCCGGGAATATGTATTTCAGCTTCATTGTTTATCTTACCCATAGTTTAAAACTCTATTTTTGTGTTTCTGGGTTTCACATTGTTGACCACAGCATACAAAGTACTGAACATACCCACAAGGGAAGGTGCTTTTATAAGCCCTTGAACATGTGCTTATACCCACACCCCCTGAGCACACTTGGGACTGCTGTATTTAAGGGGGTCATTATAGTTCTAGTTTTCCTTACAAGCTATGCAAGTACGGAGCTAAGCGGAAAAATAACACCAATTTTGTTTCATGTCATTATGGTGAAAAAACAGCTTGATAAATTCATCCTTTATACAAACTTTCTCCTAAACCATTTTCTTCGTGTTATGGTCAAACCTACTAGACAGCGCATGTGCTGTATGTTATGCGGCAGACTTTGACGTAAAAGCACTTGGAGAGGGTTCAAGCCCGACCATTGCTTACCATTGGTTGGCTTTCCTGTCACTCTGATTTGCCTGCTTTCTATTTGTGTCTGTTTGCCAATGTTGTGGATGTTCCTTAGGGCCATACTGGGAACTCAAAGCGACCCTGACAATTTTGTCAGACCAGCCCCCACCCAGGGGGGGCGCAAGTTTGAAGCACTCCTGCTTAACAAAATCGACCACCAGCACTGCTGCTTTTGTTACTGGTGGGCGATCGTGCAGCATCACTGCAAAATAGTCCACAGTGACAAAACAAGCCCCCACCACTCCAAAACCAGCCCCCATTGCTCCAATTTTGGCCCCCACCCATCCAGCCTCCCGGGCAAATGCCTGTTGTCTGCTACAGCCCGTCCGGCCCTGATGTCTCTCCCTTGGAGCATTCCCTCTTTACTGTTTCTTTCACTGGCTGGCATCTCTGTTCCCACTGCTTGCTTTTGAACACTTCTTATTGTTTCTGTTAAGCACACCTTTTTTTGGGGTGAGGAGAGTTGTATATAGCACGACCTAGACCCTAAGGTATCAGAGCACTTTTGATGAGAACCAGCCTCGTTACAGGTGGACACATTCTTTTTTTTTTTTTGTTAGGCACTTTGAGAGCACATGCGTTTTAGAACTGTTGAGCTAGTGTATTTTCTACCCCTGCACTGTGTGTTGCTCTATGTTGCCAGAGTGCCTCTCAGCACCCTCCTTTTTAGGTCTCGCCTGACCCAGCCTGACTTATTGAGAGGGCTCCAAAAAGTGCTACCAAGCCAGCCTAGAGCTACAGTGCATGTGCGCGCGCGCCGCGCTTTACCGCGATTACTTTAATGTTTGACCGTGATCGCGATCACTTTCACTTTCGCTGCCGCATGGCCGCTTTGCATAGCCAATAGGTCTCGCTTTTGGGACCTTATAAGTATTTAGTTATGCAACTGTTGCATGGCTAAACACTTATAAGGTTCCAAAGGCGAGACCTATTGGCTATGCCAATGCTTGTTGTGTTTGCTTGTGTGCTTGTCCCTGTTGCCTCCCTGCACCCAATTGCACCCAATTGCAATTGCCATTGCTTTCCAGTCCTACCACCCTCCTCCATGTTCCACCCCTGGCCCTGTTCCATGTTCCTATGCTTCCAGTCCCCCCTCCCCATGTTGGTTTTACTCCCACTCCCAATTGCTTCTGTTTCCTCCCATCTTGCTTTAATGAAAAAAAAATGCTTTACACATTTTATTTTATTTTTAGTCCATGATCCAACTCAAATCTGTAACTAAAAAGAAAAAAACTGCCATTTTTTTGTGTGCGGTGCATGTGTCTACAAAATGATGCAGCGCTTGTGTTGGAAACTTCTTCTAATTTTAAAAATGTCATTTTTATTTTCTTTATGCAATGCTGCACCCCATCCCTGATGCTATGAAGTGTGGCAAAAATGTAACCACTAACATTTTTATTTTAAAAACCATGCTTGTTATTTAACAGTGTAGCATTCCAAAGTTGTTGAATAGAACCTTGTGAATGCCTTTCATGTCACAAACAATTCCCTTGAATTAATTTTCCTTAATCTAACATATATGCCTTGTTCCTTATGATTCGGCCCCATGTCTCTTCTTATTTGTCTTCTATTTTTGCTCTTTTTGTAGAGGTCTCATACCATGAGGTAATATTTACCCTTCAATCCCACTACCTCCATCTTGTTTTCTATCCCTCTTTCCTATGCCTTCCTTTTCCCTGCTACCTCTCCACCCAGCAAGTCTTTTTTTCCAATCTTAAATCTTTTTGAAATTTATTTTTATCTCTTCTCTCCAGACATTTTCTTGTCCTGTATTCTTTCCTCATGTCCTTTCTGCACCCTTCCTTCCTCTTTCTGCACAGACTGAGGTAGAACAGCCGAATGTAACCTTTCTTTTTAAAATATTTGGCCAGAACTATGTTCCACCCTTACTATTTGAAGAAGAAAACACTTAATACATTTACAATGCATGTCTTTGGGGAGTCATTAGGGCATTTGTTTATGTTGGTTAACAGGATCCAGTAAAATCATACCTGGTACACTGATTTTATACTTGTAATTCATTCGAGATTTTGTGGGAAATTAATTTCTCATTTCGTGACCCTGGAGTGGTCAGACTGGTGTTATCCATTTTGGCTTTTCTCCAAAATGAGGTTAGGAACCCGGTTCCAGACTCATGCTTTGCATAGATCCAAGTTCCTTACAGGTCTATCTCGGATCTGTTGATTTTAGAATGCCCAGAGACATTCCTTTTAAGTATCATTCTATATACAGCCTTTCTTCATTGCTTTTTTTTTGGTCTGTGCTAATTTGACTTTAGGAGCAATTTTGGATGAGTTATTTGTAAGTGGTGTTCTATTTTGCTCCAATTTTTATGCAGTGGTCACTGCTGTTTTGCTGCTGTATTTCGTCTCACAAAGTACACAATAACTGATAAATTCCAATTTTTGGGATTGTTGCGAATATATAAGACCATGTAGATTTTCCAAATATTCATGTAGGAAAGTCCTTATTTTTTCAAATAAGTTAACCTAATTCTGTAGGTAATCCAAACATGATGTTACTTAACTGTCCAGCAGTAAGGAAGAGAAAGGGCAAGATTATTCAAGAACTATTTATAGAGGGAATAATGAGAGGCCTATGGGTCTAACCTTAGTAGTCTAGCACTTAAGCTTGCTGGGTATTGTAGTTCTATCATGTTTTTCTGTTGATTTACTATTCTTAACTCGCTACTATTTAAATACATGGCACGAAAGACTGCATAATATGAGTCTCCGGGTCTTGACATAAAATCTGGAATTTAACCTGTGAGGCTGTCACCGTATACCTTTATATACCAACTTGAACTCAGTAATTCAATTTATTTTTTATTTTTCATAAGATAATAAAATCGTAATTGTAATATTTAAGAAAGAATATCATTTAAGTTGTGTTGCCTCCACTTTAATTGGCTAATTTTGTTGGCCATTAGGTCAATTGAACAGTGGACCAGTGACACTCTCCTTGGCTGCAATTTAAAAGTATTTCAGGGTCCCTTGGCAAGGAAAAACTTCTTAACCTGGTAGAAAAAAACCTATGTTGATGAAATGGCTAAGTTACTCCTAAAGTTTGCACTTTAGCTCCATAGTGCTCAGTGTAAAATATAGTACAGTGGGGCATGCTACATATTATGGAAAGCTATGCCATCACAGTGAGCAGTTACAAAAAGCTGTTTGTCTCCATGAACAGGCCTAGTTTGAATAAAAGTGAGTTTTTTGGAATCTATCTTGATGTTGGAAAATGATAGTGAGATTGATCAAAGTTATTTTCCACTTAGTTTTAAAAGGCTAATTAACTGGTGAAAGTAGATTTTTCATAGATTTAGTTGAAGAATAGCCATATATCAGTTATTTTGGCTATCTGAGAGTAAACTGCTTCAGAAATGGTTTGCCTTGCAGCCTGCTCCAGAGACTGAACATACCTCCCTGGCTGCCTGTTAACAACCCATCACCTGGAAGACAATGGCTTGGCTTCCGGCAGCAGGAAGACAGGAGAAGTGTTAACAATAGCCATGTGGCAGGGAATAGCGTTATGGGAGGGTTAAATGAACAGAAAGGGCAGCTTTCATAACTCTTATTTTCGAGTGGGGGTTGCAAATGGCACTGCCAGTAACTGAAATCATTCATTACCAGAATCATTCTAGATTTTCTATCCCTGCACCCAACACGAGGGAAAACTAGCTCTATTACTATCAGAGGGGAGGACAGCTCCTAGCCATAGGGAGACTGGCTAGAAGGATGAACAAGGTTCCTGCTCTTTTAAGGCAGCTAGGGCAATCTATGTTGAGGGATTCTGGAAAGGTGAGTATGGACCGACTGATGGAGTGCTGTAAAAGAAGGTGGGAATTCTGCAATTAAGTGGCCAAGATTGTGTATGGGGAAATCTAAAGTCACTATATAAGATTGGCACACCACCACATCCTTAGAACATTACTATACCTAGGATGAAACATTTTGATTAAAAAAGGTTCTGCCTCATTGCTCAAAGAAGGAAAACCCAGGAAACCAGGACCCCAGCCGGCCACCTAGGCCCTGGGGTCCCTTCTCCGAAGATCAAACAGATAGCCTCCTATTAACTGTTACAAGGATACTAAAAGGAGAAAGACTCTAGACTATAAGATGGTCCAGCTGATTACTGTGGACTAGGACCCTACAGGAGAACCCACCAGAATGCCTAGAAGTGTGCCATGAGAATCTAATGGCTGCAGGAGTGCCCATAAGTGTTTTTCTAGCACCAAAAACAGATTGGGGCTTATCCAACTGTGGACAACCAATGCTGCACTACCCCATGGAGTGTTCACCCTTAGTGTGCAAGATACTCATGTTTGTCCCATGTGGAGCTTTTTGCTGTGAAGAAACACTTCAGTGGACCCCATTGTCAGCCTCCTTGTTCCCTGCCCAGCTACAGCTTCCAGCCTGACATAATAGAGAATAATTTTGAGAGCCAAAAACATAAGTCTGAAGGTAAAATCTTGGACTGAGGTGGCAAATCTAACTCCCAAGTGATAAAACCTCAGCCATTTAAGAAATCCTGCTTTTGACAACAAAACTGAAGGCTTTGGCGTGAGTTAAAAAATGGTGTATCTGTTTTCACATGACCCTGAACAGCTTCGGCTTGCTGCTTTGCCCTGATCAAGGAGCACGTGGAGTTCTAGAAAATATTATACATTGGAAAGTAGGCACTTTAGCCAAGATGGCCCACTAGGCTTATCTAACTGCCACTCTATAGCGGTGAGCCTAAAATCAGGCCTATGGCCCATCAGACTTGAACTGGGACTTTTAATTAGCTCTTTGTGTGTACTTGGTAATTTTCTAAATATATTTAGGAATTTTATTTTGTTGGTTTCTTGACTTTAATATTGTTTGGTACTGATTGAACTTAACACACCATTCTCTGTGGCACTGTCTCCTGCGCCTGTTGCTGGTATCAGAGCAGACACTTTGTTGTAACCAACTTAGATTGTATTTGTTAGAATGTTAGGGGTGTCCCCTCCCAAATTAATAACCCATTTCTGACATACTAGATTGAAAAAGTCTGAAATATTTACAATATATTAAAGGAGTGGAAGTTCATCTTAGACACAGCACTATACCACAATCTTAACAACGTTGGTTACATAAAATAGGCAAATGAAGATTTATTGCAACATAATGATTAGTCTTCTGTGTGCCAATGTGTGTGGAGGTGCCACCAAAATCTAACCGCAAATGAAACATTTTAGGAAACGTAATGTAATGCTAAAAGGCGTAATCGAAAAGAAATATCTTTTAAAAATAAGACTTTTTTCCATGTTGTGTTGCATTTAATTATGTGCAAAGTTAATAAGAAATCTAACCTTATTCATGTTTAACTTGAAAAACAAATCACCTCCAACAAAAAAGCGTGCATGCTTATTACCTCTAACAAAGCAAGCTCTAGCAGTGCACAACATCTGTTTTTTAAATACTATTCAGTTCGAACTACTTGACCAATGACTTTCTAGCTTGCTCATTCACAGAAACAGATGGGACACTATTTGTTATCATCTACTTTGCATGACTTCATCGTTGGTTCACCCAGCATTGTGTATGCTTTTATTTTAAATAATTCTCACCACAAAAAAAAGACCAAGTACTTGATTAAGCCACTGTTCTTCTGTTATTTTGTCTCCCATTTGAAGTTTACTATTGTGCTCGTTTAAAAACCAACTGTACTTTAAGTATTTAATAATGTCCCCACTTTTACTTGAAAGCAAATGTTTCTGAAACTAACTATGAAGTACCTGTTATTTGTTATTTTGCATAGCTATGTTGAAAAAGCCAGTAGTAACAGAAGTAAGAACCCCCACGAATACTTGGAGTGGGCTCGGATTCTCCAAATCAATGCCAGCAGAAACGATCAAGGAGCTGCGAAGAGCTAACCATGTGCCTTATAAACCAAGTATGGCAACAACATATGAGGTAAGTGACTAATTCAAAGATTTGAGATTTGTTGTTGTTAGGAAAACTTAATTTATTATTTCTATACAAAACCAATTTAAACAACACAAGCCTTACAAATTAAAAAGTTATACTGATAACTTAGTTATAATTTTCACCCCGCCCAAAATATTCTATAACTTGTGCATATCTGTACGTGGTGGTGTAAACTCGCTGCACAGACACAGTTAAACCCTAGTAGAATATTATAGAGTGTCATACAGTGGTGTAGAGTGGAGTGGTGTGTCAGTGTCTTCAAATAGAGGGGTGTTAAGAAGGGTGTGGTAGAGTGGAGTAGAATGTGGTAGAGTGGAGCGGCATGTCATAGAGTGGGATGTCATGGAATGGCATGTCATAGAGTGGAGTGGAGTGGAGTGGTGTTTCATAGAGTGGCATGTTGTACAGTGTCTTAGAGTCGAGGGGCATAGAGTAGAGTGCCATGTCATACAGCAGAGTGGAGTGGTGTGTTATAAAATTAAGTTGAGTGTCCTAGAGTATAGTGTTATGAAGTGGCATGTCATGGAGTGGCACGTTGTATATTGTCTTGGAGTGGCATGTTGTAGAGTGGAGTGGGGTGTTGTAGAGTAGCATGTCATGGAGTGGCTTGTTGTACAGTGTCTTTGAGTGGAGAGACATAGAGTAGTGTGGAGTACTATCTCATAGAGTGAGGAAGAGTGTGGTAGAGTAGAGCAGAGTGTGATAGAGTGGAGTAGTGTTTCATACAGTAGAGGGGAGTGAAGTGGCATAGAGGGAGTTTTGTAGAGTGGAGTAGAGTAGAAGGGCAATGAGTGTCGTACTTTGGAGCATAATGTCATGTAGTGTTGTAGAGTGGTGGGCTGTAGAGTGAAGTGGTGTGTCATAGTGTGGAGTGTTGTGTCATCGAGTGGTGTGTCATAGTGTGGATTGTTGTGTCATAGTATGTAAATCCAAGCTATTTTGCTGCTACGTCTGCCTAAAGAATCTATGGAAAATGCATTGGTGAAAAACATGTTTTGGCACCCCCCTTTTTAGATTTGCACCCCCAAACTAGTCATAATGAAAATTTGAACCATCAGCCAATGCAGAAAAAAGAATACGTCTGCAAAGTTTTGTGGAGAGTCATCAAACAATGGCTAAGTTATTAGCAAGCAAATATCTGAGGAATTCCAATCTCCGGGAATCCCATCTAGAACTACAGCCTAGGTACCACCACTCTGAAAATCTATCTATATCTTCACTGTGTGTGGCTGAGTCCTGTCGTTCTCCAGACCAAAGGGTGTATCTGCGTGTAGCAGAGGCAGCAACCTCCGCGTTCTATGTAAATTGTCCTTTCTGTGCTACTGTAAGGGTGTTGGCGCTACGTCAAGAAAACTCCAGTAGTGGCAATAGTGGAAATGTTCTTCCAAGTGTATTAGCATGCTACTGAAACCACTCTGTGAGCAAGGCTGCAGGACAGCCGAAACGCTTCTGATATACTTTCGGTGGCATGTTAATAAACTTGAAAGAACATCGCAACTTATGGCATTACTGGAGTTTCCTTGGCGCAGCATCTGCACCCTTATTGTGTAGCATGAAAGGGACAACTTGCATATATATATATATATATATACACACATATGCAATTTACCCTTCCGTGTTACAGTAAGGGTGTCGACGCTGCACCAAGGAAACTCCAGTAATGCCAATAGTTACAATGTTCTTCCACGTTTATAAGCGTGCCACCAAAACCTTGTCAGACCTGCAGCCTTGCTCAGTGATGTATATAATTCCACTTATCGAAACAAAGGATAAAGTGGAGGCATATGTGAGTCTTCAAATAATAAAAAAAACTACAGTTTTACAACCATGGATCTATTAGTACACTGAGCTTTCTTACCTTCATGGTATTTATCTTTCAATTTAGTCAGATTAATCTGGCCATTTACAATAAAACATTCCATGATAAAGAAGAGCAGTTTAGGTTTTAAGATTTTTAACAAATGGCATTCTCCCACTCAGCACTCTAAGGTTTTTTCTGGCCCAAAGAAGGTTAAATAAACCCAAATCTTCAGCCCGCTACAAGTGGTCTAAAAATTAGCAAACAGAGTGGCAATTCTGGATATGAGTGCCCCAAAAGACTGGCTAGTGAGTCTGTATTTATAATATAAGCCAGAGAGCTGTGTTTATTCAAAGATCCATTTTGAAGTCATTGGAGACATTAAACTTAAACTCTTGTTAATGATTATTGCAATTGAATAGCTGTATATCACTGTTATAGATTTCCTTCACCTCTGTCATAGAATGCTAGGTGACCCAGGACACATTGAATGTATTTAATGATCTCTAGTGGGCCTCTTTTAGGGTTCACCGATGTCTCTCTCAAGGACAAATAGTCGTGAACATCTGGGAAACTGTAGTGACTCTGATAATTGGAGGGAACGAAATGGAATTGACAGTACAATACATAGTGAATATGCTTCATCAATTGGAAGTCCTAAGCGAAAACAAAACAAATCAGGTAAGTCTCAAAAAAATAATTCAACCCTTCAAATGTATTGTAAATTAGTATAATAGCATAACAATGTGAGTTTGTCTCTTAAAAAAACTGTTCTGTTTAGTTTTTAGACCGTGTTTGTTGTTTTACTAGAATAGAAGTTGAGAGCTTCCGAAATGATGTGTTGGCCTATGAGAATAATAAATTGTGTTTGTTTAGTTGTTGAAATGCTATTTGTTTGGATTTATAAAGCAATTTACGCCAAAGTACTGTACACACTTTAAGGTCGTACAATGTAATTAAAGACTCATCCCAAAATAGAAAAGACAAGAGACTGAAAAAAAGTTCTAGGATAATGACCAAGGTAGAAATGGGATAAAAAGAATTAACGCTATTAGCATGAAAACACTGAGCAGTCGAAAAACACATAAATCTAAAAAAGAAAAGTACAAAGTCATAATATCTGACAGTAGAGGATCAGACATGAATGGAATAAACAATGCAGGTCACAACTTGTCACTTTTATACTGTGAAATGATAGGCAGTGAAAAGGGTGCATTCCTTTCCCCCTTTGCTTTATCAGTCAGATCCAGTAATTTTGAATCACAGCGAGTTGTTTGTGGTGATTCAGAAGGGACATGGGATTACAGTTTGAAGTGGAGTGTCCCATGTTTAGTCAGGATCAGCTCTAGTTGGTCCCTGTCTGTAGTTGCACAGACATGCAAAGAAACCATGGAATACAATGTGCTCTGTGTCACTAGTGGTTCAGGGATTACGTTTTTCTATGCATTGCTAGCACAAGCAAAAATCTCTTATTTGACCATAATCTGTTACAGTACTTGATGATCAGGTACTACAGTAAAATTAATCGTGAATTGATCAGAATTTTTTTTTAAGTGCCTTGTTGCATTCTCCTTTTAAAATAAAATGGGGCCTCTAAATATTCAGTTCTCAAGTAAAACTTAAACATTCACAATTTTGAAAGGTGCAAACAAAAGAAAATATGCTCATGGTCAAGTGTTCCATTTTGAGCAGGAATGAGGGTGGGGTGTGGTTGAACTGGGACACAATAATGTAGAATCAAATCCCGCTTGACCTGTATTTCTTCTCTGATGTCTAACTAGTGCTGTTGGTTCTGTTCCCCAAATAATATTGGGCTACAAATGCAAAATCTTTTTATAGACCATGTTTATTAATTTTTCTTATATTCTGTCATATTCATTATTCTCAATGTACACCGCTCATAAAGCAGTTATACAAGTACATTTTAATAATTCCTTTCATGTACTATGACACAAACCTGTCTTTCACATTAAAGAAAATATTTAGTCTGTATACATAAAATCAGAATAAATCAGTAAGAACCCCATACACAACAATCCACTCTCTCCAACACACATTAAAATCACTGCCTATCATATACTAAATTCATACTCGGACATAGCATTCTGCACACAAATAAAGCAAACGATGACGAAAAAACAGTTTTGATTTTTTTATCCATTGAGAAGTTGTGGGCTGGAATCACTGTTCCACGAACGGTCAACGCGCGTTTCTGTGTAGGCATAGATTTCGTCCAACCACCTTCTTCAGGACCACATGACAATAATTCAAATATTTCCAGGGGTGGTCTTTTGGGGGGGATCTAAAAAAGACATATAATATTGGGGATTCAGAACCAAACCATTCATAACAATAATGTACTTAAAGAAAGTTTAAATTAAGAGGTTCCATTATATATCACCACCACTGTGGATCCCTACCATCACCAGATGGCATAGAAACACTCCCCTGTGGGATCCAATACTCACCCAGCTAGCTGTCATATGTTTAATGTGCTATTTACAATACGTGTAGTTATTCTCTCTAGCCAACCTGTTAACTTCAGGATTAAAGGGTGCAGTGCTGTAAAGTAATTGTTGGGGGCCCCTACAGAATTTGAATAGTGGACACTGATTCTCCCTTATCTCACAGATTCTCATTGTCCTTGAGTGGAATGGAGCTCTTCCATAGCACTACGGGCTCCGGAAGCGTTGGAGGCCCATTGCACCATAGGGGCTGCAGGGACCTGCTTTATGCCTCTGAAGGGATGTTCATTCATAATCTGTTAATGTCTATTAGTTTCTCATCATCTATAAAAACCTGATGGGCCAATTCCATCAAATAAGCTTTATAATATTTTAGATCATACAAATCATGTAGAGTGGATTTTCTGGAATCCTTCTCCGTTTCTACATTCAACATATTAAATGTTAGCGTTCATCATCCTCTTGCTTTAAACCGCTAGGGATACTTCCATAGAAGTGTCATTGTCCACTATCTTTAGGGCATTTTAAACATATTCGGCTTGGAAACAAAGAGTGTAGTTTGTGGGAACTGTACTGGTGACAATGAACCGTTTAAAAACCAATAGTTTTACATTCTTGACCCATCTACACATTTTTGGAATTAAATAATATTGTTGCAAACATACTCTTCAGATTACTTCCAGTATTAACCCTGTCAAGTTAACTATAAACTAGCCTTGCTCGAGTACAAAAAACGTGTTTATAAGGAGAAAACGTATTTTACCACGGCCATACTAACCGCAAAAAACTCCTCAGAGGAACTTTTCTCGGCGGTAAAAAAGTTAGCCAAATGCTCTGAGGCGATAGATTCACCTAAAAACCAGGCATTTTGTAACACAGCGGCTACATTTTCCAAAAAAAAGTGGGTATTTATAATGGATTTGCCAGATCCACGGATCAAGAAACGGTACCCTCATTAGAGGCTTTAGCCGTGTCTGGGGCTGTTAGCATCATCCCCGGAGCCCCCGTTGAATCTAGGGACCTTCCCAAACTATCTGCTTTCCCGACACTGACCACGGAAGAGACAATAAACCTTTTGCGGTCCACTAAATCGGGTTCCCCATTGGACCCATGCCCCCAAAAATTTGCCATCTTTTACCAGAGCTTTTTGCCTTCCATTTTACTCCTATCTTTAATCAAATGTTCTCCTCTGGTATATTCCCCGCTAGCTGGAAGCTGGCGTCTGTGCTCCCTCTTCTGAAGAAGCCAAATTTTGATGGGGCAGATCCCAACAACTACCGCCCGATCTCTAGACTTCGGCTGCCGGCAAGGATGGTGGAGAAAGCCATGAATGGCATTCTATCAGAATATATTGAGAGGCATGGTTTTTTGGATGACACCCAGTTCGGATTCCGAAAACATCATAGTACTGAACTGGCTCTGATTACATCATCTGAACTGATAAGGCAGACATTTGACGCGGGTAGCAATGCAGCACTTGTGCTGCTTGATCTTTCCGCCGCATTTGATACGGTGAACCACCAGAAACTGTTGGAAGTTCTGAGGGTGATCGGTATCAAAGGGAAAGCATTGACTCTATTTAAATCATTCTTGTCCGGCAGGGATCAATTTGTGGCCCTAGATGAGTTTAAGTCACCTAACTTTACATTACCATGCGGGGTGCCACAGGGGTTATCTTTGAGCCCAACTCTTTTTAATGTCTACGTTGCACCGCTGGCGAGGTTGATCAGGTCCCTGGGTTTCTCGGCTATTTCCTATGCCAATGACATGCAGATTATCGTCTCAGTGACAGGCTCGCCCACTAACACTATGGCACAGTTTCATACCTGCCTTCGTCAGGTTGGTGACTGGATGGCTACCAATTGTTTAAAACTGAATTCTAGTAAAATGGAGGTCTTAGTCTTTGGTGCCCACACCAATTTCTGGTCCCCTGATCTTTGGCCTTTGGAGTTAGGTCCGTTACCAATGCCAGTAATCAAGGTGAAGAATCTGGGAGTCATATTTGACTCTAAGCTCTCATTTGAAACTCATGTCAATTAGGTTGCTTCCCTTTCCTTTTACACACTAAAGCTTCTGAGAAAGATTCTCCCATTCATTCCACCTGAGCTACGCAAATTAGTGGTCTCAGCACATGTTCTATCTAGAGTAGACTATTGTAATGGGCTTTTTATCAATCTTCGAAAAAAGTGCCTGTCCAAACTACAGGTGGTGCAGAATGCTGTGGCATGGCTCTTGTTGAACATCCCAAGACACAAATCTGTATCAAGGGCGCTCAAAGATCTACACTGGCTGCCAGTAAATAGACAAATTGAGTTTAAGGCTCTTTGCATTGCTTTTAAGGCCACGCATGACACAGGGCCTGGTTTCCTAAAACAGAATCTACAGCCTTATATTCCAGTCCATCATCTTCGTTCATCCCTTGCCCATGATCTGATTGTTCCCAGGGTCAACATTTTTTCCTGGGGTGGAAGTTTTCTGGTAGGCACGACCAAATTATGGAACTCTCTTCCAATGAGGTTGAAACAAAAAACCCATCTGTTGGACTTCAGGAAGGCTTTGAAGACATGGTTGTTTAGTCTCTAAGGTGCTTTCGAACCGCCCAGTTTAATCCTGTCTGATGAGCAAGCCCCTTGACACCCTTGGGTTAATGTTTTGCGCTCTATAAGTCTCCTTTTCATTTCATTTCATTTAAATTCTCCTGGTGAGTATTATTCATCGTTGCATCAATAGACAGATTACCCAACCTAATCAGTATCTGAAGAAGACCGGTATTGCAATCATTTCAGACTCTCCCTCCCCCATTGGATATTTGTGCTCCAATAACCAACAATAATACTTAATAGATGCCCTATAAAAAAAAAATCTGAAATTCAAATTGAGTTAAAAATGCCTTGGAAGTTTAGTCAAAATGGATATATCACTCAATGTATCAATGCAGTCTTTGTCCGAACGCAGTAGGAGTCTTATCTTGAATAATCCAATCTTGATGAACCCGTGTCTTCTATGGGTGCACCGCTAGTAATAGTGTAATTATTATCTCAGTTATACAGGAAGTTAGCAGCTAGTGTGCGCTATGGGCCAAATAGAAAGTGCTCTCCATCGTTTAAAATCCAGAGAGGAATCAAGCAGGGGTGCGTGTTGGCTCCCTTTTTGTTTCTTTTAAATATAAATGGTGAGCATAGCCTGCTCTAGGATGAGGCCACTGACTCTCCACTGGTGGATGGGAGGGCAGTCCCTGTCCTCCTGTGTGCTGATGATGCTATCCTATTGTCCAGGACCGAAAATGGCCTTTAAAGACTAATGCATCACTTCACAGCACTTATGGAGGACAGGGAACTCCAAATAAATCTAAAGAAAACCTACGCAATGATCTGTGGAAAGGATCTGTGTAAATCACATGTTCATTACATCAACAGTACACCTATCAAAATGGTCACTTCATTTTCCTATCTAGCTATTCTTTTTGCTTTTAGCGGTTCCTGGACCAAACACATTAAAAATAACAGGTTAAATATGACACATGCTTGTGAGGGCAATTGTAGGTTTGCCACTAAGTTGGGTTGTAAACCAGTTTGGGAGATGGTCTCAATCATTAGATCCAGGTGTGTATATGCAGTCTTTTATGGCAGTGGGTTCTGGGGTTATGAAGAATTCACAATTTTACAAATGCAAGAGAATATTGTTCCTCTGTGATTACTTTCCACACCATCATTTACATCCGCCTATATAGCACAAAGGTAATTGGGTATGCAACAATTGGTATACCTATTAGCAGTGAAACCTTTTAGTTGTGGCACTCTATTTTGCTTAAAGAAGAGAACAAGTTAACAAAAGCAATTATAAGGGATTGTTTAAGATGAGACAGTGCACTGAGAATCCCGTGGCTCCTGTATATCGCAGGAGAGATGGTCTAGTTTAATGATTCTCCATTGTTAGATTAACCAGATAGCATAACACAGTTGGGCAAGAGGGATCTGAAGCTTTTGCTTCTTAAGAATAAGGTTAATGCTAGATGTGTCAAAGTCACTATTAGACCTTCATTTGTAAGATACCATTCTGTGGCACAAAATGAGGACTTACAGAGGTATCTTATGATTACATATAACATCCAACATAGTTTTGTCCTGGCACTTTTATGACTGGGCACAGCTCACATATTGGTAGCCTGTTCAGAAATGAAGCAAGGGCCAGAGGCAGGTGTAAAATGTCCATGTGATGGAAGATCGACTCAAGGCAGAATGCACCTTATTTTTTTTTTTTTGTTTCTAAACTGAAATTAGGAATTTATATCCAATAACATTGCTTTTATCAATAATATTAGGAACTACAATGAAGATTATTCATATTTCTGTTCCCTGGAGGATCCAAACATGTATTTCAGAGTTGCTTCTTTTAAATGGAAATCCATCTGTATTAAGAAACATCTTAATTATACGTATCAAACATATTCCCAGGCAGGAAAAGCCATAATTTATATTTATTTACACCTTGGAATTAGTTCCTCATTGTGGAGCAGTGGCCTGGTAGTTAAGCCATAATGTTTTGCTTACTTAAAATTATTAGTACAATGATGATGGACTTGGGGATTTTAAGGCCATAACAATTATTTCTGAAAGTTGTGTATTAGTAGTTTTACCACTTTATTTTATATTAACATAGCCTACCCTAGTTACAGGTTTTTGTTTTATAGTCTCTAGTGAATAACCTGCCTGCTTTTCTAACTGTATATGAAAGTTATGGGGTTGACTCAATATGGCAATCGCACTTGTCGATGCTAAAGGTCATTTGGACCCATTTAAAATAATATATCTGCATTAACACTTTGTGAACCTACTGGATTGGTTTAAACATACTAAATTGCATTAGCGCTTTACAGCGAGCGGGCTGGTCTAACATTCAGCTACTGTAGTTTTTATATTGATATTTTTCTGCATTTTGTTGACAGTTTTGAAACATTTTGTGAATCATGTCATCTAGTGACTTGGTTATTCTAGTTTTTAAATCTTGCTAACTTTGTACACCTTACCTATTATGAGCTTTGAAATGTTTTAATGAATTGTGCTGTGTTGTGCATTTATTGTTAGTGTTTTATGCCAGATGTAATGTTATGATGAAGTATTTTTACACACTATGGATTTGTTTTGTGCACTTCTGTGGTTTTACTTCAAAACCGCATAAAGATTTTCAATTAAATTGAAATTGAATTGAATTGAATTAAATCGATTAATCCATTTGACCTAGTCTTTATTGAAATATCAAATTGAGAGGAGTGATGTAAACAATGTCTTTCCCTCCCTAACTACAAGTTTATTTCTGAGTGTGTTAATGCATTTACCCCACACTGAAAATGTTTGCTTTCTACCATCTTGAACATTCTAAAACAGTGCAGCAATCATAAGTCATATTTCCAAATGTTTTCTTATATTTCATCACTTGAACTACTTGGGCATAGCTCCAATCAGTTTTAAAGTTTTGGGATCCCTATCCCAAGTGATCCACTGGAAGTTGTATTATCTCCAGTGAAGTATGTGACATTCTTCTGACCTCCGTTCTTCTCTCCACTTCTACTCTGTTACCCCATAGAGAAAACTGTCATTTCTTTTCTAAATGCCAGGGAACATTTTTCCTGGGGACGGTGGTCACCCATTTAGTACAAAAATACGTTCTTAATAATGATTGGGTTCCGTTGGAATTGAAAATGTATGGTCTTGCCATCATGGCATACTTTGAAGTTTCCAAGTTTAATAAAAGAAATTGTGGTAGAATTGTGTTGCCTGACTGAAAACTTACTCATTTTTCTTGCTCACCAAGCAAGTGAAATTTAAAATTCAAATACATCACAATACAACTTTTTCTAGCCAGCTGAGTAATTTAAAGGTTCACTTCACTTCAGCAGAGTATAGCATGGATAAATCCACAGGTGTAGCCAACACACGATATTTAGAACTTGCATGTCCATACCCTGACCCTCATCCTATACTTTTTACTATGAAATATTGCAAAAAATGTGTCATTCAGTCCTTCTTTGATCACAATGCACCCAGAATTTGGCTAGTATATCTTCTGGAGTATTTTTAATTTCTTTTGGCATCTAAATTACTTTTCCACTATCAACTTAGATTTATAAATAACAAACTTCACACTTTTACTTTCCTCCTTTGTATGTAAATCCTCCTCAGGGAACTTATCTTGGTTTAACTGTTAAAGATCCTGCTTAATAGTGTCTGAGTTTGTCTGCTTTAATTCACATAAAGCTACCCAAAATAAGAGTTGTATGAGTAGTGTTACTATATTGATTAGTCTTGGGATATAATAAAAAAAACAGTTTCTTTCTGAACCAAAAACATTAGGAGAACTAATTGTAGGTTATTCATTGATGGTCTGCAATAGAGTGTTGTTAAATAATGTTGTCCTTTTAAAAACTGTTACTATGCTTTTTTTGTAAACCTTAGCCTACTTGAAATATCTAATAGTTATTGAGGTACTGAATATGTTTTTTGCAGATTAATATATCACATACAAAAGGAAGGTGAAGATAAACAATTCAAATGGAAGCCTACTGGGGCAGTGGCGTAACAAAACTTGAGGTGATCCCCTGCAAAGTGCATTGAGGGGGCCCTCCATGCTCCGGACCCAGTCAGGAGCTCTCAGGCCAGGGATCTGCTCCAGGGTGCCAGAGGGGGCACCCTGGAGCTCAGGGCCCCCTGCACCGTGGGGGCTATAGTTACGCCACTGTACTGGGTGGATGTACACTGTAGGCCGATGCAGATCTGCAAGATCGGGTCATTCCCTTGCTGCCTGTGGCATTTACGTACTGTAACAATATTAGTTGAGCATGAAGGAATGTTGCTTTGCAATGTTGTTTTGTAAATATGAGCATTAGTGCATTTAAATCTAAAATGTAATCTTTATTCCAATTTCGTTATGGTATTTGGTGCTCACTTGAACAAAACTTATGACTATAACATTGTTCTTTCAGCTGAGCATTATCTCAGTAGCAGCAATTACATGGACTGCATATCCTCAATGACTGGAAGCAATGGCTGCAACCTGAATGGGTCTTTCAAAGGAGCTGATCTGCCTGAACTCTTTAGCAAGCTAGGTTTGGGGAAATACACAGATGTGTTCCAACAGCAAGAGGTGAGTGTTTTTTATCACAATATACATATTACCACATACTTTATATTCAGCAATATTTACTCTGAATAATATATATGAATTTAATGGATCATCTAATATCGTCCATACTGTTGAACATAGCGAGGCTTATTCACAAAAACAATAGGAAATCTAAGCTATAATATTTATACATTTGCATGTGACTGCAGATCTACTATTTTTTTGGATTCACATACTCCTCACGGAATTCACATGGAAAGTGATTCCTGGCACAAGTGTCAATGTGGACTCCTTGGGAAAATCGCAAGATTTTTCTGTTAGGAAAGCACTGTCTACCAAATTTTCAATAGGCAAGAACTCTGCACAGGGGAAATGGATGCCCCGTGGAAGCGCACATTTTTCTCAATGGGGGAAATATTTTTTCCTGTTGGGAAACCCCATTGCCTAGACCCCCACCAAATTTGGAGGTGATCGATTTCCAGTCCCATCATGGAAAGACTGTTAAAACTAGTCTTTGGCAGAAGTAGAAATACACCCCTTTGCCATCTCAAAAGGTAAGGTGAGCAGTTTATTCTTGTTTGAGGGCTTAGGCAAACCACGTCTCATGGAGATTTCTGTACACTCTAAATTGGCTTACACCTGTCAGGAATCCCTTTGTGAACTCTTGGCATACATAACCGAGGTAAACTTTACAGCTGAATTTCTTTGTCAATTGACCCCGATGGCACATACTTTACTTGGGAGGAAAAAAAATGTGTAACAAGTTATTATGTATCAACAAAATTCCTAATTAGTAAATGATGGGTTCATAAACAAGAACAACAAAGTAAATTGCATATTATGGAAGTGGATTAATCCAGTTCATACCAAATGTCCAATATATAGTAGTAAACATCTTTCAAACCATGAATATAGACCAACCCGTCTGGAACTCGCTACTGCCTGGGGACTTCATTCCCCAACAGACTATGTGCCAGGAAGCATGGCTGCGGTCAGGTATTCAAGGGGGCGGTGCCTCCACTACACGTGCTAAAAGCGCTTCTGCCATCCTTCTCCGTGGGTGATTCTGCTGTGTTGTTTTGGGGTCGCCATCCCCTCTGGCCTTCGCTTGTGCCTGGGGACTTCATCCCCCAACAGACGACGTGGCAGGAAGTGCAGCTGCAGCCCGTGTTCAAGGGGGAGGTCCTCCACTACATGCGCTAAAAGTGCTTCTGCCATAGGCAACAACCGGCCAAAGCCTGGGTCAAGGGTGGACCTGTCCTGCACCTGTCAGCGCGAGGTAGGGCAGGGCCACCACTCTTGACTTCACAGTAAGACGCTGTTTGATGCCCTAGGATGAACTTTTAGCACACACAGGTCCTTCTCCATTCCAGCCTTTGTGTTTTCTCTGTGGAATTTCCGCTGGGGTGGCTTAGCCTTTCTCCTTTACTTCCCTCCCATTTACCTCTCAACATGGCAAAAAGAAAAGCTCTGGGCATCTTGCATGCCTCTGCCCCCCCCCACCACCACCACCTACATGAAGTGCACTTTGATTGATCGGATGTTGGAGAGAGCAGTGGGGGCATTCATATGGAAATTGGTATCACAGAGAAGAGACTGTCTCTGGGTTCATGTATTAACATGCATTTGATCACTAACTACAGCTTTTGTAGTTGGTCTCTTTATGAACTACCAATGAAAGCTATAAACTGAGGAAAAATGAAGTCCCTATACGATCCAAGTGGTTTAGAAGCATTGGTTGAAGCATATACAGATATTTTTGTTCTCTCTTTTGGGTAATATGTTGACCTCTAGTGTTCCAGAAATTAGAGATAATCTCTGCCAGGACTATTTACAGAGTCAGGCATGATGCAAACATTCATATTGCTGGTGAAATGGAAATCATATTTTGCACACATATACATAATAATTGTCATTTAATGGGTGAAAGTGCATGGTCATGCCTGTTTTTTATTAGGTTTGCTGACATAGATTGACTGTGAGTGGCTGCAAATTGTCTCCAACATTGTTTGCTCTGGCCCATAGAATAACGGACTAATCATGCTGTGCATATCTGAGCTTTATGTAAAGCTGAGTTTGCCTAGGAAACTGCACTGCTGGCAGTCCTTAACTGCTGTAGGCTCAAGCAAACACATCAGAATAACCCCTTTTGATATGTATAGGCAAGCTACTTTTAAATAAAATACGGGTATAAAGTGGCTTGCAACTCACAATGCCTAGGTGCTTGCTGTGTTGAAGTGGCTTGCACTTTCTACACTACCAGGATTCACCTGAACAGGGTGAAGCAGCCTCATCTTTTGCACAAGTCTGCTTTGAGCATGATATCAGTTAATGCCTATCCTGGCCTAGGAACCTAACAATGAATTCGCTCTGTATTCTGCTCATTGGCAAAAATCAAGTCCATTACTCAGCTTCAGCATTTGATGTGAATAGTTGCAAAGATGAATGTTGCAAAACTATGGGATTTCCATTATTTAATTGCAGCCCATCCAATACACTTAGCTAGGAAGTGAAAGAGGAGGGAAATCAGTTGCAATCAAATTGAATTTAGGAAGGAACTTTGGAAGGAACTTTAGAAGATTCCCTTCTCATTCCAAAACAGCAGGGGCGGCTCCTCCATGTGGCCAGGGGAGTGTCACCCCACTGCTTTCTCGCAGTGTGAGAAGCAGAAACATAAAATGGTATTATGAATACCATTTTATGGTTCTGCTTCTTGCACTGCGAGAAAGCAGAAGAGTTTGGTTGGGGGTGGGTGGGTGGACGCTCCTGCTCTAGGGCAGGGGAGGAGTGGCTTGCCCACTGAGGGCACTGACTGTTTGTTTGGCCCCAGGGCCGACCAAACAAGTCATACGCACTCTGCCTTTTCTCCATGTAGGCTGCATGCAGTCAACATGGAGAAATTGGCCTCCCCATAGACGCCTGTGTGGTCGGCGTTCCAACCAATCACAACACTGCCATTGCAGCATTGTGATTGGCTTAGGGGAGGGAGGCTGTCTGCTTCCTGTGAGAAACTGAGAAGCAGACACGACGCGGGACTGACCGGCAAAGGTAAGTTAACTCACACCCACCCCCCCCACCACCCACGCGACCCCCCCCCCCCCACCCGGCCGGATGCGACTGCAAAACAACTTTCTAGTGAGGACCTGCATTTCATATGGATATCCCTTAAAACGCTTGGAACCAGTTTTGGTAAGATTTTCAGAAGGCGACAGCTCCTTTAAAAGAGACCCTGATGGGGGAGGTCAGAGAACTCCACCAATGGCAGCAGTCACTTAAACATAGAGCTTCATCTGATTGTTTTTACCATAAGTTGGGAGGACTGTTGCAAAGTTGGGAAGAGTCTAGACTACACGTTTGCTTAGTACTTGAGAATCAGAACATCACTGGACTTTGAATGGACAACAGCAGGAGAGAAAATGTGCTTGCGGCTGTGGAAAGGGCTGATGCCTTGCCTGCTTTCCCTTTCATCCAAACTCTGGATGAATGACTCCAAGGGAAACTGGCCTTCTGCCTTCCAGAGGCTCTTGGACCGGAAACAGACCCTTTGAAGGACATCTCAGCAGGCCAGTGAGACTAAACCTTGGCTGTGGCTCAAAAGAACAGGGATAGAGACATCTGTCTCCCTTTTGGATCTGTGGTATCAGTCTCCAAGAAGAGCTCTTGGAATGTTTGCAGTTTTGCGGTGATCCATCAGGAAATTAAGTGACTGGACTAAATTTAGACTGGACTTTTGGCCTTGGTCCTGAAACAGTGGGGTCCAGAAGTGTCTCTGCCCTGTAATCTGTGACCTGAGTTCCACCAGAAGAACTCTGGGAAGTGGAGTTTGGAACCATATAAGTGTACCAGCCACAGGGTGTTTAACTCTGTCCATGCTTTTCCATATATGTGAGGTAAAGTAATCTGTTAATAACTATTTTTAATTTTTGGTGCAAAAGGGGCTTCCAGCATCCGCTTTTGGTAATGCACCCAGAATGCCAGTGACCTTACTTAGGCAGACCCAAATGCCTTTACTGTAAGGCCCTAGTTTCAGGCATGACTGTAGGATATAAAGAAAGGTACCCTTTTAACCACAGCCTCTGACAAAGTTGTCTGCTATTTTACACATTTTCTACAGCATTCTTCTGGTGTATTATGATCTATGGAGGCTGCAGGGCTGAAGCAACCTGATTCCTTCTCGGATTTCTACCTCTTGGGACTCTCAGCGCTGCCTCCCATTGTTGGTCTTCCATATCCCCTCTGTCTCTTCCCCAGACTGCTCTCATTTTCACCAGAAGGTTAGGGGAATTATTGATAATCCTCCTATAAGCCAGAAAGATAGTTCTCTTAATGAGGGGTTCCATGAGGAGTATGTCTTCCATTGAGGAGGCATTTCAATGATAGCTCCTGTCTGTGGGTAAGCAGATTATTTGTTGAGATGGGTCGTAGTCAATAATGCCACTATCATTATTAGGTTTAGTAAAGGTTTCAGCAACTGAAACATGATCTTAACCTCTGGTAGTTATCGTACAGAGCAGACAGGCGTACTTCAAGAAAATGTGAAAAGCATATAGGAGTAACACAACAGTTACAAAGTCGAAAACTGAACAAAATAAAAATCCCCCACCAAGTTATAAAAACAGAAAATTATTTAATGAAGAAAATGACAAATAGCAAATAGGTGGAACCAGATAGATGAATTTAAATTTTTTAAATAAACGTTGCGCCCAAAAGCATGAAACGCCAATCACGTTCATCCAGTTGCTCTTGACTGATAACTAGGTGCGCTTTAAGACTGATTGAGATCGGTCAGACACAGAAATCAGGCTTGACCCGGCCAGACATTTTAACTTTAGACTTGGTCTCTGAAATGGAAGTCACAAAAGCTGAGGCTGAAGAGTAGATCTTCAAGAGGCTGGATAGCCAGTGAACAATGCCCCAGTGATGCTATTGACTTTTGGGTAGGAAAACTGAGTTGGAGCAATTAAAAATTCATGTCAATGGAAGGTCCCTTGCCAGCTGGTTACTTTTGGCACCTTGCCCCAGTTAAGATGTCTACTTTTTGGATTTCTGATTTCTGCAGAAAGACAAGGCTGCAAGCTCTTGCTGAGCAAGGCTCCACAAGGCTGGATACCCTATCCCTCAACTTCCCGCAGAAACTAATTTTTTGCTGTGGAAAAGCTCAAAGCGGGAGAAACCTGAATCTTTGACCCTGTGGCAACCACCTTTGTCGATTGACCTTGCAGGTTTATCCAGGTCCTCCAGAGGTCCTCCAGAGGTCTTTGGAGCGCAACAGTTTCTAAGTCCCAGATTACTTGGGAAGTTATGAGTACTACATTATGTCACAGTCAGGGGTCACCAAGCTTCAGTAACAGCACTTGGGGTCAAGGCTGACTCCATCAGAAGCCACCAGCAGGGGCCAGAGCAGGCGCAGTTGGAACTGGTCAGCTGGGCTCTTAAGGAAATGGGTACATGCAGCGTGTTGTCCCTTGAGATTAACAAGAGGTCAACTGAACCTTGGAGTCAGCTGCTTTATCCTTGGAACATGTGAAAGCAAGCCCAGCCTTTAAAATCTCCTCACAGGGTTCAACAGCAGGTGCAGTCCTTCTTTTATCTTCCACAGGTCTAAAGGTGTTCTGAAGAGGGTGCCCGGGGTGCCATGTTTATGCCTGGCACTAGCCCATTGGTGGAAGTAACTCCTGGCCCCTCCATAATCAGTAGGGAAAATGTTCTCAGTGGTAACTCTACCCACATTTGCAGCGGTTACTGTGTGCCCTACTGAAAACAATCCCACAGTGCCCCTCTCTGCCCAAATCCAAGATGGTGAAACCCTCCTCCCCTTGTGTAGAGCCTTTGTGCAAACCCCAGAGATGTGAAAGGTAAATGAGCAAACTCTCCTTTGTGGGCATTTCAAACCAGTATTAGGGACAGCTCCTTTACCATTGTGATTGGTGCCTGACTGACTGGGAGCACAGATAAGGGCTCTGCCCAGGTGTACCCTAACATTTGCCTATTACAGGATAAGCCTCTATGAAGGTAATTAAGTTGCTGAACAGAGCCAACCCTGGGCGTAGTTCGCGTAGTAGCGCTACGCGTAGCTACGCAAAGTGTACTTCGCACTACGCAAGATACGCGTAGCATTACGCGACCTGCGTAGTGCACTGTTAACGATGATTGCACACTGACGGATGCTTGTCCGCACTGTGCAATCATTGAAAACGGCATCTTGCACAGTGCGAGCTGTCGTTTTCTGCCGCTCGAGTAGAATTTTACTCGAGTGGCAGGTTTCTCAACGTGGACTGGTAGTTTCTCATCGCGAGCGGTCGCGAGCATACGTGACCACTCGCAATGAGAAACCTGACCTCCCCACGTTGAGAATCTCACCGGGAGGTTTATTTTCCACGCTTGCAATCGGCAACTTGATGTTTCTGATCGCGAACGAGGAAAAGTCTCGCCGGGATGTCATTTTGCTTGCTCGCGGTCGCCAACTTGAAGTTGAGGACCGCGAGCGAGCAAAAAATGGCAGCTACGCTACGCTATGCGTTTTTGCACTGTGCTACGTGCAATTTGCGTAGCGCGAAGTAGCACAAACTACGCAACCTACGCGAGCGTAGCGTAGTTCTCCGCCCAGGGTTAAACAGAGCCCAAATGGTCATCCTGCCAGAGGAACATCAACACCTGTCCACACCTAAGGTATTTGTCCTGCTCTGAGAACATTTTTCACACCTCATCAATGGAACCATTCAGCTGGCAGGTGACAGTTGGAGCTCATGCGTATAAACCTCCAGAGGTAAGGTAACTTTGTAAAAGTACCTTTTCTTTAATAGTTATCAGATTTGGTTTTACCATTTAATTGGGTTCTAAATAACTATTAAAAAGAGTCTTTTAACTAGTTTGACTAATAGCTGTTTCCTAACCAAAATTAGCATTATTAAATGTAATAATGTATTCAAGGACTTCGCTATGGAACATCCGGCCTTGTTACAGAGAAAATAGCTTTGGGGACTTTTTCATTGTAAGGACATGTAGGCTTTTAATGCTATACATGTCCTACCCTTACACATGCATCCTTCCTTGGGGCTTATAAGGTCTATATATTTGTGACTTAATAATATTTAAAAGGAGGGTTTTGACCTGTCAAAAGGGTTTATTTTGGCAGTTTGAATTGCAGTTTTAAAGCTGCCATAGCCAGGCTACAATGGTAGGCCTGTAGTCGTGTTTGCACTGTCACTGTAGTGGGTGGCACAATGGTTGCTGCAGTCCACTAGTGACATTTAACTTATCAGCCCTGGGTTTACTTTGTGTAAAATCTAGGGACCTATAGGTAAGTTAAATATACCAATTAGGAGTATAGCTAATTTCTACATGTTTTAGGGGTGAGAGCACATGCATTGGGGCCTCGCTAGCAGAGTTTCAGTGCATAGAGTGAAGAAACCAACATCAGCCCCCCCTCAACATATGGGGGTATTTATGCAAAAGACTTTTCTTACACTGTTGTTACGTGGGACAGCACAGGATATCTCACATGTTAATATCTGTAAACGAGTACCTCAACGCCTGATATTGCTCCCAGAGGGGCTCCCTTTTCTTCCCCAAGTTATGTAACTTACTTATCCCAATGTGAGCCAATTGGAGGATCCTGGAAGTTTCCCAACCTGTGGAAGTGTTTTGCTATTCCATAGGGGTGTTTTATTCGTTAAACCTTTCTCCGACCTTAGGTGTCTGCTTTCATCCCTCCAAGCTGGAGCCATAGCTTGTGTATGTGTGGGTGTGCCCACAAGCAAGTTAGCTTTACGTTAAACTAAGGAGTATCCTCCACTTCCCATGGCTCTACAGACGACTCTCAGTGAGGGCACCTCTTTTAATGCAAAGACCCACTTGTTAACTACTACTAACTCTGAAGCCCAGTAGTATGTCTTAAAATGTGAGTGCACTATTCCCCCATCATCAACTCCTTTCATAAGTTAAGTGAGGGAATTACTTACTGGCCTGCATTCCATAGCTATATTCTAATTTCTATTTCCAGTTTCCTAAATAACTGCAAGGGTATTTTAAATGGTATACATTGAAGGGTATAGACGAATTTGGGCAGGGTTATTATTTTAAACATTGCAGTGCGGCCTAATAGCGACAGTGGAAGTGCTCTCCAGTGTCTTAAATCATTTCTAAAATTATCTAAGAGGGCATACAGGTTCCTGGCTAGAAAGGCTTTGGCATGTGTAGTAATATATTTTCCCATTTACCTAAAACCTCCTTTAGAGATCACTACATGGGTTTCATAGCCAAATGTCCATGGCCCGCCTCTTAACTGATACAGAAGGTATTTTATAGCCTGTGAATTTATCAAAGATCAGGAAGATATGTGACACTCTAGGGATAGTTTCATCTGATAGTGCTGCATATAGGATGTCATTGACATACAATGAGATTCTCTCATCCTATCCCTCCTTCCAGTGTAGGCACCGCACCAGTGAGTCTTCTCTAATCCAGCAGGTTAGGGGTTTGAGGGCCAACGTGAAAATCATAGGGGAGAGTGGACACCCTGGCCGAGTTCCTCTCACCCGTTGGTATGTGTCCGACCAAGTCTTGTCTACTTTTACCCTGCTGCTTGGTTGTTGATATAGTAGTTCAAACTACCACCTATAGTGCGGGACCACTCCCACTCATTCCAGTACTCCAAACATGCAAGGCCACTCCAGAGTGAATGCCTTGTTGGCATCTAGGGATGACGCCACAATCGGCTCCTGCATTGCCTCCATACTGCCTGTGCATTAAAAACAGCCTCTGCAGGTGTAACCTGGTTCCCCAGTTGGACTTCAAACCAGATTGGTCCGGGTGTATCAAGTCAGCAACTACCTGTCTCAGTCTAGTGGCTGACACTTTTGACAGGATCCTAAATTCTACATAAACCAGAGAAATAGACCTGTATTAGATTCAGTCATCTGGGGTCATGGCCAAAATGGCAGCCACACTAGACTTACTTTCATAATCTCCATACGAGGCCCCACTCAATCCAGAGTTAATCCTGCAAACTGGGCAGCACCTACGCTGCGATAATTTCCTAGTGCTCACTGACTATGGCTGTTGGTCTTGGGCCTTGTTGCTGGCTGAACGGACCCCTCAGATTCCAGAGCGCCCTGCCAGCACAGCCGCTGGGGACCACCGGCCTGGTCTGCCAATGGAGACAGTGTATTGCTAAAAGAGTGGAGCAGGACTTTGGGGACTAACAGCAGGTCTGTGGGCCTGCTCTCCACTGTGCCTTCCACTTGCGTGCTGATGAATGACCCTACTGCAGCGAGTGGCCCTCGAACGTGCTGAGGGGGCTGCGACCTGTGAGAGTGGTGACTTCATTCTGTGTGAGGCATGGCGGGCGGTGCAATTACTGCCAACTGATTGCCCTGGGGTGACTGACTCAGGCCATCAAGAAGCCTGCTTGGGGGTGCCTTGCATGCCTGAGACAAGCATCTGTGGCAGGCCAACTGTAGACTGTTGGCACAAGAGTTGACTGTGCTTCTCCTGCATTCAGCGGTTGCCCTTGAAGCTACTGGCAACTTAGTCTGTGGTAAGTTCCCTGAGGAGCAACCGAAACGAGATCTGGATTATTGACCTTTCTGCATTCCTACAAGACCACGATGGACTGGTGGAGGTGCAACAGCATTGAGCGGGGATGGAGCAGCCCAACTGGATTGTACTGTGATTGTGTCTGCCCCCCCCAGCAGCAAGCACATATGACCTGAGTGCACCATGCACACAGGGGTGTACCTAGCCCGGTCCCAATTGCGGATTGTATTACATGGGCATCCTCACAGTGGGTACAGGCGATAAGCGAGGCCCTCTTTGTTCGGTGCTCCTGGGTACGTGGTTTGTCATCATGCTTTATGGTGTCGTTCTGCTGTCAAGGAGTGTTTCCTGGTTGGAGGCGGCCCTGGCAGCTGAGGGCAGACACTAATTACCAGATGGCTAACCAGACCGGCAGGCCAGAGTGTTGTACTAGAGGACTGTCAAGGCAAAGTTCATAAAGCATCACCCAGGTCACGATGGAAATGTTCTGAATCATGCCACCAGCAGTAGACCCCCATTGGCAAGTTGAAACTACTCTAGAGAAAAACATGGAAAATTTTGACAGTATTCTCAAAGCCATCATAAACACTAAAAGCACTCTGGAATCCTAGTTTAACTCAGTCAATTTGCTTAAGGAAGACCACAAGAACCTCACAGAGTATGTGGATGACAATTAATCTGCACTGGCCACCATGCGTCCTACACTGGAAAACATGCAAGCACAACTACAGATCCTACAGGCCGAGAGAAGAGAGCTTTGGATACAAGCTGAAGATGCCAAAGGGCGCACAATGCGTAACAACATTTGCTTTTGGGGTTCCCTGAACAGACAGAGGATCAGAGTGTGGAGTTATTCCTAGAGGAATGGTAGACTGATTCTGTTCTGGCTGGTAAGGTTCCAAAATTATTTTCTATCGAGAGGGCTCATCGGGTTCTGGGTCAGTCTTCTCCACCAAAAGCAGTGCCTTGTCCTATTGTTGCTTGGCTGCTCAGTTATGAACCGTGATCTTATCCTGCAGCTTTTAAGCATCAAGGAACAGTGGGTATATAATGGGAACCAGATCCACACATTTCCAGACTATGCCATGAAGGTGTAATGTAGGCGCAGCTCCTACATAGTAGCGAAACAGCAATCATCCCAGATGGGTTTGAAATCCACCTGATTGTTCCAAGCAACACTTAGGGTGGTGGATGGAGAAAAAGAAGTCCTGTCTTTCAATCGCCTAACGAGGCACGACAATGGTTGAAAACTAAGGGACTGGAAGTCCCCTAAGAGGAGAAGGGGCAGAGAACACTATGGGAATGGTGGAGCAGCGGAGGGACAGGGAACATCGTAGCCGACCCACAGAGATAGTAAAAATTCCATATGAGGTTCTAGCTTCGACCTGTGAGATGCACAGTGACTCAGGACCGCTACATGGAGCACCTGAGAAGCCCTGCCTTGACACCCAAGAGAGCAGATAGTATTTGAATTCATAGTTTTAGGTCTGGACCTGTACACTTACCATTATAGGAGGGCACTATTAGAACTCCTTTTTCATTTGGCAGTGAGAAATTCTGCCAGTTCATGTATGGATACAGGAGGGGCCCTGCATGTTTGAGCAATTGGCTCTCTGGGTCACGCTCACAATACTCACTTGAGAAATGATTATCCAAACAGTTTATGGTATTGTTCTTTGGTTTGAGCTTTGTTTTGGCAATGATGATTCTCTTTTCTTCGCCTGGAAAGGGGAGTTGGGTTTGTCGATGTTGCTTCTCTCAATAGTTTGCTTAGATTTGCTTTTGTGGTGGCGGGGTGGGGAGCTTTGCAAAAACGGGGTCGGGTGCGATAAAAGCACTACATGATGTGTGCAGAAGTACAGACATTCCTTGATGGTATCCATAATATATGTTGTATGGCTACACACAGCAAACTCAATAAAATGTGTGCATACCTCTGGTGCAGGCATATACTGCATGACTACAAAAGACAAACATTACAGGACCAGAGCTTGAGAAGGTTGCTAGAAGGTGGAGGTGGCAGATATATGTAGTATAAACAACAAAAGCGTGTGCCTTCTATCACAAAGAGCGAGCATGAAGAATCATTCTAGATTCTTTAAAAAGCCCTCATTCACCAACCTAGTTGGTGACATGCTTCATCATCGGGCCCCATCGGGAGAGGCCGAGTGCCTCCCCGGTGTGCTGCGATGCCAGAATTACTGCGGAGCTGGATTTCGTGGTGAAAAGTGAAGGTGTAATGAAGTGATTAAAAGTGTCTGGATTGTGTCCAAAGAAAAATGTTATTAAATGGCCAATCAGACACACTAAAAACAAGGTGTGGGAAAAAAAGGGCTGAATAGATTGTTTAGCTATTTCCCATGGAGTGGGGTCGACATGTTTCTGCCCTACTGGTATTATTTACCAGGCATTCTTCAGGACCCAAATCTATACCTCGGTGGTATGGGCACGCAAAGGCCCACCCTGACCAGAGGACTTGAAAGTGAAAATAGTGTCAAAAAAGTGCAATCAGAGTATGGTGGATGGGCGCTCTTGTTCAGAGAAACCAGATTGCACCTGTAAATAAATAGAAAAACAATAACAAACGTATAAAGAGAATTGTAGATATGGCAAAAGAAGCAGAGGAAAATGGCCACATAACCAATCACGAAGCGGATTTTCTGACCGCGGGGGACAGTGTGATACCATATTTCTATACACTGCCCAAGACTCAAAAAAACAAAACTCCCCCTCCCGGATGCCCAATCATGTCTGGTATCTGCTCTTTAATTGAACCACTGTCACGTTTCTGTGACCATTTCCTTAAACCCATAATCCAACAGACATCCACGTATCTGAAAGATACTAAGAGCTTGTTACAGCTTCTACAGCTTGGAAGATTCTAACCAGTAGTACCATCATTAACTGAACATTAATTAACCATGTGGTCCTGACAGCCCGTACACTTTACAATCACGCTGATACACCCTTAATACATAGTTTCTATGAACCATTGAGGTACCCATATAGAGGGCTACCCCGGGGAGCTTCTTCTGTTATACACCAGCCCACGTAGCTTTGTATAACATCTGAGCTCAGTTCCACCATTAACTGTACTTTAAGTACCCTTTTGGCCCTGACAGCTCGTACTCTTGGCAAATTGCTCCTTTTCATCACAGTCGAGGCTACCAGCACGCGGGTAGACCTTAATGACTGGGAGTTTAATGTCAGCAAAAACAACTCGCACTAATAAAGTTTTCTTGAAAGCGAACTGGGCGAGGTATCAGTCTAGTCTTTTTCGCCTTGTTACTCTAACAACACAGCGAGTATCGACGCCACTGGCGTCATTGACATCAATCCCGCTATACACGTCCCGTGATTGGCCAAGTGTGATAGTCTAAACGCCATTACACATTCTGACATGCCTACAACATCTCCGGAAACGCGCCAGATTGCCCGGTTTCCTTACTTGTTTAAAAACCACCACCGAACCGGACCTCGCATCGACGGGGTCCAGTCTAAGAGGGAACACACAGGTACCAAGCCGGTACCTGGCGACGTCGGTGCTAGTCTTCTTTGCGCTCTTTGAGATAAGTAAATTGCGCACCTTGTGGGTCTAGAACTCACTTCTCTTTCTTTCTACCCCTTCCTTTTTATCAATAGGGTGTGCCATTCTCACCACCACCCCCATCCCGAGACCCATGGTGTGGACAATTTTCACACTTAACTTGAGACACATTCTGGATATTTTGTAAATATCGTTTTAATATAGCATGTGTTTGTGTGGGATTTTGGCCACGCCACCAAGGCTCACTTACTAGGATCTAAAATATCTCCTCCCACCAAATACGAGATACCGCTAAACGCCCTAGTAGGCGTGCAGGTGAAATAGCGCTATTTGGAAGGTACCAGTCACATTAATCTAGCAGGCTGTATTGAAATTTTGAAATCAAGTGCATGTGATCATTCACCTCAGGGAATTGAATTACCCTGAGTGCAAGTGCACGTTATAGAGCACCAGAGCATGATATTTCTATAGCAAACAAATGCGCAAGATAGAATATAACGGTTTGTCTTGGCTTCTCTTTATATGTTTGTTATTGTTTTTCTATTTATTTACAGGTGCAATCTGGTTTCTCTGAACAAGAGCGACCATCCACCATACTCTGATTGCACTTTTTTTTTTACACTATTTTCACTTTCACGTCCTCTGGTCAGGGTTGGCCTTTGCGCGCCCATACCGCTGAGGTATAGCCTTTTGGTCCTGATGAATGCCCGATAAATTATACCACTAGGGCAGAAACATGTCGACCCCACTCCATGGGAAATAGCTGAACAATCTATTCAGCCCTTTTTTCCCCACACCTTGTTTTTAGTGTGTCTGATTGGCCATTTAATAAAATTTTCTTTGACCACAATCCAGACACTTTTAATCACTTCATTACACCTTCACTTTTCACCACTAAATCCAGCTCCGGAGTAATTCTGGCGTCGCAGCACACCGGGGAGGCACTCGGCCTCTCCCGGTGGGGCCCGATGATTAAGCATGTCACCAACTAGGTTGGTGAGTGAGGGCTTTTTAAAGAATCTAGAATGATTCTTCATGCTCGCTCCTTGTGATAGAAGGCACACTCTTTTGTTGTTTATACTACTCTGAATGGGGGACCAAGCATGTTCCTTTATACTATCCCTCACTCTCTTTTTGATACCAGGTGGCAGATATCTGGCACAATATACTCCTCATTTGAGTGGGGGTTCTGGTGTGGATCTCCCCAGGTGTCCCTTTTGTCCCGCATTTGACTCTTGTGGATACCGAGGGGAGGTATATGGTGGTTGAAGACTAGATGGGACCTTAGATGGGGGATCCACTAGAGTTGGTGGTTTTATACCCCAAACACAATTTTTTGGATTGGCGCGCCTAAGGCAAGCCCGTCTGCGCCTGGAGATATGATTACAGGCATGAAACCCTCTTTTACTTATTCTAGTGAACAACTTCTGGCTTTAAACAGACACAAAAGTACACTTGGTTGTGTCTGTTTGGATCCTAGTACAATGTCCGGATCAACAATAAAGATCTGCACGGGGTGTGAAACAGCCCTTCCAGAGCTAGGTATCACATATCCAGCCAGGGAATTCTTTAGGATGGGTTTGAATAAAAAGGTTGTTCCGGCTTTTAATTGTGTTCTTTTAAACGCACGCTCTCTGGTGAAACATAGCATTGAATGTGCATCTTTTAATAGAGGGCAATAATGTTCAAATTGCCTTTATAACAGAAACATGGACTGAAGAGGCTTCTGGCCCTGATCTTGTGAAGGCAACCCCTCCTGGATTCATATGCTATACTGCTAATAGACCTCTTAAAAAAGGTGGAGGATTGGCAGTTATTTATCATAGCTCCATCAAAGCTAGTTTCTATATAATGCTTAATCCCTTGTATGAAGCGCTATCCTTCTCTCTCAGCCCCTCTGATCATTATATGTTCAGGGGAATTCTAGTGTATAGACCTCCCGGTCCTAGGAACCCATTCCTAGTTGAGGTCGGCACACTTCTGGAAGCCGGTTTGACCCTTGACTCGTACACTATATTGGGAGATTTTAACTTCTATCTAGAGGATGATGCAGATAAAGATACGCTAAATCTTTTAGATCTAATGAATAGTGTCGAGCCAAAGCAATTAGTGAAGGGACCCACGCATTTGGCTGGGCACACGTTAGATGGGATTTTTTTCAAATTCCCTATCTGTTGTAAATGTTTTACCTCTCCCCTGGTCCGATCACGCTGCAATTATGTTTGAACTGACCATTCATGGAGGTCGGGGTAGGGGTCCCCCCTCTAGGAAAGCAAAGGAGATTAGAGCTTGGAATAGGGTAGGAGAGAAAGAACTCACCGAGTTGCTATTTTTGACTCCGGCTTCTCTGCCCTTGGAGGTGGAGGAGGCTTCGGTTGCCTACACTTCTTGGTTAGAGGATGCTTGTCATATTCTAGCTCCTAAAAAAGTAATAATTCCAAAGAGGATACAGCCCACGGCCCCTTGGTATTCTCAGGAACTAAAGACTCAAAAATTGAAATGCAAACAATTTGAACGTTCCTGGAGGAAGGACTATCATCCAACTAATAGAGCTTTATATAAACAAGGCCTCCTACAATATAAACAGATGCTTTTTAATACTAAATGCAAGTTTTCGCTGGACAGATTAAACTAGCCAGTAATTCCTCTAAGGAATTATATAAAGTTGTTACTAAGCTTGCTCACCCTCCACCGGCTATTATCTCAACCAGCCAGGTTCTCTGTGAAGAAATGGCCATGTTCTTTCAATCTAAAGTGGAAGCCATTTATAGCACTTTTAAGGACCATGCTGGTAGTACGTTAGGGGACTTGGCCCATGATGTTGAGGTAGGACCTGGATCAAAATTTACCATGGATAGTTTTCCTCCAATAATCTACCCGGACACTTTTAAGCTTCTTTTATCCGCTAGATCAGGCTCACCCTATGACCTGTGCCCAGTAGCAATTGCAAAAAAGGTTTATGAACCAATAGCTGGGACGCTTACTACTCTTTTTAATGCTATGTTTGTAGAAGGGCTTTTCCCTAAATTGTGGAAAACTGCGTCTGTCCTGCCACTCTTAAAAAAACCTAGCCTAGATAGTAAAGACCCAAGCAGCTTTCGCCCCATTTCACGCTTACCTTTACCTTCTAAGTTGGTGGAAAAATATATGAACACTACTTTGAGTTCTTACTTATGGGAAGCTAAGGTTCTGAATCCCACCCAGTTTGGGTTTAGAGAGGGTCACAGTACCGAAACCACCCTCCTTGATTCCACGGAAGAGATTAGGAAAACGCTGGACCAGGGAGGAATGGCGGTGCTGATCTTGCTTGATCTCTCTGCTGCCTTTGACACGGTCCATCATGGGGTTTTCATGGATCGTCTATGGGGTTGCGGAGTGAGAGATAAAGCTTGGTCTCTCCTTAAATCCTTCCTCTCAGACAGATGCCAGACTGTCTCATTAGGTGAGTTTGTTTCCAAACCTTTCTCTCTTCCTTGTGGGGTGCCTCAGGGGTCTTCCCTGAGCCCTACGCTTTTTAATATATACGTCTCTTCCTTGGCCCCCTTGATTGAATCCTTCGGCTTTGGCTTAACATCATATGCCGATGACACTCAAATTGTCATCTCTCTGCAACCAGGTCAGGAGGATGCAACGGGTGAGAGGCTTCATGACTGTATGGGGGCAGTGGGAGACTGGATGTTGCATAACTGTCTAAAATTGAATGCTGGCAAAACAGAAAGGATTCGGTTTGGGAATAATGTTAATCTCTGGACCCCTGGTTGGTGGCCTGAGGCCATGGGTACTCTCCCAGTACCCTCCAGGAAAGTTAAGAATCTGGGGGTGGTGCTGGATGAACACCTTGACATGCGTGATCAAGTAAATGCTGTGGTCTCTGCTACCTCCTACACTCTCAGGACCATGAGGAAAGTTTTGCCCCTTTTGCCGGCTGACTGTAAGCGGACAGTGGTCTTGGCCTTGATTATGTCAAGACTTGACTGTTGCAATAGCCTCTACTTAAATATTCATGAGCGCAGCTTACAAAAACTTCAGATGCTCCAGAATGCAGCTGCCAGGTTGCTTACGGGGACTTCGAAATTTGCTTCCATCTCGAGTGCAATAAAAAAACTTCACTGGCTGCCAGTAAAAAAACGAATACTTTTTAAATCACTCTGCTTGGTTTTTCGAGCTCTCCATGATATAGGCCCATTCTATCTGAAGCAACAATTTCAATGGTATGTGCCTGGAAGATCTCTACGCTCATTAGGAGCTAAACTCATTGTAGTGCCCACCTCTAAGAGAGTTAGATGAGGAGTCAGAAGCTTTTCCGTTGGGGCAGTCAAGGCCTGGAATAAACATCCTGTTGGCTTAAGAAACTGCAATGATTTATTTGCTTTCAGGAAGGCGCTTAAAACATGGTTGTTTTAATTCTCTCTGGCCAAACCTTAGGAGGACTGTAGCAAGCGCCGGGACACCTTCGGGTAGCTGTGCGCTATATACGTTTTTCTAACATAACATGACGTGTGCTCCTACCGCCTGCTATTGCTATTATTTAATTTGGACTAAAAGATTCTGGGCAAACTGCTGGCTAATTGTCTTCTTTCAGTAATTGGTAAACAGGTTCATCCAAATAGTTTATTCCTGTGAGAAGCACCTTCTTCAATATTTTTCAGCTTCTGTGTTGATAGTAGCATCTGAAAAAGCACAGATCTACAGTTGGCAGTATGCCTCAACATAGAAAAGGCTTTTGACACCTTGGGATGTCCTTGCCTCATGCTGACTTTAGAAACGATGGGTCTGGGCTCGGAGATAATTGGCTGGATCAAGTTGTTATGCACCAACCCATTAGCCAGAGTTAAGACATATTGGGTTAATTTCCCATATTGCGGAGCATGAGACAGGGCTACCCCCATCTCTGCTTTTTTGTGCCTGGCCATGATGCATGCTTTGTAATTATGGCCCTGACTGGGGAATTCCTCTTCACAATAGCCGGAATATAGTGTCCCTAGATTATACTCTCATTTACATTTGAGATCCACAGGTACTGTTGCTGAGGTTGCTGACGACACTGACGGAATTCAGGGACATGTCTGGCTTCAGGATAAGTCAGTCCAAATACTGTTTATTTGCCCCTATGATACCTGCCTTTCGATAACCGTGGTGATCGACCTTGTATCCGTCTAGATTGGAACTTTAATACTTTCAAATATCATGGTTTAAACCTTTACTATAATGAGGAGAATCCCATCTGGATTAGTCTACCACCGTCCTCGATGGGACGTGTGGTAAAAGCCAAGATGCTGATTCACCCTTGATTTTTATTTTTCCCCCTATGCCCTAGGTTTACTTGTTTGGGACATACCAGTGATAAAGAGGCTAACTGCTGCACAATCATGTAGATCTTGGATTGAGGCAGGAGCATACACCATGGATGATTGATACACTGTGGTGATCCCATATACCTTTCAGTACATAAAGGAGCACTACAGACTGGGGCCAGGCCTATTCTTGTCCTACAGTGGTGTGGTGGCGCGTCTACTGTAGATTTGGGAGATTTGAATGGTTCAGTCCAACCACATCATATGTACTACAATGCATTCTGATGCATAAACAGAGGAGGAGGGTAATCTTGGTCCTGTACTCAGCATTATTAGCACAGCAACTGCTGTGACACAGGTCTCTGAAAAATCAGTGAAAGAGTTGCATGGGCTCTGAGTTATCTGACGTACAATCCAGGGTGCATTACCACACATCAAACAAGTGTTGACCTCCAAGCTAAAATTGACACAATTTAATTATGTTCTTCAGACCTATCTCACCCCGGTTCTCATACACTGTATGTTGCCCAGGTGTTCTCCGATTGCCCAAGCTGTAAACAACCTACTGCTGACTTGTATTAAATGGTTTGTACCGGCCCTCCATTATCACAGATGCGAGCTGTGGTCTTGGATGTGGTGTTGGACCTGACAGACCCCCCCTTACATAGTATCCAGAGATTTGCCTACTAGGCTTAACACAGAGAGCAAATAAAGACCAGTACATCCTTCATTTTAGTGATTTGCCACTAGTTCTGTTAAAGTGTTGCATTGCAAAGGCCTGGAAATCCCCCCCAACATTTAATCTAGCTCAGAGACCTTAACACATGGGGACAGCTGAGGCAGACACACTTCTCATATTAGCTAGACCGGTATCTGGGGGCTCGGACATCACAATATGGGACACATACTTTTAGAAATTGGGAGGGTAAATGGGCTATCGTCCCATGTGAGGGATATGCAGTCACTAATGTGGGAGCTAGATGGGTAGTGCGAATAGTCACGGGAGCTTTGATGACTGGTCACAATTTCTTGTCCTCTCATGTGCCAAGGAAAGTGGGCTAGGGTGTGTAGCAGTAAACTGAATTTGGGCCTGACGGTGGTCCCCTTCCTACCCTCTCATGATCAGATGTCTGGTAGTCACTGCAGCAGATCGCATGTTTCACCCAGATTTCTGTTTTTTCAGCAATGTTTCGTATTCAACCCCTTTTGTTACACGTACTCATGATGTTGATGAGTGCAGTGACTTCTTAGTGTTGATTACTAATGTGACCTAACTGATACGCACCATTACATTGCTATCTTGTGGAACCAGTAGGTGCAATGGGTTGTATTTGGAAATATGCAAAACAATAAAGAGAGATTTAAAAAAAAAATGAGGCAAAGTCATGTGGCTGTTCCCCCTTCTTCAATGTATTCACAATGACAGCCATGCGGTGGTTGTATGGGAATAGTCCCCTTTCTTTGGCCTCATGGAAGATCTGGCTCATTTGTGGGGATAGAATACTGGCCATACTTTTATATAATTCTGTTGGGAGGCCATTTAGCCATAGTGCCTTCTCCAAATATCATTGTCTGATTGCCCCTGCATTTTGTCTTCTCTGATATGTGTCTTGATCTCGGACACCTTCCAGGGAAAGGGTCTGTCATATAATATCTTTTAGGAGTTCTTGTGTCTCAGATGGCTTTTTTTGCAGGAGGCTGTGTGTAGATTGCCATAGTATTCTGCAAATGTCTCCTCAGTTGGTCTACTTGACCAGATTTTGGGCTCAGGGAACATTTTAAGTTCCTGTACTCCATTTCTATCACATTCTCTCTTTCTCAACCAACCAAGGAGTTTTCCTGCTCCGTTCCCTGCTCCATAAAGCCTCTGCTGAGAGCCCAGGAAGGCAGCCCTATCATTGTTGTCCTGCTGTTTAAGATGCAGCTCGTGCCCCACTTGGTGATCTCTGGATGACTAAAAGTCTGATTCCAACCTGAAAATGTCTGCCTGCGTGGTATCTGCTGGTTCCCTTTTCTTTTTCTGGACTTCCTTGACCATGGAGCTGGCTTGTCCCTACAGGACCATTTTGCACTCCTCCCAGATCATGAATTGACTGTGCCTAAGTTATCCTCAAAATATAGAGTTGTACATTCTTGTATCTTGGTAGCTAGTTCTCTGTATCTAAGGTACCATTGGTCCAATGTTTAACTCCTCTCTGATCCCCAGTGCCATCTTGGAAACTACATCCATAGCAGGAAGTGGGCCGAAATTCCCCGGGCAAAGATTCTTTGTGGAAATGGCTCATGTGCGTATGATGTATGAGAAAGTAATCAATGTGCGTGAAGTTATTGTGTGCTCCCTAGTTGAAGATGTACAGTCTAGCTAGAGGGTTTTGTGTCCACATATATCGAATATCCCCAGTGCACCCAGGAAACGTGTGCACTTGTAACCCACTAGTTGTGTTTCACTTCTGTCTATTGTATCCCTGAAAGTCAGGTTTATGTTTCCTCCTTATAGAATGATCTCCATTGTTAGCTGCTTGAGTAGGGAACCCAATACATGTAATGCCAAGGAGTACAGCTTGGGTGGGATATACACTGAGCAGAGGTTTAATCTTAGGCCATCCCAGTGCCCTCTAATTACCTCCACTGGTCATATATAAATATTTTTTGTGGTGCATGAGGTGTTGCCTTCCTTACCATCAGGCCCACTCCTCTTGAGTCTGAGGTATGCCACCAATGGGTCAGCACCTTGTAGACACCCCTGTCTTGTGTCTCTTGCAGCATTACTAAGTCTGGCTTATGCTGTTGAAGGAATTATTTAACTCTCCCTTTACTGTACTAGCTAAGCTATTGATGTTCCAAGATAATGCTTTCAGACTAGCTCTTCATGGTGTCTTGTTTGCATAGTATCAATGGTAAGTTGTGCTTATTCTACTCCCTTGTTTCTTTTAAGTTCTCCATTATCCATTTTTACTAAGGAGAAACTCAGTAGGAGGTCCCCAAGATGACCTTGAACGCAACAAACTTTAATGTAAATCATGCCCTCCCAACTGCTCCCCCGCTTGCCCCTTGCATCACAGGTTTTAAACTACTTGTGCATTTCAACTTGCAGAGTGCTTGTCTGCCCAACTTTGTTTTATCTAACGAAGTAAGTTTCCTGTGACCTTGATCTCCTTGCTTAACAACTTTCATCCCCATCATAAATATAAAGCATGTGTATTTTCACCTCCTATTGTTAACATTGCTTAATCTCAATTCTTCACTCTGCATCTCATGACACCCCAGTCTCTTGCCCTCCAAAGTACTACAGAGGAACCCTCACCTTTGGCAAAACCATTGTTATTATCCCCTCTGTGCCACAATGCCGCGCCTCCATGATTTGGCTACTTACTTTGTATCTGTGTCCTTGGGAGGCTGTATTTTTCGGACAATTTTAAAATCCAGTTAATCTGATGTGTTTATCCATTCTAGATGAAGAGATACATCTCCCTTAATTAGAGCTCTGATTTCCTCTCCAATTGTTTGTACGCCTCCTTCAAGCTGGTCTCCAGCCAATCCCAGGCTTCCTAAGGTATCATGAAGTTTCACGTTTTTTCTCTCTGCAGTTTAGCCGAGTAAACCATCTGTATTTTATTTCTTACCCTAAAGGTTCTCTTGACTTCACCAAAGCAGCATCATTGTCTTTGGACTTTAGTCTGGGAAGAGCTTTATTTCAATGTTTTTCAGAGCATAGGTACGAGCGAATATTATTATTGGAGAGGCCAGGGGCCTTGGAGCCGGGATCGGGGATCTTTCGACCCGTTTGATGGAGAAAAAGTTTGAGAGACTTTTAGGTTTAAGCTTTTGAAGGATAAAATCTTCTAAAAACAGTTTAACGCTGGTCCCCTCTACCCTCTCTGATACCCCCCCAACTCCTTGTATCTTTGTGAGCGTCCTTTGTAGTCCTCTAGCTGTGCCTGGGCAATGCCGCTTTCCTTCAGTAGCTGGTCTACCCGCCGCGCGGCTCTCCGTGAGTGTGCCCGGTCTCCCTACCTGCCTCTACCTGCTCGCTACCAGTGCTTGTTTTTGTTTCGTTCTCACCGTCTTTCCGTCTTTTCTCGCCCTCCCCGCTCCCTGCTCCCCTGCGGCCCCGCCCCCCCTTTGCCTTCTGTACCCCGATCCCCTCCCCGCGCCACCCCGCTCCCGCCTCCTAACTGCTCCTCCCTCCCTCCGGATACTTAAGGTGTTCCAGCGTGACGGGGAGCTGTGACCTGACCTGACCCTGGTCGGTGACGGTCACTCCACCCGCCGCGCGGCTCTCCGTGAGTGTGCCCGGTCTCCCTACCTGCCTCTACCTGCTCGCTACCAGTGCTTGTTTTTGTTTCGTTCTCGCCGTCTTTCCGTCTTTTCTCGCCCTCCCTGCCGCTGCTCCCCTGCTGCCCCGCCCCCCCTTTTGCCTTCTGTACCCCAATCCCCTCCCCGCACCACCCCGCTCCGCAGCGGGCGCGCCGATTGTGCGCCGAAGGCGCGCCAAAGGCAAGCCGTTTGCGCCCGTCCGCGCCTGGACCGCGCCCAGCGCCAGGACCCCTGGTCCTCTCCGACGCCAGACCACACGACGGACCTACGACGCCGCCACCCTCAACGCACTCAACGCCGGCCGAACCCCCGCCTGCTACCAAGCCACCCCGAAACGCACACACGGACCCTTCACCTGCCAAGCCTGCAAATTCACCTGCCTCTGGACCTGCACCGCACCCGCCAAGCCAAGCACCAGCAGCAACCACCTCAAGTGCATCCTGCTCAACACCCGCTCCGTCCACAGACACGCCGTCGAACTCTGGAACCTGCTCGACACAACATCCCCAGACGTCGCCTTCCTGACAGAAACCTGGATGACCGCCTCCTCAGCGCCCGACATCGCCATCGCCATCCCGGACGGATACAAGATCACCCGGAGGGACCGCATCAACCAAACTGGAGGAGGCATCGCCATCATACACAAGAACACCATCCGCATCACGACCAGCTCCGACGACACCTTCACCGCCGCCGAACACCTCCACTTCCAGATACACACCAACCCCAAGACCACACTCAGAGGCACCCTCATCTACAGACCCCCGGGACCAAGCACACAATTCAGCGAAGACATCACAGACTTCATCAGCCCGCACGCCCTCCCCTCTGCTGACTACATCCTCCTAGGGGACCTCAACTTCCACCTGGAGAACAACAAGGACAGCAACACCACCACCCTGCTGGACAACCTCGCCAACCTCGGTCTCAAGCAACTGGTGAACACCCCCACCCACTACGCCGGCCACACGCTTGACCCAGTCTTCTCCTCCAGCAAGCACATCTCCTTCAGCCACTCCACCGGACTACACTGGACTGACCACAGCTGCATCCACTTCAGCTTCAGAAGAACCACGACCCACCACCACCCGCAACAGGTCCCTCGCAGGAACTGGAACAAGATCACCGCCGACCAGCTCACCACCTCCCTCAGCTAGAACCCTCCCGCCAGCACAACGAATCCCAACGAACCAGCCAGCAACCTCACACAGTGGATCACCATCAGCGCAGACATCCTCGCACCTCTGAAGACCCCTCCCAGCAGACCCGGCAGCAAGAAAGCCTCTTGGTTCACCGACTAACTTAAGAACTCCAAGAAGAGCTGCCGCACACTCGAGAAAACATGGCGCAAAGACCAGACCACAGACAACATGACTGCCCTCAAGCACGCCACCTGCAAACACCACCAGCTGATCCGCACCACCAAGAAGACAGCATTCCAAGAACGTCTGGACAACAACGCCCACAACAGCAAGGAACTCTTCAGCATCGTCAAAGAGCTCTCCAACCCCAGCGCCAGAAACAACGACATCACTCCCTCACAAGACCTCTGCAACTCACTCGCCTCATTCTTCCACTGCAAGATCGCCGAAATACACAACAGCTTCGGCGCACCAACCTCGCACCCAGCCACCGAACCAACACCCCCCACCACCACCCTCTGCGCCTGGACCCCGGTCAGCACCGAGACACCACCCGCACGATGAACACCATCCACTCCGGATCCCCAACCGACCCCTGCCCCCACCACGTCTTCAACAAGGCCGACTCCATCATCGCACCCCAACTCCGGGACATCATCAATGCCACCTTCAACACCGCCACCTTCCCGGAAAGCTGGAAGCACGCCGAGATCAGCGCCCTCCTGAAGAAACCAACAGCGGACCCCTCTGACCTCAAGAACTTTCGCCCCATCTCGCTCCTCCCTTTTCCTGCCAAAGTCATCGTGAAGACCGTCAACAGACAGCTTGCCGCCTTCCTCGAGACGAACGGATTTCTCGACAACTCGCAGTCCGGCTCCCGAGCCAACCACAGCACCGAGACAGCCCTCATCGCAGCCACTGATGACATCAGATCCCTGCTCGACAATGGGGAAACAGCGGCCCTCATCCTCCTGGACCTCTCTGCAGCGTTCGACACAGTCTGCCACCGCACCCTAGTGCAGCGCCTCAGCGACATCGGAATCCAAGAGAAGGCACTGGAGTGGATCATCTCGTTCCTCAGCGGAAGAACCCAGAGAGTCCGCCTCCCCACGTTCAGATCCGAGGCCACCGAAGTCATCTGCGGCGTACCACAGGGATCTTCGCTCAGCCCCACCCTCTTCAACGTCTACATGAGCCCCCTCGCAGCCATCGCACGCCAACACAACCTCAACATCATCTCCTACGCCGACGACACCCAGCTGATCCTCTCCCTCACCAACGACCCAGCCACCGCCAGAACAAGCCTACACGAAGGGATGAAAGACGTCGCCGAGTGGATGAAGAACAGCCGCCTGAAACTGAACTCAGACAAGACGGAAGTCCTCATTCTGGGATCATCGCCCTCCGCCTGGGGCGACTCCTGGTGGCCCCCTGCCCTGGGCACCACCCCCAAGCCAACGGACCACGCACGTAACCTGGGCTTCATCCTGGACTCCTCCCTCTCGATGACCAGACAAGTCAACGCCGTCTCATCATCATGCTTCAACACCCTGCGCATGCTCCGAAAGATTTTCCGATGGATCCCCACCGAAACCAGGAAGACGGTTACCCAGGCACTCTTCACCAGCCGACTGGACTACGGAAACACCCACTACGCCGGAACAACAGCTAAACTTCAGAAAAGACTCCAACGCATCCAGAACGCCTCCGCACGACTCGTCCTGGACATCCCCTGACACAGCCACATCACCGGCCACCTGAGAGACCGGCACTGGCTCCCTGTCAGCAAGAGGATCACGTTCAGACTCCTCACCCACGCACACAAGGCTCTCCACGACTTGGGCCCCAAGTACCTCAACAGCCGCCTGAACTTCTACACGCCAACCCGCCAGCTGCGGTCGACCAGCCTCTCCCTCGCCGCCGTCCCACGCATTCGCAGAGCCACCGCCGGAGGAAGATCCTTCTCCTACCTGGCAGCCAAGACATGGAACTCCCTCCCCATCCACCTTCGGCCAACCCAGGACCACCTCTCCTTCAGGAAGCAACTCAAGACGTGGCTTTTCGAGCAGTAACGGACCCCTCTCCCCCAGCGCCTTGAGACCCTTCCGGGTGAGTAGCGCGCTATACAAATGTCATGATTGATTGATTGTTTGACCACAGTGTCTTTTCGTCTTTGATTGAGGCAATCATTTTACAGTATGTGAGGCCCCAATACCCATCTTTCTGATGTCTGCTCTCATTAGATTAACTTCAAATGTTGCAGAGTATATTTTGGGTTCAAGTGATTATTTCGCTTCCTGTATTGCTACCATATTGTTTTTTAGGGAGATTTTCCTGTGTTCTACACCCTCCTGTGAATTGCCCCCTGCAGGGTCTCCGCAGGAGTGTCGTTGCTATTAGTCTGTGACACTACAAATCTGTCCAAGTTAGTTTGCTGAGTGTTTTTCTCCCGCTTCTAGGCCTGTTGGGTCTCAATGAATGGGTGATAGTGACAATGTCAGTCACAGTTGTGCCTTACAACAATTCCACCAGCAGGAGCATGGTTACTTAATGGGGGGAGGACTGGGTGTAGGGCAAGATCTTGTTGGGGGGAGGTGATACTCACTATTGACTACCTGGAGGGGCTTACCATTTCCTTTTCATATCCTCATCTCTCCTACATAGCCATCCACCTTTCTCATTCCACCCCACCTGTGGCCCCAAAGCTCTAGATTTATTGTTTTGGTTGCCACACTGTCTCTGGGGAGAAGGGGGGCAGAGTCTGAACTCATCTCTTTCAAGTTTCTTGGCTCCACGTGTTGTCTGGGGGTGGAAAAGAATCCTCCTCTTGTCCCACAATCTTCTTTTAAATTCGGAACTCACACCAGGGGGCCCACACCAATGTTCTATCAATTAATTATAGCCCCTAGTTAGTGAAGTCCCACCCTACCTAGTGCTTTTACTGCTAGGTTCTTTGGCCTAAGTTCTCTTGAGACCAGGTCCTATCATGAGCTCCCTTATCATGGTGGGAAAGCCTTTGTCTGGTGGAGTCACCACTTTGAGGCAATTAACCCAGCATGCAACGCCTGTGTCTTACTGCAGTTCTTTTCTGTGGCCTACTACTGGCTGTGTCTTTCTCTCCTCCAGGGTCCAGTTCTGTTGTTAATCCTTCGTACAGGCATTTGCCTCCGCATCAGTTCCGGATCCTATTTCCAGACCTTTTTTGCCCACTGTGGCCCAGTTTTCTCCCTCCGCTACTGCCTGCTTTTACTCATCCTCCACAACTCTCTCTCAGGGCAGGATGTAGGAGAAGTCTCATCCTGCTTCCAGTTCTGGTCCAACATTCCTGCAGATGCTTGTCTCAGTCAAATGCGCCTCCTTCTGTTATGGGTGATTGCGTCATCTCCCTCAGTTCATGTTGATTCTGTCAGATCACAACACTACTCACCTGCCAGTCATTTGTGCTGCATCTTGTCTTCCCTGACGGTGACCCCCACATGGGGATGGAAGGCAGAAAGAGATCCCTCACTTTCACCGGCCTTCATGATGGCCCCAGCCATGAGTCCAAGTGGCCATTCTCAGCTTGTCTTCTCTGTCATCCGGTGCTCCAATCCCGATTCCACAGGTGCCGTGTTGGTCCAATTCTTAGAGGCAGCGAGATAGTAGGGGGAAGAGTGGATTTACTAACGCATATTTAGGGGTTTAAACTCCTGATTTCAGGAGCTGTGTTTCTATGCAGTCATCTTGGTTGCCCGCAGGCCACGTAATCTCCTTTCCTCCCAACCAAGAGTAATAATAATATTGGGTTCCATATTAGTTTCTTTGCTATTGTCTGCATTTTCTTCAAAAAAATCAGTTACTCCTGATCCCAAAACTAATTTTGGTGTCAGTTATAATTATTACATTGTTTTTCTTATAATCGTTAGTTTGGGAATTCAAGTGTTTGATTTATGGGCTTTCAAGTTATTTTATACCGGCTAAAATATGTTGCAAACTTTCTTGAGGTACGCGTGTTGCATGTGTCATTAACTGCCAGGAGTAAGCCTAGGATTTTCAGGGGACCTGCATTTACCAATTAGTCACTGCCACTGTTTTCCCAGTTTGTTGGGACATCACATGCTATTCTCTTTCCAGTCAAGTTTTTCAGATCTTCACAAATGTAGTTCAGTAAATGATTAATATTGTATTTAGTAAGTGTATAATGTTGTCACAAGTCACTAGTAATGGTGACATGAGATTTTAAGTGAAATACAGTGTGGGATTACTTGATTCCTTTTCTAAAATAGTTTTGCTTGCAAAACATTTTATATGAAAAATGTCCTAAATTGGATATGAAGAATTATGTTGATTCATCTGAGGGTATTTGCAGAAGGAAGCATTACAATGGAAATAAAAGCACGTTGCAGGTTAGCTCCTGATGCCACCTCTAGTCATTAAAAGCATTGACTTCAACAATTTTGTACAAAGATTGCCACATATGTAGCACATTAAGATCTTGTATTAGTGAATTCCTCTAGGGATGTGGGGCAAGAAAATAAATGCAGTAGGGATTGTCATCTCAACCCCCTTAACTAGATTTTCATAATTTACTCAACTTGAAAAAGTACCCCAGGGATTTCTGTTAATTTTTGAGAGATTTTCTTTTTCAAAGTGATCCTTGTATCTAAACAGGAGCTCCGTCTTACTGAAGTTTGTATCCCCCATTCGCGTACAAACAATTGCGTAAGACTTCACACTATGTTATATGTGTAAATGAATAGATGTTGCTAAAGTTTAAATAGTGCAGTCTTATTTTGGGCTGGATTATTCTGCAAATTATCTGGAATTCCTAAAGAGATGCAACATCTCGGTTTTAATTAGAGCTTTGTGCATCTTCATTCACTCATGGAGGTTTTCTATGGGAATTAATGCATATTGTACAATCTCAGATTTTGCCATCAAATCTGTTTTTCTATCTGGTCTGGCTATACTCTGTCCTTCAAATATTTTATGTAGTTTTATATTGGTCAGTGTTCTACACTTTTAACTCCATATGAACCCAATACAATAGTACTGTAATATTTTAAAATGAAGGCATCCCTACATGTTGACAAGAGAAAATTAATTTAGTTCAAATACTTATTTATTATTGACATGTTAATGGGCTCAGATCTCTAAGAATGTAATATGTGATTTTGCAAGGAATTAAAAGCATTAACTAATTTTTTGTTTTGTTAGATCGACCTTCAAACGTTCCTTACCCTCACAGATCAAGATTTGAGAGAGCTAGGTATTACCACATTTGGAGCAAGAAGAAAAATGCTCCTGGCAATATCAGGTAAATTAATATTCATATTTAAACTAACCATTTCAGGAATGAGTCTGAATGAGTCATTGTACAAAAAGGCATTTTTTATGCATGGTGTTCTAACTTTTAATTTGATAAATGATTATTGATAGTAAATTCTATGGTTGTGGAATTTGCCTGTATGGAAATAGTTTTTTCTAATTAAGTGTTTTATTGTTTCAAAGTTTCTTTTAATATTTTGTGTGGATATAGTGCTTAGTCAGCTATCAAAGTTGTGAGCCATGGTAACTATGAATTACTAGGTCAGGTTTATATCTAGTTTTGTTTGGCAACCAACTGTGCAAATACCATAACACAAATTTGCATTGGGGTGAGCAACATATTTACAATTGCTTAACTAACTTTTGTTCCTTCCTTCATTTTAGAACTTAATAAAAACCGGCGGAAGCTTTTCGAACCTGCAAACATACGTTCTGCATTTCTGGAAGGAGGAGCCAGTGGAAGGCTTCCACGCCAGTATCACTCAGACATTGCTAGTGTTAGTGGTCGCTGGTAGCAGAGAGCATGCGTTACGCATATATCCCTGCTATAAACACTCAATCTGTGGACACCCTTCACTGCACACTACTCTCAGCACTTCAGAGGAAGGTTGGAAAGGACCAAAGCATTTTTGTCTACAGAAGAACTTGTGCCAAATAGTACATGAAAACTTTTCTTTGAAAACACCAAATGTGGATTACATTTTTACTTTTTTAGACTGGACATAATTGCAAGTAAAACCTTGTTTGTTTTGTAATATGTTATTTTCTTTAATTACATTATATGCACTGAATTGTTATCTTGTTTAATGAAGGAAGAATGGACAGCTGGGATGCCAGGAGAAATGGTCTTTTGTTATACCAAGAAGGATTTTTCCGGTACTGCTTAAAACAATTATGGAGGTCTCTCTGCACTTTACTTGTTCTGATTTCCTTGTCCTGTGGATTTGTTTCCCACTCCTTGCCATGTAATAATTGTATTGGCACTTATGTCTAGCTATGTGTTTCTATAATACATTTCATCCCTCACTATGTTATCTATGCAGAACGTTATTCTGTAAATTATTAGGAACACTTTTTAAAAGTAGTCCATCACTAATCAAATACCAATAGTAAGTCCGCCCAGTTTACTCTTAATTTAAGATTCAAGGAACGCTTACAGTGAAACTAGTTCAATGTAAGAGATGCAGTGAAAGATCATAATGGATCTTCCATTATTGTCTGTGTGTACTCCTAATATTTACTTCTACCTATCGAGCTCAACTGAATTGTATTAGCCATTTAAAAGCAAAGGCTACTTTGTATTATACTGCCACTTAAAGGACATTTATTGTTATTAAACATTCTCAGATTCTATAAAGTTGCATAGTTTCAGAGATCTACTGAACAGCTCTGATTGGGAATGAAAGAAATATATCAAACAAAAAATGTACAATCATTGTCTGAAAAGAGAATGGTAGTTTTATTTGACAAGACATATATGTTGCCAGAATACAAAAAAGAAAATTACTTTTATGAAGTGCTTCCTGAAAATGTTGTATAAATGCAACAAAGGTACTGAGAAACTCTGTAGAGCTGGTTTTTAATGACAGAAAACACGCTTACTGGAAATGGAGTCATCAATTTGGTACCATCTTAAGCTGTGAAAGGCCAATATATTTGTGTTACAGCTCCAGCATTTTACATAATGTAGTGAACCCAGAATTCTGGATGTTTTTTTAAACAAGGAGAAACATCAAAAAGAAACCCCTTTGCTCATATGCCAACTATGCAATGTTGAGTTTCCAAACAATAGCAATTGTTTAAATTTATTAGCACAGGAAATATTGTGAATTATGTGTACTGTAAAATCTTATGTTTTTCCAATGTTTTAGGTTAGACAAAAACCACTGTAAAGTGTTTTAAATGAAGGCATTAAATGACCACTTGCAGTAGTTTTATATGCAATCAAGGGTTGATGTACAACTTTGCAACACTTGTTAAAATTGTTTCAGTTAATTTAAAAATCAACACAACACAGTGTTCAGCGAAAAGGGAATGATTATGACACTTTAAAAGGGCTGGTTACTTTGTAGACTTAGATGATTGTAATGATAGGATGCTGACAATTCAACAGGGCCCTAAAACGTGTTTGTTCCTGGCTGAATCAGCAGGTTTTATTATTATTTTTGTTCATAACATTTCTATTTTATAAAATACAATAATTCTAGGTTTTGATACTCATTAAACAGCCTTTTGATGTATGCATGCAGTGCTTTCATGAAGAGAACGCTGCGGCACATGGTTTTTTTAAAAATTCCTAAACAATAGATCCTGCCCCTGCACATACTAAGGAGTTATGTAGTGTTATATTATGGGGAAAATCATGTCTTTGGTATTAATTGTATGTGGCCTGTTGCAAGAATGTTCTGGTACCATTTAAACCAAAGTTAAATAATAATCTGTGTATTTGGTACGGCTGCATAAGGAAATTAACTCGCACTAGAATTTTACTTTTCATGAATGCAATCCAGTGTTGTCCAGTAGTGGTACATTATGCACAAACTATTTGAACAATTAGATCATAGTAAATGTTAGATTTGACTCTGAGCCCTATTAGCGACCAGTTATCTGTAAATATAGATCAGATACAGATTGTATTTGTTGTTTGGTTTTCTAGCTTTTTAGTGATTTTTTTAAATGATGTTGAATTATAAATATTAAAAAACTGAACTTTAAAAAACTAATCACCTGTATGGAGGAAAATAAATGTACATAGCCCCTGGTGAGTTTGTCTGATTTTTTAATGGTTTTTGTGATGTCACAGTAAATAATGTGTATCCCTGATTTTGAACATATTGTTCCACGTATACGTTTATAACTTTTGCGTCTAAAGTCTCCTAACAGTTTATAAAATTGGTTCTACAACTCAGAAAATTTCGATAGGAATGTTATAATACAAGAGAGAGGGTATCATCAACAATAAGTCATAAGGATAATTCAAATCAACAAAGAGGTCTGTGCTCACATAAAGGAACACGATGGAAGACCAAGCTACTTTTTAATGTTCACGAAACTCTAAGGCAACATGCTATTTGCTTTTTAGATACGATGAGGGGCACCACTATCCAGATAATATATAGCGGCCCTCAGCCGCCACTACACCAATACTTGCTACCACAATACCTATGTCAGAGATATTCTAAATTAAGTTATGTGGAAATGATCTGGTGCCATCACTTTAGAACTGAAATATGTCAAAGTTTATTTCGTAAATAATTTTTACTGGCCTGTGCCATGGCTACTCAAGCATATTTGTGTTTATAATGTTCTCCAAATTACTAGAGTATCTTCTGTTAAATATGGGTCTACTGGTTTCAACATTGAACAAATACATGTATGCTTACTTGTTATTGCCATCTTCTAAAGGCACTTCACAATCATGGGGCAAAAGTGACTGCAGAGGTATATTGAGAGATAAATTAAATTAACAGCTGTTAATACCCAGCAGCATGTGGGCAATGAGGTAGTAGGCGTCAGTCATCATAGTCCCATACTTTATAGCTAAACAAACAAGCCAACTGTCCCCAGATGGTACATGACCCAACTTTGAATTTTGATTGAATGGTAAATACTGGTGAGAACAGTAATTAATGTCTCCATTCTCAGCCTTTCTTTTGGCTAAAGGCAATCTCAGATTTTCATAAATTGTGCTTTTATTGCTTAAAGTCCTTGGAAAGCTTGCACATTCATTTACTCCACAAACATAAGTTGATTTTCACTAAAACGTTTTTTATCAAAATATTTGTGTGTTTTGTCCAGATCTGTGACTGGGGGTAAATGTTTGATTTGTTCAACATTCCATCCATCTTTTGATCTTTTTGATTTTGTCGCCCTAAGTGGGAAGGGTATGGCCTAACATGGGTCCCGTGCACACTGTGCCACTGGATTCAAGCTTGCCTGGCTGAAGAGGTGTGATACCCAAGAACCGGTCCCAGGATGCTAGTTTACAAACTGGCGTGGCGTGGTGAGCAAAAAAACACAATGGATTTATCCCAAATCTGTGACTGGGGGTGAATGTTTGATTTGTTTGGCATTCCGTCCATCATTTGTTGTTTTTGTTTTTTTCAGTGACTCTAGGCAGTGAGGCTGGCTCTTGCCCTCACTGCAAGAGGCAGCCCTTGTATCACTCCCTAAAAAAGATAAGGACCCTCTTCTTGATTCTCACTGCCCTCTTTCTATGCTTAATGCAGATTATAAAATGTTAAGTAAAATTCTAGCAACGTGGTTGCTCCCCCATTTGTGCTCTCTTGTTTACCCGGTTCAAACTGGCTTTACCCCCATGTGCATCACTAAGCCTAATATCCGGCAATTGGTTTTGGCCTTGGACCATTGAGTGCTCCTCCCACCGGAAGCTCTGGTTATCTCAGTCGACATTATGAAGGTGTTTGACTCTCTCCGATGGAACTTCCTGATGCTATGAAGCTTAGCATGGGTCTGGGTGTGCCCTTTGTCAACTGGGCGAAGCCTCTTAATTCTGAACACCTGGCCAGGATCCACACCAGTCCCTTGATATCAGAGGCCTTTGCGGTGGAGCTGGGAACTCTGCAAGGTTGCCCCGTCACCTTTATTATGTGCATTGGCTATGGAGCCCTTTGCCTGCATGGTTCGCCAGAGGCTACACTATCAGGGACAGAACATTGCCTGTAACTGTACTTTCCTTTCTCTGTAAGCAGACTACATGTTGTTGTATCTTCGAGGCAGAGACGTCGACCTACTAGCAGCGGTGGATGCATTCTCAGATTATGGTGCTCATTCTGGCCTTGAGATCAATTAGTTCAAGCCCTGTGTTTATCACTTGAAGGGGGATGCCCCTGAGCATGGTCCTATTCCTAAAGCACCAATGTTGAAATGGGAGATACGGTACGGTACCTTGACATTGCTATTTACCGCTCCTTGGATTGACAGTATGAAAGGAATTTTGGGCGCATTGCTCCATTGCCTTCTGGACTACATTGCGGTCTTTTGGTCGGTGGCCGCATGGCTGTTTCCAAAATGATTGCACTACTGCAACTTCTTTACTTGTTTGCAGCAATCCCGTTGGATTTGCCCCCCATGTTTCTTTCGGAAGCTCAATAGCCTTCTTCTTTCTCTCTATTGGGGCTCTTTACGTTGCCGTGTAGCGGGGGACTCGCAGCAGCTGATTTGGAATTGTGTTATCTAGTTGCATAGCTCTAGTGGTTGGTACGTTGCCTGGTCTTTTATGAAAAGGAGTGGAGACTGCTGACTGTGTCTCTCTTTCCAGGGGTTGCCTGCTGATTTTCCTTCTGAAGCCCACTCCTGATTCTAGAGTGCAGACCTGTGCCTTGCGGCGGACTTGTACACCGACCCGACCAGGATTGTCCAGGGTGACCTTTTTGCTTGGCACTTGTGTCCTTTTCAGACCTCCGGGTCTCATATGATATACAAGAGGGCAATTTCATCCGCCATGGCATTTTGGCATGTAAGATACAGGAGTGGTGGGGTACCAGCATTGCAGAACCTCACGAACATGAGTGCCTGCATCATGTCTTCCTTATTACAGGTTGAACGAAAATGGTCACGTTACTATATAGGGCTTTATTGGATGGAGCAGTTCAATCTATTGTGTCTCTCAGATTATGTTGGGAGGCAGATCTAGGATTGCCTCTAACAGATTCCTCATGGAGGAGGGTCCAGGAATCCAGTTCTAAAATATCTCGAAATTCCTGTTTCAAACTCACTCAGTTCTTTTATCTGCATAGAGTCTATCTGACTCCCCATTGTATACATTCTATATTTTCTGCTGCGACCTCGGAATGTCCTTGTTGCCACACAGAGGATGCAGATTTCTTCCACATGTTCTGTTCTTGCCCAATCTTACTACCTTATTGGATGACTGTCCGCCAGGTTGTTCATCGGGTCACGGACAGAGAGTTTCTCCTGAGCCATTCTTTGTGCTTTCATGAATGCTCTGCAGTTAGAAAGGCTACTGATTAGTTTTTACTTTAGATCTAGCCTTGATCCTTGCCTGCAGGGAACTGACTATGTGTTGAAAGTCTGTCTGGGGTCCGGATGTGTACCATAGGTGGTTAGAATTGATGAAGAGGGCGGGCTGTGAAAGGGAGGCGAAAGTCCTGATTTTGCCTGCATGTGATGCTATAATGCTATATTGCCTTTTTGTTCCTGTTATTCGTTGGATCTGTTTTGTTTAACCTTATTCTCTGCCATTGTTTTTTTGTTTATACTGTAAATTGTATTTTCAGAAATGTGTTTTGTTTTGTAACCCCGTGTGTATTGGAATTTGGTATACATTTTTTTTTATAAATATGGTCAATAATGTGTGTTTTTTAAATAATTGTCATGGGTACTTTTCATGATTTTTTTGATGGTTCTTATCTCTTGTGTTCTCAGAGTTCAACATGAGCTTATATACTTAATTTCTTCATTGTAGTAATTGTTTTAACCACTATAGTTATGATAACGCTTGGTAAGTAGAGACCGGAACTAGGAAAACTCAGATAAGTTATAAGAATAAAAGGCTTACATATGGAAATCAGTATAATTGACGAAAGGTTGTTCTCAAGTTCTTTGTAGCCTGCACATATTATATCTAAGTTTAGGGTGGACAGGAAAAATAGTAAATTCTATTCTAGTAGAAATATTATTTGGTATGTCTGGTGATCGTAAAGTGAACTTCAACTAGCGTGAAAAGCATTGAGTTAATCATTGAAGAGCTAACATCTGAAACTCTCCTAAAACAAATGAAGCACGACAACATGACTAGCACATCTAGCACAATTTCAATGAAAGCTTGTCATTTCTTTGTCACATATATGGAAACCCCATATTAGCATATCCTAAAAGCAAACAGTGCTTTTAGCACCATTGGAGACAATTTCAGGGTTGAGGCGGTCCCCCACATTTTTTTGATTGCACCACCAGGCAATATTTTTTCATTGAGCTTTATCTTGGCATGACAGCCAGGCTATGCCAACTTTCCTTCTGGGATCTTACCCTCCCCTGCTTAAAAAGTGAAAATCTTGGGAATGATCACATATGTTGAGGGTACTTAATTGGTTATAGGCAGCTTTGAACAGTCTGCCCTCATCTAAGATCTTGTTTCCCTGTTAAGAGTGCTCTTTATTCTAGCTTTTAGACAGTCCTCCAAATATGATGGAGGGGATCATTTGAAGGAGTTTGAATGCTGAAGCAAGCCCGGGAAAAACATATGTATGCCCCTTGCATCCAAAGTCATTGTCTAAGGTTTTTCAGTTATTTGTTAATTTCTTGGGAGGGTCAACCATGTCACCGTTTGTAAAGGAATTTATAAAGCGCCAAAATCACCCCCGAAGGGGTATCTTCGCGCTGCAGAGGAGACAAAGTACAGGTTCAGCCCAAATCAGTCCCGGAATAATTCAGTCTTCCAGAGTTTCCTATATCGGAGAAAACTGGGACATTTGCGCAGGTCCTCGGGCAGTGTTCCAATATTTTGGAGCAAGGTGAGCGAAGGTTCTGCCTCCTGCTCGTAGTTTCCTGTAACGGGGGACCACAAGCAGCCCTTTCCCTTTAGATCTAAGAAGCCTGCTCGAAAAGTAAAATTTAATTTTGTCCGCCAAATAGCTGGGACACCTGCCATAAAGTGATTTATGTGCAAGGCAGGAGAGTTTAAATTTAATTCTCTGGCAAATAGACAGCCAGTGAAGCTGTCTCAGCAGAGGCCTGGAGCGGGTATACAGGGGCATTCTTGACTATCTGCAATCTATTCAAAAGAGATTAGTTTGCAGATGCTAGAAGAGCATTGCAATAATCAAGTCAGCTGATAACCAAAGCCTGAATCAGGGTTCGGTGAATTGATAAGGGCAGCCACTGAAACACTCTGCGCAAGAGACTGAGTGTGGTAGCCGGTCCCTGTTGTGGTCATGACTTGATCTTTCATGGTCAGAGAGTTATCCAAATGGACCCCTACATTTTTTGCCACAAGAGATGGAATAGGAGCGGGGCCTAACGATGTGGGCCACCAATTTGGGGACCAAATGGATTGAGCAGAGCAAAACAAAAGGATCTCAGTCTTAGATGCATTAAGCTGAAGGAAATTTTCTGTCATCCAGTCAGATCTTCCTTAGTAAGCTTCAGAGTATGGGAACAAAATGGATCTAAGTTAATTGTCTGAGTGCGCTGATCCAGAAAACCGGTGAGCCACGTGAGTGTCTGTCCCTGCAGACCAAATTCTCCCAATTGGTGAATCAGTTTCTGGTGAGAGACAGTATCAAAGGCTGTTGTCAGATCCAATAACAACAGGAGCACTGCCTTGTTGTTATCCAGGGACATTCTAATATCATCTATGACACCAATGAGAGTGGTTTCTGTAGTGGTGGGGTCTGAATCCAGACTGGGAGGGGTCAAGGGTTTCTTTAGATTCAAGGTAACCCATCAGCTGGGTGTTGAAGTACCCTTCCACCATTTTGCTCATAAGCGGCAAGAGCAAAATAGGGCTATAGTTAGCAATCACCTCAGTGGGTATCTGGGCTTTTTCTTAATAGGTAGAACCTGAGCAGCCTTCCATTCAAGTGGGAGTACCCCCTCGCTCAAAGAAGTGTTGAGAATGTCACAAATAACGGGAGCCAGGAGAGGGGCAAGTAAGGCAAACACATATGCTGACATAACATCAAGGGGAGAACCTGATTTAGCCGTTCTCAACATGTCTTCTGCCTGAGATATCTGCATCGCATTGAAGTGTTGAAGGCCAGTCACAGACAATCTCAAGGTAGAAGGCAGCAAATTTAAGGAATCCAAGGAATTAGAGACCTGTGGGAATTGATCATATATTTGGTTTATTTTTTCATCAAAATAGCTCGCTATGTTATCACAAAGTGCTTAGGAAGGGGGAATATGTACATTAGAAGCAGTACAGCTGGTGAAAGTGTTGAGAATTTTGTAAAGTTCGGTGGTTGAATTGCCTGCTTGATTGAGCTTTAAAATTACATGGGCTTTCCGTTCCTTTCTTAAATTCTTATGGTAAGAGGTAAGAGCTTCTTTAAAGTAAAATTTCTCCATTTCCGTATGGGTTTTGCGCAAAGGTTTTTCCAGGTTTTTGCATTTGGATTTTTCATTACGTAAGCCCTGGGTGTACCAAGCTGCACATTATTTATGAATGTTGGTTTGTTGTAGTTTCAGGGGGGCGAGAGTGTCTATCAATGTAGTTAAAGCCTCATTAAAGACCCTAAGCTTTTTTTCAATGTCCATATGCTCATCAAATGTTGGGGGCTCAAAGTTTTCATTATAATATGCATCATTCGCATATAGATCATCTAAATACTGATCTGATTAAAAGATCAACAAGCCTTTTATTTGCTCCTCCAAATACCCCCGGACTTGAGGCTTCCCACAATGCCCCAAGCTCAACATCAAAATGCAGGATTGAACTGCCACTCTCCAATCTGTGGTAATCATTAAGACACCCTTGGGTGTTTTGATTTTGTAAGCCACTTCCCACCTTAACTGTATACTCTCATTCCATTAGAGCAACCTGTAGGAAACCGGCCTGAATGTTCAGGATATGACCCACTCCCACAAGCAGGCATCGTCAGAGTGCCAAATAAAGCTTTGGCAACCGAGGTGCCAATATCTGTGGCTACAGTCCTAAAAGATGATGATGATGATGATGCGCCATTCTAATTGGAACTGGTCACAGAGCCATCCAGAAAGTCACACAGGCTTTTCTTCAAACCTTCATCCGCCTCAGTTTCGGCACCCTGAGACTGTTATAGGGGTGCCACTCCATGATCAGACTAACCAAATCCTAATACATACAATTAGGGATTTGAACCCAGTCGGTCAACATATTAAACAAACAGAATAAAATGTTACTTACAACTTTCTAATAGAGCAGCCGGGTTATCTAATTGTTATCCCACCAAATATAGATTTTTCTTACAATAAATGTTAAGTGCTGAACTGGAATCTGAGCTGGGAACTGGTGCTTAGAAGCCCAACACTAAAACAGAGGCTAAATAATGTTTGAAGTTCTAGAAAGAAACGATGATGAAACCTAATTAGGGAGTGACTTGCATCAACATACGGGTGCTGAAAGTGTAAGAATCTCTGTTGCAAGTCTAGGACGTGTCTAGTCTCAGCCAGCTTTCTAGGATTTAAACAAACAAAACAAATTCATCTCCAATGCGAGAGGCCTCTCAAGGTAGTATCCAGCTTCAGGAAGCAGGCACCATAAACATACCAACAAGTGGTATAAAGTTCCTAATCTCCCAAGGAGGATATTATAAATGAAGTGAGATGCCATGAATGCTTGTTTTCACGATGTCAAAAAAATTAACTGGCACTGAAAGAAAGTGCATTACACACAAGAAGCACTTAACTCTCATAGCAGCAACAAAATAGTACGCTAACTGGTGACATTTCATATATAATGAAAAAAACAAAGGTTACAGGGATGTCATAGTTAAGCTGACATTTCACATTTTACAAACTCCAGGAAATTCAGCAATTATAGTTAGCTGGGCAAACTATAACTCGTGCCCCCGCAATGCACTGCTTATGACCTCACATATTACATCACTCATGACATGGTTAGTGACATCACTGATGACAACTTAAATTACATCACTGATGACATCATCCACAGAAACTGACGCACCCACTCACACCCAAGTATAACCTTTCATACACCCACTCCAACTTCCACACTAGCATGTTCAAAACCATTGACACAGTCATACCCATACTTACACACCCACTCACTGATTCATAGAACTACACACCCAGCCCCTCAGTCACCCATAAAGCCACACATACATCAACTCACTCCCTAAAACAGCATGATATATCTACTCATACACCCATACAGGCACTCAGACACTGTCAGTCACCAATGGAGGTGCTCACATACCTACTCACCCATAAAGTCAATCACACAGCCACTTACCTATAGTTATACACACACACACTCACTTATTCAAACAGATACTAACACATACTCACCTATACAGTCACTGACAAAAACACACACTCACCTATACAGCCACTCACTGACCAATACAGCACTAATATATCCAATCATACAGCCACTCATACACTGGCAGTCACCCACAGAGCTACTCACACACCTAGTCGCTCACCAATAGAGTTAACTACACAGGCAATCACCTATACAGTTATTCATACACCCACTCATTTATTCATACAGATACTAACACATACTCACTTACCTATACAGGCACTGACACAGCACATACACTCACCCATACAACCACTCTTGCAGTCACTCAGTCACGCATACAGTCACTCATATACTCCCAACACTCCCCTATACTGCCTTTCACCTATGCAGGTATTCCCCATATACCACTGGCACATCATTCACTCAACAGCTCAGCCATACACCCAGTCACCCATAAAGCCCCTCACAGATGCACTCACTAACTCATACAGCCACTGACTCACCCACTCACTCACTCACTCATCGATTCAGGCAGTCACACATACCCTCACCCACCCACACAGGCACTCATAGAGGTACTAAGACAACAAATCAATCACCCATACAGCCACTCCCATACCCATTGACCAACCCATACAGCCACTTAGACACCAACTGACTGACTGATACAGACATTTGCACAACCTAGTCACTCACAAATACATTCAGTGAGACACCTAATCACTCACCTATACAGTCAGTCACACACCCACTGAATCGTCCATACAGGCACTTATACACCCACTGATTCATCAATATACCCTGGTCTATTCATTTAACACTCTGAAACTTTTTTTAAACACTCAGTCACCGGATGATGTCATTTGAGATGTCCTCAGTGATGTCACTGACCATGTCATGAGTGATGTAATATGTGAGATCATAAGCAGTGCATTGCGGGGCGAGTTATAGTTAGCTAACTACAACTGCTGAATTTTTTGGTTTGTATGAGTGAAATGTCAGCCTAACTGTAACGTCCCTGTAACCTTTGTTTTTTTGTCAGGGAATTCGTAAGGTTTTTTAAATGCTAATTCCTAACTATAATGTCCCTGTAACCTTTGTTTTTTTTAGTAAATTTCGATGGCTTTGCAAACGTGGCTACTACTTTGAGGGAGGTGGAGAAAGGGGACGGGCCTCCAACCAGATCTCAGGAATTCCGCTGTGTAGGACTTACAAAAGGAACCAGGAGGGCTTTTTAGCCCCCAAGGTTCCTCAGGAGTAAAGTGGACCAGTAGTGCGCCAGGAGCCGTGTTTTTAGAGTGGTGGAGAAAGGGGGCGTAGCCTCCGAAAACCTCTTAGCAATCCCGCTGTATGGGAGATACCAGAGGTAACATGAGGGGTAATTGGCCCCCAAGGACGTCCTTGGAGGTCAACTACCCCTCCTATTCCTCCTATTCCTCCAGTACATCCCACACAGCAGCATTGCTGAGAAGTTGTCAGAGGCCATGCCCTCTTTCTCCACCACTCTGCAAATGCACTTACCAGCGTACTACTGGTTGGGGGAATAAGTCCTCTTGGCTCTAGCGGGTCCTTGGGGGCCAACAAGTCCTCCTGTTATCTCCATTAAGTCCCACACACAAGGTTCACTGAGAGGTTTTCGGTGGCCAGGCCCCCTTTCTCCACCACTCTGCAAATGCGCCTCCTGGCGCACTACTAATTGGGGGATGGACCCTCTTCCTGGAGCCATTTAACACCCCCGGGACCCCATCCCTGGGGCATCGCCATCTCGTCAGGGACCGCAGGTGAGCCTGAAGGCCCCCACGGTCCCGGCCAGCTCCTGCCTCCTGCGGAAGCCAGCATTGCTTTTTACACCCAGGGAACTGCTGCTATACAGGTCCCTTGGTGTAGAAAACAAATTGTGCTCTGCTTTCAAGGGAGAGCAAAATGCTCTCGCTTGTTCAAATCGGAGCACACTGTTTGCTATGGGATGGCAGGAATGCTGCTCTCATCATCCCATAGCAAACTGCAATGTCCTGGGGTTGGGCACCCGGGACATTGCTGGAGCTGGCCTTGGGAGGTGGCGGTCCCCAGGGCCATGTAGGGCTCCTGCAGGGGGGCCGCATGTCCCCCTCCCATATTCAAATTTGCCCCAGGTAGGTGGTGGTCGCCGGGACCAGAGGTCCACAACGGACCCCCAACATTAGTGTATTTCTGCCACATGGTGAGGTGGCCCCTGGGGCTGCATGGGGTGGCAGAGTTCCCCACACATCATTATTTATTTTAGCACCAGGGAGGTGGCAGCCCCCAGGGCTGTGGGGGAGGCCATAGGGCCTCTTTGCTTTTTAAAAAAAAACATGCCCAGGGGAGGTGGTGGGCAGGGGGTCCACGAGACCACCATACTAATGAAATTAGCCCCAGGGGAGTGGCAGTCCCCAGGGCAGAGGGGAGCCACGAGGCCCCCCCATATTGGTAATTTAGTCCCAGGGAGGTAGCTGTCCACGGGGTGGGGGCTGTACGAGACCCTCCCTTACTATTGAAAATATCGCAGTGGAGGTGGTGGTCCCCAGTGTAGAGGGAGGCTGTCAGTTCCCTCCATATTGTTAAATTAGGGATGTCGCGGCCCTTGGGGCGCGAGGGGGTCATAATTGAAAATAGCCCTGGGGAGGTGGTGGCCCCCAGGGTTTTGGTGAGCCCTAGGAGGGGGGAACGTGTGCCCCTCTCCTATATTTATTACATACCCCAGGGACCTGGCCCACCCAGGTGTTATTTAAAAGCAAGCGATCATTCTGCATTTTTTTTTTTAATGCTTTTATTCCATGGCACAGTCTCAGGGGGCTCCCAAGACCATGGCTTGGGGGTCAGGGTATTCATACCCTGCCCCCTTTTTTATTTTCATATATATTCCCTGCACAAGCTCATCTTTGTTCATGAAGGCTTTGCAAACAGAGATATCACTATAATGTCCGGCTTAAATTTCTCAAAAACTACAAAACCGATTTACACCACATAGGCAATAGGCACTTCCTTGGTCTAACAGCTATCTCCCTGTCAAATATGGTGTAAGTCTGTTCAGCAGTTTGGGCTGTAGCTAAAGGATTCTATAGGAATTAACATTACAAATGCACCCTTATTTCACGCCCCAAACTTTACATGACAACTAGAACATACCTTGACACTTTTTTTTAGGAAGATTTCATAAAGATTGGTCAGACTACGCCAAAGTAATAGGCAAGTCAAAAAATGCTTTTCAAATTGAAACTAGGCCCTAACTAAAAATACCTACTGGCAACCAATATATATATAGATATCTCTATATTCTACTGGCGGTCACCAGTAGGTAGTTATAGTTAGAACCTAGTTTCCATAGGAAAAGCATTTTTTTATTTGCTAATAACTTTGGCGTCGTTTCACTAATCTTTGCAAAATATTCTAAAAAAAAAAAAAAGGTCTATCCAGGTCAGCTCCTATCCTGAAAGTTTGGGGGTGATTCGTCAAGTGGGGGCTGAGAAAAAAGGGGGGTCCCAAAAAGTGTTTTCTCCATGTTAATTTCCATAGGAAATAATATTACAGTCTACAGCCCGAACTGCTGAACAGAATTGCACCAAATTTAGTAAAAAGGTAGAGCTTGGTTCATAAAGCGACCTTTTTATGAAATGGTGTAAATCCATTCAGTAGTTGCGGAGAAATTCACAAAAGTAAAAAAAATCATTTTCCCATAGGAAACTTTAGGCAAGGCTACAGCCCGAATTTGCTGAACGGATTTACACCAAATTTAGCAAAAACGTAGTGCTTGATTCAGAAAGCGACTTATTTTTTTAAATGGTGTTAATCCGGTCAGTAGTTGCTGAGATATTAAAAAAATAAAAGTTTCGATGTCTGGGGCAGTGGTGGGTTTGCGCACCCTCCTGACCCCGCGCGCTTCACTGTGATTGGGTGCCACGACCACAAGCTTCACTGTGATTGGCTGCCAACACTCCAAACCAGGAAGTGTTGACAGCCAAGAAAACAGTCGAAAAAAGATTAAAAAGGATGAAAAGGGGGCATGGTAGAAACACCCTGACCCCCTAGTCCTGCTCACAGGGGTCCCACAAGGACCCCCAGGCCCAAAAATGATTTTTTATTTAAAAATAAAAACGTGCGAAAGCGCGTTGGGTGCGCGAATCCAGACCTGCCCTACTTTATTTAAATGAGCCGCCGGGTGGGCCAGGTTCCGGGGGTAATCCTATGATTATATTGCAGGGTCCTGCGGGGCTTCTACAGCCCCGGGGACCGCCACCTCCCCGGGGCTATGTAAATTAGGTGCAGGAGGGCACATGGCCCTCCCGCAGCCCGGGCACCCCCACCTCCCTGGGGCTTGTTTTGTAATTTTTGGAGGGTGTCCGAGGCCCCCCCAAGCCCCAGGGATCGCTACCCCCGGGGCTTTAATTAAATATGCAGGGGGGCTTCGCGGTCTCCCCGAAGCCCCGGGAAACACCACCTCTCCGGGGTTTTGAAAATAGAGGGAGGGGGCCGCCGGCTCCACTGCTGGAGCCCTTGATGGCCCCGGGGACTACCTCTCCCCATGGCCGGCTATTGCAATGTCCCGGGGAGCTCACCCCTGGGACATTTTGGTTTGCTATGAGAGGGTGGAAGCATGTCTCGCACACTGTCATAGCAAACCCTGGTTGCTTCGTTGAAGCGAGAGAGGGAAAACCTGCTCTCGGTTCAATGAAGCAAAGCATGATTGCTTTTGGGCAAGGGGAGATGTATGTTAGCTCTCAGCGCAGCCCCCTAGTGTGAACGCGATGGGTGCGTGGCCCCTTAGTGTGAACGTGATGGGTGCGTGACTCTAAGCATAAATAATTAACAAAACAAATTTGTAAAGCTAGGTTATATGTTGGGTTATTGGGTGGCTCTAAAAAGAGACCTTGTTTTTATTGGGAGATTTTTGTAGCTACATGTAAGTGCCGATGCAGAGCCTTAGGTTGTTGAGAAGGACTCTGTTTCCCTTATCAGTGAAGTGCACACCATCACTCCTGTAGATGCCATCCATATCGAAACGCAGATTGTTGTTGTATATGGAGCCCATTCCATGGTCTCTGAGATGAGCAGAAACAGCTTTATTGACATTTTTTCTAGCTTTCTCAATTTGAGGACATAATTGATTGGACCACTTCCATTTCTGTCTTTGGCATATGTTAGAGTATACAAGGACAGTTTGGGGGGAAAAACAACAATAATTCGGCAAAGGTGTCCTTCATTGGCATTTCCAGACCTACCCCAGTCAATGTGCCTAGTTCATTGCCACCACAGTCCACAATCATGAGGTCAGGGGCTTGGAGATGTAAAAAGGTTTTAACCAGAGGTATTAGTTGATGCCACTTTAATCCTCTTTGTCCAATCCTTTTAATGTTCACATTTGGTGAAGCTAGGTCTTTGTCAATACCTTATGTTCAGCATACCTTTTGCACCAGAAAACATAGTGAGCTCCACAATCCACACTCTAAGTATCTTGAAGTGAAGTCTGGATGCACTGAAAAGATGTCTGTATCTGAAGTAGACAGTTGCTAGAATGAGAGGTATCTAACATGGTGGATAAGATGAAGTTTTTGAAAAAGAGGAGGAATGATTGGTTTTGTAAGAACATTGTACAGTGAAACATAGGTTGCATGTTTCTGTTTTTAAATAGCATGTTTCTTATTGGTTAGTAAAAAATGTTTGAAAGGCACAGTAGATAAGACTAATCTCATATTTTGTACAGTCAACCACACCTGCTGTTTGTATTTGCAACATTGTATGGTGAGCCTAAAAATGTGCTGACCTGTGAGTTCAGTTGAGTGTTCCATGAACTGTTACTATGGAATCCGGTATTAAACAGAATGGGGGTAGGGTTGAAAGTTAACTGTGGCATTAAAACGTGAATTTGTTATAAATATTAAAGTAATATGTTATTGCAGTGAGATTTTCCAATTCAGTTGTATGTTTAGAAGTGGTGTGGTGTTAAAAAAAAAGTGGTAACATTATTTGTAATATATTTTGGAACTCCCGTATGGATTCGTGGTGCCATCGCTTTCGGAGCACGGTGGAGTCGCGACTTCATAAAATTACAGCAGTAGTTTCGGTTCAGTTAGAAGTCATCTGGCAAGGGTTGATATATATAGTATTATGTACATTTGTAGTATTCCGCATAATTTTAGGTGTTGCTTTCAAGTTGGTAGTGTATATGTTCAGTTAAAGTATTAGTAATTAGACTAGTTTTTATAAGAGTTTAGAGAGGTGTAGTCGAAATACATCACATAATTTTTATTGTTTGATTTAAATTTGAAGTTTGTTCTGTGAATTTATGAGGTGTACATAGTGTTAAGTTATGGATATATCCATGCATGTTTTCAGGAATATGGTGAGACTTATAGCAGATACATGTGAACGGTTCCTGCTTTATATTTGGCTAGGTGTAACATTATAAGTAGTTGTAAAATGGTAAAACAGCAGCAAAAAAGTGAGGTGTGAGATAGGTTTGTAGAGATATTATCACTCAAGCACTTTGTATGCAGTAGCGGCCCGTGGTGGGAGTGCTGCCGGGCGCTGACGTGGGGTGGGGGGTAGTATACTGCAGAATACGGCTGCACAGAGGTAAGTACAAAAACAAATAAAACTAATTTTGGCGATGCAGCGTGCGCAACGAAATTCGTTTTATGGATTTGTTTATATACTTACCTCTGTGCGGTCATATTCTGCAGTTTACTACCCCCCACCCTGCTCCTCCCCACCCCACATCAGCACCCGGCAGCACTCCCACCATGGGCCACTACTGCCCTAAGCACTACTCTTGCAGTGCAGCCATCGTCCTGTCAGTATCCTTGCACTCCTCCAATCACCCATCCAGCATCATGTACTTATTCAATCATTAGCCCAATACCCAAGCAGTTATACATTTACCATGTACTCTCTTTGCAGCACTGTGATCATTCAGTCACTACTGATGTACTCATGCAATGACATAGGCACTAACATATGCACTGCGACAATCCTCTGTTCACTATCCGTGCAAGCCTTCTAACCAGCTACATACTACTGATTCACTCCTCCAATTATCTAGGTAGTACTCGTGCAGTCCAGCAATCCCCCTGTCAGTGCCAATGCACTCCTCCAATCACCCATTCACACCATGCACTTATCCAATCAGTCTGCCAATACCAAAGCACTTATAAATTCACCATGCACTCTTTGCAGCACTGTAATCATCCAGTCACTACCTATGTACTCATGCAATGACCCAGGCACTAACACATGCCATGGTATAATTATCTGTGCACTATCCATGCAGACCTCTAACCACCTACACACTACTGATTTACTCCTCCAATTACTGAGGCAGTACCCATGCACTCCAGCAATCCTCCTGTCACTCCCCATGCACTCCTTCAATCACCCATTCAGTACCATGTAGTTTTCCAATCACTCCAACTATACCCAAACACTTATAAATTCACCATGCACTCTCTTTGCACTACTGTGATCATCCAGTCAGTATCTATGTACTCATGCAATAACCCAGTCAGTAACACATGCACTATTACAATCCCCTGTGCACTATCCATGCAGACCTCTAACCACCCACAGACTACTGATTCAGTCCTCTAATTACCCAGGTAGTACTCATGCACTTCAGCAAATCCCCTGTCACCCCATGCACTTGTCTAATTACTCATCCAGTAGTATATACTTTTCAAATCACTGTGCCAATACCCAAGCACTTATAAATTCACCATGCACTCTGTTTGCAGCACTGTAATCACTTAGTCACTACTTACGTACTCATGTAATGACGTAGGCACTGACATATGCACTGTGACAATCCTCTGTGCACTATCCGTACAGACCTCTAACCAGCTACATACTACTGATTTACTCCTCCAATTATCCAGGTAGTACCCATGCAGTCCAGCAATCCCCCTGGCAGTCCCAATGCTCTGCTCCAATCACCTATTCACACCATGTACTTAGCCAATCAGGCCGCCAATACCGAAGCAGTTATAAATTCACCATGCACTCTGTTTGTAGTACTGTAATCCTCCAGTCACCTCTCACATACTTATGCAATGACGCAGGCACTAACATATCCACTGCGACAAACCTCTGTGCACTATCCATGCATGCAGAACTCTAACCATCTACATAATACTACTGATTCACTCCTTTAACTATCCAGGTAGTACCCATGCAGTACAGCAATCACCCTGTCATTCCCCCATGCACCCCTCCAATTACCCATCGAGCAACATGTAGTTATACAATCACTCCGCCAATACCCAAGCACTTATACATTCAACATCTACTCTCTTTGCAGCACTGTAATCATCCAGTCACTACTTCTGTACTCATGCAATGACTCAGGCACTGACATATGCAGTGCTACAATCCTCTGTGTACTATCCATGCAGGCCACTAACCAGGTACACACTTCTGATTCACTCCTCTAATTAACCAGGTAGTACTCATGCAGTCCAGCAAACCCCCTGTCAGTCTCCATGCACTCCTCCAATCACCCATCTAGTAATATGTAGTTTTCCAATCACACCGAGAAGACTCAAGCACTTATAAGTTCACCATGCACTGTCAGGGTTGGCGTGGCCCTGTCCTGTTTTCCGCAGTGAAAGCGGAAACGGCCTGTTTTTTTCCCGCTAGTTGCGCAAGACCGCTCAAGGACTACATGTCCCATGAGCGTCAGCGGCAGCTCGGCATGTGCGCGCAGTCGCGGAACTCTTCATAGAGCCCTTCCGGCCTGGCGGCATTGCCGATTATTTTGTTTGCAGAGACGTCTTGGGTCACAGTTGTGGCGGTTCCTGTCCCCACTCCCTGTTCCTGTATGGCAGCCGGAGGAGCCCTCCAGATTATCAACGCTGGAAGCGCGCCTCGTAAGAAAGGTCCCGGTGAGAGGAAACCGGTTACTTTCGTTTGGCAGACTCGGGCTGGTACGGTAAGGATGCAGTGCACCACAACAGTCCCCGACATGCCCAGCTCGGTCATAGACGTTTATGGTGAAAGCTGGCATAATATGGATTGAATTAGAACAAAGATATTTTCTTCAGACCTTTTGGGTATGCATGAGCAGATTTGTTAATTTGGCATAGCGTTCTCTTTATCGCACTTGGTGTTCCTCCTCGTTGGCGAGCCACACGTCTGTAGGCTCTTGCGAGTAGCAGGAATACCTGTGCCTGGGCATTATACGTGCCTACTCGAAAACAACAGATTTGTGTGGGTCAAACACGAATTGTTCACCCGGAGTGAACCAAGACTGCCTTTGTTTTGTTTGTGAAACACTCCGTTTACCTGTGTGTGTGGAACTATACAGTCTCAAGGATGTGAGATCGCTAAATTGTGTTCTTATGGTCGTGTTTCCCTAGCAGGGGTTTGTGGATGAGACAAGACAGTCTCATACAACCTCTGCGACACCCTACCAGAGAAGAATCTGGGTACGTTAAACAAAGAGGAGGGGTTACGCATAGAGAGGATGCTCAGATAACAGCGCATGTCTGAAACTAACGCTGTCTTCTCCCTTGTAGTGGTGCGTGTGTGTGTTTTTGGTTGCAGCAAGGCCTTGTCTTGCTGGCCTCTGGTTCTTGGGTGAAGCACGTGACCAGAAACTTGTGGAATCACACGTATCCTTAATTTTCTTTATAGGTGGTTATTCTTAGTACTTTGCGCTATCAAAAGGTGTAGGGGCAGAGAGTGTTGGGGTTAATTGGACGATAACGGTGTTATCTTTTGTGTCTAACAGGTCTCCTTCCCTGCTGTCCCTTCCCTTTCCTTCCCTCGCTCGATCGCTTCACTGATCTGCGCTATAATAGCCCTCAGACTTGAAGCTATCGAGAGGTGGACCATAATGAGCATCGTTCCGATCCTGAGGAGTTGAGGAGCCCGACATGCACTCTCTTTACAGCACTGGAATCATTCAGTCACTATCCATGTACTTATGCAATGAGTCAGGTACTAATTTCTGCACTGCTACAATCCTCTGTGCACTATCCATGCAGATCTCTAACCAGCTACACACTACTAATTCACTCCAATTACCCGGGTAGTACCTATGCACTACAAGAATTCTCCTGTCACTCCTCATGCACTCCTGCAATCAGCCATCCAGCAGCATGTACTTATCCAAACATTATGCCAATACCAAAGCAGTTATAAATTCACCATGCAGTTTCTTTGCACTAATCTAATCATCCAGTCAGTATGCATGTACTCATGCAATGATCCAGGCACTAAATCATAGACTGCCATAATCCCCTAAGCACTAGCCTAGCAGTGCAGTCATCACTCTGTCACTACCCATGCACTCATCAAATCACCCATCCAGCACCATGTAGTTTTCTAATCACTCTGCTAATACCCAAGGACTTATAAATTCACCATGGAGTACTCTAATCATCCAGTCAGTACCCTTGTAGTCATGCAATGGTCCAGGCACTAATATATGCACTGTTACAATCCCCTGAGCACTATCTATACACTCCAGCCATCACTCTGTCACTATCCATGCACTCCTCCAATCACTCAGCCAGTATCATGTAGTTATCCAGTCACTCTGACAATACCCAAGTATTTGTAAATTCACTATGCACTCTTCTTGCAGTACTGTTATCATCCAGGCAGTACGCATGTACTCATGCAATGATTCAGGTACTAACCATGCACTTCTACAATCACCTGCGTACTATCGATCCTGTACTCTAATCTCCTACACACTACTCATGCACTCTTCCAATTACCCAAGTAGTACCATTCCACTGTTCTAATCATTGTGGTAGTATTATTGTATATATTTTATACAATAATACTATATTTCTAATTATTTTATTAATACTAAATTGTTTTTAAAACTTATTTTTTGTAGATATTTTGCATAATTATTAAGACAGAGTTACAATGACAAGAAAAGAGCAAAAAAAAAGCCAATAAAGAAAGGAGGCCTATGTAAAAAAAAAAAACAACAGCAAAGGAGCAATTAGATCAAGTACAACATGGATCCTTAAAGAAAAAGCCTTCTGGTAAGAGAAGTAAAGAATTTGTGAGAAAAAAAAAAAGTTTGATAGTCTAACAAATTCTGAAAATAAAGAAGAGACACAAAGGATGTACAGTGAAACAAAAGGAAAATAAAAATGTACAAAAAAGTGGAAAAAAATATGTTGAAAAAAGGAAGAAACAATTTTTAGAGATTCGAAAAAGATTATATAAAAATAGAGTATTACAAAATTTGTTTAAAAATGTAAAAAATCAAGAGATCAGCATTTTCCAAACAATAAAAGGAAATTCTAGGTGTGATTGAAAAAGCATTTGAATTGAAAAGAAAATTGTTAATCTTAGTTTTAAACAGATTGAAAACTTTAAATACAATAATGAAGTCTATGAAGGACAAATGTAAAAGAAAAAGAATTGTAAATAGAATTAACTTTTGTAAAATAGTTAACGCAGTTGATACCTGTGGTCGTTCTTACGAACTTAAAAATGGTTCTCCAATTGAAAAAGAAAAGATGGTTCCTAGAAATGTGGAAAAAGTAATAGCTGAGGAAGTGCAAGGAAGACGTACCTAGGCTCCAGTGTTTACATGGCATTGTAGTAGTATTTGTAGAATATGATAGGAATCTATTGATATATTACTAAATTTCTTAAGAGAACATGGGGAAAAAACTGTGAAACAGAAGAATAAGATATTACAAGGACTGGATCCTTGCAAAGGGAGAAAAAATACAGGGTTGGCAAGGTCATTCTCTGGCTGGTCTTTCTAGGAAAGTGTGTCAAAGTCGTTTTCATCATTTAAGAATGTTAACAGTACATCATTCAGAAATTCGGAAGTTAGAAGATCATACTACGTGAAAAGTTCTTCATTATGTCTAAATGAAATTAATACAGCTCTTTTGCATGGTTCAGTGTTGGATGTAAAAAAGTTTGTGATGTAGAGTTACGTTTCTTTGCTGGTCAAGAGGAGTGTAGAGAAAGTGAGAGTTTGATAAGTGTAGGTGTTGAAGAAGAGATGGAAGATACTACTGATGTGAAGTTTGAAAAAGAAACAACAAAGTTTAAAGTAGTTTCTGGTGAAATTCCCAACTATGTTTGTATTTGTTACCGACGTACTCATTATAAAATTCAAACTAGGAATGTAGATGTGTTTTTAAAAAGTGAAAAGGAAAACAATGATAAATTAAGGGAATTTGCTGTTTATTACTTAGTTGGAAGGTCGTTTTTAATTGGGTAGTCAACAATGTATTTGTAAATATTGTTACAATGAGTTAGAAGAGAACAACAAAAGGCCAACTAGAGCTGTTCATAATGACCTACAATTAGTAGCTATACCTCCAAAACTTAAAGATTTAAAAACATATGAGTCTATCCTTAATCAATCTGTGCACCCGTTTCAGGCTATACTTTGTATGGATCCTAAAACAGGTTAGCTGCCTCCAACAGATCTACAAAGAGGTTTAAAAGGAAGAGTTGTGTATTTACCTTTAGATTTTAAGAAAAATGTTGAAACTGTTGGCGTAGAAAGAGAGGAAAGTGAACCTGTAGTCATTCTTGTTAATGGTGCACCTACAAAAAGTAGGAAAATATGGCAAGAGTTAGTAAATGCCACCAAAGTCCAAAAGGCTACATTATATCTGGTGCAAAACAATATTTACTATAAAACTGTAAATGTAGAAGAACAAGAAATATGTTTAGAAGATGAAACAGACATTGCAAGCGGACAAATCCAAAAAGTGGAGAAGTCCAGAAAAGAAGAAATTTAAGAACATTACACTATACACCCTCTACACTCAAAAGAAGTGTTAGGAGACAGTATTGAATTGTTCTAGATGAAAAAAGCAAAAGGAACTCCCATGAGTGTATGGGAAAAAAGTTTGAAAGCTCGTTGTTTTCCACAGCTGTTCCCTACTGGAAAAGGTGGACGATATGAAGAACGACCTGTTCAGATTCCAACTTCAAAATATCGTACTTTATGACTGTACTCAGAAGATGCAAGATTTAGACAATGTATTCCATATTTGTTTAATCTTTTATTTGAAAGTGACCTTTCTGCACTTTCATATTCAGTGAATCACATATTAAGAACAGGGATTCTTTTTTCGGATGTTTCTGCAAAGCAATTCATGGACAAAGTTGAAGAAATAGACAAACAATTAGTAACACAGTTAATTAACTTGATGGCATGTCAACGAGGCACTAATGAATATTTGTATCGACGTCATGGGGAACTGAAATGTATGTTAAGGAATTTAGGAACCCCTACATTGTTTGTTATACTTAGTTGTGCTGAGTACGCATGGGATGATTTACAAGATTTTCTACGACAAGCAAATTCAAATATAGAGAATATTGAATTGAAGACAGCTGGAGAACCGTGTTCCCTGGTTCCTGTAAATGTGTGCAGATATTTTAATCATAGGTTTGAAGCTATGATGTCTTTCATCTGTAATAAAAATAATCCACCTATTGGTGAAGTTATTGATTTCTTTTGGAGAAAGAAATACCAAGCTAGAGGTGCACCTCATATTCATATGCTGTTATGGATCAAGAATGCACCAAAATTTGGAACTGACAGTGATGAGACTGTTTTGTCTTTTATTGAACAATATGTTACCTGTACCATACCAAAAGAAAAAGCAGTAAACCACTTGAGACAGCAAGTTTTACAGTTTCAAAATTATCGATGTGGAAAATTTTGTAGACGGAAATACAAGTCAAAGGAAAAACTTTACACAAAATGTCTATTCGGTTTTCCACATCCAGTGATTTCCAAAGGAAGAGTGAACTGTTTTTATGTCAGCAGTGAGGCATACTATCACTCGAAGATCACCAAAAAATACATATAATATAAAAAGAACAGAAGAATCAAAGTACATTAATGATTACAATCCAGTGATTTTGACTATGTGGAATGCAAATATGGACATAAAACATGTTGCAGATAACACAATTGCTGTTGCTCGCTATGTCCCGGGCACAGTGTATATAATCTATAAAACACATCTCAACTCTAGACAAAAATATATCAATTTTAAACTAGAAATACAATCATTGATACAAAAAACATTTGAGTTAATTGTACATTTCTTTTTTAATATACTTATTTTTTTATACAAAAATAGTTTTATAAATAAATAGAAAATCTACACTGATACAAGAACTATCTAGATGATGTTTGTAACCACATATGTTCTCTTCCTATAGACCCAATGAAAAAATATATACATCTGATGATTTCATAACTTTCAATTCATATTGATATACATAATATAGTTTTAAATTTGAATACATCGCTTATTCTTGATTATACATTCTATATTTTGGATCAAAGGCAATAGATACTAGACAATAAAGTATTGACGGCTTGTTAACAAACAAGTACTGAACATTCAGAAATGGCGGTTTGTTGGCACACAATGCGTTTCGGCTAGGCCTTCATCAGGAATCCGCTCATAGTGGTATACTAAATAGAAAAATTATTACAAACATAATTATAGTCTAGAGTTAACATGTCTATATTGAAATCTACAAATATTAAAAACAAGGTTGATTAGATGGTGGAAAGGATCTAGTCTAAGGTTCTAATACTATTGTCAGGTAAAACAAAACAAACTACTATGTATGATAGGACATGAGCTTAACTAATATGGATTAGTTCGATATACATGCTAAGGTGTACAAAAAAGAGCATTAATATTTAAGCTTAAACATGACCAGAATTTCTGAAGTTGGTTATGACAGTCTTTAAATCCTGGTTATCCCAACACCAAATTTAAAAATAACCTAATTAGATTAGCGAATAGTCTTGATGATCACAACATTATACTCCTCGGGCCTACCTCTTGAGCTTCACGATGTGACTATCCTCAAGTAAGTATGGCTGCAGGAGACCTCTATCTTGACTTTAAAATTACTATATTAGTTAAGACAAAAGAGGCATGATATTAACTTCCCAATGTTTATTATTCATATCAAGAAGGTATATAACTTAATCTGATCTATTTGAGATCTAATACCTTATAAGAAAGTCTTCTTATCTGAATTATTTTGATCTTACATGGGTAATTACTTCTAACTGTGCCTCTGTATGGGATGCCGTTCAATGGGCTGCAGCCTGATGATAATACTGAAAGAAAGGACATGGATGCATGCTATAAATAAATATCCACTATATGGTAACAGAATTAATGTCTTGACCAATGAATTTCATGTCTGCTGGTCAAATATAAACCTATACCCTATACAGATATATACTTCGTAAAAAGGATTATTACCTTTCGCTATATCTGACTTTTCAGTTTTCAATGTTTAATGCCTCTTCACTGTAAGTCCCAATGGCTCGAAGATAGGTTTACCTGAAAGGGTTAAACAATTATGTATGTAATTATTAAACCTAGGGGACAGAGCCTCCTGATATGATTATTAAGTCCAAGAGGTATACTAATCTTAAGATGATAAGAAAAAAATGGGCCAGCTGACACTTGGTAAAGATGATGGTTGTAAATTGATGCTCCTTAATTGTATGTCCACATATGTCCACTAAGATGAAAAAGAATGGGGGACAAAAAATAAAGAAAGGGCCAATATAAATGAAATGCACAAGGTTATAACTGCTGCTGGTAAGTAAACTGTATGTCTATTTATTTGACTTAAAAAATATATGAGGAGCGCCATGGTTGGTTTAACTTATTGCGTAAAAGCGCAAAGTATATTTACTTCCTGCGTGGCCGTGTATACCAAACGTGATGTGTAATCAAACAATGTGGTATATAGTATAATAATGGCCATCCGCTAGCATCCTCATGGAATTAGCTGACATGTTATGGCGAGGCCACGCTACCATGTAGGTCCCCGAAAAGATACTAGATCAATGCGGACGTGCGTCTCCAAATGTAGACGCTGACCGTCCGCGAACTAACGTTGCTGAGTACTGGCTCGCACCACCAAGTCTGCTTGCTATTGTCAGGCAGAAACTAGATTTAGTTTAGTCTGGGGCACTAACGGGCGCACTCACTAGACGCTACATACCTGTGGTTCAAAGGTTCCATGCTCTTCTTGGAGTCGACAATCGAGCCAGGAAGATGTACTCCGACTCTAATTATGTTGCCATTCCTCGCATTACGTCCCGAGCAGTGTCATGGAAATAGAACAAACTAAGTGGGCAAAATAGCCCGAACCATAGGCGCCATCTTAGACTACCTTCATATTACCTTGGTGGGCAGATTTTTATAGTAGAAACTAATAGTATTTAAGTGAAGATAGGGGTATAGGTCTGCATGTATATTAAAATATAACTACTGTGTGTAAAGAGCCCCCAATCTTGTTATATTTCACGGTCTGTGTAATATTAAAAATCTAGTCTTCTTAGGTTAATATGTTCCTTAGTTCAAGTGAAATTACTAATGCAACCATATGTAAAGTCCAAGGCTAACTACCTGAAAATATGCTTACAGTCAATGGATGGCATGAGGTCTGTAAAGAATAATCATTCATATCTCCTTTAACCGCAGCCAGGACCTTAATTAATGAAGAAGAGGGGTCTATGGTCTGTTATTTTTTTATCTTCTGTTAGAAATGGGATTTCTGGTTGGCTAGGGCTTGCGCCAAAGCCAGGCAGAAACCACCACTCTAGTCAGGGCAAGGAAGTTACATGCCAAAGATAACCCCTGCTCACCCCCTTGGTAGCTTGGCACGAGCAGTCAGGCTTATCTCTGAGGCAATGTGTAAAGCGTTTGCGCGCGCACCCAGCAACAACACCCAAGGCCCACCACAAAGGAAACTCCACACAAGGTATTCTATAAAAATAGCCTTTGTATTATACACAACACATTAGATAAAAACACACACTTTACAAGGTGCCAACAGGCACGGTCAGAATTTACAAGGGATTATATGTACAGGGGACAGGGCCACCTGGACCACTGTCCGGAATTAGCACTTTTTAGAACGTAACACAAAAATATATAAGATTACTGTAGTACAAAAATAATATGTATAGCACACAACCAGGACTTACTGGTATCAGGTAAGTACCACCTACGCAACCCTAACTACCTTAGGAGACTATTGCGCAGGGACTCAGAACCTCCCTAGTACCACCTGTACTAGGAGAAAGCAAACAACCACCTAAGTATCACAATACCTGTAGGGGTAATAGAACGTTACACATGATGCATCACATTCAGAGGTGTAGGGAAGGAAAAACACATGATGCATCAAAACACATTCAGAGGTGCAAGGAAAGGAACAATTGCGCAAGACTCATATGCCACCACCTGTGGCAGTCCCTAGGCCAACTGGCCTTGTCCAGTCTAGGACGCTCTGTGTCCAGAAAAGTCAGGGCACGGCTGCGCAAGCTGCGCAAGTTAAAACACAGAGGCCACCACCTAAACGTTGCAGCTGCCCACTAAGTGCTGGGCAGCTGTAGAACGAAACTCAGGCACCGACGTGCCTCTGGAGCCCTCTCTGGGCTCTGTCTATTCAGAATGCCCCTAGAGCCTTCGTGGCCCTAAACGAACAATGCCCCGCAACGTTGGAGTCCTGCTCAGGGACTCGCGAGCCTCACAGGCTCGTAAAACAATGTGCCCCCTTCGTGGGAGCGGCCCTCTGGCAAGCGGGGCCGCTCAAGTACCGGCAGGGATGGGTGGGGGCCCCCTCTCTGGGACCCTCGAAACTTAATTCACCCCCGTCGTTGGAGCCTCACGGGGCTCGTGAGCAACGCGGCGCTTGGAGCCTCACAGGGCTCGTGGACACCGCCCCCGTTGTTAGAGCGCCACACGCTCAGACCTTGACAATGTCTCTGGTCCGTCAGAGTCCCACACGGGGGACTCGTCTACACTGCTGCCCCACACATACGGAGTCCCCCCAGCCCTTCACCACTTACCGGGCTCTTCTCTGGGGGACTCCGGCATCAGGACGGCTCTCTCTCACGTCGGGGCAGGCACCGACAATGTGCCTCGGGGCCCCGCCGCCTCAGCAGTCCTTCTCTCCTGGGGGAAGCGCGGGGTAGGCTCCCGCCCGCTTCCTCCCACGACGTCCTTGCTTCACCCGGGCACTTCTTCAGCCCTGCACAGGAGCGCGGGGTAGGCTCCTGTCCGCTTCCTGTTTTTAGAACGAGGCTTCCGTCCCGCGGCACGCCCCCAGGCCTGCCTGACTTCCGGCTGAAGCCCGGCTGCGGCGGTGAATTTCTCGGCAATGAGAGGGGTAGGCTCCCTCGCCAATGAGACGAATAAGCGGGGTGGGCACCCGTCAACGAAATCAAAGCGCACACAGCGCTATAAAGCAAAACAGCGCTCCCAGCGCTATAAAGATAGCAAGTCCAGGAAAACAGCGCGCACAGCGCTACAAAGTTCCAGGAGCGCTCCCCAAGCGCTGCAAGCAAAAAGTTCCAGCAGAGAGTCCTTAAAGAGCAGGGGGGCAAAGGCTGGGCCCAGAGCCAGCTCACAGGGCCCTCCAGCAGGGAGGCAGTCCCCAGTGGCGGTCTCTCCTGGCGCCCAGCAGCAGCAGGCCCCCTCCAGATGATCCTGCAAGAGAACACCTTGTAAGGGGACACAGCCCCTTTTTATACAGTAAAAAGTCTTTGTCTGAAGCTACAGGGAAGGGGCGAACCAGTTCCAACAGGTTCCTGAGCACTTTGTTTTGCTCAGCCCCTCTCCCTATTCACTGGCAGGGCTAGGGTCATTAGACGCACCACAGGGGCCGGCACCAGCATTGTGTGGGGAAAGCCCTGTCCTATTCAGGACCCAGGTATACTCCTCCCCAGCCATCAGCATGCTAACTCCCTATTCACCACTGGGTGACTCCTCCTGACTCTGGGGATTTCCCTAGCCCGTCACATGACCTCCACCAGCCAATTGCCAGACAAGCCACACATTTCACACTGCACACTGAAGTGCCCACTTCTAGAAGTGGCACTTCCACACTAGGTACATGCACGCAGCACACATCATCGCGCAGCATTCACTCACACGAGTCCGCACATACCAAACTCGGGACTGCACACCCCACACATCAGGAACTACCAGGACACATACATTCCCCCATGCATTCCTATGGGAGGGCAGGCCAACCTCAACACACGCACGCACTTTACCCTGGGACACAGCGGTAAAGTGCGCCTAAACCAAAAATCATTACACCAAGTCACCCATAAAAAGCAAAAAAGTCCCGGGGGTGAACCTGCCAGAAGGGCCAAGTCCAACACAACCCCCTTCCAGCCAAAACGCAGGGTAGACCAATCACCACCGTGAAGGTCTTCCCTGCTTTGGGCGATAAAACACGGACGCAGGCCCGCAACGGCAGGGACACTCTCCGGTTTTACGCCACTCTGAACTCACATGGTTTCCGCTGAAAAAACTCGGCGGACCAACTGGGCTACCCTCCTGGTACTCCTCAGCTGTCCGTGGCCAGGACCAGGCCCTAGACCACCTAGGCGCCACTGGTCCTTGCCTAACCACAGAGTGGGGGATAGTAACCCCTGGTACATAGTGACCATTTTCCACTCTACCCCTCATCAGGGCAGTTCTAAACTGCCACTGATCCTCCAGCCTAGGGTCCGTATCCTCAGGCTGCCCAAAAGTCATGGGTGAGGCTCTCCTCCCCCTACCTCTTCTCCTAGGGTTCCGCCCTCTCTTCCTCTGAGAGGCGACCCCGTAACATAACTCACCAACCAGCTCAGGACCCTTCCCTGAGAACTGGTCTCCCAACCTAGGGTTTAACCCCTCAGGTTGCACCGGGGTCAGAGGTGGGCTCTCCCACCCTCTGCACCCCCTTCCAGAGTCCTGCTCCCTACCAACTGGGGCGGTACCTCTGGAAGAAGAACCGGTCAGGACACTTGTTACAGTAGTCCTACCCTTCATGTCAGGCTGATCCTGAACCTGGCCTCCCAACCTCTGGTCTAGAACCTTCGGTGGAATAATTGCCTGGCACTCCAGGACTTCTGGGGATTTACACACCATCCCCCCGAGAGTAACATATGCCTCATATGTTGCATGACCGTCTGCCTGGCGCAGATCTCCCGTCCCCTGTCCACCTGACAGTGCGCGAAGATCCCCCAGGCCAGACGTGTAGTCGCCATGGTCACTTCTAGGAGACTCAGCCCTCCCGGCTGGTCTCTGACCCACTGGCTCCTCCACCGGGGAACACAGCCCCATGCCACTCCTCTCGCTGGACTTCTGTACCCTCCCTACTGGAGCGGTACTGCCAGACATCAGAACCACTGGAGCTCTATTTACAGAGACTCCAGGTCCTCCATACACTAGGTGACCCTCCTCAAGTGGACTCACAGGACAGCCTAGGCCCCCAACCTGGTGTTCCTTGAAGAAACCATCCATGTTTTGAGACAGGGTTTCGGGCCTCTGGGGACTCGAAGTCACCCACTTACTCCCGCTCCACTGAGCCAGGCCGTAAGCCCCTACACCCCTCTCACTACTTTGGGACCTAGCTGGGCTACTCCGAGCCTCTTCCACCACGCTGGGCTGGAAGATACCTGACCCACTACTCTTGGAGTTTCTCCCTAATGACTCTAGAGACCTTTTAACGCTTTCCCAGCGCTCTGCTTCCTCTGCAAGCTTAATTGGCTCAGACCATCCACGCCCCAACAGGTGTTGGCGCAACCCTGGTGAACAACTACGGAGCATCTGCTCTTTGACAACCAGATTATACATGTCGCAATAACTGCGTTCCGGGCAAAATCCTGCCCAATCGTCTAGTGCCTCTTCACATTCACCCAAAAACTCGTCCCAAGCCTGGTGAGACAGCTTCCTACGGCTCCTGAATCTCAACCTTAACTCCTCCTCCCGGGGAACAGGTACCAGACTGGGGGAACTGGGACTTCCTACACTGAAATCTATCTCGCTGCCACCACTGGACTCACCCCTCCCTGGGGAGCCCAGAAAACTAAGACTGCGCGCAGGGGATAGTCTACTCTACAGCGCTGATTTCTCCCTGGTGAAGGCCCTCTCAGCCTCCTCTATCCTCTCCTGCGCTAAGACCCTCTCGGTCTCCAGCTTTTTCTCTTCTATAGTCAGCTGCGCCATCCCCCAGGCATGCTCTAACCTGAGCTTCTCCATGGCCAGCTGATGCTCCCTCTCTTCCCTCCTATCTACCCACTCCTCTGGGGACAGGGAAAGGGATGGGGTGCTGCTCCTGACACTGGACCCAGCAAGGGACTCCCTATCTATGGGGTCTTCTCGCTCTACTGGCGTCCCTGTCAGGTAATCCTCCTCCTCTTCAGATTCCTCAGGGCTCCCCTCAGACCCACCACCCTCTCGGCGTGCGGCCCGGGCCCTATCTTCCTCGCTGCGCTCTCGCTCCCACTCATCCTTTTGCCATAGGATCAGGTTGTCCCTCAGTTTGGACTGGGTATCTGACCCACCCACCTCTATGTCCCTCTCCTCACAGAACCTTACCAGCTCCAACCTACTGTACCTAAACAGACCACAGAAGTTAAAAGCAGGCTCCATTTTGGCGGACGTTCATGAGAAGAGTTTAACACAAGGAACCTGAGTGTCTGAGCTAGCACAGGGGTACATAATTCACAAAGGACACCTTTAGGAGAGGAAATAATGGGACTCAAAAACAATAATCCCTAAAAATGTGGTTATCTAATGCAGAGTTTTGTGGTGTAGCCAGTCGCTGCTGCGGTACAGCGCAAACGCAAGTCCAAATCCCACCGCTGATCACCAATGTTAGAAATGGGATTTCTGGTTGGCTAGGGCTTGCGCCAAAGCCAGGCAGAAACCACCACTCTAGTCAGGGCAAGGAAGTTACATGCCAAAGATAACCCCTGCTCACCCCCTTGGTAGCTTGGCACGAAAAGTCAGGCTTATCTCTGAGGCAATGTGTAAAGCGTTTGCGCGCGCACCCAGCAACAACACCCAAGGCCCACCACAAAGGAAACTCCACACAAGGTATTCTATAAAAATAGCCTTTGTATTATACACAACACATTAGATAAAAACACACACTTTACAATGTGCCAACAGGCACGGGCAGAATTTACAAGGGATTATATGTACAGGGGACAGGGCCACCTGGACCACTGTCCGGAATTAGCACTTTTTAGAACGTAACACAAAAATATATAAGATTACTGTAGTACAAAAATAATATGTATAGCACACAACCAGGACTTACTGGTATCAGGTAAGTACCACCTACGCAACCCTAACTACCTTAGGAGACTATTGCGCAGGGACTCAGAACCTCCCTAGTACCACCTGTACTAGGAGAAAGCAAACAACCACCTAAGTATCACAATACCTGTAGGGGTAATAGAACGTTACACATGATGCATCACATTCAGAGGTGTAGGGAAGGAAAAACACATGATGCATCAAAACACATTCAGAGGTGCAAGGAAAGGAACAATTGCGCAAGACTCATATGCCACCACCTGTGGCAGTCCCTAGGCCAACTGGCCTTGTCCAGGCTAGGACGCTCTGTGTCCAGAAAAGTCAGGGCACGGCTGCGCAAGCTGCGCAAGCTAAAACACAGAGGCCACCACCTAAACGTTGCAGCTGCCCACTAAGTGCTGGGCAGCTGTAGAACGAAACTCAGGCACCGACGTGCCTCTGGAGCCCTCTCTGGGCTCTGTCTATTCAGAATGCCCCTAGAGCCTTCGTGGCCCTAAACGAACAATGCCCCGCAACGTTGGAGTCCTGCTCAGGGACTCGCGAGCCTCACAGGCTCGTGAAACAATGTGCCCCCTTCGTGGGAGCGGCCCTCTGGCAAGCGGGGCCGCTCAAGTACCGGCAGGGATGGGTGGGGGCCCCCTCTCTGGGACCCTCGAAACTTAATTCACCCCCGTCGTTGGAGCCTCATGGGGCTCGTGAGCAATGCGGCGCTTGGAGCCTCACAGGGCTCGTGGACACCGCCCCCGTTGTTAGAGCGCCACGCGCTCAGACCTTGACAATGTCTCTGGTCCGTCAGAGTCCCACACGGGGGACTCGTCTACACTGCTGCCCCACACATACGGAGTCCCCCCAGCCCTTCACCACTTACCGGGCTCTTCTCTGGGGGACTCCTGCGTCAGGACGGCTCTCTCTCGCGGCGGGGCAGGCACCGACAATGTGCCTCGGGGCGCCGCCTCAGCAGTCCTTCTCTCCTGGGGGAAGCGCGGGGTAGGCTCCCGCCCGCTTCCTCCCACGACGTCCTTGCTTCACCCGGGCACTTCTTCAGCCCTGCACAGGAGCGCGGGGTAGGCTCCCGTCCGCTTCCTGTTTTTAGAACGAGGCTTCCGTCCCGCGGCACGCCCCCAGGCCTGCCTGACTTCCGGCTGAAGCCCGGCCGCGGCGGTGAATTTCTCGGCAATGAGAGGGGTAGGCTCCCTCGCCAATGAGACGAATAAGCGGGGTGGGCACCCGTCAACGAAATCAAAGCGCACACAGCGCTATAAAGCAAAACAGCGCTCCCAGCGCTATAAAGATAGCAAGTCCAGGAAAACAGCGCGCACAGCGCTACAAAGTTCCAGGAGCGCTCCCCAAGCGCTGCAAGCAAAAAGGTCCAGCAGAGAGTCCTTAAAGAGCAGGGGGGCAAAGGCTGGGCCCAGAGCCAGCTCACAGGGCCCTCCAGCAGGGAGGCAGTCCCCAGTGGCGGTCTCTCCTGGCGCCCAGCAGCAGCAGGCCCCCTCCAGATGATCCTGCAAGAGAACACCTTGTAAGGGGACACAGCCCCTTTTTATACAGTAAAAAGTCTTTGTCTGAAGCTACAGGGAAGGGGCGAACCAGTTCCAACAGGTTCCTGAGCACTTTGTTTTGCTCAGCTCCTCTCCCTATTCACTGGCAGGGCTAGGGTCATTAGACGCACCACAGGGGCCGGCGCCAGCATTGTGTGGGGAAAGCCCTGTCCTATTCAGGACCCAGGTATACTCCTCCCCAGCCATCAGCATGCTAACTCCCTATTCACCACTGGGTGACTCCTCCTGACTCTGGGGATTTCCCTAGCCCGTCACATGACCTCTACCAGCCAATTGCCAGACAAGCCACACATTTCACACTGCACACTGAAGTGCCCACTTCTAGAAGTGGCACTTCCACACTAGGTACATGCACGCCGCACACATCATCGCGCAGCATTCACTCACACGAGTCTGCACATACCAAACTCGGGCCTGCACACCCCACGCATCAGGAACTACCAGGACACATACATTCCCCCATGCATTCCTATGGGAGGGCAGGCCAACCTCAACACACGCACGCACTTTACCCTGGGACACAGCGGTAAAGTGCGCCTAAACCAAAAATCATTACACCAAGTCACCCATAAAAAGCAAAAAAGTCCCGGGGGTGAACCTGCCAGAAGGGCCAAGTCCAACATCTTCTTTATTTAATTAAATGTTATTTTTGATAGCTTGGTCCCAAGGTATTTCTTGGTTAAGACCTTTCACTGCTGTACCCAAAATAAAAATCCAATAAACCTCTCTAAGTTTCCTCGTCTTATCTGTGGTCACACCTGGTTTGTGATAGATTTTCTCCAAAATGTACCATTGCATGTCTTCTGGTGTATGTCCTTGGTCTACATAATGTTGCACCATAGGTGCTGTCAATTTCTTAGTTCTGATCTGTGTTCTATTAGCTTGGTAGTGAGAGTTCTTCCTGTTTCACCCACATATCCTAGTTTGCATGGGCATATAATTAAATAAATTACATCAGTCGATTTGCAATTATTTAAAGTATTGGGAGATATACAATGACCATTGTAAGTGAATGTAGATGCTTCTATGGCGGTGTCACAGGATTTGCAGGAGGTGCATTTGAAATTACCTACCACTGCTCTTTTATTCTCAATACTTGTCTGTAGAAATGTGTTGGTAGTTTTAATCCTGGAGTGGACTACATGATCTTTTAAACTTTTGTTGCGTTATGGGTATAGGGTCTCTCTCTCTGGACATGTCTATATTTAAAATTTGCCAACTTGAACAAACTGCCTGACGAATTCTGTCGTTAAGCATGGAGTGTCGTGTGACAAAAACTAGAGAGGGATCCTTTTTGTCTTTGATGTTAGTTAACAGGTGCTGCCTGTCATAAAAACGGGCTCTTTTATATGAAGCCCGTAAAATCTTTTTTGGATAGCCTCTGACCAGGAACTTGTTCTTCATTGTGACTGATTGACTGATTTCTCATCGAAGTCTTTAATGCTTGTGCAATTTTGCCTAAGGCGTAAAAACTCACCAAAGGGAATACTGTTTTTTTGGATCGTAGGATGAAAATGAAGCAGCGTATTCCTGGCAGTGGGTTTGATATATAAATCAACTACCAAGACACCCGTATCATGTTTCATCAGGATATCCAGGTACTCCACTTGATCAGTGCTCATTTTATGAGTGAAACGTATGTTATCATCACATAAGTTTATCCATTCAATAAATTCCAGAAGCTTGTCATGTGTATCTGACCAAATAAAGAAAACATGTCTATGAATCGTGACCACTTGGTCACAGATTCATAGAATGGTGCTATCTCATTGAAAACAAATTTCATTTCAAATAGGGACATATAGAAGTTAGCTACAGTGGGGGCACAAGATGCCCCCATGCGTACGCCCTGATTTTGTTTATATATCTGCTTGTTAAATTCAAATACGTTGTCCTCTAAAACTATTTTCAGACATTCAAGGACAAAGATAGAGGAACATTTGATTTTGTAGGCTTTGATAAACCAATGGACCGCTGCTATTGCTCCTTCTATAGGAATATTACTATAAAGAGCCTCAATATCCATAATGACCATGTATTGTGTATTAGCACAAAAAGGTATATTTTCAATTAAATTGATAATGTGTCGTGTGTCCTGAACGAACGCAGGTGTTCTCGATACGTTTGCGCATAATATAGCATCTACGTATTTAGCTAATGGCTCTGTGACTGATCCAATAGTAGTTACTATTGGTGTCAGCGGGGGATCCATGGCCTTTTTATGTACTTTGGGTATACCGTAGATGCTGACCATCCTGGGTTTCTCCTTATTAAGGAATGTCCATTCCTTATTACAAATGTCTCCATCTTTCAACGCTTTATTGGTTAATCTACGTATTTTGTTTGTTATATTAGATGTAGGGTCTCTAGTAATTGGACAATAAAAGTGAGTATCTCCCAACATTTCTTCCATTTTCGAGATATAAGTCGGTGTATCAAAAACAACAATGCCGCCTCCTTTATCACATACCTTAACAGTTTTATTTGGTGTTTGTTTTAGATCTTGCAATGCTTTATATTCATCTTTATTGAGGTTAAAAGGGGTTTTCTGCACATGTTTCGTGATGTTCATGATCTTATTGTACACCACTTGTTCGAACACTGCCACTTCTGGTGGACTGTGGGAGTGAACAGTGATTGGGGGGCAAGACCGGACAGATTAACACTTTCTGGTTGCTGGTCTTTATTAGCAAAAAATATCCTCAATCTTATCTTTCTAAAAAAGGCCATTAGATCTCTAAATAGCTCAAATTTATTGAGGCCTGAATGGGGGGCAAATGTAAGCATCTAGGCGGGACGCTTGGCATTCTGAGACATCATGACAGCCTCATCTCGGCTGCTGGTATTGAATTTGAGCACAAAATATATTTGAAGTGACACAGATTGGGTCGGCTTCTCACCTTGTTGTGGCTTATGATACAGTGCTTTATGCAACTCCACAGGGTGACAATAATTAGGCTTGTAAGAGCTACGCGCTGATGCTTGCCCAGTCTGAGGGCTCCTCTTTCTACTTCTGGCATATTCCGTTTATGATAAGGAACCTGCATTTTGGCTGATATTTACCCTGAAAAAAGTCATTTATAAGGACGAAAACGCGTTGGCTGTATCATTGTGAAAAGTGATGTTTATGACCTCGTTTTAAAAGCTATTGAAATTGGAATAAAAAGGAAAACTTTGAAGAACATCAGTGTTGGATACAGACTACATAATTGCTCTTTCTGCATTGAAATTGATGTGTGGTGCACCTGTGCTTATGTTTTAAATTGTTAGGTTCCTACAGGGACTTGCATTGTGACGGTGGGTGCGAATCAGTGTGCACACAGACCCCAACAAGTATAGAGGGGTTAGAATAGTAAAGGGATAGCAGCTCAGGTGCTGTTGATTAGAGGGTTCCACTGTCAGGCTTGTTTGTTCAACTAACACATGCACTGTTACAATCAACTGTGTACTACCCATGCAGATGTCTAACCACCTACACACTACTGATTCTCTCCTCCAATTACCCAAGTACTATCCTTGTAGTCAAAAAATCCCCCTATCATTTCCCATGCACCCATTGAGCACCATGTACTTATGCAATCACTCCACTAATACAGAATAAATTATAAATTGTCCATGCAGTCTCTTTGCTGCACTCTAATCATCCAGTCACTACCCATGTACTCATGCAATGACCCAGGCAGTAACACTTCACAGCTACAATCACATGTGCACTATCTATGCAGTCCTGTAACCACATAGATACTGTTTTAATCACTCAACCACCACTTATATACTAATGCAATCACCCACGTATTATCCATCCACTCCTGCAATAACTCACGGATTACAGATACACTTATACAATCATGTAGGCAGTACTCATGCACTCATACAATTACCATGCACTACCCATGCAGTCTTTGAATCAATCATGCTGAACACATATACTCCAGCAAACATTAGCATGCAGTTATTTCCATTTTTAAACCAGATAATGTAGGTCTGAAAAGAACTCTATTTTTTCTTCTTTTTTCTTTTTAAATTTTGTTTGTGTTTTTTAAAACTATTTTGTAAATTTTTGGGGTGTTTTTGGAAAACCGAAAAAAGCAACAGGCTAAAGTCTTAACTTTTGGAATTCTAAAATCATTCCAAAAAATAAAACTTATCAGCAATGGTTTCTTGCAGCAGAACAAACATATTCCACAGATTGTTCACCACAACATAGGATGGCTTGCATTTTATGCATAGCTGTTTTAAGTTTCCAAACTCTGAGCATATGTCTGGCCCTCGAGATGATGTACTTGACATTCCAGAAGTACTGGGACCAGTTGCCTGGTCACCTTGTTGCATATTTTGTTGTGCACGTCGCATCTGCTCCTGTGCAAAATGTCTGGGGTGGATTGTCTGGAGGTGCTTGTACATTCTCGACGTGCCACAAGAGTATTTTTTGTCACTACCTCTAGACAAAATCCGTGGACAGAGAGTACAACTGACCTTCCTTACGTTGACTTTCTTTTCATCATCTGGGATGGTGAAAACTTTCCAGACGAGGGATTGTGGTCTCTTTTTCGGAGGAGGTTCTTCTATCTCTTCTTCATCAGAAGTATGTTCTTGTTGAGGATTGGAAGAAGCCATTTCGAACTCTTTCCAAAAAAAACCAAAAAATGTATAGGCTAGCTGCAAAAACACAACAGGTGTCTCTCCTGTGAAGCTGCAGAGAGAATGACTAAAATGGGTGGGATCCTTCAACTTTTAGAATGGGAAATCTTATGAACCAACGAAATGCAGTCTTTTAAAATCAGATAGCAGTCGCGAACCCGGCGCGCAACCAGCGCACCCGACGCGAATTTGCAAAAACATATTTAACAATAATGTAAGTTTAGTACAAGTACAAATATATTATTTTTATAAATAGTCTAGATAATCTCTTGCCCTCATGTATACATTAAAGTTAAATATATATAGTTTTAAATCAATAAAAAAATTTGCAGGGGTCACGCACCCGGCGTGATCCCATACGTATATGACATTGTGGGGCCAGGTACTGCGCACACGTCGCATACTAAACGCGCATATGACGCGAAATGATATGCATATGACGTTATGCAGGGCCAGACTCCGCGCACCCATTGCACACCAAACGCGCATCCTTCATGACTTTTAGCAATATGGCGGCTTGAATCAGCGCACCCACCGAGAAGGGTACACAACGGGTGCGCGACTTCACTTCTACCTCAGGAAAAAAAATATATATATATATAGTTTAGAACACAAAAGACATTACATAATTTTAAAAAACTAAATAATTAAACATTACAATTCCAAAATATCATTCCGGAAAAAAATTAATTTACAGAAAAAAAAGAAAGTTTTAAAATATTAAACTTACAAATAAGCATTTAAAAAACCTTGGAAATTCACTGAAAAACCATAGGTTTCAGGGATGTTATAGTTAGAAATTTTCATTTAAAAAACCTTTGAAATTCACTGAAAATACCACAGGTTTCAGGGACGTCATAGTTAGAAATTTTCATCTAAAAAGCCTTTCAAATTGACTGAAAAAACCATAAGTTTCAGGCACGTTATAGGTCGAAATTAGCATTTAAAAAACCTTGGAAATTCACTGAAAAAACCATAGTTTTCATTGATGTTATAGTTAGTTGGACATTTCACTCGTACAAAACCAGAGAAATTCTGCCGTTATAGTTAGTTCAGCTAACTATAACTTGTGCCCCCGCAATGCACTGCTGATGACATCACATATTACATCATTCATGACATGGTCAGTGGCATCACTGATGACATCACTGATATCATCCACATGAAAATCTGATGCACTTCCTCACACTCCAATATAACCTTTGATACACCCACTGTAAAATACAGACTACCATTTTCGAAACCATCGACGTACCAATACCAGTTACTACATACGCACTCACTGATTTCTAGGTCTACACACACATCCACTCATTCACCATATAATTACTCATACATACAGTCACTCATCAATACAACACTATCATATGCACTCATACACCTATACAGACACTCACACCGCCACCCATCCATGGAGTTACTCACACACCTAGTCAGTCATGCAAAGAATCAATTACACTCCCATTTACTCACCTATACAATAATGCACACACCACCTCACTTATTCATACAGATACTAATGCATACTTACTCTCTTATACAATCACTGATACAAGTACAGACTCATCCATACAGCCACTCTCACAATCACTGACTCTCACGTATAGTCATTTATATACTCTAACTCTCACATACACTGCCTTTTACATATGTAGTTACTTGGACATGTACTACTGAGACATCCATTCACTCACCAATACACACACTCACCACCCATACAGCGGTTTCCACATGCACTCTTGAACCCATACACCCAGTGAATCAACCACTCACACATCTATTCACAGAGTCACACACCTCCCACCCAGCTGCACACACACTCAGTCTCCCATACAAATACTCAGGCAACCAATCAATAACCCATATAGACACCCATGTAGCCACTGACCAACCCATGCAGCAGCTTACACAACAACACAGACTGATACAGACACACAGTTTATTCACTAACCCATGCATTCAGTAAGACACATTTAATCACTCACTTACACAGTCAGTCACGCACCTACTAAATCCTCCATCCAGACCCGTATACACCCACTCATTTTTCATAACACCTTGGCATATATATAAAACATATTCAAACTTTACAGAAATACACTGTCACTGGATGTCATCAGTGATGTCATTTCATCAGTGATGTCACTGATCATGTCATGAATGATGTATTATGTGACGTCATTAGCAGTGCATTGCGGGGGCGCGAGTTATAGTTAGCTGAACTAACAATAACGGCGGGATTTCTCTGGTTTTGTGCGAGTGAAATGTCCAACTAACTATAACATCAATGAAACCTATGGTTTTTTCAGTGAATTTCTAAGGTTTTTTAAATGCTAATTTCTTACTATAACTTACTTGAAACCTATGTTTTTCCAGTGAATATATATGTATGTATGAATATATATATATATATATATAAGTATATATTTGCACTTAGATTCCAGCGTTTCTTCCGATAACATCCACCTAGCGAGGTTGGTGCAGACGGGCGGGTGCTGGACCCGCTAACATATTACACAGGAATTTTCTCGCGCAATTTCCAGGCGCGTGGAAACAAGAGTCGCACACAAGTTTTTCTTAGAGAAGTTAATTTAGTAATTCGTGACTTAGACACGTTTCGACACCACGGTCTTCGTCAGTAAGTCATTACAATGAACCAGGAAGTAGTTGTGTTTTTTAAGCAGTTCCTGTTGCCAAACAATAAACATAGAAGAAATATATGTATTATTACTTAATACTGCTGTTTTTTAGTTTTTAGAAAACAGACTTCAACAACTTTACTCATAATAAAAACGAAAAAACATTTTTTGTTAACAACAAATAAACAGTAAATATAATCACTGTATTTCCTTGGTTGGCTTTTGGAACTGTTCTTCAGTAATGTTCTTTTTATAATTCATTTATAAGTTTACAAAAAATATAATTTGAGTTAATCGTTTTTAACATCATAGTACCCCACACGTACAGGATAAATGGCCAGTGCCATACACTATTATCCATCTTATTAGTGGTCTTAATAAGGAAAGAACAACATTTTTTAAGTCTAGTCCTGGTTCTTTTTAGCAGTCAATGAATAAAAATCAGTAGCTGAAGCGGCTATAGCGGGACTACCAGAAATCCCCAGAGATCGAAAGAGCATCAAAAGTAGTGTAAGGACAGAGACCAGGAGATTTAAAGGCACATTTTGTCAACCCAGATGGACATAAAGGTCTTCCTCATGATTCAGGCCTCTTGGGGTCTTACTCTGAAGCTTGATAATGTATTCAGATTCCAGGCGTCGTAATTGACGTTCCCGATCTCCCCCTCTGGCTGACGCTTGCACCCTGTCAATGCCAAAATATGAAATTTTAGAGCTGATATTGGACATATTGGGATGTATCAGATCACAATGTTTCGCAATGGCGTAGGACAGATCTTTGTTTTTAATAGCACGCAAGTGCTCGAGTATACGTTTCTTCACTGGGAAGATCGTACTTCCTACGTAACATAAACCACAAATGCAGACTAACACATATACAACAAAGTCAGTGCTACAATTGAAAAAAACATTGATTTTACCCATTTTTCCATTCGGTAATTGGAATTTTTTTACATTTGTACTGTTGTTACATGCTTTGCAACGCCCGCATTTGTAAAAACCTGGTAGCTCTCGCAGCCATGTCCCTTTCGCCTTTGTTTTCATGTCCAGATGGCTATGGACTAATATGTCCTGTAGTGATTGACATTTCCTGTATGTAATGTGTGGTGATGGACTGACCAGTTTTCCAATTATTAGATCCTTCTGAACTATGTGCCAGTGCTTGCGTATAATCCTATGTATCTCATTTGAGGCATGATTGTAAGTTGGAATTAATCTTACCTCTTGTTTTTCATCTCCTCTTACTTTTGGGATAAGTAAGCTATTCCTGTTTCTGCTGTCTGCTTTATCTAAGGCTATTTTGATAGTTTTGGAAGTGTAGCCCCTGTTTTTAAAGCGAGCTTTCATGTTTTTTGCTTCTTTCTCATAAGAGGAAACTGAGCTGCAATTTCGTTTAGCTCTTAACAGTTCCCCATATGGGATACTGTTTATAAGATTGGCAGGATGGTGGCTATGTGCATGTAAAATGCTGTTTGTAGATGTAGGCTTTCTGTATAGGCTGGTATGTAATGTTCCTGATTCTACTCTTACTTGGACGTCCAAAAACTCAATTTCATATTGGTCAGTCTTGCTAGTGAATTTCAAGTTTAAATTATTCACTGACATGCCTTGGATGAAGTGATCTAAAGATTTTTGTGGCCCGTCCCAAATAAGAAAGATATCATCGATATACCTGGTCCACATAACCAAATTATTGGTATATCGAATGTTCTCTTGATGCCAAAGATGTTCTGCCTCCCACCACCCCATGAATAAACAGGCGTAGCTCGGCGCGAAGCTGTTTCCCATGGCAGTACCAGTGTACTGTTCATACCAATCTTCCTCAAATAAGAAGCAATTATTGTGTAGACAGAAATGTAACATTTGCATCAGAAGGATAGTATGATCATACATATTGATCGGTCTGTCTCTCAAGAAATATTTACAAACTTGTATGCCCAAATCATGTTCTATACAAGTGTACAGAGAAATAACATCAATCGTTGCCAATATATAAGTATCTTTCCATGGAATCTCCTGTATTTTAGACAGGAAATCCATGGTATCTCTGCAATATGATGGAAGATTGAGGACATAGGGGCACAGAAAATAATCCAAATAAATAGAAGTGTTTTCCAAAAGGCTTTGATTAGCTGAAATGATCGGCCTACCAGGGGGATCAGTTGGATGTTTGTGCACCTTTGGCAACATATAGAAAACCGGTGTGACAGGTTTACGTATTAAGAGGAACAGATATTCGTTCTTGCTGTGCATATCTTTCTCATGCCAGTTATATAACATTTCATGGTATCTTTGTATTATATTGTTATATCTGGCCTGGCTCGATCTTGGGTAACATCCTGGGGTACTATGATGTTAAAAACGATTAACTCGAATTATATTTTTCGTAAACTTATAAATGAATTATAAAAAGAACATTACTGAAGAACAGTTCCAAAAGCCAACCAAGGAAATACAGTGATTATATTTACTGTTTATTTGTTGTTAACAAAAAATGTTTTTTCGTTTTTATTATGAGTAAAGTTGTTGAAGTCTGTTTTCTAAAAACTAAAAAACAGCAGTATTAAGTAATAATACAAATATTTCTTCTATGTTTATTGTTTGGCAACAGGAACTGCTTAAAAAACACAACTACTTCCTGGTTCATTGTAATGACTTACTGACGAAGACCGTGGTGTCGAAATGCGTCTAAGTCACGAATTACTAAATTAACTTCTCTAAGAAAAACTTGTGTGCGACTCTTTTTTCCACGCGCCTGGAAATTGCACGAGAAAATTCCTGTTTAGTATATGTATATATATGTATGTATATGTGTCCTTTCCTTGTCACTGCTTCGTGCCTAGTGGAGTAGGATTATGGTAAATGTAGTGTTTCTTTGAATTTATTTGCTGCTATAACAAAGCAGTAAGAAAACAGCAAGCATAATAGAGTTTTTCGTCTTGTAATAAAATCAACGAACATGACCCTTCATGCTCAAAAATTCATCCTTACTTTACTCTGCCAGCAGAAAATTGGTCCAGTTTGCTGCATCCATAAACAAGAATATAAAAGAAAACAAGTTTCATTCGTACACCAAGCATACTACTTAAACACTACCTGCTACTACTGTAAGTTCAGCCTTCCTGGCAAAAAATTAGCAATGCTTCATTCATATCAGACAGGAGTGTGGTATACCAAAACTGAACTGGAAAGTGGGTATTTCTCTTCTAGATTCTGGGCCTTGGAAATCCTATAAATATTAACCAATATGCTCATTGTTTGCTTCCTCAAGTCGACCTAAACAAAAGGATATGAACCATGCATGCTGTATAGGGTAATCTGCTGCCGAAACAGCAAACGACTGATTCACTTATATCAGAGTCTATCGGAAAGACTGGAATGGCACCTTGAAATATTAAGGTGACCCTGGTGGAGACCAGTAGCATGTTGAGGAAGGTACTTCAAATATCTGCAACATGGCTGGCCTCCTGACCAACCACCCTAGTCTCATGGGCGTTCGATTCTCTAATCTTACCGAAGACGAACCCTGAAGACCCGATACATCAGTGCGTTCTTAGTTTTATTTAATGTAACCAATGCCATCTTCTGCATTGTTCCCGAGCAAAAGAGGGACAGGGAGACTGACTTTCACCCCAATTTCCAAATTTACAACCAGTACAAATATTGTTTGAGCCCCAATCAAAGGGAAAATTAGAATGTGGGGTTCTCCTGTCCCCTAGGCAAAGAAACTATCAGTTACAACCTAGCACTCTTTGGTGTTGGCACCATAAAAGTTGCTCCCTGTAGTAGCAATAATGTATTGCTGTCCCATCAAGAGAATTGAACCGCCTACATCTTCCCCAGAAGAACAGAAGGTTTCTGTTAGCATTTAACTGACCTCCTGCGCACAGTGCATTGCAGACCTTGTTAGAAAGTACAGGATATACAATTGCAGCTTGCACAGCGTAACTTGACGACATTCCTGGTTAGTAAGAACTTGCCTTTATGCCCACTCCCAACATTATTTCAGTGTTAATTTACTAATTCAGAGTTGATTATTGTAAACTGTATATTGAATTGACAGGTTTCTCAGCTGGTCCTAGAACACAAATTAATCTTGAAAGCTTTCCATTTGCAAGTTAAGCACACCATGTACCAGATGTATGTCATAATACTTTTGAATTCTGCCTACTAATAATTTCAGGAGTCAATGCAGCCCTAGCAGGGGTGATAACTTCAATTTAGTCATATAATAAACTTTAAATATTTCATATTCTAAAATATCCTTTCAGGATATTTCAGGTTAAAGAAAACACACCGTCCTCACAACTACTTGAAACTGTTTAACATTTCAGCAATAATTATGTACAAAGAAAGTGACAACATTTGCTAGGGATATTTCATAATGGAGTCCAGCTGTTTCGGCAGAAAAATGTTTGATATATCATCATGCAGTTTAAAACAGCAGGTAATCTCGTTTATTTGATCCAAGAAAGCAGTATCATTGTGTGCCACCACTATCTATCTGTTTTTACTCAAATTATGTATATTTAAAGATTGTACACACGTTAGATTGTGATTTAGTGTACTATATATTTTTTTTTAACAGCTTATAATGCTCTTGCAGGAATCTTGACAAAGACATACATCATAATATGTTTAAAAATAGGCACATGCCTAAGAGTTAAAACATGGAAACTGATCCAAGATTGGCAAGCCCACCTGCCATGCTGTGAACAACGAAAAATTGTGCCACTGGACGCTGCTGGAGTTTGACAGAAGGTACGCGCAAAACACTCATCTATTGATAGAAGCATATATCTGACATGTGCCAAACTCAGTAGGTGGACTAGAGCAGGACACAACTGTCTCTAATTGGGAGGGACAGTTCTGTTTTGCAAAGATATAATCGGCAATTTTGTCAGACGTCTGATTTTTTACATTTCCATTGAAGAAAAGCAAAAATCACATGCGCCAGCAAATTATCATTCCTTTTAAAATTTAAGTACAGCTATTCTTCTAACGCCAGCACTTGGCCCACTCCAAGTAGTACACATCCCACATATACCCTTATGAATAAACTTACATTAGCCATGTGTTTGCATTTTCTGTGGGAATTCTCGGCCGCAGTTTTATTACATGCATGAACTCTACGTTACATCATTGATCCCATAAAACACAGTTGATGGCAAGTCCATAAAACATTTTATTTACACTTTCATAACTCATCCTGAGTGTCACAAATTATTCTGACAGGATCATAAATTATCATTACCTTAAAGGTCATAAATCACGGTAGAACACGGTCATACATCACGGTAAATACAACTGTACACAACATTTCTCTTCCTAACTAGATCCATCATTCTTAAGGCTGTGAGTAGTTTTTATGAGAACGAAATCTCGCGCAGAACTCCCCGCAGTATACATATTAGGCCTGGGCAGTAAATTCCGTTCCGCTCACGGAATTTGCGGAATGTGACTAATTTTGCGTTCCGCGGAGAATGCGAAATTGTCCAAAATTCTGCGTTCCGCATGTTCGTGGAATTTTTGGCTTGTTCACGTTCTTAAAATGCGTGTTCGCAAGATATTTCCCCAAGCACGCAAACAGCAATTGCGAACAGGAAAAAAGCATCGCGAACAAGCAATTCCACGCGTTCCTGAAATTTCTGCGTGTTCGCGGAGATTTCTTACCATTTCGCGAAGCTTTGCGTAGCGCGACTACGCAAATTCCACCCACCACTGTGTGGTTCACAGTTATTCTATAAACAGGACCTACACAGTCATGTAAAACATTTTGTGCGACTGGTGTTTGTCGGACCCGCTACTGGTGTCTATATGTGTGTCAGAGTAGAGTTGTAATACTTGAATCATGCCTGTAGCTTATTTCCCTCCAGTTTTTAATTTGCAGTTTTTTCTGCAGGATATATCTGTGACCATGGAGAGACAGTGACTGATGGCGTTCTGTGCACGCGACTTTCATCGTGGGATTTATTTTTGGCATGATATGTAATGTTAAAATTTAATGTGAACATTGTCCGAAACCAATGTGTGCATTAAAAAGTAGATCAAAATCAATATTTTTTAAGGAGACATTTGTTACGTAAATTACCCATTCTGCTCCTAGTTCTCATATGGACTAAGAGTACTTCATGTAGAAAAAAACTATGCTGTTTTGCACAGCGCGAATCACTCCCTTAAAAATATGTTTCCCTTTTCATGTTTGTAGGAAACACAACCATACAAAACATAATACACACACTCCCTCACACTTTGTCTGCCCTGTTTCTCACTCCTACATTTTTCCAGGCTGGTATGGCCCTACTGCTTACCGTTGTTCAAGGGTTTTTGGTAGGCCAACATCATGCACGCAGCCCACAATGCTGGTGATGTTCTTTCTCCAACCATACATGATCATTTGTGCATTGGCCAGAGCCTACACCAGTCCCTAAATTCTAAGTGTGGCAGTTTGTTTGTCTTTTTAAGGTCGAGCCTGAGTCAGCACGTATGCACTGCTATGGCGATCTGCTGTAGTAGAGTACGGAAGAGAAGCCCCACCCACATTTTTCATTGGCTTGTGTCTTAGTCCTTTGTAAATGCTGGCTTCTGATTTAGTAATTGGTTTCTTAGTCCCTCCTTATCTTCGTTCGTAACCTCCTATGGCTACTGGCCCCTCTAATTCGGTTGTTACTGTGTGCGTTTTTTAGGTCGAGCCTAGCGGCAGCACGCATGCGCTGCTCTGTCTCTGTGAGACTGCAGTAGTAGAGTACGGTAGAGAAGCCGCACCCACTCTCCTCCCATAATTTTCTTTGGCTTGCGACTCTCCTCCTGTATTTTTCATTAGCTTGTATCATTGTCTTTCGTAAATGATGCCTTCAGATTCATTAATAGGCTTGTTAGTCCCTCCTTAGTACAGTCTTGTCTTCATTTGTACCCTCCCATGGCGACTGGCCCCTTTGCTTCAGTTGTTTCATGGGAGCTAATATTTTGTCTGTTAGCACTATTTACTTTATTGAGTTTTTCTTACTGCAGGCCGGACAGCTGAAACCGCTTGTGTTTTTTTAAGCAACACGGCCGCCCCGTAACACGGGTGCCTGCTTTCAATGACTATAACCCAGCATTATCTCGTGTCTGTTTCAAACCCCCCCCCCCCAAAGTAAAATGGATTTAGAAATGATTAGCAAATTAAGTCATGTGAATTCCACATAGCACATAATCCTCTGCTAATGGGCTGAAGCTGACAATAGCACATCTATGTTACATGCCATCTATACTAAAGCCACCTGACGGGTTGTTTTCATATGCCTGTTTTAATAACAACACTGCCACCATACCACCGCCAATACCGCCGCCACCAATGCCACCACCACCATTAACACCACCAATAGCACTACAACCAGCACCGCCACCAATACCACCGCCACCAATACCACCACCACCAATACCACCATCAATACCACCACCAATACCACCACCAATATCACAACAACCACCAATGCCACCACCAATCCAATAACCCCACCACCACTGCAAAGACCACCGCCACCAATACCACTACCACCACTACCAATATCACAACAACCAATACCAATACCACCACCTTCAAAACCACCAACAATACCACCACCAATACCACCACTGCCAATAACACCACCACCAATACCACCACCACTAATACCACCACCACCAATACCACCACCACCACTGACACAAGTACCACCACCGCCACCACCAATTACACCACCAGCACTACCACCACTAATGCCACCACCACCAATACCAACACTGACACCAATATCACCACCAATGCCACCATCAATACCACCACCACCGATGCCACCAATACCACCACCAACACCATCACCAATAACACCACCACCAATACCATCACCAATACCACCACCACCCATAGAACCAACAAATCTAATACCACTGCAAATACCACCACCAATACCACCAATATCACCATCAGTAATAACACCACCAATACCACCATCACCAATAACACCACCAATACCACCACCATCAATACCACTACCAATACCACCACCACCACCACCAATACCAATACCACCAGCACCATTACAACCAATACCACCACCAATATCACCACCACCAATACCATCACCACCAATACCAACACTACCAATATCACCAATACTATCACCAATACCACCAATACCACCACCAATACCACTGCCAATACCACCACCAATACCAAAACCACTAATACCACCAATACCACTGCCTATACTACCAATACCACCACCACTAATACCACCAACACCAATACCACCAATGCCAATACCACCACCACCTCCATCAATACCACCACCACCAATACCATCACCAATACCATCACCAATACCATCACCAATACTACCACCACTAATACCACCAATACCGCCAATACCACCAACACCACCAACACCAATACCACCACCAATACCACCACCACTAATACCACCACCAATATCAATACCACCACCAATAACACCACCACCACCAATAACACCACCCCCACCAATAAAACCACCTCCACCATCACCAATACCACCACAACTAATACCACCAATAATACCACCACTACCAATAGCACCACCACCAATATCACCTCCAATACCAGCTCCGATACCACCACCACCGCCAATACAACCATCACCACCAATAACACCACCAAGACCATCATCTCCACTAATACCACCAGCAATACCACCACAATTAACACCACCAATACCACCACATGTACTAATACCAATACCACCACCAGCAAAACCATCACTACCAATACCACCACCAATACATCCAGCACTAATACCACCATCACCAGCAATACCACCACTATCACCACCAATGCCACCATCAACACCAATATCACCACCACCAATACCACCACCATCAATACCTCCACCACCAATACCACCACCATGACCAATACCACAACCAATATCAACACCACCAATACCATCACCACCAATGCCAATACCACCACCACTAACACCACCACCACCAATACCACCACAATCAATACCACCATCACCAATACCACCACTAATACCACCACCACCAATTCCACCACCAATACTAACACCACCAACACCAATGCTACCAACACCACCATCACCAGTACCACCATCAACAATACCAACCGCCACCAATACCACCACCAATACCACCAGCACCAATAACACCACCACCAATACCACCAACAACACCAATACCATCACCAATCCCAGCACCAATACCACCACCATTAATACCACCACCAACACCACCACCACCAATAACACCACCACCAACAATACCACCACTACCAATAGCACCACCACCAATATCACCTCCGATATCACCACCGCCAATAACACCATCACCACCTCCTCCAATACCATCATCTCCACCAATACCACCACCAATACCACCACCACCAATGCCACCACCAGTACTAATATCAACACCAATACCACCACCAGCAATACCATCACTACCAATACCACCACCACCAATATCTCCAGCACTAATACCACCATGACCAGCAATCCCACCGCTATCACCACCAATGCCACCATCACCACCACCAATCACACCACCACCACCATCAAAACCGCCACCAATTCCACGACCGATACCACCACCACGACCAATACCACCACCAATATCATCACCAACAATATCACCAATACCAATACCACCACCACTAATACCACCACCAATACCACAACAATCAATACCACCACCACCACCACCACCAATACCACCATCATCACCAATACCACCACCATCACCACCTATACCACCACCAATACAACCACCAATACTGCTGCCAATACCACCATCACCAATACTACCAATTCCAATACTACCAACACCACCATCACCATTACCACCAGCACCAATACCACCACCAGCACCAATACCACCACCACCAATACCACCACCACCAGTACCACCACCACCAATACCACCACCACCAATACCACCATCAATACCATTACCATCGCCAATACCACCACCAATTCCAATACCACTATAAATTCTACCACCAGCACCAATACCACCACCACTAATAACACCACCAACACCAATACCACCACCAGTACTAATACCACCACCAATACCACCACCACCAATACCACTGCCATCACAGCCAATATCACCATCAATACCACTACCACCAATACCATCATCACCAATACCACCACCACCAATACCATCACCAATGCCACCACAACCAATACCATCACCAATACCACCAACAATTTCAACACCACTGTAAATTCCACCACCAATATCACCAGTACCAATACCACCGCCACTAATATCACCACCACGAATACAACCACCACCAGCAATAACACCACCATCTCCAACACCAATACCACCACCACCAATGCCGCCACCAATACCTCCACAATTACCAACACCACCAATACCACCACCAATACTAATACCACCACCAATACCACTGCCACCACAACCAATACCACCATTAATACCATCACCACCAATACCAACACCAATACCACCAACACCACCAATACCACCATCACCAGCAATACCACCATCACCACCAGTACCACCGGCACCACCACCAATACTAACACCACCAATGCCACCACCAATAACACCACCACCAATACCACAATCAAATCCACCACCACCAATTTTAGACTTTAACCCTGCATTATCTCGTGTCTGTTTCAAACCCACAAAGTAAAATGTATTTAGAAATGATTAGCGAATTAAGTCGTGAATTCCACGTAGCACATAATCCTCTGCTAATGGGCTGAAGCTGACAACAGCACATCTGTGTTAAATGTCACCTGTACTAAAGCCACCTGACGGGTTGTTTTCAAAAGCCTGTTTTAATAACACCACCACCATACCACCCCCAATACCACTACTGCCACCAATACCACGGCCAATACCACCAACACCAATACCACCACCATTACCACCACCATTAACACCACCAATACCACTACAACCACCACCAGCACGACCACCAATACCACCACCACCAATACCCCCACCAATACCACCACCAATACCACCACCAATACCAATACCACCACCAATACCACAACAACCACCAACGCCACCACCGATCCAATAACCCCACCAATACCACCACCACTGCCAAGACCACCAACACCTCTACCACCTCTAACACCACCACCAATACTACCAATACCGCTACCAATACCACCATCAAAACCACGCCCAATACCACCACCACCAATACCACCATGACCACTGACACGAATACCACCACCGCCCCCACCAACTACACCACTAAAACTACCACACCAATACCACTAATACCACCACCACCAATACTACCACCAACACTGACACCAATACCACCACCAATGCTACCACCACCAAAACCACATACACCATCAAGAATACCACCACCAATACCAATACCACTGCCAATACCACCACCAATACCACCACCACCAATACCACAACCAGTAATACCAACACCACCACCCCCATTACCACCACCACCAATACCACCAACACCAATAACACCACCAATACCACCACCATCACCAATACCACCACCATCCCACCAATACCATCACCAATACCACCACCACCAATACCACCACCAATAACACCACCACCAATAACACCGCCAGCAATATCACCTCCAATACCACCACCGATACCACCACCAATACCACCACCACCAATACCACCATCTCCACCAATACCACCAATACAATTACCAACACCACCAATACCACCACCACCACCACAATACCACCACCACTAATACCATCAGCAGCAATGCCACCACTACCACCACCAATGCCACCATCACCACCAATATCACCACCATCAATACCACCACCAATACTGTCAGGTATTTTGTACTCCTCAGGGTCCGGATGATGCAATAATGGGTCCATGTAAGTTCATCCTTCACCTGGTTTGTGTCATTCCTGACAAAAAATTTGCAATGCTTCACTCATCTCAGACTGGAGAGTGGTTTACCAAAACTGAACTGGAAAGTGGATATTTCTCTTCTAGATTCTGGGTCTTGGAAATCCTATAAATATTAACCAATATGCTCATTATATGCTTCCTGAAGTCAACCTAAACAAAAGGATATGAACCATGCATGCTGTATAGGGTTATATGCTGCCAAAATAGCAAACGACTGATTCAGTTATACAAGAGTCTATCGGAAAGACTGGAATGGCACCTTGAAATATTAAGGTGACCCTGGTGGAGACCAGAAGCATGTTGAGGAAGGTACTTCAAATATCTGCAACATGGCTGGCCTCCTGACCAACCACCCTAGTCTCATGGGCGTTCGATTCTCTAATCTTACAGAAGACGAACCCTGAAGACCCGATACATTAGTTTTATTTAATGTAACCAATACCATCTTCTGCATTGTTCCCGAGCAAAAGAGGGACATGGAGACTGACTTTCACCCCAATTTCCAAATTTACAACTTACAACCAATACAAATATTGTTGGAGCCCCAATCAAAGGGAAACTTAGAATTTAGGGTTCTCCTGTTCCCTAGGCGAAGAAACTATCAGTTACAACCTGGCACTCTTTGTTGTTGGCACCATAAAAGTTGCTCCCTGTAGTAGCAATACTGTAGTGCTGTCCCTTCAAGAGAATTGAACCGCCTACATCTTCCCCAGAAGAACAGAAGGTTTCTGTTAGCATTTAAATGATCTCCTGCGCACAGTGCATAGCAGACCTTGTTAGAAAGTACAGGATATACAATTGCAGCTTGCACAGCGTAACTTGACGACATTCCTGGTTAGTGAGAACTTGCCTTTACGCCCACTCCCAACATTATTTCAGTGTTAACTTACTAATTCAGAGCTGATTATTGTAAACTGTAAATTGAATTGACAGGTTTCTCAGCTGGTCCTAGAACACAAATTATTCTTGAAATCTTTCCATTTTCAAGTTAAGCACACCATGTACCAGATGTATGTCATAATACTTTTGAATTCTGCCTACTAATAATTTCAGGAGTCAATGCAGCCCTAGCAGGGGTGATAACTTCAATTTAGTCATATAATAAACTTTAAATATTTCATATTCTAAAATATCCTTTCAGGATATTCCAGGTTAAAGAAAACGCACAGTACTCACAACTACTTGAAACTGTTTAACATTTCAGCAATAATTATACACAAAGTAAGTGACAACATTTGCTAGGGATATTTCATAATGGAGACCAGCTGTTTTGGCAGAAAAATGTTTGATATATCATCATGCAGTTTAAAACCGCAGGTAATCTCGTTTATTTGATCCAAGAAAGCAGTATCATTGTGTGCCACCACTATCTATCTGTTTTCACTCAGATTGTGATTTAGTGTACTATATATATTTTTTTAACAGTTTATAATGCTCTTGCAGGAAACTTGACAAAGGCATACATCACAATATGTTTAAAAATAGGCACATGCCTAAGAGTTAAAACATGGAAACTGATCCAAGATTGGCAAGCCCACCTGCCATGCTGTTTACAACGAAAAATTGTGCCACTGGACGCTGCTGGAGATTGACAGAAGGTATGCTCAAAACACTCATCTATTGATAGAAGCATATATCTGACATGTGCCAAACTCAGTAGGTGGACTAGAGCAGGACACAACTGTCTCTAATTGGGAGGGATAGTTCTGTTTTGGAAAGATATAATAGGCAATTTTGTCAGAAATCTGATTTATTACATTTTCATTGAAGAAAAGCTAAAATCGCATGCACCAGCAAATTATCATTCCTTTTAAATTTAAATACAGCTATTCTTCTAACGCCAGCACTTGGCCCACTCCAAGTAGTACACATCCCACATATACCCTTATGAATAATCTTACATTAGCCATGTGTTTGCGTTTTCTGTGGGAATTCTCGGCCGCAGTTTTATTACATGCATGAACTCCACTGTTACATGATAGATCCCGTAAAACACAGTTGTCAGTCCTAATTAAAGATGACAAGTCCATAAAACATTTTATTTACACTGTCATAACTCATCCTGTGTGTCACAAATTATTCTGACAGGATCATAAATCCTAATTACCTGAAAGGTCATAAATCACGGTAGAACACGGTCATACATCATGGTAAATAGAACTGTACACAACATTTCTCTTCTTAACTAGATCCATCATTCTTGAGGCTGTGAGTAGTTTTTGTGAGAACAAAATCTCGCGCAGATCTCCCCGCAGGGTACATATGTGGTTCACAGTTATTTTATAAACTGGACCTACACAGTCATGTAAAACATTTTGTGTGACTGGTGTTTGTCGGACCCGCTACTGGTGTATATATGTGTGTCAGAGTAGAGTTGTAATACTTGAATCATGCCTGTAGCTTATTTCCCTCCAGTTTTTAATTTGCAGTTTTTCTGCAGGATATATCTGTGACCATGGAGAGACAGTGACTGATGCCGTTCTGTGCACGTGACTTTCATCGTGGGATTTATTTTTGACATGATATGTAATGTTAAAATTTAATGTGAACATTGTCCGAAACCAATGTTTGCATTAAAAAGTAGTTCAAAATTTTGAAGGAGAGATTTGTTACGTAAATTACCCATTCTGCTCCTAGTTCTCATACGGACTAAGAGTACTTCATGTAGAAAAAACTATGCTGTTTTGCACAGCGCGAATCATTCCCTTAACAATATGTTTCCCTTTTCATGTTTGTAGGAAACACAACCATACAAAATGTAATACACACACTCCCTCACACTTTGTCTGCCCTGTTCCACACTCCTACATTTTATCTGGCCGGTATGGACCTACTGCTTACCGTCGTTCAAGGATTTTTGGTAGGCCAACCTCATGCACGCAACCTACAATGCTGGTGATGTTCTTTCTCCAACCATACATGGTCATTTGTGCATTGGCCAGACCCTACACCAGTCCCTAAATTCTAAGTGCAGCAGTTAGTTTGTCTTTTTAAGGTTGAGCCTGAGTCAGCACGCATGCAATGCTATGGCGATCTGCTGTAGTAGAGTATTGAAGAGAAGCCCCGCCCACATTTTTCATTGGCTTGTGTCTTTGTCCTTTGTAAATGATGGCTTCTGATTTAGTAATTGGTTTCTTAGTCTCTCCTTATCTTTGTTTGTAACCTCCTATGGCTACTGGTCCCTTCAATTCGGTTGTTACACTGTATGTTTTTTAGGTCGAGTCTAGCGGCAGCGCGCATGTGCTGCTCTCTCTCTGCGAGACTGCAGTAGTAGAGTATGATAGAGAAGCCGCGCCCACTCTCCTCCCATATTTTTCTTTGGCTTGCGACTCTACTCCCGTATTTTTCATTAGCTTGTGTCATTGTTTTTCGTAAATGATGCCTTCAGATTAATAATAGGCTTGTTAGTCCCTCCTTGGTACAGTCCTGTCTTCATTTGTACCCTCCCATGGCGACTGGCCCCTTTGCTTAAGTTGTTTCACGGGACCTATTATTTTGTCTGTTAGCACTATTTACTTTATTGAGTTTTTCTTACTGCAGGCCGGACAGCTGAAACCGCTTGTGTTTTTTTAAGCAACACGGCCTCCCCGTCACACAAGTGCCTGCTTTCAATGACTTCAACCCAGCATTATCTCGTCTGTTTCAAACCCCCCCCCCCCAAGTAAAATGGATTTAGAAATGATTAGCAAATTAAGTCATGTGAATTCCACATAGCACATAATCCTCTGCTAATGGGCTGAAGCTGACAACAGCACATCTGTGTTACATGCCATCTATACTAAAGCCACCTGACGGGTTGTTTTCATAAGCCTGTTTTAATAACAACACTGCCACCATACCACCACCACCACCAATACCACTACTGCCACCAATAACGCCACCACCAATACCACCACCACCAGTAACACCACCAAAACCACTACAACCACCACCACCAGTACCACCACCAATACCACCACCTCCAATACCACCATAAATACCAACACCACCAATACCATCACCACCACCAATACCACTACCAACACCACCACCAATACCAACACCACCAATACCACCACCAATACCACTACAACCACCAATGCCACCACCAATCCAAAAACCCCACCAATACCACCACCACTGCCAAGACCACCACTAATACCACCACCACCAATACCACCACCAATACCACCACCACCTATATCACCACCACCAATACCACCACTACCACCGACACAAATACCACCACCGCCACCACCAATTACACCACCACCAAAACTACCACCACTAATACCACCACCACCAATACCAACACTGACACCAATACCACCACCAATGCCACCATCAATACCACCACCACCGATACCACCAATACCACCACTACAAATACCACCACCAATACCACCACCACCAATACCATCACCAATACCACCACCACCAATACAACCAACAATTCTAATACCACCGCAAATACCACCACCAATATTGCCAGCACCGATACCACCAGCAGCAATACCACCCTCACCAATATCACCACCAATACCACCACCATCAATACCACCACCACACCACCAAAACCACCACCACCACCAATACCATCACCACCAATATTATCACCAATACCACCAATACCACCACCAATACCACCACCAACACCAATACCACAACCAACACCAATACCACAACCACTAATACCACCAACACCACCACCAATACCACTGCCTATACTACCAATACCACCACCACTAATACCACCAATACCAATACCACCACCATCAATACCACCACCAATACCATCACCACCAATACCATCACCAATCTCAGCACCAATACCACCACCACTAATACCACCACCAATTTCAATAACACCACCACCAATACTACCACCACTAATACCACCACCAATAGCACCACCACCAATACCACCACCACCACAACCAATACCACCAACAATACCACCACTACCATTATCATCACCGCCAATACCACCTCCGATACCACCACCAATACCACCACAGCCAATACCACCATCACCACCAATAACACCAACCAATACCACCATCTCCACCAATACCACCACCAATACCACCGCAATTACCAACACCAACAATGCCACCACCACCAATACCACCATCAGTACTAATACCACCACCACCAATACCTCACCACTAATACCAACATCACCAGCAATACCACCACTGTCACCACCAATGCCACCATCTCCACCAATATCACCACCACCAATAACACCACCACCACCACCATCAATACCACAACCACCTCCACCACCACCAGTACCATGACCAATACCACCACCACCATGACCAATACCACCACCAATATCAAAACCACCAACAACACCACCAATACCACCACCACCAATACCAACACCAATACCACCACTAATACCACCACCATCAATACCACCACCAATAACACCACCAATACCACCACAATTACCAACACCACCAATACCACCACCACCACCACGACCAATACCACCACCAGTATCAACACCACCACCAATACCACCACCACCACCACCAATAACACCATCACCAATACCACTACTAATACCACCACCACCTCCACCATCACCAATACCAACACCAATACCACCACTAATACCACCACCATCAATACCACCACCAATAACACCACCAATACCACCACAATTACCAACACCACCAATACCACCACCAGTACTAGTACCACCATCAATACCATCACTATCAAGACCACCACCACTAATACCACCATCACCAGCAATACCACCACTACCACCACCAATTCCACCATCACCACCAATATCACCACCACTATCAATACCACCACCTCCACTACCACCAATACCACCACCACCACAACCAATACCACCACCAATACCACCCCCAATAATACCACCATTACCACCACTAATGCCACCACCACCAATATCACCACCAATACCACCACCACCACCAATACAACCACCACCACCAATACTACCACGCCAATACCAGTGCCAATACCACCACCACCAATACCACCACCACCAATACTACCAACACCAATACTACCAACACCACGACCACCAATACCAACACCAGTACCACCACCAATATCACCACCAATACCACTGCCAATACCACCACCAATACCACTGTAAATTTTACCACCCCACCAATACCACCACTACCACTAATAACACCAGCACCAGCAATACCACCACCACCACAAATGCCACCACCAATACCACCCCAATTACTAACACCATCAATACCACCACCAGTACTAATACTACCACCAATACCATCACTCCAATACCACCACCACCATCATCACCAATGCCACCAATACCACCGCCACCATTACCATCACCAATACCACCACCAATTCCAATACCACTGTAAATTCCACCACCAATAACACCAGCACCAATATCACCCCGATTAATACCACCACCAGCAATACCACCAGCAATACCAGCACCACGAATGCCGCCACCAATACCTTCACAATTGCCAACACCACCAATACAACCACCAGTACTAATACTACCACCAATACCACCACCAATACCACTGTCACCACCACCAATACCACTGCCACCACAACCAATACAATCATCCGTACCGCTACCAACAATACCACCAACAATAACAATACCAACACCACCACCACCAATACCACCATTACCACCAGCACCACCACTTATACCACCACCACCAATACAAATACCACCACCACCACCAATACCACAATCAAGTCCACCACCACCAATACCTTTAGACTTTACCCCTGCATTATCTTGTGTCTGTTTCAAACCCACCCCCCCCCCAAGTAAAATGGATTTAGAAATGATTAGCAAATTAAGTCATGTGAATTCCACGTAGCACATAATCCTCTGCTAATGGGCTGAAGCTGACAACAGCACATCTGTGTTACATGCCATCTAAACTAAAGTGACCTGACGGGTTGTTTTCATAAGCCTGTTTTAATAACAACACTGCCACATACCACCACCACCACCACCAATACCACTACTGCCACAAATACCGCCACCACCAATGCCACCACCACCAATACCACCACCACCAGCAATACCACCACCACCACCTCCAACACCAATACCAACACCAATACCAATACCACCACCAATACTACCAGCACCAATACCACCACCACCAATAACACCACCACCAGTCCACCCCCACCAATACCATCACCAATGCCACCAATACCACCACCACCATTACCATCACCAATACCACCACCAATTCCAATACCACTGTAAATTCCACCACCAATACCACCAGCACCAATACCACCACCACTAATACCACCAATACCACCACCACCACCTCCAACACCAATACAACCACCACCACGAATGCCACCACCAATACCACCACAATTACAAACACCACCAATACCACCACCAGTACTAATACCACCACCAATACTAATATCACCACCAATACCACCACCACCAATACCACTGCCACCACCAATACCACCTCCACCAATACCACTGCCACCACCAATACCACCACCAATACCATCACCACCAATAACAACACCAGAAATGCCACCAGCAATACCACCATCACCAGCAATACCACCACCACCACCACCACCATTACCTCCCCACCACCAATACCACCACCACTAATACCACCACCACTACCATCACAAATGCCACCACCACCAATACCACCATCGCCACCAATACCACCACCACCAATACCGCTGCCAATACCACCACTAGCACCAATACCACCACCACTAATACAACAACCACCAAAACCAATACCACCACCAACACCACCACCAACACCACCACCACTAATACTATCACCCATACCACCAAAACTACCACCAATACCATCACCTATACCACCACCAAATCCAATAACACCACCAATTCCGCCACCAATACCATCAGCACCAATACCACCACCACTAATACCACCACCAACACCACCACCACAAATTCCACCACCACCAATAGCAGCACCACCAATACCACCACCAAAATCACCACCACCTGTTAGGTTTGAAAACCCCCATTCCTGCTATGCACTTATTTCATGTTATATCAGGTTAGCAGTGTGTGGCTAAATAGACCCCTTTTGTATTCACGTTATGCAACCCACTGAGTTATCCCTGTAACATGCAAGCTTTAGTTAGCGACCGTGACTCCATTTTCTATTTCGTAATCCCTATTAGGCTGCTTAGGCTGTGCCTGAACTAGGCCTCATTATTCGTATTGCTTGCCTCAGCAGAACACTGCTTTTCGTTATTATTTTCTCTTCTGTTCAAGGCTGCTTCCCGACTTACCAATGAATAGGCCATTCTGCCCTTGCATACCTACCTGAGTATGTAGTTCAGCTCCCATGTTAGGAGACGCTGAGACTCAGCGCGGTAACCTTCTGGCAGGTGGTAGCCCAGCCTTCTGTGCCTCTTTTGTTAATGGTCGGCCCAGGCCGGTAACTTTCCACTGTGGGCATGGTTGGAGGCTTTTGGGAGGAATTATTGTGTTGTGGGCTGTTGGGGGGGTCAGTCTCCGGCAGACATCTAAGGGTGCAGGTCAAATTGGACTCCTCTGCAGAGTATTGCTAATAAAAGCCTGTTTGTATTCTCTACTGTCTAACCAACTCTTCATTACTCTGGAAGATATAGCAGGTGGTTGTAAGTAACCCGGGTGACCCTTAAGGGCCGCTTCCTTCAGTTGGTGCCCAAACAGGGACCCCGCAAGGTGACCCAACTCACCCGCAATCGGGTTGCAGGGTTGAGGTTGCGTCCGGTCAGTCGGGCGGATCGGGGTACCCTACACAATCGAGCTTGGTTCTCGCATCTGCCCCGCCCATCTGATCGGGCGACTCCTCGTCTAGTGTTCACCGGCTGGCGTCCTGAGAAGGCGAAATCTTGGAGTTGACCGTTTGGTCCAAAGAGTTGGCAGTGGAGAATAACTTGACTCGACCTGAGTGCACCAGGTGAGTGATTTGATTCTTGGAAAAATGGCGCCATGCTTGAACAATACGAGCCTGCGGGCTGTTTCTTGGTACAGTCTTCGGGCTGTCTTGGTTTGAACTTCGTGGGTTTGCGGACCCTTTAAAAGACACAGAGTGTTTGTGAACAGTCTACCAGGCCAACTGGAAATGTGGCCTATTCTTGAAAAGGCCTGGGACTGTTTGCGAACAATCTGCCAGGCCAATTGGAAATTTGGTCTACTCTTGAAAAGGTCTGGGGCTAGAGCCGGTCTTCTTGTCTTGGTGCAGTCTTTGGACTGTCTTGTCTTGCTGCAGTTTTCGGACTGCCTTGCTTGAACAACACTAGCCGACGGGCTGTGTCTTGGTACAGTCTCCGGAATCTCTTCTTGAACTTGGTACAGTCTCCGTACTCTCTTCTTGAACTTGGTACAGTCTCCGGACTGTCTTTTTGAACTCGGTACAGTCTCTGGACTGTAGGGAGCGGTCTTCGGACCATTTTTGTTTTGTTCTTGAACAATTTTTATTATTTGTTTTTTTCTTTATTATTCTCGTTGCCATTATATTTGTCCATTGGGGATAGCGCATGTGTCTTATATTAAGATGCCTTGTCTAAGTAAACTGGGGTGTTTTGGATGTCGGTGTTGTTCTACTGAGGCTTGACTGGAAGAGAGCCAGCTTGCGCCTCCAGAGGGTACCCCAAATTTTGATGTATATGTCAAGCATGGTATTGGCCCTATTATGTTTAGCACATTGTGGAATAAATATACGAGGGACAATGCTGAGTTACAATGGCTACTTACTGCCTCGTTTGATGAACAAAAATTGAATTTCTTGCAGGACAAAGTGTTCGCCAAAAAAAGCAGGCAGTTGATGTTTGATTCTCTAAGAGTATGGCAGAAGAAAGCAAAGGAACGGCATATGAGAGCAGAGAAAGAGGACCGAAAGAGACAGACACGAACCCTAACGCAGAAAGCAGTGGCCTATGAAAGGGAAAAGATAGAGAAAGGCATAGAATGTGCAGATAGAAAGTTTCGATTGCAGACTGATAAATGTTATGCTACTAGAGAGGAAGGTGATGTTTTCGTTGAAGAGCTATTGGATTCTCACCCTCCTCCACCTTATGCTCCTGAGAGGATATACCCAAAAGTTCCAACATCTCAGTTCCCAGCCCCTGGTGCCGCTCTCCCTAGTATTTCTGCCTCTAGCCAAACTGCTTCGGCCCCAGCCCCGCCTGTATCCTCTCTACTCATGCAAGTAACAGGGGAGGGGAGCCATTAGCTCTCCTGTTCTGTCTACTGACTCCGTATCTGCAGCTATGCCCCCTTTCTCTCTTACAACACTGTCTCCATTCATGAGGATACCTGTCTTCTTTGTCTGCTTTTTATCCCTCAAGTATGACACCCCAAGCACTGCAGAATGGCGAGACCCCTGTACATGGGATACATGAAGGGAATTGGAGGGCAGCATGAGACCGCATGGAGAAAGTGTTGGTGCGTTCTGCTGTGGGTGATGAGGAAAAGCAAATGGCGAATTGTGGTGAATCAAGCAGCTCAGTGGGCCTGGAATATGATCTATAGTGTGGAAGAAGTGTGGAGTGTGATGAAAGATTGAGTGCTTCTTACAGCAGCATGCTCTTAACCCCTTCGCTGCTAGGCCTTTTCCCCCCTGTGCTAAGCCTTTTTCTGTGGCTATTTGGGATAGTTCGCGCTTAGGCCTCTGTAACTTTTTGACCACATAAGGTGTCAACGTCAAATTTGCGTCCTTTTCTTCTAACATCATGGGAATTCTAAAGGTACCCAGGATTTGTGGATTCCCCTGGAGGGGACCCAGAAATGAGCTAAAATACAGCTAAATTGTGGGTTTTTTGGGAAAAATGGTCAAAAAGTGCTGCAAATGAAAGTGTCTGTTTTTTCCCCCTGAAAATGGTATCAAAAAAGGGGTTATGGGGCTGAAATCACCATTTTCCCAGCTTTTAGGGAATAACGGACTTTTGTCAGAAAACCAAAAATGTTTACACAGTTTTGGCATTTTTCTGGGACATATCCTATTTTTGCTATTTTTTGTGCTTTCAACCTCCTTCCAGTTAATGGTAGAAATGGGTAGGAAAGCAATAATGGACCCTGGAACGCTATACATTTTAGAAAAGTAGACAACATTTTTAATTTAGCAAGGGGTCATTTGTGTAGATCCTTCAAGGTTTCTTTATAGAAACTAACAGTTAAATATAGGAAAATTGAAAATTATTTTTTAAAAACAGCCATGCAATATACCGTTACATCTGATGGACCTTACTGGTTGTGGAGATATATAGGACTTGTAGGTTCACCAAGAACTGGATGAACCCAGAGCCAAAAACTGAGCAGCAACTTGCAATCGCTTTTTATTATGTACCGGGTATATAGCAATTATTCTGGGAAAATCTATACATGGAAAAATCAGTATGAAAGACAACTATGTATTTCTGAAATGGGAACAAAATATAGAGTTTAGAAACAGTAGATATTTGCACATTACCGAAATTGGGAATACTCATACTAGCATGAGAATTATGTCATTTTTCAAAATGACTTCTTTTTTACACATTGTCTTTCATTTGGAAGGCAGAAATGCATTGAAAGTCAATAGGTAATAACAGTTGCTTTACAAATCTGAATTACCCTAAGTCTCCCAATAAAAATGGTACCTCACTTGTGTGGGTAGGCATAGTGCCCACAACAGGAAACCGCTCAAAACACAACGTGAACACACCACATTTATACAAAGAACAATTACCCATTTTTTTGCAAAGTGCCTAGCTGTAGTTTTTTAACCCTAGTTCTGCCGGCACCTAGAGAAACCTAGCAAACCTCTACATTTTTTTAAACTAGACACCCAGGGGAATCCAGGATGGGGTGACTTGACTGGCTCTCACCAGGTTCTGTTACCCAGAATCCCTTGCAAACCTCACAATTTGTAAAACAAAAAACACATATTCCTCACATTTTTGTGGTGGGAAGTTCTGTAATCTGCGTGGATCTACAAAATTCCACCCAGCCCACATTCCCCAAAGTCTTCAGAGAAAAATGGTACCTAACTTGTGTGGGTAGGCCTCATGCCCAAGACAGGAAACGACCCAAAACACAATGTGGACACCACATTTTTACAGTGAAAGTAGAAAATGACATTTCTCTGGGTGGGGTGGGGGCATTGCCATGCCCTTTTTGGGCAGCCCCCACCTCAACATCAATAAAAAATACCAAAATCCCTGGTTCCTAGTGGGCTTTCTACCCCCCAGGGGATACTGCCCCCATCTGCCCCCCGGGGGGCAGAAAGACTTAAATTTCTCTGAGGGGTGGGGGTGGGGGCATTGCCATGCACTTTTTGGGCAGCCCCCACCCCAACGTCAATAAAACTAAATTTTCCCTGGTTTCTAGTGGGCTTTCTGCCCCCCGGGGGGGCAGATTGGGGGCTACTGCCCCTATCTGCCCCCCAGTGCCCACCATCCCTGTGGCGGGATGGGGGCATTGCCATGCCCTTTTTGGGCAGTCCCCCACCCCAACGTCAATAAAAAAAAATCCCTGGTTTCTAGTGGGCTTTCCGCCCCCGGGTGCTTCTGCCCCCCAGGGGGCAGAAAGACTTGCATTTCTCTGGGGGGGTGGGAGAATTGCTATGTCCTTTTTGGGCAGTCCCCACCCCAAAGTCAATAATAAAAAAATAATCCCTGGTCTCTAGTGGGCTTTCTGCCCCCCGGTGGGCAGATTGGGGGCTACTGCCCCCATCTGCCCCCCAGGGTGGGGCAGAAAGTCTGTTGCGGCCAAACAAGCATGGGGGGAGCAAAGGCTCTTGCCCAAGGGGCCGCTCCCCCCTTCCTGGCGCTAGCAGGTGGATCCCTGCTTGGGGATCGCCCTCATGGGGAGATCCCCAAGCAGGGATCCACTAGGGACGGGTACCATTGGAAAGGGGCGATTCTCCCCTTTCCAACGATACCTCTCTCATCTTTTTCGGTGCTCCGGGGGTTGAGATAGCCCCACAAGCACCGAAACTGAAACTAAGTTTCAGTTTTGATTTCATTGCAATGAAATTAACAAATAGGCCTGGGGAGGTAGGGGGAGCTCTTCCCCACCTCCGCCGGCAATAAAAAAAAAGGGAAATCCCTCTGCTGTCTGCAGCAGAGGGATTTCCTGAGCATGTGATCATGACGGAATGGTTCCGTCATGAGCACACTAGAACTTGTGCTCATGACGGAACCATTCCGTCATGAGCATGGAAGGGGTTAAGCATATGTCAGCCACGCTAATAGGACTGTGGGAGCAGTGTTTTCAGAGTGTTGCACCGCAGATCATCTATGACATACGGGACATGGTATATGCTACAGGTATGGCTCCCAATGAGGTTTTTAGCAATGTAACGACATTGGTGGGTTACCGGGGCAGATTACTCCAAAAGGTTCCGATGATGGTGACCCAGTGCCCCATGAGGGAGGTTCATCCTATTTACCATCCTGAAATACCAGAACTGCACGACCCCACGACTACTGTAATTAGGCCATGAGTCGACGCTCGGTTTCAGGAACAGTGGATCTATACTCCTTGGAAGAGGAGTGAGGTAATATCTCTTAAAGGTCAATTACCGGACTCTTGGAAAAACCTGACTGCGTACTACAAAGAGTTGACAGAGGTGGCCTCCTCCACCGTGATGACGTTAGCTGATATTGAGATATTCTTTGACCTGTTGATGTTGATACCGGTGGATATATGGAGGTAAGTGCATACACAGGATCATGTAGTGAAATTAGGAGGAACATGGGATCAGATCAGGGCGTGGGATAAGGAACGCACCCATTGGGGTCAACCAATATGCATATTGCAAGCTGGAGGGACCGTGGCGGAATGAGTGTCCGGAGTTATTGCAGAAAGGTGAGGGCCTGAGAGGTCGGGGTTTAGAGGACATGGAAGAGAAGGAGGAGGAGGCCGGGGGGAGATGCAGTCAGAGAATACATCGTCTAATCGACAGAGTGGGAACTATTTTGCCGATCTCCGAGGGAGGCAGTACTATCATGATGACTATGACATGGACGAAGTGACGGGGATGTCTCACCGCTAGGATAGCCAGGGACAGGGCAAGGGACCAGTTCCGGTGTCTGTAGATCAACGCGGACCATATGTCACTGCGAATCTGCAAGGCACGGCTAAGACATTTTTGATTGACACGGGTGCTATGAATAGCTCTGTTTCTCATTCGCTGGTCCCGGGGGCAGCTCTGTCTGGCCAATATAATGTGTCAGTAGGTTTTTCAGGCATGCCGGTTGTTAGCCCCATTTCCAAACCTCTTGCTTTGACTATTGGCCCCTTCACTGTTGATTCATCACTTTTATTAACGTCAAATTGTGGGGAGAATTTGTTGGGATTGGATTTGTTAAAAAGGTTGCATGCGACAATTGTTTGTTCTCCAGACGGCGTTTACATGACTATTGGACCACAAGTGGCCCATGCTAAACAATGCCTCGCAAAGAATGCCCCCCTCCCTGCTGAGTTTAACAATGTGCCACGCACATTATGGGCTACGGGAGAAACAGATGTGGGGTTACTGCAGATCTCACCGGTCTCTATACAGATCAAAAACAATGCTGTATTGCCACGTATTCCCCAGTACAAGATATCCCAGGCAGGAGAAAAGGCCTTATTGCAAATAATACAGGATTTGATTAAGTCTGGTGTGAGGAGACAGCCGCGAATGTGTGTAATAGCCCTATTCTTTCTATTCTTAAGAAGTCACCCTTGGATTCTTCTGATGCTCACCCTGATGTTTACCGCTTCGTAATTGACCTTAGAGAGGTTAACAAAATAGTGGTTCCCCAGTACATGTGCTTCCAGACATTACCACGATCATGACCATGACTCCCTGTCAGCAAAATTCTTTTCTATGATCGATTTGAAGAATACTTTCTTCAGCATTCCAATCCATGCAGATAGAAGATATCTGTTTGGATTTGCAATAGCCGGAAGGAGCTTTAGGTTCTGCTGTGCTCCACAAGGCTATACAGAAAGTCCTAGTATAAAAAGACAAGCTTTGAAAGCTCAATTGGATTCTTTGGAACTTCCCCCTGGTAATGTGCTGTTGCAGTACGTTGACGACCACCTTGTGGCTTCGGACACTGAAGATGGTTGTAAAGAGGCCACAGTTAAATTACTGTTGCATTTGGCACACCATGGACACAAGGTGTCACTTTCAAAATGTCAATATTGTCGACAGGAAGTCACATATTTAGGTCACCCACTGTTGAAGGAGGGTCGCAGACTAACACCTGAACGCATAGCTGCTATTACTAATATGCTAATTCCTAAGAACCAATGCGAGGTGCGTGCTTTCATTGGTATAACTTCGTATTGTCGTCACTGGATCCCTAATTATTCCTTACTAACAAAACCCCTCCTTTACCTGACCACCAAAGACGTGCATGAACCCTTGCCTTGGACATGTGCATGCCAACAAGCTTTTGAGCAATAAAAGGTTGCGCTTTGCTCTGCTCCTGTGCTTTTTACTCCTGATTACCAGAAGCCTTTTGTGCTCTACGTACACGAGGGGGTGGTTGCACACATTCTGTTCTAACACAGGGTGTCAGTGGTAAACAGAGACCCTGTGCTTATTTCTCTGCTATTCTTGATAACGTCGCCAGAGTTCTCCCGAGTTGCCTGAGAGCTGCCGCGGCAGTAGCAGTTTCTATCAGACAATCGGCAGGGCTCGTCCTTGATACTGATCTCACAGTAATGGTACCTCATGGTGTGGATACACTATTGAATAAGACAAAGACACAGCACCTTACTAGTACGCGTCTGACTGAATATGAATTAACCTTGTTTGCTTCGCACATTACCATCAAACGATGTGCTACTCTGAACCCAGACACGTTACTACCCCTCCCTTTGAAAAAAAAGACAATGATGTCCATGATTGTTTATTTCAGACTGAGGAAGAAATGAAAGGACGGGTAGACCCGACTGATGTTTCCTTATCTGACCCCCAAGGGGAACTACATGTCGATGGCTCATTTTAAACTACCAGTTGGCACTACCACTGCAGCTTATGCAATCACAATGTTACACACTGTAGTTGAGACATCCCGTATCCCATACCAATCGGCCCAAGCTGCAGAGTTGGTTGCCCTACTTAGGGCTTGTGAGTTGAGTGAGGGATTGACTGTCAATGTCTACACCGACAGCCAGTATGCCTTTAGGGTGGCCCATAATTTCGGGCGCCTCTGGGCGGAGAGAGGGTTCTTGACCTCGCACTGGTTGCGAATACAGCATGGTCCATTGATACATAGACTGTTGTCATCATTGACACTTTCTGATAAGTTGGCAATAATAAAATGTAGGGCTCACAAAGCAGTAACAGATGACGTTGGAAGGGGAAATGCGTTTGCAGATCAGACAGCTAAGGAGACAGCTAGATCGAATATGAAAAAGATGTTTGTTGCAGGTCCCGCTAGGTGGGTCTCATTCAATGGAATGTTCGAGGACACATTAGAAAATGTCAGGGAAATACAGAGTGAGGTGACCTTAGATGAACTGGCAATATGGGAGGAGAGTACAGGGCATTTGGACAAGGATGGGTGCTGGACTGACCTGTCTGGGAAACAGACGGTTGCTGCCTAATACCTTTGTGCTCCCTGTTGTTACCATGGCCCACAGCCCAGCACACATTAGTGCCAAAAGGAATATGTAAACTACTGGACACAGTACAGCAGAACGATAATATCTCTAAGGTAGCCACACACCTAGTGAAGCACTGCATTATCTTTATGAAACATAATCCTGGGAAAGGCACTCCTACACCCGCAGGTAACTTTGCACCGCCTTCCTTCCCTTTCGAGGTCCTCCAGATGGATTTCATCGAAATGGAACGAGTGAACAATTTGAGGTATGTGCTGGTTGTGATTTGTGCATTCAGTAAATGGATTGAAGCTTAGCCAACTAAAGAGAACACTGCCGTAGCGACGGCGAAGGCGCTCCTAAAAGAGTTCTTGCTGTGCTTCGGATTGCCATGTTTGATTTGGAGTGACAACGGAAGTCACTTCAATTCAAAGGTTATCAAACTAATGTGTGAGGGCCTGCACATTAAACAGACGTTCCCTGCAGCTAATCGCCCACAGTCTGCGGGTCTCGTGGAAAAATACAACGGGACTCTCAAACTGAAATTAGAAAAGATTCAAGAAAGTACAGGTTTGTGATGGCCCGATGATTCACCTTTGGCTTTATCTACCAGAGCGACAGCGCATTCTAGAACAGGGTTGTCCCCGTACGAAGTGGTCTTTGGACGCCTCGCCAACGTCTGGGGCTTCCCAAGACTCAAGCGCTTCTCCGAGATAGAGTACCCCCTGCTTGTGGACTATCTGTATGAGTTAACTAAAGATCTTCGTTCTTTTTTTTTTAAAAGTTTGAAAAGCTTTATTGCCATTTAGTAAAATACAAACAAACCAGCAATATATATAGGAAACAACGATAGATAAGATAAATGTATGAGCTGGATATCGTAAAAGAAGCATAAAAGCATTTTCAGGATTTTACAAATGAGGGAAGGAAAAGAACAGAAGGGGAAGGGAAAGAATGGAAGAGGAGAGGGTGAGAGTAGGAAAGTAAAGAAGAATATACTATATTACATATCATAAATAATCAAAAAACAATTTGTGAAATAAGTCAAAATGTATAACAATTCAATAGGATAAATATAATAATATAAATATAAGGAGACAGAGATAATAATCATTCAAGGAGGATTAAAATTGTCAGATGACAAGTGTGAGATTTTCTGTAGGACAATTCGGTCCAAATATATGGTAAGAGGCAACCAGAACAAATCCCTATTATATGCTGGTACATATGAGGAGGCGAAAGCAACATCTAGTCTATGGTATTGATAGAGAGTGTTCCACCAATGCTGTATGGATAGGTTCGTGAGGGATTTCCAGTTGAGAGAAATGTGCTGAAAAGCCAGGGCAAGCCTGAGGTCAAAAGACCATGAGAATGTGGGGAAAGCACTAAAGACTCATAAAGACTACCAGCAAAGAGGAGTGGAATAGAATAAGGAATGGAAATAGTGAACAAACGAGAAATGTATGACCAGACTTTCTCCCAGAAGACAGAAACTGAAGGACAAAGGAAGAGAAGATGAAGAAGGTCAGCATCTGAAGAACCACAAATCCAACATTTAGAGTCAGTAGAAGAAGAGAAACAAGATAAAGAAACAGGAGAAAGATAGAGTCTGTGGTAAAGGAAAAACATAGACTGGGTTAGAGAGGCAGAGCGGGAAATCTTTAAGGATCTGGTCCAAAGTTTGTCTCAGAAGACTATAGACCATTCGCAGCCTAGGTACGACTCCCAGGAGAATTCCAGTTTAGATTTCATACGACTTGGATTGGGGGCTGAAAAGAATTTGTAGATAAGACAGGCTTTAGGTGAAGTACAAAGTATCGCAAGGAGAGAGTTATGAGTATCCGATGAGGGAGAGGAGGGAAGAGAATAGTAAGTATCAGTTTTTATCGCCATAAGCGTAGTGAACTGTGGAAAAAAGGAACAAGAGCAATGGAAGAGGGTCTGAAAGTGGGGAAAGGAGCAAGGAGAGATACCGTCAAAAAGATGCTTGACCCATATAATACCTTTTAATCTCCATGCCTTCCAGAAAATGGGTCTGTTATTTAAGAGGATAAGCGAGTTATGCCAGATAGGGGATTCTAAGAAGGATTCGCGAGAAATGACAGTAGGGCGGAACAGAGGTTTCAATAAGGAACAGGTATGTTTAAATAGAGGAAGAGAGGCTTGAGAAGTTTTGGTGTAGAAACGGAGGACTTCACTGAAAGAATGGGGTAGTAACGCGATTTGTTCAATGAGGAGCCAAAGAGGAGTAAAGGGGGAGGGGTCCGAAAGAAGCCATTTTGAAGCTTGGCGTAAAGAGAAGGATTTATGATAAAGAAGAAAGTTCGGGAAGTTCACGTCACCATTAGACTTTGGTTTGCGAAGAGAGGATAAAGCAATTCTGGATTTTTTATTCTTCCAAAGAAATCTCGATAGGCATGAATCTTACCTTTGAAATAAAGAGTAGGAATGTGGACAGGAAGCATGGATAGGATATAAATTATAATCGGGGCAATCATCATTTTAATCGAATCTAAACGTCCCCACCAGGAAAGAAAAAGAGGGTTCCAAGAAGATATTAGTTTCTTAATACGTGGTAATGCAGCAGAAATTTTTAATTTAATGGAAGACATTATGGAGTTGGAAAACCATATGCCAAGGTATTTAATTTTGGAATGTTCCATGCAAATCCAGTGGAGGAGGAGGAGTGTGAAAAACAGTATTTCGTAAGAGGAAGAATTTCAGTCTTGTCAGAGTTAATTTTATAACTGGAAACCTGTGAGAAGGAGACAAATTCGGACATTAAAGGAGGAATAGAGGGTTCAGGAGAAGAAACTAATAAAAGAATATCGTCTGCAGACGCCGAGAGTTTCAATTGATGGTCACCATAAGAAAACCCAGAAATGGAATCATTGGTACGGATAGAGGTCAAAAAGGGTTCGAGGGCCAGGACAAAAAGTAGAGGGGATAGAGGACAGCCCTGACGAACACCTCGTCGAAGAGGAAAGTAGAAAGAGACACGGCCATTAACTAAAACCGAGGCCTTCCGAGCGGAGTAGAGTAAGGAAATGAGTGATATTAAATTAGGACCGAAACCATGCCAATGTAGTGACGCAAACAAAAAGGACCAATCGACTCTATCTAAAGCTTTCTCTGCGTCAACTGAGATAGCGGCCAATGAAGAGGAAAGGGAGGAGGTTTTATTTTAGACATTGAGAAAAAGACGAGAATTGTCGGAAGTCAGCCTACCTTTAACAAAGCCACATTGCTCTTTACCAATAAGATGGGGCATGAGGGGGTCTAAATGTAATGCAAGGAGCTTAACAAATAACTTATAATCAACATTAACAAGGGAGGTTGGGCGGTAGTTTTTACAGAATTGAGAGTCACAACCATCTTTAGGAATAAGGCAAATGGTGGCTTCCTGAAAGGTACCTTCTGTCTTACCAGTGGAATAGAATGAATGAAAGAACGTTAAATGCTTGGGGAGCAACAGATCAGAAAAGTGTAAATAAAATTCAACAGAAAAACCATCTGGGCCAGGCGATTTGCCTTTAGTAAGAGTATTTAAAGCAGTAGAAAGTTCCTGAAGTGAAAAGTCTTTTTCAAGATCAAGAAAATTAAGATGAGAAGTAGAAGGAATGGGGAGTTTATCAAGATAAGCTTGGATGAGAGCAGAGGAAGGGGGAGATTCTGGGGTATAGAGATTTTGATAAAACAATTTAAATTCATCAAGAATATCCTGATCTTTGTACAGAATGGAGTTAGTAGAGGAGTAAATAGAGTCAATAAGCTTACGTTCCTTACGGGATTTGAGATAATTTGCTAAGAGTTTCCCTGCCTTGTTACGACCACCATAGTACCGAGCACTACTGCGAAGGAGCACTGATGACGCATTATCAGTAGAAGACTTATTGAACTCAATCTTGGCGTGTATCAACTCAGATGAAATAGAATTGGTGGAAGAGGTATACAATTCATGTTCCAAATGCTTAATATGTGCTAAGGCAGATTTCTGCTTATGAAGAAAACGTTTCTTTTTCTTAGAGACAAAATCTATGATGAAGCCTCTAGCCGTAGCTTTAAAAGAATTCCATATAATATGGGGAGAGGAATCAGAGTCACAATTAAACTCGAAGAACTCCTTAGCAAAAGAGCGAAAAGAGGAGGAGAAAAGAGGGTCAGTAAGTAGGGAATTATTAAAACACCAATGAGAGGATTTTGGACAGGGAGGAAGTAAGTCCAGGTCCGTAACAATTGGGGCATGATCAGAGATAACTGTGGGTTCAATAGAAGAAGACAGTAAGTTTTGGCACAAATATTGAGAGAGAAAAATATAGTCTAGGCGAGAAAGAGAAGCGTGAGGAGAATAGAAGAAAGAATAATCAAGAGTGTCAGGGTGAGAAAGCCTCCAAGAGTCCATGACATGTGTCTGAGAGATGGTATCTAGAAATTGTTTGTGAGTCTTATGTGGAGTGAAGCGGACTGTGGACTTGCGGTCAAGAAACGGATCAACAATTTGGGTGCAGTCACCACCTAGAATGAAGAAATCATCTCGAGATTGAATACATTTTTGCGTAATCAAAGGCCAAAAAGTACAATCAGGTTGAGTAGGACCGTAAATATTAAAAACAGTTAAAGAAAATGAATTGATTAATAACTTTGCTAGAACCCATCTTCCATCCTTATCATTCTCGTGTGATAAAACTTTACACTTCAATTTTTTATGACATAGAATAATAACACCATTTTTTTTATTGTTAGATGGAGAGACTAAGACCGTACCAACCCAGCTTCTCTTTAACTGAAGAGATTCAGTTTCTGTAAGGTGTGTTTCCTGCAAAAGAACTATATCGGGAGTATACGAAGCTAGGTGGGAAAGGATTCTCTGTCGTTTAATAGGATTAATAAAACCTTTTACATTCCAGGAAATAACTCTGAACGGAGAAACATTAAAAATTTAAAATACTTATTTAAAATCAAATATCTAATAGTAGATAGAGAAAGAAGAACACTCAATGAAGAAAAGAAAAAGAGAGATAGGAACAGTAGAAGGGTAAAGAGAAAGGGGCAATTACCAGTGAGAAAAGAAAAGTAAAGAAAGGGTCAAATGAAAGCAGTTAGGTGAGACAGCAGATAGGAAAGAAGTATGGTTGTGAGAGAGAAAGAGGGAGAGGAGAAAGGAGGGGAAGGAAAAGACAAAGGAAGAGAAAGAAAAGACAGTACATATCCAAAAAGGATGACTGATACAACATACCTAAAGGGATCAGGAGGAGAGATGTCAGGGCAAGGACGACACATGACAGGACGGATCACCTAAACCAAGGACATTCGGACCGCATCAGGACGGGGGAAAACAAAGGTAAGGACCTTACGCGCTACGGAGACAAGTAAACCTATATGAAATAGAGAAGAAATAATTAGCGATAAAAGGCATGAAGAAGAAAAGAAATAAACAAATAAGTAAATAGACAGATAACTAAATACATAGACAACAAATATCATGTAGCATGGGTACATTTCAGAGAAAGGCAACAGGCCGCTTAATAAACAAATCTAAGAGCAATAATAAGAAAAAGATTTAAAAAAAACAAGGCCATGACTGTAGAATAGCTAATGAGTTAAAAAAAGAATGACAAAAAGTCAACCATTGGAAGGACCAGCTGTATCCATAACAGAAGCAGTATGAGAATGGATGAATTTCTTAAGATCCGCTGGGTCATGGAAAGTCCGAGTCTGATTTTGGTATGTCACCTTAAAGATGCATGGGTGGAAAAGGCCATAACGAGCACCAAGGGATCGCAGAGGAGGTCGGAGAATAAGGAATTACTTTCTTCTTGATGCCGTTACGTTGGATACATCTTGAGAGATAAAAACCCTCTGACCAAGCCAAGAAAGCTGACATTTGGCTCTGGCTGCCGAGAGAACAGAAAGCAAGTCAGTGAACTTCAAAAACAGAATAATGACTCCTCTTGATTTCGTGGGAGCCGCAGAGCTGGAGAGACGAGGGCCCAGACGATGGGCTCTCTGAATATTGAGAGAGGTGGAAGAAGGCATATCGAGGAGCTTCGGCAAGAAGGAGGAAAAGAAGGTAACAGGGTCCTCACCCTCAAGGGATTCAGGAAGACCATAAATACGTAGGTTGTTCCTTCTGTTCCTATTTTCCAAATCCTCTGTATGTAACCGAAGATCACGAATCTCTTGCTCCAAGGAAAAGAGTCTCTGAGACGTATCATGCACCATATGGAGCTGCTGCTCTACTGAGGACACTCTGGATTCCATCGTAGACCACTTCTCCTCCAAAAGTTGCATTTTACTGTTAGTTTCCTCTACAAATGGACGAAGAGCTCTAATTTCTTCCACTAAAACCTCCAAAGATATAGGAGGAGGCGACGATTTGTCAGGAGATGGTGGGTCCTGCTTTAGACGCTTGGATGATGATAGTGGAGGAGAAGGTTTAGTAACAGTCGATTGTGCTGAAGTGGAGCGGTTGGAAGAAACACCTGCCATCTCGCCCACGTTAGGAGGTGAAATACTTGCTGATGGAGAGATTGGTGTTGGCAAAGTAGTGTGAAGCTTAGGTATAAACACAAACTGTGGTTTACGGAACTTTCCCATATATGGATGATACGGAATAAACACAACAAAAAAAGCATGTAGGATAAAAGGCAGGTTGTTAGAATCCGGGTTCTCTGGTTGGCACAGGTAGGTACTTGTGACAAGCAGAGAACCTTTCCTCTAGTCAGGATGAGGGGTTACACTACTAAAACAACCCCTTGCTCACCCTCTAGGTAGCTTGGCGCGAGCAGACAAGGCTTATCTCAGAGCGTGATAGGGTAAGCATTTGTGAACACATACAGTAACCAAGTGACAACACTACAAATGGACACCACACAGGTATTTATATTAAAAATAAGGACTCTTTATATAGGATTAACACAAGACCATTAAACGATTAAAAATACACAATACGGTTGCTTAGTTGGTAGAAGATTGCTTAGTTTCTCTTAAGTTCTTAAATGCGACACTTTAAGTCAATGTACCTTAGATGCGACACGCAGGGCAACGAAAGTGTTGCAGCGATGCAGTTGCGTTGAAGTTCTTGGTGCAAAAGAAATAAAGACGGGATCTTCCAGATGCGTTACGCTTCTCCGATGTTGTGAGAAGGCTCGACTCGATGTGTCAGCTACAGCGGCGTCACCCTTGACGAGATGCGGCGACAGCGGCCTTGGCAGCGGCACTCTTCTCCGACGTTGCGAGACGCTTCCGCTCAATGCGATGCTGCAGCGGCGACACCCCTTCTGCGAGATGCGACGACAGCGGCTCCGACGGCGGCACGCTTCTCCGTGGATGCGAGGCGCTTTTCTGGATGCGGTGCAATGCGACAGCTACGATGGCTGCGATGATGACACGCTTCTTCGGCGTTGCGAGACACTTCCGGAATGATGCGAGATGCTTCCGCTCGATGCGATGCTGCAGCGGCGACACTCTCTGCGAGATGCGACGACAGCAGCTCCGGCGGCACACTTCTCTTCCTTGCGTCGTGCTTCCAGCTCCTTGCGACACGCAGTCCCTCAGAAGGCCCAACAACAGCAGCAGGCACTTCCAAAAGACTCTGGGGAGCTGGGGGTGAAGTCCACTGGTCCTGGGACTTTGCTCAGGGGGCAAACTCAGTTCAAGCCCTTGGAGATCTTTTCAAAGCACAAGTTGAAGCAAAGTCTTTAGCAGTCTTTCTCCTCTCCTTCAGCAGCAAGGCAACCACTGCAGGCCAATCCCCCAGGTCAGGGACAGTTACTCCTCCTACAGCTTTCCCAGTTCCTTCTCCTCTGGCAGAGGTTCTTCTTGTTTCAGCAGGATCTAATTTCTTGGGAGCAGGGTCCCAATACTTATACCCCTAATTCCTTTGTTCCTCTGGGGTTGAGAGGCCTTTGCCCAGTCCAAACCAGTTCTTGAGCACTCTGTAACATGACTCTGCCTTTCTATTCAGGGTGCAGGGCAGAGACATCAGCCGCTCCGCAGGAGGTGGAGCCAGCATTGTGGTAGCAGAGCACAACCCTATTCAGAGCCCAGGTGTACTCCTCCCACCCATCTGACTGCCAATCTTCCTATTCACCACCAGGCTGCCTAGCCCTGCCCCTCTGGGTTTCCCCAGCCCTGTCACTCACACAACCAGACAGGCAGATACACATCATAGCAGAGGTGGGCTGAAATGGTCAAGCAAGCAAATACCAACTTTCTAAAAGTGGTATTTACAAACACAGAATATTAAGATAAACTTTACTAAAAGATGTATTTTATTATTCTGAGTTCAGGCATACTAAACTCGAAATTCTACCATGTTCCCTGGGTCTGTTAGGATCATAGAATGTAACAATTCTAACAGCCCATTCTGGCCTATGGAGAACAGGTAGCCTTACAATAGTGAAAAACGAAAATGGCTGTAATTCACTATTAGGACATGCCACACACATCAGGGCTTGTCCTACCTTATGCTTACAATGCACCCTGCCCTTGGGCCTACCATAGGGGTGACTGATATGAAGTTAAGGGAAGGTTTAGGGACTGGGAAGTGGGTGCACTTGCCCAGTCAGCATGACAGTACCAGACTACACGCAGGTTCTGCAATGGCAGACCTAGACCCATTTTCATAGGCCTCTTCTGTGGGTGGCACAACCAGTGCTGAAAAGCCCACCAGCAGCATTTGTATTTACAAGCCCTGGGCACTCCTGGTGCACTTTACTGGGGTCTGACAGTAAACCAAATAAGCCAATCATGGAATCCAACCAACATATACATTTTACATAGGGAGAGCATATGCACTTTAGCACTGAACAGCAGTGGTAAAGTGCCCAGAGTCATAAAATAGCCAACAACAGGTCAGAAAAAGTACAGGTGGAAGGCGAAAAGTTTAGGGACCATCCGGCCAAAAGGGCCATGTCCAACACAGGTATGTTCAGCAAACCTCGCAAAAGGCAAAGAAAACAGGCACTTGAGAGAGCAAAAAGCTTCCAATACAGTCAAATGCAATAATGTCAAATGAAAATGCCTGAAAGATACTTCAACAGGAGAAGCAACCAGGTGAAGATGATAGAGGTGAAGTACGGCAAAAAAAAAAAAAAGTTAATGAAGAGCATTTACGTGAAGCGGCTGGAGAGATATTCACTCAAAGAGCAAAGCTGCTGTCATCAACAAGGAAGCATCACAATTATGGCGCCAACTGATTGCGGAAAGATTCAAGAGAGAACTCCTCAAAAATGGAGCAGAATAGATGCAAAGAGACATTGACCCAAGTTGTACATCAAAAATATAAATGGGTTAAGTGGAAGTATGAAATGAGGGAAAAATCCACAACAATAGGCAGCCACAGCAAAAAAGCCATAATAAAAGCAGCAGGGAGTTGCCAGAAACATCAGACATACATTTAATGCAGGGAAAAAGCCTCCGATACTTGAAAAAATCACAGGAATCCACTGCAGCATGAGTAGTTCTTGAGAAGCATTAGCGCGAGGAGGCGCTCAAAATGGCGGCCATTCTGAGGAGGATATGTCCGTGAGAAAACACAGCCAATTTGGACTTGTTTCAGGGAAAAAGAACGCTCACCGGGTGCGCGTCATGTTCTCCCAGCAGGAGGCAGCGGCGGTCCGTTGCAAGAACGTGAGAGCAGGCGCCCGCAAACAGAAACTCGTCCCGGTGCAGCGGAGGTCTCGTATCAGGCGGCCATCACTGTCGGCGTCGAAGGCACGCCCCCAAAGATCTTCGTTCTATCCACCAACAGATTCACGACACGCTGCAACCAGTACCAGAGGGGCCCGGGCATCAGCTACAGCCCAGGGAGTATGTCTTGGTGAAGAATTTCCAGTGAAAGAGCTGCCTGGAGCTTCGTTGGAAGGGGCCACTGTTGGTCCTCCTCGCCACCCGCACCGCAGTAAAGCTTGAAGGCCGGAAGCACTGGGTGCACGGAACACACATCAAGAGGATCCCTCTCCCACTTCCGCATGATTGGTGGGTCCTCGACGGCATTGCTGACCATGAACGGGAGCGAGTGTCCCGTTTCATTCCCTTCTCTGACGCCCGATTGAGGTGGGCGCAGACATACGAAGAAAGCGACGCGGCCTTACTTGAGGCAGTCCCCCCAGAGATAAGGGCCGCCCCAGATGCTCCCGCTTCTGGTGCACAAGAATATGAGTCTCAATGCCCACCTGACCCGGAGTTCCACCACCTTTTTGTTGCCGAGACAGTGCCTGGAGCCACCAGGTATAACCTGCGCCCTCGACGAAGGGACAGTGCATCAGAGGGACAGTCTAGGAGTTAGGGAAGGACTTGAGACCAGGTTGTAGGTACTCTGTCTAAGGTACCAGTGATACGAATAGGTAACAGAGATTGGTGCACTGGCCTGGGCACTGTACTGGATTAGCTGAGGGTGTTTTCCCAGGAGGGAGGCTGCCCTATCCTGAAAGAAGAGGATTTGTTTTCCAGCAAGGACTGCGATTGCACAACTCCCCCGTGGGAGTGCTTCATAGCACCGTCGTTGATGAACAATAGGATTCTACCAGTGAGGCTCTGAAGGACATTGGGTGACTTGTGCCTCTCTGGTCGGTTGTATTTTTGTGGCTCCCATTCCTAAGGTTTCTTTCTATGTACCCATTTGGCCGTGCAGTCATGAAGGAGGAACAGCCCCTGGTGGCCCCACCTTTACAGCAGAATAGTCCTGTGTGGTCTGGGTGGCCTACTGGGAGTAGGGTAGTAGTGGTAGTAGTCCTTATCATAGTAATGCTAACCCTATTTGGGGTAGTATGGTATTTAGAAGAACAGCATCCTGCGCACACTTTGATAGGGATTACCCCAGCTCTACCTGAGTATCTGTTCGTTACACTGGCCCCACATAAAGAGAGACATAGGCAGACTTATGTTGAACGCCTTTTTACAGATGCTTCACCAGGTACACAGCACCACTAATGCCACGAACTGTTAGGTGTGTGGTTCACTTCCCTCAGTTATGCACAAAAACTATTTATTGGTGTCCGTTTCAGGAAAACTATGCAAGACACCTCTACATCTTAAATTGCACACACATTTTTTATGTGTGACGCTTATGTGTTAGTAAGTTGTTTTTAGCTTTTTAAATGTATTTCTATATATGCCCTGATGTACTATCATTTTAATGTACTGTGCTTTTATGCTTTAGCTACCTTTAAATTGAATAAAGCCTAAATTGATTGATTGATTGATTTACTTGTGTCATTACCCCTGTCATATTTAGGTAGCTGTGAGGCCTGGTTCCAGTTGCTTTCTATGGTGTACATGAACTATCACGCTGATGCTATGAAAATGGTACAGTCTGATTACAAAGCAGTGTTGGAGTATATAGTAGTACACCAAGGATATACACCTGGGGCAGATGGCAAGGAGGGTACCCTACATCTAGAAGCTTGCATGAAAGTTTATGAAAATAATAAGAATGTCACCTGGTTACAAAATGAGATGTTGTTTTTTTAAGGATTTAATGTTACTGAATACTTTAAATGTTTCCAGGAACGAAATATCACTGAAGACAAAACCATGCCCATCCCTGTGATCAATACAGCAGCTAGTTTCTGTGTTGAAGGTTCAGGGAACATTCCAGTAGGACAGAGCAGTTGTAACTACACATACCGATTTAACACTACTAGTAGCCCACCTTTGCTTACACCTCCAAATGTATGCTTTGTTTGTGGGGAACAGACTTATACATGGCACCCCAGGGGATGTAGTGATCTATATTTGCATCAGGTTAAAAGAGTTATCAACGCAGAAGATATAGATCAGACAGATAGTTCCCTACAGCAATTTACTGACATAATGAAGGGCATTCTGCCGTTCTGGGATCCCATGTTCAATAGTCGTAATATTTTTTGCCTTGCCAGAGTAGTTGAGGGAGTTATTAATACTACTGCAGGTATACTCACTAATCTTACAGTTGAGCTTCAGGCTACGAGGCTCGTTGCTCTTCAAAACCGGATGGTTTTAGATGTCATTCTTGCTGATAGGGGTGTGGCCTGCTACGTCATCGGCAGCAGTTATTGTGTTTACATTCCTGATAACGCCCCTAATGTATACTCCACAATACAGAAATTACACAGGCTTGCTTCAGATATCCATCAGGATAGTTCATGGTCCCTCACAGGGTGGTTCTGGGGTCTGCTGACATCCTGGGGTTGGAAGATACTACTTTTCTTAGTAGCTATCGCAGGTGTCATCTTTACATGTTGCTTAGGTATTAATTGCCTTCCAGCCTGTTGTACCTATTGTGTGAGCAAGCTAACCCCTACCCCTAAATTGTCAGGACGTGATAATAAGGTCTCTACTATGATGATGCAGGATATACAGGACATGATGCTTATCGACAAAGGTATTTTTGAATACTAAGTAGATTGTGATACTCATGTGCTGCCTTATTCTCCCTTGTAACTTGAGTGACTATGCATTTTCTTTCTCCCCACTTAGAAGTGTAAAGACGAGGGTCTGTTAGGTTTGAAAACCCCATTCCTGCTATGCACTCATTTCATATTATATTAGGTTAGCAGTGTGTGGTTAAACAGACACCATTTGTATTCACGTTATGCAACCCTCTGAGTTATCCCTGTAACGTGCAAGCTTTAGTTAGTGAGCGTGACTCCATTTTGTATTTTGTAATCCCTATTAGGCTGTGCCTGAACTAGGCCTCATTATTCGTATTGCTTACCTCAGCAGAACACTGCATTTCATTATTATTTTCTCTTCTGTTCAAGGCTGCTTCCCGACTTACTAATGAATAGGCCATTCTGCCCTCGCATACCTTGCCAAGTATGTAGTTCTGCTCCCACGGTAGGAGACGCTGAGACTCAGCACGGTAACCTTGAGTTACAGATAGCTTGTACCCCTCTGGCAAGTGGTAGCCCATCCTTCTGTGCCTCCTTTGTTCATGTTCGGCCAAGGCCGGTAACTTTCCACTGTGGGCGTGGTTGGAGGCTTCTGGGAGGAATGATTATGTGTTGTGGGCTGTTGGGGGGGGGGGGTCAGTCCCTCGTTAGACATCTTAGGGTGCAGGTCAGATTGGACTCCTCTGCAGAGTATTGCTAATAAAAGCCTGTTTGCATTCTCTACTGTCTGACCGACTCTTCATTACTTGGGAAGGCATAGCAGGAGGTTGTAAGTAACCCATGTGGCCCCTAAGGGCCGCTTCCTTCACACCAATACCACCACCACCAATATCACCACCACCTCCAATATCACCACCGCCACCAATATCACCACCACCACCAATACCATCACAAAATACTACCACCACTACAAATATCCCCACCACCACCAATACCACCAATACAACCACTAATACCACCACTATCAATATCACCACCACCAATACCACTACCAGCACCAATACCACCACCACAAATAACACCAGCTCTACCACCACCAATACCACCACAAATACCAAGACCAATACCAACATCACCAATACCACCAATACCACCACCACTACCACTAATACCAACAATACCACCACCATCACCACTAATACAACCCCCACCACCATTACCACCACCACTACGAATACCACCACCACTGCCATTACAACCACCACCACAAATGCCACCACCGAAGCAACCAATACCACCACTGCCAATACCAATACCACCACCACCACCAGTACCAACACCACCAATACCAACATCACCACCAATACCACAATGTATAACACGATCACCAATACCACCCCCACCACCACCAATAACACCACCTCAAATACCACCACCTCCACCACGACCATTAACACCACCTCCACCACCGCCAATACCACCGCCAATACCACCACCACCACCAATCCAATACCACCAATCCAATACCACTGCCAATACCACCACAAATACCACCAATACCACCACCTCCTCCAACAGCACCTATACCACCATCAATACCACCACCACCATACCAATACCACCACCACCACTGATAACACCACCAATACCACCACCAATACCAACACCGCCAATACACCCACCACCACTAATACCAATACCTCCACCAATACCACCACTACCAAAACCACCACCAACACAAATACCACCAATACCACCACCACAAATACCACCACCAATACTACCAATAACACCACCACTACCAATATCAATACCACCACCACCAATACCACCACCAGTGCGAAGACCACCACCAATACCACTACCACTAATACCACCACCACCATTACAACCATCAATACCAGTACCACCACCAATACCATTATCACCAATACCACCAATACAAATACCCATTCAACCAATACCACCACCACCAATACCACCACCTCCACCACCACCAATACCACCACCTTCACCAATACCACCACCAGCACCAATACATCCACCACCACCACTAATACCACCAAACCCACAACCAATACCACCATTACCACCACCACCAATATCATGACCACCAATACCAGTAACACACCACCACCAATGCGACCACCACCAATACCACCAGCACTACAACCACCACCAATACCATTAATAGCACCACCACCAATACCACCACCACCAATCTAATGCCACCACCACCAGTACTACTACCAATACCACCACCAATACCACACACCACCAATACCACCAGCAATACCACCAACACTAATACCACCACCAATACCACTACCACCAATACCACCACCTCCACTAATACCACCACCAATATAACCACCGCCACCAATATCACCACCACCAGCAATACCACCACCGCTACCAATATCCCCACCATCACCAAAACCACTACCACCAATACCACCACCAATACCACCACTAATACCATCACCAATACCACCAATACCACCACTAATACCATTACCAATACCACCACCAATATTACCACAACCAATACCACCACCACCAATACACCACCTGTTCCAAAACCACCACAAATAACACCACCACAACCACCAATACCACCACCAGCACCAATACATCCACCACCCCCACTAATACCACCACCACCAAAACCACAACCAATACCACCATTACCACCACCACCAATATCATGACTACCAATACCACTACTGCACCACCAATACCACCACCACCAATACTTCCTCCACTACTTCCACCACCACCAATACCATTAATAGCACCACCAATACCAACACCAACAATCTAATGCCACCACGACCAGTACCAATACCACACACCACCACCACCACCTGCAATACCACCACCAACACTAATACCACCACCAATACCACTACCACCAACAGGCTGGGGAAAATAGAAGTAGAACTGGGTAGGAAGAGTAAACAAACAAGTCAAAATAATAACCCAGACCTTAAACTGGCTTCAGCCTCTTCCTTAGAGGATAATCCTGATAATAATTCCCGGTCATTGTCTATCGAACCTGTATTAACATCAAATACAATTCCAAATAATTTCACTCCAGATGTCCCATCTTCCAGAAGACATCCTTTGAACGGGATAGCTCTTCCCCCTAAACGTGCTCATAATAATTTTACCATCAATATGCTTAATGCTCCGGTGAGCACCGCAATAGAAAAACCTGTTTGCTATCCAACAATCTCTGATAATAAATCTCTCAGAGATCAGGGTAGTTGTCTGAATAAAATAATGAGAACAGAGGAGGGAGCCCTTAGGCAGACCCGGGGGGAACAGATTAGGCGACCACTACCGGATCTTCCCCCAGAGGCTATACCATACGTAGTGATCCTCACAGGGGTGCCTGAGCTTTCAATGAACAAGAGAGAGAGTTTTTCCCAATTAAAGAATAAAATAACTCACTGGCTGACATTACATAGACCAATTGCCAGTAACATAGATGGCAAAATTCTACATGTACGCCGTCTTCAGTGGTTGGGTGGAAGACCTAAAGACATTGGGGGGGATGTGGTTATAGTCAATTTCAGAGATCAGAACGTAGTACGATCTATCCTGAATTGGCCCCAGACAAATTCTAATAGTAGTATTTTTCCTCGCCCTTTGACTTACTTTTACCCAAGATCTGCAGTATTCCCACATCAACCTGCCCATGATTATTCTTTCCCCATCATAAACTTCCCCTTCATGCCGAAAAATATGAACCCAGCCCACGTCCATTATGCAGCCCCGGTCGCAGAGACGCCGGGCTGGAATTTAGTACCTACTAGGCCAGGTGCAACTGTACATATGAGCTCGGATTACCCAGTGCCATTCACTCCGCTGGAGATGACAAATAGGTTTGACACCTTCAGCGGTCTGGATGCCTGTGATTGAAGCTTACAGTTAGGAGGGGTGGAGACAGTGGGTGTACACTTTCCGAATAAGGGCGGCTTGGATGAGGTTTTGGATGGGAACGTACCCACTGCGCCAAGTATATCTGTGGGAGTTATAAATGCTGATCAACCAAATCAGGTACAAGAACCCACTACCATTGAGGTAGTAATTGATAAAGTGATCGGTGATGCTTGTAATGTGAGTTTAGTCTCTTGGAACATAGCAGGCCTGGCTGACAAATTATGTGATTCCGCCTGGCTCGCATTTGCTAAAAAACATGCAATTATATGCCTCCAAGAGACATGGATGGAAGGAAATAATGCCTTCATTGAAGGATACCAAAGCTTCCTTAGCCCAGCAACCCCCTCAGTTAGTGGTAGAGCGAAAGGGGGTCTTGCCATCTTTATTAATTTGGCTCTTTCTTGTAACATAATCAGCCAACAAAATGTAAATTGTAACATTCAAATGATTGTACTGAAGAGAGGCAAATATGCTTTAACTTTAGTTAACTTTTATAACGCTATATCCAGCGAAGGGGAGTGTAATATATTATCACTGAATGCAATGCTGAATGATGGACCAGGCATATTGCCACGTAACGTATTGATTGCAGGAGACTTTAATGTACATCCCTGCGGTAACCCCCGTGATACCCCTATGGGATCCCTGGGGTGTAACCGTATGGATGGTTTCCACTTTGATCATACTAGGCGTGGATTACATTTAAATGATTTGCTAAATGAAAATAATCTGGTTGTAGCTATGTCATTGGTTCCCGAGACCAAAATCCACGAAGTCCCAACATTTAAAGGCTCAGCCCTTGGATCATTTATAGACCATATATTATTATCTGCCGATTTCGTTAACCAGGTATCTAGTTTTACCATCCAAACTAGCATCTACAGCGATCATAACCCCCTTACTATCAAATTGAATGGGGGCGTTTTCGAACAGCGAAAACACCGTAAAGATGCAGGAATTTTAAAATGTGTAAATGACAAACGACGTCTGAAATGGCAGTTAGTAAATCAAGAAAATCTCTATAACGAAATAAATAAGACATGTGGCAGAGATTTAGCGGACTGTGTATCAACACTTACGTCCTCAGAGCAAACCCTAGTTATTTTTGAAGGTGTAGTTACAACAGTAGGGTCAATGTTATCAGTTTCAGTGGAGGGACAAGTCAAAACCAGTCCCAAATGGTTTGATCATACATGCTCCTTGGCAAGTAGAAACTTAAGAAATGCGCTAAAAACCAAACCCAGAGACCCATGTCTAATTAAAAATCTCCGACTGATATATAAAAAAACCCTTAATAAACGGAAAAATGAAATAAAAGCCCACACCTGGGAGTCTTTACTTGACCCCTCGGTTTTGGGTAATAGCAGTAAATTCTGGGAAATTGTCAACAAACCCTTGTTTGACAACCCGAATGACTCTGCTTTAGGTACTAATATCTCAGAGGCAGATTGGGTCACTCATTTTAGTATAATTTTTAAAAGTGATGAACAACAGTCAGCATCTGATTTTTTATTACCAATGGTGAACTTTCCATTTTTTTCAGTCAATGAAGTAGAAAAGGCTATTCAAGGGCTAACTGGAAATAAGGCACCAGGCCCGGATGGTCTGCCTCCAGATCTTTTTAAATCTCGTACCTCACTATGGGCTCCTGTTCTCACAAAGGTAATAAACGCAGCTGCTATCTCCGGCTGCCCAAAATCCTGGGGACAATCAACCATAGTTCCCGTGTTTAAAAAGGGTGACCGGAGCAGTCCGCTATGCTACAGGCCAATATCCTTAATTAACTCGGTAGCAAAAGTGGTAGGGGGAGTAATTCTAAACAGGTTAATAACATGGGCGAATGAGAATAACGCTATATCCCCAATACAATATGGCTTCAGACCTGGCCACTCAACAATAACCCAATGTCTGAACCTATATTTGATTTTAGGCAAATATACCTTGGCCCGACAGGGAACCATTCATATGGCTTTTATGGACCTATCGTCTGCTTTCGATTGCGTGGATAGAGGTAAACTTTGGGACATCATGCTAAGGCTGGGCGTCGAGCAGTACTTAATTCATTTCTTGGCTGACTTGCACTCAGATACAAGAGCTAATGTCCGTTACACTCAAGACCTGAAAGTGACAGGTGACATTAGAATTAATCGGGGAGTCCGCCAGGGGTGTATATTAGCACCATTTTTGTTCAACTTGTATATTAATGAGCTGGTGGATTTCCTGATAAGAACAGGTGCTGATTATCCGTATGTCGCCAGAAAGGGCGTCCCAGTTCTGCTCTAAGCGGACGATGCTGTCCTTATTTCAAGGACAGCAATTGGTCTTCAGTTACTTCTTAACTCATTCTATGATTTTATGAAGTCCCGAGGCTTAAGCATCAACAACTCAAAGTCTTATGTTATGAAAATAGGCCATGGATCGCGAAAACCTAATTCTTTCACCATCAATGGGGAAAACATTCCAAACTCTAAAACCTTCTCATATCTTGGGGTCCTCCTCGATGGCCAATTATCCTGGGCCCCGGCTGTCGCCAAAAAGAAGGGCGTGGTAACACGCGTCAACTCAGCCATACTTGGCTTTGCTAGAAAAATGGGCAACAGTCCGGTGGCTGCTCTGCTTAAATTATATCAAGCTAAGAGCGTTGCCACTGCCTGTTATGGTAGTGAGCTCTGGGGTTATAGCCAGACGCACGACCTGGAGGTCGCAGAAAATGATTTTTTGAAGAAGGTCTTGAGGCTGCCAAGGGGAACTGGAAACTTTTCGGTACACGAGTAACTAGGTGTACCTTTTCTCAGTGATAGAATAGCAGCAAATCCCCTTTTATGTTGGCTGAATTCCTGGCTAAACAACAATATACCTCTTACTCATAATATATTAAAAGAAGCCTTAACTTGGGATGGCAGGTTTAAGGTTCCGTGGCTAAGATATATTAATGACCGTCTCACTGAAATGGGACGGCCAGATCTGTTCTCATCCCCTAACTCCATAACTAAAGCTGACGTTATCTTTGTGAAAAAAGCATTCATGTCCTCTAGGTATCTTGCCAGGGAGAAGAGAGAACTGATGAAAGTCAGTGTTAGGAACCATGCCCTACTTAGAACAGGTTTATGTATGGAACCATACCTATCCTGGCCCATGTCCGGTTATGACCGTTATTTATTGACACGGTTCCGTTTTGACCTATTTCACCTCCTGTTGGCAATACCGAGAGGGGCCCATCGAGGTCAAGTGCTACCTGCTTGCGGCTGCGACGGGAAGTCTCCGCAAGACTTGGTGCACTTTTTATTTATTTGCCCTTATTATACAGTACCGCGGAAGTTATTTTTAAAGCCTTGTTTAAAAAATCCAAACTTCACACAGACTAAACCAGCTGTTTACTACCTTCAACTCCTGACTGGTGACTGCACTTTGTTTATATGCAGTTTTCTGAAATTAGCTATCACCTTCAGGAATAGTATGGAGGGCTAACTATGCTGCCACCATCATTGTACTTTTTAATCATTTTATCTTGAATATTTATACATTTCTTTTAAATCTTGTTTATGCTGTCTGCTGCTCTAGTTTCACAATGATTTCGTAACTTATTTTGTCTCTCAAACATGCTGTCTTATAAAGGTTTTGGATGATTTGTTTTTAACTGTTCACATATGAAAAATGTTTATATTTTTATGTTTGTGAAATGAACTTTTATGATTGTAAAGAACACAATCGAATAAAGATTTTGACTTGACTCACTACCACCAATACCACCACCTCCACTAATACCACCAGCAATATAACCACCACCACCAATATCATCACCACCAATATCACTACCACCACCAATACCACTACCACCAATACCACCATCACCACCACCACTACCACCACTAATACCAATACCACCGCAAACAATACCACCACCACTACTGCCACCACCACCAATACCACCACCAGTGCCAAAACCACCACCAATACCACTACCACCACCACCATTACAACCAATACCACCACCAATACAACTACCTCCACCACCAACATCACCAATGCCACCATCAATACCACTATCAATAACACCGCCACCAATACCACCAATAACACCACCACAATACCTCCATCAACACTACCACCACCACCACCAATACCACCACCACAATCAATACCACCACCACCAATACGACCCCCACCAACACCATCACTACCACCTCCAATTCCCCTACCACCAACACTACCACTACCACCAACACTACCACCACCACCAATACCACTACCACCAATACCACCACTAATACCATCACCACCAATACCACCCCAGTACCACCACCACAAATATCCTCACCACCAATACCACCACCACCAATACCACCACCACTACTACCACCAATACCACTAGCATCACCAATAAGATCACCACCAATACCACAACCACCAATACCACAACCACAAATACCACAACCACAAATACCACCACCACCACTACCACCACCAATACCACCACAAATACCAACAGCATCAATACCACCACCAATCTAATGCCACCACCATCAATATCACCGCCAATACCACCACCACCAATACCACCACCAAATGCACTACCACCAATACCACCATATCCAATGCCAGCACCAAACCAACCACTGCCACCGCTATCACCACCAGCAATACCAACACCAATAGCACCACCACCACCAATACCATCAACACCAATACCACCACCAATACCACCACCACCAATACCAACTCCAATACCACCATCACCAATACCACCACCACAAATACCACCAATACCAACAATACCACCACTACCACCACCAATACCACCACGTATAAGACCACCACCACTACCACCAACAATACCAACACAAATACAAAAAGCACAAATACCACCAGCAATACCACCACCAAACTAATGCCACCACCACCAATACCACTGCCAATACCACCACCGCCAATACCACCACCACAAATACCACCAGCAATACCACCACCACTAATACCACCAAAAAATGCACTACCACCAATACCACCACCACATCCAATGCCAGCACCAAACCAACCACTGCCACCAATATCACCACCAGCAATACCACCACCAATAGCACCACCACCACCAATACCATCAACACCAATACCACCACCACCAATACCACCACCACCAATACCAACTCCAATACCACCATCACCAATACCACCACCACCAATACCACCACCTCCACCATCAATACCACCACTACCAATACCAACTCCAATACCACCATCACCAATACCACCACCACAAATACCACCAATACCAACAATACCACCACTACCACCACCAATACCACCACGTATAAGACCACCACCACTACCACCAACAATACCAACACAAATACAAAAAGCACCAATACCACCACCAATACCACCACCAATCTAATGCCACCACCACCAATACCACCACTGCCAATACCACCACCACAAATACCACCAGCAATACCACCACCACTAATACCACCAACAAATGCACTACCACCAATACCACCACCACATCCAATGCCAGCACCAAAACAACCACTGCCACCAATATCACCACCACCAATACCACCACCAGCAATACCATAACCAATACCACCAGCAATACCACCACCACAAATACCAACAGCACCACAAATACCACCACCACCAATACCAACTCCAATACCACCAACACCATCAATACCACCACCACAAATACCAACAATACCACCACGTATAAGACCACCACCAAGAACACCACCACCACCAATACCACCACCACCAATACCACCACCAATCCAATACCACTGCCAATTTAATACCAACTCCACTGCCAATACCACCACAAATACCACCACCTCCAACACCACCTATGCCACCATCAATACCATCACAACCACCAATAACACCACCACTACCACAAATACCACCACCAATACCACCACCACCGATATCACCACCTCCACCACCAATACTCCCACCACCATCAATACCACCACCTCCAGCACCATTACCACCACCACTATTGATACCACCAATACCACTACTACCAATACCACCACTACCAATACCACCACCAAAACCACCACAAATACCAACACTACCAATACCACTACCACCTATACAAAAAATACCAACACCACCAATATCACTATCACTACCCCAACAAATACCAACACCACCAATACCACCACCTATACCACCACTACCAATACCTCCACCAATTCCACCACCAATGCCACCGTCACCAATACCACCACCACCACCAATACCACGTACCCGAGGTTGACCTCGTACCACCACCACCAGAGGTCGACCTTATACCACCACCACCACTTGAGGTTGACCTCAAACCACCACCACTACCACCACCACCTGAGGTTGACCTCATACTACCACCACCACCACCCGAGGTCAATCTCATTCCACCACCACCCAAAGTCGACCTCGTACCACCATCACCCGAGGTCGACCTCAAACCACCACCAATCAAGGTTGACCTCATACCACCACCACCACCACCTGAGGTTGACCTTATATCACCACCACTCGAGGTCAATCTCATACCACCACCACCAGCACCCGAGGTTGACCTTATACCACCACCACCACCGTGGTTGACTTCTTACCACTATTGCCACCACCCAAGGTCAACCTCATACTACCACCACTATCACCCAAGGTCAACCTCATACCACCCCACCACCGAGGTCAACCTCATACCACCACCACCCGAGGTCAACCTCATACCACCACCACCACCCTCACCACCCAAGGTCAACTTCTTACCACCCCCACCACCTGAGTTTGACCTCATACCACTACCACCACCCCCAAGGTCAACCTCATACCACCACCACCACCTGAGGTTGACCTCATACTACCATCACCACCACCCGAGATCGACCTCATACCACCATCACCACCACTACCACCCAAGGTCAACCTTTTACCACCACCACCAGAGGTTGACCTCTTACCACCATCACCACCACCCGAGGTCGACCTCATGTGAGAAGTTGGCCAGGTATATGCTGTCCACTAGTTATCGTGGGCTCCTTGTACCAGTCCAAACAACCCTTATTGATGAATAGGTTTAAAGACAACCTTTATTGAAAGCTATCCTAGTGGTAGCTATGGAGAGCAGCCTTCAGGCTAAGTCTTGAAGGAGTGTAAAGCAGCTTGGTTTACCAGATTATAACCCCTTGAATCACTAAATGAAAGGAAAACCACACAAGGTATATGTAAAATATATGTATTTATTTCTAAACACTCACTACTAATCTTTTTATGAGATTAAAGTCCAAAATACACAATAATACAGTTCTAAAACGACAGTAAATAGCACAATATGCAATGGGCCCCAGGGGCGGACCAAACCATATAGTAAGAAAGTGGTATAAGAACCACGACTTGACTAGACACAGTGCCTAGAGCACATAGAATTGCTGGGACCCCAAGGAACCACCCAAGGTAGTGACACAGGAGACCCACGGGGGACATGTACAGTGTGAGAACACAGCCGCAAGCTCCGTACTATTCTATGAGAAAGTAGCGGTTGGAATTTTAGAAGTTAAGGACACTTAGGAGAGGACTTTGAGCAAACCCCTTTAGACTTAGGGAAGCCAGCTGCATAGGTGTCAAATGGTGTTGGGAATCGTCGTTAATTTCAATGGCGATCTGCTGCAAAGTGCTGCTGCCGGGAAGAAGAAAAGTGTCCGGTGTGATCCAAGCATGAACCTGAAAGCAGAGGGGACAGAGTCTGGGCCAGTGAGCAGGGGCACGATAGACGAATACCCACCGATGTCGGGTGTTTCAGGTGCAAAGAGGAGAAGCTTGACTCTGCAGCCATGAGGACAAGGAGGCGTCGACGACAACCAGGAGCTGGATTCGAGCTGTCCCATGGAGGATGTCGAGTGCTGTGGTGTTGGTGCTCGGATTGAACACAACAAGCCGTGGCAACAGCAACCCACGCAGGAAGAGAAAAGATGCTTCGGTGCGGACCAGCAGGGTCCTGGAGACTCCCCAAGCACGTCTGGAGCAACCAGGTAAGCCCAATTAGAGTTAGTGTTGCCTTCACAGTGATCCACCAGTCGACGGACTAGGGATCGTGAAGGGACCTCGAGAGAACAAACAAAGGGCCAGCTCACGGAACACTTGTAGGCAAGCAATCTTCGGTGCAAATGCTGCTCGGGGTCAGGGCTACAAGTAACCCAAAGCTCAGCTGCAGGAGTTGCTGGAAAGCTGATGCTTCTGCAAAGTGACGTGGTGTCCAGGGGTTTGGGTTGCACGGCTGCCACGAGGGATACGGGCCTCAGACTTGTTATGGGCACTCATCGACCTCTAGGACCACAGAAACCCACCTCCTGTGTTGCAAAGTTCTTCGGAGTCCGACAGGAGCTTTGGAGGTGCATACCGGTCAGATTCGTCTTTTGTGCCTGCCTTGCAGGGAAGTAACTCCTTTACTCCAAGGGAGATTCTTCAGTCATCTAGTTCAATGTAGATCGTCGAAGTTCCAGGATTCTGTATCAGAGTTTCGTCCAGGTGTAATCTAAAGTCCTGTAGCCTGGGGTTCCTTTCTTATACCCAAGGAAGGGGTGGGACAAACTCTAGGGACCCACCTATGGGAAGGTCAGGAAAGAGGGATGGCTACACCCATTTCCTTTGTCCAGTTTCGTGCCAGAGCAGAGGCTGGTAGCCCCTGCAACCGGTTTGAGCTGGACTATGCACAGGGGCACCAAATGTGCCCCCAGTGCTGACTTCAAAGCACTCTTGGAGTGCACCTACCCAGCCCCAATACACTAAAGCCTGTCTGGGAGGTGGTCACACCTCCTTGTGACACAAAACCTATTGTCCTTCCTCCCCTGCTGGAGTTTCGTCCAGCAGCAGGAGGGCAGACTCGTGTCTGTGGCTGGCAGCATCCATTTTGTGATGCCAGAGCTCAGTTAGCTGGTACCGAGTATACCGGTGCTGTCATGTCTCTCCCTCTAGAAGGGTGGGATCATACTCCCACACCAGTTACTGGTGTGGGGGTATGATTCCAAGGTGTTTGACAACAAACACGACATGTTTCAAAGCGGTCATCCCAAAGTTAGCATTTACCGTTTGGTTATAATGCACTTAAGAGTATATGGTTTGGCTGCATCAGAAACTACCCCGGAATAAAGGTTTCGAACGCTGCAGAGGGGCCATGCTCATGCATGGGCACCCTCTCACATAAAACCCAGCACCCTGCCTTCAGGATTAGCAAGGCCTGCCATAGGGGTGACTGATAGGTTTATATGTGCAGTGATATGGAGAGATATAATGAACCTATATCTCAGTAAAGGGTGCATGCGCCACCTTACACAGGCTGCTGCAGCAGTCCTGTTGTGTCAGTTTGGAAGGCTTCCCAGGGGTGGCATATTACATGCTGCAGCCCCTGGTAGGCCTCTGGGGTACCTATGCCCTGGGTACATAGTATACCATATACTAGGGACTTATAAGGGTACCCCGGTATCCAATCTGGAGTGTATCTTTAGTACTGGTAATCAATTTATAGAGGAAGCAGCTAGGCTGGAGTCCTGGTTAGCAGGGCCCCAGCCAGACTAGAGTCGAATAACAGTGAAACATCAGCAAAAAGTGGGGGTAACTATAAGAAGCAGATCCTACTCCCCTACAACCACCACCTGAGGTCAACCTCATACCACCCCCACTACCAACCCCCACTACCATGCCTACCACCCGAGGTCAACCTCATACCAGCCCCACCACCTGAGGTTGACCTCATACCACTGCCACCCCCACTAGCCAAGGTCAACCTCATACCACCACCACCACCACCACCACCTGAGGTTGACTTCATACCAACCCCACCACCCGATTTTGACCTCATACCACCACCACCCAAGGTCGACCTCATACCCCTACCACCACCACCCAAGGTTGACCTCATACCACCATCACCACCACCAGAGATCGACCTCATACCATCACCACCAACAGAGGTCAACCTCATACCACCACCACCACCTGAGGTCAACCTCATACCACCACCACCTGAGGGTGACCTCATACCACCACCACCCGAAGTTGACCTCATACCACCACCACCCAAGGTTGACCTCATACTACCACCACCAGAGTTCAATCTCATACAACCACCACCGAGGTCAACCTCATACCACCACCACCAATCGAGGTTAACCTCATACCACCACCACCACCACCTGAGGTCAACCTCATACCACCACCACCACCACCACCACTCCAAGGGTGACCTCATACCACCACCACCACTCCAGGTCTACCTGAAATCACCACCACCACTCGAGGTCAATCTCATACCATCACCAGCACCAACACCACCGAGGTTGATCTCATACCACTACCCCACCACCCGAGGTTGACCTCATACCACTACCCCCACCACCAGAAGTTGACCTCATACTACCACCCCCACCACCCGAGGTCAACCTCATACCACTCCCACAACCCCCACCACCTGAGGTCAACCTCATACTACCACCACCACCCCACCACCCAAGGTCAACCTCATACCAGCCCCACCACCTGAGTTTGACCTCATACCACCACCCGAGGTTGACCGCATACCACCACCCAAGGAGAGGACTTTGAGCAAACTCCTTTAGACTTAGGGGGGTTCTAGGGCCAACACCCACGAGAGCACCGGAGTACTCGAGTTACCTCACCCAGGAAATCCAGGTGCATAGGTGTCAAATGGTGTCGGGAATCGTCGTTGATTTCAATGGCGACCTGCTGCAAAGTGCTGCTGCCGGGAAGGAGAAAGTGTTCGGTGTGATCAAAGCCTGGATTAAAGATCAGAAGAACCTGATAGCAGAAGGAACAGAGTCTGGGTCACTTGCCAGTGACCTGGGGCACGATAGACGAATGCCCACCAATGTCGGGTGTTTCAGGTGCGAAGATGTGAAGCTTGACTCTGCAGCCACGAGGACCAGGAGGTGTTGACGACAACCAGGAGCTGGATTCAAGCTGTCCCACAAAGGATGTCGAGTGCTGGGGACTCCCCATGCGGTGGAGAGTCAGGGCAAGTCTGGAGCAACTAGGTAAGCTCAATTAGAGTTAGAGATACCTTCACAGGGACGCACCAGTCAACAGACTAGGGATCGCAAAGGGACCTCAAGAGAAAACACAAAGGGGCCAGCTCACGGGACACTCATGGAGTGTAGGCGGGCAATCTTTGGTGCAAATTGTGCTCGGGGTCAGGGTTACAAGTAACCCAAAGATCAGCTGCAGGAGTTGCTGGAAAGCTGATGCTTCTGCAAAGTGACACGGTGTCCAGGGGATTGGGTTGCACGGTCGCCACGAGGGATACGGGCCTCAGACTTGCTGTGGGCACTGATCAACCTCTAAGACCATGGAAACCTACCTCCTGTGTTCTTCGGAGTCCGGTGGGAGCTTTGGAGATGCAAACCAGTCAGATGCGTCTTTGGTGCCTGCCTTGCAGGGGAGTAACTCCTTTACTCCAAGGGAGATTCTTCAGTCATTTAGTTCAGTGTAGATCATCGAAGTTCCAGAATTGTGTATCAGAGTTTTGTCCAGGTGTAATCTAAAGTCCTGTAGCCATGAATTCCTATCTTATACCCAAGGAAGGGGTGGGACAAACTCTAGGGACCCACCTATGGGAGGGTCAGGAAAGAGGGGTGGCTACACCCATTTCCTTTGTCCAGTTTCACGCCACAGCAGGGGCTGGTAGCCCCTGCAACCAGTTTGAGCTGGAATATGCAAAGGGACACCAAATGTGCCCCCAGTGCTGACTTCAAAGCACTCTTGGAGTGCACCCACCCAGGCCCAATACACTAAAGCCTGTCTGGGAGGTCGTCACACCTCCCTGTGACTTGAAACCTATTGTCCAGGCCTCCCCTGCCGAAGTTTCGTCCAGCAGCAGGAGGGCAGACTTGTGTCTGTGGTTGGCAGCATCCATTTTGTGATACCAGGGCTCGGTTGACTGGTACCGGGTATACCAGTGCTGTCATGTCTCTCCATCTAGAAGGGTGGGATCATACTCCCACACCAGTTACTGGTGTGGGGGTATGATTCCAAGGTGTTTGACACCAAACACAACATGGTTTCATGCAGCCATTCCAAAGTTAGCATTACCGTTTAGACAATTTTCCCAAAGCAACAATGGCGGACCTCGTGCCAGTTCCATATACGTGAGTTCACTGTGCAAACTGCCCCTACGCCAGGCGTTGAGTAACGTCACTGTGCCCCAGATCAGAGAATATTGTAACAAACAGGGGAGCGCAGCTCAAGAAGTCCAAATGGCCAAGGTAGTTAGAAAAATAACTTATTTATTCCAAAAATTCTTTTAAATTTCTTTGAGTATAGACAATCCAGCCAACACGTTTCATTCCCATATAGGGAACTTCCTCAGGGCTGTGAAAGTATGACATAAACATATACAAATTACATATAAATCATGTGACACAGGACTAAACAAAACCAAATACACTATATATAAAAAAACTGAAAAAACTAAACCATGCTAATAAGGACGGAAAAGAAAAAACACAGAAATCAAACTACACAATGTAAACAAACATAACATCATATCAAAACAAGACATATATTTTAACCGCTTCAGTGCCCATGACGAGATGGTCTCGTCATGGAGCGCGGTTGCGCTGTGCCCATGACGAGACTATCTCGTCATGAACCCCGCCCGCTAATGCAACGGCCGGCACAGGGCGGGGAAAGGGCGTGGCACTGAAGGGGTTAAGACATTAGTATAAAAGTGGAGCAACTACTTGTTCCAACATACTAACAATGTTAAGTCAGTAATTTACAAAGGAATTCATTGACATGTGAGATAACATAACACACTATAGTTTAAATACACAGTAAAAATCCTTCTAGTGATTCAAATCTACAGTGTGCAGTAGATAAGATAGGAGAGAGAAGACATACGGTTAGACGGAAACAATCCAAGGAAATGACGAATAAAAAGTATGTGGATAAGATGTAGAAGAGATGAAGGCGAGTGGGAGAAAAAGTGGGGAGAATCCTATGTAAAATGTTTAATACAGGGAAACCAAGCTTGATTAGTAAAAGGCTTGAATGAGATAAGATGGTATAAGGATCCATATAAAGCTTCTTACCAAACAATGTGTCGCGTGTAAAATACACTTTAAAAAAAGATGCCAGCAAATAGTTGTTAATAATAGTTGTTTTGAAGCAGTTGATTTTTCACATAGAATAATATACTCCTATGTAGGCCTACAAGAAAATGTGTATACAGTAATTGGTAATGAGAAGAGCACCAGATCAAGTCAAAAACATGAATAAACAATAATAAAGGGGGTGAAGTATAGATCATAGCCCAAATGTAAATATATAAACCAAACGGTATGGGATCCGGCGGGCATCAGGGAGTCATGAAGCGCATGAATTTGCAATGAACCGTCAACTCACACACACCTGTATATGACAGCAAGAACTTCCACTGGATATCTGGAAAAGGGGTTCCAAATGTGGTAAGATGGCCCCACGGGAAAAAGTCAACGACAGGTATTGGCTGTAGTTCCAAGAAATGAGAAAGCAATATTATCCCTATAAGTATCTGATCAGCAAAATAGCATCTTTCTGGTCACAATAAGAAGCCCATATATTAACAATCATCATTAGTTACATGATTCGAAGTAATGTTTCGATATGGACGCACCTGTTGTGACCGCCCAAGACACTCCAAGGATTTGTAGTGAATGAATCCGTATGAAGGAAATCATACACCTTCACAGGAAAAGGTCAATTGGAAAGGTAATTTGGAGCGCCTAGTGAAAGAGAGAAATGAATAAGCATTTATGTACGGCACTCATCAGAAACAAGAAAGTGCCCCGCAATCAACCGTAACTATAATTCGGAACAACTAATGGTGAGAAAAGACCTAAACGCGAAGTTGTAGAAACTATTTACAAACTTAGATAGGCATCCTCAAAAATAGCAACTATAACAGAGATGCCTTGTATCAAGTACCACATTTAATCAATTTCACACACAAAGGTTTTATGATGTCATACCTCTATATTTTCTAAGCATCACCAACAATATATTCCAAAAATTCTCATATGGTACAGTGTATTGCATCGTGCCCCAGATATATTCTAAGTAGAAAAAGGGATTCCTGTCAAATCAAGAAAATAAATAATTAAGATCCGGCCAAAAGTAAAGCGCGGGTGCCGCGATTATACCAAAAGTAAAGAAATAGATGTCTTTTCTATTACTTTACTTTTGGTATAACCGCGGCACCCGCGCTTTACTTTTAATGTTAAAAGTAAAGCGCGGGTGCAGTGATTATAACGTCATCGCGATCACGATCGCTGTGAAAGCGAAAGTGATCGCGATGATGCTCTCCTTAGTGCTGCTGGCTGGCCTAGCGCATGGCGGCTGCGCGCGTGCACGCTCACATGCACGCAAGCGCTAGGCCAGCAAGCAGCACTTTAAAAAGCGCACATACAAAATGTCTCTCCGAGCCAGCGCAAGCGCTGGGCTCAGCGAGACCTAAAACTCTGTGAATTCTAACCCTTAATGCAAACACCCAGCGCTAGCGTGCTATGTGGGAAAAATAACCGGCAGGGTGATCCTTAGGAATACAAGCACAATTACGCATATACTGCTCACCCACCCAATCCTAAGAGCCGATCTGCATAGCCCTTCCGTACAACAACCTCACATAACCCTTACGGCCGCCCCAAATTCCATTACCTCAACATCGCAAGTGAATCTGTCCTTCTCCTCCGTGTTCAGCCTGGATTCCTCCCGCCAATTGTTCTAAATACACGGGGCTCCGCCCCAGACTCTATTGGACAACCAATTGGGTGGGTTGTCATACCCGATCTCGAGTAGCTGTATCTGACTGTTACCATGTATCGCCATATTGGAGAGTCCAAATCAGTCCGAGCCATGACAAACTAGCAAGAGGGTTAGATATCTATTATGGCTTAATAAGAAAAACATGTCCGCATACGTCCTGCACTGTCAGTCACAGCGTTCAGATTGGATGCGATCAACCACAGTATGCCTAGATGCGATGGAAAAGCAAAACTTCAGGTTAAAAAGAAAAAGTCATGACTACACTCACCAAAAAAGAAAATATAAATTGAAACTATATGGCATGGTACCGTAAACGTCCTGGAAAGGCGACGGGGGGGGGGGGGGTAAACTGCAACAAAATTATTAATGAGCAAGGTAAGTTAACTTGTGCCGCCATGTTTGGCTAGTCAAGAACGGTAATCCCGATCATAAATCATCATAGATGACAGCTTATATTCAGAGTGTGAGGTACAGGACGCGGAAGTGATATCATATATGTTAATCTGTGACATGGAAGTACGAATGTCCTATTATGTTGATCCCCATCGCGAACACGTCTGACAAGAACCGTAATGAAAAACGACAAAATTATTAGTGAGCAAGAGAATATAAATTGTGCCGCCACGTTTGGTTAGTCAAGAAGCATGATCCCGATCATAGGTCATCACAGATGACAACTTAAATTCAAGATGAGATGTATGGGACCCGGAAGCGATATCATATATAATAATCTGTCCCCATCGCGTACAAGTCTGACAAAAGAATAATATAATGAAAGACGAAGATCTAAGTGATGAGCTTCTCAAGGAGTGGGAGGTGAACTTAGAGGGTGCTTCTCTGATTAAGATGCAAATATTAAAAAGACATGCGATTGAGAAAGGGGCAAAGCTCTTGTCAGAAATTGAAGCTATAGAAAAAGAGATCGAGTCCTGTGAGAACAAGGACTTGGTTGACAAGAACAATGATATCCCTAACCTCTTCAGTGCCCATGACGAGATAGTCTCGTCATGGAGCACGGTTGCGCTGTGCCCATGACGAGACTATCTCGTCATGAACCCCACCCACTAGTGCAACGCCCGGCACAGGAGGGGGAAAGGGCGTGGCACTAAAGGGGTTAAGAAAGTAATCGAGGGTCACCAAAATTATCTAAAGGAGAAGAAATTGTGTAAGATCAAGCGCGATCATAAGGAATATAGAGAGGGACAAATCTATACTTTTGCGAAGAAGTTTAATACCATCACTGGTTCTGAGGATAAAAAAAGACCTAGAGAAGATAGTTGAGGTTGAACACAGGCCCCTGCAGTGGACGTCTTTGTCCACTGAGCCACCAGATTCGACATACACACACACACACATATCTATCTATCTATCTATCTATCTATCTATCTATCTATCTATCTATCTATCTATCTATCTATCTATCTATCTATCTATCTATCTATCCATCTCTCTCTCTCTCTCTCTCTCTCTCTCTCTCTCTCTCTCTCTCTCCCTCTCCCTCTGTCTCACTCACTCTCTCTCTCTCTCTCCCTCCCTCTCCCTCTGTCTCACTCACACTGTCTCACTCACTCTCTCTCCCTCTGTGTCTCCCTCTCTCTCTCTCTGTCTCCCTCTCTCTGTCTCCCTCTGTTTGTGTCTGTCTGTCTCCCTTTGTCGCCCCCTTCCCTCTGTCTCCCTCTCCGTCTCTGCCTCTGTCTGCCCTTGTCCCTGCCTCTCTCTGTCCCTGCCTCTATCTCTGTCTCTATCTCTGTATCTCTCTGTCTCCCTCTCTCTGTCTCCCTCTCTCTGTCTCCCTCCCTCTGTCTCTGCCTCTATCTGTCAGCCCCTGTCCCTGCCTCTATCTGTCCCTGTCTGTCTGTCTGTCTCTGCCTCTATCTGTCTCTATCTATCCCTGCCTCTATCTCTGTCTCTCTCTGTCTCTCTCTTTCTGTCTCTAGCACTGTCTCTCTTTCGGGCTCTGCCTCTGTCAGTCTGTCCCTGTCCCTGTCTCTATCTGTCTCTCTCTGCCCCTGTCTTTATCTGTCTCTGCCCCTGTCTCTATCTGTCTCTGCCTCTATCTGTCTCTGCCTCTATCTGTCAGTCTGTCCCTGTATGTCTCTGTCTATCTCTATCTGTCTCTTTCTGTCTCTATCTGTCTATGTGCCTTGGGCAGTGCACACATACTGTGTCTACACGTCCCCGTCACCAGCCCAGAGACAGCCCCCCCCAATCTCCCCTCTCCCTGTGTAATGTAAAAGCCAGCTCATTTTCTCTCTGAATTTGCTGCTTCGCGGGGTTTGTGTCCCACCACTGGGCCTTGGGTCACATCTGTCACTGGCTTTAATTCTGACTCTCACCCCAAGCTGTCAGATCAAAGACCCCCTTTGGCGCCAGTCACCTGTCCTTGTAAGCAAGCATGCATCAATTATATATAGTGCCAATCTGGCAGCGAGCATTTGTGCGCTGTGCTGCGAGAGCGGAGACCAGGCCTGAGCTCCCTGGCCTTGGCTCAACCCTCTGACTACAGGCTGGCGGTAAACATCACATCACAGGCTCTCACTCCCTGCTGCCCTCTGTCACCTCACCCGGCTCTCACTCCCTGCTGCCCTCCGTCACCTCACCCGGCTCTCACTACCTGCTGCCCTCAGTCACCTCACCCGGCTCTCACTCCCTGCTGCCCTCCGTCAGCTCACCCAGCTCTCACTCCCTGCTGTCCTCTGTCACCTCACCCGACTCTCACACCCTGCTGTCCTGTCACCCTGTAATTTCACAGCTTGGATCAAAGCACATATAATTAATTGTCCTAAAACACAGGACTTATGTTTGTGCTCGCTTTCAAATTGTACACACCATTATCTTCATGTTCCAATTGGCGATTGCTATGTCTGTGATCGTGTTACTTGTTGTTGTTGATGGGCTGTAACTGGAAAACAAACTTTTCTCTCTCTCTCTAACTCCCTCTCATTCTGTTTCTCTTTCTCTCTTCTGCTGTCTCTTTTCTCTTCATCTGTGTCCCTCTTTCTCTTTACCTTATTTTCCTACCTGTGACTGTGTTTCTCCATTTATTGTCTCTTTTCAAGTTTCTTGCTCCATCTTCCCCATCAATTTTAACAGGACACACACTGACAGCTTGCATGACTCTATTTAATGGAAAATCCAAGTGAAATGCAGGGCCACATGCAGCATCACCTAGTTGGCTTTGGCAATGATATGATTATTCCATGTTACTTTCTGACACACTTAATACGAAGTTAGCAATTTACCCCTTCATTATACAGCAGCCCCCGATTTCCTTTGCAGTTTACCATCCACTTTCACCCTCTGTCACCTCACCCCGCGTGTTTGTCAGCCTGAGCTGAGACAGCTTCCACGGCGCACACACAGCCGCACCCGGGTACTTCACAGGTCTTTAAAAGACCATTTACTGCTAACAAGGCTTTGTTGTATTTCACCTCTTGGCACCCCTGCATCTCCACTCTGACTATCACTGGAATCGCCCGGCCCGCATAGAGCAGAGTCTCTTGGAGTCTGCGCTGCTGAAACAAGCGGTGTTTGCTGACACTATTTAAAAACACAGGTACTATGTCTGCAAGGTCCACGGGCTGCCAAGGAAGGCTTGCCGGGCCGCTGGCGGCCCTCGGGCCGTACTATGAATACCCGTGCTCTAACACGACCACAAGTACTAATACACCCACCAATACCACCACCACCAATACTACCATTGCCATCAATATCACCACCACCAATACCACCATTACCAATACAACCACCACCACCAGTACTAATACCACCACCAATACCACCATCAATACCACCACCACCACCAATACCACCACCACCACCATGCCAATACCATCACACCAATACCACCACCAGCGGTAATACCACCACCAATACCACCACCAATACCATCACCACCAGTACCACCATCACCACCAATACAACCACCACCAGTACTAATACCACTACCACCCAATACCACCACAATACCAACACCAATACCACCACCACCACCAATACCACCACCACCACCACCAATATCAGTACCAGCACCACCAATACCACCACCACTAATACCAACACTAATACAACCACCACTACCACCAATACCACCACCACCAATACCAGTACCACCACCAATACCACCACCACCACCATTACCACCAATACCACCCCACCACCAATACCACCCCACCACCAATACCACCACCACCACCAATAAAACGACCAATAACACACCACCACCAGTACCATCAATACCACCACTAATATCACCGCCACCACCACTACCACCACCACCAATATCAGTACCACCACCTCCAATACCACCACCACCAATAACACTGCCACCACCAATACCACCACAACCAATACCACCACCACCAGTATTAATACGACCACCACCATTACCACCACCCCACCACCAATACCACCACCACCAATAAAACCACCAATAACACACCACCAATACCACCACCACCAATATCAGTACCACCACCACCAATACCACCACCAAAACCACCACCACCAATAAAACCATCAATAACACACCACCAATACAACCAACACCACCACCAGTGCCAATACCACCACCAATACCACCACAACCAATACCACCACCACCAGTATTAATACCACCACCAATATCATCACCACCACCAATACCTGTACCACCAATACCACCACCACCAATACCACCACTATCATTACCACCAATACCACCCACCACCAATACAACCACAACCAATACCAACACTAATACCACCACCAATACCAACAGCACCACCAATACCACCAATGCCAATACTACCATTAATACCACCACTACCACCACCACCAATACCACCACCAGCATTACCACCAATACAACCCTACCACCAATACCACCACAACTAATACCACCACTAATACCACCAATACCACCACCAATACTACCGCCATCAATACCAACAGCACCACCAATACCACCACCACCAATGCCACCACCACCAATAAAACCACCAATACCACACCACCACCAAAACCACCACCACCAATACCACCAATAGTGTCAACACCACCACCAGTTTTAATACCACCACCAATACCACCACCAATACCACCACCAATACCACCACCAATACCACCTCCAGTAGCACCACCACCATTACCAACACCATCACATCAATACCACCACCACTAATACCACTACCACCAATACCACCACCAATTCTACGACCAATACCAGCACCACCACCACCATCATTACCACCAATACCAATTCCACCCCCCCACCACCAATACCACTACAACCACTTCAGCGCCTCTCGCTCAGTAGTAATAACAGTGGCACTGAACGAGGCCAGAGCTGCAGCCAAGACCATCCCTCCCTCCATGCCTGCCATAAAGCACAGCCTTCCCTGCACCAGAAGGTGAAGCCAGGGCCCTATTACAGCTGGAGTGTTTTTTATTAGGCCAAAGATAGGAATGACACGACACTATTCCACACAGCACACTCAAATAGCCCCCCTTCCGCTCTTCCCCCTGAGCCATGACAGTGTAATCACATAGCGAAGGGTGTTGTAGCACTTTGTTAGTGTTTATAGCTCGAATCTTATGTAACTCTCACTTCACACTGTGTGCCTGTTTAATTTACAACACTTACACATCTTTTTCACTGCACTATTCATTACTACTTTGAAGACGTTGCAGGCCGGTCCCTTCCTCTGATATTTACAATCTAACAAGCGGGCGAGAAGGCCCTTTATGGCAATGCAATAGGTCTCGCATTTGCGAAAGTTTAAGCTATTAGTATTGTATATGACAATGCCTTTCATTTATGTTTTAAAACCCAAAACATAAATAAAAGGCATTGTCATTTACAATGCCAATAGCTCAAACTCATGTGAATGCGAGACCTATTGCATTGCAAATGCTTGTTTAAGTCTGTAAGCACTACTTTCTTTTTTCTGCTCTAGTTTTTCCTACTGCAGTCATGATATGGTGTCCTGCAACATTCAGAGCTGAGTTTAAGGAAAACTACTTTATCTTTCTGCCCCTTACCTACCTTTGTTCAGCTCCTAGACGGCGACCCCAGCGCCGAGGGCAAAACAATAAACACAGCCCGGGAGTCTGTAAATTATGTCCAGCCGCCTGTGCCCTTAGGCGCATTGTGTGCTCTTTGCAGTACTGTTGCTTTAACTGCCTCCTTTGTTGCTGAAAAAAGCACAATTACAAAACGAGAGGGCAGGACTCTGCCAACCAAACTCTGCTCTCTTCTTTCTCTGCTGGGCTGCAGTTCCCGCTTTCAGTTAGACGCTAATATTTCGCGGGCTCCTTTCAGCAAGCGCTGCGTTGGGCTTTGTGGTGCTTGAGTCTTCCGTTACCGGCTGCAAACGTTTGATTTTTAAACACTGGAGTGGCAGCCATGTAGCGCTTCTGTCATGCTCTGCTTTGGGGGCCGACTAGTAGAGGATTGGTCCGCTTGAAAAGCAGCACAGCGCCACCTACGGCTGCCCATTGGATCCCGGCATGTGCCTGACGAAGGAGATTATAACGGCGGGGCCGGCATCGGCCACGCCAAAAGGTATGGCGGTCGAGCCGGCCCCCTCCACGGCGGTGGGGGGGAGGGGGGGCGTGCCTTTCGCGCACCCTTGTGACGCGGCGGCCACCCCCCCCCCTCTCCCTCATAGGTCCCGGGCTTGGGCGTGACCCGGAAGCGATTCGAATCGCTTCCGGGTCGCGCCGAGGGGCAAACATCCATCCAGGGTTAGAAAGGGCTGGGGAGCCCAGGAAGCCTCCTCTTGGTTCCGGGCACCCCAGCTTGCCCCCACCACGCCTCGCTAGGAGGCGGTAACTTTTGTTTTTACTTTTTCAGGTCGACTGCTGCGGCGAGGACGGGCACCGGACCTCGAGTCTCGGATCGTCGAGCGCAGGAAGGAGGAAGCCATCGATTGCGGTGTGGAGCCGGGGGGCATCGGAGGCCGCGAGAAGGAGCCATTGCTTGTTGCGAGAGATCGGCCGAATCGTGGGATGAGTCGTACCGCGCACGGAGGTCGAGGGTGGCAGCATCCGGATTGAGGTTCCCGGTTGGGGTTGTGCAAAGCCGGTAACGGCGCTCACCCCTCCGGTTGCGAACTGTGAATTGCACCGTCCTGTGGTTTAAGCATCGCATTGCACCGTCTGTGGTTTATGCATCGCGCGCGTTGTTACATGGGCACGGTAGGAGTCACGCTGGTTTAGGTGTACTCGGGAGTGTCGGTGTGCATTCCTTGATAGTCGAAGACAACGACCTCCTCAGTTTTGGGTATGCGCATTAGTTGGTGGTGTTAGAAGCGAGCCCCTAATTGCGCAGTTGGTAGATCCTGTCCCGAAGGGAGGACTGCAAAAAAAAAAAAAATACTGGCCATCCTTCGGACGCTAGTTCAAAGCCGTCCCGAAGGAATTTTGATTACTGGAATTGCTGGGGCAGCGGCTCGGGGTGTCTAACATCACCTTTTTCTCCCGCGCGCCCTCATTTAAATAGCGCCTAGGCAGGGCAGCATTGTACAGGTCAGTTTCTCTGTGCGGGCAAGCGACAACATAATGTGTGGTGAACAAATAGTGCCCAATGCAGCCGCTTGTTTTCATAACTGTTGGCTTTGTGTGAGAGGGAGGGGCAATTTTCTATCACCTGGGTGCTTGGCTTCAGCATAAGTGGTGGCCACGCCCACTCCCACAGCATAAATACGCTGCTGTCAGCGCTAAGCTACCAGAACCCTTTCAATCTCCTGAGGCGGAAGCCGGGAGACCGCCGATTATTTTAAAAATTGTCACTTTGTTTACTCTGTGTCACCACGTAAAACTGCATTTTTAAAGCGCACTCACCCGGCAAGCATCCCAGCAGCGGGCTAGAGTCACGCACAAACAGCGACTCCTTCGCTGCAACGAAGATAGCCAGGAAATCACTCTTCGCCGCCATTCACGGCGAGGAAGCGAGGCCACGCCCACCTGAGGCCACGCCCACTCCCACAGCATAAATACGCTGCTGTCAGCGCTAAGCTACCAGAACCCTTTCAATCTCCTGAGGCGGAAGCCGGGAGACCGCCGATTATTTTAAAAATTGTCACTTTGTTTACTCTGTGTCACCACGTAAAACTGCATTTTTAAAGCGCACTCACCCGGCAAGCATCCCAGCAGCGGGCTAGAGTCACGCACAAACAGCGACCCCTTCGCTGCAACAAAGATAGCCAGGAAATCACTCTTCGCCGCCATTCACGGCGAGGAAGCGAGGCCACGCCCACCTGAGGCCACACCCACCCGCCCCTTTTTTTACCTATAAGGATGTGCAATCACCGGACGCGCAGCGGACGGGCGCAGCGGGCGCGCCGTCAGCGCGCCGAAGGCGCGCCAAAGGCAAGCCCGTCTGGGCCCGTCCGGCCCCGGACGGCCCTAGGCCCCGTTACTCTGCCGGGTGGCCCTCAGGACCGAGTGACGTATACATTGCGCTCCCTTCGACCTAAGAACATCCTTACCTGCTACCACACGCTCACCGCAGGTAATGCTTTCTCGTTCTGTCCTCGATGCAATCCGACTCCCCCCCTGAAATCTACCACACTCCCTTTGAAGTTGGGACTTCTTAACTGCCGTTCGCTCCCCAAACATGCTACCGAAGTAAACCTTTTGATTCAGAATCAGGATCTTGACCTACTGTTCTTAACGGAAACATGGCTATCAGATAACACCGACCCTGACGTCGTCGCGGCCCTACCCACTGGATACTTCTGCCAAGCTTTAAATAGACCTAAAGGGAGAGGAGGCGGGGTAGCTATAATTCACAGGGAACAATTCACCTGTAGGATGGCTAACGCTGGTATCGAGGACTGCGAGAGCGGCCAATTCTCCATCCAAATCTCCTCATCCCTTTCCCTGGCAGGGCTATTGATCTATCGCCCCCAAGGAGCCCCAGGCAATTTTATCAATTCCATATTCGAATCTGTATCACAATTAGCTTCCTCCACCTCCAACTTCCTTATACTAGGTGACCTGAATTTCCACTTCCTAGACCCCATGGATCGAGTAGCCTCGGATATTAGACACGACTTAACATCTTTAAAGATACATCTAGTGAATAACGAGCCTACCCATGAGAAGGGCCATCTATTGGACCCTATCCTCACCAATATAGCAGCGGTGACCACCAACCTACCTGTGACCCTACCATGGACGGACCATTTTCTGGTCCCTTTTTCCTGGGAAATCCCCAAACCTACTCTCCTAACCCCTAAAACCCAGGTTACCGACCGACAATGGCGCAAATTGTCATCGGAGAAATGGGCTGCTTCTCTGGCAGACTCCATTCCCGAGCTCTCCTTTGACTCCAACACGGCTGACAAACAATTTTGTGATTGGATCACTTCGTCCCTTGATACGATGCTTCCGAAAACCACCACCCTTAAACAGCCCAAGAGAATTTCCCCCGCTCTATGGTATACTCCAGAGCTTAAAGCTGTGCGCCAAGAGTGCAAAAAAACCGAACGCGCTTGGAGACGTGAAAAATCAGGAACCAATAAAAACACCTACTCTACCTCTCTTCTAAGCTACAAAATCGCTATTCGCAAAACCAAAAGCGCGTTTTATCAGGAGAGAATAGAAAAAGCGGGATGCTCCAGTAAGGAAGCATACGCCATTCTTAAAGAGCTCTCAAAACCCCCAGAACAAGGACCGGGACCTCCTTCCGATCCTAAAGCAGACCAGGAGAAATGCCAAAAATTGGCTAATTTCTTCCATGACAAAATCCGACTTATTCTGGACTCAATTCCTCCCTCGAGCCCAGGGGAAGAAATTGTTTCCCAATACACGACATCGTCCACTTGTCTGTCCACATGGGGCCAGGTCACAATAGACGAAGTGAGAAATACGTTCAACACCATGAAGAGCGGCTCCCCTAGGGACCCTGCTCCTCTTCGGATCCTTAAGGAGGTAGCCCCCACTATCATCCCCTCCCTTACTCATTTGATTAATACCTCACTCCAACAAGGAGTCGTACCCTCGAGCTGGAAGAAAGCTGTGGTAAAAGCCCTACTGAAGAAACCTTCTCTCGATCCTGAGAACCTGGCGAACTACAGGCCCATTTCCCTACTCCCAGGAGTCAGCAAGATCGCGGAAAAATTAGTCAACAGGAAACTCTCGCAGTTTCTAGAGGCCAATAACAAACTAAAAAGTTCCCAGACAGGCTTCCGACCAGGGCAGGGCACGGACATCGCCCTCCTGGCAGCGGTAGAGGAGGCCAGAGTGCTACTGGATGGGGGAGGATCAGTGGCAGTGATCCTCCTCGACCTTAGCGCGGCGTTCGATGCCGTCGACCATCAACTCCTTATCGAAAGATTGGCAAGAGTTGGAGTGGAAGGTACAGCCCTATCCTGGCTGTCATCTTTCACGGCCCAACGGTCCTATCAGATTTGGGAGAAGAACGCCCGCTCCTCCGAAATGCCCCTCCAATGTGATGTGCCTCAGGGCTCTTCCCTGAGCCCCACATTATTTAATATCTATATGTCCACATTGGAGGAGGTTATCACCCCATTCGGAGTGAGCGTCGTCAGCTATGCTGACGACACACAATTAGTGGTGTCTTTGTCCCATCCCAAACAACAGAAAGCTGATCTCTTCAACTGCCTTACGCAGGTTCATCGTTGGATGAATAGATCAGCCTTAAAACTAAACGGGACAAAAACGGAGGTCCTTATACTTGGCCCGAAAGGAACCTCACTCCCCCTGGATAGTTGGGCAGCCTGTCTAGGTCCTCTCCCTGACCCAAAAACAGAGGTGAAAAGCTTGGGAGTATGGATCGACTCCGATCTCTCATTTATTCCGCAAGCAAAGAAGGTAGCAGGGACCTGCTTCGGTCTTCTTAAATCTTTGAGGAAAGTCCTGCCCCTTCTTCCCCCTAAATCCCAAAAACTGCTAATCCAAGGTCTCATAATATCGAGACTAGATTACAGTAACGTGATTTATCTGGGCGCTCCCGAAGCGACCCTTAATAAATTGCAGAGAATTCAGAACACTGCTGCCCGGATCATCACAAACACCCCGGCCAGATCATCTGCTAAACCCGCTCTCAAACTCCTCCATTGGCTCCCCATAAGGGAGAGAGTCAAATTTAAGGCCCTGTGCCTGGTCCACAAAACGTTGCATAACCAAGGCCCCCCAATCCTCAGCAATTTTGTCACCCCTTACATTACCACTAGATCCCTCCGTTCTAACGCAGAAAACCTCATCAATACCCCGAGATTCAGGAAAGCCCGATCAGGAGGAAGACGCTTCTCGGTACAAGCTGCCCGTCCTTGGAATTCACTCCCCTATGACTTACGTCTTGAACCACAATATCTGCGCTTCAGGAAGCTGCTAAAAACACATCTCTTTCCCTAGCTTCCATGCCACCCCCCTGTTTTGATTTCCCACCCTTCCTCTCTTTTGCTCTTAGCTCCCGGGCCTCAGATTTGTTGAATTAGGGTTTTTAGCGCTGGGATACCTCCGGGTGACTATGCGCTTTATAAAAATAAATATTAATAATAATAATAATAATAAGTGTAGTTTGTTTTGTGGTACAGATTGACCATTTGACCTGAAGCAATCTGCGAGGGCTAACCTCCGTACGCAATTGTTCGACTACCAGTAAGCTCAATTTAAGTTACGTTTGGGTGGTTGGCGTTTTTTGTGTGAATTGTTTTGCCTTATGGCAGGGAAGGCTAAGAGGGGGGAGCAGGGCTCTCGTATGGAGAGGCTGATGGAGGAGATGATGCGGAAGGTGACAGAGATGGGGCAGGATCTTGCTAACCTCAGGGAGAAGGTGGAAGGACAGGAGGGTGAGAGGCCTAGGCGCCCGCATGTGCCCCCAAGGCTGCTTTTCCAGCAATCCCCAAAAGGGTAAGAACCAATAAGCGCGCGACAAAGGGAAGACCTTCACCCACCCCCATGTCGTAAATTGGCTGCGATTAAATTAGCGTTAGCAGAATCCATCTGGTATTTACAGGCTATCCTGTACATTTTGTGGAATCCATTTTGTATTTCTGGCAGCCATTTTGTCTTCCCTTGTGCTCTGTTTAAAGGACTGGCTATACTTAGACTCTGCTACCCTGCACATGCGCAGGAATATCTAACTGTCCATGCATCTGTTTTTAGTCTGTAACTATCAGGTTGTTTCTACCAGAGTCAGCAACTGCTAGCTCCTCCTATGCTATTTACGGTGCATTTCTGTATGACCATCTATGTATGTAACTCTTCACATGTATGCCTGCACCGCCCTTTTCCTGAGCCCCTGTGTGGGTATAAAAGACCCAAGGTTCTTCTACTCTGGGTGCTACCTTCATTCAGCACCACAGGGTGCTGGGTGAATGTGGTTCCACCTCCTGAGGTTTAATAAACTATGTATTTTCTATTTCAGTTTCTGTGCCAACTTCTTTCTAATAGTCTGAGGACTTTGTGCAGAGAAGGGCGAACCCCTTGCACTGGTAGGCCTAGCTGAGGCCTATTTTCTACAATTGGCGCCTCAACTTGGGGCTCATCGGTGACTCGGATGCCCAAAGGATTGGTCGCGACAAAGGATTGGAATCTCGCTCTGGACGTGATCACTGCCCGATAAGACCAGAGTCTTGGCATCCACGGCGACTTTTCCTTTCTTTCTGATCTGACCATCCAGGTGGCACCGGTCCTCGACTGAGATCTCTTCTGTTGATTCACCGTGCAGTGACCATTTGGTCGATTTTAGAACTTGGCAGGATGAATCTGGACACCAAGTGATTGGTAAGTGTCTGCGGCGCTTGCTGTTGGTTTTGATGCCTGTGATTGGTAAGGTAGTTTAGTAACGCTTACTGTGGCTTTGAGTATGGTATATTTTGTGTTGGCCAACTTGGTTTGTTTTGACATATGTGACTTGCAATTCACATAGGCAGGTAATGAGGAGAATTTTCTCTAACTGAATTGATTTGAACGGCACATCGTACTAAAGGTACCTTAAGTGCTACTTTGATTATAATATTGCATATTCTGCACTATTTTTGGCATATCTGTCTTTAGCACACTTCAAAAGATGTGTTGCTTTTGGAATGGTACCGAAATGAGACTTGATGAAGCACAACTGCCCCCCCCCCCCCGGAGGGGACGCCTAATAGGGATATGTATATTAAGTATGGTCTTTCTTCTATAATGTACAGCGCATTATGGAATAAAAATACTTGTAAGTGGTGACTAGTACCCCGAGGAACTAAATATGTACATAAAAGGATCCTGGTCTGTGCACTTAGTAACATTCACAAGTGATGAGATGCAGAGCGTTTTTTTTTGGTGTTCTGCCAGCCAAATCTGGTGAATATGACTTGCAACTAGTATTTACAAATGGTTTGGTTTAAGTACAGTCTGTGGGCTGTCTTTTGTTTCTGTCTTAAGTGTTGATCTGTGGGTTAAATGTGTGTTTACATGTTATGGTGTGGTAAATTGTGTTTTGGATGTTGCTAGCACTGGAAAAAGCGTGTGATTGAATGACTGTGAATATGTGAAAGAATTCTGAGAAGTGAAATTGTTAAGGAGTAAATTTAATTTGGTCTCATCACCATCAATAAGTCGCAAAAGGAAATTGAGAGGGGTGTAGCAAGAGAAAGAGCAACCCCTGTGATTTGATGACACCCTTAATGTACAAAAGTATTAATGAAGAGTAATTAGGGACCCGTTAAAAGTTTAGCTTGAAAAAATTGTGGGTATTTCGAATTTGCAAATTGTTCCTATGCAGCTTTGTGTTCTTGGTGGTTCAGTGAGCCAATGTGCTGGGTCCACAGGGTTGTAGGTTCTAATTTAAGCTGAACCTGCTAATCTGAGAATTGAACCTAAATTTATGACCCTTGAAAAGAAATTGTATATTAAAATAAATGTTTCCATAGGGCAAATTATTGCAGTTTAGATAACATTAGGAAGGCTTTTTGTCTTTGACAGCTTCAGGGCTGTGCAAGGCAGATTTTGACCTTGCAGCTTGTAAGGTGGGGGCTAAAAATAGAGGAGTGAACCAGGAGGTGAAATCACTGCTTAGAAAGCTTCACTGACATGAAAATGTGTAATGCTTGCAGCAGGACAGCCTTGGAGAAAGGTGGGGGCTAGGAGCACTCGCTGTGGCCCGGTTCTGCGCTGAGGTTTAGCTTCTCTGATGAGACAGGGCAGCTGAGGAACGAAACCCAAGGAGCCTTCCTCGGCCCTATTTTGTGCAAAGACCAGTTAGACTTTCCATAGAAAACTGTTTTTATTTTTTTTTTTAAAACTGTTGCATTAATCCTACACAAAAAGTAAAATGATGCTCTTGCTTGAAATTTTAAGGGCTATATGCCTATATAAAAACGATTTTCCAATTGAGAATTAATTTTCTCAGTGGAAATTGTGGCGCAAAATTAACATGGATTATCGGATAAGAGTTTTACCTTTAGAAAGTTAAAATTAAGATGACCTGTGTAAAGAGAAAAACGAAATTGTGTGTTTTACAATAGACTAAATTCAGATACAAAATGTCACAGCATTTATCTTTTGTATAGGGTATTCAAAGGCATTCACATTATACAGCACGACAGATTTGTGTTGGCTTGAAGGGTTGACTTGCAAGGCGTGTGAATTTCGACACCTTTACGTGTTAAACAGCTGTGTCAACAAGACCATTTCTATCTCGGACTCCGGCTACAGAGAATAGTTGAAGTCAAAAACACGGAGTAAAATTCTGCATTTCAGACTGCTGTTTCCAAAGTTAGAAATGTAGTTTCATTATTTTTGCAGATTGACAGTAGGGATTTCTTTTCTTAATGCCTTTTTTAAAATAAGGATAAGAGTGGTTTTTGATGTTAAATAATAATGGCTGTCCTTCATTTGAAAGTGGCGCAGACTTAAGATGTTTCAAGATAAGCTTCTGTGCTTAGGGCTAAGAATTAATGTGTTTCAATATAATAGGCAAGGGATGCAGCTCGCTTTTCATATGTAGACTCATCAAAATGATTAGATTTATTAACAAAAAAAATATATTTTGATTATATAAAAAAAAATGTTATTTCAAATAGGTGCAAAAACAAATTCGTTTTTTACTATTTATAATGCCTAATAATGATACTGTGACCTCCTAGCATCCAAATTGCATTTAAGCCGTGCTATACAGCAATAGGGGGTCAATTACATGTGAAAATGTTACTTTACCCAGGCGTACAAAACTCATTTTTATAAGGGTATACATTATACATTTTTGATGCCCATCTCTGGGATATGTAGAGGACATTCTGGGGATGACTATTATGCAAAAACATTGTAGGATATTAATTTTTAAGTGCCCTGAAAATCAAAGTCGAAATTGAGTAAAAATTCACTATTTAAATGAGTTTTCTCCAGTCAGATCAGTTTTTAAACTGCCTTACGCCCCAGTAAATGCACATATGTAAGCATAGACCATCTATACTGCTAGACAAACGCTTGGCACACTGCTTATACATATCAATGTACAAAAATTGGCAGAAGTTATTAAGCTTACCTCTGAAATTGCTGGTAGACACACAGAGTGGGTTTTGCTGCTCTGTCTTCGGTCTTTAGGGTCACTTTGACTTGGAAGCACCACATGAAAACCTTGCATGCATGCTGGGGAACAGCTGCATAGGTTATAGGTCAAAGTCCTACATTTAGAAGCCTGTAGGGCTCAGCACAACGTTGCTTTGACATTTCGACATTTGAAAGACGAAATGGCAGGGGAAGAAAGAGGTTTTTGCTTACCCTTTTTTTTTTTTTGGTAAAAGCAAGTTTTTGTGTGCACTCAATGCACATAGTATATGTGACCTCTCTTTAAAGGACAATGGCTCTGCCATATATATATAGTATAAATGTTTTTAGGGTTGAATTCAGGAAGCAATGGGATTCAGTTTGACTTCATGCGGCCTCATGTTGCACTAGTACATTTGCTAAAGGAATATGTTCTTTGGCTAGCTGAAATGTGCTATTTCGCTCCTCAGAGTTTGTTTATGCCCAGTTGCTACAAATTGGGGTTGATAGTGTTGACAGAATGAAACCTGGTACAGGTTTCTTACTGTCAAAACTGGGGAAAGGGGGCTAGCTCCTCTACAAATTAAGGATAGGCAAATTTATGTGTTCTCTCTCTTTTTCTTAATTTTTTTCGAGCCTGTCTAAACTGTCTGTGAAATAACCATGAGACATTTAATTGGCTATTCAGTAATACTGTTTTCAACATTATTAGCATTAATAAAACGAATAAATATATTTTGCTATGTTACTACCCATCCTCTCTGATGGAATTATGAGAGGATGAGTAGTCTAGATTGCTGCTTCCTTATTTGATCTTTAAGGGGAACAAGCTGTGGGTAGTTTTTGTTTGAAAATTCTCAGGTGACAACACCACTATTGTTTGTTATTCTCATGCTACATACAGTTTTTGCAAGGGCATTGCTAGTTTTTATTAGCTAGTCTGTGTAAATAAACTGACAGTCCTTGCTAGAGCTGATGTTGCATAGTTTGGATTGTGAAAAATAGAATGCTGAGAAGATGCCCATGTGAACCTTAGCAAACATTTTTGAGGAAAATATTGTTTTACAGGAGTCTGTTAGTCACAAGATGTTCCGCTGGAGAACATGTACCCATTATGTTGAAGTTTTTAGTTCTGTATGTAATAGGAATCCCTGTTAAATTAGCAGTGTTAGATTTTCCTGTTGCTCCTATAACATGAGAGCCTGGTCCTAAGCATACAATGTAGGTGCTTTAATTAAGAAAAATCATTTTAGAAGTGTCTGCAGTCCTGTACAAATAATGCAATGTTTAGGAGTAAAACGTGTATAACATTTCCTTTTTCTTGAGGGTCTTTAGAAATGAACACAGACTTCCTTGACTGCTTGGCATTGGGTGACGTATTACTCTTGTCAGTTCACTAAAGAGTTCTTTTTATACTTGCCAATAGGTCCAGACTGTTGTTTTATTTACTCTCACATATATGAAAGTGGTTCCAGGGTGCCTTGTTAATATATGGGGCGTCCCTGGACTAGGAAGTATTCTGAGACTATCCTCTCTGTTGATAGATTATTTCTGTGCCTTGTCTAAAGACCTTTTGTTCTGTCCACCAATAGATATTTGCTGCTTTACAACCATTGCCAGAGGGGCGCGGACATCAGATCCAGCTTGAGGAGTCAGCACCAGTCCAGCTTGAAGTCAAAGGGAAGGTAACCAGCACAGGCATTACTGGCAACCAGGACCTCAGTGAAGGTAGAAGGCCGGAAGCATTGTGATGAGCGTACCCCTGCTACTATCTTGGGCGAAAGACGGGGTCACAAATCAGAAAGGAGAAATCGTGGATCAAACTTTTGATGCCCAGCTGAGAGTCACAGACCGACCAGGAAGGGAAGAAGGTTTTTGCTTGAGGTAACCCCCTTTGAAACAAGGGTTGCTTCAGAGATCCTAGCATCAGGCCTCTGAATCCTGGTCCCAAAGTGGCTGTAAAGGAGATACCTGGGCAAACTGAATGCAATCCATGGCCCCAACGAAAGAGCAGTATGCCAGCAGAGCAATACAGGAGTTAGGGAAGGACTTGAGTTCAGGGTACAGGTGCTGTGTCTCTGGTGCCTGTTAGATTGAAATGAAGAAAACTGGTGCACTGCCTGAGACAGTGGACAGGATCGCTGAGCGCATTTGCCCTGGTGGGTGATTGCCCTATCCTGAAAGAAGAAACTTTTCCCTTGAAACTGGGCCATGATTCCTGAGTTGCGAGTTGTGCAGCTCCACCGTGGGAACAACAAGAGCCTGCCTGTGAGGCTCAAACGGACACAGGGAGAAGACTCCCCTCTGGTTGGTTGTACAGCGGCTTTAATTTCCCAAGGACTTCTTTTTCTTTTTGTTGAAAATGTACCCCATTGATCGTCCCATTTTTGAGGAGGAGCAACCCTTTGCAGCTCTTCGTCCTAATTCTCATGGTTCTGTGTAGTTCTCCTGGTCCTCTGGATCCAGGATCATTTTTGTAAATAATATGTCTGACTGCTTTAATGTTTGTATTGGGTATAATGATAGATACTCTAGCCCTCATAAAGGAAACACAGGAAAAGTCTAGCGAAAATGTTTTTATTAGATATGTACTGTTGGATACTTTGAAGTTGAAATTGATGGTAACTGAAATGCATAGGAGCCTTGAAAATGTTTTTACTGGATGGTTCTAGGATTTGCTTAGGACTAGAAAGCTAATAATTCTGTTTCTGATAATAGTAATTACTCCTGCTATCTGTATGACCCAATTCTCTGTTCCCTTTGTACTTCTGTTTATACCTCATACATACCCGCTTAACAATATTTAGAATGAGAAATGCCCACCTAGCAATGAATTTGTAAATTTATGAAAAAAAAAAATTTATTAAAAATTAATATGCATATTTTTCATTTTTTATGGGAGATGTCTTCAGCTAACGCTAAAAGGGTCGTCTGTCGTAAATTGGCTGCGAATAAATTAGCGTTAGCAGAATCCATCTGGTATTTACAGGCTATCCTGTACATTTTGTGGAATCCATTTTGTATTTCTGGCAGCCATTTTGTCTTCCCTTGTGCTCTGTTTAAAGGACTGGCTATACTTAGACTCTGCTACCCTGCACATGCGCAGGAATATCTAACTGTCCATGCATCTGTTTTTAGTCTGTAACTATCAGGTTGTTTCTACCAGAGTCAGCAACTGCTAGCTCCTCCTATGCTATTTACGGTGCATTTCTGTATGACCATCTATGTATGTAACTCTTCTCATGTATGCCTGCACCGCCCTTTTCCTGAGCCCCTGTGTGGGTATAAAAGACCCAAGGTTCTTCTACTCTGGGTGCTACCTTCATTCAGCACCACAGGGTGCTGGGTGAATGTGGTTCCACCTCCTGAGGTTTAATAAACTATGTATTTTCTATTTCAGTTTCTGTGCCAACTTCTTTCTAATAGTCTGAGGACTTTGTGCAGAGAAGGGCGAACCCCTTGCACTGGTAGGCCTAGCTGAGGCCTATTTTCTACACCCAGACCCCAGTGGGAAACGATCAGGTGCCACCTACCCCTGTCCCAGTGCCAGGCACAGGGAGCCCGTTGGTACCAGTACCGGCAACAGCACCAGCGGTACCGTCACCACCAGTGGCACCTCTGGCCCCACCTCTGCAGCCAGGGTCGCCGGCGATTCCGGATGGCCCAGTGCCACAACCCGCCCCCTTAGGGGTGCCAGCCCCAGCGACCCCGGGTCCCGTCCCCTTACCAGTACCTTTGGGGGGGGGTGCCACCGGTGGGGGGGGAGGTCCCTCAAGATGTAGTATCACATCTGGCAGCAATTCTGCTTGGTTGGGGAAGGCAGGCATTTTGGCCCCTGCGGTGGGAGTAAAGGAGGTTTGTACTGATGCGCTAGCAGAAGCAACGCGAATTGTGTGTGAGTTCAATGCAGGGCGCAAGGAGCAGGTCATTGCAGGGCCTGTCGTTTCGTTACCTATCAATTCAGGGGGGGGTCCCGCCACCTTGGAGAACAAAGGGGTGGCAGTCCCCAGTACAGCACCTGTGATTCCACCGGAGGCACCGGGGACAACGGTAACAGGTAAACTCCCTACATTGCCAATGTTGGGTGTGGGCGAGATCAGCTCTGAGCGCGAGTTCTTGGGCAGGCATGTGTCGCAGGAGTTGAAAAACAGAATTTGGGCTGGTGAATATATTAACATGTTTTCACTTCTGATCTGCGAGAGGGAAAGGGAGGAGTCAAGGAAGAACAAGGATTACATGCTTCCAAGGGAATGGGCTAGTGAGATGCAGAAATTTAGGGTAGAAGAGAACTTACTTAATTGGATTAGAGCCTTTTCCATATTCATGGCAGTCACAGCTGAGCGTTTTCCAAACTTACAGGCACCGATGGCTTGTTACCAGAACAGAATAGTGTTGGCCCATGATAAATTCGCGGTCGGGGAGTGGTTAGTGTATGACAAAAATTTCAGGGTGGCTAAGGCATCTGACCCAACCCTGTCATGGGATCGAATTTACACGGTATCTTGGTTAGAGCTATTCGGGGGCGAGGGCCATGGTAGAATAAAGAGTCAGTCCTTTCAGCCAGCCCAGCCTTTACAGCCCTTTCGGTCACAGGGTAACGCAAGCTACACCACGAATTCAAGAAATAATAGTGGAAGGAAAGGGACGTGCTGGGATTTCAACAGGCGGATGTTGGACCTGGCCCTTTTGGCCGGATGGTCCCTAGACTTTTCGCCTTCCACCTGTACTTTTTCTGACCTGTTGTTGGCTATTTTATGACTCTGGGCACTTTACCACTGCTGTTCAGTGCTAAAGTGCATATGCTCTCCCTATTTAAAATGTATATGTTGGTTGGATTCCATGATTGGCTTATTTGGTTTTCTGTCAGACCCCAGTAAAGTGCACCAGGAGTGCCAGGGCTTGTAAATACAAATGCTGCTGGTGGGCTTGCAGCACTGGTTGTGCCACCCACAGAAGCGGCCTGGTAAAATGTATCTAAGGTCTGCCATTGCAGAACCTGCGTGCAGTCTGGTACTGTCATGCTGACTGGGTAAGTGCACACACTTGCCAGTCCCTAAACCTTCCCTTAACTTCATATCAGACACCCCTATGGTAGGCTCAAGGGCAGGGTGCATTGTAAGCATAAGGTAGGACAAGCCCTGATGTGTGTGGCATGTCCTAATAGTGAATTACAGCCATTTTCGTTTTTCACTATTGTAAGGCTACCTGTTCTCCATAGGCCAGAATGGGCTGTTAGAATTGTTACATTCTATGATCCTAACAGACCCAGGGAACATGGTAGAAATTCGAGTTTAGTATGCCTGAACTCAGAATAATAAAATACATCTTTTAGTAAAGTTTATTTTAGTATTCTGTGTTTGCAAATACCACTTTTAGAAAGTTGGTATTTGCTTGCTTGACCATTTCAGCCTGCCTCTGCTGTGATGTGTATCTGCCTGTCTGGTTGTGTGAGTGACAGGGCTGTGGAAACACAGAGGGGCAGGGCTAGGTAGCCTGGTGGTGAATAGGAAGATTGGCAGTCAGATGGGTGGGAGGAGTACACCTGGGCTCTGAATAGGGTTGTGCTCTGCTACCACAATGCTGGCTCCACCCCCTGTGGATCGACTGATGTCTCCGCCCTGCACCCTGAATAGAAAGGCAGAGTCATGTCAACAGAGTGCTCAAGAACTGGTTTGGACTGGGCAAAGGCCCCTCAACCCCAGAGGAACAAAGGAATTGGGGGTATAAGTATTGGGACCCTGCTCCCAAGAAATTAGATCCTGCTGAAACAAGAAGAACCTCTGCCAGAGGAGAAGGAACTGGGAAAGCTGTAGGAGGAGTACTGTCCCTGACCTGGGGGATTGGCCTGCAGTGGTTGCCTTGCTGCTGAAGGAGAGGAGAAAGACTACTAGAGACTTTGCTTCAACTTGTGCTTTAAAAAGATCTCCAAGGGCTTGAACTGAGCTTGCCCCCTGAACGAAGTCCCAGGACCAGTGGACTTCACCCCCAGCTCCCCAGAGTCTTTTGGAAGTGCCTGCTGCTGTTGTTGGGCCTTCTGAGGGACTGCGTGTCGCAAGGAGCTGGAAGCGCGACGCAAGGAAGAGAAGCGTGCCGCCGTCGGAGCCGCTGTCGTCGCATCTCGCAAAGAGTGTCGCCGCTGCAGCATCGCATCCAGCGGAAGCGTCTCGCATCATTCCGGAAGTGTCTCGCAACGCCGAAGAAGCGTGTCGCTATCGCAGCCATCGTAGCTGTCGCATTGCACCGCATCGAGAGAAGAGTCTTGCATCGAGGAGGAAGCGTGTCGCCATCGCAGCCATCGTAGTTGTCGCATTGCACCGCATCCAGAAAAGCGCCTCGCATCCACGGAGAAGCGTGCCTCCGTCGGAGCCGCTGTCGTTGCATCTCGCAGAAGAGGTGTCGCCGCTGCAGCATCGCATCGAGCGGAAGCGTCTCGCAACGTCGGAGAAGAGTGCCGCTGCCAAGGCCGCTGTCGTCGCATCTCGTCAAGGGTGACGCTGCTGTAGCTGACGCATCGAGTCGAGACTTCTCGCAACATCGGAGAAGCGTAACGCATCTGGAAGATCCCGTCTTTATTTCTTTTGCACCAAGAACTTCAACGCATCTGCATCGCTGCAACACTTTCGTTGCTCTGCGTGTCGCATCTAAGGTACATTGACTTAAAGTGTCGCATTTAAGAACTTAAGAGAAACTAAGCAATCTTCTACCAACTAAGCAACCGTATTGTGTAGTTTTAATCGTTTAATGGTCTTGTGATAATCCTATATAAAGAGTTCTTATTTTTAATATAAATACCTGTGTGGTGTCCATTTGTAGTGTTGTCACTTGGTTACTGTATGTGTTCACAAATGCTTAACCTATAACGCTCTGAGATAAGCCTTGTCTGCTCGCGCCAAGCTACCTAGAGGGTGAGGAGGGGTTGTTTTAGTAGTGTAACCCCTTACCCTGTCTAGAGGAAAGGTTCCCTGCTTGTCACAAGTACCTACCTGTGCCAACCAGAGAACCCGGATTCTAACAGCGGACTTGCACCAGACCACAGGGTCAGTGCAGGTTCAAGCACGCGTGTTCCATTTGCGCCAATCCATCCCACCCTGAATCCAAATGTCTTAAAAGATCCAAAGATAAGGGCAGGAAGAAACAGGAGTGAGGTGGGTTTCCCGCTTAAAGCGCGCTCACCCATCGACGTCACGGCACTGACTCCATGGCTCAACAAATACCCATGTCATTTGACAGCCAGAATTTTGTTGGAGGGTTTCAGGGATGGTTTTAGGATGCCAGCTCCAAATTATGTGGGGGCATCAGAGTGCCAGAACCAACTCTCCGCCCGGACCAATCCGAGCATAGTCTCCACAAAGATTGCCAAGGAGCTGCGCCTGGGTAGGGTGGCCAGCCCTTTCAAGACTGTGCCAGTTGAGAACTTTGTGTGCTCCCCTTTGGGCGTAGTCCCCAAGAAGGTAGAAGGGGAATTCAGACTCATACACAACTTGTCTGCTCCCAGGGGTAACTCTCTTAATGATGCTATTAACGATGAGTTCTGCAGTGTTAAGTACGCATCATTTGACCAAGCAGTGGAGATTCTCAGGGGGTTGGGCCCGGGAGCACTGATGGCGAAATCCGACATAGAATCAGCCTTTCGGTTACTCCTGGTACATCCGGACGATTATCATCTACTTGGTTTTAAATTTCAGGGTAATTTTTACATGGATATGTGTATGCCTGCGCTGCAGGAATTTTGCACGCTCATGCAGGCTCTGGGGTTCCTTTGGCTCCGGGGAAGACGGTTGGCCCTGCATCTACTATAGAGTTCCTGGGCATTGAGCTGGATTCTATCCAGAAGTGTTTTAGGTTACCCTTGGACAAGGTCAACAAATTCAGGGCATGTTTACAACTATGCTTGAGCAAGCAGAAGGTCACACTGCATCAGTTGCAGCAGACAGTAGGGCAACTCAATTTCGCCCTACGGGTCATTCCAATGGCCAGACCCTTCTCCAGATCCATCTCCCAAGCCATGACTGGCCTCAAGGAAAAACATCACCACACAAGGCTGTCAGCTGAGGTTCGGCAGGACATGCGGATTTGGATGGCATTCCTGCAGGATCTTAATGGCAGGGTAGTGTGGCCGGGTCCGCCCATTGCATCCGCTGAGTTGGGTTTAATGACTGACGCCGCGGGCAGTGAGGGATTTGGCACCATACTCAGTACCGAGTGGGTTGCTCAACGTTGGCCAGCGTGGTGGGTGGAGAGCGGCCTAACAGGGAACATTGGCTTCCTGGAGCTATTCCCCATCTGGGTGGCATTGATTGTATGGCCGGAACAATTGTGTAATCAGTCAGTGTTTTTCTGGTCAGATAATATGACCGTTGTTGAGTGCATCAATCAGCAGGCAGCCCGATGTAAGATGATTCTCCGCCTCTTGAAAGAGATTGTTCTCACCTGTATGAAATTGAATGTACAGTTTAGAGCAAAACACGTGCCTGGTGTACTTAATCATGCGTCTGACGCGCTTTCTCGCTTTAAGATGCAGGTTTTCAGGGCTCACCTCCCAGCAGCGGCAGAGCGTGCAACCCTCTTCCCAGAACGACTTTGGCAGATTGGTGCCCCCGCTTACCAGACCTCGTGGCAGCGAGTCTAGCACCCAGGACCAGGAAAGCATACGAAGGGGCGTTCTGGCAGTATTGTTCTTTCTTGGATGAGGGGTGGGCGGAGCGGTGGCACGACACAGGGGCACTCATTTCATACTTGGATTGGTTAAGGGCCAACGGGCATTCTGCGGCCGCAGCTAGGAAACAGGTGGCGGCGATTTCCTTCTACGCTTAGATCAGGGACAGGGGTGACCCCACTAACAGTTTCACGGTAAGGAAGGCTCTGAAAGGGTGACGACGCCTCCAGGGTTCGGCCCCGGACACGAGGCAGCCAATTGGGGCATTCTACACATCAGTGCAGGTGCACTGCTGCGGAGCTTTAAGTGTGAATCCGGCACTGGAGCTCCACCTGAGCAAAGCCTTTCAGATGCATATCTCTGGACCAGCATGTTCTTTGCTAATCCTTTCAAATGCATGGCTCTGACAGAGCTGTTTCCTAATTGTTTCGCATGGCTCTGTAACTACACTTGTACAAATTATTTCACATGCATTGCCCTGGAGTGGATCAGTGTACCTACATGCATTTGATGCTACATTTATATAATCAGTTCACATGTATTGCTGTGAATTGCATGTGTGTGGTTCAGATCACATATGCATGGCTTTTGACTCACATGTTTACAATTCATTTTTACGCGCCTGGCTTTGAATGTGCACTTGAGCAACGGCTTTCACGGACATAGCTTTTAAGCTACTCAGACAAATCCATGAAAAACATGGCTCGAATGCTGCACCTAATTACAGGCACACATGGGCTTGGGTGTTGCACTTATAGGAATCCGTGCGAACTAATGAATCAGTGTGTTCATGATTTATCATACAATCATTCCACGAGTGTGCTTAAACCCTTCCATTGTGAATAGGTTGATGCACATGCACGGCTCTGGTCTGTAGCAAGCATTAATGCACCAATGGACGTGCAATACCCCGGAACTGTACGTGTTCCGATGCATTCAGTGCACAATCAACAGCAGAGTTGCATTGTTTGAATAAACAAATATGCCTAATATCCCCGCAGTGGTAAAGCTATCTGCACATACCAGCTTCTGGAGCACTATCTGTGTGTTTACAAGTATGTTTGCACACGCAAGCATATGTTAACAGGAATGCCCGTACAACGTATTTACATCTACTTGTGAGATACCCGCTCAAATGCATGCTTGGGTATTTTTGCATTAACCCGTTTACCGCGGCGGTAATTCTGTTCTATTGAGTGGGCGGGGCCACGTCGGCCAACGGACATGCACAGCACTACCGAGGTAGTGCTCGTGACGGCCGTTAGCATGCGTTTGTAGGTGTGGTTTCATGTTACTCTGTGCATGTGTGCTTCATTCCTGAGTTACTGTCTGAACTTTAACAATGAAGTTGAAAGCATTGACGTATACGCTCTCAGGCGGGGTTTCTGGGTGAAATGAATGATGTTATTCATAGCATTTTTCATGAGACTCATAGCTTGGTTCTGGAATCCGGTACACATGATTACCACTCTCTCGGAAAGATAAAACACACATCTGACCCTAAGCCTGCAGCCCACCTTAACCCTGACACCCCCTCAGATTGTTAATCATCATAAACTCCTAACACCCCTCACAATCCCATAATGCACTGTATGGTGCTCACCACTGTCTTTAACCTGCCCCTGTCCAGTTACACGTGAGTTTGGATGTCGAGTGACATGCGGAGCTGCCTGAGGACTACTGGCTCTGGCGTCACCGTGTCAGGAGTAGCACCGAGTTACACCCCTCCCCCTCCGAGTTACTGGTACAAGGTGTATTTGTAACTACTGGGGATAGCAGAAGGCCCCTAGGGTCAGAGTGGTAAGGCGGACACTCGGGCAGTGGACCGGTATCTGAGTTATGTGAGATAGGAGTCTCTTGTCCTTGGGGGTACTATATATCTATTTTGAACAGGCAGGAAGAAGTTACCAGCATTGAAAGGACAAAAATAAAACTAGAAGACCTGTTTTAATGTAAAGGGTCGTTCATTAGTACATAATGTCTTCTTGGTTTTATATAGGGTATCAAAAATTATTATAACACTTTTTTATAATAACTTTTCAACATGCTTCACAGCAGCCACAATGCTCTACAACATAGCTTAAAACATTGTCAAAGCCAATAGCTCTATCTAAACACTGATAAGATCCCAAAGGCGAGACCTATTGGCTACGCCAATGATTGTTTAGCCCTAATCCTACTCCTATATTACTATTCTTCAAACTGCTGTCTTTGCACTATACATAACTGCCAGAACACTTGTATCTGAGAGACTGAAAGGGCTGCAAACAGACATTTATTGCACAGGCTTTAAATACTATTGGCTCTAAGTCTTCATCGCATCTTCATCCGCTTTGGCTTTCCCTTTGCCTCACCAGCAAAACACACACTGAATGAAAGAGTTACTACTACCTGTCAGTGGAATTTACAGCAACTTTCATGCTATCCAGTAATGGACACTACTTGGAAAGAAGGTTTCAAGCCAATGGTCTACATCATCCCAACCCTACAATCAGAGTAAACTCACATACATCACTTTGATGCACCTACACCTTTCATTTATATCTTGATTGCTTTTAACATAGAACAAACAAACCGACTCAGATAAGCCATATCAACAGCATATCCCCCATGAACCGAACATTAAAGTTTAAACATGCATCAGTAAAGCCAGTAGGTCTAGCTTTTGGAATCTATTGGTTTTGCAAAGTACTTTAAGCCATACTGTACAGTAATGGCAAAAACTCTGCAGCTTAGCGAAAAGCTTTAAAAAACACACTTGCAATGATGTAACCACATCCTTTTGTAGGTGAGTGCATGCTGTTTTATGCATGCATGCCCACAAAATGAAGTTGGTGCCTTTTTTAAATTTTCCTATACCAAGTGGATTAATACATTTTTAAAAATTAACGTAGGTCAATCACATTTTTAGGTGGATGGACCAGCAGCAACTTGGTGCCTGGTCCTTTAAATGTAAAAAGATTGTGGCACTTTTGCGCTTCCGAACTCCTGTTTTTGATGTTACGGTGGCGCAATGTGCCACTGGCACATTTATAAGTCTACGTAAAGTCACATTACATGGCTTTTCATGGCCTTATAGATATGTGTTTCTTTCATGCAGAACACTGTGTGAAAAGGGCGTTCCCAGCAACATCCATGGCTTGTTGGCATTGCCCTAGATTTACGAGAAATCGTAAGTATGAGGCAGTGCCAAAAACTCACGCCTCTCCAAGAGGCCTAAGGGAGGTATAGCAAGGAGGAATATCTTAATTTCCCCTTGGTTTTACTCTTTCCATGTGTCCTGCATTCTGCAGCATGCATGGAAAGAGGAAAAGCCTCTTGTGATTGTTTTTGTGCAGGAAGGTTTCCCTTCCTGCACAAAAATAATCATCCCCCAACTGAGGCACCCTTGCACCATGGTGCACAGGTGCCTGCGTTGGTGCATGGCAACCCATTGTGCGCCGGCACAGGGGAAAAGGACAGAAATGCACTGTATCTAATAGATACAGCACATTCCTGCCCTTTTCTTTTGCCGTAGGCCTGCTGCACTGCCCTATGGCAAAAAACCCATAAATGAGGCCTTGTGTGAGGAGCAAGGGGGAGTGGGAATGGGCAGCAATGGGGAGCGGGTGCGTGAGGAGGGAGGTGCAAAGAAGAGTGACTTGGAGGGGGAAGCAGCACTCAAGGGAGAAGCACATAAGCAAGAAAGCAAAGCAAAGCAGGGGGGAGCACGGAAGGTAAGCAACCATTACCACAAATCTTTTACCCCGCATACCATCACCCCGAAATACCATTACTATGCAATGCCATTACAACGCATGGCATTACATTTCATATGCTTCTACCACGCATGGTTTTACAACGCATGAATGGTAAAAGCGTATGGGGCATATCATCAAGGCGGCGCTATGAAATTATCGCCGCTTTTGCGTCCGTTTTCATGCGAAAAGCAGCGATAATTTAATCGCCTTATCAGCAAAGACACGCTATCGCCTGTTTTGCTGACTTAGCGCCCGTCACAACAACGCCCAGCTTGCATCGCTAATGAGATGCAAAGTGGGCGTTCCTTCCCAAAATAACTTGAGAAATGTCGATGCCCGACATTTCTCCAATTATCAATGGGTACGCTAACAAGCATAGCGATAAGAAAAGATGCGCTAACCACGGTTATCGCTACTTTCCTTACGCCTGCTTTTAGTTTGACTTAGCCATGATATCCAATGGAAGGTGGATATCATGGCTGAGTCTGCCCTGCCCTATCAGCAAGCTATCGCCAAATGTTGTGCGATTATCGCTGGATTTCCAGCGATAATCGCACATTTGGCAGCTTGCGCCTGGAATTTTATCGCTTTTGAGATAAGCGTTGCTGATAGCACGCTATCTCAGCGATAAAATTCAGCATTAGCCAGCGATAATTATCCTAGCGCTAAGTGTGCTTAGCGATAATTATCACCGGTTGATTCTGATATGCCCCATGTTTTTTAAATGTAAGTATAAGGAAGTGTTGGGGTGTAGGGGTATATGTTATGGGGGTTGAGGGGTTATTTTAGGGTAATGTGTATGTTTGGGTTTGGGATGCTGGGGTATTTTTAGGGTTTAGGGTGGGTTTAGGTTTTGGGGTGCTGGGGTATTTTAGGGTTTCAGGGTGTGTTTAGGTTTTGGGGTGCTGGGGTATTTTAGGGGTTCAGGGTGGGTTAGGGTTTTGGGGTGTAGGTGGTAATTTTAGGGTTCAGGGTGCGTTTAGGTTTTGGGGTACTGGGGTATATTTAGGGGTAAGGGGTTAGGGTTTTGGAGTTTTTTGGGGGTATTTTTAGGGTTCAGGGTGCGTTTAGGTTTTGGGGTGCAGGGGGAATTTTAGGGGTCAGGGTGGCTTAGGGTTTTGGGGTGCAGGGGAACTTTTTAGGGTTTAGGGTGCGTTTAAGGTTTTGGGGTGCAGGGGTATTTTTGGGGCTCAGGGTGTGTTTAGGTTTTGGGGTGCTGGGGTATTTTTGGGGTTCAGGGTGTGTTTAGGTTTTGAGGTGCACGGGTAATTTTGGGGTGCAGGGTGCGTTTAGGTTTTGGGGTGTAGGGGGTATTTTTGGGGTTCAGGGTGCGTTTAGGTTTTGGGGTGCTGGGGTCATTTTCGGGTTCAGGGTGCGTTTAGGTTTTGGGGTGCGGGGGGAATTTTAGGGTTCATTGTGGCTTAGGGTTTTGGTGTATAGGGGAATTTTTAGGGTTCAGGGTGTGTTTAGGGTTTTGGGGTGCAGGGGTATTTTTGGGGCTCAGGGTGTTTAAGTTTTGGCGTGCAGGGTAATTTTTGGGGTTCAGGGTGTGTTTAGGTTTTGGGGTGCAGGGGTAATTTTAGGGACCAGGGTGGGTTAGGGTTTGGGGTGTAGGGGGAATTTTTAGGGATAAGGGTGCATTTAAGGTTTTGGGGTGCAGGGGTATTTTTGGGGTTCAGGGTGCGTTTAGGTTTTGGGGTGCAGGGGTAATTTTAGGGATCAGGGTGGGTTTTTTATTTTTGGGGTGTAGGGGGAATTTTTAGGGTTAAGTGTGCCTTTAAGGTTTTGGGGTGCAGGGGTATTTTTGGGGTTCAGGGTGCGTTTAGGTTTTGGGGTGCAGGGGTAATTTTAGGGCTCAGGGTGGGGTTAGGGTTTTGGGGTGTAGAAGGAATTTTTAGGGCTCAAGGTGGGTTTTGTTTTTGGGGTGAATACATAAAAAAATATAAATATATTGCAATAAATATATATATATATATATTCACTGAAAAAACCATAGGTTTCACACATGTTATAGTTAGCGGAAATTTTACTGATAAAAAAACAATGAAATTCCCCCGTTATAGTTAGTGCAGGCAACTATAACTCACGCGACCGCAATCCTCTGCTGATGCTAATACTGTATTTAGACACTTATTTGCCCATGTCTTCTTCCATACATTTTTAGCTATACATATATTACAAATATTTTTTTTTCATAAAGACACATATGTCATCAGCAGAAGATTGCGGTCGCGTGAGTTATAGTTGCCTGCACTAACTATAACGGGGGAATTTCATTGGTTTTTTATCAGTAAAATTTCCGCTAACTATAACATGTGTGAAACCTATGGTTTTTTCAGTGAATTTGCAAGGTTTTTTAAATGCTAATTCCTAACTATAACGTGTGTGAAACCTATGGTTTTTTCAGTGAATTTGTACGGTTTTTTAAATGCTAAGTTACTTTACGCCATTCGTGGCGTGCGCGCCCACTTAACGCAGTTCGTTCCGTGCGCGCACGGTGCGCTTCGCGCACCGCGCGCCCACTTTACGCAGTTAGTGCCGTGCACGCACGGTGGGCACGCGGTGCGCTACGCGCACCGCGTGCCCACGTTACGCTAGATGGGCCATGTACGCACGATGCGCTTCGCGCACCGTGCGCACATGGAGGACATATGATGCACTTCGTTTTGAAAGGTAATATTTTAATTTTTCGTATATTTTATAAGCCATGCACAAATGGTGCCCTTCGGGCACCATTTGCACACGGGGTGGAGAGAGTGTGGATAATTTTTTTTTTTTTTTAATTTTTTACCGTACGCGTACGGTAAGCGTAATCGGCGAAATTACCGAAAAAATAAAAATTCCGTTTTTGGCCTTGGGGGATCTTTGGGGACTCCCTCAACATGGCTATGTGTGTGGGAGCTGTCTAAACAGCCCCTTTACATGTTTTTGGGCTTTATATTTTAAAAATCACTCTCAGTGCGAGAGAGAAAATGGCGGCCGCCGCTTCCTGGTTTCGGCCGATTCGAATGTTTACTAAGATCTAAGAGCCAATCAGAATCGCGCTCGCGCACGCCACCGTACGCGTACGGTAAGCGTACCGTAAGCGCACCGTAAGCTGGCTCAGATATATATATTGATTTAAAGGCTATTTTCTCAGAATCTACTGAACAGATTTACACCAAACCTACAAAAGGCACTTCCTTGACCTGAGGACTACCTCTCTGCCAAATTTTTAGTAATTCTGTTCAGCCGTTCGGGCTGTAGCCCTGTCTAAAGGTCCTATGGAAAAATGCATGGGAAAAAGACGTTTTGGGACCCCCCTTTTATCTCAGCCCCCGCTTGACGAATCCCCCCGAGACTTTCAGGGTAGGAGCGGAGCGTAGCGCCCACCTATTTTGAAAAATTTGCGAGGATTCGTCGACCGGCGCCAAAGTTATTCAAAATAGAATGTTGCGGATTTCCCATGGAAACGTGGTCCTAACTATAACTACCTACTGGCGACCGCCAGTAGGTAATATATATATATATATATATATATATATATATATATATATATATATATATATATTCACTTAAAAAACCATAGGTTTCATACATGTTATAGTTAGGTGGATATTTCACTCGTAAAAAACCAATGAAATTCCCCCGTTATAGTTAGTTCAGATAACTATAGTTAGTTCAGATAACTATAACATGTGTGAAACCTATGGTTTTTTAAGTGAATTTGCAAGGTTTTTTAAATGCTAATTCCTAACTATAACGTGTGTGAAACCTATGGTTTTTTCAGTGAATTTGTACGTTTTTTTAAATGCTAATTTATTTATGTATTATTCTTTTTTTTATATATTTATTTTACACGCGATTTAAAAAATAAATAAATAAATAAATGTTCTGCCTTCGGGGTCCTTCAGGGACCCCCTGACAAAGGCTAGGGGGTCAGGAACTCTCTACCCTGCCCCCTTTTCACGTTCGCCACCTTCCTTTTTCACTCTCGCACTGAAAACAAACAAAATGGCGGCCGACACTCCTGATTTCGACCGATTCGAATGTTGACTAACATGTAACCACCAATCAGAATTACGCTCGCGCACATTAGGGTGCTCTCACGGTGCGCGCACGGTGCACGCACCCTGCGTGCGTATAGATATTGATATGCTTTAAATGCTATTTTCTCAGGAAATACTGAACAGATTTACACCAGACCTGCGAAAGGCACTTCCTTGACCTTATGGCTACCTCTCTGCCAAATTTCAAGTAATTCTGTTCAGCCGTTCGGGCTGTAGCTGTGTCTAAAGGTCCTATGGAAAAATACATGGGGAAAACGTGTTTTGGGACTCCCCCTTTTTCTCGGCCCCCGCTTGACGAATCTCCTCGAGACTTTCAGGGTAGGAGCTGAACGGAGCGCCCCATTAGTTTTGAAAATTTCGCCAGGATTCGTCAACCGACGCCAAAGTTATTCAAAATAGAATTTTGAGATTTCCTATGGAAACACGATCCTAACTATAACTGTCTACTGGCGACCGCCAGTAGATAATAGATATAGGTAAAGCACTTTTACACCGTTTATGTTATGTTAATAATTTTTGTAGAGCGCGGCTAATACCCAAAGGTGTCCTGGCGCTATTGCAAAGGGGTCCATTCTTGGTCTGAGACCAGGGGGTAGAAAACTCAGAGTGTGAAAAGACTGGTCTTAAGTGCCTTCCTGAATTCCAGATGGTTGGAAATATGTCTAAGGAATGGTGGCAGTGAGTTCCATGCCGTGGTTGCTTTAGCTAGGAAACTTCGTCCGCCCCAATTCGCTTTTTTTACCCTGGGGACTGCAGCTAATTTGGCCTCTAAGGACCGCAGGTTTCTTCCAGGTGTGTACCATTGAAAGTGCCTTATCAAGTGGAGGGGTCCACTTCTATATAAGGCTCTGTGCGTGATGCACATGGCTTTAAACAACACTCGTTTATTTACAGGCAGCCAATGCAATTTTTTGATCTCCGACGAAATAGAGGCATATTTAGGAATCCCGGAGATCAATCTTGCCGCAGCATTTTGCAGTAGCTGTAGTTTTCTCTGTAGTCCCTCCTGAATGTTTAGATTAAGACTGTTACAGTAGTCAAAATTTGATAACACCAGGGCAGAGATAACCATCCTTTGAGACTCTTTGGGTAGAAGAGGCAGGATCTTTTTACAGGACCGAAAAGTGTACGATGTCGCAGAGACTACTGCATTGACTTGGTCCTTAAACGAGAACTTATTATCAATAATGATACCCAGGTTCTTAACTTTTCTACAGGGTGTTGGTAGTGGGCCCAATGATTCTGGCCACCATGTTGGTGTCTAGAAATTTGGATAATTTCCAAAAAGCACCACCTCGGTTTTGTTGGAGTTTAGCTTGAGGCAGTTCTGGGTCATCCAACTGCCCACTGCCAGCATACAATTCTTAAATTCTGATGCTATGTTCGAATGTTCTCCGGGGAGTATAGAGACCACAATCTGAGTGACGTCTGCGTAGGAAGTAAGGTTGAGCCCAAAGGATTCGACCAGAGGTGCCAGGTGTTTTACATAGACATTAAAGAGTGTGGGACTGATGGATGATCCCTGTGGAACACCACATGACAGGGAAAAAGCCTTGGCAGTAAAGTCTCCCAGCGTGACTGCTTGTATTCTATCAGCTAGGAAAGACGTAATCAACTTCCATGCTTTCCCTTTGACTCCAATGTCATGTAACCTGTCCATCAATAATCCATGATGGACCGTATCAAAGGTCGCAGACAGGTCCAACATAATCATTGCGGCCTTTCCTCCTATGTCTAATATAGCTCTAATTTCCTCAGTTGACTTAAGAAGCGCTGATTCAGTGCTATGTCCCGCTCTGAAACCATATTGTGTGGGATCCAATACCTGGCCTTCTTCCAAGAATCTACTGAGTTGTATATTCATTATTTTTTCCACTATCTTAGCAGGTAATGGGAGCCTGGATATTAGTCTAAAGATATTTGGTTCCTTGGGATCCAACTGTGGCTTTTTCAGAAGCGGAAGGATGGATGCTGATTTCCATGTTTTGGGGAAATATCCATTTGCGAATATTGTATTAATAATGGGACTAAGAATTGCTGAGACCGATTCTGAAGCCAGCTTCAGTACTGATAAGGGGTAGGGATCCATGGGGGAACCTGATCTGGTTGCCTCCGGGAGCTTATGAACCTCGGGGACCGAAACGGGTGCAAAATTGTAGAGCACCGCATCATTGTTATCGGGACAGTTTACATCTACCAACCCTAATGGGGATGTGACATTTGAGGAGCGTGTAAAAGTCGAGAAGATAGTTGCAACCTTCTCGAAAAGAGAATTAGCTATTTTGTCACAAAGTTCTTGGCTTGCTTCTATAGGGGGAGAAATAGGGTATGCAAGAATTTTAACCGTTTTAAATAGCTCTTTAATCGAGTTTCTTGCCTCATTAATTTTAGAAGAATAAAACTCTTGTTTAGTTTTATGAAGTAGTTGTTTATAGTGGTTCAGACTAATTTTGTAAAGGTTTTTGTCCTGTATGTCGTATTTTCTTCGCCATGTTCTTTCTAATTGTTTACAACAAAGTTTGTTTTCTCTTAGCTCTTGCGAGTACCAGGGAGACGACGATCGAACTCTAAAATTATGACGGATTTTCTTTGGGGTCAATTCGTTACATGCTGAGTCTAGCCAACTAGAATACTTCAAGACTGCTTCGTCCAAATCTGAGGGAATAGTAGGAAAGGTATTTACAAGGCGATTATTTAAATCGTCAGCCTTCACTTTTTTCCATGGTCGATACTCCGTGTGATTAGCCGTAGTTTTGATAGCGCCATGCATTGGGGGTGATACTGTGAATTTTACTGCTTTGTGGTCTGACCAGGTCACAGAAAGTGTTTCAGTGAAAGTGACATGTGCATTATTGGAAAATATGCCATCTAGAGTGTGGCCAGCCTTGTGTTTGGGCCCCAGGACTAATTGTTTTAGGTCGATCGTTTTCATGTGGTCAATTAGGTTATTCGTCTCCGAGTCTTCCTCGGCTTCTAGGTGGAAATTAAAGTCTCCTAATATAGAATATGAGCTTGTTCCTAATTCATTTTCCACCCATCTACTGGCATGAGTTATAAACCGGGATTTAGGGCCAGGAGGCATGTACACCAGAGTACCTTTGAACGAGTATTGGTGCGAAAGGTAGAAACAAAAGTCTAAAGCCTCGCACTCTGAGTTAGTGGAACTGTTGAAGGTAGCGGTTATGGAATCTTGATAGATTATTGCTAGTCCACCGCCCTTCTTGTTTAATCTATTAAGAGTGTGGCAAATATACCCAGGGGGTGTGGCTTTCACAATGTCTGGACCAGAAGTCTCATCTGTCCATGACTCCGTTATGAAAGCAATCTTAATTGCTTCATTTTCAATAAGGTGGGCGCATTCAGTACTATGTTTTACCAGTGATCTAGCGTTTAATAGAAGACATTTAACCTCTTCTGTGCCCATGACGAGATAGTCTTGTCATGGAGCACGGTCGCGCTGTGCCCATGACGAGACTATCTCGTCATGAAACCCGCCCACTATTGAAACGCCCGGCACAGGAGGGGGAAAGGGCGTGGCACAGAAGGGGTTAAAAACGTTCCTTCTTCCTGTCCTAGCTTTAGTCCGGGTCTCTGCGGTGTTAGACGGCTTAGAGCAATACAGTGGTATAGTAGTTCCACAATTAGAGCAAGTAGTAGTATCTAAAATGGGTTTAGCATCCGGAAAAATGCATCTACACCGGGGGTTGTTCTCCCCGATGTTAAGATCGTGCAACATCGCGCCTGAATAAATCTGGCGTCTGAGTAATTTCGGAGGGGAACGGGCAGGGGGACTGGCACGGTGCGCGGGCCGTGCGCGGACGGGCTCAGACAGGTGTGCCTTAGGCGCGACTTCGGCGCGCCAGCGGCGCGCTCGCGCTGGCATCGGTTTCAGTAGCTGGTAATGAGAACGCCTAGAGCGCCGTCCTGACTTCCCCCAAGATGGCGGCCTTGCCCTGGCACGAACAGAACCCAGATCAGGGTAAGTGCATTAAACCATGTGCAAAGCAGCAATATGCAATGTGCAATGTGTAAAGCAGCAATAAGAATAAAATCGTCCCCGAACTCCTTTTAATAAAAAGATTTAAAACTTTTAAAACAACCAAATACCTCACGCGCGTATAGCAAGTTAACGTCCACCCGGCTCAAGCCTCAGGGGACCTCCTTATGACTTCACCACGCATGCATTTGCGTTGTAAAGGCATGCGTGGTAAAGTCATATGAGGAGTGAAAGTTTGCGGGGTAATGGTATCACGGAGCAATTGCATTTTCGTTGTGAAAAATGCGGAGTGATGGTATGCTGGATGAAATTATGCGGGATAACGTCGTAAATTCTCACGGAAGGGGTGGGGGAGAAGCACACGGAAGAGAAAGAGCAAGACATAGCGCAGTAGAGTGGCAAGTGGAACATATGAGGAAGACAGCTGGAAACCACAAGCACTCTCATGGAGTGCTTAACCAGAAACAAACATGTCGTTTCAGAAAAGTAAGCAGTGGAAGGACACATGCAAAGTGAGTATTATACAGGGGAGCGAAAAACAGACAAGGAAGGCAATGAATAAAAGTGATAATTAAGCCAAGCAATGGTGGTATGCAATGGGTGGACTCTAAGCACACTACGCACACAATGGGTCTTTTGCAATCAGACCACTTGCACTGCGGTAGGCAAGATCTAAAAAGTAAACCAAATAGAGGGTACCAAGTGAGATCAACAATAACCCCTCCCATCGCGCAAATTCTGGACTGGAAAATAGCCAGTGGAACGCAAGAGGTTAAAGTACACTTCATCATCCTTGTGAATGTCCAGCTGAAATAACGTGAAGAGACTGGAAATCCCCTGAACTTTGGGGCAAGCATTTACATCTTCAAGCACATTTTTTTCTAAACTTGAAATGACTGACCTCGATTAGAAAACTGCATTGTGGACTGAACGCAATCATAATACCTCGGATAACTACTTCATTAAAAAAAAGAATTCCAAGTGAAAAAGCCCACAGTACCCAAGTATAGGAGGGGCAACTGACCCAACTAGAGTTCCCTACACTCAAAAAACCCATTGATGGAAACCTTGTCTTTTGCCACTGATTCCCAGGCCGGTATTTAGAAAAAGGTTAAACAAGCAGAGAGAAATGCTGGGGAATTTCTGTTGCGGTCGTCTCGTTTTGCTGTGCATGATTCCATGCCTTCTGTTTCATCCCACGCCAGTGCTTTCAAGTGAAGTGCACGTGGACTGTGATGGGAATGCACTGGGGGGAGCAGGCAGACAGAATTACAAAAACTGCACCTTCAGGAAACATGCTTTGTGGTCTGTCAGAAAAGAAACTATTTCCATGACTGCTACACACCTCTCCTCTTGAGGTTTTGCAGAGCTGTTTTCTGAACATACCAACCATTCCTTCGTAAAACTGAATTCAGTGGCGTTACGCAATTAACAGGAGTAAGCATAACAAAATCATAATTCTTTTTAAACTGTCAACACCTTTCTTAAAACCGTTGTTGAAAGGAGAACTCGGCTATATCCGAATATTAAGAGGCCTAGAGTAGGTAAAGCTTCGACTAGCGCAAACATGGAGCAAAGGCTCCGTTGATGCGTTTTTCTGTTTGTGCGATAGGGCACTGGTATATTATGGGGTATATTTACTAAGATTTTGCGTCACAAAAGTGATGCAAAATATTTGTTCCGAATTTGCTGATCATCATAAAACATGCTGTGCGCTGAAAATTAACTTGAAAGTAGCGCAAAGAAGCACCTAGCGCTGCTGTGCATTACTTAGCATCAAGGGGACGCTCCATGGGTGGTGCATGGGCGGTCCCTTGCAACCACCTATGGTTTTTGACTGAACACCCTATGTTCTAGTAGACAGGGGCTTGCATTAAAAAACATAGAGCCTTTTTCAAAGGGGCGGTATCATACAAAGTAGGAAAAGTTTTAAAGTTAGTCTATGCCTAGGGCCTCATTTATGAAAAGTGACGCATCGCTGCGTGAAAACAGCGATGCGTCACTTTCCATTGCGCCTTCCTTGCCACACCAATGATGCGTCATATTTACAGTATGACGCATCATGTCGCAAGGAGTGACAGATACGGCAGTATTTCTGACGTATCTGTAGGTGCAAAAATGACGCATTGCTGGAGTGTGTCACAAAAGTGACGCAACTCCAGCAATGGGTCATTTCACATTTCAAATGTGCCTGCATCAGTCTTACGCCTGCTGTGAAGCAGGCATACAATATTGACGCATTTGCGTCTTAGAAGTGGCATAGTGAAATCGCATAGATTTCACTGCGTCACTTCTACGAGGCTTACTTGCGTCGGAACGCCCACCATGCATTCATTATACCTGGCGCAGGTATAATGTGGCGCAGGGGTTTACAAAGGGGCGCATCTACCTAGATGCATAACTTTGTAAATATGACGCAACATGGTGCATTTTTTACGCCGCTGGCGTGTCACAAAAAGTGACGCACCGGCGGCGCAAAAGTGATGCAAGGGCTCATAAATAAGCCCCCTAGTATTTTGTACTGGAATGGTATCCTTCCAGTACAAAACCTACACTAGAGTCACACAGACACCTTTGCACTATGGTGCGAAGACTTGCAGGTGACGCTTGGCAGCCTGATTGTGGAGAAGGCGAGGGCTGAATAGACCGTGCCGCCATTATGGCGGTCACGCTAGTCCCCAGCCAAGAGTAGGGGGGGAGAGGCCGCGTCAGTACATGACGCAGCGCTCCCTCCCCCGCATCGGCCAATGGGCGAAGCGGCCCATTTGAGCCGGAAGCACTTCGGTGCTTCTGGCTCAAGGAACGTTCAGCCTGCGCCCAGCTAGACCGATCTGATCCGGTCAGCCTGGGTGCCCTCTTTAAAAGGGGCCTGTGGGGAGCAGAACAGTCTCTTGTTCTTGCTCCCCACAGGAAATGTCCACCGGGCCGGCTGCGGGCCCGTAATCTCTTTTTGTTTCTTTTAACTTTCAGGTTTGAGGCATTGAAGAAAGCGGAGGAGAAAGGTCAGCGCACGTCCAGCATCTCTCTCGTGTTTTACAGGTCCAGGGAGCGGAATCATTTGAGGAGCACTGCCGGCATTCGAGTTGATCCGTTTCCCAAGCCGCCACTGCCGTGGAGAATCGTAAGGGATGCGGCGACGTGTATCGGCGTGTTCGGCGGGCCGCAGGTGGAGTTTCAAGATCGCCTGGGATCGCTGGCTGTGCCCCCCCCCCAGGAGTGCGGTAAGCGGTGAAGGCGGTGGGGGAATAAAGTGTTGGCGGGAGCGGCACGGCAGATCCGGCCGGTGACTGTTGATGGGCGGATTTCTAATGCTCTTGTGTTGCTTGGAGCTATCGTGTGGTATTGTGCAGCGTAACCGGTGCACGTGTGAAGCGCTCCTAAGTCGAGCGAACCTTCGGGTCGAGCGCGCGCTATTATAAAGCTGCATTCATGCATATTTGGTCAATACAAATAGAGAAATCTATCTCCTTGGCTCGCTGTACTTTTTCGTGAAGCTTTGAACAGTGTTGATTTTGCAGGAAACCTGGGTGCGAAATGCTCATTTTGGGTTGAAAATAATATGCCAACATTTTGTGTTGAAAATAATATGCCAACACATCGCTTCTGAATTAGCATACACGATTAAGCAGAGGCACTGTTGTTTCTCAGGCTAAAGTGTGGGCAGTGGTATTTCCTTCAGTAAGGTTGGGAAATAAGTGTTGCAGTTAGCAGCTTAAATCTCTCACTCTGAAGTGTTTAACCCCTAGTCTTTCAATGCACTGTTACTCAGTATAAAGTGTAGGCAGTTGTATTGTCCTCAGTAAAGTAGGGAAATAATTTTTTCTGTTGCCATTTTGACACTTACTGTGAAGATTAGGTAGTCAATCCTTGGTCTTTCAATATCAATGTTTGCTCAGTCTAAAGTGTAGGCCAACGGTATCTACGCCAGTACTGTGGGGAGATAATTAGAGTGCTGTGCTCAAAGTGAGTGTTGCTGGGGGTCTGCAGCACAATAAATAGGAGCGCGTTACGAGTTGCAGCACATGAGCGACTTATAATCAGACTGAAGTGTGATTAGAAGTGGTTGGGTAACAAACGGGTAGGGCTTTGCGCAGCGAAACTGGCTTTGTGTTTCCACAGCCCCAGCACACATTCCGGGGAGGACAAGACAGTGCCAGGATAAAGAAGTCACTGGTGGTCATTGGAGGAACTCACTTGGGCGGCACCGGCTAGCCAGCATCTCATCGCTTCTTGAAGGTAAGGGGTGACACAGTCACCTATCTGGGACAGCGTTTACGTGTGCAGACAGGTCCCATATCATTTTACATCTTTCGCCATGGCCCCTCCGGTTCGGCGGAACGAGAAGCGATCGCGCACAGATGTTTTGCTGGAGGCTTTAATGCAGCAAGTCCAGGTCATGGGGCAGACCCTCAACAGGTTACAGGATACGGTGGAGGGTCCTGAGGTACCAGAGGGGAGGGGTAGGCAGCCTATTGTCCCACCAAGAAACTACTCCCCGCCAAAGAGGAACAGGCGCACGCCATGTGGGGGAGGGGCAGGGGTGACACCAAGAAGTGAGCCTGCACCTACGCCAAGCCCTCAGGGTGAGGGGGCGCAGGTGACGCAGTCCCACCGGCAGACACGCCGGGCCCCTCGGGCGAGGGGAGCCCAAGTGGTGCAGTGCCTGTGGGACCCATTGTTGTCCCTGCCCTCCCCCTCGGGGACGGGACTCGGAGAGCCACGCCGGCTCAGCCTAACATAGCAGCCAACCTGGCGGTAGTAATACCTTGGCTGGAGATGGTAGGGAACTGGTCTCACGCCGCAGGGGCGACATCTGGCGGGGGGGATGCCATTGAAAGGGCGAAGAAATTAATGGCTGAGCTAGGAAAGGGGCGCGCAAGTGAGGTTCCGGCAATACCGGCAGGGGGTGCAACACCCGTTGCCACAGCACCGGTGGCGAAGGTGTCTGGGGAAAAAACCAACGACGCGAAGAACACAGAAGCGGGCAAGACAGCTGATGCAGAAAGCACCAGCAGGTACGAGGGCAACACTGCCTCCACTAGGCTTGGGAGAGATGCGCTCTGGGAGGGAACAGTTGGGGCGGCATTTGTCGAAAGAGACTAAGGAAAGGATCTGGAAGGGGAAATATGTTAGCATGTTTTCCCTCTTGATTGACAAGGCAGAAAGAGAAGAGGCTAAGAAGAACAAGGAATGGACACACTACAAAGAATGGTCCAACATAGTCCTGAAATACAGAGTAGAGGAGAATTTGGCCAATAGGATACAGGGCTTCACTATATTCATGGCCGTCATGTTAGAGCGCTTGCCAGAGGTTGGATCTGAGATGGCATGTTATCAGAATAGCATCACTGTCGCCCATGCTACACAGGGAGGCGATGTGTGGAAGGAATATGACATGGAGTTTAGGAGGGCAAAAGCACAGGATCCAACTCTAAGATGGAGCCAGACAGACATGTTTATTCATCTGAGACATTTGGTAAAGGGAGCAGCTGACAATGGGCGGGGGCAGGTACCTGACACCGTTCGGTCCCAGCCCTTTAAAACAGGCCCCACCGGTAACACGGAGGGGTCACGGGGAAGGCAGGGAACACTGGTAAAAAAGGCGTCTGTTTTTACTTTAACAAAAGAACTTGCAGTAGACCGCCAGGCACATGTAGGTACTTTGAGAAGTTTAGCTCATTTTTAGAATGGGCATTCAGGAGGGAGTCGGGGCATCAATGGGTGCTACATTACCTTGATGACTTTCTTTTCCTGGGGGCACCAGACTCGGGGGGAATGCGGGGCAGCATTGTCAAAGTTTTGCACCTTGATGCAAGAGTTCGGTGTGCCCCTGGTACCCAGCAAAACAGTGGGATCAAGCACGGCAATTGAATTCCTGGGAATTGAACTAGATTCTGTCCAAGGGGTCTCGAGACTGCCAGCGGATAAAGTCAAAGATTTTGGGGTGGCATTGCAACACTGCCTCAGCAAAGATAAGGTTACGCTGCACCAGTTACAGCAGGTGGTAGGGCAATTGAATTTCACACTATGCATAATCCCAATGGCGCGCCCTTTCTCTCGCACCATCGCACATGCCATGTCAGGCCATCATCACACCAGGCTGTCCGGCGAAGTCAGGCAGGACATGTTGATTTGGAAAGCATTCTTGTGTGACTTCAATGGGAGAGTGGTGTGGCCCAGCCCACCTAGGTCCAGCCCGGAGCTGGGCCTAATGACTGACGCTGCAGGTGGCGAGGGTTTCGGGGCCATACTAGGGTGTTAGTGGGTAGCTCAGCGATGGCCAGATTGGTGGAGGGAATCTGGGCTCACCACTAATATAAGTTTCTTAGAGCTTTTTCCAATTCTAGTGGCGCTGACTGTGTGGGTGGAGGGTCTAAAAAATCAGTCTGTAATATATTGGTCCGACAACATGGCAGTAGTAGAATGCATAAACAGCCAAAAGGCTAAATGTGGCATGATGCTGCGTTTGTTGAAGGACATTGTGTTGCAGTGCATGAAATTGAATGTCCTTTTTAAAGCTAAACACGTGCCAGGTATTCTGAATCACGCAGCTTATGCATTGTCTCGTTTTAAAATGCAGGCATTCCGATCACACATCCCAGAGGCAGCAGTGCACCCAACACCTTTCCCAGAACAGCTTTGGCAGCTTGGTGCCCCGAGTATCAAACCTCGTGGCAGCGAGCCTAGCGCCCAGAACCAGGAGTGCTTACGAAGGGGCGTTTGGGTCATTTTGTTTGTTCTTGGGGGAACAGTGGGAGCACAAGTGTCATGATCAGGAGTCAGTAGTTGAATATCTTGCTTTCATGAGGGAACAAGGGCGCACGGTAGCACGGGCAAGAAGTCATATCTCAGCCATATCGTTCTCTGCGAAGATAAAGGGAAGAGGGGGTCCCACAAGGAACTTCGTGGTACGCCAGGCGCTGAAAGGATGGCAACGCTTGCAGGGAGGACAGCCGGATGTCAGGAGACCCATCGGTTTAGAAATACTGGGGAAACTAGTGGGGGCACTGCCGCAGGTTTGCACTTCCCCAAGCGAAGTGGTCTTGTTTCAAGCAGCATTCTGCCTTGCATTTTACAGCGCATTTAGGGTAGGCGAGCTAGCCGCAAAGAATAAGAAAGATTGTCTGGGGGGCCTGCAGATAGGACACGTTAACATAAAGAAGGATTCAGTGCTGATCTCCATCCTGAAGTCCAAAACCGATCAAGATGGTAGGGGAGAGAGCATAGTATTACACAGGGTGGGGGATACCTCATGCTGCCCTGTCTACAGGCTTGAAGACCTTTATGGCCCAACGGGCACAAAACACGAGATACATGGGGACAGGTCACCTCTCACGGTGTTCCAGTTCAGGAGACTCATGCTCTTGGCATTGAGGAGTGCCAGGATAGACACTGCCGACTTCGGGACTCATTCATTCAGGATAGGAGCAGCCACTGAAGAAGCAGCAAGAGGGCTGAGGGACGAGCATCTCAAAAGGATCGGTAGGTGGTCCTCTAATTGTTACAAGAGATATGTGTGTCTGCACATGCTCTAACACGGTGTGACTGTCCAATTTTGTAAAAATGCGCAATGGGGTTTTTTCCCTTCTCCCTGTGACTCAGAGGGGTACATTTCACTATCAGATAGTGCTAGGTGCAGTTTTTGTGGAATTTGTGTGTTTCACGCCAGCGTGGCAAAGCATTTACCTTTGCTCTCTTGTTTCCACGTCATTCTCAGTTTCTTCATACTGTGACTCAGGGGGGAAGCTTGCACTCGTTTGCACTCACAAGCCACAGGAGCAAACAGAAGAGCATCGGACGACTAGCTTCGGGCGAGCAACGGAAATGGTGGCGCAAGTTCACTCTTCGCACCAGGAAGATCAACATGTTTGGGTGATAGGGCACTCATATGTTCGCCATTTGAAGAATTTCTTTTCAGGGCCTATCAAGAGTAGGGCCACTCAATTAGGGATAAGCTTATCATTTATTGGACAGGGTGGCTTGTGCGTAGGTCAATTCAGGGAGTTGGTGAACCGAGCTTTGAAAGCAAGTACGGGACCACCGGTGATCTGGATCCTGCACCTGGGGGGTAATGACTTGGCCCGATTAGGCAGGAGAGTGCTAGTGGAAGATCTGCTCACAGAAGTGGGGTGGCTAGTGAAGCAGTGTCCTCAGTCGATAATAGCATGGTCACACATGATCCCCAGGTCCCAATGGAGGGGGGGCGAGTCAGTTAGAGCGTTGAATTATGTGGTAAAGCGGATGAACAACAAATTTGATAAGTTATTCAGGACCCCTAGATTAAGGTTCATAGGACACAGATACATCAAGGGGGAACAGTTTTTTCTACAGGAGGGGGTGCACCTCTCACATAAGGGGAATCAGGCTTTCATGGAAAACATCCTAGCTAGGGTGGAGAGTATGACGCGCAGTACATGACCTTCCTAGTGAGTGAGGGGGAGACCAGGTAGTCGGGCAACTAGGTTGGCCTGTGGCGGTAAGGTCATGATTGGTATGCATAGTCTTCGGTCCTTAGCGGTCAGCACCATGTAACTCCAGGGGGTAGTGACAGCCGGTAAGTAGGCTGTCGGGGTGCGGGAGTCATCCTTCCCAGTGGACCTGGGGCCACCCCTGCACGCGCATCAAGGCACCATTATGCAGAAGTCTGCAGCCCCCCGTAATGGAGTTTAAGGCACAGGGCGTAGTGGGGGGCCGGGGGGAAATATCCATCCGATAAGCTGTACCCCCTGCGCAACCTTAGGAGTACACTGGGACCGGGGGAGCTGCCAGTCACTGACTTTGCCGTAGGCTCTAGATGGGACACGCAGAAAGTAAATACATGCATTGATAGATTTACGATAGGAGTGTCTTGTGTATTAGACTGTGTTAAGGTTAGCCGTGGAATATCTGTCTATCAAATGTAACTGTACTTTCTGCGAAAATTTCTGTATATAATATTTTACAAATTGTTTGTTAATTGTAATAAATACGGCCGGGGTGGGTTACACCACCTAATCCAAAATTATATCATTTTTGGTGTGGTTTCCAATACTGTTACGCTGGGGGTGGGAGGTGCCATCCATAACCCCAGAGTCTGTAGTTGGAGTAGGGGACATAGGTAAGTACCAGACCATATGCGCCAGCACAAGGGAAAGGGGAGGGGAGTGCCATATATCTGTAGATATAGCCCTGTCCTGCTCTCTCCTTTTCACACAAAGCTGCACAGAATTTTCGACTGCTGTGCTGCATTGCATGAGAAATTTGTAAACAAACTCTTACATTTTAACAGGGGTGCTAGCGTGACACAAAGTAGTGCAAACAACTGCGCACAAAAACGTTACCATGTAAATGGATGCTTTGCGTTGTGTAGCACCAACATTCATAATCTATGCAAACTAGGTATTCTAGTGACAGGAATTGAACAAACCCATAGGATGCCAGTCAACTGCCTAGTTGTACCTTGGGCGTCCATGCGTTTGCCGTCCGCAGTGGGCGCATATAAGAGTTGGGGGGTGCTGGCGATCTCTGCGACGGCTGCCCCATGTTGCCTGCAGGTAAGAGGAGGGTGGGGGGGAGGCGCCATCCCCAAAACTAATGCCGCCTGGGGTGGACCGCCCCGCCCCCACCACCACCACTTGCTACACCACTGATACCAGGCAAAGTCAGATCCACATTAGTAGACCAAAGGAGTGCGACGTCGCCTTCCATAGAATCCTAGTACCAACTGAAAACAGATACAACCAAAAGGTTCATTGCATGATTTTTTTTCCTGTGTAATTTTTTTCAAAGATTACGCACATCGTTTGATAAACCTTCGGTGATAATTGATGCAGAGATGTACTCGAGGCTACTGCTCAGGTACACAACTCATGCAAGGCTTTGCTCACTCGCGTTTGCCCCACAGGGTGATGCCACTGCATTTTTAGCACAACAGTGACCAAGGACACCAGCAAGCAAAGTATTGCGCAATGCTGCAGAATGTCGAGCAGTTTTGATTGGCTCGAACTTTATATACATCTTGTTTAGTGTTAAAGCGTTGTATCACACCAGGGAATAAAAATGGAGACAGTTGAAGGTGTTTGGTGTTTGCTTTGTTAAGAAAATAAAAAATAGAACTAAAACAGTATGTTGCCATTTTCAGAACGATGTAACTACACAAAATCAAATCTTACAATGAATGTCAAAAGCATCCAACCCAGATCGGTTTAGTTAGGTTTTTTGGTATAGGCTGTTGTTAATGTATTGTTTCTTTTTTATTTAAAGTTATACCCGTAAAATTGACAAGATCAAAATCAATTTTTCAGTTCGTGCAATCTGCGCTTGGATCATACCTCGTATTCTTGTTAATTGTCCCTTTGAGCTTCAACTCATTTCATCACTTTGTACAAAACTGATCTGCTCGGACAGTAATTCCTGCTCAACATATGATCATGATGTTATTAGAAGATGCTTATTTTTGAGCAAATGAAGGAACCATGCGCTGAGGAGAACGAGAGGTACAAGAAACACGTGGACCAAACACCACAGGCGACTGGCTGTTGGAAAGGTCACCGACTAGCAGCTTGCCACCTGCCTTAGCCCTCCTTTACAGCCTCCATACGAGGGCAAGAACCGTGCAGGTCTAATAGCTTCATTAGGAAAAGTTTATTTAAAGTCTGTAGAATAAACGTGGACAATAACTTGTATTTTCACTGGTTTGTTTTCTTACCTTTGTAGACGACAATCAATCTTTTGTTAATGATCAACATGATCAAATTACCCGGGAGTGGTCCTGTAATTCTACCAAAGGTAAAAAAGGTGGATGTACTAAAAATGTGTGGTTTCCCAGTTACCCCTGGCGACAATATACTCTCTTTCACGTGCACCCCACAAGACTGCATTACGCCTGCATGGGTCGTAAATAATAGCCTATTGTCTTTTTAGGTCACTTGTGCCATGTTAAAGCAGTTTATGGCTGGTGTACTATCCCACTACCTGAATCACAGCCCTGGGGTTTGTCATATCTCGCTCCCAATGACAGCATTGATGATTTAATCAGGCATCCAGAACCCAACTGTGCATCTCTGTGCTGCGAAGGGAAGTACATGGGATCTGGTTGGGTAAATTGCTGGACTCACCAACCTCCTCTGTGCTTTTCATCTTGGCCCACTGTAGTGTCTTTTAAATATCTTTAGCGGAACCCTTCTGGTCCCTAATGGACTCCGTAGAAGAATTACGTAATCGTTTGTGCGTGTCTGGGTGTGGTTAATAAAGTTCATGACGCAATGCGTACAGTTAGGTAACGGTTGCTCTCTGAAGAATAAAGATGTGCACTACAGAGCTCCGTGTGGTCATTTGCATGTTACTGGGCTGGGGAGGACGCTACAACTAGCGATGAATTAGGGGATCTGCCAACCAAAGTAATAGGAGTGCTCTTCCTGAGAGTTTGCCGAGGTCCAGCAAACTGCTTGTGTGTGCCAAGCGTGCCTCAGTTGAAGTGAAGCCATCAACGGTTGGCGCATGTCGAGTCAAAGTGCCACTCCAGCCAGTGCAAGGTTTTTAAAGAAGGCGAAGGCCCTACAGAAAGTTCAGTCACATTTGGCCCGGAACCTGCTGCTAAGGCTGAAAGAAGACAAACTGTGCCATGGCGTAACACAGAGACATCATTCGTACACAGAAATGCCAAAGGCAGTGACAACGCACCATGTACAGAGAAGCGTGGAAGGCGGGATACCCAGGTGCAACAAGCACATCAAAAGTAGAAGCATCCAAGCACCCAGAAACACTAGAGGCAGTAAAAACCAGGTACAATGCAGATGATTGAGAATGGAAGGGAACGTATGCAAGATACAAAGGCGTCACTCACCAACCAAGATGAAAAAGAGGCCATACGACATCATAGTGGTCACAACAACACTGATGCAAACACACGCTGGGGCTTAGAGATGTTATGAATGAAGCAGGTCCGAGTGGGCAGCAGACAGCACAAGAGCAAGTCCTGATCTTGACAGTAGTAAGTTCCACAGGTCGTTATGATGCTGCCATGTTCCTGAAACCACCGCTGCCATTTGCTACTGCCAAAAAGCTGAATATTGGTGCAAGATGGACTACCGGCATTGAGAAATTTGATGACTTCATCGATGCGCTAGAAGAAGCAAATGACAAAAAGATCATTCAATACTAAAAGATCTGATATAAAGATTGTTTAGCTATAAAAGACTAAGGGCCAGATTTACCAGTTTCTCATGCAGCACAGTGCAGCAGCTGCAAATGCTGCACTGAGTGAGAAGGAGAGAGCAGGAGAGTGCCATATTCACAGAAATATGGCACTCTTCTCCCCTCTCCCTAACGCCAATGCAGAAATGTGCGGCCATGTGCCAAAGGCACACATTTGCACCACAGTGCAAGGATGTCTCTGTGAGTCTAGCATAGGGTATGTACTGGAAGGATACCCTTACAGTACAAAATACTATGCTTAGACTAACTTTAAACCTTTTCCCACTTTGTAGTGTGCTGTACAGTGCAGCGCACACGCAAACTCGGAAAATAAAGGTGAAAAAAGCATTTCTCCTTCATAGTACCCATCTAAAATGGGCGCTAGTTTCTGATGCTAAACCTTGTCTACTTTTTTGAGCAAATAGGGTTTAGCATCAGAAACTCTGTGTGGTTGCATTGGAACACCAATGCACCACTCATGGCGGTATGCGCTGCTTTACAATACTTTCAAGTGATTTTCCAGCATAAAGCAGGATTCACACTGGAAAGGAAATGGGTAATGTGAGAAGTTGGCCTGGCATATGCTGTCCACTAGTTATAGCGGGCACCTTGCACCAGTCCAAACAACCCTTATTGATGATAGGTTTAAAGACAACCTTTATTGAAAGTTATCCTAGTGGTAGCTATGGAGAGCAGCCTTTAGGATAAGTCTTGAAGGAGTGTAAAGCAGCTTGGTTTACCAGATTATAACCTCTTGAATTACTAAATGAAAGGAGAACCACACAAGGTATATATAAAATATATGTATTTATTTCTAAACACTCACTACTAATCTCTTTATGAGATAAGAGTCCAAGATACACAATAATACAATTCTAAAACGACAGTAAATAGCCCAATATACAATAGGCCCTAGGGGCAGACCAAACCATATATTAAGAAAGTGGTATAAGAACCACGTCTTGACTAGACACAACGCCTAGAGCACGTAGAATCGCTGGGACCCCAAGGAACCACCCAAGGTAGTGACACAGGAGACCCACGGGGGACGCGTGCAGTGTGAGAACACAGGCACGAGCCCCGTACTATTCTATGGGAAAGTCGTGGTTAGAATTTTTAGAAGTTAAGGACACTTAGGAGAGGACTTTGAGCAAACCCCTTTAGACATAGGGGGTTCTAGGGCCAGCACCCACGGGAGCACTGGAGTACTCGAGTTACCTCACCCAGGGATGCCGGGTGCATAGGTGTCAAATGGTGTCGGGAATCGTTGTTGATTTCAATGGTGATCTGCTGCAAAGTGCTGCTGCCGGGAAGGAGAAAAGTGTCTGGTGTGATCCAAGCCTGGCGAAGAACCTGAAAGCAGAGGGGACAGAGTCTGGGTCACTTGCCAGTGACCAGGGGCACGATAGACTAATGCTCACCGATGTCGGGTGTTTCAGGTGCGCAGAGGTGGAGCGTGACTCTGCAGCCACGAGGACCAGGAGGTGTCGACGATAACCAGGAGCTGGATTCAAGCTGCCCACAAAGGATGTCGAGTGCTGCGGTGTCGGTGCCCGGATTGGACCCAACAAGCCTTGGCAACAGCAACCCACGCAGGAAGAGAAAAGATGCTTTGGTGTGGATCAGCAAGGTCTTGGGGACTCCCCAAGCAATGGAGAGTCAGGACATGTCTGCAGCAACCAGGTAAGCCCGATTAGAGTTAGAGTTGTCTTCACAGGGACCCACCAGTCGACAGACCAGGGATCGAGAAGGGACCTCAATAGAAAACACCAAGGGCCAGCTCATGGAACACTCGTGGAGTGTAGGCGGGCAATCTTCGGTGGAATTGCTGCTCGGGGTCAGGGCTACAAGTAACCCAAAGCTCAGCTGCAGGAGTTGCTGGAAAGCTGATGCTTCTGCAAAGTGACGCGGTGTCCAGTGATTCGGGTTGCACGGTCGCCATGAGGGATACAGGCCTCAGACTTGCTGTGGGCGCTGATCGACCTCTCAGACCACGGAAACCTACCTCCTGTGTTGCAAAGTTCTTCGGAGTCCTCAGGAGCTTCAGAGATGCAAACTGGTCAGATGCGTCTTTGGTGCCTGCCTTGCAGGGGAGTAGCTCCTTTACTCCTAGGGAGGTTCTTCAGTCATCTAGTTCAATGTAGATCGTCGAAGTTTCAGTGTAATCTAAAGTCATGTTGCCAGGGGTTCCTATCTTATACCCAAGGAAGGGGTAGGACAAACTCTAGGGACCCAACTATGGGAGGGTCAGGAAAGAGGGGTGGCTACACCCATTTCCTTTGTTCAGTTTCACGCCAGAGCAGGGGCTGGTAGCCCCTGCAACCAGTTTGAGCTGGACTATGCACAGGGACGCCAAATGTGCCCCCAGTGCAGACTTCAAAGCGCTCTTGGACTGCACCCACCCAGCTCCAATACACTAAAGCCTGTCTGGCAGATGGTCACACCTCCCTGTGACAGGAAACCTATTGTCCAGGCCTCCCCTGCCGGAGTTTCATTCAGCAGCAGTAGAGCAGACTCGTGTCTGTGGCTGGCAGCATCCATTTTGTGATGCCAGGGTCTGTTAAGCTGGTACCGGGTATACCAGTGCTGTCATGTCTCTCCCTCTAGAAGGGTGGGATCATACTCCCACACCAGTTACTGGTGTGGGGGTATGATTCCAAGGTGTTTGACACCAAACACAACATGTTTCCATGCAGCCATTCCAAAGTTAGCATTTACCGTTTGGTTATAATGCACTTGAGAGTATATGGTCTGGCTGCATCACAAACAACCCCGGAATAAAGGTTCCGAAAGCTGCAGAGGGGCTCTGCTCATGCATGGGCACCCTCTTACATGAAACCCAGAACCCTGCCTTCAGGATTGTTAAGCCCCTGCAACCAGTTTGAGCTGGACTATGCACAGGGACACCAAATGTGCCCCCAGTGCAGACTTCAAAGCACTCTTGGACTGCACCCACCCAGCCCCAATACAATAAAGCCTGTCTGTGACAGGAAACCTATTGTCCAGGCCTTCCCTGCCGGAGTTTCGTTCAGCAGCAGGAGGGCAGATTCGTGTCTGTGGATGTCAGCATCCATTTTGTTATGCCAGGGTCTATTAAGCTGGTACCGGGAATACCAGGGCAGTCATGTCTCTCCCTCTAGAAGGGTGGGATCATACTCCCACACCAGTTACTGGTGTGGGGGTATGATTCCAAGGTGTTTGACACCAAACACAACATGTTTCCATGCAGCCATTTCAAAGTTAGCATTTACCGTTTGGTTATAATGCACTTAAGAGTATATGGTTTAGCTGCATCACAAACAACCCCGGAATAAAGGTTCCGAAGGCTGCAGAGGGGCTCTGCTCATGCATGGGCACCCTCTCATATATAACCCAGCACCCTGCCTTCAGGATTGGTAAGGCCTGCCATAGGGGTGACTGATAGGTTTATATGGCAGTGGTATGGAGAGATATAGGGAACCTATATCTCAGTAAGGGGTGCATGCACCACCTTACCCAGGCTGCTGTAGCAGTCCTGTGGTGTCCTTTTGGAAGGCTTCCCAGGGGTGGCATAATACATGCTGCAGCCCCTGGTAGGCCTCTGGGGTACCTATACCCTGGGTACATAGTATACCATATACTAGGGACTTATAAGGTTATACTATGTGTATGTAATTTAATCACTGTATGTAGTATGAACATGGACCCATTAGGTGGGTGAGGGGTCTTTTAAGAACACCTAATGGGCCCATGTTCATACTACATACAGTGATTAAATTAAATACACATAGTGGGTCCGTCCACATTGTTTAAGTTCAGTATCTATTTTGGGAACAGGACGCACCCCTAGCCCTATCCCTTGCTCTTCCCTTGATTTCTTCCAGTAATTGTGCAGCGCACAGCTGAGAGAGCCATTGTTTTTACCTCGACCACTTGCACAGTGCCCAGTTACATCATGGCAGAAAATCAGGGCCTGGGTTTTACCCTGGATGATGTCAACAGCATCCTAGCTAACCCTCCCCTCATGGCAGATTTTAATGTGGCAACATTGATTGCCCAAATAGCCGATTGGGAAAGCCTAAATGAGAAAAAATGCAACGCATCAGAACCATTCTCCACGGAGTCATCCTTAATGAATATTTGAGAAACAACACAGCGCCCAGAGGACTAATAGTCACGAATGCTCCCCGGATTTTCTTGGATGATGAGACCTTCGGCAAGGATTGGGCACAAATAGCGTGGCGATGCACACGCGATTGGATTATTCTAATTATCCAAACAGCCGAGGCCATTCTCATTGAAATTCAAACCACTGAAACACATTTCAAAGCTACTCTGACCTCTTTCATAAAAAGACTGGACGAGACAAATAAGGAGATCAATGAATATAAAGAAAGCTTGACACAAAGCAAAATTAACAAATTTCAGAAAGACCTCAAAAGATTTTCTTACTTGAAAACATACCCCTATGCTGACACTGACTTTATAGCTCCCAAGAGAAGTGATACATCAGGAGGATCTTCGGATGAAGATTCGTCACGCAGCAGCAATTCCAGCTCAAATAGCTACAGGAAAAAACAACAAGGAATGGGTAGAAACACCGTTTGGCAACAACCATGGACACCAGGACCATCGGAACCAAACATACACTGTCCATGCCAATACCCGCCGATGCATCCACAATATGGATATGGCTGGAACTTGCCTTTTGGACCCCCACCACCACCACTTTACATGAACCAGAACCAACGATTCCCTTTTTTAGGAGGAGGCCCACGAGGTAGAGGAAGAAGACGACAAGGGAACTAAGTCCATTGGAGAGAAGACCAGTACGAAGGAGCTCTAATGGGGAGCAAATCCAAAGACCAACAACCAGGCCCCTGCACGAGATGAGCCTGATAACCAAGCTCTCATCCCACACCCTAACACCTACCGAACTGGCAGTCCTAGAGAAAGTACTCGGATTTGTACCCACGGCCAGATTAGACAAATTCCAGCTACACTGTGAGCTAGCGGCTTTCTTCCGAAAACTCAGACTAAAAGCCTTTTTTGAAAACTCACCACCTCAACCTACCACTGAACAAGAAAGAGATACCTCATTTAGAGCCAAATCCACCTTGAAGCCACCCCTAATACCATCCCTCCTGAGGTAGCAGTCTATGAACAGGCTGTCTTCAAAGATATTGAAGAGCTCAATGCAGACCACACATTTCAGAATACTAGCACAGCAGAACGCGCAGCCATACAATCACTGAGATCCAACCGATCCATTGTCATAAAACCTGCTGACAAGGGTGGAGGAACAATCATCATGAATAAAGAAGACTACCAACGAGAATGTGTCAGACTCCTCAGTGACACCAAGAACTCTGAAAAACTCAATCAGGACCCAAGTGAGAGTCTAAGATCACGCATTCACACTCTGGTGGAAGTAGCAGAAACAACAGGACAAATCAAGCCCGGAGAAGCCAAATTTCTAACTACAACGGGCAAAATACCTTACTTTTACGTAGTACCTAAGATACACATTTCCCCCCTCCCCGGGGCGCCCCATTGTGTCTGGCATAGGCTCCCTACCTGAACCCCTGTCCCGATACTGTGACTTCTTTCTCCAACCCATGGTCCAGGCCACCAACACCTACCTACAGGACACACAGGACCCCCTCAGACTACTGAACAACATGACTTACAACCCAGAGACTCCATTCCTAGTAAGTCTCGACGTGGAGAGCCTCTACATGAGTCTCCCACAAGACGACACCCTCAGAGTCTTAGAGATGGCACTGGGAAAAATGGACTGCCAACACCAGACCTCCAAAAGATTTATCTGGCAATGCGCAAAACTTGCGCTGAAAGACAACTTTTTTTAATTCAAAGGCCATCTCTACCTTCATAAATACGGCACTTCGATGGGGAGCACTTTCGCCCCCAGTGTAGCGGGCCTCTATGTACACCACTTCGAGACCAAGTACATTTTTTCCAACAACGTGCCACGAATTCCAGAAATAATATTCTATAAACGATATATAGACGATATCCTACTCATCTGGGAAGGAAACACTGAGTCGCTTACCACATTCTGCCAGTGGCTCAACACCTGCGACCAGAACCTCAAATTTACACACAGCTTTGATCATCAAAAAAACAACATTCCTAGACCTGGACATCGAGGCTGATGATGGGTATCTCAAAAGCAAAACGCATATCAAACCCACTGCCCGAAACGCACTCCTACATTTTTCCAGCTTCCATCCCAGGACCCTGAGGGAGAACCTCCCCTATGGCCAGTACCTACGGTTGCGAAGAAACTGCAGTAATGTGGCAGACTTCAAAGATCAAGCCAAGGACTTGAGCAACAAGCTCCAGGACTGTGGGTACCCCAAACACATCACTGAAAAGGCCAAAAATCGAGCCAGAAACCAAAACCGTGAAGGACTCATTGAGACACATCCACGTGAAGCTACACCGATACTGCTGACATGCGTCACAACCTTCAACACGGTCTCCAATAAAATCTCTAACATCATAAAGAAACATTGGAAAATCCTCAGGACAGGAAACCTCAATTGGGACGCTCCCTTACTATCCCACAAGAAAGCAAAATCCATAAAGGATGCACTTGTTTCTACCAGACCGATCCAAGAGCGAAAGCCAGGGAATACTGACCTAAATGCTTGGGGACTTTCCAATGTCACCGGCCAGTTTGCCTGTGGCAACTGCAGTATATGCCACCTAATTGTAACCACCAAGAATCTCCACCTAGAACCGGGGAAGACGTTGGAATTGCGACAACACACCAATTGTAACACGGCACATGCAATATACCGCATCATGTGCCCCTGCAATCTCACCTATATTGGGATGACCAACAGAAAAGTAAAAAACAGAATTTGTGAACATCGGAGCACCATAAGATGCAAGAGGAACACCACAAAAATGACCAATCATTTTCTTGAGGCAGGACACACGACCAACGACATGCGCTGGGTCATCATAGAGGCTCTGGACCCCAACATGCCCAACATCCAGCAGCAACTACTACAGACAGAACAAAGATGGATCTATCGCCTTTCTACCCATAAGACAGGCTTGAATGACAATATTCCCTGGAATAGCCTCAACAAACAATAATTACCATCTTCTTTTTGCCGCCGCTATAGAACACTACAAACAATATACCCATGTTCCCATTGCAGTGAGAGAAACATGACGGATATCACTTATAAGGCCTCAGTAGACACCACATATATGGATATATGCCAGTGGCAGATATACTTTGGACTACGCAAACTAGTAGTATGGACGCATACACTTGCACCACCTGTTGCAATACACCAGTCAGAGAGGCCTCAACCTAATCTCTACACACTATCTCAAACCATAAAGCTTATGAAAGGCATTACTATACAACTGACCTACGAGTATGATTTTCTCTGGAACACTTCTTCACCCTTTAAATGTTCCCTTGTTTGTGTACACGTCGCTCCCACAGAGAACCTAATACACACATCTGCACGATTCTACTCATGGAGAGGGCATATCACCTATTTCCTGAATAATTCCTATGGGTTTTATGAATCCATACCCCTCTCCATGATGGCCGCCAAGTCGGACGCCCCATCCCGTCTCCCAGACAAACACCTGATGCCATCACCACGCACGTGCGCGCATGCGCACTGAACAGAGTGCCGAGTCACGGACCAACCTGGACATGTATCATTGCACGTACCGGGTTTGGTCCACACACTACTTAAGCTGGCCCCCCCACGATACCCAGCACCAGCCGGGACTACGGGGGACCTACTCAGGTTTGCAGCGGACAACTCTCCATTACCAAGTAAGACCATGCGTGCTCCAATGGTATTACTCTATAGAGCCCTTTCAGACCTCTGGGCTCACCAAGGCGCTCTTTGATTTACAGATCGGAATCATGGAAGAGCACCCTACCCCCTGAGCCTCGATATCTGCCTAATACCTGAAAACATTGTAACTATGATATAAACTACACTTGTGCATGTTTTTAATCCTTCACTTCCTACGCAGTCACGTACCTCGCATTCACTATCTAAACTAGGAGCACCCTGCCATTTAATGCCAAATTAAATGCATAATTGACTCCAGTACACCGGCGCACACCGCGCTCTAGACCACGGGCAGAAACATGTAGCACGCCACACATAGCCAACTAAACGGTAATAACTCCTATTTAGTTGCACCACACATACTGGTTTTAGACATATCCTGAGCCACCAACATTAAAATTAGAGGCAAGGATTCTCAGAGATGCTTTTAACTGTAAAATATCACCTTGCATCACATTTGCGCACCAACACCAGCTCCGCTGTAATCAGGCGTTGTAGCACAACCAGGGGGCACTCGGCCGCCCGGTTGGGACCCCAATGATGAAGCATGACACCAACCAGGTTGGTGTGTGAGGGTGCTTTTAAGAATACCTAATGGGTCCATGTTCACACTACATACAGTGATTAAATTACATACACATAGTGGGTCCGTCCACATTGTTTAAGTTCAGTATCTATTTGGGGAACAGGACGCACTCCTATCCCTATCCCTTGCTCTTCCCTTGAATTCTTCCACTTATAAGTGTACCCCAGAATCCAATCTGGAGTGTACCTAAACTACTTGTAATCAATTTAAAGGGGAAAGCAGATAGGCTGGGGTCCTGAATAGCAGGATCCCAGCCAAACTAAATCGAAAACCAGCAAAACACCAAGAAAAAAGTGGGGGCAACCATGCAGTCAGATTCCACCTTCCTACAGGTAACAAAAGATTTAGCATCGTTTTGCATCACTTTTGTGACACAAACACAGCTTTAAATCTTAGTAAATAGACCCCTTCGTTTTGGGGTGTCGTCAGCTTCAGAACTCTTTCCGGATGTAATTTGCAGCATAATACAGCCTGTCACACATGCTTTTAATTATATTGATGATATACTGGCATCTTGGACTGATTGAAAGGAACATTGCAAAGCCCTTACACAAGTATGCTGCTTGCTGGCTGATTCCAGTCTCACTTTGAACACAGCAAAGCGTGAGTTTCACAAAACAAAACTCAGGTTCTCTGGGCATATATTCTCTAAAATGGGGAGGACACCAGGTACAGCTAAAGTACAAGCCTTATCGTCCACTACTCCAACACACGATGTGACCATGCTGCGATCCTTCCTTGGCATAGCCAGTTACTGTTCCAGGTATATTCGTGATTTTGCCACAGTCAGTGCCCCATTGAGACACTTGACAAAAAAGAACGCTGTGTTCAAATGGTCTCCTGAATGTAACTGAAGCTTTAAGAAAATCAAACATGCAATTGAGAATGCTACTTAAAAGGCCGTTTTTGATCCAAAGCGTCATATTCGGATTTTGTATGCCAGCCCAGTGGGGTTGGATGCGATCCTTGCCCAGAACAGTGGACATGACAACACTCAAAGGCGCATTGTGGCTTATGCGAGCTGGAGTCTTTTGCAAACCGAAAAAGCTTATTCCCATCCTGAGAGAGAAAATCTAGCTGTGGTGTGGGCCTGTGAACCCTTCCATGTGTTTCTATACGAAAAACACTTCACCATTGTCACTGACCACCAAGCTTTACTTCCCATTTTTGGGAATTCAAAATCCAAGATGCCCCTTCACATCGAGAGGTGGGGGTTGCGATTACTAGAGTATAATAACATTATTGTTCACAGGCAAGGTAATGATAAAAATCCTGCTGACTACTTTTCACAAGTACCAGTACAGTGTCACACTGCAACGTCTATAGCAGCTGAGGCCTATGTTAACTTAATAGTCAAGTCAAGCATACCTGCATACTTTTCAGTGGAGCAATTTCTTGCTGCTACAAATAGAGATCGAGATCTGTGTGTTCTCAAAGACATTATTGCCCAGCAATCCTGGAAAAAACACAATCAATCTCGTACTGATAACTTTGAATAACACAAGTTAAAAAATGTGAGCGAGGAACTCTGTCACACAAGAAGGTATTAAATTACGAGGTTCTAGAATTATCATTCCAGAGAGCCTGTGACAACAAGTCATCGAACTAGCCCATGAGGGTCATCATGGCATTGTCACCACCAAGAGAGCTCTTCTGTGTGGTTTCTTCGCCTTGACTAAAGAGTTGAAAGAGAATTAAAGGCCTATTATTTGTGAAACTGCTTGTTTCACAAAGTCTATACCAGGATCTTCTGTAACTTGACCCCCCCTCAGATTAATCTGGTGTGGATCCAGCCTCTTCAGGAACCTCCACAGCTTGGCTTGTGCTCTCCAGTGACCCCTCGGTCACGGCTGGAAATGCTTATGGGAGAGGAGCTGTTTCATCGGAAAGACCACTCGTCGGGTATGGGAAGCATGAATGAATGAATTAAAATGCATTTGTAGAGTGCGTGGTTACCCGTGGGCATCCCAGCACTATCAGTGGCACCCTTAAACTGTAAGCAGATCAAGGGAAAAGAAAGGTTTTAAGTTGTTTTCTAAAGTTCAAATAATTAAGTTCGAGCCGTATGTGGTCTGGCAGTTGATTCCAGAGCTTAGCCGTGTTATATGAGAATAGATGGCCTCCAGATCATGATCTCCTGATCCTCAGGACTAAGATTAAGCCTTTTTTGACAGATCTCAATGCCCTGCTTGGTCGGTAGGGCTGAATCATAGAACGAATAATTGAGGAGCCCTTGCCAGTGAGTGCTTTATGTGCAATGCACAGTGACTTAAATTTAATTCTTTCTTGGATTGGTAGCCAGTGCAAAGTGGCAAGAGCAGGTTTCACTGAGAGGCATCTAGGGATGTTCAATAGTAGGCGCGCTGCACAATTGTGTACAGTTTGCAGTCTTTTGGTTGAGACCTGAGGGGCTCCTAAATAGAGGGCATTGGCATAGTTAATGTGGAGAGAAACAATGGTTCTTAATGGCCTAAAAGGTCCAGGACAAAAAATTACCCTAGGGAGGGCAATGAGTTTAATAAGGTATTTAGAACTTAAGTCTTAGATGAGAGCGACAACTAATGCAGATAGAGGGACATGAAAGTCAGAGTTTGACAATTGTTTATTACACAAAAGAAAATCAAGTGCTCACTTATTCAGTGACAATAAGCGTGACGTGAAAGGTGAGGGTGAACTTAAAAGAGACATCGCATTAACAACAATAGTGAAACCCTTTTCTATTTATCTTAATATAAAGGGTTCATGTTGTAGGGGGTCGACGACGTTTCGAACTCAGTTATTCGAGTTCATCTTCAGGACAAATAGTGAGCAGCTAGAATCTAAAATAAAGAATTCAAAAGTAGGAATAAATCACTCATAGTCTAGTCCCTGAGTAATAGCATCACAAACATTTCATCATAACCATTTAAATGTATAATTCATAGTGCTCTCTGTTGAGTGATGCCACATGTATATTGTAGAACATCTAATTTATAGAGAACATAAATTGATGGTGGAAAACAGCAGCAAAAATCAAGCTGTGAACTCAGTAATTACACATTAAACACACTATTCATTGGTAGAAGTTAATCGTGGCTTACGAAATTCCTTGTAGAGGACAAGGAGGCATGAAGCATTAAAAACAACTATATCATGGGAATCTGGAGGGGCGCTGAAAAATCTGTGGCACTTACTTGGAGGTTGAAGCGGTGTGAGTAAACTGTGTTAAAGCGCTTCAGTGTAGTGTATAATCAATATACAGGCCGGATGTGGTAGATAGCACATTAATGAGGGCCTTGACGGAGCGGGAGGCCTGAGGAGAAAGGTTAGTAGGTGTGAGGAACTAATATAACGTAATGGATACTGAATAGCGGGGGTGGGCCAGGGGTAGCGAACTTACTTGCGCAGCGCGCTGAAAATCACGAGGAATCACTGGTCCGAGGAGCGGTAGAAGTTTTTTTCTGCGCCGGGAATTTAATCTGCAAGGAAGGGGGAATAATTAGGATCAAGGGGTAGTTGAGGTGGAGGAAGGGGAGAGGTGGAGAGGATCCTCCAGGTATATCTTACTATTTATGGCCGGTAGCAGTGCAGTAAATGAAAGCCGCATGGCGGGGTGGAGCGAGTCCTGCTCGTGTGTTTTTTCGCGCTGGGAAAGACGGCAGGGGCCAGGTGTGCTAGGTATATATGCCTATAAGTTGCTAGGGGTTACGCACGGTGCCAATTGGAAACAGCTGCGTGCGTGAGCATGCGTATTAATCAAAAACGGTCATTGGCTCAGGATGAGTCAGGTGAGCTCTGTATATATGCCTGTAGGTTGCCAAGGGTTACGCATGGTGCCGAAGGAACAGCTGAGTGCTGAACCTGATTTAGTAACAATGCACGAGCCTGCGTGTTAATCAAAGGACACGCAGGCTCGCGCATTGTTACTAAATCAGGTTCACCTCTTTTTCACTGGGCACAACTATATTCTGCTAACCATTGAGCCCTATGCTGTACCGTGTGTTTATAAGTCATGTGGAGTTGTTTAATACATACCCCCATCAAGCACTGAGCTTTCGCTGTGCTTACAGACCACTCAATTACACATGTTCCACTACTGAGTTATCACAAACCATTGAGCGTCCTTCGTTTAACACGCATGCTCACGCACTCAGCTGTTCCTTCGGCACCATGCGTAACCCCTGGCAACCTACAGGCATATATACCGAGCTCACCTGACTCATCCTGAGCCAATGACCGTTTTTGATTAACACGCATGCTCACGCACGCAGCTGTTTCCAATTGGCACCATGCGTAACCCCTAGCAACTCATGGGCATATATACCTAGCACACCTGGCCCCTGCCGTCTTTCCCTGCGCGAAGGAACACACGAGCAGGACTCGCTCCACCCCGCCATGCGGCTTTCATTTACTGCACTGCTACCGGCCATAAATAGTAAGTTATACCTGGAGGATCCTCTCCACCTCTCCCCTTCCTCCACCTCAACTACCCCTTGATCCTAATTATTCCCCCTTCCTTGCAGATTAAATTCCCGGCGCAGAAAAAAACTTCTACCACTCCTCGGACCAGTGATTTCTCGTGATTTTCAGCGCGCTGCACAAGTAAGTTCGCTACCCCTGGCCCACCCCCGCTATTCAGTATCCATTACGTTATATTAGTTCCTCACACCTACTAACCTTTCTCCTCAGGCCTCCCGCTCCGTCAAGGCCCTCATTAATGTGCTATCTACCACATCCGGCCTGTATATTGATTATACACTACACTGAAGCGCTTTAACACAGTTTACTCACACCGCTTCAACCTCCAAGTAAGTGCCACAGATTTTTCAGCGCCCCTCCAGATTCCCATGATATAGTTGTTTTTAATGCTTCATGCCTCCTTGTCCTCTACAAGGAATTTCGTAAGCCACGATTAACTTCTACCAATGAATAGTGTGTTTAATGTGTAATTAATGAGTTCACAGCTTGACTTTTGCTGCTGTTTTCCACCATCAATTTATGTTCTCTATAAATTAGATGTTCTACAATATACATGTGGCATCACTCAACAGAGAGCACTATGAATTATACATTTAAATAATTATGATGAAATGTTTGTGATGCTATTACTCAGGGACTAGACTATGAGTGATTTATTCCTACTTTTGAATTCTTTATTTTAGATTCTAGCTGCTCACTATTTGTCCTGAAGATGAACTCGAATAACTGAGTTCGAAACGTCGTCGACCCCCTACAACATGAACCCTTTATATTAAGATAAATAGAAAAGGGTTTCACTATTGTTGTTAATGCGATGTCTCTTTTAAGTTCACCCTCACCTTTCACGTCACGCTTATTGTCACTGAATAAGTGAGCACTTGATTTTCTTTTGTGTAATAAACAATTGTCAAACTCTGACTTTCATGTCCCTCTATCTGCATTAGTTGTCGCTCTCATCTAAGACTTAAGTTCTAAATACCTTATTAAACTCATTGCCCTCCCTAGGGTAATTTTTTGTCCTGGACCTTTTAGGCCATTAAGAACCATTGTTTCTCTCCACATTGTATCACCCCTGGTTCGTATATTGGGGTACCCTTGTTCCAAAAAACAATTGGCATAGTCAAGCCATGATAAAATTAAAGCTTGAACTAGAAGCCGTCTAGCCACAAAAGGGAGCAGGGGAAGGACCCTCTGATCATTCTTAGTAGGCCGTAGCAACTAGCAGCGACTTTTTGAGCTTGTTGCTTAAAGTTGAGATTACAGTCGAGCCAGACACCCAGGCTCTTGATCTGCTTTTTCAGAGCAGGCGGTGAGCCCACACAGCTGGGCTACAAGAGGTCTATATTTGATGGGGCCGAATGGCCCAGGATCATAAGATCAGTCTTCGCTCCACTGAGTTTTAGGAATGAGTTATCCATCCATCTGGATACCTTCTCGAGACATGAAGCCAGGCCTGGACCGGAATTGTCCTGCTGATTAAGGGAGACAACTAGCTGGGTGTCATCGGCATACGTGACCATCTGAACCCCATCTGAGCATACGATTCCTGCAAGGGAACTCATATAGATATTGAACATGGTTGGACTAAGGTAAGATCCTTGGGGGACTCCACATGGCAGCGGCATTTGCTTTGAGGTGAATTCCTCTTCGAAGACTGTGAAAACTCGATTTTTCAGGAAGGACTGTAACCATTTCAATGCTATTCCGGTTACTCCTACCTCCCTGAGTCTTTGGATCATCCGTTGATGGTTCACCATATTGAAGGCTACGCTGAGGTCTAATGAAATCAGGACAGCGCAGCCTCCGTCATCGAGAATTTTTCTCGCTCCTTCTACCACGGCTAGGAGAGCGGTCTCCGTGCCCTGTTGGGATCTAAATCCTGTTGGCGTGGGATGGAGGCAATTATTTTCTTCCAGGAACCTAGAAAGAGCAGAATTCATATGTTTTTCTGCTAATTTACTGATTCCAGGTAGCAGGGACATGGGTTGATAATTTGCCCACTCTTCGGGGTTCAATTTTTTTTCCAGGAGTGCTTTAACCCAGGCTTGTTTCCATAAGGGGGGTACGATTCCCGTGCGGAGTGAGGTGTTTATCACTTCAAGTATGACTGGCGATACAATCTCGGTGATTTGATTTAAAATGGTGGGGGGAACGGGGTCAGCAGGGGAACCCGATTTTAACAGTCTCCGATAGCTTTGGAGGGAAATTAGGTCCAAAGACGGGAATTCCTCCAGCAAGGCTTGTGCTTTTGGGTTAGTAATGTCTGTTGGTGGGATGGTTTGTAGGTCTGTGGCCTGCGGAAACGACTTATAGATATTCAAAATGTTGACAGAAATTATTCTGCTATCTCATTGCAACGATGTTGAGGGTTGTCGGAGTTAGTGGGGGGGCTGGGGGGTGTGAGAAGAGATTTGGCAATTTTAAACATTTTGCGGGGGAGTTTGCCGCCGATGTAATTTTTTCTTGGTAGTAAAAGGCTTGGGCAGCTTTTATTTCAGCTTTGTAAAGTTTTAACGCCTCTTTGTATTTGATTTTACTGGTAACAGAGAAATCCTTCCTCCAACTTCTTTCCTGTCTTTTGCATGGATTTAATACAGAACAACACTTTAGGGTAACATTCTCGGCAGCAAGCAGCACCTGCTCATACCTTGTCAACCTGTTTTTGATCAAATGCTGTGTTTTGGTTCTCGTCATCAGGAGCTCAACTGAATGCGCTACATTTACAGTAAGAGGATGACCCATCACAATGCTCTCACATCGCTCATTACTGACACCTGTTGCAGCAATAGATTTGAGACATCCGGGCAACGCTGAAGCTACAGGATCTAATGTAGATGAGAAATAGGCCACTGGTCCATGGGCACCCCCATGTGTCTGGATGAGTAGAGAAAGAGCACAACCATCCCGCTCATGACAGAATAATAAGAATGCCTTGTCATAATGAGGCATTCCTAAAGCCGGAGCCTGCCACAGGCACTCTCTCAACTCCAGGAAAGCAGCAGACAGTCGTTATCCCAAGGTACCGGATCACACACACCCTTGTAGGTCAGCATCTGCAAAGGCTTCACCATCAAAGAAAAATTATGAATCCGTTGTCGGCAGTTGCCAACCTGACCTCTGTCTGGGTACTGGGCGGTTTCATTTTCATGAATGCCTCCACTCGCTCTGGTGACACCTTTCTCTTGCCTTTTTCAATTCAATGTCCCAAATACTGTACCTCGTTTAGACAGTACTGAAGCTTACTCGGAGACACCATATTCCCATTGTCAGCCACATGGTTCAGTAAGGCAATAGTAGTGTCCCTGCAAGCCTCCAGCATATCAAGCTCTCAAAGGTTCTTTTTCAAAACCTGATCGACGATGGGTGGACTTTCAGCATACCCTTAAGGGGTACAACATCATGTTAAAACATGATTCTCCAAAAGCAAAGCAAATAAAATTTGACTCTCCTCATGCAACGGGATGGAGAAAAATGCTTGGTCAATCTCTGTGAACCACTCCGCTTCGCAAGGAATATGGAATAGGATCACAGAAGGATTAGGTCCTGTGGACAACATGGAATCACTATGTTATTGACCTTTCTACAGTCCTTAACAATGTGATACATCTCACTCGGTTTCTGCAATCCCATGATAGGCGAATTGCATGGACTTCCCATGATCTCCTTTAAGATGCCCTGCGCAGTCATGGATTCAATTACAGGTGTAATCCCTGCCACACTTTTGGAGTTAGCTTGTACTGAGGTGTTCTTGGAAATTCTGCATTTGGTATTGGGACTGGCTCAACTCCTTGAATTAATCTGATTTCCTCCCCCTTTGAACTCCCATACCACTGGAGAGACGGTGTCTCTCAAATCCGGTGGCATATCCTTTACTGTCAGTAAAGGAAACATGGCTGTGTAATGATTCTGATTGGCCAATTTTAAAGCAATGTCCACTTCATTAGTCTGCAATTAGATTCCCTTTGGTGTGCAGTAGATGGTACAATTAAATTTATACAAAAGATCATGCCCTAGCAAACAGACTGGACTCGAAGCACACACCACAAACTGATAGTGATCTTGAAAGATTCAGATTTTCACGAATACCTCTTTGAAGCCTGAACAGGTTCTCTGAAGTACGATGTATAGTGAGAAAATCAGGACTGCCAGGAGTTGGTCTGTGATGCCTGGCCACCAGCCTAATCACTGATCGGCAAGAACAGGCCTTTGATCATGTGTCCATCATGTGTCCATCAAGATATTGGTGAGATCCTCATCAAAGGGGAACAGGGGCTCAGACATGGCTGGCCCATGCTGCAAACATTTTGCAAGTTCTGTAAGGATATTCATTTTGGTTCTGACTGAAGGTGGCTGTAAATCTAGGACATCAGCTGCTCATTGGACTACTACTGCAAATGATGCATTCTCTTCCATTGGTGTTCTAAGAGGCGAGTCAAAACCTGTTTGTGGGGAGGTTTCAGGCCGCTGGAACCTTGTAATTCCATATTAAAGATGACATATTTATAGTTATGAAAGAGAAAACCACGGCCCCCACATCATCCTCCTCTATCTTGTTTAGAGTCAGAGCCAGATTATGGAACCTTTGCTGGCACGTCTGCCTGTGTAGAGGCACTGGTTCAGAATGAGGCTGTATGCTGCACGTTTGTAAACATTTAGCATGACATAGTTCAGGATCGAGGTGTAGTGGTTTTGTTGTCATACTTTGAAAAACGCTCCGGTTCCTTTCTGGCACCAGTGGCATTAGTGCTGACTTCATCGAGGAAGGGCCTAGCGCAGGTCTTGAAGTCTTTACTGGAGTCTGTACAGGGGCAGAAGTGTGGCCCAAGGGAGATTGATGTAACCTAAGATGGATCCATCAGCAGTAACTCGACTGGAAGCCCCTGCCTTTCCTCGGGACCTGTAGGTGTTCCAAAGAAAGCCAGTACTGCACCAAAACTCTGAAGCATGGCCTGTTTGGAGGCATCAATTTTCTGCAGTATCATCAATGGCCTGAAAAACTCTGGGCACATTGGTATCTGCTGTGGAACTGGCCCGCAACTTAGGACCTACTGGGAGACCGACTGACATTGTGACGTCTCTCGCCTTTTCTTTGGAGACCAAGGATGGAGGCAGATTTGGTTGAGTGCTGCTTCATTTTTTTGTCTTTGAACTTTGATTTGATTTGAGTGTGACCACAAAGTAGACCTCTGATCTGGAGAAGGGAATGGAGTACATTTGAAGCAGGACTAATGTCAGTTCAACAACTACTCCCTATGTTCATGATGTACAGCTTTGCTTCTCGTCCCGGATCGCCTTCAGGTGTTCGAAGGCACATTTGTTGCACGGCTTTGAGTCGGTTTCCCAGCCCAAACAGCAGAGGCATATCTCCTGCAGGTACTTGACCAAAATATGCTTTTTACAGTCACGTCATGGTTTGAAACCAATTGTTTTAGGAGGGGACATCATTCCCTAGCACACTTGGTTAAGTTTGGAAATCGTTGCAAGGCTGCCAAAATTTGGAGTGGAGTTCAAGACACAGAAAAATAGGAACTTCAATCAGAGGGCAAGCTTTGTTCTGTCATTTCGAACGTGGTATGGAGCCAATGCAGAGTACATGGTGCCATCACTGCTGGAGAATAGTTTCTGAATCCTGTCTGGCACAGGGGGAACATTCTAAGGTGTAGAATCTGCAGTTAGATGTATTCATCAGAAAGCTATACTTTTGTGTGCAGATATCTCTGCATAGAACAGATAGGAGAGGTGGAGACCCCCGCTTGTACATTTGTGAATAGCATTTTGTAGCACTACTTCACATAATGAAGTTTGTGGTTAGGCCCATTTGTGTTTTGTCCACCGCATGCTGGATGGTCTTTTTAGCCCTTATGATGGTTTTCCCATGTAGATATGACCTTACCGCCAGTCCGGTACAATATTCGCTCAATTTGCTGGACTCTAATGAGTCACTTTAGTAGCAGCTTGTACTACACAGAAAAAAAACCTGCAATTAGAATTTCTTTATAGGGCCACCAGAGATGTTATTTCACTAGCCACCTAGTCTAAGGATAAAGGCCAATCTCTTGCTTTTGAGATTAGTTGTATGACAGAAAAAATAATCTGGTCTTTTACATTTCTCTCACCTCCCCCTGGTAAATGGCAGAGATGCATTTGCCTACCCTCACCCCAACCACCAATGACTACTCACAGTATTTACCTGACAAATATTAAAAATGGGGAAAGGGGTATAAAAGAAAATTAACACTGAATTTTTGACAAGTTTCTTAGGGCATCCTCTTGCAATAAGTTTGTTCTTTATGGTTTCAAAATGAACAAACTCTCAACTAAAATGTTGCTATTTTACAATTGGGGAGCTTTTAAGGGACTGAGAATGAAAAGATGGGTAAGCTGAGTAAAGAGATGACTCGCATTTTTCACTCTCTGGTTTTATGACTGCATTAACATGTCAATGCTTGTTTATTTCTGTCAGCTTTTCAGGAAAGGCTTAAATCCAACAGCTCCTATTCCCCCAAAAAATTATTCAGAATTGCCTAACTTTTGCATTCAATGCAAAATGTTAGCGCTCTACTTGCTTATTAAAACTTTGTTGTAAAGATGCAGTTGATCACTAGAGAGGTAACTGAAAGACTGTTGCTGGTGATAAAAGTAAGTTTCAATCTGTATATGAGGATGTGTTACTGAGATAAATGGGGACAATAGTGGAGAACGGATAGAAACCTTGCCTAGGTTTCTAGAACACAAACCATTATTTTTATGACATAAAGAACCCCCTCATTTTGTTCATTTCTGCAGATAATACTTTAATTTGTAATGCTTTGATTCCGTCAAAATGGATTCAGGTGTGCCACAATTTTGTCACGAATGCAGTGTGTCAGCGCTCTAGTTGTTTGTTATGTTAGAATCCTGTGAAAAGCTTCAACAGAACATTGGTGAATCAAGTGAGAGGTTGTTGCTACTGTTGGAAGTACATGTTTTACTAAGTATTTAGACTTTATTCTCTCATGGCTGACGTCAACAGTGTGAACTTATAGAAAATGTGCTATCATGTTAGCTTCTGGAGCACCTTCCAAAACATACATGACAAAATCATCAAAGAAAGCAGTTTACTCTCGAACTAGGTTCACAAATCCAAAAGGGAACTGGCATTTTTAGATCACTTGACAACCCCTAAAACTAGTATGGTACCACCAACAAATGATTTATTTTGCGACCAAAATCTTTTATCGCCCTCTATATGTACTCTTTTTTGTTGCCATCAAAACAGTATTTCATTATAGGCATTACAATTAAGGGTGGGTTGAAATGGCGGAATTGGTGGAGTTTCATTCCACGGAATTACATTAAAATTCAGCGGAATTCCGTGAAGGGGCATAGAGAGGGCACTGCAATGTGCAGTCCATACCCTTTGAAGCCTTCTTTATGTATGGAAGGGCACCAAGTGGTATCCACTCCCGAAAAATGTTCTAGTATTATTACACCATACATGCATCCATAAATTAAGCAGGTTTTATAGATGCAGCCTTAACGAGGGAATCCCAAACAGCGGATGTGTGATATTGATTGATGTTATGGTCTATTACATACAGACACCCACACCCACTGTAAACTAAGTATGATGAGACACATACCATGCATATTTCCAGATACTCACCAGAAGCCTGGTCCTCCATCCGCAGGGTGTTCTGGGTATGCTGGTACTCCATCTCCTGCTTGCACTAGTGGGAGCCCTTCAACAAGAACACTTTGGCTACGCCAGTGGCTAGCACTGCTTCGGGACAGCGCTAACCTGCGTTGCCTTGGACACCGACAACAGGAGGCGGCTAGCCACCTTCTCGCCTGGTCAGTAGGCCTTGTCCGGCTCACTGAACATCACTGCCATGCTTGAGCACCTCCTGAAGACCACCATGCTGGACAAATGAAGGATCAAAGGCCGGCACTAATAGGCAAATAATAAGCAATAAATATAGCACTCTTCTAATTAAATAATCTATCATCTCACTGCCATATGCACTGAGAGTGATCTGTTGTGGCCACCGTGCACTCAGTGACAGCAGGCCCACTGGCTACTAGACAGTTGCGCTGCAGTTAGGATGTAGTGTCACGGCTAGACTGCTGACTTTGGAGCTGGGAAACCAAGGTTCGAGGCTCGGGGTCGACTCCACATCCTGTAATTCTGGGCAAATCACATAATCTCCCCGTGCCTACCAAAAAAATTAAACAAGCATTGGCATAGCCAATAGGTCTCGCCTTTGGGACCTTATAAGTGTTTAGCCATGCAACAGTTGCATAACTAAATACTTATAAGGTCCCAAAAGCGAGACCTATTGGCTATGCCAAGCGGCCACAAAAGTGAAAGTAATCGCAGTAAAGCGCGGTGCGCGTGCCCGCGCACTGTAGCTCTAGGCTGGCCTGGTAGCACTTTTTGGAGCCCTCTCAATAAGTCTCTGCGCTGGGTCAGGCGAGACCTAAAAATGAATATGTACTTGTTTAACGTAACTGGTGCTCATGTAAAGAGCTCCAATTCCCTCGGGTCGAGTTCGCGCTATACAAAAAAAAAAAAAAAAACAATGAGAAGCCGTGGCGCGTGGACAGCAAGTGCGAGGGACTGACGAGCACAACAGGAATAGACTGGGTTTCCCCTGGTGTGCTAAAAACAAAAGAGGGACAGGTCAGGACTAGGTACAGCAACCAGCCCTGGCAGATTGCTGCTGGACCGGCCCTGGGGGCGGGGGACAATGCCTGGTGCCCGCTACGGTCAGTCCTGCACTAAAGAGGGTCAACGAGAGCCTGTTGATTGGCGTGTAAAGCACTGACAGCCATGTTAGAGAGGACACTGTGTAAAGCAAGATTTCTTTGAGGACATAAGCGGCAGTCATCTACTTTTATTCCTAATCACAATCAGTCTAGCTCTATTTATTATCTGATTTTACAGTTTGCACGATAATTATTAGTACGATTTTTAAGTTATGGAAAATCTGCCTGAAACACTATTTACTGCTATTCTATTCAAGACTTTCCGTATGCTTAGGGAATAAGATAATGCTGCGGCATTGTATACTTCGGTAAGTCAGTGGAGCACTGTAGTGGCAGCCTTGTATAACATTTATACCATTCTGCAAACTCTGTGGCATTTTAAATTAAACAATCAACCATTTAACTGCAAACAAGCACTTAGATGACACCGAGATAACTTCAGGCCCTGTATTTTTTCTTTCAACAATCGGTGCATTCTGGGAGCTGTAAAACAGGGACCCTTTCAGTGCTTAATTTGAGCCAGTGCTTTTTCGGTGCTCCGTACAGGCACCTTATTGCCAGCACTGGGGCTATGACAGTCTGCAACATTCACATTAACAATGACTAATACCTGCCTCCCAAGCCATTCTTCTGGCTTTTGGCTTTAGGGGCCTGAAATAGTCTGACTTGTCACACTTGTAGGAGTGTGAAGGTCAGTAGCTGTGTATGTACTGTTATGGGCAGCTGGCATGGGTTATGTGAGGTGCAAGCTGCAGTTGCCTCTTGACGAGAGCCCCGGCACTTATCCTTTTACAAATTAAGCACTGGCCTTTACTCAATTGAACCAAAGCTTTGAAAACATGCTTTTTGTGAAAATAAAGCCTCCAGGAATAGAGCTTGCTTCCATGGTGACTGGTGCCATTAGATACCCTGTATTTCTAGGTAAATTACAATCAATTGCCTGTTTTGCTCCTTATTGAAATGTTTCACTTTCATTTGTCAAAGATTGAACTGCTTTCCATGCTGCAGGGCATTGCCCGATTTTCCCCACAGCTGAGCCTGTACTCTTCGAAAGACCACAAGCAAGTGACAGCCTGAACACCCATGAACGTTTAGGAACATCTTAGCAATGAGCAGTTGTGGCACTCCAAGGATGACAACGAGAGGTGATAGAACTAAACAACTCTTTATTGGTCCATCCAATATACAAATATGGTTTTGTCCTCAGATCTTTGGTCCCGGGAGAGTCTTAGATTCTTATCATCCAAATCAGCAAAATGTTAGAGAAGGCTTCTTTCTTCCAGCCAAAGGAAATTAGTAAGGGGATGTCACTCGAAACAAAGAATAAAGAGATTGTTTTAGGAGAGGGTGTTATATAATAGGACCCTTTGGGGGAGTAGGTGTGAGGGGGTTCGGAGAAGCACCCAGTTGCACCACCACCAGTGTCACGCCTATATATGAATTGTGGACTCAACAATGTTGTCCACTACGACTTTAGCCGCTTTCCCCAAGTGCCAGTGTAGGAGAGTATGATCTGCACTTATTTTGCCCCCACTTTTTTTCTGATGTATATCCTGGTTTCTGGCTATAGTCAGGCTGGGTATCTGCTAATCAGGGCCCCAGTCTCTCTGTTCTCTCTAAACGACTTGGAGTGCATATTAGATGCACTAGTGATTGGTTACTGTGGTGCCTTATGAGCCCCTAGTATATGGTACCTTAGGTACCAAGGGCATAGGTACTTCACAGGCCTACCAGGGGCTGAAGCATGTATTATGCCACCCCTGGGAAGCAGACTAAATCACACCATACACACACATATAAACCTATCAGTCACCCCTAAGGCAGGCCCTGGCAATCCTGAGGGCAGGGTGCTTGGTTTACAATGTGAGGGGGTGCCTCTGCCTGAGCAGGGCCCCTCTGCAGCTGGCAGGGTCTATTCCCTGTGGCTGTTTGTGGATGCGGTTAAACCATATACTCTTAAGTGCATTATAACCTCCCGGTTAATGCTAACTTTGGAATGACTGCATCATAACATGTCGTGTTCGGTGTCAAACATCTTGGAATCTTACCCCCACACCAGTAACTGGTGTGGGAGTATGATCCCACCCTTCTAGAGATGATGACATGTACCTACTGTGGTAACACAGTAGATATCTCGAAGAGACCTGGCATCACAAAATGGATGCCACCAGCACAGACACTGAGCTGCCCTCCTGCTGCTGACTGAAACTCACAGTGGAGGAGGCCCAACAAAAGGCATCCTGTCACAGGGAGGTGTCACCACCTTCCAGACAGTATTTAGTGTATTGGAGCTGGGTGGGTGCACTCCTAGAGTGCTTTGAAGTCCTGCACTGGGGGAGCAGTAGGCTCCTCTGTGCCTATGCCAGCTCAAACCGGTTCAGGGGCTACCTGCCCCTGCTCTGGCGTGAAACTGGACAAAGGGAAATGGGTGTAACCACCCACCCTGACCCTCCCAGAGGAGTGGTCATAGAGCTAGTCCCTCCCTTCCTTGCAGTAGAAGTTAGGGAATCTTTGCCATTGCAAATCAGATAACCCTGGACAACGCTTTACAAGAAGTATCCTGGTCCTTCGACGTTCCACTACCTTTGGAAGATGGAAGAATCTCCCTTGGAGTCAAGGAGTGACTCCCCTGCTTGGCAAGCACCAAAACTTGAAACAATGGTTGCAAACTTTCCCACTCGCGCCGGAGTCCGAAGTCCCTGCAGCCCCAGAAGTAAATTTCCTGACCTCTTGTTGGCCATTTTGAGTCCCCAGCAAAGCTGTGGCATCTGGACCCCACGAGTGACGAGGAACTGCAATACCTGGGAAACATGCACTATTGTCAAGTGCAACCCCTTCACGACGTTCTGCGAACTTGTGCTTTAGACCATGTGTGGCCCAAGCCTCCAGCAGGTTTTGCAGTGAAAATCAGAGGCCTACCACATCCCGAGTGACCGTGGGCTCCTGTGAAGCATTTCCTCAAGAGGCATCTTCATGATCCCTTGCCCATTGGCTAGTGGTTCCCCCGAAGACTTTCGTATCAATTCAAAGGGCTCCTCTGGTTGCTCCAGGCCTGCCCTCACTTACCCTTGCTGGGTAAGTCCTTCAGAACTTGCTGGTTTGCACCATCGACTTTCTTCATTCTACACAAGACTTGCTTTTGCCAAGGCTTGTTGGCTCCAATCTGGTTGTCGTTACCGCCATCAGCTGCAGACGTTGTGGGACACTCAGATTCCAGCTGCTGGTCATCGTTGATCTCGCCTGGACCTCGTGAGTGAAGAGTCAAAACACCATCGATGACCTGAAATCACCCGACATCCGTGGGCATCCAGCTTCCTGGCCCGGGTCACTAGCAAGTGACTGTGAACACTGTTCCTTCAATTTTCATGTCATCTGCATCTAGAATCCAGCCTTGGATTCGACCGGACACTTCTTCAGTCTTCGCAAGCAGCAAGTATTCTTTGGCTTCCATAGAAACCAGCGACGCGACCCAACACCAAAAGACACCTGTGCACCCGGCTTCCCTGGGTGAGGTAACTCGTGCAATCCGGTGCCCTAGTGTGTGTTGGCCCTCGAATTACTTACCTTGTAAGTGGCATGCTTGTAGACTTCCACGAAGTACCCTAAAACTTTAAAAATCCAACCGCGACTTGCTCCATTGTAATCAATAGGGAACCCGTGGCTGTGTTCTCACACTGCATGCGTCTCCCGTGGGTCTGTTACTTGCCTGCTTTTACTGCATTAGTGAAGCCCCAGCGATTCTACAGGCCCTAGGCCTTGTCATTCTGCAAGTCGACTTTCCTAAACCTCTTTTTTAGTATATGGTCTGGTACGCCCCTAGGGCCCCAGCCATATTTGTGCTTAACTTATTGCGAAACGTTGATATTTGAATGTGTTCCTGGCTTTTAATCTGATAAAGAGATTAGTAGAGTGTGTCTAGAAATAAATACATATATATTTGATATATATACCTGTGTGGTGTCCTTTCATTTGGTAATTCAAGAGATTATAAGGTAAAACAAGCTGCTTTACATTCCTCTGAGACTTAGCCTGAAGGCTGCTCTCTACAGCTACCACTAGGATAGCTTTCTTTAAAAGGTTGTCTTAAACCTATCTACCATAAGAGTCGAATTGGACTGTTGCAAGGTGGCCACTATAACTAGTGACCAGCATATGCCAGGCCAACTTCTCACATAGGTGGGCAGCGTGTGGGATTCCAGCTTGCCATTGTTTTACCAGAAAATCTCTATTTGAATTACTAACTGAAAACCACTTAAGGTACTCAAGGTACATATAAAGTCAAGCTTAGTATCAATAAGTTCTACTGAACTTAGAGCTGTTTGTGAAGGGATAGCACACCCTTGCTCAAGCTAGGATCAGTAGGCCACAAACTAGTGTAGGTAGTACAACACTGCACAACACTAGAATGTCCTCAAGGGATGGACCCAGTGGGCCCACCCGACCTCAGTATAAGGACATGACCTTCTTTGACTTGAAGGCCATGTGTGTTGCAAGACACCTGGGGTTAGGACAGAGTCCCTCCACACAACACCTGATAAATTTGCTGACAGCAGATGATCTGAAACTAGCTCTAGGACCTAGTGGATCTGGATCAGGGGGTGGGTCAGCTATAGTCTCTGGGTCAGATCATGAGAATCAGGATGACCAGGACTCTGTGGTTGAAGGGCCAGGCCCATATGGGTCTGACATGGACAGGGGAATTCTCCCTAAGAGAGCTGACAGAGGTGAAGAGAGGCCTAGGTCCCTTTCCAGGGAATCTGACCACTCAAATCACTCTGGCAGAGAATCTGTCCATCAGAGGAACTCTTACTCTAATAGAAGAGAGACCTCCTATTAAAGAAGGTACAAGATGCTCCAGTATGAGGAAGCCAGGCTTGTCCTCAGAACCAAGCAATTGGCCTTAGATAGAGAAGCCTTTGAGCTCCAGAGAGCTTCTAGAAAAGAGGGGTTAGAACCCCCTGGTGGCAGCAACAGTGTCCCTAGGATCAGAGATCTTATCCCAGACCATAGGAACCTGTCCAAATGGATAACTGCTATGGAGAGGGCCTGTAAAGTAAAGTTCAGCAGGTCCCCCAGAAACGGTGGGCAGCACTCTTGTGGCTCTCCTTTTCTGATAAAGGTAGAGACAAGCTCCTCACTGTTAGAGAAGAGGATGCTGATGATTATTAAGTCCTGAAGAGTGCACTGATAGATGGGTTTGGCTTAACCACTGAACAGTACAGGTTGAAGTTCAGAGATACCCAGAAAGCACAGACTCAGGACTGGACTGACTTTGTTGATTGTGCAACCAAGGCTCTGGAGGGTTGGCTGGTTGGTAGTAGAGTTACTGATTTTAAGGGATTCTATAATCGTATAATGAGAGAACAGATACTTAATAATTGCCAAAACCAGTTGTTGCATCAATACCTGTTGGACTCTGATCTGACCTCTCCCCAAGAATTGGGAAAGAAGGCAGACAAATGGGTCAGAATCAGGGTGAGGCAGAAAACCCAGAATCAAGGGGGTGACACTAACAAGCAGGATCCTAAAGGCTCAGATAAAGGTGGGGATAAGGCAAAAGACCAGAAGTCTTCACAAGGGCCCCAAAAATCAGCATCTGGTGGGGATTCACAGTCTACAAAGGGAAAAGGCCAAATTAATCCCTGGTGCAAATTCTGTAAACAGAAAGGGCACTGGACTTCTGATTGTACCAAGTCCAAAGACCAAACCACCACCACTCAAGCCCCTAAGGCAACTGTTCCCCCTAGTACAGCTACTGGTGGAGGTGGTAATCAGAATAAGGGTGTAGTAGGGTTAACCCTGGGTTCTGATGTGGACTCTGGCCTAGTCAGAGAAACCACACAGGCAATGCTAGTTTGTGAGGGAGACCTTGATATGTCCTTCCTAGTGAGCCCCAGTAATCTTGGCAAGTACAAACAGCAGCCTATAATAAATGGCAAACAGGCTTTGGCATTCAGGGACACGGGTGCTAGTGTCACCATGGTGGCAGAGGATCTAGTGGACCCTGCACAGATCATCCTGGGTGAAATGTACCAGGTGACCAATGCAAGCAATGCCAGGACCAATCATAGTCTGGCAGTTGTGAATTTCTCCTGGGGAGGGGTAACTGGCCTTAAGAAAGTAGTGGTCAGTGCAGACCTCTCTGTCGAATGTCTATTGGGCAATGATCTGGAGACTTCAGCCTGGTCTGAAGTACAGTTATGGACTCATGCTGAGATGTTAGGCATACCTGCAGAGGCATTTGCTGTGACCAGGTCACAGGCCAAGATGCTTAAAGCTGAACCAGCTCTGGATCCTGAAACTATGGACCAGATGCTACCCAAGAGGAGGAGCAGTAGGGTTAAGGCAGTGCCTTCCCCTCTGTCTCAGATCTCAGATTCCCCTCCAGAGGGAGGTGAAGCAGAGCCTGAAGAAGGAACTGCCCCAGAGGAACTTGAGCCTGGTCAGGTTGAGTTCTTGGGGGCAGGGGGACCTTCCAGGGAAGATCTGAGTAAGGAGCAACAGTGCTGCCCCTCTCTTGAACCCCTCAGAGAGCAGGCTGCTGCTGAGGCTAGTGGGAGTGCTAGTGGGTCCCATAAGGTTTATTGGGATGAGGGACTCCTATATTCTGTGGCTAGAGATCTTACCCCTGGAGCCACCGGGAGGTTGGTAATACCTCAGAGGTTTAGGGGGTTCCTCTTGACCCTAGCACATGACATCCCATTGGCAGGACACTTGGGCCAAAACAAGACCTGGGACAGGCTTGTACCTCATTTTCATTGGCCACACATGTCAGAGGACACCAAGGAGTTTTGTAGCTCCTGTGTCACTTGCCAAGCCAGTGGCAAGTCAGGTGGCACAACAAAGGCCCCCTGGTACCACTACCTGTGGTAGGGGTACACTTTAAAAGGGTAGGGATTGTTGGTCCCCTTGACCCTCAAACTGCATCTGGGCACAGGTTTATCCTGGTGGTAGTGGATCATGCCACCAGTTACCCAGAAGCAATTCCACTCAGGACCACCACAGCCCCTTGTGGTGGCAAGAACCCTCATTGGAGTCTTCTCCAGAGTGGGTTTCCCTAAGGAGGTTACATCTGACAGAGTTCCAAACTCTATGTCAGGATATCTGAAAGCAATGTGGAAGGAGCGTGGTGTTAATTACAAATTCACCCACAATGCAATGGGTTAGCTGAGAGATTCAACTAGACCCTAAAGGGAATGATTAAAGGCCTCCCAGAAAAGCTTAGGCGAAAATGGGACCTTTTACTTCCCTGCCTTCTGTTTGCATACAGGGAGGTCCCACAGAAGGGGGTTGGCTAAAGCCCTTTTAAACTTCTGTTTGGGCACCCTGTCAGAGGCCCACTATGTTTGGTGAAGGAGGGCTGGGAGTTACCTCTCAAACCTCCCAAACAGGATGTGATGGACTATGTATTTGGTCTCCGCTCCCGGATGGCAGATTACATGAAGAAGACAACCACAAACCTTGAGGCTAGCCAAGAATTGCAAAAAGCTTGGCATGACCAAAAGGCTGTCCTGACTGTTTACCAGCCAGGCCAGAAAGTGTGGGTGTTGGAGCCTGTGGACCCAGCAGCTCTCCAGGAAAAATGAAGTGGCCCCCATACAATTGTTGAGAAAAAGGGAGAAGTCACCTACTTGGTGGATCTTGGAACTCCTAGGAGCCCCCTTAGGGTGCTCCATGTCAACAGATTAAAGCCATATGTGGACAGGGCTGACATGGGCTTGCTCATGGCAACTGATGAGGACCAGGAGGAGGAGAGTGACCCTCTCCCTGACCTGCTCTCACAGAACCCTGATGATGGGTCAGTTGATGGTGTTGCTTTGGCAAGCAGCCTCACCGAGCATCAGCAAACTGAATGCAGACAAGTTCTGCAACAGTACAGACATATGTTTAGCCTGACCCCAAGTCAGACTTTCTGGTGCAACCACGAGGTGGACACTGGAGACAGTCTGCCTGTCAAGAGTAAAATCTACAGGCAACCTGACCATGTCAGGGACTGTATCAGGACTGAAGTCCAGAAAATGTTGGAATTAGGAGTTATTGAGCCTTCAGATAGCCCTTGGGCTAGTCCAGTAGTCCTAGTGCCAAAACCTCACACCCAGGGTGGTAAGAAAGAGATGAGGTTTTGTGTAGACTACAGAGGCCTCAATGCAGTCACCAGGGCTGACGCCTACCCAATTCCAAGGGCAGATGAGTTCATTGATACTTTGGCCTCAGCCAAATATCTGAGTACATTTGACCTGACAGCTGGCTACTGGCAAATCAAGTTAGCTGATGATGCCAAGGCCAAAACTGCATTTCCAACCTCTGGTGGGCACTAACACTTTGTGGTATTGTCCTTTGGTTTGAAAAATGCACTTGCCACTTTTCAGAGGTTGGTGTACAAAGTTCTGACGGGTATGGAAACTTATTGCTCAGCTTATCTAGATGATATTGATATCTTTAGTTCCACCTGGCAGGATCACCTGGTCCACCTCAGAAATGTTTTGGAGGCCCTGCAAAAAGCAGGCCTCACTATCAAGGCCACTAAGTGCCAGATAGGGCAGAGTCAGGTTGTGTACCTGGGCCACCTTGCAGGTGGAGGCCAGGTTCAACCATTGCAGAGCAAAATCCAGACCATAATGGAATGGGTAGCTCCAACCACCCAGACACAGGTGAGAGCCTTTTTAGGCCTGACTGGGTACTATAGGAGGTTTGTTGAGGGATATGGATCTATAGTGACCCCCTTAAATGATCTTACCTCTAAGAAAATGCCAAAGAAGGTTCAGTGGACAGCTAGCTGTCAAAAGGCATTTGATGACCTCAAGCAGGCAATGTGCACTGCCCCCATCTTGCACAGTCCAGACTACCAAAAGAAGTTCATTGTCCAAACAGATGCTTCAGAGCTGGGTGTGGGAGCTGTACTGTCTCAACTAAATGATGAAGGTCAAGACCAGCCAGTAGCCTTTATAAGCAGAAGGCTGACCCCTCGAGAGAAACGTTGGTCAGCTATAGAGAGGGAGACCTTTGCTGTGGTGTGGGCCCTGAAGAAGCTCAGGCCATATTTGTTTGGCACTCACTTCATAGTTGAGACTGACAACAAGCCCCTCCTATGGCTTAAACAGATGAAAGGTGAAAATCCTAAACTGCTATGGTGGTCCATTTCCCTACAGGGTATGGACTATACAGTGGAACATAGACCTGGGACCCAACATGCCAATGCAGACGGACTCTCAAGGTATTTCCACTTGGAACATGAAGACTCAACTGGTCAAGGTTAGTTTAATGTCCATGCGTTTGTGTAGGAGAGTAGGATCTGCACTTATGTTGCCCCAGCTTTTTTTCTGATGTATACCCTGGTTTCTGGCTATAGTCAGGCTGGGTCCCTGCTAATCAGGGCCCCAGTCTCTCTGTTCTCTCTAAATGACTTGGAGTGCATATTAGATGCACTAGTGATTGGTTACTGTGGTGCCTTATGAGCCCCTAGTATATGGTACCTTAGGTACCATGGGCATAGGTACTTCACCGGCCTACCAGGGGCTGAAGCATGTATTATGCCACCCCTGGGAAGCAGACTAAATCTGACACCTCAGGCCTGCTATTGCAGCCTGGGTGAGGTAGTGTTAGCACTCCTCACAGAGGTATAGGTTCCTATATCTCACCATACACACACATATAAACCTATCAGTCACCCCGAAGGCAGGCCCTGGCAATCCTGAGGGCAGGGTGCTTGGTTTACAATGTGAGGGGGTGCCTCTGCCTGAGCAGGGCCTCTCTGCAGCTGGCAGGGTCTATTCCCTGTGGCTGTTTGTGGATGCGGTTAAACCATATACTCTTAAGTGCATTATAACCTCCCGGTAAATGCTAACTTTGGAATGACTGCATCAAAACATGTCGTGTTTGGTGTCAAACATCTTGGAATCATACCCCCACACCAGTAATTGGTGTGGGAGTATGATCCCACCCTTCTAGAGGGGATGACATGTACCTACTGTGGTAACACGGTAGAAATCTGGAAGAGCCCTGGCATCACAAAATGGATGCCACCAGCATAGACACTGGGCTGCCTTCCTGCTGCTGACTGAAACTCGCAGTGGAGGAGGCCCAACAAAAGGCATCCTGTCACAGGGAGGTGTCACCACCTTCCAGACAGGATTTAGTGTATTGGAGCTGGGTGGGTGCACTCTTGGAGTGCTTTGAAGTCCTGCACTGGGGGAGCAGTAGGCTCCTCTGTGCATTTGCCAGCTCAAACCGGTTCAGGAGCTACCTGCCCCTGCTCTGGCACGAAACTGGACAAAGGGAAGTGGGTGTAACCACCCACCCCCTGACCCTCCCAGAGGAGTGGTCATAGTGCTAGTCCCTCCCTTCCTTGCAGTATAAGTTAGGGAATCTTTGCCATTGCAAATCAGATAACCCTGGACGACGCTTTACAAGAAGAATCCTGGTCCTTCGATGTTCCACTAACTTTGGAAAATGGAAGAATCTCCCTTGGAGTCAAGGAGTGACTCCCCTTCTTGGCAGGCACCAAAACTTGAAACAACGGTTGCAAACTTTCCCGCTCCCGCCGGAGTCCGAAGTCCCTGCAGCCCCAGAAGCAGATTTCCTGACCTCTTGTCGACCATTTTGAGTCCCCAGCGAAGCTGTGGCATCTGGACCCCACGAGTGATGGTGAACTGCAATACCTGGGAACCATGCACTATTGTCAAGTGCAACCCCTTCACGACGTTCTACGAACTTGTGCTTTGGACCACGTATGGCCCAAGCCTCCAGCAGGTTTGGCAGCGAAAATCAGAGGCCTACCACGTCCAGAGTGACCGTGGGCACCTGTGAAGCATTTCCTCAAGAGGCATCTTTGCGATCCCTTGCCTATTGGCTAGTGGGTCCCCCTAAGACTTTCTTATCAACTCAAAGGGCTCTCCTGGTATCTCCAGGCCTGCCCTCACTTACCTTTGCTGGGTACATCCTTCAGATCTTGCTGGTCTGCACCATCGACTTTCTTCACTCACCACAAGACTTGCTTTTGCCAAGGCTTGTTTGCTTCAATCCGGTTGCCGACACCGCCATCAGCTGCAGACGTTGTGGGACACTCAGATTCCAGCTGCTGGTCCACGTCGATCTCTCCTGGACCTCGTGAACAAAGAATCAAAACACCATCGACAACCTGAAATCACCCAACATCCGTGGGCATCCAGCTTCCTAGCCCCGGGTCACTGGCAAGTGACTGTGAACACTGTCCCTTCAATTTTCAGGTTATCTGCATCTAGAATCCAGCCATGGATTCGACCGGACACTTCTTCAGTCTTCGCAAGCAGCAAGTCGTCTTTGGCTTCCATAGAAAACAGCGATGCGACCCGACACCAAAAGACACCTATGCACCCGGCTTCCCTGGGTGAGGTAACTCGTGCAATCCGGTGCCCTAGTGTGTGTTGGCCCTCGAATTACTTACCTTGTAAGTGGCTTGCTTGTAGACTTCCTCGAAGTACCCTAAAACTTTAAAAATCCAACCGCGACTTGCTCCATTGTAATCAATGGGGAACACGTGGCTGTGTTCTCACACTGCATGCGTCTCCCGTGGGTCTGTTACTTACCTGCTTTTACTGTATTAGTGAAGCCCCAGCGATTCTACAGGCCCTAGGCCTTGTCATTCTGCAAGTCGACTTTCCTAAACCTCTTTTTTAGTATATGGTCTGGTACGCCCCTAGGGCCCCAGCCATATTTGTGCTTAACTTATTGTGAAACGTTGATATTTAAATGGGTTCCTGGCTTCTAATCTCATAGAGAGATTAGTAGAGTGTGTCTAGAAATAAATAGATATATATTTGATATATATACCTGTGTGGTGTCCTTTCATTTGGTAATTCAAGAGATTATAAGGTAATACAAGCTGCTTTACATTCCTCTGAGACTTAGCCTGAAGGCTGCTCTCTACAGCTACCACTAGGGTAGCTTTCTTTAAAAGGTTGTCTTAAACCTATCTACCATAAGAGTCGAATTGGACTGGTGCAAGGTGGCCACTATAACTAGTGACCAGGATATGCCAGGCCAACTTCTCACAGCCAGACTTCACCACCCCCCCTTCCCTTGTCTTGGGTATTGCAGTAGCCGAGCTGCGGTTGGAAAAAAGCCCGCAGATACGTCCACGTACCTCGCTGAGCCACGCTTCTCCAGGAACCCGGCTGGAGTCCTTGTTCTGTCGGAACGGGTCCACCTCCCTTCTTGTTTCTCCGGCACTACTTCTGGATTCCTCGTTCGCCTTTGGGATCTCCTCTGTTAGTCCCACAATGGCAAAATTCGCTGTAGGGCTTTGAATCTGGTTGAACGCAGTTTTTCGGCAATTCTGGCGTTTTCTTCCAGGTTCGTCCCACCTCTGTGATGAGGGAGACCGGATATGAGGCTTCCTACTGCCCCTTCAGGGGTTCTGATTGGCTCATGTGCACCTGTCACATGGGTTGATTCGGCGTCTAAGAAATTGATTTGTTTAACCCGTTCGATGCGCCCGTCGGCCAACGACCATCGCGAGCACTTCCTCCGTAGTGCTGCGCATTTTCGTTGGCCGCCGCGGCCCCGCCCGCACAATAATTTAATCGCACCGCGGCGGATTTTACGCCGCGGTTAACGGGTTAAAGGAGTTGTCAACTTCGTTCATAGCGGTATCTATGGGAGACTGTAAACAGAGAACAGGGGAGACGTAAGGGGGAAATACCTCTTCACTTTCTTCCTCGTAAGTTGTGACAGCAGTGCTGATTTAATTCCAACGGTGGAATTAATTAGTAATCCCGCTTTACATGAGTAACGCTGAATTACTAAATCTCTTTGATTCCGCTCACTGCTATTCACAATGGGCACATGTTCTCTAGTCCTGTAATTAATGCCACTTGAAGTCTATGTTGTCGCCAGCCAATAAAAGGACCCCACCCACATGCCCCTAAGGGGTTAGGGTGTGCTTACTTGTGAAATGGAAATTAGACATATTGATGACATCACTGATGACATTTTTAATCACATAATTAATGATGTCACTAATTACATAACCTTATGTAAGCTAAAATCTTATTACTTTTCTTCGCTGTAACATCACAAGTTTTGAGGTTTTTTCAACATAAAGCTTTTATTGTCACACCTAACTATAACGTCACTTTAACCTTTGTGTTTTTGCAATTTTGTTATCATATTGACCCAACTCCCTCATTGAGCATAGCTTCAGGCCGTGTGCAGCGTGCGGTTGGCCGCCAATCCCCCATGGCGCAGGCCCTGTGCCCAACACCTCGCAAGTGAACATACTGTTCCAGTTGTGGTCAGTCAATCAGGATCAGGATTGACTAGCCTCTTTAAAATAGCCGTTCAGCGCAAATTTGTACACCAAAAGTCCAGACATACCTAACTTTTTAACCCCTTCAAGCCTAATATGAGCCCCCATTTACATGCTGATTTCTCGAAAACGGCTCAATGGATTTTCACCAAATTACACAAATTATGCTTTCTATAATAAATTGGGTTACTGATTGAGGGGCAAGAAAACCCTACTAGTCAAAAGCAACCCCTAAATTAAACTGTGCTCAACCCTCTGGTAGCTTTGCACGGAGCAGTCAGACTTAACTTAGAGGCAATGTATAATGTATCTGTGCAAGTTGTGTGAAAACACAACACAAGAATCATCGAGATTAGAACAATGAGTGGATTTTAATAAATAAAACAGGACCAGAATGACAAAAATTCAACCAGTAGAACTGGAGATATGCAATTTTATAGATTTCTATGAGAATAACACCAAAAAGCAAAAAGTGCCAACTGTGGCTGTCTGGTCTATGCTAGACCAGGACAAATTCAGGCGATGGAATGCGGGGCAGATACAGGGACCCACATAGGCCCACTGAACAAGAGTACTTTAAAGCCCGGTTGCAGGATGTTGCGAGGTCCTCAGTCGAGGATATGTTGCGCAGGTGAGGCAATGCCAGGTCGGGGTGCAGATGCGTCACTCAGCGTTGATTCCTGGGAGCTGCAAGGTTTTGATGCAAGTTCCTGCATCGTCATCAAGGAGACGGTCGACAAGGGGTTTGTAATGCGAAGTCCTGAGCCGAGGAAGTGTCCCAAACTAGCTGCTTTTAAAGAAGCAACAGTGCTTGCGATGCGAAGTCCTGCATCGCCAAGGCTGCCGCTGACAAGCGTCTTGCGATATGAGGGCCAGCGTTGAAGATGTGTTGCTCAGCGGTGCTTCTGAAAAAGCGGAAGGGCTTATACTGTGAAGTTCTGGCACCGAGAAAGTCCTTGCAGCAGTGGTGATGCATTGGTTTTGTTTGGGGTTGTGCCATGCAGGAGAGGAGATGCGTCGGCTCTGCTGGTTACACAGATGGGCTGGCAGAGCACCTTCAGGTCCGCTTCCAAGGGTCCATGACTGAGGTGGCACCACTTGGCAGGGTAGGACTCCCATTTGTGGAGTTCAGGTGCAGGTTACAAAAGACTACCCCTTGCAGTGACTCTGGTGGTCCTGGGTACAGGTTTCAGATCCAGTAATTCTCAACCAGGTAAGAGGGCATCAGGTCAGCACAATAGGCAGCAATCCTTAAGGACAGCAGTCCAGCACAGTGGCAGTCCTTGTAGCAGCACGGCACTCCTTATTCCTGTCAGAGACTTTCCCCAGGTCCAGAAGTGTACTGAAGATTTGGCTTCTGAGGACCAATATTTTTGCCTGGTGCCTGGAAGTGGAAGAAACGTCTAGAGGATTCCTTTTGAAGTGCTCAGTTTTCCTGCCTCCTGCCCTGGCTCCCAGACCAACTACAGTGGGCATGTAAACCTTTGTGTGAAGGCAAGACACAGCCTAGTCCGGTGTAAAGAAGGCTGTGCCCAGCTCTGCCCTCCCATCTTGCCATTGATGGCACATCGTGGCACACCTAAGCTCTCTATTGTGTGTGGCTGTATAGGGGGAATACACAAAGACCAACTGCACCTAGTCATGTGACCCAGAGACAGGTTGCAAGCACTAGATGGCCTAAGCAGGAAATTGGCAACTTCCTAAAAGTGGCATTTTCAAAACTGTAATACAAAATCCATAAAAGACAATTTTTCATACAATTCCATACACAAACTGTTTATGTGTTCCTATTTGGAAGATAACCTTACTAAATGTTATAAGGTAACTCCAATGTTATCCTTTGGGAGAGGTAGGCAATGGTGAAAAGCACTTAAATTAATGATTTACTATCAGGATATGTAAAATCTAAAGGTATGTGTCCTACTTTTTAAATACATTTTAACTGCCCGTGGGCTGTTTCGGGCCTACCCTAGGGGTGACTTATATGTATTAAAAATTAAGGTTTAGGCCTTGCAAAAGGTTTACTTTGGCAGGTCGAATTGGCAGTTTACAACTGCACACACAGGCTGCAATGGCAGGCCAGGGACATATTTCAAACACTACTTAAGTTAGTGGAACAATATGCACCGCAAGATCCAAGTAGCATTTAATTTACATGCTCTGTGAACATGTAGTACCACTTTACTAGGGTCTTCTGAGTAAATTAAATATGCCAAGTGGAGAAAGTCCTAAGGCCAACAAAAACGAGATCAGAAAAGTATGGAGGAGTAAGGCAAAAGGTGTGGGGGAAGACCACCCTAAGACTGACAGGACTAACACTTTCTGAGTAAAGCTCTAACTTTTTGCCAGATTTGATGTAATTCTGTTGAGTTGGGTTTTTTAAAGTTTCACCTAGGAAAACATGTTGGTACCTCAACCCCTTTTTCTTGGTCCCCACTTGATTGATTTACACAAACCGTTCGATGAAGGAGCTGAGTCTGATGAACTTTTTGCTTCTCAAAAGTTTTGTACAGATTTGGCAAACAACACCAAAGCTATTGGGAAAACAAGAGCCGCTCTTTCTATTCAAAGTCTGACCTAACTATAACTACATAGTGGTGACTGCCACGGTATATAATTGTCGCGGAGTCGGAATGCCCGGGGAGGTATTACCCAGAACGATGGACTGGTGGGAGGCGCACAGCAGGATGACTGGCTAGCAGCATCACATGACGATAGCGAGAGTCCCGCTACCCCTGAGTACTGCACCTTTAACTGGGACGGAGTGGTATCCGACTACGCCCCCAACCGTGACGTGGCAGGCTTCGTTCTAACAAGAGACAGTGAACCCCAGAAGAGGGTGTGTCTCTACACCGGAGGAAGAGAGGAGAGCGAGAAACGAGGAAGCGAGGAGAGTGGAAGCCGAATCGAGCCAGGAGGAACGGGAGAGCGAGGAGGAGCGTGAATACCAGCTGGTGGAGAAGACGTCGGGAGGCCGAAGGCGTCATGAGAGCCGAGGAGCGGCCAGGACCGTGCTTCACCCAGCCACGTTCCCGGAGGAGCGTGGCTAACCCAGGTATGCAAGCAGTTCCTGGGCTGGGTGGGGAGGCGAGAGAGACCGGACGCCTATGGGATACGCACTCTCGCCTGAGTCCTGCACTAGTCACTACCCCCTCCCCGCACTATCACTACCCTGTTTTTTCAGTGACGTCACATGTTTGGAGGTGCTCCTTCACTACCCCAACCCACCTCGTTTTTTCACTGACCTAGAGACTCACCCGCTGCTTTTCCTTTTGTTTTCTGCATATAACTTGTGTCACCATCTGTTGTGAACCAAGACCGGGACCCCTGAAGGCCGCGAGGGACGCCCAGGGACTTCGTGAGAGGGGAAGAGGACAGCAGGAGCCTAGGACTGATCCCTTGGTGTTGTTGATTCCATGTATTTGTACTGACATCAAGAGAGACACTTGTATCATGTGAATAAATTCTCCTTATAACCACAAAGAGTTGTGCCTGTTCCCATTGACCCGCTAACACTGGTGGAGAATGCGGGCATAGGACTACCATCTGCAAACCAAGATGGAGAGCCTAATACAGCACCTCGTAAAGGGGCAAGAAAAACTAGAATGGGCCGTAGAACTCCAGATGACGTCAGCGCAGGCTGACCGGGACATCTTTAAAGACACCATCGCGGCCCAAATGGAGGGACTGCAGAAAAGGGTAACAGAGAATCCTCCGTCAGTCCCCACTCGAGTTACCATACATTCCCCATTGGGTATCTCCCTACAGAAGTATGTGGCTGGGGAGGATCCGGATGCCTTAATTTTGAACTTCGAGAGGGCGGCAAGGGCGTGTGGCTGGCCTGTGGATAAATGGCCATTCTTTTTGGCACCCCTGTTGACTGGGGAGGCGCAAGCCACCTACCAAGTCGCAAACGCCAGAGGGGATACACCATACATAGACATCAAGAACATAATCTTAGATCATTTGAGTCTCGATGCTGAGGCCTACAGGGTGCGTTTTAGGAGAGAGAAGGGGGCTCCGGAGGAAAACCCCCAAACCTTGTTTTTCTGATTAAAAATGGCAGCCGACAAGTGGCTAACCCCTGCCGTTAGTACCAAGGAGGAGATCATGGAAAAGATCTACTTAGAACAATATCTGGAAGCCCTCCCCTTTAGCACCCAGGAGTGGTTGAGGCAGCATACTCACCTCACTATGGAACAGGCCATAGACCTGGCCACCACGTATTCCTACGCACAGCCTAAACCGCTACCCTGGGAAATGGAGAAAACGAATAGACGACTGCCCTGCCGTACGACAAAAGGCCTAAAACCACCCCAGACGTTGTGAGGCCTAAACCTCCAAGACCAGACATACCAGGTTTCAAGGGGCCACAATGCTATGATTGTGGTGATTGGGGCCACATAGCCTGCCTCTGCCCTAGGAAGAGACAGACGGAAGAACCAATGGAGGTGGGGTATATCCCCAAGTCCATCATGTACACTGCGGAGATGAGGAGCGCCTTCCATGTAAGTGCCAGGGTGAGTGGGAGACAAGTAAAAGTCCTGTTAGATTCAGGGTGCAGACAATCAGTGATTCAAAGACGCCATATACACCCTAGACAGATTATAGCAGACACCACTGTACATATCAGGTGTGTGCATGGGGACGTCAAGTCATATCCCCTGGCGATGATAGACCTGACACCTAGTAGCGGGGTGACATGTAGCGTTAAGGTAGGGGTCCTGGAAAGCCTCCCAGAGGAAGTCATAATAGGAACAGATCAGATAACCCCAAGTTCCTTGAACTGTTCCGGAGAGTAATGAAGGAACAAGATGTGAAGAGTGGTACTGGGGAAATCACAGATAATCGTTCATCAGCCTTGACCACCCCAGAACCATGGTTACATGACAGGAGCTTCAAATTCGCCCAGGCCAACGACGCAACATTGTTCAATGCCTGGGAACAGGCACACGCGTCACAGGACAGGGGTATACCCACATATCCAGACAGGGCTCCCCCACTGACTCCCATCAGCTGCTAGTTCCACTATTCTTTAGGGACCAGCTGTTGTTTTTTTCACATTCCCACCTCAAAGCAGGGCACATTGGGGCAGAGAAAACGACTCAGAACCTACTGAGGCACTTTTATTGGCCCGGGGTGTACAGAGACATTAAAGAGTATTGTCAGTCCTGTGAAATATGCCAAAAAAGGAATACCCATAGACCGCCGGCGGTGCCCTTACAACCTATGCCCATCATCGGTACCCCCTTCGGGAGGGTAGGAATGGACTTAATCGGACCCCTTCCTTGCACAAAAAGAGGGAATATGTATGCCCTGGTAATAGTGGATTATGGCACCCGTTATCCGGAGGCCTTTCCCATACGGGCTCCCACAAGACGCGTCATCTCAGACAAATTCTTGGAACTGTTTTCACGGGTGGGTTTACCTAAGGAAATCCTGACAGACCAAGGTACACCATTCGTCTCGCGTATGATGAGAGAGGTCTGCCAGACCCTGGACCTGCGACACATCAAGACGTCGGTATACCACCCCTAAACCGACGGGCTCGTTGAATGGTATAACGGCACTTTGAAGACCACTTTGAGGAAAATGTTGAATGCGAATGGGAAGGAATGGGACCAGCTGTTACCCTTTGTCATTAGAGGACAGTTACAGAGTTCTACGGGGTGCTCACCCTTCGAGCTGCTTTATGGTCGATAGCCACGGACCCTACTTCAAATGACAAAGGATGCCTGGGAGAAAGAAGAGAATGTGGATACCAGAGACATGTTGGAATACACCCAACAGTTGAGAGCCAAAATAGGAAAACTCCGGGACCTGGCATATTCCCACTTAGAGGAGAAACAAAAATGACAAAAGCAGTATATGACAAAGGAAAGAGATGGAGGAAACTGTGTCTTGGTGATTGGGCTTTGGTGTTGTTACCATCATCTACCAAGAAATTTTGGTCGGAGTGGAAGGGACCCTACAAAGTCACCAAAGTGATAAGAAATACCACCTACAGGCTCCAGCTATCCCCCAGCTGAAGCCAGACCTTCCATATAAATATGCTTAAAAAATGGATTGGGACTTTGCCCACCGCGGCCCATCTTACATTACCAATTAGGGCAGAAGACCACCACACCTTAGAACAACTAGTGATAAACGACGAACTTAGCTCCGAAGAGACAGCTTCCCTTAGAACGGCGCTCGCCCCGTTCGCGGCTATATTTTCCGACAAACCAGGGAAGACCCACCTGGCAGAACACCGGATCAACACCCCGACTGGCCGGATAATCAAACAACGTCCCTATCGGATCCCTGCAGCCAGACGGATCGCTATACAGAAGGAAGTGCAAGACATGCTACGACTAGGAGTCATCCAACCCTCGAGGAGTGAATGGTCCTCACCATCGTGATGGTGCCCAAACCCGATGGAAGCACTCGTTTTTGCATGGATTTCAGGAGCCTCATCGAAATTTCGTCTTTTGATGACTATCCCATCACACGCATCAACGAATTGATTGAGAAACTGGGGGACGCCAGTTATATCACCACACTCAACCTAACCAAAGGATACTAGCAAGTGCCGTTACGCAAGGAAGACCAAAAGAAAACGGCCTTCTCAACCCCAACGGGCTCTATGAATTCACGGTGCTCCCATTTGGACTGCACGGAGCACCAGCGACTTTCCAGAGGCTAATGAACATGGTTTTGCGGGACTTTAACAGCTTCTCATTGGCCTACCTGGATGATATTGTAGTCTTTAGCCCTGACTGGAAAACCCACCTCAACACACACAGACAATCCTCCAGGCCCTACGAGAAGCAGGGTTGCATGTAAATGCCAAAAAATCTCGAGCAGGATACCGAAATGTGAAGTATCTGGGGTACATCCTGGGACACGGCATTATTGCACCCCAAACAGAAAAGGTTAGGGCCATTCGCGAGACACCGTTTCCCTCCACAAAACGAGAAATGACGGCCTTTCTGGGACTAATAGGGTACTATAGACGGTTTATACCACAGTTCTCTGAAAAAGCAGCCCCTTTGACGGACACCCTTCGTAGGGACGTAAAGACCCAAAACCACAGTCCCGATGTTGGAACCTTTCCACGCCCTTAAAAGAGCCATAAGCACCTCTCCCGTCTTGATCTCCCCTGACTTATCAAAGCCCTTTGTCCTGCACACCGACGCCTCTGATCATGGGATAGGGGCCGTACTGTCCCAACTCTCTGCTGATAGAGCAGATCACCCTATCGTATACATCAGCAGAAAACTATTCCCCAGGGAGAGAAAGTACCCTACCATAGAGAGGGAATGTCTAGCGGTTAAGTGGGCCATAGATAAACTACGCTATTACCTAGAGGGTCACCCATTCACCCTGTACACAGACCATGCGCCCCTCCAGTGGAGGATCTTTTTCAAAACCTGATTGACTATGGGTGGACTTTCAGCATACCCTTAAGGGGTACAACACCATGTTAAAACACGATTCTCCAGACGCAAAGCAAATAAAAATTGACTCTCCTCCTGCAACGGGATGGAGAAAAAGGCTTGGTCAATTAATGTGAACCACTCCGCTTTGCAAGGAATATGGAATAGGATCGCAGAAGGATTAGGTACTGCGGACAACATGGAATCACTACGTTATTGACCTTTCTACAGTCCTTAACAATGTGATACATCTCACTCGGTTTCTGCAATCCCATGATAGGCGAATTGCACGGACTTCCCATGATCTCCTTTAAGATGCCCTGCGCAGTCATGGATTCAATTACAGGTGTAATCCCTGCCACTGTTTCGGGGTTAGATTGTACTGAGGTGTTCTCGGAAATTCTGCATTTGGTTTGACTTGTATGCGGACTGGCTCAACTCCTTGAATTAATCCGATTTCATTCCCCTTTGAACTCCCATACCACTGGAGAGACGGTGTTTCTCAAATCCAGTGGAATATCCTTTACTGTCAGTAAAGGAAACATGGCTGTGTAATAATTCTGATTGGACAATTTTAAAGCAATGTCCACTTCATTAGTCTGCAATTAGATTCCCTTTGGTGTGCAGTAGATGGTACAATTCAATTTACAGAAAAGATCATGCCCTAGCAAACAGACTGGACTCGAAGCACACACCACGAACTGATAGTGATCTTGAAAGATTTCGATTTTCACAGATACCTCTTTGAAGGTTCTCTGGAGTACGATGTATAGTGAGAAAATCAGGACTGCCAGGAGTTGGTCTGTGATGCCTGGCCATCTGCCTATTCACTGATCGACAAGAACAGGACTTTGACCATGTGTCCACCATGTGTCCATCAAGATATTGGTGAGATCCTCATCAAAGGGGAACAGGGGCTCAGACATGGCTGGCCCATGCTGCAAACATTTTGCAAGTTCTGAAAAGTATATTCATTTTGGTTCTGACTGAAGGTGGCTGTAAATCTAGGACATCAGCTGCCCATTGGACTACTACTGCAAATGATGCATTCTCTTCCATTGGTGTTCTAAGAGGCGAGTCAAAACCTGTTTGTGGGAAGGTTTCAGGCCCCCGGAACCTTGTAATTCCATATTAAAGATGACATATTTATAGTTAGGAAAGAGTAAACCACGGCCCCCACATCATCCTCCTGTATCTTGTTTAGAGTCAGAGCCAGATTATGGAACCTTTGCTGGCATGTCTGCCTGTGTAGAGGCACTGGTTAAGAATGAGGTTGTCATACTTAGAAAAATGCTCCGGTTCCTTTCTAGCACCAGTGGCATTAGTGCTGACTTCATCGAGGAAGGGCCTAGCGCAGGTCTTGAAGTCTTTACCGGAGTCTGTACAGGGGCAGGAGTGTGTCCCAAGGGGGATTGGTGTAACCTAAGATGGATCCATCAGCAGTAACTCAACTGGAAGCCCCTGAGGAGCAGCCAGGACCGCGCTTTGCCCAGCCACGTTCCTGGAGGAGCGTGACTAACCCAGGTATGCAAGCGGTTCCTGGGCTGGGTGGGGACGCCTGAGTCCTGCACTAGTCACTACCCCCTCCCCGCACTATCACTACCCCGTTTTTGAGGTGACGTCACTCGTTTGGAGGTGCTCCTTCACTACCCCACCCCACCCCACCTCGTTTTTTCACTGACCTAGAGACTCACCCACTGCCTTTCCTTTTGTTTTCTGCATATAACTCGAGTCACCATCTGTTGTGAACCAAGCCCGGGACCCCTGAAGGCCGTGAGGGACGCCCAGACGACTTCGTGAGAGGGGAAGAGGACAGCGGGAGCCTAGGACGTTGGCGTTGTTGATTCCGTGTATTTGTACTGACATCAAGAGAGACACTTGTATCGTGCGAATAAATCCTCCTTATAACCACAAAGAGTCGTGCCTGTTCCCATTTACCCGCTAACAATAGTATTTTAAACATCATATATCTTAAAATTGAAGCCTGAAATATACATAAAGGAAATGATAAAATAATACTTAAAAACTCTAATAGCTATAATTTAATGTACCTTAAGAAATATACATATATATTGTTTTTTATGTTCACTGAAACAAATAGGTTAAAGTAACGTTATAGTTAGGTGTATTTGTCAGTGACAACATTATTTGTTTTGAACAAAAAAAACACAGAAATTCACCAGTTATAGTTAGCATATAACTTGCGCCCTGCCATGCACTGGTTATGACCTCGCATATGACATTGCTCATGACATCTTTTATGATTTTACTGTTAATATCATCCAAGATTCTTGTATACACATTGCTCTATAAAGGGTATACCATTAGAGCTATGAAAGTGCACAATAGCTTTGAAGAAAATTAAGTGCCTTTACTACTATCATGCATGAAACCATGATAGGTAAAGCATACCTGTGCTATTTGTAACATTAACCCTGTACCCTTCACATTATGGGCAGCCAAGTTCGTGTTGACTATTAAGCACAGATGAAAGGGTAACCTATGCTGCACACAGTGTTCAATGTGTATACAAGTGTTCAGGGAAAACCATGTTCCTCCAGATACTCAAGACCTATTACATAGCTAATGCCCTACTATGGACAGTCTTTACCCGTATCAAACCCCTGAAAGTCACTAAAACTACAGTGAGAAATGAAATGGATATGAGTAGAAAAGTGGGTTCTGTTAACACTGTTTACTCTACGGCGAGATTTTACTCTGTACCACACAGTTTGCAAACAGTGAAACTCTCATGAGAAATACACCACAGAGTATTAAAAATGATCTACTAAGAACAGTCTATGCAAAATGTGTCCAAACAAAGGTATTAAAGATCATACTACCTGTAGGCTTCATACTGTGGTGAAAACTTTACAGATAGTCCATTTTCTGAACCAAAACAAGCACATGTACATAGGTTAGGTTAGTACCGGTGCACACAGTCTTCTATGCTAAGTAGAAATTGGCATTGTGAGATGATTCTGTCTAATAACTCAAGGCTGCTTACAATACCTGCTCAGGGCCTCATTTACTATATTTGAAGCCCGGCAGTGCAGCAAGCCTTCCTGCTGAGCTGCTGTGCTTTAAAATAAAAGGGAAGGAATGCACTTTATTTATAAGATAGGGTACATTCCTGTCCTTCTCCCCCGCACAAACAGCAGCCCTGTACCAACGCAGACACCCTTACGCCATGGTGCAAGGGTGCCTTCATTGCAGGGATTATTGTTTATGTGCAGGAAGGGAGTCCTCACTGCACTTAAACAATCATTAAAGGCTATTTGCTCCTTTTATGAGTACAGTTCCCTCATTTCGGAAGCCGGCACACACTGTCTGCCACCCAGGAAAACGGACCTAGAATAACCCTGGGCTACCTCCTCCATCTGGATACATAAGCCATCGTGCCTTCCCCTTCCCATCATTGGATGGGTTACTCTACATTAATATCCCGCCCTTACCTATGATGCCCTAGCCGGTCCGGTTTCCCCATACCTCTGATTTTATCTTTCTTGGGTTGTCTGTTCGCCATCTGTGCCTGCAGCTATATATTGGTTACTTTCCATGCGGGAATTGCCAACACTCATTACAGGCAATTACACACAGGCATGCTTATTCTAAATGTCCTGATGATGATCCATGTATTGTTTATATGGATAGAAACGCCTTCGACACCCAATACACCTTATACACTGCTCTAAATTGTTATTTAACATGTAAAGGTGTTTTCTTGTGATTTGTTTGTTACATTGAGAAATTTTGTATTTAACAAACCTACAGCTTTGCATGAGCCTTCTGTGTTTTCTATTGTTTGTCCCTCCTGGTTTAGTAGGATGCAGGTGTGTGTCCCACTTACAAAATTGTTTTTTTCTGTATTGTTCCTATCTGAATTTAAAATATTAAATATCTGACCTCTGTCCGGCTGGACAAGTTATACAAATATAGTACTGACTGGGTCTATATTCATTCCCCCCTCTTTATTTTCATTTTCCTAGGGACCACTGTTCTCAAAAATAGCTAGATTCCCAAGGTCCCTGGCAGACCTTATTTGGGTTCCCTTGTTTCTTTAAAATATATCATTCTATGAGTACAGCACACACAGAAAGAGCAAAAAACTAGGAGAAATAAAAGTATTTCTCCTAATGCACTACTCCTATGCCTTTCCTGGGGTGGCATAAGATTCTGACGTATTCCCAGGTTTACAACACTTTATAAATCTGGGAATGTGTCAGGTGTCATGGATGCTGCGTGGGAACAGCAACACCCATGGAACTCCCCTTTCACGCAGAGTAATGCGTGAAAGGGTACATTTTTACAAGGCCATGAAAAGTCATGCAGGGTGACTTTACGTGGCTTTGTAAATATGGGCAGGCACACTGCGCTGCCAGTGCATATAAAAAAGTGATGCACCGGCGGTGCAATGGGCTTGTAAATAAAGTATGTAGTACATAGAATCTTTGCTCTGCTGTAAACTTTTTCTGCAGTACCAAAAAACTTGGAACATAAGCAACTCAAGTCGTCAACTGACACCTGCACACAAAGGTACTCTTCAAAACAGATTTATAACGTGTTCAGTACCTCTACACACCTATTGTGCATTAGGAGCACATGCGTTTTGTAAACACTTATACCAATTAGCTGGACACAAGCTGTACAAAATTAGGTAGAAAAGTAACATGGTAGTTACCCATCATAAATGTAAACACACTCATTGGATGATGTCATTTGTGATGTCATCAATCACATCATTTGAGATGTCATCAGTGATGTCATAAATGATGTCATAGAACATGTTATGTGTTATGGCATATGTGAGGTCATAGGCAGTGCATGGCGGGGGCACAGTTGCAGTTAGCACTGCTAACTATAACAGGTACATTTTCTGTGTTTCTTTTTTGTTCAAAACATTAATATTGTTAACAAATTCACCTAACTATAACAATGTTTTAAACAGATCTTTTTTATCACACCTGACTATAATGTTACTTTAACCTTCATTTGTTCAGTGAATGTCTAGTTTTCTTAATGTAATACTTAATTATCCTACGAAAATGCAACCCCCTGCCATAACCGGCCTTCAGAGGTGGGCAGAAGGTGAATGGCTGCAGGGCCCCTCCATCCAGCCAACCACACTCTGCAGGGATTGGCCATAGGGCCTGGCGCCAGAGAACCACATCCCCCATGTCCGCTTTTTTATATCAAAGGGGAGAGGAGCCCCCTCTCCAAGCCTAGTTAGGCCCTAGGGACCCCATCCCCCAGGGCCATTCCCAAAAATAAAGGGGAAGGGGGGCAGCGCTGTCCACTTCTCCAAACCTATTTAAGCTCTGGGGACACCATCCTTTTTAAGCTTTTTAAGGAGAGAGGGCCTCCCCTCTGCGACCATTTATTGGCCCTGGGGACTCCATCCCCTGGGCCACTCTTTTAAATAAAGAGGAGGAAGTACTCATTACCCCCTTCCAGGGCCGATTTTGGTCCCAGGTACACCATCCCCTGGGGTCCAGAGTAATTTTGAAGGGAGGGGTGCATCTGGACGCCCTCCCAGTGCCAGCTTCTGCCTCAGGAACCCCATCCCCCAGAGCCTGGTGATATTTGCAGGGGAGGAGGGCACAAGGCCTCCCTCACTGAGCTGATTTTGGCCCCAGGGACCCCATCCCCAGGGCCTGGTGACATTCTGCAGGGGGTACACGGCCCTCTCCCCAGGCCGATTGGGTCTGGGGTACCTCAGGGCCCTGAAATGTTACCAGTGGGTCCCTGGTGCCCACCCAAGGCATCCACCATACTGTCATTGGAGGGCCCACAGTGGGAGCCTCAAACCTCCGCAGCCCCAGCCAGATCCATGCATCCAGCAGGAGCCTGCAGGCAGGATCAATATTTAGATTTGTTTCCCTGCACGCATCACTGCTGCAGGGGAACAGATCTAAAGGATTTTTTAACTACTACCTGCTGGGAGCGGACTTGGTGTTTGCTCCCGCTTGGCGGGAGATTTAAAAATGCTCCAGCCAAGCGAGAGCAAACACAGAAACCACTATGCCCCACCTGTAAGCCTGCCCCAGGCCATTATTGGCTCAGGAAAGGGAGCTGCCCAGCCCCTCTCTCTTAATGGAATCAGTGCAGGGTGGGCTCCCTGAGGCGTCTTGAGGCACGGGGAGGTGGGCTGCCTGGTCCCCCTCCTGATATAAGCAAATTTTGGCCCCGGAGTGGGTTCCCCTGGGGCCTTAGCAGGCAGGGGAAGGGGTACCGGGCAGCCCCTCTCCCCATATATGGTCATTTTGGCCCTGGGGGTGGGCTCCCCTGGACCTTTGGCTGGTAGGGAGGAGGGTCACACAGCTTCCTCCTCTTTATGAACACATCCCTGGGGTAGGCTTCCCAGGGACTAAAATAAATAAATGCTGCCTGCCCACCTTTTTTTGCCCTGTTTGGGTCCTCTGTTTCCCCCTAATGGGGCCCAGAGGGTCAGAGTATCTCTACCCTGTCCCCTTATATTATTGGTTTTTGTAACTTCAGGACAGGGGCCAAAGTCCCCAAGTCCTTAATGGCTGGCAGCAGCATTTTTGTCATGTTGCTGACAACCATTCAGAGCGCTCACTATCAGGTGAGTCCAACTCCAGCAGGAGCGAGATGGCCCAAGAGAAATACAGCTTCCTGAACCAATCAGAACGATTCATTTTTAAATTGGTGCTCCTGTGAGAGTCTCTCGAGACTCTCACAGGCTCAACCATCCAGATATCAATATTGTTTTTATCCTTCATTTCTCAAAAACCACTAAACTGATTTTCACCAAATCACAAAAAACACAATCTGTGGACCAGGATCTAGCTTCCTGCTAGAAATGTTGTAATTCCGTTCAGCAGTTTTTGCTGTAGCCCGTCTTATAGAAGTCTATGGAAAATCATGGGGATTTTGCATTTTGGGACCACCCTTGTTTCTCAGCCCCAGCTTGACAGATAACCTAAAAACTTTCCAGGAAGGAGATGAGGTGGATGAACTTTTTGGGGGAGAGTTTTGTGAAGATTCGTCAACAGTGGTCAAAGTTATTAGCAAACCGAAAAGCACTCTTTGTATGGACCTATATAACTACCTAGTGGCAACCCCCACAGGTGTGTCTATGTGGGTATGTATGTGTATATATATATATGCTTAGCGAAATACTCACCTGAGCCTGTTTGAAATTTGAAATTTAAATAAAGGGAAGACTCTGGAATAACGTTTGCTGGTGGTTCTTTGCAGGTGTCCTCTGATGAAGAGCGCATGCTCGAAACGCGTCAGGACTGTTGGACGCAAGGAGCACAACTTGGCTTCCCCTGATCTCTACCTTACCTTTTGGGAGTGCTGCTCAACTAGGGGCAACCTTTTTCTTCACATATTTGCGGCCCGCCTGGTCGCGAGCTTGCACCGCCGCTGAGAATGCGGATCCGTGCTGTGATTTCTTACAGCGTTAAACGGAACAGAAGGTGATCGTTAGCACTGGGGGCAGTGCTTGTGTGTGCACCGGATTGTTTTAGCCACGACTGCAACCTGCCAGCAGCCCACTGGGGTTAATATGTGAATGGACTTCCAGACCCAAAATGCTTAGCGAAATACTCACCTGAGCCTGTTTGAAATTTAAATAAAGGGAAGACTCTGGAATAACGTTTGCTGGTGGTTCTTTGCAGGTGTCCTCTGATGAAGAGCGCATGCTCGAAACGCGTCAGGACTGTTGGACGCAAGGAGCACAACTTGGCTTCCCCTGATCTCTACCTTACCTTTTGGGAGTGCTGCTCAACTAGGGGCAACCTTTTTCTTCACATATTTGCGGCCCGCCTGGTCGCGAGCTTGCACCGCCGCTGAGAATGCGGATCCGTGCTGTGATTTCTTACAGCGTTAAACGGAACAGAAGGTGATCGTTAGCACTGGGGGCAGTGCTTGTGTGTGCACCGGATTGTTTTAGCCACGACTGCAACCTGCCAGCAGCCCACTGGGGTTAATATGTGAATGGACTTCCAGACCCAAAATGCTTAGCGAAATACTCACCTGAGCCTGTTTGAAATTTAAATAAAGGGAAGACTCTGGAATAACGTTTGCTGGTGGTTCTTTGCAGGTGTCCTCTGATGAAGAGCGCATGCTCGAAACGCGTCAGGACTGTTGGACGCAAGGAGCACAACTTGGCTTCCCCTGATCTCTACCTTACCTTTTGGGAGTGCTGCTCAACTAGGGGCAACCTTTTTCTTCACATATTTGCGGCCCGCCTGGTCGCGAGCTTGCACCGCCGCTGAGAATGCGGATCCGTGCTGTGATTTCTTACAGCGTTAAACGGAACAGAAGGTGATCGTTAGCACTGGGGGCAGTGCTTGTGTGTGCACCGGATTGTTTTAGCCACGACTGCAACCTGCCAGCAGCCCACTGGGGTTAATATGTGAATGGACTTCCAGACCCAAAATGCTTAGCGAAATACTCACCTGAGCCTGTTTGAAATTTAAATAAAGGGAAGACTCTGGAATAACGTTTGCTGGTGGTTCTTTGCAGGTGTCCTCTGATGAAGAGCGCATGCTCGAAACGCGTCAGGACTGTTGGACGCAAGGAGCACAACTTGGCTTCCCCTGATCTCTACCTTACCTTTTGGGAGTGCTGCTCAACTAGGGGCAACCTTTTTCTTCACATATATATATATATATATATATATATAGATAGATAGATATATATATATATATATTATATATATACATATATATATATATATATATATATATATATATATAGATAGATAGATAGATAGATAGATAGATAGATAGATAGATAGATAGATAGATAGATATAGATATAGATATGTACTATCTACTGGCGGTCGCCAGTAGATAGTTATAGTTAGGACCGAGTTCCCATAGGAAATCTGAAAATTCTATTTTGAATAACTTTGGCGCCGGTTGACTTATCTTCGTGAAATTTTCAAAACTAATGGGGCGCTCCGCTCAGCTCCTACCCTGAAAGTCTCGGGGTGATTCGTCAAGCGGGGGCTGAGAAAAAAGGGGGGTCCCAAAACACGTTTTCCCCATGCATTTTCCCATAGGACTTTTAGTCGAAGGTACATCCCGAACGGCTGAACAGAATTACTTGAAATTTGGCTAAGAGGTAGTCCTCAGGTCAGGCATGTGCCTTTTGCATATATGGTGTCAATCTGTTCAGTAGTTCCTGAGAAAATTGCAGTTAAAAGTACATAAATATCTCTATGCGCACACCGTGCTCGCACGGGGCGCGCACCAAATGTCCGTGAGCGTAATTCTGATTGGTGGTTAGATGTCAGTCAACATTCGAATCGGTCGAAATCAGGAAGTGTCGGACGCCATTTTGTGTGTGACAGTGAAAAAGAAAGGTGGAGAACATGAAAAGGGGGCAGGGTAGAGAGTTCCTGACCCCCTAGCCTTTGTCAGGGCGTCCCTGAAGGACCCCGAAGGGTGAAAAAAACATTTTATTTTTTTTCAAAAAATCGCGGGGTGCGCGCACCGTGCGCTCACCGTGAAAAACCCTTAAAAAAAAAACATTTTAGACTGTTTATAAGTTTATAGAAGATATTAACTATGCTGTTCAACTTTATCCAAATTCAAAATAAAAGAGCTGTGCCATTCCATATTAAAGGATACAGTCAAGCTATAACTATATACATAGGTAGTTTATTGTAAAATAAATATATAAAAAATATAATACATACATAAATTAGCATTTAAAAAACCTTACAAATTCACTAAAAAAACCATAGGTTTCACACACGTTATAGTTAGGAATTAGCATTTAAAAAACCTTGCAAATTCACTGAAAAAAACATAGGTTTCACACATGTTATAGTTAGCTGGACATTTCACTCGTAAAAAACCATTGAAATTCCCCCGTTATAGTTAGTTATAACTCGTGCGACCGCAATACACTGCTGATGACGTCACATATTACATCACTCATGACATGGTCAGTGACATCACTCATGACATCACTGATGACATCTCAAATGACATCACTGATGACATCACTGATGACATCAACCAGTGAATATGTGTCTTTCTGAAAAATAAATATTTTTTATATATGTATATCTAAAGGTTAATGGAAGAATAAATGGGTAAATAAGTGTCTAAATGGATGTTTTTATTGTAAAATTAATTGTATAACTGACTTATTAACAGTATCTTAGTGAATACAGTGATGTAATATGTGATGTCATCAGCAGTGGATTGCGGTTGCGCGAGTTATAGTTAGCTGAACTAACTATAACGGGGGAATTTCAATGGTTTTTTACGAGTGAAATGTCCAGCTAACTATAACATGTGTGAAACCTATGGTTTTTTCAGTGAATATATATATATATATATATATAACCACCTTGCTGTCTCCGCTTAAGGAACCATGACCTCCCAGGGCAGTCTCATCGCTCGGGATGGAGGACCCCTACAAAACATCCAACAACTACTTCCTTCATAGTACGCCAAGAAGAGTGCCGGACACTGGACGTGAATACAAATAGATGTTTATTAAATCATTCAATAGCGTTGTGGAAGCCTGATTTAAACAATCTTGACGCATTTCAGCTGGTGTAACAGCCTTGTTCAAAGGTAAACTCTGGGTTGTGGTATATATATATATATATTTGTGTGTGTGTGTGTGTGTGTGTGTGTGTGTGTGTGTGTGTGTGAGGAGAGAGAGTAATAATTAAAAACATACTTGTATACATAAATATATATTTATATATAGATAGATGTTTGGAAAAACTTTTTCGCTTTCAAAGATGTGGTGCAACATACTTGCAATGTAAGAACTCCTGATGTAAAATGACTCCTGTTGTACTCACTGTGATGTAGAGATTCTTCATGTAATGTCCTGCAAGTCACTTAAAACAACGGTTAAATTGCAGCTATGGTTATAGAAAAGGCACAAACAACCCTGAAATTCCACACTTTTGATTAGCTCCTCCCCAAATGAAAGCTGGCATGCAAACCACAACACACACACCAAATGCAATGATTGACCTCACCCTTGAAGTGATCAGTGACATAACGAAAGACATAAACGATCTACTAAGTCATGTTACATATTACTTTACCATTAACATTATGTATGACAGGAATACAGACACAGTGTGATCGTCTGTGTTGTATTTAAAGATGTGGTGTAAAATACTCTTATCTATAGTTTTAATATTGTGAGGGTGTCAACATTGCATTTAGTGTGAGAGTTATGGTTTGTATGGCAGGTGTGCAGGCCATGGTTTATGGCCATAACTGTGGAGTTTCAGAGGTCAAGTACTTTGCAGAGGTATTTCACTAAGGAAAGTAAAAGTAAAAAGTGTGGTGCTCTCAATTTCACAGCGCAATGGTAGTAACTTAGAATATGATATTTGCTCTGTAATTAGCGTGAAATAACCGTATTAAAGTCTCGGGTGCCTGCATACTTAGTCTGAATGTCTTCAGGCTGGAGCCTGCATGCGTAGTCTGATTGATTGTGAGTCAGATCCTGCATGACTGTGTGGGGGTTGTAAGGCGTAGTGGATGGTAGGACTACAATGTTGTGGGTGAGGCTCTAAGGTGTGCTCACAGTTGAGCATTTGGTTACTCTGTTGTATCAATCAGCATCATGTTACTGTATGGTTTGTGTCTCCCGACATGGGATGTTCATGGACATCAGATTCCACGTATTCTTTTGAAGCCAAACATTATCTGGCGAGTCAGTTTCCTCCTGACCAGCCAAGGAGTGTTCTTTTATCTTATCTGCCCTTACTTCAATAAACAGGATTTATCTGTACCTGGTTGGTTCTTTACAACAGTTTATGGGGACGAGCTGGCCAGAAGGACACAGAAAAGGACCAACTTCAGTTCGGGTCAGATCAGAGCACATATAGTAACGGACGGGACATAAAGACGTATCAAGAGTGAAAACGATATTCAAAGACGCACATGGGATATTCAAGAGGTGTTTTCGCCTACCACACAGGCAGTATCCACAAAATAATCTTCCGACAAGTAAGGGAAGCGTATGAATGATTTTGTGCCATGTCAGCCTGTGCAGAAGTTGATGATGTAGCGTGTTCACTTGTCATCCGTGCTGCCAACGTGTGTGACTTGTGCACACAACGTGAACCACCCCACGTCAGCTGACAGCGTGCCTGCAGCAGCCATCTTAATTTGGAATAAGGAATCTTCAGGCATTTCATCTGTTTGTGTCAAGCAATGGTGATATACACACCATTAAAGTTTTTAAGGCATTAGTTCACTCTGCACCAGAAGAATGACTAATGAAATGAATGAAAATGAAATGAAATGAGATGCTTATATAGCGCTCTATCACCCGACGGGTATCCTGGCGCTTAAAAAAGAGAGAGTCCCCACCAGAGGTTAATAGGGGCAGCCAAGGTGTGACACAGGAAGGGAGGGAAAGAAAAATAATAGCAGAAGGAAAAATTACTCCAGCCTAGGGAATAAAAAAGTTTTCAACTTTTTCCTGAAATCCATAAGACTTTGGACCTGACTTAGATCCAAAGGGAGAGTGTCCCATAGCCGAGAAGCAACGGCAGAGAAAGATCTGCCACCTGTTCTGGACCGCCTGAACCGGACTACATTCATCAGAAATGCAGAAGCAGAACGAAGGTTTGTAGTTGGAGAGTACCAGCTGAATTGTCTTTGCAGGTTCTTAGGGCCCGTTCCATGAGCTGCCCTTAAGACAGTGCATAGAGCTTTGAATTGAATTTGTTGGTGGATCGGCAGCCAGTGCAAATCTCGCAAGGCTAATGTGGTTGAGGTCCCTCGCTGCCCATTTAAAACGAGTTTCGCTGCAATGGCCTGTATTCTGTACAGCTTCCCAATAAGGGTGTTAGGCGCACCCAGATATAGAGAGTTGCAGTAATCAAGTCTGCTAAGAATTACGCATCTCACAACCTGCGTTCTAGCAGAGTTAGGCAAAAAAGGGAGGATCTTTCTCAGCACTCGGATTAGTGAGAAGCAAGTGCCAACCGTTTTGTTAACCTGAGAATTCAGTTGGGGGTCCTGATCCACCATCACCCCCAGATTGCGTACTGTGCTAGAAGGGGTATAGGTGCGCCAGTAGGGGACAGCTGAAAGATGGGTAAAACAGGCTGATCAGATCTTCTGGAAGAACACAGGACCACTTCCATTTTAGAGCTGTTAAATTGTAACCAGTTCTTCTCAAGCCACTTCGTGGTGCTAGTCACACACTTGTGAAATCTTTCCAAGGAAATGGAATCATTCCCTTCCAAGGAAAACACGAGCTGGGTATCATCCGCGTAATTCACCACCTCCACTCCAAAAGATCTAATAAGCGGAATGAGAGGCTGCAAATAGATGTTAGAGAGCACAGGACTAATCCCTGAGCCCTGCAGGACTCCCTGTCATAAGAAAGACTTGTTAGCGGAGAACAGATGAAGGCAAACTGTCTGTGTACTGTCTGTTAGATAAGAACAAAGCCAGTCAAGGGTGCGACCAGTCACACCCTGGTCTTTAAGTCTCTCCAACAGTATACCGTGGTTTACAGTGTCAAAAGTCGCTGACATGTCCAACAGCACCAAGATCACTGACTGGCCACTGTCCGCCCGCATCCTCATATCATCAAGCACGGTAACAAGTGCTGTTTCAGTACCGTGCTTGGGCTGAAAGCCAAATTGCATCTTGTCAAGGAGCGAATACTCCTCAAGATACTGGGATAGAGACTTACTGACGATGCGTTCCAGAATTTTAGCAGGATATGGCAATAAAGAAATTGGCCGATAGTTGGCCACACACCCGGAGTCAAGCGTGTTTTTTTTTTAGAAGAGGGGTCACAACTGCTTCCTTCCAGTTTTTAGGGACATCCCCCGTACTCAAGGATAGACCACAAATCTGTCAGAAATAGGGAAAGAGCTCGACCCCGTATTCTTTCCAAATTCTGTGGGGAAGGGGATCAAAGGGGGACCCAGAGGAGACACCCCTGGCTAAGGTATCAAATGTTTCCTCATCGGGAATGAGAAAGCAATCCAGAGTATGCTGGCAGTGTTTTAAAATGGTAGGGTTGCTGGACTTAGAGTCTGGTGATGGCAGAGAACACTGCTCAGCATTGGACTACTGAGGGTCAGGTTCTTCCACCGCTGTTGGTGGATCAAAATACCTAACTATCTTGTCGATTTTAACCTCCAGATAGGAAGCTAACTCGTAGCATAAAGCTTGAGGAAACTAATCTATTGATGAGTTCATAGCTAGATTGAGGTAATTGCCTATCAAATGCAAATTTGGGACCATAACGGATGAACTCATCAGATATCAGCTAATTGTACAATGTAAAAAAAATTAAGAGAGGCTTTGGGCAGCTAAGAACCCCACTTTGAAGGCGGACATTGATTTAGCAAAAGTTTTTGAACAGTCTGAAATATCTACGCGAGAGTTGGAAAAGAAAAACCAAGTGCATGAGGTGGCTGAAATATCTGAGGGTGCCGAAAATAGTGAAATTGAAGCTGGTGTGGTATCTGTAGTGAGGGTTAGAGTATAGTGGGAAAGGAAGTCATGCAGGCTAGATCAAGTTTCAGAATGTGCAACAGGCGTGGTAGTACCAGTCACATGGCTGATTCAAAATATTGTTTTGCAACCAACAAAGAATGCGTAAAATGCGGTAGAAGAGGTCATTATGGCAGGATGTTTAGGACAAAGGGACGGGGCAAAGTGGCAGTAGTTCATGAATATGTAAGTGGTGATGGTGACCACTTAGACAGAAAACCTGGTGTGGGGGGGAGATGTTGAGACATTGGAGGAAGACAGGAGAAAGAAAAGACCCAAAGCGAATTTTGAGATTAATGGGCATTCCATCCAACTTATGGTGGATACTGGTTCCATGTATACTATTTTTCCAAAGAGTGTATAAGAGCGAGAGTGGGTGGGTAAAGTCTTGACACCTAAGGATATTTCTCCAGGGGGATACTAAGGGGAGTCTATTGACATAGTAGGGTACTTTGTTGCTCATTTGAATTCCCCAGCAGATCCATACAAGAGAATGTGTATGTGGCCCCCATTTTGGGTTGAGTACACCAATAATACCTGCATGTCATAGTAAGTTCCACGGCTCCCACACAAGTCATGGTTGTTGAGGATAACAGGTTAATGGATCTATTGGGTGGTGGAAATAAAGTGTTTAAAGATAGATTGGGACAACTAAAAGGGTATGTCCACAAGATTGTATTGAGAAAGGATGCAGTTCCTGTACAATATATGTTAAGAAGAGTGCTGACTGTTGTTCAAGATGAAGGCAACAATTTGATAAAGGAAATGTTGGAGGGAGGTATCATAGAACCCGTTGAGGCCTCAAGTTGGATATCTCCAGTTGTGATTACCCAAAAACCTAATGGCAAGTTTTTTGTTCTGTTTTTTTATATGGAACATGCATTGCTCATCCTTCTTTTCTGTGCAGCTTCTCACAAATATCCTCTAATGCTACCCTCATGCTGGTGACCCATATTTAGTTGGGCACTTCAGTAGTGTAGACACAACCTATGAAAGTTTCCCAACATTGCTTCCTGACCCCATATTATATCACACTTCTCTACATGAAATTGCTTTAAAGCACACTCATGATAAGAAAAAGAGACTTTTAAAAGAAGAATAAAAACCATCAAAATACTTAACTCAATGCTTAGCAAAATTTAAAAGGATTTATATTCAAATAAAAGTTATCAACCGAGTAAAGATGCATTTTTGCCCGGTTTGGGCTTCTTTGAGAAAGTAAGAAAATGACAAAACACTGCAGTCAATCTCTAAATTAACAAATTATCTAAAAGTGTTTCTGGAATTGGATAGACTGACAGTTGAACTTCTGTGGTTGCCTCTGGGAGAAAAAGGGTTAGCCTGGCCACTCTCAAGTGCTCCTGGCAGAAGGGAGGTGTCGAGCTACCTAGCCTAGGACTTTACTAACTAGCGATACAGCTGCAACACACAGTCCATTGGTTGGACGACTTTGAGAGCTGGGAGTCTGTCTAGACTGTTGAAGGGTCCCTGCAATGGCGTTCCTTTGTTTTAGCTGTTGATGATTGGCGTGGGGGTCCAGGCTTCCTTGCCATATGTGGTCAGACAAGTTTGCAGGGCATGTGAGAGGGTGGTTAAGCTTGTGCTGAAGAGGGCCCCCTTTGCACCTGGCATGAAACTTATTGCACGGACAATGTCAATAGAGAAATGGTGTGCCGGCAGATTCGATATACTGCGGGATTCATGCCCAAACAACCAGTTTATCATTCTCACACTTATGCCATAGAAACTTTTCAGTTGGGCACAAGACAATTCCTGCAGTTCGCAAAAACTGCGGCGACGCCACATGGGATATGGCAGTCCTTTCCTGAGGTCCCCCCAGGCATCCCAGAGCTTGGGAATGCTGTTGAACATGGTGGGTGGAAGGAGAATGATCTGACACATTTACAGGGCACTGAGGGAGAATACGCCTGTTGGTGAGCTCTCGGTGCACACTAATTGGCAGGAGGTATTGAAAGTGCCACTCTCGGCTAAAGACTGGGAAGGAATCCATGAGAGGGTGAAGACCACTTCCACCAATGCAAGGTTTAAACTACGTAAGTATAATGTGGTGCACCAGGCTCTACCTTCCCCGAAGTATGCTACATTATATATATATTTTGGCGCAGCCCTCCTTATGCCCCCACTGCACGGGGCAGGGAGCGGACTTCCTTTGCATGTTTTGGGGGTGTCCTAAGCTGAATGAATACTGGGAAGCGATTCTAAAGTCCCTGAATAAGACCACTGGGTGGTCCATCCCCAGAGGCGTAGAGCAGTGTCTGTTGAGATGAATCCCGATTAAGAAAAAGAAGCTAAGCGGGAAATTCCTCCTCACGGGTCTCGTACTAGCCAAGCTTAGAAGAGCCATACAATGGTTGTCCCCAACTGCACCAAAGTTAACGGATTGGCTGAATGGGCCAATACTGAAGAGAGCCATATGACAAAACACCAAGGGACAACAAACTTGCTGACGACCTACAGGCTTGGACAGCAATGCTCACTGAACTTTTGGCTCCCCCAGACACTTTGCACCCTTAGATACGTATGCTGCTGAAGGATGGTGCGATTTAATTGACAGATTGGAACTGGTAGATTATATGCACTATAGCACGTATCAGACGATTTATTCAATTCTCTACTTCTGATCTTCCACAGTCAGAGACGTTTTAAGGTAAGGACAAAGTGGGCACTGGCCCAGGGCTCCTGCCTTTAAGGAGGCCCTCTGATACAGCCAGGCCTGTTCTGCGAGTCTTGCCCCAATGACCTTGAATAATATTTGTTTTGAATACTCTTTGCTTTAATTTATTTTTAATGTAGTTGATGTGTGAGAATCTATAACAGATATTTTGCACAGAAATGTTGTTTTTATGTATCATGTAATATTCATATAAAAGTTTCGTTCAGACCAAAACAGGGCCTTACATGTGAGAAATGAGAGGGTGTCACAGAGATTTTTGCAGTAGTATTAGTGTGCTCCTCCTGTGTTACAATATTGAAAACACATATCACTATCCCTGAATATTAAATGTAAGTACATTTAGAATTTGGACGAGTGTGCCTGTGCACTGCCAGTGACCTGGCCAAAGAGGGTATGAAAGAGCTGAAATTGGATCATAAATTCAAAGCTGTTCTGAACAGGGGCCCCCAAAATGGATTTGGCCCAGGGCCCCCAAAGTGGATTTGGCCCAGGGAGCCCACTAACATTAATATGTCCCTGTTTACAGCTATACAGTGTATTGATATAGTAATGTGATTTTGTTAGAGCCTGAAGGTGAGGGAGGGAGGGGTTACATTTGAATCTCTTTATTGAATAACATTGTGTTCTCTTAATGTGTAAGTATCGAACTGTTGATTATGAAAATGCTAATAAAAATGTATACATTAAAAAACTATGGTCACTATCTTTGTATTAATCGTGTGTTCAGATGAAATATTCGTACATCTTATTACATCAGATAGTATCTTGTACATGCCTCACCAGAATGTGTAGCAACTGACTTTACTGATACTGGACTGGGTATAGCTCCTTTCTGTCCTTATGTTACTTTTTCTTCTTTTCCTGTCCAAGCCCTACCTGATGTGATTGGATAACTGATGTTAAGCGAAGCATTTTCCACAAAATTAAAAATCAATAGAAATTTCTTGAAGTTATCTAAAAGTGATTTGCCCAACACCCTCAAGAGAAAGAAGGACATTTGTATTCATTGTTTGTAGTCTGTAAGGCCTCTTTGGCTCAGCATTTATTTCTGGATTATATCATAGGACATAATAAATTTGCCATTCTAATCGAGTATAATCTTCACATACGAAGTGTACTCATTTTAACAGAAATGTTGACATTTAACGTCCTTGCTTACTAAGCGTTAGTCGATATTCCTCTTTTAATATACCTTGTCGTGTCAGCGCGCTGTACGAAATGTCTAATTGGTGATTGTCTGAAAAGCTTTTATGTGAAACATTCTATATAAAGAGTCAAAATATTGTTATTTTAGTCATTAGTTAAGGAGAAATACAATCGCATCAATAACTGGCTTTAGCAGAAATACTCTGTGTGAACACTAGATGGGAGTATTGCACTAAATGCCAGCACATGTTACACATCTCATAGGGATTTAGCCGAAAATTATCTTAGAAAATAATGGGAGGGCCAATCTCAGAAATATTTCATTTTATTACCTTAAGTAATGTAATATATATATTTTGAAGGGGCTCGAACTTAACATAATGATTACATTGAATTCAGCTGATGCTTTGATACATAAAAGGTTTACTTTAGAGGGTATCTATTCACATAATATTTTGCATGTAGTCATATCTATTTTGCATCTTAGGTCTGGCTTTACAGTGCAGCCATTAAATACCTTATAAGATCAACAAAAAGTTTAAACAAGTTCTGCAGAGAGAAGGACTTTGAGTCCATCCACAGGCCACCCCCGTCCTCCTAAGGGGAATTGATTTGGAAGAAATTGTGTGCTTCCGCTGAAAAATAGTACCTGTATTCCGCATATTATGCTCAGTATGATAGGCCTTCGCTGGTCATTGTGACAAGCCAATTGCCACAAGAAATGCTTTGTTTGATGGGTTCTCCAGGGTTCTGTTAATGTTCATGCTCAGCCAATAGGTTTACTTTATTGATACTTAATTGTGGTGACGAAGCCTCTCGTTTTACATTTTGAAAGATTTGACAAAGCCTGAGGGACTAACCTTGCTGATCGTGACAAGCTTTAGGTGCTGCAAGAGGACCACTAGGGATAAGAGTCTATTGGTGCACAGATTGCCACCTGGCACAACATAAATAACGGAAACTGACTAAATTCACTGTATTAGTTGTTACCTATGATATTTCCTTGAGATGTATGATTAGTACTCTGCAATTCTGTGATCCCCTCCCCCCCTTTAGGGGAGGGGCTCGATTTGCAATGCCATTTGAAACCTTGTAAATATTAGTAATTTTGTGCATAGTATTTAGTTGTGTGTTCACTACACTACTTTCCCTTTTTAAGGAAGCATTGTCTAAACGTTGGCTAAACATTGATTTTCTGAAAATTGATTTTATGGCCCATACCACCTCCCTGAGTTTGCCTCATAATGCCCTGCCTCATTACCCTGAGATTCTAGTGATAATATGGGTAAGTGGCCCTAGTTTGAGAGACTATTTACAGAGGCTCCAGAACACGAAAGCAGTCACCCTTAACACACTTGGGGCCCTGTACCTACTGACTGCCTTGGGTCATCCTGAGCCATATTTCTCAAATACAACATGGATGGGTTTTGCATTGTCAACTTCTTGCCAAGCACCTCAGGAAGAAAGGAGCTTTGCATGCAGCAGTTCTAAATACTGGGTCGGGTGGCTCAGTGGATTAATGCACTCAATCCAGGGACATGCGTTTGATCTCATGGTCAAAGTTTCAAATTCTGTTGGGCCTCTTAGCCTTTCATCCTCCCAAAGTCAATAAAATTAGCCCACACAATTGGGTAACAAACATCAGATATCTGTCAGTAGTGCCAAGAGACACCTTTTATGTTCATATTGTGAACTTTATGACAAATACAAATTGACAGTATTTTGCATTACAAGCTCTGACACATGCATTAAGTGGGGCATTTTACCATTTAAACTCTGATAAAATCAAGGAAGTTTACACTAGGAAGTCCGAGGAATAGCACAGGAAAGGCTTTTGCATTGTGCAAGCACCATAGCTCAGCTTTATATTGTGGACTCTGACAAATAAAGTAGGAACAGGTGTTGCATTCAATGCATTGTTTACTCGGACAACTTCAACAGAATGTGTTTGTCCTGGAGTTTAAAAGTTAACACCTCTTCCTATTGTGTTCACCAGGTATAAACACCACAGGAAGGGGTTTTACATTTTAACTATGTGCAAATACAATAGGAAAAGGATTTACATTGTGAACTCTTTAACAAAAGGAGTAAGAAGGGGTTTAATTCATACAACCCTTTTCCTGGTCTGGTACCAGAAAATGCTTGCGTTCTCCACAGGAAGACATAAGGTCAATCTATACTTTGAGTCTCCATAAAATGATTGAGGGTTTCTAGGCTGAGACCACATGGTTATAGTTTCATGTTAGTCAACACGTTTAATGGATTATTAAATGTTGTGAAAAAGACAGTAGCCCTAAAAGTTTACGTTTTGAAACATTTGACAAAGCCTTTAGGCTTAATCTTTTTGATTGTGAGAAGCCTCATGTTTTCTAATAGGACCTTAATGGAGCATTCCTGTTTAGGTCTCGCTGAGCCCAGCGCATGCGCTGGCTCGGAGAGACATTTTGTAGTTGGGATTTTTAAAGTGCTGCCTGTGGCCTAAAGCTTGAGTGCGCGTGAGCGTGCACGAACGCGCAGCCGCCATCACTGCTGCGCGCGCACCACTCGCGTGCTTGCCACACAGCGCTCCCGTCCAAGCGATCGCGATCACTTTCGCTTTGATCGCTATTACTTTCGTTTTCACGGCCGCGAGGCCGTTACTTTTACTTTTACTTTGTATCTGTGCTTTCATTTGTAATTCTTCTCCAAAGAATTAACAACCGGGCCTCTGGCCCCCCGGTTTACAAGCCCCCTTTGGATTGATGGTGACAAGCCCCTGCTGTTTGTTTACGTTCGTGATTCACTCGGAGCACTTCTCTGAGGCCGGACCATTTCATAAATCACTGGCACGCTCGCCTACGAGGGCTGCCAGCCTGTGTTGTTGTGGGCCTGTCTTTCACCACGGATCCTACCTGAGGTGACAGCCGGGCTTTGTTTGGCACCACGAGGGGTGTGCGCCATTTATCACTGGGCACTGAGCGCTCACACCTACCTACAGGTCTGCCGTCAAAGCAGGCGCTAGCAGCAGCCAACACTCCCACAGCCCAGCCCCGCACTCGATGACGACACCCGCAGCAGATGGGGGGGGTTTGATTTTTCCCGCTAAAAGTGCATCCAACCGGCCACTTGTAATGGCGTCATATTTGGATGTTTACAAACATATTTAAGCTAGGAAGAGCAAAATTGCACCTTTCGGAGTCCATAGGCATGTTAGTTAGATAAAGAGCCAAACGGAGCTTAAATTGGGAACTACAATGCAATTTTATACAGCGCGAACTCGACCCGCAGCTATTCGAGCGCTTTATATGAGCACCCCTTATTTTACAGAAGGACACATCCATAGTTGTTAGGCAGGGGGAGATTAAGTAATTTGCCGATGCCGAGATTCGAGCCTGCTTCCCCCCTTCCAAAGCCGAGAGCTCTGGCCCTTACTTCCACATCTTCCATCATTTGTGACAGACGACCACTTTAAAATGTTCTGACATCAGAGTCCACTGCCACCAAACTACAGTGAAAAGGTATATGTAGGCCAACAAATAAACACGTCATATGTGACTGCAGGCGGCTGCTAGCACAGGAAACCGAGGGGCCTATTTGCAAGCCCCTTGCGCCACCGGATGTCACTTTTTCCATATTAAAAGTGACGCACAGGCGTCGCAAGGGGGTTGTAAATAAGTTAGTCAGTTTTCAAAATAGTTGCTTTCCCGAAGACATGGCCGACGGCTCTGACGCGGACCATGCATCCCCTCCCCAAAAAGGTTAGAGTCCATACGAACCCCCAATTTTTCCTTTGGCCACCACACTGAAAAAGTTGTTTTGCCAAATAGTCACTATTTTCTTCCACAGTACCTGTCACCAATTTTTATATAACATTTTGACTTTTCCTACAAATCTTTTGGGGTGAAAAAAACGTTTATTTTTAATTAGCCGATGAGATGTATTAATGCAAAAATCGAGGAATTCATGCCACACAGCCTAGGCCTCTATTACAAATGTAAAAGGTGGCTGAGCTTTGCAACACGCAACTCAAGTTTAACAACAAAAGAGGAGAGGGTGGAAAGTAAAAAGGAGGCTAAAACAATGTATGAGAGGCGGATAGGGTTGCTACTGTATTTCGAAAAAACGTTGGCTGCAAGAAGTAGCTTAACAGGTCATTCTGGCACAGTGTGCTCTTTTGGTGTTTAAAGAAGGCTAAAATAATCACATTATTTTTAAAGACTGCAATTGAAGTGAATTGCTATATCCGCCACTCTGAAAAAATAACTAGATGAAAGAAGTAAAGCACTTTCCCGCATGGAGGCAAAATGAACCGGTCAGGCACAATGTGGTGGGGCACTCAAGAAATGACGACAAAAGGCCATTTTGTGAGGCACCGGCTCCATGGCAGGCATTCATGGCCTACGCAGGGCTCATTTCGATGGCTGCAAGCTGTGAGCGAATGGCGGGGTCCCAGTAGAGAATTACCTTTTTTTGTGCTTTCATTTGTAATTTGCAGAGTCTAACCCCCCCTTCCTGCCACCAAAATCGCCTGCTTGTGTTTGATTCTGCAATTGCTGTCTTTCTTTCTACCCATCACCTCTGGCCTGGGTATTGCAGTTTCATTAGCTCGTGGCACTGGATACCCCACCCTGGAAAGTATGCTTGCCTTGGTATGATTTGCTTTCTGGACTGTACCTGCTGAAGGTGGCACCCCCTGCCTTTCTTTCAGTTTCCTGTACTCCGTGTTTCTAGTTTTAACTAACCCGTCAGTCACATTCGTAGCTATTTGTTGTACAATATTTGGTAAAGGAATCTAGAACAGGGCCATTCGGATACTTGCCCCTCTTATCCTTTCTTGTGCCGTCTGAAAGGCCCGCCATCCTATGTCTCCATACTTTCACCCACTGTCTGGCGACCTTTGTCGTCAGTTTCTCTGCCCCCACCCCACCCGTACAGATCTGTTTCCTCAATGCCTCCCTGCTTTGCTCTCTGACACAGTTGTGTCCGTCATGTTGAAGTCGCATAGTCTCGCTGTCCCTGCAGACCTCAGTTCTCCCTCCCTCGGTGCCTCCATGTCCCTTTCAACAGATGCAAAAACCAGCCTAAAGGGCTAAACCCATATTTAGTATAGTACATGCATAGCTTAAAATAAGAATTTTTGTGTTATGCATATGCCTGTGCAATTTGAAACTGAAGCGAGTTTCACGCTCGCTGCTGACATCAAGTGGGCCGGTATATTTACAAGACTCAATACTAACGAGAACTCACCCTACTATCCTTACGCACTCGGTACATAGCATACCATTCAGAGTGAGTGAACGTGCAATTATAAAACTAAAGCGAGTTTCACACTCGCTGCTGACATCAAGTGGGATGGTACATTTACAAGACTCAACACTAACAAGAACTCACCCTACTATCCTTACGCACTACGTACATAGTATACCATTGATAATGAGTGAACGTGCAATTATAAAACTAAAGCGAGTTTCACGCTCGCTGCTGACATCAAGTAGGATGGTATATTTACAAGACTCAATACTAACAAGAACTCACCCTACTATCCTTACGCACTCAATACATAGCATACCATTGGTAATGAGTGAACGTGCAATTACAAAACGAAAGCGAGTTTCACGCTCGCTGCTGACATCAAATGCAATGGTATATTACGGAACATATTTCTAACATTAGCTCTGCAAACCCTACGCAGTCGGTACATGACAGAGCATTTATAAAGAATTCCTAACACCAGAGGTCAAAACTAGATTACAACTGAAAGCGCTGAGCCCATATTCAGTATAACATAAGCAAAGCTTTAACAAATAATGCTTTGTTTTGTGCAGATGCAAAAAACAGCTTAAAGGGCTAAGCCATATTTAGTATAGTACACGCATAGCTTAAAATAATGTTTCGTGTAATGCATATGCCTGTGCAATTTGAAACTGAAGCGAGTTTCACGCTCACTGCTCACATCAAGTAGGTTGGCATATATTCACAGGACTCAATTCTAACAAGCACTCACCCTGCTATCCTTACACACTCAGTACATAGCATACCATTGAGAGTGAGTGAACGTGCAATTATAAAACTGAAGCAAGTTTCAGGCTCGCTGCTGACATCAAGTGGGACGGTATATTTACAAGACTCAATACAAACATTAACTCACCCTGCTATCCATACGCACTCGGTACATAGCATACCATTCAGAGTGAGTGAACGTGCAATTATAAAACTAAAGCGAGTTTCACGCTCACTGCTGACATCAAGCGGGATGGTATATTTACAATTTTATTTATTTTTTTATTTTATTGAACTTATATTGCGCGCAGCTACCCGCAGTGGGTTTCCCGGCGCCAGGGATAGACTGGAGGAGAAATCGGAAAACAAGTAATTGCAAGAGGGAGACACTCAATACTAACAAGAACTCACCCTACTATCCTTACGCACTCAATACATAGCATACCATTGATAGTGAGTGAACATGCAATTATAAAACTGAAGCAAGTTTCACGCTTGCTTATGACATCAAGTGTGATTGTATATTTACAGGACTTAATTCAGACATTAAATCACCCTGCTATCGTTACAAAGTCAGGACAGGGCGTGCCATTTGTTATAAATGTATAAAGAGACAGGGAAGAACTGTAAAACTGCATAAAGCGCTGCACCTATGTACACCATAACACTAGTGTTTTCTACCCGCGTCCATACAACACCCAAGCAGCCACTTCGCATTGTCCTTCAAATGGGAATAGGATGTGAAAAAGAGAGACAGAAAGTCTGGTACAGTGTGAAGTGTCAGCTTGTTTGCGCCAGCTGAGAAACGAAACCAGGACAAGATAATTAAGTGCTTTAAGATCGGCAGTAAAGATTGCAATCTCTTTGTTCCCAGCATCAGTGAGATGCAAATAAACAAACAGCGTGACGCCAAAGGTCTTATTTTTTTAAAAACAAACCAGGTCACTGCTACAGTGAAAGGAACAACAAGCATTTGCAATGCAATAGGTCTCGCATTTACGCGAGTTTAAGCTATTGGCATTGTAAATGACGATGCCTTTTATTTATGTTTGAAAAACAAAAACACAAATAAAAGGCATTGTTATTTGCAATGTGAATAGCTCAAACTCGCGTAAATGCGAGACCTATTGCATTGTAAATGCTTGTTTTAAGGATGAAAGCCTGCTGGTGCACACATTGACAGATGGTATCTTACAGACTGTGGGCGCAGACTACATTTACAGGGACGTTTCTTTAGGGTACTTGATTTGCAGGTTAATCTGTGAGGCCTCTAATGGAGGGGTTCTAGTTTGTAATTCGACTTAAATCTTTTAATATTTTTCATTTTGAGTATAGTACTCATTTATGTGTGCAATAAAGTACTCTTCTTTTTTCCCTAACATTGTTTACTGAGTTTTCAGTTGACTACAGCAATGATAATGCACAGCAAAGCATAGCTTGATACCATTTACATGACTTTGAAAAAAAATAAATTTATCTTCAATGAGATGGCACCATTTTATGAATCAGTGACCAATTGGTCACGATTCATAGATGATGTCTTTTTTATTTGGTCAGATACACATGAAAAGCTGCTTGAATTTATCGAATGGATAAATTTGTGTGAGGATAATATTAGCTTTACTCATAACATTAGTACTGATCAAGTTGAATATTTGGACATCCTCATCAAACATCATATGGGTATTATTCACTAAGTCTACCGCTAGGAACACACTGCTGCATTATGATAGTTTTCACCCTATGAGTGAAAAAAACAGCATTCCATATGGCGAATTTTTACGCCTCAGGCGTAACCGCACAAGCATTATTGATTTTGATGAAAAATCTAATATGATGAAGAAAATCTTTCCCGCATGGAGGCAAAATGAACCGGTCAGGCACAATGTGGTGGGGCACTCAAGAAATGACGACAAAAGGCCATTTTGTGAGGCACCGGTTCCATGGCAGGCATTCATGGCCTACGCAGGGCTCATTTCGCTGGCTGCAAGCTGTGAGCGAATGGCGGGGTCCCAGTAGAGAATTACCTTTTTTTGTGCTTTCATTTGTAATTTGCAGAGTCTAACCCTCCCCCTTCCTGCCACCAAAATCGCCTGCTTGTGTTTGATTCTGCAATTGCTGTCTTTCTTTCTACCCATCACCTCTGGCCTGGGTATTGCAGTTTCATTAGCTCGTGGCACTGGATACCCCACCCTGGAAAGTATGCTTGCCTTGGTATGATTTGCTTTCTGGACTGTACCTGCTGACGGTAGCACCCCCTGCCTTTCTTTCAGTTTCCTGTACTCCGTGTTTCTAGTTTTAACTAACCCGTCAGTCACATTCGTAGCTATTTGTTGTACAATATTTGGTAAAGGAATCTAGAACAGGGCCATTCGGATACTTGCCCCTCTTATCCTTTCTTGTGCCGTCTGAAAGGCCCGCCATCCTATGTCTCCATACTTTCACCCACTGTCTGGCGACCTTTGTCGTCATTTTCTCTGCCCCCACCCCACCCGTACAGATCTGTTTCCTCAATGCCTCCCTGCTTTGCTCTCTGACACAGTTGTGTCCGTCATTTTGAAGTCGCATAGTCTCGCTGTCCCTGCAGCCCTCAGTTCTCCCTCCCTCGGTGCCTCCATGTCCCTTTCAACAGATGCAAAAAACAGCCTAAAGGGCTAAACCCATATTTACTCATAACATTAGTACTGATCAAGTTGAATATTTGGACATCCTCATCAAACATCATATGGGTATTTTGGTAGTTGAATTATTCACTAAGTCTACCGCTAGGAACACACTGCTGCATTAGGATAGTTTTCACCCTATGAGTGAAAAAAACAGCATTCCATATGGCAAATTTTTACGCCTCAGGCGTAACTGCACGAGCATTATTGATTTTGATGAAAAATCTAATATGATGAAGAAAATCTTTTTAGCTAGAGGTTATCCTAACAAAATTGTGCGGGATTCTTATAAAAGGGCTAGTTATTATGATAGACAGCATCTATTAACGAACATTAAAACTAAAAAGGATCCGTCTCTAGTCTTTGTGACACGGCATTCTATGCTTAATGCTAGAATTCGTCAAGCGGTTTGCTCCAGTTGGCAAATACTCAATGTAGACAAATCTAGTGAGAGAGGCACAATGTCTAAACCACTATTTGGGTACAGACGCAACAAAAGTCTAAAAGATCATATAGTACACTCGAGGATGAAAAATGCCACTACCTTCCTTCAAACCAATCTGGAAGGAACGGAAACAGTAGTGGGCAATTTCAGATGCACTTCGTGTAAATCCTGTGGAACGGCCATTGAAGCGCCAACACTTGTGTTCAATGGTCAATATATTTCTCCCAATACGCTCAACAATTGCAAATCGACAGATGTCATCTATTTGATCATATGTCCCTGCAATATGGGATATGTGGGAGAAACAGGCAGATCTTAGAGCACTAGATTAACAGAACATAGATCTGCGATCAGAACGCAGAAATTGTCGGCACCCATGGTCCAACATTATGTGAATTGAGGGCATACACCAGATGAAATGCAGTGGTACATCCTGGAGAAAATTTGCCCTAAAATAGGTGTATTGACAGAGAGGACAAGAAAAATGAGGGAAGTCTTCTGGATTTTTATTCTTAATACAGCAACATCAGGTCTAAATCAAGAGATACCCTGGGACCAAGCGATTAAAAATAATGGATAATGATTTTGAATTTATTATCTGACGCTAATCCCTGTAATTATAACATCAAACATAGGTTGATCTCAAATTATCTGTTTGATATATCGGTTTTGGCCTCAATTGTAACAAGCCTATTAGATTTAGGTATCATGATAAATCTGTATTTTGATTGCAGTTACAAAACGAAAATAATCGGTCTCTTGCGAGCTAACATTTAGTTTGCCAACATCGAGTAGGTACTAATGTACTAGCTCACTTCTACTCATAATTTGGGAATGTTAAAATGGCTTTCATTAAGTTAATATACAAGTCCCATTTTTATGTCACTGACCGTGGTAGCTAGCGTTAGCTTCAATACGGCAGCATTGGGTCTAAATCAGGAGACATTGTGGATTGTAGTTGATCTCTATAATAACAAATGCCAACAGCAAACACATTTTACAGAGTAAACTAAGGTTGATTCAGAGTTATCTGTTTCATGTATTTTGGCTATGGCTCGAATTATATGGAGCCTATCATTAGACTTAGGTATTATGACCAATTTTTGTATTGATTGAGGTTACAATATAATTAGAATTAGATCTCTAGACTAACCTCGAATTTACTAATATTGAGTGGACATCAGCATATTAGCGTGTTTTAATTTATAATCGAGGAATTCCAAGATGGCACGAATTCAGTTGGCATATAGTGATCTATCAATAGTCCTATATCCATGTCAATGATCGAGTTAGCTTGCGTCTAGTCGACGAACTTATAAGGACTAAGATGGCCGCCACATGGTTAGTTGCGGATTCTAATGAGAACGCGGAATTAACGCAAGTGTAGGTATGTAACTTCTGGATGTTTGACGATCTCATCAGAGAATAATGGGTTTAAGTAAGGGTTAAGGCTAGATATTGTTAGTGACTAAAATATACTTGCAGTTGAAGATAATGTTCACATTCATGATGGATGAGTATCTGGCTCTCGTTATTTGTTTGAATCTTAGACATGACTTATAAATAGTGTTAACCAATTTAAGGCCTTAGTAGTCTAAATCTCTGTGTGGTATCAGTTTGGGTAAACCCCTATTAATAATGAGTAAAGATGAGGTATGGATTGCATTTAGCGTTCATATATTTAATACTCGGGCGGTTTAAAATTTTGGTATGTAGGTTGTTTGGTTAACTTTCGACAAATTAGTAAGGAGTACAGATCGATATATTCGTTCGTTTATCATAATTGAGCATGGCTAAAATGGCGCCCATATGGAAAACATATACTGGTTAATAAATAGTAATATGTTTATGTTATTGACTAGGTTGTGTTGTGTCAAGTCGACATATATAAGAGGACCCAGATGGCCGACAATAGGAAAGTAATCAATTTCAGTCAGAACGTATGATCAACGTAAATACAGGTATGCACACTCTAATGTATTGGTGTATAAATATCAGCCAATGATGTGAACATCAGTTAAAACTAGAAGTCATGAATAAATAGTATGAACCTGAGGGTTCAGATTAGGGTAATTTTTAGGATGGAACAGCAGTGATTTATGTGATACCTGCTATCCCCAGAATTGTTTGACATTTAATATATATACGTTCAAGTTTGCTCTATCTAGGCTGACTCTTAGCGTGATGCTCGATGGTTTAAATAATATTTAATCGAGTACATACACCCTTTAGTAGTATATAAGGTTGGGTGTTTTTTTGATGAGTGTAACAAAGAGACATTACAGTAAATAAATAGATTTACCCTTGAGGCCAAGGGTACGCAAATTTGCAACGTACCGTCTCGAAACAGCTTAAGGGACATGACCTTGCAGGCAATCTATTAAACAAGAAAAAGTCAAACATCTTTGTAAATTACCCTTAATACCTGTATGTTATTGATTTATTCATATTCCCTATGTTTAGGACTATTGACACCATACCTCATTTGAAGAATGGGGAGAAAGTGTGACTTTCCAACATTTCAATAACCATATACCAAGCTGAAATCTAATCATTTTAGAAAGTGAGTATTTATGGTATCAAGTCATAAGAAACCCCACTCATAAAAAAGTATCCTTAATAATATATGCGTATTGACGCAGTATTATGTATGGTTTAAAGACATATCTTTTCTTTTTTACCGTATCTTTACTTTTGTTTTTATTAGTCGGTGTTATTACTGAACAGTAATCTGGAATAAATACGGAGAGAACTAGTGATCCTTATTCACTTGACCCATACTACTAATCAGAGATTAGAATCTTAACAGGTACATAAAATATACTCATTAACATGACTGCTTGTGTAGATCTTCTAACAAGTACAGGGCCTTTTCGGATTATTTAATTACATTCCTGTTTCTATCAAATATAGATGACCTTGAAACACGATTGATATTGATGCACTTTGTACGAATGGATAGCGTTAACTTCCAAAGATATAAGAGGTAGGCATACAGATTGTAATTCCATTCATGTTTAAACAATTTTGGAATAAACTCTATATGTAAGAGAGTAGAAGCTTAAATTAGCCATGCAACACTTTAAGCGTTCCATTACCCCTTGGACATGTAGTGTTTCCAACATACAAGTGGTTGCCTTGTGGAGAGGTGTGGCTCACTGGTTAGAGGCGGCAGACCCGTAAGCAGAGAATCGGCCAGGGACCAGGGTTCAATTCCCGACGCGGCAGGGTCGTGGACCAGGGTCAAAACAGACTCGATAATTCTCGCCTCGGTACCTACTCTAACCAGGAACACACTCGGCAACTCTGGGCATTAAGCTTGCCTCATCTCTACAACGGCCCCCCACAGACACCGGGGATGCCTGGTTTCACCTTGGAGATACCCAGAAAGGGACCATCTCACAGGGATAGCCAGGACGGGTTCCCCAGCGGTCTACAGCGCCGGGACGCCCCGTTGCTGGGGCAGCTGTGCGCTTTACAAGTCTACAACATTTACATTTACATTTACATTTAGTTCAGTTTGGAAGCCTTAAACTAGATCTTATTGTATTGATTATTTGTATATTGATATTCAAATTTGTAAATAAGTATAGATTGCCATGTTGACTCCTAATTCTAACATTGGTTTTTAATTTCTTGTAATTATTTGTTGCATGTAGTATACAACCTTGAGCGGGTCCCTGACGAAGGCTTGGCCGAAACGCGTTGTGTCTACCAACCGCCTGTAGAGAAATAATCATGTTATGATATGTATACATTGTTTTCTTGAAATGTCTAATGCCTATCAACTGCTTGTTGAGAAATAATTATGTTTTGATAGGTATGAACTGTTCTCTTTTTTTAAATATTCAATCGCTTTCTTGTAATGTTCAGTCCTCATCATTCAGATCAAATTCAGAAAATGAGAAAACAATAGCAGCTACAGATGTTTACTATTTATATTAAATCATATCAAGACTTATCAGGAATAGAATTTGTATGTATACTGGTATTATAATTACTCACTGATTATTGTAAATGTATATGTTTACACAGAGAAATTAATTTATTGAAGAATAAGAAAGTAAAACAAAAATATTTATACATTATAATAATAAAAAAAAGCTCAAAAATACATAAAAGCGTTTGTTCTATTAGTTTTCTTCAATTTTTTCTTTTATAAATGTATGTATGTATGTATGATGTATAGCTAGAAGCAATTTTGTTGAATTTGGAGTTGACAGGTAACAAGCTTGTCACCTACACTGTGCCCGGTGTTTTCTCATTTCTCATTAGTGCCAATCAATGCATGATATTTCTAAGATGTTATTCCTTTTTGACAATGGATCATTACAGTCTATCCCCTGATGATATTCCCACCACTGGTCCCATACTTTGTGGTACTTGAGTTATCCACCTGCTCTTCTGCTTTTGCACAATGGTTTATTCCTTGTGTCCATTCTCTCATTGAGGGAGCCCTGTCTAGACACGAGTGTTGGGCAAACATCTCTCTTCACCACTAGGAATGTCACTGCCAACAGGAGTCTTGTGCTTCTAGGGCCCTACATTTATCCATCAGTCCCCACAATGCTATTTTAGGGTCTGGGACAATTATTCTGCATATTGATTCGGATAAATCAAAATGTACTTGGAGGGAGTACGTCTGTATAGAGGACATTCCCATATTGTGTGGTAAAAGGTTCCCAGTCCCACTCTGCATTTAAGGCAATGATGGTCTTAACCCTTCTTCTTCCTACTCAGTCTGGTCAGAATACTATATTGCACTTGATACTTCAGTTGGACAAGCCTGAGAGGCATGGCTACATCAAGTGTTCGGGGAATCACCTACCTCTGCACAGTCTGCATCATCTAGAGGGCCAAAATCATGTGTTCATCTATTGTACCAGTGTGTCTGTGGGTCTGGAGTATTATTCATCAGAGTGTGTTACAGTCTGGATACCCCTTCACCCCCATCTCTAAGGTCGGAAGGTTTCTAAACTACTACATTTTGTGAGGGTGCCCAGATCTCCAGCATGAACTCCTAGGGAATGGAGTGCCTATAAGTGTTTATAAAATTGAGATTTATGTATGTCATAAGTCTCCATTAGCTGACTGAATGGTCTAATGTGATCTCTATCACATATATCGCCCAACTTAAAGATGACTATTAGTTCCCAGTGAAGAAAGACACAGAAGCCTACCATGTGGCGCAAATGAATTCCCTGTCACTGCGAAATATCAGCAGTCAAGACTCCTCCCACCCTCTCCAACGGAATGCCTGATGCCAGCACTGCAAATTTGTGTCAGTGGCCTGAGGCAACCCCAATCTTTTCTAGGGGCTGTATAGCAAATTATGCAAACCATGTTGCTCTATGACATTCACTTTCGAGATAAGGTACAGGTTGTGCCTCTTCGCAAACGCCATTTATTCACTGATAACAACTAGCTGGCTAGGTAATACTGCCTATCTGCTAGTCTGCATTTGCAGAACGCAATCAGGCTCGTTTACCTGCCCACTGTAAAGTTGTAATTACTGCTTGCAGTGAGTGAAAGGCGGCCTTTGGACAACTGACAGTGAGGCCAGAGGCCGCGTATAAGACCAGCAGTTTTTTCATCAATTGCGGTAGAGATGATGTGGGATGCAGCACATATATCAGGATGTCGTCTGCATATAATGAACAGCCCATGTAAATCCACTGATCTGGGCAACATGATGAATCTGCTACGCAAGTGGTTTGGCAACTAATGCAAACAGGAAGGGTGAAAGAGGGCACCCCTCATTAGTTCCCCTCTACATGGCAAATGGAGAGGATATGGTTATGTTCACCGGAAGCACTGCCTGTAAGGAGAATCCAAACATATCTTATGAAGATTCGCCCAAACTTCAAGCAGTCCAGGAGTTGAAACATGACGGGATGATGTACAGAATCAAAGATCCTCTTGAAATCAATCGAGATCAGTTGTCTCTGGTCTGTACAGCCCAGAGCACAATCAAGAGCAATCTTCATCCGTCTTACACAGTGGCAAGTGCTGCAGCCCAGCATGAACCCATTTTCGTCCCGGGGAACAATTATTAGTTATTACTGTTATCAAGCGATTAGTTAGGCCCTTGGCCAGTATCTTTGTCTCTAAGTTGGTCAATGAAACAGCATGATACGAGGTGCACCTCATATGGGGCTGTCTGGGTTTAAGGATCACTGTTATTATTGCAACTCAAAAGGTTGTACAGTAATCAGCCTAAAGTATAGGCTTCTTCAGTACTTTTCCTTTTTAAAGAATAAGCATTGATTTATTGTGCATTGCTTTTGTGTGTTGCTCATTTCTGATTTTCTAGGCTACAGCGCCAGCCCGAGTCAGCCTTGGACTGCTGTGCTTCAATATCCTGAGAGTCGGGTTTTACAATGTGAACTCATTGACAAATGCAAGAGGAAAGGGTTTTACATTTAGAACAAGCAGTGTGACAACTACAACAGGAAGTACTTTTTGTTGCGAACTCCTTGACAAACACCATACGTAGGGCCTCTACGTTCTTTAACACTGAGATAGCTTCGTACCCAGATCGCTAATTCAGGTGGCACTAGTGAGGTCTCAATTTCATTGTGTGGAGTTGTCATTTTTTGTTTAGTTTTTAGTTGTTTGTGAAGTAAAGTACTTTTTCTTGTTAAAAGTAAAAACACTGGACATTTATTGAATAGGATTTATTGTGCACTTGAAGTGAAGTTTTTTACCATGTATTTAACCCGAGCTTAAGGAAAACTCTTCCTTCAGTCTGAGTTGAAGTGAGAAAGCTGGTGATCTAGACAGTAGTCCTTTTTGGATTATAGGAATGTAATCTTGCTTGGTTTACCTAAATATATTGTCTATCATCGGATTGCTCAAAATGTAGCCGTCATGTCCATTACTTAATTTACCGATTAATTTAAACTAATTTAATTTTATTAAATTCCAGTTAGACTTCCTACACACTTTCAATGAATATATCAATCTTGCTTAAGACACTTTGCATGGTGCACAAAGCACTTGCAGGCCCGTGTCCAGAGTGTCTAGGCGTGCTTGCAAGTGCCCAAAGCATGTGAGAGCCCCATATGGGCTCTCACATGCTTTGTGCCTCTTCTCATGACTGCTGGTTGTGCCCACATTACACAAGAGCAGTCAAATGGTTTTTCTTATTTTCCAGTATACAAGAGGCAAAAGTCTCTCCTCATGCAAGTGCAGGGTGAGCGGTGGGCTTGTGAGAGTGCAAGGTGCAGCACATATCATTGTTGCATGTAGGTTTCTTTGTCTACAAGTACTTTGTCCTTACTAATATGTGGCATTACCACTATAGAAAAGGCTGCTTTAATTAAACCAATTCATACCTACTGTCTGTGGTGCCGCACATGCTTGACCAGTGCTTGTTAAGTGAGACGACACAAAAAAGGAGTTAATAAAAGGCAATAGCTGGAAAAAGACACGCTCCTAGCAGCTATGACCTGTGAAAGGGCTAACCAGTGAGCAGAACTGAGTGTGTAGTCCAAGTCAGAAACAGAAATACCATATACCTGGAGATAGTCAAAGACGGAAAGCTGGCATAATCAATCGCTCAATGAGTTACAACTTGATATTGAAATCTGCACTGAGGCGAGGGAGACTCATCCTTCTAATGTCAGCAAATTGAGTCCCAATAATTGGGCAATTCTAACAGGAGCTGCTTTTGACTAGGGAAATCATGTTTTTATGTGTTTATTTTTCTTGTGCACCGGAAGCGTTTTCCAGGGTTATATTATCTTTTGTCGAACAATAATCATCAGTCCTTATTTCACTCTCTCCACAAAATGTTTGCTTTTCAGTGTTTACTAAACATTTATTTTATTGTGGTGCACAAGCAACATTCATATTTAATAAAATCACGGCTTATCACTTGATCTCTCTTCATCACCCTCACATTTTCATCGTCTCTCACATTTGTAACTATTTCAGAACCATGGCTCATTTAGAGGAACATTAAAGGCTTACTTTTTCTGTCTTCAGATTTTATTTAAGAAATATTATAACATCAGGTTCTTACAGCTTGCACTACCTTGCTTTTTTGCAGTCTTCCCCAGCATACAGGGCTTAAGTGTGAGTACGACTTTAATCATGTTGCAAGTCACCATTAGGGGTCGCCAGGGCTCTGGTTCGCCCGTGTGACCCCTTCCAGAGCACTTGCGACCCCTGTGGTCAGATTTGATATGAGTAGTTAGACAGGAAAGGGAACAAGGCTGCTTTCCAAAGAGGGAAAGTGCATTTTTGGAAAGGCTGCAGGTGTTTGTCATTAAAGCAAAACTGTGAATGGGTTTATACATTGTTTCCCTTTTATGGATTTCCTTAGCTTGAATGAGGCCTCGCTACTTTGTTACTTTTCAGCCCATTGCAATAGCTGAAAAGAAATGCGGGAAGCAATTAATCAGTAGCCTGGTGCTTCAGCTAGGAGACAGAGGCCTGCTCCTTCTCCCTTCTCAGTGTGTGAGTTACCCAGGAAAACGTTCATAGCTTTCCCAGTAGAAGAGACTTCCTCTGGGTGTCCAAGAAGGTCTGTGTGTGCTGCAACATCAGAGGAGTTTCCCATGAAGCAGAAGTCTGCAATGCCATGTCCCGTGAATGTACCACTAGCTGCAGTGATATACTAGAGATGTACCTGCCAGGCATTGAACAGACCGTAAGTATTTTAAGTGTCTCACTAACAACCCTGACACAGTGTCCGTAGATGGGCCGGCTCTAGCGCTGGCGGTGCCCAGTGCGATAATGTTTTTTGGCGCCCCCCAATGATCACCTCTGCCACAGCTTCCCTCACTACCACTCTTTAGTACTGCCCCTTCAGTCTCCATAACCACTCTCTCTCAGATGCGTTTAATTTAGTTTTATAGCGCCGCCGCCACTCATACCAGTGTAGGGTGTCAGAGCACTTTACATGGCACACACTACACAGAGACAATCATAGGTGTGCAAATCAGTGTGTAGGAAATGTTACATAAGGCAGAGGGCTAAAAGGTGTAGGAGTCACATCACATGTCATCCATACTGGTAGGCAGTACAGTTTAACAATGCTGGGTCTAGAGAAGCAAAAACTCAGAATTTAAAACTTAACACCATGATCGCGGGTTCTCTTTACTCATCAGAATTCATTTCTGTCCAAATGAACCTTTTTTGCAACATTAGTAAAATGAAAGACTGGGGAAAAAATCATAACGCTCTAAACTATACCTTGCAGCTAGCATGCAGCTCTTTGATGACAGTTAATAGCTCACTGTTCTATGTTAGGATTATAACGTATAAACTGCCAGTAACAAAAGGATCTTTCAGACAAAAGCAGTAACCCACTAACCTATTTACATTATATGCACTTTATGATCTGAATGGTACATTTTCTTTGCAGCAGGCCTATTAACCCTCTTTGCTACGTTTGGATGAGTCAAAACTTCCACTAGACAAAACTTATCTCGCTCCAAGAAGAACATTTATCACGGAAGTTATCTTGACATTTATATAGTTGCCTGAAAATGTCTGGAGGCCAGGAACGTGGCAGCAGGTGCCTTTAAAAGAATAATATAGTTGCAAATAGGGCGCCCCACCCAAAGTCAGCATCCGGTGCGGTGGCACCGGTCGCACCGCCTTAGAACCGGCCCTGGTCCGTAGAACCCATTGGGATCTCCAGCAGGTAAATGTGCTTATTCTTGCGATCATTTCTTTTTAGAAAAAATGAAATATGAGGCGATTGTTGTTTCCTTCAGTTTTTGAAATGATTAAATAACCCGACAAGGAGAATGTTTATGGATGCTCTGTATTTAGGGCTGAAATAAACAATCCACCTGTGTTGATGAAACGGTGTAACACCTTAATAAATAAAAAGTGTGAATTATTGTCAAAAATACCTCTCGGTTTCTAAGGCAAAGAACACAAACATTCCATATAGCTAGGGCATGCAGGTTAGGGGTAATGCCCAAGTGAATGCAGGGTACGTTATGGATAAAGGTACTTACAGAGTGTTGAACATCATCTCACCATCCTGCATAGCTCAAGGAGTTGTTGGATCATCTCACCTGCAATTTCTAAATCAACTAGAGAGCATTCAATGTTTTGGCGGTGCTATAGAAATAGCTACTGTATTTATAATCTGAAGAGCCAAATGATTATAGTTATTATGATATTTCAGCTCTATACATAAGCTACCCAAATTAGTGAATAAAGTATTTATGTTTCCAGGAATGTCACAGTTTCATGAGCACTCACTCACTTGTTAGGGGTTGAACACAGACACATTTTTGTAGGCTGTGTGCAAATTAGCTCTGATCAGGAAAACACCGCACATGCATCATCCAGGCTAGTCTCTAAATAATGATGGTAGTTTTATATGATTGTGCCTGAACATGTGGAGGTTGTTCCTAGAGCACTTGAATATACACTTGACAATACAGTGTATGTGCCTGGCTGTACTGTAGCGGAAGTGTTGGTCTGAGAAAGATGTGCCCTAACCTGTCTTGGGTTTGCCACAGGAATATGATGATTTCACAGCTGATTTATTATAGCTACACCTCAGCTAAAATGTGGGTTGTAATGTAGTTTTATTTACTGTCGTATATTTTCTATTATTTCATTAGTCTTTTATTCTAGGCCTTAAAATGTGTCACTTCCTGTATGGTCTCCAGGTTCAAAGGTTACATGGCATAACTTTCTATGATGTCATGAGAGGGAGGGTCAAGGAATGATGTCACTTCTGCTACCCCAGGCATTTTGGTGAATTGACGTCCATGCTAGTCACAACTGGCTAGGGCCGACTTTTAAATCAATATGACATAACATTGTGGCAACTTATGGTTTCACATTTACCAATGCAAGTAGTGACTGACTAACCTCTGCATACAAAATGATTATGACAAAGATGTACAGACTGGCGGAAGGTGTCAGAGATGATATTGACCTACTTGACTAGTGTGATACTGGCATTACGCTATTTTCTTTGCAGAAAGGTCATCGTGCTTTTACCATTCTCACTACATGTACGTTGCTAAAACACTTTACATTCATAGACTGACCACCACATCGGATGGTTGGAGGATGCCCTGGTATTGATAATGACTTTGCCAATGAAACATAAACTTATAAAATTAAATATTGCCAAAAGATCAAACATGATTTTAACTCTCTCAAATCTGTACAATGTGCAAACATAATTAGATAGCACTTTCAAACATGCTTGTAAACCTTGTACATCTGTGCACTAAGCAAACAAGAAAGGGAGAATTGAATGTAAACAAGCATTAGCAAAGCCATTCTCTCTTGCGAATAATCTTCTGGCTTTCAGGAAGGAGTTGAAAACTCTGCTTTTTACTAAGTAACCTAGTGTGACGGTAGTAGGTCTTTCCCTTTGGTTTCGTGTTTCTCTGGGTCACTTTGCCAAAGCGCCGGGACACCCTTCTGGGGTAGCCGTGCGCTCAAAAAGTGCGGAGTAACATAACATAACATAACATAAGTGGTTCCAGACAGGTTGGTTTTCCCAATGCTTATTTGCTTGGCATAGCTGTGGCAAGTATACCAAAATCCATTCCAATGTGGCTGATGGGGTGTGTGCACACACGTGTATTTATTTGCAACCATTGTTGAGTACTTTTTACCTTAAAGCAATTAAAGACAGTCGCCCAAGTGATTGCACGTGTGCGCATGCACCAGCAGCTATTTTTGAATGGTTTTTATGAAGAAAAAATAAAAACAGACGTTCTTTAATATCTGATTTACCAATGCAACTAGACAAGCATTGGCAAACTAATATCTGTGTGCTGGGAGCAGGAAGTTGGAGGAGGGAGTTGTGGGACGTGAAGCAAGAGAAAGCAGGGAGAGAGTGGATGAAAGAACAGTGCTGGGGTAGGAGAAGACTGAACGAAGAGAGGACAAGAAGTGGAGATTGATAGCATGGAGACAGCATGGAGAGATAGGAGAGACGATAGTTCTTAATGCCTTGCAATGCAAAGGCTCCATAGGAGGCAAAAGGACACAGAACCAGCCATAGGACAAGGTGGGAGAGCCAATTGTGTGTTGCTGAGAGACCGGTTAGATCAGCATTGACCAAGATATGTATGAAGATAACAAACATGCGATACAAAAGGTGGCTGGGGAGAACTTCAGAATGAGGGCTACTAAAGATTCCATGCTGAGATGTTACAAATGTGGCAGCTTTGGGCATCTTTCTAACAGTCTCATCTGCTATGCCTGTAATTCATCTTGGAGGCAAACATGGCCTATATGCTCAGGTGTGCATCAGGAGAACAGATGCAGGGGATAGTTTTTCATGTGTGACATGGTGATACTGAGAAGATCAACAGTGGAACAATGGTCAGATGATGCTGTACCACCAAGAGCACCAGGATCCAGTAGTGACTTGAATAGCTCAACTGAAGGTGGTATATCCCATGTCATTAGAGCACTACGCAGTAGGCATCGAAGACTGCCATACTGGATGAGCGATTATATTAGTAGTTGAGTAAGTTAATATCAAATATTAAATCTTCAGGGTTCATTATCTGTTTCATAAGTGAGTCTTTCTTAGTCTTTGTCTGTGTTGTATTAGGTCAGTTTGAATCATGTCAAATTGTCAGTGTAAACTCTGTACCCTTTGGTCTTCTATTGTATTATGCAAGGAAGATGATGTGTTATAGCAGTCATTAACCAGGACAAGCATCATGATTACATAAGGGTTCACTTTTAGAATTTATTAGTAAAGTGTTCCATTTTAGGATGTTGATTTTCAACAGAGGAGTGAGTTAGGTTGTTGCGCCTGGCCTTAGGCTGCCACGGCACCATTGCCCATACGACAACTTGCTCTAAGTAATAGACTTTGCTTAACCTAGTTACAATGCGTCTGCTTGATAAGTTGCAGCCGATTAGAGTAGGAACGCAATTTTTTGGATTCGGTGGTGTAATGTCTAGGGATAGTTAAAAGATCGAGTGGCAAACCATCACTAAGCTTAAATCATAGATCTATAAATTCCCCTATATGGCACACATTTATAATATGATTAGTGACATTAAATCAGCAAAAGTGCACACCTGCCACTATCAGTTATAAATAATAAAGACACAAGTGGTTAGTCCTTGTGGGGGAAGTGTAGACCTTGACTTCTACGACAATAGTTACAAGAAAACCTTAATTAATAAGGTTTAGAATGTGAATTCCCAAATAAATTGTCTAGTTTTCGACAATAATTTGATTTTTCAATTCAGAGTATCAATCTTAAACAAGGTGCTCCTATTGGTGTGATGGTGCAGTGAAAGTGATTAAGCAAATAATTTGTGGCAAGTGCTATACATAATGCAAATATGTATGTGAGACTGATAAGGACATTTCGACATAACAACCAACACTCTATGTGGGAGTGTTGAAATTTGCAATCAAATTTAAAAAAACAGTCCATGTAGTAGATGTAAACATTTTGACCCACAATACAAAAACCACCAGACAGAACCCCCTGTCAATTTGGGCACAAGAAAAATCTGTGAGTAAAACCCCCTCCCCATCTCTAGAGGAGGCACCCCCTGAATCGTCCCCTTCGCCAAGAGGCACTCGGCTGCCAGAGACAGCTCGGCTCACTTGGTCCAACAAGACGGCCAAGTAGTAGACGAATCCCTGAATCCGGAGAAGTCTATGAAAACGTGATGCAATAGCCCAGACGAAAAATGTCCAGCACCCACTCATCAGAACATGACTGCAACCAGGCCAGAAGAAAGAGCTGAAGCTGACCTCCGGCCAACAATCCTGAATTGGCTGCCATATAGTCAGGAAAGCAGTTTCGGCGAGGGAGATTACGCTTTCCTGTCCCGACCCCTGCCAGAAGAAAACCTCCCATGACCTCTAGAAAATTGCCATCGAGAGGGCAGATGAAAGAGGGATTTAGGTTTAGATAAAACCGTCGCAGTGGAGGATTACTTAAAAAAAGGAGAGTGCTTTTTCAAAAGTTTGTGCAATTTTTCCTCCAACTCTTCCCCAAACATCATAGTCCCCTGAAAAGGCAAGCATAGGACAGAAGCCTTCTGAGTGGAATCAGTCTTCCAATACTTTAAAACCAGATTGCAGCGAGCCAGCATACCAGCATACCAGCCCTCCCCCCCCAGAAAAGGCTGAGGCGCCAACCATGTCAAAGGACACATTGGAAAGGAATTCCACTTGCTGCTCGAAATGCTCCTAAAGCCCAGAATAGTCAGATGTATCATCCAGGGACTGATACAGAGCCTTGATATCCAAAATCAGAGACTGCGCTACATAAGTACCATAAATAGGGAGAAAAGAGAAGAATGGGCCATGTATCAAAAAACAATGCCTGTCATACCCGCTCATGTGTTTGCCTTCACAGAAACGACTTCAGAAACAGGTAGAAGTTTCCGAGCAGCCCAGAGAGACTATACCACCCTACAAAACGCCTGGGAACAAGCAGAAGAGGATAAACTAGACAAGGCAGGCCCCTTCTTTAGTGTGAAAAATGGCCTCCTATACCGGATATCTCAGGAAAAGGGTATCAGGAAAGAACAACTGTTAGTACCCCGAGCTTTTAGGGAACAGGTATTGTGTTTAACCCACAGTCAAGCTGGGGGTGGACACTATGGTAAAGAACACACCCTGAAATATTTACTACCCAAGTTTTATTGGCCAGGGGTATATCCAGATATTGCGCTTCCTGTCCTCGATGTCAACTAGTTAATGCACCCTCTCTGCCCAAAGCTCCATTACAACCCCTACCCATCATCGATGTCCCTTTCAAAAGAGTGGGTATGGACATAGTCAGCCCACTCATCCCATCGGCCCGAGGACACCAATATATATTAGTGCTCGTAGACTATGCAACTCAGTATCCCGGGGCCATACCCCTGTCCTCCACCACTACCACCGCAGTTGCTCATGCCATGGTCACTTTATTTCCCCAAGTGGGGTTCCCCCAGGAACTGTTAACCGACCAGGGAACCCCGTTTATGTCAAAACTGATGAAACAGGTATGTACCATACTTAAAGTCAAACAGATACATACATCAGTCTACCACCCTCAAACTGATGGGTTGGTGGAACGGTACAACCGCACGATAAAGACTATCCTACGGAAAAGCATAGACAGAGCAGGGAGGGACTGGGACCGACAACTGCCCCTAGTCATGTTCGCTATCAGAACACACAAACCAAAATCAACAGGTTTTTTACCTTTTGAGTTATTCAGAAGGAGACCCCAGACACTTCTAGACATGGCCTTAGAACAGTGGACAGAGGAAGAAGACGAGGGCAAACCTCTGTTACAGTACATGGCTTCCCTAAAGAATACCTTGTGTTTCCTGTGGGAAGACGTACACGCTAATATGGAAAACGCTCAGAACCAACAGAAACATCTTTATGACCGTCATACTAAACTGAGAGAATTTAAGGTAGGGGATCAGGTTCTCATCCTTTTGCCCAGTTCTGGGAAAAAAACTTCTAGCCACTTGGCAAGGGCCCTATAAGATACTGGGCAAAGTAACACCGGTAACTTATCGAGTAGATGTTCCCCACAAGCAAGCTGCTGGACAAATCTACCATATAAATCTTCCCAAAGCCTGTGAGGACCCTGTACCTACAAACGCAAAGACAGGAACACCCATACACCATATTACCATAAACAAGCATATAGAGGTAACTTTCACCCCTCATCCTAGTAAACTAGCGAACAACATTCAATTGGGGCCCCAAGTCACTGAAGAACAGAAACAAAAAATGTTATCCCTCTGTGAAAAGTACTCTAATGTCTTGTCAGGAACACCAGGGCGAACTAAGTTTGTAGAACATGATAGAATCACAAAAACAGCACAACCTATCAAGCTAAGATCATATCGTATTCCAGAAGACAGGCAGTAAATCAAGAGATACAAGCCATGTTAGAGTCAGATATAATTGAGCCCTCCCACAGTGCATGGTCATCTCCAATAGTTCTTGTACCGAAACCTGACGGTAGCATCAGGTTTTGTATTGAGTTTCGCCAGCTCAATGCGGTATCAAAGTTGGATGCCTACCCTATGCCAAGGGTAGACGAATTGATAGAACGTCTGGGGGAGGCAAGAGTCATGTCCACCATAGATGTAACAAAAGGCTATTGGCAAATTCCCTTATCCCAGGCAGCCAAAGAGAAAACCGCCTTTTCAACCCCCTCTGGCCTCTATCAATTTAAAGTCCTACCCTGCGGCCTCCACGGGGCTCCTGCCACCTTTCAGAGGCTAATGGATGTCCTCTTAGCCCCACATCAACGTTTCGCGGTGGCATATTTTGATGACATCGTCGTATACTGGACCCCAACTGGAACACCCACCTAGCTCACCTAGAAACAGTCCTAAAAACATTAGAACAAGTAGGTCTTACCCTTAATCCAAAAAATACCACCTTTGAAACTGAGCGTATTGAATACCTAAGGTATGATATCAAGGGAGGGTGTATAAGACTCCAAGTCAACAAAATAGAGGCCATTGCAAGTGTACCGCAACCCACCTGTAAAAGGGACATCCATTCCTACATCGGCTTAGTAGGGTATTACAGGAGGTTCATAACTCATTTCTCTGAGATCGCCAGTCCCCTCACTGATTTACTTACGAAGATACACACAGGGAAACGCCTTCATTGGTTTGATCCTCAAGAGAAAAGCTTTCAGCAACTGAAAAGAGCCCTGTGTACCTACCCTATTTTGGCTTGTCCGGATTTTAAGAAAACGTTCGTCCTTCAAACTGACGCCTCATGCGGAGGCCTCGGGGCCATCCTGTCCCAGCCCGACGCGTCTGGAGATCTGCGTCCTGTACTGTACTTAAGCTGAAAACTTTATCCCCGAGAAACAAGATACGCCACTATCGAGAAAGAATGCCTGGCCCTTAAATGGGCTATGGAAGCTTTACAATACTATCTTCTGGGATGTTCTTTCCTTTTGGTAACTGATCACACCCCCCTTACATGGCTGTCACGAAACAAAGACTCTAACCCCAAGGTCTTACAATGGTTTCTTGCTTTGCAGCCCTTCATCTTTGTGACTGTTCATGTTCCGGGGAAACTACAAACGAACGTGGACTTCCTTTACCGCTTCCTTGTCTTCGAATGGTACGATCGTCCATTCCCGGGGGGAAGGTCCCGCACCATCGGACAACCCAGATACCTCCAACATGGCCGCCGCGATCCGCCAGACCGGAAGTGAGGGAGACAGTCTAGCGGACGCAAACCGGCCGAGTACGGGCCCAGCTGAAAAGAACGATGGCGAGGCAAGTGCAGGGTGAGAGGAGCTGAAGCCGCGGACCGGAGGAGAGAGCAGGACGACAACGGACCCCGACGAAGTGGGGAGAGAGCACCAGGAGCAGCAGCTAGCGGAGGAAGACGACAGGAGCAGACCCGGGAGCGTGAGGACACAGGACGACGGAGGACGCCGAGACCACTCAAGGAGCACTGCGCCCAAGACCGCTGCCTCCCACGAAGACTCAGGAGCAGGGTCTTCCATCACCAGGGCCCAGGAGGGTCGTGGAAGCAGGTCCTACCCCGAGCCTGGGAAGAAGTCGGAAGTAGAGAGAGGCCGGAAGAGGACCTGAACCAGCCAGGAGAATCTTTGGATTTTGTATATGGATCTTTACGAATATCAGAACTGTGTAAAGTTTTGTGACATTAACAAACCTTACCTTAATAAATAAGGAAGAACAACCAGCTTTCAATTGTCTAGACTGCCTAGAGAGGAGGAAGGGAGGACCGGGTTGAGGGACACGACCACAACCTACTATGCACAAATGTGAAGTAACTAGAGTAAAAAATAAATGACATTTGAAACCAAGTACTAAAAGACAACAGATCACATAAAGACTACGCACGTTGGAGCCTGATTTTTGAACATTGCTTATATAAAATTGGTAAATTCGGACAAAACGTTGATAGGATCTAATAGATTTAACAACCCATATTTAATTTTTAGGTAATTTCATCTGTGATTTGACCTGTTAAGAAGTGTGCCTGAAGTGATTGTATGTCTGACTGGTTTGTCCACGTCATTCACCTACATGTCTATTTTGTATACAGTGCGTAGTGTAGTAGAACATTTGAGCCAGTGGCTGCTGGTGGGGCCCATTGGCACTAATGTTTGGAGCTGATGGAGCCCATCGGTACTTATTTTCCTTATCAAACACAGAAAGAGCAAAGAAGAAGGAAGAGAAGATGGAAAACCCGTCAACAAGGGAGAAAGCAGGAAGGAGGCTGCCAGAGTGAGATTAAGGGGCAGGGAGTGTCTGGCAGTGGATGAGGTGGATTCAGGACTGCGCAGCCTTGGTATTCCGTGCAGGGACATTTAATTACACCGGTCGCTGTCTTTTGATCAATGGCTTGGGCACCAGCCCTCATTATGTTACAAAGTTGGCCCTGCATAGGTGTGACTATGTGGAGGTAAGAAAATATGTGTGTGGCTGCTCACCAGATTAGTCAGGCCAAGGTTGGATGCATCTTTCTCCCTCAGTGCTATGAAATCCTAATTGGCTTCGGGTGTATCCTCAAGCCTTGGTAATGCCACCCAGTACAGCTTTGGTATTTTACCTCAGAGGAGGGAAAACCATATTTCCAGTAGACAGTGCTTAATTTGTACTTGCAGGTGTAGGTTGTGTGGAAAGGCACTCTTTATGGTACCCGGGCGTATTTATCTTCGACAGACTTTGGCAAATAGCAAGAGAGAAAAAGGCAGGAAAGGGAGAGGAAAGAGTATGAGAAAAATAGGAACACAGTAACAAAGGGAAAAACAGGAATAAAAAAGAATCTGCAAAAATGAGATAACGAGCCAGGAAGTGAAGGATGATGGAAGAAGGCATGAGGGGGAAATCAAGACTCGGCAGTGGTGCTAAGCAGCCACCCCAGAATTTGGCGGCGCCAGTAGTAATCCCATAAGAAAACCATTGTACCACTGAACTTATTTATCATTTTTTAAATTCATTTTTTTTTTACAAATAAGGTTCATAAATAACAACTTCGTAAGTGGAGTTACCCCTGAAATAATGAGATTGCCGAAAAGTAGTGGAAAGATACTATGGAATGATGCACAAATTAACAATATTAAACATATATTTCTAAAAGAGAATATGGAGGGCCCCCGAAAGCAATCTACAGCCCTCTTCGGTGCTACAGTGCAGTCTCACTATGAGAATTCCTGCTCTTTGGGTGAGAAATCTGAAAGTGCTTCACAGGAGCCATTTCCTGCTTGAGCCTGTCTTTTCTTGCAAGCTAATTTGCTCGGCTAATGGGCTGTGCTGGTCTTGTGTGTTTTGAGAGATTTTCACCTGCTATTTCCATCTGAATCAGACCTTTGACTAACAATTCCACGAATTTGCACTTCATGGCACCATCCAGACAAATGACTGGTTGTTCTGGTGACAAAATGTCTTTAGTGTCAGCCCGCCAAATCAGAAACAATTTTTGCATTGTTGGACTCGGTTTGAATGACATCAGAAAAGCATGCAGCTGCAAACTGAATGAGGCGATGCTGTCATCTACTTGTTTTAGAGATGCTTGAAGTGTTTTTAAGCCACAGAACTATGGCTTTATTCACAGGCACTGATTGGCAACACATCGGCTCGCTGCGAGCGTTATTCAAAAGTGAAGATATTTTAAATGCATGCCAGTATATCCCCCTGAAACATGAGGGAAAATCCTTCCTTTCTACCGAATGCATCAAAATTATTGGGAGTGAATGGCATGAGAGGGTTCAAGGCAAAATCGTGCAGAAAAATCACACGGCCACTGTATGTTTGCTTGTCGTATGTTGTCCAAAAAAGAGAACTAAGGGACATATATACAAAGAGTTAACGCCACCAGAGCGTCACTTTTTCGACGTTCTGGTGGCATTAATGCCTTTACTTTTTTTACATGGCGGCGTTAAGCCACTTAACGTGGCTTAATGCCGCCTTGTAAATATGCCCCTATTCACGCAGTACTTAGTGGGAAAGGGGCGTTTAATGGAGGTTGCAGTGGGCATTCCGTCGCAACACCCATTGCTTTTTGACGCTGCCCCATATTTTCAAGGTATCGGGCAGCGCTAAAAATCCCGCCAGGGAATACCTGGCCTTAAACAGGCGATACGAGGAGAATTTATTTATTTCTCCTAGTATTTTGCACTTTTCATGTGTGCTGCATTCTGCAGAACACATAGAAACAGAAAATTGCCTGAAAAGATTGTTTATGTGCAGGGAGGCGTCTCTTCCTCCATATAAACAATCATCCTGCAGCACAGGCACCCTTTTCAACTTGGCGCAAGAGTGCCTGCACTCGGGCTAGGCAGCATATTTAGCTCTAGGGGAAATGCAGGGGTGCCCTGTATTTTTGTGAATGCAGCGCATCCCTGCGTTTTGCAACTGACGGAGCACGGCGTTACCAATTTTGGCATAACACCACACTCTGCCAGTTTCTAGTAGATATGCCCCTAATTCTTCCTACTGTTTGGTAGTGGTTAATCTCTATATTGGTTTCTGTCCTTGAACTGCAGTCCTCAGTAAGCCATTTTGATTACAGCGACAAATCCCTGGGAATCCCCAAAGATGGAGGCAAGTGTTACTACATGTGATGATGGTACTGATTAGTCACATGAATTGTTGTATAGATACTAATATATCCCTGAGGCACCTGATCTAACCTCTATGCAACTAATAACATCCTTTGACCTCATTTTACAGATTGTTGTGTCAGTACTAATCATATTGCTGTTCTATTGGTTGTAAGCAAGCCCTAGCCACACTGCTAGATCCCACCAGAGGTGCTAGCACTTTACTAAAAGTATCTTTCAACTGCCCCCGACACCAATTACAAATAGCACTTTCCAGTGTCATTTCAACTGTACTGTTATGGCAAGTATTATAAATGACCATTTTCTGTGTGGTCTTCTCCCAGATTTTAGTTTTCACATAACTATTTTTGCTTTTTTGTGGCTTTATGACTCCGCCACTTTACACCTACTGACCGGTGGTACAGGTCTTGCGCTCTCCCTTCTAAACATGGTAAAACCAGTTTACACCTGATTGGTATATTTAATTCAGTATACGGTACAACATGTACTTGGGGCCTGAAAATTAAATGCTACTAGAGGGCTGCAACACTCATTGTGCCACCGATCAAAGTAGAACTTTAAAATTCGTCTCAGGCCTGCTGTTGCAGCAGGTCTTTGCAGTTTTAAACTGCCATTTTGATCGGGCAAAATAACCATTTGCCAGGACTAAACCTTCATTTTCAGTACTTACAAATCACCCCTAAGGTAGGTACTAAAGACTCATAGGGCAGGCCACTGTAGTTAAAAGGAAGGACATGTACATTTAATGTTTTATATAGCCTGGCAGTGAAAAACACCCAAAGTTGTTCTTTCACTATGGCAAGGCTGACCTCCCTTAAACTAAAACTAATTTACCTTGTTACAATTAATAAATGCTAAGTTCGGTTTGGGAAAAGCTGGGAAATTTCTTCTTCAACTCATTCTAATGATAATTTAAAATCCTCTTTGATGGCAAAGTCGGATTTTAACTCACTATTTTGGAAATGCTACTTTTAGAAAGTGGGCATTTTCCGGCCAAAGGCAAATGTGCCTTTCTGCAAGTGTCCAAGGTCTTCTGACTGTTGATGGCTGTCCCACTGGGAAATATGTATTAGAACCAGACATTGGGCAAAGTACCTGGGTGTAGCTCGGAGTGGGTCTTCCTGACAGGATGTCTGTGGAGGGGTTGTGCCTCTGCCCTGATTGCACTTCGAAGAGTAGCCTGGGGGCTGTACTCAACCCTTCCTGACTTCAGAAGGTGTCTACCCTGTCATGGGAAGATGCCGCTCACACCTAGGCATGTCTGCCCTTTGTTTCACTTGCCAGATGAAGCCAAAACCAGAGGAAAGAGAGGAACTGACCAGAACCAGTTTAGGGGTAGACAAAGGGAGTGCCTCTCACCCACAAGCTTGTACAGGGCGGAAAAGTGGCATCCCAGAACCTGAAATCAGAACTTTGCTGGACTTGAGAAGATTCAAAAGAAGGACTGCCCTTCTGTCTGATGATGGAACATTGGACATGCTGGCCTTGAACCCAGGACTCCAAGAACCAGTCGGGTGACCTCCTGTTTGAGCTACAGGGACAGAGCCAACTGGACCTGACGTCTGTGTGAGTGAGTCCTGACTCTCAAGTGCTGTTCTCAAGGTCCTGGACCCCTGGCTGGAATTCAAGTGTACTTTTCTGTGCTTAATTGATGGGTTCATCAGATCCGATGTAGAGCAGAATGATGCAAGGCCTTCCATCACAGTACTACGAGCGACTCCACCGAATCCGACGCAGAGCAATGTAGAGCCTTGCATCGCAGCATCACGCAGCTCCCGATCGGTGGCTTTAGGTTACCAGACACCCAAAGACACAGAGCCTCGCATCGCCGCACTGCACAACTCCCGAACTAAGGGCAGAAGGTACAACTCCCTGGGAGCTGAACCCACTCCAGTACCTGGCCCATGCTCCATGGCAGTCAGCCTGAACTTTTGACTTTGTCTTCATATGGCGCGACCAGATACTCACAGTTGGCACTTCACAGCTTTTGGCGCTATTGGTTACCTATGAACTTAAAAACTCAACACTGGTTCTATAGATTGGACGTTTATCATTTTGGTGTCATTTTATTTATTAAAGTTTACTAGCTTTGGGATTTTTCTTGTGTTGTGTTTTCGCTTTAGTACTGTTTGAGTGCTGCATGAATACTTTATACATTGCCTCTAAGGTAGGCCTGACTTATTTTGTGCTGAGCTACTAGAGGGTTAAGTACAGTTTATTTAATGACTTTTGTGGTTCACCCTGACAAAGAGTGTGATTATTATTTGAAGTGGGTTCTCATACCCTTCAACCAATATTCCAATTTCTTAAAGAGTGAGGTTGCGCGTCGGTTTTGCTGCCTTGGACACCGTGTGTCCTGACAGGAAAAGAAATGCACCGGATTGACATGACAGTGTGACAAATTGGTGTTATCAGAGTACTCGCTGCACTGTTTGTAGAAGTACTACTTACAAGAGACCTGTCAGAGAACATATACATTGACGTTTGGGGACCCTTGGACATACAAGGCATAGAGAATTACCCATGCACGGGGGTGTTAACCCTCGATTCAGTTGGACACAAATATCAATAAGAAAATTCATCATGGCAAGGTATTGTTGAACTTGCCCAATAAGGAGAGATTCTTGTCTGATTTGGAGGACCCCCCAACAAAAGAAACACTGCTAGCTAATCACTAGAATCGTGATCGACCGACGTACAAAGCATTTGACTGTAACCCTGCAGCATATGAATTGAGAAGGTCCTGAAGAAGGTGGTCAAGATAAGGCTTATTCCACCGAAACCCGCATTGACCTAGTCATATGCACTCGGCCCACAATATGTCATGGAGACCTCAAACACCACTGTCCCCTTCTGACCAGGATGTATATGTGGTTCAGGGCTGATTGTTAGTGTGTATGGTATGAGTTAGAATGAATGTGGATCTAATAGAGTGATTTGAATTGCTGGTATGAATTCAGGGGTGCACTGCATATTTGTGTTTTGTATTGTTTAAAGAAATACATAACCGTTTGTATATTAATGAAATGTAGAAAAAAGAATAATATGAAAAAAAGATTTTGTAATAATATGTATGTCTTTTAGAAAAAAGATTTTTTATTCACTTTTTGCTATTATTGATGAAAATAAGTATAAAACATTTAGCAAAATTAACAATAAAAATATCCTTTTTGTTATAAAGTTGGTGTTGAGTAGATAATGTCTCACAATGGTTTTTTTCTAAGATAAGCCTGTATGAGCAGATTTAGCACAAATTTTAAAGAAATAGAGGTCAAGCGGGAGGTTGTACAATAGTATTTTTGTTGTGGTTGTTCCCCCTTTTCTCCCAGACCTTATGCACCCTTAGAGGGGGCCCCTTCTATAGAGCAAACTATGCTCCATGGCGGTCAGCCTGAACTAGTGACTTTGTCCTTGTATGGCGCAACCAGATACTCACAGTTGGCACTTCACAGTTTTGGCGCTATTGGTTACCTATGAATTTAAAAATTCATAACACTGGTTCTATAGATTGGACTTTAATCATTTTGGTGTCATTTTATTAATTAAAGTTTACTCTATATTTCTAAATAGCTTTGGGAATTTTCTTGCGTTTTGTTTTTCACTTTAGTACTTTTTGAGTGCTGCATGAATACTTTATACATTGCCTCTAAGGTAGGCCTGACTTCTTTTGTGGCAAGCTACTAGAGGGTTAAGTACAGTTTATTTAATGACTTTTGTGGTTCACCCTGACAAAGATTGTAATTATTATTTGAAGTGGGTTCTCATACCCTTCAACCAATATTCCAATTTCTTAAAGTGTGAGCTTAAACAAGCCTGCTTAAAATGCATAAAGTGTAATGATGCTGCATAGGGTAGGGGCTGTAGAGTCCGGTTCTGAATGCATTTCTCTAATTTCAATCTCTTACTTTCTATAGATGTTGCCAGGTTTGCTGGAAGAATGTTGTTTTCTGTGGTATCCAAGCACCTCTTGATCTGCACCCTTCTGCCTGTACTATGTCACGTGTACACTGAGGAGCTATTCTTGTCAGTCAGTCAGTCAGTTGGTCTTTATTCGATTCACATCATAAAAGACATTCTACACAAATATAAACAATTCATATATAAAACAATTCAAGTTAGAATACAAGAAAAACTTCTGGACCTTTAAAATATTGCATAGAAGCAATTAGATTAAAAATAATCACAGCTTAATAAAATACAATAAGATACAAAATGGGACACGTCTGTTAACCTAATAATCCATAGCAGGGTACTAATAATAATAGCTAGCAAGACACAAATCACATCTTAAGATTCCTTGCCCTGAGAATCCATGCCCAGCTAATAAACTTGGGAACACCTATTACTATGGGTTTTGAGGTATCGGTTTTCAAGATTCTACTGGCAACCTGTGCAGAACAGGTACTCATTAATCTGCAAACAGGTCGAAGCCAAACGCGACGAGGGAGATGATAAATTGGGCAACCAAAAAGAAAATGGTCCAAGGATTCGATCTTGTCTACGCAAAAGGGGCACTTGTCACTACCAAGAGGACTCCAGCTTTTGGTGAGTCCTCGCAGTGGTAGGGCGCCCACTCTAAACTGGTGATACAATTTGCGGTCAAAATACTTCAAAATAGTATCCCAGTAGTTTTCATAAGCAGAGTCGTCCTTGAGAACTAGGAATGTGGCAGTCATCGTGGAGCCTATGAGGGAAGTACATCTCCTATTCTTAATAAAGCACCAATAGGCCTCCTTAAGGACTTTTTTCGACGGGAAAACCACAGAATCCGAACTAGCCCATAGATCACGCAACCCAAGATCAATCAACAGGGTTTTAATACTGGACAACCAGGGAATCCTATGCGAACCCTCCATCCCTTTAAACTCTAAAAGGGCTTTTGCATAGATCGATAGTTCAGGAGTAGTCCACAGGAGGCGCCAAAACGCCAGAGGTCTATACCCTGCCCAGTCCTCTATAGGCTGGATTCCCAGATCGTACAATAAGGGGATGCGCGGAGTAGATTGGGGAAGTCCAATAGCTGACCTAAGAAATTTATTCTGGGCAGACTTCAGCTTAGACAAGTTGCTGAAACCCCAAATTTCAGCACCATATAAAATGGCAGGTAGAATCTTGGAACCATAGATCTTCATTAGGGGGGCTAATGGTTTAGTTAAGGAGTGTTTATGCTCTTTCAATAAAGCACCACCCAGTTGAGCATGTTTAAGAGCGAGAAGATCCAGCTGATGAGACCAGCTGCATGTCTCGCTAAAAGTGACCCCTAAATAGGTAAAGACAGCCGTTTGGGCCAAGTTAACACCACCCAGACATACCTGCGCCTTAGTACGCCGGGGACCTCGAAAAACCATGAACTTGGTTTTCCCAATATTAATTTCCAACTCATGCTCGCGACAAAAGATCTCAAAGCGAGACAGGGCGAGCTGCAAACCCTGTCTCGTCTTCGAGATCAAAAGGGTGTCATCTGCGAACATGAGTAGGGGAATCTTCATTCCAGCCAGGGTGGGAGCATCAGTGGGGGTATTCGAAAAATAATTTATGACCCCATTGATGAATAAAGAAAACAACGTGGGAGCGAGCACACACCCTTGGCGAACTCCTTTAGACACTTTAAATCAGTCCGTCACCTCCCCTGGTTTACCCCAACGAACACGGGCATACGTATTTTCATGGATAGTAACCGAAAAGAAAACCAATTCTTTTGGCATGCCCATTTCCTCGAGTACATTCCATAACTTGTCCCTCGGCACAAGGTCAAACGCGGACCTTAGATCCACGGGGCCGCGTACAGCTTACCACCCCCCAAAAGAACTTCCTTCCAATAAAGGAGAACTACCCTGAATGCTTGGTCCAGGGTCCCAATATGAGAACGGAACCCTGACTGTAGTGGGGACAGCACATCAAAATCAGACATCCAAGTTTGGATGCGACCCAGAACAAGACGGGCTATAATTTTTTGTACTGCGTCGATAAGACTAATAGGTCTATAATTGGCCGGGGCAGAGCGATCGCCTTTCTTATAGATCGGCAATATGTCTGCCCCGAGCCACGAGTCAGGGACAGCAGCACCACCCGCAAGGGCATTAGCCAGCAGAGTCAAATATTCTTGTCAAACATAGTTGTTTCATATACATCAAGCCTCAATGCGGGTGACAAAAACAGTAAAACTGGAAAAATCCCCAAAATGTGTCTTGTCTCAGGAAAAACTTGCATGGCCTCCCTGGTACACCAGATCCCTCAATCGACAAGGAGAAGTTTTAACCACACTCCCCACTGAAGATCCAACAGACAGAAAAGTGAAAATATTACATCATAGTTTCTATAACACTAAGAGCATCTATACATTTACATTCTTCTGGCACCGTCCTTTCACACAGTCCCATCTTGTTGGTCACAGAAACTTGGCCCTCGTGAAAATATAGCCTATTGGCAGAGAACTTGGGTACAACAGACGGTTAATTGTATTGGCACTTTGCACCAATACATTTAAAGTGCCTATGTGCAGGATTGGGGCTGTGTGAAAGTCCCAAAGGACAGGGGCCTAGTACACATAAAGAAAACCTTTGCAGGACAATATTCAATGTCAAAACCATAAAGGTATATTCAAAATTAAGTATCATTGCAGAAGTCAAGAAATTGTTATTCAGATACGAATGACCATGAATAATGAAAACACATCAAGTCAACTGCAAGAGGTCATAAAATAAAAGACTTTGCCACAATCAAAATATAGTTCAGTAATGAATTAGCATAAATATACTCAGTTCGTACGTCAATGTAAAGAAAGAAATCAGAAGGGAGTCTAACATGGAGACCGTGAGTTCAAAGCAAAAGTCGAATTGTAAAGTCAGGTAACAGTTCAACATCGGGACTGCTCGGTATGGAAGCAAGGACAACTCTTAAGCATAAATCAAATAGCAGACTTTCATGGAGTCTGCCTTTGTAGAAATGAACAAAGAATTAGGCATGAATGTATGGAAAGTCTAAGCACACATCCGAGAAAAGACACATCATTCCTTATGCTGGTGTGCTTTAGGCTGCCTTGTGCGACACACACATGATGTCTAGTATAGGTGTTGCACTTGGAGGGCATTTTTCCAGTACAAAAAACTATGCCTAGCCATAGTTCAAAGGTTTTGTAACTTTGTGTGTGCGTGTACTATACAACATAGCACACATGCAACACTAGACAAGTTTTGAGAAAAGAAAACATTTAAGCACAAAGCCGTGGCTACCTTTTTTAACAGATAGGTATTTGCATAAAAATCCATGGGTGGATGCATGAGAATATCCATGTACCAGCCATGTGACAGCCCCTTGACACAAAGTAGTGCAAAGCGCTACTTTGTGTTACTATATGTCACTTTCCGATGCAAATTAAAGTTGTGCTAGAAAGTAAATCCCACTTCAAGGCATTGTACCAGTTTTTGATTACTCTGCACCAGTCCAAAACCTTGATACTTTTATTTCAGTGTATTTTCTTATCTTATCAAACTGGTGCACTTATAACATGGTATGTGTGAAAAGAAGACCAACTTTCATCTGTTAAATCTAAAGTCAGAGAAGTAAGGGTTTTACAGCAACTAGCCCTTTACTTAGAGCAAGTTTGGCACTAATAATTGTCATGGGGTGGACTATGGGACACTCAACAAGGAGGACGAAAACCTGTTTTTCTTCAAGCATGCTGCAGCATTCCTACAGGTTCCTTAAGGTTGTTTTCGGCATGGTATAATGAAATAATTTGTGCTACTACTGAACCACCATTTAGAGTGGGAGCAGCGTACACCTAGTGTCGCTTGATTAAGTGCTACTAGCACCACTTTGATGTCCTTCACTCACCAGTGTACCTAGAAGAATACTACCCTTTAGGAATTAAATGCATTTAATTTGTACAGGATTTCGACACTAACACAAAACATGAATTCAGTCTCCAAGGCCCCACTGACATAACTTTAGGTTTGAAAGGTAAACAGCAAAGACCTCAGGGTGCTAAGAATCCTTGTGAGCAGGATAATGTTGTCCATGACTAATACAATGCGATGACGTCTGCCCACCAGGGAAGGGACAGCAGATTAATGCCCAGCAATATTTACTCTAGTTCATTGATATATAAATGAAAAAGTAGAAGGGCCAACTGACACCACCGAAAGATTACCTGGATAGGAAATAATAGGCAGGTGCCCGTTCATCCATAGCAAACACTCACAGAATTGCCTATATATAGAAACGTTAAAGTCCCAGGCAAAGGCTGGCCTAGGCCTAACTTGTAAAGTGCCACCTTCTGAAGGTGGTGATAGATGAACGTTGCTGAGGATGTATCCAACCAAGTGAGCCTTTTTTGATGTTTGGTGCACTTCATATTGAGGCTTTCATAACTTTTTTTCCACAAAAGGTATCCACGCCAAATTGCACCCTACTCCCCCACACATTGGGAATTCTAAAGTTACCCATGATTTGTGGATGCCCCTGAGTGGAACTGAGAAAATAGCCAAAACATAGCAATAGAATATGATTTTTGTGGGAAAATGCGAAAAAGGTTTTGTGCAAGAAGCATATTTTTTCTTTTAACAAAAATGGCATCAAGGAAAGGTGTGCTGTGCAACAATCACCATTTTCACAGATTTCAGAAGCAACCAGAGTTGGAAAAGAAAACCAATTTTGTAACCACAGTTTTTTGCATTTGTCTAACTGGTGCTCCATTTTTGCTATCAACCTACTTGCAGTTTATGGTGAACACAAAAAGCTATACATTTATGAAAATTAGACAAAATTATGAATTCAGCAAGTGTTCATTTGCAAAGATTACTCACGATTTTCTAAAAGAAACTGATAGTTGGAATTTAATAAAAACATTGAAAATAAGTAGTAAATGTAGCAGTTGATGACAATGTTTTCTATAATTTATTTCCTAGCTGGCTAAATTACAAAAATAATATTGTTATATCCTTACGACCCTTTTCGTTACAGGGACATATAGAGTTTGTTCGTTGTCCAAAAGCACATGATACCCAGAGCCAACAACTGAGCAGCAGCTCATAATTATTTTTCTTTGTGTACCAACCATGCAGCAATTCATATGGTAAAATCTAATAAATTAATGTGTATGAAGGAAACTTATGTATTGTGTACACGATACTCAATTTAGGAATCATGACTATTTGCATCTGTATTTGGGTTCACCCATTCTATCATGTGATCCAGAGAGCCTTTTGCAAAATGTGTTTTTTTCTTGCACACTTGCTTACATTTGGAAACGAAAAATGGGGATAAATATAATTAGTAATAACAAATGTTTTACTATTCTGAATTTCCACATTTCTCCTGATAGAAAAGGTACCCAACTTGTGTGGGTGGCCCAACTGCCCACAACAGAAAAGGCCCAAAACATGACATCAGACTAAATGATTGTACACCTTTTGAGTAGCTCTAGAATTTGGACCCTGCTTGGCTGCCGTTCAGATATCACCACAATTCTGTTAAAAAAAGGTACCCAACTTGTGTGGCTGGGCTTAGCACCATTCACTTAGACCTGCACATTTGAGCACTATTCCTAAATTAAGCAAAAGGCCCAGAAATGTTTTCAGCTTCCCAAATTGTCCATTAGTGTGCCCTAGAATGAGTGTCCAGAGTGCCTCCATGCTCGCTCAGAGACTGTTTGGGATGCCAATTAATTTGGTGTACAATTTCCTCAAGGAAGTTTCATTTAAAAAAAAAAATTGAAATAGTGACATAATTTACATCCAGCATCTGCAGTTAATTGGGAGATGTATGTTTGAACTAAATTGGTGTGCTGCCTAGTGATCACACTCTCTGTGCTCATCGCGATACCTGCCTGCACTCTGGATTTGGCTACCCTGCTACTGTCTCTCAGCTGAACATATTGTACTTGTGAAGGAACATCATGACTGCCATGGGAATGTTGCCCAGAATCACTGGAAGACAAGTCATCAGCAGATGAAACTCCAGTAACTAAAATATCCTTTGCAGATTCTGCTCCCTGATCCTCTTCATCAGATGCTGTCTCAGAATCAGGACCTGCTTCAGAGCTCTCCTTTTTGAGCCTCTGCAGAAGTCATCCACCAAGTAGCATCTCTGTTAATCTTTAAAACGTTCCTCCTCAAACAGTATGTCCTAGGTCGAATGAATAGGTACTAATAGGTGAGTGTGACTGTGTGTGTTTTTGCAATGAGCTGAAAGTGAGAATCCAAAGCTGTGCAACTGAGATTGTAGTAATGACAATTTTTGAAAAAAAAGGATTTACCTGTCTCCAGGCTGTGATGTAAAGAAGCTCTCCAAAGAAACTAAAGAAAAAAAATATATACATATTACTTCAACTTGAAACACACAAAATAAGGCAAAAGCACATATTGCCATAGTTGTCCCTGGCACTGTAAGGAATTGTTTAAGGATGCGCTCCTTGGCAATAGGCAGAATATTGATGACTAACAATGAAGTTAACCGTGTTCCCCTTTGCATCTGCCCACCACGGCATAGGACAATGTGTCAGCCCACTTCAACCACTGATAATAAAATAGCCATATTTCCTTTCCTTGGTGGTGGCGATCATGCCATATAAGAGGGTCCCTCTGCCCCCCTCCCCCCAAGGAAAGTTTCTAAATGAATTAAACCTCCTGGGGGGGGGGGGGGGTTTAAACCATGCTGAAGTGGGCCAACCCCTCCCAAAAAACAAAGTTCCATGTTACCTAGTGGGATCCCTGATGGAGCAGTCCCTGCCATGATCCCCAAGCAAAACTCCATGGCAGAGGGGCACCACTTTAAATGTGCCCCTTGTGTCATAAATAGTGCCTGGGGCATCTGAAAGCATTGATGTGCCACTAAAACATCTAAATGCGTACCTTATTTTCCTTTCCCTGGGAGGATAATCATACCACACAAGCAGTGGCATCTTTAAAAATAAACGGGGGGCAGCACACATTAAGCCATAGATAAAAGTGCTGGGGCCACCTACAAAGGTTCTATCTATCTATCTATCTATCTATCTAGTTGCCCAGGAGAATGAGTATTTGGTAGTCACCTGGGGGGACAATTTATTATTGTACACATTCAGGATATAATTTGCTGCTGTTATTGAACATTAGATCAGGCAGGGAACAACACTTTTGTGTCAGGAAGTCAGGGCCACCTTAGCATTAATCAGGTTTGGTATTAGACCCCTCTTTGGTCACCCTTTATGAATATCTTGGACCCTCAGAGCAATCATTGACAAAATCCTGAATTTTCGTGACAGAGACAGTATACTTTGAGCTGCCCACGAACAGGTTGTCCCTCTCTTTGAGAGCAGCAAAATAGCCATTTACCCAGGACTAGACAGGACTAGACTAGACCAAAAATGTGTAGGAGTAACAAAAATCCTTCCTACGTGTAAAGCAAAAAGTGAGAGACCTACAACTCCAATATATGCTTCTGTACCCAACGGGACTCAAGATCATGTTGCAAGGGAAGGCCCGTTTATTTGACCATCCAGAAGAGTTGTCTGCCAAGGAGGATTCGAACACCCTCCCCTTGGCCCCCCTGTGAGTGACAATACAGGAAGACATAACTATGCAGTTGCATGGGCCGGAGACACAGGAGATGGAGATGAATGATGGGGCTCAGACCGGAACAGAGACTGGGGCTACTGGCCCTGCCCTGGACTTTATCCCAGACACCATGGTTGGCCCGGAGGTGGGGACTGGGGATGCCTGAGGTTGATTGCCTGCTCTAGAAATGTTGCCCTGGGGTTTGTAAGGCATGTGTTTGGGGAAACTGGATGTAGCTGGAAGTTAAGGCATCACGTAACAGATGTGTGCCAATTGGCAAGAGCAAACCGGGGTTGTAGAAATGTAAAGAGAGGGGGACTATACCCAGGCACGCTATACGGGACGCTAAATTTGGGGGCCCCGGCCTGTGAGGTGGGATCAGAATCAGTCAATAGGGCTCAGACAATGTGTGCAGATATGAGTGGCTTGCTGGGTTGATGCAGTTAACTGTTCCTTGTTGGACGGGCAGGGATACTGCACCAGTCCTGGCACAAGCAATGGGTGGGCATTGATAGACAAAATGTTGTGCTATGTTTGTCTTTGGGGGAAGGGGGAAGAATTAGAGTTTGATTTGAACTGTTTGTTTTTGCATGCACAGTGGTTGAGTGTGAGTGGGATTCACTCTCTCAACAATGGGGGGGTGACTGCAGATTTTTTAATTGGAATGTCCAGGGTCTAGGTCCCGAGATCAAGAGACACAGGGTGCGTTGCTTCTTGAAGAGACATAAGATCATGGTCGTGTGCTTGTAGGAAATACATTTGAATGATGTAGGGGTTACATGTTTACCCAAAAAATGGCAAGGACATGTTTTCCGCTCCTCCTACTCCACATATGCTAGGAGGACACTAATCTGGAGCGCTCCAGGGCTGCCATTTTCGATAATATGTATGGAGGCAGATGTGGGAGGGAGGTATGTACTGTTGAAGGGGACACTGGATGGGAGGAAGCTGATGATACTGAGAGAAGAGTCAGTGCTGGCTACCAGACAGCCGGGGATCAGTCCATTACTGACATATGCAGATGGGAACAGGGGGGTGAGAAGACGAATAGCAGACATTTGGGACCGTCTAGACAAATTCACACTGAAGCAGTACAGACAGTGATTGCACTGGGAGGGGGATAAATCGGGTATACTTGTGGCCTGTATTCTGCGTTGGGAACACTCACCACCATTGACGACACACTTGGTGATGCCGGAGGGCAACAACGTCACCACTACAGCAGGCATAGTGGCCGCATTCCGAGATCATCTGCAGCGAGTGTATACTGCGCACCTTACATAGACCCGGATCCTTATAGGAATACCTTAGAGAGCCTGGGGTTACCCAGACTCCGGGCAGAAGCAGCTGAGGCATTAGACGAACCCATAGGAAATGTAGGAACTGCGGACAATGCTACACATGCTGCTGCGGGCCTAGGGACCGTGTGGGGATGGTTTCCCTGTTGAGTTTTATCAGGCTTTCTTTGCAACAATGACACAGGGCCTACTTGAGGTTTTCCTCAAGGCTTGAGAAAAAGGGATGCTGCCATCGAAAATGAGAGAGGGTGAAATGTGTATACTCTTGAAACTGAGAGGTGACAAAGTCGACCCTGCGGTGTACAGGCCACTCCCCATGATAAACAAGGAAATGAAGGTCCTGTGTAAGCTGCTGGCCAACCGTTTGAGTCCCCACATGACTAGCTTGGTCCTTGAGGATCAGTGCAGGTTTATACCGGGTCGGAACACTGGGATGAATCTTAGGCGCTTATCTCATGTTATGCATGAGGTTGAGCAATGTGAGGATGAAATTGTCCTGGTTTCTATCGATCTAGAAAAGGCCTTTGATATGGTGGACTGGGCTATCTACTTGAAGACCTGAGGGTCATGGGTTTCAGACCCGCTTCTGGCAATGGATCCGGTTACTATTACCTAGTGCCAAACTGCGAGTGGGGCAGAGTCGCTCAGAAAAGAAGGAATTGCGTCAAGGCTGCCCTCTTTTGCCACTCCTGTTTGCTCTTGTGATGGAGCCCTTGGCATTCCAAGCATGCCTGGAGCTGCGGGATTGGGGCATACCCCTGGGAAATGTCCAGCACATTGGCTCGATGTATGCAGACAACACACTATTTTACCTTTCCTCCCAGGTGTCTCACTGGCGATTTTGCTTCGTTTGTCAGATTACTTTGGGGCTCCAGCTCAATCGCACTAAAATTTTGCTGTTTCCACTTCCGTCTCTGGTGTTTAATCCTGTGGAGCGCCTTCTGGACATTGGGTTGAGATGAGAGTTGCCGCACTTCAGATACTCGGCGATAGTGGTAGCACATACTAGGGCACAATAGCTGTGTCTCAATATAGGCAGGGTCCTAGACTTGTTGCAGACCTCAGTAACATTCTGGAATACACTCTCCTTATCACTGATGGGCTTGATTCTCATTTCCCTATTGTGGTCGTGCAGACGGATAAGGGTGGCCTTGGTCATGCTGACTAAATATGAGGAGGGTCGATGGGAGGTGCCAAGGCTGAACTTGTACTACAATGCAGCAAATTACAGCATGCAGTTCGATGGTTGGAGGCAGGCGACAGCTGGGAGAAGCGTTCACTGGCAGGGATGGTTGAGGCAAGCTGATATGCCATATGTGGTCCGACATACTGCGAACATATGGCAACGATTTGTAACAGCAGTGCTGAGACATGCCCCATTTCATCGGGATCTAACGGTATGGATACTGGTACCAATCAGGCAAATGGTGGCTAATATGTCCTCCCAAGCGAAGAGAGTGAGGATGTACCCAACTAGGGGATCTTTACCCCGGGAGCACTTCATCACTTTTGAGGACGCATGGGCGGAGTTCACACAGGACAGGGATACTTCTTGCACTATGCGGATCTAGCGGGGATGGTCAGACAGACCTGGCCCTCCTTCCTCGAGGGGCCTGGATTCACCCACTCCCTGGACATCTTACTGTCCTGCGGAGCAGGTAGGCATTTGATTTCCCTGTTATACAAAGCCATGAGGGCTGACCCAGCCACGAGCCTGGACGGCCTGGGGTGCCAACTTAGGGACTGGGCACAAATATGTGAGCTTACCCAGTCAGTCTCCAGAAATGAGCACTTCAAGCTAGTACATTACAATTTCCTGCACCGCATCTATCTGACCCGAGGTGTCTCCATCCCATGACACTGACTCAGGCGGATGCTTGCCCCCATTGTGGTTCATGGAGGGCAGGATTTCTTCAACTGGCTTGGGACTGCAGGAGGGTTCAGAACTACTGGACCCAGGTGATGGATGAATTAGCACAGCTAACGCACCTAAGAATAGAGGGGACGCCCCAGTGTTGCTTGCTGAGAAACATTAAAAGTCCCAAGGACCAGAAAATGGCATACAAAGCTTTACAGTTGGACTGGTACTGGCTAGGCGCAGGGTTGCTATCACTTGGATGGGACAGTGGGCCCCTGAGATATAGAACTCTGGCACAAGGATGTAGCAGAGTGATCCCTGGCAGAGGAAGATCATATGAAGCTTAACAGAAGTGATGATAAGGTGGACAAGGAGCTCCTAGTCTGGTGTGACCTGTGCGACAAATTCCTTGACCCTGTCACCGTATTGACAACCGAGGAAAGTGACAGTACTGACAATGAGGAGGAGTTTGGCAATGAGCCCATGGAAGGAACAAACCCCCTCAGCAATGACAATCCCGTTCCATGAGCACTAATGAAACTGCAAGGGAATGTTGGATGTAATACAGGGTGCTTTCCCATGTATTACTCACCATATACTGTAACTCAGGTTTTCACCACAGCTGTGTTGTGTTATAGAAAACTGAAAACCAAAGTTATTTTTTTTTAAAGATAGTGAGCACATCATCTATTTATGTATGCAACATTGTGTTGCAGGGATTCTGCTCATGCACAGAACTATGCGCAGGAAACCAGGACCTCAGTGAATTGTGGTGTACCAAAAAAACTCTCCTCAGTACCCAGAACCCCTATCCGACTAGCATCAGTGTCTCATTCATTCTCCATATCATCTCGAAGCTACCAATGATTAGACAACCCAGAACAAGCGACTTAGAGTACTCTCAGGAATGGTGGGAATCAGAAACACATTTTCATTGTTATTCTCATATCAGTCCACAACGTGAGTAATCAGAGACACGGAAAAGTTTAAAATGTTCATTTTTAACTACGTGCTCTAAGGTGCACTACTTTGCCTAACATAAGCAGACAAATGATAAAAAATAAAACCATCAGCATTGTTACAATACCATAAAAAACAAAGGGAGAAATTATATTAAAATGATAGTGGAAACAGGTCCTATAATACCTTGTGCACCACCCTCCCCTGGCTAGTAAGTTAGTTTTATATAATAATAGAAGGTCTCTAGGTTTGAATGGGGAACCCCATACCTCAAAGATCAGCTTAGGCGAATCACATCACAGGATCAGCTCTGCTCTCTGTGTCTGGAAAGGTTTTCTCGAAGTGCCTGAATCATGCATGCAAATGCAATAATAAAGGCACCCGAGTTTCAGATATTTGCAGCTGTGTGCGTGTTGTGTCTAGTGCATGGGCCGATCAACCTGAATTCAAAAGCATACATTGTTATTTGAACTTGACGGTTTCTGCACACAGTGTTCAGACTAAGGTCACGGTGCACGTCTAGGTATGTGAAAAACAGACCGTTCTCATGTGAAAAAGCAAGCAAGCAGTTTTACTTATAATAACAGCTACCAGTAGTGTCGTGTGCAAAAGCAGCAAAGTGGCAAGATGGCGATAACATCTAAAACGCTTATGCTAACAGCAATGTAGGCAGACAAAACCCTGTCTCCACTACAATTGCAGATTCCAGGTTACATCCTGATCTGAATATAGGTTGATAGGGATTGAGCAGTTTTGTTTAATTTTATGATGTCTGAGTATTTTACCAGGAAAGGGGGCATAAAGTGATTGGATGGCTTTAACTTGGCAACTGCAGATACACCAGCGGGGGTTATTTCCTTCAGGGACGACCAGATTGATGGCAGTTGTAGGCTAGTTGTTCTGCTGGAATTGTATCAGTTATTGATTCAGGAGAGAAATTGCTCATTTTTATTTTGTATTAAAAAAATTTGGAAAATATTTTGGAGGAGTTTTGGGTGTTTGGGATCGCCAGGCCAACTTATGCATTGGTTCTAATTTTTTCTAACACAGTCAAATATTCTTGTAGGAAGGTCAAATTCTGATGTGATGTAGTTAGCCTTGGCTTCAAAGATGTGGTATATGCACTCTTTACACTTGTGTAAAGTCATTAGACTTAGTTTTGAGGTATTTTCGTGTAATAACCGATCTGTTAGTAAAAGGGATTTCCATTCTTCAAAGTTTTCTTTGGAGAACCAACTTCTGACTTTAATTATCATTAGCTTTTTAATTTTCAGGGAGGGGCAATGGGAGTGTCTGTGTCAGACATTCGATGTGCCCCCTCTAGCATGCCTGTGTTCAGACTGGGGTCATCAGCTTCCTGGTTTCATTGAGATCTTGTTTACTTGGGTATGTGCATTAACATCATTGATATTTCTGATCCAGGTCATTGGATGTTTAGATTCGTCCCATGACATTTTTTTTAGCGCACAGATGTTTGAAGCGGTCTGACCAATCAATGAGAATTTGAATCAGTCTTGAGAATTCTTCCTTTAGGTTGAGTGTTTTGCCTTTTGTATGTGTACCGTTTAATCACGACTGTTCAAGGTCACTATCAAGTAAGAAGGTTTACAGTGGTGAGACTGAGGGATCTACATTTTTCCCCTGTAGAGATTTTTTTTTTAGACATTTGTTTAGTCATTTTTAGTATGAAGAATACATCATAAGTGCATACTGACGGTAAAAGAGAAACAAAAGAAAAGAACGATCAAAAGGCATCATATGCCTTAAAAACAATTCAGGACTCTACTATGTACAGTTTGTGATCTAACATAAATGACAAAAGGAATTATATTGTTTCCACAAATCAAAACAAGCATGAGCCTACGAACTAGGCTAATTTCCCTTCAGCGTAAATCAGATTATTAATATCTACATAACAAATCAACATATTTCCTTTCTCCTCTCAACTCCTCCTACTCAGTATCACTAATCGCTGACCATGTCGACTTCTAGTTGCACCCATTAGTGAAAGCATGTCCCACTCCCCATCCTTCTACCCTTATACTAATGTCCTCTGACTGAGCCCAACAGATCTGCAGCAATTCCACCTTAGCAGATGTTGGGGTCTATACAGAAAACAACCCCATATGCTCATGAAAACCTGTGATTGGTTATCAAATCCATAAATGTTTCTCTTGCCCTGTCATCACCCTCATTTCCTTGAAAGATTCATCTCTTTCCAGTGGGATATCAGATTTTCAATTTCCTAAGTATACACAACTTTGCCAACAACGGGGCTGTACCAAATCATCTACGCCAGCATTTAGTTATACTTCTTACCTATGAAAAAACAAGTAACCTTACCATGCCTACTGTGAATGGGAAATTCTGTTCTCATAATGCCTCCATTTCTATATGGATTAACTGCCAATATGGTGTAAGTCTGTTATATGCCTATAAAATATGCAAAACGTCTCCCGCTCCTTGTCGACTTCCCCAACAATTATAATTAGGACTCAAGTTGAACCTAAATGACTACTGGGGAGGGAGTCCATTTGTATCTTTGAAAACACCAAACTTAAATCTGTATCATTTCTTCCACAGAGTTGTTTCGACTGGTAGATGGTGTGTAGTACTCTAGGCTTTCGTTCAGACGTTTCTGGTTCCACAGATGAGCATGAGAATGTCAATGGTTGGACTGGGTTCAGAGTTTTACACTGTACCGAGGTTTTGAGGATGACTCCACCCACAGACTTTTCTGGATCTTCACAAGCACTTTAACAACCTATTAACATGAGGAGGTTCAAAGCAACTTGAGTTTGAGGCGATCAGCCATGTTTCTCTTCCAAACAGTGGATTCATGTTATGCCTTTCAATTATATCTGCAATTTTGAGATTGTGTTTGGATGCTGTCCTGCACTTGTGGAATAGGCGTCTGAGACATGAGGTCTCAGTCTAAGACACAGTAGTTGTTTGAATCTGGACTGAAATGAGGTTCACAGTATTCACTATGTTTGTGTTGGTTGAGGGGGATGTGCATCTCCTCCTTGAGATGATAGGAATCTTGACAGAGGTTAATGCAGAGTGTAGTAAGCTATTTTGTAGCAATGTACCACTTCTTTGAGTGGTAGTAAACAGGGAGAGCATGATGAGCTCTCCTAGGTAGGGATTTTTAATGTTGTGAAGGATGTAGTTAGTGTGATGAGGAATGCAACTAGGGTAGTGGTTCTGGATATGAGTGGATGATCTGATCTGAAGGTGTGATAGAATTCTGTGTTCGGATGGCATCACTGTACAGAGGCAGAAGGATAGGAATATGACGTGGCCTAATTTCTGACACCATGGATGGGCTAACCTCTCAGGCACTACTTTCTTGTCAAAAGATACTTTGGTTGGACATGCAGGGTCTGCCTTCTGTGGCAAGCACAAAACCTGCAGTTGTAGTGCCTATACCATTGTTATGATCTGGGTGCCATGGACAGTTTCTCTATATTAAATGCCTGGTTTAAACATTAAAGTTTGAGTATGGGTTTGAGTTTGCATTTAGTTCCCTTTTGAAATGGTTACTCAAGCCAAGAAAGCGACCTCAGGTTAATTGATTTGGAGCCATATGTATCAAGCCTTTTTCCCATTTGCAAACGGGCAGATTCTCAGAATCTGCCCGTTTGCGAATGGGAAAAAGTATTTTGGGATGTATCATCCCAAAAGGCCATCACAAAATAGAAAATTGCAAAATTTGCGATTCTATATTTTGCAAAAGCAATTAAGGAATTGCAAATTGCGATTCCTTAAATGCAATTCTGGAAGCACTAGAAATGTGCTATTTGGCCTTAAGGAATTGCAAATTACCACCAACTTCAAGTTGGTGGTAATTTGCGATTCTCTTTAAAAAAAGCACTTTTTAGATTTTTTAAAAGTGCCATATATCGCACGTTCATGCCCTTAGGGCATGTATGTGCGCAAAATGTGCACACATGCATATTTCAGGGGTGCAACAGGGTGTCCTTTTGGCACCCTTGCAACCTTGAAATTGCATTCTCAATTTGGGATTCTCTAATTGGTAATCGCAAATTGAGAAAGGCTTCCCATTCATTCCTATAGGCCTCCTAGCCCATAGGAATGAATGGAAAGGTATTCCTTATTTGGGTATTTCAATTTGCGATTCGCAAATAAGGAATATGTAGGATTCGCAAAATTTTAAGAAAATCCTACATACATTGCATTTTGCGATTCTCTCACTGCGATTCGCTAAAAATCGCAATTTGAGAATCGCAAAACTCTTTTTTGATACATATGGCCCTTGATTACTGTACAAGATTTATTCCACCACAGGTTAAATTTGGGGTAGAGTGTAGATTTATGGTTTTCATGGATGATGGAGCTGTTTCAGTAACAGCCAGAGGCTTTACAATGTTTTTGCATTCAATGAGTTTGGTATGAATAAACATATTCATGCACGTGGGTATATCGTACCTACTACCCTGGAATATGTCGCCTGATTTTGCACTAGATAAACAATAAGGCTCTACCACCGATCATGGACATGCTTGGTTTTATTTACACCACAGTAGGACCGACTGGTGCTCAGAAAGGAAATTTTCCTCCTCCAGGGTATCGGTTAGAAAACAAGTTTGCCTAGAAAAATCATACACATCAAACTGTTGGGTGCAAATATGTATTTGAACACTATATTTTGTCCCAAACGCAGAAAGGAAAACGGACGGCTTTATAATCATTCAGTGCTACACCCAGGTGACAAAAGCAGGTGGTGGCACTTGCACATAAAATGTTATGACGGCATTTTCTAAAAACTTTGAAAACAACACTTCTAAAAATAACACTTCCCAATTATTTAAAAAAAAGCAGTTTTCATAGTGCTTGTTCCAAAATATCATGAAGTGAGGAGAGTCTGACAGGAGTGAAGGTTTAAGAGTTAGACCGTCAGGCTGAAGAGGATACAAGGTATAACGTATAGTGTAAAGGTTTGAGGCGGTGAAAGCCCATCTTCATGGCCAGAGGTTGCCAATTTCACTTCCTGGCACTCTGCAGGCCTCTCCCTTACTGGCCTCGGTTTTCAAGCAGTCCAGTTTGCATCCCTTCAACAGAACTGAACCATGTTGTTCTCATTTGCAGTACAGTCTTGTTGCAGATGCAAACGGAATATAATTGGCTCTACAGCAGTCGATTTGAATTTACTGAATTCGTAGGCCGCTGCAGCATCGAAAGACTGACATTGGCAATTTGTTTCTGTCGAGAATTAAATAGACGCGGTTGGTAAATCCGGCATGAGATTAATTCCGACAGTAACACATAAAAGGCATGTGATAGCACTTACACCAAAAGGCGGCAGTCGGAGCAGCCCTCAGTCTATCTCAGTAAAGCGCGAGGCATCCTATCATTTTAGACTAAGAAATGGATTTCTGTTGCATCCCTGGCAAAAACAAAAAATGCTCTTCCTATGGAAACTTGGTCCTAACTATAACTACGTACTGGCGTTCGCCAGTAGGATATATATATATATATTCACTTAAAAAACCATAGGTTTCACACATGTTATAGTTAGCTGGACATTTCACTCGTAAAAAACCAATGAAATTCCCCCGTTATAGTTAGTGCAGGCAACTATAACTCACGCGACCGCAATCCTCTGCTGATGACGTCAGATATTACATCACTGTATTTAGACACTTATTTACCCATGTCTTCTTCCATTAATCTTTAGCTATACATATATTACAAATATTTATTTTTCATAAAGACACATATGTCACCAGTGATGTAATATCTGACGTCATCAGCAGAGGATTGCGGTCGCGTGAGTTATAGTTGCCTGCACTAACTATAACAGGGGAATTTCAATGGTTTTTTACGAGTGAAATGTCCAGCTAACTATAACGTGTGAAACCTATGGTTTTTTAAGTGAATTTGCAAGTTTTTTTAAATGCTAATTCGTAACTATAACATGTGTGAAACCTATGGTTTTTTCAGTGAATTTGTACGGTTTTTTAAATGCTAAGTTATGTATTTATTATTATTTTTTTTTCTCCAGGTTTTTCACCGTGCGCGCACCGTGAATTTATCCTATTTTTTTAAATCGCGAGGTGCGCGCTCGGTGCGCTTCGCGCACCGAGCACCCAACGGTTCGCAGTGCGTGCCGTGTGCGCGCGGTGCGCGCACCTCGCGATTTAAAAAAAAAAATAAAATTGTTTTTTTCTCCCTTGGGGGTCCTTCTGTGACCCCCTGACCAAGGCTAGGGGGTCAGGAACTGTCCACTCTGCCCCCTTTTCACGTTCTCCACCTTTTTTTTTCACCCCCTCAGACTGCGAGAGACAAAATGGCGGCCGACACTTCCTGGTTTCGACCAAATGTTTACCGACATCTAACAACCAATCAGAATTGCGCTCGCGCCGTGCGCGCACGGTGCGCGCGTATAGATTTTGATATGCTTTTAAATGCTATTTTCTCAGGAAATACTGAACAGATTTACACCAGACCTGCAAAAGGCACTTCCTTGACCTTATGGCTACCTCTCTGCCAAATTTCACGTAATTCTGTTCAGCCGTTCGGGCTGTAGCTGCGACTAAAGGTCCTATGGAAAAATGCATGGGGAAAACGCGTTTTGGGACCCCACCTTTTTCTCGGCCCCCGCTTGACGAATCACCCCGAGACTTTCAGGGTAGGAGCTGAGCAGAGCGCCCCATTAGTTTTGAAAATTTTGCGAGGATTCGTCAACCGGCGCCAAAGTTATTCAAATTAGAATTTTGAGATTTCCTATGGAAACTAGGTTGTAACTATAACTATCTACTGGCGACCGCCAGTAGATAATATATATATATATATATATATATACACACATTCAACAGAGCCATTATGTTTCTTACGCATCTCAATTCCAGTAAAAAAGAAAAAGAGCATAAAGTCTACTTAGGGGCCGATTCCAATCCGGGTCGGAAATCACTCCGACCGAGTCGGATCAGGAGTGTTTTCCGACCGAGCCGGACCCCTACAGTCCGACCGAGCGAGTACGATGCGCACGTATGCTGTCGGACTCGGTTCGGTCGGACTCCCATAGAAGTCAATGGGAGCCGGTCGTACGACGAGTACATGGGCTCCCATTGACTGAATGGGTACGTCTCGAACAAGTGCGCCCCCTACAGTGGGTATGCGTCGGTGCCACCCGCACCGTACATGCCTGTGTTGGGGAGACCCATAGGTCTCCCCCTGTGTCCGAGTCATAGGGCTGCGGGTGTCAGGGGGTCTGGCGCGGACCCCCAAAGTCCGACTCTGGGAGCTTTTGCCAGGCTGTCCGACGCGTGCATCGTACTGGCTCAGTTGTAAATCGCATCCATTGCACACCACGGTTAGCTTCCGACCGGGACGTACGGAGCGGTTTGGACCCGGAAACGACTCGGTCGGTGAATTTCATGTAGCTCGCATCGTACTTGCTCGCTCGTACTAATGTACGAGTCTGCCGGAAAACACGCGTACGGCGCGTAGTTTTTCCGGCCGAACCCAATTCGGTGCCCTTCCGACCGAGATCAGAATTGGCCCCCTAATGTGGGTGGTTTCACAGAAATGCTTCATATTCTGCTCGTTCTGCTTGTTGTAAAAATGTACACCCATTAGTACTACATAGGATATAGAAAATTGGGTTTATGTGTACTTTTTTGAAGACTTTTCAGACTTTCCAGTCTGAAAAGTTTATAGCAAACTGTCATATCTGTTGGATGATGTCATAAGTGATTTCATCAATGATATCACATAATATGTCATGAGTGATGTCATCAATAATGTCATTTAACATGTAATGAGTGATGTAATATGTTACATCACAAGCAGTGCGTGGCTAGGGCCCAAGTTATAGTTAGCTCAGTAAACTATAACTGGTTCGTTTCAGTGTTTTTTTTCATTTTTAAATGTTTGTTTTTGGTTTATTTCAGCACCTGATTATAATGTCAATTTAACCTTTGTTTTTTCAGTGTACTGCTGAGGTTTTTTTTATTGCAAGATAATATCTTATTACCATATATAAGTATAATATCACTTTAACCTTTGTATTTTTCAGTGAATTTCTTGGTTGTGTTTTTTAACATAAAGTAAGATCTTATTACCAAACCTAACTAGATCAGACTGTGATAGGCTTTCCCCATGACCAAATTTAGGAAATCCTCCAAGAACGGCTGGATCTGATGAGGATGGAGTTGGGATTTTGTAGTACTGATGACAAATCCTAGGCCAGACACTTGGGGGCCCATTAGGATGTAGGGCGGATCGCCACCGCCCGCATGGCGGTGGCGATCCGCCCTACATCCTTCCCCGCCCGCCACCCATTTCCCCCCTACCATATTAGTATGGCGGGGGGACCCCGGAGGATGGAAAGACCGTCTGCCGGTTTTCCGCCAGTCACACAGGTGACCGGGCAGAAAAGGGGCCTGGTATGGTGGCGGTGTCTGTTAGACACCGCCATCCATATTAGGAAGGCAACGCCGCCACAGAAAGGCATGCGGACAGTGACTTTGGGGGCCCGTTGCGGGCCCCCAGGGTATTGGGGGGTGCACATGGGGGGTACCTATGGTACCCCCCTGCATTTGCATGCACAATGCAGCAGGCACTGCGTGGTGCCTGCTACTTTGTGCATGCAAATGCACAACATGCAGTTTTACCATTGCGGCGGATGCCGCTGAAAGCATCACCCACCGCATTGTTAAAAATGCGTGATGCGCCCGCCAGTGTGGTGGGCGCATCCTAATATACCCCACGGGACCGCCGCACATATGGTGGGCGGTCCCGTTTTCCATCAGGATGGCAGGCGGACAATGTCCGCCCGCCAGCCTAATGATGCCCTAGGTCTACGGCGGTTTGGGTGTGAGCCAAGCACTGCTGTTAGGTTGCACCAGTCATCTAAGTAGGTGAAGATGTGGATGCTGATTCTACTGTGATGAGCGGCTACCACTGCAAAACATTGTGTGAGCAACCTGGGGGTGGTGGCAACCCTGAAGAGTAACACTTTGAGTTGGTAATGCTGGCCACTTACCATGAACTGGAGGTACTGGGGGTGTGCAGGGTGGATTAGGATGTGAAAGTAGGTGTCCTTCAGGTCGAGGGTGGTTATGAAGTCGCCTTGCTGCAGTAGAGGGAGGACATTTTGGAGCGTCACCATGTGGAAGTGCTCTGACAGGATGCATTTGTTGAGGGGCCTGAGGTTGAGTATGTGGGTTCATTGATAGAATATCGATGCCCACAATTTTCCCATACACAAATAACAATGCAAAAATATCGATGTAAAAAATATCGACATCCTATATTTAAAATTGTAAGTACAAAAATATTGATGTAAAAAAATATAGATGTACAAAATATTGTTTTTTTAATTTAAATAAAAATTAATGTTAAACATATTAAATTATAAAATTAACTTTAAAAACATTATTTAGATTTAATATACATTTTTACAAATATTATTAAATAATGTCACTTAAATATTTAGACATACATACATAAAATGAAATATATATATACATATATATATATATATCCAAAACAGAGTTACCCCATTTAGAAGAGCCACTTGTAGGTAGGTAAAATCTTCGTTTATTGTGCAAATTGTCAGCGCAGTGGAGGGAAACAAAGTCCAACTGTATTAGTGAGCCTGACGCGTTTCATGCTTCTCCAGCATTTCTTCAGAGGCTTTAGTGAACATTTCATGGAGCACCGGCTAATTAAATCTTGAACACCTGCCCCAGTGGGCGTTGGCTCTCCCAGAGCCTGCTGGTGTTTGTAGTTAAATTCGTTTTGCTCCAGTGAGCTGCTCAAATAAAAGTGTCAATGTTCAAAGAAAATATTACCACAGTGGGTCTGGAAATCGTTCCACTGCCTCTGGGCTGCATATTCGAAAACCTGCACACACGACCTTCCTGTCCTCAGCGCTGCTTGCCAGGTGACTGCAGCTCGGTCCACTTCTATGTGGCAGGGCTCTTCCCCGACCGGGATTGGCCGTAAAAAATCCAAAACAGAGTTACCCCATTTAGAAGAGCCACTTGTAGGTAGGTAAAATCTTCGTTTATTGTGCAAATTGTCAGCGCAGTGGAGGGAAACAAAGTCCAACTGTATTAGTGAGCCTGACGCGTTTCATGCTTCTCCAGCATTTCTTCAGAGGCTTTAGTGAACATTTCATGGAGCACCGGCTAATTAAATCTTGAACACCTGCCCCAGTGGGCGTTGGCTCTCCCAGAGCCTGCTGGTGTTTGTAGTTAAATTCGTTTTGCTCCAGTGAGCTGCTCAAATAAAAGTGTCAATGTTCAAAGAAAATATTACCACAGTGGGTCTGGAAATCGTTCCACTGCCTCTGGGCTGCATATTCGAAAACCTGCACACACGACTTTCCTGTCCTCAGCGCTGCTTGCCAGGTGACTGCAGCTCGGTCCACTTCTATGTGGCAGGGCTCTTCCCCGACCGGGATTGGCCGTAAAAAATCCAAAACAGAGTTACCCCATTTAGAAGAGCCACTTGTAGGTAGGTAAAATCTTCGTTTATTGTGCAAATTGTCAGCGCAGTGGAGGGAAACAAAGTCCAACTGTATTAGTGAGCCTGACGCGTTTCATGCTTCTCCAGCATTTCTTCAGAGGCTTTAGTGAACATTTCATGGAGCACCGGCTAATTAAATCTTGGAACACCTGCCCCAGTGGGCGTTGGCTCTCCCAGAGCCTGCTGGTGTTTGTAGTTAAATTCGTTTTGCTCCAGTGAGCTGCTCAAATAAAAGTGTCAATGTTCAAAGAAAATATTACCACAGTGGGTCTGGAAATCGTTCCACTGCCTCTGGGCTGCATATTCGAAAACCTGCACACACGACCTTCCTGTCCTCAGCGCTGCTTGCCAGGTGACTGCAGCTCGGTCCACTTCTATGTGGCAGGGCTCTTCCTCGACCGGGATTGGCCGTAAAAAATCCAAAACAGAGTTACCCCATTTAGAAGAGCCACTTGTAGGTAGGTAAAATCTTCGTTCACCTGGCAAGCAGTGTCAAGGGCAGGAAGGTCGTGGTGCAGCTTTTAAAATATGCAGCCCAGAGTCAGAGGAACGATTTCCAGACCCACAGTGGTTTTATTTTTGAATATTCACATTTCAAGAGAGCAGCTCACTGAAGCAAAACGAACGAAACTACAAACACCAGCAGGCTCTGGGAGAGCCAACGCCCACTGGGGCAGGTGTTCAAGATTTAATTAATCAGTGCTCCGTGAAATGTTCACACAAGCCTCTGAAGAAATGCTCGAGAAGCATGAAACGCGTCAGGCTCATCATTGCTTTTGGACTTTGTTTCCCTCCACTGAGCTGATAAACTGCATAATAAACGAAGATTTCACCTACCTGCAAGCTGGCTCTTCTAAATGGGGTAACCTTGTTGTTGGATTTGTTTTACGGCCTGATCCCGGTCGGGGAAGAGCCCTACCACATATAAGTGGACCGAGCTGCAGTCACCTGGCAAGCAGTGTCAAGGGCAGGAAGGTCGTGGTGCAGCTTTTAAAATATGCAGCCCAGAGTCAGAGGAACGATTTCCAGACCCACAGTGGTTTTATTTTTGAATATTCACATTTCAAGAGAGCAGCTCACTGAAGCAAAATGAACGAAACTACAAACACCAGCAGGCTCTGGGAGAGCCAACGCCCACTGGGGCAGGTGTTCAAGATTTAATTAATCAGTGCTCCGTGAAATGTTCACACAAGCCTCTGAAGAAATGCTCGAGAAGCATGAAACGCGTCAGGCTCATCATTGCTTTTGGACTTTGTTTCCCTCCACTGAGCTGATAAACTGCATAATAAACGAAGATTTCACCTACCTGCAAGCTGGCTCTTCTAAATGGGGTAACCTTGTTGTTGGATATATATATATATATATATTTCCTTTAAAACAATTAATAAACTATACATTTTTATTTGTTATATAATTTTATAAATATATACAAATTTACAAATAAAATATATATTTACATACACAACATAAAATCTAATAAAAAAAATATACTATAAATTTAACATTAAAATATGTAATAGTATTTAAAATTACATTTTACTCTCCATTAAGTGCAACAGTAGGGAAAGTGTTGGATAGTGGAGGGTTAGAAATGACTAATCCTAATCCAGTGAGTTCAACAGTAGGAAAAGTGTTGGATAGCGGAGGGTTAAAACAATATTCCCACTCCAATTAGTGCAACAGTAGGGAAAAGTTTGGTTAGCGGAGGGGTAAAAATTCCTATTTCCACTCCAGTGAGTGCAACAGTAGGGAAAGTGTTGGATAGCGGAGGGGTAAAACCTAATATTCCCACTCCAGTGGGTGCAACAGTAGAAAAAGTGTTGGATAGCGGAGGGGTACAAAATACTATTCCAACTCCAGTGAGTGCAACAGTAGGGAAAGTGTTGGCTAGTGAAGGGGTAAAATTACTATTCCCACTCCAGTTTGTGCAACAGTGGGGAAAGTGTTGGATAGCGGAGGGGGGAAAATTCATATTTCCACTGAAGTCAGTTCAAAATGAAAAACAAACAAATTAACAATAACAACACAAAAGATTATAAAAAACAAAAAAACTAAACATATATACATTTTTAACTATTACAAAAGATAGAACCAGATTAGAATGTTGAAAAGATCTAACAAATACCTAGAAAGATTATTTAAAAAAATTCAAAAAAATATTTTTTAAACTATTTTTCAAAAGAAACTTTTTATAAACAAAACATGAATTATTATATAAATGTTATTTTTTTTATTTCCTATCCTACAACACCACACAATTCACAACCCACATTTAAATTAAAAAAGGTACCTCCATAATTAAGATAATTATCAATAAAACAAATATTATTAACTGTAAAAAATGGAAAACAAATAAAAATGTATTCAACCCCAATCGATACCCGTATAAAACCCAAACACACACACAAAAGAACAATAAACATGTACCATAAATATTAATCAATTGATAAATTAATAGTAATAATCAACTAATTAATTGAACATAAATTACTTTCCACCCTTTACCCCAATAAATACCACAATCTACACTTAAAAACTATTACACATTTTCCATAACTAATTTTACATTAATAAATTATCAATTCACAACTTATTAATTAATTGAAAATAATTTAGTTCCAACCCTTTACCACTATAAACCCCACAACTTACATCAAAAATTAATTACACAATTGCCATATTTGAATTGTAATTAATTAATTAGCATTCATTAACAAATATTAATTAATTATAAATAAATACCTCCCAACCCTATTCTCATATAAACCCCACCACCCACTCCTAAAAAAAAGACACAATTAACATAATTAATTACACATTAATTAATAATTAACCCGCTCCTAAAAAAATTACATGACACACTTACCATAATTAATTACAAATGAATAATAATTAACAAGCAATTAATACATATTTAATAATAAAATAACTCCCACAATTAACACTATAAAATATAAATTAAATAAAAAGGATTAATACATTTTTATAATGGAATTACTTCCCACCCTATTCCCCTATAAACCCAAAACCCGCTCCTAAAAAAATTACACAATTAACATAATTGCCAATTAACTAATAATAAACCAATTAATAATAAATTAATTCCCACAATTAACACTATAAAATCAACATTAAATAAATGCTAATACATAGAAATGAATAATTAATTTATTATATTTAAATTATTTCCCACCCTATTTTCCAATAAACCCATAACCTGCTTCTAAAAACATGACACAATTAACATACTTGACAATTAAAAATAATTAACAACCAATTAATAAATCCATAATAAATTAATTCCCAAAATTAACACTATAAAATCTAAATTAAATAAATACTAATACAGAAAAAAAAGCATTAATTTATAATAATAAATTACTTCCCACCCGATTCCCCTATAAACCCACAACCCGCTACAGAACTTAAAAACGCAAAATGTATTTAAGATCAAATTAATAACTACTAACAATTTAACACATATATTAAAAAAGAAAACAAATTCTTACAATTTAACACGTATTAAAAAACAAAAAAAATTCTTATACAAAAAATAGATCACTGTTTTAAAATACATACTAAAATACATAACACTAATTAAAACATCGATATTTTAAACAACTATATTTTTGCAAACGATATTAACAACTTCGTTATTTACAAAAACGATAGTTCTTACCTGCAAGTCGATATTCTTGACCACAATATTTTTCCTGTCGATATTTCTGTATCACGATATTTAAAACTTGATATTTGTGTTTGTCGACATTTTAAACTCAATATTCTGTTTGTGCACTGAGTGTGTGCCTGAGGGACCCGTCACTCTTTGGGATGAGAAAGTAGAGGGAGTACACTCCCTTGCTGCGTTGGTGGAGCAGTACAGATTCTATGGCCACCTTACGAATGAGTGACTCTACTTACTCCTGAAGGCGGCGCTGATGTTCTACAGAGGAGGTGTGTTTGTAGAGTGGCAAGTTGGGAGGGGTTGCGGTGAGTTGTAGACAGTAACAATGCCCTTTGATGGCTAGGATCCACTGATCGGATGTGATTTCTGCCCATCATGGTAGAAACCCCTGGAGTCTTCCACCTGCAGGAGCAGTGTGATCGGGAGGAAGTGTGAGCAAGTAACTGCTTGTCTTTGGCAGCTCCTCTGGCGGCACCACTCCTTCCTATACCCTGGGAGTTGTTGCCCCTACACCCCCCTGAAATAGCCCCTTGAAGAGGTTTACGAGCTCTTCTACCTGTCAAAGGAGGAAGAGGCTTTAGGGAATGTGGACTTTGAGCTTGCACTGTACTGGGACCTGCAAAAAGAACCACGAGGAGAAGGTGTCTGGAGCACACCCATGGCCTTGACTGTGTCCGTATCCTTCTTGGTCTTCTCGAGCATCTGGCCAACCTGCGGCCAAAAAGGTGCTCCCCATGGAAGGGAAGGTTAAGCAGGTGCTGTTGCCCTTTCTGGATTGAAACCAGAGACACACAACGAAGCATGGCACCGGACAACTAAGCTCGGGTTGATCCCACACTCCGAAGTAGCCGCAGGATCTGGGGCACAACAAATGGTAGTGTTTGATACAATTTTCCCCTGGTTGATAACGTCATGACCTTGTTTTTGATGCAGCTCTGTGAGGTCTTGGCGGAATTCCTCCTGTTCATCCCAGTGAGCCCAGTCATACTTGGACAGCAGAAATTGGCGATAAGTTAATGGGTGTCTGATAGAGCCATGACGTGTTTACAAGCAGTGTCAATCTTCCTGATCTCCTTGTCCGGTGGTGGGGGGTCACTGGTACCCTGGTCATTGGTGCACTTCTGGGCTGTTTTAACTACCATGGAGTCTCGGGGAGCTGACACCTTATGTAAGGTGGCTATGTGGGGGAAATCCATGTATTTCTTGTCCACCCTAGGAGTAAACCAACCTGGCCTTCACCAGCTCTTGAACTTGTCATGAGCAGTCTATAACATGCCTCAGAGCACAGGTAAGAATTGGGGGGAGGGCTGTGTGGAGGAGAGCGTTTCCACAAGGAAATCCTCATTCTCCTGGACCATATGCAAGTCTGCCTTGTGAAAGGCAGCAGCCTGATGGAGAACCTTGTGATATGAGGTGGTGTTGTCTCGGAGAGATGGCTTGGCAGGGTAGAGCCCCCAGGTAGATCTAAATCAAAGTTATCCCAGTGGTCATCCTGAGGCTCAGGTTTGAAAGGGGCCTCACAGGAGTCCAATGAACAGGAAGGACCCCTCCCACCAGGTGATGAGTGTGGGAACCCCCAGGTGACAAGGCAAGGAGAAGGAGGGCGGGGTCTGGTTGGAAGCAGGCTAGTGCCCCAAACCTGGAGCTTCTTGGCTTTGGCTGGTGGTTCGGGCTCCGCTCTGAAAGCCTCTTCAAAAGTCAGCATCCTCTTGTGAGGAATGGTGTCTGGGGCCTTAGGGGAAGGCTGCTGGAAGATGCTGCCAGTTTGTGGATGAATTAGGATCCGCTTGTGCCTGGCATCAAGCTCCTGCTGTAAGCACTGCAAAATCGGTTGCTCCTGGTCATAGAAGGCCATGGAGGACAGAGTTTTTGGCGTCACCATCTTCAGCACCGAAGATGGTTTCTGGCCTGCACGAACCAATGGTGTTATTTGTACTGATGGAGTTTTCGGAGCTGAGTTCGACATTGAGGACAGTTTCTGTATTGATGTCGAGTCTTTGATGGCTATTTCAGTGCTGAAGGCTTGATTGGTATTGGATCCAAAGCCTTGAGTCAGTGCCGACCCTGGCCCTCAGGCAGGGGTGGACCGGAAGCTTGATGATTGGCTTCTGGGCTCGAAACCAGACACCCTCGTGGATAGGGTGATGTTGTAGTAGGGGTGGAAGAGTCGTAGTTGTACTCACAGTCGACGTCTTCTTCGGATGGACTTCTTTGACCTGTCATTCTTCAGTCTCTGACTCGGATTGCAAGCTGGCTTTGAGGCTGAAGTGGATGGCCTGCTCGCCTGATGGTCAAGGTAACTCTTCCCCTTAGACATTGTGGTCCCTGAAGAAGTTGGGGGTATTGTTCTCTTGATGCTGAGCCATTTTGCGCCGAATGAGATGCTGAAAGTGTCGGCACCTGAGGGTCTTTTTTGGAGTAGAAAGTGAAACAAGCAGCACAAGATGCCTCGTCGTGCTCCGGGGACAGACAGAAGTAGCTAAACTGAAGGATGCATGTCCTGGATTAGTTCATTCTATACTGTGAGTAGTACTGGAAATGTGTCCTTTCCATTACAATGAGCGCTTTCTTGAAGACGAAAGAGAGAGGGTGAAGGTCCCAAGGGGCCTCGAACGAGTGCAGAGAAGAATCCATTCGTTGAGCCTAACAGAGGTCGTGATGACGTCGAAGATCTTGCAGACACATTATCTTTTTTCTACGAATAAGGAGAAGTTCGAAGGCGATTGACGACAAACACCAAGAGACGTCAACTCAGAGCTCTATACAAATACGCCTGAACCTGACGGCGGCAAAAAAAATAAACAATTGCAATGGAGCTGATGCCCATGCACATTACCATTCATAGGTGTAGTCACTATACCTTGTGACTCCAAGACTTCTTCGAAGAATAGCAAGCGGCACTCGTCCGAGCCCAACACTAGATGGTAGGAGTATGCACAGCATGTGTATATGCAGCTACATATGCCACGAACACATTATTATCCAACCAAAATTGGTACTCATTTACAAACCTCAGAGGGGTGAACGGCAGAGTCAGCCTTTGCCAGGATTTGAACCTGCTGATCATATACAGCGATGGTTCAACTCAGTGAGCTATTTCACAAATCGCTCACTTAGTTTTACTTCACTTTAAAAAATATATTCTCAGAAAGTGTCAGTTCTTACAAGTATACCAGTAGCATGTATTTTTTATTTTACAAAGTTAAAATTCCTGCAACACGAACCCAAATGGAAAGTATCCTGCAGTTGCTTCTTAAAAGCTGTGAAGCAGAGTTTGAAAGAAAGAGAACCGAACAATTTTCAAGTGGGAGATTTAAATTCCTGAGGTTTTTTTCCCTTCAAATCCGATCCTTAAAGCTGATTAGCATTCATGGCTCTTAGAAGTTCGCTCACAGCTAGACAGATTGAGTTTTTAGAGCACAGTAGCTCTCCGGAGGGGGCTAACACTGTGGGCGATACTTTCAAATATTATGATTAGCCGTGGATTTCATTTTCTTTTAATTGCACAATTAAAGTATGTTAAGTAAATGTCATACCGCTTACTTTTAAGCATAGGTCTGCTCATTTGCATTTTAAATACGATTGCTCACAGCCGCATATGTGAAATGAGTTCTTCATTCTGCCTTAACAGCCCGAAGAGTTGTTTTCTTGGGTTTGACTATATATCCTCAGCAGGTTACTCTTTCTGTAGCCCTCAAGTTTCGATCTTAATGTAGTGCTTCACTTACCATACAAATATTGGAAAAAAAAATTCTCTCATTCATATCTTCATTTCACCAACCTAGAATATTTTCCTCTATGCTAATCAAGGTTGGCCTGACCACTCTGGCATTTCCATGGTGGGCAACAGGTTAGGAGCTGCTTTAGTGGCTAGAAAGGCAAATTGATGCTGCCCTGAAAACACCAATGGCTCGCTCCATTTTGTGACATCTACCAGCCACTGCATACATTTAACCAGCAACTTTCTTGTTCCTCTGACTCAATGCAGCATCTTCTGCAAAATGCTCGTGTTTCTGGGCCAGAAGAACAAACCACTTTTAACGGTGCTACCAGCGCATAGGAAGGACATTAGGGGCAAGACAAGACATTTGACAGGATTGTCTCCCACTACTTTTGTCCCCAAATGTGAAGGCAGTCAGATGCACATTGTAGGTCTTGCCAAACTTGCCAGGCAAGTGGTAAGAGTGAGAGGAAGTGTAAGGCTTCTCTCCATCCTCTTCCAGTTGTAGGAACCCCTTTTGAAAGGGTTGGGATGGATATTGTGGGGCCACTGGATCCCAAGACAGTCATAGGCAACAGGTACATCTGGGAGTTTGTGGACCATGCCACCCACAGTAGCGGCCCGTGGAGGGAGTGCTGCGGGGCGGCGGGGCTGGGGAGGGGCAGGGTGGGGGTAATAAACAGCAGAATATGGATGAACGGAAGTTAGTAGACAATTAAATAGATAAAACGAATTTCCTTGCGTGCGCTGCATCACATTTTGCGATGCAGCGCACACAACAAAATTTGTTTTATTTATTTAATTGTTTACTTACCTCCATTCATCCATATTCCACTGTTTATTACCCCCATCCTCCCCCATCCCGCCCCACAGCACTCCCTCCACAGGCCGCTACTGGCCACCCGGTACCGGGAGTCTATCCCTCTCAAGACAACAACAGCGCAGTGGTGGTCTGGACATTTATGGGGATCTTTTCCCGTGAGGGCTTCGCCAGAGAGGTGGTATCTGACCATTGGAACAATTTAATATCCAATTATATGACATACCTGTGGGAGGAGTGCGGAGTGACCTACAAGTTCACCACTCCTTATCACCCACAAGGTGATGGTTTGGTGGAGAGATTCAACCAGACTCTGAAGTGAATGATCAAGAGTCTAACAGAACCCATGAGGCGTAAGTGTGATGTCCTCTTACCATGCCTCCCCTTTGCATACCAGGAGGTACCACAGACATCCTTTGGGTTCAGTCCCTTTGAGCTTCTGTATGGGCACCCTGTGAGAGGACCTCTCAGATTGCTCAAGGAAGGTGAGGAGGAAGCTCCCAGGAAAACTCCCCAGGATGTATTTAGCTACCTGCTGGCCTTCAGGAATCAAACTTCCCACTTCAGGAAACACGTTCATGTGAACCTGGAAGCAAGCCAGGAGGAGATGAAACTCCGGTACAATTAAAATGCCACACTGGTAGAGTTTCAGCCAGACCAGAAAGTGCAGGTCATGGCCCCAGTTGAACCTTGTGCCTTGCAGGATAAGTGGAATTGGCCTTTTGAGGTGGTGGCGCGTGAAAGGAATGTCACCTACCTGGTGAATTTTTTAACTCCCAGGAGCAGCAGAGTTACTGGCACTAATTGTTCTTGCAGTTTGCCATGCTGTTCTCCCTGACCCCAGCTGTTACTAAATGGTGTACCCATGACGTGGACACTGGTGACAGCCCTCCTGTGAAACACAAAATGTACAGGTTGACTGACCGGGTCAGAACCAGCATCAAAGAGGAGGTCTCTAAGATGTTGGTGTTAGGAGTGATTGAGCCCTCCAACAGTCCTTGGGCCAGCCCGGTGGTCTTGGTTCCATAGTCTGCTGCACCCGGTGCCACTCCTGAACTGCAGTTGTGTGTGAACGACTGTGGGCTCAATGCCGTCACCAGGACAGACGAGCAGCCCATCCCCAGAGCTTATGAGCTTATTGATCGGTTGGGAGCTGCCAAGTTCCTCAGCACGTTTGACTTGATGTCTGGGTACTGGCAGATTGCCTTAACCAAGGGGGCCAAGAAGAGGTCAGCATTTTAAACCCCAGAGGGGCACTGCCAGTTTTGGGTGATGCTCTTTGGGTTGAAGAATACCCCTGCTACCTTTCAGACGTTGGTCAAGCTGGGGGTGGCTGGGCTGGAGGATTTCAGTGTGACCTACCTGGTCGAAATTGCAGTGTTCAGTTCCAGCTGGAAAGAACACTCACATCACCTCTGGGAAGTGTTGAAGGCTCTGCAGAGGGCAGGCCTCATGGTCAAGACCAGTAAGTGCCAGATAAGGCAGGGCTCTGTGGTGTACTTAGGGCGCTAGGTAGGATGAGGCCAGGTGGCACCCCCTACAGCCTTTTACACCATTCTGGCTTAGTAGCCCACCAAGGCCCAGACAGAGGTGAGAGCCTTTTTAGGTCTCACCGTCTACTATATGAGGTTTGTCAAGGGCTATGGCACCACTGTTGCCCCCTTGACAGAGCTGATTTCCAGGAAGCAGCCCAGGAAGGTGATCTGTACTGATGCCTGCCAGAAAGCTTTTGATGCCCTGAAGGCAGCCATGTGCACGGCACCCAAGCTCAAGGCACCCGACTTCTCCAATTCGTAGTGCAGACTGACGCTTCCGATCATGGTATGGGAGTGGTGCTCTCACAACTGAAGGATGAGGGCCTAGACCAGCCTGTAGTCTTCCTTAGCAGGAGACTACTCACCAGGGAGCAGAAGTGGAGTGCCATAGAGTGAGAAGCTTTTGCTGTGGTCTGGGCACTGAAGAAGCTAAGTCCTTACCTGTTTGGGACGCACTTCTGAGTTTAGACTGACCACAGGCTCCTCAGATGATTGACGCAAATGAGAGGTGAGAACCCAAAACTGTTAAGGTGGTCCATCGCCCTACATGGAATGGACTTTGCGGTGGAACACCGCCCTGGCACAGAACACACCAGTGCTGATGTTTTGTCCAGGTTCTTCTACTTTGGTGAAGAGAACTCCAAGGAGGTTGGGTAGTTCTCCCTACTTTCAGCTGGAGGGAATATGTGTTAGATCTGGCATCTTTTGGTGTGTTTCCCCTCTCTTTTTGCTCAGGGCTCATGACAACGTGATCAAGCACATATGATAGCTTCTATGCTTACATTGAAGAGATCCTAAAGTTCTATTGTTAGACCTGGCATTTTCGGGTGTGTTTTCCCTGTCTTTTTTGCTTTCTGCCCTCCTGGTTTTGACTCTGTTTTTGCTGTCTCAGGGTCTTTAGTGTCTCTGCACACTTTCTCACTGCTGTCCAGTGTTAAAGTGAAAGCGCTCCTAAATTAGATTATGGATTGATGTTTTCATGATTGGCATACTTGATTTACTGGTAAGTCCCTAGTAAAGTGCACTGAGAGTTCCAGGGCCTTTAAATCAAATGCTGCTAGTGGGCTTGCAGCACTGATTGTGCTACCCACATGAGCAGCCTTTCAAAGGGTTATCAGACCTGCCACTGCAGTGTCTGCACACAGTTTTTACTGCCCTGTCAACTTGGCAAGCGCACCCACTTACCAAGCCCTAACCTTCCCTTTTATTACATATGAGGCACCCCTAAGGTTGGCCCAAGATTCCCCTATGGGAAGGGTGCACTGTATGTGAAAGGTAGGACATGTCCTGATGTGTGTGACATGTCCTGATAGTGAAAAACAGTGTAATTTGTTTTTCACTGTTGAAAGGCAATCAGCCCCATGGGATAGAATGGGAAATACTCTAACATTGTATGAGTGTATCTGCCCATTGGGATAGTATAGAGAAATGGGGTTTAGTATGCCTGAACTCAGAATGTCAAAATGCATTCTTTTAGTAAAGATGTTTTTTATGTTCTGGGTTTCAAAATACAACTTTTATAACGTAGGTATTTTCTTGCTTAACCATCCTGTGTGCCTCTGCGGGGTTGTGTATTGACTGTCTGGCTTTGGAGTGACAGGGGCTGGGGATGCGCATTCGCTTCACACAGCCACTGGGGGTCGAGGTGTGTCCTGCCTTTCATGGATGAGTCGGGGCTGGGCTGAATAGATGTGGGCTGCATTTAGAGTAGTGGGAGGAGAATTCAACAAGATGGCCGCCGGGTAAGAGCTCCGGCCAGGAGCTCCCCGGCTAGGGAATTCCTGTGGACATAATTCCCGGGGAAAAACCCCTCTTCCGAACACCTACTCTTCCAGGTATCTGTGGATGGCTGTCCAGCGATTGCTCCACCCGAGAGAATTTTCAACAACCAGCTTCAGCACTCTCTGAGTATCCAGGACAGACCGGTGCTAGCGGATACCTAGCTATCATGGCTGTTGGTCGGTTGAGCTGCCTATGCAGCTGAGAGGAGAAGGGCTGGGGATCACTCCTCCGGCCGTCACCTACCTTCCGGGCATAAACTTGGTTGCTGAGCTTCCCGCTACGCCCTCAGGGACTGCTGCTTGGACGCTTGAGTCGTATTCCCCTGTCAAAGCTGCAAGGTTATTGCTGTGAAGCTGCTGCACTGTGCCCCCGAGCCTTTTCTCCTTTTCGAATCTCCTAGTGAGTGTGGCGTTTTCCCGGTCTTCTGCCCTTCCGACCCCATAGCTGCCTCCCCTTTCCGGAGCTATTGATTGGGCCCCCAAGTCGGCATCCCGTGACAAAGCAGCAAGTTACAATCGAGATGCTGCTGCCGAATGCTTTTCTTGATGACTCAAGTAAGATCGGTGATTTTTCCGGTTTTCTGCCCTTCTGATCCCGTGGCTGCCTCCCCCTTCCAGTCCAGCTCCCGGAGGTGGGTTTCTTAACTGACTTTGGGATTGCATGTTTGTTGATCTGCAATCCCTCCATTTTGTGCAGGAGGTTTTCCGGTCCGTGTCCTGATCTCCCATCTTGACGGCCTCGACCGGCTATTAAGATTGCTCCAAGCTGCCGGTCCTCGTCTTGGTGTCGCTAGCCTGTATATTGCATCAAGTCGACCACCCCCTTCGGGACACCTACCCCCCCCCCCCCTCCAATAAGGATGACCACAGCGAGATTTCCTCTTCGCCCCTTCCTTTGGGCCCCTTCCACTACCTATGGTGCTCGGGCACAGAGAGCAAATCTGGCCCCAGTTGATGAGATTCCGTGACCCACAATGGACTATGGGCGCGTGGACTTTGAGGGTCCCTTGATGTTCTTTGATGTTCTTTCTTCCATAGTCTGTATGGCTGACTTTGTCCGTCTTTCCAGATTCCTGTCTCTATCCCCCACTCACCTTCTATGCTCCAAGTGACTCTTAGTTGTGTTATTTATGCTCTGGTAACTGATGTAATTCTGTACAACTTTTTCATGTAAAGCGCTCTGATACCTCCGGGTCTAGCCAGCGCTATATAGAAGACTGCAAATAAATAAAATAAATAAATAAATTCCTTGCCTGGTCTGCCTTGGACAATGTGTCCACCTCTTCCAGGGAAGCCAGGCTAGAGAGGACAGAACTAGTTTGGACTAAGCAGAGACACTCTGCCCAAGAGAACAAAAGAAATGCAGTGTAAATAATGGGGCCCAGACCTTTAGAACTCGCTTGGATCAAGAAACCTGCCTAGCAGAAGAGATGGAAGAACTGCCAGGAGGAGTGCTGCCCCTTTGCTGTGTTGTTGCTTTGCTGGTTTGGCCTGCAGTTGCTACTTCTGCCTTGGGCAGTGAAAGGACTGGACAGAACATTCTTTACTTGTTGCTGAGTATCTCCGAGGGCTTGCAATAGAGCTTGCCTCCTGTTCACGAAGTCTCAGGGACAGCAAAGACTTCACATACCTCTGGATACTGCCTCTGGAACCGTGAGTTTCAGTTGCCTCAGAGGGAGAAAGCAGCTGACACCACTGTGGGCTCCAAGTCCTGAAGGCATCACAGAGGGCACCGCCGCACTTCACACTGCAACCCTAGTCTCACCGATGATGACAACCGCCACTGCCAACAAGCCACTGCTTGCACGCGACCTGTGGGTACCGCACTCTGCACCGCCTCGCTTCACTCTGCCGCCCCATCCCACACAGCAGTCTGGGCGACCGACGCCAGCTCCCATCAACCGGGACTGTTGCTTGCACCATGACCTGTCAGAAGCGCAATGAGCACCGCCTCACTGCTACCTGCACCTCGACTTTAGGGCACCGCACGACGCACCGTTACGCTTCACATCGCAACCGCGACAGTTGCCAAGAGCAGCCCGCACAGACATGGTCGGCTAGAACAAAAAAGTACTGTTTACAAGTCTGCCGACACTAACACTGGCCCGCTCTGACGCGATCACCGGAACTGTGGGGGCCTGTTGTCTTCAGCAACGCTGTAGTCCCGGACAGAGCTACTTGCTTCAAGGGACTGCATTTTAGAGTTATTCTAGCAATGTGCCTACTTTGGATTACTGTATATTGGCTTTTTTTTTATCATTTTGGTCTTGTTTGCACAGATAAATATTGGTTGTTTTTCTGAAAACGGGTGTGGTGTCCTTTTGCAGTGTTTTCACTGTATTACTGTTGGTTATGTGCAAATTCTTAACACACTGCTTCTGAGATAAGCCTGACCGCTCATGCAAAGCTAACAAGGGGGTGAGCAGGGGTTATTTCAGGACTGTATCCCCGGTATCCTGACCAGAAGGAAGGGCCCCTATTTGGACAAAGGTGCAAACCATTGCCAACTAGAGACCCCCATTTTTAACAAGAACTTTAAGAACATTACTACTTTTTCAACTCACGTTGGTTTGGTCAGATACAAAAAGACTCAGCTTTTGTTATGTCGTCAACTGCAGAAATCTTTCAGGATGTCATTTGCCAAGTAATTCAACCTGTCACACATGCTTTTAACTACATTGATGCTATATTAGTATTTGGTGCCACACGAAAGCAGCATGACAAAGCTCTTATACAAGTATGCAGTTTGCTCACTGATGCAGGTCTCACTTTAAATGCAAAAAAGTGTGAGTTTCACAAAACCCAACTCAAAACAGTTGGAGCATATTTTCTCTGAAGAGGGAATGACTCCTGACCCTGAAACGGTACAGGTTTTGTCATCCACTTGTCCCCACAAAATGTAACAATGCTGCGATCCTTCTTAGGCATTGTCAGCTATTGCCCCAGCCACATTCGTGACTTTGCAACGGTGAGTGCCCCATTAAGATATTTGACAAAAAAAATATTCCCTACTAGTGGTCCTCTGAATGTGAAGTTTCAAGAATATCAAACACACAATTGAAAATGCAACTGTAATGGCTTATTTTGATCCAAAGTTGCATACTGACATCATAGTAACCACAAGCCCGGTGGGGATGTGCATGATCCTTGTTCAACAAAATAGACAACCAAATGCTCAGCCTATGCTAGCAGAAGTCTATCTCAGACTGAACGTGCCTATTCTCATCGAGAAAAAGAGAGACTAGCTGTAGTGTGGGCTTGTGAACATTTTAAAGAGCTTCTGTACAGAAAGTATTTCACCCATGGCACTGATCACCATTTTCGGAAATCCGAAAGCCAAGAGAGGTGGGGATTTCAATGGCAAGAGTATGATTACATGATTGTGCATAAGCCGGGGAAGGATCAAAACACCACAGATTACTTCTCACGAATGCAGTTACAGCATCACAGTGCAATGTCTAAAGCAGCTGAAGAGTACATTAATTTCATAGTAAAGTCTAGCAGCCCTGCAGCTCTATCCATTGAGCAGATCATTGCTGCTACCAACACAGAGACATACTTACACTCAAGGATATCATCACAACACAATCATGGAGAAAACATACTTGCCCTCTCACAGATGACATTGAATATCAAAGTTTCGAAAATGTGTAGGAAGTACTTTCCGTCATTCAAGAAGGTATTGCACTCAGGGGTTCGAGAATTGTCATACCTGAGAGCCTGAGTCAACAAGTCATGGGACTAGCACACCCAGAACATAGTGACATTGTAGCTACCAAAAGATCCTTCAGAGATCCAGAGTGGTTCCTCACCTTGATGAACGAGTTGAGAAGAACTGAAAGCATGTCACCTGTGTAACTTCTTATCTCCTACGACGACACACCATCCGCTAAATATGTCTTACCTTCCTAAACAAGTGTGGGAGAAATTTGCTGTTGATTTCTTCGGACCCTTAAACAATGGACATCATCTCATGGTAGTTTGTGACGAGTGCTCATGTTTTCCCTTAAAAGAAAGATTTAATATCAACCACCCATGACAAAGTCATCAAGAGGCTGGATGATATTTTCACAGCGTGGGGTGTTCCATCCATTCTTAAGTCTGACAACAGTCCGACCTTCAATAGTAAAGAGTTTAAGGACTTTCTATGTTGCTTGAATGTCAAGCATCAGAAAAGCACACTTCTCTGGCCACAGCTAAATGGCAGTATTGAACGATTTATGGGCGCCCTGTAGAAAGTGGTTCAACATACTGTGCGCGAAGGAACCCGTTCTCAGGTAAGCCTTATGTCCAGCCCTTCATGACTATCAGTCAACTCCTCATTGTACAACAGGTAATGCCCTGCCACCTTGTTGTTTGGAGAGCCACTGTGACAAAGCTACCACAATGGACCACGAGCCGATTGATACACTGGTGAGATTTGTGTTACGGTCATTTCTTGTAAAAGCAAAATGAAGACTTATACAGATAAGAGAGGGCAAGCTTGGGACACGTTTGTTAAAAACGGAGACTGGGTACTAGTCAAACAAAAACGGTAGCACAAGTCTGACGCATTAAGAGTCGTGACACATAAAGGACATATGGTGACTGCTCAACATCCAGGAAAGTCCATTACAAAGGACTCATCCCATTTAAAGCATTTACCTTGATGTTCATCAGCTCCAGACATCACAAGTGAGACAAGTCCACCTGAGTGCCCAAGTCAAGCATCTGAGTCCACATCTACGATGCCAGACGACAGTGCAACTCCTTCATCTCATAAGACTCGATCTGGAAGATTGGTATGAGCACCTCAATGAGCTCTAATGCATATATGCTGTCCATACTTTTTATTTTTAACAAAAGGGAGATGTAGTGTGGTTTGATCATGTGCAGTATGACCCTTGTGGTCCATAGCGGACTTCTTACAAAGTTACGTAATCAGTTGAGACGATCATTTGCAGTACAACCCTTGTCATCCTCAGCGGACTCCTTACAAAGTTACGTAATCAGTTGGAAGGAATCTGGGTGTGGTCAATACAGTTTATGACTTGATGTGTGTTCAGTTAACGGTTATATGCTGAAGAATAAAGACGTGTGTTACAGAGCACCATGTGTGGCATGGTCATTTGCGTACTCCAGAGCTAGGGAGGATGTGACATAACCTATTTGGGGTTCACTGCTCTATACAAAACCCAATGATGATGATAGCAGAGACTTTAGCTTTTTCTATTTTTAAGCTTGGATGTCTTCTTCCACACTGTCAGGCTCTGTTTAGTGACCAACTCCATTAAGAGTGAGGTCCAGGATTCAATAATTTCTCAGTACACCAACTTCTGGCTTAATGAAACTGCCTGCATCACAGGTAGGGAAGCACAATTGGCAGATGGCAAGTTAGTGTTTCATTCCTATGCTAGCAACAAGTCTTGCTCGAGAGGGAGGGGCTGAAAGAGTGGAGCCTAACCCTCCTAGCTAAGCCTTCTGGGAGTGCAGGCCAATAGGCTTAACCGACAGCTGCCACCCCCATCCTTCTATTTTCGCTGGTCTCTGAGCGAAGAAGCAGAGCGGTATTGTGTTTTGCTCTCTTTCCAGAAGAGGAGGCTATGTGACTATGCTTCTGCAATTATTCATTGGGCCCCAGACAAAACGACAATCCCCTGTATTCTCTGGGACCATTGCAAGCCAGACCAACTGTGCGTCTGGCGTATGATCACTCCATCTTTTTTGGGAGCTATGTTCTCCTGGGCTATGATCTCCAGGGGACGTATTATGGATTGCCCTGTGGAGGGGGGCAGCCGGTGTGTGTGCCTACTTTGTTCACCCCTGGGGAACAATGGTATTAGGTGAGAGGTGTGGCGCAGGGGCCAGAGCCGCTGACTCCAGAGCACAGGGATTGCGGTTCGATCCCCAACGCCGGCGGCAGCTCAGCTTAGAGTCCTGTAAATCTGAGCAATAACTCACTGAATCTCCCCAACAGCCCCAATCGTCTTGAAACACTTAAGGGTGTGATATGTTTGTGCTTTAAAAATAGGAATTATTATTATTACAGAAGGGACCGCAGACATATATGTGTCCCTTTCTGTAATACCGATAGCCCTGGTACACATTTGAGGACCATCCCTTATTTGCATTGGGGCATGGGCCCAGGCAAACGAGGGGATCTAGAGAAAGATACCAGAGCACTTATATTGGTAGTCCACAAATAAAATCCACAAAGCAGGGCATGTAGAAAAAAACTGTGCAAAGGTGTTTGTTCAAGAGAAAATTTGTAGCAAATCCAATGATCTATGTGCTTATGACATCAAGAAAAACAGTCGACAGGTTTTTCATTACAACAGTGGCTTTTTCAAGGCTGTAAATGTACACATTTTGTATGCCAGGAAGTAATAATCATAAAAGGTTTTCTAAAGAGGCATAGGTAGAAAGACGTCGAGAAAAAGCCCGAAAGGTAGACAGTATCTGAGTAGAAAATAGAGAAGTAAGTGTGAAATGAAGGCATTGTGCCTAACCCAAAGACGGATATCATCCCACACACCCTCAGAGACCCATGATAAGATAATGATTTATATAAAAGTGACCGACATAAAAACAAAACTAGAAGTCAATGTGCATAAGAAATTGTGAACATAATGCCATAAATCCCAATAATCACGGGATCAGCGACATTTTCAGAAAAGCCTGTGAATAACACCTCATAAAGGTGAGACATGAAGTAAACCATAAATTGGTCTTACCACGTATTATACCGTCACCGCTTAGTAATTGTTAAAAACAGGCAAAAGCCACCCTAGTCATCAAATGGACTGGTACACTGTAAATGCTAAGTCAAAAAATAACTAATAAAGATTGAAAAAAAGTCACCTCGCCTTCCACATTGCCTTTTCTAAAAAACCTGAGATATAATTTTCCTCCAATCAAAAATGGTGTCCTGTCTCTCAATATATTTGATCTGGATATAATGTATGCATTCATGTTATTGTATTAATGATTTTAGGTTGGTTGCCCGCCCATGGGGTTTTTATGTAATGCAGTTTCCTTTGTGGACGTTTTGTTTACTTATATAGCTACTATGGTAAAGGAAGATCTCTTGGTTGTTCAGTCAGTGATTCCAGTACGGCTGGTTCTTGACCGGCAATAGCTTTTCATCCTTCCGTGCATTTGTTTCAGGAACACGAGGGTGAATCAATCTCGGGCTCAAAGTGTAGGAAAAGATACATGTAAAAAGTCTTACTTATTTCGGTCTGCGTCCTAATAAACAATGTTTATTTTAATTCTGTTTAGTGGTGGACAAAGGGGGAGGTTTGATATTAAGCAGAAATTGCCTCCTGTTTTTTAGAGTGAGCTATACTGGACATTTTTAAGATGCTAAAAAAGCTTATGCTGAGAAAAGGTGGCATTTAAGATGTGATGATGGCTCGCAAAAATAGCTGTTCAACCTCGCTTTGCCATGGTGAAAATATTGAACACAATCGTTTGTTGATCCTCAGTGTGTTAGAATCGATATACTGAAGAAACATCTTCTCAAAATGATTTGACTGCCCATATCTCTATATCACACTGTCTTAATGATCTATATCTCTGAGTCACTCGCACGTACAGACACTCTCTTCCACCTACTACCAGTGGCGGCCGCTAGCAGAGCAAATTGGCGGGGGCAGCGCGGGGGGCCAAAAAAACAAAACTTACCTGCCGCTGACCGCGGCCCCCGCAGGGGGCCAATCGGCGGTCGGCGCCTTAGTGCCTCCGGGGCACCGGTCACCCCTCCCCTCCTCACTGGGGGGGGGCGGGGTCGCAGTCCGGAGCCCCCCTCCTTGGGATGGCCGGAAGTGACGCGCAAGGCGTGTCACTTCCTGGCCCTGGGGTGAGGGGGAGGCTATTTAGCCTTCCCCCACTCTCCTGGCGACCTCTTTGTCGCCAGCCTGACATCCGATGCCGACACAGCTTCGAGACCACCCCCCCCCGCGCCAATCCAGACACTACTCTCATGCTGCCCAGCATGAGAGAAGCATAGGGATTTGGCGGAGCTGGCTGGTTCCATGCTCCAGCAGGGAGTGAGAGCCTGTGCTCCTGAGCCCTGCTGATATCTCCAAACAACAGCCTGGAGATATCCAAGTGCGCATTTCAGTTTCGTTGTCCTAAGACGGCCGGCCAGACCGACAAGCGCCCTTACAGGGCCCTGTGCTCACCACTTCTCCTGCTGCTGATGGCCCCACCCTCAAGACTCGGCTGTGGCTCCGGAGTAAAATAAAATGATAATGAAGCAGTTTTATTAATTGCTTTATTATCATTTTATTTTACATGCGTCTGCTGGTTCCAGCAGTGGGGCGGCGCTCCTCCGCCACAAAGAAGGAGCCGCCCCTGCCTACTACTCTCTCTCAATCATGATCTCCACAAAGCAGACAATTCACACAGTGCTACTGTCTGTCACACGATATTAGCTCCTTTCACCCAGTGAGAAGCCGATATCACTCAGTGGCAAAGTGAGTTGAAAACCCCGGCAGAGAGCGATTTTAACTCACATTATGTAGAGGATAAGCACCTCTAATGTCCATCAGGGTTTTGCAACCTTCCCAGTACATTAGCCGCAGTCTTTGTAGCCTTGTCTGTGTTCTTTTAGGGAGTTTTAGAGTGGTTTATTATTGGTAGTGACCTGCACCAAGACTTACACCCTCCCGATGGCCACACTCTCCCCGAAGCACTTTAATGCCTTGGGAGGTAATGGGTTCAAGGTCATACCCCGTCTCCAGGCCCCACCCACACCAGGTCTCTTCCTCTCATACAGGGAGGTTTTCTGGAGGTTGGCAGGTGTGTCTCTATTACTCACGTATACACATGGCACTATCCACTTTGTTTTCTCTCACAGTATCTAGTGTCTCTATTGCCGCTCTCTCTCCCTCCTCTTTCTCCCACTTTCACCCTTCACTCAATCCAACTTTATCTGTCTCACACACATTGTCCCTAATTCTTCTCTTTCTCCTTCCCCTAACACAAATTCTCTGCCATACCTCACTCCAAAACACTCTCCATGCACCTATTGCACTTCACTTCACTATTTGGATCAATATTCATTCGGGATTACAGATTATTGTAGCGCTCGGTTGGTTGCCTGCTCCGCTCTGCTGTGTGTTCAATATCATTTGCTATTCGCCTTTATTATCGTTGCCAACTCACCACTTTTCTTTATTATCGCTTCGTTGCTCCGCCACAGCAATTGGACTCGGATGCTCCCAGAAAGTCTGACTCACCACAGCATTGTATGCCGGTGCCTCCAACTTTTTTCTGTGTGGTAGTTGGATATTATGAATCTCTTTGCGGCTCAGATTAACACCCTTTTAATCTGGTGTACAAAGAGGTGCTGGTTTACTGGGACTCTCCTGAAGGGCTAGTCTGACAGCTCGGTTTCCTGGTCTGGTGAGACGGATTTATCTGATAGTGCAACAAACACTGCCTGCAGCAAACACAACCACATGCAGTCTCATATACCTTGCAAAACACATACACAGCCTGTCTATTCAAGTTAAAAGCTGCCCTGATTTGCAGATGTGGGACACTTTTTTAGCTATCTGATTCATTGGTGGGGAACCCTTTTATTTGAGGCCCAAGTCAATTTTCTGTCCGAGTCCAACCCTGCCCCTGCAGGTGCAGGGCATGTGTGTACAGCAGCTGCAGTGATAGAAGTGCTCTATAAATGGAAAGTAGGGGCTCCCCCACTATTTTCCATTTATAGGAGGTTCATTAGGAGACAAAGTATATGGGATGAAACTGTTCAATATTCGCTATTCTGTTATCTAATTTCTCTCAGGTTTGAGTCACTTTGTTGTATTTGGATTTACTTTCCAGCGCAAAACTTATTTTATTTTCAAAAGTAGCCTTAAGTAAGGAAAGTAGGGGGCATGGCCATGACAGGGCGGAAACAAAATATCTCCTTATTGAGCTCTGGGCCTCGCTTACTGGGAGTGCCCATAATGGAGTTATTCCGGAAAAAACACAAAGCAACTGAGTGAGTTGCCCAGGGGTTTTAACAACTTTAACCCCATTGACTTACTCTGAGCTGGGAGAGTAGGCCAAGAGACTGAACAATATGCTGCTGATAGGAGCTTCCAGGGATTCAAGACGGCGGGAGCAAGAGGTAGATAAGGAGGCCCGGGTGCTGGGGGAGCCCTGCAGTAGGAGAAGCTCGCTCGGGGCAGCCAGAAGGGTGCATTTCAGCCTATCTGGAGCCCTGGGACAGCATCACAACAAAGCAGCGAGGATCTGTTGGGTGACTCGTTTTTCGTTGTCGCCTTGTGGGAAGGTGGGGGACTGGAGGCCAGTGGGGGTCGGGGCAGCAGGCTGGGCCTGCAGAAGCTGGGTTGTGGCATGGCCCAGCACGGACCTCATGGGAGCCTTGTTGTCTGGGCCTGGTGGCTGGTAGGATGTTGAGGAACGTGACAAAATGAGATCTGGAGTCCTGTCCTGCAATGACACCGTGGTACTGTGGCCTGATCAGGGCATCACAAGCTCCCTTCAGGTCCTGGTTTGTTGACTTGTTGCCTGATGTTATTCTAGTGCCCAGGAGTGGGCCACGGGGGAATACTACTTCACACCTGATTATTGGGACATCTAAAGGGTAGACTGGTGGTCCGTGGCTGATGGGTTTCTGTGGTGACTGCCACCAGCACAGCGCTCGGGTCCTGGAGGTCCCGGACAGTGCTGCCCCCTTACTTCTGAGAAGATACAGGACTAGTGCTGCTGGGACTAAGTGGCAAAGGCCCCGATTTACTGGACTGCTGTAATGGAGAGTTATCTGCTACAGCACACATGCTATCTCTGTCTCCTGGACCCACAAGAGCAGACGTGTCTGTTGGCTTAGTGGACTAATCAAAGGTCAAATAATCTTTATTCGGATAAAAATATCCATAAAAGCACAATTCATCACTACCAATGGCAAATACAATACAAGTTTTAAAACATGTAAATATACAATATCATCCAATACAAATACAAGGTTACAGTAGTAAAATCACAGTAAAAAGGTTGGACGAACCTGCAGAATCTAGCAGCATTAATAACAAAGTATGAGGTTTAGACCAATGTGCAAAGTCAGCAGTATGTTACAGATAAAGTGCGATAGCGTGCAATAAATCAGACAATGATGGGCATAAAGGTACAGATATAATTTAACTAAAACCCCATTTTCAAGTCTACCAATACTAGCAGCTTTATCAGACTATTTAGTTACGGGCAATATTAATGACTATTATAAGAGCAAAGATAAAAGGTGAATTTCACTAGGCAGTGTTACAAAATTTGTGGCACATTAGGGTTCGTTCATGGAAGCACGTGAGCGTACCGCAGCTTGTAAAAACGTGCTTACTCGGAAAATCAAATCATCACTTTCTAGCCGTAAAATTTCAAAATATGCTAATTTGAAATCAAAGATAGCCCATGCCTTAAAATAGGGAGTTAGATACTGTTTTGTATATCTGGCATAAAATATACAAAAAAGTAAAAAATGTAATAATGTTTGTTTACTACCAATACCGCATGGGCAACACAACTGCTCAAGGTTGCTATTAAATCCTATCGGGAAGCAAAGTGAATATTTTATACTACCATCCCTAAGGCGGAAAAGTAAGCTCCTTTTCCATCTCCCTATATTCTTCCTGAGGTATTTCTGTGGCATATGATGTTGAGTGCTCGGTGCCTCCAGAAAGGGCATATACCTAACAATCGATGATTTATGATGCTCGATGTTCTGTCTTTCTTTATGATACAGATCATACAGCGCCCCCTAAGTGATTTTGTACTTATGCCTTCCAATGCTGATGGACATAAGAAAATATGCTCCAACTTCACACTGGCTAAACTGTTTTTAACTGCAACAAGCCAAGGTATACAACCACCCTTATCGCATTTAAGGCAATCTATAATTATCTCTCGTATTAAAACTGCAGCGGGGTTCTGCCATATTTTTTGCCAGAATATAGCTGGACGAGACCTAATAAAATCCTCCACATAATATAGGTTCAATTCCTTGTGGCATATGTAAGTTGGAGATGAAATTTGAGCCCTGAGAATTTTTCTACAAAATCTATTCTCTTCAATTTGGATTCCGCTACAATTTACATACCCCCAGACTTCAGCACCATAGGTGGCCGTCGATACACATTGCGATTTATATATCTGGATTAAAGGTAACACCACTTCTGCTTGTTTTGGCTGCCGAAGACTAATTATAGAATTAACCGCTTTGGAAAGTTTGCTTCTGCTGTGGGCTACATGGACTTGCCAAGAGCCTGATTCTGAAACAACTAAGCCCAGATAAGGAAAAGTGCTTGTGCGTGTTAGGGATTCGCTGCCCGATGTTATAGAATTAATACAGTGTTTTTTCGGCCCGCATCGTCTGCATATCAAAGCACGGGGAATAATTTGCCATTAATTTTCGGTACATCATTGGTCAATTTAGACAGGGAATTATGTAATTCATTTATATAAAGAATAAAAAGTAGAGGGGCTAGAACACAGCCTTGTCTGACCCCTCTACCAATGACAATATCCCCAGAAACCTCTGCATCATTGCTTATCCTCCTCCGTGCCTTTAAATCCCTGTGCCAATACGCCAAAAAATGGACCAAAGCCTCATCCAACCCATAATTTAAAAGAATCTCCCGTAAACGTGATCTACTAACAAAATCAAAGGCTGAGGTTAAATCCATAAAACCCAAATAAAGTGGAACTTTTTGAGCGATCGTATATTTGCCCAGAATAAGATTTAAGTTCAAACACTGTTCGACAGTTCCGACATTGCTTCTAAAGCCCAGCTGACAACAATTTAAAATTTGGTTGTCTTCAGCCCATTTCCTGATCTTATTAAAGACAACCCTGCCCAAGATCTTCAAAGTATTGTCTATCAAGGAAATTGGGCGGTAACAGCTGGGATTGGATCTGTCACCTTTTTTAAAGATGGGCACAATGATACTGGTCGACCAAGTGCTCGGGATAGCCGTATTGGTCAGGTTATTAAAAACATTGCATAAAAGGGGAGCCCAAAAACCTGGTTCATATTTTATAAGGTCGATTGGTAGCCCATCCGAGCCTGGGGCTTTATTCCCTGTACTTTGTTTTATGGCATCCTCGACTTCAATTACAGTTAAAGCAACCTTTAAAACTGGGGGGTAGGTATGACTATTAGAGATCTTTGTGGAAGCTGTGTAGATTCTGGCAAAGTGCTCCTCCCATAATTCGCTAGTTATATTACAGCTTATGGGGGTAATATTTGAGCCCATAGATCTCATGGCTTTAACTTATTTCCAAAATCCAGTTACACCTTTAAGCGCGGCAGCACTAGCAAGGTTATCCCAACGTTCTCTCAATATCTCATCTGAGCGTAATTTAGTTGCTTTCTTATAGCAGGCTTTTAATGATCTAACTCGGGTTATATCCCTGGGTATGGCCGCTAGTGCTTCACGCAATTCTCTATTAGCCCGCGAGCATATGCCATCGAACCATCTAGGATTCTTGCTTGAGTTGGTAACAGGTCTTGAGACTTAGGCCCATATGCATCAAAGCAAAACCCGGTCGCAAACGGGCAGATTCTCAGAATCTGCCCCTTTGCTCCCGGTATTTTTGCATTTGGGATGCATCATCCCAAATGCAAAAATCGCAATTTAAGGAATCTTTAAATAGCGATTCCTTAAATTGCGATTGCAGTTAAGGAATCCCAAATTGAGATTCCTTAAATGCAAGGCATGAAAGTTAAAAAATTAGCGATTTGGCTAAAAGGGGAGCAAATTACCATGAAGTTGAACTTCATGGTAATTTGCAAAAACTTTGAAAAATGCACTTTTGTGCATTTTTCAAAGTTTCATGTTGCGCACACACATGCCCTTAGAGCATGTGTGTGTGCAACATAAGTGCACAGATCAATTTCAGGGGTGCAATAGGGTGTCATTTTGACACCCTTGCACCTTTGAAATTGCATGAGCAATTTGCGAGTACCTACTGGTACTCGCAATTTGCTCATACAATCTCCAATTAATTCCTATGGGCCCGGAGGCCCATAGGAATGAATGGGACGGCATTCCTTAATTGCTACTTGCAATTTGCAAGTAGCAATTAAGGAATTTTAAGGAATCGCTATTTTTATAGCGATTCCTACATGCATAGGCTTTTGCAATTCCTTAATTGCGATTCCTTAAAAATAGCAATTAAGGAATCGCAAAAGTCTTTGTTGATGCATGTGCCAGTATGTGTTTAATACCAACACATAAACCACTAAAGGCCTCAATGATCTCTGCACCCAAAATGCTGCTCGATAGGCACGTCTCTACCAGTAGGGGATACGATTTTAACATGCGTGCGAATAGGGCTTTATTATCTATGCCTTTCCAAATCACTCTAAGTTTGTCAGTTGATGACTCCAAATGTTTAGCCCCTATTTCCCTTTGGGTAATACATTTAGAAAAAAATCTCATGGTTGTTAAAATTGGGTTATGGTCACCTTGGCTAGTACATAAAACCTCAGCCTTTTCTAAAAGGTTTACCAATGAAGATGATATAAAAATATAATCTATAATAGATGAACATCCACGTCCTCTGTAGGTAGGCAGTGGACCCTTATTTGAGACAACGCCTGCCTTTTCCATTACATTAAATTAATTAAATTACGGGAAGAAGTATAATTACGGAGTTCCTCCCCTCTTTAACATAGGTTGACCCTAACCGGGGCAATGGTTGTGTTGTCAATACCACTATACAATCGTACGTTAAAGTCACCGCCTAGGCAGATTCCGTCCAATTTGCCATACCCATGCTCGTCTTCTAATTTATCAATAAATTCAAACAAATTAATAAAATTCCTATTTGGTAGTGATGTAAAATCATTATTATAAAAATTAATTAAACATATCGAGGCCCCCTGTGAATAAACTGTGGCTTGAAAGTTCTCGTTATTTGTCACCAGAGGTTTTATACTACCCCCAACTGAGATCTTTATCCATGTTGATAACCCCCCACATGGGCGACCTGTTTTGGGGCAGGGTACAATGCTATTATAACATGCAAATCCCCCAATAAACAATTCAGTTGTGCACCATGTCTCCTGGAACATCAGAATGTCATAATTGCCAACCAGATCGACCCACTCCATGGAATTCAATTTGGATCTTAATCCTGCAATGTTCCAGCTTAGCACATTTAAGTTAGAATCTGAGGATCTGAGTTCAGTGACAACCGGACAGACTATTAAGGGTTCCACTAACTCTGGTACAGTAGTCGATAGTTGACTTGATAGTCAGTCCTGGCTCTCCAGACTAGACAGAACGGTAAACCGATTCTGTGTGATGTATGTCGGGATAGTAAGATTACGTGTGCCCAGAGGAGGTTTGTAAAAAAAGACCAGAGGTAGTGAGAGTATGCTGGTTGGGGCAATATTGTGGAGCGTTTGTGCTCTTAGTAGCCATTTCACCAGGGAGGGACGTCTAAAATTCACGACTATACTGTCACCTGTAATGTTCTTATCTGAGGGTCCTACCCATCCTACACCTCGCACCATTAAAATATAATTGTTCCCAGGACTCTGATTGGTCTTTCTTCAGGGGGGGAGCACCAACTAAAATTACAACATAAGGGCAGGCTTCAGGTGGTAAATGGAGAACATCTTCAGATGGATTCTTAACCTGATTTTCAAGAATAGGAGTAACGTTCGGAGCAGTTGCCATACTTGTGAAAACGGGAGCCAACGGCACAGGGGTGGCTGATACTAAATTTTGAGACAAACTATTGCCAATGGACCTGTTGCCAGGTGCTGCTTTTGACAAGGGCATCAAACTGGGGATAGGTTTGGAAAGAAAACTGCTCTTATGGTTGCCACACTTATCACATGCAGTATTAACAATAGGAAGCATACAATTACCACTCTCCTTTGATATACCCTGATCAATTGGCTCCATTGATTTTGGGTGCTGTTCCCCCCTGAGTTTATCAACAATAGTGACAGCTTTTTTATGAATATCCGGTTTTTTAACCAGGTTTTCCAACCTGTCCAGACGTTTAAAAAGGGCATTAAATTGTTTATCTACCAAATTTTTTAAACGATCATAAACAGAATCCACTATAGTGTCAATTAGGGTTTCACCCGATCTTTCACAAGTACCATGGGCAGTTCTATGCTCAGTTTGAGTGTGGATAGAGTTAACTACTGCTTCTGATGTGGTCAAGTCTACGGTGTTGACATTTGTTTGCTCAATGGGGCTCGCAGTCACGGCAGTAGCTCCTCATCTCCACAAACTCAAGGGTGAAGGTTGGGTTTTTAGGCGGGGTGGCTGTTTCCTCTTACTGCTTGTGAGTTTTGACGTACCTCTCTTCCTTTTTTCCCCCACTGCTTCGGTAACCGGGGCCACATTTTCAATACTAACATTAACTTGAGTTGACAGTCAAAAATTTCCACATCATCCTTATCAATCTCAAAGCCCACAGGCAACATTTCTCGGTTACTGGATAATGTAATTAGTACGTTGGGTGATAATGGGAGAGGGACAATTGAATTACCCTGCTCTGATCCTCCAGACAAATGCAGTAGAGGTGCCGGGTGGCCCATAGAAAGTCTCCTCTCAGTTAGTTTGATCTCCGATGAGACCATGCTAACAGCTTTTTCGAGCATACTTTCAATGGTAGTAGTAGTGGAGGTCTTCGGGCCTGGTGCAACTGTACGTCTCCCCATAGTGCTCAGTGTCACTCACCTTAATGAGGTGCTTAGAGGGATGGCCCAGCCCGGCCTCTTACGGCCACGGATGGCCCGCCCTTTGCCCTTTGCGTCCGCCCGTGCGCGTCTCGGGTCGCGGGAGGATGCTGGCAGTTAAGGACCCCCAGTAGTAAAGAGGAGGGGCTGCCGGTCAGCTTGAGACCCCCGCTGGTCTCTGTGCCTTGGCCTTGGAGTCCTCACTTTTGTCCCCGCTGATGGCCGCACAAGCTGCTATGCGGTGCGTCTCAAACAATATCAGACTCACCAGTAATGCCGCCCTCCTGCCACTCTCCTGCCTTAATCCACACTTGAATCACTTGGCCTTCAGTGCTTCTAGGATTCACTGCCCAGCCTACTTGTTGGAGCCACGCAGCTGCACTTCTCTGCACTTAACCACTTCGAAGCACAGAGCCTCCACAAAGCCTCCACTCAACAGCTGCTGTTAAGCAAAAAGGATTTAAGAAGGGGCAGCCTCCACACTCCGTACAGCCCTCAGCACTCAGCTGTGAAAGGGCACCAAAAGTCAATCTTCTGGCCCCCCCCAACAAGTGCAGCAGCAGCACGTAGTCCTGCAGTGCCCCACCAGCAGCACCCCTCCTCCAGCCGCAGCACACCACAATGGGCCCCTGGACTAATGCATCCACTACAGGGGCCTGTGTTTGACCTCATGGTCACAGGTTCAAATCCCGGTGGGTCCACTCAGCCTTTCATCCATTTGAGGTCGATAAAATGAGTACCATTGAGTTGGGTAACAACAAAACATCTGTTATTCAGCGCCTTGAGACCCCTGGGTGATAAGTGTGCTTTACAAATACAAGTGTTATGTTATGTTATGTTATTTATATGGCTTCTAACAAGGCAAAGTTAATGAAAACACCTTCCATTAAAGAGATGCTCTACCAGCACCCTAAGACTGGGAGTTGAAGTCTGCTCTACCTCATTTGGACCCTTCGGACCCACCGGGTGCCAGGCACCTACAGTCGCCATCAACTAAAGCCAATATCCAGCTGTTGCTGTTGGAATTTAAAAAGGGCATGTCTTCACCTCAACAGGATTTTCAAAAAACGATCTCTGACTTGGAACACAATGTCCAAAAATCCGAACTTAGACTTGATCAAATATAAACCTCACAAGCCAAGCATTATCATGATAACCAAGAACAAGATCTTCTGTTGGACGAAGTGTAGACACTTCAAGCATGGCTGGAGGAGAAACTAGAGGACTATGAGAGCAGGTCATGATGGAAGAATACCTGGATCAAAGGCCTTAACAAAGACGTAATGTACTTGATTGGCACGTCCAAGACCTGTTCCGTCAGATACTCCAACTTCCTGTGGACTTGGAGATTATGCTTGACCACACCCATAGGGTGTTTTCTTCCTTCCAGTAGAAATAAAATCTAATCCCAGATGTGCAGACACAAGTCAACGTTTTTCAAGTTTAAATATTTCATTATCATGGTGTCTAAGTCTCAAAACACGATGTAGTTTTGAGGAGTTAAGCTATATATTTTTCAGGACGTCTCCTCTGTGATCTTGGCTTGCAGCTCTGACTTCAAGGATATCATGGCACATCTCGGGCAGGAGAGGATTCCATACCTCTGGGGCTATCCTTCTGACTATGCTTCATTATAAAAAGATAACAAGCTGTACTCGGCTAAAACCCCAGAGTAGGCTCAGGATCTTCATCTATCCGCGGCGGACGACGACCGGGGCCCGGACCATGAGCCATCAGCTGGGGCCTCTGGTGCTGAATAGAAAACACTGTGATCAAACAAAGCAAGGCACCGGAAACGTCCGCTTCAGTAGTGAGTCGAGAGGTACAAAAAGCCACATTCATCAGAGATAACTTAGGTGGTGTGGTTGATGACCACACAGAGCCTTGACAGTCATGGCTTGGGCTACCTGGACTGCACCTGGCTCCCAAACTCAGTAGGTGTTTTTATTTCAATCTTTTTGCTTTACTTGAGGGGGACTATTGATCTTACAGGTGACCTGTGGTTGTTCAAACTGAAGGACACTGATACTTCCATGTGGATTGCCAACATTTTCTCATACTGTGTAGCTTGCAGCCTCATGGAATGTTCGAGATTTTCCGGGTAGCTGCCCTATTACCTTCTTTTTTACTACTCAAATGCGCACATGTTTGTGATTGATGCTTACTTATTGTTCTTTCCTCTGTCATTGTTATTGTTGTTTTTTACCTGCTGTTTAAAACATAAAAACACCACAGGGTGCGTAACATGATCCACATTATCACACACCAAGCGCCGTTCTCCTTATAGCAGCATACATCTAATTTTGCTTCACATTCTGTATTGATTCAGGAGGGCGAACTGATTTGTTAGCCAGGACATACAATAGGCAACCTGTAGGCACTCTATAGGATGCCCAATTATGGCCACATTGTTACTTGCTACTCTAACATCCATACATAAACATGGGAGCAGTCAGACCCCAAACATTATAGGCTTATTAGCTTTCCGGATTTCTCACTGAAGATCATCTCTAAAATTATTTTATTCAAACTAGAATACTGGGCTTCTGAAACTCAGAGAATACCAATAGAACAGGGGGGCTTCTGGGAGGGTCATTCCACTATAGATCATTGCTTTGCATTATGGGCCATTATTCGGAAAGCACTGTAGGTAAATCAAAGGCTGTGCTGTAGCTTTGTAGACTTCAGAACAGCCTTCTATTCTGTGGATAGGGATACCATTTGGGGGTAACTTGTTGCCTGGGAGCTTCCGTTAAGCCTCCTTGGTGTACTTCATCCCTGCATTCTGGCAATTAGGCTCAGGTAGAGCTAGACAAGTCGGGTCGGTTATCCCAAAGAATCTCCATTGAGAATGGCCTCCGGCAAGGGTGCGTTTTAGCACCCCTGCTCTTTTATCTATTTTTAGCCGACCTTCCCACCTTTATTTCCCAATCCAAGTCTTTTTCCCCTTTAAGTCGGGAACCATCACATTGACTGTCTGCTATACCCAGACGATCTAGTACTACTGGATTGTACTCCAATTGCTCTGCAGAGGAAACTAGATGCTCTAGCAACGTATAGTTAGCAGAACCAGCTTTGCATTAACCTGGAAAAGACCAAAATATTATTTTTGGGAGAAAAAAACAAAGAAATTCAGTTGGTACTTAGACACACTGGAGGTGGAACAAGTTGGCCAATATAAATACTTGGGCCTGGCCTTTAGGAGGAACCTGAATTGAGGCACGCATTGGGATGGCATTAAGCAGAAGGCCCCATTGCAGACCAGTGATCTATCAACATTTAATAGTAGATTTGCGGGGGGCTTTCCCCTACTCTACTACTAAAGGCTTACAAAGGGAAGATTCCTCCATTGGGTCTGTATGGGGGAGAGGTCTTCTACCTTGATCCGACATATGAATGGGACAGATTAAAAGGGGCAGTGATTAGAAGGCTTTTATCTCTCTCCCCAAGGCACCATGGTACAAGCTGTAAGGAGAGAGTAAGTTTGTCTCTTGGAACCTGATGGCCTTTACTCGTGCCCTAAGATATTTTAATACACTCTCAGACGATGATGGGGTGTCCAAAGTCTCCAAATTATGTTGGGAAGAGATTGAAAATAATGAAAGAAGGTGGGCAAAGTATCTAAGAACTAGATTAATTGTTTTTAGGAAACTCCATACAGACAGTGGTACAATTACATCCTGGTACCCCTTCCCAGACAAGCATGCACTGAAAGAGTCAGTTGCTTTGGTGTCTGAATCCAATGACCTATTCTACCTGAGCAAGAAACCATCTATCAGCTTCTCAATTTCTACTCTGGGCCAGGACACTGTCTTTCCCTACGTTGCGAAATGAAATATTAAGGGTCAGGGTGGGATGTAATCCACTCTACTCATCCCGCCCATACCGTGCCAGGGTCCAGGATAATAGTGGTCTCTGCCCGTGCCCCCTGAATGCAAAATGTTCCTTGCTGCATATACTTATGGACTGTGTCTTTTATTTTGCAAATCGAATTACGTTTTTAAGACCTCTGTTTTTTAAATATGATACTCTCCATAGGAGAAAAGCTGTGGAATTGTTATCAGATATGCGTTATTTAGATGTGGCAGTTGGAATTGCTTGTTTTTTATGGTCTGTTAAACTGAATTTTAATGATGAAGTATAGTGGGAAGGGGGCGTTGGGTAGTAAGATGGGGCCCTTCTACTTATTTTAATCGTTAAATGTGTTTTTAGAATGTTTTATGGGCAATTGTCTAAATAAACTTATTTTCTACCTAACACCCAGGGGCCGAACTTCCCATTAAACCGGGGTGGTTGGGGTGGGGGGTGTTGCTTACCTCAAGTGGACCTGACATAAAGAAGTCAATGTGCTGCTGTTACAAGAAACACACCTTCTGGTGAAGGATGACCCTAGACTATGATCGTATTAGTGTCCCACACAATACCAAGATATAGCTCCTAAGTAGACTAGAGTCGTAGCGATCTTGCTCAGACGAGGGCTGTCTTTCAGCTAACTATGTTGAAAATAGGGTTTTAAATATCACACTTTTAAAACCTATGATGTGCTCATTTTGGATTGTGAGGCAAAAGACTGATTTTTTTAAAATCGCATATACAAATTGTATATATCTGCACAATACTCCTGCAGACAGCTACAAAATGTGAATGGCACCTCAAACACAAAAGCCTGATGGAGGCGGACCAAAGGTTCTTTCTCTGTATATGTGTAAGTTGATGATATGAAGTCCAGGAGGAACCTAAAGGTGTCTGTACACAGATTTAAATGATATATTTGAAACAAACTTGTGCCTGATGTTCTTTCCAAACAGAGATGTTTGTGTGTTTTTGGCCACCGTTTCTTCGAAAGGACCGCATTAGAAAGTCAATTCTAAATAAGCATAGAGGCACCAGAAACAGAAATGTATTACTAGAGTAATGTTGGAACGAACATTTTCTATTAGGGAGAGAAAAACTATGCCATTTGCCCTGTTTGTTTTTCTGGCCTCCCATATAGGTCTCTTCCAATGAACTCGACAATATGCGAGCCCACTGATAATGCTTCAAAGTTTTACATTGCTGTTCGCCAGCAGAACCTGGATTAAAGGACACCTTACACCCATAGTACCACCCCCTCGCTCCCCTACCCCCCAAAAAAGTGACAATGTTTACTGCCCTCTCATGCTGGGTTATGAGGTCCCCAGCAGCGGTAGGGTCTATTATACTTTGGTGGTTTGTACCTTTTAATCTACACCCCTGCTTGCAAGATTGCCCTCTTGCTGTCCCATGTAATGGTTCCTCCATTTCCCTTTCATACAGGGCCGTTTCTACCATTAGGTAAGACTAGGCAGCCGTCTAGGGTGGCAAAAGGGGGCATTAATTCTTCTAGCCTGGATGACAGGGAAAGAGAGTGATGGTAGTAAAAAAGAGGGGGCAGCATTTTTCAATTCTCGCCAGGGCAGGACTGGGAACCGAAACCAGCCCTGGCAAACTGCTCGGCCGGCCCCCCTGGGGGAGGGAGGGTGGTGCAGCCGAGCTGTTTGCTGGGGCCTGTTTCGGCCGATTTGTTACAGGGGGCCGATATTGCCAGCCCCGTAACTAAAATGGCCCCCCAGGGGCACAAAACCGGCCCCCACCCTGGCGGCCCACCGGCAAAACGCCCGGTGCTTGCTTAGGCCAGTCCGGTCCTGAAATTCCTCGCTTAGGGCGGCAAAACACCCAGAAACTGCCCTGCTTTCACACCATACCCAAATGCATGCCTCCCTAAATGGATTGGCTCAGGTGTCCCGCCTGTACCTTACAAGCTGGATACATTCAGAGTCATATGATACAATGACTTGCACCTCATCCAGAGTTCAGTAAATTTTACCTCATCCGGAGATCGAGGAGACGATAAACATCAGTGCCGGAAGAAACACATTGCAGGGATGAGAAGGTTTGCTGTAAGCTTCCTTCATTGAGCACGTGGCAAAGCCCTTCCTTCTTTCTAAATAGGGTATTGGCTGGGCATTGAGCTTATTGGGCATTAAAATCTATTTCGTTCTGTGTCCTAGCTTCTCGCTCCGACCACCACCAAGCATACGCCTTGTCAACTTGAGGTCACAACAATGGAGAGAGAGTCAGCTGCCTAAACCGAGTATCTTCTGTCACCATTTGGAGTGCAATAAGGGACCCTGGGACACCAGTGGTAAACAACAGACAGGATATTTTACAATAACCACCCACAGACCGATGACCCCAAGTAAAGGAACTTGGAAATTTGCTTTCAACTTTGTCTTTGTTTTAGACGAGACTGAAAAGAAGAATAAAACAGTATCCGTGCAAACAACCAGGCGTGGTATGTGCCAGCAAGTAACATGGAGGAAATAATACAAATATTGAGATTTCTGCTGAACAAAAAGGTGATCTAAACACCGAAAACTACAACACACATAGGAAATTATGCTTTACATGGCAGTACCTTATTTCATGAACTCATTCAATAATTTTATATTTTCAAGATGTGTCTATGGTGAGTTTAAGCTATCCTTAAATCAGCGCATTTTCCCCTGTTGAATTTCCCATGACTAGACATAAATATAAAACTAAGGACTCAAACATAGTGAACATTGCAAAATGATAATAAATATGTCAAACATTTTCTGTCAAAAGCAACCTATATCTAAAATTACATATAAATATGCTACCCTGTAAAAGCAAACTATACTTCAATGGCATAACTAAAACTTAAATAAAACATCAATTGCAGATGCATATTTTCAAAATAGGTTGTGAGGCACTCAGGAAATGGTATAGGATACTTATCTCAATGTTTGGCACCATGTGCACTGAGTCATTGTATCAAATGGTCAAACTGAAACTGGATTGACTTCCCAATTCACTGATGTGTTTAGCAACTGCTCAAACTTAATTGCGATGTTTGAGCTGTGACTTCCCAAACCTCATTCCATTAACTGTATGTGGCTCTCTCCTTGAAACCAAGGTTCTCCCCTGTTGTGGAAGAGACTATACACCATCTGCGGCTGTAGACATCATTCGTGATCTGCAAGGCATTGACGGCTGAGTTTGTCTGCCCTGGCATTCAGAGACCCTGCCAGGTGTTGTCCGACCAGGATAAACACCTGATGTTCCAGCCACATTAAGAGGCACAGAGCCTCCTGGCACAGGGTCCATGACCACACCCAGTCCTGTATGTGCAGAACCACTTGGCAGTGGTGTTGTCAGTGAGCCAGCCTTCCCTTGATGGATCACAGCAAGGCTTTCAATGCTAAGCAAATTGCTCTGAACTCCAACAAGTTGATGTGGAGCTAAGACTCTGCTGACGACCAGAATCCTCTGATCTCCACCTCTCTAGATGTCTGCCCAAACCCAGTTGTGACGCATCTATCAATACTGTGAGATCTTGGTGGGGAAGGGAGCAGGGTTTAATGCTGCCCCTATGGTGGTTCATTAGCCACCACTACAGGCCTTTTGCAGTTCCCTCTGATATCTGGACCAGGCTAGAGAGATTCCACTGATGCTGCGCTCATTGAGACTTCAGGTCCCACTGCAGAGCCCACATACGCCTTCGGGCATGCCTTACCAGCAAGATGCAGGAGGCAAATAAAAAACAGCAGCCTCAGAGTTAGTCTCACAGAAGTCCAGCTAGAGGCTGCAACATCGTAATCATAGCCTGAATATACTGGACTCGCCACTCTAGACGAGAGGCACGGAAGTGCACTGTGTTCAAAATGACTCAGATAAAAGGGAGCATCTGAGAGGGAGTCAGGTATGACTTTGGCACATTGATAATGAATCCCAGTGAATGCTGGAGGTTCGCCATAGTCTGGATGTGGATGATGACCACCTGGGCAGAGCTCGCCTTCAAGAGCCAGTCATCAAGGTGGGGAAGACTGGAACCCCTGCTCTCAGCAGATGGACTGCAACTACCGCCCTCACTTTCGCGAACAGCTGAGAGGCGCTGGTAAGGCCAAAGAGTAAAACAGTCAAGTAAAAGTGCTCATGGCCCACCGTGAACCATAGATAACGTCTGTGAATAAATTAATGAATGATTTATTTATAAAGCGCAGCAATCCCCTGAGGTGTCTACGCGCTACCTGAAAAACACTATACAGCTCGATTACAGTGGGGGTAGAAAAGGTTATGCTCTAAATAGTCAGGTTTTTCAGTTCTTCCTGAACTTTAACAAGTTAATCTCTTTTAAGAGAGGTTTGTAGAGTAGTCCACAATTTGGCAGTGGTGGTTGTAAAACTTTTTCCACCCCACTTGGTCTCTTTTATCCTGGGAACAATCACATTTCCGAGTTCTGCTGATCTTAGCGGCCTAGACGGGACATATGGTTTTAAATAGCATGCTAGTTGGATTGGGCCCATTTAGTTGAGAGCTCTAAAAGGCAATGGAAAGGGACTTAAACTTAATCCGCTTCACTACCGCCATCCAGTGAAGCTGGAGAAGAGCTGAAGTTACAGACTCAGATTTGGGCATTCCTAGAAGAATCCTGGCTGCAGTATTTTGTACAATTTTACGTTTTTGGATGCTGTGTTCAGTTGCGCTGGTAAGTAAGGCGTTACAGTAATCCAGTCTTGATGATATCAGGACGGAATTGAAGGTAGAACTTTCCGCAAGATTTTTTAAATAAAAAAGCAGCTAGAGATGGTAGAATTGTTCTGAGCTTCAAAAGACAGTTTGTTAGCCATTATGACTCCCAAATATTTTGCTTTAGGGACAGGCGTGGGTAGTGGCCCGAGCTGGGCCGCCACCAGTTATTAGTCCAGAAATGAGGATTGTTGCCAAAAAGTAGGACCTCTGTTTTGGATGAGTTCAATTTCAGACAATTGTCTGACATCCAATTCCCAATACGACTCATGCAGTTGTGGAAGCTGCTTGCTGTGTGACTGGAAGATCCATTTACAGAGACAATTAGTTGTGTGTCATCCGCATACGATACTAGGGCAAAACCGTAGCTTTTTATTAGTCTGGCCAGCAGGGTAATGTATAAATTGAAAAGTGTGGGTCTCAGAGAGGATCCCTTAGGTAGCCCACATGGCAGTGAAAATGGAGGGGATACATAATCGCCTAGTGCGACCGACTGCGATCGCTCAGATAGGAAGGAGCCTAGCAAGGCTCTTGATTCATATGGTGGCCAGACGGTCCATCAGCAGCCTGTAAATAACTGTATCAAAGATCACTGATAGATACAGTAGGATCTGGGCAGCACTATCCCTACCATCCAGCATCCGTCTGAGCTCCTCCGTGGCTGTGATCAACGCCAGTTCTGTGCTATGATGTGCACAAAAACCAAATTGGGAGGGATCTATGATTTTATTGTCCTTGATGAAACAGGAAAGTTCTACATTAATAGCCTTTTCCACCACCTTCGATGGGAAGGAGAGCCTGTAAATCGGCCTATAATTAAGTGGATCCTTGTTGACGAGTGTGGTTTTTTTAAATAAAGGAAGTATGGATGCTTTCTTCCATTCTAAAGGAAACCTCCCAGAAGTAAGCAGGACGTTAAATATTGTTGTCAAATGAGGTGCAAAGGTCTCAGGCGATAGATGTAAGATTTTAGGGGGCATGGGTCTGCAGGAGAACCCAATTTAATGGTCCTGATTAATTGTAGGGTTTTTTCGGCAGTTAGTGCAGTAAACGAGGACAGGGTGACAAATGTTGCCTTTGTTGGAGGTCTTATTTTATTAAGTTGAACAGAGGTCTGTACCTGGTCATTAGACTGTTGCAAAAAGGTATCGTAAACAGCTTTGACCTTAATTTGAAAGGTGTCCGCTAAGGAATTGGCAGTTTGGACAAGCTTTTTACCATAGTGAACATGGTTTTGGGACATCTGTTGGCTGCTCTGATTCGATCTGTAAAATAAGCAGCTTTCTCCCGGATGATAAAATTTTTATAAGTCTGAAGGGATTCTTTGTATTCATTTTTAGTGGCAGCGTTGTTTTCCAATCTCCACTCAAGTCTGCGGCAGAGTTGTTTTTGCTGTTTAAGTGTGTCATTAAACCATGGTTCAGAAGGAGTGCGCCAAATGCGACAGCTATTTTTTGGTGGAGCCAAGTCTCTCATGGCTAAGTCTAGCCAGGAGTGATAATTTGTGTCTGCTAAGTCCAAGTCAGAGGATAGACTTGGAGAAGATTTAGATTACCGGGTAGCTAGCTGATTTGCCTCGATTTTATTCAAAGGTCGCCTGACAAGAGATTCCGCTACCTATTTAAAGCTTGATTTATGTGGTAGGGTGGTTTTGAAGAGGATTGCGTAGTGATCGGACCAGGTCAAAGGGAGAGAATCAGTCCAACTAATGTGTGGGTTGTCCGTAAAAATCCCGTCCAAGCAGTGGCCTGCAGTACGAGTCGCACATTCAACCAGTTGGTGGAGGTCTGCGCTGATCATCTGATCAAGGAGTACTCTGGTGTCTGAATCTGAAATGTTTTCTTGGTGAAAATTGAAATCACCTAGAAAGATAAAGTCCAAATGATTTACTTTACAGGTGAGAATATAATCAAGATTATCAAGGAAGGGGGCCTTAGGGATGGGTGGTCTATACAGAAGGATGCCGTTCAGCAAATAAAGTTTGTCTAATTCAATTTTAAAGCTCATGGCCTTACAGGCTGGATTCCCAGATAGTTTTAAAATGCAGGATTTAAAGTTAGATTTAAGGACGAGCGCTAAGACCCCCTCTCTCTTATCCACAATATCCACATTGTGGATTTTGAAGCCCGGAGGGAGAGACAGGAGTAGATCTGGGTCGGAGGAGGTCTCTGCCCAAGTCTCTGTTATGAACGCTAGGTCAATGTCATGTGATTCTAGAAACTCCCGAAAAGGGATGTCGTTTTTAACCAGCGATTTAGCGTTTATCAAAATGCATGAAGACTATGGTCTAGGCTTCACTTGTAAGGATGCTCCATTAGGGCAGGTGGACAAGGTAGAAAAGAGAAATTTAGAGCTGCAGATATTGCAATGCATTTTAGCTGAAGCTAAACATGGGTCAAAGAGCGGGCCGGGGCATTTCTTACCTGAGCTTCGGAGATCCCTCAGGGTGTTTGCTGAATACTGCAGGGGATGTTTGGGTAAAGTAGAACCTGGGACAAAACTAGCAGCATGGCTGGCGCTGAGCGCAGTCCGAGCGCGGACGGGCATGGATGGGCTTGCCTTTGGAGCACCAGTGACACGCCCGCTGCGTGCGTCCGCTGAACGGATGCACTCCTCGTCCGGCTTTGAAGGCCATATGGGGTTTGGGGCTAACAGAGGTGTGGCTACAGGTGCTGTAGAGCACGAGGGCTCGATTTAAAAAGGAGAATTCCAAATGTGAGGACAAATAAAATGAGAACAGGGGTCCAGCTACTAGGCCACACTCACAAGCTCCCTTGTGAGATATGGCTACTGTAAAAGCAAAAGCTAAATAAAACAACTGTGAGAAAAAGAAATCATAACCATATAAAAATGCCACTCCAAGATAGCAACTAGGTGGGAGCCAGGCAACTCCCTGGCACGCGAATGCCTACAAGGCAATAAAACTGACAAGCCAGTCAGTAAAACAAGGCGCATTTGCTCAGGCTGCGCATATACGCTCCTCGTCCGGCTTTGAAGGCCATAGGGGGATGGATAATTAAAACAACTGTGAGAAAACAAAATCATAAACATATAAAAATGCCACTCCAAGATGGCGACTGGGTGGCAGTGGCTGGCAGGACAGGTATGTGGACATATTTTTCCTGCAAAACCAGCTCTTCCATCCAATGTCCGAGGTCCAGGTCAGACAGAACCTAACCCAACGCGAGCATTTCGAATTTCTTTTTTTTCAAGAAGTAGTTGAGAGGGTGCAGATCTATAATAGGGAAGAGACTTCCGTCCATCTTTGGCACCAGAAAGTAGCGGGAATAATGACCGGGATCTGCTTAAAAACCTCTTGCCAAAGGTGTCCAGCCTCTTGGATCCCCTATTTGGTGGCGTGGTAGGGAAGGCGCCATGGTTAAACTTGGATGTTGAGGCCTGCATGACCAGGCTCTCAGGGGTGGGGTGCTGGGTGAGGGTAGGTGGGTCCACAGGAGTGGGGTGGTGGGAGATTGTCCTGTGCACAGGAGCACCTGTGCAGGGCTTGGCCCAGACCCCAATGCAGGGCATCAGAGAGGGCTTCACTGAAAGGGAGGAGAGGTTCCATGGGGTATACCCAGTATTGAAGCCACTCTGTCAAGATATTGGTCTTGACTGCCACAGAGGGTAGTGTAACTTCTAGAACTTCTGCCGCCCGCTGCACCACCATGGAAAAGGAACCCCCTTCCTCCATAGCCACACTAGAAGGTGAGCCCAGGTCCGACGAGCTGTCCAGCCAGTTCCTATTACCAGTTGTTCTCAGTCAAGTTCTCTTCAAGGGAGTCAGGGTAACCATAAGGATCCTCAGATCCACCTCAGGCACTGTCTCCGATCCAGAGGTTCTTCATCTAGTCAGGCCAGAGTTGACATAGGAGGGTGCTGTTCCGGCTCTATATCAGAGTCGGGAAAGGTAATGGGGTCGGCGCCACGGGACCGTACTCCGGTGAAGGTTGTGGATTTTCAGCTGGAGCCAGTCCGGATCCAGGAACAGATCTAAAGGGCCCGATTGTTGCCAAGGTTAAACCCACCAGTGGAAATCCAGATGCACCTTCCAATCCCAGGGCCTGAAGGCACTCCAGAGAGGTTGGCTCACACATATATGAGGTGCATAGCCTCATAGAATTCTTTCAGTTGGGAGCGGGTCACTCCTGCGACAGGAAATTTCGGGAGGCCCAGACCAGCCCCTGTCTTAGGCTCTGCAGGGGAAGTGTGGGAGCAGGTACTAGACTTGTGGCATTGTTCCCGCGCCTCGTTCAAAGCCTTGCATCCACACGGTGAAGTCGAAGAATGCTCTTACTTCTTGGTCTTCTTCTTCTTGTGGGAGTTACACGATGAAGGTTTTGACCTCGGCGACAACCGATGAGAACGACTCCGAGAGTTGGCTCGGAACCTTCCACATGATCGGGACCGGGAGCAGTGCAGAATCATCTGATGCTGATCGACCAGAAGCTTCTACGTACTCTCCCTGAATGTTTTGAGGTTAATCACACAGCAGTCAGGGCAGGCCTTGGAGTCATGGTCCAGCTCTAGGCACTATAAGCAAACCAGGTGGGGGGCTGTCACAGACATTTGCATTTGTTTAAAATCCACTTGTTTCTTATGGGATGTCGCTAAGGTACACTGGGAGTGTAATTGTTAAAAAATTGTTGACAAAAAGTTTTTTTTAAAGCGGTAAAAAAAAGGACTGAGGTAGCTCTTCTGGATCAGCGCTGATGGCGGGGAAAGAAAATAACTGATGTCAGGGCCATGGGGTGGTGCCTATATAGGCACCGCATGCGTCACATCTGGCTTGGAAAGCACAAACGTAGAGCCGATTGGCGCCAGCTACCGGTGTGCAGAGGTACAGCTTAAGATTTTCCAGACCCAATCTGATTGCTGGGGAACATTCTAAGGTAAGGAATCTGTGGCTTGAAGTCTCTATCAGATGTACAGTTTCACCCAGCTTAGGTCTACAGGGTCCATTGAGGTATCAATCTAGGGGTAAATATGTACCCATAGCATAGATTCACAGTCCATGTCATCACACCTACACTCCGTATGGTTCTTTAAGATTTGGCATATTTCCCTGACTCAGCTTATAATCAGATTCCAGACCTCTGTCCCAATTCTGGGTCAAGTTAAATCCTCTGCTCTCCAACAGGAGGATTACATGCCTTCTCACACACAGGGCCATTACATTGTTTCACCCAGTTCCTGGTGAGGCTGTGGGACCTGGGGAGTGTAGCAGGATGGATATACTGCTTATTGGCTGTGGAGGGGCTGCACAAGACGTCCCCACAAACAGGAGAAGAATACTAAAAGTGATGCAGAGGTCAGGTCTAGCACAGGGAGCCAGAAAACCCACATTCCTTAAATAGACACAATTTTAGAGGCCAGTAGGCTACCAGGAGTAAAGTGGCCCCAAAATTGTGAAAGTTTGCCCTACAAGGCCTGACATACAGCTTCGTCACCTGGGGTGGACTAGGCAGTAAAGAAACTGCATAATACTTCAAGGCAGCTGATGAATATTCCTCCGTAGAAAGCCAAAGCTCGGGGGCCAGCATAACAACATTAATTTATTTTTAATGGTGAGGGAGCATGCGTGTGTCCTCTTTCCTGAGTCAACTTTTGGCCCTGGACTCCATCACCTGGGGCCACCACAATAAACAATGTCCTAGGGGACCCCATCCCCTGGTATAAAGAAAAAGGAGGAGGCCTGCACGTTGCTCATCCATCTTGCTCTAAGCCTCCCAGCTGGGAACAGTGTAGGCCACCGGCGGCCGGCACGGATCAGAGGTAGGGAGGCAGAAGGAGGGAAGGACGCGTAGGAAGTGGGTGTAATAAAATAATAACATTAAAACGTACCTTCTCGTCACTTCCTCGCCACGTCTCTTCTCCATAGTCCTCCCTCGCTCGGCCACAGGAAGCACACCCAGGCTCCCAGTCAGCCAATCACAACGCTGCCTTAGCAGCGTTGTGATTGATCTGAGTGCCGTGATTTTGCACTCTGATGCTGACTGCAATGAAGCCTGCTTGGAGAACATGCAAAGTGCGCAACACTGTTTTGGGAAGCCCAAGTGGGCCGGCCAAGCAGTCATTGCGCATTTAGGAGGGTGCTGCCTACCACTCCTCCCTTGCCCCCAACCCACCTCCTCATGCAAAGCTGTGTAAGTTGGAGAATATAAAATGATAATACTGCTAGTTATTATCATTTTATTTTCCCTTTGTTTCACTGCAAAAAAGCAGTGGAGTGACGCTCCTCTGCCTTAGCGGAGAAGCCGCCACTGGTGGAGGAAGGAGCACAGAGGATGCCGCTACCACACAAAACCCAATGACTCTGGAAACACCTGAGTGCCTGCTGGGCATAGGCACCCAGTGTGTAAAAATAAAGAATAAAAGTGTTGCATGAGGCTGCTTCAAAAGAGGATGAAGAGCCTCTCGCTCGTTATTCAAGCCCTATGGCATGAAGCACCCCATAAGCCTCCACGACGACATTAAAATGTGCCTATTTTCTGTGTGGCGGCACCACGATAGGCAGGGGCACCACAAATGTACCATCAACATTTCTGACACGCTCTTTGGGGGCTGCAAGCCACCCCATACCCCTCCCTCCAGGGATGTTGTTATACACTTGCCCTGCATCTCCCTGAGGATTTAATTCCTTACCCCCACAAGTTAGCCCCACAGTTTTAAACACTCATGGAGCTGCTGGCTTTGCAACTGGGCTTTGGAGTGCAAGGATCCCTAGTGGTGGGTCCAAAGGCTGCAAATGGGGCATGATAAAAGTAGAAGGAAAACTCTGTCCATATGTTATTGAATTCAATGATTTATTGAGAATATTGGTAATGAACAATGCAAGTTTCTACAGTACAATGAATGTTATTAAATATTGGTACTACCTCCATTGATTTCACTGGTGAGTGGTAACATGCATTGCATTTTGGAGTGTCTCCGGTGATTTCAATGGTGTTACAATGGTGAACTATCACATGGTCCCAGCTTTTACTGATGTGGTGTCACACTGACAAAGCCAGGAGGCCTGCCTTTTTGATAATGACTGCAGCATAAATTGTCATATGTTATCTAGTATAGGTGGGGGTTTGTGGTTATAGGATTAAGGACCTATTAAGGGAGTAATTGATATGAAAGTCTTACAAAAGGTATTTCTATGTACTTGATTGCATATATTTGTAAATTAATATGTAGTATTTAGTGAGTGTGTAATAAAAGTGTCTATCTAAAAAAAAAGGAACACACTGGACAATGATTCATCGAGTGTTGTTACTGAGTACCAGTGAGCTGGGGTTACTAGCCCACACCACATCTCCTGAGTAGGCATTAGACTGCTCTTCTTTGCTACCCTGAGAGAGTCAAGTGTTACAATGTGGTACTTGGGACCCTGTAAAAAGACAATTGCAGAAATATTACTTGTGAAGGTCTCATACCCAATTTCTTACAGTGCCCTTTCCAAGATGGTGGTCAGTTCATTGGAAGTTACTGGAGTACCCCAATCCAAAATGTTGCAGTGTTTCTTCCTGTGATGTTAGCTCCTGTTTCAAGTAAATATAGGGCAGTGTTTATAATTGAATGATGAATCATGTTGAATTTTATTCTCAAATTTTGTTGTTGTCCTCAATACCCATTTTCTATTTAGGTGGATAATCATCATCATCTTCATCCCTTAGCTCAGCTTGACTATTTTCATCTTCATGATGTTTAGGAGTTTGGTGCCTTTCTGGTTTCACTAACACCAATGCTACATTCATCTCAAATAAAGATTTTCTAACTTTGCCATCTGTGGGATTTTTCCTCTGTGTCAGTTTTCCTTACAAGCTGAGACCCTCAAAAGGAAATACTTAAGCACCTCTCATGTCTTTTTGTCTTTCATTTTGTGGTGGTGGCATCATGGCTACTGGGATTAGTCACTCTTTCCTTGGGCAATCTAGAAGGGCATTCGACAGACCTTCTCAGTGTCCAGTGACAAATTGCTTTTGCCACTGACTTTGCAGGTTCTGATTTGTTATGGATCCAAGACAAAACCTGGTACAAGAGTTGAAACACTTGTGCTTTGTAAATTTGGAGTTAAACCAGACCTTCTTGTCACCATCTACAGCTATCCCTGTAATAGTTTCAAAAGCTCATAATTTTTATAGGGATCCAGTTAAGTTAAGTGAGTTTTTGTACTCTATTATGGTGCATATTGCCTTTCTCTCTGCACACAGTTTAATAAAGAGCAAGTCAAAATGGGTTACCTCTTAACCCATCTTACTGGATCTGCAAAGGCTTGGGCAACCCCATAAGCAACAATTCAGATGCTTAGCTACAGTCCGAAAATGCCACCTTATCAGTACTTGAGAAGATGTTCTAATGTCTTGATTTGGTATACCCACTGAGGATGCCTAGATAACATTATTACAACATAGGTTAAAGGAGAATATTAAGAGTAGCTAGGTCAAACACAGCATCATATGATTTGGCACTTTTGATTGAACACTGATTACAAGGAAGATATAGGTAAAATGGATGTTTTGATTCAGTCATTCGCTATTCCCTAATGTCTTTTTCATGTGGTAAATCTGAGATGGATGTGAACCCATTACCATTGGACGAGTCTAGGAAATTGGGTTACTGACTGGGGGTGGGAGGTGAAACCCTACTCCAGCAGCAGACACAATTTCTGTCAGGGTGAAGTCACACGCACACCCCAAATCAACCTGTGCCTAACCTTCTGGTATCTTGGCACAAAGCAGTCAGGCTTAACTTAGAGGCAATGTGTAAAGTATTTATGCAGCCCTTCAAGCAGTAATAAAGTGAAAACACAATACAAGAAAAATGCCACCCCAATTAAAAAAGGTAGTGTTAAATCTAATAAACAATTTAAGACCAAAACAACAAAAATCCAATCAGTAGAACTGGATATAATAAATTGTAAAGGTTTAAGTGTAAATAGTGCCAAACAGAACAAAGCTCCACTCATGGCTATTCGGTTGTGCGATACCATGTGAAAGTCACAAGCTCAGCCCAATCATGATGGAGCACATGACCGATACAAAAACTTCAGGAAAGCTGAACCGAGGCCACTCCAAGAGGCCAGGGCCCGAGGGCCACCAATTGGGGGTCAGGAACTCACTCCAGCAGTGGCCAGCAGGGCTCATGCAGGTCCAGGGAGCAGGTCAGCTGGGTAGTTGCAGGCAACCTCTGGAGCTTGTTATGTGCCTGTATTTCAGAACAGGATGTTGGCTGACTGGCCTTTGTAGTCATTTTACCTTGGGTTGAAGGGTGCATGTCCAGTCTTCCTTCTCAGCAAGCAAGGCACTGAGCAGCAGAGTAGCAATCCTTCTGGTAGCAAATCAGCACAGCAGTCCTTCTTCTGTAGCATCCACAAGTCCAGTAGGGTACTGAAGAGTTGAGCCTGAGGGCCCAATATTTATACACATTGCCCACTTTGAAGTAGGGAAAGTTTCTAGTGACTTCCCTTTCAAGTGTTAGAAGTTTCCTTCCTCCCCTACCATGTCATGAACAGTGCAGTGGTGACAAGTCCTTTGTGTGAAGACAGGGCACAGCCTATTCAGTTGCAAGTGGGGATGTGCCCAGCTGCACCCTCCCTCCATCCTCCCACTTGATGGCCCATCCAAACAAACCTAATCCCTCTATTGTGTGGTTGTCTGAGAGAAATAAACAAAGCCCAACTACACCCAGTCATGTGACATAGGAACAGGCTGCAGTTAATAAACAGTTAGGGCAAGTTAAGGTAAACTTTATAAAAGTGGCATTTCAAAAATTGTAACTTTAAATCCAACTTTACAATTAAAGAAGATGGTAAACTACAATTTCTCAGACAACAAACATGAAATGTTTATCTGTTACCATTCATAAGTTTAGCACTTAATAAATGTAAAAAGGCTACCCAATGTTATCCTATGGGAGAGGTAGGCCTCACAGTAGTAAAAAAATAAATGTAAGAGTTTGTTTACTACCAAGGCATGTAAACCTTAAAAGGACATGGCCATTTTTTTAAAATACACGTCACCCTGCCATATGGGCTGTTTAGGTCCTGATTTATAGGGACTAAAAATGAAGGTTTAGGCCTGGCACAAGATTTTCAGTGCCAGGTCGAGATGCCAATTTAAAACTGTACACACGGGCTGTAATGGTAGGCCTGAAACTTGTTTAAATGGCTACTTAAGTGGATGGCACAATCAGTGCTGCAGGCCGACTAGTGGTATTTAATATACAGGCTCTGGGTACATGTTATACCACATTACTAAGGACTTACAAGTAAATTAAATGAGACGATTGGGTGCAAGCCAATTTTACCATGTTTAAAGGAGACATCACATGCACGTCACCACTGGTTAGCAGTGGTACAAAAAAGAGAATCCTAAAAGCCAACACAAACGGGTTCAGAAAACAGAAAGGTGAAGGGAAAAAGTCTGAGGAATGACCCCGCATAGAAGGCCAAGTCCACCATCAAGTTTATGCATGTTAGAGCAATGAAAGGTCTCTGGCCAAAAAGTGAGAAGGAACATCAATGTATCATTGTGTTGTGCATTTATTGTGGAGTTGTGGGGCAAGTGGTTGAGGCTTTTCATTAAACTGCCTGTAAAAATTCTGGGAGTTTTCAAGCTTCAGACATGAGTTTGTTGACTCCCTTATATCGTGTCTTCTATGAACAATGCTGATAACTATTTGTTCCTCTTACTGATTGTTACAAGAACAGAAAAGGGAAATGTTGTTAAGACTTCTGCCTTGCTGGATAGTGGGGCTTGTGGAATGCTTATTGATCAGGATTGGGGCATAAGAAATCATAATCCTAAAATAGTTAAGTAGACACCAGAGAGTTTAGAACTACTGATGGCTCACCATTAAATTCAGACCCTGTACGCGTAATTTCTTCTCTATTACAAATATCTTTCACTGATCATACTTAGATGGTATCCTTTGGTCTTATTACCTCTCAGTATATCCTGTCAGATTTGGAATTCCTTGGTTAAAAGGGTATGATCTTTATTGCAATGGGGCAGAATGAGCAATATCCTTGTCATCACAATTTTGCCTGATCATTCCCCAGGAATATGCTGGTCACTGTTTGATAAACTGGGTGATGGTACATGTAATATTACAGTGGCTAACCTGTCTTCTGTGACTGCACAAGAACAGATAGATCTAATGGATATAGAGGATCTTCATCCAAAGAACCACTTTGTTCGACAAAATGAGCAGTATTTATCCAGCAAGCTATATTCACTGCCACTAAGTAATTAAAAGTGGATGTTATGAAGATTTGTCATGATTCAGCAATTTCTGATCAAAGAGGAGTTAAGACCACTAGATTTGGTCTTATGATTGATTTGGTGGCCATCTTTTCTTTCTGTTGTCCGGCAATATGTTTTTGCTTGTCCTGTCTGTGCCCAACATAACCTTTGCCCTATAAGCCTTTTGGATAATTGTAACCTTTTCTGGTAGCTATTGAGACTTGCCATATGATTTCTACAGATTTTAAAACCAATATACCACCTCTGAAGTAACCACGATTACTTGCACTACAGCTTAGAGGAACTGCTATAGAGGACATACTAAAGATGTGCTATATCCATTTTCCACACGCCAAATAGTAACACTCAGTTTTGCTGTTTTGGGTTCCTGTTAAAATTTGAGTGGGGTGATACTAGGTTTTGGGCATAATGTCTGCAGCACTTACTACACCCCATTGTCATAACTTGCTTCAGCTCCAAGAGAAACTAGGACAAACAGTAACAGACTGTGGCAGCTTGAGTACATTGTTATCATCTGAGGACTACATTAACATTGCTACATCAAGTCATTAGACCCGGGTTGCCAAACTGCGTGCCAAACTCTGAATCAGGCCCTCTTTCTTGCCTGAGTTGCAGGACCAGGTGCAGTGAACAACTCATCTGGTTTCTGGGGTCCTTCACTCAACCCCAAATAATGAATGGAAAAACGACAGGAAGAAGTTATTCAAGATCTCCTTTGGGCTCAGTGTGGCTCTAGCATCATGGCAAAAGTGGCAAGTAGAAACTGTTGTCACTTCCAGTGATTGGTCAGACGCCCCTTGAATCCAGGCCAAAGGGTCAGCAGTGGGTCATATCTGCAACTGTTGTTTCTCACTCTAGTGCAAGTCGCAAAAGGAGTGGTGCACACGTCAGGTGCTTTTACATCAAGAAAGATTATAAATATTGTAGGTTCTGGAGCCTGGATCAGGCCAAATGCAAAAAATCCTTCTGTTCATTACAATGAGCAGCAGCTGGAACACAAGCAACAAACCCACTAGTAAGGTCTGTGCAGCTCGAGCAGTTTTCATGATCAATTTGTCAAATTTGTAAAGAGTTTGGGAAACTTCAAGAGGAATCTGCCTACTCACCTAGCTTTTCTGCTGCAATCTAAGACTTTTGCATATTTTGACTGAATGGGAGTCATTGGTCAAGCCAGTCTGATGTCTGGATGCATCTAAAACGTAGATTGCTTAAATTTGTTTGAGGAAAGTATAATGAACAACATCGATACTGATTACCTGGCAAGTTTAAAGAAAGAACTTGTTTTGAATTTGATTACTAGGGAAGACCAATTCGGCAGATTCTGTAAACTTGTATTAAGTCCTGTATTCCTGTTTTTTAGGTCTCTGCTAAAGACAGCTTTAACTGGTGGAGACTTATTGTTATCATTACATAACATATACTTAACTTTGCTGTCAGCCCTGTGTTCATGATTTAATGGCTTTGTTCTCTGCATCACTTCCCTGCTCCTATTCTTGTGTTTGTACCTGCAGGCGCATTTCCATTCCCCGTCGATTTGATTGGATGATGTATCCTTCCACTGTTGAAGTCAGACCTTGCTTTGTAATACATGTAAGGGACTCATCTCTCATTCTCTCCTTACTCCCCCTCTTCCCCAAACACCTCTATTTATCCCACCACCCAGCTTCTGCTCTGCACCATCAGCCCACCTCATAGTGTGCACCAACTGCGCCATCGCATGCAGTCGTATTCAAATATTTTTTGTTACATTTCAAGATAACCGCTAAAGCTTATGCACACCGGCCATCTTAGAAAGGATATTTTTTGCATTTTAACAAATCCCATTCAAAGGTGGTCACTGCAGATGTGCATTCATCCACAAAGGTCCTCTTTGAATGCATTTTGGTATATTTTAACAAACAATTTTCAAAACTGGGAACCATTGATGCAAATGTATCCACAGCAACCTTCATTTTTGGTTTTGCCAATGCTCGTTTAAAATCCACTATCCAGAGTGTGCCTGCCTAATACTGAATAATAGTCAGGCCTGATGTGTTATTTCAGCATGAAAATGATTGTTGTTGACTAATGTCCACTGCAGTCGGGGCTGCTGCCTCCCAGGGCTGGTGGGGAAGAAGGGGCGGGGGTAATCTGGTAAAAAAGAAAATCACTTACCTCCCGGCCGGTCACCTGTTGCCGCCTGTCCTGCGTCCTCTTCCTTCTTGGCAAAAACCGGAAGCAAGAAGCGCCAGGACTCCCACGCTGCCCGCAGCCACTCACAACATTGCAATGCAGCGTTGTGATTGATCCTAGCACTGTGACACGGTGCTCAGTCAGAGGCTGGAGGGGTGGGCATGTTCTCCATGCAGGTTATAACGCAGCCTGCATGGAGAACGGGGAAAGTGCGCATGACTGTTTTGGGCCGCCCAAGAGGGCCGACCAAACAGTTATTGCGCACTTAGGAGGGTTTTACCACTCCTCCCCTCCTCTTCAGCCCCACCCTGCCCCTTCACGCAAGCTGCCGCAGCAGGAGGGCAAAATATAATAATGATAACAACGTTAGTTATTATCATTGTATTTTTTTCCTTTCTTTTGCTGCAACAAGTCAGTGAGGCGACGCTCCTCCGCCTTAGCGGAGGAGCCGACACTGGTTCGCAGATAGGGTGAGATCATACACCTACTTGTTAACACCTACTGTCCTCCCCCGATCACACACTGTATGCTGCAAGCTCTGACCACAAAAAAGGAAGTGAAATGCACTTCTGTTTAATTAAAATGACAGGAAATCATCTAGCGTCTGTTTTCTGCTGAATTATAATGTGCATTAATTATGTCACAATATGGCCGGGAGAATCTGATTTGGCTCTTGTATTAAATCCTCCATCTTCGTGTGCTAGAATTCTTACCTCCCATCTCTCCCTTACATTATTTCAGGATTGCAGCACAACGTGTTGCTGTGAAAATTGCTTCCTTTTCATAGATTTAGTCAATCCCTTTGTTCAGGTTTTTGTCTGGCAAAGACCTAAGGAGCGAAATCTGAAATGAGCCAACTGAGAACGCGGCTAACAGAGTCCACACGGGGAGTATACAGCCTCTGCTTCCCGTCGCCATGGAAACTGAAGTCCAATTGCTGCCCGGACACCTAGAAGCAGCGCTCAGATGAGATCAAGAGCGCCTGTGTGGTCATTGTTACAGACAGGAATATTGCAACACCAGAAAACAACACAAAGGAAAACCTCTCGAGCTTAGCTCGCCCCGCCTCCTGCAATATCAGTTGACAGGAGGATCGCAGTCAGCAAGGCACTCATGTTGGACTAAATGACCCTTCTCATCTGGTTCATATCATAATTCACCGTTTCCTAACAGAGCATCCATTGTATTCCAAGTGTTGTGATGTCAGGAATAAAAGCACCGAGGCGGTGCACATACAAATCCGATTAACCACAGCACGATACCAGAAACATTGCGAATACTTTTAATTAACTGAATTTCAACACCAAAGAGGCTGTTAATTGCAGTGTTAATGACAGAAATAAAATGATGGTCAGCAACAAGTTTTAAATAGTGCACAAAGTAAATCTCTATATCGTTTAGAATTAAAATAAAGGTTTATGTGTAAAAACAATGCTTCAGTTTAAGTCAAATATAATTAAAGAGGGTGGCCTTGTTTGAAAGTAAACCATGCTCTAGACTGATCAGCGTGAGGCATCTTTATGCAACGTAACTTTTATACACAAATGCAAAATCTATAGGCATAGGTGGCCGACCTATGTAGGCACACTAGGCAGTCACCAAGTTAAGGGTGACAGCAAATTAAAACAAAAAATCAGATCAAGCAAGCCAATGGCAAAGGGTTTAATGCGCTACTGCATGCAGCATTAGCATTTGTCAGGAAGACAAAGGAGGGAGGCAGCAGAAGTAGCTAGAGAGGTATATTGTAGCTGTAAAGTTGCCCCTCCTTAGTTTCAATGCAAGCACTCAGTGGAGGCAAATGGTACAATCCAACAGACAATAGCATAAGATAAGACATGAATACTCCACTGGCTTGAGCCAAAATGTGATTGAAAAAAGTGTCAAGCAAATGGATGAAAGAACATGGTTGAAAAAGCCAATGGGTGAAAGGGGCTGTTCCAAACCCCACTCTATGTTTATTGCAAGAAATAGGTCTCTTTTACAGCTTGACCTGACAAACCACACACAAACACGAAATTGACAAACAATTGGTGGTGAGATTGCATTCCATGCCTAGTGTGTCAGTTGCTGTCATATGGTCTAGCGACAACCTTGCTGCCAGGCACAGAAACTAATTCCTGCAAATGCTTTGCCTTTTGCAAAAGAAAGAGCAACTTTGCAAGGATTTTCTCAGCATTGATAGGAAGGTCCTTGCTCACGCTCCGTTCCTTCTATTCCTGATCAAGCATAATGTCATTCCTATAAATTACACAATTACGTTTTAACAATTTGCAGAACTTGCTGCCACCAATTCTAATAATTTATATCATCTTCTCAAATAACACCTCGCTAAAATGTATATAATTTTTAGCCCCCCCCCCCCGCCTTCACTGTAGGATTACGTTTTTTTTTGTTTTTTTTTGCATTGATGTCAGGGTAATCTGTCCATCAATATTAAGGGTTTACAATATCAGTTCCTCTGTTACATCTAGGTTATCACCTAATGCCCCTGTAAGGGCCAAAATCCTGGATGTCTTTTGTACTGAATTTACTCAGAAGAGGCTGTTCTACAAATCAGTTAGTTCATTATTTATCTTTTTTGTATAGCAAACGAATGCGAATATCTCAAGAAGTCTGTAAAGTGAAGGTAAATTGAGCAGATAAACGTTTTTAATGCGAGTGGAACTGTAAACTGGAATGGGCGAGTCCTGAGAAATTATTGATGACAGGGAGAGACTGCTCAACTAAATAACTGATTGAATGAACAAGTAATGTTTTTAAAGGGTTTAACAAAGGGAACAATAAGCTTAAGTTTCATGATAATAACTTATGTGATTTATAACCCTGCGGAAGAGTGCAGGAGTGTTTGAGACATGGTGCGCTTGAGACCTCTGTTGAACGTTTCCTGTTGATGGCTTAGCTCCTGAGCTAGGAATCGAGATGCTGATAGACTTCCAAGTGTAATAAAGCCTTTGTAATCTAATAAATTGTGTTATGTGACTCTTGTTTGCTGTCCAAGCTGAATTTGCTAGGACTCCCCACACTGTGGAAATAGTTTCTCTTCGATTCCCAGCATCAATGTAAGAGCCCGCATAAGAGGACATTACATTTCTTGGGCTGGATCGCAAAGCATTTTGTACTATCACTGTTAGAAATTGGGGTTCTGGCTGGTAGAGGTATGCACTATGTCCAAGCAGGAACCACAATCCTAGTCAGGTTAAACCAGAAACACCCTATATTAACCTGTGCTAACCTTCTGGTAGCTTGGCACAGAGCAGGCAGGCTTACATTGAAAGGCAATGGGTAAGTATTGTTGCAACACTTCAACAGTAAAACAGTAAAAACACCACACAATAAAATACCATACCTGGTTAGAAAAATAGGGCTTAATTTAATGAATAATACAAGACCAAAACTCAAAAAGCCAATAAGTAGAAACGGAGATATGTTATTTTAAAGATTATACTTAAAGCATATAGCACCAACCGGGACTATCTGGTCGCGCTAGACTGGGTCAAATGCAACAGTTGAGGCCGAAGGCGATGGAGTGTGGGTTTGATACAGGGACCAGGCTTGCCCCCACTGAAATAGCACCTTGGTTCGGGATTGCGTCAACGCTGAGGATGAGGTGCGAAGAGCAAAAAAAGGTGATGTGTCAGCATCGATCCCTAGGATGTAGGCGATGCATTGGCTCTGAGCCGCGTAAAGTTGGAAATGCGTCGGGAATGGAAGCAATAATGCCACAACAACGGCGATGCGTTGTCCTTGATCCTCGCAGCTGTGGCCTCGATGAAGATGCGCCAGCTCCGAACAGTGCAACGGCATTGATGTGTGAATATTTACTGGAGCAGCATTTAATACCCACTTTCAAGGGCTCAGGACTGGATTCGCACCACTTGGCGGAACAAGACTCACACACGGCAGAGTCCAGGTGTTGTGGCAAGGATCTCTTTTTGGAGCGACGTCTCTCAGCGCATAATCTCCTAACAACTATCATATTGTGACCTGTGACCAAAATATCTTAGGTCGCTGATACGTTCACGACACCTATATGCGTTATAGATCTTTTACTTAAGGAATTAGCTCGGCAATCCAATATAACATAAGTTGATGGTACTTTGATCCTGTATCGAGGGTCGTCCCGTGCATTTCTCGGCCAGTCGTGGGCTCTATACTGTTAGCTCGCAGACTGCGGACATATTTATACGGTGCACCAGAGGAGAAATCACAAATAGTGAGCTTGATGCCCTTGCAGTTGAAGCAAATATTTGATCTCATCTCTGTTCATTGCCCTGAAGAAGTCCTATATTAGGACGAAACGCGTCGGCTGTACTGTATGTGGAGTCATTAGAACTGGACTCTCCTTTGTTAATCTACACAAAATGAAACTGGAATAAAAAGAAATAATCAAAGAACTACTTTCTTTAGAAATATTTGTCCTGTTGGACTATACTATGCAATGTGGTGCACCTTCGCTTATGTATGAAATTGTTAAGTTCCTGTTGGAACAAGCACTGTGACAGTGGGTGCTATTCAGTGTGGACACAGACCCTTGGAAGTATAGAAAGGTAAAATATCACTGGAGTGATATTAGGTTAGGTGCTGACATTCAGCAGGTTCCACTGTTGTTTCTTACTGTTTATGTTGTAGCAGGGTTGTTGATAGTCTTTCATGTTCCTGAGACTTCAGAACAGGAGGCAAGCAGTCAAGCCCTTTGAGACATTCTGGTTCTGTGATAGAGAGATGCAGGTCCAGTCCTTCTCACTCCCAGCCAAGAGGGAAGCAGGCAGCAGATCAGCATAACGGAGCAGGTATCCAGCAGAGTGGCTGTCAAGCAGAGTGGCAGTCCTTGTAACAGCCCAGCAGTCCTTCTTCCTGGCAGAGTATCCACAGGTCCACAAGTGTACTGAAGTGGTGATGTCTAAGGTCCAGCACTTATACAGAGTTGGGCCTTGGAAGTGGGTGAGACTTCAAAGAGTGGCTTTGAAGTGCACAGCGTCCCTGCCATTCCTGTCCCTAAACTCATTACAGGGAGTTAAGTATTCCTTTGTGTGAGGATAGGACACAGCCTATTCAGGTGTATCAGGTCTTCTCTACCATCCTGCCCAGGATAGACCATCAGTCACACTAATGCTCCTTTTGTGTGTGGCTGTCTAGAGGGAATACACAAAGCCCAATCTGTCACCCACCCCAGACAAGTATTCACAGACCGACAGAAGGCACCAAATGGCTAAAGAACATGCAACTTTCTAAAAGTAGCATTTTCAGAATTACAATTTAAACTTTAATTTCTCCATAAATTGGAATTTCAAACTGAGATTCCACAGACACCAAACTTGAGGGTCCCATCTCTTCCCAATTAGAAATTACACTTATAAAATGTAATAAGGTAATCCCAATGTTAACCAATGGGGGAGATAGGCCTTGCAGTAGTGAAAAATGAATTTAGGAGTTTTTCACTATCAGGACATATAAAACTTAAAGGTACATGTCCTTTTTTGAAATACACTGCACACCACCCTTGGGCTCTCTATGGGCTACCTTAGGGGTGTCTTACATATATTAAAAGGGAATGTTGGAATCTGGCAAGAGGATTGACTTGCTAGGTCAGCTTGGCAATTTAAAACTGCACACACAGGCTCTGCAATGGCAGGCCTGAAACATAATTAAAGGGCTACTGAAGTTGGTGGCACACTCAGTGCTGTGTCTGGCGGAGACTGGTTTCCCAGGCAGAAGTACCCGTTCCCCAGGAGCGAAGAGGGAGCCCCTCCTTTCGCCAAAGATACAGCCTCCCCAGTGCCAAAACAGAACACACTAGTGGAATGCAAATATCTTCAGAAAATGAAGAGACCAAGGAGGACAATCAGAAAAATTCCAATGCTGCCGACAGGGAGAAGGTCCAGTCCAATTAGACGCGGTCTTTCTATATTGAAATGACAAGAAATAAACAGACACAATTATTTAAGGAACCTAAGTCTAGGAAATATACAGCACACTCAAGACTTAAGCTAATAAACTTAGGTTGTGTACCATCCCACACTTACTTGGTTCAACACTGGGTGTTGTCTCATAAGAAGATCCACAATTGTCCCAGAAGAAGGTCTCTTTTGAAATAAAAGGTAGAAAGGCTGGTGAGGGTAGTTGTTCCTTAATCCAGCTTTATAAACAGTAAAAAAACAATCCTAGAGCATACGTCTGCTCGTTCTCCAAAGTGCAGTTCATGTAATAAAAAATAAACTCCAGCGGATTCTTGGACAAATGAAAACTGGATTACTTGTATCCGGTCTGATAAATATTGAACGCTCGGACGATTTCAAATAGAACCTTTATTGCCAGCAGAGAGGACTTAAAAATAAAGAGCCTGATATCTGCTCTTAACGAACTTCTGGGGGAAGGTAGCGCGCCCCACACGGAACACGACAGTGTGAAGAAAATCAACACGCCCAAGCGTTTGAACTAAAATTAACAGCTGCGCGTTATGCAAATGGAGACGGCAGCGGAAAGGAAATCAACGCGTCCTCGCGTTGAACAAAAAAAATGGATGACTGCGCGTCTTGCAATGGAGACGGCAGCGAGGAGGAAACAAATACATCCTCGCGTTGAACAAAAAATGAAAGGCAGTTCGTCCGAGGCCAAAAGAAACGATGCTATGTTGAGGATTGCAGCGCGTCCTCGTGCTGTTGACTGATAGGAATGAAACGGAGTCAGCAGGCGGGAAGAAACACAGCTGTACTTCATAGCGCGACCTCGCGCTCAAGGCAATACAAAAAGGAATCAGGAGTTCCTAAAGCAGCAGGATCCAGCAGACTCGAAAGCGCAAATCCATGAACAGGTGTAAGAAGAGGTAATCCAAACAAGGAACAGGGCAGGGTTCACACGAGGAAAGCCAAGCACTGAGGCACAGTAGCTGAAGGCTTAAGAACCTCCCAATCACCTGACCAGTCTTAAAGCAGTATGGGACAGCACAGAACCCACCTCACTGGCTGAGCTTCTGGGAGATGTAGTTTAAGCACAGTACAGGAAGCCTGACTCCTAACATGCTGCAGGCCCACTAGTAGCATTTAATTTACAGGCCCTGGACACAAGTAGTGCACTTTACTAGGGACGTATAAGTAAATGAAATATACCAATTGTGGATAAGCCAACGTTACCACAGTTTAGGGAGGAAGCACAAGCACTTTAGCACTGGATAGCAGAGGTAAGGTTTCCAGAGTCCTAAATCCAACAAAACCAAGGTCAGAAATGTGGGGGGGGAAATGTTTGGGGGTGACCCTGTAGAAAGGGCCAGGTCTAACAATCACTAGTTCATGGCCTTGGCCGTACATTAAGGTACTGCTTGCTGCAAATACTTCCCACCACAATAATAAGAAAACAGGATTTCTGGGGGTGGTAATATGTCTCAAGAATGTGTCTGTATATTTGTTGTGGGACATTTTGTTGTGGTGGTGATGTGATCTGTTGTTTTGTCCTGGTGTGGGTTTTTTCTGCATTATTACAATGTAATGTTATTGTGTTGCACTGCAGTTGATGTGATGCACTCTATTTTGACTCTTTTGTTGTGCTGTGCCCTGTTATGTTTTAATTATGATGTTACATTGCTTTGTGTTTATGTTTGCTATTGTGGGAAGTTTACCTGGTAAATGCAGTTCACTAGTTAAAGTGGACACCTTGCACCAGTACAATTCGACTCTTATGGTAAATAGGTTTAAGACAACCTTTAAAGAAAGCTATCCTAGTGATAGCTTTGGAGAGCAGCCTTCAGGCTAAGTCTTTAGAGGAATGTAAAGCAGCTTGTTTTACCACATAATCTCTTGAATTACCAAATGAAAGGACACCACACAGGTATATATATCAAATATATATGTATTTTTTACTAAACAACTCTCTGCTAATCTCTTTATGATATTAGAAGTCAGGAACATATGCACAAATCAACGTTTCACAATAGATTAAGCACAAATATGGCTGGGGCCCTAGGGGCGTACCAGACAATATACTAAAAAAGAGACTTAGAGATGACGACTTGCAAAGGGACAAGTCCTAGGGCCTTCAGAAGCGTTGAGGCCTCATGAAACCACCCAAGGCAGGTAAGTAAAGGACCCACGGGGGACGCATGCAGTGTGTTAACACAGCCGCGAATCCCCGTTGACTTCAATGGTGCAAGTCGCGGTTGGAAATTAAGAGTTTAAGGATACTTCGGGAGAGTCTACAAGCAAGTCACTTACAGGGTAAGTAGTTCTAGAGCCAACACCCACAGGAGCACCGTAGTGCTGGAGTTACCTCACCCAGGGAAGCCGGGTGCATTGGTGTCTTTTGGTGTCTGGTCGCGGCGTCGTTTTCAATGGGAGCCAATGAAGACTTGCTGCTTGTGAAGACAGAAGAAGTGTCCAGTGGAATCCAAGCCTGGATTCAGAAGAAGGAAGACCTGAAAGCAGAGGGGGAAATGTTCAAAGTCACTTGGCAGTGACCCGGGGCAAGGAAGATGGATGCCCACAGTCGTCGGGTGTTTTCAGGTGGTTCACAGGTGTCTTAACTCTTCAGCCGCGAGGTCCAGGAGGTGTTGACGATGACCAGGAGCTGGATTCGGCGTGTCCCACAAATTCTGCAGCTTACTGTGGTGTCGGTGACCAGATTGGAGCCAACAAGCCTTGGTAACAGCAAATCTTGTGGAAAGGACAAAAAGTCAGCGGTGCAGACCAGCAAGTTCTGAGGGACTCAACCAGCGGGGGTAAGTCAGGGCAGGCATGGCGCATCCAGGGGAGCCCTTAGAAACTGTAGGAAAGTCTTCAGGGGACCCACAAGCGAGCCGGCAAGGGATCGCGAAGACGCCTCAGGAGGATCCACTCAACAGTGGCCCACGGTCACTCGGTACAGGGTTGGCCTCTGATCTTTGAAGGGATCCCTGCTAGAAGCTTGGACCACACGTGGCCCAAGGCACAGGTTCGTAGAACGTCGTGAAGGGGTTGCACTTGAAAATAGTGCACGGTACCCAGGGAATGCGGTTCCTCGTCACTCGTGGGGTCCACTTGCCTCAGCGTCACTGGGGACTCACAATGGCCTTGGAAAAGTCAGGAAATACTCCTCCTGGGCTGCAGGGACTTCAGGCTGTGGCGGGAGCGGTGGAGTTTGCGACCGTAGTTCGTAGTTTTTGGTGCCTGCCAAGCAGGGGAGTCACTCCTTGACTCCAAGGGAGATTCTTCAGTCTTCCAGAGGTAGTGGAACGTCGAAGGCCCAGGATTCGTCTTCAGAGCGTCGTCCAGGGGTATCTAGTTTGCTATGGCAAGGGTTCCCTAACTTATGCTGGAAGGAAGGGAGGGACTAGCTCTATGGCCCCACCTATGGGAGGGTCAGGGGAGTGGGTGGCTACACCCACTTCCATTTGTCCAGTTTCACGCCAGAGCAGGGGCAGGTAGCCCCTGAGCTGGTTTGAACTGGTGTATGCACAGAGGAGCCTACTGCTCCCCCAGTGCAGGACTTCAAAGCACTCTAGGAGTGTACCCACCCAGCCCCAATACACTAAAGCCTGCCTGGGAGGTGGTCACACCTCCCTGAGACAGGATACCTATTGTTGGGCTTCCTCCACTGCGAGTTTCGGTCATCAGCAGGAGGGCAGCCCAGTGTCTGTGACTGGTGGCATCCATTTTGTGATGCCAGGGCTCTTCAGGATTCTACCGCGTTTCCACAGTAGGTACATGTCTATCCCTCTAGAAGGGTGGGATCATACTCCCACACCAGTTACTGGTGTGGGGGTATGATTCTAAAGCGTTTGACACCAAACACGACATGTTTTGATGCAGCCATTCCAAAGGTAGCATTTACCGCAAGGTTATAATGCACTTAAGAGTATATGGTTTGACCGCATTCACAAACAGCCCCAGAGAACGGACTCTGAGAGCTGCAGAGGGGCCCTGCTCAGGCAGAGGCACCCACTCACATGGAAACCACGAACCCTGCCCTCAGGATTGATAGGGCCTGCCTTAGGGGTGACTGATAGGTTTAAATGTGTGTGCAGGAGAGATATAGTGAACCTATATCTCAGTGAGGAGTGCTAGCACCACCTCACCCAGGCTGCAGTAACAGGCCTGTGGTGTCAGATTTAGTCTGCTTCCCAGGGGTGGCATCATACATGCTTCAGCCCCTGGTAGGCCTGTGAAGTACCTATGCCCTTGGTACCTAAGGTACCATATACTAGGGACTCATAAGGCACCACAGTATCCAATCACTAGTGCACCTAATATGCACTCCATGTTGTTTACAGAGAACAGAGAGGTTGGGGCCCTTATCAGCAGGGTCCCAGCCAGACTATAGCCAGAAACCAGTGTAAACATCAGAACAAAAGTGGGGGCAACATAAGAGGCAGATCCTACTCTCCAACAGTTATGTTCTGTTGTTTACTCTATACAATGCAACACATACTGCTAAGTTTCATCAAAAGCAGCACATGCCTTTAACGTTCTCTAGACAAGCAAAAATGTCCACTGTCTAAAGTAGTAAGAGAGCATTGTTCCAGTTCTTCAGCCATGTGATACACCAGTCAGCTCAAAACTGTGGCAGAGATCTATCTTAAACAAGCACTTAAAGTGATACACAGAGAAGTTCAATGTGCCAGTATAGAAGTATGAAACAAAATACATGTTATAGTTTCATGGCATGGTTTTATTCACAGTTTATCACTGAAACATTTAATAAAGAATATTGGATGCAGAGGAGGACAATATTTAGTGGACAGTCACATTGTTTTAGATGCAGCTCCAGTAACTGGATGTCTGGATCCGGCTGTAATTTCTTCGCCATAAATTTAGTGTATCAGAAAAGTCAGCCTTGGTTGAGCGACAGTACAGTCTATTGCATTGCGATTGTTCAGTATCTCAGTATATGATGATTGAGAGTGAGGTGGTACCACTTCATCGTATCAAACTACTATAAAGTTTTCCATATAAGAGACACTGATTTCCAATGGTGCTAAATGAAGTGAATAAATAAGTTGAAGCTTCTCAAAAACATCTTTGCTCCCAATCAGATGGGTCTAGACAAGGCATGTTATCACAAGCCTCTGGATGTCTCTAAGACAATGGTTGAGTATTCTGAAATATTCATCCTTTCAAGCGCTTTTTGTTGTGAATGTATCACCAACGCAGTATATGTCACAAGAGATGCTTAAGATTGAAAAAGTCAATTTTTTGCATTTGGAACTTGGGTTTCGGCAATAGCATGGTTCTCGCCAATGTGCTGCAACTAGAATCACTTAATGTTATCAATCAGTGCTTAGTGGTTTCTACTTGTAAGCTATGTAAGGGAACCTGTTAACATTGGGAAGTGCTATAGTTTTTTTTCTCTAAATGTCATTACATTTCACAAATGTTTCACAAAGTTGTGCAAAACGTGTGTTTTTTTTTCCAGATGAGAACATACCTTGCAGAAAAAGACGTCCCAAGTAGAGGTAAGAGAATGGTTTAAGTAGAAAATGTCTCTTGTGGAGACGTTTTCCACACAAACTAGTCTACTCTGGGAGAAAGCTCCTCAAAATTGCATAACAGGAAATTGTGACAATACTGCATAATGCAAACATTCCAGGATTTCATAAATGTACCCTCTATAATTGAAGTTTCATCCATCAACAGCTCTGACAGTTTTCATTGTAACATTATGGAAGCCAAAGAAAAATAAGCCCCATCACTCCCTATTAGAGAGCCTATGAGCAAAGTCTAGATGGATGCCAACCAAACCTCAGAGGCAAAATTGGCATTGTAACTATTGGCTGACGTGTTAAACTTCGGCTATACCCCGTGTTCTCTGTAAAGCTTTGTGTCAATCCACTAACCTCTTTATATGCAAGACTTCTGTGATGCCATCTGTGAAAAAAGAAACATAATTCACTTTCCTGTTTGGCAAATGGTCAGACCTCACTAGTTCCCTGGTATATTTTTAAGCCAGGGTTGGTCCTGGTACAACTAAATGGGAAAAATAAGCACCAATCACCTATGATTTGAGAGGCATCTCCTGCATTTCCGTCCGTTATGTGGTCCTATGAGCAGTGGCGGCTGCTATTTACCGGCGGTTCTGGGGAGGGGGGTGGTTGTAAATGAAAATAAAAAAATAACACTTACCTTCAGACCGTCCACCCGGCCGGCCTCCGCCTCTCATTCCGCTAGCAGCCGCCTTGGAAGCAGGAACCAGGAAACACCCAGGCTAGTGACTCCCCTAGCCAATCACAACGCTGCAGTGCAGTGTTGTGATTGGTCTGAGTGCTGTGGTTCGGCGCTCATATGGGTAATGGGGACCTAGGCATGTTCAGCACACAGGCTGTAGTGTAGCCTGGGTTTCAGAACATGCAAGGTGCGCATGACTATTATGGTCGGCCCAAGAGGATCGGCCAAACAGTTGTGCGCACTTTAGAGCTACCACTCCTCCTCCTGGCCCCCGCTCTGGCAGTCCAGCCCGGCCCCACTTGGCCGCACCAGGAAACGGAAAACCTAAATGATAATAACGCTGGTTATTATCATTTTAGTTTTCCTTGCTACTGCTTGCAGAGCAGTGGGGCGACGCTGCTCCTTCTTAGCGGAAGACCCACCACTGCCTATGATGGTCTAGGTGAAAGGAAATCCCAGTTGCAGAAAGATTTGAATAGTGTGTGAGCTACTAATCTACCCAACCAAATTGTTGACCACATAAAGGTATCTGCTGTTTCATAGCCTTTTGGATGAGCCTGGAAACAGTATGCCTACTAAACGTGGTGCAATGGTCAGCCACTGAACTCCGTCATTGGGGGATAGTGCCCCTTTGCCAGATAACCAATGTGCTGTGATTGATATACTAAGCAAATAACTGACGATGGTAACTATACATGTGTATATTTACTCACATGTATATTTACTAATACACCTAGCTGTTACTTTATTGTTATTCACTATTTCCATCTCTAGAGTTACACCTAGACTCCATTGTCTTAGCTAGAGAGAGGGGGCTTCCAACACCAGGATTTAAAAGTGTATAGTTACTTCTAGTAACTTTTCGCACTATGATGGAGATTACCACCACTTTGGCGAGGAGTTCCCTATGGTAAAGTACAGATACAATTATTAAAGTTTATTTTTCTTCAAACAAAAATACTTAAATGTTGAATATAAATGTATATTGATTTAAAACATTTATTATTGACCTAGATTTAATAAAGTAGACGTTACAGCACATTAGCTCATTAAATCATGTATTAAAATATGCATTAAACTAATTAATGTAAATTTATTTATGTATACATATATATATTTTTTAATAATAACTGAAAGAACCCCACCCTCACTAATTTAAATTTTTTGTTTTGCTTAAATTTACATTTGAAAATTATAAAATCAATATTTATTAGTTATATGAAATGTTTTTAACTTTAAAGGGCCTATTTCGATGTCAGTCAGAAAGCCTCTGACCTCAGGTCAGAGATTTCTGACTGACATCGACGGTTTCAATTCCAACCGCCTAATTTCAATGTAGGCGGTCAGAATTGAAACCGGCCGGTCATACCAGCTGGCGTCCGACAGGCTCCTTCGGAACAGGCACGTAATCCCAATACATCAGCGTTTCCGCTGTAGGGTTTCCTACAGGCTTTCCATGCTGGGCTTTCGGACATGGAAAGTCTGTTGGAAAGCGAGTTTGGAGGCCCCTAGCAGGGCCCCCTTCTCCCTACGGTCTCCGTTTGGAGGGCCGAAGGGGCACCTATGGTGCCTCCCTGTTAATCCCTGCCACGCGGTTCACGGATGAACGGAATCTCCCATTTCACTATGGGAGCTTGTGCTACAGCCGTTTTACGTCTGCAGCACAAGCTTCCATTGAGAAATGGGAGTATGCGACCACACAATGTGTGGTTGCATTATAATTGCGGTGTCGGGACCACCGCCTGGAGGTTGGTCGGTCCCCAGTCCACGACAGTGTAGGTCAGAGGCAACTCCGACCAACATTGTAATCGAGCCCCAAGCATTATATATACATATAGATACTTAATTTAAATATCAAAATAATTTAATTGAGTTAACAATCATTCCTATTGGGTGCTTTCAATAAGAGTGTGTTCAAATACATTTTATTGGAGTAGATGTTGCAGTACTTGTCTTAATCCAAGGCTGGACTGGAATACATTTACACCTTTAACACTTTCTGGGGTATAGTTACTTTAGAAGGATAATCTGTGAAATTGAATGGTTTTACACCTTTGTGGGTGTTTCTGTGAGTATGCCCTTCACTAAACGCCTCCCTAAATTTCCCTAGACTTCTGCCATTTAGTAGTAATTATTCTATATTTTCCAACCACTCCCCCTGGTCCGTCCCACATTGACTACAAAAATCAATACCTATGATCGCAAAGGTCACCGTCACCTTGTTGAAGCGTCTCTTCACCGAAAAGATAGAAGAGTTCAAGGAATCTGCCCTTAGGTTTGTGAACATCATTTAGCAGGACTTGAGTTGTACTTCTGTAGCACTGCTTCACAAACTACAAAATGCATTATTATTTAATCCAGCCTAATGTATTATTTAATTGTCTCCATTCAGATTATAAGTGATAGATTTAAAGGCATGGCGTTCTGATAAGAACTTCTGTGATTAATATTTATTTTCTGAATTTAATTGTGAATAAGTTATTTAAGTACTCGTTTCAATACAAAATAGCTTTTGATTTGTTTAAAAGGTTAGCATCTGACCTTGTTCTAATTTCCTGTTCCATAAAATGTCCCTTTAAGGTGTATTTTGAAATGTTGTTAATATTTAAACTATATGGATATGTGACTGTTTAATAATTAAACACCTGCCTTTGCAGTAGGTAGTTATTGTTACTCCACCCGATATAAAAGGGTTAATATATGCATAGCCCCTGGGAACCAGGTCCTGATCTTGTAATATTCTCTTCTATTTTTTGTGAGCATTTGTGAAGCTCTGTAACGAGGTATGGTGACTGGATTTTAAGAATCCCATGAAAGAAGCCCTACTACAGAATCAGAGATTTTCAGGGAAATTCTGAATGAGGAATGCAACTCACAATGAGGCATATGATCAGGGTGAGACATGACCCTACCCCAGCACTTCTCTGAGCTTCACATTACAAAGGGCAACACTATTTAGCTCTGGAATTCATTGTGTGCCGGCCACTTTAATATAAAGTCACATGCCCCATAACTGTAAATAAAGGACCTTGAGACTGTCCTGAAGAGTCTTTTGGAATTGTTGTTCAGCCAAAACGTATGAACACCTCTTGGATGCCTCCCTACTGCCGGACCAAAAAGACTTGGACTCTAGTGAGATTCACTTTGAGATAAGTCACTATATACCTCAAAATGGCTTGGCTAACCCATTTTGACTCGGCTCCATTCATGAGCAAGGACTTCCTTATGACACATAAATTCAAGGACAAGCTATTTTAGATCACACAGGTCATTTTAAGATTTGATTCTGGCAATTACCTCTGAATTAACTAATCTTGGTTTGTAGTACATGTTTTTGTATTTAATAAATGTATATCTTTTAGCCATATCTTAAGTTGTGCTATATGGTACATCTAAATTCAGAATTAATTTCATTATTATGATTAAATCCACAGTGTATTCCAAATAAGCTTTACAATTCGTCATATGCAATTTTCCAATTTTGTTTCTTAAGAATAACTTTTCTTTTTCCGATTTACCTTCCTAAACTCAAGGGTTTACAGGGAACACTCCACACCTTTTTATTTGCAGGGAGAAATGGGTCACATATATCCTGATTTTTTTTTAATCATTTTCTTTTAGGGGAATGTTGCCCAGGTAACCAGGATACTACTGCCAGGATTTGACGGTTATATCAAAGCGGATGCTTGATTGCCATCTTCCTTTGTTTTATCACTTGTTTTTTTATCCTAAATCTATTACTAAATACCTTAGCACCAGTTACCAGGATTTCTGGCTTAGCTACCGGCAACTGGGTGCAAACTGAATATTCAAGTATTAATTGTCCAAGATTAATTGATGTTCTTGTTTCTAATCACACAGGACATACACACCCTCTACTCAGGAGATTAATCCAGGTAGTTCAAGGATTGTCACAGTAACGTAGGGAAAATAGGGGCCTGTGCCACAAGAGGCTGTAATGACCAAAGGGAATTTCTATGAGCAAGGAGGTCTAAGGCTGGACTGAAGTACATTTACACCTTTGACACCTTTTGGGATATAGTTACTTTAGGAGGGTAATCATTGAAATGCAATGGTATTACATTTATGTGGGTGTTTATATTAGTACAACTACTTAATTAACTACTATATGGCAGAAGTTTAGGGAGGGTTTTAGAGAGCTAAAACCCTCCCTAAACTTCTGCCATATAGTAGTAAGTCTACATTTTCCAGCCACTTCCCTCGTCCTCCCACATTTACTCCACAAATCTATACCTATGGTTGCAGAGATTACTGCCACCTTGTTAGAGAGTCTCCTCATCGAAAAGATAGGAGAGGCTGAGGTCTCTGCCCTTAGGTTTGTGGATATCATTTAGTAGGACCTGAGGTGTACTTCTGTAGCACTGCTTCACAAACTTCAAAATGCAGTTTTCGGTGACTCTATGGAGAGTCATAGAGAATGAGACTTAAATCTTTCTACTTCATCCCGGCCAGCTCCACCTCTGTCTGAGACTTGGAGAGTCAGCCGCTGACCACTGCTGCAATCATCTAGCAGCCACCACATAAGAAATACAAGAGCCAAAACCAAAGACACAAATATCACAAAGCATAATCATGGCTTAAAATTTGAAATTAATGGCATTAAACATGTTGTCTTTTAAGTATGTAAAAGAAAGAGAAGAGAAAAGAAAAAACAGAATAGAAAAGATTGAAATGCACAAAATATCCATCTTGTTAAAATAATTATGCAATTAAAAATAAAGTGGGCAGTAAAAGGGAAGAAAGTATGGATGTCTGAGGGAAAGGGGATGGGGGACAACAAGGATAGTGAATTAAAAGAAAGGAGGGAAGGATTGATATCTGTCCTTTTTTTAGGTCTGGCCCGACAGTGTAGCTGTTGCCACACCTTATGTGATCAACAGACAAAGAGCCTTAATGAGCACTACTGAGAAAGGGACTTTGGCTTTGCATACATGCTAATTCTCGTCAAGATAGGCTTGAGGAAAACCTAATGCTCAAGACAATAGGAATGAGTTGGTTAGGGTGACAATCTGATATCAATGCTATAGGACAGATTTGTTTATTATAAAAAGTTGCACAAAGTTAGAAGCCTCAAATATTTAGTTTGGAAACCATATGTTAAAACTAATAGGCATTCAAAGGTAGATTTCTATTGCGATATGTTAAAGCCTGCACAGAGGCATTTTGTTGCATGGAATCTCATAATTACTATAGTAAACAAGAGTAGACTTCGCCAGATGAGAATCACAGATGACGCACTCAGATGTATGGAGTCCTTCCTCTCAGGACGCACCCAGAGAATCTGCCTACCCCCATTCTCCTCTCTCCCAAACCCACAGTTTGTGGAGTACCCCAAGTCTCATCTCACAGACCCACCCTCTTCAAAATTTACATGACTTCACTCGCAGACATTGTCAGATTTCACAACATCAACATCATCTCCTTAGCTGACGACACCCAACTCGTCCTCTCACTCTCAGCGAACTGCAACTGCATGAAGAACCTAGCAAGATGGATGAAAGACAACTGTCTCAAGTTGAACATGGACAAGACGCAAGCCCTCATCTTCGGCAGACACACTGCCCTCAAAACCACTCCTGGTAGCCACTGGAGCTTGTACCTACTCCTACACCTAAAGACCATGCCCACAACCTTGGCATCATACTGGTCAGCAAACTCTCCATGAGATGCCAAGTCAACTCTGTTACATCCATCTGCTTCAACACCATCCGCCTGATCCAGAAAATCTTCAGATGGTTCGCCACCAGCACCAGGAAAACGGTGACACAGGCCCCCCATCATCAGCCGACTCGACAATGGCAACGCACTCTATGCTGGCATACCTCAGAACTTGTGCAAAGACTCTAGTCAATACAAAACACAGCAGCCAGACTCATCCGTCAACCTCCTCAAGAGAACACAAATCACACAACACCTCAAAGACCTCCACTGGCTCCCCATCCACAAGAGATGCCAGTTCAAGCTCCTTAACCATGGGTACAAAGCCTTCCACAACATCAGACCACACTACATGAACCACCACCTGACCTTCTACCAACCCTCCAGAAACCTGCGTTCTGCACACCTCACCCTCGCACAGATGACATGAATCCACTGCAGCAGCACTGGAAGACGCTCATTCTCTCACCTCATCCCCAAAGCAATGAACACCCTCCCTTTCCACCTTTGCACCTCACCCTCGCTCAACCACTTCTGGAAGGAACTCAAGACCTGGCTCTTCAACTGAGACCCGCAGCACAGCACCTGAATATCCCCTGGGGTGAGAAGTAGTGCTTTAAAAATACTATTTGATTGATTGTTTGAGTTTTGATTTTGGTTACCTTCTCTGACAGAGTCCAGGGGTAGATGATTTCTACTTTTATAATCCTTGATGGGCATATTGCCCTGCCAGCTGAAATTTTGTACATATTTGCAATTTCCTCGCTAAATGCCTGATGTTTGTCTTGTGGAAAGCTCAATACTGTAGGCCTGTGAGGATGATGGTGACAAGTTAGTGATCAAGCATATAGTCCTGATTGGATCATTGGGAGAAAATGGTGTCAGGTGCCACAGATACCATTAGTTTAATCTGTTTACCATTAAATGTCATGATTAAGACAGTAAGCCTGGCCTATTTATAGTGAAAAGTATTTGTTAAAACCAAAAAGCCTTTAATAGTGCAATTTTATTACATAGTGTTGAAAACTGTTAGGACATGAAACCTCACAAATTGTTGTGGTTTTGATATTGGTGCCCCACTCTGAAAGTAGAGAATTTCCACTGTGATCATTCATTCTAGAACATCTCAGTAGAGCTTCATAAGCTTAATCAGTGCTTAATCTGTAAAAAAATAAGTGTGAGGGCCCTCATCAGGAGGTCAATGCAGCTTTACAGTACCAACACTGTATTAAGCATCACACATTTACAAGTGTGACAATTCAGACTATTCCAGACCCCTAAAGCTAAATGAATAAGTTAAGCAGTGAGTATCCGTATTTTTTTAACGTACATCGAATTAATAAACAACTGTTGTTATGCTCATCTCTAGACAAACATTGCCTCCATGTGGTAAACTTCCATGAATCTCAGTGTTGAAAATTAAGTGCTGGTGCTGAGGACTGGAAAACACCGGCTCAAATAAAGTACTGGGTTTAGTTATCTCCCAGGCTCTATTTAAGAAAAAAAAAGAAAATACATATATGTATACAAGCATAGAGAGGCTTTGTATCAGCCCTCGTCTGCCACTGGTCTGTTTGAGCGTCATTCACAATCTGCTGTCAATGACAGCATACTGCATGGGGCAATGGGCCAGCCTACTTCAGCTGCATTGTCCTATGAGTGATGACATTTTGCCTGATCACAAATCTACATCTGCCCAGGGCAGTAGGAATGAGTGTATGTTTTTGTGGGCATTGGCCCCAATGAAAAAAACAATGTGAAGGGTATCAACAAAAGGCTGAGGGGCTCTGATCACTGGGTTACCACATGGGGGGTTTCTACTTGCAAGAATAGTTTTGAAAAAATGTGCCAACGTGAGTGGTTAGGTTTTAAGCAGCCAGTAAAGTTGGGATTATATGTCTCTCTGACCAACCTTTTCTTATTACTGTTGCTTCCCAAAAAATTCAATAAAACGATTTAAAGAAGAAAACACCTAGTGCATTTTCTAGCATATTGTCTGATTGTAATATTATTCTTCCTTTAAGATTTTTTGGGGAAATGTGTGGCAAATTATGCATTGAAATGTACATTTGTAAAATATGAATACAATATAAAGACACATTTACAAGAGAAGGGTGTTGGGTGTTCTTAATCTGGCACATTATGGGTTATTTCTAAACCTGGCTCTATTTGTAGATATCCTCAATTGGATAATGCAAAAATGTGAAAAAATAACTATTGGTCTGGTAGTGTTCCAATAACAATGACCCGTCTACTCAGCCCATTGCAATATCACTGGTTTTAGTGCTCTGCTCTGATGCCATTCTAACCCCCTAAACACAATACTGTTCCATCTTCAGCATCTCCCTTTTGAGAGCAATGTACCAACAGCACTGCTATATTAAAAATCTAATTATAATATTTTTTGTTGCTCTCTCTTAAGATATACCTCACTCACCCCTACTGCAAGTTGACAGATTTAAGACCTCAAAGGTTTCACAAGGGTGAGGAGCCCTTAACCCTCATTATAGCCTGAGTAAGAGGGCTATAAGCCTATTTGAACAGTCCATCCACTGCAGGTAGAAGTTTATAAATGAAAGATGAGCAACAGAAAGACAAACAATGGAATGTTGAAACACAAGGCTTATCCCAGCCTATATTGTCCCAAAGGCACTTACTTGTCTTCAATGGAGCTCCCAGCATTCCAGTGTTCTAATATAGCCTTATAGCCCACTGCAAAGGACTATATTGGTTGAAAAGGCCCTGAAACAGAGTGGTTCAGGCATATAACGCGGGGGAGGGCCTTTAACAACTGGTATATCCCTCGGTAGAAAGGCAATAAGGCTATTAGAACATTCCACCCACTGACGGTCCAATGTTCTAAATTAAAAAGGGAACAAAGGGCTTATATCAGCGATTATATACCTGAGCCATTGTCTTCCATGGAGATCCCAGCATTCCAGTGCTCTCTAATATATTTACGATAAAGTATCCCCTGCTGTACTTTATAAGGATATTACAAGTCCTCAAGGAGTTCCATGACCATATAGTCGAAGGAGGGAGAAGGCTGAGTTCCTTTATAAGGTTATGGAACTCTGAGGTGACTTGCAATATCTTTATCATATATGGCAGAAAGTACTTTATTCCTTATAATACATGGTCACACAATATCACCTTTTCCAACAAACCACTTTGGTGCCTACCTCTTTCATATGAAAGAGATATAATGTTTGCAATCATGAAGAATAAAAATAGAATCTCTAGTGCAAAATTAAACAGGTAAAAAAAAATGGTTAGATATTTGTTGCTGGCAAAAACATGGAGATGAGCGGATTCAATTATGTGGAGAAAGAGTCTGTGGGACTTTTTATCTTGTGCTTCGGGTAAATTTGGAGCAAATAACTCAGCAAAAAATATCTTCTGAATTTATGAGACCTTCAAATATTTCCTTTCTGCAGATCTTATTGTAAGAATGTTAGCACTAACTTCCTTACCAGTTTTACTACAATTTCCATGGGGGAATCTTAGAGGGTTGGAGAAGCTGGAAGAGTCATGTCTGAAGGGTATTACTACTTAGTATTCTCCATACAGTTTCACATAGGGTGGTTGTGAGAAGTTGGCCTGGCATATGCTGTCCACTAGTTATAGGGGACACCTTGCACCAGTCCAATTCGACTCTTAAGGTGATAGGTTAAAAGACAACCTTTAAAGAAAGCTATCCTAGTGGTAGCTGTGGAGAGCGGCCTTCAGGCTAAGTCTTGAAGGAGTGTTAAGCTTATTGTTTTACCATGGATAACTTCTTGAATGACCAAATGAAAGAGTAGTCCACACAGGTATATATTCAAAATATATGTATGTATTCTAAGAACAAATCCCACTAGTCTCTTTTGAGGCTGGAGGTAAAGATACAATTCAATAAAGCATTTATAATTACAATAAATAGCACTGGAATCACAGGGCCCCAGGGGGGACCAAACCATATATTAAAAAAGTGGTATAAGAACCACAACAGTTCTGCAGGCAGTGCCTAGGGCACTTAGGATCGCTGGCCCCTTACGAAACCACCCAAGGTAGCGAGGAAGGGGACCCACGGGAAGCGTGTGCAGTGTTGAAACTACAGTCGGGATCCCTATTAAACCCTATGGGAAATGTCGCGGTTGGAAAATGCAAGAATCTGGACACTTCTAGCAGGAGTTCAAGTTCAGGATTTTAAAGTTAAGCTCTTGGAGGGCTCAAACCCATGATAGTACCGAGGTACCACTGTTACCGGCCCCAGGGAAGCCGGTGCATAGGTCGTTTTCAGTGTCGGGTCGATGTCTCGTTTTCAATGGAAAAACGTGAAGAACTGCTGCTGGCGAGAAGCGTCATCAATGTCATGCAGATTGAAGATGTAGATCTTGAAGGAAAAGACCTGAAAGCAGAGGGGACAGAGTCTGGGTCACTAGCCAGTGACCAGGGGCCTTCGGAGAAAGAGCCCTTTAATGTCGGGTGTTTTCAGGTTGAAGACGGGTAGCTTGGATCAGCAGCCACGGGGTCCAGGAGGTGTCAAGGAAGAGCAGCTGCTGGAGGGTGACTGTCCCATAAAGGATGAAGGCTGCTGCGGTGTTAGTGTCCTGATTGGATCCACTAAGCCTTGGCAACCGCAACCCACACAAGGATCAAGAAACAGCTACGGTGCAGACCCACGAGGTCTGAGCGAGGTCTCCAGCAAGGAGACTGTAGAGCAGGCCTGGAGCAACCAGAGGAGCCCTTGAAAGTGAAGATTGACCTCCGCCAGGGCCCACCAGTCGAGAGACAAGGGACCAGGGGAGGCAGCAATTTGGAGTGCGTAAAGATGTGCCCACGGGTCGCCGGAGCGGGCTGGAGCATCGTCCTTTGGCACAGGTGATGCTGGGAGGTTGGCTCAATGATGGGTCAAAGCACAACTTCCCCACTTGTCGGGTTTGTGTGCTGTGCAAGAGGTGGCCAGTATCCTGGGGTATTGGGTATCTCGGCACCCACGGGGTCCACGATGCTCAGATTTGCTGTGCACACTCACTGGCCTCTGGGATGCTTGGGAACCCACCTCAGGGTAGGCAGCAGTGTTCATTGTCCGTAGGAGCAGCGGATTTCCAACTGGGTCACTTGCAGTGTTTCAGGTGCCTGCCAAGCAGGGGGGTAACTCCTTTACCCCAAGGGAGATTTCTTCATTCAGCTGAGCAGCCGCTCGTCCAAGTTTCAAGTCTTTGAAGCAAAGTTCTCGTCCAAGATTAATCTGAGGCTCTGGGGACCTCGCACCCACCTTTATCCAGGGATTAGGGGAGTGTCTAAATCAGAGCCCACCAGTGGCTACACCCTCTCCCCTTTGTGTGTTTCCCGCCTGGGCAGGGGACAGGATGCCCCTGAACCGGTTTGAGGTGGTGTATGCAGAAGTAGGCACTGGAGAAGCCTACGTGCAAGTTTGAAAGGCATCCTAAGGTGCACCCACCCAGTTCCAATCCACATAGTCTGTCTAGAGAGGTTGGGACACCTCCCTGCAACAAGATCCCTATTGTCCAGCTGCCGTGGCTGGAGTTCTGCCCAGCAACAGGCAGCCAGAATCGTGTGGGTGGCGGGTAGCATCCATTTTGTACTACGTGTGCTCTTTTAAATTGGTGTCTAAAATCTGCCGCTTTTATCATATCACCCCTCTAGCAAGGTGGAATCATGCTCTCTCTCCCATGATGGGATTGGGGGTATGATTCCAAGATGTTTGACACCAAGCACGATATGGTTCTGTGCAGCCATTCACAAGTTAGCATCCTATCGCGATTGATTATAATGCGCTTAAGAGTATATGGTATGGCTGCACTACAAAGAACCCCTCACACGTATCTCAGCACCCTGCCTTGTAGGATTAGCAAGTCCTGCCTTAGGGGTGACTTATGAGGATATATGTGTTGTATTTAAGTGGGATACAGGATACCTATATCCCTGTAAGGGGTGCAAGCACCACCTTACCCAGACTACAGTAGTGGTCTGGTGGTGTCAGTTTGTATGGCTGTCCCATGGGTGGCACAATGAGTGCTTCAGCCCCTGGTAGGCCTCTGAGGGACCCATCTACAAGGGGTTCATAGGGTGTCCTCGGTATCCAATTGGTATGTACCTAGGGTACTCACATAAGTTTAGAGAGGAAGCAGATAGGCTGGGGTCCTGGATTGCAGGGCCACAGCCTGGCTAGAGTCAAAAAACAGTCAAAACATCAGCAAAAAGTTGGGGGCAACTATGCAGTCTATGCCAATCTCCTACATAACCACCCCTCCCCCCCCAAACGCAGGGACATTAAACTAACCTTGACCATTTGAGTCTTCATGTTCTAAGTGGAAATATCTGGAGAGGCCATCTGCATTGGCATGGTTGCTCCCAGGTCTATGTTCCACTGTATAGTCCATCCCCTGTAGGGAAATGGACCACCTGAGTAGTTTGGGGTTTTCACCCTTCATCTGTTTTAGCCAAAGGAGGAGCTTATGGTCGGTTTGAACAATGAAGTGAGTGCCAAACAAGTATGGCCTCAGCTTCTTCAAGGCCCAGACCACAGCAAATGCCTCCCTCTCTATAGCTGACCAACGTTTCTCTCTGGGGGTCAACCTTCTGCTAATAAAAGCTACTGGTTGATCCTGGCCCTCTTCATTCAGTTGTGATAATACAGCACCTACCCCCACCTCAGATGCATCAGTTTGAACTATGCATTCTTTGGAGTAGTTGGGGCTTTGGAGCACTGGAGCACAGCACATGGCCTGTTTTAGGTCATCAAAAGCTTTCTGACAGCTGACAGTCCACTGAACTTTCTTGGGCATCCTCTTAGAGGTTAAGTCATTTAAGGGGGTCACAATGGATCCATATCCCTTTATAAATCTTCTGGAGTACCCAGTCAGACCTAAGAAAGCTCGGACCGGAGTCTGGGTGGTTGGAGCAACCCAGTCCATTATGGTCTGGATTTTGCTCTCTAGTGGTTGAACCTGGCTTCCACCTACAAGGTGGCCCAGGTAACACAACCTGACTCTGCCCTATCTGGCACTAGGTAGCCTTGATAGTGAGTCCTGCTTTTTGCAGGGCTTCCAAAACTTTCCTCCGGTGGATCAGGTGATCCTCCCAGGTGGAGCTGGAGACAGCAATATCATCTAGATATGCTGCACTAAAGTCATCCAGGACTATGAGGACTTGATTTACCAACCTTTGAAAAGTGGCAGGTGCAGTCTTCAAACCAAAAGGCATTACAATAAATTGATAGTGCCCACCAGGGGTTGAAAATGCTGTCTTGGCTTTTGCAGATTCAGCTAACCTTATCTGCCAGTAGCCAGCTGTCAGATCAAATGTGCTCAGATATTTGGCTGAGGCCAATTTATCTATGAGCTCATCTGCTCTGGGAATGGGATGTGCATCAGTCCTAGTGACTGCATTGAGTTCTCTGTAGTCTACACAAAACCTCATCTCTTTCTTGCCACCCTGGGTGTGAGGTTTGGGTACTTGGACTGCTGGGCTAGCCCAAAGCCTATCTGAGGGCTCAATAACTCCCACTTCCAACATATTTTGGACTTCTGTCTTTATGCAGTCCCTGACATGGTCAGGTTGCCTGTAGATCGTATTCTTCACAGGCAGACTGTCTCCAGTGTCCACTTCATGAGTGCACCAGGTGGTCTCACTTGGAGTCAGTGAAAACATATGCCTGAATGACTGGAGAACTTGTCTGCAGTCAGACTGTTGCTGAGCAGTGAGGCTGCCTGCCAAGGCTACACCATCTACTGACCCATCATCAGGGTTGTGAGAGAGCAGGTCTGAGAGAGGGTCACTCTCCTCCTCCTGTCCCTCATCATTTGCTATGAGCAAGCTCATGTCAGCCCTGTCCACATATGGTTTCAGTCTGTTTACGTGAAGTACCCTGTGGGGAATTCTGGGAGTGCCAAGGTCCACCAAGTAGGTGACCTCTCCCTTCTGTTCCAATATGGTTGGGGTCCACTCCATTTGTCTTGGAGGGCTGCTGGGGCCACTGGCTCCAACACCCATACCTTCTGTCCTGGCTGGTACACCACCAGTACAGCCTTTTGGTCATGCCAGGCTTTTTGTAATTCCTGACTTGCCTCAAGGTTTTTTGTTGCCTTCTTCATGTATTTGGCCATCCTGGAGCGGAGACCAAGTACATAGTCCACAATATCCGGTTTAGGGGGTTTGAGAGGTAACTCCCATCCCTCCTTCACTAGACAGAGTGGCCCTCTGACAGGGTGGCCAAACAAAACTTCAAAAAAGCTGTAACCAACCCCCTTTTGTGGCACCCCCCTGTATGCAAAGAGAAGGCAGGGCAGAAGAACATCCCATTTTCGCCTGAGCTTTTCTGGGAGTCCTTTGATCATACCCTTGAGGGTCTTGTTAAATCTTTCAACAAGCCCATTGCATTGAGGATGATAAGGGGTGGTGAACCTGTAGTTAACACCACACCCCTTCCACATTGCATTGAGGTAACTGCTCATAAAGTGTGTATCTCTATCAGACAACACCTCCTTAGGGAACCCTACCCTGGAAAAGATTCCCAGGAGGGCTCTTGCCAACACAGGTGCTGTGATGGTTCTAAGGGGAATAGCTTCTGGGTACCTGGTGGCATGATCCACTACCACCAGAATAAACCTGTGCCCCGATGCTGTTGGTGGGTCAAGGGGACCAACTATGTCAATCCCTACTCGTTCAAAGGGAACCCCCACCACCGGTAGTGGTATCAGGGGGGCCTTTGTGGACTTACCTGCCTTGCCACTGGCCTGGCAGGTAATACAAGAGCTACAAAACTCTTGCAGTCCTCACTCATTTAAGTCCAATGAAAGTGAGGGACAAGTCTGTCCCAAGTCTTATTGGGCTAGTGTGAGCAGGAAACCCCTAAACTTCTGAGGTATGACCAACCTCCTGGCTGCACCAGGCTTGGAGTCGCGACCCTCAGAGTAAAGGAGCTCATCATCCCAATATACTTTATGGGTTCCACCAGCATTCCCAGCAGCCTCAGCATTAGCCTGTTGTCTGAGGGGTTCAAAAGTGGGGCAGCTTTGCTGCTCCAGGCTCAAGTCTGCCTTAGAAGGTCCCCCTGTCCCCAAGAACTCAACCTGATCAAGCTCAAGTTCATCTGAGACAGTTCCTTCTTCAGGGGTCAGATTCTCTTCTGCTACAAGAGTTTCTTCAGACTGATCCTGGGGGGAAGACACTGCCTTACCCCTGCTACTCCTCCTCTTGGGAGGTCCTTGGTCCATTTTTCCAGGATCCAAGGCTTGTTCAGTTTCTGTCAGCTTAGCTTTTGATCTTGTCAGGGCAAACACTTCTGCAGGGATACCCAGCATTGCTGCATGGGTAGTTAGCTCCACCTCAGCCCATGCTGAGGTCTCCAAATCATTTCCTAGCAAACATTCTACTGGTAGGTCTGCACTCACCACAACCTTCTTTAGGCCAGGTACCCCTCCCCAAGAGAAGTTAACAATGACCAGAGCATGGTTAGTACTGACATTGCTCGCATTGGTCACTTGGTAAGTTTCCCCAAGTATGATTTGGCTAGGATCCACAAGGTCCTTAGTCACCATGGTGACACTAGCCCCCATGTCCCTGTATGCTAGAGACTCCCTTCCATTTATCCTAGGCTGTTGTTTGTATTTGCCCAGACCACTGGGACTCACAATCAGGGACAGGTCCCAATCACAAACTAGCGCAGCCTGAGTAGGTGTTCTGACTAGTCCAGAGTCCTCTCCAGATCCCAGGGTCAACCCTACTAAGCCCTTGTTCTGTGTACCACCACCTATAGCTGGACTAGGGGGGACAGTTGCCTTAGGGGCAGGTGTAGTGGTAGTTGTGGAGTCGTTGGCCTTGTTACAGTCTGAAGTCCAATGGGTTTTCTGCTTACAGTTTTTACACCATGGCTTCCTTGACTGTTTGGCTTTGATAGATTGGGAATTTTCAGATGCTGCTTTTTGGGGGCCTGTTGAAGACTGCTGGTCTTTTCCCTTTTCCCCACCCTTCTCAGAGTTTTTGGCATCTTCCTTTTTAGTTGCACACCCCAAGGGCTGGACCTTTTGCTTGATCCTGGTTCTGACCCATTTGTCTGCCTTCTTTCCCAATTCTTGGGGAGAGGTCAGATCTGAGTCCACCAGGTGCTGATTAGGCCTGGGCGGTAAATTCCGCTCCGCTCGCGGAATTTGCGGAATTCGCGTAATTTCGCGTTCCGCGGAGAACGCGAAATTGCTCAAAAGTCTGCTTCCCGCGATTTCGCGAAATTTTTGCATGTTCGCGTTCTCAAAATGCGTGTTCGCGAGATATTTCTCCCCGAGCACGCAAACAGCAATTGTGAACAGGAAAAAAGCATCGCGAACAAGCAATTCCGCGTGTTTGCGGAATTTCTGTGTGTTCGCGGAGATTTTTTGCCGTTTCGCGGAGATTTGCGTAACGCAATTACGCAAATTCCGCCCACCCCTAGTGCTGATGCAATAGCTGATTCTGACAGTTATTAAGGATCTGCTCCCTCATGATGAGATTGTATAATCCTTGATCATCATTTACCTTACTGCCATTTAACCAACCCTCCAGAGCCTTGGTAGCACAATCTACAACGTCTACCCAATCTTGATTCTGTGTTTTCTGGGTATCTCTGAACTTTAACCTGTATTGATCAGTGGTTAGACCAAACCCATCTATTAAAGCACTCCTCAAGGTATAATAATCATCAGCATTCTCTAAGAGAGGAGCTTGTCTCTTCCTTTGTCAGCAAAGGAGAGCCATGAGATTGCTGTCCACTGCTCTACTGGGACCCTTTGAACCTTACAGGCCCTTTCAAGTTCAGTGATCCACTTATGGATGTCATCCCCTGTCTGATAGGTGGGCACAATCTTATGCAGGTTCCTATTGTCAGGAGCTTTCTCTCTAACTCTAGGGGTATTATTACTGCCACCAGGGGTCTCTAGACCCCACCTTTTTGAAGCTTTCTGAAGCTCCAGGGACTCCCTGTCTATTGCTAGCTGTTCTCTCCTGAGCTGAAGCTTGGCTTGCTCAAACTGGATCAGTCTGCATTTCCTCCCTTCAGAGGAATCTCTTCTCTGAGAAAAGGCAGAGGTCCTTTTGGATCTCCCAGAATGGACAGATTCCCCTGAGGGTGAGCTGTTTCTCCTGTATGGATCCACCACACTCCCATTAGGGATGGAGGGGGTGCCCTTTGGGTCCCCACCTCCATGTTGTGAGTGGTCTGCTCTTCCAGGTCGAGTTCATTGTCCTCTTCCTGGTCCTCATCAGAGTCCACCACCTGGGTGTCCTCTTCTGTGGGATGCCCACCCAACCTGTCTACCCCTTCAGACACTAGAGTCTGCTTGAAGTCTGCAATGAGCAGAATTTCTCTGAGACGTTGTGTGTTGGCACCTTTGGTTGTCTTCAAATGTCTAGCAGTGCACATCTCCCTTAGCTCAGCAAAAGTGAGATTGTCATACCTGTCGACTGGGACCCTTTGAGGTCCTTCCAGGCCCTTATGGGCTCCTGATCCTGAAGACATTTCTAGTGTAGTGGATTGTTGCATCTACCTACACTAGGTGTGGCCTACTGAACCCTTTCTTGAGTTGTAGTCAAGGTGTGCTAAGCCCTCTACACACAACTCCTAAGTTCAGTAGAACTTATTGTATTCTATGCTGAATTGATATGTACTTCTAGTACCAAAGTGGCTTTCACTTTAGAAATTCAATTTGTTATCTGGTAAAACAATGGCAAGCTTGAATCCAACTGCTGCACACCAATGTGAGAAGTTGGCCTGGCATATGCTGTCCACTAGTTATAGGGGACACCTTGCACCAGTCCAATTCGACTCTTAAGGTGATAGGTTAAAAGACAACCTTTAAAGAAAGCTATCCTAGTGGTATCTGTGGAGAGCAGCATTCAGGCTAAGTCTTGAAGGAGTGTTAAGCTTATTGTTTTACCATGGATAACTTCTTGAATGACCAAATGAAAGAGTAGTCCACACAGGTATATATTCAACATATATGTATTTATTCTAAGAACAAATCCCACTAGTTTCTTGTGAGGCTGGAGGTAAAGATACAATTCAATAAAGCATTTATAATAACAATAAATAGCTATGGAATCACAGGGCCCCAGGGGGGGACCAAACCATATATTAAAAAAGTGGTATAAGAACCACGGCAGCTCTGCAGGCAGTTGTCAGGGTGTCAGCAGCACAAGGTAAACAGGCGAGCCACTAACCTTATGAAACAGCCAGCAGGGACGACAGCAGTGTAGAGAGACCTCCCTATTCGCCCAGTCACTGCCTCCCACCCAGCAATGTAATCTGGTATGGAGGGAAGCACCTCGGGGAACAGGGAAGAGGGTATCCGATCGGGAATAGCTGAGGTATGTGCAGGGTGATGGATCCGTCCCACACGGCTTGGAGTAGGCTGCAGAAGGGTGAGAACATATGCATTAATACTGAACAGGGCATGTACTAAACCAAGACATCTCGGATAGGATTGTTCCCAAACTACTCACAAGGCCTAAGTATGGAATCCCTAGGGCGTAGGGGGTTCCAATCCCTCCCTGGTGTGCATGCGCCAAATGTCAGGGGTGACTTGAGCGCCACGGTGTGAGAATGTAGTTCAGGCGTGATATAAGGTAAACCATCGTTCTGTTCATACACAGCCGATGAATGGGAAGCGATTGTTCGCTCCGCGTGTACCCAACCACCACCTATAAGTCACGGAGTTGTATCTCTGATGATACAGAAGTACAGCGCACAACGTGCGATGGGGGGTCTGTAAAGTAACGAGATGGTGAGCGTCTGAAAGAGTGTTAAGTATCATGCTCTCCGCGCGCCCATTACCTGATCCGTATTCTGAGGCGGGAAGGAAAGCGTCCGCCCTCTGAATACCATGGTCACGCCCCCTGCAGCTCCAGCGGGAAGGCAAGCGTCCACGCACCGCGGAGGCGTCGGGGATGTTTATGGATCTCCGGCGGGTCCTAGCGGGAAGGCAAGCGTCCGCGCACTGCGGAGGCGTCGGGGAGGTTATGGATCTCCGGCGGGTCCTAGCGGGAAGGCAAGCGTCCGCGCACCGAGGATAGACGAACGAGGGTCAACTGCCACGAAGCCTCGGGCAGTCCCAGGTTCCGGTAGGATTGTCAAGCACTCACCTTGACTTGAGGTGGAGCTTATATAGGGGCGGGTTGTTTCCTGTTCCCGCGCGTTTCCTGGCCAGGCCCCATGGTGTTCTGGGAGTTGTAGTTTTGGGTTGTGCACCGCTCCCGTCTATTTCTTTGGTTGGAAGTCGCCTGATAAGGGTGGTGGCGAGCTCGGGCTTGCCTGTAACCGTGAATTATCGCTACAGAACCCCCTCTCAAGGACCGCCGGCTCGGCGGGTGACCAGGTTTACCAGGATTATTTCTATGGAACTGGGCTAGTAAGTCAGGGCAGTGGAGATTCTGTATGGGCTCCCATGTCCTGTCTTCCACCCCATACCCTTTCCACTCTACCAGATACTGTACTCTCCCCCGCACCAATCTAGAATCCAAGAGTTGTTGGACCTCATACTCCTCTTGGCCATCAACATCTAGGGGTGGAGGTTTATCTGGTAACCTCACGGTAGGGGGGCAGGGTTGGAGCAAGGACACATGAAACACTGGGTGTATGTGCCATGCGGCGGGCAAGGCTAATCGCATAGCAACTGGATTTATCACTTTCTCAATACTGTAGGGACCGATATATTTGGGTTTCAGTTTTCCCACTCCCCTTAGGTGCAAGTTTTTTGTGGCCAACCATACCCTGTCTCCCACTTGATACTCAGGTTCTCTCTTTCTCTTCGTGTCAGCGAAGCGTTTCTGTGCTGCTTGTGCTGCGATGAGATGTTGTTTGGCGTCAAGTAGAACCGCTCTAAGGTGTTCATGGTGTTCCTTTATACTGGGAAGGTTGGTGGTAATAGGCCATTCGAAGGGAAGCATGTTCGGATGGTATCCATTTAGACAAAAGAAAGGGGAGCACCCCAACGTGGCATGGTCCGCATTGTTGTACGCGAACTCCGCCATCCACACTAAGGTTAGCCAGTTTGCTGTGTTTTGTATTGAAAAACACCGGAGATATTGTTCAAGAGTCTGGTTGAGGCGCTCCGTTTTCCCATCTGTTTGGGGATGGTAACTGGACGAAAGGCGTGCATCGATTCCCATAGTTGTACATAAGGCCTTCCAGAAGCGGGAGGTGAATTGAGACCCTCTGTCTGTGATGAGGACGCTAGGAATACCATGAGGTCTAACTACGTGCTGTAGGATCAAAAGAGCAAGAGCCGAGGATGTAGGCAGTCCTGTCAATGGTACGAAGTGGCCCATCTTCGTCAAATGGTCCACTATTACCAGTATCGTTGTGTATCCTTGGCAGGGGGGCATTTCCACAATGAAATCCATGGACACAGTATGCCATGGTCCAGGAGGGATAGGAATGGATTGAAGCATTCCGGTAGGCTTTTCATGTCTCGCCTTTCCTTGGACGCACACCGAACAGTTCTGGACATATTCCTTGGTATCTTCTTTCAGCGAGTTCCACCAGAAGGATCGCTCCACACAGGCAATCGTCTTGTGGATTCCTAGATGTCCACCAAGGCTGGAATCGTGTGCCCACTGCAATACCTGGAGCTGTAGGTCAGGGATGGGAACGTATAAGGCATGGAAGTGGTATAGTAGTCCAAGGTTCATGGTCCTATGACTGGGGTGTTCTTTAAGCCAGTCTTGTTCGTCTATGTCTTTTACAGCGGATCTAACTTTGTCCACAAAGTCGGTCGTGGTTAGCAGGGCGAGGGATTGTTGCCTGAACACTCCTTCCGCCAAAATCAAAGGTGTCTCGGGGACGTTCGCAGGTGTTTCGCTCTCTGTGTTCATACTTCGTGAAAGGGCATCGGCCTTGCCATTTTGCGGCCCTGGGCGGTACTTTATTACAAAGTCATAATCCGCGAAGAAGAGCGTCCATCGCAACTGGCGTGGGGTGAGGGCCTTGGCGGTTTTCAAGAACAGCAGGTTTCTGTGATCTGTGTAAATTTCGACTGTATGATGGGCCCCTAACAGATAGTGCCTCCATTCCTCGCACGCCCTTTTTATCGCCAGTAATTCTTTGTCTGTTATGGAGTAATTGACCTCACTGGGGGTGAGTTTTTTTGAGAAATACGCCACGGGATGTATTTGTCCGGTTTGTGGATGTCTCTGGGACAACACCCCTCCTAGTGCGTGATGGGAAGCATCGGTTTCCACTATGAATGGGAGTTGCGGGTCTGGGTGTCTAGGGTGGGGGCTTGTGTGAATCGAGCCTTAAGCAGTTGGAAGGCTGTTTCTGCCTCCTCGCTCCAGTTGAATGGCGCATTTTTTCTCAAAAGACAGGAAATTGGATGTATTATCTTGGAGAAATCTTTAATGAACCGACGGTAGTAATTTGCAAACCCCAAAAAGCTTTGCACTGATTTGACATGTTGGGGGGTTTGCCACTGAGTGATGGCCTCGATCTTTCCCGTTTCCATTTGGAAGCCCTGGGCGTTGATAAAATACCCTAAAAAGGCTACCTCTTGCACATGAAAAAAGCATTTCTCCAATTTTGCATAGAGCTCGTGCTGACGCAGTCTGTTGAGGACTTTTTTCACATGGTTCACGTGATGTTGGAGACAAGTAGAATAAATGAGAATGTCATCTATGTAGACCACACAAATAGTATCCAGCAATCCCCTCAGCACTTCGTCCATAAAATATTGGAAGGCTGCCGGGGCGTTACATAGCCCAAAGGGCATTACTTTATACTCGAAGAGTCCAAACTTCGTTCGGAAGGCTGTCTTCCACTCATCCCCACTTTTGACTCTGACTAAATGATATGCGCCACGGAGATCCAACTTTGTAAAGTAACGAGCTCCCTTGAGTTGATCCAGCAAAACAGGAATCAAAGGTAGCGGGTATCTGTTCTTCACTGTTATGCTATTGATTGCTCGGTAGTCTATGCAGGGTCTCAGCTCGTCACAGTCCTTCTTCGGTATAAAAAAAAGTGGGGAAGAAGCTGGGGAAGAGGAAGGGACGATGAATCCGGAAGCCAGGTTCTCCTCCAGGTAATTTTTTAGATACAGTGTCTCGGGTTCTGTAAGAGCATACACTCTACTACAAGGGATGTGTGCTCCTGGTATTAAGTCAATATGGCAATCGTATTCCCTGTGGGGCGGAAGCCGTGTAGCTGTCTGCTTATCGAAGAGAGATCGGTATTCTTCATACTCCTGTGGTAATGTTCGGGTGACAGAGATCCGATCTTGGGTGTTGGCTATAGCCAGCAGACAGGCTTGGGTATCGGTGGACCTGGTCCCCGAGATTGGGTTTTCATGGCAGTTCTTGTCGCAGTACGCAGAGTCCAGGGTCACTGTTCTTTCCCCCCATCTCACTGTGGGATCATGGAGAGTCAACCATGGCATGCCAAGGATGAGGCGGAATTGCGGTGCATCTATGAGATCAAACTGAATGTATTCTTGGTGCCAGGCGTTAAAATGCATTAGTAGGGGTACAGTATGTGATGTCACTGGTCCTGAAGTCAGCGCGGATCCGTCGACCGCCTTCACCAATTCGGGTTTTTTCTTCGTCTCCCATGGTACTCCAATGCTCAAGGCATACCCTTGATCCATGTAATTGCCTGTTGCACCCGAATCCAATAGTGCATCCACCTCACGGGGCTCGTCAATGGAGACCCACAAGGTAACATTGACACAGATATGAGCAACCGCTGGCTGCAAGGTATTAGCTATAACTGAAGAGATCGAATTCCGGCGTCCACCCAAACCAGCGATCTCCCTCTGGCTCGGGCTCTTCAGTTTTCCGCCGGGTCTCAACCTCGGGGATCACTTCTACCCTTATCTCCTTTTCTTTCCTGCAATCGATGGTCCAACTGGACGGTGAGGTCAATCATTTCCTCACAGGTGGCAGGGAGCTGCACTACCTGTGCCAGTACGTCCTTTAGTTCCCCTCTCAAACCCTGATAGAACAGAGTGGTCCTTTTCTCTGGCGGCCAATCTGTTTCCACTATCAATCTATTAAAGGATGTAATATAGGACAGTAAATCCTGCGATCCTTGTCGCAGGGTCAACAATTCCCGGTCCAGGGATAACATGTGCGATTTGCGATCAAACAATTTCCTCAGTGCCACGCAAAAGTCAGGGAAGGAATGCAGCACTGGATCATTTCTTTCCATTACCGGTATGGTCCAACTGGCCGCATTGCCTCCCATGTAAGACATCATAAATGCTGTTTTCGCTACATCAGTTTGAAAGACTGCGGGTTTGCATAGGAAATGGAGCCTGCATTGATTGAGGAAGGTTTCAAATTTCTTCGGGTCTCCATGGAAGCGTTCGGGAGGTGCCAGTGGAATCCCGGTATTTTGTATCACGTGCACCGTAGGGTTAGGGCCTGAGGAGGTGGATGAGACAGGAGGTACCACAAAAAACCCACCCTCACTCGCAGTGGTTGTCACTGGGGGGGGGCACCGCCCCTGGAGGAGGAAGGGTGGCCTCACGAATATAGGAACCTATCCCAGGGCCCTTACGAGACAGTCCTGCCACCTCTCTCCGCAATGTATTCATTTCCTTTCTCAGGTCCTGGTTTTCTAACCGGGAGGTATGTACTTCTTGCTGGAGTGCCGTTAGACTCTCCAGCAGAGAGGACAAGACCACATTGGTGTCCATCGTCCAGGCCGGTCTTTTAACTTGGGCTTGACAATCTGTCAGGGTGTCAGCAGCACAAGGTAAACAGGCGAGCCACTAACCTTATGAAACAGCCAGCAGGGACGACAGCAGTGTAGAGAGACCTCCCTATTCGCCCAGTCACTGCCTCCCACCCAGCAATGTAATCTGGTATGGAGGGAAGCACCTCGGGGAACAGGGAAGAGGGTATCCGATCGGGAATAGCTGAGGTATGTGCAGGGTGATGGATCCGTCCCACACGGCTTGGAGTAGGCTGCAGAAGGGTGAGAACATATGCATTAATACTGAACAGGGCATGTACTAAACCAAGACATCTCGGATAGGATTGTTCCCAAACTACTCACAAGGCCTAAGTATGGAATCCCTAGGGCGTAGGGGGTTCCAATCCCTCCCTGGTGTGCATGCGCCAAATGTCAGGGGTGACTTGAGCGCCACGGTGTGAGAATGTAGTTCAGGCGTGATATAAGGTAAACCATCGTTCTGTTCATACACAGCCGATGAATGGGAAGCGATTGTTCGCTCCGCGTGTACCCAACCACCACCTATAAGTCACGGAGTTGTATCTCTGATGATACAGAAGTACAGCGCACAACGTGCGATGGGGGGTCTGTAAAGTAACGAGATGGTGAGCGTCTGAAAGAGCGTTAAGTATCACGCTCTCCGCGCGCCCCTTACCTGATCCGTATTCTGAGGCGGGAAGGAAAGCGTCCGCCCTCTGAATACCATGGTCACGCCCCCTGCAGCTCCAGCGGGAAGGCAAGCGTCCGCGCACCGCGGAGGCGTCGGGGATGTTTATGGATCTCCGGCGGGTCCTAGCGGGAAGGCAAGCGTCCGCGCACTGCGGAGGCGTCGGGGAGGTTATGGATCTCCGGCGGGTCCTAGCGGGAAGGCAAGCGTCCGCGCACCGAGGATAGACGAACGAGGGTCAACTGCCGCGAAGCCTCGGGCAGTCTCAGGTTCCGGTAGGATTGTCAAGCACTCACCTTGACTTGAGGTGGAGCTTATATAGGGGCGGGTTGTTTCCTGTTCCCGCGCGTTTCCCGGCCAGGCCCCCATGGTGTTCTGGGAGTTGTAGTTTTGGGTTGTGCACCGCTCCCGTCTATTTCTTTGGTTGGAAGTCGCCTGATAAGGGTGGTGGCGAGCTCGGGCTTGCCTGTAACCGTGAATTATCGCTACAGCAGTGCCTAGGGCACTTAGGATCGCTGGCCCCTTACGAAACCACCCAAAGTAGTGAGGAAGGGACCCACGGGAAGCATGTGCAGTGTGGAAACTACAGTCGGGATCCGTATTAAACCCTATGGGAAATGTCACGGTTGGAAAATGCAAGAATCTGGACACTTCTAGCAGGAGTTCAAGTTCAGAAGTTTAAAGTTAAGCTCTTGGAGGGCCCACACCCACAATAGTACCGAGGTACCACTGTTACCTGCCCCAGGGAAGCCGGGTCCATAGGTCGTTTTCAGTGTCGGGTCTCATTTTCAATGGAAAAACGTGAAGAACTACTGCTGGCGAGAAGCGTCATCGATCTCGTGCCGATTGAAGATGTAGATCTTGAAGGAAAAGACCTGAAAGCAGAGGGGACAGAGTCTGGGTCACTAGCCAGTGACCAGGGGCCTTCGGAGAAAGAGCCCTTTAATGTCAGGTGTTTTCAGGTTGAAGACGGGTAGCTTGGATCAGCAGCCACGGGGTCCAGGAGGCGTCAAGGAAGGCCAGCTGCTGGAGGGTGACTGTCCCACAAAGGATGAAGGCCGCTGCGGTGTTAGTGTCCGGATTGGATCCACTAAACCTTGGCAACCGCAACCCACGCAAGGATCAAGAAACAGCTACGGTGCAGACCCGCGAGGTCTTAGTGAGGTCTCCAGCAAGGAGACTGTAGAGCAGGCCTGGAGCAACCAGCGGAGCCCTTGAAAGTGAAGATTGACCTCCGCCAGGGCCCCCCAGTCGAGAGACAAGGGACCGCGGGAGGCAGCAATTTGGAGTGCGTAAAGATGTGCCCACGGGTCACCAGAGTGGGCTGGGGCGTCGTCCTTTGGCACAGGTGATGCTGGGAGGCTGGCTCAATGATGGGCCAAAGCACAACTTCCCCACTCGTCGGGTTCGTGTGCTGTGCAAGAGGTGGCCGGTGTCCTGGGGTATTGGGTATCTCGGCACCCACGGGGTCCACAGTGCTCAGATTTTCTGTGCACACTCGCTTGCCTCTGGGATGCTTGGGAACCCACCTTAGAGTAGGCAAAAGTCTTTGTTGTCCGTAGGAACAGCGGAGTTCCAACCGGGTCACTTGCAGTGTTTCAGGTGCCTGCCAAGCAGGGGGGTAACTCCTTTACCCCAAGGGAGATTTCTTCATTCAGCTGAGCGGCAGCTCGTTGAAGTTTCAAGTCTTTGAAGCAAAGTTCTCGTCCAAGATTAATCTGAGGCTCTGGGGACCCTGCACCCACCTTTATCCAGGGATTAGGGGAGTGTCTAAATCAGAGCCCACCAATGGGAGTTCAGGCGGGAAGGGGTGGCTACACCCTCTCCCCTTTGTGTGTTTCCCGCCTGGGCAGGGGACAGGATGCCCCTGAACCGGTTTGAGGCGGTGTATGCAGAAGTAGGCACTGGAGAAGCCTACGTGCAAGTTTGAAAGGCATCCTAAGGTGCACCCACCCAGTTCCAATCCACATAGTCTGTCTAGAGAGGTTGGGACACCTCACTGCAACAAGATCCCGATTGTCCAGCTGCCGTGGCTGGAGTTCTGCCCAGCAACAGGCAGCCAGAATCGTGTGGGTGGCGGGTAGCATCCATTTTGTACTACGTGTGCTCTTTTAAATTGGTGTCTAAAATCTGCCGCTTTTACCATATCACCCCTCTAGCAAGGTGGAATCATGCCCTCTCTCCCATGATGGGATTGGGGGTATGATTCCAAGATTTTTTACACCAAGCACGATATGGTTCTGTGCAGCCATTCTCAAGTTAGCATCATATCGCGATTGATTATAATGCGCTTAAGAGTATATGGTATGGCTGCACTACAAACAACCCCTCACACGTATCTCAGCACCCTGCCTTGTAGGATTAGCAAGGCCTGCCTTAGGGGTGACTTATGAGGATATATTTGTTGTATTTAAGTGGGATACAGGATACCTATATCCCTGTAAGGGGTGCAAGCACCACCTTACCCAGACTACAGTAGTGGCCTGGTGGTGTCAGTTTGTATGGCTGTCCCAGGGGTGGCACAATGAGTGCTTCAGCCCCTGGTAGGCCTCTGAGGGACCCATGCCCTGGGTAACTAGGGTACCATCTACAAGGGGCTCATAGGTTGTCCTCAGTATACAATTGGTATGTACCTAGGGTACTCACATCAGTTTAGAGAGGAAGCAGATAGGCTGGGGTCCTGGATAGCAGGGCCACAGCCTGGCTAGAGTAAAAAAACAGTCAAAACATCAGCAAAAAGTTGGGGGCAACTATGCAGTCGATGCCAATCTCCTACAGTGGTATGTCAAAATATCGATGACAAAAACATAAATTCTACAAAAATATTGTGGCAAAAATATGGAGGACCAAAATGTCAAAAAGGTAAGTGCATATAGTTAACTGTAAATGCACTATTTTGAACTCCACATCTACGTACCTTGAAGATATTAATATTATCAGGATACATTTATATGTTATTAGGTAAAGCAAATCTATACCTACCTATATGAACCTCCCTTCACAATATTTCGGCCCTTGCTATTTTTGCCACAATGTTCTGGTAGCAGGATATTCTACAGTCAATCCTAACAGGGACGTAGCTTGGTCAGTAAGACTGGGAGGGCGTGAGCCTCAGATTTTCAGACAATTATGCTGTCATATCATGTTAACTGTTATATGAGCAGCAGGGCATGGGAGTGGCTTAAGCACCAATGGAAAAGGAGAGGAGTGCGAATTGTGAGGGGTACTTAAAACACAGTATTTTGTAAAATACCCAAGTTTTAAGACCTTCAAAACAGAAGAGCGTGGGTGCTTTTGCCTGAGTATTTAAAAATCTCAAGGTGAAATCCAACAGACACCACCATACCCGACTGAAAGCTCCTGTACCCAACTATTTACTAAATAATACATTTATTAAGGGGAAGTAATACCCTAAACACCCCCCTGAAACTACGCCCCTGAATATTAAGGTAGAATTCCTTCAAATACTTGTCAAAATCTGAGAAAAAAGAAACATCATTTTTCAAGTTTCAAAGCCACTAAGCTATGGCAAAGCATTTTGAATCCCTTCTTAAAAGGTAAACAATGTAATTTCGATTTTAATAAATCACATGGTAAATAACCCCTAAAGAAAATAGTTTGGCCTAAATTTGGTACTAATGTTTTAAGACTCCCGCACCTACCCCTTGCTTCCATGTATGCAGATCTCGAATGGCATTAGCACACCCAATGGCCTAGTGGTTCTCTTGTTTAGAATATTTCAAGGTGTTGGGTCTTGAGGACGTCTACACCATGAGGGCACCATTCACAGCTGACGCCATCCGGCGCCCTCACAACTGCTTCACATTTGTCACCGATAACATTTTGTGTGCAATGTAGTCCCGTGATGAAAGGCACGCCCTGAAATTCACTGGAGCAGAATCACCTATTAAATCCACAACTAATAAAAATAAATGGTTGAATAACACGCTAAGTAATTCCCCTTTTTGTGGATGATTTTTTAAAGGCACAAATAAATGAAAGTATATAAGCGTCAACATTGCATTGAATCTGTATTTGTGCTATTACAAGTAACCGGTGAGATCCCAGGCTCAAGGGTTCACATCCTGATTGATGAAACCTTTTTTTAAATCATTGATTCAAAATACGGGTGTTTATCTGTAAAAGACCTTCTCTAGCCTTTCAAAGACTGCATGGGGAAAATTAACATTTTACATCACTGGCAAGTTCGGAGCCATGCCAGTCTCTTTCTCAAAGGAACAGGTTGCCAAACTCATACATGGCCCCACTGGCCTTTGAGAAGAAGGGACCTGTTTGCAATGGTTAATTTGTCTATGGGGTGGGCAGTCTGTCACTGTCTCTTACTCTGTCTCCTTCTCCATCGCTTGTAGTATCTCTTTCTCACCATCAGATCTCATGACGAACCTTGTATGACGCAGGTAGAGCAGGCCTGGCTGGTTCTAAACACGACCAGTGGCCAAGGATCTGGACAGAGAGGGGCAGGGGGTGTTTACGATGGTGCAGCCTGCCCTGAATTCGAGCAGCGCTCCCGGGGCCCTTAGCACAGCCTTGCTGTTTTAGACGAGTCAAGCACAGGCACACTGACCTTCCCGAAAAGTATAACATTCTCTAATTTTTCAGACAGGTTGAGAGGTGAGGGACAAAGTCAGTAACATATAAGGCCGTTTCCTAAAAGAGGGATTGAACTGGGGAAAGGAAGACTTTATCTAGCAGAGCTGACATTTGACTGACCTTTACTCAGATGTTGAATATTTTTAGGGACAAGAACGTAGAAAAGGAAACAGTAAACCAGTCTGTCTCAGTTGCTCTCGCTTCCTCACCAAACAAACTGTTCTCCTTCTCTTCAGTCCGCTATCCCCGTCTTCTTTCCCTACTCTCTTGCCTCTCTCGCTCTTCTCCTCCACCCATTCCATCATCCCTTTTCTGTTCGTCTGTCCCTGCTCCCCTGCGTTCTCATCCTACCCTCTTCCTTCGTACCCTTTCTCCCCCCCCTCTTTCCTCCTCACCTACACCTCACGTTATTTCCCCATTTTTTCCCCTTTCGTTTTCCCCTCATACTCTCCTCAGCTCTCTTCATTTTTTGCTACCTGGCTTATAGAACCATGGGGAAGATCTGTCACACTCGTTATGCACTGAAAGTCACAGGTTACGTAAGCCTTACATAAAACTGGAAATGTGAATGAACCTGCCTCACCCCAGCCGGGCTTCCAGAGATCTTGGTCTTTGGAGGGTTCCACATGTCTTCCCACCTCTGCAGTGGAATGTGATTGAGGAGGTGGCTTGCAGAGGCACAGAGAGCTGTAAAGGGCATTTTCCTTTTCTAGTGTGTATGTGAGGTGCTCCCATCTTGCCTTTCTCCTCAGTGTATGATTGTGTCAGGTGCTTCTTAGCTGGGTTCCTGACTGTGCCACTTCCGGGAGCACATACGTTACTACTCTTTTTCGGAGCAACATTTACTCTTCAGAACAGACCTATTAAGTTTTGCCTTCCATAATAAAAAAGGGAGCATTTAAATTCATTTTAATATGTTTTGTTCAGCTACTCGGTGCTTTCCACTGCTGTTCAGGCATTGCTGTAATGCTATCACACAGTGTTGGACTGGCATGTCGGGCAGTCTGGCATTGCTAAGTGGGCCCGCTTGAAAGGTCCATATGTGGGTCGTTTTAACTGGGCCCTTGGGCCTTTTTAATTGGTCCCATGGGCTGTAACGAGTGCAAAAAACTGCCAACACACTGGTTAGGCGACTCAGAGAGTGGAAGACCAATTTAGACACAACACAGTACATACTTCTTGACGAATGTGTGACTACAGAAGGTGTCCTATTCCGCCCAGACTAGGTGGTCTTATCAAGCCTTAGTTAGGTTGATAATCATTGGCTGCCGGCGCATGTAAACAGTGGTGGGGTGGGTGGAGGGAGCGGGGAGAACGGGGGGCCCCACAAGTTTAAAAATAAAGAAACAAAATGTACCTGATGCTGCTTCTGCTACCTTGCGCCTCTGTTCTCTGATGCTTCCTGGTCCCAGCAGCCCCTGGGACAGCATCAGAGACTACCTGTGCAATCCCTGCGCTGCTCTCATGTAGCACGAGAACAGCATGGGGATTTGCCTGAGCGGCCTTGTTTAGCGCTTGCTCAGGCAGAGGGAGTATGTGCTGTTTGTCCAAAGCGGCTGTGTAGTAGAGCTGGGTTGGAGAAACCTAACTGAGCATGTCTGTTTGGCCGCTTGCTCGGGCAGAGGGAGTCTGTGCTGTTTCTCCAAAGCGGCTGTGTAATACAGCTGGGATGGAGAAACCTAACTGTGCATGTCTGTCTGGCCGAAACAGACATGCACAGTTAGCAGTGCGCATCACTCTGCTCCACTCCCATGGTCCAGCCCGGCCCATCCCCAAACATGCTGGCTCAGCCAGCAGCTCAAAAATAAAACAATAATAAAATATTGCTTTATTTTTCAGCTGCTGGCTCTGAGCCAGTTGGGTGATGATCCTCTGTCATTGCAGAGGAACCGTCACTGGTAATAATATGTACTTTCCTCTCAAAAGAAAGACTTACTCTTTCTTCTGTGCAATGGCACACATAACACTTCAAGTAGGGATCTCCATTGCTCTGATGAAAGTCCATGACCGTTTAGGGCTACCGTAGGAGCTGAAACATATCAGCACTTTTAACGACGACAGAGACATAATACTTATATGCTTGTGTTTATTTCATCCTACTCTATGTACCTTTTGATTAAAGAACTGTCCTTTTGGTTTACGCTGATGTAGTTTTATTCACAATTCTGGATCCCTTGATTATCTAGTCACTCTTATCTAGAACTCCTTCTCATTAAACTGCCACCCTGATATTATCATATCATTAGGGTGGTATGAAGTAGCTGTAGATGAAACATGCCGCAAAAGTGGGTGAGGCTTCCTCATACAATATAATGTGTATTGTTTTACTTAGACCTATCTTGTTGCAACATAAGCATTTATCTGGGATTATTGCATTCTTTCTCTGAATTATTACTAGTTGTTGGGAGGATATGCGATAATCGGTTTATAGGTCACTTGGTTCCTTGCTACGTTTTTTCCATTTATTATTCACCCTAATAATGTACAGGGTCACTACATAATAAGGCTTACAGATCACTTTCCAGCTACTTTACCTTTAGCAACAATCTTGTCCATATGTGCTTTTTAATGGTAACCTAAATAAAAAAAATGAATCGCAAACTTTTCTAGAATTGAAATCAGGCGCAAGCGGTGAAAGTGTCCCCCGAAGCCTTGCAAATGAACGTGGGCTTTGTTGTGGTAATCATATGAAATTCCTCATTTGTAGGTTAAATAAAACAATTTCTTGCAGCGGTCTGTTTCCTATACATTACTGAAACATATCTCTGATAATGAGTCCTCTGAGTCTGTGCACAGAACGTGCCTTCTGGCAGAGAACTAGGCAATGCAAATAAGGTATCCATAGAAATGCTCCAAGACAGGCGTGAAGGAGCTGTAAAAGGAAACAACAAAATGAATCTACCACATTCATTAACTCTTCAGTAGCTTTTTACTCTAATGACTAACTTACAGTGTTGGCATCTTGAGGTTCAATGCACTCTAGCACTCGATGGGTGGCACTGTGGTTTGCTTACTACAGTGCCTCACGTCTTCAAATAGATAATACGGTCCATTCATAAAGCAGAAATCAACATCTAGGTCAGGTAAGAGGGCCTGATTTACGAAGGGCTTTGACCTGGCTTAAGACAGCCTTTAGGGTGTCATTTCTGGATTAAGACCACTTTAAGACGGTTGGGCTTATTGGAAAATTAGTTTTTTCATTGATTTAAAACTGGGTCTTTCTTAACTCTCAAAAGACAGGCTAAGGACTGTTTTTTAAGAGTTAAGACAATCTTAAGCTTTTCTAAAACCACGGTACAACTCTCCGTGATTCAAGCCCTCTTTCCTGGCTTAAGTCAGTCTTACGAATGACTCAAGCCTGGATTTATTTTCTTGAATCGATCTTCTGCCTCTGGTGGTTACTTTTAGAATGATTTACCATTAACTCTGCTGAGCTAAATGGGCCAGTTATCCCCAGCTGAGATTCACAACTACCAAGGGATGGTCAGTCCTGACATTGCTAGCGTTGGTGACTTGGTACTGCTGACCAAGTATCATCAGTTCAGGTGACACAAGTTTCTCTGTCACCATTGTGACACTGGCCCCTGTAGGCCATTGTTTCTTGTCCATTAATCAAAGGCTGTTGCCTGTACTTGCCCAAGTTAGTGGGACTTACTAGCAAGGTGGCAATGGCTATGCCACCATCACAGACAAGGACAGCCTGGGTAGGAGTTCTACTAGGCCAGAACTCACCTCAGAACCCACGGTTAACCCTACTAATCCCTTGGGGACAGTACTACCACTTGCACTGGAGCTAGGGGGTGCGTTGCCTTAGGGGCAGTGGTAGTAGCTTCCTTGGCTTTAGGACAACCAGCATCTTTTGTTCAGTGAGTAGCACCAAGGTTTCTTCTTGCCTTTTTTTGAGTTTTGGGACTCACCCACAGATGCAGGTTTTTGGGGGCCTTGTGAAGACTCTTTCTTGTCTTTGTTTTTGTCCCCACCCTTATCTTGAGATTTAGAAGAATCCTGCTTCTTCTGGTCACCTCCACCACCTACGTTTTTCTGCTTTACCCTGGTGTGAAACCATTTGTCTGCCTTCTTTCCCAATTCTTAGGGAGAGGTCAGATCAGAGTCCACCAGGTACTGGTGCAAAAGTTGATTCTGATAGTTATTAAGGATGTGCTCCCTCATAGTCCTGCACCTTGCTTCCGTGAAACCAGCCTTCCAGAGCCTTAATAGCACTATGTACAAAATCAACCCAGTCTTGAGTGGGTGCCTTCTGGGTGTCTCTGAACGTAATCATGTATTGCTCAGTGGTTAAGCCAAACCCATCTATGAGGGCATTCTTCAATACAGTGTAGTTGTCAGCATCCTATTCTCTAACAGAGAGGAACTTATCTCTTCCCTTGTTAGAAAAGGAAAGCCACAGGATAGCCAACCACGGCCCTGGACCTTCTGTACTTTACAGGTTCTGCAAGGCAGTGATCCATTTGTGGATGTCATGCCCCTCCTGGTAAAGAGGGGCTATTCTGCTCAGGTTCCTAGCATCAAAGGAGGGTTCCCTGATTCTAGGGACCCTGGGGCTACCACCATGGGACTCTACTCCCAAATGTTTCCTAGCCTTCTGTACTTCTAAGGCCTCCTTGTCAAGGGCCAACTGATCCTGCCTAAGTCTCACTCTCAAAAGTCAGATCCTTTGGTACTCCCTATCTATGGAGTCATCCCTCTAGTTAGAGATGGATGTTCCTAAAGAAGTTTCAAGGGCAATGGACTAAGGAGAGGAAGTCCTCTTTTCTCTGTACCCTCCCAGGTGGAATAAAGGGGGACCTATTTCTAGGGGCACTCTCTGAGCCATCTGCACTATGACCTGGGGGATCAGAGGTCAACAGGGTTGAGTCATTGGACTTCTCCTGTCCGAGACCGCATTGGGGTCAAGGAGGGGAGGCCCCCTGACTCTTCTTCTGGCTCCTGCCCACCTACCTTGTCCTGCTCATCTGACCCACCATCTTTCTGGAGGTCATCTTGAAGAAGCACCTTTAAGAGGTGCTGGGTGCTAGGGCTGTTCCCTGTCTCAGGCTTTCTAGAGGAACACAGGTTCCTCAGTTCTTGGAACACGAGGCCACTGTATCTAGAGGGCATAGATCCACTGGATTTTTCAACTAAAGACATACTAGGTGTAGTGTGCTGTTGCACCTACCTAACCTAGTGGGACCTAAACTTCCCAAGATTGGAGAAAGGGTGTGCTAGGCCCTTAACAACCAATCTGTAAGTTTGGTAGAACTTGTCTATAAAACGTTTTATATGTGCCTAATGTTAGCGATGGTTTTTCGATTAATCCAAACTTAGATTAGCTGGTAAAACAGAACAAGCTTGAATCCCAACCGCTGCACACCAATGTAGGAGGCTGGCTTAGTATATGGTGTTCACTTATTCAAGTGTAGCACCCTGCACCAATCCAGACAACCCTTATGTTGTGTTTAGTGGTTTAGAAAATCTTGGAAAGCTCTCTAAGTGGTAGCTGTGGATAGCAGCCTTCAGGTTTAGTCTAGGAGGAGCATAAAGCAGCTTGTTTCACCAGTATCTAATCTTATAGTGCGGATTAAGTGAAAAAGAACCACACAGTGTAGTTATAAAAATAGTTATTTATTACAGACACTCACTAACCCAATGCAATATCTCCTACTCGAAGATATATTTATTTTGAGGATTTTATAGAGTGTGAACAAGACCCTTGCGAGTATCAGAGCGCTTTACAAGTCAAATGTAGATAACAAGATGTAGCAAACAAAGATATAGGTGAAACAGCTATGCATAGCTTATACATGTACACATCAGCTATCGTGAAAGACAAAATGACAGCTATTGAGGACAAAGACATAGATAGTTATAATATACAGTAAAGCTAGCAAAAGGCCAGAGTTCACGTGAATTTAGCCATGAGGATCGCTTTCACTTCTTTTTTGAAGGAGGCAGAGGACGGGTTTCAATAATATAATTTCAATACACAAAATACTTTGATAATACAACAGGTAAGTAGAACGCAAATACAGTGGGATCCAGGGGGAGACCAAATCATCAACAAAAATAGTGGAATGTGACTAACGACCGAAGTCGAGAGTGGATCCAGAAGACTTAAAGTGCTGGGGAACCAAGGAACCACTTGAGGTAAGGACCCAGGAAACCCACGGAGGCCGTGTGCTAAGTGAAAACACGACTGCGTGCTCAAGTCAATGGGGGGAGTCGTGGTTGCAATTTTTAGGGAAAAAGGACCCTTCCAGAGGACTTGGGAGCTACCCAGTGGAAGATGGACAGTTCGAGAGTCAACCCACCCGTGGATACCCAGGAGACCAGGTTACCTGCCCCAAGGAAGCCGGGTGCATAGGTACTGAGTGACGTTGGGAACCGCCGTAGTGGGGTCCAATGGAAGACTTCAAGCAAGATGCTGCTGGTGAATAAGCTGGAAGAGTCCAGTGGAATCCAAGGCTGGAATCAAGAGTAGTAGTACCTGCAAGCAGAGGGGATATAGTCTATGTCACTCAGGAGTGACCAGGGGGCATGGGAGTCGTGTGCCCACCAATGTCGGCTGTTGCAGGAGAGTTGGCAGTACCTTTGTCTCTGCAGCCACGTGGACCAGGTGATGCTGAGGACGACCAGGAATGGTGTACGAGCTGTCCCACATTGGATGGCAATATCCAGGGGGTTGGTGTCTGGTGGTACCACCAACAGGCCTTGGCAAAAGCAAAACATGGAAGAAGATGAAAAGGTATGGTGCCGGGACCAGCAAGGTCCAAGAGACTCACCACGTTCAAGTAAGTCAGGGTAAGCCCCAAGCAAGCAAGGGGGCCTACTGGAATCAAAGAAGACCCTCAACAGTGCCCAAAGATCTCTGGAGACAAGAGTCGCCCAGCCTTAGCAATGGCCAACCAACGCGGTACACAGGGACACCGTTCCGGCAGTGTTTACGAGGGATCCTGGCATCAGACTTGGTCTGAAGACAGTGCAGTCCTCAAGGAAGTTGTAGAACCGCCTCCTGTGTTACAGACCCGGTTGGAGACCAGGATCAGCAATCGATCAGGTGTGTTGCTGTGCTTTGGATGCAGGGAAGTGACTCCTTCCCTCCAAGGGAGATTTCTTCGGGTGTCTTTGGATGTCCACAGGATCAGGAAAGGGACCTGTATGGAGCACGGACACTGACGGTGCAGCGGGCTTGCAGAAAGAAGAGATCAGGAGCAGACAAAGTCTTCCCGGGTGCAGTCTTGGTTATACAGGTGAAGTTCGATGTGGTCAATCTGACACGGTCTGCATGACTTGGTCATAATGTCCAGAAGGTTAAAGAGGACGCAAAGTTTGAACTGAATCGAATCCCACGACGAATCTTGGGACCCACCTTCAGCTAAGCCCTTAAATACCCTAGGGAAAGGGTTGGGTGATTTCAGGGGTCCCTCCCAGACGAGGGGCTGGACAGGGGGAGGATACTCCCACGTCCATTGTCCAGTTTCATGCCAGAGCGGGAGACAACTGCTCCCCGAACTGGTTTGAGCTGGAGTATGCAAGGGGGGCACCAGATGTGCCCCTCAAGCAGTCTGAGTGGCGCTGGCAAGCGCCCCCGCCCTGTCCCAATACACTAAACCCTGTCTGAGAGGTGGCCACAGCTCTCTTTGACAGGATACCTATTGTTATGCCTTCCCCTGCTCGAGCTTGGCTCAGCAGCAGGAGGGAAGAATCATGTCTCAGGTCGGCAGCAGCCGGTTTCGGAAGACTGGTACCGGGAGCACTGAGGACCCCCAAAGGTAATTTACAGTGCATGGACTAACACCACCCACACTGTTTACATTGTGGGGGGTATGATTTCAACATGTTTGATACCAAACCCGACAGAGTTCGTTACAGCCAGTTTAGAAATTGTCATTGCATAATGGAGCATGGCCACTTTATATCTCGTAATGACTGATGCACTGACGACCCAGAAGAATTGACTCTGAAGGTTGCAGGGGTGTCCTGCTCATGTAGGTGCATCCTCACACTTAGAACTGAGCACCCTGTCTTTAGGACTGAAAGGCCTACTAGAGGGGTGACTTAGATGTTTTACGTGCAGTGATGTTAGGTATAAGGAAACCTATATCTTTCATGAGAGGTGCAAGCACCAACTCTCACAGGTTGCAATGGCAGACCTGTAGTCAGAATTTGGAGGGTCCCTTATGGGTGGCATAACACATGCTGCAGCCCATAGGAGACCTCTGGTGTACCTAGGCCCTAGGTACCTTAGTACCATATACTACGGACTTACTAGGGTACACCGGCAGCCAATGTACAAAGGTACTCACCATAGCCAATTTAGGGAGGAAGCACAGTGACTGGGGTCCTGATTTGCAGGATCCCAGTCATACTAGTCAGAAAAACAGTATGACACCAGCAAAAAGTGGGGGTAACCATGAAAGCAGATCCTACTTTCCGACAAAAGGAAGTGCTTGCTATTAGTGATGTTTTTCTTATCATAAATACAGGAAAGTAACTTAAGATTAGTCTGAAAAACATGCGATCCCAGCTTGCCTGACTGAGCCTTTCAACCATCTCTGATAAACAAAATGAGTACCTTCCAGTTCAGTAGTAACACCTTTTTCTTTGTAGCACAACAGAGTCACAAGATTAATTGTTCCTCGTGAAGATAAGCATTATTACTTTTATTACTAAAACCAGTAGTTTTGTCGTCACTATTAATAACAGCCACTGTAATCTTTCTAGTGCTGCTTTCACTGCTACCACTTTTACTACTAGTAGTAATGCAACTAGACCAATACTATATGCCATCCACTTTACCATTTTGTAGAAGGGCAAATTATCTTGGAATTCGATAATGCTACTTTTAACTTTCTTTTCATGTTAACAGTGCAACAAAGCCTTCTACATCTTTCAATGGCGAAATAGGAAAAAAACAATCATTTAGAAACAAAAGGTAGTTAACTGACCATAAAGTCTCTAGATACTCTATAATGCAGCCGGTACATTCTCCCATTCTCCTTTCTGGCTGCTCCAAGTAAGCTAGGTTTCTGTCTCAACATTGTTGTTTTTGTTGTTGTTTAAACATAAAAATGTATGTATATATATATATATATATATATATATATATATATATATATATATATATATATATATATATATATATATATATATATATATATATATAGAGAGAGATAGATAGATAGATAGATAGATAGATAGATAGATAGATAGATAGATAGATAGATAGTTGATTAATTACATATTGATTTTCATTGTGTATTAATTTGTATGATTTAGGGTTGTAGTATCTCCTCAACAGATTACCTAAAGTGTAAAATCATGCTAGTTGACCTCACATACTTCTTTATTTCTCTAGCATTCAGTATACTGAATTTATGAGCCCTTCTTCTGGCTAATGACCCTAATCCGGGGTAGTACATTACATCATTAACCTCTTTATTCCACAAAGTGGGGTTCTACCTGAAGGAACGCCACTCTCTCTGGTCTGTGTACCTGAAGCTTACTTTGTTGAGATGTCTGTCTTTTGTCTTGGCAGTCTTTAGTTACAAAGCAATAATCATTTGCATGTTCCTTCTCTCTGATCAGAGACAGCAATTCATCTCTTTTGCCTCAACAGTTTGTCTTTCATTTACTTTATTGTACTGTAGATTATGCGTGGTTTGCCTCAAAGGCAAGTCCATTTCTTCAGTAACTTCTTACTAAAATGTTATCACCTATTTCTGCTATCCTGTATTTTGCATCTTAAGCTTTCTCTCTCTTGCCGGCGTGTCTGCATTTGCTTGAATGTGTCTATTTTATTTCAGCGGTCAGCGGTAAAAAGAGTAAAATAGCAGTAAAGTGGTCACAGTAGTCATAAACATCACAATTACTTTCAGCATACTTATAATTAATTCTAAACAGGTCTTAGTTTATCCAAAGAGTTGCATTTTTTCAACATGTCTCTAATTTTTTATATATATTCTGGCAGCATGTTATTTGGGCATATGTACAAGGAAATGGCACAGTGCGGCACTGCAGAAAATGTTGAAGTGCCGCGTCATTTCCAAAATGTAGGAATGCACCATATTTACAACAATACGGTACACCCCTGTGTTTTCCCTAGTGCTGGCACTAAAAATATCTGCCTGGCACAAACACAGACACCCTTGCGCCATAGTTCAAGGGTGCCTGTGTAGCAGGGATGATTGTTTATGTGCAGGAAGGTATCCCTGCACATAAACAATCAATAATGGTGTTTTGCTCTGTCTATGTATGTAATGTTATGTTATATTAATTTATAGCGCGCACAGATACTCAACAGAGTGTCCCGGCACGTACTTGGGAAAAGGAACCACAAACCAAAGCACTATTGAAAGATAAAGGTTTTAAACTTTTTTCTAAAGATCACAGAATCTTGAATACTTCGCAGCGCCAAGGGTAAAGCATTCCATGCCAAAGCAGCTTTACGCACAAAAGAACTCCCACCCAGCCTTTGACGTTTGAACCTGGGTGTCTGCATCAAAAGTTGGGAGGATGAACACAACTGTCTCACCGGGTTATAACCTTTTCTGAAGGTAGGTAGGACCAGAGCCGTATAGCGCCCTGTGAGCATTAGCCAGAGTTTTGAAATTTATTCGGGACTCCACCGGGAGCCAGTGCAAAGAGCGTAAGTGAGCATGCACACTACACGTGCGAAATATCCCCAGCAGGAGTCTAGCGGCCGAGTTTTGAACAACCTGTATGCGGCAGAATACATAGAAAAAGCAAAAACAAGGGGAAATAAAAGTATTTCCCCTTGTTGCGCCAATCTAACGCCTGCTTTGCATGGCATTAGATTTTGGTGCTACCTCAGATCTGCAGATCCTTGTACATCTGGGGAAGCATAATAAAGCAATGGGTGTTGAAGTGGATCGCCCACAGCAACACCCACTGCACGCCCATTTCATGCAGATACCTGCGAGAAAGGGTACCATATTTACAAAGCGGCGTTAAGCCACAAAAGTGGCTTGACGCCGCTTTGTAAATATGGTATAGGGCATTCCGCCACCAGAACTTCAGTAAAAGTGATGTTCCTGTGGCACTATCCCCTAGTAAATATGCCCCATTGTGTCCAGGACTCATCTGCCAGTGCCCTTATCAACTCATTTTGGATTGTGTGCACTATAACATTCCTACAGAGTTGAATTTGCATCATCTCTGGTTTCATTTGATCATCCATGAGCTTAGTAGATGTCTAAGTGTATTCTCTAGTCCATTGCAGGCAACTTTTCAGTCCACTGGTTCAGCGAGTCCTTCAACTCTAACACCGCTGGAGGGTCACCTGCAATATTTGAAGATCCCAGGGTTCAATGCTCCTACGGTACATATGCTGGTGATTTGGAAGATTTTGAGTATTTTAATTCAAAATGTCTAGATCTGGAACTTGTTTCCAGTTGTGATTTTATTTCTGCAGGGTACAACACAGACAATACAGCTGCCCTTTCCGCCAAAAACATTTTTGCATACTGACGTATTTACTACCGGTTTAAAATGCAACACATTTTTATACAGTCGATACATAAAACTAGTGCCGTAACTCCAAATTATGATATTGCTTTTAAACACAGTGAATTCTCGTAGTACATACCAGCCAACTCTGTACCAGGTGCGCAGTTCTTACTCGGCCGGCTCATTTGAACATCCCTTTAAGGACAGATGCTTTATGAGCCCTCACTCTTGAATGGAAGAGGTTTGGCGCCCTGGCCAGGGCGACTGACTCCAGAATCTAGGGATCGCGGTTCGATCCCCGGCTCCGGCGGCAGATTAGCCCAGCACCATGTGACTCTGGGCAGTAGCTTGCTTAATCTTCCCAACAGCCCCCAGCGTTTAGAGACCCTTACGGGTGATTGTTCGCGCTTTACAAATGTGGATTATTATTATTACTCTTCCGGTTATAGTAAAAGTGTCTCCACTTATCCATCTACCCAGTGAAATGCACATTTAGCTAAAGCTTCTCAAGGCCATTCACTCCACACACTGCTACCAACACCTGCCAGGACAACCATTCTCCACATCCAACATACCACTCTCCATCACGGCTATCCAGTCCAGTCACATTCCACCTCCATCACGCAAGCTGTACCTCCTCCGCGATACAGTTGTCCTCCATCTCTTACAGCTGAGATGTTACCATTAGTTATGGTAATCCCAGTGCAACTAGTACCAGTGGGTGAAACACTTAGTCACCCTTATGTTTAAAGCGCTATCGATTTTGAGTTGTGATGTAAGGCTTAAGGGCAAGCGTGACTGTAAAGATTGCGGCGTGCTATTCTAGTACTGACTGTCATTACTGGGAGTCCTTATGGAAACGTCTCTTTAAACAACTGAAATGGACTGTACTGTATTTTTGTGGTGAAAACTAATGACATGACAGGATAATAGAGCCTTTTCCCACCTTGTGCTTTAAGTAGTCCACCAGAGAAAACCCTTTAGAGTGGATGTCGTACATATTTATGCCAGAGAAAATGTATGTGGCACGCTATTTAGAGCAAATGTATTACCAAACATGCATTTATTATTACACCAAAGGTTAAATTCGAGTTTATTACCACCGCATAGCAAAATTAGCAGATGAAAAACACATTTTGGACTGCTTCGCAGACTACATATAAATGATAAATTTGCACATTAAAATAAGACTACTAATGAAATGTCTAGTGGTGAGGGTTTTTCTTATGTACATGAGAACTAATTAAAGCGTTCTGAAAAGCATAATGATAACCAATTCAAAAAAAGTTTAGCATAAAAGGAAACTTGTCTCCAGAGCGAGAAACAAATGTGTGTATGAAAGTGGCGTTTTCAGAAGGATTAATTGTCTCCGAATTTGAGTTTTACACTGCTGTTCTCCTATCTTGGCCAGTGAAATTGATTAGCTTGTCTCAATCCTAATTCTAACATGCCAGATAGTGTCACTCTAATGCATAACTTTATATACCCACATCTATAGATGCAGATCATGTTACATTGGATAGAAGAGATAAGAAAGCTCTTTTAATATATATATATTTTTTTATTTCTGGCACTACTGAAACTATGGCATAGTCTACCACATATGAACAAATGCGTTCTGGGCATACTAACAATTATTTGTTTTTCCATTGCGCTTCATACCACGCTTGAGCTTGTGCGCTGGTATGCACTACTGTCAAGCTCTTTGGCGCTGGGAAGCCCTGTCCAGGGCAGCAATGATAATAATAATAATAATAATAATAATAATCCACATTTGTAAAGCGCGAACAATCACCCGTAAGGGTCTCTAGGCGCTGGGGGCCGTCAGGAAGATTAAGCAAGCTATTGCCCAGAGTCACATGGTGCTGGGCTAATCTGCCGCCAGCACTCGGGATCGAACCGCGATCCCCAGATTCCGGAGTCAGTCGCTCTGGCCGCGGCACCACACCTTTCCCAGCAATGCGGTATAAATTCTGTTAACATTACAAACCGCAGTTCTGTCTTATCTGTTCGATGTAAATAACTTGTTTTATTATACTATTGTACTCATTTCACCATTCAGATGCCTCACGGTACTAAGCCGTCTACATTGAAGTCTACTCACCACCCGTTTTTTAAAAATTGTCTTTCCAATGCCCACGTCACTGCATTTTTGGTAAATTTTTAACCGTTTGGGCTAGAAACTTTCTTTTTTGTTAAAATCTTCAGATTATGCATCTAATGATGGATTATGTGCCAAATGCGGCAAGTACATGATTGTGTGAAAAATGCTGTTGCTGCACATATTGCCATTCTAAATAAAAAAGTCATAACACTTTTATGAAGTTTCAGTCACTTATATTGCACAACTGCTCACCAAGCTGACATTTAAAACCAAAAACAAAAAGTATTATTGATCACATAGGCAAAACCTAATGCATTTACCAATGCTTGTTTCTTCCTGTGCCCCATTCATTTACCACATGAAAAACCACCAACATACACAGTAGGGTATGATTTCTTGAAAATATATTCATAGAAGAAAATAACATATTTCATAATGATAGTAAATCTGATTTGTTAGTGAAATTAGCCTATTTTAATGGTGTCTGAATAGCAGCAATCACACCCTTTTTTCTAGAATAACTATATCCCTTTCCTAGAAAGCACAAAACCTAATATATTTGAACATTTCAAAACTCTGCCGCAACTATGTCCAAGACCAACAGTGTTAAGTTTTGGTTTCATAGCAACTAGGCAGGAGTTGAGTACTTCTCCTCACAACTAGTCTGAACTATGCCATTCACCTATAAAAGCAAGTACCCTTTTTAGTTGGGTCTTATTGTTAGGAGATCTATACAGTCCAGCATTAGGAGCCTGTTTCCATTTGTTTTCTCTAGCAGATAATAAAAATGCTATTTGAACAGGTGCAAATTCACAACATAATTGTGCTTGCACAAAATGATGTGTGTGGCAACTCCTCTGCCCACATGCATCTGCACCCTATACACTTATTTGGCCTGCAGGGTCTGGCAACTGCAGTGGAGCACTCATCCCTGATTCTAGAATTAAAGCACAGGTGTGCTAATGACACACCTCGTCTTACCCTACAGGCATCCTGACATGAGGTTTCACTCCCGCAACAGAACGACCATTGTAGGTAAGGGACAGAAACTTCAATTGTCTGAATTTTAAGGTCCTCCCAAGCCAATACTCATGCAAGACTCAACCGCTGTGGTATAAGATTACTGTCACATTTTTAATTTAGGGGTAGAAATGTCTGAGCACCTCAATGCCAATAATTTAAAGACTATGCACAGTGAAGGGTTCCATCACTCAAGTGGGCAGAGGGGCAAGAGACCTGCTCTGAGCATGTACCAACCACTTTATTTTTCATGATGGCAGAAAAGGCACTGCTGCTAGCCTGGTCCTCCTCTCTGCAAGTTGGTCTATTTTGAAGACAACAACCAGAGCTGAAAGGGTACACATGCATAACTGATAGGAGCAAAATACTCCTCACAGATGTGCAAGCCAATGTATGCAAATCGGGTCCAACCACAGATACTCAACACAACTACTCTACACATACAATAACTGCCAATTGGATAAACTGAATAAACACTGTAACATAACACAACCAAATGCTTTTGCTACATGACACCTTTCATCAATTTAAATATAGCCTTACACAACCCACAGGGACCTATAGCACATCACACCATCCACTTCAACTATTCTCAGAACATGCCCACAACACCACACAGAGATGCCCCACCCCCTCTCAGCTGCTGTTAGAAAATATGTTGCTGGTCGACTAGGTTATGAGCCAAGTCAGGCAGCAACCACAATCCTAGTTAGTGTAAGAAGTAGGCAACCCTAAATTAATTTGTGTTCACCCTCTGGTAGCTTGGCACAGAGCAGTCACGCTTAAATTAGAGGCAATGTGTAAATTATCTATGCAAAACTTCAAACAGTAAAACAGTGAAAACACAAACAAAAAGATTCCACACCAGGTTAGAAAATAGAAATTAATTTAATAAATAAAACAAGACCAAAACTCTAAAAATCCAATCTGTAGAACTTGGATCTGAATTTTTAAAGAGTAAACTATAGAATAGCCCTTACAAGCAATAAGCACTTACTAAGGCTTTCTGATGGCGCATGACTGGGACAAAGTCAAAAGCTCAGGCAGACCGTGATAGAGCACAAGCCTGATACAGGGACCTGGTGAGGCCCGCTTAACAAAAGTACCTTGATACTGACTGCGTTGACGTCAAAGATGCGGGCCACAGCTGAAGTGATGCTTTGGTGTCAATCCACTTAGTGGGGGGCACTATGCCAATCCTGAACCGTGCAGGAGCAATGATAGGTCGGCTCTGATGCGTGAAGAGATGCGGAGACTTGTTGTCATCATCGAGGACTTTGTTGACGGAGATGTGGAGACCTTGTGTAGTGGTGGTTCTGAAGGCAATGCGTTGGACCAATCCACGCAGCTGAGGCGATGCGCCTGTTCTGGTCATGAAACAGGAAAGATGCATTGGTTCCGTTTCATGCAAAGGGAGTGATGCGCCGGTTCCGTTCCATGCAACAGGAGCGATATGCCTGTTCTGATCCACACAGTGGCAGCGGTACGACAGAAGATGCATGGGTTTTGCTGAAGCAATTACCTTAGAACTCACTCCCAAAAGTTCAGGACTGGGGTGGCTCCACTTGGCAGGACAGACTCACAGATGGCAGAGTCCAGGTGTAGAAGCAGGTAAGTTGGATGTCTTTTGTGTACCTGAGACTTTGGATCAAGGGGCCAGCCAACTAGCCCTTGGAGTCACTCTGGGTTCAAGTGATGTAGGTCCAGTCCTTCTCACCCAGGCAGGGAAACAACGGGAAGCATAGCAAGGCAGGATTCCAGCAAAAAAGCAGTCCAGCAGAGTGGCAGTCCTTCAGCAGCGAAGCAGAGCAAAGCAGTCCTTCTCCCTGGCAGAGTCTTCACTGGTCCAGAAATGTACTGAAGGGATGTGTCAGAGGTCCAGTACTTATACCCGGTTGTGCCTTTGAAGTGAGGGAGACTTCAAAGAGATGCCTTTGAAGTACACAGAGGTCCTCCCTCCGTGCCCTGGCTCCAGACTCACTTCTGGGGGTGTGCAGCCCTTTATGTGGGGACAGGACACACCCCATTCAGGTGTAAGTGAGGCTGGGTCCAGCTCCTCCCTCCCATCCTGCTGGAAGCCCCATCAAGTCACACCTAAGGTCCCATTTTATATGTCTGTCTAGGGGGAATACACAAAGCTCAGCTGTCACCATCCACAGACGTGTATCAGAGACAGGGAGCAGGCACCAAATGGCTAAATTAAGAAAATGACAGTAGTTTCAGAATTGCAAATTAAAATCCAACTTCACCATAAATTGTGATTTTTTTATTGTGATTCCAGAGAAACCAAACTTGAAATGTCCATCTCTTGCCAATTGGGAATTACACTTATAAAATGTAATAAAGTAATCCCAATGTTATCCTATTGGAGAGATTGGCCTTGCAGTAGTGAAAAATTACTTTGGGAGTTTTTTACTAGCGGATCATGTAAAACGTAAAAGTACATGTCCTGACTTTTAAATACATTGCACCCTGCCCTCTGGGTTGTCCAAGGCCTACTTACCTTAGGGGTGACTTTTGTAAGAAAAAAGGGAAGGTTTGGAAAGGTTTATTTTGCCAGGTGGACATTTCAGTGTAAACTGCACACACAGTCTCAGCAATGGCAGGCCTGAGACATGGTTAAAATGCAACTTGTGTGGATGGCACAATAAGGGCTGCAGGCCCACTAGTAGCATTTAATTTACAGGCCCTGTGCACATGAAGTGCACTTTAACCCCTTCCATGCTCATGACGGAACGGTTCCGTCATGAGCATCGGTTGAGCTGTGCTCATGACGGAACCGTTCCGTCATGGCCCCGCCCGCGCTCGAACCCTTCAGCACCGCGGGGGAATCCGCGCAGCGCTGAAGGGGTTAAAAGGACTAATAAGTAAATTAAATATGGCAATTGGGGATGATACAATATTACCATGTTTAGGGGAGAGAGCACAAGCACTTTAGCACTTGTTAGCAGTGGTAAAGTGCACAGAGTCCTAAAGCTAGCAAAAACAAGGTCAGAAAAGTGGAAGAGGTAGGCAAATGGTTGCGAGGAAGACCACCCTAAGGCTGTCAGGTCTACCAGATATTATCTAACAAAATGATGAAGGATCACACACCAGTGTGCATCAACCATGAGATATGCACTCGCTCAAGAAGTTAGACTACCTTCACAGTAATTACTCTAAAATAACTTGGGCTTTGAAGAAGGTCACTAGGCACAACAACCCCTTTGGAGCTTAGTTATTGGGACTACCTGGCACACTTTCTTGGAAAGCGTACACAATAAGGTCAGGCAACAGTGTTCTTACATTTATACCCACAACGTTTGCCGATATTATCCGAAAGATAGTTCGGCAGAGAGCAACAAGACTCACCCCATACCTTTTTAGAACACCCTAGGCCTTTTGCTTCAGACACGCAACTGTAGCAATAGTTAGGTAGCCAAACAGAAGCAGACCTTAGATTGTATTAGGAGTGCTGACCAAAGGCCACCATCACAACCTCAACTGAAAACCAAGGGATCAAGCAATCAGGGAACATTTGGCCATATTAAAAAACATGCAACATGGCCCAACTAAGTGTGTACCAAACAAGATGTCAAAAGACGGTACCCTAATTTCAATCTGTGCAGTTGATTGGGTCTGTGGAATAAAATAAATACATCAATAAAAAGTTTTTAAAAAAAGGTTTAGCTGCGATAAGCGCATATATCTGAAGCTGACACATTAAGGGCCTCATTAAACAGACTATTTTAATTCCAGTGGGACTGGTAACAGCAGATACTGGCCCCATTAGAATTATGAGATACCCAGAAACACCTCTGATCTGTTTACTTTCACCTGGAGATTTAAGCAGGGGAAATCTCCCGGTAAACGGTTTGGCCAAAAGTACAAATTTCTCAGAAGGTTTCTCAAGGTTCAAGCTAGATTCCTGATTAATTATGCACCCTTGGAGTTAACAGGAGCGCCAGTATCATTAAATCCGGGGTATGGAATAACGCCAGTGTACCTAAGGCACTTGTAACAAGACCCTAAATCCATTCACTTACATCCTGTAAAAGTTATACTCATGTTTCTCCTGTTCATACCCATTTCTCAGGAGTCCTCCAGGGAACAACTGGTGATCTTGCTCTATTTGTCAGAAATGATGGCAGCGGCGAAGCTAGACCTTTTGCCCCCCAGCCACAGGTAAGGGCGAGGGTGTGTGCTGGCGATCCCTGGGTTTGCCGCCCTGCGACGTTGCCACAGGTAAAAGCGGGGGGAGGCCGCTGCCCCCAAAACTCATGCCGGCCAGGGTGGACGGCCCCCACCACCTTGCTACCCCACTGAATTATGGAACCAGTGTTATTGGTAACTCCAGGGTTGGGGCAAAGAGCGGACCAGGCTTCAGCCTACTTACAATTGGTCCCTAACACTGGAAAACATCAGAAAAAGGTCTTTGTTAGCTTAGCTTACTTTTTAAGAACACTGTCGATATGTCAAAAAACCATGAGCGACTAAAACAGTTGAACATGTTGTCAGCTTCAATTCGTTTAATCTCCCTTCTTTTCAAATTAAATTTTCAGCTGCCTGCTGCTAAAGCGCAATTCAGTGTGACTCTTTACTTAGAACGTATTAAATGCCTGGACAGTTGGAGACGTTGAATGAAAAGAAATGTGTAGCATGTTGCAAATAATCAGTTTTTTTTCACGAATTTGAGAACACAGATTTGCCAGAAGGCTTTGCTAATGCCTGAACAGCTGAGCAGCCTGATGAAGCATGCAGCCTTATAGCTTCTGCTGAGTCATGTAGAAACATTTTAGCATTTGCCTTCTGTCAGTGTTTTTGTTTTTCTCTAGCAACACATTGTCCTGAATTTCAGAGAAGAAAAATGTAAATATCTGTTTTTTAAAGCATTTTTGAAAAATGATGGCATGGCACATAAAACAATTATATTGTGCATTATTTTGATGTGTTTAAATTATAACATTGTTTGAATTGTAAAATAAACTCCTACGTGCAATCTGAATTGAGTAGATGACAGTCTGGTGAAACTGAGCCATGTTTCTTGATGTGAGTGATCATGCATCGAACTGTAAATAGGATTGACAAAATAGAGCACATCCATACATTCTTTTTGTCAATACCTTAGGACTGCTTTCTCTCTCCATGGTGTTCTGTGACTACCAGTGGAGAAGTCTGATAAGGCATCAGACCTCTAGTGCATGGATGGCAGTTTTGTGAGGCACTGAGTACTTTTCTCCCATTCACGCACACACTCTTCCATCTATGCAACCACAGGCCCCATTCACTGTCCGTCCAATATGCTACCCCTTTGTACGCTGCTCCACTCACTCCTTTACCCTCCTCTTCCTACCCTTGTTCTTTGCACTGTTACCCCAAACACTGCCCTTGACCTCGTCATCAATTCATATGTTTAGTCGTTCATCCAGGCATCTGTCCACCCACTCACTCTTCAAAGCATGAACTCCTTCACTCACTCAGTTATCCATCAATGCGGTCACTCAGCCATTCATCAACATTTAATTCATGATTACATTTATCTGGATACCCCTTTACACAACCACATAAACAATCAGTGAAGAAACAATTTCGCTTTAAAATCACCCCTATTGACTTTGTCAGTTCTCATTTAATTTAGAGAGGTTGATAAGTGTCCTATGGTAAAAGTGAACTTCTAAGAATGCTTCAAAATGAGCCGAGGGTGATCGCCCCACCAACAGTGAGTGGTGTCAGTTTTTAAGACGTCATTGATTCAAGTAATTGGGGAGAAGAGATAGGTAGCCCTGTACTGGCACAGTTTCATTCAAGACCGTCCCTGAGCCAACAGGTTACCGATGCCCTTGAGACCCGTGTGACCCCGTTACAGAGAGTGCCACTGGGGCTCCTGGTGGGCTGGTAGGATTCATCAGAAGCCATGAAGGTCTACAGAAGGTGTGAGGTTCTTTCCAGCACACCCCTACTGCTATGAAACAAAAGTAAAGATCTAGTTATTCCCATGGTGGTGCCAGCCCAACAGGCACAAGATATGTGATATCCAGCGAAGGCTAACACCACGGGCAGAGTTTGAGGGGTGCTCATTTTCCTAGGGTATGCTGCCATTCAGGGGTAGTACACTGGCGAGAGAATACTGCTCCACGGTGCACGCACTGCGGTAGCTCTTCATCACTGGCAGTAGTACCCCAAAACCCCATTACACAATGAGGCCTAAGCCTCTGGGTGTCCCCTCCTCTCCACCAACCAAAATGGACTCCATTTTTCCATCAGGTGAAAATCTGAGATTAAAGATACCAACTGCAGAGGACTCACCTGACTTCCACACTGAGATAAACTACCTGCTTTTCAGGAATTGATTGTAAATGTAAACCTCCAATCATACTCTTTATTTAAAGAGTGCAGCGTAGGCTGTCCACCTTGTTTCGCAGTGCTCTGTTGTTATCCAGGAGCGCAGCTACCAGTTATGCAGGTGGTGCAGTGGCATTCGGGCTGAGATGCTTTTGGGCCACTGAATCTTGACTTGCTGCATTTTACTTCCCCACCTACTAAGGGGGTGACATTTTCCTTGCCTACACTAAGGCCAGTGGCTTCCTTGCTACTCCACTGTTGTTCTCAAAAAGATTTGTACTGTATAATTTCACACATATGTAATGTTTTAACGCATTCATTTAATTGTCGTGTCTGTGCTTGATGTAAAATGTTTTAAAACAATGGAGGATCATATTTTTGACGTGAGAACTTCTTAAATCTACTTTCATGATCACTAGCGATAAGTCTGCAATTTAATTACATTGTTCTTTTTTATGTCTTTCAATAAAGGTCCAGTAAGTGCTTCAGACATTTTCCACAAACAAGAATTGGGTGACAAGTTTCAATTTATTTGGGAGTCTTCAAAAACCGTAAGCATACCATTCGTTACATTGAGAATATTCCATTTGCGGCAGTATAAAAGACAGGCGAATTTAATTCTAAAATAAATATTATATTAATGTAGCTATATTTCTGAAAAAAAATAAAACACATATTAATAACTTTGCATTCCGCGTGGTAACAGCAATAACATAGACTGTTCGTGTGTTCTGTTTTTTTTTTTTTTTTTAAATGGGTTGCGCCCTCTCAGTTTGTTTTGTTGTATTCACTGAATGTAAGAAGCATAGTGGGGCCCACCCCTCAAGGGACAGACAACTTGGACGCCTCTGCCTATGGCTAATTGTACAAACGATGTTTAGTTATGTTGATCTGTCTATAACAGACTGTAATAACTGAACATCACTCGGGTGGCTTTTGTGAATACCAGGTTCCATTAGGAGGCCAGGCCCCTCCTTGAGGCCCTCAGCCGCTGGTTCCCTGAGGTGGATAATCTCCAGAGTTATTATGATTTGATAATTGTACAACCGGTCTGCGGCTGGTGTTCGTGTTGGCCTAATTCCCACAACATATTCTTCTCTCTAAAATGCCGCATTTCTGTGGCCTCTTTGTGGATTACCCTGTGTGTCTTATTGCACATATCTGATCCGTTCATCCAGATGCCAACCCTATCTGCAGCACAAAATTCTAATCTGCATGTACCAATGGCTGGATTATCTGAAACGAAATCCATAGAGGATTACTGAGGTCTAGTCTGCCTGGATATATTCATTTTAAACATGCAACATGTCCAACACAGCTGAATACGCGTTATTGCTATGAATGTGCTTATGTATCTTCGCTTTTATCGTGCGTGGTCATCGCTTCTGAGAACCACAGGCTGCGAACAGAGTCTGTGTGGGTAGAAGCTAATGCAATTACAACGCAAGTAAAATAAAATCCTGCTCGAGGCGACAAAGGCAATTTTGAGAACATGCTATTAAAGCGAAACGAAAACAGTCATTTTAGGAACACTGTTATTGAAGAAGAAAAGTAACAACATAATGAGGCGACTAAAATAGGTCATCCACCCAAAAACTAACACGAGCAGATTTACCACCAGTGAGATAAAGAAAAAAAGGCAGAAATCTGCTTTAATTAATAAAACTTGGGTTTCCAGAAAGAAGTGAAAGAGTTCTCCTCGGGGCGGGCGATAAGAAACGAGAGCAAGGGAAACCACAGCCTCCAGAAAAAAAATGCTGTGTCTTCTTAAAATAGGGCTTCAGAGATATTTCGGAGGAATAGCTAACACAGTGGCGGAAAAGAGCGTCGCCACACTGCTTTTGAGCAGTGCAAGGTAAAGGAAATATAAAATGATGATAACTTTGAGTTATTATCATTTCATGTTTCCTTTGCAGGCAGGTGGGCGGGGCGGGGCGGGGCAGCTCTGCTCTCCGAGCAAACCAGGGGAGGAGTGGTGTGCCCACTCCTAAGTAGCAATGACTGTTTGGTCGGCCATCTCGGGTCGCCCAAAAAAGCCAAGTGCACTTTCCCTGTTCTCCATGCAGGGTGCATTACAGCCTATGTGGAGAACATTCCCAGGCCCCCGTTCCCTGATTGAGCATCGAACCAGAACACTCAGAACCTTTGCAGCATTGTAATCGGTCAGGTGAGTTCCTCGGCCATGAGGAGAGCAGGAGCAGAGACGCTGGACCCGGCAGCAAGGTAAATGTGTGTATATATATATATATATATATGGAAAGTGGGTTATTGGTAGGGGCAAATGTAGGTCTGCCACTGGCAATAAGGCCACTAACACATGCCAGGACTCAGCATATGTCTTAGAAAATTATTCCTATGCTCAACCCTTGGTAACGGGGTTGTGAGCAGACAGGCTTAACTTCAAAGACAGGTATGTAAAGCATTTAAAAACAGCAATTCAGTGAATAATTAAGATACAACACAAAATAAAAATCCAACACCAATTTATAAAAATAAGACATATTTTAATTTAAAATGACACCAAAACGACAAAAATCCACTGTAGGGAACTGGAGATATGAATTTTCAAAAATGTAATAAAATATAGCACTTAGAAGATTATAGCACCATATTGTGGTACCTGCTCGCGATAGACTGGGCCAAAGTCAAAGTTTCAGGCCAGGAGAGCGATGGAGCCCTGAGCGGCTACAGCTCACGGCAGGTCCCGGTCTCAGTTTCTACTTTCACACTTAGAAACTTTTCTGGAGCTTCCCGAGGGCCCTCAAAGCTCCCAGCCAGTCTGGATCCAGTGAGGGTTCGCCGGCTTGCCTTTCTACGAGCTCCCGGTCAACTTTCCTGGAGCTGATTTAGAAAATTTTCCTTTAACGCTTCAGCACGGCAACCCAGGAATCCAGGCCGACATGCGATGGAAGGCATGCGGCTTGGCTCTCGCGGTTGCTCCCGGTCACCTTTTCTATGAGCGCACTTAGAAACTTTTCTGGAGCTTTTTCCCACGGGGTCTTTCGATGCTCTTCATGTAGCCGGATCCAGTGAGGGTTCGCCGGCTTCAGTTTTCTTCTAGTCCCGGTCAAACTCTGGAAGTTGGACCTATGGAGCTTTTAGCGGGATGAACCTGGATGGCTTGGCCGGCTCTCGGTTGAAGGCAGGCGGCCTGGCTGGCCAGGTTGAGTCAGTCCCTCTATGGAGCTTTTTTTCAAAGTTGCTCCAAATTTCTCCAAACTTCTTGAACTTCTTCCTGAAGTTCCTCAAGGGGTCCCAAAGTGCCTCAAACTCACTCCAAGGGTCTGGAAGCTCCAAGATGGTCCCTGAAAGTTGAGGACTTCAATTCCCACAATCCACTGGTACAAAACCCTTACAACCCACAAATCCACTGGTGGTTCTCCAAGGTGCAGATTTAGTTGGTGATGTTCCAGTTGAGCTCTTTTAACCTGTAGCTTTCAGGGAGTCCACTCTTTAGTTCTTTTTCAGCAAAATAATCCACAGGGCTGTAGTTTCAGATGGTGCAGTCTTCAGTGGTTAGGCCTTAGAAATCTTTGCAAAGCAAACCTTCTCAGCAGGGCACTTCTTGCTTCAGTAGTTTCAAGCAGCAGATCTGGAGGGCTCTGCCCCTCTCAGATACTTATTCCAAGTTCTCTGGGTCAAGCAGGAGGTCACTTCTGACCAATGGGAGCAGGGTAACTCCTCCAAGATATGACCACATACTGTAGAGTGTGGCATTATTTTGTCCCAGAGTGCATCAAATCGTCCAAATCCATAATAGCTGATTTACCACACACCCCTAGGATGGCTAATTTACTTAGACTCTCCCCCTGCATCTGCTCATACCTCCCTTAATCCTACCACCTGCCTAAGGTGGGAATTTCAGAGTTGTAAATGACACTGTTCACTGCTCTCCTCTTTGAAGAACATCAATCAATCAATCAATCAATCAATCAGTGACACTTATAAAGCGCGCTACATACCCGTAGGGTCTCAAGGCGCTGGGGGGGGGGGTGCCGCTACTGCTCGAATAGCCAGGTCTTCAGCTTCTTCCTGAAGGAGAGGTGGTCTTGGGTCAGGCGCAGGTCGGTCGGGAGGGAGTTCCAGGTCTTGGCGGCCAGGTAGGAGAAGGACCTTCCTCCTGTAGTCGCTCTTCGGATGCGGGGGACGGCGGCGAGGGCGTGGTTGGCTGATCGGAGGTGGCGCGTGGGAGCGTAGAAGTTGACTCTGCTGTTGAGGTAGCTCGGGCCTTGGTCGTGTAGGGCTTTGTGTGCGTGGGTGAGGAGGCGGAAGGTGATTCTCTTGTTGACGGGGAGCCAGTGAAGGTCTCTCAGATGTCCGGAGATGTGGCTGGATCGTGGGATGTCGAGGATGAGTCTGGCTGAGGCGTTCTGGATCCGCTGGAGTCTCTTCTGGAGCTTGGCGGTGGTACCGGCGTAGAGGGCGTTACCGTAGTCCAGTCGGCTGGTGACGAGGGCCTGGGTGACGGTCTTCCTGGTCTCTGTGGGGATCCACCAGAAGATCTTCCGAAGCATGCGCAGGATGTTGAAGCACGCCGAGGAGACGTTGTTGACCTGCCTGGTCATGGAGAGGGAGGAGTCCAGGATGAAGCCCAGGTTGCGTACATGGTCTGTCGGTTTGGGTGCGGTGCCCAGGGCGGGAGGCCACCAGGAGTCGTCCCAGGCGGAGGGTGAGGAGCCCAGGATGAGAACCTCCGTCTTGTCCGAGTTCAGTTTCAGGCGGCTGGTCGTCATCCACTCGGCTACCTCTTTCATCCCTTCGTGCAGGTTGGCTCTGGCGGCGGCGGGGTCGTTGGTCAGGGAGAGGATCAGCTGGGTGTCGTCGGCGTAGGAGATTATGCTGAGGTTGTGTTTGCGTACGATGGCCGCGAGGGGGCTCATGTAGACGTTGAAGAGGGTGGGGCTCAGAGATGATCCTTGGGGGACGCCGCAGATGACTTCGGAGGCCTCTGATTTGTACGGTGGTAGGCGGACTCTCTGTGTTCTTCCGTCGAGGAAGGAGATGATCTATTCCAGCGCCTTGTCCTTGATTCCGATGTTGCTGAGGCGCCGTACTAGGGTGCGGTGGCAGACCGTGTCGAATGCCGCGGAGAGGTCTAGGAGGATGAGGGCCGCTGTTTCTCCATTGTCCATCAGGGCTCGGATGTCATCGGTGGCGGCGATGAGGGCGGTCTCGGTGCTGTGTTTGGCTCGGAAGCCGGACTGTGAGGGGTCGAGGGATCCGTTCGTCTCGAGGAAGGCGGCCATCTGCTTGTTGACGGTCTTCTCGATGACTTTGGCTGGAAACGGGAGAAGCGAGATGGGGCGGTAATTCTTGAGGTCGGTGGGGTCCGCTGTTGGTTTCTTGAGTAGAGCGCTGAGTTCGGCGTGTTTCCAGCTCTCGGGGAAGATGGTGGTGTCGAAGGATGTGTTGATGATGTCTCGCAGGTGGGGTGCGATGACAGCGTCGGCCTTGTTGAAGACGTGGTGAGGGCAGGGGTCGGTCGGTGATCCGGAGTGGATGGAGTTCATCGTGCGGGTGGTGTCTTCGGTGCTGATCGGGGTCCAGGCGTGGAGGGTGGTGGTGGGTGGGGGTGGTTGGTCGGTCATGGTGTGCGTTGGTTGGTTGTTGAAGCTACTGTGTATGTCCGTGATCTTGTTGTGGAAGTATGAGGCGAGGGAGTTGCAGAGGTCTTGCGATGGGGTGATGTCGTTGTTTCCTGCGCTGGGGTTGGAGAGCTCTTTCACGATGTTGAAGAGTTCCTTGCCGTTGTGTGCGTTGTTGTCCAACCGGTCCTTGAATGCTGTTTTCTTGGCGGCGCGGATCAGCTGGTGGTGTTTCCGGGTGGCAAGTTTGTAGGAGGTCCTGTTGTCCGGTGTCGGTTCCCTTTTCCAGACTTTCTCGAGGGCTCGGAGGTTCTTCTTGGAGCACTTGAGTTCGTCGGTGAACCATGGGGCCTTCTTGCTGCCGGGTCTGCTAGGCGGGGTCCTCAGCGGGGCGAGCTCGTCCGCGCAGTTGCTGATCCACTTCGTGAGGTTGTCGGCGGCCTGGCTGGGGTTCGCTGAGCTGGCAGGAGGGTGCTGGCTCAGGGAGGTGGCGAGCTGGTCTGCTGAGATCTTGTTCCAACTTCTGCGGGCGGCTTGTTGCTGGTGTTGGTGGGTCGTCGTTCTCTTGAAGGTGAAGTGGACGCAGCTGTGGTCCGTCCATTGAAGCTCTGTGGCGTGGCTGAAGACGATGTCTGTGCTGGATGAGAAGACGGCGTCGAGTGTGTGTCCGGCGAGGTGGGTGGGGGTGGACACCAGTTGCTTGAGTCCCAGGTTGGCGAGGTTGTCGAGCAGGGTGCTGGTGTTGTGGTCGTTGTTGTTCTCCAGATGGAAGTTGAGGTCTCCTAGGAGGATGTAGTCAGCGGAGGGGAGGGCATGCGGGCTGACGAAGTCGGCGATGTCCTCGCTGAATTGCGTGCGTGGTCCAGGGGGTCGGTAGATCAGGGTGCCTCTGAGGGTGGTGTTCGGGTTGGTGTGGATCTGGAAGTGCAGGTGTTCGGCGCTGGTCAGGGTGTTGTCGGTGCTGGTCGTGAGACGGATGGCGTTCCTGTGGATGATGGCGATGCCTCCTCCCATCTGGTTGGCGTTTCGGTCCCTCCGGACGATCTTGTAGCCCTCTGGGATAGCGATGGCGATGTCGGGAGCTGAAGAGGCATTCATCCAGGTCTCCGTGAGGAAGGCAACGTCAGGGGCTGTGGCGTCTAGGAGGTTCCAGAGTTCGATGGCGTGTCTGTGGACGGAGCGGGTGTTGAGCAGGATGCACTTGAGGTGGGTGCTGCTGGTGTTCGACTTGGCGGGTGCTGGTGCGAGGCAGGTGAATTTGCAGGCGTGGCAGCTGAAAGGTCCGTGGGTGCATCGTGGTGTGGCTTGGTGGCAATCTGGGAGTCGGCCGGTGTTGAGAGCGATGAGGGTGGCGGCGGAGTACGTCAGGCGGGTAGGTCGGGGTCTTCGTGGGCCAGGGGTCCTGGCGCTGGACGCGATCCGGGCGCAGACGGGCTTACCTTTGGCGCACCTTCGGCGCTCAATCGGCGCACCCGCTGCGCGTGGCCGCTGCGCGTTCGCACGGTCGCCATTTAAGGCGAAGTGCGCGGGTGGGCGGAGCAGCTGGGAGGCGGGAGCGGGGAGGGTTACAGAAGGCAAAGGGGGCGGGGACAGGCGGCGGTGGCGGGAGCGGGGAGGGTTTACAGAAGGCAAAACGGGGCGGAAAGCAAACACGGGGAAAAAGAAATAACAACAGAACAGGCAAAAATACGATAAACAAGGGAAAAAAAAGAGAGTTAGACCAAGCAGGCACAGATTCACGTCAAGACAAGGGCAAAAACAACTGCAGCGGCGGCAGCCGGCGGACGAGGCAGCAGCGAGGCAGAGGGCAGGCAAGGGGCACACGCAGCAGCTGGTGGCCGTGCGGCACGGGGGTGTCCCACAAGTGGGTCACACTCACCTGCGTCGCACGGTCGCCATTTAAGGCCAAGTGCGCGGGTGGGCGGAGCAGCTGGGAGGCGGGAGCGGGGAGGGTTACAGAAGGCAAAGGGGGCGGGGACAGGCGGCGGTGGCGGGAGCGGGGAGGGTTACAGAAGGCAAAGGGGGCGGGGACAGGCGGCGGTGGCGGGAGCGGGGAGGGTTTACAGAAGGCAAAACGGGGCGGAAAGCAAACACGGGGAAAAAGAAATAACAACAGAACAGGCAAAAATACGATAAACAAGGGAAAAAAAAAAGAGAGTTAGACCAAGCAGGCACAGATTCACGTCAAGACAAGGGCAAAAACAACTGCAGCGGCGGCAGCCGGCGGACGAGGCAGCAGCGAGGCAGAGGGCAGGCAAGGGGCACACGCAGCAGCTGGTGGCCGTGCGGCGCGGGGGTGTCCCACAAGTGGGTCACACTCACCTGCGTCGCACGGTCGCCATTTAAGGCCAAGTGCGCGGGTGGGCGGAGCAGCTGGGAGGCGGGAGCGGGGAGGGTTACAGAAGGCAAAGGGGGCGGGGACAGGCGGCGGTGGCGGTGACTCCTCCCACTGGCCTGGCATTCCTATGGAACAGCACACTGCTCTGCCAGTAGAGCAGTTAAAACCCAGGAGCTCTTTATCACCTCTACAAGGCAGCCTGGCTAATCCACTTAACTGTGACCAATCAGGGCAGACCACTGGAAGGCTGAATTTGGACTTACAAACAAGAAAGTCTTATAACTTCTTGTATGTACACTTTAGGAGAAATTCAACAATATGATATTGTTGGATTTATTAATACCATTCTGGGAAGTCTTTGAATGGCATTTCTAGCCCTCTCCTATCAAGAGTTATTAATCAATAACTTCCTACCATGTTAACCTATGTAACACAGGATTTGCAATGGGAAAAATGACTTGGGCCATTTTCCAGCACCAGGACTTACAAAAACATATAAGTACTTGTCTTATATCTACAGGAACCCCACCCCCTGTGCACCTAGGGGAGACTTTAGGGGTTCTGAATCTGTAGAAATATTGCAGATCTTCCCTCCACAGTGCTCCTAGCATCAAAGTTGAATTTGAGCAGCACTTTACCACAATGTGGGGAGTGAAATGTAAAATTTCACTTAACCCAGGACATATAAAACTCATTTTATAAGAGTGTACCTTATAAATATCTGACCCCCACCCCTGGGACACCTAGGGGAGACCCTGGGGGTTCCTAATATGCCAAAACATTGTAGGTTATCAATTTTTAAGTGCCCCAAACCCCAAAGTCGAGTGTGGGCACAATTTACTTTTTAAAAGCAGTCCTGGCACCCATTGCTGCTTTTAAACTGACCTCAGGCTTCAGCAGTGCACACATGCAAGTGCAAAAAGAACTGCTTGCCTCTAAACTGCCATGCCCCATGGTACTAGGGACTTCTAGGTAGTTTCAATCTCCCTGCCCTATTATATACTAGGGGCCTATAGGGTAGGTCATGCCAATCACAGGGGTAGCCCACCATACCATTGTGTACCCTAGTGTATGTAGGTGTTTTAACTGTATTTTAATGTGTCTCTTTCAGCATAGCACTGGCCCTGGTTAGGCAGAGCCCAGGGTCAGTCATAGTCAGTTACCACCAGTATCAGTCAGCAAAAGGTTGGGGGGTGCCTAGGGCGACTTTGCAACATATATCTCCGGTTGGCACACTTTCACTAGGAGTTATAGCGCTCTCAAAGTGGTAAACTTGTTGGATAGATATATATATATTATTTTTTATTTATTTTTACATTGCGCAGCCCCACGAACCTGCACCCGCCCCTGCCTCACCACCCGCGACACATGCCGGCCGCCACTGCAAAGAGAAACATCTTAAAAGCTCAACTTTTGTGAATGACAACATCAGAAAAACACTCGATTAAAAAGACTTTTTGTCGTTCTACTAAAAATGTACCAAAAATGCCTCTACCTTTAAGAAGAAAATGAGAAATTTGTCAATAGATCATAATGGAAATTAGCTGAATTGAGGTTTCTTTAAAGACAACAAAAAATGCACAGCAGTTTACGCTCATTTGGTGATGCAATGAATGTGCTAGTGGTGGCAGAAAGATATATTGTGACAAAAAGAAAACAATGCTACTTTTCAGGGACCTGCTTCACAATGTTTTTGTGTACATTTATAAAACATAGGTGCACTGTAAGAGAATGGATTAGGGGGTGGAAGGCTCACTCATGGAACAACCACAATCCTTGTCTGGGTGAGTCACAAAAGTCACCAAATTAATCTGTGCATAACCCTCTGGTAGCTTGGCACAAAGCAGTCAGGCTTAGCTTGCAGACAATGTGTAAATAATTATGCTACACCAAACAGTAATAAAGTGAAAACAACTCAAGAAAAATCACAAACCATTTTAGAAAAACAGGGCACATTTTAATGTATAAAAGGATGCCAGAGTGTCAAAAATCCAATCAGGAGAACCGGAGATATTGATTTTTTAGGTTTTTAGTGAAAATAGTGCCTAAAAAGCACAAATCACCACTCGTGGTCATCTGGTCGTGTCAGGCTGGGGGAAAGTCACAAGATCAGGACTAACCCGATGGAGCACAGGCTGGATACAAGGAGCAAGATAGTCACGCTGAAAAAGCTACCTTCTCAAAGTCCAGTCTGACGAGTTCCGTGCGCGGTGCAAGAGCCGTGAGGAGCAGGGATTGTGCTGTGAATGGTTTGTCGCTGTAGCAAGAAGACCAGGCCAGGCGGTGCGGGCTGTTGCCCATATAGAACACAGAGCTGGTCAGCTATTGCTGATGGTGATTGCTGGTGCTTCATGTTGGCAGCCAATTCAGGCTGTCATTGCTGTGATGCTGAGTGCAGATCTTGCGTTGCCAGTCGTCGCTGATGGTCGCTGTAGTATTAAGAGTCAGGTTCACTGGAGCTTTGCATTGGGGCTCGTTGCGGGTAGCAGAGTCTTGGCACGAACTAGAATGTTCATGGTCCTGAAGAGCTCAAAACCACAGAATTTCACCTTTCTTCTCAGGAGGAGCTTAAAACATGCTAGCTAATGGTTCAGGACCTGGGAAGGCACCTCTTGGGGATCAGGAAGTCACTCCAGCAGAAGCCAGCAGGGCTCAGTCAGATGCAGTTGCAGTTCCAGTGCAGCAAGGGAGTTGGTCAGTTGCAGGGAGACCTCTGGAGCTTGTTGTGTCCCTGTAGCTCACACAGTCGGTCAGCCAACTGACCCTTGGAGTCAATCAGGTTACCCTGGATTGAAAGAACCAGGTTCAGTCCCCCTTTCACAGAGAGCAAGGCAGTTTCCAAGCAGCACGACAGTCCTCTGGTAGAAGCAAGATCATCCTCTGGTGGCAGGGCAGTCCTTCTTCTGTAATGTTCTCAGGTCCAGGACTGTTCTGATGAGTGGCTCCTGAGAGCCAGTATTTATACTTGATGACAGCCTTTGATATGGGGGGAATTCCCTATACTGCCACCTCATTTGGTTCTGGAAAGTTCTTCTCTTCCTCTATCCTGGCTAAAACGAGGCTGGGATGATAAAAAAAAAGGGCAAGCCTGGTGTCAGATTCCTTTGTATGTATGAGAGCCCTGTAAGTGGTGCTGGGTGCAGCTCCTCCCAGTCACCTTGCCAGGATGGTTCATCCTGTCTACACCTAAGCCCACTTTGTGCCACTGTCTGAAAGGAATACACAAAACCCCAACAGCAGAGTTGTTCACAGTAATGTGATCCAGTACACTGGCAGCACATTCAAATGGTTAGGACAAGAAAATACAGACTTTCCAAAAGTGGCACTTTGAGAATTGTGACTTTAAAGCTTTCTTAGAAGTTTGCCACTGCAACGACATTTAAACCTTATGTACACGTCCTACTTTTTAAATACAATGCACCCTTCACTATGAGCCTTTTGGGCCTACCCTAGGGGTGACTTATATGTATTAAGAAGGAAAGTTTATATCAGGTAAAGGGTTTATTTTACCAGGTCAAAATGGCAGTTTAAAACTGCACTACACGCTGCAGTGGCAGGCCTGAGGCATGTTTTAAAAGGCTACTTCAGTGGGTGGCACAATGAGTCCCGCAGGCCCACTGGTACCATTTAACTTACAAGCCCTGGGTAAATTTAATACTATTTACTAGGGACTTACAAGTCAATTAAATGGTGTGTCAGTTGTAGACAAATTTGACGATATTTTAGAAAGGGTAAAGGTCCCAGAGTCCTACACCCAACAACAATGAATTCAGCAAACGGGAGGAGTGAAAGCAAAATATTTAGGGGAATACCATGCCAAGGATATCAGATCTAACATGCACAGAAAAGCTATTATGATTCTATTGTGACCTGGTACCTGGGTTCTGCCCCACGACTATGCCCTGGACCTTCATTCCCTCACAAAAACCCGGGTGAACCCTGCATTGGCACCTGACTTTGCCACAGCCTCCCCCCCCCCCCCCCCCCCCAGCTATATATCATTGCCAGGCAAGACAGACTTCACAAACCCGGAGGCACAATCACCATCATCCACATGAACACCATCAGCTGTACCACAACCTCGGACACGTCATCCTCCAACATGGAACACCTGCCTTCAAAGAATCAAGTCACAGCCACTACACTATAAGCAGCACTCTCATCTACAAACTACCGGGACCCAAATTCACCGATACCATCATGGACGTCAGCTACACACTCATACTTGATGCTAGTAATTACATCCTACTCTGAGACTTGAACTTCCACCTAGAAGACCACACCGATCCAACTCAAAAGTACTCTTGGAAGACTTTGGAAGCCTTGGCCTCACCCAATGAGTAAAAGGACCTACCCACGTTGCTGGACACCTCCAAGACCCTATTCTTACCACCTTCAACAACATCTGAGTCAACAAGTCCACACAAGTACCCTTGACAGACCATGACAAGTTCAGTGTCCCCATCCCACTCCATGGAACATGCACAACGACCAGGGAGCCGAAACTGGAACAGCATCACACAAGGACTGGAACATGGCTCTCAAAACCCACTGCATACATGTTCCCTCAAGGCAGCATCATCCACTCTCACCACTTCAACGTCCTCTCTTACGCCGATGACACACAACTCCTTTTCTCCATCACAGACAAGGTTCCCAGTACCTGGATCAAGTTCAATGTAAGTTCAAATTCCTGTAAGTTAAAATTTACTGCATCAATTAATAAAAACCATCCCACATTAATTATTAAATATACTAAAAAGAAAGGTTTGATAAATTTGATGATAAAGTACTTTGTTCAGTCCTAAAGTAAGTACACACGCTAAATTAAGAACTTAGAATTGGTTTGTGCTGAACATAAAAAAAGTTATCCCGGCAACCATTGCATCAATGAGCTTTGGAACCTGGAAATAAATTTTACAAACGGACAGTTAAACATGGTGTCCACTGGGTTCAGACTGGCAATAATTGTCTGCTTGAATGTTCGTATTCCTCTGGTGTTCAAGATGGCTTTCAATAGTTCACATCTTGCATGCTTTAGTTTTGGGCAGATGCAGACCAGATGGATTAGGTCCTCTTTTGTCACCTCACACAGTTTGCATGTGGTTCCTTCATTTGGCAGCCAGGGTGGTTTCCCCACTAGTGACAGAATTGACACTAGCCTTAGGATAGGAACTTCCATTTATTGACTGCTGAATAGGTTGTTCCAAAATAGAATGCAGGTTTCAAAGAGTTGTAAGGGTTTATCAACATACAGGCATGAAGTCACTTTGCCAATGTCTGCTTGTCCTCAAGCAATGATTTTTTCTTCATCGATTTGTTTAATTATTTTTTAAGAGCCGCATATGGTAAAGTCAGATCCTATGAGGCTTGTACTTGCATATTGCTAGGCAGGTTTTCAAGCAGAATTGGAAAGGCGCCGACGGCGAGCTTGCGATCACCGTCCACACTGATTTATTAATGGAGCGTTCTTCGGGTTGCCGGAACCTGTAGCAACACCTGTTCAAGCACACTATTTGACAATGGTTTGTTTAATAAGGCCAAACTCCAAACAAATCTATGTCCATGAGGCAAATCTTGGGATCTTAAAAACGTGCATATAAATTGTGGTTATTGTTCCTTCAAGTAAGGCAATATAATGACCTTGCATGGCCTCACTGCTGTGAGGGTTGAGACAAGTTTTGCGGCAACGACTGTCAGCATTGGCTAGAGTGTTGGACCATTTAAATTATTATATAGGGTAAGAAAAGCAGCGGCCAAGGCTTTGCCCTTTCTTTTTGACTCTTGCTTTAGCAGAAGGAAAGTTCCTTTACTGTCAATCGATACCCCCAGGTACTTGTAGACATCCACATTCTCGAGCAGCTACCCTTTTAGAAACCAGCTTTTGGTACGGTTGTAAGTAGCTAAGATTGTCATAACTTTAGTCTTGCTTCTGATGATTTCCAGATTGTCTCCATGGGCATATTCAGAAAGCGCATCCAATAATCGTTGAAGGTCAATCCTCATTTGACTACAGAGGTTCACATTGTCTGCATACAGTAAATGGCTAAGTCTCAATGGACCCAGATGGACTGGATGGCAGTTTAGCTTCTCCAGAGACTTTGCAAGGTCTGATAGAAAGAAGTTGAAAAGGAATGGTGCAAGTAAATAACCCTGTTTGAGGCCTTGGTGCATCAATATTTTCCTTCAGACGAGCGTACATTGCCCATTTTTTGGGGGATCCAGGTGTTGGCATACAGTTGTTGTATACCTCTCATTAGAGGTTGCGGAAGGCGCCATTTAAGGAGCTTGGACCATAAATTTTCGTGATTGATGCAATCAAAGGCCGACTTAAAGTCGACGAAGCACAGGGGTAGGGATTGATTTATTTTTTTCAATGTTTCAATGATAAGCGTCAGTGCCATGATGTTCGTTGTCATCCCGACCCTCTCATAAACTCTGTTTGGTTTAAGGGAATAATATTATTTGAACGTGACCAATTGGTTAGTTTAACCAGGTGCGCAGATGCAAAATATCTTGCCTCTGCATCCAATAAGGCTTTTAGGCAATAGGTTTCTGGTTTTGACTTATCTCCACCTTTGTAAATTGGATTTAGGATGCAGCAGCACCAGGAGTCTAGAGTTGTGCCTGATGTGGAAACATTGTTAAATAAGTTGGTAAGATTTTCATGCCAGAACTGGGGGTTTTCCTTATAAATGGCCTGTGGTATGCCATTTGAACCAGGCGCACCATCTCGCCTGCCTAATTTGATTACATCTGATTTATCAGGTTCATATTTTAGGCATGGTACCCCAGAATCTTGTGAACAGCACAGTGCAATTGGTCCTACTGTTATTGTTTCTAGGTTAGGTTGATGGCATCTTGTGAGGTATCTACGGGGACGTGCTGGGTTCCAGCAAATGCAGCGTGTTAATAGATGTGCGAGATATTTTCCAGAACATTGGAATTGTTTACAGCGCAACTTGTTCTCGCAATATCATTTAAAGGTTTTCCAGAAATGTTTTGAGTTGTTTTGTTTACAATCATGAAGTAGTTTGGGCCAGTAAAAATCTATTTGAAGCCTCCTCTCCTTCCATGGGGAGCTGTTTCTTATTTTGTTTTTTGCTAACCATACTAGTTCAAGATGGCTGTCAGCGGGAGGGAGTTTCCTAGTGGCATGCTGAGCTCCTTTCAACTTCTGTTTTGCCTGACTACAGGCAGGTGTTACTTTCTTCCTGACTTGATGTTGGCGTCCATGTTGGTTGTCTGTCTCTTTATTGAATTCTCAGACTAATTACACGTAAAATGTTTCCCACTGTTGGACCAGGTCGATGTAAATAGTCTCTAATTCATGTAAGATTTCTTCAGCTCTTAACGTGGTCTGGTTTTTTGTTAGGTCTGAACATTTTAGTTTTTTGTTGTTCACGGTATACAAGATACCAATGTTCTTTATCCAGTGAAGATGTTTAGAAGCTGATAAAGATAGGTGCATCTCTTGAGGGAAATGGTAACTCGTCGTTATTGCGCTTATATTGTACTCCTTTAGCTATGGGAATAGGTTAAGCATGATGAAGGTATAATCAATGATGGATTGAGATTCTTGTCCTACGTGCACTATGCACGGTGGAATGTCTTCAGGGCTCTGCCATTCAAGGCTCTCATTCCTGAGTATTTCAGCTCGTTGACTAGGTGCTCGCCTTGTTTGTCCCGGTTCCTAATATTTCGTTGATGTTGAGGCGGTATATTCCATTGCGCATTATGAGCGAGTAGGAGCTCATCCACTTCCAGTGTCTAATTTAATTTCATGTTAAAGTCTCCAGTAAGGAGGATCCCAGGTGTGGGTTTCCGATTCATGTTTTCTTGCACTATCATTATTATTTTTTTAGTTAGATCTTTTTTGAAAATGAATCTGGTTGGCTGTAAATGTTTATCAACCTAAAGGTAAGTTATCTTGTTGGGTCCAGTTCTTGAACAATAATGCTTGAATCCCGTGGTCTATTCCTGGTAGATATTCGAATTCAACCCATAGGCAAAGGGAAACATGCACAGCCAGACAACCCTTTGGTCTTCCAAACTTTTGTAACTTTGTAGCGGGAATGTTGTAATGCGCGTATTGTGAGATCGGGATGGGCGTCTTGCCCATGTTTATTGAAGTGCAACTACTCTGCATTTCTTCCACGGTAACAGGAGTTTGCCTGCTATGATTTTTGACTTGAGCCCTGCAATATTCCATTAGCAGATTTTTGTGGTTCCCTTGGACTGGCTGTTTAAACTGTTGGATGGTAAAGATCAAGGGTTTTTACGGTTGGACAGGGCGGAGGGAAGCCAGCCCCAGTTGTCATTGATTACCTTGGGTTTGCCTGGACTTTTTGCTTTTCAGCGTTCACTTTCTTTGTAGCTAGATTTTGTTGGAGTTTTCCAAAGTGTTCTTCTAAAGAGTGAGTAAACCTGAAGTTTAATTTGAGATGGGATTACTGTTAGAATTACAATTGATACTTTTTCCAGCAGGTAAGGATATCATTGGTAAGTAAAGGGAGATATTTGTATTCCCCATAGGTCACATTATAGCTTTTCTTTTAAAAACTGTTGCTGCTATTTCCGATGAGGCCCAGGTGACTAATGTAGTTTCCCTCTGATTGTTCTTACTTGGTGGAAGAAATTCAACCGACATGTTGTCTCCTGTTTTTAGGTAGGCCAGTGGAGGAAATGCACAGAGTAGCTTCAGGATGTTCCCTTTGTTCAATGTTTTGTGCTACCCTTCTGAATCATAATATGGGTACAAAAGTGTCCTCTGATCTGTTGCAAAGGGATATGTTGCTTTGACCTCTCAAGCCTGGTCCTCCCACTTTTCCATAGGGCCTGTGGGGAACGGGGAGACAAGTGGGGAATGTTGGAACCTCATTTATGGAATTAGTTAGTTTTTGCTACAGGATTTATGGCCACCCACTGGAGGATTTGGCCTGATGGTGATGCCAGGCAACATTTCAGAAATAGTGCCAGAGAGTGTTGGAGTGAGACTTACTTGGGTCAGGTGGTGAGACTCTGGAGAGTAGGCGTTTATGGTGCCTGTGAGATATGTAATGAATCCCAGAGAAACTTTCACACTATTTTCTTGCTTTACAATGAGTGGGCTGTTTATTGAGATGTTGACCCTAGATTGACTAACTGACATAACTGCGCCTGGGCTATGTGTCCTTTGGCAAGTATCAATATCTTTAATTGCTGTGTTGCTATTTATTTGTTGCTTAATTGTACCTGTTCTTTTGGATTTGTTGGATCAAGTTCAGAACGAGACAAAGCTCATGACACGTGCAAACGCTGTACATTCAAAGCAACGGAGGTGCTATAAAATAGGGGTTTGACTGTTGATATACACCCCCAGGCATGGTGGGAGCTGGTACGAGGGCCAGTGGCTGCCACCTGTCAGTCTATGCATAAAGTCAGATGCCCAGTGAGGTGATTGCCGACCTCGAGCCCTGACGAAATTGCTGCAACGAAGTACAGGCAATGAAACATGTTGGCCTACTTTGAATTGGTCTACAACATGCTTTGTTTTTGCTGTTGAGTAAGCTCACAATTCTGATTAAAAAGAGTCAAGCCATATACATAAGTCTTAACTCTATTTTAATTTTGAGATTTATACAATCTTTCACGTACATGGGGTCTTCTTTTTGATACATAGATCACTGTTTTTCACCTTTTTATTATTTCTCTTTACACTGGACACAATTTCTTTTCTACAGGTGAGAAAGTTACCAATGATGATAAAACGTGGGCAAGCTGGTGAGAACCTGTCATTAGCTCCTCTGGTGTAGCACATGTGAGGTACTTTCTCACCTTCACACAATTTTTTTGTGGGTTACATACACCTGTTTCAGTCTAGGGTATGTATGTGCTGAGTTATCCGACTTACATTTTAAGTAAAATTGAGATATTGGGTAATTAGGACTAGATTAGACTGGGAAATTGTTTTAGACCAGCTGTTGGGTAGAGGTGGACACCCTCCAACACCAGCCCTATGTAAAAAAGTGGATGTTGTCCTGTATAGCCAGATCCTTTTGTAGTTTAAGGGATCAAGTTCAATGCCTGCATGACTGAAATTGCCCACTGGATAAGGACGAACAGTCTAAAGCTGATAACTGACAAGACAGAAATCATGGTCCTCGGGAAGAGCACATCATTGTGGGACTCTACCTGGTAGCCAACAGATCTAGGACCGACGCCCAACCTAAACACCCACATCAACAACCTTGGGTTCATCATCAACAGCTAACTCGACATGACTGCCCAAGTCAATGCATTCACCGCCTCATGCTTCTATACCCTGAGGAGGCTGAGGAAGATCTTCAAATGGCTCCCAATAAGCACCTGGAAAACCGTCATGCATGACCTGATCACAAGCAAGCTGTACTATGGGAACACCCTCAATTCCTGTAACGCCCTGAACGTCTCAGGATCGTTTAACAGACACGATAATGAGAACGCAACCACTTGTGAAGGTTTAGTTATTTTAATGAAGGCAAAAATAATACAAGGAATAAACAAAGGTTATAGTCACTGGAATCCTCCAGGCTAAGTACGTTACCAGCCCACAGCACGGATGGTCCTAACCGTCCTCTGCATATACGCCGATCCCGGCGTATGCCAACAGAGGGCAGAAATGAAATGGCCGACAATGCCAATCGGTAGGCTGTGAGGGGCACGAAGAGTGTTGGGGAGAATCGAGGAGTCAGGGAAACACCCAGCCGGGGTCTCTACCTGAAGGGAGCAGCCGCTCAACCTCTTCTTCAGACTGCACCGGGACGCGGAGTCACCTCCTGGTGATGCGTCACCGATACCCCAATCACAAGCAAAGAAGACTGAACCGAGAGCAGCCGCTCGATCGATCCCGTGGACTTCCGAGTCTGTAACGCGGCAAACACCTCCTGGTGTGCGTTACAGCTGGCAGTCCCTGTATCTCTGGTCGGGCTGGGAGTTACGACTCCAACCAGCAAAAGCGCCACTGCGCTTTGACTCAGCCGAGTCAAAAAAGCGAAGCTCAATGGTTATCCGGTAGAGCTTCCGGGTCCTTCACAGGTGACGATGGGGCAAGACACGGCCCAGGGAGTAACGACTCGACCTACCTCCGTTCTTGCCTTACTGGAGCACCACTCCGGAACACTGCTCTTCACTAAGCAGGTACGTCGGTGTAAACACAATATCCCACAGCGTTGTACCTCCCGGTTCCTCCCTTTATAGGGCGTGTTTTCCTTGAGTTATGTAACAGCTCTCCTGTTTACATAAGGGCGTGTTTTCCTTGAGTTATGTAACAGCTCTCCTGTTTACATAAGGGCGTGTTTTCCTTGAGTTATGTAACAGCTCTCCTGTTTACATAAGGGCGTGTTTTCCTTGAGTTATGTAACAGCTCTCCTGTTTACATAAGGGCATGTTTTCCTTGAGTTATGTAACAGCTCTCCTGTTTACATAAGGGCGTGTTTTCCTTGAGTTATGTAACAGCTCTCCTGTTTACATAAGGGCGTGTTTTCCTCCCCTCGCATGACAGGAATTCTTGACAATTCCAGGATCAACAAAAAACTCACCAGAAGGCTGCAGACCATTCAGAAAACAGCAGTCAGAATCACCCTCAACCGCCTACTACACGCTCTCATTACATCACATCTGAAGGAGCTTCACTGGCTCCCAGTTCACCTACGAGTACAATTCAAACTCCTCACCTACACTTTCAAGGTATTACATAATACTGGTCCAGCATACTTCAACAATCACATATGTTTTCACACACCTTTCAGATACCTCCGTTCATCCGGACTTATACTCGCACCCATCCCTCGCATACCAAAAACCCTTTCTGGCGGTCGATCCTTCTCCACAGAAAATTTAAGAAAACACTCCCACGCAACCTATATTCATTCTCTATAGGCTCACTAGAGCTCTATGGGCTGCCCGTTACTAGAATTCTCAAACCATGCACGTAATCATGCTGTTATTTATCATTTTATAATATTTTTGAAAGTATTCATATTTTTTCAATGTATCTGATTGCACAAAAGTTAAAAACATTTATGAAACCACAGGAAATTAATTAATTCAAATATACAATTGCTTGATGATATTTGGATCAGGGTCATCCAAGTGGAATAGCAGCTGCTAGCCTTAGTCCTTGGAGGTTGTCCTACCCCAAGTGAAAAGGCTAAGAACCTTGGAGTCCTGTTGGATATTGAACTTAGCATTAATATCCAAATGAATCGCACCATCTCGAAATGCTCCTGGCTTATAAGGATGTTAAAAAAAATCTTCCCTTTTATCCAACACCAGCTCGGATCCAGGTTGCTCTGGCCTTGGTAATGTCCAGACTTGATAACTGTAATGCATTATACCTGGCCGCCAACAAGAATATGCAGCACAAATTCCAGGTAATGCAGAACGCTTTGGCAAGGCTTATTTTGGACATTCCCAGGAAACAATTTGCCAGGAAGGGACTGGAGTTCCTGCACTGGCTCCCCATTAAACAATGCATTCGCTTCAATTCACTCTGTATGGTCCATAAATCTTTGCATGCTTCCTATCCGCTTAGGATGAAGACTATGTTCAAGTGGCATTCTTCTAGCAGACCATTGCACTTTTCGCTCCAAATGCAACTGGTTGTACCAAGAACTAAGAAGAAAAAGAAGTGGGGGGATAGAGCATTCTCGGTGGCAGCTAGCAAGCTCTGGAACTCCCTACCCCTTGCCTTCAGATCTATCCCCATTAGAAAAGCTCTTAAAACCTCGCTTTTCACGGTCTAGCATTGAGTGGGAGCTTCTGGCTTTTTCTAGGTTCCTGGGTATGGACGGCTGATCTCTAGCGCCTTGATGCCTTTGGGTGACTGCTGCTCTTTATAAATCCTCAAATCAAATCAAATCAAATTCCACATTGAAATACATGTGATGATTGTTCTAATGCATTGTTGAAGTTTGAAAATGATACATATATGTTGAAATATTCAGTATACCCCCTAAAACCAGCCACACAACCATTCTAACCACACATGTGACAACACAATAACACTCTCTCATCACATACATGGTCTACCTAGCCACAATTACATACACCGATGGTAATCAAGGAGAGAACACTTCAAGAGATATCAGTGATAGTGTTGTAGGCTGGGATTTCACAACAACCAGGTCAACGCACGTTTCGGTGGAGTTTGTAATTTGTATCCGCCTTCATCAGGACCACCTTTTTATGTATTTAAAGGTGAGTGGTAGGGGAATATGGGAACAGAAAACATGACATAACTTATGGACTGCACAGACAATGACCAATTATTTTATTTTTTTACTATGAATATACCTCCTGCATTTATCCAATGAAAGTTAGGACCACCACCAAAAGTAAGAGTAAGAATAGGGAAAGTTATCCGTGAGAGGCAATGAAAGGAATGTGCATGAAAAAAACAGGTGTGTAGCCCTTATTGTGGGGCAGCAGAGCCTAACTTATGTGCTTTACCATATATCCCTTTCATTAAAAATAGATCTCCGTCTAGTTACAACCGCAGGTTGCTAGAATAATAAAACAAGCACACAGTGTGTTCACTATTAAGTGCCACCAACTGACCATGAAATTCTCTGATGATTTCTAAGAAATGCCTCTTAAGACTCACAGGAATTGAAGGATGAAACCGATATGTCCCGCCTGGGACAAGGGTTCAATGTAAGGGTTTCTGTAGGAGGTTCATCCAATCAATGGCAACCATATCCAGAAAATAAAACCAGACTCAAATATGGCTGTAAACATAAAAAAGACTGCTGAGATCTGGTATTTAGAAAAGGGAAATGAGTGCTGGATTATATGATACTGGAGTATGCTAAGAATACCTTCAATATTGCAGGATACCTTCAATATTGCAGACAGTATTCTTGCAGTCAGTACACTCTATACGGCATGTCTCAGTGCCCAGAATTGTTTCTGCATTATAGCGATTTCATTTCAAAAACCTAAATAGGCACAAAGGGTACAATCAACGAAACAAAGACAAAAGGCGTCAACAAACAGAATTCGGCACACAGGGCACCACTGCTTGTGGCGGAGCACTACCGAGCAGCACAATAATACAGAGTGGAACATGATATGAAGAGAGCGGTGGAGATAAACAATAGACAAGTTTCCCATATACGGAAAAGCCTCTGCCGCAAACCCATAGAAGCACAGACTATAATGAATCCTCCTCGTCAACATATAGGTAAACAAGACTCACAAGTTTTGCAAATAATTCATAGCCCCATCATCGACAGCAAACACAACATAACTGCCCAATTCAATGCATTCACTGCCTCATGCTTCTATACCCTGAAGAGGCTGAGGAAGATTTTCAAATGGCTCCCAATAAGCACCTGGAAAACCATCACGCATGACCTGATCACAAGCAAGCTGGACTATGGGAACATCCTCTATGCCGGGATCAACAAAAAACTCACCAGAAGGCTGCAGACCATTCAGAAAACAGCAGTCAGAATCACCCTCAACCACCCACTACACATTCACATCGGATGACACCTGAAGGAGCTCCACTGGCTTCCAGTTCACCTACGAGTAGAATTCAAACTCCTCACCCACGCTTTCAAGATACTACATAATATTGGTCCAGCATACTTCAACAATCGCATATGTTTTCACACACCTTTCAGATACCTTTGTTCATCCGTATTCATACTCACACATCCCTCGCATACCAAAAACCTTTTCTGGCGGTCGAGCCTTCTCCTACATTGCTCCTAAAGTGTGGAATAACCTGCAGCTATACTTAAGAGCCTCCTGTTCACTTCGTGAATTCTGTAAGAAGCTGATGACCTTGATTTTTCATTAGTCCCAGTAGGCCCTTGGTGTGGCTAGACGCACAACTCAGCACCAGGATATTCTACCGGAGGAGAGTGTGCTCTACAAATCTGCATGACATAACAGAACATAACATAGATAACTTTCAAATAACCTGTTCAGGGGTGGGTGTGGTCACGTGCAAACATCCTGCACAAAATGCACCAAGTGAGTGAGCAAAGTGCCTCAACGAGGGCTCAGTAAGCTAAGAACCTATACCTGGGCTTACCAGGCCCAAGTAGACTCACTCATTAAGAAGCCTTTAAAACTGTTCTTCCCCCTACCTTGCTATAAGACTTTACAATGTAGAAATACAGTGTAATATCTTTGCTTGGATGCCTTTTACCTCATTAACATTGCCCTCATAATTCAGCTTACTTCCTTCTCTTCTGCACTATTCCTCAACACAGCCAGAGTTCCCCATGGCTGCACCATGGCTCATTTCCTCTTAAACATGTATCTCAGTCTGATATAGTCTTCTCTTCCAATCTCAGCTGCTATGCTGATGACACCCTGAAGTTAGAACATCCATCAGAGCTGAACTCCTGTACCATTGACCATGCCTCCAAAGTGTTTGACCACTGGATGCAAACTAATCATCTAAAAAACACTGACTACTGAGATACTTGCAGGAACTACAGTTTACCAACTATCACCCTTCCACCATCTGGCCATAAGAGTGAGGTCCACCACCAAAGCCATCAAGACTAGTAAAGAATATTTCCACTTCAGGACATGCAATATGAGTTACCAATTAAACATCATGCAATACCTAGATTGAATTTTCCATTTTTAGCTTTGTAAGCCTTAGGGTGGTCTTCCCCCGAACCTTTTGTTTGTAGCTGACAGTTGGAGTTTGTGTATTCCGGCTTGACAGCTACACACAACAGAGAGCTGAGGAGTGCCAGGACGGGCCATCACTGGGAGGATGGGAGGGTGGAACGGAGCCCAGCCCTACTTACTATTGAATAGGCTGTGTCCTGCCTCCACACAAAGGGCTGTATACCCCCTTTGGTTAGTCTGGAGCCAGGACAGGGAAGGCAGGATACATGGAGACTTCAAAGGGAAACCTCTAGAAGCTCAAAGGCACAACTGAGTATAAATACACCAACTCTTAAGTACACTTCTGGACCTGTGGAATCTCTGCCAGGAAGAAGGACTGCGGTGCTGCTGAAGGACATCCACTCTGCTGGACTCATGCCTTGCTGCGCTGACCTGCTGCCTGTTGCCCTTTTCCCTGGGTGAGGACTGGACCTACATCTGTGGAACACAGGAACACCAGAGTGACTCCAAGGGCTAGTTGGCTGGCCTTCTGGCTACAGCCTCAGGGATAGAAGGGTCCAACAGCCATGAACCCAGCACCAGGGCTCCGTCATCAGTGACTCTCCCCTGCCAAATGGTGTCACCTCAAGCGTCTCTCTTGCTGTGTGGTGCAGCCCGGAGCAGAACTGCCGCATCACCGCTGCTGCATGGCTTGGACCCGATGCAAAGACCTGCATCACCTCCGCAGCCCCTTCTGAACCTTTGATGCGTGTCGCATGCCCTCGCATCCCTTGTCAACGGCAGCCTCGATGACGATGCCGGACTCCGCACCGCAGCCTCACAGCTCCTCGGAACTGACACATCCCCCGTCAGCGGCACGCATCCTCGACTCTCGACTTCACTTCACAAACCTTCAACAGTGAAGCAGGACTTTGCATCTCAGCCTAGCTGCATCCCGGATCCGACGCTTCACTTCAGCTGCGTAACGCATCTTCGACACAGTGGAGACGGGTAGGTCATGGGTGAATTACCGCATCAAACCACTTTTTTTTCTGCAGCTAATCGTGATCCTCTGACCACTCTTATGGGGCACAAACACTACTCCAATAGTGTAGGTTTTTAAATGTCCTGTATCGTAGCAGGTATAGTTGAAAATAGATCTTGCTTGGGCACATTTATTTAATACACACCTTCATTTCCAATCAGGTGTTAGGCAAGCATCATCTATGTTGGTCCTGACAAATTACCTAAGATCCAGTTGGGCCACAATGGCAAGAAACATGTTGATCCTACTTCACATATTTTAAGCCGTCAGGGGTCATTAGTCCCTAGGGAACCATTTATTTGTTTTTACTTTTCAAGGGGACCACCTCATTAAACTGTATTTGATACCCCTATGACATTTTAACCACTCACTGCACCACCCTACACTCACGATATCCTCAATTGCACTCATCAAATCAGAAGACCTGTGACAAAGAGCCTCCTAGAGCAGCCGGTTGGACATTGCAGCGAAGTTACACTGTCTAAGCCTAGGGCTGATGGGTGGTTCCATTCCCCCTCCTGTCCACCTGCACAAGTCTCTCTGTAGCCCTGCATCCATGTACCCCTGTACGACCTGCATCAAAAGGCTGGTATATAGACGCAGATTTGGGTCCAATGTTCAATTTAGAAGTAGTAAAAACAGGTGTATTTGGACCAAGTATACTAGGATGCATGCCATTCCCCATCCCAACAGGAATAACTTGTGATTGCCCATTTAGGTACTGGGATAAAGGCCAGAATCAGAGATCTGTCCCCCTGATATCAACTGTGCCAAAATCCAGACGTCTCTGGATGAGGCCCTTAGTGGAAAATCTGTATGCGTAAAGACTCAGTGGTAATGCTCAAGAAAATCTGTGACTGATGTTAATTTCTATAATTATTTTAAGATTATGATTATGAGCTAGAAAACCGGTACAAAACACACTGGGAATCGTTTAGGAGTAAACATACTACTTTTTAAAGTAGGGCTTTGTGAATCGTACAATGAGCAACCAATAAATGTGGCACGCAAAGCATAAAACGGACTGAAGTTTGTACATGGTGATGGTTGCAGTTCGATAATTCTGTGAATGCAGTGCAATAAAAAAGAGAAACATGCTACTTAGTGAGGGGCCTGTTTCAGAGACCTTTTGGACAACCAGTCATGCAGAAAAAAACAATTATTTTCAATTCTGTTTCATGTTCAATTCTGAATAAGTAGAGTCTTTGGATTCGAATTGGCATTTTACAGTAGCAGAAACCCTGCTAATATGTTTAGGGGAACGATAAATGCCAAGGAACATGCAAAATGCACAGAACACCAAAAAAACTCTTATATAGTGGGTTTTAACAAACATAATCCCCATCCACATTCTGAAACACGTATGAAGTTACTCCAAATAAAGCTTGATGAAACAAGGTTCCGGGGAGAAGACTGGAAGGGAATAACACCAAATTAAGGAAGTGAGTTTTTTTCACAGGGAATTGTATTTTCCATGGAAAACAAGGAATTTGAAGTTTTAAATTTAGAGATGACCGTTGGCCCGGTAGGCATCTCTGTACATTGAAAGAAAAGGCCATCATGGTTATCACTTCTTAAGGAACAGTAGATCAGCAAAAATGTGTTTATGTAATTGAACCTCTAAACAATGACAGCTCCAAACAATGATGTATTCAAATTAAAAGCTAAGTAATGGGAAATATTTCTGGGTAGAAGAAGAAAGTCTGCTTGTATTACCAGAATGCCAAATTAAATATTGTGACTAAAAAATAGAGCTGTACTGTGAACTGTGCAAATTGGAACAGAGGAAGCACATAATGGCTCCCGACTGTGGAAACATTCTAAAAATAATAACCCCTTCTGTGCAAGCACACTCCATGCTTAGGCACTTCTGAATGGATATTGCCTAGCTTTTGATAGTACATCCATCCCCTCATGCCATCCTGTTTGCCATACCACCAGCATGCATATTCATTCAATCCTGGATAGCCGAACACATTCCAATATATGTATGTTTAACGATTTTGGACATCATGGTATTGATCCAGCAGAAGCCGTGATAATTTTATACTCATTTATTATATCTCCAATATATCATGAACAATTACTTCATTATAACCAAGAGTTTGGGCCCATAGAAGCTCTATAACCACTTACAGATATCTGGTCCTCTGATATATCTTTGGTAGAGCGAATAGGGACTCAGATAATTAGAGACGGATGCTATTTCCTTCATGAGGACCTATAATAAAGGAAATGTCTCACTAACCACAATAGTCACAGTAAACATTATGTCTAATAAATCACAAATAAAGACAAACTCTGTATACTTATCAAGTCACTTTTAACTAAATATTCAAATTTGAATATTCAATACACAAAGCACCTTCCAAATGTCAATTCTATATTATTTCAATGTTATAATTAAATTCACAATATGAAAATACAGTTCATGGCAAATGTGAGAGGAGAGAGAGAGTAACAAAAAGAAATACTACATGGCAATATCAGTATGCAATTTCAAAATTCATACAAAGCTAAATCAATTAACTAAAGCACAGTGGGCAATAGTCAGAAGAAGCTAATCGTTCAGCCCAAAAGGTATACCTCGAGCAGCATCACCAGCCGATGAAGTGCAAGGTAATCAGGATAGTTTAATATAAAGATAGTTTATGATTTTGGACCGACAGCATGTCACGCCCAAGATGTGCAAGGTATATAGCCAGCCAGAGTAGAATAGAGAGTACAACAGCAAATCTCTCTTCTCATAGAAACTGCTACTGATCAGTTATTTTCCCACAAAAGTAATTATACCCCAAAATGTTCATAATCCAACCCTCAAATGTTTCATTTGCACAGTTTTACAAGATTTGATTGGTCAGGTCCATGAGGTGATCATTCTCCAACCAGTTCATCCGGAATTTTATAATTCAGTTCTTTGTTAAATGGATGTCGTCATTGCCCCACGGAAGCAGGAAAGGAAATTTAGATATCTCCATATCCTTGCGCTCGCTTCCACATCAGCTTGCAACATAGTCAACACAATTATTCATAGAAAGAAATACTCCAACCGTAGGAAGGAAATTCTAGTGATATGATTGTGCTCAACTAAACAAATAAATCAGCATTTTAGAAATAAAGAAGGACAAAATACATTCTTCTGAGGCCTATGTTAGGAAAAAGAAATAACTCTAGCAGGTTTGGGGGCCTTCATTTAGAAACCAGAAACCGTCGTTTTTCTGAAGAATAAAACACACAGCGGTTTAAGAACATAGAGCAAATATATAAGAAAACAATATTCAAGAATTCATTATTCTGATCTAATTCATAAGCATGATCTAATTTCAAAATGTCGGCTATCAATAATCAATCACTATTTTGTTATGAGAACGAAAACATAATCAAGAAACATTTTACCTTTAAGCATTCTCATTATTATTTTTCGATAATTTTACTCGTAAGTTACTTAGTACATTTATTAAGGTTCTCTCTCGTGTGATTTTAAATTCATAGAATCACATTTTTCTATGTTTTCTGCAGGAATATTCATTACAACTTCGGATTACTAAACGTGTTCTGTCTTTCTTGCACGTTTTCACGTTGTACTTTTGAAAGTTTCACATGTTGGTGATTTTCACACTGTTAGTTATAATCCCTGCTCACAACCTTGGTAGCTTGGCACGAGCAGTCAGGCTTATCTCAGAGGCAGTGTGTAAAGCATTTGCACATAACTAGTAAAAACACTACAAAAGGACACCATACCAGTTTAGAAAAATATCCCATATTTTATATAGTTAAGACCAATACGATAAAGATCCAACATACAGTACTTACAAATATGCACTTTGCAAGAATAACCTTTAAAATGCAGATCCTTGAAGCCAGTAGCTCCGTCCTGGTGCTACTTCAGTGCTGAGAACAACAGAATCCAACATTTCTGTCTGACCACGTTGGTCGGAGCGTCGGCAGATTCGCAAACAGTACCTTTTCGTTGCGGCCGATCCCTTTGGTGCGGGCCGGTTGTGGCAACCGTCGCGGTTGCAATGCGAAGTGTAGCGGTGAGGCGTGCAGTGCCCTCAAGTCGTGGTGCAGGCAGAGGCTCGGTCATCCAGCGCCGTCGGTGAGACCAGGGCTGCGGTGCGGAGAGAAGGCGGTGCTCGTTGCGCTGCTGACAGATAGCAGTGCAGGCGACAGAGCTGGTTGTGGGGAGCTGGCGTTGGTGGGTCTGGACTGTGGTGTGGGACAGGGCAGTGCGACTTACGAGTGGTGCCCCCAAGCCAGGATGCAGTCACAGAAGTTGCGGTCAGCGTGCAGTGACGGCATCGGTGAGACCAGGGCAGCGAAGTGAAGCGAGGCGGTGCAGTGCCTACTGCGGTGCCCACAGGCCATGATGCAAACAGTGGCTCGGTGGCGAAGATGTCGGTCATCGCTGTCCGTGAGACCAGGATCGCTGTGCGAGATGTGGACAGTGCCCTCTGCAGTGCCTTCAAGACACAGAGCCAGCGACGTAGTCAGTTGCTTTCCCCTCTCTGTGGCAAATAAAACCACGGTTCCAGAGGCGGTACCCAGAGGTAGGTGAAGTCTAGGCAGTCCCTGAGACTTCAGACCAGGCGGCAAGCTCTACTTCAAGCCCTTGGAGATTCTCAGCTCAAGTACATAAAGTTCAGTCCTGTCCTTTCGCTGCCCAAAGCAAAAGCAGCAACTGTAGTCCAACCCAACAAAGCAACAACACAGCAAAGGGACAGTACTCCTCCTGACAGTTCTTCCAGCTCTTCTTCTTGGCAGGTTCCTTGATTCCAGCGAGTTCTAAATTTATGGGATTTGGACTCCAATATTTATACAGCATTTCTCTTTGTTCTCTGGCCAGAGAATGTCTGTGCCCAACCCAAACCAGTTCTGTCCTCTCTGGCCCGGCTTCCTGGCAGAAGTTGGAGACAGCATTGTCCAAGGCAGACCAGGCCCATTCAGGTGCAAGGAAATCTCCTCCCACTACTCTAAATACATCCCAGGTCTATTCAGCCCAGTCCTGACTCATCCAGGAAAGGTAGGACACACCTCAACCCCCCAGTGGCTCTCTGAAGAGAATACACATCCCCAGCCCCTGTCACTCCAAAGCCAGACAGTCAATCCACAAACCCAGCAGAGGCATACAGGATGGCTAAGCAAGAAAATACCTACTATCTAAAAGTGGTATTTTCAAACACAGAACACAAAAATCATCTTCATTAAAATATGATTTTTTATATTCTGAGTTCAGGCATACTAAACCCTGCTTCTCTATCTTGTAAGATATGCTTATAAAATGCTATTAGTAAATTCCCATTCTATCCTGTGGGACAGATAAACTTTCCACAGTGAAAAACGAAATACACTGTAATTCACTACCAGGACAAGGTACACACACCAGTACCTGACCTACCTTTCACATACACTGCACCTTGCCCACAGGGGTACCTTGGGCCTAACTTAGGGGTAATTTACATGTAAGAAAAGAGAAGATTAGGGCCTTGCAAGTGGGTGCGCTTACCAGATTGAGATGGCAGTTACAAACTGCACGCAGAAACTACAGTAGCAGGTCTGAGAACCCTTTACAGGGCTGCTTGTGTGGGTGGCACAACCAGTGCTGCAGACCCACTAGCAGCATTTGATTTACAGGCCCTGTATCCTCGGTGCACTTTACTAGGGACTTACTAGTAAATCAAATATGCCAATCATGGAAACACTAATCCATAACATAATTTACGATAGGAGCACTTGCACTTTAACACTGATCAGCAGTGAGAAGGTGCGCAGAGACACTAAACCAGCAAAAACAGAGTCAAAACCAAGAAAGCAAAAAGACAGGAGAAACAGACCAAAAGAGGCCAGGTCTAACAGTAACTTTATTACTTTTAATAGGTGATTATGTTTCTGTGGAATCAGATAGGTATGTCATGTTTGGTGTCTGATAAATCGCAATTTAAAGCCCTCAATAATGATGAAGTCAGATTTTAAGTCACAATTCTGAAAATTCCACTTTTAGAAAGTTTGCCTTTTCTTGTCCTAACCATTTGGTGCCTGCAGCCTGTTCCTGGGTCGCATGACTAGGTGTAGTTGGCCTTTGTGTATTCCTCCTAGACAGTGTCACAATAGAGAGTATGGGTATCGGCAGGATCAGCCATCCTGGCTTGATAGGGTGGCATGCTGTTACCTACCACTCTTGCACTTCAAAGGCACTGGCCTAGTTCACACACAAAGGACTTCACGCTAGCCTATTGTACCCCCAGATAAACTGGGAAAAGGGCAGGGACGCAGGAAATTCCAGACATTTCTGTAGAGCAAGAACTCCAGACGTTCCTTCCACTTCAAAGTGGGCACCAAGTATAAAAAGGGGACCCCCAGACCCACTCTTTTGTGCACTTTTGGACCTATTTTGGAAAATACAGAAGGGTGCCCTGCTGCTTGAGGCCTGCAATGCTTGCTAAGAAGGAAGATTGGATCTGCTCTCCTCATCCCAGGCTGGGTGACTCCAAGCGTCAGATGACTGACCTCATGTTCTGAACTACAAGGACAAACTCCAGAGGCCTACCTGCATCTTCCCAGCTGACCTGCTGCCTGTACCAGCTGCCTGGACCTGCATCTGGAACTGCCTGAGCACTGCTGGCCCCTACAAGAGTGAGCCCCTGATCCCCAAGAGGTGCCTCTGCAGGTTCTCAACACTTGGTTGGCTTCAGAGTGCACCCCTCTGACTCAAAAAGAAGAAATCCTGAAATTTCAGATTCACACTACAGGGACTGCCAGAGACGACCAGTAATTTGAAATCTGCACTTCGTACTACAGCATCATCAGCCTGTGGTGACTGCCGACGCTAATCTCCAGCAACAGCCGTCTGCGACACCCGACAAGATCTCAGAGGGTACAGCGACGACTGTTCATGATGCCGGGACTGCTCTTTGCAATTCAGCAACGACTACCTGTGACGCTCTCCATGCTCCTCTCTTACCCCTCCACGGTGAACTGAGCTCTTCGCACTGGACTTTAGAAGGTAATTTTTTCAGCAGGATTAACCTGGTCCCTGTGTCCAGCCTATGCTCCATCGCAGTCTGCCTGAACATGTGCCTTTCACCTAATCTTGCACAACCAGATAACCACAGGTGGCGCTTTGTGATTTTAATGATATACTGACCTTAAATATTTGAAACTGCGTAGCTCTGGTTTTACTGATTGGAGTTTTGTTGTTTTGGTGTCAAATAATTTATTAAACATTACTTTATTTTTCTAAAATTGGTGTAGGATTTTTCTTGTGTTGTATGTTCACTTTATTACAGTTTGTGTGCTGCACAAATACTTTGTACATTGCCTCTAAGTTAAGCCTGATTGCTTTTGTGCCAAGCTACCAGAGGGGTAAGCGCAGGTTAATTTAGTGACTTTTGAGGTTCACTCAGACAAGGACTGAGCTTTTTACCTCCGTGAGGATTTCAGACCCCTAAACCAGTAACCCAATTTCTTACAGTATATCATCTAAATATGGTTTTTGCAGTCTTGGATTACCTGGTTATGCCTCCTAAGAGGTTTGATGAACGTGACAGAAAGCTTTCATAATCCCCTGATCAGTGGTCTGGCAGTAGCCATTACTATGTTTTATTTCATGAACATAGTTTCTGATTCTGTGTTGACAAATCTTGTAGGCTAGTAGCTTATATGCTTTACCACCTTTTTTGCTGTTTTGCTTCTAAGAGTCACTGAGCTGGTTCCTTAGTTAGGAAAGATTCCAATTCTCCCCTAGACTTCCATAGTTGTTTATAGGTTTTCTGAGAACTCGAGTCTAAGTGGCTTAAAGACCTTCCAGGTCCTGCTTCTTAGTCTGAGCCACTTTGACAAAAGCGGCAGTATACTTTAGTAATTCACTCCGTATTTTAGCTTTAGCCTCATCCTAAACTGCCATCCAGGAATGCTAATCTGTTACATTTTCCTCAAAATGGTGTTCAACCGTTTGTTTGAAGGACGCCCAAAGGTTTGAAATCACAGAATAGTAATTTGTTAATCATTCATATTCTACGCATAGGTAGCATTCAGGGAGGGCATCTAGTCATACAGTTACTGAGGCAGAGTCCGACAGAATTTATGAACATCAAATTCACTAATGGAACCACAGTTGCAGAGATCAGAAAAAAAATCAATTCATGAATGTGATCTATGGACATTAGAGTAATAGATGTAGTCCCTCTCTATAGGTTGTTGGACCCTTCAAATATCAGTAAGTGCTGGATCTTTAATTCCATCTACAAAGAGTGAGGATTCCACCCATAAAGCCATGTTTGCTTAGGCTTATTGATAGCTGGATCAAGTTCAACATTGAGGTCAACTATCTTCAGTATGTCCATAGTGCTTGAAAGAGAGTAACTAACCACCTTCAGTTTCGATGGTGGGCAGTGCTCATTCAAACGATTGCCTATGGGGAATGAGAACAGCCCTGGTCTATTTAGAGAACGCACAAGGGAGATCTTACAACTAGACCCCAAGGCACTATCATACATTGATGACATCTATCTCACAGATGACAACTTAGATGCACACCTAACAAGGGTGGACAAGATACTGACATTACCAACATAACACATTTATGAAATTAACTTTAAAAATCTAAAATTGCCTACCGGATGGTAACTTTTCTTGGAAAACAAAATACTAAAGAAGTTACAATCCCTGTTAGGGTTTTTTTTTTTTTACTTTGGACGTACTTACTTGCCACGATCTGAGCCAGTGAAGCCCCTTTATGACTTAATTTCTTGAACGTTTTCTGCAAAACATTGGCCGAGCAGACACACTGATAGCGTTTGTGTGCTAGACGCAGGCATGCCAGAAACAAAATATTTACAGACTTGGGATAACAACACAAGCCTAGTATTAAGAGTTGTACCAAGCTACTCAGGTTGCACACATGTATTCTACAATGAAGGAAAGACTATTCACCTAGTATACAAGTTACACTTGTATTCTCCTGCTGAGGCATGTTTTGCATCAATAGGGAATATCTTTGCTGTCGTGCAGACAGCTATTTTGAAAGAGTGCCAGTTGGCCAAGGGAAAACAAATAATTGTGGTTTCTGCCACACCAACAGGAGAAGCAGTCACTAAGGCAAAGCATTCCGAATGCTCGAGCTCAACACACTCGAGTTGGGTGTAGTGGGCTTCTTGCTAAGTGCACTAGAAGTAAAGGTAAAGTTTCAGTATGATCCAATTCTTCAAGCACAAGCTGTCCTCCAATATGAAGAGAATATCACTCCAACTCCCTACCCATTGAGTCATTCCAAAGGGTGTTCTACATGAATGGCTCTGCACAACCTGCAGTAGGAACTAAACAAAAATACTCCACACCCACACTAAAATCATAGGTGACAGCACCACACAACATATAGAAATTCATGTCTTGGTACTTGTATTGCAGAAGGCTGACACATCAAATCCCACACTAATAGGGTCTGCGGTTAAAGGTTACAATGTAGATTTAAAACATTGACGTCTGAATGGATTAAACACATCAAAAGAGAAAACAATTGAGAATAAGCAGCTCTGAAGAAAGGTAGCTGTTTTATAAGAAGTTTCCATTGGTCCATGTGACACACATTTTGGACCATCAGCGTGACGGGATAGCTGCCAGATGAAACTGAGAAGCTGACTTGGGTGCAAAGGCTGCAGTACGGACTGTTAAGTTAGTGGTCTTAACCAGATCTCAAACAAAGATCGACACAGATATACTAAAACCTCTAGTCAGCTTTCCTCTCAGATACTCTTTCACTCTTAATTCAGATAATATTTACTACACAGGGAGTGGGAGGCAGAATAATTTCTAATAAACTGTCCTGATTAGACTTAATTAAAGCAGCCCATGAGAGGATAGTACCTGCTCACGCTGGGATAAATGGAACTGTAGCTACAGCAAGGCTACTCATGGCCACGTATATATACACACAAGTCAGAGACTATGTTCTACAGTGTGATGTTTGTCAAAAGATTAGAGGTTTTAACGCTAGAAGACCAGATCAGACACCCCCACACACTCTCCAAAATACCGTTTAGAATTCCATATTTGGAGCATGTCGGGCAAATAAATTATGGTAATCAATATAAGAACATATTGGTGGCAATTGATTCATGTTCTCGATTCCTGTGTGATGTGGGCTCAGAGAAATGCAGGTGCTCGAGCAGCCGTAAAGGATTTGCATTGTCTTATAGCCATGGGCGCTTTACGTACCTTTCATTCAGACAACAGTCCTGCATTCGCCTCCAATGCGTATAGGGATGCTGTTCCTGCTCTGGGCGTATGTCTGCAATTCAGCAGTCTTTTTCAAGCAGTGAGTAACAGGTTATTTGAACGTGCAAACAGCACATTTAAACATTCCCTGAATGCTAGGATATTCAGTTCAGGTCTTAGCTGGTACCTTCACCCATATGAAGTTCAGAGAGTATTAAATAACTTACTGATACAAGTATTGGGAGGACACATTCCATACGAGGTACCATTTGGAGTACCTACGTAGATACCTGGCCTAGATAATTCTGTGAAGGTGGCAGAAGAAAAGGTATTTGAACTGCACCAACTTTTAAATGTCTTACAGAGTGTCCAAGAGGTCAGAGACAAGCTGTCTAATATGAAGCATTCTGAAGTCTGCACGGGTGAAGGGGAGGATTCCACCAGCTGCTGACAGATGGGTCCCACAAGTAGAGGGATCCATGATAAGCAAGCTTTTGGACCATCATACAGACAATCCATTAAAGTTCTTGGGGTAAAAAGAACAAACTGTAATCCTCTCTCCTTTGTCCATTCTAAGAAAAACTGATAGGTGGCCATTGACCACTATGTGGCGGGTTCTGCACAGCAGACTCTTCTGGACATCAAGAAGGATTCAGAGTAGAACCTGTCAGCCTTTCCTTACTCTGAATGAAATACACCTAGAAGAGTGCAGTAACATCACTAGCTTAAGTACCCAGCTGGGGACATTCAATCCTATTGTGTCTCCAGGTTTACACAGAGCAATGGATTCCATGGAAGAAATTGACACTGCAGTTACTGCAATTGCAAATGTTCCAAGTAACGCCATGGTTTATTATGAACCCCCTGCATGCGTCAACATTATCTGAGATGATGCCTTTGCAGGAAACAGCATTTGAAAATTGATCTGAATTCTTCTGCAGAGGACGTCTAATCACACTCTCCAGGCACTTTACATATTCGATTTTTTTTGTGCTTATCATTGGTTTTGCGGCAGGTACCTGATACCACTGTGGTCCTATGTTTGTATGGCTACAGTGGTGTTTATTTCCATCATGAGGCTGACAACCTGAATGTCATTCTGCTACTACCAAATATTTTGCCCCTCAGAGAACTGTTGTATAACCTATGGTTCGAGAACCTCACCCGCATCTCTCATCCCACAGAACTCAACGAGTTCTTGGACCCACTGAGAAATCTTAATTGCCATATGTGTTGAAGGTTTCAATGAATGATGTGATTATTCCTGGTTCTATTTCAGATGACTGAAACACTGAGACTATTAAAAGTATGATGTCTGATTTACAGGGTATGCCACTCTAAGCAATGAAAAACTTGAATGTATATAATTGCAAAGAAATGTATTGCATTCATCATGAAGCACACTATTACATACATGGAGCTAGCTATCCCAGAGAACATACAACTAAACACAGTGGGGGCATTGTGAAGCTCCACCTCATACTAGTGAGGTATTCAAGATATTACGATATGATTAGCGCAGTATATCTAATGATAGTTTACCTTGTTATGGTGTATTAAACGGCTCGAGATCCCCAATTGTGTTTAGTACGACAAAAAGGGCCGAGAAACCGAACCGCCTCCATCTTGGATTGCGGTTCTCTCTCTCACTTGGGAGTCACGTGGTCTTTTCCGCACACCCTCTGCTTTCCCCTTTCCTTGCATTTAATTAGGAGACAGGCTGAGTTGCTGAGAAGCAAGGTCACATCTGCTAAAAGGGAGTATCAGGCGAATTCCTCTAGGCCTGGGACGAGAAGGGAGTTACCCTTTCGACCTTCTCTGTAAAGATATTAACCCTTTGTAAGTGTAACCGAAACTAGAAATGGGCATGAGCTCATTAGGGGCGCCAGGACTAACTGGTACTTTTCCACATATATGGTTTTGTATGCTGTACTGATAATGTATAAAAGTGTGTTACTGTCAAGGAGCCAGCAGTCTTCCTCGGCGCACCTGATGGGTGGGGATCGACGAGGCTCCTCTATATAGAGTTCTGTGGTGGCTAATAAACGTTTGAACCTTCCACGTTGCCAACTGCTCCTTCTTACCTAATATTGCGGGCCAATGGTAAGTGTGGCCCTTGGGATAATTATTTTGGACACAACAGTTGGCGACCACGAAGGGACCCCGTGAAAGGGTCTCCCCCCCCCCCGTATTCGGGTGGTGGGGTTGGGGGCGTCCTGACCGGTTGGCGGGAGAGGAGCCTGAGGATTTCTCCCACCCTGCACGACTTTTCGGTACGTCCCCTGCTGCTAGTTACCCTTCACCGGGGTCCTACGGGCTTAACCCAGAAACTGGATCGATTTGGTCGGGAGGAGTTGGCAGCGGAGAACGAACATTCGTATCTGGGTGCACCCGGTGAGTATTGATTTGGTTTTGACGCACGCGTTGTACACGGTGCATTATTGGTTTAGGCACGCGTCGAAGACGGTGTGCTATTTGATTGATTTGAGAGCATTAGTTGGGAACGATGCGTTTTTTGATTTTGAACACGGATTACATTTGTTTGAAGCTCGCGCTGGACAGCGGTGCATTGATTTGAAGACACGCACCGGAGGGTGGTGTCTTGCTTGATCGAGGTTAGCATTACCGTGGTTTGACTCGAAGTACGTACAGGTTGTATTTGATTTGAGTAAAAACGGCGCGCCGAAGCATTATAAAACAGATTGTGCGTGGAAGGACCCGCGACCTAGACTGGGTAGCCACAGGGCATACTCCTGACGGGGCGAGTCCTCGTTTGGGGCTGGCCTTAGTGGTGAGCCAGGAGGGTGGCCGGAATCCCGCGTACAGTCTGGTGTTTGGACTGTGAACCAGAGTCGACGGGCTTGGTTCTCTGATACGGATTGTATGTTGTGTATGATTCATGTTGACTGTTGTTTATGTATACATGTCTGAAAACTAACAACAAAAAATGTCTTGTTTTAGTAAATTGAATTGTTTTGGCTGCTGTTGTCGAACGAGTGACTCCAGACTAGCTGAGAGCCAACCTGCCCCGCCGGAGGGCAGTCCTAGCCATTTTATGTTTGTCAAACATGGGATCTCTCCGTTGTTGTTTTGCACTCTGTGGCATAAGTATACCAAGGGCAATGAGGAGTTACGCTGGCCCAAAACGGGCTCATTTGATGAAAAGAAAATTGCGTTCCTACAGGAACAGCTGTTTTCTAGGCGAAGTAGGCAGGCCATGTTTGACGCCCTCATTGCATGGCAGAAGGAGGCCAAACAACGGCGAATAAGGGAAGAGAAAGTAGCCAGAGCCAAGGCAGGACAGAATGTTACTCAGAAAGCTATGGCCTATGACCGAGACAGAGTAGAAAGGGGATTGGATTGCATGAATCGTGAATTTCGACTGAAGGTGGATAAGAGCTATGTGACCCGCCCGAATGCAGAAGATGAGATAGAGGATTTACTGGACACCAGACCACCACCCCCTTATGTGCCACAGAGGATATATCCGGAGGTATCAGGGGCCTCGGCCCCGGCTCCGGATATGTCCCTGGGGGCCTCGGCTTCGGCTCCCCCGGCCACCACTACCCCTCCCTCCCTGCCGAACCTCTCCCGGTTACCGACATCTGTGTCTGAAGTTATGGCCATACTGCCTAATTTATTGACGGCAGCTGCAGCCGGGACCCCTCAGCTGTCGCTGGGGTCAATGCCTTCCCCTTCTGTTCTGCCCTCCTCCTCCGCCAGTACCACGCCGGTAACAGCTGCAACTACTCCGCTACATCCGGCCAGTCTCACTGAGGGTAGGAAGTTGTTCACTCGTTCGGCCTTGGGAACGGAAGAAAGGGAAACTATTGCTACACAAGCATCCCAGTGGATGCGACATCCCATTTATACGCTTGCCGATATTTGGAGTACTATGAGGGACTATGAACCGGTGATGCAACAGCATGCTCTGGAGCATATGGCCAACCGTCTTATTTCTGTGTGGGAACAGGTACATCAGGAAGGGAAGGCTCCGGCTATACTATATGATCTTCTTGATCAGGTCCATAAATCTCAGTTGACACCGGAGGAGGTGTATGGGAAGGTACAGACTTTGGTCTCTTATAGAGCTCGTTTGCAGTCTACTACTCCCGCCGGATTCTCCCAGTTCCCTATGCGGGAAGTGCACCCTATCTTCCATCCAGAAGTTGCCGCAGTAGTAGATGCCCACGGCGTCATTACCCGTCCCGGGGTAGACGCCCGGTTCCAGGAACAATGGGTCTATACCCCCTGGAAGCGGAGTGAGGTACTATCCCTAAAAAGCCAGTTGCCAGATCCTAGAAAGAACCCCACCGCATATTACAAGGAACTGACCGAGGCCGCCTCGTCAGCGGTAATGACGCTGGCAGATATTGAATTATTCTTTGCCTTATTAGTACCGGTGGACATTTGGCGCCAGGTACATGACCAGGACCATGTTACGGAATTTGGTGGGACATGGGATCAACTGAGAAACTGGGATAGAGATCAGAAACCAGGGAACAAGCCCCGACCTGAGATACTGGCCTTGCCTGAGAGAATAATAACCTATATGCATTCACTGATCCCACCCAGGAAAGTAGATTGGGACAAGCTGACGGCCTGTAAGCAAAAGAAGGACGAGAGTGTCTCTGATTTTTTCACGAGGTTTGAGGGAGTGTTCATTGACTTAAGCGGACAGGACTTGGCAACGGAGGGGGGTGTACGTTTATTTGTCAATAGATTCGTAACCAATTTGCTACCTGAGGTATCGGCTCGGTTACAGGCAGCTGAAAGTACCTGGACGACCACCAAGCCCTCCACGATACTGAGCATGGCTCAGTATTATGAGCATCGGGAGAATGAGAGCAAGGATAAGACAGAAAGAAAGTCAAAAGAGTTGAAAACACGAGTGTTACTACAGCAAGTGGAGAGGGGTAGAGGAAGAGGACGAGGGTTGCAGAATTTCGCTCCAAGAGGGGCGGGACTGACGCAAACAGCTGGGCGAACAGATTTGGGCATAAATCAATGTGCTTTCTGTAAAGAGGAGGGGCATTGGAGAGCGCAGTGTCCGTTACTATATGAACAGAATACGGCTTCAAGGGGTCGCGGACGGGGAAGGATGAGTGGGCATCATGGTGGACACACGAGACAAGAACAGGCAGCCCGAGGTGAGAACAGTCAGAATTATTTCGACCAAAACCAGGGTAAACAGTACTACAATGATGGACGTGTAACGGACGAAGACGCCGGGTATACTCAAGCATAGGACAGCCAAGGGCAGAGTAAGGGGCATGTGTCAATCCCGATAGATCAAGCTGGACCTTATGTCCATGCACGATTGTTGGATGCATCGGGAAAGTTTTTGGTTGACACAGGGGCTATGAACAGTTCTGTTTCACGTGCCCTGGTCCCGGGGGCCGCTCTGTCTGGCCAGACTAATGTGTCCGTGGGGTTCTCTGGAACTCCGGTGGTGAGCCCCATTTCTAAGCCACTTTCCCTTACTCTAGGACCGGTTTCGATAGAATCACCTTTCCTCCTCACCTCCCAGTGTGGGGAAAATCTCCTGGGTATGGATATATTGAAAAGATTGCATGCCCGCATCTATTGCTCCCCTGATGGGGTTTATCTGACCATCCGGAACACCTCTATCCCCTCCGTTCAATGTTTTTCGAAAACGGACTCACTACCTCCTGAGCTTGCACAACTCCCAAAGGATCTTTGGGCCCTGGGGGACACTGACGTAGGATTCCTACAAATTCCCCCGGTGTCCATCACCCTGAAACAGAATGCCAAATTACCGAAGATCCCACAGTATAAAATAGCCCCCGCAGGGGAACGCGCTTTACTGGCCATTATTTCTGACTTGATTAGAACAGGGGTGGTGGAGGAAACGGCTTCTAATGTCTGTAACAGTCCCATTCTTCCGATTCTTAAACGAGCCCCTGTACCCCAATCCCCTGATTATGCTGATACCTATCGATTTGTGATTGATTTGCGAGAGATTAACAAGATTGTGGTACCCCAATATCCGGTGGTACCAGACATTAATTCCATTTTGACCATGATTCCTCCCACTGCAACATTTTTCTCGGTGATTGATTTGAAGAATGCCTTTTTTAGTATTCCCATACATCCAGATAGCAGACATTTGTTCGGTTTCTCATTGGGGGGCCGCAGTTTTAGATTCTGTCGCGCCCCCCAGGGGTATACCGAAAGCCCTAGTATCTACAGCCAAGCCCTAAAAAGAGTATTGGATTCTTTACAATTGCCGCCAGGTAATGTCCTATTGCAGTATGTTGACGACCTCCTTGTGGCCTCTGATACAGAACAGGGTTGCCGCGATGCTACGGTTACCCTGCTACGGCATTTGGCCACTCATGGTAACAAGGTGTCGCTCTCTAAATTTCAATATTGTCGACCGGAGGTGACCTATCTCGGTCATCTCCTGTCGAAGGAGGGAAGACGGTTGACTCCTGAGCGCATCGCAACCATAACTAACATGCCTGTTCCTCGCACGCAATGTGATGTCCGCGCTTTGCTTGGTATAACCTCCTACTGTCGCCAATGGATTGCTAACTATTCTCTCTTGACTAAACCTTTCTTGTATCTAACTACGAAGGATGTGCATGAACCTTTACCTTGGACTGATGAATGCCAGACTGCCTTTTCTGCTCTGAAAACTGCTCTTTGCTCTGCTCCTGTGCTTGGCACCCCTGACTACCGGAAACCTTTTGTGCTCTATGTGCATGAGGTGGACGGTTGTTCTCTTTCAGTGTTGACACAGGACTTTGGTGGTAAGCAAAGGCCTTGTGCATATTTCTCGGCGGTTTTGGATAATGTCGCCAGAGCACTTCCCAGTTGTCTGAGGGCTACAGCGGCAGTGGCTGTAGCGATCAGACAATCGGAAGGGCTAGTCCTGAATACGGATCTGACAGTGATGGTGCCTCATGCTGTGGACGTATTATTGAACAGGACACAGACGCAGCACTTAACTAGTGCGCGTCTTACAGGGTACGAATTGACCCTGTTTGCACCTCATATAACGATCAAACGATGTGTTAACTTGTACACTGCCACGCTGTTGCCCCTCCCTTCAGGGGATGGTGGACAAGACATACATGATTGTATTTTTCGAACTGAAGAAGAAACCAAGGGCCGGATAGATCTAACTGACACCCCACTATCTGATGCCCAAGGAGAATTGTATGTTGATGGGTCCTGCTTTAGATTACCGGATGGTACGACAGCTGCGGCTTATGCGATCACTACCCTGCAAACGGTAGTCGAGGCAGCCAAGATACCATACCGGTCGGCCCAGGCGGCCGAATTGGTTGCATTATTCAGGGCCTGCGAGTTGGGGAAAGGCTTGAAGCTAAATGTCTACACCGATAGCCAATATGCGTTCGGTGTAGCACATAGCTTCGGGAGGTTATGGGCGGAAAGAGGATTCTTGACATCTCATGGCGAAAAGATAAAGAATGGGCCATTAGTTGACCGATTGCTGGCTGCATTAACGTTGCCTAAAACCCTGGCCATAGTGAAATGTAGTGCACACAAGGTTGTAGTGGATGATGTGGGGAGGGGAAATTCCTTTGCGGATAGGATCGCCAAGGAAACAGCCCAGTCTGACACCATTTCCATGTTTGTAGTGACAAAAATGATAGAGGCAGGGGTTTTTAACAACACCATAGACAGTGTGAAAGAGCTACAAAAGGAGGTGACCCCGGAAGAACTGACATACTGGCAAGAACAGGTGGGGAGGCTTGATGAGAATGGATGTTGGACTGACTTGTCAGAGAGGTGTAGATGGTTACTACCAAACGCATTCGTAAATGCAGTAGTAACTATGGCGCACGGACCTTCACATGTAGGGGTCCAGGGCATCTGCGCCACATTGGATCCTGTCTGATATAATGTTAATATCCATAAGACAGCTAGGAACCTGGTTCAGCATTGCATGATTTGTCTCCAGCATAATCCTGGGGTTAGCATTCCCGTCTTGGCGGGTAGTTTTGCGCCTCCCACCCTGCCTTTTGAAGTACTTCAAATGGATTACTTACAGCAAGAACGAGTTAATAATCTGAAATACGTGCTGGTGGTGATCTGTACTTTTAGTAAATGGGTGAAGGCGTATCCCACAAAGGAAAATACTGCCCTGGCAACCGCAAAAGCTCTGGTAAAGGAGTTTTTCCCTCGATATGGGTTGCCAAGGGTGATTTGGAGTGACAACGGGACACATTTCAATGCTGACTTGGTTAAGCATGTATGCAAGGGTTTGTCCATTCAGCAGAAGTTTCACGCAGCCCGACATCCTCAATCAGCGGGTCTAGTTGAAAAATATAATCAGATTCTGAAATTGAAACTGGCTAAACTTCAGGACACGACAGGATTAAAATGGCCTGATCTCCTGCCCCTGGCCCTGTTGTCCGTAAGAACTACTCCCCATTCCCGGAGCGGTATCTCCCCTCATGAGGTAATCTTTGGTAGACCTGCCAACGTGTGGGGAGTACCTCGGCCCAAATCCTTCAGGGACATCGACCATCCTATGTTGACTGATTATTTGTATGCTTTGACTAAAGATCTCCATTCCATTCATCAACAGATATCTGCCGTACTGCAGCCCCTGCCGGAGGGACCCGGACACAGCGTGGAACCTGGACAGTGGGTCTTGGTTCGGAACTATCAACGAAAATCGAGTTTGGATCCGCACTGGTCCCGACCGTACCAGGTGCTCCTGGCAACACGAACGGCGGTGAAAGTTGAGGGTAAGCAGCGCTGGATCCATATCTCCCATCTTAAGCGAGTCCCTCTCCCATTGCCAAGGGAGCAGCTTGACCAGGAGGAAGGCCTGCCAAACCAGGGCGAACCCAGCACTAGGAAACGACTTTCCCTGGACACCCGCAGAGAAGTTGACGGGCGAGGGGAGAGTGCTGTGAGCCTGCAAGACCCTTTTTGCGACCACTCAATTACTCCGAGTGAGGCGTCTGGTCAGGAGCCCAGCTCCTCGTCTGATCCCATTGTGCCTGCTTTGTTTGTGAATCCTGACACCCCTGGTCGGGATCGATATCACCTACGGCCCCGGAAAATAGGGAATCCCAGGTCTAGCCTTGGCAAGTGAAGTTGGAAGCCTCGGCAAAGACCTGAGGATTGGTAGAACACTGGACTGAACTCGTTGAGAGCATGGAACTTTCAGTAAAGCTCTGTTCAGAACGAAGGTAGAGACATTGGTTGGACCGGTGGGGGCCCAGGTGGAGTTTCCTTTCAACCCCAACGCGAGAAGTTTTTCTTTTTCTTTTTTCTGAACAATAGGAGTCTGCCTGTGAGGCTCTATACGGACACAGGAAAGAAGCACCCTCCGGCAGGTCGGACTGCTCGTAGCCCTTTTTCCCGAGATTATATTGGACTTTTAGTGAGAAAATGTACCCTTTTCTCGTTTTGTCCCTGAAGAAGGGCGGCCCATAGTACCCCGTACCATTCCCCCGCATTTGCCTATGTTCTCCTCATGGAGTTTGCGTGTTAAAATTGTTTTCATTTTTATATTGATTGTATCCTTTGTGCTATGCTTAGGTCTGTTTATATATCTAGAGTTTCGCCATCCTGTGCACACCTTGATAGTGTCTACCCCTACTCCTAAGGAACATCCTTTCCAGACTTTTGCCCCCCATAAGGAGAGACACCGACAGACATATGTGCATAATGCTTTCATTGAGATGCTACACCAGACGCATAGTTCCACAAATGTTACTGATTGTTGGGTCTGTGGTCTTCTCCCGTCAGTGATGCATAAGCAGGATTTGTTCATATCAATGCCCTTGTCTTATTTAGGTAGTTGCGAAGCCTGGTTTAAAATGTTATCCATGCTATATGAACACTACGCTATAGATGAACGTCGATTCTCAGAGAAGGATTACGCCTTGATTTTAGCCTATATAGAGACACACCAAGGTTTTACTCCTAATGCTGAGGGGACGGATGGTACCCTTGATCCTACCGCCTGTATGAACGTATACACTGATCATGAGAATGATACCTGGTTGAGGGATGAAGTGTTGGATTTCATGACCTTTAATTTTACTGAGTATTTCAAGTATTTCCAGGAGCGAAATGTCTCAGATGAGAAAATCATTCCGGTCCCGGTATTGAATACGTCCTCTTCCTTCTGCGTGCAGGGTACTGGACATCTATCCGTAGGTTATAGTAGATGTAATTACACTTATAAACTACAGACTTTCAGTAGTCCCCCAACACTCACCCCTCCCAATGTTTATTTCGTGTGCGGTGAAAATGCATACACTTGGCTACCCAGGGGATGGGCAGGCCGATGTTACTTATCTTTTCTTTACCCACCAGTCTACATAGCTCCTTCCGATTATCACAAATCTCATTCCTTAAATCGGCGGAGCCTAAAAGCTGAAGCCGCCAGTAATGATGCCACTGACCAGACTGACACTCCAGCCCAACACTTCGTTGATATCATAAAAGGGGCGTTGCCCATATGGGGACCCATCCTCAACAGTAAAGAAGTTAGGAGGCTATCTAGAGTAGTGGAAGGGGTGGTCAATACTACTGCAGGAATATTAACTAATATCACAGTGGAGCTCCAGGCGACCCGGCTTGTGACCCTCCAAAATCGTCTTGTTTTAGATGTTATTCTAGCTGATCGCGGAGGAGCTTGTAGAGTCATCGGCAGCTCCTGTTGTGTATATGTACCTGACTCCGCCCCTTCTGTCCATTTAGCCATTCAGAAACTACATCGGCTAGCTTCAGAAATTCACACCGAGACTGGTACTTGGTCCTTGTCTGGGTGGTTTTGGGATTTGGTGACCACCTGGGGATGGAAGTTATTTATGATTCTTTTAGGAATAGTGGGGTTCATTTTCACCTGCTGTCTTTGTCTACAGTGCGGGCCTGCTTGCTGTGCATACTGTGCCGCTCAAGTTCGCCGATCCATCCCTAGGCCCGAGCCCGTCCAAACCAGAATAGATACCCAGCGGGCTCAGAAGGAGACGCACGACTTAATGCAGATTGATGAGGGTATTTTCGAAGACTGACCCAGTTATTAGCTATGCTGCGCTAAAAGGGCCGTTCTGAGGTATTCAAGATATTACGATATGATTAGCGCAGTATATCTAATGATAGTTTACCTCGTTATGGTGTATTAAACGGCTCGAGATCCCCGATTGTGTTTAGTACGACAAAAAGGGCCGAGAAACCGAACCGCCTCCATCTTGGATTGCGGCTCTCTCTCTCACTTGGGAGTCACGTGGTCTTTTCCGCACACCCTCTGCTTTCCCCTTTCCTTGCATTTAATTAGGAGACAGGCTGAGTTGCTGAGAAGCAAGGTCACATCTGCTAAAAGGGAGTATCAGGCGAATTCCTCTAGGCCTGGGACGAGAAGGGAGTTACCCTTTCGACCTTCTCTGTAAAGATAGTAACCCTTTGTAAGTGTAACCGAAACTAGAAATGGGCATGAGCTCATTAGGGGCGCCAGGACTAACTGGTACTTTTCCACATATATGGTTTTGTATGCTGTACTGATAATGTATAAAAGTGTGTTACTGTCAAGGAGCCAGCAGTCTTCCTCGGCGCACCTGATGGGTGAGGATCGACGAGGCTTCTCTATATAGAGTTCTGTGGTGGCTAATAAACGTTTGAACCTTCCACGTTGCCAACTGCTCCTTCTTACCTAATATTGCGGGCCAATGGTAAGTGTGGCCCTTGGGATAATTATTTTGGACACAACACTAGTCATCCACATTTCTTGAAGAAATTCCCATATTTCCAGAGTGAGGACAGATTTCCCTCAGCTTTCTGTTTTTCACAGTATACACAACAATTTCTGAAAAACCTAATTACAAGTAACAAATTGATTTATTCAGAAGAGTTCAATCAAAATTTGGGCGAACTGGGATATAAGTATTGGAAAGAAAATATTGATGAGAAAAGTATTTGGCGAACCAAGTATTGGCAAGTTCAAGGTAAAGAAGCCCTATTTTGAGCAAGCATTCGACCCAAAGAAATGTTTTTCCTGAATGAAACTATCCAGCAGACTACCCTGTAACCAAAGATGTCCCTTGGCCTAGAATTGATATGAAAGACACACATTTCTAAATGTGACTCAGTTTAACTACAAAAACATGTCTATTTGACTATTCAAGCAGAACCCTATGATTTGCAGATAGCCAGAGCTGCTTCAGAAATACAGAAGCTTTAACAGACACAATACCCAACACATTTTTCCAAAATCGTACATACGATTATTAATACATCCAGTACAACTAGTATTGGGCGCTTTTTCAAGAACATCAGATCTGGTCTGGTGACTAGAATTAAAGCTGTATTCAGACTGATTCCATCATTCTACTCCCGGTTTTCAAGTTTTTTTAGAGGATTCCTCATAATGCTTCTACTTATCTGCTGTGCTATTGTCATTCTCTTCATGATTCAATAAGGAAATAGACAACATGGAGTACACGTATCCAGCCGAGCAAAAGTGCTGAGAAACCCTAGCACACTATCTGGGATACAATGGCTTTCTAAACTTAGTGAGGGTTGGATTTTGACTTTTCACAAAATGGATGCTCTGCAAGTGAAACCTGTCTTTTGGTGTATGAACTGCAGGACTGAAATCATCCTGGAACTAGACCTATAGCAGCTCCCCAGTGGTTTTTCTGGGTATGGAAGTGCTCCTACAACAGCCGCAGTCACACCAGAAGCAATGTCAAGCAATGCATCTACCCATGAGAAATGCTTGTTATGATAGACCAGCATCACCCTTTGAAGAGCTTCCTGAAGATTAGCTTTCACCGCTGAAGTCATTGGGGCACTGATCGATGCACTCTCACCACCTATGAGTGCTTTTGAACCACACTATCTGTTCCAGTTTTCTATTCCATCCACCGCGCATCCATCTTATCAATCAGTCCTAAGCTGCCTGTGATCCTGCTGTCCTGGAAACATCCTCAGTTGATGACTAGGAACAGTTGTCTCCTGATTTAATAGGAAACATGTAAAGAATCTCATATTAACTACAAAGGCTGTGTCATGATAAAGAAAACCTATAAACTGACTATTTTTCCCTTTTTAATTCCTTCTTTTTTTAAGCAGGATTTTTTTTTCTAATTTGGCATAATAAGCATCATACCTAGTCTACCAAATTATAAATAGACATCTCTCCCTAATAGATGCCATATGAAAATGTCTTCTATATGATGCAGGGGCATATGTATGAAAGCAAAAATCAGTCGCAAACGCTGCGAATCGCAAAAAACAGCGTTTGCGACTGATTTTTCGCTATTTCATATGTATGACACATTTCCAAACTGAAAAATAAGAAATCGCTAAATTAGCGATTTCTTAGGCTGCGAAACAAGAAAACTGCGAATTTCCTAGCGAATACCTAATTTGCGATTCCTTAGCGTTGCGAATATCGCTAACAAGAAATCGCTAGCTAAGAAATCGCAAACATATGTATGAAAAAATCGCAAATTGCGTTTTCACGAAATTCGCTAATTAAGAAATCGCAATTAACACCAATTGCTTGCAGGTGGTAAACTGGTGCAAGGTACAAAAACCAGCCCACAATGCAACAAACACACCCACAATGGCTGCAATGTACGTGATAGCCAGGAGGCTGCGTATTCGGGCCCTTGCACACAGGAGAATGAGACAGGAACGTATCTTCAGGCTGCGCATCACCCTGTTACAGAACACTGAAGAGGAGATCTATGACAAGTACAGACTGCACCCACAGACCATAATGGACCTGATTGAGGAGCTGAAACCCCACTTGGAGCACCCTACTCGCAGGACACAAACAATTCCCACACATGTGCAGGTCCTGTGCTCCCTGCACCTCCTCGCGTCAGGGAGTTTTCAACGGGTCATAGCGGAGGTTGGTGGTGTGTCACAGAGTGCACTTTCGCGCTTCTTCCATGCCTTCCTAGATGCAATGCTACTGAGGCTCCCACATCACATTTACTTCCCCACCACCCAACAGGCATTACAACAAACGATACTGGACTTCTACCAGATTGCACGTTTCCCCCACGTCATCGGCTGCATTGACGGGACCCATGTGGCCATCACACCCCCAGCAGAAACTGAATATGTCTACAGGAATCGGAAATGCTACCATTCCCTCAACATACAGATTGTGTGCAACGCTAAGTATCACATCACCGACATCGTAGCCAAATACCCCGGCAGTACACATGACTCCTTCATCTTCCGACACAGTGGAATACACAGACGTCTGAGTGCTGGAGAGTTTGGGGAGGGGTACCTGCTCGGTAAATACATTGCACACATCAATACATCCACTACATCAGTTGAGGGGGGGGGACATTGACTCACCTATTGTGTTATTTTCCATGCAGGTGACAGTGCCTATGCAGTGCGCGACTTCATCCTGACCCCATACCTGGATCCTGCAAATGCAAGTGAGAGGAGCTACAACAGGGCACACAGATCTACACGCTGTGTCATTGAGCGAACCTTCGGAATCCTGAAGAGCCGCTTCCGGTGCCTGCATAAGAGTGGAGGCGCACTGCAATACAGCCCTGAGACCTGCTGTAAAATCGTGGCAAGCTGTGCAATGCTACACAACATGGCAATGAGGAAAGGCACCACAATTGATGTGACCGATACAGACACATCGGATGACGAGCGCCCTGCTCCCCCTGCCAGACCAGCACCAGGAGTTGGGGCAGCTGCTGGACGCCAGAGACGGACTGAGATCACACAAAACTACTTTTAGGTGAGTATTGAGGAAATGAGACTACAAAGCCTGATGATGTGTCAAGTGTTTAATCACACTTAACATGAAAGAAAATGTAATTGTCCCCAGCACATGTTGTACACACAGTGCAGAGAAGGCACAAGAAATAGGGCAAACAGCCTTTTGCGGGTTAATGCACCCGTGTTGCAGTCAGTGTCCCCGCAGATGATCACCTCCGTCGGTGCCGTCCAGGGTGGTTGACCCCCATGGTGCGCCCTTGGCCTGCTACCTGTCTGCCACTGCGGCGTCTTTCACCTGGCAAGGTTGGAGTGATGCTGCTGCGACTCGATGTGTCCTCACTCTCAGCAGAGGCCATTAGTGCGCTGCCACCTGCATTGGCTGTCTGCAGCTGTTCCACAGCAGTGGTCACCTGCGCCAGCCCTCGCGCTATGTCCTGGCAGCAATGTGCCATGTCCACCTGCATGGTTACGCTTCTGCGTGTGAGTGCGCTGGTGGTGGTGCAGAGGCGGTTGACTGCCTTGGTATAATTGTGTAGCCGTGCATTGGCACGTCGTCCAGCCCTGTCATTGGCAGCTTGGGTGTCCCTCAAAGTGGCACAGAGCTCTCGTATTGCCGCTACCATGTTGCAATTGTCCTGATGTAGGCGGCCTAGCTGGCGATTCATTGACCGCATTGCCTTGCTTTGCAGGCGCTGTTCCTGCAACATGCACTGTTCCAAGCCGGAGAACACGGTGCCTTCTCCTTCTGTTGCAGTGCTGCTCCTGGGCCTTGACCTGGAAATGGCCTGTTCCCTTTGCCTTGGTGTTGGTGCGTCATGACGGGGCATGTCTGTCACACCCTGACTCCCCTCTCTCCTGTCGGTGTCATCGCCTGTTGCTGGGACTTCATCCTCAAATGGAGGCAGTGGGGGCACATGTGCGCGCTTCCTGCGCTGAATTGGCTGCTGCTCTGTCTCATCGCTGGAGTCCGCAGGGTCTGCAGGCTCCTCTCCCTCAGCGCTGTCTTCTTGTGGCATGGCGTGTGCTGTGGATGTAAAGGGGACTATATGAGTTTGTGTTACTGTCTGCATGTGGCACTCAATAAAGTTACAAATCTTTGACGGCTAATCTCTGACACATTTCTATTCAATGATCCCCAAAACACATATGTTGCATTTACTTGTGATGGTGTCATGGACACACAGTCAGACACAGTACTACGAGTACCATGATGCATTGCTGGGTGTGCTGTAAGACCTGGGCTGGATTGGCATGTTGGGAGTTAACTATGCGCATTTGGGGGAGTGTGCAAGGGATGGGGAGGAGTGCAGGGTGATTTGGCATGCATCTTACCTTGTCTGCTGGATGAGGGGTCGGAGCTGTCGATTGCAGCCACACCACCAACGCTCTCAGGCAGGAGGGTTGACTCCACAAGCTCCTCATGGGGGGTTGGCTGCTCTGCAGTGGATGGTCCTCCTCCAGTCTGAGTGGCATCCTTGAGTCTGGCTGCCACCCTCTCCTTGGACCTCTGGCGCATATCATACCACCGCTTGCGCAGCTCCTCGATGGTGCGTGTGGTGACTCCAACAGCATTCACCTTGCTCTGTATTTCCAGCCAGATTTTCCTCTTCCTGGCCTCTGGGACTTTGAGTGCCTTCTTCCCAAACAGGAGCTCATGGCTGCAGACCATCTCCTCAATGAGGACCTCCTGCTCCTTTTCTGAAAACTTGTGTTTTCTCTTTCTTTTTTCTGCATCTTTGCCCTGCTGGTTTTGTTTGGGATCCATTGCTGGTTGCTGTCTCCAGGAAAGCCTCCTCACACTCCACAAGCAGCCTCTGGGTGTGGCTCAGGTGAGCAGGTGCAGGCAATCACTACAGTTTCCTGTTTGTGATGTCATCAGCCTGCACCAGGCTTGCAGATTCCCGTTTTTGCGATTTCTTATTTAGCGAATTTCGCTATTAAGAAATCGCAATACGGGATTCTGCGAATTATTTGCGATTTTTAAGGAATCGCAAATGATTAGCGATTTATTTTATACATCCCGTTTAGCGAATCTGATTTTGCGAATCGCAAATTCTCGCAATTTGAGATTCGCTAAAGGGGAGTTTGATACATATGCCCCGCAGTGCTTTATTCATGTGCTTGAAACAAGCAAGGCTTAAAAGAAGTATTTGTGCAAAGCTTAATGAATCCTTTTATGCTATTTTACATATATTAATCTCATGTTAATTTATACTTATTTATTTTGTTCATTTTAGATATAATATTTTAGTTTCCATTCTGAAAGCATGGTGTTTAATTAGTTTTCGTTAATTTCATTCAGGTTATTCCTACAAAATAGAATCCCTAGAAAGACGCATCTATATGAATTTGACTCAATTACGTCACACTCAGGCGTACAAGCCGGGGATGTCATAAAAATCCCAAAGCCGGACTCCATTTTGAGCATGTTAATTTAGCCTGTCTTCTTTTGGCCCATGTGCCACATGTCATTATCTTTTGCGGAACTCGTGAAAGTGTCAAATCATCCAAACAATGACATTGATAAATACCTAAGGCAACACAAGTCTGCTGCAAGCTCCCTGCTTCCTTCATTTTAAGGTCTGACAGTGAATGTGCAAAAAGACATGTAGTCTGAAATAAAGCATTTTTGTCATACAAGTTCTCACCGGTCATGCCTTGGATTAAGTGGAAAGTCCCACAATGTAGGGCAAATGTCAGTGGTCAACCCTATAAAAACCTTCACCCCAAGTTATTGAAAGAGGTCCTGTCAGACTGCTGTACTGCTGCAGCTTCCATTCCTATGCTGAGAGCTGATACCAAACAAATACACATAGGAGAGGTTCTGAACCCAGCTGATGTGTGATTTGTTTTCGAGGCAACACTCTCTCCCAGCAGAAGTCTGATAACCAAAGCTTCTCTGTTGTGAACAGGTATGCAGTGCACTGAATCCTAGAAACTCTAGAGGTACATTAGCTACTCCTTGCTTTCATGGTGTAGCATATAGAAGTAGTCTTTAGGGTATTAGGTGGCAGGAACCTTCCAACCATGTTAGAAGTGTTCAATATATTCTTGCTGTTAGTGATATGCATTAGAACTGTTGTAATATTATTCTGTGTGTTTATTACTGATCTACTAAGCAACAGGATGAGACTGTCGAAATTATAATGTTTAAGTATATAGTGTCTTAGGGGATGTGTGTTCCCCACCCAGCCAGCAAGCGGAGGACGAGGCTTGTGTGACTCCCTAGCCGCAGAGAAATATTGCTTGTACGATATACTGTAATGAGAATTTATTGCCGGAAACCGTGAATGAAGTCGCCTGCTAAGATGTACTTGATGTATCTCAGTCGAATTGGTTTAATAAAAAGAATTTACAAAAAAAAAAAAAAAGTATATAGTGTCTTTTTTTTAGTGCAGTTCTAGTGCGTGCTATTCTAAAGAACGAAATTGGGTTTGAATTACCACTGCTTCCCTGACACCTTTATGGGTTAGTAACGCTGACGGCACAGACATCACACCAGCAAATAGGCCAAGTGGGGTTTGTGGGGCTACAAAAACCTGGACTTTCATGCTTAGGCATTGGTACTCTGAACTGAGTTTGGTCATCCATTGGTGGGAAAGTCACATCTTGTAGAAATAGTCCACTGCCCTAATTCACACAACAACATAAATCGGGTACATTTAAAAACAATATATGGGGGATCTCATAGCTGTTGTAGGGGATGTGAAGAAAAAGAGTCATATATCCATATGTGGTGACACTGTACACAAATTAAAACTTTCTGGAGTGAGAAACAACATATAATTAAAGGCATTGCTACGATTATATTACCAATGGATCCAAACACATTTCTCCTAGCTTAGGGTGGATGAAGTGGGTCATATCTGCTCTCTTCAGCCAGTGGCAAATTGATCACTCATATGCTGTTAGCAGCTCAATTAATAATCTCGCAAAAATGGAAATCTCTGGCTTTGCTTAGTACAACAATATTGTAGACTAAAATATGGAGTCTCCATGTAATGAAGAAATTAACTTTGATATGGAGAGACCAGATGCTCTCCTTTAAAAAGACATGCTTCGCAATTTGTGACATATGTTAAGAGAGCTGAGATTGACAAACGACTCCCATGTAAGAGTGGCAATGAGTTATCCCACACTGTCTGACACTTGATTGAAATACAGGTATCCTGCCAATCTCATGCAGACAAGTTACATGGACATTTTTGCTTCGACTAGATGCAAATATTTAGTGATAGATTATAACGGTCTCTTGACTGCTCTTAGAAGGGAATTGCTATTTGTAGTTTGCGGCTCTTTTATCAGGGGGATACAGGGACAGAAAAGTTGGTAAAATAAGCCATTTAGTGATAACAAAATCTTGGGGGGAGTAGCTACTATAGGCCAGGGTAAGAGGGGGGAGTTTTATAATCTATATTGCATCTGAATTATGATTTCAGTTTCCCTTAATTACCCATACTTTTTTATATGGTGAGATGTTCTATACCAAATTATTTTGTGATGTTTGATTGGTCATTAAAATAAATAAGCAAGTCTAGCTGGCGATACATTAATTCTGTTAACCGGCATTCCCATTGAGTGCTTCCATTAGCTCCAAACCTAACTCTGTGCCGCATTTCCTCAATCCTCAACCTCTTCTGTGCCTCTGTAGAATCCTTCCCTCTTGCCCTTCCTAATGTTTCCATTCTTGTCTCTTCACCTTGCTAATCCACTTCCTTTTTTTTTTAAGTCAGCCCTCTTTTATTGGTCCTCTTCTTCCCCAAGTACCATCCTCTCTGCTATCCAGTAATTTCTTTGCACCTCACCCCCCCCCCCCCACTTTCCTTTTTTCCCTCATGCTAGCTCATCATTTTCATGTCTTCCCCTCTTGAACCCTGTAGTCGCCTCGATCTTGCGCTCTATCTTCTCCAATGTTTCTTATTTCACCTCTCCCTTCTTTCACAAGGGATCCTCACAGCAAAAGCTTGTCCGGGGGAGGGCGAGGGGGGACAGGTTGGCAGTGATGCGAGAGTGGGGCAATGACAGGAGAACGAGGAGCTGACAGAAAGAGGGGACAGGAGAGGTTGAAAGTATAAAGCAGGGTGGGACAGGTATCGGACATTTGGTCAGTGACCTATGTTAATGCACGCGCAAACAGCGAGAGTGACACGAAGTAAACGGCTATTCGAGTCGTGTTTACTTTCTTTTCGTCTGACTTGACTCTCTGTCTGAGCCCTCAGCCAGAAATGGCAGCTGCAGGGGACCAAAGAGTCTCTCTTTTCTTCCCTAATCGACATTCCCGAAGACAGAGAAGCTCTTTTGTGTAGGTATATAACTCTGTTTTCAAAACCTTCACAACTGAACATTCAGAAATTCGCACTGACTCAGACCCTGCTATTGAGTGCTTCAAAATTGTGTTTTTTTTCCTTCTATCTTTTTGATAAGCTGTGACGGCTTTTTCAAAACTCATACAGCAGTCTCTAGAGGTGTTCCTTTGTAAGAACAGCACGATTTTCTGGCCGAAACAGCTGAAACCACTTCGAAGCTTATTTTCACGTCAAGGCTTTCAAACCTGCGTCTCTGCGTGTAGCCAGTCACTTGAGCATGCACGTCCGTTAATTCTACCACGCACAGCAACATACATTAGACAATTATGCAAGACGTGTATTCATTACAGACAGTTTGTTGTTTTAAAAGACCATGAATTAACTTTATTTCCCTACTGTGTTCTCGTTACTTTGTGCCCACGCAAAAAGCACTCTGGGCAAAAACAACTTGTCAGTCACACGGAAAAACAGATGCCTCGTGCTCAACTTGAGTCATGCCCATGCCCAAGGATGCATTCCCCTGAATTAGACATTTTGGCCACAACTAACAGTTAAACGTACACTATTGGGTTATTTTTTTTTATTAATTCTATCATTTGAGATATTATCATTATTGAAATAAAATTGGGTACATCCTTATAATTTATTCGATGAGCATTTAGAAGACAAATGGTATGATTTGGTAACATGGCACAGTACAGTCGGTTGAGGCTGCAAAACTTGCCTCTGCTGGGGATTGTCTGCCAGTAGGTGTAAGGCTAAAAATGTAACCCCTATATTTGTGGCACTTTGTCAGCGATCACCTAGCTATTCTCTCTAATATACTGAGGGATGTGTGTGAGTAAACTAAGAGTACAATACTTACTTTTGTACTGGGAGTCATCGAACATTGCAATGCTTGGATTTCAGAAAGGTAACTCGGGCAGGCATGATGATGGAGCAGGCATGCTAGACCAAGCAACTGACCTGGCACCATATTTGCAGAGGCAGTGGGTAGTTACCACCAGCAGTATATACACTCACCCGCCAGACTGGGAGGGGCAGAATTACTAATATCCCACACAGGGCAGCAACCTCAGTTGTAGTGCTGCATTACCTGAGAGGACGAGAGTAGGACAGCGCTATAACTACTGAGATCCGGCTCTGCTGCTTTCTGCACACGTGCTGGCAAAACAATCAGGCTTCCTATAACCATTCACACAACACTGCAACATAGTGCAAATGTGTCTTCATGACTCTAGCAATCAATCAATCAGGGGAATTGTAAGCGCGCTACTCACCCGTGAGGGTCTCAAGGCATGGGGGGGGTCAGCAGCACTGCTTAGCCGAAGAGCCAGGTCTTGAGGGTCTTCCTGAAGGTGTTCAGGGAGGGAGCGCTTCTGATGTCTGCGATAGCACGTTCCGGGTCTTGGCTGCAAAGTGAGAGAAAAAGGTTGCCTTCCTGTAAAAACTACTATGGATAGACATACTTTTAAAACTCTTCCTTCTTTGTATGTGCGCTGTACAGTATAGCATACACACGAAGTTAGAGAGGTTTGGAGAAAAGAAAACCGTTCTCCATCTTCCCGTCTGTCTTGAGGAGGCGTGTGTTTTTTTGGGTGCAAAACGCTGTCTACAAGTGATAGTGGATACTGGGTGAATTTTACATCCCAAAATATCTGTTCCAGAAGATTTTAGTAAATTTGATTAAACGGTTATCACATGTGGAGTATTAACACGTGGAGTTTTACCACATGTGGAGTTTGAGCACACTTGGAATGAAGGCCTGGATAAAGCCCTTGGTCAGCAATAGTATCATACCAAAGGGGATGATGTGATTTACAACACACACCTGCCACTCCTGGCAATATTCTTTTCAAGCGAGTCTTAGAGCAAACAGAAAACTGCATCAAACTGCTAGAAACATCAGTCCGTTGACAGAAAAATAAGGCCATGTTTGTACCAGCCTCTGGCCCAGTTTTTAAATATTTTATCTGGAAATTTACGGTAACTAGAACTGTAAATGTCAACTGTCTGCGTGAATGAGACATCATGAAAAAAGGAAGCCTGGGGATGTATTTAGATTGGTCAAAGCTACCACATCCTCATTTATTGACCTCCAATGAGCAGTTACATTGCAGGAAGTGATTTTGTAGTGTTAGTTTTCTGTGGTTAGATTTAAAATGTAAAATTAACTTGCAATTTTAATTAGACGATGTATATAAATATTTTATCTCCGCACAGTCATTTTAGAGCTGCTGTAAAATGAAAAACAAGAACAATTCAGTCTTGTAGAGGATATTCACTGAGGCCTTATGCTCCTTTTAGAGATAAACATTGTTTCTAGCAAAACCTTTTTTTGTCCTGACTGTAAAATGAGCCAGTGTTTACAATATACATATGTGTGTGTGTGTATATATATGCATATATATATATACATATATATATATATATTCACAGAAAAAAAGAAAGGTTACAGGGACGTTATATTTAGGCTGACATTTCACTCATACAAAACCAGAGAAATTCAGCTGTTCTATTTAGCTGAGTTAACTATAACTCGCGCCCCCGCAATGCACTGGTTATGACCTCAAATATTACATCACTCATGACATGGTCAGTGACACAACTGTTGACATCACTGATGACATCACAAATGACATCACTGATGATCTCAGAGATTACATCATCCAGTTACTGTTTTTTAACAGTTTATGAGTGTAAAATATATATACTAAGGTGTATTGGTGAATCAGTGGGTGTGTGATTGACTGTATAAGTGAGAGATTAGGTGCCTCAGTGAATGTATGGGTGAGTGACTGGTTGTGTGAATGTGTGTAAAAGAAACACAAATGATGAACGGAATGCAGAACAAATCAAAACATTCACCCCCGGTCAAGCGATCTTGCTTAAATCCATTGATCTTTTGCTCACCATGCCATTCGGTTTAGACCCAGCCATATGCAAATCAGCCTTGACCCTGTCCCTCATGGGAACAGTCCAGATCGAACTGTAAAGCAGGACCTCCCTGAACCAGAACAAGCATCCTAGGATTGGTTTCGGGGTTTCACCCTAATCAGCCAGGCTAGCTTGAAACCACTGGCACAGACAGCCAGCGACTCATGTCTGGACATACCCAGCGCACTTAGGCAGAGAAAGCAAAAGACACACAAATGATGGACGGAGTGCAGAACAAATCAAAACATTCCCCCCAGTCAAGAGATCTGGGTTTAACCCATCGTTCTTTTGCTCAACATGCCATCCCAGTTTAGACCCAGCCACATGCAAATCAGTCTTGACCCTGTGCCTCATGGGAACAGTCCAGACCGAACTGCCAAGCCAGGTCCTCCCTGGACTGGAAAAAAGCATCCTAGGACCGGTTTCGGAGTTTTACCCCTCATCAGCCAGGCCAGCTTGAATCCAGTGGCACAGTGAGCCCGGGGCTGTGTGGGGGGGGGGGGCTGGGGGGGGGGCTCGAGCACCCGACACACTTTACTTTTAAAAATAGCCCAGGGAAGGTGGCGGTCCCTGGGGCTGTGGGGGGGGGACATGGCACCCCTGCATTGAAGATAATTAGCCCCAGGAAGGTGGCAGTCCCCGGGGCTTCAGGATTCAGCATAGCACCCCCCCATTCAATTTAAGTTCCGGGGAGGTGGCGTTTTCCGGGGCATGCTGGGACCCACGTGGCCCCCAACATCTAATTTTTAAATAGTCCCCGGGACCAGGCCCATCCGGGCGCTTTTTTTTAATTTTCATCCGGATTCGCGGATCCAACGCGAATCCTGCCAAAAATGTAGAAAAAATGCTTTTTTTGGCCCTGGGGATCTCTGTGGGACCCCTTGAGCAGGCCTACGGGGTCAGGGTGTTTCTACCCTGTCCCCTTTTCCTAATTAATGTTTTTTTACCTTTTTCTTTGTGACTCAGTTCAACCGAGTCACAAGATGGCTGCCAACATGTCCTGGTTTGAAATGTTGGCAGCCAATCAGATGTCAGGCACGAGATCGGGAGAGTTCGCGGATTCTCCACGGCCATTTTGTATATCTGAGAAATGTTCAAAATTTCTCAGGAACTACTGAACGGATTTACACCATTTAACAAAAAGAGTGCACTTTGGACCAAGAACTACCATTTTGCAAAATTTGATGTAATTCTGTTCATCAGTTCAGGCTGTAGCTGCATCAAAAGTTTCCTATGAATATTAACATGGAGAAAAAGCGTTTTGAGACCCTCCTTTTTTTGTCCCCCGTTTGACGGATCACCCCGAAATTTTCAAGACAGCGGCTAAAGTGATCGAGCCATTAGTTTCAAAAATTTCGCGAAGGTTTGTCAAATGGCGCCGATGATATTGGCAAAAAATTGCTTTTTGAATATAAACAAGGTCCTAACTATAACCACCTACTGGTGACTGCCAGTAGGTAAAAAAAAAGATATATATATAAATATATAAAGCACGAAGTTTCCAAATGGTGGGAATGCACATCTCTGAAACGCTACCTCGATGTGGGTCGCATCCCAAGGGGGCTAAGGATCTTAGTAGCTCCTACGTATGAAAACCCAGACCCGGCTATGTTGCAAGAATGGGCAGAGAATAATGCCCAGTCCTCCAGGAATATGTTACAGATCCTAATCAAATACGCCACTACAGACAGAGAAAAAATGATGGCCAGAATTGAAGAAATTTACAATGAGTTGAAAAAATTAGATCAAGACGAAGTAAACAAAAGCCTGGACGAAATCAAAATGAGAGTGATGAAACATGAGCAAATCATCAAAGAACGTAAAGCCGTGAAATTTCAACGAGACAGAAATGATTATTTACATGGAAGAATTTATACTTTCTCAAGAAAATTCGAAAACATTCGCCGCCAACAAATGTCTGCAGCAGGCACCAGCACAACAAGACTGGCTGCCCCCAGTGAGTCTGAACTGAGTTCGGAGGTTGAATCCGACACAGAAGCCATCAGTGGAATCGTCCACACCTGTAATGCACCAACACCTGTTGAAGAATTTGGTTTTTTACGTATGGAGCGCATAATGAGTCTAAGACCAAGACCAATGCGCCAAGACCAAACAACAAAAGTACAAAATCCAAAAGGAGACGAAGGAAAAACAGGAGATGGGGCAAAAGCAACACAAAGAACAGGCAACCCTGCATACAGGAGAAACAGACGCAGATAGATATGGACACAGCCAGCCAAAACACAGTTATAAATCTAACCGATATGGCGTTAACAAATGAAGAAGAAAGAACTCTTTCCCTTGGCTTATCCTTCTGTACTAATACGAACTTTGACTACACACAAACCAGGATTGATCTGTATAATTTTACTCGCACACTGAAATTACACAAACATTTCTTCAACAGCACAAACAGTAATACTGAAGCCACTAAGGAGATACCAACTGCTTCGCGATTAGAAGGACTTAATGTGGCCGATATGAATATCCTCAGAGACATTACTGAATTGGCATTTGAACAAGAAAGCTGCTCATTCACTATTACACAAGCAGCAATTGGATCTGACCTAAACATCTTGGAATCTGCACCAACGCCTTTTAAACCTAAGTCTTTGTTCACACCGCTCATGCCAAAGGATGGTATCGACATTTTTGCAGAAAGGGTGATAAAAGATCTTAAAGATTTGGCATTAAAGAGCAGCAGTGATTTTATCAAAACGAAACACAATGTCAGAATGGAATACGCAAATGTAATGAGCAAAATCAAAGAACGAACAGACATTGTAGTACGTTGCTCTGATAAAGGAGGAAATGTAGTTCTTTGGCCCATTGAAATGTACAATAAGGAGGCGCTAAGTCAGTTACAAGACAGAGAATGTTACAACCGCATCAGTGCCACTGGCATTATCAGTGTGAAAGAAAAATACCATAAGTGCCTATATGAATGGAAATGTGGTGGTCTTATCTCAAAAGCTGAATTTGACTTCCTGAAAAATGACTACCCCATCACGCCCCAATTGTACCTACTCCCAAAGATACACAAGAATGCTCAAAATCCTCCTGGAAGGCCAATTATATCTGCAATTGGCAGCTGATTTGAAAACACCAGCAGATTTGTGGACTATTTCCTGCAACCTTTCGTCAAGGAACTTCCCGCGTACATCAGGGACACTGGCGATTTTTTGACTAAAATTTACGATCTATCATGGCATGATGACTTTGTTTTCTTGACCCTTGATGTACAAAGCCTGTATACGAGTATTAGACATAAAGATGGCCTAAACGCACTCAACCACTATTTAGGCACCAGACTCATACAGTTACACCACCACACAATCATGTTGTTACATATGACCGAGGGGTGTCTGGACAATAACATCTTTATTTTCAACAGGCTACTATACAAGCAAACACAGGGGACTGCCATGGGTACCTGCTTCGCCCCCAGCTATGCTAATTTGCATATGGGCTGGTGGGAGGAGCAGGTACTCATGAAGAAATATGCAAGCCATTTTACCAACAATGTCGTTCTATATAAAAGATATATAGACGACATTTTTATCCTATGGCGGGGCACTGAACAAAGTGCAATTGATTTCATGTCTGACATCAATGATAATTCTCTTAACCTTAAGTTTACATGTACTACCAGTAAAAAATCTATTGTCTTTCTAGATCTTGAATTGTACATAGAAAATCAAAAAATACAATCTAGGACGTTTAGGAAACCAACGTCAGGCAATGCTATCCTTCATGCCGACAGTTTTCATCCTCGCAAACTCATAGAGAGCATCCCCTATGCAGAATGCCTGAGGATGAAACGAAACTGCAGCACCCCAGACAGTCTCAAGACATCTACAGACAGTCTTTTCACACGGCTAAAGAACAGAGGTTATAATACCAAAACACTCAGATTAGCGAAACAAAAATGTGAGAAATTTAAACGGGAAGAACTTATTTTTAAGGACAGCAAACAACAAACACAGAAGACAATAGACAATACACCTAGAATCATCACAGGCTACAACACTTACCACAAGAATTTAAGAAAGATTCTTTACAGACACTGGCACTTAGTACAGAATGACCCCACCATAGGACCAACCTGTACCAAATTCCCCCAGTTGGCGTTTAGAAAAGCCAAGAGCATGCAACAAGAATTGGTAAACAACGCACCCGTACACAACAAGGGGGGAACTTGGCTCAGACCCCAGAGGGGCTTTCAGAAGTGTTCTAAATGCAAAGCCTGCAATCATGGTGTGAACACAAGAACCATCTCTCTTCCCCTCAGAAAAACCCCTTTTGAAATCCGAGGGAGTTTTTCTTGCAAAACGGATTTTGCAGTATATGTCCTCCGCTGCACCTGCAACAAATTGTATGTAGGGAGTACGATACATCCAGTGCATGTACGGATATTGCAACACCTTAGGGCCATCACAAATGATGACCCGACCTATCCGGTAGCGAGACATATCAATCTACATCATGAGGGCAGAATAGAAGAAATATCCTATTTTGTCATTGACAGTATTGCAAAAAACATAAGGGGAGGGACCAGACAATTAAGTCTGAGACGACTGGAATCGAAATACATTATACTTCTGGACAGCAAGATCCCCAATGGGATGAATGCTGACGAAGCACTTAATGTACATCTTTAAAAATTAGGAAAGGCCTATTGTGTACGTATCCCGCTGTTGAACTCCGATCCACAACATATGGTCCTTTCTTTTCTTCATAATTCTTTAATTTTTCTTGGCACATACACCTTCACCATATATTATTTATTTTCAACATTTTGCTTGTCTGCCCACTTGGGCTTCACTCAAAAGCATCAAATCAGTTTGACAAATTGTATTTCACAAATTAGTGCATTAAAATGATCTTAGTATTTTATGCAAAAGTTAAACTAAAATATGGTGCTCTTTCTGCTAAAATGCATTAATACTTCTCCCAATACAGGTTAAATGCGAAGTGTATTTTAATTCTGCATTGCATTTTTTGTTACATGGTTAGGACATACCTGTTATTTTCTTTATGTCTATGTATAGAGTTGCTGTGGCAACCATGGTGGAAGGTGCCTCGTTTCAGTGATAAAAACAAACACTGTAGAGGGACCAGATGCAGTGAAGAAGACGGTTTTTCCGTCGAAACGCGTCTGGGCGTCCTTGCGAAATAAAATATTTCTTTGATTCATCATCCCACGGAGTCAGCGCCTGGATTTGTATGTTTTTGGAATCCAGGATTGGTTCAATATATATATATATATATATATATATATATATATATATATATATATATATATATATATATATATATATATATATATATATATATATATATATATATATATATATATATATATATATATATATATATATATATATATATATATATATATATATATATATATATATATATAAAGATTTATTTCGTTTTTATATTGATTGATTTTTTAATGTTTTGAATCACGGTATTAATTCATGGTGAGTTCAACATAGGCAATCAATGAAGATAAAATGAAATTCATCTAGAAGCGTTTGCCCATTCAGGGCGGTATCTGTTAATAGTGCATGATAATGAGCGCTTGATATAACATTGAGTATTATGTAATTTGGACTCAACATTAAAATAGCCTATGAATTTGATTTAACAAACAATGTGGAAATAATTATGATTTGTCCATTTATAGGACCCTTCTACCAACAATGTACATTATAATCATGTTATAACACACCATTGTAAGATGGCTGACAATTGCAATTAAAAGACACACAATTCTAAACATTCCCCCCCAGTCAAGAGATCTGGGTTAACTCCATCATTCTTTTGCTCACCATGCCACCCCAGTTTAGCCCTGGCCATATGCAAATCAGTCTTGACCCTGTGCCTCATGGGAACAGTCCAGCTCAAACTGCCAAGCCAGGTCCTCCCTGGACCGGAAACAAGCATCCTAGGACCGGTTTCAGGGTTTCACCTCTCTTCAGCCAGGATAGCTTGATTCCAGTGGCACAGTGAGCCCAGGACCCACGTCTGGGCATACCTGGCGCACTTAGGGCGAGAAAGCAAAAGACACACAATTGATGGACAGAATGCAGAACAAATCTAAACATTCACCCCCAGTCAAAACTGGAACGGCATGGTGAGCAAAAAAACAATGGATTTAGGCCCAGATCTCTGTACTGGGGTGAATGTATGACATTGTTCTGCATTCTGTCCGTCAACTGTTGTTTTTGCATTTGTCACCCCGAGTGGAAAGGGTATGCCCAGACGTGGGTCCCGTGCTCTCCATGCCACTGGAATCAAGCTATCCTGGCTGAAGAGGGGTGAAACCCCGAAACCGGTCCTAGTATGCTTGTTTCCAGTCCAGGGAGGGCCTGGCCAGGCAGTTTAGGCTGGACTGTTCCCATTGGGTACAGGGACAAGACTGATTTGCATGTGACTGTGTCCAAACTGGAATGGCATAGTGATTAAAAAAACGATAGATTTAGGCCCAGATCTCTGTACTGGGGTGAATGTATGACATTGTTCTGCATTCTGTCCATCAACAGTTGTTTTTGCATTTGACAATTGCAATTAACCACTGCAACTCCAAGGGAACCTACTTTATTTCTATTGTTTGGAGGAGCCGTTTCCTTTCTTTGTGTTTACACTTAATTTTTTTTTTAAAGTTACACGTTTGGGAAGCCACACCGACATTTAAAAAGGCGCTAAGCCGAAACGTGTCTGTTCGGTGTTGTGGTTGTGTTGCTAAATCAAAATGGAATCGATGGAGTATTCCTAGAGTGCGCTTCAATTTGTGATCGGGATGAGATCATTGTTTTGAATTTGAACGCGTTTCACCAACGCAGAGGTTTTCACCCGTGTCAAGTGGAGTGGCAGCTGGTGGAAGCGTAAAGGAAAATTGGAATTGCTGCCTGCCCTTCGGTGTGCTTTTCTGCTGTACGTGCGGAGTCCGTGGGACATTTAGACTGACAGGAGGAGACCCTACCTGCTCGGGAAGGAGATGTGAGGTTTTGAGTTGGAGGACTTGAATTATCCGGTTGAGAGACTGGCAGTGAGTCTACCTTTTCCTCTTTGCAATAAGCACTATCGGCAGACATGTTGGGACACGAACCACGTAACAGACACTGTATTACAACATGAACAGTGAACCAGTATGTTTACAGACAGAGAAAGGGAGGAAGCAGCGGAAGGTATTTTCAGTAAGAGTTCATGGAGTGTGATTACAGATTCAAAAGGGGCAACAGGTGGAAAAATGACATCCAGTAATCTGAAAAGCCTGTATAATCAATTGGAGAAAACCTACGAGAAAGAAACAAGAAAATGCTGGGAGGCTACCTCCCTACAGAGATATCTAGATGCTAGTCTCATACCTAGTGGATTGCAGATATGCACAAAGCAGTCATACAAGAATCCAGATCCATTACTACTACAGGAGCAGCGCCCCCCCCCCCCCTCAGTGCCTTGAGATCCTCACGGGTATGTAGCGCGCTCTACAAACGATGTGATTGATTGATTGAGTATACCACAGAGTCTGAAAAGGGCATGGTAAAAATCCTCATTAGATATGCCTGGAGTGATCGCCAAAACTTGTTAGAAGAGATAAAAAAATTTGAAGAAGCCATAGCACTAGATAATGACATAAAAACAAAGGACGAGTTACAACAAGGCATGAAAAAGAGACTTACGGATTATGAAAGCGTAATCAGGCATCGTAAACTTCCATAATTTATTCAGGACAAACAGGACTAGGAGTCCGGATGTATCCTGACCTTCGGGAAGAAATTTGACGTTCCAAGGAGACAACTGAATCTTAAAAGAACAACCGAAGTGTCATCTAGAGAAACCTTGGAGTCAGAGGTAGAATTGTCAGAGGGAGAGCCGACAGCAAGAAGAAAGGGAAAGGAAGTAACACCAACTTTTTTTCAAGAATATCAGTTCCTCAGACAAGCCAAACAACGTCCAACACAATGGACCCATCCCCCAGAAAGAAGAAACGTAAGAGAAGAAGCGGAAGGAAAGGAAAAAGCTGCCTCCCCAAACCAACGGGTTAAGCGGAGCAAGAGAGGGGGGAAATTGAAACAATAAAGAAAAGGAAACAAACAGTGGTCAACCTGTGGAGTAGACATTTAACACCTGATGAGACAGAATTGTAGGAACTTGGTCTGACATTTTGTCCAACTGTGCAATTTGATTATGCCAATATACGCATTGACTTATGCAAATTCATAAGGAAGATGAAACTTATGAAAATACACTTATTGCACCCTAAGAAAACAACAATTGGAATACCTATTGGGCAGGGAAAACAAATCTACTTACAGGGGGAGACCTAGAGATTCTAAAGACATTAGAAGAAATAGAGGCAGTCTCAAATCCTGAACTTGTAACATTGGAACATGGAAACATTGTTGAATTCCTGGAAGAAATGGGAATTTCACAAACAAGTGCGTCAAGTAAATTAAGGATGAAATCACATTTTATCCTACAAACCGCTCACGATGCAATTGATACCTTTCACGAAATCGTGACAGAGGAACTAAAACAACTACAAGCAGGGGGACCTAATCTTGCTAAAGAGAACCTAACGAAAAAACAATGGAAAGCAGTAATGAATCTCAAAAATGATGACAATATAATAATGAAACCATCAGACAAGGGTGGCAACATAGTGTTGATGGATAAAAATCACTATCAAAGAGAAGCCATGAGGCAATTAACGAATGAAGAATGTTATAAAGTGGTAACAAGATCTGTGTATGAAACCAACATACATGAATTTCACGAGATACTTACCAAACGGAAGACAAAAGGGATCTTAGAGGAGCAGGATTTCAGGTTTATGTACTGTGAATTTCCTGAATCGCCCAATTTTTGCCATCTTCCGAAGGTTCACAAAAACATGATAGGCCCTCCGGGGCGGCCAATAGTATCCTCGAGAAACAGCCTGCTTGAAAACGCATCAATATACATTGACTACTTCTTAAATCCCATCGTTAAGGGTCTGAGTTCCTATGTCAAGGACATGAAGGATTTCCTACGTATTGTAACAGACATTCAGTGGGAGACAGACATGTTACTGATAACTCTTGATACAACGAGTCTCTATACCAGCATTGCACATGAGAAAGGGTTGACTGCCATACAATTCTTCCTCAATAGAAGATATTTCAAATATCAGGAACATGATGAAATGTTGGTGGAGTTAATATCCTTCTGCTTGATAATTTTTCCGGGGAACTCTACCACCAACAACAGGGGCCAGCCATGGGTATGTGCTTCGCCCCCAGCTAAGCAAACTTATTTGTGGGCTGGTGGGAGAGGCATGTGGCCTGGTCTGGCAGCAAAGAAAAATGGTTAAATAAGATAACCCTATGGTCTTGTTACATAGATAACTTTTTATCATTTGGAAGGGCACATATGAAGAAGCAATCAGTTACATTACAGCATTGAACGAGAATGACCTTAATTTTAAATTCACTGAATGCATTAGCTGTACACAGGTGTTGTATCTAGATCTGTTGGTTTATATTGAAGATACACTTTGCAAACAACATTATATCGAAAACCTATGGCAGGGAAGAGTACATTGCACGCAGGTAGCTTCCACCCCCGGAGTGTGATCAGTAGTGTTCCCTATGGATACTGAGGAGCAAACGTAACTGTTCTACAAAGGAAGAATATCTTAAATCAAAAGATTTGGCCCTCGGTAGATTTAAAGAAAGAAGATACACTGAGGGGATACTAAATGAAGCTATAAGGAAGTCAGAAAATGTGCTAAAGCAGGACCTCTTAATGGAGAAAAATGAAAGAGTAGGGGGAACCCAAGAGGAGAAAGGATCAATAAGAATGATCACTGAATACACAACTAATTCCTCCAAGGTATACCAGATCTTTCACAGAAATTGAAGAATACTGAAAAAATGACAACATTGTGGGCCCACATATTTCAAAAGTACCTCTTATTACATATAGAATGTTATGAATTAGCATTACCTCTGATTGTACAATAACCAGAATGCTTCATTAGGGAGATGGTTGTGTACTCTCCTAGACCCTGTCATATGACATGTCACATGACCTAAGACCTAAAAGAAGCCTGTGTCATGCCCCGCGGTCCTGCCCCTGAGATGTGTATGAGTATATAAGGAGCGAAGGGCGTGCAAACGCTGCTTAGCGTTCTTGCACTTAGCCCCATTTCCGTCCCCCTGGTGTTTGCCTGACTTCCTGTTAGTTCGTGTTTCCTGTTTCCGGTTGCAGTCGTTTTGAAGTGTACGAGTGCTGGCGTACTCGTTGAGCCTTGTCTGGCGTGGCGTTGGTGTTACCGCGTTTACAGAAGCAGCAACAGTAGACGCGCGATTCCATTCTGGTTGGTGTTGCTTCACCCGATTGAAGTCCCGTTACCAAGTAAGGTCTAGGAGTCCGTAGCGTGTCCTATGGTGTTACCGTGGGTCCCGTTCCCCACGCTGTTCCTCTGTGTGGACTCCTGGGTTGTATCCTGCATCTGCATCTTGTGGTTATTAGTAGTGGAGCCTGAAGTTAAGGCGCCTCTCGGTCATTGTCAGGCCGGAGCGATATCTGTTACTGTTATTGTTTATTCTTTCATATCACTCTTCCTTTGATATAATGATCTTTCATTGAATAAGAAAGGTATTTTCCAATCTACATCCTGCACTACGTTCCCCTATACGTATTGTAGGTGGGGTTAACTAGCGTGGACCATCGCGCTCTGTTTTAGGTGGCAGCAGTACATTACAGAAGACACGGTACTCTTTATTTGTAACACTTCAGATAGGGTGGGGGTTTACTTATGGTTATCCTTCATGAATTCCTAACCCATGAATATCTGTTCCCTTCAGCCCTTATGTAACCCACTCACCTTAGGAGATTAGTAGAAGAAGACAATATTTTGCCTCCCTCCCAGTTCGCTTGGAGACATACGTGGTGAGCCAGGCACCTTCATCGTTTAAGCACCGTCTTAGAGGGATTGCTTGTTATTAAACTCGTGTCTTGTTATAGGGTGTTCTAACATTGTGAGGCACTTATAACCATGCTGAGAGTTCCATGAGAGGTGAAAGATAACCGTGGTAGGTTTCCTTAATCTAGAGGGTCCATACAATTGAGGTCATTGGAAAGTGATGCACATTAATTAAGACTTTGTTTTACAGCTGGGAGTTCCTACCTTTAACCCTGATGTGGTCCACCAACACGACCTGCCTTTCTCCCCACCTACCCTTGTTTTGTTTCCCTGTTTTCCCCTAGCGTTTCCTCCGTACTCTAGAGTTTGATAGAGTCGGAAGGACGTGTGGGACGACTGAGGACTTCTCTCCAGGATTCCTGACGCTCCTGTGGAACATACTCAGCGATCCTTACAGCCTGCTCCCAAGTACAGGTGCTTGGCAACTAACTTCCTATTGGACCACGCCCTTCTTACCTTGCCTTGGTGTTTGTTTGGAACCTCGTTTCCCATTTGGATCTCCTTCTCACATTTTTGGATTCCTGGATTGGACTGCACACTGTTGAGGTGATTTGTTTTGTTGCGCATTTGATTTGTCTTTTTGTTTTCTCGTTTTTGCTGACAAGTTTTGGGAACCTTCTTATTGTCCTGTCTCGTCTTTTGTTTATAGTGCTGCGCGTGCACACTACTATTTTTCTTTATGCCTGATTGGCATTGTTTATTTTTTTAGCTGCATTTATATTGGAAGTTTTCATTTTGCCGCTTCCCTCACTGCAGCGTTACCGCTCACCTCGCGGCTGCCTTGTTGTTTGTCCTGGACATTTATTAACCTGGCCGCTTCCCTCTGTGGTGGCAGAAACTTTCTTGAGGGTGTTGCCTTCCCTCACAGCAGTGTTACCGGTTTTCTTACACCAGCATTGTACTTTTCATGGAGGTTCTGAACATACAAGGTTACTCTTTCAATATTTGAGAAGCTCCTCTCTCATTATCCTGGGACTTTGGTGTAAGGATCATTTTCCCTCGTGAGTGACCATTTTGATTTTTGTTTGAGTCAGTTTACGCTTGAATCCCTGTTGGAGTGTTTCCTGACTTCTTGTGGATTCTACGCTGAACATTTATGCAAATATCCCGAGTGGCATTCTACCCTCATTTCTACGTATCCTTGTTGCTGAAGATGGTGAGTCTAGTGGGGTACACAACCTGAGAAGGGACATAGATTTTGGGGGTTTATACATTATATAGAAATAATTACTGTCAGAGTTAACCTGTTATCATTTTGTTTGCCTCCTGATAGGACTTCAGCGCTAACACCCAATAAGTCTGCAGTACCTGAGTATACTGTGTTTGTCCTTCACCTTGATGGTCCTGAGCTGTCTCTTCTCTCCCTTAAGGGTAATTACTAGTATTCCGGTTCTAAACGAATCTGGTGGTACCCTGAGGGAGAGTCGAGGTCCTTCTTCGCTCCCGAGGATTGGGTCTGGAGCCGTGACAGTTTGCCAAGCCCACGTTTATTTAATCCCCTGAGCGAAGATGGACAGGAATGATGCTTTTGGTGCATTTATGGGTGGGGCTATGTCTCCGGAGACTCAAAACCTAACTATGAATGAACTGGTTGCAGTCTTAACCAGTTTACAAAACGAACTCAGAGCTGTGAAGTCAGATAATTTGATATTAGCCTCAGAGTTAAATATGTTGAAAACCCAAAGACAGTCAGACACTAGCACACACAGTCAAACCCAAGAGAACCTATATTCAACCTGCTAATTTTCAAGTACCTTTCCCTTCTGCTACTTCTCCTTCTGGTGTACCATCTTCGCCTGTTAATCTCACAATTGCTACACCTCCACAAATGCCTGAGAGATTTAATGGAGACTGTAGTAAATACGCCGTATTTATGAATCAGTGCAAATTACACTTTCTTTGCAGATCAGCTTCCTTTCCTGATGACGCCGCTAAGGTCGCCTTCATCATATCATACTTAACGGGTAATGCCGCTTTATGGGCAGTACCTCTTGTAGAAAATTATGACCCCATCTTGTATGATTTATCCCGTTTTAAAGAGAGCATGAAAAATCTGTTTGCACGTAATTCCTACATGCAGGCTAGTGACAACGAACTTTTGGGACTGAAACAGGGGTCAAAAGATCTGGTAACTTATATAACTACTTTCAACCGTCTTGTAGCTGAAACGCAACGGCCAGAAGAAAAACGAACATCCCTGTTTTACAGAGGACTGCGAGATGAGTTGAAAGACATTCCATCACAAATAGTGAACCCTCCAGAGGACTGTCCTTTTATTGATTTAGAGGTCAAATTAGATCATCGCTTAAGTGAACGGAAGGGAGAGCGAAACAAAAACGACTTCCCTCGCTTTCTTGTAACCCGAAATGAAAAGAAAGAAATAAAAGATAATGTGGAGCCTATGCAGATAGGGGGTATTCGAGGCCCATTGTCAAAAGAAAAATGTGATAAACGTAGACGACTTGATATATGTTTATATTGCGGTAAAGGGGGACACTATGCCAAAGACTGCACTGTGAAACCAAAAGGAGTAATCAAATCTCCTGTTGTTAAGATGGGATCCACCGTCCAGTCGGAAAACTGCTAGACATGGAGAACTCTGAGACCGGTTCCCCAAGTCTTGAGGCTTCACAGGTCTCTCAATTTTCATATACAACTATATCTGTGGTCTTCGTACTTTCATCCCAGTTTAGAACCACCCTATCTGTTATGTTGGACTCTGGGGCAACCGGAAACTTCTTGGATATTAGCCTGGCTAAATCTTTGGGGATAGATTTTATACCTAAAACCCACCCTGAAAAGTTAGAGCAATGGATGGCACTGAACTATCTTCCGCCTTAATAGCATACCAGACTCCTGCTATTGGCATGATTTGTGATAATGGTCGTACTGAAAGGATTCCGTTTGATTTGATAGATGCGCCTAACTTCGGCGCAATCTTAGGGGTGCTCTGGTTACAAATGCACAACCCTCACATTGATTGGACCAACAGAAGAGTAACTCTCCGCTCCCCTTATTGCCTGTTGCATTGTTACCGTGACACCTCACTCATAACCCCTTCTGTTAGTTGCGCACTCACTGATTCTAGTCTTTCTGCCTTACCATCAGATTACCAAGAGTTTGCAGAAGACTTCGATGAGGTTAAAGCAGTGGCATTACCACCACATAGAAAGTATGATTGTAGGATTGACCTTGTACCAGATGCAGATTTACCAGTCAGTAGGGTGTATGCACTAACAGAACCCGAGAACCAGTATTTATATGAATATCTTCAAGACATATTAAAAAAAGGGTTCATACGTCATTTGACTTCTCCTGTCTCATCCCCTCTTTTCTTTATTCCTAAACGTGAAGGTGGTTTGAGAGCCTGTCTAGATTACAGAGCCTTGAAAAAGGTAACCATAAAAAACAAGTATCCTCTTCCACTCATCTCCAGTCTTTTGGATCAAGTTCGCAAAGCTAAGATTTTCACCATGCATGATCTGCGGGGAGCTTACCACCTGATTCGTGTGAGGGAGGTTGATGAAGGGAAAACGGCATTCCGCACAAAATTCGGACTTTACGAGTATTTTGTGATGCCATTTGGATTGTGCAATGCTCCTGCAGCATTCCAATTTTTCATCAACGAGGTATTAAGAGAGTATCTTGATGTATTTGTTATTGTCTATATAGACGATATCTTGGTTTACTCACAGAATGAACAAGAACATGTCAAACATTTTAAGCTAATTCACCAACGATTACATGAGAACCATCTTTTTGCCAAATTGGATAAGTGCGTCTTTCACACCCAGAAAGTTGAATTCCTCGGGTTTGTAATCTCTCCGGAGGGTATTCACATGGACCCTGCTAAGGTGTCTGCTATTACCAAGTGGTCTAGCCCTACTTCTGTGGGGGAGGTACAATCCTTTCTAGGATTCGCTAATTTCTATAGGCGCTTTATAGACCTTTTTTCAAACGTTATTGCTCCAATAACCAGGCTATTAAAGAAAGCAGTAACTTTTGAATGGGATGCAAAAGCAGAACAGGCATTCCAAGCTTTAAAAGACAAATTTACTTCCGTTCCTATTATGAGACACGCAGATGAAACACAGCCTTATTATGTTGAAGTAGATGCATCTCAATACGCAGCAGGAGGAGTTTTATTACAAAGAGCTATCAAGACAGGAACTCTCCATCCAGTGGCTTATTTTTCAAAGAAGTTTTCTCCGGCTGAACAGAATTACACTATTGGGGAACGAGAACTTTTGGCAATAAAGTTAGCATTCCAGGAATGGAGACATTATCTCTTGGGATCCCCTCATGTTATCACTATCTATTCCGATCACAGAACTCTTCAGTTTTTTAAATCAGCTAAGGCTCTTACTCCCAGGCAGATGAGATGGGTCTCTTTCTTTTGTGAATATGATTTTGTCATTACCTTCCAACCAGGGGCAAAACAAGGACGAGCGGATGCATTATCACAACTAGGAAAAGAAAACAAGATTGTAGTTGACACCCCACCACTCATAATTTCCCCTGATAAGATAGTTGCAATTGGAGTAAAAAAAGACCCTTACAGAGGAATCAATTTATAAATAACTGATTAATATGTACCAGGCACTTAACGCAGAAGAGTGGTTGGCCAACCCCTCGAACAAAATCGAGAATGGTCTCTATTTTCATGATAATACCTATATTTCCCTTCTAAAGAACTGCAAGTCAAAATCATTAAATTGTGTCATGCTCTACCCTTAGCAGGACATCCAGGAAGTGAGAACACTCTAAAAATGTGCAAGAGATGGTTTTGGTGGCAGAACATGGTTCAAGAAATACATGAATTTGTTAAAGCTTGCCCTGTATGTGCCAGGCAAAAGGCAATACATTGTGCACCTGCTGGTCTTTTGCATCCCTTACCCATACCTCATACTCCATGGTCTTCCATTAGTATGGATTTTATTACTGATTTGCCTGCATCACGAGGTTACACTACTATCTTAGTTGTAGTAGATATGTTGTCTAAAATGGCACACTTCATTCCCCTAAAAAAACTGCCTACTGCCAAAGACCTGGTAGATGTCTTCATAACACATATCATACGGCTATATGGGTTACCTTCTATGGTAGTGTCCGATAGAGCCCCGCAATTCGTGTCGAAATTCTGGCAGGGCGTATGCACAGCACTTCACATGGATCATCGGCTTTCCTCTGCATACCACCCACAAACAGACAGGAAAACATAAACTAACCAGACACTAGAACAATATCTTGGGTGCCTTCTAAGCATAGTGACAAGGGATTGGTTACAGGCACTCCCGTTAGCAGAATTTGCTTACAATAACTCGAATCACTCCTCCTCCAAGATCTCTCCTTTCTTTTTCTCCTATGGTTACCATCCTAAATTCTTGCCCCTCTACTTACCCCCTTCCATCTCACAAATCCCTGCTGTTTCAGAACATCATGCACAACTCACACGTATCTGGAATCAAGCTAAACATGAACTGACAGAAGCCCAACTGAGAATGAAAAAACAAGCAGATACTCATAGACAACCTGCTCCTGATTAAAAGATAGGGGACCAAGTCTGGCTAGCTACAAAATATCTGTAATTACCAGGTCCTAGAAAATTACAACCTAGGTATATTGGGCCTTTTACTGTGCTGAAAATTATCAACCCCGTAGCCGTGAAATTAAATTTACCACCAGAAATACAAATCCACCCAGTCTTCCACACCTCGCTACTCAAACAATATGTGAACCCTTCATGTCCTGAACCTCCACCCCCTCCTATTATCATAAAAGGCGAGGAAGAGTTCGAAGTGAAACATATAATAGACTCTCGAAGATATCGAGGTAAATTGCAATATTTAGTGGATTGGGTGGGATACGGCCCTGAAGATAGAACATGGGAACCAGCTGCGAATGTACATGCCCCCTTGTTTGTAAGGAAGTTTCATGCACTTTATCCTTCCAAACCTAGACCTGTGGGAAGGCCTTTAGGGGGGAGAACTGTTACGAATTAGCATTAGCTCTGATCGAGGTAATAAGATACTACAAGAACCAGAATGCTTCATTAGGGAGATGGTTGTGTACTCTCCTAGACCCTGTCACATGACCTAAGACATAAAAGAAGCCTGCTCCCAAGTACAGGTGCTTGGCAACTAACTTCCTGTTGGACCACGCCCTTCTAACCTTGCCTTGGTGTTTGTTTGGATCCTCGTTTCCCATTTGGATCTACTTCTTAACATTTTTGGAGTCCTGGATTGGACTGCACACTCTCGAGGTGATTTGTTTTGTTGCGCATTTGATTTGTCTTTTTGTTTTCTCGTTTTTGCTGACGAGTTTTGGGAACCTTCTTATTGTCCTGTCTCGTCTTTTGTTTATAGTGCTGCGCGCGCACACTACTATTTTTGTTTATCCCTGATTGCCATAGTTTATTTTTTTAGCGGCATTTATATTGGAAGTTTTCTTTTTGCCGCTTCCCTCGCTGCAGCATTACCGCTCCCCTCGCGGCTGCCTTGCTGTTTGTCCTGGACATTTATGAACCTGGCCGCTTCCCTCTGTGGTGGCAGAAACTTTCTTGAGGATGTTGCCTTCCCTCACAGCGGTGTTACCGGTTTTCTTACGCCAGCATTGTACTCTTCATGGAGGTTCTGAACATACAAGGTTACTCTTTCAATATTTGAGAAGCTCCTCTCTCATTATCCTGGGACTTCGGTGTAAGGATCATTTTCCCTCGTGAGTGACCATTTTGATTTTTGTTTGAGTCAGTTTACGCTTGAATCCCTGTTGGAGTATTTCCTGACTTCTTGTGGATTCTACGCTGAACATTTATGCAAATTCTTGAGTGGAATTTTACCCTCATTTCTACGCATCCTTGTTGCTGAAGATGGTGAGTCTAGTGGGGAACACAACCTGAGAAGGGACATAGATTTTTGGGGTTTATACATTATATAGAAATAATTATTGTCAGAGTTAACCTGTTATCATTTTGTTTGCCTCCTGATAGGACTTCAGTGCTAACACCCAATAAGACTGCAGTACCTGAGTATACTGTGTTTGTCCTTCACCTTGGTGGTCCTGAGCTGTCTCTTCTCTCCCTTAAGGGTAATTACTAGTATTCCGGTACTAAACGAATCTGGTGGTACTCTGAGGGAGGGTCGAGGTCCTTCTTCGCTCCCGAGGATTGGGTCTGGAGCCGTGACATAGAAGGGGTCCCACACTAAAGGATCATCTGGTTAGGAGCCACTTCATGAAAGGGCAAAAAAGAAAAGATATGGCCACTGGATTTTTCCCGTGCATGAGATGCAAGGCTTGTAAAAATAGTCAGAAGGACATGGAATTCCAGATACCAGGCAGAAAAACAAAATGTAAAATCAATAAATTACTGAATTGTAATTCCGAATATACTGTTTACTGTCTTACCTGCCCATGTGGGAGGCAGTATGTTGGGAGTACAATACACCCTACAAAAAAAGTTTTTTGTAACACATGCGGGTGATTAAAAATCATGACCCAACAAACCCAGTGGCCTGCCATTTCCAGGACAAACATACCAGCAATCAGAATTTACTAAAATTATTTTGCATAGACCAGGTGCCGAGAGATGAAAGAGGAGGCGATAGAACGAAATGCCTTAGGGCACTAGAATCCAAATACATTATTGAGTTACAGACAAAAATCCCCAAGGGTCTCAATAACGAAGAGGAGTTATGGGCACACATTCCGTCAGAATGGGATGAAAAGTGACTAAGTAGGCTGAAGAAAAATTATAAAATGATAAGACTGAAGATTATCAATGAATTCGGATTACTGATGAATTGTTGAAGACACAAGTTACCTCATTGAGATAATGCGATTGAAGGGTTTGCCCATTAAGGACATGATTGAATTTTTAATGTTTTGAATCATGGTATTAATTTATGGTGAGTTCAACATAGGCAATCAATGAATAGAAGATAAAATGAAATATATCTAGAAGCGTTTGCCCATTCAGGGTGGTATCTGTTAATAGTGCATGATACTGAGCGCTTGATAGAATATTGATTATTATGTGATTTGGACTCAACATTATAATAGCCTATGAATTTGATTTAAAAAACAATGTGGAAATAATGATGATTTGTCCATTTTTAGGACCCTTCTACCAAAAATGTATATTTTAATCATGTTATAACACACCATTGTAAGATGGCTGACAATTGCAATTAACCACTACAACTCGAAGGGAACCTTCTTTATTTCTATTGTTTGGAAGAACCACGTCCTTTGTGTTTTCACTTAATTTTGTTTTAAAAGTTACATGTTTGGGAAGCCACACCGACATTGAAAAAGGCACTAAGTCGAAACTCGTCTGTTCGGTGTTGTGGTCGTGTTGTAAAATAAAAATTAAATCGATGGAGTATTCCTAGCCTGCGCCTCAATTTGTGATCAGGATAAGATCATCGTTTTCGAATATATATATTGCTAGAGAGCACTGAGCATCTGAACATGAGTGGGAGCTATAAGAACACGATTCAGGGAGCGGGATCACAAACTATTTCCTCTCACTGCTAATCAATGACTCCTGTGGCAAATGGAGCAGTGTTTGCTACAAAGGATTTTCCTATATCATAAATGAGATTTTCTTGTAAGGTATGGTAATCATTCACTGTTTAAAATTGCAAGCCATACAGGGAAAGGGCGGTAATCTTTAACCTCTTTGAACTTGTGAGATGAGGGAGATTAAAAAATAAATATATATATAATCCCTACTGATATTTTTGCACCTGAAATGCCTACATAGATTTGGCTGAAACAATTTTTACTTCTGGCAGTGGTGCAATACACCAGCTTAGACTTCATACAATTGCTGCATATACGTAAGCATTCAAGTAACTGCACACAAACAAAGGTCTCTAATCACCAGCTGCTGAGACCTGAAGTGTACAAAGGAGCAGTGAGAATGGTGGAAAGTAGCCCCCCACCCTCTTGACCTTTGCAGCTGAACGTGAGTATGGCAAGTCAGAACATGCATTAGTGGAAAGAAATGGACAATAAGTAGAGTTCCTGTAAAGAAGAGACAGTTCTCTTAAGAGGTGAGTCTTCAGAGGCTTTCGGAATTACACAAGGGCTGGGACAATTCACAATAATACTTTCATTCTCCTGGTAGATAGTGTTAAAAGAACAAATGCAGAAGCTCTCCAACATACCCCAACGACATGCAGGTTTGGGGATTGTAATTGATTGTTGCAAATACTAATTTGTTACTAAAACGTTTATATTCAACAGTGGGTTTGTTATATCAATGTTTGGACCCATTCACACATTCATATCTGAATTATGGACTGTAAATGCATCATTTTGTTGCAGGGAAGGGAGTGCGTACGAACCGTTCCTTTGAGTGGTGGAATTCTTTGCAAATAAGCCAAGTTTCAACTATCCTTGTGTGAACGACTGTAGGAGAGCCAGACTGATATGCACATTACACTATCTTGCAATCATGAAGTTGTATCACAAAGACAATAACTAATTTACCTTCGTTTTTGTCCGATTTAACATCGACTCCTAATTTGTTGGCCTATGTGCTGAAGATGTCTATCTACACAGTAGAATGCCATTATGTCTCCTCGTTTGGCAGCATGAGAAGTGTTATGGTCCTGAAGACCACATCAACCGTTACCAAACGTTTCGCATGAGCGCTCATATAACCTTGTCTGTATTAGAGGCTGACTGTTGTGTGCACACTTCAAACTAACCTAGACAGTATATATATTTATGGGGATAGCAGCCAAACTTGAATGTTAATGTTATTGACATTTCTAGAGCGCAAACTGTTACCCGAGGGTGTCCTGGCGCTACACATCATGCCCTACAGTGGCCTAAACATGGGAGGAGTAATGAATAGTAATTAGGCAGTAAAAAGCCACGTTTTCAGGGCCTTCCTGAAGTCCAGAAGATTTTTCATGCACCTAAGAGGCAAAGGGAGGTCATTCCATGCTTTGGCTGCACCGACCACAAAGCTTCTGCCACCCCAGTTGGATTTTTTTTACAAAGGGCATTGAGACCAGTTTTGCTTCTGAGGAGCGCAGTGATCTTCTAGGTACATACCAGCGGAAATGTCGTTTTAGGTGAAGGGGTCCATTTCCTTGAAGGGATTTGTAAACCACACACAGAGCTTTAAACAGAACATGTTTTTCGACGGGCAACCAGTGGAGCCTTTTAATCTCAGCCGTGATTGAAGCATATTTTGATATGCTGGTAAGTAGTCTGGCAGCTGCATTCTGCAGGAGTTTAAGTTTTTTCATGAGCCCATCCTGGATATTGAGATATAGACTATTGCAATAATCCAGTCTGGACATGGCTAAGGCAGTAATGACTGTTTGTTGACTGTCTTTGGGCAGGGATGGCATAATTTTTTTGCAAGATCTCAGAATGTACGATGTAGCTGAGACCACCGCGTTCACTTGATCCTTAAAACTGAGTTTGTTGTCTATGTAGACTCATAGATATTTTACCTTCCAAATAGGAGTCGGAAGAGGGCCCAATGAATCTGGCCATCATGCAGGGGTCTAAAAATTTGGATCATTAACAAACAATACCACCTCCGTTTTACTGGAGTTAAGTTTAAGGTAGTTTTGGGCTACCCAGTTACCCACAGCTGTCTAGCAATCATGGAAACGGGACGCCGTTCCGTGTACCCCATCTGGTAGCAGTGACACTACAATTTGGGTGTCATCTGCATATGAGGTCAAATTTAAACCGAAGGATTCAATCAGGGGAGCCAGCTGCGATACATAAACGTTAAAAAGTGTTGGACTCAAGGATGACACCTGAGAGACTCCACAGGACAATGAGAAAGGTTTGGCAGCAAAATCACAGAGGGACACCATCTGTAGTCTATTGGATAGGAAGGATTGGAGTAATTTCCAGGTGGTGCCCTTTACTCCAATCTCTTGCAGCCGGTCTCTCCGTAAAACATGATGGACCGTATCAAAGGCCACAGAGAGGTCCAGCATAATCATGGCAGCAATTCCTCCCTGGTCTAGTGTAGTCCTAATTTCTTCAGTGGATTTAAGAAGCGCGGACACCGTGCTGTGCCCCCCCCCCCCGGAAGCCATACTGGGTGGGATATAGCACCTGCGCTTCTTCCAAGAACAAACTAAGTTGAGCATTCGTGATATTTTCTGTAATTTTTGCAGGGAGTGGGAGTCTCGAGATGGGTCTAAAGTTGTTTGAGTCTTTAGGATCCAGACTCGTTTTTTTTTTGCAGGGGTAGTATGGATGCACTTTTCCATGTTTTGGGAAAGTACCCTTCCCCAAACATAGCATTAATGATAGTCTTCAAAGTTAGTGTGACTGGTTCGGGTGCTAGTTTTAGTATAAAGAGTGGACACGGATCAAATGGTGAGCCCGATTTCGCTGTCATAAGAAGCTTCAAAATAGACAGTAACTGGGGGGAATTTATAAAACTGTGGCAAGGTGCTTTTTACTAGCTTAGGATCTGCTGCGTCGGCCAAGGATGTCTTAGTTGTTGAGGCTGTGAAAGTGGAGAAAATAGCCTCAACTTTATCAAAGAAAAAATTTGCTATCTTATCACACCGTTCTTGGCTAGCTGTAATAGGAGGGGGTCTGGATGTGCTAAGGCGGTAACTGTTTTCAATAGTTCTTTAGTTGAGTTCTTTGCAGAATCGATTTTATTAGCGAAAAGCTCTTGTTTTGTTTTTTGAAGCAACTGCTTATACTGAGCTAAGCTTAGTTTGTATTCATTTTTATCCCTATCATTGTACTCCCTCCTCCAAATTCTTTCAAGGTGCTTGCAGGCCAATTTTTTTTTCTCTAAGCTCTTGGGTGCATCAAGGCGAAGAGGGTCGCGCCCTATTGGGACAGAGGAGTTTTTTAGGAGCTACCTTGTTACCTGCTGCTTCCAGCCAGTTAGTATAGGCGGATGTGGCCTCACCTAGATCAGTAGGTAGAGCAAATGAAGTAGAGGTTATCAGTTACTGCAGTTCATCGGCCTATATCTTATTCCATGCTCTGCTGACCACTTGTTTTTTCACTGGTTTCTTCATACATCGGTCAGGCAGAATCAGCTCAAATAGCACTGCCTTGTGGTCCTCCCAGACCACTGGGAGAAGGTCCGTGAATACCAGCTGCGCGTTATTAGAGAATATGACATCCAATGTGTGTCCTGCCTTGTGTGTGGCGCCAGTGACAAATTGCTTTAACTCAGCACTACTCATTAGGTCTAACAAGCTTGATGTATCTGGATCATTATGAACTTCCAAGTGGAAGTTTAAGTCCCCTAATATCGTGTGTGAGCAAGCACTTAGCTCATTTTCCAACCTGCTACCAGCTTGTGATATAAACCGGTTTCTAGGGCCAGGTGGCCTATAAATAAGGGTTGAAGTTGAAGTTGAAGAGTTTTATAAAGCGCTCTGCTACCAAGCGGTTTCCTGGCGCTGAAAACAAAGACTATCAAGGCCTCTAAAAGTATGATGGTGTGAAAGAAAAAAGCAAAACTCCAGAGCTTCGCATTCAACGTTAGATGAGCAGTTAAAAGAAATGTTTAATGACTTTTGGTATATCACTGCTAAGCCTCCCCCTTTCTTAAGAGGCCTATTTAAAGTATGGCAAAGGTAGCCCGAAAGTGTGGCTTTGACTAAATCTGGACCGGAGGCATCGTCCGTCCACGACTCAGTAATAAAAGCGATGCTGATTTCTTCTTACTCAATTAAAGAGGCACAGTCGATACTGCGTTTAACCAAGGCTCTTGCATTAAGAAGGACACACTTGCAGTCATTATTCTCCGAGTGTCCTTTCCTGTCTCTAAGTGTCTTTTGTGTATCTTTAGTCTGCTGGAACATAAGAGCCGTTAATTTCGTCCTACAACCAGAGCAGATTATATGAACGTGTGGAGATTCAATACCGGGTTGAATACATATACACTTAGAGTTTAGCTTGATGCCATTTAAGCTGTGCAGCATGCTGCTGGAGTAAAAGTAAGACCTGGGGTTATCTATTTCCACAACGGGCAGGGGAGCTGGCACTGTGCGCGGACCGTGCACAGACAGGCGCTGACAGGCTTGCCTCAGGCGCGCTCGTGCCAGCCTCTGCTTAGGTAGTGAAGATGGAGAAAGACTAACCCACTACCCTCCCTCCTCCCAAAATGGCAGTCTCGCGCTGCCAATGCGGACCCCGGGAGTGAGGCTTTTTAGTGAAATGTGCAAATGTTGCAATTATTCAGTTTTTAAAAAACAATGTTAAGCAAGTTCAAATAAAAAGATTTAAAAGAACAACAGGTGAAAATGCCAGTTTGTTGGTTGCTCCCAGCTCAAGCCTCAGGAGGAAATCGGTCTGCGTGCTCGCGCCAGCCTCTGCTTAAGTAGTGACATGGGAGAAAGACTAGCCTACTACCGGCAAACTTGGTTAGTTCAGAATGGACATGTGCCAAACCAGCAAGCACTTTATTTTTGTTTGAATCTTTTTATTGCATTTTTTGTATACATATTTTACATATTTACATATTATAGTCATATGTAGCAGATGCGTGATGCATGTTGTTGGACTTGGCCCTTCTGGCAGGTTCACCCCTAAAACCTTTTACTTTTCATTGTGATCTGGTGTAGTGATTTTTGACTTCTGCGCACTTTTACCACTGTGTCCCAGGGTAAAGTGCGTGTATGTAATGAGGTTGGCCTGCCCTCCCATAAGAATGCATGGGGGAATGTATGTGTCCTTGGTAGTTCCTGATGCGTGGGGAGTGCAGGTGCGAGTTTGGTATGTACGGACTCGTGTGATGAAATGCTGCGCGATGATGTGTGCGGCGTGCATGTACCTAGTGTGGAAGTGCCACTTCTAGAAGTGGGCACTTCTGTGTGCAGTGTGAAATGTGTGCCTTGTCTAGCGATTGGCTGGTTGAGGTCATGTGATGGGCTAGGGAATCCCCAGAGTCAGGATGAGTCACCCAGTGGTGAATGGGGAGATCAGCAGCTAGATGGGTAGGAGGAGTACATCTGGGTCCTGAATAGGGCTGGGTTTTCCCCACACAATGCTGGCTCCGCGCCCTGTGGTGCGACTGATGACCCTGGCCTGTTCTCTGAATAGGGAGAGGGGCTGAGCAAAACAAAGTGCTCAGGAACCAGTTGTAACTGGTTCGCCCCTTCCCTGCACCTTGAGACAAAGGGTTTCACTGTATAAAAAGGGGCTGTGTCCCCTTACAATTTGTTCTCTTGCTGATCCAACTTGAGGGGGGCCTGCTGCTGCTGGGCGCCAGGAGAGACCGCCACTGGGGACTGGCTCCCTGCTGGAGGGCCCTGTGAGCTGGCCCCTGGGCCCATTCTTTGCCCCCCTGCTTCTGAGACTTTTTCCTGAAGACCTTGACTGAACCTAGCGCCTGGAAGCGCTTTTATTTTACTTATAGCGCTAGGAGCGCTCTATTTGTGGCCCCAGCAGCGCTACGATAACTTCACAGGTGGAACCCCGACGTAGGGATTCCCCCGTTTTTGCCAAAATCGAGCGGGAGCCCACCCCGCTTATTTTGCGGTGCTCTTGGTGGGTGCTCACCCCGCATTATTGCGACCTCGAGCGGGTGCCCACCCCGCTCGTATGATTAAGGACGAGGGAGCCTACCCCTCATTGTCACCGTATCACCGCCGAGAAGCCCTGGGCCGCCGCGCTGCCTGCGGAGACCCGGAAGGAGTCAGGAAAACCCCTGATTGTGGGCGGGGCTTGTGACGCGCCCCCGGAAGTAGTCGGGCCTCCCGTGAGCTGAGGGAGACCCGGATCATCACTGAAGAGAGGCGGGAGCCCACCCCGCTCTCGCAACCGGAGGAAAGTGCCCCGCCGCCGCTAGAGTGTCCGAAGAGCCGCCAGAGTCCCGGTGAGTGGGGGCAGCGGTGTTGGTTGAAGAGCGCCTGACGCTCCATCGGGGGGGGCAGTGCTTCTTGAGCCTGTAAGGCTCCAACGCGGGCCACGGTGTTGCCACGAGTCCCCCGAGTGGGACTCCAATATAGGGGGCATTGTCCTTGAGCCCCGAGAGGCTCCAACGAAGGGGCACATCGTTTTTAGAGCCGGCGAGGCTCACGAGTTCTCCGAAGCGGAACTCCATCGTTGGGGGCATATTGTTTTAGAGCGCTCGTGTGCTCCAACGACGGGGGCACATTGTTCTTGAGCCACGAAGGCTCTAGGGGGCGTTTCGTTTGTCTAGAGTCCCAGAGAGGCTCCAACAACTGCCCTATTTGTTTTAAAAGGCACAGTGGTGCCCAAGCTCATTTTCTCCAGCTGCCCAGCACTTAGTGGGCAGCTGCAACGTTTAGGTTGTGCTTTGTGCGCTTTGGCTTGCGCCGTCTAGCCCTGACTCTCCTGGACAAAAGGGCGTTTGAGCCCCTGAGAGGCCAGTTGGCCTGGGGACAGTTATTTTGTGGTGTGCCCTCGCCTAGGGTACCTGGTGATTTTTATATCTATGTACTTTTGCGCCTGCGCAATGTCTTCATGATATTTTCCTTCCTAAACTGTGTTTATGCATTGGAGATTGTTTTACTAGTAGTAATTATGCTAGTGTGTTCATGTTTCCCTGCGTGATATCTTCCTAAGGTGGTTAGGGTTGCGTGGGTGGTACTTACCTGTTACCAGTGGTTACTGGTTGTGCGCTATATCTTCTAAATTGGTGCTACAGTGATTGTATGTGCTATGTTCTGAAAGTATTATTCCTACAAAGTGCTAATTCCTACAGAGTGCTAGTTCTACAAGTGCTTATTCCTGACAGTGGTCCATGAGGCCCTGTCCCTTGTAAATAACTCCCTTGTAAATTCTGCCAGTGCCTGTTGGCACATTGTAAAGTGTGTGTTTTTATCTAATGTGTTTTGGTAATACAAAGGCTATTTTTATATAATACCTTGTGTGGAGTTTCTTTTGTGGTGGGCCTTGGGTGTTGTTGCTGGGTGCGCGCGCAAAAGCTTTACACATTGCCTCCGGGATAAGCCTGACTGCTCGTGCCAAGCTACCAAGGGGGTGAGCAGGGGTTATCTTTGGCGTGTAACTCCCCAGTCCTGACTAGAGTGGTGGTTTCTGCCTGGCTTTGGCGCAAGCCCTAGCCAACAGAAATCCCATTTCTAACACATGTGTTATACAGTAGTAGCAACAAATAACAGCAGTGCAATATGCCAAGACTCAATGAGCATTATATAAACAATAAACAGTAACGCCAAGATAAGAACTAATGGGGGTTTCTTCCCAATTGGGGCAGCGGTGGTTTATTTATAAGGGCGGCGGAGTGTCGCCCCCCCCGCCCGCTGCAAGCTGCCTGGTGTTAAAAATAAAATGCCAATGAAATTATTTTATTGCCATTTCAATTTTAACCAAGGAGCGCCGCAGCTGCCAGCCTGCCTCTGAGCCCGGAGGGCGCATCCTGACTGTCTTCTGCTGCCAATCTGCAGCAGGATGACTGGAGTAGTGGTGGCCACGCACTTCAAAGTGCGCATGACACTTAAGCCAGTAGTCTTGCGCCAATCAAAGTGACATGCACACTTTGTCTTAGACAGCTGGGTGGAGACCAAGCACAGGCCTCTAGGACCTGGAGGAGTGTTAGGCACACCCACTCAATCCTGGTGCTGCTCTCATGAAGCATGAGAGCAGCATCTGGATTGGTTAGAGGGGGTGTTATATTCCACAGGCTTCGGAAGGACAGCGAGGAGGACATGGAGCAAGCAGTAAGTACAATACATTTTTATTTAATTAAAATAATGTGTGATGCTTTACTGTTTGTTTTATTTTGAGACAAGGGGTTGTTTTTGGGCTTTTGAGGGAGTTTTTTTTTACTATGGGTTTCTGTAGGGAGGAAAAAATTGTTTTTGTGTATTTTGGAGGTGGTGGGGCACTTTGCTCGCCCCACCACTTTGAAAGGACACCAGTCATCACAGTGACCTTACCCAGGGGGCGTGCATTCAGTGTGAAATTGTAAATAGATGAAAACTATCCCCTCATAAGTGTAAGGTCTATAAGTTGGGTAAGAGAAGGAAATTCTGTCAGTTCTGATAGCAACTCTCAGAGGTAGACATTAAATACGTGGCAGAGTCTGTGGTACATAAAAATGTCCAGCATGGTGGTAGTAGTTGTTTCACAGTATTGGTCAATGGTCAGGAATATCACGTTCACAAATAAATGGCCTAATTCATGGATATTGTGTTTATGAAGTGGCTTTTGACCAAAGTTTCAGTCTTTATAGGTACTACAGGGTTATCGAAGGCAGGATTTGTGGGGTAATATAGTTAGGGACATGTTGACATGCCAGTCAATTTATGCCCATGACGTTACTGTTGATACCACAGTGTCCACTGTCTCCCTTGGATAGGAGGATTTCATGTACAGGATTTTGCGCAGGGTTCCCGGAGTGCCATTTTTGGATTCCACAACTATGTAAATTACAGAAAATGCCTTGGGCAGCTAAGTAGTAGGTTTCGGGCTCAGGCACCACCAGTCCACCCTAATGCAATGGTAGTGTCAATAATTTCCAGCGTTGTACGTGTCGACTTTCCACCCAGACGAGTCTAAAAAGTTTGGATTTAAGTGTGTTAAAAAAAAGGGCGGTATATTCTGAAACAAGTATAAAGAACTGAGCATTACATCCAATTTTATAATCACAGCCCATCCAGTCAATGATAATGGCAATTGAATCCAGCTATCGATCTGTGCATGCAATTTGGATTTCACCGGGCCATAGTTATTGAGTAGGACAACTTCCCTGTCTCTGTGGATATTGATACCCAAATAGCGGACAGAGTCTTCACTCCACTGAAGTGGGTATTCAGAAGTGATCTTGGGTGTAGAAGAGGTGAGCAGGTACATTTCTGATTTTACCCACTTTATGTGGATGTCGGAGTAGCCACCAAAATGCATAATAGTACAAAGTACTGGAGCCATATTTACTTTATGATGTTTAATAAATACCATAATGTCATCTGCATACAATGATATCATGAGGCGACCTGCAAATTGTCACTCCTCTGAGCGTGATGTCACCTCAGCTTGCAAGACAGGGGATCCATGGCAATAGGAAATAGGAGTGGGGATGGGGGCATCCCTATCATGTACCCATGGTGAGCGAGAGGAGGCTTGATAATGATGAGGACTCTAGCCATGGAAGGGGTGTACAATTATGAGATCATAAGGAGAGCACACATGCCTAATCCTATCATGTGCAATTCCAACTTTAAGAAGGGGCATTCCACCTAATCAATGCTTTTTCTGCACCCAAAAAGACATTGATATTGGAAGACTTTGTTCAACCTGATTCATCAGTGCGAAGAGTAATCGTATGTTGTGAGCTATAGATTGAGCCGGGATGAACCCCATCTGATCTAGAAGTACAAGTCCTTTCATGATTCGTATGAATCGATTGGCCGTCACCCTAGCCAAAATCTTGCTGTCTACATTAAGTAGGGACAGTGGCCTGGCTGATCAAGCTAGTAGGGGGTCCCTTTCAGGGATTTAAGAGACTAATAAGTACGCCCTCTCGAAGCATCGGAGGCAGGGGCCCATTGTCGAGGGCTTTATTAAATACCAAGAGAAGGTGTGAACCAAGAATCTCTATAAATGCCTTAAAAAAACTCGGTGTTGTAGCAGTCCGGGCAGGGGACCTTGACAGAGATTAGACTTTGAGGGGCATATTATTAAGGAGATGTGATAATTATCGCAAATCGCGCTTAACGTAATTTACTTTATCGCTGGATTACATTGCCGTGTTAGCAACGTATCATCAATGTTTTGCTAACAGGCGATGTAATTCCAGCGATAGAGGCCGATTCCCAGGAATAGCGCGTGAAATCCAGCGATGATTTCACAGCGCTAAGGAGAGGCTTGCTGATCGGGGAGTGTGGACCTAACCTGGCAATCCACCTCCCATTATCAGTATGCCTAAGTTACTTTTAAAGCAGGCGTTACATTCCTGCGATTACTGCGGTTAGCGCGGATATTTTTATCGTTTTGCGGGTCTGCTGCATGGCATGCTAATATCGTGAAGCCTTGTTAGCGAGGATTCCCGTGTAGTTGTACTCGGGAACGCCTACTTTGCATGTCATTAGCGATATTGATCGCTGACATGCAAAGTCGCAAGGAAACACGCGCTAACGCTTGTTAGCATGTCCTTGATGATATTGCGATTAAAAAAAAAACGCCGCTTTTTCGGCGCTATGTGCCGAAAAAGCAGCGTAATATCTTTTGATAATATGCCCCTTAGTGTCCTCAGTGATTTCTTCCATAAATAGCATTTAATTGAGGGGTAGTCGGTCACTAGTGTCTAGCCAAACCATGGCTATGTCTGCAAGGTATTCAGTCATTTGTGTCTCATCGAATTGGGTGGTGTAAGTAGGAAGCCATTCATAGTAGTCAGTAAAAACCGACGCTATCTGTGACATGGTGCTACAGAGATCACCTGCAGTGTTTTTTACACTGGGGATAATGCTAGTCTTTGCACTGTTTTTGAGCAGCCAGGACAGAGTTCTGTCCGGTCACTCTACTTTAACATATTGGCAGGCTGAGCCATCCCCCGGCCATCACATTAGCCACTCTGTCTGTATTCATGAAATCTATCAGGCATTGCTATAATTTTCTATTTACCTTTCCTGAGGGTGACCTTGTAACATTTGGGTTTTTAGGTGATACAGTTTATTCTCACGCAGTGCAAGTTGGTTGTGCAGTGATTTTGCTATTACTTCCTTTTTGGAGATACGAATACCTTGAATAACTGGTTTAAATGCATCCCACAGTATTTCATTGGAGTCTGCAGAGCACAAGATCATGCAGAAATAGTCTTGGATAAATACAGACACTTTGCCCTTAAAGGCAGAGTCTTGTAATGCTCTAGATGGAAAGCACCATAAACGATGATTCGACTGTAGATCACGGAAGGAGATCCAGAGCTGCACAGTAAAATGGTCCGAGAGAGTATGTAGGAGGTAACTGTTCAGCAATCTACCCTAATAAAGCAACAGAGCACCACCAATAATCTATTCTGGGGATAAGAGTCGTGGACTGTCAAGTAGTAGTAGTGCATGTGCTCTGTTCTGTATATAGCGCACCAAGTATTGCGTATCTGGAGGAACTACATGTTGCATCACAATTGCATCTGACATTACCCAGGAGGTCGAAGATACATGCTATGATCAGTCTAGGGATTAATCAAAAACTTGGTTAAAGTCTTTACGCCAAGCAAGCAAACAGTCCATGTGTAGCAACAAATTTCCAAAACATTGTCAGATGGTGTGGTGTCATCTGTGTTAGGACCAAATTATTGACAAGCAGGACTGGGTGATCCACTAAGGAGCCAAGAATTTCTATACATAGGCCCAATGGATCTTGGTAGGTCATTATATGTTTGTAGTCAACGGTTTTCTGCCACCTGTCGGGAGTAGGAGCTGTATGACATGAGATAACAGCGTCTCCATTTCCTACTAAATTTGGCTGTGTCAATGTCACTGAGATGTGTCTCCTCTAGCATTGCTATAGACACATCACGTCTGTCCAGCTATGCCCAGACTAATCTATGTTTCTTAGAGCTATTCAGGCCACAGATGTTCCATGTCATCAAGAGTAGCTGCGATATCATTACATCAGGAGATGACATATCTTCTTGCAGGTGCGCAGCAACACTATAAGGATGGTATGGTGCCAGTCAGTAGAGATTGGTTGTTTTTTATTGTGTGCCATGTAACATAGAATATAAATTGTGCTGAAATTGCAATAACAAACTATAACTGACATGCCAAACAGTCCTATATGTATCCCTCCCCCTGCCATGCACTCAGCTATTGGGTGCCCTTCCCACACTAACCTCCCAAACATTCAGCGAAAGTACCCAGTCAACCATAAACAAAGTTCTAGATGTTAAAGGTGTGTTGCATGTGAGGGTTGTGGTTTCCAGGCTCCGGCTTTTGAACTAATATTGATCTGTAAAGAAACTGAGCAATTCCCACAATAATTTAAAGAATTTTCAAGAAAATGTTGAAAACCTGGCTATTTTAAAAGTTTTAGCTAACACCACACACTGGAGATGTAGCACAAGCGCTGGGATATTCCTGTAACAATGAGCTGTCTCACTTTATAAGAACATCCTAACATAACATAACATTAACATTTACATTACGCAACATGTACATAACATCTATAGAACAGAACATTTACACAACATTAACAAAACATTTACATAACAGAACATTACATAATATAACTTTACATAACATTTACATAATATAACATTAACAATTAAATAACATTTACATAACATAAAATTACATAACATTTACATAGCAATAACAGTTCCATAACATTGCCATTTACATAACATAACATTTACATAAGATAACATTTTAATAGAATTACATGTACATAACATTACACAAAAGAACATACATAATATCACATTTACATAACATAACATTTACATACCAAAACATGACATTTACATAGCATTACATTTACATAACATACCATTTACATAACATAACATTTACAGTTACATAACATGACATTTACATAACATAACATTACATTTATACAACATAACATTTACATAGCATAACATTGCATAACAACATTTACATAACATTTACATAACACTTGCAGAACATAACATATACATAACATAACATGAGATAACATAACATTTACATAACATAACATTACATTACATAACATTAACATCCTGCCCAGGCAAAACAATCACAATGCAGATGTATGCAGCTGGGTACTCAGACAAACCTATCCTTCCTGTGTTGTGGCTGTCTAGAGGGAATGCACAATGTATAGCTGTCACCCACCCCAGACGTGTATTGGAGACAAGCTGTCAGACACACAGAGCAGTAAGTGGCAGTTCTAAAACAGTAATGCCAAATACAACTTCACCAGTGAGGAGGATTTATCATTACCATTCCAAAGATATGAAACATGATAAAGCTACTCCTCTCTGATCAGGAATTACAGCTTAAAATTAATTAAGGAATTACCAATGCTGGGCTATGAGAGGGGTAGGCCTCACAGTATTGAAAAACAAATTTGGGTGTTTGTCTCTACCAGTACAGGTAAAGATTACACACACATGTCCTATCTTTTACTTACCAGACACCCTGCCCTTACAGTTACTTATGGCGTATCTTAGGGGTGATATGTGTAATAAAAGGGGAGTTCAAGGCTTGGCAGGTAGTTTTAAATGCCAAGTCACAGTGGCAGTAAACTGTACACACAGGCGCTGCAATGGCAGGCCTGAGGCAGGTTTGAAAGGCTACTCACGTGGGTGGCGCAATTAGTGCTGCAGGCCCACTAGTAGCATTTGAAGTACAGGCCCTGGGTATATGGTATACCACTTTACAAGGGAATTATTAGTACATCAAATATGCCAATCAGGTATACCCCAATATCATCATGTTTAGGAGAGAAGCACACGCACTTTAGCACTGTTTAGCAGTGGTAAAGGGCTCAGAGCCCTAAGGCCCCAAAAAAACCCAGTAAAAACAGAAGGTAAAAAGGCAAATCGTCTGTGGAAGACCACCATAAGGCTGACAAGTCTAACAATAAGGCTTTGAATTTAACCCAACTTTCAATTGGCAGCCAGTGAAATGTTTCTAACATGCTAGCTGAAGAGGTGAATCTGGGTGGGTGAAGGAGAAGACGTGCCTCCGCATTTTGTACGGTCTGAAGCCATTTGAGCAGAGATTTAGCACCACCCAGATACAAGACATTATCGTAGTCCAGCCTGGATATTACAAAGGCCTGGACTACAGTTCTTTGAGCCGGGACCTGGAGGCATACCATGATTTTTCTTATCCATTTAAGGATGTCAAAACAAGTGACAGCTACTTTATTGATATGGTGGCTCACAGACAACTTGTCATCGAGCCATACTCCTAGATTTTTTACCACATGAACTGAAGAAGGAGTGATACCCATAGTTAATGTCCACCGCTGAGGACCCCACAGTTGGGTGTGGTTGCCCACCAGCAGAACCTCATTCTTGTACCCATTATGTTTCAGTGAGTTCATAAACTGGGCAAGACAGGTGTTGAAGGATTCTGCCTTGTCGTTATCCTTAGATGATAGAGAAACAACAATTTGGGTATCATCTGCTTACAAAATCAATCTAAGCCCATGAAATCTGACAATCTCAGCTAAAGGTCTTAAATAGAGATTGAAGAGATGAGGGCGTAGCCCTGTGGCACCCCGGAAGCTAAATGGTGTCAATAACTGCAGGCTCACTGCCAGAAAATAACAGAAGGCACCGGATCAACAAAAGGCCGGTTCTGGATCCTGCCTGGCTGTAATGTTTTCTGAGAGAAGCCGAAAGACTACGAGGCCCAGAGTGACCAGGTCAAATAGGAATTTGTTTATTGAGTGAAATGCTGTAATTAATATTACAGCATTATTACAGCTTCAAGAAAGCACATAGCTCACCTCTCCTTGCCCGGCATCGTGAGCTGTAATTGCTGACCTGGGAAACCAGCAGCGCAGTGAGTGGATGCTTTTGTAATTTTATGCAGTGCCTCGACGGCCCTCTGAGAGCTATAATATGCATGACTAATGCACTTTAGTGCAGTTTTGGGGACCCCAGTACTAAAATGCGTTAATTTAACCCCTGAAGCATGGTACTTGGCAGGGCTGCACAAATGGTTAGGAAAAGAAAATGGCAACTTTCTAAAACTGCAATTTTCTGAATTGTGACATAAAATTCGACTTTCATCAGAAAAAACCTTGGCAACCTCACAAATCTCAAAAGCTGCTAAGTCATACATCATTCATACATGAATGGTCCAACATAAGATGTTTTATTTTATTCTCATTTTATTAATATATATATTCTGTGTTATAGGACTACATCAAACAGTTTTTTTTATTTGTCATTTATTTGATCTAGACAAATATCGTAAAAATTCTCAATCCAGGTCAACATAAGAAAACACATTAATGAATTTAAAACATACTCCTCAGTTGTACCATATCTCTCGTACAACAATTAACATCTCCATCCATACTTGCATACAATAAAACAACATTAGGGCACTTCAGTATCGTAGGTCTTAAGTATGTACAACATTTCATTAAACTTTGATTATATTATTCTTTTTTTTTTATTGCGTTCCAAAATATTGCTTACCAATGCATCCATTCATAAATATTATTCAGGCACCGACCATAAATGCATATTACATGGTCAAATACAGCCAGGATCGATTAAGAAGATGGTACTAGCTAAAACTCCACGTAGGATAAATATCCGGACTAAATAGATTATATCATTATCGTTCATTTCTACATTATTCATAATGACTTTTGGATGTCATGAGACCCACTCCGTTTGTGTGCCCTAAAGATCACATCTAAACCATTCATAATTAAATATTAGCAATTTAATTTATTCACACTCTTGTGGCTAAAACAGATTGTCTTCACGGCACATTTTGGCGGTGAACGCCTTCTTCAGGAGAGCCACAATTCAAGATCCCACATTGATTGACTTGACCTGAAAAGACATCAACATAATCTCTGTTGGACCACACATCAACTCATGCTTCCATTCTCTGAATGCTCCAAAGTATACTAGAGGACCGACCCCGGTGAAAATGCCGGGAAACATCCTTTACCACGAAGGCATTTGCACGCGTTACGCTTACAACGGTACACTTACCACGTAAACGTCTATACAACGCGTATTCCTTCCATGAACGTCTATACCATGCAAGCTGGACTGGAACGTCTTCTTCCTCGTCACATTAAGTCCTTTTTTAGTGTCGGCGAAGACGTGAGTTAAAGGCAAAAATTTGAAAAAAAGGGGGCTTGGGGGATCTCCCCCCAAAAATAAAAAGTGAGAAAAGAAAGGGGGCTGGGGACCTGGGGAAGTGGAGGAAATCGACGTCGTTTTAGGTGAAAGGGAATGACGCTTCCACTTTAAGACGTACAACGTCAACAAGGAAGAATGAAGAGACGACGTGAAGAAGTAAGGGGAATATACATTTAAAATATATATATATGGATTGAGGGCAACGGGCAGGGGTAATTATAAAAAGTATTGGGGGAAGGGGAATCACGTAAGGGTACAGGGGAGGGGTATAACCTTTACCAAGAGTATTCCATTACCATGCAAGTATGCGTGGTAAAGGAATATTCGTGGTAAAGGTTATGAGTAGAAATATCATTCCGTTGTAACGCATGCATGGTAAAGGCATGCGTTGCAACGGAATTCGTTGTAACGACATACATTCGAAAATGCCAGCACCTGAGCCTGAATTTTCTCTTCCTATGTAACACCAAGTGAATAATAGGTTTCCTTATCGCCCATATCGGCCTCATTACACACCACATGTGTGTTTATCTCTTGTAGTACTTAGGTGACCCTATGTACTCGTGGATGGAGAGCCTACCATTCATACCGTCATTCCATCAGAGGATGTCTTGGCATCAAAATGTTCACTTGCTCGACAACAATTCAAAGACCAGGAAGTCTTGTATAGAAAGAATCGACATTTAAAAGTATTAATGGAATCAATCTAGTCTACCTGGGATATCATTGCTGTTACAGGATGGTCTATCCCAGCAAGACGAGGACTTTTATCTTTACAGCAGGTCCTATTGTCAGGCAGCATCTCTCTTAGAATGGGCCTCCACAGTCCCAGGCCGGTTAGGTAATGTAATGGAAAGTAACCTCGGGATAGTATAGCAATGCCTACTACCACTACTCGTTTATATCTGTTCACAGCGTCTCTCTTATACACGAGCCCCTCCTATCCCAAGCATGATACATTAGCATCCTGCGAAGTAATGTAAAGATATACGTGATTAGAAAAAACATCCTGCTTTCAAGCAAAACTACGAATGCGTGTCTCCTATATTACTCATTGCTCCTTTAATCCATTGAATGACAAACGCCAAAATGCACGGGATGAGCCCTGTTTATGCAATAACCCCAAAAACAGAGGTTACCGGATTTTAATGGGGGCCCCCTACTTTCTTCCCCTTCTGTTCGAATGAGAATGGCTCTCTGTGGAGAAACGCCATTACATGTCCTCCCCAAGTGGTAGATTGTCCACCTGCTTTCTGAAGGTAACAGACAACATGGACGGGCGCCGCCTATATTCTAATTACTGTACTACCGCGGGCGCAATCCAAAAACTTGCAAACTATTTCGGCTCACCTACCTATATTTTCATGGTGCATCCTCGGTCCAATTCGGGAGTCCTAACCAGCGTGTTACTTCTCTCGTTCACCACCGCCCAGTGTACTCCAGGTTTAAAACTCGTGGATAGGGGGTGGGGGTGGCGTTTCTTGTGTTTCTGTGAATTAAGTGTACCTTAGAAAGGTAATGAATATATATATCATGGGTCACCCTAGTAGTTATCTGGAAATGCTACTGGCATGACAGCAATATATATGTATAAAAAATACATTATTTTGAGAATCAAACCTCCTAAAGGAATGAGACCCCTGGGGAGGAGTATAATCGTATGGTCTTATCGTTCCCAGAGATAGAGGCAACTAACCGAAAAGGCTATTGAAATCTATCAGAGGTGGATAGAGGCCCACCACCTATGGATAATATCAAGAAGGAGAAGCAGAGGGTTCAGAATGGAGCGCGAGGCAAGTAAGCACATTCTCCGATACTTCAGACTCAGAGAATGATGGGAGCTCCCACCAATTTGATCAAACTGGCAGAAGAATAACTTTTGAACAGGGACTGGGGAATAACTCTCCTTCAACTTCTTTTTTATCCAGGCGAGTGGGGCTAAAGGGCCCGAGAAGGTAGAGATTCCAACCCAGATATTGGGGGGGATGCTTTCCCAGCAACAGGGGACATCAGTACCTGGGGACCAGGAAAGGCCAGTCCGGGACACCGTGAAAGAAATACCAATTTTCAATCTATCTCGTATCTACCTTGACTTAGCCACCAACTCATTATTAACTAAAGGAGTGCCCTATGTCCCACATGCTCACGCCAATAAGTTTGAACTGTTCAGAGATATCGTCTCATTCTTCAGAAAAATACAACTGAAGAAGTTCTTTTCAGACATTCAGTTACTCAACTCACACCAGTTCAATACTTCAGGCCTTCAACTTTTACTACCTCCCTGGAACAACTGGGCTCAGAGGTTGTGATTTTTGAGACGGTGGAGCTGAAGAAATTGAAAGAATTTGCTAAATACATCCCTAGACCTGTACCTAATTTAGAAAAAGAAGAACAAATGGCACTCAGAACTTTTTAAAAAAAACGTTATTTTTGATGTTTTATTACAACAAAAGAATTGCAGAAAACCTTGATGCGTAATCATTAAGTGCACGATCCTTAGAATTTCCTTGGCTTACCTTTTGTGCTGTACAATATTGCAGCTGACAATGAGTGGCATTACAGAAGCATTCACATAATAATCAGTAATGAAGGAGGTGAGCACCCATACCAAGCCACACACTCCCCCTACTCTCCCTATTCATTCTCCACTGTCTCTGATTCACTCTCACTATGTTCATTATCATTCTGCGCAGTCTCCAATTCCTCTGGATTAAGGGCAGTATTGCACAGTTCATGCCAGGCAGTAAGATCTGTCTGGAGCTTGTCATCTTTCCTATGTAGTTTCATCTCTGTTTCTTTCGCAAGGGCACACTCCCTTACGTCTCTGAGCCATGATGGTTAATCCAGGCTTCTCTGCCCCATCCAAGTTATGGCCACCCTGCATCTGGCCAAGACTATCATCAGATGCAGCAGTTTTTATGCCATTTTCCGATTCTTGGGCTTACATGTGTGGGCCAAGAGGCATTGGATTGACTCCTCCCTCATGGGTAGACCCGTTCGTGTATGGTCTTTGTGTATCACTTGTGAACAAAACTGTTGCAGCTCAGGACAGGCCCAGACAAGGTGCAGAAAATCCGCCTCCCCCATCCCACACCTGTGGCATGTGTCAGCGTTGTGGTGTGAGATACGTCGGAGCTTCACCGGTGTGAGATAGGTGCGATGCAAGAAATTGTAGTGAATCAGTTTAAACCTTGCATTACAGGAAACTGTGTGCGTGAGCGTGCACACGTTCTCCCAGCCCTTATCTGCTATGTTTATATTAAGGTCTCTCTCCCACGCTGCTCTGGAGCATGGGACCTGAGCTGTTGAGTCTAGTCTCATGGCTTTATAGAGGAAAAAAATCATCCTGTGGAATATCAGGGTACTCGGGCCAGGTAATTCCTGCCACCTCTAGGATACCCATAGCACTCAGAACTTTAATAGAACTTTAATAGAGAACAAACGTGTCACAGTCAAAAACAGTGACAAGGGCGGAGGGATAGTGTTAATATACACAGATCAAAACATTACCAAAATGGCACTTATGCTGAGCAATACACAGCACTACAAAAGGATAAAGGTGGATCCAATGCAGCGAGTCTCCTAAAGAATCCAACAATTAACAACTGATACCTTGAATATAGGTATTTTTTGGACAAAAGAATATGACTTTCTGAACGTATCTAACCCACGAATGGAGTGCCAAAATCCTTAAAAACCAGAAAGACCCTCCACACAGACGATTGTCACCACAATAGGATTTAATATCCATCTGGGTGACCCTCATCCAGACCCCTGATCTGCTGCCTGTAGGCCTGGTACGGGTGGGGACCATCATCTTGCCTCGGGCCGGGCTGCCCACATCATTGGGGCTGAGACGGGCCCTGAGAGCTGCGCTGTGGATTGCGACGGCGGCCCCTGAGGTGCCCACGGGGACTGCACTGATATTTTAGACTCTGCCGGCGAGTAATGGACCAGCCCTTAGCTCCTTGCCCAGCCTGCGTGCCATCTTGCAGCCTGCGATCTCGGGGGAGCCTGGGGGATTCTTTGAGGTGGCCCGCAGTCCCAGTTCTCTTGAACACATTATGGTGCCCGCCTTTAGGTGAGAGTATGCCCCTGGGGATGCCACCTACTTCTACCCTGCACCCCCCAGTGAGATTGAAGCTGACCGGCCTGGGTTTGTGGGGGGCCCAGGGTCTGACTGGGATCCCTGTCTGAGCCAGTTCAATGCTGGAGCTTGGTGGAGCCGCATCTGAAGTGCAAGGACCCTCACCCCTAGCTGGGGAGACTGAGTGGTGACCCCCTGCTCTCCATGGGGTGTCACCATTCCGCCGCTGCGGCCTTCAACCAACCTGAATGTCTGGCCTGGCGCCCAGATTTTACTTTGGGACAATAGTCTGCAAATTCCCCTACAGCTGGCACCTACACTCTAACGCAGACTTGGCTCATGCACACCTCTACACGCAACACGTCTCCTCACAGTATGGCGAACCCCTCCTCGTTGCCTAGGGGTCATTTCTAAGCTCACTTGGAGGGAGCTAATAGACTGGGAGGGCAGGGGAGGACATTGATGCCCACCTAGGGCTTCCGTGAACTTGCTGGACACCTGGGGGATCGCTGAGTGGCTGTCTCAACTGGCCTTGAAAACTACAGGAGAGTCTGTGGCCTCTGTCATCTCTGGAACCGTCCCACAGCCTGTGACTGGGACTTTGTGACCCCTTTTCTCTGGGGCAGACACCCCAACCTTGTGAACTGCGGCGCAGACCTTAACTCCAGGCTGTTACCCGCAGACCCATGCATGCCCCCTTCCTCTGGGCCTGGCCTTCCACGCCACAGATTCCACAGGATCAAACCCTCCATGGGGGAGGCCCCCTGTCGTACCTTGCAGCCTGCTCTGCCCCTTCTGCCGGACCTTAGAACATCTTGGAGAGGGGCCGCTCTCTCCTGTGCCGCACGTATGGTAAGGGGAGGTGTTAATGGACCCCTGCTAGCGCAACCTCCACCCAAATACAGGATCCCCCACCAGCATTCAATTTCCAATGCTCTATCACCTATGGACGCCACTCATCGTACTGTCATGACAAGAGGATGATCAGCTAAAAAGAAACCCAGCATCCAAAGCAGAGATAACACAGTCACCTCAATGTGGCAGAAGGCATCCTCTGCCAATATGGACTCCTCTTGTGCCCCCCCCCCCCGGGTCGATCTCTGACGATGCCCCACTGTGTCCATCACAAAGATCTACATGAACAAATTTTTACAGGAAATCAGATCCGAAATAGGATCACTCAAATCAGATTTCAAGTCCTGCATCCATGAGGTCAAACGTAATGTTACTGAAATAGGCTGTTGCTTAGATGATCTGGAAAGCAACATTGATGCTTGCTCAGAGGAACAAGAGACACTATAGTGAACAGTATTGGCTCTGGAGGATCAACATATCGAACTGCAATTGAAAAAGGAGGACCTGGAGAACAGAAGCTGGAGAAACAACATACGCATCAGGGGCATTCTGTGGAGTGCTGAGGGCACAGATATAATGGCCTTCATGGCGGCAATGACAATGCCTCCTTCCGGCGCTGGACAGAGCCCACACGTGGCCCCGGTTCCGTGCCACCCTGATGTTGCTCCTGACATCCTGATGAGGTTGCATTTCTTCATGGAAAAAGAAGCCATTCTTCAAGCCTCAAGCAAGAAAGCGGACAGTCTTTCGAGGGCACGCGGTCCAACTCTTCCAGGATGTTACACGATCACTCTGCGAAGGTACATAGACTTTAAGCCAATCACAGGTAAACTACAGAACCTTAACATTTGCTATCAGTGGAGTCACCATTTCTCTATCATTTACACCTGGCAGGGCAGGCACAAGGCCATTCCATCCTTACGAGAGTCCAAACTCCTGGGCTTGACACCTGGCTCAGAGGGAGATGATCAGCGCCCAACTTATTCCCCCAGCCAGCCCCCTCAGAAACCATGATGGGCTACAGTACAGACCTCACACTCACACAAACACAAAAGGAACCAGGAATCCCAGGAAGCCAAACAGTATACAAGAATTGCTGCTGCTCCTCTTGGGCTGCTTCCTTCCCCAGCTGTTGCAGGCAGCTGGATCAGGAGCCCTTGAGACTCAATTCCTTTTCATACCCCCACCCATTCCAGCCATAGGATAGTGACTTCTCTTGAATGGCCTCCTTGCGGGAGCACTGGCCATTCCAGGGCTTGAATAGACAAGTTCATCCCTGGTGGCCATGTCTTCTGTTTTTAACATCTTTTCTTTCCCTCTCAGGTCATTGAGCACACTGGGGAATCCCTTTGCAACACCTACTCCCCTATCCTATCCTCCTTGACCTATAACTCAGGATGTTCCTTGGACCTTTGCCTTTGGGCTCCCATTGCCACCCATCCTCACCTTTCCCACAAGACTGGTTCCATCACCCCTCTACCTGTATGATCCCCAAGGAATTCCACACCTCTCTGCAAGACAGCTCTTCAATCCTTGCACACGCTCCAAAGGCACACAGTAGCCCTCTTTTCCATGCTGGCAAACCACACATTAAACTCTTATCTCTTAACACACTCGGGCTAAATTTGACTAACAAACAGAACCAGGTATGGCTCTACATTCTTATGCAAGACCCCAAAGTCGCATTCCTGCAGGAGACACGCCTACTCAGCCGAGACACCCCCAGCATGTCCCACTCAAAATACCCCGTTAGCTATAGGGCTTATGCTACGACTAAAACTGCTGGAGTCACTATCCTCTGTAAGGCCTCATTTTGCTCTAAAATACTAAAACTCGTACATGACAATGGCCACTTCCTGAAGCTCACTGTTCAACTGGGTAGAATACCCCTTGCCCTCCTGAACATTTACTCTTCTAATCAAGCCCAGTTTGTATACCTCAGAGCTACCTTAAGGGAACTTGTGGCACATGTTAGCATGGTCATGGTGTTGGGGGGGGCAACTTTAATTTAGCATGGGATCCTGAAATGAACCGTAGTGCAGCTTTCTTCCAGAGACTAGGAGCGATATCCACTGCTATTAAGCGTGACCTCACGGACCTGGGTCTAGTAGATGCCTGGAGATATAGCAACCCAGAGTGCCGGGACTATTCCTTCTATTCGCACATTCACACCTACAACTTGCGCATTGATAATTTTTTTCTCAACCCCACACTGCTGCAGGACCTAAAGTCTGCTCGACTCTCAGATATTCCCATCTCCTAACATGCTCACTTAGAGATTACCCCGGTCAGGTTGGGACCTGCTCTGTCTGCTTGCCCCAACTGGCACCACCCACCACCACATGCTCTATGAACCTGTTGAGGTTGCTGAAATGCAAAAATAAATTGTTGCTTATTTTGATACCAATGCCCTTCCCGAGACATTGGGACTCACTCTCTGGGAAAGCATTAAAGTCTCAATAAGGGGGACCATCTCCTCTATATCCGTTACCTGTATCCGAGAAGCCAGATTAGTGGAGACCAGCCTCACAGTGGACATTAAAGCCCTGAAGTGCCTCGACCACTCTGCCCCATCTAGAGGCACCAAGTGGCAATTAGGCACCCTAAGAGACCAATCAAGAGCACTTCAGACGAATAAGGCCGAGCGCTCATTGATGGCTTAAAGTGACATATTATGAAGGGGGAGACAAAATAGGTTCCTTACTCACACAAAAACTGTGCCAACAGGGGTTCCCACGACATTTACCAAACTCTCTATGCAGGTAGCATCATGCCCCAAGAAAACATAGACTCCTACCTCAAGGATTGCCCCTGGGAACCCCTAAACCCCTTCATTCAGAGCTCCTGGACACCCCCATTACTTTGGCTGAGCTTCATAGAGCCCCCAGGGAATTACGGGCGGGTAAAACTCCGGGCCCTTAACTGCCTTCCTGTGATATTTTATCGTACATTTCTCACCCAACTCCAGGAACACTTTCTGGCCCTATTTAACTCTTTCACTGCAGACACAGGCTTAACACCCACCATGGCAGCAACAGAGATTGTGCTTATACCCAAACAGGGTCAAAATCCCACCCTATGCACCTCTTACCGCCCGCTTGCCCTCCTGAACGCAGATGCTAAGATTTATAGCAAGATCCTTGTGAATAGACTAGAGCCCTGCCATGCGGGTCACATTGACCAAGATCAAGTGGGATTTGTCCGGTAGAGACAGGGAGCAGACAACATTCCCTGCCTTGCCCATTTAGAAGAAAAAGCCCACCGTCTCAACATCCCTGCTTGCCCTTCTCTCGCTGGATGCAGAAAAGGCTTTTGATCGAGTGAACTGGGCCTTTCTATGGGCAACCTTTATCAAGACTGGGTTGGGACCCGTACTGATACCCATAATCATGGTGGCTTATGCAGAGTCCACAGCCACAATTCGGGTCAAGGGGCAATCCTCAACCTGATCTTCCTAGAAAGGGGCACTGGACAGAGTTGCCGGCTATCACCCTTGCTCTTTGCTCTTGGTGTTGAACCCCTCGCGATCTGTATTTGGCAGGCGACTGACATTACAGGCATTCCCTTTGGCGGGCATGAACATAAGCTGGCCCTATAAGCAGATGACCGCTTGCTGGCCCTCCTGACCCAACCTGAGTCTTCCCTTCCTGCTCTGGTGGCAGCACTAACTGTTTGTGAACAGGTCTCTGGCTTCAAAATAAATATGGCCAAATCACAGGCACTCAACCTGACCCTCCCCAGAACTGACCTCACCACCTTGCAGTCCCCTAGCCCTTTCCAATGGGTTCCAAAATCTATAAAATATTTTGTGTTAAATCTCAACTTGATCTAGCCTCTTGGAACCATTCCAAATGGCCGGAATATCGGCATCGGTGCTAGATGACCTTCGCAGATTGAAGCCACTGCAGGGTCCTGGCTGGGGATCCACAACGACGTCAAAATGTCCATCTTGCCTACAATTCTTTACCTATTCCAGACACTGCCCACTCCCATCCCACAGGATGCAATTCTTAATCTCCAATGGGACATATACAACTTTATCTGGGGTGGGTGATGCCTAAGACTATCCACTTCCAAATCTAATTCCGTCTTGATGCTCCCCAGTGACCAAAGGAGCTGGCATGCCCCAACCTCCTTGAATATAATTGAGCAACCCACCTCTGATTCATTTTGGAATGGGTTGTCAGAGAGAGCGAGAAGCACTGGTTCCACATGGATCATCCAGTTGCCTGTAGAACCCTGAGGGACTGGGCATGGCTTCTCGAGCATACTCAACCCCGGAGGCCTACATAGCCATCCCCACCAAACAGTCCTGGAAATATGGGATAAAATCGCTCTCAAGAGAAGCCTCACCGCCTTCCCCTCTCCTAACAGCCCACTGGCTCACAAACCAGAGTTTGTCTCAGCATTGCAGTCCCACTCCTTCGTAGACTGGAGAGAGGGAGACTGTCACACCTTCTGTGATTTAGTTTGAGGGCGACCAGATTAAGATATATGATAAGTGTAAGCGAGACTTTCAGGTCCCAGAGACAGCCCAGTTTCAAAATTATCAACTGCAGCACTGGGCACTTCATCCCTCCAATGCACAAGGGGTCACAAGCTTACTCATTTTCTTCGAGGCACTAGTCCGGTCATACAGCAGCACAAAAGGCTTGTTCTCCCAAACTTACAAAGCACTTCGACACTAATGAGGGAATCTCCCAGATTCAGTGGGACCAGCTGTGGTGCGATATCCCCAAGCTTCACAGGAGCATATTCCAGCACAAGATGGCATATAAATTGATTTTGTGATGGTATTATACCCCGGCATGCTAGTGCACCATATCTCCCTCCACCTCTCTGCTATGCTGGAGATAAAACCCGGCAACAAGCTACTTCTTTCACATAAGGTGGTCTTGCCCCCTCATAGCATTCTATGACAAGGAGACCCTAAGGGCCTGATTCTGATGGCGGTGGGACCGCCAACATCAGGCCATTGGTGGCGGTCCCATCACCATCCAGCCCATTGGTCCGACTGCCGCATTAGGATGCAGGCGGTCAGAGCTCGGCCGTCGGGGGGGAAAGACTGCAGCATCCCGTCAGGGCGGCGGTCAGACTCCTATTCCCTGAAAAGAGGGTGGTAAATTAGGTAATAAGTATGAAGCCAGAGGCTAGAAAATGTAACTCTCTATTTGTATCCCAACAGACAAGCAGTGATTGAAGCATGCAAATAGTGTGCTTTCATTGAGAAGAATAGGAGTGAGGCCAGGGAACTGGATTCCCTAGGTCCTAAAGAAAAGCCAATTAGAGGTTGGGCCTGAAACATGTTGACCTTAAGGAAATCAGTATCATAACCTGCTTTCTTCCTAAATCTCCCCCTATCTTTTTTTAACCATACCGACTGGAGGTAGGAATAAAATAGTATATACCCACCAGCCAGGTATTTTTAAACTCCACCACCACCCGCACTACCCCCTCATAAACACCATCTTTTATCATTGTATAAGAAGATAGTGCTCCCATGTAATCTGTAGGTTGCAGCACTACCCCAATCCATAGTGGATCATGGTTAAACAGGATGATGAAGCATGTCACCAAGGGGTAACCCTGGTGGGTGAGGGTTTTACAAGAAAAACATAGCTTTTTCTTTTCTAGTTGAGAGTTATTATCTTTGTTCATATCAGGACTGCCTTCCTTTGTTTTTAAACAAAAATATTCAGAGCTACACATATGTCAAAATACTTGGTGCATGCACATTATGAATGATGACATTTTATAGTAAATACAGTGGAGTCAAGGAACTAGCAAGAGAAGGCATTAGCAGATTTGTATCATCTTTCGTTTTAGATAGCTCGCAAAGTTTTATGTGTTGGCAAACCAAGAGTATTGATGAGGTACTCAAGTATGCCAAATACTGTTGTGATTGTTTTGAGGCAAAGCAGAAGATGATTAAGGAAGGTTGATGACAGCCCAGATGAAACAGATTCAGAGCCTATGTGCCATGCCGGCCAACACTGCATGCATTATAAGTAGGTCACCCGCACAGCAGGCCTTATTACCCTAAGGCAGGGTGCACTGTACTACATGTGAGGGACAAACTGCCTGAGCAGATATGCCCCTGTATTGATCAGTTCCATTACTGCCAGTGCGAGTGATCAGGAAAGCCATTTTAAAAGCATGTGCTGGACACTGCTGTAAACGGGTTCCCCAGCTACATGGTGACTTTGCTGAAAATAGAGATGTTTGGTATCAAACACCTGGTATTATAATAAACACACACTGATGCTAGGACCGGATTTAGTAGTACATGCACACAAAGGGTACCTTATGGGTGCCCCCTGAAAACTTACCAGCCACTACTGTGCAGACTGACTGACTGGTTCCAACCAGCCTGCCACCAGAGTCTAATTTCTGACTCCTACGGGTGAGAGCCTTTGCTCTCCGGAGGTCAAGCCTGCTCAGGCAGAGGGTGCTTTGCACCCCGCCCACCGGATGACCTACGGATTAGCATTTCAATGCAGGGAAGTTTTAAAGGGCCCACCACCTCTGGTATGCAAATCTGGCTTCTCTCACAGTAGAAAAAACCAACCCCTTGGTCCAGAGCCCTTTGGCACATGGACAGGAGGGAAAATTAGGTAGGCAAGACAGGAGTGTCGCCCCTCAGGCTAGTACCACCACTGAACTGGGCTACCTGAAGTGGATGCACCTTTTCAGAAGTGACCATCTTGATGATAGATAACTTAGGAATTATGGGACAGGGTTATGGCCACTTCCTTCAGAAATTGGTCATATAGAGGGCGTAGTGACCCCAGGGGTAAGTAGGCCATTGGCGACTACCTTAAACTCCTCTAACACCCCTAAATGCAACATTTAGGAGAGCCCTGGCACCAGGAAATCAAATTCCTGTTGACCTACAAAGGAGGACACTGAAGAGCGAGAAAAGCACACAATGTGGAATAAGCAACTGACCCAGCACCAGCCCCGCTGGCATGACTGCTGTTCCCATCTAAGCATGCCAAAAGTCCTCTCATCCTGCAGCTGCTGTGCTTCCAAAGCCTGGAAGGCCTGCCTGCCTGCCTTCAACAAAGAACCAGGGACTCCAGTGCTTCTCTGCATCCTGCAGGCACTCTAAAAAAGACTGTGCGACACCGGAACTGCAAAAACCTGACACTGCACAGCACTACTGCACCCGAGCTTCCTAGCCTGAGTTGAAGTGTGCCAATGATGCCAGTGTTGTTCCCTGGCCCTCAGAGACAAAGCTCACCTTGGACATGCTCACTGTGGACTTCCAGCCACCGCTTGCAGCCTCTGTTTGTGGACCCCCTCAACCGTGAGTGCTCCAGGTGACAAAAATCCGACGCCTAAAGACAACTCTGCACCTGTCGCCCCTGGAGATGGGGACCAAAGGCATCCCCACGCCCCGAGCATCACAAGAGTTGACCCCCTGGTGGTTCAGCCTGATGGGACCCCACTCCAAATTTACAGCCTCTTTTCCGACAGACCAATCTCTATAGACTTGAATGGGGCACCAAACGCTGTATCTGGCCACCCAAGTGATGCCCAAACTGAACTGTTGGTACTGCCTTGGACCTTTTCCCATGCTCACATTAACTCCAGAAGGTTGGTCCCGTAAGTCCCTGTTGAGTGCCCGAATGCAATACATGTTTTTCATCCATAGGTTAACATCACACTGAAGTGCTCCAATTACGATTTCAAAAACCTATTTACTTCAACTTACCTGGTTTTGATGATCTTGGTGTCTAAAGGTATATAAAGATAAGTGCTGTCTTTATAAATTGGTGTGGATCTCCTTATTGAGTCGTGTGTATCCTTTATTGGCTGTGTGTGTGCAGAAGATGTCTAACACTCCTCACTAATAAGCCTAAGACTCCTCTTCACTAAACCCCTGCAAAGAGCAAGATCTGTCTACTCGTAAGGGAACTCCCAGACTCCTTGCACAGTATATCTCGCTTTGGTATACTGCATAAGGGCTAACTTTCTACACGTAATCTATCAGTCATTATTTAAAAGGATGCTGTGCAAAGTGGCCTTTTGCTTATTTCTCTGCTACATTAGATCCAGTAGCCGCAGCTTTTTCTGATTGTTCGAAGTCCATAACATCTGGCTGCCTTGCAATTGAGCAGAGTGAGAGAAGTTTTCGAGCCATACAATTATTTTGTTGCACAACTTACTGCCCTGCAAGAGCATGTTGTTTGGCAAATGAACTGAGTGCGATGATTTACGCAGACAGCCAAAATGGATTTAGAGTGGTTCATGAGTTTGGGCTATTATGGTTACAAAGGGGTGTTGTGGTATCCTCTGGTACTTCAATGTGTGTCACCCCTCTGGCTAGTACCACCCCTGAACTGGGCTACCTAAAGTGGATGCACCTTTTCAGAAGTGACTATCTTGGTGATAGCAAACTTAGGAATTCTGGGACAGGGTTATGCCCACTTCCTTCAGAAATTGGTTGTATAGAGGGCATAGTGACCCCAGGGGTAAGTAGCCCATTGGTGACTACCTTAAACTGCTCTGACACCCCTAAATTCAATATTTAGGAGAGCCCTGGCACCAGGAAATCTAATTCCTGCTGACCTACAACGGAGGACACTGGAGAGTGAGAAAAGCACACAATGTGGAAGAAGCAACCGACCCAGCACCAGCCCTGCTGGCATGCCTCCTGTTCCCATCTAAGCATGCCAAAAGTCCTCTTATCCTGCAGCTACTGTGCTTCCAAAGCCTGGGAGGCCTGCCTGCCTTCAACAAAGAACCAGGAACTCCAATGCTTCCCTGCATCGTGCAGGCACTCCAAAAAAGACTGAGACACCGGAACTGCAAAAACCCGACACTGCAAAGCACTACTGCACCCGGGCTTCCTAGCCTGAGTTAAAGTGTGCCAATGATGCCAGTGTTGTCCCCTGGCCCTCAGAGACAAAGCTCACCTTGAACATGCTCACTGTTGACTTCCAGCTACCGCTTGCAGCCTCTGTTTGTGGGCCCCCTCAACCGTGAGTGCTCCAGGTGACAAACATCCGACTTCTAAAGACAACTCTGCACCATTTTATTTTTCCTTTATTTCACTGCTGCAAATCAGTGGGGCGACGTTCCTCGCAGAGGAGCCACCACTGGCCTAGAGAGACATTGGTTGGAAAGTGCATTGCTCCTAAATCTGGTGATAACATGGTCATCATGGGCAATCACTATGCCGATGGAGCTGCAATTTATTGTGCTTTTGAAACTGTAGCTATCTAATCAAATGAGCAGAAACAATAACCAGAACAATGTGAAGTTGAAACAAAAATTGGTGATGTAGATAAAATGAATTACTTTTCGTTTAATCCAATTCAGGCAACACTAAGTGAACTGGGAGAACTGCAAGAGGAGGTATCAGAGGATGAAAAGAAATGGTGGGAAACAGCTGGTTGTAAGAGGGATTATAATGACCTCTGGTTAACCCCAGATCATCAGTATGTTCTACCAGATCCATGTGCTGATTCCTTCACCGGCAGACACATGTAGGGAGAAACAGCATGGTCTGGGTATTTAGGAAATATTGCCAAAATACAAGATTCAGAAGTGTAGCAGAAGATTTATTTCAAAGATGCATTTGATGTCAGAGAATTAGTCAGGGAAAGCATACACTGGTCACTGTGAGTCACATAGGCATGTTTGAAGGACCATTCCTTAGCATTCAATCTGACTTTGTAGAAATGCCTGTATCCAATGGGCTGTGTCGTAGTGATAGTCTACTAAGTGGGTGGAAGCCTACCCAACAGGGAGAAGTGACATTATGACTGTAGCCATACTCTTCTTAAGAGAACCACAATTAGGCATGCCTACTTCTATTGAGACATATATAGTAACTCACTTTAAAAAATAAGTCCTAAAACTACTATGTGCAGTTTTACAAATTGAGCAAACGTTCAAAAAGCAGTTACAGACCAGAAGCATCAGGTGTAGTTGAAAAGATGAATGGCATTATTAAGTCCAAGCTCGCAAAAGTGTGTGCCTCAACAACATGTTAATCGTGGTACATGGTCGAATACACAGGTGGGCAGTAGTAGCAATACCAAAGCATGAAACATCGACCAAACAGATAGTACAATGTTATAAGCCCAGCAGTTCCACCAAAGGTTCAACGGGGTGACACGTATCCCAAAGGGATACCTCCTTATACTCAAAACTATAGTAGCCCACTGTAGTTTATCCATGAGCCCCAAACTTACTCGAACTTATGTGACCAACTCCTCACTTCATATCAAACCTCTCTAATCCCATTCACCAGTACATATCTGTTCTCCACCTCTCCATTTGAGGTAGTATCGGGGAGCCTCATAATTGTGCTATTACTAACTCTGAATTACAGTATAGACGCTGATATCTGGTACCTTCCTGGTCACATCATATGCTCAGGACACAGAATTTCCTTTCCAGGGTTAATGGCAGCCCGCTACCATCGCTAGGGTGCCAACCACTCCCCTCCAGTTCGCCTGTAAGCCAGGGCAGTCCTACAAGGTCTGTAGAAATGTTTCACTATAACCACATCCCAGAAGACACTCATCACTGCCAGCTCTACCAGTCTTAGCCATCAGTACTCTAGTACAGTATGTCCTATGTAAGATAAATTCAGTGGATTTGGTGGAATTCAGCTTTGATCGCAACCTCCCTGGGTCTCAAGAGAGGCTTAGTCAATTCACCATCGGCGCGTTCCCCGAAATCCCATTCCCACAGCCCCTTCAAAGACTCCGGGCATTAGATACATTAATTATGAGCTTTATAGAGATATGGGATATTACCTTGAACCTCAGGGGCTCATCTTGCACTCTGTCCTCTAGGGGGTTGGAGTCAATTATCTGAGTTCTGCCTGGAAAATCCCAGAAAAGAACACGTCAGAAGCGCAGGTAGCAGAAGACCTCCTCCTCTGGTATTATATATTCCTTTCTAAGCACTTGAAACTGCTTGATGGCCGTATCCATCCAGACATCCATAATGGTACAAATCCATATCAGGTCCCAGCATTCAAAGCCAGAAAGGCACTGCAACTCGGGCAACCTCTAGGAACATCACAATGGGGTACTATGCACTAGGGTCACAGACCATCTCATCTGAGGAGTTCCTTGTCCCACAAGGAGATTTACCACTCCTGAGGCGAGATAGCCGGGAGACGTAATTGAATTGAATGATTTTAAAGATTACTTTTAAAATTGTTGTGTTTGGATAAAGGGTTGCACTGTTTTTAAGGATAGCTTTTAAACTAAAAATCGCTTTTAAAAACTTCTGCACAATACCCCAGAACACTCCCCACCTTACCTGTTGAGAACTCCCCGCGCTGCCGATCTCAGGGCTGCGGCGGGTCGGAGTTCTTGGCGCCAAAATCGGAACAAATACAAGCCACGCCCACCGACGCAGGCCACACCTCCTCCCATCCCACTAGTAAATGTGCCCTCCACGGACGCGCAGCGGGCGCGACGATGGCGCGCCGAAGGTAAGCCAAAGGTAAGCCCGTCTGCGCCCGTCCGCGCCAAGACCGGGCCCAGGGCCATATCCCCTGTCCAAAATAACCCCGATAAAATAAAGTGGAAATACTCCAGCCAGGAACTTCGAGGGTTGAGACCAAACATCACATGCGCTCGAACAGAGCCACACAAAGAAGGTAAGAAATGTCTGTCTTGCCCACTTACATTCGACTTTCTTCCCGTTAAAAATATGGACAAAACCGAGATTCCAAGATATAGAAACCATATTTTGAAAACAGGATTGATTAATGCTAGGTCTTTGGTCAAACACAATATTCAGACAGCCGAACTAATAGATGAACAAAACATTGATATATTATTCATTACCGAAACATGGGCAGATGAGGCTTCAGATGCTGATCTGGCCTTAGCGATCCCGGAGGGATACTCTTTCTACAGAGCCGACAGAAAAATAAAACGGGGAGGAGGGCTAGCAATCATAGCGAAGGAAAGTTTTAGAATTAAAACCTCACATAAAGGTAGCACCCCAGACTGCGAAACATTAACCTTCCAAATAAAAATCACAAACAACTACACGTTTAATGGAATACTCCTATATAGACCACCTAGTGCAAAAACTCCCTTAATAGACTTGTTAAGCCCATGTCTTGAATCTAGTGTGTCATGTCCAGACTATACCATCTTAGGTGACTTCAATCTGCATCTAGAGAAAAATTCAGACCCTAAGATAGCAGCATTCATTGATGCAATGGCAAACTTCGACCTGAAACAGAAAGTACTAATAGGTACCCACAATGCCGGACATACGATAGACGGTATCTTTACATCATGTCAGAGCTTAGACAAAATTGACACTCTCCCAATCCCATGGTCAGACTACAAACTAGTAAAATTTACACTGGAAATTAAAGAGGACACTGGAAGACCGGTGGAGCATATTAAACAAGCAACCTACCGTGACTGGACTAAAATTGACAACCAAGCATTTATAGAAAAACTCCAAAAAACCCAGCCTACATTAGATGATAACAGTAATATAGCCTGCAAACAATTTAATGAATGGATAGAGAAGGCAGTCGATCTGACAGTCCCACAAAAAAAGGCTACTCTTAAAAGAAAAACCCCCTCACAACCCTGGTTCTCAGAAGCTCTAAAAACACAAAAACAAACATGTAGAAGAGCCGAGAAAAAATGGAGAGCTAACTATGATACCCAACTCAGACAAGAATACAAAGATACCCTAAACAGCTACAAAAAACTAATAATAGCAGAAAAAAGTAAATACTTCGTTAAAAAGATCAACGAGTCAAAAAACTCCAGCAAAACCCTCTTTGATACTGTCAAAAAACTATCAAAGTTCGAAAACAACAACCCAGAAGCACTGTCATCAGAATTCTGCAACATACTAGGAGAATACTTCGTGAACAAAGTCTCATCAGTATACGAATCCTTTAAAAACCAGAACACTGAGACAATAGAAGAGGACACATCACAGCCACCAAATCAACAAGATCAACCAGTTTTTAGATTTACACCACCTACAGCCGAACAGATTGAGAAAGAGATACACACTACCAACTCAGGCAGCCCAATGGACCCTTTTCCACCCAAAATAATGCAGGTTTGTTCCATACAACTAAGCCAAGCACTGGAAAAACTATTCTCCAAAATTATCAACACCAATATCTTCCCAGATGATTGAAAGATGATATCTATCAGGCCACTACTGAAAAAACCCAACCTAGATGGCGAAAATCCCAGCAATTATAGACCCATAGCCAGGATCCCTTTTGCCGCCAAAATCTTGGAGAAACTGCTAAATAAACAGCTATCCCAACACCTAACGGATGGAGATTGGCTGGATCACTCCCAGTTCGGTTTCCGGGTAGAACACGGGACGGAGACGGCTCTGGTCACAGCAGTGGAGGAGCTTAGGCAAATAATGGACAATGGATCGAAGGCCGCCCTGATATTACTCGACTTATCGGCGGCCTTCGACACGGTCAGCCACGAAATCCTTATTACACGGTTAAAAACAGCATACATACATGACACAGCATGCGCTCTCACAGCCTCCTACCTAGAGAATAGAACTTTCTCAGTAGAACTGGGAGAAGCGAAATCCAAGCTGTTCAATCTACCATGCGGAGTCCCGCAGGGCTCATCGATGAGCCCTACTCTTTTTAATTTATATGTAGCCCCACTTGCACAAATAATAAGGAACAACGGCTTCACTCCCGTATCCTACGCAGACGACACCCAAATTGTGGTGTCAATAAGCAAGGAGATACAGGACACAGCAGAAAAATTTCAAAACTGCATGACAAAAATCAGTCAATGGATGAAAATGAATTGCTTAAAACTAAACGGGGACAAGAGTGAGGTCATGATACTAGGAAAAGACACAAACATATGGTCCCCCATATGGTGGCCTAAAGATATGTGAAGTTGCCCAGAGTCGTCAGAAAAGGTAAAAAACCTAGGGATCATGTTAGACACTAACCTTTCCTTTGACGCTCAAGCCAGCAAATTAGCCTCGTCACTCTGGTACATTCTAAAAATGATCAAAAAGATTCTACCGTACTTACCGTATGATTCACGTAAGACAGTGGTGACAGCACTAGCCTTGTCCAGACTGGATTACGGGAACGGCTTATACGCCGGAGCAAGGAAGAAAATCCTACTTAAACTACAACGCCTGCAGAATGCAGCAGCCAGGTTGATACTAGGAATCCCAAAATTCGAACAAGTAAGCCATAATCTAAAAAATCTGCACTGGCTACCAATTGTAAGTAGGATAGACTTTAAATCATTATGCTTAGCGTACAAAGCACTAAATGGAATTGGATCACAATTTCTAAAAACACATCTGCAGCTATATGAGCCAAACAGATTACTCAGATCCAGCCAAACGAAATGCATCAGGGTCCCTAGATTTCGGAAAACTAACTGGGGCGGAAGAAGCTTCCTGGTACACGCAGCAAGAATATGGAACCAACTACCACTAGACATAAAAACTAGTCTATCCCTGAAATCCTTCAGAAAGCAGGTTAAAACATGGCTTTTCTCCACGCATCTGTAATCAACATCATCAGACCCAGTGGTATATCTCAGCGCCAAGACGCCCTCGGGCAATCGCGTGCTATACAAATAGATAAATCAAATCAAATCAAATCACACCTGCAGCACTACCGTAATATAAGTAGGCCAATTTGATCCGCTTTTTTACCAAGAGAGCTGCCAGGTAGCCTCCCGCTCCCATGAGCGCAATGTAATATTGCACAGAGTGCTCACCATGATCCGCAAAGATCAAATTGTTAACTACAACTTAATATCTTCTTGTACAAAGCCGCCCTGCCTAGCAGAGACAGTAGCAACATCCTTTAAAGAGCGGCATCATTCCTTAATTTCTCTAATATACCATAAATGTTTTCTCTGAGGAAACTCTCGAAGGAATGGGTGATAGAGAGCCCCAAATATCCAAATACTTGCCTTGAAGTCTGAAAGCTGCCTCTGATCGACATGGACGGCTCCCAGTTTGTCAGTGGATAAAGGACCGACTTGGACCAATTAATGGGGAACCTACTATGCCTCCAGAATTGTTGTATTACCTACATTATCCGGTCTATGAGAGTTCTGGGATGGGGATATACAATAAGATGCCAGTCCAGTTCTCATTGCAGATCTCTTATTAGGGGTTCACTTCTTAGCCAACATGCTAGTGACTTCATCGCTATGGGAAAGAGCATAGTGAAAATGGACAACCTTGCCTAGTGCCCCTATGTAGAGGAAACATAGTAGGAGTACTCACCATTAACTCCAATGCATGGTAAGGGGTCACGATAGAGTAGTTTGTTTTACCCACCCCAGATATCATGGTCCCAGGTTCATTATCTCTAAGACTTGGAACAAGTAGGGCCATTCATGATAATCAAAAGCGTGATGGCGTGTAACGACACCAGCACCGCCGGTGTCGTAATATCAACAGTGCAAGTTAGTCCCCCAAACAGACATCGTAGATTTTAACGTAGTGCTTCTGCCCTGCATTAGGCCAGACTCATCAGGCTGTACAAGGGTTGCTATCACTCGTGTCAAGCACTTTTCTAGTACTTTGGAAGAAATGTTAATGTCAGTTTTCAACAGAGAGGTTGGCCTGTATGAGAAACACCGGTCTGCAGGTGTATCTGCTTTATGGATAGATGCATTCACAGCTGAACAAGCTTCTTCTGCCATGCAACCCTCATTCATGGCCGCCTGATACATCTAGAGTAGCTAAGTAGATATCCTGCTTCCCAGACATTTATATACCTCAATCTGTAGTTCTTTAGGCCCCGGGGCTTTGCCAGATTGCAGGGCTCCTATCAAATCATCTATCCTTGCCACAGTTATAGGGGTGTCAAGTGCTGCTTCATCAGTGTCAGGAATACGAGGGAGTGTGATATCATGGAGGAAGTCAGTATCTCCTCTGCAGTGCAAGTTAGGCCAGAGGCATTAAGCCCTGTATAATAACGAGCAAACCCTTCAGAAATATGGGAGTTACCAATAATTTCACTGCAGTCATCGGAGTGAATCCCTCCCATCCATCTCATATTCTCATCTCTCTTGCCCAGCCATGATATAAATCTCGTACTTTATTGCCCACCTCATAGCACCACCTCTGTACAGCCATGTAGTAGTTGCATGCTGTGTTGGTGGCTAGAGAGAATAAACAACAATATCACAACTGGTATAAATACGAGAGACGGTTTAGAGAATGCATGTCAAAGAACATTGCAGAACAGAAAAAGGAAGACTCTTGGTCAGCGATTTTTTGGGAAGTGCACAAGGCATCATATATTTAAACACAATCAAGTACAGTTGTATCAGCACTGTAGGCAAGGAAATGCATAAAAAGCAACCCGACATTGAACTTGGTGCTAGAATGTGCCTCCGCCCTTCAAACAAGACACGGCACCTTGTCTTCTCCGGACACCTATGCCTTCCCCCCCCCGTCCACCCCCTTCCACCCTCCTATTACACCAGTCTTGATTGCCACGCATGATACACCTTCCCTTTCCCCCCCCCCTGACATCCTTCTTTCTCCCCCCTGTACAGCACCGCTATAAACCAACAAGCCGGTCCTGAAGATGATCCTGATCTAAAGGATCGAAACGCCGTCGACCATTCAGCGCAACATTACAGCACATTATTCAATATGGTTCCATCAAATAATTGCAAAATTTGTTGCAAGCAATGTCCAAACCATCCTTCACTGTATATATTATCCCACCTTGCGCCCTTTTTCGCTGTATACACACTGTCACTTGCGTCGCCACTTGCTTTGTCACTTGCACATTCTAGCACCAAGTTCAATGTCGGGTTGTTTTTTATGCATTTCCTTGCCTACAGTGCTGATACAACTGTACTTGATTGTGTTTAAATATATGATGCCTTGTGCACTTCCCAAAAAATTGTGATATTGTTGTTTATTCTCTCATACCTACCCATATCACAACGTGGTCTATGGATGACACTCCTGTTGAACTTAACAAGCGTTGGTGGCTAGGGCATAGTACTCTCAGTGCCCGAGATCTAACTGGTAGCTGTTGGACCTGGCTCTTTTTGCAAGGTCGTCCCCAAACTTTTTGCCTCCTTCCTCCTATTTTTTCCTGACCTGTTTTTGTTGGTTTTAGGACTCTGGGCACTTTACCATTGCTAACCAGTGCTAAAGTGTATATGCTCTCTGTCTAAAATGTATTGGTGATTGGTTTATCCATGATTGGCATATCTGAGTTACTAGTAAGTCCCTGGTAATATGCACCAGGTATGCCCAGGACCTGTAATCAAATGCTACTACTGGGCTTGCAGCACTGCCACCCACATGAGTAGCCTGAAAACATATCTCAGGCCTGTCACTGCAGTGTCTGTGAGTACAGTTATAAACTGCCATTTCGACCTGACAAGTGCACCCACTTGCTAGGCCCAAACCTTCCCTATTACTACATGTAAGTCACCCCTAAGGTAGGCCCAAGGCAGCCCCATGGGCAGGGTGCAGTGTATTAAAAAGGTAGGACATGTCCTGGTGTGTTTTACATGTTCTAATAGGGAAATATTGCTAATTTAGGTTTTCACTATTACAAGGACTATCTCTCCCATATGGTAACATGGGGATTGCCTTGAAATATCTTTTAAGTGTAATTTCCGATTGGGAACAGATAGAGATTTGGAGTCTCTGAACTCACAATTCAAAAATAAATCTTTTGATAAAGTTGTTTTTTTAAACTGCATGTTTGAAAATTCCACTTTTAGAAAGTTGGCATTTACTTGCTTAACCATTCTGTACATCTGCCTGTCTGTAGAATACACGTCTGGGTCGGCTGACAGTTGGGCACTTGTGCATTCACTCTAGATAGTCACACAAAGGGAGCTGAGGTGTGCTTTCCATACCCTGATGGGCAATCACCAGGCTGATGTGCCTTCCTGTGCTAGAGTGGTGGGAGAAGTTGTCACTGACACTTGAATGGTGCTGTGCCTGTCCTCACACAGAGCGATCTCCACCCCCTCTAGTGTGTCTGGTGCCAGGTCAGGGAGAAGCAGGGTCCTGTGTACTACAAAGAATTTCCTTTCAAGTTTTCCTACTTCAAAGGCAGAAAGGGGTATAAGTATTAGACCTCTGACACCCCAAAATCTGAACTCTATTGGACTGAGGACATTCTGCCAGGAAGAAGAGCTGGATGCTGTAGGAGGGACTGCCACTCTGCTCATTGCTTTGTTGTGCTGGCCTGCTGCTTGCTGCTTCTGTCCTGGGAGGGAAAGGACTGGACTTTGGTTTCTACATCCTGCTTCAATGACGTCCGTGGCACCCGCTCCAACTCTAAAGCAGCACCTGCTCACGGCTGAAGAATCAAGGCAGTGCCTGCCCTACAGCTGTGAAATCAATGCAGCACCTTCATTACTGCTGTCACTTAGACGCAGCACTTCTGGATTTTCGATGCATCGTCCTTCTACGCCGACTCTTCATCGACACCGTGCTGCAGTAAGGAACAGAGGTCTTGTGTTTGGAAACAGACGCATCACCTCCCCTGCCAATAAGGAATCGATACATTACCTCCCCCAGCCTAGCAGTAAGGAACCAACGCATCACCTCCCTGCCTAGCATTAAGGAACTGAGGCATCACCACCTATGCCTAGCAGTAAAGAACTGACGCATAACCTCCCCTGTGTACTATGGAACTGACGCATTGCTTTGCTTTTCCAGCACCTCACCTTTTCTGCGCCCTGCCCCGTCTTTGATTTTTGACACATCTAAACGTACTTTATGCTTAAACTAAGGTATCAATGGATTTCTATGGACTTTACTTGCTTAATATTTTAAAAGTGATATTTTGACTTGTGTATGTTGGATTTTTGCCATTTTGTTTTATACAGATAAATATTGGCTGTGTATGTGTGTGCGTACACAAATGCTTTACACATTGCCTCTTGGATAAACCTGACTGCTCGCGCTAAGCAACCAAGGGGGTTGAGCAGGGATTATTTTAGCTGTGTAACTCCCTTACCCTGAGTCAAGTGAGGGTCCCTACTTGGACAGGGTGCAAACCACTTCCAACGAGAGACCCCATTTCTAACAGTGGCGGCGATCATCACTGGGATGCAAAGAGTAGTGCATCTTGCCAGTTCATCTTCGAAACTGAACCGGAAGAAGAAGAACCACCTTAAACTTTTGGTTAGTCCTGATGAGCTTTTGAATTGAGATTTTGAACTTTACAAGAGCTGATTTTTGTTTTGTAGCTTAGGTATCCAAATACAGTTAACAGGATTTCTTTGATCCTAGGAACTTCATTAATCGACTGAACATAAAAAAGGAGCTTGATTTCTAACTGTGTACCCCTAGATCCTTTTGTACCCGCTGTACCTTTTTGTTTATTTTTCCTCAGCAGAATATCGCATACAGCAGATGCTGTAAAATCTTTGGTGCATTTTCACTGATCTTTGTGACATTACCAATTCTATTTGTTTTAATGTTTTGCTTAATTTCTCTGGACGATATGTTTCTCCTTCACCAGGTGAATTAACTACCATGCACAATAGAGCACCTGAAATTAACATGCAAGGATAGATGAGTAGGTAGCTATAAGAACGCTATTTATTCAAATTTGTTAAGGGAGTATGTTAGTTGAATGAACGTGCACATATCTTCCATCTTCAGCTGTAGAACGGGCAACATATTTCCAAATGCCTCTCTCACATAGTTTATCCTGTAATATTTTTGTTAGCATTTTCCATATAGAAGAGTTTTTGTCACCATATCTTTCGGACTTCAATGCTTCGCTGGAAGAACATCCTATTTCTGAAGACTCTGGAACGGTTATGACTTATTCTAAATATTTGAAAATAATTGCACAACCTAATTTGATTACTAATATTATTAAAAATAAGCATGTATGTAGATTATGTGAAGAGGAGTGTGAGTTTCTTAAAGAACATAATGAGAGAAGAGTGAAAATCTTGAGGAATTGGAAAGATGGGAATAAAATTAGAACACAAAATGGAGCTGCAGAGGAATTTTAAGAAATTAAAATGTGCACCCGAGACTGAGAATGGAGCATGAAGTGAAGGGAGTTTTGTTTATGGTGCATCACAAACCTCAAGGATTATACCAATGGAGTTTGTTGGACAGAGTGAGTGTGAAAAGAGCTATGTTGTTGATAATGAGTTTTTAGTTGATAAAGAGTAAATATCTAGAGAAAATCATTATGTTTGTGGTAACCTGCCCCGTAATAGGGTAGAAAGTTGTTACCTTGCTCTGGTAACCTTCAGGGTTTATAATGTCAGTGAAATGAATGATGGTCTCTGTTTGACAGAGTGAAGTGACGATTTGGATAATTTATGCTGGATCTGTTGGATCCTATAATTCCGTCTATTGGTGTGGCTATGAGTTATATGAAGGTTAAAAGGTTATCCACGCTTGTAGAATGCCTTGCTTTTAACACTGTAGGAGCTTTAACTAAAATTATTCAAGAGCTAATGGCTATGCATGCTGTGATTAGGCAGAACCACCTTGCTCTAGATATCCTTCTTGTGAAGGATGGCGAAGTCTGTCATCTTTTGTGGGTATGAGAGTGCTATTTCTCCATCCAAGATAAAAGCAAGTGATCTACTTCCTTAAAATGTGCTTGGAAGGAGCCTGCCTGAGAATATTTTGAAAAATAGGGTCAAATAGTGTATTTTATAACAAACATTTTATTGATTTTCAAAAACAAACAAATGAGAGTACACAGGACCATCATCATTATCCATTTTTCACCTGCCCACATAAATTTGACACATTACAATTACAATAGCAGACCATAATATTCCCACCACCTCCTACCAAATCCTTTGGTGTTTCTGGGGACAGCCTCTCGCAAAATAGTGTATTTATAAGCCCAATTATTTCATTAATTTAATATAAAAACAAGTTCAGTGTTATGTGTCCTATTGAAAAACCAGTTGGTTCTCAAGGTTTATTCCAGTCTCAGATCCCATGGGCAGTCTCTAAACCAGAGGACCTCTCAATCTAGCCCTCAAGATGCAAACCCCCATATATGGAACTATTTAGGTCCTGGCCCTCATATTCCACATTTGTTTAACAAATACATACAAGGAAACTCTCAGGTTTGACCCTAAGTCTTGAGATTATCGCCCTTCTCTCTATTTGTAATATTGGTAGCTAGTCAAGGTCTAGTCTTCAAGTTCAGGATTTACAGCATTAATTACCCGGACCATGAGCCAATAAGGTAACCATTCACTTGGGCCCAAGCTAGACAACTCCATCTCCAGTCAATTATCCAGTGGCACAAATCAAATCACAGAGGTTTCGGAAACAAATTAGTTTAGAAAGATTAGTCGCAAACAATTCCCGCTAGGCAAAAGTTGGGTGGCTCTTGTACAGTAAATTATGTCAGTTTGTAGCAATAAGCATGCATCATAGTAAAACTCACATATTTCCTAGCTGAACGTCATGACTTTCATGGGTCAGACACCTTGACATCAACAGATGCCAAGTGTAATGTATATAATTCGTAGAGTCATAAGCGCTTAGAGTCACCCATGTTTACAAGGTAATTGCCCTTCCTGACCCAAAACCACAAAATCCCTGACCATATGCATAGCTGTCAAATAGTCTCATGGATTATGGTAACTTTAAACCAGTCAAGCTTTTTTCATTCACCAACACTAAGCACTTGGGACCTGGGATTTCATTTTCAATTCAAAGTACACACCTGCTAAGCGATACAAGTAATATATTTAGCAACCCTGTCCTACAGCTAACACCACATTACATTCTGGAATGTCGAAATTCCCTTCGACATATATGGGCTCAAAAGTCCCAGGATGCTCCATACTCGGAGTTAAGTAGCCAGGGCTAGGTAAATGTGTTACACGTGAAAAAGAAAGTAGGATCATTTAAGTCCCAGCAGGATACATGCTGTCGAGTGAAAAAACAGGGTTTTCTTAAAGTCGCCCTCAAGATATAGACCAAGGCAACAGCTATGAATGTTGTGGTGAAATGGGTAATGGATAGATGACTAGACAAACTGAGTAGGATAAATAAATCTAAAAAGAGATATAGGATTGTATTTAAAAGATAATATTAAATTTGGAAGGCTGTTAATTTGGCAAGATTACATGTAAGCAGAGTCATTAGCAAGACCATAGAAATAAATCAGAAGAAAATAGGAAAAAGAATATGAATACATTAAAGTTGCCCAGAAATAAAAGCAGAAAAAGCTAGAAATTAAAAAGTTCAAATCACAGATGATTAACTTGGTTAGATAGTTTCTTCTCAAAATGAAAATTTGAAATTAATATATCCTACTATACAGTAAACTATGCAATGAAAAGTTCCATGGTTAAGATTAAAAAATATGCATTACTAGATTACTTCACACACACAAAAATCAAAGAAAGGCAGAGAAATCTCCTTGGATTCTTAGGTTACAGAGCAAGTTTTTGAAGAGCTCACCTTTGATTTGGTAAATGATAGGTTGCTCCACTGTGTTGCATTAAACGGAGATAGAAGGACAGAGCCATATCTACAAAAATGTGGTACTGCTGCTCTCCCCAACTGGTAGTGAACTTTCTGGCTGCCTTGCGTCACACATACACTTTTGCAACATAGTGCAAGGGTGTCTGCGTGGGTCTAGCATAGATTTAGTATTGGAAAAGGATTCTTCCAATACTAAATACAATGCTTAAAACTACTTTATGACTTTTCTCACTTTGTGTGTGCGCTGTACAATGCAGCAGAAATGCAATGTTGAAAACGTTTTGGGAAAACAAGCCCTTTTTCCTACTTTGAACCTGCCTCAAAAAAGGCTTTGAGTTAAAAACTATGGACAATTATGTGGGAATCTCAATTTACCATTGATGGGATGTTTCCTTGATGGAAAGTAGCGCAAAGTGCCACTTTGCATTATTTTAGGGTTACTCTCCAGGGAAAATTAAGTTTTGCACTGGAAAGTCAATAGTTTATCAAGACTTTGTGTCAGTCTCTGCCACTTTTTGTGAATTTGCACCAGCATAAAACCTTGATAAATCTTCTCCTAAGGATCGAAGGTTGGTTCTGGAGGGTTTTAGCAAAGACAATGTAATTGGCAGTATCCATCATATTTACATTTATGTGATGTTTGCTTTCCTGTAACTATCACTGTGGATTTTGGGGGCCATTTTCTGATCACATCTTTCTGTGCCGACGGGTTTGATCTTTGGGATCCAAACTCTATGCAAAGACACAGTCGCCGATATAACACTCCTTACTTGTACAATGAAAGCAATTCACTCTTCCCATGTACATTTATTTAGCAGTGGTAAAAAAGAAAATGTACTGGCTGTAACCTCAATTAATTGTTCTACTTTTTGTGTGAACGAGAAGGATTTCTCTTTGCACACAATGGAGTCTTTATTCTCAACATCCTCCCAGTCTGTCACAAGTAGACCTCCAGCAACAAGCAGAAACAGTGCGGTGTAAATTATATCCTTGTAACTGTGTTCTAAAAATACTGCATTCACCAAAACTTTTCGTGAGGTCTGTATTCCTGCTTTCTTCCCTTAAATGGAAGAGCTGATCCGAATCTCCCTACATATTAATGTGAACACGCTGCAAGCTGCAGTAGATAATACAAGGGTACTCAGAAATCTATTCACTTGAAAGCGCCACTTAAAGAAAACGTGTCATGTGCAGAGGAGAGCAGGAATCAAAGGTTTTCTTTGAGCCTTTTCGCCCCAAACCTTGCACAGAAATTGATTTTAATGCGTGCTGCTCTGTGCATAGCTGGATCTGTCTGTGTTTTCCTTTCCAAACAATACTACTGCTGCATTAGGCTCTCGAGTTAATTACTGTAGGTTTTCTGCCCCTTCTCCCCGAGGCATCCTCCTCGGTCTTGATTTTTTAAGTGCTGTGGCATTTCTGAAAGGTTCATGCTGTTTGGTGTATTATACATGTTGGTGTTTTTTTCATGCGCACATTTCTGATCCTTTTGTATCTCCTGGGGTTTTAAACCGTGCATTGATTATGCAATTTTCTCTTTCACCGGACTACTGTTCTAAATCAATAGAGAGATAAGGAAAACAAAGATATATATTTTTTTATATTTGCGGACTTCATGTAGTACAAAATGTCTCACTCAATATGAACAGTGAAAAAAAGTTATGTTTCGCTTGGTCAGGTTGAATGCAGGGGGTGCCATTATGACTCTGAGGCAGGGGTATCTCTGCCCAATTACGAGTTTTACTGAGTTCCGGAATACACTTGGTAAAACCCATTGCTTGAGAGCTCACATTTCCACCTGCAGAAAGCACGTGGTAAATGTCCACAGTAAAGGACGTGAAACCGGGAACCGCATATGGAATTGGGCCTGGTAATTCTGGAACGTGCATGTTTTACATGATTTTGGGCCTAGAAGGGAGCAATGTCCTATTTGTGGGGTGGAGATACAGGATAGAATCTTTAACTCCGGCCGTGGTATCTCCCCTTCGAATTAAAGAGCATATGTAAGGAGGCCCCGCGTAGGCTAACTATCGTTCGCACAGCTGTTTAATTATACTCTATGTGCTGTTCACTATCCAGTCGCTACGGTGGCTTGTGTGGTCATCTTACTGTAGATCAGCAGGCAGCATCACCAGAGATGTCCACCGTTAACGTCCTGTACGTCTTACGTCAGAAATCATTGTCTATAAATTGATGCCATCTTGCATCAAACAGCCTTAATAGAGATGCATTCGATCCAAAATATCAATTTAGGTGAACACTGATAAACATGATTATTTAATACTGATAATATTTTTTAATGCAAAGCTACGTACGTGCCGTTCTGGTACAACATACCATGATTTACCTCCTTGGATCAGGTGTCTCATTATTTTACCCTGTCATCACTATGCCCAGAGTTTTCGTGGCTAGAATGTTCTATGATATGGTACTGTATTTGTATCTCGAGAGAAAACGGATGAAAGTTATAAACGTCATAACGGTGCTGCATTTGTGGGTCTCGTTTCTTTTTCAAGGTAAAGAAGGTTTTAGATGTCGTCGTCCATATATTTTAGTTCCTCATTACCCATACCGCTTCTGTAACACATTTTACTTTTTTTGATCCTAGAATGTGCACACCAAATAAAGATGCTACCGAGGGCATCTTCAAATGTTACCTTGTCACATATGTATGCATTCATGTGAGTTTGTGCATGTGTTCTCTGGCACTGTACACGCATAGCAAAACACACAAGATGATGGACGGGATGTTGCACATTGGCAAAACATTCACCCCCAGTCACAGATCTGGGTTTACTCCATCGTTATTTTGCTCATAACACCAGCGCAGTTCAGACATGGCCATATGCAAATCAGTCTTGACCCGGTGCCTCATGGGAACAGTCCAGCCCGAACTGCCAAGCCATGTCTTCCCTGGACCGGAATCAAGCATCCTAGGACCGGTTTTGGGGTTTCACCCCTCTTCAGCCAGGATAGCTTGACTCCAGTGGCGTAGTGAGCACGGGACCCACGTCTGGGCATACCCTTCCCACTCGGGGTGACAAATGAAAAAACAACAGTTGATGGACAGAATGCAGAACAATGTCATACATTCACCCCAGTACAGAGATCTGGGCCTAAATCTATCGTTTTTTTGCTCACCATGCCGTTTCACGATGGATTAAACCCAGATCTGTGACTGGGGGTGAATGTTTTGCCAATGTGAAACATTCCGTCCATCATCTTGTGTGTTTTGCTGTTCGCCCTATGTGGGAAGGGTTTGCCCAGACGTGGGTCCCGTGCTCATTACGCCACTGGAGTCAAGCTATCCTGGCTGAAGAGGGGTGAAACCCCAAAACCGGTCCTAGGATGCTTGATTCCGGTCCAGGGAAGACATGGCTTGGCAGTTCAGGCTGGACTGTTCCCATGAGGCACAGGGTCAAGACTGATTTGCATATGGCCATGTCTGAACTGCGCTGGTGTTGTGAGCAAAATAACGATGGATTAAACCCAGATCTGTGACTGGGGGTGAATGTTTTGCCAATGTTCAACATTCTGTCCATCATCTTGTGTGTTTTGCTGTTTGCCCTATGTGGGAAGGGTTTGCCCAGACGTGGGTCCCGTGCTCACTACGCCACTGAAATCAAGCTATCCTGGCTGAAGTGGGGTGAAACCCCGAAACCGGTCCTAGGATGCTTGTTTCCAGTCCAGGGAGGACCTGGCTTGGCAGTTCGGGCTGGACTGTTCCCATGAGGTACAGGGTCAAGACTGATTTGCATACGGCTGGGTTCAAACTGGAACGGCATGGTGAGCAAAAAAACCGATGGATTTAGGCCCAGATCTCTGTACTGGGGTGAATGTATGACATTGTTCTGCATTCTGTCCATCAACAGTTGTTTTTGCACTGTACCCGCATAGTCTCACATCATTCAACAGGTCTTATGTGATTCAATTGATTCTAGGTGCTATGAAAAGATTATGCATTCATTGACTTACAAATTGATAATTCCCAAATCGTGCGTACAAACTACAGTCACACCAAGTGACGGTGTGATTCATTTCAATGTTAAAAATAAAACCTTCAAATCCCATATGCTATCCCATTACATATGTCACTAGTCTATGCAATTATACCTCAAAATTATCTTGAGCGTGATGTACTGGCGCAGATGTATTATCATTACAGGTAACGTGTAGAAAAAAAATAACAATCGTTCTATTGTTCTCTTCATGATTTTCTTAAAATTGCAGAGCTCGTGCCCAGCTCTCGTTGCAGCTCAGACAAAATAATGCATGCACAGGGAAATTAAAAAACAATATTATGTTTTGCGAAATAACAAAAGAACAAATAAAGCATCGGCTTATAACGGTCTGTTATGCATTTACTGAATAGCGAGTTGCCATCGTCCCCTCCTGACTGCCACTTCTCTAATAAAATCCTGAGCCACCACCAACACTCCCAAGCGAGCTGTCTGCTTGTGGCGCACTAGGAAATAATTGCGTGGCTTGCTTACAACCTCCCCTTCAGCTTGCAATATCTAAACCAGCTTATGCATTGTAAGAAGAGGTTGAAGCACTGGCAATTTTTACTCTTACATATGCAGCAGGAGATTAAGTATTAAGAATGCATGTATTACTTCAGAACTCCTTCGATGTTATTCCTGTGTCCTACTTTCGGGAGGTGGAGAGCCTGCAGAGGAGACTGGTGTGGGACGGACGGGCGCGTATCGCTCTGGCAAAGCTTACTCTCCCCTGGTACGACGGGGGCATCGCGCTTCCCGACATTCGCAGGTATTATTGGGCCTCACAGCTATCGGCCATTAACCATGCCACGTATGCGCCTGGCTTGAATCCGGCGTATGAGATGGATAAATTCCTGCTTCCCGGCAGAAACTATAACAGGGCACTTTACTCCAGCTCGGCTGGACGGACCCTTACGGGCCCTACTAAGATTGCGGTACGGATCTGGAAGGCGGCCAATGTAGCCCTGGGCTGGAGTGAGCGATTAACATGTGCTACTCCTCTGTTTGCCTCCGACCGCCTGGGAAGCCTCTGGACAACGAAGGGGTTTTAACGTTGGGACACGATTGGTATTAGTAGAGTGGGAGACATGGATTAAGGGTGCGGTTAAAACATTCGCGGCGCTCCAGAGCGAATACGAACTTACGGAAAGGGAGTTCTTCCGCTACGCCCAGATTCGGCATGCCCTGCTCTCTGTTTTTGGGGAGGGGACCAAGATCCCGGCTTCTTCGCCCCTCGAGGACCGCATACTCGATGGTCATGTCCCCGACAGTACTATCTCATTAATTTATAAAAAACTTATCAATAATCGGGCTGACCTCTTGGTGCGCCTCCGGGAGGCGTGGACGGGGGATGGGGTGGAACTGGACGACGAGGACTGGCAGTCCGCACTGTCGTCCCCCAAGGAAGTGGCCATTCCAGCCCGTCTCCGCCTGGTCCAACTTAAGATTCTCCACCGGGTGTATGTGACGGGTCCCCGTTTGGTCTCGATGGGATTTTCTGAAGACGGGCTCTGTAAGCGGGGATGTGGACTCCGAGCCACCTTTCTCCATATCCTTTGGGAGTGTCGCGAGGTGGCGGAATACTGGCGCCGGGTTCATGTGGTCATGGGACAAGTCACCGGGGTTGTGCTGCTGCCGGAGGTGCGTCGCTGTGTCCTGAATGTGTGGGAGCCCAATGATTATAACGCGGCTCAGACTCGGTGGGCGGCCCTGGGGAACATGATTGCCAAGAGAGATATAGCGCAGCTTTGGGGTTCCCAGCGGCCTCCCACCGTGTCCGTATGGAAGGAGAACATGGACTGGTGCATGTTCAGGGAGAAGACTGTGTATGTGGCTCGTGGTAAACCGGGGGCATGGGGTAGAATCTGGGGGCAATGGAACGAGTATCGTGGGGGTATCTGTATTCCCCCCCTAGTGGACACCGATATTGCTTTGTCCCCCTGACCCTTGATGGTTCCTTGCGACTTTTGTAATAACCGAATATAGACGTTCCTCTCCCGTGACCCCCCCCCCCCGACCTATCAGTACTCCTTCCTCTTGATAGCTATTTGAAGGTCTGAAGTAGAGTCCCCCGGATGTAGCCTGACCCACATTTTTTGCCCTTACGCCTCGCCTTTTGTTTTTTATTTGTTATTTATGTTAAACCTATGTATCCTGCTTCCCTAGGACTATCCGGAGCCATGTACGGGGCTGGGCCCCGGGAGTCGACTACTGCCTTAACATCTGTATGATCCTTTCTGAATCTAGCGGCCGGCCCTGGTGGTTGTAGGCCCATGCTTGTAATTGATTTATTGTTCAATAAAATTTTCAAAAAAAAAAAAAAAAAGAATGCATGTATTTAAGATGATCTGCACAAACCTACTCGGCGATATGGCATATGGGCAGTAAGGAATGCTTTATGACTCTGCAGCAGGAATTGGCCTATGATAGCGTGCTGGCAGAAGGGACTGTCTCATGATGCCACACTCCAGGGTACTGAGCGCCATTTTTCATTTATTTTTCCAGTTTTCCCTCAAAATTTGCACGACATATTGTTGAGTATTTTAATGAGAAAAATTAATACTTCTTAAAGGTCTGGGCTAGATTCGTATTCTCTTTTTCTTTTGTACATTATTTGCTTGCAAAAATTTTATTTGCTGACTATTATTGTATCAATTATAAATAACAGAATTATTTACATAGTTGATGAAATGCCTCCACACGATTCAGAAGATAACAGCCATAGTAGTGAGTGCTGATTGGTACCAAACAAACATCTTCAGTAAGGAGCCTCTAAAATTAATTACTTGACTTAATTTCATTAATAAATGTATTTTTGAAATTTGGTTATTCTGTCCACATATATCGGCTTGCCAGTTTCTAAAAATACGAACAATGCTAGAAAAAACAAGCATTTGTTTTTGGATGAATACACTTCATATCACCATCTCCCCTCCAATAAAGCATAGTATTTTCATGAAATACTATTTTAATCCGGACATACAAGCTTTTTATTGTAGTAGATATAAGTTTTGTTGCCAGTCACCAGCATGGCATTCTCATGAAGTAATCACATGTACCACTGCCACACTTTTGTAGATGTTGTATCACCACCTATCTCCCACCAAAAAAAAAAAAACATAAAGCGGCCACCACCCCCAGTAGATTTCTGCAGCCTACCAAGAAGTTATGCTTTGGTAGACACGGGTGTTTGGAATCAGACAACCCTTTCAGAGAATCTCTCATCTGCAGGTGTTTCAAGAGAGCCCCACCCTGTGCCCTGCATTCAGAACACACATACAATGGCTGCTTTATACACTGTTCATCTACAAATCATGTGCATCAGAGTTTTTGTGAATATTATACCAGCAACAATTATGCAAATTAGGGCAAAGATTAACTGAGCCCCAAGCTTACTTCATCACCTATCTCTATTCTATCAATTTAAATCCTACCCAAGTTATAACCAGCCTTCTCACCACGATTGTCATAGTTCTTTAAAATATGCCAAGTCATGTAATATTTCCCACATACCTTATTGTGCCATAAGGCCTAAAGTCGGAAGTCTGCATTCAGCATACCCTCCAACAATGGTCCTGCGGGTCTCAGCCATATCCTATACTGGCACATTATATCCCTTCCTTATCTATACATGGCGTTCTATAAAACAAGGCGCCAGCTCATGCTCGGCTCCTTTCTTTTTTTATTTTTTTACACAGAATTTTGAACAATCCTTGTTTTTCAAAATATAGTGATATACAGAAGCTTACTGCTACGTGTATTCATTCGTTTCACAAGAAGGAACACACAAAGACATCCTCTCCTTGAAGCTGTATTTCAGCAGTCGCGCTCATGAACAGCACCAGAGGACGAGAGATGTTCTTCTCTGGAGCGTTAGCTTAAGTTTTGAGGAAAGGACGGGATTCAAGAGGATCATGGCAATCGGACACCATTCAAATTAGTTCGCCTGCTTTCTATACCCTACACTCCTACTACGCACGTTAACATTCTGAATTCAGACACAGTGACAATGACGGCATACAACCAGGCCTGTACTGTATGTAACATTAGGAATATGCATAAAAGATGTACCACATCCCCAAGAGAGTCTGCCCTTCATGCACATGTATCATCAACTTCAGCTACCAGGAATGTCCAAAAAAGGGCAGCGATGCAAATGCCCATAATATATAAGGATGGATAACATTATCCCAGAAAAACAATTTAGGGCCTGGTTTAGATCTTAGCAGAGGGGACACCTCCATCACAAACAGTGACAGATATCCCGTCCACAGTATTACAATCCAATGACATCCTATGGAGATTGTACTATGGTGAACAGAATATCCGTCACATTTGTGGCGGAGTATTCCCTCGGCCGAGATCTAAATGAGACCCTATGTCACGAATGGCCAGAATATGTCATTGATGGGAACTATTATGCCAGGGCTATCATTCTGCCAGGGATCACCTCAGTTCGGTACAAAATGCCCACACTAGGTCAATGATGAGTGCCATTATGCTAAGATCACCACTACGAACATCACAAACATATACCAACACATCTACATACATTCAGAAACATGCATGCATACACAGACACACACAAACACCAGTTTAGAAAAATAAAGTATCTTTATCTAAACTAAACAAGACCAAAACGACAAAAATCCAACATACACAGTTAAAAATATGACTTTTAAAATGATTCAAGAACTTGTACCATAGAAAACTATGGCTGCGTGACTTTTCACCAAAGTACCTGTAGTTGGGTCAAAGTTCACCCAGCCAAACAGCCGCAGCATCGGAAAACAAAGAGATGCAACACTACTGAGACTCTGAAGAGGCGATGCAACAGTCCTGCTGCACACAGAGGAAAGGTTGCGTCGATTCAGGTCTGTATGGGGAGTGATGTGTTGATTCTTCGTGCCGGCTCCGGTCCGCAGGTGATGCATCGGGGAAGCGTGTCGCACAGGTACAATCCGTGGTGCTGCGTCACTCCTTGTTAGCCACGATCCCTCGATGTGTCGATTCTTGCCGTGACGACAGGCACAGCAATGCGTGGAAATTATTTTCGCGCCATGAAGATGCGTCAGAAAAACAGCAGCATGAAGAGCTATGAGTCGATTTCTGTAGTCCTTTGAGCTTCTTCTCTCTTCCAGCTCCCAAACAGCAGCAACAACCTCCAGAGGCCCAAAACTGGCACAGGCACCTCAAGGCAGGTCAGAACTCACAACAGCAGAGTTCAGGGGAGCTAGGGGTGAAGTCATGCTGTCCCCAACACTTATGAACAGGAGTCAGCTCACTTCAGGCCCTTGGAGATCTCCTTCAAGCAGGGGATCCAGCACACAGCAAAGTCCTTATCCTTTCATTAGCAGAAACAGAAACTGCAGGCCACCTCCAGACACGAAGCAAAGGCAGTACTTCTCCTCAGCTTCTCCAGTGCTTCTCCTTCGCAAAGGTTCCTCTTGAATTCCAGGAATTATCTAAAGTTCAGGGGTTTTAGGTCTCATACTTATACACCAAAATATCTTTGTTCTCTTTGTGCAAGGGGCTCTGAGCATAGTTCAAACCAGTTCTGGGGACACCCTGCCAGTTCACAACAAAATCCTTTGTCAGTGTGAGCCTTGGTTTCAGACGCACCACAGGGGCGCTGAGCCCGCATTGTGGAAGGCAGGCACAGCCCTATTCAGGTACAGGTGCTACTACTCCCACCACTCCAAATGCAGATCAGGCCTATTCAGCCTAGTGCTGACTCATCCAGACTCCTGGAGCCACTGCAACTCCCCAGCCCCTGTCACTCCAAAGCCAGACAGTCAATCCACAAACAGGCAGAGGCACACAGGAAGGCTGAACAAGAAAATAGCCACATTCTAAAAGTGGTATTACTAAAAGATGTGTTATTAAATTCTGAGTTCAGGGGTACTAAACTCAATTTTCCATCTTATCCCTATGGGAAGATATGCTTGTAAAATTTTGCAAAGCATTCTCCATTCTGTCCTATGGGCAAGATAGCCTTTCAATAGTGAAACATGAAACTGGCAGTATTTTACTATCAGGACATGTTACACACACCAGTCCATGTCCTACCTTTCACATACACTGCACCCTGCCAGGGGGTACCTTGGGCCTACCATAGGAGTGTCCTATGTGTAAGAAAAGGGAAAGGTAGGGTCTGGCAAGTGGGTGCACTTGCCAAGTCGACATGGCAGTTAACAAACTGCGCACAGGTAGTGCGGTGGCAGGCCTGAGAACTCTTTTCACTGCTACTCATGTGGGTGGCACAATCAGTGCTGCACGTCCACTAGTACCATTTGATTTACCAGCCCTGGCACACTCAGTGCACTTTACTAGGGACCTACTGGTAAAACAAATATGCCAATCAGGGAGAACCAATCACAATAACAATTTACACGGAGAGCATATGCACTTTAGCACTGATCAGCAGTGGTAAAGTGCCCAGAGTCCTATAGCCAACAAATACAGGTCAGGAAACAATAGGAGGAAGAAGCAAAATGTTTGGGGATAACCCTGAAAAAAGGGCCATTTCCAACAATGCACCAGCAGGGGAAGGTGGAAATGTCATGATCTTGAACTGAAACAAGGTTCAGAAAGAGGTCTTTTTCCATTGGACCCCGTTCAAAAAGATAATATGTTTGTTACAAATGAGGGAACCAGATGATGAAACATGCCACCAATGATAGATGAGGGTTCCACATCTTTATATGTTGGGTGTAGTGGCAGTTCCTCTATTTAATCAATTTAAAGTTTGTTTAGTGTTAAATAAGCAACCAGTAGGATTCTCCAACGAATGTCGAGCTTTGAAAACCGTAAAAATAAACAAAAAACCTGACTATTCCTCCCAGACTGAACCAATTTACTTAACATTCCCAAAGTCTGCTGAGTTTTGCTAATTGTGTTCCACCAAAATAGACACTAGCCACAAGCAACTCTACCTTGGCCCTGCCTCACTAGGGACAGTTCTAAATGAACTGCTTGCTCCAATCCTTTCTGCAAGGTTATACAAGAAACACCCAAAATAGTTCTGCCTGCCCTGGCCCATAGACATCAATGAGAGGTTGGCAGGGTAAGCGCTCTGGCCCACGGACATCAATGAGAGGTTGTCAGGGTAAGCAGCTGCTACACCTGGCACTGTCCTTGCTCCCCTGGTGTTAGGGGTCACAGAGACACCATCAAGAACAGAAATGTGCCATTAGTATTTTCTGCTCTTTGCCCTTCTAGTTCCATAGCAGAAAGTATAAAGTTTTCGGTGGCTTGACAGGGGTACATGGGGTCAACCTTCTCATGTCAACAGGGGTCAAAGGGTGTGTATATGTAATTTCTGCTATCCCTGGAATACTTGTGTATTAGCATCCATGGTTGGGACTCATCACAGAGTAATATTGCACAGTGAGTAAAGGGAATACCAGTTGCATCTCACTGAAAAAAACCCACAAAATGTGGCTAATGAAATGCCTTGGTTAAAAACAAATATTCACAATTAAGAGATTACACACAGAGAAGTGGGTCATGCAGTCTTTTGATCTCATGCTTTTAAGGGACAGAACTGGCCATTTTAATGTTCATTCTGACCACCATGGGAAGGTTTATAATATGCTAGCAGTGCAGCCCCTTTTACATTATTCCAGGCCTGTAGCTGTGCATTTCTCTTCTCTGGTGTACTTGTTGATTCATGAGTTTTTCTTTCGTATACCATGATAGTAAGATCTAATTGAATCTTTTAATGTGATCAAATGTTCAGTTTACCCTAATCTTAATCATACTGAGTCGATTTTGGCAAACAGCTACCAAAATAATTTTTTATAGCTACATTAGATCTAATCTTAACGTATAGACCTCCCGAAAGATGCAATAGGACTTAAACTGCAGTAGAATTCTCCAAATGGGGAAACAAATCTAGGAAGCATGATGCCACTGGGTTTGTGTTTAAGCTCTTGTTTGTAAATTTGTGTGTGTGTATATATAATACATGTGTGTGTGTGTGTGTGTGTGTGTGTGTTTGTAGATGCTAGTGTGAACTTAGCTGTAAAGAAATGGAGCGCTGTACAATGGCAGTGAAGAGATCCAAAATGGGTGAATCAAGTGCAATTTACTTATGGGAGGTGACAACGCAGAATCAATTTTGTTTATTTGTGCTTACTTACTGACTTTCTGAACAAAGTCCATACTATAACTTGAAAGGATAATTATCTAATGGCAACCATAGATGTGGTATCTTTATATTCATCCATCCATCACTCTGATGGCTGTAATGTTTGTAGATATTTCCTTGGAGCTCGATCTGTGAGCTGTATGGAACACACAGATATGCTTGGATTTTGCCTGATTGATAAAGATTTTATTTTTAATGGCACCCATTACCTGCAAAAACAATGAACAGCAATGGGGACTTATTTTGCTCCAACATTCGCAAATTTAATAATGGGTTGGTGGGAAGCAAAAAATGTATGAACAAAAGAGAGGAATCTAATCGTATTGGAACATGTCAAATTCTTGACTTGTTTAATCAATGACATGTTTATTGTTTGGGAAGGAGATAAGGAAAGTTGAGAATGGTTTATTTACTCCTTAAGTGAATATGAATCCAACTTGAAATTGCCCACACCATCAGTGCTGATAAAATTGACTTTTTGGACATTGAAGTTTATATTAAAAACAATCGAACCTATGAGGGTGTTCAGCTGCGTGGAGAGCTCCATCATTTATCCCTGTACGCGGATGATCTCCTGCTGTATCTAGCCGATGCGCGGGACTCCTTACTGGGCGCCAGAGCCCTGCTCCGGGAGTTTGGCCGCTTATCGGGGTTGCAGGTGAATTGGGCTAAGACCTGCCTGTTCCCTCTGTCCTCCGGAGCTCGGGTGCCCTTGGCGCTTGACGAACTGCGTTGGGAACCTACCTGCCTACCGTATCTGGGCATTCGCATATTTCATGCTCCTGCCGATCTGTTTGAGAGAAATGTGGGCGGCGCGTTGCGGGGGCTCCGGGGGAGTGTGGCGTTTTGGCGCACTCTCCCACTGTCGGTGGCCGGGCGGGTAGCACTGCTGAAGATGGTAGCGCTGCCCCGATTGCTTTACTTTTTCCGTACCCTGCCGATATGGATTCCGGTCTCTTTTTTTAAGACGCTTCGGGCACTGATGACAGAGTTCATCTGGGGATCTAGCAGGCAGCGGGTGGCAAGGGAGGAGGGAGGACTGGCGGCCCCAGATTTTTAATGGTATTATTTGGCAGCACAGCTACAATGGCTTACACAGGCTGTGGCGCGTGAGTTTAGAGGCCCTTAGGGCCCGCAAGGCAGGATCATCCCGCGGCACGTGTTGTCATTCATTGTGCTCCAGCAGAAAATCAGGCTGGACCAGCTCACCATCGAGGAGCGCACACCCCGGCTCTGCTGGCTTCGCAGTCAGAAACGGGCAGGCTTCGTGGTCCCATATGCCCCGGAAATCCCTTTGGGCATGTGTACGGCCCTCCCACATGGTGGGGATTGGTCAGCGTTGGCGGGCTGGGAAGAGTGCGGGGTACACATGGTCGAAGATTTGTACAGGGATGGTGTCTTGTTGCCATTTCAGGAGTTGGAGAGCGCCTTTGATTTGCCGAGGGGGGATTTTCTTCTTCACACCGCCTTGGTGTCAGGGATTCAGAAACACTGGAAGATGGGGCTGTCGGAACCCCCAACATCCCTGGGGTGTCAATACGTCACTATGGCAGCGGGTACATTTAAGGCCATCACCTGTCTCTATAGGCGGCTGTCCACGGAGAGGCTTCCTCCCCTAGATGCTTTGCGGGAGAAATGGGAGGGGGATCTTGGTAGGCCTATTCCAGAGACGACGTGGTCGCAGTTGTTGCGGCGAGCCCGGAATGGCATGCGCAGCGCTAGGTTTCAATTGGTCCAATTCTACACTCTCCACAGAGCCTATTTAACTCCGGCAAAGATATTGCGGTACTTTGGAGGGTCCCAATCTCCGTGTCCTAGGTGCAGTGCGGAGGGGTCTGATTTCGGGCATATGTCTTGGTCATGCCCGGGATTGGGTTCTTATTGGGTAGATGTGGTGACGTGTTTGAATCAAGTGACAGAGCGCGCGTTGGAAGTGGAGATGGGAACTTGCCTTTTGCTTTGGTTTCCGCATACCCCCAGTACCAAACTCACGAGCAAGTTTTATGATTTGGGGTTGATAATGGCGAAGAGGGAGCTCACCATGCATTGGAAGGCAAGGGCCGGCCCGAGCTTTCGAAGGTGGAAGACGAGCTTCCTGGCCTGGGCAGGGAGTGAAGGGACGCTTCGTTTACAGTTGGCCAGGCGTGCCTCTAATGACAAGGCGCTGGACGCTGCCTGGGGAGCGTTGGTAGAGGGGCGTCGTTGTCCGGAGGAACAGGATGGGGGGGACAGGGCCCCTGTGGGAGGAGACCAGAATGCGGAGATTGCGGTGGGAATCCCCAGGGCTGCTGGGGAGACTGCCCAGGATGAGGTCACCTAAGCAGCGAGGAATCAGCATCTGCCCAATATATTGAGAAGGGTCGAGGGGGCAGGATGGGACCTTGGAGAACACATGGGTGGCAGTGTAGAGCCTCCTGTCTCTTGTGAACGAGGATAGGGCCCGCACCATTGTTCTGAATTAGGGTTTTCTTGACGCACGGGGCGTTATATACCCCAGTATGGGAGGGATTGCTGCGGGCACATTGACAAGGGGGGGTGGGGGTAGAGAGGGGGCGGGGTGGGGGTGTTAGGGTGAAAATGCTGAAGATTGATTTCTCCTGATATGTCTTCTGATGATTAAGCCTCTTGCAAGAGGCCATTGCTTGAAACGTTGCCATTTTGTTATATTGGATGGAGGAAAATCAATAAAAATCTTTTACAAAAAAAAATAAAAAAATATTAAAAACAACCGAATTTGTATCAAGTTTCATGACAATTGCACATTTTGCAACAGTATTCTACATGCTAATAGTTGATATCCTAAAGCCTTGAAATGGAGTGTCCCATTCGAAGATCTATTGCGTGCTAGGCGAAATTGTTCAGAAATTGAAGATTTTGAATGCCAGAACAAGGAACTGTTAGCACATTTTGAACAGAGATGCTAGCCATTTTATGTTTTTCAGAATTCTTTACAAAGAGCTCAGGCTAAGACGAGGGAGGAATCATTAGTGATCCAGGATAAGAAACTGAAAGGGGACAATATTGTTCATTTTATTATGATTACAATACAAAGCATTCTGAACTAAAGAGAATCACATGGAAGAATTGGAAAATGTTTTTAATGGATGAACATCTCAAAGGAATCCTCATTGATCACCCACACAACACTTATAGGAAAGTTGCCTGTTTGGGTGACTTGGTGAGGCAAAGCCAAATGCCATCATTAAAATCCACAAAAACAAATAGCCAGAATAAAGAAAAGATGGGCTTCTGGAAATGTGCAAAATTAAAAGCTTGTGAATATGGGGTGATCAAAACAATGTATAAACTGTATAATAATGAACAACAAAAAATTAGAGAACTCATTACATGTGAAACAGATCACATTGTTTGTGTGCTGCAATGTACCTGCAAAAAAAGCTATGTAGGTAGCATGACTAATAAAGTAAAACTTAGGATTCTTCAGCACACACATGCAATAAATAATCAGGATTTTTCATACCTCAGAGCGAAGCATTTCTGGGCAGAGCACAAAGGTAACCCTAAAGAAGTAAGTTAATTTGAGATCAAGCCCATTAAGAAAGAGGAGAGAGGAGGTAATCAGGAGTTGAATTTAAGAAGAATGGAGTTCAGATTAATTATCTTTTTGGGGACTGAAGCTTCTATTGGCATAACCTGGATGCAGAATTACATGTTCATTTATAAGATAGTAGCATCAAGCATTTGAAATTGACATTTATTTACCTCTCTCTCTTGAAATGTGGCTTTTGAGATTACTAAATATTAATAAATAGGAAAAGTCTTTATTGGTTATAAGAATTGAGAACATCTGAAGTATTTGATGTTTTGGGATTATAATGAGAAATTAGATTTAACATGCACTTTATTGCCTAAAGCACTTTAGCATCATATGAGTTGAAATCTAATACACACCTTGGTAGCTAAGCACTTAAGGACAGGCACTTTTGGACTATTAGACATGATACAAGTGGAAGGATGTATTTAGAAAATTATGATCTGTTTATTTTACCAGCATCGAAAAATGTTCTCTGATTTGGTGTATTAGGAACCAATATGCTCTTCAGTGCTATAAAATATTTTAGCATGGATGCATTTAGACTATAGGAAATCATTACTTGAAATTATATAAGTGAAATATGATGATTTCTCCAACTCTTCTGTAATCAAGAAATCTTATGAAATGCATGAAAAAATAAGCCCTATGCTTGTATAAGCATTTTATCATTTTCATATATTTATTATAGTCAGTCTCAAGACCCTCTCAATAATGAATTTTGAGTAGTGATAAGTGAGTGATATCAGATAATACTGTGATCCATGAAACTGTATGAGGTATTTTCTAAGGGAAATAAATGTTGCATCCATACACATTGAATGGGTTACCTCACTTGTATGTAATCAGAAAGAAGACGAAATGCAAAAGTGTAAAGAAGAGAATGCAAAAGATTGATACCATAAGGCTGTCTGCCAGATCTAGGCTCCTTTCATCTGTTATTTATGAGGAGATGTGTTATTTCATTTGGGAGACATAAAGAGGATTATGTACTTCATAGTGCGCATATGAGTCTCCCAATAAGACGTTTATCTCAAATTAATTTTGTTTGACACTTCTACTTTTGTTATTGTGCTTGGGGTTTTACAAAAAAATGCAATATATATAAGAATGCAAGATTTGTTTAGTAAAACTTATGTCATTATGAGTCCAACACAAAAACAAAGCGAGAGGGCATGGCCAAACACAAACATTGTAATGGAGCTTGGAGATGTACAATGTTCTGAATTTAGTTTAAACATTCAAGTTGTTTTTAGAAAGTTTGGAAGGACTTTGTTCCACTATGTCACTTTAAAAAGGATGTTTGTATCTATGGGCTCTATGGTCCGGTTGAAGACAAAATGCGTCAGCCATCTGATGCACGTCTTGCACTTGTGATGAAGATCCTAAAAATAAACGAAAAAGAAAATTTGTGTCTCACTTTGATTGTAGTGCCATCTCTCCTTTTGACGAAGATATGCAAAGGAGCTGAAGTGAGTGTGTGTTTTTATGGATGTTAGTGTGAACTTACCTATAAAGAAATGGAACGTTGTAAATGGCAATAAAGGGATCAAAATGGGTGAATCAAGTGCAACTTGCTTATGGGAGGTGATGACGCAGAATCAATTTTGTTTATTTGTGCCTATTAGTAAATTAATTTGTAACCCCAATTAACTATAGCTTACATAATTTACACACAATTTATTTATTATGTGCTCATATTACATCACTTAGTAATTTTCATGTTTTTCATATCTAGATTTTGTATGGTGAATCATATGTTTGATTAGCTTTAGTAGGTTAAAGTGCATTTCAATGTGGCACAAGTGGGACTAGGTGCCTCACTCATTTTGAATTAAATGTAATTTTTCTGCTTGCTATGCATAATACTTTTCTATTTCAGATATCAGACCTATGTGTGCTAATTAAAAATGTTACGGTTTACGTGATTGTTCTTGACATGCGAGTAGCAGTGGTTGGTTCAGCCTGACGTGTTTTGGTTTACTACTACATGAAAACATATCAAATAAAGATTAGAAAAATATATATTAAAATTAAAAATCATATTATTTGCTAGCTTACATTTTGGAGGTCTTAGTGTAGTGATTAGAAGGTTTGGACTGAAACTTCATCACCAGCAGTGAATGATAAAGCTGAGGCGCTGATACTCCTGTGTGTGATATAGCGAAGGTCGCAGTAGTAGAAAGAGCTGGCATTGTATTATTCTGTGAGTAGGCCAACACCAAGCATGGAGAGATTTTGATTGGTCATTGCCTGGTCAGAAACCTGAAGATTGTTTCATTTAGATGGATATGTTTTAACTGTGTGAATCTTGTTAGTTAGTTCGATCACTTGCCCCTGTCGACCTTTGCAGGCAGACGCCTTCTCTCATCTCGTGAGATCGATTCTCCTTATTTTTCTGCTTGCTGAGATACTCTTCAGAGCAAGTGCCTTTATTCTCATACAATTGGAACCTTTATCTGGTTCCACATTCAATTCTATTTTCACTGACACCAACTGCTTTTAAATTTCCAAGACCTGCCCACAACCTTAGCCTAGACTTAGTGAGTTTCATTTTGTAGAAAAGTATTTGCTTTGATTTGCACATGCTGCCTGGATTATATATTTATGTGTGCTGTATCCAGGTAAATACCAATTTTACTTAATTGATTTGATTTGAGATGTAACTTTACTGATCAGTTAATAGACCTTAATGACTTGAAATTTACGCCTCTCTGTTGTTACTGTAGGGTAAAATCTGCGTCACTGTCAATGCAATGCTATCAAAGACCAATCTGGGTGGCGATAGCAGACTTTTGAAATTGCACCAAGATTAGCGCGGCACAGAGACCATCCTTATCTTATCTCGCTACCAGAGTTGGGGCCAGCTTCGTGGATAGGATGAGTAACTTTCAAGCCAAAGGTCTGTGACTATTTGTTACGTGAGAAAATTATCATTTGTCTGCTTGAAACATTTCTCAAATGGAAAACCAGATCGTGATGTAGGAACACTCAGCGGATAGTTGTTGATCTCTACTCTAAAAAAACTGTATAAATGGAATCTTGGATTCTTTATGTGGAACCATCAATTATCCAAGTATTTTCTGCATTTTTGGTGAGCTGATCTAGTTTGCATACTAATTATCTATTTATATAAATTTGGGTTCGTAGACAAATTCTATCAGAAGGTAAATCAAGTTGATGTGTTTCTTGCCTGTTCTTGCCTCTCTTGTTAACATTAGGGGCCTGATTGCGATGTTGGTCGGAGGTTCCGACCGACCGATTATGATGCTTCCAAACACCATACAGAAAGTCTCCCATTGACTTCAATGGGAGCTTGTGTTCCGACCGACAACACAGGCGCCAATTGAAAAAAGGGGTGGTTGAAGAATACCTTGCACCCTATGGCGGGCACCCCATGGTACCTAGCACACTGTGCATGGTTCTACAAGGGGGTCCCTTGCGTACCCCCACAACCCCCAACCAGAGGATTCAGGATGAATGGGGGCCTGCTAGGGCTCCCAAAGTCAGTTTCCAACAGCCTTTTCGTGTCGGGCAGACCGAGTCGGAAAGGCTGTCAGAATCCAACCTCGTAATAGGTCAGTGAGAAACAGCATCCATTAAGTTGTACGAATCTGCTCCGACCGACCTGGAGTTTCCGAATGCCAGTCGGAACCGATTCGGTATGACCAAATGGTTACCTTTCCATCATAATAAGTCGGTTGGAAATGTTTCTGACTCAGTCGAAAACATAGGCTCCGACAGGGTTTAGGAAAATCCAGATGTCGTTCGGGACCTTTCCGACCGCCATCGTAATCAGGCCCTAAGGCTTACAATTCATAATGCAATTCATATAGAAGGTAGGCAGAGACCTTTGCTTTAAAATCCACACCTAATTTGTGAAATTCATTCCTTTGTTTACTTAGAGAGTAAGTCAACCAAATTCAACCATTTGTGTTTAAGATACGTTTATTACAATCTCATGTTGGTTACCTCATGTTTCAAGCTTTTATTTTATTCAAGCTTTTATTTCCACTTCCCGCCATAAGCTTTAATGACAGAAAGTTAAAATAATAAAGCTTAATGCTCCACAGTGCAGGAACATAAAGGTTATAAAAGTGACATAGTGTAGGGGGACAGAGGGAAATGAGAAGGGTTTGGAGGGATGATAGGTGGGAGGGATAGAGATCTCATAGATGATGGGTACAATTCCTGTATCCATTTAGATTTCTTTTAGTCTTCTCCCATTTTCATTCTTTATGGAGCGCAGGTAAAGCCGATTACTCTCAGGCCTAGACTAGTGTTCAGAGAATTCATTTTTTTCTGTGCAAAGTCTCCAGGTTTCCTCTAGGAAGTGGCCTGCTGATGTATGGAATTCTTCAATTTCTTGAGCTTGGTGTGTCCCAGGACTGTATTAAAGGCTGTATTGTGCTTTTGTGAATTGGGAGGCACATTCTGCAAAGGAGCATGAAATGAGTTAAAGATCCGAAATGGCTGCCATGGCTCGGGTGCTGTCTGGAATCTTTTGGCGAATAGTTTATTGAGGGGACGAATACTGCAGCATACCGGAAAACAAAATCTTTTCTCTGATAGAGTGATGTTTGACCCGAGACAGATGGCCAATTGAATGTCATAGTTGAGGATTTGTGGCCAGGGAATGCTTTTCTTTGTTGTGATCTTTGAAAGATTGTTTTGGGTAATCTTTTCATCACTTCAGGACAGCTTTAGAACTTTTTGGCTGATTTTTGTGCACAATGAATAGTTCATGAGGTCTTCTAAGTTTAAATGGATGAGTTCTCTACAGAGATAAATCATGAGGGGTTCCGAATATTATTGCCTCCATACATGCTCTGTTGATTAAATGGTTAGTTTGACTGGGTTTCCTCTTGACGGCGTAATGCAGAAGGGCGTGTGCAGCTGTTTTTGGTAGACGTATACCCCAAGAATGGTTTTGTCAGCATAAAGGAGCAGTGGGTGCAGTTTTCATCATTTTTTGGTATGTTATAAAAAGATGTCAGTACTGATGTCTACATATCATTTGTGTGGATATTAATCAGCTGAAGTGCCAAGATAAAACGTTGCTTAACACCTCTGTTGGTGAAGAACAGTTTGCTTATTTTCTTTGGTGCCTGCTCTTACTAGTGCCAAAGTTACAAACGTGTCCCAACATCAAGCGTATATGGTCTTTGTTGATGGATGCCTGGCTGCCAAGATGATGTCGCAGACCTTGGCAGGAAGGTCGAATATCCTCTACTGTCGCGGCTCAAACTCCATGCATGATTATGGATAGTGAGTAGGCTCAGGTGCAGAACTCTGCCCCTGTTACTGTGACAGGAGTTCTCCCCGAAGGGGCAGTCTGATCTGAGGACAGATGCTCATGCTCAGGAGTTCTGGATACCATACTTTCATCCCCTAATCTTGAGCTACCAGTGTGACCTGGGCATGGTCGGAATGACGTAAAGGAGTCCAGAATTCCAGTCTAGTCTGAATGTGTCTCCAAACGTGAGCCGCTTTGGAAACTCCAACGCGCATAAGTGCTGACATTGTATGTTCTCAGTGAGGGCAAATAGAGCTAGGTTTTCCCCAGTCCTGAATGAGACTTTGAGCTACCTCATGATGCAGACACCATTCGTAGTCCACGGCTGAGTTTATCAATCTGCCCAGACATTTAGAGATTCTGCAGGTGCTGCATGACCAGGAAAATGACCTGATGTTCCAGCAATGTCCAGAGGCTCAGAGCCGCCTGGCACAGAGTCCAAAACCCCACCTGCTTTGTCTGTTACAGTACCACATGGCAGTGGTGTAGTCCATTAGGACCTGATCAGTTTTTACTTTGATGGAGGGCAGGAAAGCTTTCAATGGCAACCAAATTGCCCTCAGGTCCAAAAGACTGATGGTGAGCTGAGTCTCCTCTGGTGAATTGACGCCTCTGATCTTCAACGCTCCCAGATGGCCCCCCCATCCGAGAAGCGATGCATCCTTCACCACTGTCAGCTCTGGGTGCAGAGGGGAGAGGGGCCTACCACTGACCCAAACCCGGATCAGGAGCCAACATTGCAGATATTGTGTAGTCTCCTTTGATATTTGGAGCTGATCTGAAGGATTTCCATGGTGCTGCATCCACTGCAAATTCAGATCCCACTGCATACTTCACATGGCCACCTGGCATGTTTTACTAGCAGTATGCAGGAGGCCATCAGACCCATTAGCCTCATTGTCAATCTCACCAAAATCTAGGACTGAAGCTAAAACATCAGGATCATAGCTGAATGTCCTGGAGTCTCTGCTCCAGTGGGAAAGCATGGAACTTCACCGTGCCCAGCATGGCTCCGAAGAAGGAGTCAGGTGTGAATTTGGCACATTGATTGTGAACCCCAGTAAATGCAGGTGATCCTCCGTAGTTTGGAGGTGGGTGAAGACTGCCTGTGGCGAGCCTGCCTTTAGCAGCCAGTCATTGAGGCAGGGGAAGACTAGAACCCTCGACCTCCAAAGGCGTGCTGCAAACACTGCCATAGCTTTCTTAAACACCCGAAGGCACTGGTTAAGCCAAAGGGGAGCACAGCAAATTCAAAATGCTCGTGGCTCACCATGACCCGCCAGTAGCAATGATGGATCTGCAGGACAGACATAAGAAAATAGACATCCTACAGGTCCAGTGCTACCAACTAGTCTCTGGGGTGGAGCGCAGACAACACCTGAGCGAGTAGGAGCATCTTGAATTTGTCCTTTCTCAGGAATGGATTGAGAGGGCGCAAGTCTAGGATAGGGTGGGGTTCTCCATCCTTCTTGGGCACCAAAAAATAACAGGAATAACAACCATGACCTACTTCTGATGCTTGTATCATAAAGGAGAGTAATCCAGTTGAGGACGTTGGGGGCTAGGATCAATTCATAATTTATTATCAGAACGTACCTCCAAGATCATCAATCTAATCTTTCCTTAATTGAAGAAACTGGCATATTGTTTCTCCAAACGACAATAACTTGACTTGTTCTTACTCAAGATATTCTTCAAAGGTGTACACTAAGATCTATCACGCCAAAGGATTGATATTAAGTTTAAGGAAATAAACAAGGAGACCTGCTTCTCAATCCGTTACTTTCTTTTACACTCATAAAATTAGGCATTGTACATATAACGATTTTCACACATTTAGAAAAGCATACGTTTGTGAGCACATTAATTAAGAACAAAACATATACAGACCAAAAATAGTGAATCACATTAGTCATTGAACATATAAGAATAATTAATCATGGAACATATAAGGAGAAACATACAAATTGACATGTCTAGTGTTCTACACTGTCGGGTTGCTGGGGCAGTTCTCAATTTGAGCCCTCTTGTTTTGCAGTTCAAACAGTACTACTCAGCCCTATTCTAATGGTGGTCGGAGCATAGATTTATCTATGGAAGAGATCATGAATTTCATCACCAGTAATACACAACTTAATGCGCAGATTATACACGTAATGATTGCTCCTGGCCACGTTCATAAGTGCACCAACGCATTTCGACCTTCATGTTGGGCCTGTGGTGTGTTTCAAGGAAGGTCTTCCTCAGGGCTGTGAAATTTGTGGACACAGTAAGGCAGCTAGTTACTGCTGTTTTTCTCAAGGGGTGTGATACATTTCTTTGATGGGTCACTCTGTGCCTTGTTTCAGCATGTGGCCCTTGAAGCAGGTTTTTAGTTGGAAGCGTCTGATAAGTTTATTTTGGGGGGGTCCCTAACTATGGGCACCGGTCTTCTCTCTCGAGAGTTTGTTTCATCCTCAATTGCATGCCGAGCCGACCGCAGTGAAAACCTACTTCTGATGCTGGCACTCTCTCGATGAACAAAGCAAACACAAGGAGATGATGGACGGAGTGCTGAAACTTTTCAAACACTCACTCCCAGTCACAGATCTGGGTTGAATCCATCATCATTCTTTAGCCCACTTTGCCACCCCAGTTTAGACACAGCTATATGCAAATCAGTCTTGACCCTGTGCCTCATTGGAACAGTCCAGCCCGAACTGCCAAGCCATGTCTTCCCTGGACCGGAAATAAGCATCCTGGGACCGGTTTCGGGCTAACAGCCTTCTTCAGCCAGGCTAGCTTGAATCCAGTGGCAAAGTGAGCAAGGGACCTGGGCATACCCTGCCAACTTAGGGCGAACAAAGCAAACACAAGAAGATGATGGACGGAGTGCTGAAACTTTTCAAACACTCACCCCCAGTCACAGATCTGGGTTGAATCCATCATCATTCCTTGCTCACTTTGCCACTGGATTCAAAGATGATGGATTGGTATGGATGTTAGCATACCTCATTTGAGTGGTATTTCCAAGATTAGTAAAAATTCCATAGAAGTATCTAGGCATGGTAATTATTCAAACAGAAAGAGGTTTTTGTGGTTTTGGGATGGTGCAGAAGAATTACATTTTCGTAACAGTGTTAATGTAAGCTGTGACAATGAAAATGACGATTCAACTCCTACTTCTACTGAATGTGGACTTGAGGACGCTCAAAGGACCCCTAGTTTGCAAGGGGATGAAACTCCATGGACAAATGCTGTGCCTAATTTGGATAGTATCTTGGGTACTGATATTAGCACACAGAAAACCAATGAACAGCTGCCTATAGCAAAGCACTTACGTTTATCTCGTGATGCTAAAGTTAGTTGGTTTGGCAGGGTCAATAAGATTCCTACTTAAGGATTATGTAATATATGAGTAGTTTCTTTTTCCTTTGTCTTCTTTGTTTTTTTTCTCTCTTCTCTTTTGCTCAAGGTTTATCCAGCAGGGGAACATGTTTCAATGAGGATAAAATGTATATTAAAAAAGGAGAGATATATGTATCATTGAATGTATGTGCTTTGCTCTTATCATTATTTGTAATATGAAGGCAAGCACTCCATGCCAGCATGTTGGGAGGATTCCTGGTTGATTGGTGAGGGAATTTAGTGTGGTTGTAGCGGAGACAAAGACGGTGTGGAGCCTGTTGTGTTCCTATTATGTTGGCTATTCAATTAAATAAATCAGTAAGAATCGTTATTACAGTATATCTGACTCTGGCTTGAATATTTCAATTAATATGTTTATGAATGGTGTTCCCTTGTGTGTTTTTGACAAAATGAAGAATGCCCTTAAAGGTTCCACTCTTTTCTATTAGATGAGTCTTCTAAATGCGTTTCCAAGCTTAAGGTGTTTGGCAGACCTATGCCAAGGTACATGAATAACTTTGTCATGGAGCCTGGTTGGTCCTCCAGCGGAAGTGGCTTAGATGTTGGTCTTTTCAATCAGAAGGCCGAAGATTCGTCCTCTTTGGTTATGACAATTTTTGCTTCCAAGGCATTTTGTTTCTGTGCCAGAAGACTGGAGATGCATCTGATGTTTCAGCATACCTGTGAAGCCCACCAATCAGTGTTTTCCCTATTTCTTTTAAGACGTACTATTTTCCAAGAATGATTCAGAGTTTAATACATATTTCAAAGCATGCCCTTTACTGAGGCTATCAGGGTCTGCTTGGCTGTACTGGATAAATCTGTTTAGTTTACTTAACTGAAACCTTTGTCAGCCTTATTATCTATGACTACATTACATGTACTGTTCTATTTAGCACACCAGGCCAGCTTTCATGTGAGCCTGTAAAGTTCTCCCCAGATATAAAACCATACAAAACCACAGAAATTCCATGACATTTTTGTTCCTGCCACAGCCACTGAGTGTGATTTGATTTGCAGCATACTATCCTCTGTTGTAGAATGTCTTCCAGCTTGGACACATTCCCTAGATCTACGGTTTTGCCTTTTCCTTTCTATACTAAGCTCACTTTTTGCATTGTTGTTCCATAATTGCTGTGCAGATGGTGAGATGGTTTCCATGTCCCGATTCTACAGGTTCTGAGGACTACAGCTAGATCTTCTGGCTTTTGGATGTGCCTCTTAATGTTTTTTTTATTATGGGGTACTTGAGACTGGATACAGCAGGTCATTGGGAGAGGATGTGGTCTCATGGCGAGACTGCTGACTTTGGAGTTGGGAAACCAAGGTTCAAACCTTGGGGTCGACTCCACATCCTGTGATTCTTAAGTTAATCTCCCAGTGCCTACCAAAAAATGAATGTGTCCTTGTGTAACATAACGGTGCTCCTGTAAAGCGGTCCAATACCTTTGGGTCAAATTCTCGCTATATAAATCTGCAAAAAATAAATACTATGCATCCAATTTATCCAGTCTAGAGCATAAGATCAGGAATTGCTGTTCATTATGATTAATCTCATTAGAGAGAAACGTTGGAAGGCAGGCCCTTCTCTTTCTTTCATTCCTGTATTCATTCTTCTGTCTGCTATTTTTTTAGGAATGGAGGTAAGCCATCAGAGCTATCAGTTAATCTCTCTTGACTGGGTCTATGACTAGGAGATGATGTGTTCATCTTTTAAAGTAATTTAGGATTCCAAAACATCCAATAAGACTGAATTTGGGAGGAAGTGAGAGGTTCTCGGACATTTTCTGCTTACAAGATTGTTGAATGGGGCATTCCATTGTCTTTTTTTTATTTCATTATGGTTACTGTGAGGACAGGTCTGTCCCTTCTATGTGTACCACCCCATCCTTCAGAGTGAGAGAAAAGAGATATGTGACGTATGTTTTGGTACTTTAATAAGCCAATCACCAATTGTAGTTTGCTTAACTAACAGAGTTGATTGCATCTAGTTTAGATCTATGTTGTGAGGAATGTATCAGGTTGGTGGTGTCTCAGTCAATCAGTGTGCACAGAAAATCCCTGTCCCTGCTCCTCATAAACTTTGTTGCAGCACACCCTCAAAATGTGAAGTAGGAGTCTGTGAAACTGCAATATGATTTATGAGACATGATTGACTTTTATCTCTCCATGATAAGAAGTGTGATTAAGGAGTGTCATTTAGGATCAATCTTGAAGTTCATTCTGTTTGACCTATTGAGGTGTATTCATCAATATGAAGGCTAGGGTTAGAGTTTTATGTGGTTGTGAGTGTGCGTCTACTGGGCATGAGTGTTTTTCAATTTATCCTGTTTGACATCATTGTACATATTTTTTCAAGAGAAAGGGTTTGCCTCTGAAAGATGAAATACATTGCCAGTAAATCCTTTGGGTTTTGTGTAGTGCTCATGAGAACCACATGTTCCATTGATATTCCTGTGTGGGAGTTCTATGCTTTTTGTGTGTGGATGGGACATTTCATGAGATATCATCTACAACTGACCATGAAAAGTGAATGGTGTAAAGTAACGTCGTGCTCAATTAACAAACGGGCACAGCTGGATTCAGTAGCACAAGATTTATTTGTTGCTCAGTTACTCAGACTGCTCTCAGCTCTTTATCTCTCCATGTCAATACTAACAACAGTCTCTCTTCTCAATAATAACATTCTACACACACATCATTCAAATTCTAGCCTGACATTACATTTCTTGCCATCCCTTTTTTTAACAAACAGAAGAAAGAAAAAAACAAAGTAAAAAATGAGAAGAGAGAAAAAAAAATATTGTCTCAAATAAACCTAAAAATGTTCAATTCATTATTCTGGTTTCTTTAAGCTCTTGCAGATTTTCTGATCTGAGTATTGTGCTCCAATTGGTCTTCACTTTGCATGCTTTTTTGTTCATTTTCTTTTAATTCATATCTCTTGAAAAATGCATTTTCCCTTGTTAATATTCTGCTACCATCTTGTGATTTAACTGCTGGACCATGTATTTTCATCACTTTTAATGGAGATGGGTGAAGCCTACTTTGTGATTTTCTTGTCTGTGGCTGTTTTACCAGCACTAGTTCTCCCACCCGATACCCTTGCTGCTGAATGTTATTTCTTTGATCTGCATAATTTTTCGTATTTTCTTTAACTTCTTTGTCTCTCCTCACAATTTCATCATGGTTCTTTGGCGGACTTCTTGGGAGGTGTGATAGACAAGTTTGTCAAGATTGGCTAAACATTAATTTAGAGAGACATCTCCCTGCAGATCCATGTGGAATATTTCTATCATCTCCAAACACAAAGCTTAGTATATAGAAATGTGAGATTGTTTTGCTCTTTGTATAGATCTTCCATTTGCTTTAGGCCACATTGGAGTTATTTTCTTGCCATTATTCCTATATAATTCATGAGCTGTTTAACCTCATTTCCACCAAAAGGTGGTCCATTATCAGTTTTTAATACATCTAGTATTCACATGTAGAAAAAATGTGGTCCAAAATAGAAAGCACTGCAAAGCTGAAGTTGACAATATCACTTTTATAATTGGAAAAGGAAGATATTTGTAAATTATCACAAATAGACAATCTCCAGAATCTAAAGGTCTATACAAATCTGCAGCCAAATTAGTCCACACTGCATCCAGTAATCTGGTCATGTGTAACTCTTTCATGTTCCTTTTATTAGTAGTACACTAACATAGATGACATGTTCGTACAATTTCTTCTACTTTTCTTGTAAAAACATTTGTCGCTGATACTCCTCTGTGACTTTCATGGGATAAATCAATGATACTTATCTGCAAACTAAGAGGACTAACCAATCTATTGCCTCTCAAACGTATGCCAGATAGAGCCATGGTTAACTCAGTCTGTACATTTGTAAATGCAAGGATATCTCATTGCCTTATTCCAGGATGAAACTGTGCTGCATTATTTATTTATACTTATTTTTTTATTTATTTTTTTACCTCCTAAACCGTTTCATCCTTTAGAGAAGCACCAACGAATTATTTTTCTGAAATTACTTCCAGTGCTTCTGATCTCATTATAAAACAGTTGTAATCTTCAGCTTCTGACTCATGCTCCATTTTACTTCCAAGTGGGTGTCTAGATACATAATCAGTTGGGCAGTGTATCTTTGCCGAATTATGAGCAACTTTAAAATTGTAGGCTATTAATCTCATTCCCCATCTCTAAATTAGTGGTAGCATTTTCACTTTTGTATTTCCAAAAATAGTGGTCAATGTGTGATGATCCATTATTATTACAAAAGGCTTACCATATAAGAAATCATGAAAATATTCACAAGCCAATACCACAGCCAAACTTTCTTTTTTGGACTGTGAATATTTCTTTTCTAAATCAATTAAGCTTTTACTAGCATGTAATATTACATATCAAGGTAATTCTCTGATTAGTTTTTGTAGTAACAAAATTGCACCAAGTCCACAAGACTAGCATTCACTGTTAGTTCAGTGCAAAGTTCTGGATCAAAATATTTTAAGTTTGTTGCTGAAGATATGTCTTCTTTTATCTTTTTTAATGCATTTTCAGAGTCTTTGTCCCATTTAAATACTCATCCTTTTCTGGTTAATTCTCTAAGTGGGGCACCAGCAGTGACATAATCCTTAATATACCTTGAGCAATAACTAGCCATCCCTAGAAAAAATGTAATTTGGATAGTTCCTTAGGACTCGTCAGTATTTAAAGACAAAACGTTTGCTGCAGGGGCGTAACACAGACCCCCGCAGCCCCCGTGGTGCGGGGGGCCCCACGCTCCAGGGGCCCCCTCACTCTCAGCGAGGGAGACAGCTGCGCCTGCAAGCAAGCCTCTTTAGTCTTCGCAAATAAAATGGTGCTCCTGCGCGCACTGCCTTCCAAGTCCCCATAAATTAAACTATGCGCGCAGCCACGGTGACGGCCTCTAGGCCTCCAAGTCTTCCCTCTCTTTCTGTCTCGCTCCTCAGTTAGTGAAAACCGAGACTTCAGGAAACGGGTATTACCCTCTCTTTCCTCCCTTCGTTTATTTGCTCCCCTGTGAAATGGATCCAAAGAAGAAAAACATTTTTGCTGGAAACGTTGTCTTTTTCTGACACAAGTGCAGCCTCGGGGTGGAGAGAAATAAAACATTCCAAATGTGAAAAATAAATAACTAATTAAAGCAAGACAGAGTGGTTGCAAGGTGGCCAGATTGATTAATTTACACCTAAACACATTAGCACCACTTTACAGTGTTTGACAGTGAAGTGATACTTTTGTTTTCTCCTCTCTCTTTGAACAACATTGTTTTCCCTGTGTGGGAAAGTGCACCTTGCCTGGAGGTACAGAAATACCTGCTTGATGGGTGAATTGGAAAACAAAGGGGCATATTAGCAACGCTTTGCGATAAATATCGCTAAGCGCGCTTAGCGTCAATTTGTTTACCACCGGTTATCACTGTTTTTTATCGCGGAGATAGCACATTATTAGCAACGCGTATCTCCGAAGGCGATAAAAAAAACAGCAATAGCAACGAAATGACTGATCATCGCTGGAAATCCAGTGATGAAATTCCTGCGATTGTGAAATCCTTGGTAATAAGCTAAGGTGGTCTCAGCCTGACAATCCACCTCCCATTGAAAAGATTTCTAAGTCAGGTTTCAATCAGGCATTAGGAACCAGCGATAATCACGGTTAGCCCGAATTTTTTTTATCGCAACACGGGCATTGATAATAGGGGGAAGTTGTGTTTACGGCTGTTTCCATTTAGTTTTAGTGAGGAACGCCTACTTTGCATGTCATTACCGATAAATATCGCTGACATGCAAAGCGGCAAAAAAATCGGACGCTATTGCCAGTAAACTGTCGCTAACAGCTGTTAGCGACAGCTTGCTAATAGGGCGATAAAAATTTCCCTTGATAATATGCCCCAAAATGTGTACAGCGACTGTGTGTTTACGAATGTGGTCTTTTTAAACCATACTGCCTATGTATTGGAAGGATATAAGCAATGGGCACTGAAACAGGTCCCTGCCAGGCCCTGTAGTCATGGCCTTACCTTTTCTTGCAAAAGCACTGACTAATTTCAGAATAATGAGTGTAAAAGGAACAAGCATTGGCATAGCCAATAGGTCTCGCCTTTGGGACCTTATAAGTGTTTAGCCATGCAACAGTTGCATAACTAAATACTTATAAGGTCCCAAAAGCGAGACCTATTGGCTATGCAAAGCGGCCGTGCGGTCGCGAAAGTGATCGCGATCACGATCACACATCAAAGCGGACGCCAAAGTGAAAGTAATTGCGGTAAAGCGCGGCGCACGCGCCCGCACACATGCACTGTAGCTCTAGGCTGGCCTGGTAGCACTTTTTGGAGCCCTCTCTATAAGTCTCGCCAGACCAGCGCATGCGCTGGGTCAGGCGAGACCTAAAAAGGTAACCATGTTGTCCCTGCTTACATTTCACATGCTTTACTTAATCTTGCATTCCCTATGAGTGTTTGCTTTTTCTAGGATGTTGTTAATATTTTGTAGGCAGCATATAGCTCTTGTCTTGTGCGTAATTAGAATTGAGTCACATCCAGGTGTTTATAGCGGGTCAGTGCAGTGCAAGTTTCTCTAAGTGGGGCAGTATGGTGTTCAGTGGGGGAGAGGATGTGGCGCTATGGTCAGAGCTGCTGAAGTGGAACTGGTCAACCAGGTTCAGCCTTAATGACCAGGCTCCCAGACCACTCTCCTGAGGGAGCACATTCCTGTGCTACTCCTTAGAAGGCGCCGCAAGATCTTAAAAGCCCTAGTGTCTTAGCACCAGCAGGTGGACCCTAGCGGTGCCAAGTGTGGATTAACCTGGAAGGCCTGTCCACCCCTATCCATGAAGTTCACCTCCAGTCTTGGGGACAGACCTATGAAGCAGCACAACATAGAGTGGCAGTGACTCTGTCACTGAGGTCACAAGACCCTTGAGCAGGGTGGCTCCAGGGCAGTGCGACCGCACCGGGCGCGAACTTCAGGTGGTGGCGTCGTGTTTGTAAGTATAATATGGTTTTAAAAGCACTTGCTGCCTCCTTCCTGGCCTCCAACATTTTTGTGCAACAATAAAAATGTCTTGATAATTCCAGTGATTAATGTTCTTAGTAGAGAGAGATGGTGTTTTGTCTAGTGGAAGGTTTGACTCATAAAAAGGAATGGCAGAGGTGTAATGTGCATGCTGCTAAGAACATGAGCCATGCAGATCACAAAGTGCACATAATGTGAATAGGTTAGTGGGTCACTGCTTTTGTCAGAGAGACCCTATTGTTACTTGCAGTTAATAAGTTAAAATCCTAACATAGAACAGTGAGCTATTAACTGTCATGTAAGAGCTGCATGCAAACTCCAAGTTCTAAATTAGAGCGTAATGTTTTTTCCCCAGTCTTCGATTATCCTAATGTTGCAAAAAAGGGTTCATTTGGGTAGAAATCAATTCTGATTATTAAAGAGCACCCCCAACCATGGTATTATGTTTTTGATTCTGAGTTTGTGTTTCTGCAGACCAATCACTATTAAACTATGCTGCCTACTAGTATGGTTGTCATGTGACTCCTACACCTTGTAGTCCTTTGTCTTATGTAACATATCCTACACAGTGATTTACACACATATGAATGATTGTCTCTGTGTAATATGTGTGATGTAAAGTGCTCTGACACCCTACACTGGTATTAATGTTGCTGTAAATTTTCTGATACTTTGTTATTTTGAAATTTTTACACATGCTAACAGTCTCTGCAGAGATTTTTCCTTATTAGTACTAGTGGAACATAGAACTGCAGCAATGAGAAAGGTGACCAGTCAACCTTTGCAAAGGGCCCTCCACTTCACAGCAGCACAAGTCACATTTTATAGTAACATTTCATGTGTTTGAGCTATAAACAATTTATTAGTTAAAATCGTCAGATTATGCAGCAGATGATGTATTATGTGGCAAATATGGCAAAGCCATAGTTATGTGGAAAACATTTGCAAACTAGGATATTTTGCCATTCATGTTTGAACTGCTCTTGTGGAAAGAGGGAGGAGAAGTGCTGATGACAGAAACTCCATGGCTGGGAGACAAATGGCTTGTGATTCCACTTTTAAGGATATTTGGGACATTCTGTGATTGGAAACGTATCCCACTTTGTGAATGTATTTGAATGTCAATAACACATATTTAACCTTAAATAAACATGTGTATCTATTGGTTAAATTAAATAATGTAATAAGCTGTAACCGGTTAGTGAAATGGAAACTAATACTAAAAATTGAGATATTTTGCTCTTTCTGCCACACCTCTCACTCCGCCCACTGACCCAATCCATTGGTTATTCCCGCCCTTTGATTCTCCTCCCACAGTTTCCCTACTTTTTTTCCCCCACTTCGACCACTGCCTGGCACTAACATGCATTAGAGACAACGGTGGGACCACTGGGTCTCTTAGAGAATGACACCTCAGGTCCATACACGGGGGCTACACACAGCACGTTTCTGGGTTCTCCGCACAACGTGTTTGCTATTTGACGCCAGACTTCTGCAGCTTGTGTTGAGGAAATTAAACATCCCCTTGTGCTTGTATAAAACATAGCTGCCAAGTGGCATTGGCACCATGTTGTGTCCATTTGTAGCTTTTATCCAACAACACTTTGCATGCTGGAATGTTTAACCCCTTACTTAGATGGTCACAGCACAACTCCCAGAATGCAAGGCGCTGTTGGCTTAAAATCCAGGCCTGGCTGGCGGTGTCACACGTGACGATAGAGCCATTTGGAGGCAATGGTGAATCTGTCATTTAGCAGGCGTGTCTATACTCTTATTATATTGTAAATACCGCCAGTGTTGACACACTGAGGTCTGAGGCCTCTGTCTGTTATGAAGTATGGCCCAGTCTGGTGGTTCAGGTCAGTCCTTGTGAGGGACGCTGCTGGACTTGTTTTTACCATGCATTTTGAAAGTATTTTCACCTTGATACAAGACGAAAGTTGGATTGTTTTACAAAACATGCTTGATTTTTGTATATTGCTGGACTGGTTAATGCTTTATTTTGCACTTTGAAAGTATTTGCACTTTTTCTTTTGCTTTACCAACTACAGTTTGAATAGATTGTCATTAGGTACTTGCTGATATGGTTTGTTTTTATTCTACATGCAGTGTTATTTATAGTGTTGCTTGCTCTTGTCTGTAAAACATGTACCTTAAATCTTGTATTTAGCATTGTTTACACTACAGAAATGATAAATTAACCCCTTCGGTGCTCATGACGGAACGGTTCCGTCATGAGCGTCGGTTGAGCTGTGCTCATGACGGAACCGTTCCGTCATGACCACGCCCGCGCAAGCAGCGCTCAGCACAGCGGGGGAATCCGCCCCGCATGGAAGGGGTTAAAACAGAAACATCTGCATCAATGTTCTGAAGCATCCAAACAGTTTTCTTCCTCAGCCTTGTTTGCCTGCCTGTTTTGCAGTGCTTACTAATAAAGACATTATGAGTGAAATTGCTTCCTCAGTTCATGCTATTATCATCCACAACCCTTGACAGTCGCTAGTGTGTGGCATGCAGATAATTCAACAGTCTATTTCTCTTGACTTTCGCAGGATACTGAGTTATAGCTTGTGTACGTCTCATGTATATTGTCAGTTAAGTTTTTATGGAATTGCAGGTTTGGGTTTGTCTTTCAAAGTTTCAAGGTATTGTCAATTCTATTTCAGACCCTTCATAGTTGTTCTTTGTTCTTCAGCCAAAGGCAGTTCCTGAGACAATAGGATCACTCCTTGGCATTGTTCTGATTGCTGCCTCTGTTAAATAATCTGCTTTTGACAGTATTGATACAAATGGCATAGCTTGTATGTTAAGAGTGTTTCCCACTTTCTCATTGGAACTTAGAGAAAGACAATATAGAGGCAATTCATTTAAATGTTGGAGGTTTGAAATACAAATATGCTAGATTTCTGGGTGGTAGGGCAAAGTGGTAGATGGTGGGCCGCGCCGTGGGGGAAGGGGTCCCCCTCCATGTGCTTTGCAGGGGGGCCCCCTCAAGTTTCGTTACGCCTCTGGTTTGCTGGGTCTGGTCTAATCCCTTTACTTAAAAATATGTGGCTATAAAATGTTAACTCAGATTTGTTAATTTCACATTTTCCCAGAATTAAAGTAAGACCAGCTTTTATAAGTTGTTGACATACATCATTCAAAGCTTGATTTTGCTCTTTGTTTTTTTCCATACAGTAAAATGTCATCCCTATATCTTGGCAGTTCGGGTTGGACTGTTCCCATGAGGCACAGGGTCAAGACTGATTTGCATATGGCTGGGTTCAAACTGGAACGACATGGTGAGCAAAGAAACAATGGATTTAGTGCCAGATCTCTGTACTGGGGTGAATGTATGACATTGTTCTGCATTCTGTCCATCAACTGTTGTTTTTGCATTTGTCACCCCCAGTGGGACGGGTATGCCCAGATGTGGGTCCCGTGCTCTCCATGCCAATGGAATCAAGCTATCCTGGCTGAAGAGGGGTGAAACCCTGAAACCGGTCCTAGGATGCTTGTTTCCAGTCCAGGGAGGACGTGGCTTGGCAGTTCGGGCTGGACTGTTCCCATGAGGCACAGGGTCAAGACTGATTTGCATACGGCTGGGTTCAAACTGGAATGGCATGGTGAGCAAAAAACGATGGATTTAGGCCCAGATCTCTGTACTGGGGTGAATGTATGACATTGTTCTGCATTCTGTCCATCAACTGTTATTTTTGCATTTGTCACCCCGAGTGGGACGGGTATGCCCAAACGTGGGTCCCGTGCTCTCCATGCCACTGGAATCAAGCTATCCTGGCTGAAGAGGGGTGAAACCGTGAAACCGGTCCTAGGATGCTTGTTTCCAGTCCAGGGAGGACCTGGCTTGGCAGTTTGGGCTGGACTGTTCCCATGAGGCACAGGGTCAAGACTGATTTGCATATGGCTGGGTTCAAACTGGAATGGCATGGTGAGCAAACAAACGATGGATTTAGGCCCAGATCTCTGTTCTGGGGTGAATGCATGACATTGTTCTGCATTCTGTCCATCAACTGTTGCATTTATCACTATATCTATTAGCATTTTTCACTGGTCTCATCAATTTTTTTTAATGATTTCTTGAAACATATTCCAAAGTCTAATCCTTTATATCAAAACAATTCAAGATGTGTAGAAAATGTTGTTATATAATCTCGACTGTTTATCTATTTCCAACTGATGTTATCCTTTGTACAAATCTAATTTTGAAAAAATCAGTTCCGTTAATACTACTAATCACCGAGTACAAGCATGGATCTCTTCAGTGTATTTGTGCAACAAGCTTCACTGCTTCATTGATAAGTAGTGTTATTGTCTTATCTTTTAATTTGCCCAGTAATTTAAATAACTCAGGATATTTCTTTAGAACAGGATGTTCTGATGTAACATTACAAGTCATTGCTAATAAACCCATTATTCAGGCAGTGGCATTACTCAATAGACAGGCACCAGGAACTTCGCCTTCCAGAATGTGCATTTCTTCTTTGCTAGATATGTTTCTATAGTGTAACTTTGATTCAAATGTTCCTAGACAGGATGTCTGGCTCCCCACTGAAAAATCTTTGGGTTAAGAGTGTTTTTCTTGCATTTTGTGATATTCAGTGACACACATATTACATGGCTATCAAGGACAAAAGGAACCTTTTAAGATCCAACCATTATGTCACCAGATATCATTTTTTGATACTTTCTCTAATTATCAAATAAATTTGCTTGACCTTGATTTCATCATACATCATGTACAACCATTCTGATTTTTCAGATTTGTCAGCATAGATATGTTCAGTACTTTCCATCTGTATTAAAGTTTTGACACCATTTAGTTTGCTTATTCCAACCTTTGGCGTTTTCCTTTTTGTCACGTTTGAGTCTGCACAAATGTGCAAAATGATTCGCTTCCTACATTCTCTGCATTGTTGTCCTAAAGCTGGATATGCATTTAAATGAGGAAACTGCAACCCAATCAGTAACACAATATTTTTTTCTTTGTGTTGAGATTCTGTCTTCTCCATTTTATTATCTTTCCTTGACATTTGTCAAACTTGCTCTATTGTTTTGATTCTTCCGTGTTCCATATTATTGGTAATTTCTTTTGTATGGCCATCTGTTTGAGCCATCTATAAAAGTAATTCATTTTTTCCAACAATTTCTTTCAAAATTCTACTGAATTGCAACCTTGAATTACTCTCTATCTAATTGCTTCTTCATAATTGAACTTATCAAATTCACAAAAGGTCACTAATTTTCTTAGTTGTTAAATATTCATCAACAGATTCATCTTCATCTTGGTAGGGCATATTAAAATTATATCTTATGAAATCCAAGTTTCTTTGAGTATCAATTCTCTCATTGAGACATTTCATTAGTCCTTTACATGCGTTTCTTTCTTGTTCTGGAAAGGTTATTATTAAATCTTCTACATCGTCACCCACTAAATTGGGTAATAGATATTTTGCCAGTTCATCAGAGTATCTTTCTCATGTAGCCTTTCAGAAATGTTCAAATTTCCTTCTCCATTTTTCCCATCTTTGTGCAATAATTTGTTGATCTGATATATTGAATGATAGGGGCCTTCGAAAACACATACTTGAAACATTATCTATATTTTCTCCATCATTATCAGGCCTGGATAAAGCTTGCCGAGTTACCAAAGCAGATAGAGTACTACTGTATTGCTCGTCCATCCCATTATGAAAATACAGTCAATACCCTTGGATCACCTGAGATTTCAATGAATCTAGAGGGGGAGGCCCTTCCTTCCCTGTGAAAGGGTACTCACTCAACCTTGACAGCACCTGATCCACATTGCAGTTTTTCACCGAACAGTAAACAGTGGCAGTAATTGAATCACATTCACAAAGTCGTCATCATAGCAAGGAACTCCATAGTCCATATGCAACTACATTCGCCTAGAGTGGGAAACCAAACTTGCTTCAAAGAGGGAGAGAGGGAGTGCAAATTATTACACAATGATAGCGATAATCGACGTAAGTAATTGAAGGAAGGAATCTCCAATACATAGCAATCATGCTAGCAGCACTGGAAGAGACATTCCTGCTGCACCAGAAGACCTGGTTCAATCGCAGCAGTGCCAGCACCATTGGCTGAGCGCTTTGAGGAAGTTCATCCACTGCAGAATACTGACGGGCTCTCTGCACAATTCTATCAGCCTACTGAGCCGTTAGTGCAGCTGCTATCTTTGTGATAGTGCAATTATTTACCAGTGTGTGGCTGCTCAGCTTGGGAGCGAAGGAATCCTTGACCTTTTTTGGCTGAGGAGAATTACATTGTCACTGTGAGTGTTTATTGTTCTTGGTTCTTTTAATTTTTTTGAACCCAGCTGTTTCTAGACCGAGAAAACATCAGTAATTCCTCATTTTGAATTTGCGGTATGTCTGAAGCATCGCAGTTGTACATTGTGCATGTGGATTGTGGGGTAATTGCCATCTAATCAATTAAAGGCAAATAGATCCTGAGGAAATTGCTAGCACAGAATTAACAGACTTGTGTTGACATTATCAATAGTACTTGGTTGACAGGAGATGTGTGAGTTTCTTGAGCGCTGTCATGGGGTAGTCGTAGCCCACTATTGGTGTATCGGGAGCACCTTCGGGATCCAGGTTTTTACAGCTGCAAGGCTATTCTTCAAGCATGTTACTGTGCCGATATAATAACCTTTCGTTGCCATCTGCATGTGGTTTCCATGTTATCTTTGAATGTTCCCAAAATCGCGGATATTGCTTTTTTTTAAAGGCACAGCCTGGCCGGAGCTATTAAGATTTGTTGCTTTTTCCCATCTCAAGGAAATGCATCTTTGACCCTTCACATGACCCAAGCCTCAGCGTCACCACAAGCCAAGAAACCCCCCCACAGGCCGGGTGAATGTAGCGCTGGCAGAGCCTGTCCCCACAGTCTGGTCTCCTGTAGGTGCGCAAATCCACTACCTATGCAGTATTACGTGGGCTATTGTTCCGAAACTCCCACAGTGTGATCTGCGCTTTCTACATCTTGCAGCCCACACATTAAGGTCATTAGAATTAGGGGTGGCATGACAGCAAACTCAGCACCGCCGCGATGCGCAGAGTTTGTGGCGAACTCTGTGCTCCAAGAAGAGCACAGAGTGGCAAAACTCGATGAACTTTGCCGGAGGAGTCCTGCCCCTAATCATTATATGTTCCATATCCATGTTTATTGTCATTGCACTGCTTGTTGCTTCATTTGACATGTTTTTTTTTCTTTGTCAATTAATTGATCATATACTTATTACAAATTAGTTTGAAATCCATTGATATTTAATGAAAATCTACTGATTTTACTATTAGCCTGATCTACAAATGGTTGCCTCAACTTAGCCATGGCTACCTCAACTTGACTATAGAAGTCACCTGACCTAAAGATGGCCGCAATGATGTTGTTAGCCTTGCATTATCTTGTGGCTGATTTCAAAATGGCCGCTGTTACACACCTTGCTGTATCTTTTGCTATTTTGTTTTCTTGCATGCACGCCTCTGCAAGGGTATTAGCAAGTGTTGGGCACAAAATCCAGAAAATCTACAGAGTAGAGTAAGTGATTTATTTCTATTGTGTTTTTGCTTTACGAGATAGCGATTTGTCGAGACTCGAAACTGAGACAGCATTAACGTCACTTTCTTTAGGCAATTCTATCGGCCAATCTGTATCGTCGTGGCCAATTAACAAAAGGGTATGACTGGATTCAGTAGAAGATTTATTTGTTACTCAGCTACTCAGACTGCTCTCCGCTCCTTATCTCTCCATGCCAATACTAGCAACTGCCTCTCTTCCAAATCATAACATTCTAAATCTACATTCCATACACATCATTCTAATTTTAGCCTGGCATTATATCATTATAAATGAAAGTAACCGAAACGTGTTACCCTTCCTCCTCCATGTATGGCTGAATGTAATAAGGTTGCCTGATGTCACATAACACAGGATTGTTCAGAATGCCTTTTAGTCACTGATTTTAGTAATTTGTGTATCTGATGATTATGTGTTGGAGATTGCTTTTTTCTTTGCAAGTGAAAGGCAAAGGTTAATTCTGAGGATAGCCATGTTCAAACAGAAGCATTCAGTCTGACATTAATGTTTGCGAGACTACAGAAGTCAGCCTCTCTGTTGTGTTTTGTTTATATATAGAGAATCCTCCACCTCCCGCTCATTTCTTGATCTCCCTCCCATTGAACTTTCTTCCATGGCTCCCCCTGATATGCCAACAGCTCTGCTCTATTCCTGGATGCTCTCTTCTTCACAACCTTTACCCCCTGATAAACTTTGTATCACCCACGTCTCACTCATAATCCATAGTCCTCCCTACCCTCCCTCCCACCCCTGCCCCCATCTCCGCACAATTGGGCTTTTCACAAGACCTCGCTGACTCACAAACACCCCACGACTGTAATAATATTGTCCCCGCTCAACCAGATCTTACATTTGTCCTCCCTCCCTTACTGGAACACCCACCACAACACATAACCAACTGTCACAGCATTGCCTGGGTCTCAAGCCTTGATGATATCTCCCTTGGCCTACTCCACCTCAAGGAGGAAATCCAGAAATTGTCAACCATCACCAAAGAGCTCCTAACCACACATAGACCCACTAGTCCCCTTGTGAACTGAACTAGATCCCAAACAGGCAGATATCTCACCCAAGATCCGCACACTGAGTTTCTTAACTCAAAAACTATACCCCTCTCCAATGCCCCCTCTCACGTCTCAAGAGACTAATGGCTGATTTATCTGACAATGACATCCACAACCTCCTCCTTTCTTATGCCAGCACTATAGACAATAACAAGTCCTTCCAGGGTCAAATCCAAACCATTCAAACTAACTCCTACAGATAATCCACCCACAATCACAGATCTATAAATAGCGAACACCTCAAGCGCATTAACATCTCTCGGGCTGCCATTAGCCATTCTACTAGCAAACTGAAATGTGTAATTCTCAACTGAAGATGAGCTAGCAAGCATGCGTCAGATATCTATGATCTCATCTTCACAAATGAGCCCAATATGGTTATCCTCATGGAAACCTGGCTAAAAAGCCCCTCTTCTCCTATCCTAGACCTCCTCTTCCCTCCTAGCCACAACACAATTTGTCTCAACAGAACTAGGAAACGTGGTGGTGGAAAAGCCTGCATTTACCGCAACACAATCTCAGTAAACCAAACAGATACTGTCTCCCTACCTACCTGTGAATATCTTTGCATCAACATCACGTACAACAACAGCCTCATTTGCTAACTACACATAGTCTACCACCCCCCTAAAGACAATCTGCCATTCATTGAACAAATAATGGAAGCCATCACATCCAATGATGACACGCAAGTGACACAGATTTTCCTTAGAGATTTTAACCTCCACTGGAATAACCCAAACAATCAGGCTGTGAACTGTCAGAAATCCTTCCTGTCAGATCACGATCTGATCCAATTCTGCAACAGTCCAACCCACAACAAGGGAGAGACACTGGACCTTATCATATCTAAAATGAATAACATCACACTAGATTCCATTATCCTCTGCGATTGGTCTGACCACTACAGCATCATCTTCTTCATCAACATGGAGATGACCCTGAAGAGACTCCAACCCAAGAACACAAAACAATGGAAAATAAATCTCTGAAACATTAACCCTATTGTCCGAGCAACCCGATGTCACACCGCCTGACTCCCCAGGCAGGCATGGTAGATATTCATGACCTCACAGAGTTTAATAAGTCCACTATTCTTGATGTCCTTCATTCTACTGCCCCCTTCAACAAAAAAGCGTTTCCACAAAAATCTCCAAACCTTGGTTCAATAAAAATCTGAACTCTGACCGACGCAAGCTAAGATTAGCAGAAACAATCCACAGATCTGTACCCTCTACTGAACACCTAAATCACCTTAGATCGGTGAGGAACACATACCACAGCAAAAAGGCAAAGACCTATTTCTTTATAACTCAGCTTAATCAAGCCAAAAAATGACCAAAAACAATGTATGAAATAGTCAAGCAACAATGGCTTAACACCCTGAACCCGCCGGAACATGGCGAGATCACTACCCCTAACTGCGAGGAACTGGCGGCATTTTTCTTGGAGAAAACAACCTACAATCAAAGAAAGCACTACCTCCAGCTACAGGGCTCGCGTTTAGACCCTCCTCACAGGTCATGGATCGACTTGGTCCCTCTGGGGAGGTTCCAAAAAACAATGGCTCCTGGCACACTTTTACAACACTCAATGAAAATGAAAATAACATCAATAACATTCTTCTAAGGATTAATCCATCCAACCACTTCAGAAATCCACTACCACCATCAATCTTCAAAGAGATAAAAGCTTCTATTCTCCCCTTATGGTCAAAGATTGTAAATGGCTCACTATGGCAAGGCATTATCCCTGACTGCCTAAAAGTAAGACAGGTAACACCTATCCTAAAGAAAATCCAACACACTCTGTTCAGATCTCAACAACATCCGCCCTATCTCCAACATCCCCACTTTGGCAAACTGTTAGAAAAATGCGTGCAAATTCAACTCTTCAACCACATAGATAACTTCAATCTCCTGGATCAACATCAATCCGGTTTTCGGCAAGGATACAGCACAGAATCAGCTCTGACGCACATCAACAACAACATATTAAAATGCTAGATCATAATAAAACATGTTTTTTTATACTACTTGACGTATCCTCTGCTTTCAACACAGTTAAACACAACAGTCTACTGTCCCTACTGGAACGAAGGATGGGCCTTTCAGGACCTGTCCTACAGTGGTTTCCTCCACAACAGAACGAAAAGAGTCAAGGTGAATCGATCCCTCTTTCAGCCCACTGTAGTCACTCTAGGGGTTCCACAGGGGTCTGCCCTATCACCCATCCTTTTCAACTTATTCCTGGAACCCCTGGCAGATGCACTGAACCCTGCAAACATTCTTTATCACATGCATGCAGATGAAAATGTCCTTCCCAGACTTCAATTCCCTCAACTCTATTCTGTAGAACACTCAAAGTTGGCTCACTGGCAACCACATCTAGCTCAACACCACCAAAACGGAATTCTTCCTCATCTCTTCCCCTAACCATACGCCCAAGATCGACCCCTGGTTGAAGCATCTAACCACATTTAACTGCTCTCCCCACATTATTGATTCTGCTAAATCCTTGGGAATTACTTTAGACAAACACTTGACTATGCAGAATCATATCAGTAATGCCACCAAAGGAGCTAATTATCAGATGGGTATCCTAAGGAAACGTAAACCTTTCCTACCACAGGCCGACCTAAAGATGGCGGTCCAAGCTCTAGTTTTGCCCAGATTGGACTACAGAAGAACCACTGTATGCGGCCTTCCTAAATACAATCTTGCCCCGCTGAGGGGCTCTCTTAACGCTGCGGCCAGACTAGTCTTCGGAACAAAATGTAATTACCACATATACCTGGCCCCAAAAACACTGAACTGGCTCCCTTATGAGGCAAGAATACAGCGAAAGATCGCCTGCATGACTCATAAAGCCCTTCATTTCAAGACCCCCAGTTATTTGGCACAAAAGCTAGAGCTATGGGGGTTTGCAGAACTTCACTAAGTGCAAGCTCACTGCTATTGAAACCACAGATTTGCCACAAAAAGATAACGTGCTACAGAGCTTTCTCTGGTATTGCACCGAAGATATGGAACTCTTTGCCACCAGATGTCCGCAGAATCTCATCCTCCTCCACCTTCAAAAACGAAGTGAAAACTCTTCTAATGAACAAGTTTACGCCCTAAGATTATAACCTATGCTCTATAACACACTATGCACTTTTATCTACATACCTGCTTACCATTCCGATCGACTGAATGATTAACACTCTGATGATTCGCTACATATATCATTTTGCGATGTTCCGTTCACATATGTGATGAGTATCTTTTTCTTCAACTATATCCTGTATTAATGTACAGCACTCTGATACCCTCTAGGGCCATGTTCGCACTATAGAAAAAATTATAAATAAAATAAAATAAATTCCTTGAGCTAGAGACCAGCTTGTTTGGCTTTTCTTGTTCAAGTTTGTCTTTTGCTCTTCTTCTATATTTGATCTGGGTTTTCCCACATTGAAAGAACTCTGTACATTCTATTTGTTCCCCCAGTCAAAGGGCTGCTTAAGGCCCATACTGGACCCAGCGCTGCGAGTCACTGGAAGAATTTGAGTGCTCTAGACACAGGTGATGTAGGTTACTGGTTGCTATTCACATCTTCTCAAAGAACCAAATGTATGTAGTTTTCCTCACCAAGGTGAGGTGGATTTTCTGTTCTAAGGAGAGTTTTACTACTGGAAAATAATCATTTGTTTCCTTAATTTCAGGATGGATTTCCTAAGTATTTTATTTAGTAGGGTCTGAAAAGGTGGAGGAATATTATTAGCTTATGTAATGCCGCTTCTACTATATCCTTTCATCATAATGTGCGTTACCCTGCTGGCTTACAGCAAACTGGAGGGATATGGGATATTTATTTATTTACTTTTATTTCATGATTTTCCATGGCTGTACGGTGCCAAAATGTCATACATTCCATAGCAGGAATTGTGATTCATGTTCCACATAAAACCATAAAATACATAAAAATCTGTATCAAACTGCAGACCAAACTATTGAAAAAAAATATTGGTCAGTTTAGATGGCTACGAAAAATGTGTGCATTATTCGTTCCTGAAGGAGAGGAGATTTGGATGAGAACAAAGGTTGACAAGTAGCATATAGCAGCACATATTGGTTCTATTCGGTGTTCAAAGATGCAGAACTTCTTGAGTGTTTCTGTTCTCTGTTGACATGAGCACAGCCGACAACTTTCCACAAGTCATAGTGGGGTTGAAAAGAAAGTAACTATTCACTTCACATATTAAAGTGCATTATAAGGGCTCAAAAATATGCCATGGTCATTAAAAACGGGCTACAACTGAATGAATGAATAAGTGCATATATTGTGCGACGCAGTCACCCTCTGAGAGCATGGCCCTGGAACTGATAGACATTTTGAACAAAAAGGGACTCAGCATAAAAGGTGCATCTTGAGAGCCTCCCTAAACCACTGATAGTTTTTTTTTGTGGTTCAATTTTTTATTGAAATTTACAAAAGAATACATATAGTATAATAACTGTTTGCATTATCATACAATAAATATATAAGAAAATTGTTATATATAAGCATATAATAAAACTTTCTGAATAATTAATCATATTATATAATTTAATAAATACATAAACAGATCCATGCAAAAACAAATATTTGACTTTATATTGAGGCCATAAAAGATGGAATTACGGGAAGGGGGGGAGGAGAGAGAAAGGGAAGGCAAAGAAGGGAACACAAAAGAAAACGATAAATGAAAATGTACACAAATATAAGACATAATGCTATATAAAGCTATATAAATATGTTCCTGAGAAAAGAAGACACTCTAGAAAACCAATAAGAATAGAGAAAAGATGAATATAAGGGATAATAATTTCACTTGATGTATAAATATATATATTAAAAGATACAGAATTATATGTAAGTGTTCTGGTGAGTAGCTATTAAAAACAACAACAAATAGGTAGACACAATATGTATTAAGATTTATTAACCACCAATAATGAATGATGAATGAGAATGAAAAGGGATAAGAATTAAATTACTGCGTAGATGGGTCATTAATATTAGCATCGGTATTTAAAGCTAGAAAAGGTGACCATACTCGAAGAAAGAGATCAGATTGATCCTGTATGTTGTATATAATACGTTCGTAGGAAGCTGTTTGAATCATGGCCACCATCCATATTTCTTGTGATGGTGGTTGAGGTGACTTCCATTGCCGTAGTATACAAATTTTGGCTGTAGCTAAGGCTGTGTGTAAGAGTCGGGCTTGTGGTTTAGAGAGTGATTGTGATTGACGTGTATCATGCAGAAGAATGGTAGCATGCGAAAGTGGAGTTTGTAGAGGCATCGTGGAATGTAAGGTTTTACCTATATAATTCCAAAAGGGTTGGATCACTGGACATCCGCAAATGATATGAGAAATGTTACAAGACGTACTATCACATCTCCAGCAGTTTGAATGGGGAAGCAAGCCAGCTTTATGCAGTTTTGTTGGTGACCAGTGCCAATCATGTAAGATCTTGAATAAGCAAAATTTCAATCGTGCTTCACGTGCACCCTTGTTGAGATTGTTAAGAATATCAGACCATTCATTATCAGTATAAGAGACTGACAATAAGGTTTGCCATTTAGTACGTAAAGTTTGCGATAAGGGTTGAGAAAAAAGATGCGAAGTGAGAGTTTGGTAAAAGCCAGATGTAGCTCCTTTCATCTTACCCTAAGTGTGGAGATATGTTACAATTGGTGAGTCAGGCAAGAGCCATGGTGGAGGTCCTAGACTCCGCCGTAAGGATTGTCGTAACTGGTTGTATTTTGAGACTTGTATATCAGGCAAATGGAATTCTTCCTGCAGTTGGGCAAATGATTTAATATCTCCGTTTGAAAAAAGTTGATCTAAGGTGGAAACACCTGCTGTTTCCCAAATAGGCCAAGATATTGATTGTCTATTAATACGAATTGCAGAATTATTCCATAATGGGGCTTTTCTATGAAGACGAGGATGTGAGCCCAGTAAGCGGTGTGCCCTTTGCCAAGCAGCACGCATAGCCGACAAAATAGGATTAGTGGTGGAGTCTCGGGGACGAAATTCCGAGCCGTATAAAACAGAAAGACCTGCGTTTGTTAATGAAAGGTGGCGTTCAAGATGTACCCACTGTGGTGTATCCGATGAATGTGAAAGCATATATGACATTTGAGAAAGCTGTAATGCCAAAGCATAATGCTCCACTGAGGGTAGACCTATTCCTCCATAGGAGCGATGAGCCTTTAGTTTTGAAGCTGAGACACGGGGTTTGGCAGAGTTCCATATAAAGGATTTTATCTTAGAATCAATTGAACGTAGCGTGGTTAAAGGGATTTGAATAGGAAGCATCCCGAGGACATAAAGAAAACGGGAAAGAGTAACCATTTTCACGGCTTGAACCCTTCCCCATATTGAGAGACCCAGTGCCTTCCATTTTTCAAAATCACGTTGCATTTGAGCGATGAGGGGATTGAGATTATCCGTAACCATACTCTCTAGGCCTTTGTTCACTAGTATGCCCAAATACTTGAGATGAGAAGATTTCCATTGAAAAGGAAAACCTTGAATGGCCGCTATTGTGGTCCCATTCGAGATGGGCAGTGCTTCGCTTTTGTTCCAATTAATTTTGTACCCAGAAATGGAGGAGAAGTCATTTATTATTTTTAACACAGATGGTAAAGAGATGGAGAGATCTGTGAGTGTAAGGAGAATATCATCTGCGTAGAGATACATTTTGGATTCTCCTGTCGGAAGAGAAATGCCCTTAATATAAGTACATTGTCTTAAGGAGGCAGCCAACGGTTCCATGGCTAGAAGAAAGAGTAACGGGGAGAGGGGGCAACCCTGACGAGTACCTCGATTGATAGAAAATGGATTTGAGATAAAGCCCCCACAATTTACCTGTGCCGAAGGATTTTTGTACAACAAGCGTATTTTGTTTATGAATTGATCTCCCAGGCCGAATTTTTGTAACACCCTAAAAAGATAATCCCATTCAATTCGATCAAACGCCTTTTCCGCGTCAAGCGACAAGGCCAAAGCGTCATCCGGAAGATTCTTGGCATACCATAGTGTGTGGGCAAGAGTGCGAAGATGGTTCCTAGAGGAACGCCCCGGAACAAATCCTACTTGGGTATGATGTATGAGAGATGGGATAACCTTACGCAAGCGAGAGGCCAGAATGCTAGCTAGAATTTTGATGTCACAATTCAATAACGATATGGGACGATAGCTGCTACATAATAAAGGGTCTTTGCCAGGTTTAGGTAACACAGCAATAATAGCTTTATTAGATATAAGGCCCAAGGAGGCCTCACCCTCTGCCTCTTGGAACGCGAGTAAAAGAGAGTCAAGCACATGCACTCCTGCCCAACGATAAAACTCTGCAGGAAAGCCATCCTCTCCTGGGGCCTTATGAGATGGCAAGCCAGCAACTGCATGCAATATTTCTTCCCTGGTAATTTCACCTTCCAATAAGATTCTACCTTCATCTGACAAACAGGGTAAGTTTACATTTGTAAGAAAAGAATCCAATTTGTCAGTATCAAGTTGAGTTTCAGCAGTGTAAAGAGACTGATAATACTGGGCAAATTCGTTAACAATATCTTGGGGTTTAGTTAGAGTAACACCGTTCATTGACTTAATGGCCGGTATGGCCATAGCTGCTTGCTGCTGACGTAGCTGGGCTGCTAATAATTTTCCCGCTTTTTCCCCCTGCTCATAATGTCTCCCTTAACCACTGATAGTTTTTAAGCTAACGGAGATTAGGAGAACGAGCGTTTCCGAAAGTAGGCGCCACAATAGAAAAGTAATGACCCCCTGCTTTGGCTCTCGCATAGCAATGGCTTATTCAAATCAAAATACCTTTAAAAACATGTTTATGGTCTCTAACTCACAGGGATCGCCAGATAAGAGAATATCTATAATTTCTTAGAAGTTAATGAAATTAGTCGACCATGAAAAATTCAAGTTTCCCGATACTACAGTCATGCATCTGTGCATTGTTTCTGGCTCATAGAGCTCTGACTCCAGTAGGGGGAGCTGAGAAGAAAGAATGACTTTCACATGATATGATGAATTCCTAAATCCTAAAGGGACCGGCTCTGGAAGCTTTCATGAAGCAGGCCAAACGGACGTGTGCAATGTTAGGTTAAAGGGCAGCCCCTCCCTGCTATTTCTGTCCCTTAGTCTCCAAAACAGACAACTCATTTTCACAAAGACTAAAGCCAAGTATGGGAGCCCTATTTAATTACAGAAACAATGTTGTCTTATCAATCTGTAAGAGTGCTTCGATTAAATGCTATATGTAGGTTTAAAGGTGCTCAACCACCTGTGCACCTTTTACGTCATTGACATGTATTTCTTTATCACAATTTTCCTCTCCATTTTTCCTTTTTTTCTAGCCTGGTGCACTCCAAATCCTAAAGATCCCCCACACCTCAGACTGAGTGCTCCGTAAGGATACCCTTGGTGTACCTCAAGATAGGAGCCTCTAAAAGTTCAGGTGAGATGTGACGTAACTCAGCCTAGTGAGTGCATTCCCCTGCCTGTTGTCCTTTTTGATTTCGTTCTGTGAGGCCAGAATACCCAATACATTATTTTCGAGCTTCCGCCCAGCATGGAATGAGCGCAGGTCTTTAGCCTATGTGGCATGAGTGATTTAAGAAGCATCCTTGAGCCAAACTTGGGAGTTCTCAGATCCCACCTTGCACATTAGCCATATCTATTAAATGGGAGGGGTCTTGTGAGGTCTAATGTATAGCCCTGTGCCTGTGGCCTATACAGACAATGTTGACAAGGTTCAGTCAGCTCTCTGCTCTTGTAAATACTGAGATCAGTTCTCCCAGACATGAAGTAATTGATCTTGAATCTCTTAGGCCCCCTTAGGTTACTGGCCATCTTTTTCTAGGTTCCAGCAAACTATAGCTCTAAACATTTGTTGCTATTCAGTGCGTGCAATATACACTATTAGAGTCCTATTTGTATGAGCTGCTATATTTATATTGTTATGATGCGATCTTTTTTAAAGGTTAATAACTCTGGTTAGACCTTACACTTTAGCACAACATCAGTAAAGTGTTCTACAGAGTCTCGTCTTAAACTTCATTCCAGCTCATTTGAGCAAGGCAGTGACTATTCAATTAAGCATCCACCAAGAGCCATTGTTATTTAGGAGACAGACTTTCCTTTCCTTGTAGATACCTCATTATAAGTGTCCAGTTAGCCGTGATGAGGCCAGTAACAGCTTCAGAGGACCACCGAAGGCTCGGAGTTTTTTACCAAAACACTTCACTGGCTGAAAGCAGCAAAATGTTAAGGTGAAATACTGAGTGAAAGTGGGCATTTATTGTAGAAATGGGGTGCAGCATTCATGATTGCCCTGATACTTTGCAAGTTCTACGAGAACCCTAGAGGTGCAACACGTAAATATCATGGCATGACAAAGGTGCTCGCCCCCACTCTTATTCACCTCTGGTCCTGAGCATTATTGGCTGCCTCTTCCACCTCTTGTTTAGGGCAGTGCTACTGAAGTGTCCAAGTGATGCAACAGAAGTCATGCCATCCAGCATTGTGGCTGCCACATGTGTACTGCCCAGTTGTTATCCCCCCCATCACCAGCACAGGCAATCCTGCCACCATGCGGGTACCCTAAAAGCATTACAGTGTGCCCCAACTGAGTGGCAGGCTACAGCGGGTTTCGAGGATTTACCACAGGATTTGAAGACCTAGCAGGACCGGACTGGCCGTAGCGGGCACCGGGTGTTTCTACGATGGCCCGCCATGGTGGGGGCCTGTTTTGTGCCCCTGGGGGGACGTTTTTGTTACCGCGGGCCTGCAATATCGGCCCCTGGTAACAAAATCGGGCGAAACCGGCCCTTGCAAACAGCTCGGCCGCACCCCATCAGCCCCCCGCCTCCCGGGGGGGGGGGGGGGGCGGCCAAGCAGTTTGCCAGGGCTGGTTTCGGTTTCCAGTTCTACCCTGAGACCTAGTCTAGGATTTAAGAATCCGTAGTCAATAAAATCCACACAAAGGGGGGGCAGGTGCATGACTTTTCACCCTGTTGTTGAGAAGAAGCCTCTGCTTGGGCTCTTCTCATCACCTGTGTTTGCAGATGAGCAGCTGAGACAATCATCAAGCCAGACGCAGAGCTCAGCTTCTCAGTAATTTTCTGCTTGTGGTACAACTTAGAACTTCTTCTGCGATGTCGCTTCAAATAATTTTCTTCTGCCCTTGAAATACTTCAACAAATTTCCTTGCATCCTTGGAACTCCTAGACTGCCTAAAGAGTTGTTTTACAGATATCAGATTAGTGATTAGAGGGGAAGATTCAGATGTATTTGTTTATATTGTGAAACTATTGTCGGATTCTTGAACACCCCTTGCACCTACTTAGGGAAACTGTGCCGCATCTTCCAAGTAGTGATGTAACAAATGTCTCTTGGGCCTTTACAAGTTCATTTACAAATCCTGAGTGAAACTTTGTTTCTGGTCAATGCCTCAAGTTGGTAAGCTTTATATGTATGGACATCAAAATAGGATCAGTCACATGCAGAGTTCCATGCCTTTATCAAGTTAAACAGTGCTTACTTTGAACCGGTGGTTCCAGTTGGGGCCCACTAGCATTTATTTTTCCTCATCAGACTTGACCCTGAGCTAAAGAAAGAAAAGTGCATAAGGGAGAAAGAAGAAGCAAGCAATAGATGGAAAAGCCACAGCAAAGGGAAAAAGCAAGAATGTAAAAGAACCTGCAAGAGTGAGATAAAGGGGGAGGGAGTGCCTGGTGGTGGATTAAAAAGGAATTACGTGGAATCAAGATCACACAGCCTTGGTATTAATCATCCCCAACATTTAATTGTGCCCGCTGCAGGTTCTGGAGCAAATCTGTGTACCCTAATACTTAAACACTTAAGATATGTTGGTGTTCACTATAATGCACCTGTTGATACAGTAATTCTTGAGTATGTTTTCAGTTTCTGTAAAATGTTACCATTCTTGTGAAATCCATGTAAAAGAAAAAAACGTTATGCAATTGAAACTGATGTAAGAATAGAGAGTATCAACAGTTTTAGTTTTGTGTGGTACAACAGAGCCATCTATCATAAGAGATTGCAAAACATCCGACAGGGCCTCCATTTAATGAGATGAGCTGTGGGACTACAATCTGATTACCTCTCTTGTGTACTGTGAGAAATTGGGTTGTTGGTTAAGTAGGGTTGAAACCCTACTCAAGTAACAGCCACAATCCATGTGAAATACGAGTCACCAAATTAACCTGTCCTTAACCCTCTGGTAGCTTGGCACAAATCAGTCAAGCTTAACTTAGAGACAATATGTAAAGTTTTAAGCAGCACACAAACAGTAATAAAGCGAAAACACAACACAACGAAAATCCTACAACAATTTAGAAAAACAGAGTACAATTTAATAAGTTATTTGACACCAAAACGACAAATACCCAATTAGTTGAACGAGAGATATTCAATTTCAAAGACTTTAGGTACTTATAGGCCCTAAAAGAACAAAGCACCACTCGCGGTCATTTGGTTGTGCTAGACTGGGTGAAAGTCAAGTTGAGACAGACCACACAGGAGCATGCGTCGTGGGTAGGGACCAGGTTAGTCCTGATGATTAAGTTACCTTCTCCAAAACTGGTGCAAAGAGTCCAGTTTACGGTGGAGAAGACTACTAGGAGCATGGAGAGTAATGCAGATGGTCATCACTGTAGCACCAAGAGCAAACTGGACGTCGGGGACGGTCATCGCTGTAGTGCGGAGATTCTGTAGGGTGTCGCAGATGGTTGTTAATGGAGCTTCAAGTTGGCAGTCACTGTGGGCTGTCAATGCTGTAGCGCAAAGTGCAGATCGCCTGTAGCCAGTTATTGCTGGCAGTCGCTGTACCAAGTAGGGTCAGGTTTACTGGAGCTTCATGCTGGCGGTCAGCGTGCGGTGCAAGATCTTGGCACAAGTGGTCCAGTTTGCGGTCGTGAAGAGCCCAAAACTTCTGGATTTCTCCTTTTCTTCCAGGAGAATCGCAACTGAGTCCAGACAAGGTTCTGGGACCCGAGGAGGCACCTCTTGGGGATCAGGAACTCACTCCAGCAGGACCTAGCAGAGTCCAGGCAGGTAAAGTGCTGCAGGTCAGCTTGGCGGTTGCAGGGGGGCCTCTGGAGCTTGTTATTTCTCTGTAGTTCAGAACAGGATGTCTGTCAGCTGACCCTTGGAGTCACTTCAGCCTGAAAAATGGGGTGCTCGTCCAGTCTTCCTTCTCAGACAGCAGGCAGGCCTAAAGCACCAGGACAGTCATCTGGCAGCAGGTAAGTCCTTCTATAGTATCCACAGGTACAGCAGTGCACTGAAGTGTTGGTCTGAGGGTATTTATAGCTGGTGACAGCTTTGAAGTGATAGAAACTTCAAATCTCCCCCCCCCCCCCCACATCTGATTCTGGAATTTTCTTCCCTCCCCTGCCCTGGTCCCAGAATGTCTGGAGTCACAAAAGGCTAGTGTGAAGTTCTTTGTGTGTGTGTGCTGGGGCAGTTCCTTTTAAGTGCAAGTTGGGTAGGTGACGGCCCCAACCCACCCATCTAGTCAGGATGGCCCATCCTGCGAACATCCAGTCATGCTTTTGTGATTCTGTTTGCGAGGATTACACATAGTCACGTGACCCAGGATACAGGCACCAAATGGTTAGGACAAAAAACATTAGAACTTTCTAAAAGTGGCGATTTCAGAACTGTGACTTACAATCTTACTGTACCATTAAAGAGGGTTTCTAGATTACAATTCCTTAGACACCGAACATGACATTCCTAACTGCTCGCAAACAAAAGTGATCACTATTAGGTATTAAGGTAACCCATGGTTATCCTATCCGAGTGGTAGGCCTTGCAGTAGTGAAACACGAATTAAAGAATTTTTCACTACCAGGACATGTAAAACTTAAAAGTACATGTCCAACACTTAAATACACTGCACCCTCCCCTATGTCCCGTTTACGACCTACACTATGGGTGACTTATAAATATTAAAAAGGGAGATATAGGCCTGGTAAAAGGTTTATTTTGCCAGGTTGAAATGTCAGTTTAAAACTGTATACAGGCTGCAATGGCAGGCCTGGGGAATAAGTGCTCCAGGTCCACTGGTAGTATTTAATTTACCAGCATTGGGTATATAGTTTACCACTTTACTAGGGACATAAAGGTAAATTAAATATGCCAATCAAGTGTAAGTCAATTGTACCATGTTTAAAGGCTGGAGCACAAGCACTTTAGCATTGGTGAGTAGTGGTAAAGTGCTCAGAATCCTAAGGTCAACAAAAGCAAGTTCAGAAAAACAGAAGGAGTGAAGGCAAAAGGTTTAGGGGTGACTCTGCCGAGAGGCCCAAGTCCAACATGTACCTTCTCTCATTTCCATATCCCTCCCTTCACTGTCAGTATTGAGCACAGTCTTGGACAAGAACATGTGCAAAGTCACCTTTGCTATTGTTAGGTGGCTATTTGACTACAGGATTTGATGAAGAAGCCTAAAAGCATATGGAGTTGAAGCCTCTGTAGTCTGGAGATCGTATAATCCTATAACCAGAAACAAGTTAAAACAAATTCTAGTCTGGTAAGAAACTGAGTTTATGAAATCCCTACATGACCTTAAGTGCTTGTGACAGAGTGGGCTGTCAAGACTGGTCATTAAGGTGAACACTGGCATCTTCCATTGGTTGCGACATGCAGGTCATGAAGATGAATCCTGGCATAGCCAATTAAATCTTCTATTCTTCTGGTAAATTTGGTGATAGTGACAGATTGCAATACCACCGCATAAGGCCTGATTCTGAGTAGGGTGGAGTGATAGCTCGGTGGATGATTCCATGCTGCCCAATCCAAGTTTTACCAGGTGTTCAAAAACACCTGGTAAAACCAAAAGGGTTTCTGGGCATATTTTCGGAGTAAAGAAAGCACAAGGAACGTCTGCGCAAAAACGGGCCCTAGATTATGGAGAAATATAGGACCTGGTAAATCCGGGTCCATATTGTTCTTCCCCTTTCCAGGTTTGATAACTCGTGATGCTTGGAAAAAGGAATCGAGATATTGTTTACTCCAGCACTGGTATCTGCACCTCTACCAGTCACCTTCAAGAGGAGGCCGTAGATGAGGAAAGATCTTTGCTATGAAGCACTATGTGAAACAATGTTTTTAGCAAGGTTCCGGTGAAGTGGTAGTGTGAGGTAACTTAAAAGGGTTGGTTTCACCTTGATACACTGAACCTGTAAACGAGTTTGTTCACCTTGTCACTCTGAACCTGTAAACTAGTTTGTTCACCTTGTCACTCTGAACCTGTAAACGAGTTGTTATGCCTCACAAATACTGAAACAAGTAAGGGAAATGTTGGACTCGGCCCTTCTGGCAGGTTCACCCCTGAAACTTTTTGCTTTTTATTGTGACCTGGTGTTAGTGATTTTTGGCTTCTGCGCACTTTACCACTGTGTCCCAGGGTAAAGTGCGTGCGTGTAGTGAGGTTGGCCTGCCCTCCCATAGGAATGCATGGGGGAATGTATGTGTCCCTGGTAGTTCCTGATGCATGGGGAGTGCAGGTGCGAGTTTGGTATGTGCGGACTCGTGTGATGAAATGCTGCGCGATGATGTGTGCGGCGTCAATGTACCTAGTGTGGAAGTGCCACTTCTAGAAGTTGGCATTTCTGTATGCAGTGTGAGATGAGTGCCTTGTCTGGCGATTGGCTGGCTGAGGTCATGTGATGGGCTAGGGAATCCCCAGAGTCAGGAGGAGTCACCCAGTGGTGAATGGGGAGATCAGCAGCCAGATGGGTGGGAGGAGTACACCTGGGACCTGAATAGGGCTGGGCTTTCCCCACACAATGCTGGCTCCGCCCCCTGTGGTGCGACTGTTGACCCTGGCCTGTCCTGTGAGAAGAAGGAGAGGAGCTGAGCAAAACAAAGTGCTCAAGTGCTCCTGAACCAGTTGTAACTGGTTCTGCCCTAAACCCTATGATGTGCACAAAAGGAAAATGTGTATAAAAAGGGGCTGCGACCCCTTACAAAAGGTTCTCACTTGTTCCTAACTTTAGGGGGACACCCTGCCAGGAGGAACCGCCGCGGGACCCAGCTGCTGCTTCCTGAGGGTCCCTGCGTGCTGGCCTGCCTGGCTGTGTTTTGCTGGGGTCCCCCCAGCCCAAGGACTTGCTGGGCTCTGCCCTTTCTCTAGGAGGGCGCTTCAGGGGGTGTTGGCAGCGAAGGGAAACTGCCTGCCCCCCCCCTTTCTCGGCTGCTCGAGCGGGAGCCTACCCCGCTTTATTGGGGAATTAATATCCCTAGCGGGTGCCCAACCCGCCAGGGACCTTGCCGTTTTCTTTTTTATTATCCTCGCGGGTGCCCACCCCGCTTATTTGAATGGTATCCTCGCGGGTGCCCACCCCGCATCACCGCCATCGAAATCACCGCCGCGGCCCCCGCATCTGAGCCGTGAAAGTCACCGCCGGGTGCAACAGGAAGTCAGGCGCCTGGTGTTGGGACGTGGGCGTGACTAAAAGCAGGAAGCGGACGGGAGCCTACCCCGCGCTCCTGCACCGAAGCCGGAAGCCGACGGGAGCCCACCCCGCGCTCCGGGGAATTGAGGAAGGCCGTCCCGAGGGAGAGCGAGAGAGCCCCCGAGGAGCGGGCGCTCTCTCGTGATCGGTTGTACCGCCCCCGAAGAGTCCAGTGTGCCTGGAGCCTCGGAGGCTCCCCAAGAGAAGAGCTCCGGTGAAGAGGGCTCCAGCACGTCGTCCGCACCCAGGAGCAGAATCCCGGTGAGTGGAGCTCGGTGTAGACTGTGGTTGGGGGAGGCAGAGTCTGAGCGGTCCCGCCGTGCAGCGGACCGCTCCAGCCTTCAAGGGTTACAACAAAGGGGGCATTATTGTTCACGAGTCCAGAGGGACTCCAACGTTGCAGACAACAGTGCTTAAGAACCAGAGAAGGCTCCAACAAAGGGGGACATTATTGATTTAGAGCCCAGAGAGGCTCCAACGATGGGGGCATTTCTCTGGCGATAAGAGCGGCCCCGGAAGGCAGCGGGCCGCTTCAACGTGACTGGGGCATATTTTCTTTTATGGATCCAGAGCGCCAGTGCGCTCCAACCTTTTGGGGGCATTATTCTTTTAGAGCTTGCTTGCTCCAACGTGTGGCATTATCCTTCCCAGAGCCTAGGTGGCCCCCTACGCGCTGCACAATTGATTTACAGGCGCAGTGGTGCCCAGGCTCCTTTTCCCAGCTGCCCAGCACTTAGTGGGCAGCTGCAACGTTTAGGTTGTGCCCGGTGCCCTGTTGCTTACGCAGCCTGCGCAGCCCAGCCCTGACTCTGTGGACAAAGGGCGTTTGAGCCCCTGAAAGGCCAAGTTGGCCTGGGGACAGGTTTCTTGCGTTGTGCCCTCACCTAGGGTACATGGTTATTTGTCACGTGTGTACTTTTGCGCCTGCGCAATGCCTTTATGCTGTTTTCACTCCTAAACTGTGTTTATGCATTAGAGATTGTTTTTCCTAGTATAGATTATACTAGTGTGTTCATGGTTCCCTGCGTGATGTGTACCTAAGGTGTTTTAGGATTGCGTAGGGTGTACTTACCTGTTACCAGTGGTTACTGGTTGGACGCTACATTCATTATTTGTTCTACATTCATTATTTGTTCTACATTTATTATTTGTTCTACATTTACAATTTGGTGATTTGTGATAATTCTGACAGTGGTCCATGTGGCCCTGTCTTGTGTAAATAGTCCCCTGTAAATTCCGCCCAGTGCCAGTTGGCACAGTGTAAATTGTGTGAATATTATCTAATGTGTTTTGGTATAATACAAAGGCTATTTTTATATAATACCTTGTGTGGAGTTTCTTTTGTGGTGGGCCTTGGGTGTTGTTGCTGGGTGCGCGCGCAAACGCTTTACACATTGCCTCCGGGATAAGTCTGACTGCTCGTGCCAAGCTACCAAGGGGGTGAGCAGGGGTTATCTTTGGCGTGTAACTCCCCAGCCCTGACTAGAGTGCTGGTTTCTGCCTGGTTTTGGCGCAAGCCCTTGCGAACCAGAAATCCCATTTCTAACAGGAAATACCCCTCTCTCAATTACTTTTTTCTGCAGCTGTCATTGCTGCCTTAACCAGGGGCGTAGCTGGGGGGGGGGGCGAGGAGGTTGGGTACAGGTGCTTTCTGTCGGGTATGGTGAGATGTCTGTCAGATTTCACCAGGAATTTTTACACACACATACAAAAAGACACACACACTCTCCCTCTCTGTTATGAAAGTCTTCAACAATGTTGGTTATTTTGCGCATTGTTGTTTTTTCTCTCACTTAGTACCCCTACCAATCCGAATTAGTCTCCCTTTCCACTTCCCCGTTAATCCCTCTTATGCACCCTGCTTGCTGTATAATGTATTTTAGCATTATATCCCAGCGTGATTGTTGGAAAATCAGAAGTTCGCACCCACTCTTACTCACCAAGCTACGCCCCTGGCCTTAACCAGGTCTATAGACAGAGTAATTAGCCATAGATTCTTTCAAAAGAAGCGCAGTACATGACAACACCGCAGGGCTGGACCCTACTAGCTTTTTTCCCATCCTTTGTAGGTATTTAAGCCAATTTCTCGGCAGCACCTTCGCAGCTTAATATATAGCAGAAAAACAAGCCGGCTACCAATATGATTGTGTGCGTCGTATCAAGCGTGCCTCTGGAGGGTTGCATAAGCACAATCTGTTACTGCAGTGGAAATGTCATGCGAGCGGGAAAACAAGAGCAACATTCAGCTGCCAGCCCGGCCCGCGCCGCCAACAAGGGCGCATTAGGAGCTCCAGCCATCGAGGAAGGTCCTGGGAAAGCGAAGGAAGTAAAAATAGATGGCCTGGCTGATTGATTTAGACATTAGCAGGACCAGCCAGCACACACAAAGTGATGTAAAAGAGAGACTTCTCATACTGTACTTCCCAACAAAGACGCGTGGAAGTCGTATTACTGTGCTCTTTGATGCACATGCAAATTTGGACCGACAGGACATTTTCTGGCAGTTAACAGTGATTTTTGGGAAGCAAGGGCACTCTCAAATGCTGTACATCGGAGGCTGCATAAAAATGCAGAGGACCAGCTAGCGCTTCGAGGCACACATGGGGTCACTTTCAACGGGGAACAGTGGGAATATGTGCCCAAAACATCACAGGGGACACATCTCTTTGGGCCTCATAATGAGGTTCCCATTATCTCTAGCATTAATTCCGCCCCTGAATTACCAATACTCCTGTCACCTGTAACCCCGGGTGGTGAGTTTGTAATTAAGGAGGATTATAAGAGAGAACGTGAGGTTCCTCTGGGAAATGAGAAATTACCTGAGAAATCAGTAATTCCGGTCCTGATTCCATAGTCATTCTAAATCTTTTCTCGGTATTTCACCTGGGGTCTCTCTGCCTGCTTTCAGCAGGTGGAGTCGCTGTAGGAGGCATCAGAGAACTTCACAATGACAGAGGATCTTAAGTTTACGAATTGGGCAGAAAATCTTGTTGGTGGGAGAATTGCTTCAATTACTTATCGGCAATTGCATTACTCCGAGCCCTCCATTACTCCCTCCCCGCCCGCCTTACTGCCTGCATCGTCACAACCTCCACCAAAAAAACAATTGACCTGAACTGACTGGGCGGGCGTAAGAAAGACAAGCCGGGGGAGGACTCGTAGTAATGCAATTACCAGTAAGTAATAGAGGCATTACCTCCTCCTACCTCTCATCTGGCTTCATCAAAATATGAGATGTATCAAAGCTAAAACCAAGTCAGGACAACCGAAGGGATGCAGAAACAAACTTTATTGTGAAAAGAAAGAAGCCACGGTTCACACCATCACAGACAAGACTTTTGAACCTAAACGATCCGCCACCACAGGGCCCTGAGAGACCCTGCAATGCTTGATAAATGTACAAGGGATCACCCAAGTGGCAGCCCTACAAATCTTCTCCAGGGCCCCCTGACACTCAGCCAGGGTAGCAGCCAATCCACAAGTAGACCTGCCCTGAACCCCCAAAGAAGAAGGAATACCAAACTGCGAACAGGCCAAGGCAACCAATGTATGAATCCACCTGCTCAAATTCTGCGTAGCCCACTGGGCAGGCCCAAAATTCACAAACAAGGAGGAACCCTGCCAAAAGCATTCCACCCTATCAAGATAAATCAAGACAGCCCTCCGCAAATCCAGGGAATGAAGACTAAGTTCCTCGGGTGACTGGGGGTCAGGACAAAACACTGGCAAGATAACCTTCTGCTGAGCATGAAAGCTCGAATTGACCTTAGGAATAAATCCCGGACTTGGTCTCAGTACCAAACGATCCTCAGAGATCCGTGCAAAGGGGGCTCTACAAGAAAGTGAGACAAGCTCACCCAGTCTCCTTCTACAAGTAATGGCAGCAAGAAAAAACACTTTCAGGGTCAGGGACCTGAGATCAATGGAAGAGAGGCTGAAAAGGAGGATAATAAAGAGATTGCAGAACCATGGGTAAGTCTTATGAAGAACATACAGGAGAATGTTTAGGCCATATGTTGGAAAACCCTTTAAACAACTTCTAAACCAAACCAAGGCAATCTACCAGAGTACCCGAGGGAGCATGAAAAGCCCTGTTCACAGCCAATTGCAATTTCAGAGTAGAAGGAGAAAAACCTGATGCAAACACATCCTGCAAAAACTGGAGGATCTAGGGAAGAGAAGCAGGCAGAGGACTAACCTATTTCTTCCCACAGCATTTTCAAAAAGAAACCCAGCACAGGAGGCTTTAGTGGAAGGTCTCCTAGAAGCTTGAATACAAGAGGACACAAACACAGACAACCCAAAGCCATCAATCCAGACTGCTCAGTCTCCAGACCGTCAAATGCAGATAAACCAGGTACTCCTCCTGAAGAACTGGGAAACTCAGAGGGAAAGGAGTCATCAGCAGCAACTACTCCCTGCCCCTCTTCATCCTCACTAGAAGAGGAAACAAAGAATAGCGGCCCCAAGAAGGAGCAACCAGTACCACTTGTACTCCCTCTCTCCTCACTCCGTGCAGAAACCTCAGGATCAAAGGGAAAGGAGGGAAAGCAAACCGCAGAACCTGAGGCCAAGTACAGGCAGGGCATCGATCCCCCAAGCTGATCGCTCCTTCAAACAGGAACATAAGCGAGGAAGTAGAGTGTTGTCAGAATCCGCAAACAGATCCACCACTGGGTGCTCCCACCTCTGACAAATCTAGCTGGACAGTGGGGGACAGAGACAAAAATCATGAGAGAAGGGAATCACCATGATCAGCACACCTGCCTGGCTGAATATAAATCAGTTCAAAGACAGGAGATGAGACTGACTCCGACAAAAAATGCGATCCGAGATGAGAGACAGGTACTGAGCCTTGGTTCCCCCTGCTGTTTAATGTATGACTTTGCAGTGTATGGTCTGTCCTGACCAGAACATCTCTGTCCTGAACCCAAGGAGAGAAGGCCAGGAGTACCAAACAAATTGCCTTGAGTTCACTCCTGTTTGCTAACCTGGCACTCTGAGAATATGTCCACAGACCCTGCACTTGATGAGAGGCCATTCCCCCCCTTCATGCTGGCATCTGTGGTAACAAACACAGCAGCGGGAGGAGACAAAGAGACCCCCTTCAAAAGATTAAAAGGATTCAGTCACCAGGACCGTTCCCTTCTTACACCCTGCACCTTTGGAAGAAGGAGAGACATATCCAGTGAGGCAGGATCCCAGGCCTGAAGCAGGAAGCGTACAAGAATGCTCAGATGAAATCGAGCCCAAGGCACCAAAAACACAGTGGCTGCCAGATCCCCCTGAACTCTCAACCAGTATGCATCCAATTGAGAAAGGTTGCACAGAAGTTCCAAGATGTTTGACTGAATCTTCTCGACCCCACCGGTCTGGAAGAGTAACCACTCCCAGGTCTGTGCGAAACTGGGTTCTGATGAAGACACAATCCTATGCCGGAATTAGATGTGATTTCTGGGAGTTGATCAGAAACCCATGAGATGTTATCACCTTGATCACCAGGCCCACCTGACCAGCTGAACCTGCTGAAATTAAACAATCATCCAGATAGGGATGGACACAAATCTCTCACTGATGAAGAAGGTCTATCAATGGAGCCAGAATCTTTGTGAACACCTGTGGGGCAGACTTCAACCCAAACTGGAGTACTCAAACTAAAAATAAGCTCCCTCCACCTCGGAATGGAGATACTTTTGATGTGTGAGGTGAATAAGAACGGGCCAGTAAGTGTCCTGTAAATCGATAGTAGCACAGACACCAGAGGATTGATGGTTTGCAAGGTTACCATCCGAAAGTGCACTGTCTTTATCCAAAGGTTGAGACTTTTCAAGTCCAGCTCAGGATGAAATACTTCGGACAACTTCCGTTTCAAGAACAGAATGAAGTACACCCCTTGTCCTTGTTCTTCCTCCAGCACTGGGATGGTGGCCTTCTTTTGTAATAACGCCGAACTTCTGCAGCACAAAGCCTGCCTCCGAAGATGGTGTCTGGGGATGGTAGAACGGAGGTATACCAAGTCTGGAAGCAGAGAGCTGACCTTGATAAAGTAACTGTTCTGATGATGGCCAGAACCCACTGATCCAAAATATAAGATTTCCACTGTGGAAATAATATCTTTTAGCCTTTCTCCCACTGCATCCAGGCCCAGAGGAGCAGGATAGTCCAGACCGCTTAGAAGAAGGATCTGCCTTGCCAGTCCCATCCAGAGATTTTCTTGACTTGCGGAGCTGGAATTTAGGCCGTTTAGAGGAATAAGACTTAAAGTCCCCCTTGTGGAAATCTTTAGAATCCCTAGCCCAGACTTTAAAGGATCTGGTGGAAGAAGACTTATAAGACCAGGAATGCTTCTTGTCTTTGAATGATTTCCTCATCATGTCATCCAGATGGTCGCCAAAGAGCTTCTGACCCTCAAATGGAAGTTTCTTCAGGAACAACTTTTCAGCAAATCAGCCTTCCAATGCCGGAACCAAACATGTTGGCAGGCCATCACCACCGAGCTGGAAGCCACAAAGGCCACTTTGATGATATCAGGTAAGATGTCTGTCATAAACCTGGACTGCTGCTCCCTATGAACCAGGAGATCTGAAACATTCACACCCTCCTGCACCAGTTTCTCAAATTAATCAAAATACTTAACCATGGGTGAGAGGTCAAGGCAGCATGGGAAGCAGCATGCAGAGTCAGGTTAGCTGCCCCAAAACACCATTTCAGGTTAGCATCAACCCTTTTATCAGTAATGTCCGAGGGTAAACAATCATCAGGATTCAAAGAAGACCTGCCAAGCAAAGGAGCCAAAATGTAATCTAATTGATCAGATTTCTATAGAAATAGCAGGACCTGGAATTCATCCGGCTCCTACCACCCCCCCCCGCATGCTGCTTCCTTAATCTTGCAGTGAAATGGCAGAGACACTGGACCCACCTTGGCAAACTGAGGAAACAAGCCATCCGCATTTTCCTCCACCTGGAGAGGATCCAGCCCCAAATTGTCCAGGATGGAGTCCAACTTGTCTCTGGAAATAAACTTCTCTCCAGAAGACCCAGGTTTATTGGGCTGAGAATCAGAATCAGAGGAAATGTGTATTTTTCTTGTGAGAGGGCCTGGCAGGTAAAGCCCTTGCCATCACCTCATCAATCATGGCCTGCACCTGTCTGGTTGTCAGTCTGTCCTTCGCCTCAAGACAGTGACTGGAGAGCTGTGCATCGACCTCCTGCTCATCATCCTCCAGTGAGGGACAAGGGGAATGCTTCCTCTTCTAATGCAAGCCCTCCATAACGACACAACACAGAAGTTGCATGAAAGCAGGACTTATAGATCATGACACCTGTAAAACTGACCAATAGGGAAGAAACACACATTGTTCCCCAATAAGGGAACAGAGAATCATCAGAAGCCAATCCCCCAGTGCCGCAACATAGCTGCAGCCCCATAAGGATGATCTTCTCATCGGTCTCCCATGTTTGACAGTGGGTGAGGCAAAGCAATCGCCAGCTGCAGCCATTGTGGTCCATCTAAAAGAGGCACAGCACTCTCCAATAGGGACCGGCTTCCAGCACGCAAGCGCTACCACGAGCAGCTGTCAGAGGAGCCCAGAAGTAATTCCAAGAATGCAAGCTCTGCAGGAATACCCACAGGAGACCTCTGTTGAAGCGGCTCTTGCCAGAAGCTGAATTTCAGTCTCCCAGGCCCTCTCGTGAGAAATTGGTCCGTTCTGAGAGAAAAATGTCAGCACGGCTCCTTCCGTAGTCCCTCAGGGACCCGCCCATGAAGAAATCTGCCAGTGTGCTGAGAGTATCCTGGAGCGAGCCCACCACACCAGCCCGTCATTAGAGACCACAGAAAAAAATAGACTACAAGGATGAGGGGAGGGGTTTTTATTGGATAGGAGGAGTGTTGATGGACGGGCGGGAGGTCTAATACTGTGATGAAGCCAAGCGAGAAGGAGGAGTTAATAGGATTACCAGGGCGCTCTTGATAGGACCAAAAGTCTATTTTTATATTCGGTGCCTGAGAACATTCCCATTATATAAAATGATAAAAATAAGCTATCTAGCTCAGTTAGTTCTGAAGAAGCAAAAATGAGTAAAAGTGAAAAAGATGCATCATTAGAGATCTATGGTATACTGTCATCCTGTTGGCAGTAAAACCATTTTACCATCGTGGGTTTGCAGTTCATGTCTAGATTCATGAAAGGAAGTCCCTCTTCCCTCTAGATTTCCCTTTAGAGCTCATTGCTGCTCCCAATCAACCCCCTGACCAAGCACCTCTCCATGCTTGAAGGCACACAAATTGGTATCTGAAAAAGGTCAAAAGAATCTAGTAGTTGCCTGATGCTCGAGCTTCTCTCAATCCCCTGTTGAAGAACCCCTTTAAGACTGTGGTGATTTAATGCTATAAAACATTAATAGTATAACACAGCAACTTAAGTCCGGAAGCAAAACTCAATACAGAGTTTTGAGACATCTGTATAGCCGGAATGACGAATGCTGTCTGAACCACGCATTTCATTCACAACGCAAGTCATTACAACAACATGCGTAACGCAGTGTTGTACTTTAACCCCTTCTGTGCCCATGACGAGCTGGACTCGTCATGGGCCGCGGTTGCGCTGTGCCCATGACGAGTCCAGCTCGTCATGAACCCCGCCCGCTAATGAAACGCCCGGCACAGGGCGTGGAAAGGGCGGGGCACTGAAGGGGTTAAAGTCCAACGCTTCCCCTACTGTTGCGGGGACTGGAGTTGGAACAGTAAAATATACCAAAGTCTAGCGCCCCTCTAAGGTAAGCCGCTGTAACGACTTGCCTTGGAAATGGAATGTGTGGTTCAGACACATTTCTTGTTAAGTACTGATGATGCATTTCAATAGAACACGGAGTGCATCATCAGAACCCTGGTTGGAGGGCTGTTGAAATCGCTAACATAGTCAACATGCTACAGGACAACACTCAGGATGGTATGGAGGAGATAGGTAGTTCGGGTGATGGAGATCTACCACTGACTGCGACCCTTGATAGCTTTCAAACTCTATCTCAAGTGGCCTTTGACAGCCTGGTACAAAGTGTGTCCTCTGGCTCCCCTTTAGATCATTTCCCTCACAAAATATGGAAATCATATGGTCGTAATACCTTTCCATGGCTGAGGCTGATCTGTAACCAGTCCTTGGAGACAGGATCTGTGCCGGATTGTTGGAAACTAGCAGTGGTGACCCCACTGATTAAGAAACCGAATCTGGACCCCTTGATACCAGCTAACTATAGGCCTATCTCGCTTTTACCATATCCGGCGAAAATCCTTGAAAAAACAGTGAGCAAGTGTTGGACTTGGCCCTTTTTGCAGGGTCATCCCTAAACTTTTTGCCTTCCTCCTGTATTTTTTCTGACCTGTTGTTGGCTGTTTTATGACTCTGGGCACCTTACCACTGCTGACCAGTGCTAAGGTGCATATGCTCTCCCTATGGTAAAATGTATACATTGATTGGTGTCCATGTTTGGCTTATTCGGTTTACTATCAGCCCCTAGTAAAGTGCACCAGGAGTGCCAGGGCTTGTAAATGCGAATGCTGCTGGTGGGCCTGCAGCGCTGGTTGCGCCACCCACAGAAAGCGGCCTTGTAAAATGTGTCTAGGGTCTGCCACCGCAGACCCTGTGCGCGGTCTGGGACCGTCGCGCTGACTGCGCAAGTGCCAGTCCCTAAACCTTCCCTTACCTACATATTAGCCACCCCTCTGGTAGGCCCAAGGGCAGGGTGCATTGTAGGCATAAGGTAGGACATGCCCCGATGTGTGTGGCATGTCTTAGTAGTGAATTACAGCCATTTTCGTTCTTCACTATTGAAGGCTACCTGCTCTCCATAGGCCAGAATGGGCTGCCAGGATCACGCCAACGCTGTGACCCCAGTGGACTCAGAGAGCATGGTAGAAGTGTCAAGTTTAGTATGCCTGAACTCAGAATAATAAAATACTTCTTGTAGTCAAGTTTATTTTAATATCCTGGGTTTGTAAATGCTACTTTTAGAAAGTTAGTATTTACTGACCTGACCATCTCAGTCCGCCTCTGCTGTGTGTGTGTGTTCTGCCTGGCAACAGTAAGGAGCAGGGTGGGGGGGATCCCCCAGAGACAGGTTGGCTGCCAGGTGGTGGGTAGAGAGGTGACACCTGGATGGGTGGGAGGAGTACACCTTGACTCTTGAATAGCCCTGTGCTCTGCCACCACAAAGCCGGCGCCGCCCCCTGTGGGGCGGCTGATGTCTCTGCCCTGCTGCTGAAAGGAAAGAGCAGAGTCACCATAACAAAGTGCTCCAGAACTGGACTGAGCCAGGCCTAGGCCCCCTGGCGCTAAAGAACAAAAGAATCATGGTATAAAAGTAGGAGCCTGGCTCCTAAGAAATCAGAATCCTGTTTACCACAAAGAACCTCTGCCCGACTAGAAGGAGAAGAAGACGCCGGAGGAGCTGGCCTGCTGCTTGCCTTGCTGAGAAAGGAGAGGAAGAGACTTACTGAAAAGACTTTGCTACTTTGTGCTTGAACATTCTCCAAGGGCTTGATCTGAGCTTGCCCCCTGAACTGAACCCCAGGACCAGTGGGTTCTCTGTGCTTCTTGCTCATCCTCCAATTCGAGCCGTGTGTGCATCCCGCTGGAAAAGAGACTGCGCCCCTCATCGCCCCTCCTAGGGCCGTGACACTCAGAAGCTCGCCTGCCTCAAACCCGTGAGAGCCCCGCTCCGTCCCGAGCCGCTCTCTGTCCCCGGGCCAGGCCGCCTGCATCCCTGTCACCGCCTGCTACTGGAGCGCGCTGACCGCGCTATCACCCCTCCCGCCGGAAGCCGTCCGACGACTGTGATCTACGCCGGGTCATCCAGCTGCACTGACCGTGCCCTGCGACCCCGCTTCGCTATCCCCGGACATCTCAGGCCGCGCCGCCCCCGCTGTGGAGACCCTCCTGCACCGCCGTGCTAAAGGGTCGCGGGCCGCGCCTGCCTACTTGCCCACACCTGCTGATTGAGGACCCAAGAACACTTCCCAAGCTGAGAGTCGCACCGACCTGTGCCGACTCTCCACATCACGAAAGAAGTTCCAGTATCGGGCTCGGGGCCCGCAACGCCTTATTTCCCCGTTCGCAGGAGCCGATCTCTGTGAGTACTGGAACCACAAGTAACATTTGCAAGAGACTACAAGGTCTCCATTTAAAGCTACGAACAAAGAACATTTGCCTGCTTTACAACCTGGTGGCCTAGCGAAAACGTTATTGGTCTTGTGATAAGTCTGCTGAGATATATATCCTTATTTTTACATAAAGAAGCGTATTTTTATATATATCCAAGTCTGGTGTCCGTTTCTGGGGGGATTGATGTATTTACTGTGTGTATGATTGTAAGTGCTTAACCAACAACGCCTGAGGAATCGCCTTGGCTGCTCACGCCACACACCTAGAGGGTGAGCAAGGGTCATTCGCGAGGGGTTATCCTGCGCCCTGACGTGGAGGAGAGGGTTCCTGCTTGACACAAGGGCAACCTTGCGCCAACCAGAGATCCCCGACTCTAACATTGTTGGCAGCGGCTGGGATTTCGGATTTGCACTTGTAATTTGCATACAGTGAATTATTAATCACCAGATAGTGAGAGCAGACCAAATAACGCAGCCACAGGTTTTTAATTTTGGAACTTTGTTGAGACATCTGCCATTACTGCAACCATGCCTAGCTCACTCTCCGCTGGGAGAGCACTCTCTGTGATTTCTGGAATAGATGAGGTGGATTGGGAGAGACTGGAAGGCTACACGATGGAGCAATTGAAAGGCTACAGTGTAAAACTCCAAGTTCCCCATGCTGGATTCAAGAAGAAGAACCAGTACACCAAGGCGTTGAGAGCCTGGAAGGAGTCAAGAGACCCACAGAATGCGGGGGACATCGTCCCACCCGACAACCTTGTGGAGCCCCGCAGAGTCCTGTCCCCAGAGGAGCTGGCAGACAGGGCAGCAGACAGGGCGCATGCAATGGAGATGGCAAAGTTAGCAGGACAAATGGAAATGGAGAAGCAGAAGTTGGCCTTGGAGGCACAACAACGCCAAATGGATCATGACCTAAAAATGAGGGAGTTGAATCTCAAGATCAAGAGTTTAGACCGCTCTCCCTCTGGTGGCAGCAATATTGACTTTTACAGTGCTGAGAGAGTAGTACGCACACCCAGAGATGTGGCGCCTGACTTGAAGGAGGGGGTTAACATACACCAGGAGGTTCAAGGGCATGAGGTAGCTCCAGTAGTGCGCAGTATCCCTGAAGGGAATAGGGTAACTGGTGCAGGGGTTCATAGTCCTAGTGGAGGGAGGGACACTCTACTGACTCTAGCTGAGAGGTACAGGGAGAGGGGTTCCCCCAAAATTGAAGTCCTGGTGGGTGAGTGTGAAGACCGCCCAGAAGAGTGTGGGTTGTGGGACAGAGACAGTCAGATACTGTCTTGCCAGTCTCAGGAGAGTGGTGTGGAGTACGTGTGTGAGGCACTGGATGGTAAGGTGAAGGATAGTTTGGTTAACCCTGCTAGGGGGTTGTGTGATCCAATTGTGGGAGAGCATATTGTAAGTCCCTGTTTTCCAGAGCTATGCCAACACCTGTTGGAGAGTGAGTTCTCTGACCGCAGAGAACTCCCATTGGAGGCAGACCTTTTGGTGGATTCCAGAGGGTCTGGAGAGGCATTGGGGAGTGACCCTGTGGGGAGTGGCTCAGGTATCTTCCAACCCAGAGTGGTGGAAGTGGTGCAGAGTAGCCCAGCTAGGTTCCATGGTAGTGGGAGGGGTGTAGGGGCTCACGTCCTGTCTCAGAGGAGAAGGAGTGAGTGTGGGGCTGCGTGCCCCCAGGTGCCCGAAACCCAGTCTCAGAGCCTGGATGGTTCTTTAAGGGAACACCAGGCGGGGAGCCTAGGCTGTCCTGATGGGCCGCCCGTTGAGGGGGATCCCCTAGTGTCTGGTGAGCTGGGAGTGTCTGTAAGCAGGCCTCCATCAGTTCTGGTGTCTGGCAGTACCGCTCCAGTTGGGAGGGTGCAGAGGTCCAGATTGAGGGGTGAGAGGGGGAAAGAGTCCCCAGTGGAAGAACCAGTGGGTCAGGGGCCAGCCAGAAGGGCTGCGTCCCCCGTGAGTGACCATGGCGACACCACTTCTGTCCTGGGGGATCTTCAGGCACTGTCTGATGGGCAGGGGTCGGGAGATCAGCACCAGGCAGACTGTCACACGACACATGAGTTATGTGTCACCCTCAGGGGGGGCATGCGTGCTCCCCGGGAAGTCGTGGTGCGCCAGGCGAGCGTTCAACCGCATGGGTTGGTCCCAGGCTTGGGAAGCCAGGTTCAGGTGTTGTCTGACCTGGAGGGTGGGACTACTGTAATCAGTGTCCTGACCCATGTTGCTTCTGGGGGTACCACGCCAGTTGGGAGTGGGAAGTACTCTGGAAGGGGGTGCAGAGGGAGGGAGTCCTCGCCTCTGACCCCGGCTCAACTGAAGGGTTTAGACCCTAGGTTGGAGGGCCAGGTTCAGGATGTCCCCCCGGACCTGGACGCCCAGTGGCAGGATAGAACACCTGAACTGGTGGGCGAATTGCGCAGGACACCTGCCCCAGGTGCCCTGGCAATTCTGGAAGGGGGTACCACTCCAGGTGGGAGGGTACAGAGCCCCAAGGAGAAGGACCGGGTGTGGGAGAGGCCACCCCAGTCTTGGGTCCAGCCGCCGGGTACAGTCCTGGGGCTGGTGGGTCAGTGCCAGGATGTCATACCTGACCTGACAAGGGGGAGAATGGACAAAGGGTGCCAAGCACCTGGGGCTACTGCCCCCCGCTCCCTGGCACCACAGAGGATTGAGAGCCCTGAGAGGCATACGGCCTGGGTCTCATCCCTGACTACTGTCAGTGGCCACTGTAGCATTTTGCTGTCTGTCTGTTGGGACACACCTGTGGGCCAGTTAAGGTTAGGTGCTGTACAGGTGGTGTCCACAGGTGAGGAGAAGGGTTCCCCATGGATTGGCTTGGTGGGCCCTGAGAGTATGGATAGAGGGAGTCCGATAGGTTCAGATTGGCGTAGAAATGGAGTCTGCCCCTGCAGTTGTGGGCCAGGTCCTTGTTCTATCGCCCCAAGCAGGGAAGACCATCACGGTGGTGATTGGTCTACCCTGCGTTTCGGCTGGAAGGGGGTTGTGTTGGACTTGGCCCTTTTTGCAGGGTCATCCCTAAACTTTTTGCCTTCCTCCTGTATTTTTTCTGACCTGTTGTTGGCTGTTTTATGACTCTGGGCACCTTACCACTGCTGACCAGTGCTAAGGTGCATATGCTCTCCCTATGGTAAAATGTATACATTGATTGGTGTCCATGTTTGGCTTATTCGGTTTACTATCAGCCCCTAGTAAAGTGCACCAGGAGTGCCAGGGCTTGTAAATGCGAATGCTGCTGGTGGGCCTGCAGCGCTGGTTGCGCCACCCACAGAAAGCGGCCTTGTAAAATGTGTCTAGGGTCTGCCACCGCAGACCCTGTGCGCGGTCTGGGACCGTCGCGCTGACTGCGCAAGTGCCCCCACTTGCCAGTCCCTAAACCTTCCCTTACCTACATATTAGCCACCCCTCTGGTAGGCCCAAGGGCAGGGTGCATTGTAGGCATAAGGTAGGACATGCCCCGATGTGTGTGGCATGTCTTAGTAGTGAATTACAGCCATTTTCGTTCTTCACTATTGAAGGCTACCTGCTCTCCATAGGCCAGAATGGGCTGCCGGGATCACGCCAACGCTGTGACCCCAGTGGACTCAGAGAGCATGGTAGAAGTGTCAAGTTTAGTATGCCTGAACTCAGAATAATAAAATACTTCTTGTAGTCAAGTTTATTTTAATATCCTGGGTTTGTAAATGCTACTTTTAGAAAGTTAGTATTTACTGACCTGACCATCTCAGTCCGCCTCTGCTGTGTGTGTGTGTTCTGCCTGGCAACAGTAAGGAGCAGGGTGGGGGGGATCCCCCAGAGACAGGTTGGCTGCCAGGTGGTGGGTAGAGAGGTGACACCTGGATGGGTGGGAGGAGTACACCTTGACTCTTGAATAGCCCTGTGCTCTGCCACCACAAAGCCGGCGCCGCCCCCTGTGGGGCGGCTGATGTCTCTGCCCTGCTGCTGAAAGGAAAGAGCAGAGTCACCATAACAAAGTGCTCCAGAACTGGACTGAGCCAGGCCTAGGCCCCCTGGCGCTAAAGAACAAAAGAATCATGGTATAAAAGTAGGAGCCTGGCTCCTAAGAAATCAGAATCCTGTTTACCACAAAGAACCTCTGCCCGACTAGAAGGAGAAGAAGACGCCGGAGGAGCTGGCCTGCTGCTTGCCTTGCTGAGAAAGGAGAGGAAGAGACTTACTGAAAAGACTTTGCTACTTTGTGCTTGAACATTCTCCAAGGGCTTGATCTGAGCTTGCCCCCTGAACTGAACCCCAGGACCAGTGGGTTCTCTGTGCTTCTTGCTCATCCTCCAATTCGAGCCGTGTGTGCATCCCGCTGGAAAAGAGACTGCGCCCCTCATCGCCCCTCCTAGGGCCGTGACACTCAGAAGCTCGCCTGCCTCAAACCCGTGAGAGCCACGCTCCGTCCCGAGCCGCTCTCTGTCCCCGGGCCAGGCCGCCTGCATCCCTGTCACCGCCTGCTACTGGAGCGCGCTGACCGTGCTATCACCCCTCCCGCCGGAAGCCGTCCGACGACTGTGATCTACGCCGGGTCATCCAGCTGCACTGACCGTGCCCTGCGACCCCGCTTCGCTATCCCCGGACATCTCAGGCCGCGCCGCCCCCGCTGTGGAGACCCTCCTGCACCGCCGTGCTAAAGGGTCGCGGGCCGCACCTGCCTACTTGCCCACACCTGCTGATTGAGGACCCAAGAACACTTCCCAAGCTGAGAGTCGCACCGACCTGTGCCGACTCTCCACATCACGAAAGAAGTTCCAGTATCGGGCTCGGGGCCCGCAACGCCTTATTTCCCCGTTCGCAGGAGCCGATCTCTGTGAGTACTGGAACCACAAGTAACATTTGCAAGAGACTACAAGGTCTCCATTTAAAGCTACGAACAAAGAACATTTGCCTGCTTTACAACCTGGTGGCCTAGCGAAAACGTTATTGGTCTTGTGATAAGTCTGCTGAGATATATATCCTTATTTTTACATAAAGAAGTGTATTTTTATATATATCCAAGTCTGGTGTCCGTTTCTGGGGGGATTGATGTATTTACTGTGTGTATGATTGTAAGTGCTTAACCAACAACGCCTGAGGAATCGCCTTGGCTGCTCACGCCACGCACCTAGAGGGTGAGCAAGGGTCATTCGCGAGGGGTTATCCTGCGCCCTGACGTGGAGGAGAGGGTTCCTGCTCGACACAAGGGCAACCTTGCGCCAACCAGAGATCCCCGACTCTAACAGCAAGACATTGTCCTGCTTTCTGGAGGAGAACCACCTGCTTGACAGTGACCAGTTTGGCTTTCGTCCTGGCCATGGAACTGAGACGGCTCTGACTACCATGCTGGACAACCTTCGAATGTGTGCCGACAATGGGAATGCCATGATCTTAGTGCTTCTCGACATGTCGGCCGCGTTCGACACGGTGAGCCACCCAGTTCTAGTGGAGAGACTAAAGCTGATAGGTGTTAAAGGCAGGGCGCTGCAATGGCTTTAATCCTACCTAGAAGGTAGACAGCAGGTAGTCACCTTAACACCTTTCTCCTCCAGCAGGTCTCCAGTGGTGCACGGGGTGCCGCAGGGATCTGCGATTAGTCCCATTCTTTTTAACATCTATTTGCGGCCCCTGTTCCCTCTAATTAAATCTTTTGGAGTCAGCCTGGTGAATTATGCTGACGACACGCAGCTGGCCTTTTCCTTAGAAGGGGATGACGCATTGTCTATGGATTTATTCCAGCAATGTATGCAGCAGACCACGGATTGGCTCAGAAGGAACTCTTTACAGTTCAATAGTGGAAAAACGGAGGTAGTCTTCTGCGCGCCATCCAGGATACCTAAACATCTTCCCTCTGAATTCAGACTTACTCCAGAGGAAGAGCTTCCGATTCCGGTCAGCAAGGTACGCAATCTCGGGGTGACTATTGATGATGACCTCCAGATGGTATCTGTTACAATCTTGGTACATGTAATGGAGTTGGTATGTTCCACTTCCCCCTCCCGCCTCGCTGTGTTGGTACGACCCTGTGAAGTTCATGTTAGAATGTTCATGTTGAGTTATCACTGTGGTGAGAGCGGATGGTCAGTTAATAAAGGCTGCAGTTCACTTACCTTTGTGGCTTCACATCTTTATTACAACACTGGCGACGACTGCGTAGGGGGAAGCTGGCCATCACACCTCTGTTTATTCTCTCAAAGGAAAGGAAGAGTTTGGTGTTGTCACGTCGTTTCTTTCTTCAGAAGGTGTAAGGAAGGTGGTTCACTGTGACAAGCACCAGTGCCTGCGTGGTGTGTAAAGCAGGTCAGAGCAGAAAAGGACGAGCAGCAGTCAGCGCTGTCCGTGTCTGGAACCGCTTTTTCAGTGAAGTGGACTTTTCCCAGTGACTTCTTGCAGTTGGATTCTCCTGTTTTTATGTAAACCTTCGGGCGCAGAGTTTGACGCTGGAGAACCTCGGAGGCAGCTGCATCCGTCTGTAGGTGTAGCGGAGGCAATCGGTGGATTCGCAGCAGTGATCGCCTTCAGAATAAGCACATTGTGGGAAGTGTGTTGGAGAATCATATTGGGTGTGCGGAGTCAGTTAGGCGACGAACCGTCGGCCGCCTTCAAGTGCTATTTGAGTATCTGATCCTGGGCTGTGGGTCTCAGCCGAAAGGAAGAGGAGTTCTCCGCTGCCAAGAGCGCTCCGATCAACGTGTCGTTAGAGGCGCCAGCGGAGTCCGGTGAGGGAATTTCCGTCTGAGGAGACGGCGTGCCAGCCTCAAAGCAATGGTGTCTCTAAGAAGCTTCAGTCAGCGGTCGGCGGCCCAGCCGCAGCAGTAGTTCCCGTGCCGAGGGCGCTCCGATCAACGCGTCGTTGGAGGCACTAGCGGACGTCCTGTGAGGGAATATCCGTCTGAGGAGACAGCGCGCCAGCCACCAAGCACCGGTCTGTCATAGGAAGTTCCAGTCAGCGGTCCGGCGCCCCAGCCGCTTCAGGGCTGTTCGTGTCAGTTTCATTTACTTCGTGAGCAAGGTGACGGAGCGCCAGCCTTTAAGTACCGTGCTAGTAAAGAATTGGGTGTTCCAGTCTGTGTTGTTCGGCGTTCCACTGCATGTGAGCCATCCTTGTCAGTATCAACGGTTTTTCGTCATGTGCAGCGTGTCCAGTGAAATATCAGGTACCATCCTCCATCGTTTTTGGTGAGTCTACTAGGCGATTCCAGTGACATAGAGGGTAAAGGAGCCAGCTGGTTGGGAGGCAGTACGGGGGCATCTTAGCTGTGTTGGAGTATTTATCCAGGCATTGCGTGCATCCACCTCAAACCCTCCAGTAATTCAGGCTCCTCTATAATCCTGTTTTTGCGTGGGTCAGAGGTCATCTCTGGTTGAGTGGTTTTGTGCAACTAGTTCACCATGGGCACGCCTGGAATGAGCCAACCCCTGTCCTTTTTAAATGACTGCGGTGGCCCTGAGATTCACTGGAAAGATTGGGCAAAACTTTTTGAATCTTACTTAATCGCCATGGGTGGTGAAAGGTTTTCGGCTGTAAGGAAACAGCACATTCTTTTGCATAATTTAGGCGTTCATGGGCGCAAAATATATGAGACTCTTCCTGAACCTGAATTGGAAGATGAAGATGAGATTGATGTATTTGAGGTGACCTTGATGAAACTAGAGGCACATTTTAGGGACAAGATCAATGTGGTATTGGAGAGACACAAATTTTTCAGCAGAGTACAAGGGAAGTGTGAATCAATCTGTAACTACATTGCAGCGTTAAGGGGTCTTACCCAACTGTGCGAGTTCGGGGACTTAAATGACTCACTCATACGTGACCAACTAGTCAGGTGCACAAACAACAGCAGGGTTCAAGAAAAGCTGTTGGCAAAAAACCCCACTTTGAAAGAGGCAGTAGCTATTGCTCAATCTATTGAACATACAGCGAAATGTGTTAAAGAGATGAAAGCTAGAGACGAAGTTGTAGCAGCGGTACAGGTGAAGGAGCAGAGTAATGAGGTGTTCAAGTTGACAAACAAATGGGGCACGAAGGAGGCCCAGATCCCTAAAGCAAACAGAGATATGCATAATTTAAAATGTTATAGATGTGGAAGCAGTAACCATCTTGCTAATAACTCTATGTGTACAGCTAGAAATGTTTTATGCAAAAAATGTAACAGGAGAGGTCACTTAGCAAGGGTATGCAGGGAGGGGGTTAGCAACACTGTGAGTGTGGTAAATAGTGGTGAGGATGATCACGCCAGGTTTGTTTTCCAAGTGAAAAGCACGGTTGCGGGGGTTAAACAAAATTACCCTAAATGTATTGTGTTGTTCAATAACAAACCGCTTGAGGTGTTTGCAGACTCCTGTTCCCCTTTCACGTTAGTGAATGTGCACGATTTTGAGGGGTTACTGGGCGGGTCAAGAGAAGCTTTAGAGAATCCTGATATCACACCTGAAGGTTACACGAGAGATCCCATTCCCCTGGTGGGGATGTTGAACAGTTACATTGATTTTAATGGGAGGATCACAAAAGGTAATGTGTACATTGTGGAGCATGGTGCCAATCTGCTTGGGTGGCAGCACCAAAGGGAGCTGGGGATTCTATTAGATCCAAATAAGGAGAATCAAGTTATCATGGTTGACAGAGCCAGCAAAGAGACATGTCTACAGAATATGTTCCCCAGACTCTTTAGTGAGAAGTTAGGCAAGTTACGTGAATTCCAGCACAAAATCAAAATCAGACAAGGGGCGAGACCAGTGGTTCACAAAACACGGTCAGTACCTTTCCATCTAAGAGAAACTCTCAAGGTAGAGCTTGATAAGCTGTGTGACATAGGTGTCATACAACCCATCGAGGCCACGGAGTGGCTTTCGCCTTTAGTTTTGGCATCTAAGGGAAATGGCAAAGGTATTCGCATATGTGTGGATCTTCGCTCCTTAAACGAAAACATTTGGGTGGAGAGATTTCCTCTCCCCAACATAAATGAGATGATAAGCACCATGGGCAAGGCATGTTTCTTTTCAGTGATCGATTTGTCCAGGGCGTATCATCAAGTTGAGCTGCATCCGTAGTCGAGACCACTGACAGCGTTCACGTCGCCTTTTGGGGCATTTATGTTTGTGAGAATGCCTTTTGGGCTTGCCTCAGCAGCCTCTGTATTCCAGAAAATAATGCAGCAGGTGCTGGTGGGTGTTAAGAACACTCTCTGCTTCCAAGATGACATATTGATGTATGGGGAGACGGAGGAGGTACACGATGCTACCCTCCATGCAGTTTGTCGCAGACTATCTGATGCGGGGTTGACAGTACAGATAGACAAGTGTAGAATTAAGGTCACGTCAGTAGACTATTTGGGGCACACCATCACCAAAGATGGGTTTAGACCCAAGCACAGCTTGATCCAGGCTGTCAGCGATGCCCCGCACCCTACTAGTAAGGAAGAGCTCAAATCTTTTTTGGGTCTTGTGGAGTACATGTCTAAGTTTGTCAGGAATTTTGCAGATTTATGTGTAGGTTTGCGAGAGCTTCTTAAGAAAAATACAACTTTTGTGTGGGAGAAGGAACACAGTGAGATGTTTGAGATGATAAAAAAACACATATTGGATTCACCAGCATTGGGAACCTTTGATCCCAAAAGGAGAACCATCTTAACCACTGATGCCTCTAGCAAGGGTTTAGGGGCCATGTTGTCCCAGAAGGGAGAGGGGGAAGAAAGAGTAATAGCGTTTGCTTCCCGCACTTTGAGTGAGCCTGAACGCAACTATTCAGTCATCGAAAGGGAGGCCTTGGCGTGTTTTTGGGCGGTCCACCATTTTAAAATTTTGTTGTGGGGAACGAAGTTTACCATTCACACGGACCATAAACCCCTAACCTTTATGTTTTCTCCCAAACAGACACTAGACATGTCCCACAGGATAAATAAGTGGGTTTTGGGTTTAGAAAACTTTTGTTTCAGAGTTGAGTACTTACCAGGTCCAGAAAATGTAATTGCAGATTGCCTGTCAAGATTACCGCTAAAGGGGGTGCAGAGTGAGGAAGTGCTCGATGTACCCATTTGTGCTGTGCATATACCCTCGCTAACGGATGCAGAATGGAACAAGGGCATGGAGGAAGACAGAGCCATGGAGATAGTGAAAGATCTCATGGTTAAAGGTTGGCCAGAGAAGATTTCGGAGGTCCCTGACCAGGTTAAAGAGTTCTGGGAAGTGAGATTTGAACTTTCGTTAATTGATGGCCGTTTGCACAGGGGTGGAAAAATTATTCCACCTGCAAGTTTGAGGAACAAGATTATAGACCTGGCCCATGAAGGGCATTTGGGTAGGAGCCTTACAAAAAACAAAGTACGGAGCTGCTTTTGGTTTCCCAGAATGGATTCTGAGGTGGAGCACAAAGTAAAGGAGTGTATCAGTTGTGCGAGAAGCGACAAGAGCAAAATCACTCACAAGGCTCCATTGGCCCCCGTCAATGTGCCAATGATTCCCTGGACAAAACTGGCTATGGATATAGTAGGTCCCATGGACATCTTGGGGCCACAAAAGAGGTTTATGTTCGTGTTGGTGGACTACACTTCACATTGGGTAAACTTCAAGTTCACAGCGTCCACCACAACGAACAATCTTATGGCATTTCTGAAGAACATCTTTGTATATGAAGGCATTCCAGCCACCTTGGTAACAGACAATGGAGTGCAATTTGTATCTGAGGCAATGAAAGAGTTTTTGGAAGAACACAATATAAAACATGAAAAGACTGCTCTCTACTGTCCAAAAGCCAATGGGCTGGTAGAAAGGGTGAATCGAATGATCAAAGAACACATACAACTAGCCATCACCAATGGGTTGAATGTGGAGGAACATTTGAGAGAAGCCATGTGGGCTTATCACACCACGCCCAATGGGGTCACAGGGTTATCCCCATTTGTGTTTCTTAGAGGTAGGGAACCCAGCACGAAAATGAATCCGAGGTGGTTGGGTGGGGGGAAAAGTGTGGTACCAGACTTTGGTTGCATCGAGGAAAGAGTGGTGTCTCATCAACAGAAATATAAGTCTTGGTATGATGATAAACACGGAGCAAAGGATGTGGAGATAAAACCCAACACGACTGTGTGTGTTAGGAAACCCGGCAAAGGGCAACCTGGAATGAGCAAATTTGGTGTACCTCAAAGGGTAGAAAGCACAAGTAGAAGTATAGTTCGTTTAGAGAACGGACAAACATGGAGCAAAGACAGAGTTGTAAACACCTTGTGAATTATTGTTGTTGTTTCCCTTCAAAGGGAGATGTGTTACAATCTTGGTACATGTAATGGAGTTGGTATGTTCCACTTCTTCCTCCCTCCTCGCTGTGTTGGTACGACCCTGTGAAGTTCATGTTAGAATGTTCATGTTGAGTTATCACTGTGGTGAGAGCGGATGGTCAGTTAATAAAGGCTGCAGTTCACTTACCTTTGTGGCTTCACATCTTTATCACAACAGTATCCCAGGCTAATAAGACCGCTAACGTTTGCTTTGCCCTTCTATGTCTGCTACGCAGCATTCTACCCTTACTTCCTAGGGAGTCGCGAGCTACGGTGGTACGCAGTACGGTGCTAAGCAGGCTGGACTATTGCAATTCCCTATATTTGGGGGCCCCGCAGTATATCTTCCAGGGATTGCAAAGGATCCAGTCAGCTGCAGCCAAATTAGTTCTTAATAGGCGACGTAGCTCCTCGGCTACTGGAGCACTGACGGACCTACATTGGCTACCTGTCAAGGAAAGGGTCTCCTTCAAGTCCCTGTGTCTGGTTTTCAGAGCACTGCATGGACTGGGTCCAGTCCCCCTACAGGCAAAGTTTGCTCGTCATCAACCCATCAGGCAGCTCCGTTCATCCACAGCTGGTCTATTGGTAGTCCCGAGATTTAAACGCTCCAGGGTGGGTGGAAGGGCTTTCAGCATAGTGGTTTCTGGCATGTGGAATAAACTCCCTCAGAATCTGAGGCAATGCAATTCCCTGCTCGAATTTCGCAAGGGGCTTAAAACCTGGCTGTATCCCAAAGTCTAAACCTGCGCCCTTCCCTTGATTCTCCCACTGTCCCCTGTTATGTTTCTCCAGTCTAAAGCGCCAGGATGCCCGTAGGGCGACAGTTGCGCTATATAAGTTTCACATCAATCAATCAATCAATCAAGGGAGATCGTGTATGGCGGTTGCTGCCCGTGTCCTATGGTGGTTGCCTAATAAACAGATCTTCCTACTACATGGTGTGAGCTACACTTCTTTATAATACTGGCGACGATAAGTTGGCACCACCATTTGAACCCTGCGTGCGAATAGAAGACATTACGCTTCTTTAATCTGACGGACAACTTTCAACCCGAAGGGGTGAGTTACCGATCATTTGTCGGTCGAGTGTGGACACGGGATTTTGTCTTTATACTGTATACCTTTGTATTTGAAGGACTTTTGGTGAAGAGATTTGCACTCAAGTCCGCGACACAAGCGCGAGTTATCCTGGTTGTTCAAAAGTGGACTCAGCGTGGGTCATTCAGATGAACTCGTTTATTCACTGGTTGATCGATCGTGCCATTTTGTGTGCGAGTTATTTTTAGGAAGGGGTCCAACGCGAGTCTGAGGGAAAATCATTTCAGCGCGATCTTGGGACATTGCCCTGCCTAGTAACTGTACGCGCGCGAGGATTTCATAAGTAAATACGCGCGCGAGGATCTCACAAATTAACTTACCGCGTGCTGCAAACTCCAGCTCCTTGGCAGACATGGAATTTGACTGACGTCTCAATGCCTCGAACATTGTGAGGAGTGTTAGCTCACGCGAACAGGAAATTAACCTCCCAGACTTCCTCTTTCCCTTTCAAGAACAACTAGAGCGCTAACTGGAACTCGAGTGAGCCTGATTCATCGACATTTTAATGGAAGCTATTCAGAATTATATTTAAGGAGAAATATTTTATGGTGGCAGTGACATTTGGTCTTGTTTTGATTATTTGTGAGATTATTTTATTTATATTCATATATCTTATTTTGCAGTCCCTAATTAATTCTTGTTTTTTCTCTTGAAGTACCAGAAACTGGAAACAAACATTTTCCTAATATTGACATCGGGACAAAGGAAGTAAGCCACCATTTTATTTAATTAATTATTTTAATTTATTATGTTAGATTGTTATTTAACATTTTTTGTGTTAATTTGTTGTATTTACTTATTGTGTTAGTTTGTTGTTTCACCCTCAATTAACATGGCAGCGGGTGGTATGAGTCAGCCTCCCCAATTCTTATCAGAACATGGGGAACCGGTCCTCCCATGGAAAAAGTGGACTTTTTGACTCATATTTGATAGCAATTGGGGGTGAAAAATTTTCAGCAGCAAGAAAGCAAGCTGGTCTCCTTCACAATCTCGGAATAGAAGGAAGAAACATCTACAACAGTTTAGACCCTATACCCATTGGTAGAGGTGCCGGAGAACCTGGAGATGTTTATGAAATGTCTGTAGTATTGCTCGAAAGACATTTTGGTGCTAGAATAAATATTGCTATGGAAAGACATACATTGTTCATGAGAATACAAGCTAAAGGAGAAAGAGTTGGGAATTATGTGGCAGCACTTAAGTCGTTAGCACAAACGTGTGAATTTGAACAGTTAATTGACTCTTTAATCCGAGATCAACTAGTTTGTTGTACTAATGATTCTAGAGTTCAGGAAAAGCTACTTGCAAAAAAAACCAACCTCAAAGAGGCTATTAGCATCGTTGAAAGTATTGAAAATACCTCCAGCTGGGTAAAAGAAATGCGAAATGCCATATCTCCTAATGAGTCAGTTGCTGAACTTATTCCCAATGAATCTGCGAATGCTGTTTCCGACTCACAGATAGCTGCAATACAAAAGAATGCCAGCAAACAAGAAAAACCTCAAAACAAAAATGAGAACCCAAACCCAAATGGAACAGTTTTCTTAACAAAGATACAAGACTGAAATGTAACAAATGTGGTAGTCCAAGTCATGGCCCAAATTACCCGCATTGTTTTGCCAGAAATGTGGTATGTAGGAATTGTGGTAAGCATGGGCATTATGCACGTATGTGTAGGAATTCAAGAGTTAATGTTATTGATGAAGAGACAACTTATCCCCAACAAATAATTAATCATATCTCTGACTCCAACAGTTGTACCGTACAAGATTTGTCAAAAGTTGATTGTGATGCTGTAATTATGCCTAAATGTGAAAACTACATTGGTTCTTTGCAATTTTTGGTTCTATGAGATTCAGGCTCACCTTACACTTTGATTAGTGATAACATCTGGGATTCAACTTGTGGTAAGAACAATATTATTCTCCTTCCACCTGACATTAATCCCGTTGTCTATGGTGGGCAGAGCATTGATTTAGTTGGTTATACAACTCAATCCATCACATTTAAAGACAGAATTACTGTAGGGAAGGTATATATCGCGAAAAGAGGTGACAATTTACTGGGTTGGCGTCACCAAAGAGATCTAGGGATAATATTAAATCCAAATGCTCGTGAACAAGTTATGTTAGTCGAACTTGATGAAAATTCAGAGATTTTTAAGAAATTTCCATCTGTTTTTAGTCACAAGCTAGGATTACTTAAAGGTTTTAAACACAAGATCAGACTGAAATCAAAGGATCAACCGGTAGTTCACAGAGTAAGAAAGGTACCCAATCTGATGATTGCAAAATTGCAAGAGGAACTCAATAAATTACTGGATTCTGGTGTGATTGAAGAGATAGAGTCCTCTGAATGGTTGGCCCCGATAGTTCTAGCACCTAAGGACAATGGAAAACAGATCAGAATGTGTGTAGACTTGAGGAGTCTGAACAACTGTATATGGGTAGAAAGACAACCCTTACCCAATATTAACGAGGCCTTAGCGAAATTAAACAATGCTACAGTTTTTAGTGTCATGGACTTATCAGCATATCACCAAGTTTTACTGCGTGAAGATTCAAAGGCCCTGACCTCTTTTGTTGCTCCCCTGGGAGCTTACAAATTTATAAGGATGCCCTTTGGTTTGGCATCATCTGCTGCATGTTTCCAGAGGATAATGAAAGAGGTTTTAAAAGGAATTGAGTCGGTTTTGTTCTTTCAGGACGACATATTAGTCTTTGGTATAAATAAGAATGAACACAACATAACTCTAGACAAGGTTCTTTCGAGACTTGGGGAGCGTGGTTTGAAATTAAAGAAAGAATAGTGCAATTTCTGTGTAAGTTCTGTGTCCTACCTTGGTCACACCATCTCAGGTGAAGGGATTAGTCCGTAAATCGATTTAGCTGAAGCCATTTCTTTAGCCCCCACACCTATTAACAAAGACCAAATAAAGTCTTTTCTTGGGCTTTCAGAATACTATTCCAAATTCATTAAGAATTTTGCTAGTGTTGTACAACCGTTAAGACTACTACTTAAAAAAGGTGCTGATTTTGTTTGGTCGAATGAATGTGAGAATGCGTTTAACATTGTCAAAGAGGAAATTTCTCGCGTGCCAACTCTTGGACATTTCGATGTGACAAAGAGAACAATACTAACCACAGATTTTAGTTTAAGAGGATTAGGTGCCGTTCTTTCCCAAATGTGTGATGCTCAGGAAAAAGTGCTGGGTTTTGCTTCACGTTCACTTAAGGGAGCAGAAGAACGTTACTCCGTTATTGAACGTGAAGCATTAGCTTGCACGTGGGCCATTAATCATTTTAGGTTCTATCTTTGGGGTTTACCTTTCTTAGTCAGGAGTGATCATAAACCCTTGGTTCACATGTTTACATGCAGGAAAATTGAAAACACCACACCCCGAATCAAGAGGTGGATTGAGAGTCTGTGGGAATATCATTTTACTGTTGAATATTTACCTGGGCTGAGGAATGTTCCTGCAGATTTTCTTTCAAGAATGCCTCTTGACAAAGGTTGTCCCAACAATGTGGACAATAAATACTGTATTGTGGGTTACAGAACCTGCACTTAACAAATCAGAGTGGGAATTAAATTTGGCTGAAGATGAATCTAGAAAAACAGTCATGGATTTTATAGTAAACAGTTGGCCTGATTTAAATCTTGTTCCACAATGTGCAAAAAGTTTTTGGAATGTTCGGGATGAACTTAGCATTTTTGGAAATAATCTCTATAGAGGTGATCGACTAATTCCACCCACCAAGTTGTGTCAGAAAATTATCAATCTTGCACATGAAGGTCATCTTGGCCGCAGTTTAACAAAGTCAAGAATCAGAGAATCATATTGGTGGCCGGATCTTGATCGTCATGTTGAAGATGTGGTTAAAAACTGCATTTCATGTGCTAATAATGACAAATCAAGAAAGACAAGTGCTGCTCCTCTTTCACCTGTTATACTTCCTGAACAACCATGGTCAAAACTGGCTTTGGATATTGTGGGCCCATTTGACATTCTAGCACCTAATGAAAGGTTTGTTGTTGTTCTTGTGAATTATACATCCAAGTGGGTTTCCGCATGTTGCATGAGTTCGGTTGTTACGAAGAACATCATTGAATTTTTAAAAGATGTTTTCGTTTGTGAAGGAATTCCTGAGATAATTGTCACTGACCATGGTGTACAATTCACTTCTTATGAAATGGATGAATTTTTTAGAGATCTCTCTATCACACATCATCGCACTGCACTTTATTCTCCACAAGCCAACGGGCTTGTGGAGAGCATGAATAGGTTAGTTAGAGCCAGTGCACAGTCTGCCTTAGAGATGAATGTTCCATTAAAATCTGTTTTGAGAGAAAAGTTGTGGGCCCACAGGAACACGCCTAACAGTGTTTCACGTGTTTTTCCTTTTAAAAAACTTAGAGGTAGACTGGCTGGAACAAAATTCATGCCATTGTGGTTATGTAAGAGTACAAGATTGGTTGCTGATCAGAGAATTAAAAATTATCAAACTATGTACAAAAACAGATATGACACTAAATCCTGTGTGCAGGAGAATTCATGGAAAGTTGGGGATCTTGTTTTTGTCAAAAAAGCCACTTGGTCTCCCAAAGGAATGTCAAAAATGTTTGGTCCCAAACGCATTGTTAGAGTGATGTAAAATGTTGTAGAATTGGAGGATGGCAATATTTGGAGTATGTCTAGACTATCTAAATGCACATTTGAGAATTCCAAGAATGACATTAGTACTCGTGAATGTGTCGGGGATGAGGAAGGTCAACTTGTACAAGGTAATCCCCGTGTTGGAACGCATGTTAATCATTACCATGCAAATCCCAATGTTGGTACTCATGTTGATCATTTTCCTTTAGAAAAAGGAGAAGGATCTATCCATCTTATTTGAATGATTATATTTTGTCTTGATTTTCTTTTCTTTGTACACCCGTCTACAGGATGACCCAATTTCCCTGTTGCCATCTTATCAGTATTGTTCTGTTAAGTATAGAATTCTTGTTGAAATGTAGTTAAATTGCTATGCTCTTACTTATGTTCTCTTTGCTGTCATTACGTTTTTGTTTTCTTTCCTCACTGTTCTGTGAGAGGAAGATGTGTTGTAATTATCCCTTTAAGTACTGATGATGCATTTCAATAGAACACGGAGTGCATCATCAGAACCCTGGTTGGAGGGCTGTTGAAGCGAGATCGTGTATGGCGATTGCTGCCCGTGTCCTATGGTGGTTGCCTAATAAAGAGATCTTCCTACTACATGGTGTGAGCTACACTTCTTTATAATAAAAACTGCAAACAAAAAGAAAAACAATCTCAAGAGATAAAGGAGGGGAAGAAATAGGGAGAGGGGTGCGAGAGAGTGAGCAATATAGGTGAAAGTTGCACCGAAGCCCTAAAGAATATGCACTCTCACAAAACAAAAAACAAAAAAGGCAATGAACACAACTGGAATGGAATAGTATTTGTAAAGCGGGTAAGCCCAAAGGCATCAAAGCCCTGAGCCTGGTAAAGAAAGCATCAGGTGAAACCAAGAGGGCTGCTATCACGGGAGGAAATGAGGCCGGTTTCAGTTGCTTGTGAAACACCCCAAAGGAGTCCAACCTCGCAATGTGTGCCGTCAGAGTGTTCCACAACTTAGCTGCTGCGATTGAAAAGGAGCCGCTGTCCCACCTGGCTTTGCAGAATCTGGGAAGGACATCTTCTTAAGGGATAAAGATCTGAGCTGTCTTTTAGGAATATACCAATGGAATGCTGTTCTTAGATGCACAGGCCCTTGATGATGGAGCACTTTATATGCCACTCGCTTCCTGACTGGCAGCCAAGAGAGGGAGCAAATGCCTTCCCTCACAGAATCGCGTTTAGGTACCTTCAGTACAAGGCGGGCTGATGGATTCTGAATGACCTGCAGTCTATTCAGCGAGGACTTATTGATGTTTATGTAGAAAGCACTGCAATAGTCTAGGTGTGATGTAATTAAGGTGATGATCACTACCACAGTGAGTTCAGCAGGAATAAGCGGAAAGTTTTTTTCAGGGTTTTGATAATAAAAAAACTAAAAGCTCACGGTCCTTCTGCCCGAATATCAAAGGTGAGGGTGCTATCAAAAATCACCCCGAAATCTTTTGAAGATTCAACTGGTGGCCACTAATGTTCTGACCACCCGAAGGCTGTTCCCCAAAGACCAAGAGCTCCAACTTTTTGGTATTCAATTTTAAGCAGTTATCCTTCATCCAGGTGCTAATGCCATTCATACGGATTTTTTACTTACCAGCTACCAGTGGCAGATCATCTGATATGGAGATGATGATCTGGGTGTCATCCGCATAGGATAACGCCTGAAAGCTGAATGAACGCACCAATTCAGCGAGAGGTGCGACATATACGTTGAACAAAGTGGGCCTTAGGGAGGATCTCTGCGGAACCCCACAGGGGAGCGGAATGCCTCTGCCCTGAAATTACCACAGCTGGGTGTCCCTCAGCTCCACTTGATGTAGTCTTTGGACCAAGTGAAAAGGTGAGATTGCGTCAAATGCAGCTGACAGATCCAACATTATCAAGATAGCAGCATCTCCTTGATCTACTTGGCAACAAATGAAATATTCAGTAACAACCAGTGCCGACTCGGTGCTGTGACCACCTCGGAACCTGTAAACTCAGCCAATTCCTGGTTTAAACATTTCATTTCTTGCCTCTGACACTGCCGTCTGAGGCCTTTCAGTATGTCTGAGAACCAATGTGTGTACGCTTTTGCTCTAGTGCAGATCTTCGTTTTATTCCGGGCAACCTTCAACTGCGGCCTTCACCCAGTCATTGAAGTCACTTGCGGTGGGATCCTGTGGCCATTATTATTCACTAGGGTCTCTCTAAGCGCTGAGTCCATCTCTCCAGAGGAGACTACAAACACTGGAGTAACATGGACTGTTAACACACGTAGAACAAAGGAAAAGTTTGAACAAAAATGCCAATCAGAAAAAAAAGTGTTAAAAAAGTGAAATGTATAAAAAAATAAAAATAACAATCCAAAATAAATGTTGTCAAAAAAGTTCTCGGAAGTACAGCACAAATAGCGCGACAACACAAATTAAACAAAATTAATTAGTACTCTGACCATGCACCAGAAAAATAAAGGGAAGTAATGTGGTGGCCAATTAGGAGTCAGCTGCAAGTGACAATCGAGCCTGCAAATGGTAAGTGGTGGATGGGCTCCAAGCCCTTTACTGCATACAAAACCCCTTGAGGCAGCAGTGCATGCACGCTGTTAGGTGAGACCTAAAAAGGCTTTGTCTGTTTGGAGTGCCTCCGCAGGGTACCACATACCAGCTTTAAATATATTTTTAAAATTCAGCCATTTATCCCCAAACATCAGCTTTTAAATGCTGAAAACCTATATGTTTTGATCTTAAATACACACTCTCAATTTTGGTATGCATACATTAATTTAACCAAGCAAAGATTAACATTAAATAGGATGGGCTGCAAACAAGAGAGCTCCACACAAGGAGCTGGAGAACTACCAGTAGCTCACAAGCTACTCATTGGAGAAGCCTAATCTAGAACATAGTGCTATGATGCTTTGTCTTAATTTTTTCTTAAGTTTTTTATGAAATCCTGTAATCACACATTCCATCCTCTTAGAAACTAATGTAAAGAACAAGTTAGTTACCTTCATTAACACTCTATCTGGTGGATTATCTATCTAACAGCAGATTCCTCACCTTTGGAACATTCCCCAGGCACCAGAATGGATCCAGAAACCTTTCACAGCAGTTCTCCTGCAAGCCGTTCAACTCCAGATAAACTTTGTTCCACCTCAGAAGTGACAGAGCCGAGCTGCATGTAAACACCACCACTGTGCGACAATGTCAGTTTCTTGCTGGATTTTTCCGTGGCCTCGGACACGATACCCAAAACAAATGCAGGTACTAGTGTACAGATTTCTAATTTGTGAGCTACTCAATGGTACGAGGCTCTGTGAGAGAGGTTGGAGTATCCAACAGAAAGAGAATTACCAAAGATAGGTCCCTTGTTCTTGTGATGGATAATTCTATGTGTAGATTCTTCATCTTTACAATAAATACCAAAGCAGTACCTCCCAGGTGAAGGGTCTGTGGAAGCCAAAATATTTTGCAGGACCCCTAAGGTGAAATGTCCTTCCCACAGACATTGCCATCAAGACGGATAAGTCTTTAAGGCAAAAAGACACAACTAACAGCTGTGTACCAGCTCGAAGGGTGGACACATTGAAATGTCAGAAGAAAATTAAGGTCCCAATGTAGCATTACAAGCAGTTTTGAAGGGAATACACGTGTTGGACCTTTAATAAATCGCACCACAACAAGTGATTTAAACAAGAGCAGCAAAAGCAAAAATGCTGAAAGGGCTAACAAATGAATTGTAATAGTACCCACTAAAAGGCCTAGCTGGGCCAAAGGACAAAACAAGCAATAGAACATCCAACAGTCTGGCTTGCAACGGGTATAGTTTGCAAATTTCACACCAGATTTGTCCCAGTAGCTGGTGTAAATGGACGTAATAAATGTACGCCTGTCAGCAAAGATAACATCCAAATCCTCAGGCGGCACGTCAAACACAGTCAAATGCCACCACTCAATCTCCACGCATGGAGGTGTATATTGCACAGGTTCGGGTGCAGAACCCCACCATGCTGTCACAGCAAAAGACATACCTAGAGTGGCAACCTGATCAGGGGAGAGACACTCATGCCCAGACGATCCAGTAACTACATTCTCCTGGCCCAATCTGGATTCACTCATATGACTTTGGCCCATTACTGATTTACTTCAGAATTTGGAGAAGTAGAGGCAATGGTGGAAAGGCATACAAGAGTCTTGTATCCCCTTTAGCTAGAATGCAACCCCTAGGAAGAGTTTTTACGGGAACTCCAACATGCATACTCAGGTTGGTGGCAAAATAATCTATCCAGGGTTCTCGCCATTGTTGGAAGGTGACTCAGCAGCGACTTGTGATCTGGCAGGGGTAAACAGCCATTAGTTCGTAGTCATTTCTTTGCATACCATTCCAAAGCATGCATTACCACACATGCGTTGTAAAATGCAAAGTAATTACTACGCTTTTTTAACTTCACATGTGCAAATACCACACATGTCTTTACAAAGAAATTCACTCTAAAGGCATGTATGGTATGCTTTTACAACAAATTTCGTTGTAAAGGTATTCACATGCGAACTAAAAACAAAAAAAACGATCCAACTGAGGCTGTTTCCTCACAACGACGTGCACCGCCCCTCGGAGATGACGTGAAGAAGGTCCCAGGAGGAGAGAGGAACCACAAGGAGAGAGAGGTAAGGGGGATTGGGCGTGGGGTGGGGGTTTATTTTTTTAGGGTTTAGGGTGGTGTAGTGGTGTATGTGTAGTGTAGGGGGTCGTGCTGGGGGTAGTGTTTTAGGGTTTAGGGTAATGTTTTGGTGTATGTGTAATGTAGGAGTTTGTGCTGGGGTAGTGTTGTGGTGTTTGTGTAGTGTAGGGGGTCGTGCTAGGGGTAGTGTTTTAGGGTTTAGGGTAGTGTTGTGGTGTATGTGTAGTGTAGGGTAGTGTTTTAGGGTTTAGGGTAGTGTAGGGGGTTGTGCTGGGTAGTGTTTTAGCGTTTAGGGTAGTGTAGTGGTGTTTGTGTAGTGTGGAGGGTCGTGCTGGGGTAGTGTTTTAGGGAAGTGTTGTGGTGTTTGTGTAGTGTAGGGGGTCGTGCTGGGGGTAGCGTTTTAGGGTTTTGGGTAGTGTGGTGCATGTGTAGTGTAGAGTAGTGTTAGGGTTTAGGGTAGTGTAGGGGGGTCGTGCTGTGTAGTGTTTGAGTGTAGGGAGAGGACAAGGGTTTAGGGGTCGTGCTAGGGGTAGTGTTTAAGGGTTTAGGATAGTGTAGTGGTGTTTGTATGATGTAGGGGGTTGTGCTGGGGGTAGTATTTTAGGGTTTAAGGTAGTGTTGTGGTGTTTGTGTAGTGTAGGGGGTCGTGATGGGGGTAGTGTTTTAGGGTTTAGGGTAGTGTTGTGGTGTATGTGTACTGTAGGGTAGTGTTTTAGGGTAGTGTAGGGGGGTCGTGCTGGGTAGTGTAAATGTATTGAGAGGACTGTCACTTACCTTAGAAACTTTTACCACGACTATACCTTTACCACGCATGTTTTTGCGTTGTAATGGCATGCGTGGTAAAGGCATAGTCGGGGTAAAGGTTTTGCGTAGTAATGGTATCTCGTTGCAATTGTCAACGCGTACTAACACACGCATTGTAATGGTATGCGTTGTATTTGTACACGTTGTAACAACTCATATTCCTGGCAGCTGCTGCTGGCTGAGCTCGTCCTCCCCCCTTTTTCAATGATCCCACCATGTGGATCACAGTGAGACATTGCCCTGATGTTCCATCCAACTCCAGAGGTGCAGAGCCTCTATACACATGACCCAGGACCCCACTCCGCCCTGCTTGTTGCAGCATCACATGGCAGTAATGTTGTCCATGAAAACCTCCACTCTCTTGCCCTTGATGAGTGGCAGAAAGACCCTCCACACCAGACGAAAAGCCAACAACTCCAACAGATTGATAGGGAGATGGACGTCTGCCGCAGATCAGAGTCCTCTGATGTTTACCTTCCCCAGATGACCTCCCCAACCCAGCAGTGATGCATCTATTACCACTGTCAGCTCTGGGTGGAGAAGCAAGAGGGGTCTGCCGCTAATCGAACTGAGCTCTAGCAGCCAATATTGCAGATCGTGCAAAGTTATCTAAAAAACCTGGATGGTATCTGTCAGATCAGCTTGGTGCAGGGCTTCATACTTCTATAGTATGTAGAAATAGCAAGAGTAGCAACTTGTCCCTATTTAGAAGTCTAGAACCCTCTTTACAGCTCCTTTGTAGAGTAAAGCTTGTACCTCCTGCATAAATGGGCAGGTGCTTCTCCGCAAGGTGGTCTGGTGTAGGATGAAGGTGCAGTGGGCAGAAAGAAATGGTGGGCACACCTATGCTGAACAATATGAAGGGCCCACCTGTCAGATGTCTGTGGGATGTCTCTGGGAGAAAGTACAGGATTCTGTCTCCTACAGGGTGATTGTGTGCTGCTAAAGGCAAGATAAGCAGCTTGTAGACTCTTGCCATAGGGGAGAGGTACTGGGAGAACTGGTTCCCCGGGTGGTGTGCGTGCGGCCTGCCAGATTCACATCCTCATCCATGAAAGGACTGGGGTGACTGCAGAAGTGCTTGGGGAGACTTGCGTTGCTTCTTTTAGAGTTTTTATGCAGTTATAAAAAGTGTGCCTAATTAAAAAAGGGAAAAATGTTGATTTACACTTAATTATACACTTAATTATACATGTGTACACATGTTTGATAACATTGCATTTGAAACAAATTATTATGACATATTTATGTCTTTTTCATTGCTCATACTAACTAGGTATTAGTTAGGCCGCAACACCATCTTGTTAAAAAATTGATGTCTCCCCCTGCATGTTCACTGTCGTAACAATACCTCACTATACTGTATTTATTCACAATAGCTCAATGTTGTTCTACCATCTCCAGATGGCATTAGCACAGAGCGACTAGATCAATATTCATGTAGTGGGATAGTGCTTAGATGGTAAGGCAATATGACTCTTAATAAAATCGTTCTCTGATTTTCTGAGATTGCAATGCTTTTGTTCACGCTATGATGAATCTGCAGTTTTAACTCAATTCAACTAGAAGATTTCCTATATAAACCCTTGATTTTGGGGCTGAGCAGAACTACCTCAAGACTCTCTGATGGTGTTAGGGATGATGTCTTATTTCATACTGATTATGCTACCCATTGAGACTTATTTTGTTTATTATTCTCTACTGCCTTATTATTGTGAGCTTTCGTGAGAACGGCTTATGCATCTGCTGTTTACCGTTTTGGTACTGTACCTTTTGAATTTTTGTAATAAAACTCTTCAAATTTTGCATTCCACTCCAGTACTCATTTATTTAGTCTGCCCTTACTAAATTGATTGTATTTTTATATGAATTGTGGTACCTTGTCTCTGGACCCACTGCCTCATGAAACTGAGGTTTAGCACCGTCCCGAACCACCCACCTGTGAGCCTGTTAATGGGGTATAATTCCAGGGTGTGAGGAATAAAGGGGTAGCCTGCACCCACACAATTATATCAACCCACTGGAGTAGCTTTGGAATATGCTGGCCCTACTCTCCTTAAAGTATTTTAGGACCTAATCAGCTTGTTATTGAACTGATGTAAGCCACTGAATGCCATACCAATAAGGAAGGCCTGAACATTTCCTGAGAAACCCGTTGATCATAATCATGCATGGCAACAGACTACCACACTGGTGCCAACCACCCGTCCAGGCAATCTGTAATATCAAGGCCAGCATGAATCATGTATTTGGCTCACCAATGACCATCAAGAATGGCTTGAGCCAGTGATACCCTATGTTCTTCCAGGATGGCATGCAAGATCTCACTGGCCATGTCTCATTGGGTGTGTGTATATCCCAGTAAACTAACCACAATAACTGACCTCAATGCTACGCTGCCCAAAGAGAACATTAACTTCCCAAATCACTCAATCCTCTGTTGCTCCCTGTTTGGCTGAGGAGAGAGTCGTAAGGAACAAACTGGGGTTCACCGTGCTGGTGGAAGACTAGGCCACCATACTCTCTGGAGTAGGATACTGTGTAAGGAAAGCAGGGTCATCAGGAGTTGGTCTTTGGTGTCTGGCCGCCTGCCTATTGACCGGTGGACACAAACAAGGTTTAGACCAAATGCCCATTAAAGATCTAATAATGGCTTCATAGAACAGAAGCAAGGACTCAGATGAGGCTTGCCCAGGTTGCAAAACCTCAGTAAAGACATTTATCTTAACTTCAACTAAAGGCAGCTGTAGGTCCAAGAACTCAGCTGCTTGTCTAATTACAACAGCAGAGGAATCACTCTCTTCCATTAGGGACCAAGAGGTGAATTCAACCCTGCATCAAGGCAAGGATTAAGTCCACTGGCCTCCTGTGAGTCCATGTAAAAGATCTCATAATCATAATGGGGGGCTAAATCTTCCCCACCATCACCGTCATCATTGCTGAGTTGTGGCAAGTTCTGGTAAAAGTCAGAGCAAAAAATACAGTGGAGGTTTTGAGGGCACCATTGCAAAGGTGATAGAATAGGAACAGACTCAGGCTATTTGGATACAGGGTGTGGTGTAGCAGGTTTAGAGCATTATTGAGGTGAGATCGACGTTGGAACTGGTACCATATTCGTTGGTACCGTCATTGATGATGGAAGGGCCAATGCACGTCTTAGAGCCAGGGTGGAAGTCTGCACTAGTGACGGTGCTGAACTCATGACAGGTTCAAGGGGTCCAGACGGCAGTTAGGATGGATCCGCCCGCTGTATTAGCCACTGCAGATCCTTGGAGCCCGAAGGGGTGCCAGAGGGAGCTCAAAGAGTGGCAAAGATACGCAGCATTGGCATCCTTAAAGGCCCCGGCCTGCTGCAGCATCCCTAATGTCCGAGGGAGCACAGGGTGCATAAGGAACAATGACTCAATTGAATCCTCAATCGAAGATCGCGAGCAAGATCGATCAGAACCTTGACGTCTTCTCAAAACCAGAGTCCTTCTGGGACCCCCTGACAAAGGCTAGGGGGTCAGGAACTGTCCACCCTGCCCCCTTTTCACGTTCTCCACCTTTGTTTTTCACCCCCTCAGACTGCGAGAGACAAAATGGCGGCCGACACTTCCTGATTTCGACCGATTCGAATGTTTACTAAGATCTAACAACCAATCAGAATCTCGCTCGTGCACGGCAGCGTGCGCGTACGGTAAGTTGTACCGTACGCGCATGGAGCGCGCCTATAGATATATATATTGATTTAAATGCTATTTTCTCAGGAACTCCTGAACAGATTTACACCAGACCTGCAAAAGGCACATCCCTGACCTGAGGACTACCTCTCTGCCAAATTTCAAGTAATTCTGTTCAGCCGTTCGGGCTGTAGCTTGGACTAAAGGTCCTATGGAAAAATGCATGGGGAAAACGCGTTTTGGGACCCCCCCTTTTTCTCAGCCCCCGCTTGACGAATCCCCCCGAGACTTTCAGGGAAGGAGCGGAGCGGAGCGCCCCACTTATTTTGAAAATTTCGCGAGGATTCGTCATTCGGCGCCAAAGTTATTCCAAATAGAATGTTGCGGATTTCCTATGGAAACACGGTCCTAACTATAACTATCTACTGGCGACCGCCAGTAGATAATATATATATATATATATATATATATATATATATATATATATATATATATATATATTCAAAGCTAAAAAATGCGGAGCACTCTCACAGGACATGTACAGTTGAATTTTATTAAAGCAAATGCATTTCGGCGTCCAGCCTTCCTCAGTGCTTGTCAACTAGGCATTTGGCATTGCAGTTGTTTAAATACATTTTGAAGTGATCGTCTATGCAGGTGTGAGTGACATTGAACATTTCATTTAAAAATCGTCTATGAGAGAATGAGAACTTTTAAATGCAAAAAAGAAATGTTTTCCATTAGGTTGCAAGCAATTAAACGCACACTGACATGGCAGCCAGAGAGAGAGGTATTATGACCTTGAACTGTGTAAGTCCCTCATTACGGACTATGATTGTGTGTCTCTCCAATGAGATCTCTTCAAAATGTATTTAAACATGTGCAATGCCAAATGCCTAGTTGACAAGCACTGAGGAAGGTATTTCACGTGATTTCACCCTCACGTCAGCGGATAGTGGCACCCACCCAGAGTTCGGCAGTGAAAGGGTGAGACTTGGAGCCAATATATATATATATATATATATATATATATATATATATATATACATACATATTATCTACTGGCGGTCGCCAGTAGATAGTTATAGTTAGGATCGTGTTTCCATAGGAAATCCGCAACATTCTATTTGGAATAACTTTGGCGCCGATTGACGAATCCTCGCGAAATTTTCAAAATAGGTGGGGCGCTCCGCTCCTTCCCTGAACGTCTCGGGGGGATTCGTCAAGCGGGGGCTGAGAAAAAGGGGGGTCCCAAAACGCTTTTTCCCCATGCATTTTTCCATGGGACCTTTAGCCCAAGCTACAGCCCGAACGGCTGAACAGAATTACTTGAAATTTGGCAGAGAGGTAGTCCTCAGGTCAGGGATGTGCCTTTTGCAGGTCTGGTGTAAATCTGTTCAGTATTTCCTGAGAAAATAGCATTTAAAAGCATATATATATCTATAGGCGCGCTCCGTGCGCGTACGGTAAAACGTACCGTACGCGCACGCTGCCGTGCGCGAGCGCGATTCTGATTGGTTGTTAGATCTTAGTAAACATTCGAATCGGTCGAAACCAGGAAATGTCGGCCGCCATTTTGTCTCTCGCAGTCTGAGGGGGTGAAAAACAAAGGTGGAGAACGTGAAAAGGGGGCAGGGTGGACAGTTCCTGACCCCCTAGCCTTTGTCAGGGGGTCCCAGAATGACCCCCAAGGGTCAAAATTTCTTTAAATTTTTTTTCAAAAAATCGCGGAGTGCGCGTACGGTAGAAACGGAAAAATTCTGCGAACTGCGTAATGTGGGCGCACGGTGCGCGAAGCGCACCGTGCGCGTACGGTGCACGCACGGTGAAAAACCTTAAAAAAAAAAAAAAAAAATACATAACTTAGCATTTAAAAAAACCTACAAATTCACTGAAAAAACCATAGGTTTCACACACGTTATAGTTAGGAATTAGCATTTAAAAAACCTTGCAGCGTGGTGTGCGATCTGATCCATCAGGACCAGTCCGGTTTTATCCCTCATCGCAACACCGCGCTTAACCTGCGGCGTCTGCATGGGGTGCTCTCGAGGGTTCCGTTCATACGTGAGCCAGCCATTTTGGCGTCCCTGGACGCCACTATGGCATTCGACACGCTTGAGTGGCCATATATCTGGGCGACGCTGGAGAAGTTTGGGTTTGGCCCGGGATTCATTGGCTGGGTAAAATTGTTGTATTCCGGACCGCTAGCCCAGGTGGTGGTGAATGGTAGAGTGTCGGCTCCTTTTGAATTGGGTAGGGGCACGCGACAGGGTTGCCCGCTGTCGCCTCTCCTCTTTGCGCTCGCCTTGGAGCCCCTGGCGGAGTGGCTGCGGTGGCACCCTTCGATTCGTGGTCTCCGATGGACTCCTGAGTATGATGATCGAGTCTCTCTCTACGCGGACGATATTCTTTTGTATCTTGCTTCCCCGCGTGAATCGTTGATTGTGTTAGTGGATGTGCTGTATTCCTTTGGCCGGAACTCAGGCCTAGTCATCAACTGGGCTAAGTCCTGTGTATATGTCCTCTCAGGGGAGGCTCCTATCCTCCCGCGGGGTTGTCCTATCCAGGTTGCTCAACAGGGATTTAAGTATCTGGGTATTTTTATTACCCTGGACTCTGCGGCCCGATACACACAGAACCTACTCCCCCCCCTCCAACGTTTGAAGGCGGATGTGGCACGTTGGAGGCGCTTGCCGCTCTCGCCGCTCGGCCGGGCGGCGCTGTTTAAGATGATGTCGTTGCCACGGTTTTTATATGCCTTACAAAACACGATGGATGTCGTTCCGGCTAGTTACTTTCGGGATGTGGAGGGTCTGCAACGCCAACTGTTTTGGGATGGGAGGCCGCGGATCGCCCTCGCGAAGCTGACGCTCCCGTGGTACGATGGGGGGGTCGCCCTCCCCGACATCAAACGTTATTACTGGGCCTCCCAGCTGGCTGCGATAAACCACGGGCTTTATGGGCCCGCCCTTAATCCGGCTTTTGAAATGGACAAATTGTTGTTGCCGGGTGGCGACTACAATCGTGCGCTCTACTCTAGATCGCTCGACGCACGTTTGACGGGTCCGACACGGGTCGCGGTACGGGTGTGGCATGCGGCAAACTCGGCGATGGGGTGGAAAGATCGGTTGACCCGGGCGACGCCACTGTATGCATCTGAGCGACTGGGTTGTTTGTGGACGACGAAAGGCTTCGAGAAGTGGGACACGATTGGCATTAGCAGGGTGGGCGATCTTTGGACGAAGGGGGGATTTAAAACGTTTGATGTGCTGAAAGCAGAATACCAGTTGCATGACAGGGAGTACTTCCGGTATGTACAGGTTCGCTACGCGTTGTCTTCCGTGTTCCCGGAGGTCGCGTCCATCCCGGAGTGCTCCCCTTTGGAAGATAGAGTGCTAGACGGGCATGTACCGGATGGCACTATCTCATTGATCTATAAAAAGCTCATCAACGATCGCTCGGGACTGCTGGCCGCCCTCCGTGAGGCATGGGTCGCTGATGGATTGGAGCTGGACGACGAGGATTGGGTATCTGCGGTGGCCTCCCCGAAAGAGGTGGCCATACCGGCCCGCCTTCGTTTCGTCCAGCTCAAAATACTCCACAGGGTTTACGTTACGGGACCGGGCCTGATGCGTATGGGATATGCGGTGGATGGGATGTGTAAGCGTGGGTGTGGCATGTTAGGGACCTTCCTCCACATTTTGTGGGAATGTCCGGAGGTGACTCGATTCTGGCGTGGTGTGCATGCGGTGTTGCAAGCGGTCACGCATGTTGCGCTGTTCCCCGAGGCTAGGAGGTGTCTGTTGAATGTGTGGGAGCCGACTGATTACACGGTGACGCAAACGTGGTGGGTGACATTGGGATATATGGTGGCCAAGCGTGACATAGCACAATTGTGGGGCTCCCAGAGGTCACCCACGATTTCGGTATGGAAGGAAAATATGGATTGGTGTATGTTCCGAGAAAAGGTTGTGTATGTGGCGAGAGGTAAGCCTGGGAAATGGGTAAAGGTGTGGGGCCCCTGGAACTCCTATCGCGGCGGGATCTGTACCCCGCCACTGACGCCCGACTTGGCGGCGGCCCTGTCTCCCTAGTCTGCACATTCTCTTGATTCTGTGTTATCGTGACTACTTTGTTTCTGCCCCTGCCCTTCCCCCCCTCCTATTCTTGTAGGTTGGTAGAGCCCTCCCGAGGGGAGCACATACTGTTGCCTAGATTTTTGCCGCCTTGTGGGTTTGTTTTTCGTTTTTCATTTAAAATGAAACCGCCATTTGGGATGTTTGGGCAATGTGGCCGCAAATGATATTTTTGATCTGTGGGACTTTTTACTGCTTGCTGCTTGTGTTTATGAATGTGTTTCGTGGTCTCACTGTCTACTAGCGGCCGGCCTGAAGGTTGTAGGCCCATACTTGTATATCTCTTGAACTCTGTAATAAAGGTTTCCCAAAAACAAACAAAAAAAAAAAACCTTGCAAATTAAAACCATAGGTTTCACACATGTTATAGTTAGCTGGACATTTCACTTGTGAAAAACCATTGAAATTCCCCCGTTATAGTTAGTGCAGGCAACTATAACTCACGCGACTGCAATCCTCTGCTGATGACGTCAGATATTACATCACTGATGACATATGTGTCTTTCTGAAAAAAAAATATTTGTAATATATGTATAGCTAAAGATTAATGGAAGAAGACATGGGTAAATAGGTGTCTAAATACAGTGATGTAATATCTGACGTCATCAGCAGAGGATTGCGGTCGCGTGAGTTATAGTTGCCTGCACTAACTATAACGGGGGAATTTCAATGGTTTTTCACGAGTGAAATGTCCAGCTAACTATACCATGTGTGAAACCTATGGTTTTTTAAGTGAATATATATATATATCTATATATATATATATATATATATATATATATTTATTTTTTTTCACTGAAATCAATGAGAACAGTACAAGTATTTTTAGTGGTGGTGAGATGCACACCATGTGCTCAATTGTTTGACCATGCTTCACTATTTTAAACATATACTTGCGTGCAGACTGGATTCGTGCTCTGCCCAATTGTGCATTGCAATATAAGACAAACACAAGGGGGACCTTGGTAGATCCCTCTCCAGATGCACTGCCATATCCATTAACAATAAATCGAATAAATCAATTTCATGCTTCTATTTTTCAGTTTCATCCTTTTGTTTAATCGCTTTTCACCTTTCTCCTTTTCCATTTTTCATCACTTTATTATACTCATTTCCATGTCGTATTCAAGAATGTCCATAAACAGGAGCAGTTTCCACATGTCACGACTTCATTAATAATTCACCCAATGCATTTCGGGACATTTCCCTTTGTCAGGGGTATCTATAAAAAATTCATAAACACACCATCAACCTGACTATTATACAACTGATCGCAATGCAAAAACATGAACTCTCGTATTGATTTCTTAGTGAATTAAACTTTGTAGAGCGATTATCTACGTGTGAACGACATGCCCCTTGGTAGATTATTGAAGATTATGGAATTGTTACTTAGCATGCAATTTTTGTAACAAAAGTTTCATTCACTAAGAAATGAATACGAGAGTTCATGTTTTTGCATTGCGATCAGTTGTATAATAGTCAGGTTGATGGTGTGTTTATGAATTTTTTACAGATACCCCTGACGAAGGGAAAACTCCCGAAATGCATTGGGTGAATTATTAATAAAGTCAAGTTGTCTGTGGAAACAGCTTCCCCGAGAGCCTCAGTTCCGCTCCTAGCTGATACCGCTGCCTGATGCCTTCAAAGGCAAGCCCCAACAGTGTTGGCTCCAGAGGTCTGGTCCTCTTCCTTTGTTTCTGTGGGTCTGGCTGTCCCGGCCCAGGTGCAGTGTGACAAGTTAATTAACAGTAGAGTTCCTCCCCACCCCTTCCGTTCTCAGGGACTAGGTCACGGTTCTATTGTTGGGAGGCCTTTGAACCTCCTGCTGGGCAGCAGAGTAATTAACTTGGCCCAAAAGGGGAGGACAAAGGCCTGGAATCTGATTATAAGCTGAGCCATTGAAATATGACATTTCTTAAAGTATCATAAAAAGTGTAGCTATGATGTCAGGGATAGTGGATCTAAACTCAAGATGCATGCTTACCTCTAGAGTGATACCTCGCTGGACCCAGTAGGCCTAAAAAGTGAGAAACTGTGCTTTAGTGCAGATTTCACCTTTTACGTGTAATTCAGTTAAACACCACAAATTTTCAGTAAGCACTACAGACCAACACAATGAATACGCACCGCACACACATTATAAAGTCTTCCCCAAGTCAGTACTAGTCCATAAAGGGTGCCTTCTGCAACAGGCTACCGTGTGCACAAGAGGGTAGGCTCATACATGAAGCCCGTACATGCATGTGGTCATATTTTCACGTGTAATCAGCCAAGAGCCTCCTCGCTTAGCTGGACGGCAGCTGCCTTTTCTTAAAAGGTGGACACTGGTGTTAAGTAATCTCAGCTTATTTACCACGAATTTACCATAAGTGATACTCGGGTAGTGACAGTCGCACACAGTAAAAGTAAAAAAACACAGGAACCCAACTGAGAAAAATCCAGGTGGATGATGACGGTTGGAACTCCAATCAAGCAACAGATTCATTGTGATTTAAAGGAATTCTGCACAGGGCAACACAGAAGACATATGATGATGAATTAATGACACCCTCTAGACCAGTATGCTTTTAAGCTGTCGTCTAGTATTCCCTGGGAGCCCACAAAGCCTACTCATTTCCATGTCGTATTCAAGAATGTCCATAAACAGGAGCAGTTTCCACATGTCACGACTTCATTAATAATTCACCCAATGCATTTCGGGACATTTCCCTTTGTCAGGGGTATCTATAAAAAATTCATAAACACACCATCAACCTGACTATTATACAACTGATCGCAATGCAAAAACATGAACTCTCGTATTCATTTCTTAGTGAATTAAACTTTGTAGAGCGATTATCTACGTGTGAACGACATGCCCCTTGGTAGATTATTGAAGATTATGGAATTGTTACTTAGCATGCAATTTTTGTAACAAAAGTTTCATTCACTAAGAAATGAATACGAGAGTTCATGTTTTTGCATGGCTGCTCAGAAACTTAAATAATATTAATAGAGCGATCAGGTGTATAAAAATGAAGAAGCGAAATTTAAAGATGAACATTTTAAAACGTTCTCTTAACATGATGAAATTTGAAAATGGAGGATACAAATTAAGTTAGTATCCTCAGATTGATTCGTTGGAGCAGAGCAAGTGCATCAATAGAATATAGTATGGGTAATGAGTGGACTAAATTGAATTTAGAAAAGCTCTAACCTTCCCATTAATATTAAAATGTTAATGTTTTTATATTTGTTTGTGAATTAAATAAAATGTTTCTGCATCTATTTATCTGTTTGACGAATACTTGTTTCTGTATTTTTTGTGTATTGTTTTGCGTTTCAAATCATCAACGAGGCTTTCGGTAATGACTCAGTGGGGGTCCTCGGATTCCAATAATGATTCAATAGGGGTCTACAGGTATCAGTAACGATTAAGTGGGAGGCCACAGAAGTCAAAAAGGTTAAGAAGGCTCTAGACTGCTTCTTCTGCTGGTCTGTCCGGTCCTCCCACACAGTTCTGCTAATCAACTTCTGTATGTAGACCATCTTTTGGATCACCCCTATACAGTCTGTTGCAGTGTTTTCCCAGTGCTGCAATTCTCCTTGTCTTCTGAATGCACTGCATCTTGCACACACAGCCATATTGCACAACATGTTGTGCAGGTCTCCTCCTGTGGTCTGAAAATTTACAGATTGCACACATGCATGCATGCGACAATGTTGCTAGTCCCTGTGGCATGCCCGACATTGGTAGCAAACATAGCACCCATAATCACTGTGGCAAAGCATAAAGCTGCAATTCCATGACAGTGGTAACATCTAACAATTCAGAGCTCTTCACAATTCTAAATGTAGCTCAGTCACATCTAGCACCCATGGTTCAAGGGAAATATTTATAATTAATCACATTACAAAATCAATACCATTTCCTATGATGTCCAACTAAATATGGGGGTAGTGATTATAGTTCTCCTGAGAATGCTGTATGTTGCAGTTCAATATAATGCTGTGGTTTGAGGTATAATTTTGAGGAAAATACCTCCTACCTCTCACCACAAAAACACTTCCATAATAGTTGAGTAAAAGGTTGTGCCTTGAGCTCAGCACATTGGCACCTTAAGGGTAGCATTTCATAGTTCAGCCCAGGCAGTACCTGGCACATTCCAGTACTGTTTTGTGCACAAGAAGATTTACATAACTGGAACTAGACTTCACAAAGTCCCCTCTACAAACACAGTACTCCCAGGGCAGTACCAAATACAGCTAACTTCTTTAACATTCCACTTGACACATACCACATAACATAACCACGTTCCATCTAACATACTTACTATATTACAACAGCCATCTATATGTTACTTGACCCTGCTGTGGAGCTCCTGAGCGGAGGTGACAACGGGGATCACTTGTTAAGGTAAAGCTAACCTCAAATAGCCATGTCCATGTTCGTATTGGAACCAGTAACCAGTGATTTACTCCAAAAGTAGTGCGGGGTTCCCCCACCTTGTCTGACGAACACATGATCCATGCCTACGAAGTAGAAAAGCAGGAAAACAGAGCTCTTGACAGGAGGTTAAGCCCTGTGGTACTTTGGATTACCACTGAAGGGTGGTATACGAGCTTAGAAACCAGAACCAAGGCCCAGATGTACGAACATTGGAAATTGCGACTCGCAAATTGCGCCAATTACGACTTGCAATTTGCGAGTTGCAATTTCCAATGTACAATAGTGTCTGGGACACTGTTTGCGATTCCCAATGGGGTCGCAGATTGCATGCCTCATAAATATTAATGAGGCACTCGCAGTTTGCGACCCATTTGTGAATGACTAGCACTCCGGGGGATGGTAGCCTGCTGGGGTCAGCAGACCTCCATGTCTGGGACTGCTTTTTAATAAAGCAGTTTTTGGGGGGGAAATGCAGCCTGTTTTCCTTAAAGGAAAACGGGACGCATTAAAAAAAATTACTTTTCTGTCTCATTTTTTAAGGGCAGGGAGTGGTCCCTGGGACCACTGCCAGCCCTTAAAAAATGTTTCTCCATGCATTCCCAAATTGGAAGGGGTCCCCTGGGGACCCCTTCCCGTTTGCGAGTGCTTTACCACCCTTCTTACATAGCTGTTGAGGTCGCTTTTAGGAAGGGAACGCCCCTTCCTAATAGCAAGTCGCTAAACACTATTTTGTGAGTTGCAAATTATTTGCTACTCTCAAAATAGTGTTTGTACATGGCCCACAGGATTTTTGCATGCGCAAACGGGTCTAAAACCCATTTAAGCATGCAAAAGTCCATCGAATATCTGGCCCTAAATCCCTTAACATTTTGGACAGTAGTCAGTCTTAGGTAAAAGCTAAAATTGGTAGCCTACATGCTTGGAATATCTTTCAATATTATAAATACATTACGATATGAAAATGTAACGACGATGCCACACACCTTGGAGCACTTTAATAGAGGTTTTATTGAACAATATTCACTTGTACTTGCACCATAGTCCTTTCTGGACTACAGTTGATACAGCAGTGGAAGGTGGCTGAGCAAAACAGAGGGAGTCAGAAGTACCTCAGACATATATCCATTAAATAATATGTCTGCTCAAAATTGTGCTTAGCTTGGTGCACGGGGAATAAGAGACAGTGAAAAACAGCAGGCACGTTTTAAACTCTGGCTTGGATACAAGATGAATCAACCATATTGTTTGTCCAGATTCCACCCAGCCATGTTTCAAGTTTGTCAATTACCTCTGTTGGTGACTATTTGCCACTCAGAACACTGAATCTTTTCAGAAGTTTCGCGGGATGACTGAGATGAAGCTCCAGCACACATTTGGTAAAGGTGCTTCCTCTTTGCCCTCCACACTACAGCCTGAAATAGCGTCTGTAAACCCCTCCAGCACCAGCCTATAATCTTCATCTGCTGGAACGATTCAAGGGCTGTGAAAACCAGCAATGGCAAAGCCAGTAGGTCTCGCATATGCAGGATATATTGGCTTTGTCAAGGTTCTTTTACCCATGTTGAACAGCAGCATGGCTAAAAGTTTTAAAAAAATAGTGCTATGACGCAGTCAATGCAGGCCGCTTCATAGCGCCTTTTTTCTACTATCAACCTTGCTGCACAGCAGCCATGCAACTGTACAACATGGCAAATAAAATATTGACAAAGCCAAATAACTCCACTATTTTGCTTTTCAATATTTTTAGGCAATGTTGTAGAGCGGCGTGGCTGCTGTGCAGCATGGATGAAAGTGAAAAAAGGCCTATGACGCGCCAGTGTTGTTTGCGTCACAGCACTTTTTTTTTTTTACACTTTTAGCCATAATGAACACCAGGTCGGTTGCTGTATAACCTGGCTAAAATCATGGCTTATTAAGTATCTGACTTAAGATTCAAATCAACATGCCAATTGTGACAGGTGTTTTTGATTTCCTAGACTACTGCCTTGACTTTCAGTCGAGTTATATATATCAATGGGGTGACCCGATAGACCACTGGACTCGGGTAGATAATGGTACATAAAAATTGGTAGTCACAGTGGAAAATATTTACAAGACATCAGAAAACACATATGTAGTCATTATGCAGAGAAATATAACAACACCAATAGTCATATTGTGATGAATCACAATGATTTAATCAATTAGATCAGCGTTGTTAGAAAATCAACGGTTCATATGACGGACTGAATGTCAAAATCACAAATTTAGTAGAAACAGGTGCAAGCAAGGTGAAAGTGCAAATTTAGGGTCAGTGCAGGTGATGTGCAAGGGGAAGGTAGTGCATATCTATACATCCATATTGAATTAAACAACCTATCCTGACAGTTTTCTGGCTAGTACATTGAATGTTAGAACATAAATGTTGGATGGAGTTGTAATATCACTGTCATCCAGGTTTGAGATGAAGAATAAAGACAAGTCGACGTTTCGACCCCTTCGGGAGCCAGCACAGTGCGAGACTTGGCGGTGGGGTCTTCTTCAGGACTGGAGGGTTGGGGGGGGGGGGCAGGGGGAGCACCCAAGGATAATGATGAATAGTATTACGGCGTGTTGTAAAGAGAAAGGATCTCGTGAATAAAAATAAATCATAGCGCAAATTACCAGCATTAGCAGGAAAACATAGTGCTGGACAATATGAATGGGGGCCCACGGCGCTCCTGGGGGGGGAGAGAAAGGAAAACAAAAAAGCCAAGGTTGGGGTCATACTAAAAACTAATGGCTAACTGGTAAAGAATTAAAAATGGTGAAGTATGTACTCACCATTAGTGATTGGGCAGTACCATAAGTAATTAATATCCTTGGTAGAGTGATAAATCTTTGGCGGAACTCACACGGTTCAGACGTAACCAGTGGCTGAGAACGAGAGCAGAGGAAAGAGAGATACGATGGGGGGGCGTGGCTAGCAGCCAGCGAGCATGGTCGCAGCCTAGGGAGGCTCCCGATCCCCCGCCCGGTTCTCCGTTATAAACATCCTGCTACTGCCTGGCAACACCGTGCGAATCAGGGGGAATCCCTGGGGGCACCTTGGGCGCTGCTCCGGGCTGAGCTGAGTCCCGGTGATCGCGCCGATTGTGGTGGAAAGTGCCGCGGCGGCGCTGGCGCTCCGATAACCAAGATGGCGGCTGCCCCAGACCCGCGAAGAAACGGCCTGCGGTGGCGCTGAGGAGCGGCAGCCGTCCGGCTGCATTACACCGGAGTGCACGTACTTTGCTGCGGACTGCCCCCGAGACACCGGCCGCCGGGGTGCCCGAACCGGCGCTAGATTCCTCCGGGGCGAGGCTCCTCCCCCCTCCTTCTCGGCTGTGGCGCCGGCTGGTGGCCCTGCCCTGAGGGGGACTCCGTGGGCGCTGGTGAATAGATCCTGCTTGTCCCCTGCTGGAGCCCTGAAGCGCGCCTGGAGACGGGCGGCGATCGACCGAGAGAGGCTGGTGAGGCGGCCGTTACTCCTTCTCTCCCCTGCGGGAGTCGCTGAATACCTGCCCTGGAGACCGGGGCGGCCGTGCGCTCCTGGAGGCTGCTGGGTCCCCGGAGTCCCTCCTGCGGCGACAGTGGTGTGCTTTCAATTGTCCTGCGCCTTGCCTGGCGGACTGGGGGCAGCGCAACCGGAGGACTGGCCCTGTGGTCCGTGGCGCGCTGCGGACCGGGCACGACCCTGTGCTCTGGCTACGGACACCGCGCGCGGCGCCGCACTTCCTGCCTGGGCCGCTTGTTAAGCTGACTGCGGCGGAATCCTGAGACTGCGCCTGACCCCGCCGCGGGCTGTGACCCGGGCCGGAGAGCTGCGGCAAACTGGACGAGGAGACGGGCCTGAGCCTTAGCTTGCGGTGGGAGCGAGGGGACGCAGCCATGAGGCCCTTGGGCGACTGACCCCGCTGGGGGGTGCACACTCAGTGGCCTATTGTCTCGGCGGGAGGAGCATACCGTGAGCCTCGGAACTCTGGGGACAGTTGGATCGTGCATAGCGCCTCACCATGGGAAAACCAAAAGGGGGACGGGGTGACGGGGGCCCCCCCACGGGGGTGCCTGCGGGAACCCCGCAAAGCCCAACGGACCTGCAACTGATGCAGGACCGTATCCTGGAGGCCATCGCGGCCACGAAGGACGCACTACACCAAGACATCGCACAGGTGGCGACGGGGCTGGGTCTCCTGCGGGCTGATCACGGCAAGTTGGCGGACAGGGTCAAGATTGCGGAGTCCACCCTGACAGACCTCATACCGGCGCAAAAATCGGTCGAGGGCCGGCTGACGGAGGCGTTGGACCGGATACAGGCCTTGGAACGGAGAGCGGAGGATGCCGAAAATCGCAGCAGGCGCAATAATGTGCGCCTCGTAGGCCTTCCGGAAAAAGTAGAGGATTCCGACATGGTGGGCTACCTGGACGGTTGGCTGCGAACGGTCGTGGCCCCGGAGGGCCTATCGCCCTTCTTCACACTGGAACGCGCGCACCGGGTGCCTGCCAGACCCCCTAGACCGGGTCAGCCACCACGCCCCGTGATCATTAAACTCCTGCACTACAAGGACAGAGACTGGCTGTTGCAACGGGCCAGGGATGCGGGCCCCTTCCAGGTAGAAAACAGCAAGGTTACGCTATTCCCGGACTACACGTTCGAGACTCAAAAGCAGCGCGCCTCTTTTCTGCCTATCAAAAAAGTACTCCGCTCTGTGGGCCTCCAATATTCGCTACTCTTCCCGGCCAGGCTCAGAGTGGTAGCGGACGGTAACACGCTGTTCTTCCACACGGCGGAGGAGGCATGGTCCTGGTGGGACACATACAGGGTGGACGCGGCCGGGACCAGGGTCGGAGGAACCATGGATCACCAACCACAGCGGCCGGCGAGGGCATCGCGGAGGATCCGGGAGCGCAAGCGGGGGCCCAGACGACCGACTGACTCCCAGACGGAGGACGGCAGGAGGGCCGCGTTGCAGGCGGTGATGATCCTGTCAGGTGCGGCGTCGATCCCGTCGGAACGGGCCTCCGGCTCAGAGGACCGGGGCACAGACTCGGAGTCGGGGCACTCGGACTCAAGCAGCACGAAGGGACCGGTGGTTACGCCGCAAACATCGGAAGAGATCATCGAGAGCTGAGAGTCGGAACAGTGTCTCCTGCAGTGCTACGACGGCCGGGGCCCGCTGCTACAGTCACCGGAGCAGACTACAGTAAGCTTGGACTTTAGTGTGCCTCATGTGTATTGTGGGGCGGAGGGGGGAAGTGCCAGTGGCTGGACTTGTGTGACTAGTCGTCGCCCCACAAGGCCCCTAAGGCCTCCGTAGTGTAGACTGCGGATTAGCGGGTTTGCGAGAGCGCGGGTGCTCGAGCACAGTTTGGATGGGAACAGCTTTTGTGAAGTCAGGTCCTGTTCTGGGGGGGGTGGGGCCTGGAGTAGTTGGGGGGGCTCAAGGCGAAGTACTGGGAGGGGGGATAGGGATAGTGTTGTGGGGGGGAGGGGATAGTGCCACCGTATGCCCCTGGGGTTGGTTTACCTGTGTTACATGCCGTGCGATATGGGACAATGGCTAATGCGGGATCGTTGAAATGTGTGACTTGGAATGTGCGGGGGCTCCACTCCATGGCACGGCGGCATAAGGTGCATGCCTACTTGGTCCGTAGAGGGGTTCAGATAGCGTTCCTACAGGAAACCCACCTTACGAAGAAGGAGGGCATTGCCCTGCAGCGCCGATGGAGGGGCCAACTGTTCTACACCACGTACTCTGCATTCGCTAGAGGGGTACTGATATGGATACGGGCGGGGACTCCCTTTCAGGTAACCCGACACATAGCAGACCCGGAGGGGCGGTACGTAGCGGTGGAGGGTAAACTTAGGGGCAAGCACATTGTCCTAGGGAACATCTATGCCCCTAACGTGGACCAGGCGACTTTCTTTGCGCGTCTCTCAGGTGTGCTGGCTGGCTACCTTGCGGGCCCGGTGCTGTTAGGGGGTGACTTCAATTCCATTGCAGATACCACACTAGATAGGTCGCACCCGCCACTGCCCGCGTCCCCGATGCACCGACTGGCGAAAACTAGGTCGGATTGGCAAGACAGATGGGGCCTGACTGACGCTTGGCGCGCTCAGCACCCGGCGGAGAGGGACTATTCGTTCTACTCCGGCCTCCATGACCTTCATGTCCGACTGGACGCCTTCCTGTGTTCTTCTTCGGTCCTCCCTGCGGTGGCTGGGACGGAATATTTAGCGCGCACCGTCTCCGACCATAACCCCCTACTACTGATGCTAGGCTGGATGAACGAAGTTCCGCAGATCCCGTCGTGGCGACTGCGGCCGGACACGTTAGACGATCCACCGTTCCGGGTGGCGCTTGGAGAAAGGATTGGGCACTACTTCGCTGAGAATGACGGCACTGCGGCCTCCAGGGCAGCGGAATGGGATGCCTTTAAGATCGTGGTGAGGGGCCATTGCATAGGGAAGTATGCGGGGATACGAAAGTCCTTGCTGGATGACCTAGACAAAGCCGAACGCGCGCTGAGAGAGGCCGAGGTGGCGCGCCCCGGCCGCCCCGAACTGCAGGGTAGGCTTTGTGAGGCGCGCGAGGCAGTGGCGGTGGAAGTTGAGCGACTTCGTAGCTTCGATTATAAAACGTACCTCACTAAAACGCACGCCGAGGGGGATAAGGCTGGGATGCTGCTGGCCTGGTTAGCGAATCCTACTCGACACAGTCAGCCCATCTTAGCTTTGCGGGACGGGGAGGGCCGTGTAGGTACCACGCAACCAGCCATCTTGGACGGCTTTCGGTCCTATTATGTGCGCTTGTACAAGAGTGCGCTTCTAGCACGGGGCGAAGAGGTAGAGGCGTACCTGGACGAGTTGCGTCTACCACGATTGGACCAGGAGCATGCAGACACCCTAGGTGGCCAAATCGAATTGGCGGAAATCAAAGGAGCTATAAAGCGGATGGCCCGTAATAAAACTCCGGGCCTAGACGGCCTCCCCATAGAGTTTTACGGTCAGTACCTGGAGCAACTGGCTCCCCGGCTTCAAACTGTCTACAATGAGGCCAGGGACAGAGGACGGCTCCCGCGCTCCATGCGCGAGGCCATAATGATCCCCCTATTAAAACCACGCAGAGAGAGCGCTGACCCCGCGTCCTACCGGCCCCTGTCAATGCTCACTACCGATTACAAGATCCTCAGCACCATCCTGGCGACCAGACTGTTGCGCCACATGCAAGAGTTGATCCACAAGGATCAATCTGGGTTTATACCCACCCGCAATACCACCCACAACATCCGGCGGTTGATCAGACTGGTAAATGATCCCCTGCCCGAGGCGCGGATGCCCCTAGTACTGTCGATCGACATTGAAAAGGCGTTCGATAGCCTGGAATGGGAATACCTGTTCAAGGTGATGCGGAGATTCGGTCTGGGAGATAAGTACATACACTGGACGAAAGTGCTCTATTCCTCGGCGAAGGCACGCGTCAAAGTGGGTACGTTGGTCTCACAGCAGTTTGAGGTAGATCGCGGCACCAGGCAGGGTTGTGCACTATCCCCCCTGCTGTTGGCATTAGCGATAGAGCCCCTGGCGGCTATGGCTAGACTGGGCAACCATTTCGGCGGGCTGGATTTTAGAGGGCACCGCCACTATATATCGCTATACGCAGACGACCTCCTTCTCTTCCTGGAGGACTCCGACAGTGCGGTGAGGGGTGCGGAGAGGCTCCTGGAACGCTTTGGAAGAGTGTCTGGTCTCCGAGTTAACTGGAGCAAGACCTGCCTGTTCCCCCTGCGGCACGCGGAGGCGCAGCCCCCCGCTTGCCAGTCGATTAGATGGGAGCCTCGCTGCCTCGACTATCTGGGGGTGCACATTTATCATGATGCCCCGGACTTGCTGGAGGGCAACATAGGGCGTTGCATCCGGGCCCTACAGGGGTACATGTCTTTCTGGGCTACCCTGCCACTGTCAGTGGCGGGCCGCATATCCCTACTGAAGATGATCGCCTTGCCCCGCTTGCTATATTTCTTCCGGACCCTTCCAGTGTGGGTGCCTGGAGCGATTTTTAAACACCTCAGGTCTCTAATAATATCCTTCCTGTGGGGTTCGGGCAGACGCAGAGTAGCGCTCACGACGCTGACCCGTCCAAAGGACGACGGGGGTCTGGCGGTCCCAAACTTCGAGCTCTACTACTTGGCCGCGCAGCTGCAGTCTTTCACGCAGGAAATAGCGAGAGTATACCGTGGCCCGGAGAGTGAGAGGGACGCTGGAACTCCCCGCCATGTCCTAGCTTACATCGCCCTCCAGCAGAGGCTGGCACCTGGGGATCTGACCCAAGAAGAGCATACCTTCCGTCTATGCTGGAATAGCTCGCAGAGGAGAGCTGGAGTCAGACACCCATATGCGCCCGAAATCCCACTGGGCATGGTGACGGCACTCCCTCATGGGGGTGATTGGTCGAGGCTGCAGTTATGGGAGGAGGCGGGCCTGCAGATGTTGGGGGACCTGTATGACGATGGTGTGCTGTCCCCGTTCCAGACTCTGCGGGATCGCTACGACCTCCCGAGAGGGGATTACCTCTTGCATGCGGCGGTGGTGAGGGCTATACAGGCGCACTGGGGCGAGGGCCTAGTTGAACCTACAACGACACAGGTGTGCCAATATACGATGATGTCGGCTGGCACCTTTAAGGCAGTGACGTGCCTTTACTCGCGGATGGTGAGGGAGACACTCCAGCCCCTAACTGCATTAAAAAACAAGTGGGAGCTGGATCTGCAGGTGGACATCCCTGACACCACTTGGGCACAATTGGTGCGCAGAGCCAGAAAAAGCACGAGAAATGCGCGATTCCAATTGATACATTTTTATGTGCTCCATAAGGCATACCTTACCCCAGGAAAAATTAGGAAATATTTTGGAGCCGCGGAAGCTGCGTGCCCTAGATGTAATAGAGTGGGAGCGGACCTGGTCCACATGCTGAGGACCTGCCCAAACCTGCAGGAGTACTGGGAGGGGGTCGGCGACACGTTGAATGACGTAGCAGATAGGGACCTACAATACGACGCGGCCGTTTGTATACTCCACTGGTTCCCGCACACGCCCAAGAATAAAATGTCCAGCAAGTTTATAGACATGGGCCTTCTCCTAGCTAAGCGAGAGGTGATGAAAGGGTGGAAGTCGAAGGCGGGGCCTACGCACCGGCGATGGCTCAATGAATTTCTCAAATGGGCGGCTAGCGAGAGCACACTCAGGTACCAACTAGCTCACCGAAAACTGGACGACCGGGCTCAGGCGGCGGCAATGGTATGGGAGGTGATGGTGCAGGCCCTGCGAGATAGCCCAGCCAGTGGGGAGGAGGGTGAGAACTCTGAGGAAGCAGCGGACGAAGTCGTACCACTGGCCCCCCTGCCAAGCACGCACGATTAGGGATTACTCCATTTTTCCTGTTACCCGCCACACATGCTATATGTTCCTGACCAGGCGCAATCGGGAGGGCACTAGGGAGGGGTGGGTGGAGGGGGAGTTTCCAAGTTTAAGGTTTGCTGAAAGTAGGTTGTAAGTTCTGTAGGTAGTTAGGGGAGCAGAGGGACAGCGATCAAAAGCGGGCAGCGGGGTTCTTCACCGGAAGTATGCTCCTGACAGTTTCGTATTAATGTGCCATGTTTCTATATGACGCCGCCCGGCCTCTGGGATGTGGGCAGTACGGCTGTGTATACTACACGGATTAATGATTAAGGGGAGGATGGGAAACCTGCATTATTGACATGCATCCTGGTTGCTGTAAGCTGTACTTGGTCCTGCAATAAAAATGGTTTGACACAAAAAAAAGAGGAAAGAGAGATACGATGTTGACATTAAAAGACCATGGTGTAGATTGAGCGCTTAGTAGAAAAAACCGTAAGACGGTTGTGGGGAGTATGAGTAATTCTACAAATAAACACGTGCGTCGCATTCGGACAGCAAGGAGGAAAGGAAAAGAGCAAATCGAACAAAGTATGGCATTGGGCAGTTTAGAGTGTGCTCCGAAGTAGGGGCGTGATGGTAAGGTGCAGCAAGAGCAAAACGCATGCAGAGAAAACATCGCTAATGGGAGAGGTATATTTACCGTAATGCTAGCGGGGCGGGATACCTACGGATAGGAACACTGATGGTATGAATGGCGAGTCGGGGCCACATACAGCGTATGCATCGCTATCTGGGAAAGATTGTAAGTCATGACGCTAGCGGAATAAGACACATATGAATAGGGAGGCAGATGGCATAAAGTGATGGCGAGTTAATGAGACTTAACATTAAGGTGGCAAGTGCAGGAAGATATGTAACATCTACAGATGGGAAAAAGGATACAGGCGCGCAGCCGTTCATGGAGTGACATACCTGTGGGGAAGCGTCGATCGATCTAACAGCTAACCCAGTGCTAAAGTCACGTGATTGGTTAAGAGACATCAAAGAACGTGCAAGTCATGCACGCAGGTTGGAAAATCGATACAGTCTCTAATGATACAGTGGGGAGACCGGAGTTGCCGATCCTAGACCTCGTGAGAGGACGATTTGGGGTGATGGGCACAAATGTTAGTTAAAGCCAATTATAGAATTAAATAATGGGAAAAATTCCAAGGCGGTGAAACAAAAGACCGCGTTTGAGGTTCATGTACAGTGAAATCAGTCTATGGGCTTCATTACAATGTCAGCCGGAAAGGCTCCGAATGGCATTCAGATTTTCCTAACCCGAGTCGGAACCCATGTTTCTGACCGACTCAGAAACATTTCTGACCGACCGATTACGATGGAAGGTAACCATTCGGTCTGTCCGACTCAGTTCCGAATGGCATTCGGAGACTCTGAGTCGGTCGGAACTGAATCATACAGGTCTATGGACCGCATTTCTGGCCAATATATTACGATGTCGGATGCAGACAGTCCTCTGCGACTCGGTTTGCCCGACACAGAAGGGCTGTCGGAAACTGACTCTGGGGCCCCTTGCAGGCCCCCCTTCACTCGGAGATTTCCAGTTGGGGCCCGTGGGGGTATCCATGGGACCTGTCTTTACAACCATGCACAGTGTGGCAGGCACCATGGGGTGCCCACCACCGGATGCAAGGTTTTCTGCAACCACCTCTTTCTTCAATGGGAGCCTGTGTTGTCTGTCAAAACACAGGCTCACATTGAAGTCAATGGGAGTCCGACATAACAGTGCACAGAAACACCGTAATCGGTCGGTCGTACTACCAAAACCCGAGTCTGTCGGAAACGATTCTGACAAGGAGTCAGTCGGAATGCTTTCTTGCCGACATCATAATGAGGCCCTAAGTGTCAGAGTAGAACTGTATTACACCCAGAAAGTTTGTCCTGGCCTGTGCATATATGGCAGTCACTTGGAATTACTTCCAGTATGAAGAAGCCTTTTATTTACAGACACATTGGGCATGTGTAGGCAGTACATTTATCAAATTTACCATCACAACAAACACAGAATGCATTACTTTCTTGGATCTCAGAATCTGGTCAGAGGACAATCATCTTAAAACAGAGGTCTACCAAAAACCTACAGATGTCAATAATTTACTCCGGTATGACAGCTTCCATCTGAAAGCCCTAAGGGACAACATACCAGTGGGCCAGAACCTTAGGCTGTGCAGAAACTGCACGGAGTAAACCACCTACGATGCACATGCAGAATGACTCTCAAAGAAACTCTCAGCCAAACTTTATCCCCAACACCTGATAAAAAGAGGAAACATTTGTGGCGCCTCTTTGTCACTTCAAAAGAACCGTTATCTTTTTTGGCAAACGTTCTGCGAGAGATCAACTGACGCACATTTGAAGGTCTCCACCTACTCCCAAAAATATCATGGCTGGGGGTTATCTAGCAAGCCCTTTTTGCGCACCCATGTATGGGACACATGAGGCAGACTGACAGAAAAATCTGAGACTGCATTAAGTTCATGTTCAACCATCACATATGTACTGCCTTAAGATATAATGGCTGGCAAAAAATAAAGGGGCAGATTTACAAGGAAGTGCCGCAGCGCAGCAACGCAAGCCCTTTGGCTGCACCGCGCTGCAGCACTTCCAAAGCACAGGAATGCGACATATTTACAATAATATGTCTCATTCCTGTGCTCTCCCCTGCGCTGGCACACAAACTGCTGCCATGCACCGGCGCAGGCACCCTTGAACCATTGTGCAAGGATGCCTGCGTCATGGGGGGATTGTTTTTGTGCAGGAAGGGGCACCTTCCTGCACAAAAACAATCACTACAGGCATTTTCCACTTTCAATGGTGCTGTAGAATGCAGCACACATTGAAAGAGGAAAAAACGAGGAGAAATTAAAATATTTCTCCTCATTGCGCCACCCTACGCCCCTAGGGTGGCATAGAATTCAGATGCATTTCCAGATGTACGATTCCTCGTAAATCTGGAAATGTGTCTTGTTCCATTACGAACACCCACAGCAACACCCATGGAACGCCCCTCTCACGCAAAGTGCTGCGTGTAAAGGGGCCATATTTACAAGGACGGGAAAAACCACTCAGGGTCCTGTCCTTGTAAATATGGGGCAGTAACACCACCAGTACATCACAAAAAGTGACGTACTGGTGGTGCAGAATGCTGGTAAATCTACCCCAAAGTACGTGAGCTAAATAGTTACATTAAGATTTTCATCTTGATGAAAATAATGCAAATAATGGTCCAAAAGGATAAAAACAGAATATGTATAAAGATTAAACCAAGTATTTCAGAACCACCATTGCGTGTAGACTGTATGAGTAGCTTATGAAAATGTGATTTTAATCCTAATTTTGTTTAAATAAATACTAAAAGCAGAAAGGTAGAAATGCGGTGCTTTCCTGTTAATTTGTTAAGACTGTATTGCGTTGTGCATTAATGTAAATTACTAATGCATGCGTTGTATATAAAAAACAATACAATTATGAATAATAAAGAAACAGTAAGTGGAAGAGCAAGTACATGCCACACTACAACAGCATTGCTTGGTCGAGACCGAGGTCCACACTGAACCTCCATGTTGGTCTACTGTGAGACAGGAAAGGGCTTTCAGTTACATGTGCGATGGAGGTAGGTTCCTTTCAAGATGACAATGATATGTTAGGGAACGATAGAAGTGGATTTAAAAACCCGTCTCTTTAGTATGAACAGGAACTAGGCAGGTTGCCCTGTAGTTGGAGACAGTATGTGGGGATGCAGTTTGTATCGCCATATTTCTTCCTAGGTATTCCAGACTTTTTTTGATCAAACTCCAGCTCACCCTTTCTCTCCCACACATAAGGTAGCATGTATCTTATTTATATTGTCCATCAACTGGTTAATATGTTCTTTCATTGAGCGTGTCATACGTCACACACACCTACACAATGCTAATGCCTTCTTTATTGATTGCGGCGCCATTTGGTGGTTTTGTCAAATATGGACGCATCTAGGAGATAACAGTGTGTGCATTTGTGTGCCTGTGTACGGTTAGCAAGCTGTGCACGGTCTGTTCTTCACGTCGATGTTACCTATCGGTGTTTAACTCGAGCAATCTAACTGTCAGGTGATTTGGAGACATTAAGACTCATCACGTCATTCTCTGAGCCTGCTCCATACTGCACTGAGGTAGACTTCCGCCCACTGAGGACCCTGCCACCTAACTGCAGGGTGTAGAGGCTGGGATGTATTGAATATAATAGAGCCCGACAGTACTTTTTTTTAATTTATAATTTGTTTGATAGCTAATTAAACGTCTACTATGGGCGTCAAAATTCACGCTCTGTTTTCTTGGGCTGAAACCATTTTTAAACGACAAATCCCACATATTCTCCGTCAAACTTTTTTTTTTATGGCCAATCATAATTTCTTGGACAACAAATTAATCTCAATGTTGATCAGTTTCTGAGCAAATATGAACGAGTTATAAGAAAAGTCGGTGTTAGTTCAATACAAACTAACAACTGGTGTAAGAGATTGACTTTTGAAAAATTGGCATGCGGTTGCCAGCTCGGGATCTTTCAGCCAATTTAAAAAAAAAAACCTTCATAAAGCAATCTGTAAACCTCTGGGATCAGAGTGTCTCCATCTTTTGCGTACTAAAAACATGCTACTGCTTCATCGGCTTTTACTTATCACATTTTCCATCTGCCACTGTCGAGTAGTGCCATGGACACATCCACATAGACACATGGTTCTGCTTTACTAACCTCCTTCCCTACATTTCCTACATAGCGGCCCTGCAGTCCCAGGAATGATGCAGACAGAAGCCTCGCACAAGCGCCTCCCCTATGAATAGCTCCTATGTCAGTCTAAAGGTTCTGCTATGATCTGCCCTGACTCCTGTTGCAGAGCCAACTAGTGAAGGGGAAGGTGAGCCTGAAGTAGGTCTCTGTTCTGTCCATTGGCCCTGCCATGCCACCCATGTATGAGCATTTGGGGGCAGAGTGAAGTCCACCCGAGACCACAGACGTCCTTCTATTGCAGAGCACAGTGGCTAGGGAGAAGACCATCATCTTGGCTCCCCAGCTGAGTCTGCTAGCCTGTCTTAACCCTGCACCATCACCATCCTTTCTCCTGGATTGCCTGTTTTGCTTCCTCTCCAGTCATGTGCCATGAGTGAGGATGTTTTTTGTAAAAAGTGGACAAACTCCAAAAACTGAATTCTGCCCAGTGATCAAGGGTGCTGCTCACTCATGCTTCCCCAAGACAAAGTGTGAGGCGGGGGCTTTCCACTGCCTGTATGTCTCATGCCCCCTAGCTTGACCAGAGCTATGCATGACCGCTCAGCTATTGATGGTGCCCAGCGAGCAGGCATTCTCTGCTTTGAAAACTAAGGAAATGGCAGTTTCTCCAGCTATATCTGGACCTATGTTCTCTCTTCCTGTGCTGGAGAAGCTACTCAAAGCAGCACAGAGTTCTACCATTTAGAAAGGGGGCAAGCATGGCAACTTCAACTGCCACAGCCATACAAGCCTCCTAATGAGGCACTTCAGAAGGAGCAGCCCTGGCAGAAGTGGTAGACTACACTACCCTGCACCCACACACCATGCAGGTGAAGCAGAGTGGGAGGCTGCTGCTCCCACTGAGATGATAGACTCATTCTCTCTCTGCCACCTTCTGGCAGATCCTAAGCGCCCCTTGCTCAGAACCTCCCAAATCTCCTTTTCATGCATCATCAGACACTCAGACCAATCAAGCAGCAAATTACATCAGACAGCCCACCCACTCACAAGCTTGATATTTCAGCAGAATAAATTAACCAGTAGCACAGTTAATGACGTCAGAGTACACATCCAACAACACACAGCAGCATCCTATGAAACTCAGCTAATAGAGCATCAATTTCACGCTTTTGATCCAATTTCACATTTTGGATTCAATTCTATAACAATGCAGCCCAGAATGCCTATGGGAAAAGCACTCTCAAGCAGCGTAGAGCTTTCTAGTTAGTCCCCTGCAGTAGCTTTCGTGTTCCTTCAGCTGTATGTATGAGCATAGACCCCTCTGGTTCAGTAAGTGTTGCACAGGCATAGGTCCCGGATTCACTATGGGAAATCCTGCCACACTTAATTCACAGTCTTGCTGATGTTTATCTTGAATATATTCATAAAATCGATGTGCTCCATAAGGCCCGACAATGGGTGGAACACATTGATAACAGACTACTGGAGGCATCATTACAATGCAAGTTTATGAGAGAAAGAACAATCGAAACCCAAGTTATTTTTCAATTTGGTGTGTAAATCAAGAAGCAGGTGCCCATGTTGCTCGAGTATTGCATGAAGTCTAGATAGGCTTGCTGAGTCTTTAGATGTTTTATGAGGCGCTGCTTCTTCACATGAGGGGCCACTTTTGTTGTCTCCGTTTTAGCACGCTGCTCTATTTTTACCTCCACAGTCCACCTTGGTATTTTTCCATGCTCAGCTTTGTCTTGCCTAAATGATATTCTTCAGGCTTAGTAGCAGAATTCTTGAAATTAGACAAAGCATATTGAAAAGCATTACTTCCCAATTAGATAAAGCTTATTGAAAAGCATTACTTCCCATAAATGTGAGATTCTCTACCAGTTTTGCTCAGTGTTTCTGACAGTCCTTACTAGCAGTATGGGCTTGCAGGGAACGAGAGTGGCGATGTGGGGAGGGGACACGGGGGGGGTTACCAAATAAAAAAACACACCTTCTTGCTGAGTCTCGAGCCGTCTCTCCTTGGTGTCCCTTGTCGTGAAGTGGTCTCTCCGCCAGAAGCACACAGGCTCCCTCTCCTAAGCCAATCACAATGCTGCAATGCAGAGTTGTGATTGGTCTAAGCGCCGTGGCTCGACGCTCCGATGGGGAATGGGAGGCTGGGTATGTTCCCCACCAGGCTGTCTAATGCAGCCTGGTGGGAAATATGCAAAATGCGTAGGACTGCTTGGCTGGTGCGAGAGGGCTGGCCAAGCAGTCCTGCGCACTTTGGAGTGCAGCAACCACTCCTCCTCCCACACGTCACATGAGTCCCAGCCCCGCCCAAATTGGCCGAAAAAAAAGAAAATTATAACTTCTTTTATAATAATTTTTTTACACTGCTATACGAGCAGTGGGGCGACGCTTCTTCGTCTTAGCGGAGGAGCAGCCACTGCTTACTGGACTTTCTCTCCAAATGTCACTGGTAAAGTATCTTCAACAATCCTGCTAGTAATGCTTTCCTCTGGCTGGCACTATGTACTATAATCCAATGTTCCCATCACACAGTGATATAACGAAACTTGAGTGCCCCCCGCAATGTACATGGAGGGGGGGCCCCAAGTTCCGGAACCAGTTAGAAGCTCTCAGGCCAGGGGCTCACCGCCCGTGCCCAGTGCCGGAGGAGGCCTCCCGCACGGGCTGCGGGGGCTATGGCTACGTCACTGCCACCACACCGCAATATGATACCTGCTGTAGCAGTAACTTTACCTCCAACAGAAACATAATCTTCTGCCCAATCCTGATAAACTTGTCCGAGCCAATAGGAAGAATGCCTAATTTGAGCCAGTGTTTGCTGGTGGCGCACACCAGCACTCATTTTTCGGGACCATCACATATTTTTCCACATCAGGCATTTACCAAGAGCAAGAGAGGAATAATACATAAAGAGGAAAGACCGAGGAAGAGAAAGACAGAAACATTTCACAGGGAAGAAAGAAGGAACCTGTAGGAGTGAGATAAAGAGTCGGAGAGTGTCTGATAGTGGATTAAAGAAGCCGAGGTAGAATCAAGATTAGGCAGCCTTGGTGTTCAGCGTGCAGGCATTTAATGGCACCAGGCTTCTGAACAGACCTTTAGGCACCAGCCCTTATGCTTTTACAAATTAAACTCCTGTTTCACACATACACTTGAAATAACTCTGAAATCTGAAAATAGCCGGGTAACACAAATGTGTCAAACAGAAAATGACTAAAATACCGCCTAAGTAATTCTCCCCGTATTCGGGCTCCCCATCAATAGGAAATAAGGGCAAAAATAGGGTTTTCACATAATACTCGTTTGTCCAGATTCTGCTCATTTGTGGAAAATATTACCAAAGCCTAGGTATGTTTCCTCGTTTCTAATAGATCATCTGCCTTTCTTGTTTTCCCTGTCTTCAGTATTTTGTAGCAATATTTGTTTTAATTTCTCAATGTTACTTCAGCATGCTACGGGTTGTTTATATCAATAAAGCCATCTGTTTGAAGTTTTGCTGTTGCACATTTTATTTTTAGAGAATATTCTTTTAGGGATTTGCTCAAAAGTAGTACACTCATATGTCAGGTGTGGGATGTGTTTGTTGAGTTCTCAAGTGCTCCATTGCAAGTTATGTTTTTTTTTAATGGCAAACCATTTTCTGTTCATGCCTATTTCTGTTCTTGTTTCGGGGGAACAAATATCTGCCACATGGTTATTTTATGCGTTGGGTGCAGCTTCATCACGTCTTCCGGGTGTAAAATGTGACCTGCACCAGTGGCGTAGCAAGAGGAGGTACAAATTGTAGCGAAGGGCATGGGGGTAGCCCGGGCAGCACGAGTTTTGGGGATGGCGGCCTCCCTTACCCCCGCGGCCGTTGCGGGGTGGCAAAGGCAGGAATCGCCAGCACCCCCGTTCTTACATTCAGCTACCGCGGGGTGCAAACGCAGGGGCCGCCACAGGCGGCATTAGGCCTAGCTACACCACTGACCTGCACCAGAATACAGCAGTAAAAAACAAGCACTTGCAATGCAATAGGTCTCGCATTTATGTGAGTTTGAGCTATTGACATTGCAACTAACAATGCGGTCTAGTAACATTTTAATGTTTTTTTGAGGCCCATAGTCCCTTTTCCTCTGAGGCTCTTTGGACCATGCAGTATTTTCAACATTGCTTGACTAGCTTTAGGAAGCCAATGGAGTGATTGCAGTGCTGGTGTCATGAATTCTCTGGGGTGAAGACGGAGAAGAGGTGTTGCAGCAGGATTTTGGATAAGATGTGTTTTTTGGTAATGATGAAATTGGGTGCGCTGAGATATAGGCTGATGGAAGTGGTTAATTTGTAAAAAAAAAAAATAAAGTGCTGGAGTTCTTGTCAGGAGGCAGCTTGTACCAACCCATTTCTTCTGTTGCGCTGTCTAAAACAGAACCAACTACTAACCGTGAAAGTAGAGAGAGGATGTGGCAATGGCCAGAGCTGCCGACTTCAGAGCTGGGGAGCTAGGTTTGAGTCTCAGTCTCGGCTCAACATCCTGTGATTCTGGGAAAGTCACTTAATCTCTCTGTGCCTACTATAAATGAATGCGCCGGTGTTAACAAGGATCATGAAAATGCAGCTTTAATGTTCTCATTTTACGCCTGAAAACCTGGGTTTGTAAATGCTTTTCTGGAATTTCAGCAGGGTTATCTGGTACGTTAGTCTAAGTTGTTAAATGGAAGCAAAGAAAGATTGCAACGAGTAGACCATGTTGGGTTGTAAGTCAGGCACTGGACATTGGTGACCTGGAGAGAAGAGGCAGGCCCACGATAGCAGCATATCCGCCTGCATTGTACTCATGGGAGTGCTGCTGCTGAGTACCAGAAGCTATTTCAGCTGATGCAAATGCTGCTGGCATTAGTGACTCACGAAAAAGGAGTTTGTTGCGAGCTAAAACTTACTTTAGGCTTCCCACCGAAAGAGGTTATGTAACTGAACAATCCATGCAAGTTGAATCCATTGGTAATGAAGAGCTTCGGTAGTTTTTTGTAGGATTTGTATTGTGTCTCATACGCCGGGAATGCTTTCTAGTGGGAATAAAGCAGCGCTATAAAAGGGCACAGGTACTGTATATCCCTGCAACCCCACACACACACCTCAAAAGTACACATTTAAAGCAGTTCTTTTGTGCTACTTTTGTTCTTGCCTTTCTTTAATCTTCTTGGTTCTCTCCATATTAATGTACTAAATTACTGTATATTGAAACCTACATTTTCTAACACTGTTGTTCTGGGTAGTGTTATTACATCATTGAAATTCATTCGTGCCAGCTCGCGTTGGGTAGGTGGTAAAACCCCTGGTTTACCAGAATCACGGACTTGGTCATACAGAAGTCTGGAACATCAGGACTGTCGTCAGAATTAAATGGGGGCGGGGGGAGCGCACAGGGCAACTTTGAGGAGTAAAACGGAGCAGCAAGGGGTGTTAAAATGAGAACCAAGGCCAAAGAGTACGTCACGGAGCCTTTTGCTCGTGTAGGATCTACTTGGATATTTAAATAGCTTGCTTTACAAGTACAAATGTACGGTTTCTGTTCACAATAATTGAATATACACTGCACTTGTAGATCTATTTACTCAAGGTATGACACCAGTGTAATGAACAGTGATGTTTATCTGACGATTCCTTTAATAATGAATAGGGCTGAATGGCAGGAGTGAACAATCTTATGGTAGCATCTGAGGGCAACTGGTGGGCACAAGGTATGGTAGTCCCTTAGTTACATTTTGGGAGTCTATACACCTCATTTGGTGTCTCTCAAAGCGGCTGTTTTAGGTTGTGGAACATGAGCGTAGGCGGAGATGTAGTGTGGTTGCCACATTGCATGTTTTTATTCCAGGAGACCTGGGTTTCAATCTTAGCTTCTCTGCTTAACGAAATGTGTGATTTTAGCCAAATCCCTATGTTTTTTTACTGGAACTTATTTACATATTCTGAAACTAGTTGAGGGGCTATGAGCTTTATGCATAACCATATAAACGAAACAGGCACTGTAGGAGAACAGAAATGGGAAGAAATCGAGATCATATACATCAGTAAGGAGCAGGACTTTTGTTGAAAGGCCTAGGTAATAAATATCTACGCTTAGAGAAGTCGAGCAGCTGAAAGAAGACGGTGTTCTCTTTCAGGTTTCTGTCCAACTTGAAAAAGAAGTGTATTTTTACACCGACTACGACGCCAATGTGTGTTGTTGATGGGGTTTTCTGATAACCATCAGCTATAGGATATAAACAGTGACACATGAAACATCACTGAGATGGATTATCACCCCATCAAACCCGTCTGCATGCTAGGAGGAACAAGGCCCTCTCTAACAATTCAAGCATCATATAACAGTGATCGCGCGCGGTGTATACGGAAAGGCCTCCTCAGTAAACAGGTGCGCACTTTATCAAGGCAGGGGTTTGGCTCCCTGACTGTGGCTCGGTCCAGTGTCCAGCTTGGCACTGGGGTTAGGGCTTAGATAAAGGTCTGGAGGAGGGGGGCGTAGTAAAGACTAGCTTCTGAAAATTCTTGACAACTCATTGCTTCCTTAAAGATTCCAGAGGTTGTGACACATGCAAAATTATCTTAACGCATACCATTTCGTCTTGATTATTTCTGCACGTCCCCTGTTGCAGGCGTTGCATGCCTGGTGAACCGGTAATGCTCCTGAACTTCAGTCTGTGCTGACACAGTAAACGGAACATGTTCAACTCAATAGCACTGTTCTCTGCCCGGCCGCATCTGTGGACCGTGCACGCACGCAGGTATCTAGTTTGGGGAGCGGGAGTATGAATACCTCATGTTGGTTCTGGCAAATGCGTTGTGCAGGAGGGGCACTGAGGCAGTGGCTGGAGGAATAGAAACAATACTCCACTGTGCACGGAGTAAGCACAAGGTCATCCTGAGCCTGCAAATCTATTCCACCATCCACCCACTGGAATGAGGCGGCTGTGGCGGGCCAACGCTGCGCAAATCAGAGCAGCCATTCAGCCACAGTAATGTGTGTTTACGTAACGCGCCACATAACCCCCACCTTTGTCAAGCCTTACGTACTGCAGTAAAAACAAGCATTTGCAATGCAGTAGGACTCCCATTTACGCAAGACCTATTGCATTGGAATCGGGAGTGCGGGCAGACAAGAAGGCACAAACGGGAGTGGGAGGGCACCGAGAAGTCACAGACTGCGGGGGGGGAGGGAGGGCACGAGAAGAAAATAATGTTTCAAGTAAAGGGGCCAGTAGCCATGGAAGGATATAAATGACGACATGGCCGTCATGAAGAGGGACTAACAAGCCTAAAAACAATCAAAAGGCAGCATTTAGGACCTAAGCCAATGAAAAAGATCGGCACAGAGTGGGCGGAACTTCCACGCTATAACGAATACTGCATGCCTTGCAAAGCGACAGCGCATGTGCTGCAACGCTAGGTTCGACCTAAAAATGGTCTCTCCCAGTGGAAGTGCAATCGCACAAGCTGTGCCTGTTCTGGAGAGATCACAGCAGGGAGCTGCAGTTTCAAACTATAGTTTCGGCACTGCCCTTTGCCTCATAGCAAAACCAGGCCTGACAGTCAAGATGGGTACAGAGATCCTCCAAAGGCGCATGTGGGCTCTTGGGACCCTGTGCACCTTCAAAGCTAAACCCTGTGGAGCGCACTAAATATGCCCCACATCCTGCGTGACCTACAAACATTGTGAATCTTACAGCTTGTTTGTCCTGTGCTCCTGACTGTAATACGGCATGGGCTTAGGAGCAAAGGTGTTCCTTTATTTTCAGGGGGCCGAGCCCCTACACAGATTTGGGAACGCCACCTTGTAATGGGGCTGGTAAAGAATGTGAGCCCACGCGTGCAGTTTCACAGAGGCCCTATGCAGTCCGCTGCCTAATTCAACAGTGCCCCAAGGGCAGTAAAAAGGGTGCACATGCCCAAAGGGTTACCAGGGCATTTTGTAGTATGCCACCTGATCTTGCTTCGTAGATATATTTAGTATGGATACTAACTCAACAGTATTTTCAGCGTTTACATTTATTTCTAGATCTTTCCCTTCCTAATGGCACTTTGTATGTCATGTTCATGTAAAGCTGGTATTATACATCAATTCAGGCCGCATATATGAAACACTTTTAATTGGCACTAAGACTTTTAGCAAACAGAGGAAGTTCTAGCCACCTTCAATAAGCCATTTGATATTAATGACTACTGATTCAAGCCATATTATCAATGGTTTTACTCGGTCTCTGATTTTGTCAACAATCCAGTAACCCCGGACAACTGCATGGCGGTGTAGAGCATGCATTTGATTTAAATGTTAACAATCAGCAAACTCGTCCTTTTGGGTGAGCCCAGCACAACCGTTCAACACTATCCGATAATAGAATTTACCATTTTTATCTTTAATCGGTTGAGTGCTCATGACAAGCTCAGCTCGTCATGAGTCACAGTGGAGCTGTGCTCATGACGAGCTGAGCTCGTCATAACGGCCGCGGCCTGCCCACGTGCGATTAATTCCCCGCCTGTGCAGGAGAATTAATGAGTGGTTGGGGTCGTGACGAGCTCAGCTCGTCATGAGCACAGCTCCACTGTGAGTCATGACGAGCTGAGCTCATCACGAGCACAGCGGCACCGCGGCCCCCTCCCCCCGCACCGTGGGGGAATTACCCCCGCGGGAAGGGGATAAAAGAAATTAGAATACTGCGGGCTGAAAAATCTAGAGCGATTGTTAAAGTAACCTGCCCACCAATTGTGCCCTGTGTGTTATGGTTAATGGAAATGTGTTTATCCGCGTCCTTAGAACATTATATAAAATTCAAAATGTTGCTGCTGGAGAATGTAGAGTGTGCTTCAGATGGTAGCAGGTGAAAGTTGGGCAACTGTAGGTGAATTTCAGAGGGAACATGCAAGCATTCCTTAAAATTCTCCTGACAGAGCCCTAAGAGACATTATTTAAAAGAGTGCCCGTAGTGGCAGGGCAGGGTCCCTCTTCATGCCCTGCTGCTGTAAGCTAGATTCAGAAGCCTTGGGGAGGAAGATGGCATTTGAAGAAGTTGGCATGCCAAATGGATGCAAACTCAAGCTGCAAATACTTCGCGTTTCAGCAATGGCGGCTCCTCCGCTAAGGCGGAGGACCGTCGCCCCAGTGCTTTTAAGCAGTGTGACTAACGGAAGAATGCTATTATCATTTTATTTGTTCCAGCTGCTTTGCGAGTGGGTGGATGGGTGGGGCTGCTCTGTTTTCATAGAAGGGCACAGGAGGAGTGGTGGGCACACTGACGTGCGCATGACGCTTTGGCTGGCTCCAGAGGACCGGCCAAACAGTCATGCGCACTTTCCATGTTTTCCATCCAAGCGGCATTACAGCCTGGGTGGAGAACATGCCCAGGCCCCCAGTCTGAGCGCTGGACCACGGCATTCAGACCAATCACATGATTGGTCAGGGGAACCTGGGTACTTAACAATCACAATGCTGCATTGCAGCATTGTGATTGGTCAGGGAAGCCTGGGCGTGCTTCCTGGTTCCTGTTGCGACACCGAGGAGAGACAGAGCAGAGTCGCTGTTCGTGGCAATAAGGTAAGTGATTTTTATTTTTATTTTTTTACATTCCCTTTCCTCTTCTCCCATCCCCTCACCCCGATCCGTGCCGGCCGCCGCTGCGTTTCAGACCCATACACTGTATTACCTCGGGACAGTGTTGTCCTCAGGACCACCTATTCCCACTTTTATCCCTAAAGTTCTGATGCAGATTCATTGGAATGAAGGGATTGTTCTTCCCATGTCTGCATTTGCCTCAGTGGGGCCGATACTGCAACAGTTGTCAGGAAACCTACTTCCAGTATGGTCTAGTTTGTGGGCGTACTTCAATTCGGTACCTGGATTCACCCCACAAGTACCTAAGTGGCAACATGCTCCTGATACGTACCTGGGAAAGACCTATGTTGGTTGTCAACATGCATTCTGCTGTCATTTCTCTCCTTAAAATAAACAGTGCCCTTTAATAAAGACTCCTCACACAGGCAATCTCCTATTCCACTCCATAAATATTCCATCCAGATATTAGTCACTCTTACACTAGGATTGGGAAGAGTTGTGGATAGTGCACTCGTACACTCTGAAGGAGAGGGCATGTATTTTGGGATTGTGGGTAAATGTCTTTGAAATAGAGACGTAGCTAATGGAGCAATGGGATGTCAACACTGATTCACTAAAGCAATGACGTGTTGCTCCAAAGACAGGTATCTTGGTCACTTTAGACAGGGGGGCAGATATATAGACAGGACTACCACTAGATGTGATGGTGCATTGAGACATTGAATCCACATACACTATGCCAGTAAGTACTTAAACAAAGTATTATGCTTACAGGCATAGGGATTATCTTCAAACAGAATACATAGACATAGAGATGAAGAATGTACAGACAGGCAACAAAGTGGACACTTCATTTGTCTTCTACAGTGGGACAAGAACATACATACACCCACTCGTCCCCACCCAAAACAAAGAAACACATTTGCATCTCTCCAATGCACTACCCTATTTTTCACCCTATACCTCTCTCAGTATATCCTCTACTTCCACTCTCCGACTCATCCCATACCTCATTTTACTACTATGATCTCCAAAATAACCCTTTCTAGACTCTTTTGTCCTCTATCCCTCCTTGCATCACCCCAAACCTCATTTTACTATTAAGATCTCCAAAACAGCCTTTTCTAAGTTCTTTCCTTAGACTCAGCCAACACCTATTTTTACTGCTAGGACCTCCCTAATCCTTTTCTAGAGACTCTTCACTCCTCCATCTCTGCTTTACTCATCCCAAACCTCCTCCTACAACTATGATCTCCCAATAAACACTTTCTAGACCCTTCCTTCTTCTATCCCTCCATTGTCCTTTTTAATCCAACTAACAGATTCACTTCTCCACCGCTCAAATTAATTCATATTTCCCTATACTATTTCACCACTAATCCTTTTTGTGTTCTGGAGTAGCGTGCTACTCATCGAAAACGCTTCAACGCCTTGTCAGGGGTGGGAAGCGCTATATAAATACAATCATAATTACAAATACAATATGCCTTCCCAGAGAAAGTCATCTGGAGCAAACAGAGGTGTTAAATGAGGTGGGCTAAGACGCAATGAAGATTGTTTCCCAGATAAAGACAGCAGGAGGAAGGAACTGGTCACAGAATCCAAAATCCCACAGAGACTGCAGGATCCCTCACTGAAGATACTACGTACACATTTTGGAGAGATTTTGTACTAAAGGTGTTCCATAAACCTTTCATTTGAAACAAGTGTTTCACTTAAATATTTATGATACACTTGAATATATTTCAATAGATTTTTGGCCCGAGAACTATACTACGTTTCTGAATGGTAATACTTGCTTTGCTAAATTTAGATGGAAGGCGGTTCCTTTGCCTTATTAACATATGCCCATTCATCCTCTTGTGCTCCTCTACAATGAAGCATCTGGAATTAGATAGTCGCAAGAGTCGTGGACTATTCACAAGTATGACCTAGGGCCCAGATTTACAAATATTTGACGCAATCTCCCTCTGAGAGGGAAAAATATGCCACATCCACTAAGATGTGGCACATTTTTTCTCTCCCCCTGTGCTTGCGCAGGTTTGTCTGCAATACACCAATGTACAACCCCTTAAACCATGGTGCATGAGTGTGTGCGTTCGCTAAAGTATAGGTTTTGTATTAGAAGTAGACTCTTCCAGTAAAAAAACGAAGCTTTCAGACTTTTCCCACTTTGTACAATATGCTGTACAATGCAGCACACAAGTAAAGTTGGAAAAATAAGGTGAAATCAAAACATTTCACCTCGTTACGTCTGCCTCAAGGAGGCATAATATTATGGAGCAAATTCCTGTCTACAAATGTTATCAGATAAGATCACCCATGGAACGACACATTGACACAAAGTAGTGCAAAATAGCGCATAGCACAAGTTTTTGTTACTTTGAGGGTATTTTCCAATGCAAATCCTGGATTGCATTGGACAGTAAATCCCACCCCAAACACTTTGCGTCAGGTTTGAGGCACTTTTGTGATGCAAACCCAGTGCAAAGTGTTAGTAAATCCAGGCCTCGATATTTAAGCTTTTTGGGAGAGTGGGGGATAGTGGACACCAGTAAACACCCTTGGCATAGCTACTGCTGGTACTTATGCTCCTCTCTTCGATTTGTTGTTTAATTCATTAGTTGGATTCTAATTGTCTTTTGGTTTGCATACATCATATCACCTGCAGAAACTAGGTGAAAACAATTTATTTTACAGTCCTTCATGGGCACATTTGTATTGCAGGTATTATAAGTGTTAGTAGACCACTTCTTTTAAGGTACAGGACTGCAGTGGTTCACTTTCGTCCATAAAGGAGAAAGCAATTCAGCAAAATGTAATCATCCGGCTCTAAACGCATTCTCAACTCCTGTGGGGCCTCCCAGGGAATGGCTCTACCGCCAATATTATTCAACCGCTCATTGAACTATTAGGAATTTTGCTATTAGGGCTAGGGCATACAATTTATCATTATGCAGATGACACCCAACTTTACTTGAGGAAATCAACACTCTATGATTGGTTGAAGCATGAAAGTCTTCCCCCTTCCTTGCTCTGAACCAAGCGAAAACAGAATTTCTCCTCCCCCACTCTTGGTAATTTCCATACGAGATTCAGAAATGGCTAACCCACTATTGACATCTAGATCTAAGTCAATCGCTCACCCCCTATACCATGTATCTCTGAACACTCAACAATTGCAAAAATATACAACAAGCATACCAAGAACCTCCAACAAGATTCACCTCTCAAGCAAAGCGATACCCGTAATCGCTCCTCAGATTCCTGGAGCAGGTACCAATCTAAAGTCCTCACTCATATTTACAGGGCAACGCTTTGCCCCTCCACGTCTCATCAATGGAACAAACAAGTCTGACAACACACTTGTGCAATCCCTACCTCGGTTTCCTTTGAATGGCTGCCTTAGATTAAGATTGGTTGAACTATTGATAAACCACTTGATCTCAATAACCCCGCTGCATGGCAATCAATCTAATAATTGAATTTGGATCTAGAGGCATCATGGCTACATCCATAGCTAGAATTAGCATAGCAAAACAAAACAATGTAAAACCCCCAAATCAAGTTTCTGAAGAGCATCACCCATAATCTGAAACAAATTTCTTTCCTCATGACTATACATCTTGCAAAACGTTCACCTACCAAACTGCAGCTAACTGGCAGACATAATTCCTCCAAGGTCACAGCCCTAGTTCAATGAACGACTTCTTTCCTTTCCATAGCTTATCATCAGATGTATTTTCCAATATTGCTTACAGTGTTGAATAATGTAGCTGTTTACTCTTTCTGATGTAAAGTGTTCCCCTGACAATTTGAGTAGCTCTGCTATAAATATTCATTTATCTTTTTGTGAATCACAGATGATTAAGAAGTTTGCTCACCTCAGTCTTCACAGGCATTTTGGCCAGCTGTTTCTTTCACTGTGTGCTCTTCAAGGACAATTGAACCCTGTGTCAGTCACTGAACCCCTGTCAATTAATAAAAGGAAAGCTCAGTAAACTCTACATTATAATAAACAACCAAAGAAAGCTGCTTCTGCATAAAACACCAGTGTTACTTTTCCCCTCTGCTTCTTTTTGTTTTTCCTCAACCTTTTATTATTTTTGTGACCAGACCAGAGTCCAAATTCACAGAACTCCAACTGGCGTAAAGAACCTTCATTGGCGAAGTAAGAGTTGCATAAAAAGGACTCATTTAAAGTCATTCTGCAATGGGGCACTCTTAAAAAGTGGAAGATAACCCCCCCACCCCCAATTATTCCATCTTATTTATAAGTAAGAAAACTTCTGTGTTACCGAAAGCAAGGCCTTAGCCACCTCCACTCTCAAAAACAAATATAAGTAGGGCAAGCCCTTGGTCATTTACACCCGCATTTTTACTGCCCAGGTCTGCCATGAGCACCAAGGCAGTTATAGACATAAAAGATGTGAAAATCACTCGCAGGAGCTGGGAGGGGAGAAATCTCCAAGCACATTTGGAACATATTTTTTTGATTTCTTAACAGAAACCCCAGCTTTAGGTTTTTGTTTTTGTTTTTGAAACACCAAAACATGCTGATTGGTCTGTCATGTCCCCTTGCTTGGTGGGCAGCCATAACAGTGAAGTTTTGTTGAAAGTGCTGCCGCCATATTGGAGGAAGCCCTTACAGCAATAGTTCTCCACTGCATGATGGGAAACTCAAAATTGGGCAATAAAGCTGCCTGTGAGGAGGCAGAGGTGGTGCCTTAACATATGAAGCAGCTTGGCTGTTGGGATTTTCACCAGTACATGGGGACCTATGTCCTGAAGTTACTTCATTCAGCACGGCAAATCAACAAGCCTTACCCAGGCAGGGCAGGGCTTGCACGCCAGGAGGAATGGATACAAACTAGCGGTGCTCCGGTTGACAATAGAGGCCCTCGTATCAGACTCTCCTCTACTTGCCATTTTCATCCCATCAGAAGAAAGGGAAATGCGTTGGATAATGATATGGGAGGCATGCAAAGCCTACATTAGAGGCTGTATCGTAAAGATTTCATACATGAAGGTCAGGAAGGATCACGACTTCCAGAGAAAGTTGATGATGAAGATTGGCCGGATGGAAGCAGAGTTACAGGAGGACGCAAAGCAGGGCCCTGAGCTTAACTATTTGCTGAGGAATGAATTAGAGCAGTTCCAGCTAGAGCTTACGATTTACCTCGACAATTGGATGCAGGATAAAAGTGGGACTAGTAAGCTTCAGCATTTCGAGTATGGGGAAAACTGTGGGGAACAATTAGCCTGGAAAACTAGATCAGATATAGGCAGGAACAATAAAGAGGTGCTTGCCCAATCTGGGACAGGTAGAGTCTTGCCTCCTATGGAGAAGATCAAAGCAGTGATGCTGCACAGTCTGAGTGTAGTTTACAAGGAAGATCTAGACCCATATTACTTGGTTATCAGAGACTGGCTAGGGCATTAAAACCTCCCACACCTTATGGAAGGGCAGACCGCAGATCTTGGGGCTGAGATTAGGAAGAAGAAATAAAGAATCAATTTAAGAACTTAGCTAACGGAATGGCAGTGGGCCCAAATGGGATTCCAGCTGAATTTGATAAAAAATGATAAAGGTGTTGGTTCTCTTCTGGAAGTATGTGTTTAATGAGATGTAAATGATAGGGTGCATAATCCCGCCTTCATGGTACGGAGCAATAGTGGTGACGATCCTTAAACCAGGCAAGGATCCTAGATCAGCGGATTCCTATAGGCCTATAACTCTATTCAACCATGATTATAAAATGCTCACTGAAATTCTGGCAAAAAAGGTTTTCAGTGACCATTCAAACCTTAATTCGCCCGGATCAGAAGGGGTTTGTCCCTGATAGACAATTATATTAGCTGACACATCGGTTGATCAGCGCATTTGATATGGCAGAAGCTTTCAACCTCTACCTGACAATTGCCACGATCAATGAAGTCAAGGCATTTGACAGGGTCAATTGGGAGTACCTTTGGGAGGTATTACAACATTATGGGTTTAGTAACAACGTGATAAGCATCATAAAAACCTCATATGAGGTGCCGCTGGCTAAGATCTTGGTGAATGGGAAACTCACAGGCCCTTTTCAAATATCAAGGGGTACAAGGCAGGGGCGACCTCTCATCTGTATCCTCTTTGGATTATATATTGAACCCTTTGCCCAACAGATTCGCGAGGACAACATTATCATTCCCTTTGAAGTTGCAGGGCTATCAACTAAATTAGCATTATGCGGCCGATGATATTATTCTATATAAGGTAAACCAAGAATTTGCGGTTCCTAGGTTAGAGGAACATGCCAAGAATTTTGGAAAACTGTTGGGTTATTTGATTAATAAGGAAAGGACAGAGGTGATGTCATGGGGCAAGGAGGAAGGGGATTCATTTGCTCAAAGTCTGTGTAAATGTCTAATTAGGTATCTAGGTGTTACAATAACAAGGTCTTTTGAGGAATTGCCAGGAGTGAACTTAGCCAGGGTAGGTAGCGAGATAGAGTCTCTCCACAGAGTGGGGTAATCTCCTGATTGGGATATATGGGAGAGTCAGTGTTGTTAAAATGTTGGTTCTCCCCAAATTATCATTCTTGTTTAACACAATAACATTATCCTTTCTAACCAAGGTTTTGCAAAAGTTGCAAGGAAAGGTCAGCAGCTTTATATAGGCATCTAAGGGACCTAGGATCGCCTGGAAAAACTGAGGACCGAGGTAAAACAAGAAGGACTGGCCCTCCCAGATTTCCTGGTTTATTATTATGCCTTTAAATTTAAGGTTGCTGGCTAGTAAATTGGATAACCCATACATGGGGCCACAGTTTAGAGGCATGTTACAACAAATAGGCTAGTATAACTTTTTGTTTAAATTTAGGGAATCCAACATTTTTCAAGCGGGCAGATTGAAGGTGCTTTTGGCCTCTTTAAGGGTCTGGGAATACATGAGGAAATTCCTGGGAATTCATTAATACTCAGATCCTGCACCAATTTGGGACTCTCCAGGTACCTGTGACTGGCTTAAGGATAATCAGAGCTATTGTCTTTGAGGGGGTATTGTCTTACCTGGGGAGCTTTTAGAAAATGAGATGCTCTGATATCACAGCAGGAGTTTTACAATCTTTCACAAGCGAGGGTCTCCAAATGTAAATACCTACACCTAACTTCCTGGTGGGCATCACAAAATCTATTGGAAGCAGGAAATCAAGCCCTGGAGGCCGTCTTCACATGGATGGGAGCCAAGAAACAACTCAAGAAGGTAATCTCCCAGTGGTATTGGACAATCATTGCTGCACTAGAAGAAAATATGGGGTCTCCGTACCAACACTGGGAAAAGAACCTACCAGGAATAATTAATGAACAGCTATGGCAAGTATGGTTGAGTTCAATTTACTCAACAGTTAAAGCTGCACCACTTAAAAGGAATCATTTCTTTACTCTCCATAGGGCTTACTGGTCACTGACTAGGCTAGCTGAATTTAAGGTCGAGCTGCTGGGATCCAAGTGTGGGGAGGCAGACTCAGACGATAAGCATATGTTCACTGATTGCCCAGCATTAAGTTCCTTTTGGGAGGAAGTAAGTCAGATTCGTGAAGCAATTATAGGCCAGATAATTAAGATAAGCTGTGTCTTAATATTTTTTGTATTGGATAACTGCCTCTATTCCGAGCTTCACAACGAGCAAGCTTCATTGGTATTTTTCCTGATCTTATTAGCAAGAAGTGAGATTTGTAAAAGGTGGGTTACCTCAGCCCCCCCCCCCCCAAGCGTAGAGGAATGGCTTAAACCTGTTAATTTTATCTGTGGATTAGAGATAAGCAGCGAATTGGCTACTGTTGAAAAAGGATGGAGCCCCTACCTGGCTTGGCGAGCTAAATGGTGAATGCAAATGTCTGATGATTACACCTTAGTCCTTCGCTGACAACAAGGGTCATTGTTTCTCTCCCCGTTACTGTGGAGGATAGAGAGATGTTCAGCAAATGGTTACACCAGGCACGTTCAGTGGAGGTATCATAGCATCAGACTACACAGGCTGGGTGGTGATATGAGGTAAAAAAAAGTAATGAAAAAAGGCCTATCCAGGTGGAGTGGGGCTTGCGTGCCGGGAGGAATGGCAGTAAGTTAGCGGTGCTCCAAGTGACAATGGAGGCCCTCGTATCGGATGCTCCTCAATTTGACATTTTTCTCCGCTCAGAAAAGAGAGAAATGTGTTGGAAACCTCCACGGGCATAATTAGCCTGAAGAATGATCTACTATAGACTCTCACCTTAAAGAGGCTCAACAACGTATCAGTAACCTCCAAGATGAATCTTCGCACATACCCTCTATGCAGAAACAAACTCAAGCTCTTTACTGGCATGCCTAAGACTTAGAAAAATGTAACCGTTGTAATAATCTTTGTATTTATGGTCTCCTGGAGGAGGTTGAAGGCAAAGATCCTGTTTCTTTCTTCACCTTTTTTCTACCACATCTTTTGGATTTGCCTAAATCCACCTCACTAAATATTCATAGAGCCCACAGGCTAGGCCAAATATCTCTTTTATCCTCTCCCTCACCTAGGCCCAGAGGCACTATCATCTTATTCCTAGAATATATAGGTCTCCTTAAGGTTCTACTGGCAGCCAAATCCCAAAAACAAATGTTCTGGTCTGGTTCCAAGCTCTTCCTCATGTAGGATCTCGCTAAACCCATGGCAGATAGACGCAAGGAGTTCCTTTCTCTTTGCCTGGCAGTACCAGCATTGGCAGTCCACTTTAGCCAACTCCATCCTTGTACTGTTAAAATTACCTACAAGGACAAAGCGTACACTTTTGATACCCCCTCTGGTCTGAGAGGGTTCCTGCGGGTGAACCTTTCCTCTTCAATGGAGATTGCTGGCTCATCTACTTGATGTGTTGTATTATTGTTTTTATGAACCTTCTCCTTTCATTTACTACAGATTTTTTATTTGCATCTTCTCTCTTTTTTAGGTATGGTTCATCTTGTCTAGTCCTAATTCATCACTCGTACATCCTATGTTTGGCCCCGTGTGCTGCGTGGTGCCACAACTCTGTCATGCTCGTGATGTGCGGCACCCACCCCCACCCTGATGTTCTAATCCCCACAGGTATGTTTTAAGGTCGCTATCTTTGTGGTTTGTACTGTCTTCTCCTTCTCTTCCCTTTTGGTCCTTTCCTCTCTTCCCTTTCCTTTTATTCCTCTAATTTTCCTATCTCCTTCCCTTCCTTCTCTTTTTCCAAATACCATTATCCTTCTTATTAATTATTATTCATGGTTCTCTACTTTATAGTTTTGGTCAATTAATTGCTATATATTATACAACAGTTGTATATTCAGAGTTCTAACTAGGAATATTAGTTGTTTATATCATCCTATTAAGAGACAGAGAGTTCCTTCCCATTTGGCAAATTATATACCAGATTTAGTACTCCCACTAGAAACTCATCGTACAGACTCAGAGGCACAACATTTCAACACTCCCGGTTGGTAAGGTACTTGTTTCTCCCACACAAACTAAAAAGACCAGCCTTGTCATCCTCTTTAATAAAGATCTTGCTATTGATATCCTTTCACAGGACACTGATGCGGATGGAAAATGGATTATTACTAAACTATCTGTTAACAAAATTCCTGTTACTGTTTTTAATGTTTATGCACCAAGTTAAAATTACTTTTTGTTCTGGGCTGGTCTTTAAAAATCGTCTCCAGTTCACTGATGACTACTTTCTTCAAGGAGGAGATTGTAACCAAATTTGTGATCCTTTTCTTGATAGACATCAACTGATAACTGTATCCCCCATAGACTGTATAAGCAATTTTGTTTGTTCAGCTCTCATAGAGCCTTGGGTGATGCTTGGAGATTATCTCACACCTCAGAATGAGAATATAGCTTTTTCTTCCCCGCAAATTATTCCTTCACCAGATTAAACCATATATTTGTGAGCAAATCCCTCAGCAGTGGCTCTTCCGCAATGGGGGAGGAGCGTTGCCTCGCTCGGAGCTAGCAAATGTAAAATAAAACTATGTTCTTGCATTGTTTTATTTTGCATTTGCCGGCTCTTAGACCGCGCTGTAAGGAGGGGTGGGGTCTAGGCATGGGAGGGGGAAGGAGGAGTGCTACGTGCACTCCAATCCCTTAGTGCTCATGTGTGTTTGGCCGGCCATCTCAGGCCGATCAAAACACACATGCGCACAAATGTTTTCTCCAGCCCAGGTGCATTGAGCAGATGGGCTGGAGAAACCCCATAGACTCCCTGATCTGAGCAGGGCGTCTCTTCCGCTTGCTCAGGCTAATCCTCGTGCTGGGTCTGGGCATTGGATGGGAGTCTGTCCCAGGGGCTGCTGGGACCCAGGAAGGGGAGAGGCGGCGAACGCGATACGACGCTGGAGGCGGCTGGTGGCTAAAAGTAAGTTTGTTTTTATTTAAATCTGTTATTTCTACCTCCCCGCGTGACCCCTCCCCCTCCCGTGCTCCCTCCACACCCTCCCCACCACCCATTATTTGTGGCGGCCACAGCAGAAATACCTGTCTCACACTGTCATTAAAGAAGAGATTGAACTCATTCTACTTTCTGACAATGCAGCAATCATTGCAGACTTTGCTTTATTTCTCCCACAGTCACCCTCTAATCGATGGAAGTTTAACAACTCTTTATTTTCGGATACCACTTTTTCTTCTGCATTTACAATATTTACCGATTAATTTTACTCCAGACATCATGAACCCCCTGTACATCCTTAACTGCATTGTGATTCTTTCAAAGCCACAACACTGGGTTTTATTATTGATTATGTTGCTAAAACAACAGAAAGCATTCCTTGCCCAACATACTACCTTACTTTCTGATATTAAGAAGTTAGAACATCAATACTATACTTCACAATCTCACAACATTCTGAGCAAACTACTAGCTGCCAAATACATTTTAATAAAATCTTTTCTAACAATGCTTTTAACAATTTGTTGAAAAGTAGTTCTAGCTATTACGGAGGTCGTAAAAAAGCGGACAAACTCCTAGCCAACTATCTTAAAATTAAGAAAGAACAGCATGAAATTAACTTTGCAATCTTCCAAATGCACTACTATCTATCAAGATTCAGATAATCTTGAAGAATTTGAACAATTTTACCTATCACTTTATACTCCCGAGGCTATCCCAGACTAATCTACAGTTGACTTTCCCTTTTCTTCGCTTCCCAAACCTGTTCAGTCCAACTAAGATTTCTCCACTCTAGATCAGGATATTTCTCTACTTTAAGTCAGTAACGCTTTGTGCTCATTAAAAAAAGGGAAAACACCTTGTCCCGACGGTTTTACTGTCGAATTTTATTCCCATTTTTTTCTCTTTTATTATCTAAACTGCTTGCCCAATTCTTGGACCTCTATATCCTTCACTCTCACAATGGCACTTTTTAAGAAGCCACAAATTGCCTTATTCCTAAATCTGGTAAAGATCTACCATTATGCAAAAACTACAGGCCCATCTCCCTGGTCAGTGTTGACTATAAGATTTTTGCCAAGCTCCTTGATTTGCACATTGTATCCTTGTTGCCTCAGTTGATTGGCCTGGAGCAGGCAGGCTTCATTAAAGGCCGCATGGGCTCTGACAATACTAGGCTCTTTTTTGATATTCTGAGCAAAGCATCGTGATTGACTCCGAAAAAGCTTTCGACCACCTTAATTGGTCCTTCGTGTTCAAAGCTCTGCAATGGCAATGTTTTAATCCAGCCATTCTTTCTTTAATCTCCACTCTTAACCCATCCCGATGAATTCAGTTCTAGTCAACGGTCATTTTTCATATTTCTTTTATCTTCACAGAGGTGTACAACAGGGTTTCCCCTTATCTCCCTTGCTGTTCATTATTGCCCTGGAACCATTTCTTACTAGAATTAAACTAAATCCTTCAATTTCTGGCTTTCACTCTGGTACATTCCATCTCAGAACTGCTGCTTATGCTGACGGCATTCTTCTACTTATTTCTGGCCCTGAAACCTCATTAACTGCCCTCTCTTTGGATATCTTGATAAGATTGAAATCCTTTCTTTAAATAAATTCTGTAGCAAACACTCATTCTCCTCCTCTGTTTTTACTTGGACTCCAACTAAAATCAAGTATCTATGTATATGGTTCTCTAATTTTGTTTTAGCCTCTGTTTCTCTAAACCTTAAACAGCTCCTGTTCTGTCTCGAATCTTTACTCTCTTCACGGTCACCCCTCTTTGTTTTTTGGTGGGGTAAACGTGATTCAATTAAGAGGATGATTTCACCTCTAGATCTTTACACCATATCCATGTTTTCTGTTAATATTTCCTGTTAGAAATGGGATTTCTGGTTGGCTAAGGCTTGCGCCAAAGCCAGGCAGAAACCATCACTCTAGTCAGGGCAAGGGAGTTACACACTGATGATAACCCCTGCTCACCCCCTTGGTAGCTTGGCACGAGCAGTCAGGCTTATCTCAGAGGCAATGTGTAAAGCGTTTGCGCAACACACATACAGCAGCAACACACTAGGCACACCACAAAGGAACTCCACACAAGGTTATATAAAAAATTGCCTTTGTATTATCATAAACACATTAGAAACATAATCACACATTTACACTGTGCCAACTGGCACTAGGCAATATTCACAGGGGATTATATACAGGACCAGGCTAATCGGGCCACGGTCAGAACCATCAGAACAGGTAAGTAAATTCAAAACACAACCAGTAACTACTGGTAAAATAATGACCTCAGCATTGTCATATTAGCATAAAACACCCTCCTAAGCATAGACATATTACGCACTAGGACCTCAGCAGCCCAAACACATCAGGCAATAATCATGGTGCATAAATAATATTGGTCATAGGCATCACATAAACCACATTGGGCAATATTAGGCATCATCAAAACAACGAAAGAGTGAGCCTTTCCAAAGGAAGATCAGGCATGAAGAATCCAACTTGGTTCTTTAAGAAAGCCCTCACTCACCAACCTAGTTGGTGACATGCTTCATCATTGGGCCCCACCAGGAGAGGCCGAATGCCACCCTGGTGTGCTTCAACGCCAGAATTACTGCGGAGCTGGATTGTGTTAATTGTGACAAGTGCAAGTGAGTGTGTGATAGTTAAAAATGCCTAAATTGTGTCCAAGAATAATTTTATTGATTGGCCAATGAGACATATATAAAAACAAGGTGTGGGATATATACACTGGATTGATTGTTCAGCTATATCCCACTGTGCATGGTCAACATGTTTCTGCCTATATAGGATAATTAACCAGGCATTCTTCAGGACCAAAAAAGTGTGGTCCTCGGTGGTATGGGCGCGCTAAGGCCCACCCTAACCTGAAGTTATTAGTGTAAAGAAGTTTTACTAAAAAAACTGATAATCAGGTGTTCCTCGTGTTGAGAGAAACCGAGTTTAAGCTGTAATGGAAGGTAGACAATGACAAACATATAAAAAAGAGACAACAGACATAGGTTATTCGTTTATAATACTCGTGTGTTTGTCATTTGGGAATTCTCATGCATTGGTGCTCTTCAAAGTGCACTATAACCGTAACTCAAAAAAAGGTGTACTATTGTTGATAGTAATGTGCACTTGTTTTCATTTTTCATAAGGTCAGCTTATATTGTGAGAGTAACTTATTTCAAGCGCTATATCACCTGTATGCCCATTACTTTATTTATTTTAGATATATTTACTTGTTTTTATTATCAATGCAATGTTTAATAATTATCACATGGGTAATTCCTCTGTTCATACTTATGTTTATATTTGTTTTCGATCTCAACTGTTAATACCATTTCCCAACTTGTATTTACCTTGGGCCAAATGCATCGAGGAAAAAAACGGTCGCAAATGGGTAGATTCTCAGAATCTGTCCCTTTGCGACCGGTATTTTTGCATTTGGGATACATCATCCCAAATGCAAAAATCGCAAATTGCGATTGCATTTAAGGAATCATAAATTTGGATGCCTTGAATGCAATGCAAGATGCCATTTAAAATAGCGACTTCGCTATTAGGGTCCGCTAATTTACGAAAAATTATACCGGATGGCAATTAGCGAAAACTTTGACACATGCACTAAAGTGCATGTTTCGAAGTTCCAGGTTACACACACACATGCCCTTGGGGCATGTGTGTGCGCAACATGTGTTCACATATCAATTTCAGGGGTGCAAAAGGGTGTCCTTTTGGCACCCTTGCACCCTTGAAATTGCATGCGCAATTTGCGAGTACCTTTTGGGTACTCGCAATGAGCATGCAATTTCTATTGATTCCTATGGGCCTCCAGGCCCATGGGAATGAATGGATAGCAATGTCTTAATTGCGACTCGCAATTTGTGAGTCGCAATTAAGGAATATTTAGGAATCGCTAATTTTTTAGGGATTCCTACATGCATAGGCATTTGCGATTTCTTATTAGCGAATCCTTATTTTTCGCTAATGAGGAATCGCAAATGACATTTTTGATGCATGTGCCAGTATATTCTTTAATAAAGCTTTTAAAACCCTAACAAGACTTATCCAATGTTATTCACTCACTACTCAGCCTTAGCTTCACCCACACTTTGTTAAATAAATTAGCGATATCGACACCATCGTGTTTTCTTACTTTATAGCCTTTCTGCATAGGATAATAGTGGTTTCAAAACACTATGTCAAGGTAACCTTCCACGCGATTTCATTAAATGGTCAAAGCTGTTTTCTACAGTTTTCCTATTTCAACTTTCGCCTAATTTTAGGTGGTAGTGAGTTAACACATTTCCCCTTTTCATAAATTTGGGTCTACACATTTATTCTCTATATTTGCAACATTAGTGCTTGCTTAACTTGAGCCATACCTCTTAGCAACTCCATAGAGAAAGTGTTCAGTTGTCACTTTTCGTTCCATAATAGCGCTCGTTACCATGGGGTCATAATGACTATGGCGGGATAATAAAACAAACAGGGGGCTGAAAGCAACATATATTTCCTGCAGTTTATGAACCATAACCTTCCTTTAACTCCTCAGCAGCAAGAGGGGCTAAGGCGGGGGGGAGGTTACTCCGTTAAGGCGGAGGAACAACGCCCCACTAGTTGAAATGCCGCCAGATGAAAAATAAAATGGCAATAGACATTATTACGATTTTATTTTTAATTGACTCTGCAAGCCCCCGTCTCAAGCCCAGTCGCAGGACGGGGGGCGGGGCCGCTGCTGACAGGTAGCAGCAGAGAGGAGTGATGGACTGGGCACTTTAAAGTGCGCATGCCTCTTTGGCCGGCCGTCTTGCAATGGTCAGCCAGACATGCACACTCTAAAACTCTGGATTAGACAGAGCAAAGGTCTTCAGTGCTCTTTGGAGCGCAGAGAGCGCCTTCTCCATCAAATCCTGGCACGTGCAGCAAGCTAAGTGTGTTTTATTTAATTTTTGCATTACCTTACTGTTTTAAAGTTAAACATTTTAACTTTTAAACGATAATGTAATGCATGTCGGCATGAATTTACTTTATATATATTTAGGGGAGCAGCAAAGTTCGAAGGGTATTTCCCCATTTGAATTAAAGTTACCCCTGCACATTGGCAGAACAGACGCCAGAGATGGGGCAGTTTTTCATCAGCAGAACAGTCATCAGGACAGATCTGCTGCTGGAGACGCACTTCATGAATATGCCGCTTTCACTGCAAAGTATTGAATGCCTAATGCCCCAGCTTATGCATCGCATCATAAACATTTACAACTTTTGTTTATTTATCAAAATTGGTAAATTACAATGTGTTTTGTTTATAAAAGGCATGTATAAGTACATGTGGTAGGACCAGGGCCGGCTTCAGCGCTGGTGGTGCCTGGTGCGACAATCAATTTTGGTGCCCCCCCCCCATGACCTCCTTCTCTGATTCCCTCATGACCACCGAGCAGTGCCCCTCATCTCTCCATACACTCTCTCACATACATTTAATTTGTTTTAAAACACTGGTAAAGGCTGACTTTACTAATAAGAATGTATATGTACCCAAACAAACCCTTTCAGCAACATTAGGAATAGATAATGAAAGACTGGGGAAAAAAAACATAGGGCCTCATTTATGAAAACTGTTGCATCACTGCAATAAAACAGCAAAGCAACAGTTTTCACTGCGCCCGCCTTGTGACACGATGGATGTGCCGTATTTAAGGTAAGGTGCTCCAAGTCGCAAGGAATGACAGATACGTCAGGAATCCTGACGGATCTGTCAGCGCAAAAGTCACGCATTGCTGGAGTTGTGTCACAGGCATGACGCAACTCCAGCAATGCATAGGGTAGGCCTGTGCCTATGGCACTGCGTTACCCATACGCCAGCCATGAGGCAGATGTAAGGTTTTGACGCAGTGGCATCTTAGAAGTGTAACAGTGAAATCTCATAGATTTCACTGCGACACTTCTACAACCCTTTTTTACGTGGGAACGCCCACCCTACATACATTATACCTCACAGAGGTATAATGTTGCGCAGGGCTTTACAAGGTGACGCATCGGCCTAGATGCATCAGCTTGTAAATATGGCGCAATGTGGCGCATTGTTTACGCCGCCGCTGCATCACAAAAAATGACACAATGGCGGCGCAAAAGTGTAGCAAGGCCTTCTTAAATAAGTCCCATAATGTCCTAACCTATTTTATGCAGTTTGCATGAATCTCTTTGATTACAGTTCATAACAGTCGCTGTTCTATGTTAGGGTTATATCTTTTCAACTGCTGTGACAAAATGATCTTTGTGGCAAAAGCAGTAATCCACTCAGCTACGCACATAAAATACAGATATGTGATCTGCACTGTAAGAGTCTTTGCAGCAGGCATTTTAACGTTCTGTGCTACTTTATGGCAAGTGAAAACTGCCACTAGACAACACTCTGATCTCTCTCTCTCTCTAGCAGGAACATTATCACAAGAGTTATCGTGACATTTTTATTGCTGCCTGAAAACTGGAAGCACAAGAAACTCTCCAGCAGGTGTTAATCGTAAGTTATGCTAAACACAGCGCCCCCTGAGATCAGCGCCCCCTCCCTCCCCAGGTCAGCGCCCAGTGCGGCCGCACCAGTCGCACTGCCCTAAAGCCGGCCCTGAGTAGGACTAGTCCACAATTTACCTGGGTGCAGACCTGCACTTATAATTGTCCTTTACCTCATGTGCAGAGTCCACTGTCACGAGTGCATACCACTCTGCAAATGTAGATCTACATTTCTTATGGAAATGTAGGAGTAACTTGATAAGAAATAAATTTTTCCAAAAATATACATACCAAATGTGTCATCACCTAGAACTCTACACACAAACACACAGATATGTCCCAGAAACACATATCCACACAATGACACTCGACAAAGCCAGCACACACTAAAATAAATGTATTTTCCCAGCCCCATATTCTACAATAACAACAGTGAAATAAACAGTATAGCTGTGCTATTTTCCATCTTTGTATTAGGAATCATCCCACATTAGATGTTACATTTAAGCTGCACACACCGAAATCTACACCTGCATGCCTTAGAATTACACTTCAAACAGAAAACCCTTTCCAAGTAGAACATGACACTCATTATTTCAAGATTCTTGCCCCCTCTTCGATCTCCCACCCTTTCCAAACCTAATTCTCCCACTTTTTATAAATATTTGTGCCTAAACTATGTAGATGTATGTCCCGTAGGTGAAATTCTATGCTAACCATGATAAAGCGGAAGTTATATTAGCATAAATGCTGAAATTGCTGTTCTTGAGCCACCCTTTGAAAGAATCACAATCAACTTCAATTCTGGTGCTGAAGTTTGTTCCAGAGGCTCTAGGCCGACACCAGCGCTAGATTAGAGGTTGACAGAGGTCGCCCTAACATAGTGGTAATATCTGAGACCAATTTGGCAAGATAGGAGCCTATTTTTCGTCCTGATGAATGCCGTGGACTCATTAGTGCCATTGGCAGAAACCTGTTGACAACAATAGTGGTGATGGGGTAATAGTTCCCCTAAACTCCACACTTCAGCTTTTAATACCAATTAGAACATTGGAATGTTGGGAGCTCCATTGAAAACAATGGAGTGCTCCGGGCTTATAATGGCTGGTATAAGCCCGGAGCACCAACATTCCAATGTGTCTTTGTTCACAGCTCTGGCTGTGAACAAAGACTTCAGGGAGCCTGAGGGGATTTCAATCCCCTCGCGCTCCCTGAAGGCTTTGTTTTGCTAGAACATTCTGCCCTCTAGTGGCAGAATGTTCTAATAGCCTTATAGCCCTTCGTAGCAGGGCTATACCGGCTTTTAAAGTCCCTCTGCTTTCATAAAGTCCCTCGCCTTCGGCTCGGGCCTTTAACGCTGCAGCGGGCCTTTAACAGCCGGTATAGCCCGCTACGGCCGGCTATAAGGCTATAGTAATACCCTATGATTAAATGTGATTTGGGGTAGTGCATTGGTTTTTAACTCACTTTTTGCACGGGCCCTCACTTAAATGATTAGAAGTGCCTCCCTGTCTTCAGGTGTGGGCCCGCTCTCTATCAAACCAAGAGTGAGGACTGCCTATGATGAAGCATGACACCTGGTGGTGTGTGAGGACAGTCCTTAACATTTTTTGAGATGCCTAGCACTCTATCTATTTAGTGCTTGTAGGGATACGGTTACATAACGTAAGTGACCATTAAGTTAATCTACGGCCAGGCCCAAACCTTACTTTTTATAACATGTAATCCAACCCAAGGTAGGCCCTAGGTAGCCCCATGGGCAGGGTGCAGTGTATTTAAAAGGTGGGACATGTACTTTTGAATTTTACATGTCCTGGTTGTGAAAACCTGCTAGATTCGTTTTCCACTACTGCAAGGCCTATCTCTACTAAAGGTTAACATGGATATTGCCTTAAACATATTTTGAATGTAATTTCCCATTGGGAACAGATAGAAAATTGAAGTTTGGTGTCTCTGGACTAAGAATTTAAAACACATATTTTAGTAAAGTTGTTTTAAAACTGCCGGTCTGAAAATGCCATTTTTAGAAAATTGGCATTTTTTTACTATAACCATCCTGTGCCTCTGCCTGTCTCTGGATACATATCTGGGTTAAGGTGACAGCTGGTCTTTGTGCATTCCCTCTAGACAGTCACACAAAGAGAGCTGGGATATGACTGATGGGCTTTCTGATGTAGATTGGGAGGGAGGAGCTGACACTTACACCTGATTAGGGCTGTGCCTGTCCCCACACAAAGAGCTGCATACTCCCCTATAGTACGTCTGGAGCCAGGGAAGGAGGTGCAGGGACCTTGTGAGGTTCAAAGGCCTCTTTGATGTCTCCCCCACTTCAAAGGTACATTTGCATGTAATTACTGGAGCCCTGATTCCCCAAATTCAGTTCACGTTTGGGTCCTGAGGAGACTCTGCTAAGAAGAGGAGCTGCTCTGTCAAGAGGAACTACTACTTTGCTAACTGCTCTGCTGTGTTGGCATGCTGCCAGCTGATTTCTCTGCTGCAAAGAGGGACTGTCACTTTGCAACTTGCTTTTTCTGTGCTTGCCTGCACCCTCTTGCAGTGAGAAGGATTGGAACCTATCTCTACAACCTCTTCATCTAAAGGAACTCCAAGGGCAAGTTGGCTTGCCCCCTGTGACTAAGTCTCAGGACCAGAAAATACTTCAAAGCCCATGACTGGCAGAAGGGGTTTATAAAGGTCTGGCATTCCGCTGTGTGACCTGCAAAGACCAAGCTATAAATGACCGCATCAAAGCACTGTTTGAACCTGAAGTCTCTGTGACCCCGCAGATGCCACAGCGCTGAGGGCAGCCTGAAAGCACGGCCCCACTTTTGCCTTGGTGATCCTGGGCATCCCTGTGATGTAGGAATCAGTCAGCCTGCCTGCGTCACATGAATCTGTGCTATGTGTGGATCGGCTGGCCGAGAAGAGAGATCGCCGCTCCCAGGAACCCTCGGTGCTGCCGCATCCGTTTCACTTCCAGCTGCTAGCCCAGCACGGTCACCGTGGGAACGCCTCCCTACTTGGGGAGCCCTCTGTGTGGCCGGCCCAGAACCAGTATATTGGCGCTCCTGCTGTTCTATCCAGAGTCCAGGAATAAGGAAGAGCAGGGTCCTAGATGCATTCCTTGTGCTTCTCACTAAACATTTCCTGAGTGCCTTGAAAACAATGTTGTGTTCTGTAGCCTCAAAGGAGGAGCATTTACCCATAACCTGATGCACGCTAAAGCTACTGGCTCTGAATTTACCATAGTAATTGCAAACGTGCATAACTTACAAAGGAGTGTCTGAATTCATAACATTTTAGTATTATTTAATGAACAGCATACATTGGAATTTTGCTGTTTTGGTCTTATTTGAATCAAATAAAAATACTTTAGTTTTCTAAACTGGTGTGGAGTCTTTTTGTGGTATTTTTACTGGGTTACTGTAGTCATCGTGTTGCACAAATACTTTACACATTGTCTCTTTAGATCAGCCTGACTGCTTTGTGCCAAACTACCCGAGGGTGAGCATAGGTTATCATTATTGTGTATCTAGCTTACCCCGACAAGAGTGGTGGGCTCTGCCTGGCTTGGGTGTCTACCTTAACCAACCAGAATCCACATTTCTAACATACACACATTTTACATCACTCATGACGTTAAATGACTTAATTGAGGAAATCACTGATGACATCAACCAATGATTGTGACAGTGTGCTATTGGCTTTGAGTAAACAAGCTACACCTGGCCCCAATTTTCTATCACTACTCAAGTGGTAATGGACATAACCTTTCACAGGGGGGATAGAAGTAACTTTGCATTCAGTCATAGCTGGGCGTCTAAGCCATCAAGGATCATGTAATTGAGCCAGGTTTGTACTGTTTCCTCCTTGATGATCTTGCACATAACATGAATTCTGTCTTTTTTGGTTTACGTTTCAGTTAGGCACTGGATAGCCAAGTCTGGATGATGTGAAGGGAGTTATTAAGGCACTGGATGTCTGAAGCAGAGAGGAAATTTTCAATCAGCGTTGTGTACCATTGTTGGCACATTGGCTAATCTGTCAATAGAGGTGTGGTCACCAGGATGAATGGAGACCATCTCCCTTTTACATACAGTACTTGGTCTCTCTGGTAGCCGGTGTGCAAGAGTGGTGTGGAGTATGAGGGTTCAGCAGATATTTACATGACACTGAGGTTGAAGCTTCAGAAGCATATCTCTATCTCTGGGGGGAGAGGGGGCTAAGGCTCTTGGCAGTAAAACAAGCCTCTTTGGAATTTCAGGGCTAGCAAGCAGCAACACGGCTAGCAGTCAGAGTTTTAGTAGAGTCACTGGCTCAATCCTTCTAGCCTAAAGGAAGCGAGCATGGCTCCTGCCTCCATGTTCTGGCGTGCAACTTCATTAAAAAAAAGTCCACACAGATGCTCAGTTCTAATTACATTCAGTGAGTGGCAACTATCCTTTAACTTGTCTTTTTTCAAATCTTGCCAATTGGACAGATGCCCAGTGCAAGTGCATCCTCCTGATCCCGAGGTCCATCCAAATAGGAAGGGTCAGTTTCCCTCCACAGAGAGAAATCTGAGATATCCTTTTCGCCACAATGCGCTGAGGTGTGGGATGAGATTATCCTCTGTGGCCAGCTGCAATCCACCATCTTGAAAATAAGGAAATGTTTGCAATCATTTAGTGGAAACCCTACTGGCAAGTGGACCTCGAAAGCTTATGAAGTCTATTATTGTTCTCACTTGTGCTAATATTCAAAAAGGTATGCACCACCAACAACTAAGCATGATGTCCATGAACATTACATTGATAGAAAATAAACACAGGATTGACCCCTATTTACCACTATACAAATTCGGACAAGAATTGTTTATGAATTAGACTCGGTCCTGCTCCACTAAGAATAGTCAACTGGACCTATCAGGCCTGGTCTCCTGCAAACAGTAACACAAGCAACTTCAGACAGGTTTCAGCCTAGTTGGGCCTCATGAGTGAAAAGAGGATTGAGAAAGGTGGCTTAGTGAGCTCGGGACCTTGTCTAGGCATACCCATCACACTTGGAGTTTTTAAACTGAGGAAAACAGAAAACAAAATGGGTGGAAAGCTTGCAAAAGTCTCAGTCACTGCCAATTGCTTGGGCTGCATTTCAGTCCATCCGTTTCTGACCACCATGCCACTATAGGCCATGAGGCCGATTATGAGTTTGGCAGTCAGACCACCGGACTGCCATTGTGGCGGTCAGGTGAATGACGCTAAGCCGGTAGCATTACGATATTAACATTGAGCTTGCAGGGTTGTGTCCACAGTGCCACAGTGGCAGCATGCTTCAGCTCATAGAGCGCCTGAAGCATATGTCTCCATCATGGTAGTGCCACTTGCACGTCAGGTGCCCTGTGTGACATGCACCATGTCATGCATGGCACACAGTGAGCGCACAACAGTGCAATTAGAAGGGGACACAATATGTGCCCCAATGCACTTTTCCCAATGAGCTAAATTACCCTGGGCCCTTCCCCGCCTTTCCGCCAACCTTATCATGGCAGGATCCTCTCTATGAAAAGGTTAGCTAGTAGGTTATGATTGGATCGGCAGTCCCGGCATCGGCGCAGCTCCAATCCCCACTGCTTTCCCCACCTATGCGGGATCCAGGATCCTGGTGGTGGCAGCGGTCTTGTGGTGGGCCGACTGCCATGGTCATAATCAGGAGGTTGGACCGCTGAGGGGGCAGCGGTCAGACCAATACCCCGAGTTCGGCAGTCTTGGGACCACTGTACTCGTAATCAGGCCCTATGTCTTACTTTAGAGTTGTCACTGTTCCTCCTGTCAGGCTATGTCCCTTCCGAACAGCAACACAATGTACCCTGGGTTGGTTTGAAACTAGTTGGGCCTCATCAGTGAGAGTTGCTGTGGCTCAGTGAGCCTGGAATACAAATGTGGGTACTTGTTTTGCTTAGAGAAACACAGTGATGATTGGTGAAATGCTAGCAAAAGTCTCAGCCACCATGGCATTTTTTACAATTACCACCTTAGGAAAACATGACTTGGTCCTGCTCCAAAAGAATCAGTCTAGCCTGAAATTCATTGTCCGTTTCCCTCCAAACAGGAGCACAAACCATCCCTGATCAGTTTGAGCCTTGGTGGACTCATCAAAGAGATGCCGTATGAGTCCTGTGGCACAGTAAGCACAAGAACTATGTCTGAACATATCCACCACACTTATGGCGTTGGACTAAGGAAAAGACACAGGTGGTAGGCACATTGCTTGCAAAATTCTCAGCCAATAGATATCAATCAGGCCACACTTCAATCCATAGTTTTTTGATGAATATGCTGCTTCAGAAAGGACCACCTAATAAAAACCAGACTTCTATAGGAATATTTTAGCCTGTTCTGCCAGGCCAGGTCTCCTCTGAAAGGGTACACAAGCAAACAGACAAGTTTCAGTCTAGTTGGGTCCCATCATTGAGTTGCAGCGTGAGTCCCGTTACCTAGTGGGAAAGGCCAGTGTCTGACGATGACTGTGGTGAGTATCTGTGCATTTGTATGTGGTAATTCCGGGAGGAGTGAGAACATGTGGAAATGGAGAGCTGGTACAACGCATTCTTGGATGTTGCTTTTAATTGGTGGTATAAAAGAGATGTTAGTATTGAGCACACTTCCCTTGCCTCACACTTGCAAACCATTTCTACTCAGGCAGCAAAATCCCACACTTCCTATGGCTAGAGGAAAGACAGAGACGAAGGACCTCTAGGCTCCAGAAGTAGTATCCTAGTTTTTTACTATTTCTGACTATTGAGGCACATGCATTTATGGGGCATGTAGTCCTGAATTTATTTCAGTCAATTTAGTCAACTCATATGATTCACCTATCATTCTTTCCACTTGTACTAGATCTTGTATTCTCTAACATATGTATGTCATCGGATTCTAGGGAGTCAACTGGGGTATGTGGGGGTATTTATATGCTGAAAAGTTTTGTATGAGGACAGGACTTTGATAGACCATGCACTTGACTGTGGTGATGGAATATAAAACAGAACGTAGTCTGACTTACTAGATGGTCAAAACTGCCTACAACCAGGTTATGGGGGTCCTTTGTACTCTAACAGATGAAGAGAAGCGCTCTAGCAATTTGCTGGGGTCAGTGGTAAGGAAGTCCACAGATAGATGTAATAAAATGAAAATGCATGATTGACCCCTCCACTGTAGGCTTCATGAAATATGAAGAGGGTGCCATCATTTTGTTTTCGTCCAATTCTGTATTTCTGCTTGTTTCATATGAAAACAAACTCCCAAAGTGGGAGATGGTTTATGTAAAACAAACAATTAAAGGTCTTTATGTGCAGGGCAGTTTCCTCTAGTTCATTAGGGGAATTGATGAATTTCCCTTCCTCGGATTGCCATGCCTTGCACTGTGGTGTCAAGCAGAGAAATCTAATGGATGTTTGGACAAAATAGAGTTAACAGTATTGAAACACAAAAATATCAGAAAAAAATATTTTGATGCAAAAATATCATGGTATTGAATACTGTTAGGAATATTGTTTTTTTTGTGCTAATTTTGGTAAGTAATATCATTTTTAAGAATACCTTTTTCAGTAATAGAATTATAAAACATATAGTTTTTTTAAATTAATTTAATGTGTTTTAATTAATATATTTATTTTAGGTGTTAGTATTGTTGGCACAATTGTTATTCATTTAGTAAAATGTAGTTAATTAAAAAAAATTGTAATTGTAAGTGATTTATTTTTAATTGTGAATTTTAGTGTTGTAGCGGGTTGTTAGGCTTCTTCTTAACTTACATGTTCACATTTTTTATAGATATTTATGTATTTCTGTATACTGTAATTTAATTATGTTTTACAGTAAGTGTTCAAAAGTTTTAACTATATTAATAGGATTTATATTCATATATGTAATCCTCTTTAACTCAAACACTTACCCAGCTGTTACATAGACTGGAGTGGGAATAGTAAGTTAGGGATTATTCCCTAACTAACGTCCAACACTTTATCTACTATTGCTTACAACGGAGTGGAAATAGTAAATCTATTTCTCCAAAATCCAACACATTCCCTACTGTTGCCTAGACAGGAGTGGGAATGGTTAATGTATCCCCTTCAAAGTCCAACACTTTCCCTACTGCTAGTTAGATTGGAGTGAGAATAGTAAATGTATCCCCTCTGAAGTCTGACACTTCACCTACTGTTGCTTAAACTGGAGTGGGAATAGTAAATCTAACTCTGTCAAAACCCAACCCTTTCCCTACTGTTGCTTCAACTGAAGTGGGAATAGTAAATCCAAATCCTCCAACATCTAACACTTTCCTTATTGTTGTATAGATTGGAGTGAGAATAGTGAATGTAACCCCTCTGAAGTTCAACACTTTCCCCACTGTTCTATAACCTGGAGTGGGACTAGTATATCTAATATTTCTAAAGCCCAACACTTTTCCTATTATCGGTTAAGTAGATTTTCTATTATCATTGGTTTATTTTTATAGTTTATATTATCTGTTTTAATTCTTACATTTATTTATGTTCATAGTATTTTTAGATGATGAAATATTTATATAGCGTGACAAATACCCTGAGGTGTCTAGGCACTGCCTTTGCTATAGGTTGCTTGGGTACACACAGTGAAGTACGGTTAATCTGAGAACAGCCATGTCTTAAGTCCCTTCCTAAATCTGAGGAGACTGGGCTCTTTTTTCAGAAGGACGGGAAGAGAATTCCACAGGCAGGCAGTTGTAGCCGAAAAGCTCTTACCGCCCCATCTGGACCTACTGACTCTAGGAACAAATAGATTTCCCATGTTGGTGGACCTGAGGGCTCTGGCAGGTGTGTAGAACTTTAAAAGTTTTGCCAGGTGAGTTGGCCCCCTGTTATTAAGGGATTTATGTGCAATGCAAAGAGATTTAAATGTAATCCTCTTAGCTACAGGTAGCCAATAAAGTCGGGTCAGGGACAGGGGGATGGAATAAAATTTAGGGATACCCAGCAGTACTCTGGCTGCCACGTTCTGCACTGTTTGTAGTTTGTTAATGCTACGCTTAGGGGTGCTGGAGAAAAGAGCATTACAGTAATCCAGTCTTGAGGCTATAAGCACTGTTACCATCGTCTTTCTTAATTCTAAGGGTATTACTGGGAGTATTTTCCTCAGCATTTTCAAGATGAAAAAACATGCTGAGGTGGTTGCATTGATTTGTGCCTCAAACGACAACTTGGTGTCAAAAATTACTCCAAGGTTTTTAGCCTTAAGCACTGGTTTAGGAAGGGCGCCAAGTTGAACTGGCCACCAACGATTTGTCCAAAAAGTTGGATTATTCCCTAACAGCAGAACCTCGGTCTTGACGGAGTTCAAATTTTGGCAATTATCTGCTATCCAGTTAGCAATGTGGCTCATAGAATCATAGAACCCAATGACTGTCTGACTGGCTGGACTACTTACCGAGACGACAATCTGCGTGTCATCTGTATATGAAACCGGAATAAATCCATATCTTCTTACCAGTCTAGCCAAAAGGGTGGCATACACATTAAAAGGGGTAGGGCTCAAAGAAGAGCCCTGTGGGACTCCACAGGGCAGCATGAAGGGAGCTGATACGATGTTACCCAGGGCCCCCTCTTGGGAACGTTCCGACAAGAAAGAGCCCAGCAGAGACCGTGCTTTTCCCCTGATCCAAATGGAAGTGGGACACTCCTGCAGCAGCCCATAATTAACCGTATCAAAGGCTTCTGACCGGTCCAAGAGGATCAGAGCTGCGTTCCCCCCACCACCAAGTATCATCCTGAGTTCCTCCGTGGCAGTAATAAGGGCCAGCTCGGTACTATGCTGGGCCCGAAAGCCAAACTGGGAGGAATCAAGTATGATGTTATTGTTGATAAAGCCAGAGAGTTCGATATTTATCGCCCTTTCAACCACCTTTGCCGGAAACAGGAGTCTAGATATTGTCCTGTACTTAAGGGTATCCTTGGCATCCAGATTGGGTTTCTTTAGAAGGGGAAGAATAGAAGCCTTCTTCCATTCCGTGGGGAATTTGCCAGTTAGAAACATGGAATTAAAAATTGCTGTGAGTGGGATAGCAACAATTTCTGGGGAAATATGCATGATTTTAAGGGGGCGTGGGTCCAGTGGAGAGCCCGATTTGGTCGTCAGAATCAGTTTAGCGATCTGTTCCGCAGTTAACGTGGAAAAGGAATGAAAGGTCGGGGGCCCAATTCAAGAGAGTCTTGAATTACTACCAGGCGACACTATTAACCCCACTGATGTTACCGATGTAAAAACCCACCTAAAAAAACTAGAAAAACTCCTACGTACAGAATTAAACAAATGGTGGGAAAAACGGTCACTAGAAAAATATAAAGAGGTGGGAAGAGTGCCACGAGGACTGAGAGTGCTTATTGCCCCCTCGTTTGAAAACCCAAACCCTCTTATGCTCAAGGAATGGGCTGCAAACAACCTTGAAGCTTCAATGAACATGGTATTGATATTAATAAAATATGCAACCATTGACAGAGAGGAGATTTTGAAACAGATTGACGCTCTCAATGCAATACTGGCTATTCATGAACAACATGATATTATCAAAAAAGCTAGAGAAGAAATTGATTCACGTCTTCAGAAATATGAAGAATCCATAAAAGCACGCAAAATATACAAATTTGCCAGAGATAAAAAGGACTACGAGTCCGGAAGAATCTTTACTTTCTCACGCAAGTTTGATAATGTCAAAAAACAAGCTCTGACGCCCAAAACAACTTTACCAGCAACATCCAGTTTAAGAAACCATGAAGAAATTGAATCAGACCTTAGCTCAATCGCCAGTAGCACCTACTCAGAAGAGAGCGGATCAGATATAGGACCTACATCAATTCCTAACAACATATCTCCATCTGAAGAATTGGGTTTTTTAGTGGAAGATCGCCGCCAGACCCTGCGGCAAACCACTCAATCTACGAGAGGACAAAACGAAAGAACGAATGCAGAAAACAAAGACGTAAAGCAAAAAGGAGGAAACAACAGGGGAAAATGGAGAAATACGAGAAAGAAAAACTAAACAACGATGTAACCATGGACAACACTGTGATAAATTTGACCAACATTAACCTAACGAAAGCTGAAACTAAGATACTATGTTTGGGATTGTCATTCTGCCCTAAAAGCCGTTTCCAATATGTTCAAACTCGAATAGATATTTTCAAATTCATTAGGAAATTGAAATTGCTAAAACACTTCAAACTAAATAAAGCATCAAATGCAGCTGCAAGAATAACTACGTTGGACACACCCAACATACGATTGACCACGAGTGATGTAACCAACCTCAAAACTCTATATGCCTTGGACACCAACTTGGATGATGTCGAGTGTTCAACTCAGGAACAACTACTCAGCCTAGGCACCAGTGGTAATTCCCCTATCACGAGCCCATTTCGACCTAACTCCACATTCATCCCACTTATGCCTAAAGACGCACTGGATGTATTCAGCGATTGTGTTATTCAAGACCTCAAAATACTCAATAAAAGGATTTTGGCCAAGAATAAACATCAATCTTACCAGAACCAGCAATACTTCACATTAATGAAAAAATTGAAAAATGAGACTGAGGTTATCATATCAAAAGCTGATAAGGGAGGCAACATCGTCCTGTGGGCTAAAAATCTTTATTTACTTGAAGCTTATCGCCATCTAGATGATGAATTATGCTATAGGAAGGCGAACGTCAATGATATAAGGAAGTTGAAAGATCAAGTCCATGGTGAACTTGGACAGTGGAAAAGAGTCGGCCTGATCAACAAAAATGAGTACAACTATCTGAAGGTTGAGTTTCCTACCACTGCGACCTTATATTTTGTCCCAAAAGTACATAAACAACAAAATCCTATTCCAGGCAGACCTATCATCTCTGCTCAACGCAGCTTATGTGAAAACATCTCGAAGTACGTTGATTTTTTTCTACGTGAATTTGTTGAAGAACTGCCATCATACATCAAAGATACTGGACACTTTCTCTCCACCATACAGACCATATCCTGGCAAGAGGGATATTTGTTCATTGTCATGGATATTTGTTCCCTGTACACAAGCATACGCCATACTGATGGCTTACAGGCAGTGAAATACTACCTGGACAAGAGAAACATTATTTTCCTCCAACATAACGCCATGTTAATACGTATGATTGAACTATGTCTGTATAACAACTATTTTATGTTCAACAATGAGTTATTCCAACAGCTTCAGGGCGTAGCGATGGGGGCATGCTTCTCCCCTAGCTATGCGTGTTTACACGTTGGCTGGTGGGAGGAGCATGTCCTCAACCACACATATGGTGAAATTTACAGGGCCCATGTTATACAGTGGTGGAGATTCATTGACGATATATGTATCATTTGGAATGGCTCAATTAAATCAGCTAACGAATTCGTAAAAAAGGTTAATGTGAATGAGTTGAATTTAAAATTCACTGCTCAGATCAATGCAGAAAGAGTAGAATTCCTGGATGTAGAATTGTATGTCAGTGACAACAAGATACAAACCAAACTACATCGCAAAAGCACAGCTGGTAATTCTATACTCCATGCGCAAAGCTCCCATCCCTACCATCTACTAAAGAGTATTCCCTACGGAGAATTTTTGCGCATCAGACGTATATGCAGCTTATAGTCTGACTGCAACATTTGTCTAGCAGAATCTTTTTCAAGATTCTTAGCTCGGGGATATAAAAGAAAAGACTTAGAACGAGCTATGGTGCAAGCAAAAATGATGAATCGTAATGCCTATCTTGCAACAGTCAGCAAAACCACTACACATACTACTACTGACAACACAAGCAGTGTACCCCACAACAAGGGGGATTCGTTGCGCTTCATAACTACTTTTAGTAGTCAAGATAAAGATATAAGGAAACTTATATATAAAAATTGGCCTATAGTGAAAACAGATCTGACCATGTCACAAATGGTACCAGACCTACCCCAAATCACATTTCGAAGAGCACCATCCATGAGGGATGCCCTGGTGAAAACCAGCCCTGAGGTAACCATTACTAATACCTGGTTATCCAAACGCAAGGGTTTCTTCAAATGCAGCTCTTGTTGAGCTTGCAAATTCGGCATTAACACCTCTGAATTTGAGAGTGCGTTTGATCAACCCCTATCAGTCTCAAAGGTCTGTACACATGTAAATCTGACCATGCAGTATATGTACTTGAGTGTTCTTGTAAACTCAAATATATTGGTAGCACGAAACTACAGGTATTTACCAGGATTTTACAACATCTACGTGCTATAGTCAATTCTGACTCTAGTTACCCTGTTGCACGACACTTCAAACTAGTCCATCACAATAATTTGAACGATCTAAAATACTATGTGATTGACACAGTACCAAAATTGCCGAGGGGCGGTAACAGGGAAAAACTTCTCAGGCAGCTAGAAACTCAATATATACTGCTATTAACACTAAGATGCCCAATGGACTTAATACAGGGGAGGACATGCATAACTTCTTATGATCTGAGCATTCAAGTGGATTACTGTTATCGCGAGCCATTTTAGTTTCCTTGTATCATTTTAGACCATGTATCTGTATCTTGATTTTATCTACCATTCTCCCTGTAGGTGTATTTCCTGTTTCCTTCACTTCCCTTATTATACGCTGCTAATGGGTTGCTACTTTGCACATTTTTTAGCCTTGTTAATACTGTTGCGCAAGCACTTTACAATACATGAGTATTTTTGTACTGTATTTTGCATTAGCACTTTTCAGACACTTGATTTTATAATTATATTGTAGGTTTTAATATTTATATTTGGAATTTCTTCCAGTTTATAAATATCCCCCATCCTTGTTATAATCCCTATATTTATTGCACTTGCACTTCTATTGGAGAGCTATACATTGCTTAAAATTCGCAAATGCTCTATATTGATAGTCCATTCAGCTGGGGATGTACCTACTACTTATATGCTCACATCTCCGATGCATTATATACATCGCTAATCAAGCTGACTTCTATTCTGCTAACTGTAGCACTATTTCAATCCTGTATTGTTTAGGCTAAACCAAATGTACAAATAATGACTCATGTAGCACAGCGCATCGATATATATGATAAGGGTTTTACGCTTTATTACTTTTAGGGTATTCCATGCTATGACTTCAAAAATGATTTATGTTTTATTTAATTGATTTTAAGGGCTTCCTCCCTCTCTCTCGATATATTTTTAATAATTGGGGCCAAATGTAGATTGATTATCAATGATCCCCCTTTTATTTATGTATGGAATCTTATGCATTATATACCACAGGTTTCTCTCGTAATTTTCGCTCACTTTGAAACTATTAGTTTTAAAAGATATATGATGAAATCATTGTATGTGTACGAAAGTATTTTTTCTATGTTTACCTTGTGGACACTGATATTTTGCTGTTCTGTTTGCTATCATTCCATTGGTTGGGAAAGGAGGAAGTCAAACACTTTCCAGTATATATTATATGATAGGTTCATTGGTGGTCATGTGATCAAGGCCGTGGCAACGCGGCCGAAACGCGTCATGCCATCTGATATGGAATAAACTACTTTGCACTTTATACCTACGGCGTGCTGTGGTCTGTACCCGTTTCCAATATCTGTTGGACTGTTGGGGAACCTACTTTCTACATAAATATATATATACTTTGAAAACTGGAACCAAGATATATATATATATACACATATACACACACACACACACACATATATGTAGACTTTTTATAGTAATACATTTAAAATATGAAAAATATAAATGTAATATAATATAAAAATACGTGTTTTAATTATGTTAACTATATATATATATATATACACACACACACATTTCTAAAAACATACGTTTGTGTTTATAGAAATATATATTTATATATAGTATTATATACTTATGTTCAATGTCCACCTTCCACTTTCAATATTGAGACAGCTAGGGTGCAGGCCCCTGCAAATACGACCTGCGCATACCCAAAGAGGTCATGCCAACAAACAAACGATGCACTGATTCCAGAAGCAGTAATTCCTCATTAGCGAGACAGATGCCTGAAGCAACTATTTCCAACATCACCTCCTTAACCGGGGAGAACAATGGTATCCCTTCTAACATCAAAGAAAGCTACAACTGCTCATGAGATCGAGACACCTTCACACTAAAAGCGTCTGATGCTGCATCTCAATAGCCTAAGCCCGCAAAGGAGAGCCCCTGTTATAACATAGGGACTATTGAATTCACAATAGCAAATGACCACTGCAAGTTCCATGGTCCAGCCAGACCTGCATCTTCTCTACAACCTGGCAGTTGGCCCCAAGCACCACGTTGTTCAACTCCTGTCTCGAGTCAGAAGAGCACAAGGGTAAAAGCACAACCACCAGCCAGAGTTGTATTTTACAATACTTCGCTGGTCACTGCTACCTACCAAAGTGAAAGACCAGCTATACATACAATTTCGAAGATCTTCATGTATCCAGAATATGTCTGAAGAGTCCCCCAAGAATTTTCTAAACTGGGGAAATATCTTGAAATTATTGGGAAGCCATACACCACTGGCCCACCTCACTAGCGCAGACATAGGGGCCGAATCTGATCTTGTCTGGAAAGCACTCCAACCGAATCGGTTCCGTAATGCTTTCCGGACGACTCAGATCGGGGGATGCATCCGCATACGATTCGTCGGACTGACTTCAATGGGTGCCTGTGTTCCAAACGAGAACACAGGTTCCCATTGAAGAAAGGGGTGGCTAGGGAAAATCGTGCACCCTGTGGCAGGCACCGCATGGTGCTGCCACACTGTGCATGGTCTGAAAGGGGGAACCCATGGGTACCCCCATGGGCACCATTCGGAAGGTCCTAGGTGAAGGGGGCCTGCTACGGGCCCCCAAAGACAGATTCCGACAGCCGTTTAGTTCCGGGCAAACTGAATCGGAAAGGCTGTCCGAATCTGTCATCGTAATCGCTCGCTCGGAAACCGTGTCCCTAGAGCTGTACAAATCTGCTCCGAAAGGCTCGACCTATACCAATGCCTTTCGAAACCAATGAGGTCAGCCTTAACGGTTTCCAGTCATCATAATCAGTCATTTAATACTGGGTACAATATGGTCGGAAACAAGGGCTCCGGGTCGGATTCAGCAAACCCAAATCCGATTCGGAGCCCTTCCGAACGGGATCGGAATCGGCCCCTTAGTGTTTATAGCATTCGTTCCGCCAAAAGGAAATCAATCTCAGGAACCAACTCTAATTGCGTTATCTATGCTCAAGCAAGCTAGCAAAATATGGCTCCGAAAGGTCCACTTTAAAAACTGGTGAATAAAGTTACCAAAATAGTAGTCTGAAGCGTACCCAGTTCAGTTTGACAATTCTGCTAAGGCAAACAATCACAAAAGAGGCTGCCCAAAATAAACATCTTCAATCCAGAGAAATGCCATAGGTGGCTACAGTCAGCCCAAAGATATAGCCGCAAACATAGTACACACGTCAAGGCGGCCTCCCATGTAGCCCCAAACCTGCAACATGTCACAAGATTGGTCATGATTGCCTACACCCTTAACCAAACAAACACGAAATTGACTTCAAGCCCTGCCCTCGTCCAACCACCCTGGTTCGCACACTGGTCTAAAAATAAATTCCTGGAATATAAGAGGCATGAGTAGTCTAATTGATAATGCAGAAGTGATTACGTACTGGCAAAAATATAATGTATAATCCTTCAGGAAACATGGAGCATTGCCTCAATTCCCCTGATTGGGTACTTGGAGTTCTACGTAGCAGCTACAAAAATGAATGCAAAAGGCAGACCAGATGGTGGCTGGCAACTTATGTCGTTCCAGATTTGGATGTCACCATGGAAGAAATCAACCTTTAGGAACCATGGATCATGGTTGTATTAGTTTAGAACTGGGCAAGCCAACATAATGTTCCCTTAATCTTAATAAATATTTACATTTACCCTCACCCGCTCTTTAAACGGGACATTTTACCCAAGCTGGATTCTATAGTAATAAATCTAAGCCAAATGCATGGTGAGGCTCTTGTGATCCTATCTGGTGAGTTTAATTCAAATCTAATGGTACACGGCCAGGAAGACGAGACCACACTGTTGCTGTTTGGCGCATCCCCTATCAAGCGATCACCACCGCAAAGAGATCGGACGGATTCGGGAAAAAGCTCTTGAGCGTATGCCATCAAGCCAGCCTTAGAGTACTGAACAGAAGAACAAGCAAGTACTAGCCTCCGGCACCAATATACACCGCCCCCATGTCATGGCTGATCATAGATTACACCTTTATCTGCCTTTCCCTATTTTGATACCTGAAGCACTTTAGGATCGATGTCTGTCCCAAAACCGACCACAACCCACAAATTTTGCATATAGGTATAATTGCCCACTGTTAACTAAAAGCTTTGATAGGGACTCTGTAACATCAACCAGTTATCTCAACAGACTGAAATGGAAAGGTGTTTCAACAAAGGCACTCGAGGAGCACAGCTGACAGTTCGCAGAAATTCTGACCACAGGTGGCTTGAGTCCGAACGTAGCTTGGGAATAAATGGTTAAAAACCTGATTGAGAGGTTCCCCTCCCAGTCACAGAGAGTGGGGACTCTTATTGGAAATCAGAAATTCCACTGTAGGCTCCCGCCTCATGTAAGGGCCATTAAAAAGAAACTATCAAAAATAGTCAGGAGCCTTAGAAGAAATCTAAATGACACGGGCCAACGCGAAAGAATTGAGACCACCATGAAAATGTACAAAAAGGAAATGTGGACGCTTAGATGCTCTGCCCATGACAAGTTTTGGGAGTCCATCTTTATCCCAAGCAACTCCAGGAACAGAAAGAGACTCTAGGAGATCGTTAACAACTGCTTAAAAGTTCCTCTAGTGTCAAACTCTGCAAATATCATCTTGCACCAATGGGAGACCTCCATCACCATGGCTCAAAGCCCTCTTAAAACGGTGTACCAGTATCTCCCAGCTGCAGGAACACCCAATGACGTAACCTCGGCAGAACTGGGTTACCCAACTGTGCAAGGTGCAGAGTTCCCAGCAGCCAGCCTACCTGGGGATGAAACCAGCGCAGAAAAAGACCCAATGAATCAACAAAGCACAGATGAGGCAAGCTACACAGACACGCAGGTCCTAGATATTATCATCAGGGGTTCCAAGACCTAACAGCCTACCACAACAACCATTAAAAAATCATTTGGAACACTGGGCCTCCTTACTGACCTGATTGACTGTCTTGCCAAGATCGGAGTGAGAGGGACAGCACTGATCTTGTTGACTTCCTTCCTCTTAGAACATGGACAATCAGTAGCACTTTACTCATTTGTCTCTGACCCCTTTTCATTGCCTTGCGGGGTCCCCCAGGAGACCTTGCTCAGCCCCACATTGTATAACGTATATGTGTCTTCTCTGGCTTTGCTGATAAGATCCTATGGCTTTTCACTTCTTACGCTGCTGACATGCAAAGTGTCATGTCATTAGCTAACCATGATACAGACACAGGATCCAGGTTCCATGACTGCATGTTTGCAGTCAGTAAATGGATGGGCAGCAACTGCTTAAAAACTGAATTTAGGGAAGTCAGAAGGCATACTTTTTAGAAATTAGACTTCCTTCTGGTCACCATCCTGGTGGGCGGAGGAATTAAGCACCCTCCCTACACCTGTGCAAAAAACAAAAAAACCTAGATTTTCAAATGCACAGAAAACTCACCTTTAGTGACCAGGTTTATTCAGTCACCGCATCCACCTTTGTCACCTTGAGGATGATTTAAATAATTCTCCATTACATCCCCTCCGACTCTCAAACAAATAGTTGTCACATCATTGGTCCTAACCAAATCTGATTTTTGGGACGGGCTCTATGTAAACATGCAGCAACAGCACCTGAACAAGTTGCAAATGTTACAAAATGTGGCTGCCAATCTACTGTCTGGTATTCCCAAATTTAAATTGGTAACGCTGCATTTCAGAATCTGTACTGGTTCCTGGTTAGGTATCGTATTAAGTTTAAGGCCCTCTGTACCGCCATTTGGGCACTCCAGAATACAGGTCCCTACCATCTTAACCAAAACTTTAAATGGTGTGAACCCAATAGAACTCTTTGGGCCAGATGTAAGACCATTTTTGCATGCGCAAACAGGTTTGCGAACCCGTTTGCGCATGCAAAAACAGCATGGGGAATGTACAAACCCTACTTTGCGAATCGCAATTTTTTGTCGACTCGCAAAATAGGGTTTTGAGACTCGCTATTAGGAAGGGGTGTTCCCTTCCTAATAGCGAGCGCAACCCTATGTAAGAATGTTTTGCATCCGCAATTGCGGGCACAAAACACTTGCAAATTACCACCCTCTTCAAGAGGGTGGTAATGCACTCGCAAAAGGGAAGGGGTTCCCAGGGGACCCCCATCCCCTTTGCAAATGCAGGGGAAAAGATCTTTCAAGGGGAGGCATGGTCCCAGGTACCACTGCTTGCCCTTAAAAAATGAAACGAAAACTTTTCAATTTGTTTTTCTAAAATGCATTCCGTTTTCCTTTAAGGAAAATGGACTGTATTAAAAAAAACTGCTTCATTTAAAAGGAGTCCCAGACATGGTGTTCTGCTGAGCCCAGCAGGCCACCATACCTGGGAGGGCCTGCCATTCCCAATGGGGTCGCAAATTGCGAGAGGCTCATTAATATTTATGAGCCTCTCAATTTGCGACCCCATTGGGAATCGCTAACAGTGTGAAATACACTGTTGTACATTGGAAATAGCGCCTCGCAAATTGCGAGTCACAAAAAATTCGCAATTTGCAAGGCGCTATTTCCACGGTCGTACATCTGGCCCTTTGTTCATTGGGTGCCAAAACCTTGATTGTTCCTAAATTCAAGCAAATCAACTGGGGTGGTAGAAGCTTTCTCGCCTGCACTGCCAAGGCTTGGAATCTCTTGCCCTTTTTCATCAGATACTCCCCTACCTTCAGGAAAGAGCTGAAATCTTGGCTCTTCAAGAACTAAGCCCTATTTTCTTTCCTTGTTTTAAACCATAGCTAGTGCCAGGACACCTTTGGGTAACCGAGCGCTCTACAAATATATTTAACATAACATATTTAAACATAACATAGCTATTCAACTATTTCAGAACAAATCCCCTAGTCCCAGAGAGAGGCGATAACTCACCCCATAAATAAGGGAGGGAAGCCCTCCAAACCGGGAAATTATTGCCAAATTTCCTTGCTGGACATTGAAGCCAAATACTATGCCAGTCTCTTAATAGGGGACTTGGAGACATGTGTAGCTGAAAACAAAATCGTACCACCCACCCACTAAACAGGGTTCAGAAGGGGTCTTGGTACCACCGTAAACCTCCTAGCACTTTCATCATTAAAGGACAAAACAATAAAAAACAAATCCATGCTATACATCTGCTTCCTGGACTTTAAAGCAGCTTTTGATTCAGTTCCACGCAACCTATTATGGCGGAAGCTTACTGCAAGGAACATACCACCCCATCTCTTAAAGAGCATTACAACCCGGTATTCCAACACCTGGCTTCAAGTCAAACTGGGGGACGGCAGATACTTGATGCAAAAAACAAGGCAGTGCCCTCGCCCTGCTTCTTTTAAAAAAAATTCTTGTGGACCTCTCTACAGCCCTGGAAGTAAATGCACAAGCCCTGAGGCGGGAAGACATACCAGTGTGTTGTCTCCTTTATGTAGACAGAGCCCTCTTACTCTCCAGGACCAGAGTGGAGCTGCAGCGGCTCCTGGACACACTTCACTCCTACAGGACTAAGAATGGGCTCACCATCAATCTTGCTAAAGCAAAGACAATGACCATAGGAAGAAGGAAAAATAAACCAGTCCGGTGGCATCTAAATGGTCTGGCCGTCAGCAATACTGCGGACTGCAAGAACTTAGGGGTTATGGTGGACAATCGCGGATCCTTTATACCACACAAAGAAGACTTCAAATCGAAATCTCCCACGCTGCTCCACACATTGCTCCAGCTTTCAAAAAAGCTCCACGGGGTCTCTCTTGTACCTCTAATGAAGGTCATCCATGCCAAACTAGTGCCCACCCAAGCCTCTGGTTCAGAGGTCATGAAAGGTGGAGGCTCACTTTTCCTAGATGAGCTGGTAGTACGCAACTTTAAAAAATTTTGGGCCTTCCTCAAAGTCCCCTGGCAAATCTGGCTTGAATTCGGCTTGTATGGTCAAGCCAGACAAATCTGTTGCAAGCCCGCATTTCAGGCACGGAAATGCTAAAAAAACAACTCTGGATTGAAATCTCCAAACCTGCCAGCCGCTCCACTGCCCGGGACTACCTGGACTATGGGCATCATCCACTGCCCATGTCAACTTCAAAAAGTTAATCGCCAAAATGGCACATCAGATATCTTGATTAGCAGACAAAAAGAAAACAGCTTCACGCTCACATGCCTGGACGGTTCTAGGGAGCTACACGAAACTGGGGCCATATCCGATCACAAATATATGCACGTCAACACAGATTAAACAACAACTGGTTCTATATAGGCTTGGGGACTGCCTACCAGCAGAAAAGAGACAGACTAAACAATCTTTGTAGGCTCTGCTGAATGTTAGGACATGCATGCACAATCCCTTGGTCCCGACAATCAGTGGTTAAGTATTATAATTAAAACTATGTTCCATCAGTGGCCAAAGAACATCAACATTTCAATATAAGGTCTAATAGAGTCTTTATTTGATCCTCTGCCCCTATTGTACATTTTAACGTGTTCCCTCAACATAAACTTTTAGGCTTCTCCCTGTTTGACTTACCTTACCTCGTGGTTGTTCTCATTTCGCACATGTGGCAATCCCTACAGTGCCTTGGTTTACCTGGCAAGGCATCCCAGAGAGGGAAAATTTGATTTCACCTTCTCAATGGAGTGATAAGGAGCACTAGGTTATGGAGGTTCCGGGCTTCAACCCAAAAGAGGAGGCTTCCTGCCATGGATGTAGTAAACGATTTAGAACCAGAAAAAAAGTGGTTCCAAATTGTGCCACAAATTTTTGAGAATTTATTGTGTTTTTGCCTATCTCCTAATAGGTTGGTTCACAAAATCACCATTCAGAGTGGGTCACAATTTGTCCTACCTTACCAATGTTCATGAGGGCGATCAAAAATGTAAACTCATTCTGATTATAGGATGATGGCCTGCTGGTGTCCGCAGACTAAAATGTTTGTGATTACATTTAAATAAAGTATTTTAATGCAGCTTTCTTTAAAGTAAACGGGCGGGCATTTAAGAAAAAAAATACTTGAAAAAAAAAACAGTTTGCTTAAGAGTTGTACGCTGGACCACTGCCCATTCCCAAACAAACCTTTTTTTATATTCACAAAGGGTCATGGTTTCAAAGTGGACCTCTTTCCTTTTGCAAACGGATTAGCAACTCCTTTAAGGAGTCGGTAACCTATCAATGGTTTGCAACCGAAATTGCAATCGCTAACCATTTAAACATAGCATCGGGAATCACAGTTTGGAAGGAACGCCCTAAACATGGCTTCCAAATTGTGATTTCTGAACGCATTTTGTGATGCTGTTCCCACATCGCAAAATGCATTTAGTTCACATAAGAAAGCCATTTAGTGGTCATAAACTCAGATGTGTATCGAATCGCAGGCTTTACCACTGTTACATGTCATTTTACATCTGGCCCTTGGTTACAGTGCTGGCAGTAGAAACACCAATCATCACTGGGGCCCTCACAGTAACAAAATACTCCAGCAAGTAAAAGCAGTTCTTTGATACAGAAAGCCCTTGCCACATTGGACAACGAATCTGTCTTTGCTCCCAACTACAGGTGACTTGCAATGGTAGCATTGTAGGCAGAAGCAGTGCTTAATTTGTAAAAGAAGAAGTGCCAGGGCTCTCGTCAGGAGGCCACTGCAGCTTGCACCACACATTGCCCCTGCCACGTTGCCACTGATAGTAACAACACAACTACAAACCATCACACTCCTACAAGCGTGACAATTCGAACTATTTCAGGCCCCCAAAGCTATAAGAATGCCTTGGGACGCACGTAATAGTCATTTAGATTGAATTATTAATTAACTGTTGCTGGTAATTTCTAAGTCAGCCAGAGAGCACCACCTTGTTGCATACTGTTAAGCCTGGTGTTGGCAGTTAAAGTGCCAGTGCAGAGCACCGAGAACCACCGGCTCAAATTAAGCACTGGGCAGAAGGCTGGAGTTCTATCATACCATTTATGTAATCTGCAGACACTTTTTTATATAGAGGACGCCCTAATTCCCGTCTGCTAAAATGCAGGAATCCTTTTCATGTTTCACCTCCTATCTCTGCCAAGTTGACACTCGCCATCTCACTGATCAGCTCCGGAGTTCTAAAACAGTCAACATTCTAATTAGAAGTCCCAGTTGAGAAAAGAATAGGACACCAGTACTGGGTTACAGGGGCTATGAATATGCATTAATTAAAAGGAATAAATTGCCTTCAGATGCTTTTCTACCCTTTACGCTTTACCACACTGTTCCAATCTGTTGTCTTTTTATTTTTATTACAGACTCTCCTGGGACCAGCCGCACCTGCTCGTCTGTTTTTTAAATGACACAAATTAAAATATTTTTATATTTAATTCCCTTCGACAGCAAAGAAGTAATTACTAACTGTTAATTGGGTGAACCTAATTGAACAGATCTAGCATTAAACAATAGAATATTAATTAAAAACAGGAAGATATAGGGCACTGTACTTGCGAAGTGGCATGAATGTAAGCTCGGTGCAAGATTGGTCTTTCTTTATTCAGGTGCGTCTCTCGTGCAGGCAGGCATTAGGGACCATGCATAATAATAAACTAGGCAAAATCATTAATCACAGGAAGACAGGCCTGTTAAAAAAATAGTTTTAGAAAAATTGTGGGATGATAGTAGGATAATAAAGGCACATATGCAGAATTTGTGAAAGTGATGCATGCAGGACAGTTTAAGCATGGGGAGACATAGTAGGTGGGGATGGACGCATGAGGAAGTTGGAATTTTTTACGAAACATTTTATGAAAAACTTACCACCTATTAATATATAAATGTGCCTTAATGTTAATAAAATAGACATTAGGAAAATGTGCCTTTATTAAACGTGCAAAAGGGAAAATGCTGCTTATTTCTGCAGAAAGCTCTTTTTTCTATCGTTCTCTCACTACTAGGCCTCACTCTTCTTTTATTCTTCTCAATCCCTTTAAGAATATAAACGCTTTTTTCACAAGATGATTTAACGATATAAGTGAACTGTAGAACCTGACCTCTTTGTGAAATGTGCTGTTTCCTGAAAATTGTATTTCTTTATTCCTCATATTATATGAATTCACTGTATTTAGATTGTTTCCTCTGCCACATATTCGTAATAAACAAGCGTATTAATGAAAGAAAGTGCTTACTGTAGCTTAGATTTTGTGATCTAACCAGGACATATCAGATTTAAATGTTTCATTTTATAAAACAGCTCATTGTTACACGATGGGACACTAAGCAGCTAAAAGAGTAGGCTTGCATAAAGGTTCTCATGAGCAACTTCCTAGATGTTTCTTTTGTAATAAGATGTAGCCACATCTGAATGACTTCATGTTGACATGGACGTTTACCGTGGAAATCGAGGAAAAAGACGATTGACCATCGGAAGATCTTCCTCTGTTGGACGTTGATGGCATATTCGCCTGTTTTTGCAACATGTTTAGTGGCTTTTCTATATAGTTTGTCTTCCTAGCTAGAGAGTCAAGGCATTTTATGCACTCCTACCCTGCTATGCCCCTTAGCACTTTATGGTGCTAGCTCGTATTACCATAAGTAATTGCTAACTGTGCTTATCATTGCTGTAAGTGAGGAGACGTTCTATCCCTATGTCAATTATAGCTACCACTGTGGTTCTACCCTTCTACCAGTCTTAACGGTTGCTGCTGCAGCTGTTTATAGAATTCAGCTGAGTCTCCAGAACCGCCCTTTATGGGGAGTTCTATCTTTGTTAATTATCTGACTTCGTTCCAGAATTTACTTGCTTTTTTCGAAAGGGAATATGGATAGATTAGAATAGGGACTAAATTCTGAATGGAACATGCTGTTATTTCCTATGCTTGTTCTAATGAAACGTATTTCCGATAATTTCTGTAATTGGATCTTTTAGACTAATCTGAATAAAAAGAACAAAAATACTGACTAATCTCTGAAAGAGAAAATAAACTTTCGAAACTTCAGCAAACCTCTCTATATTGCAGCCGCGGCCAGTGCAGGTAAGAGCGGTGGGCCGGGTGGGGGTGATTTCAACCGACAACCACGAGGGAAAATGTATTATTTATTTAATTTTCCCTAGTGGTCGTCAGTCGAATCCCCCCCCCCCCAACCCGGCCCCACCGCTCTTAGCTGCACCTGCCGCAGATGCTATATTGGCTGAACATCAAATGCAAATAATTATGTCTATTTTCTGTGATGCTCCAGTAGCACAAATTATTAGACCTAGGAAGGCGTGGAAATTCCAGGTTCTCTAAGTAAGTTTTAAAGTGACGTTACTTGTGGAAATGTTTATACGATTGCCGTGCTCACACGAATAATACTTGGCAGTGCTTATTTCTGTGCCGCTGATATTCTAAACATCTAGCTAGGCATTACATGACACAGATTACTTCTTTTGTGCAGCACAGGGGTTGTTACCAGTGTCCCAGAAAAGTGATGTTAATTCCTCACATGAAGAATTAACGATACCAGGGATCTTATTAATTCCAGGGGCACAGAGTTGTACCCTTAGAATACCCAGAGAAGAAATACCGAGTGAATGAATAATTCTGGGTCTGACTGCCCCAGTAATTCCTCATTTAGCATCCATGTTTTATCCCGAGATTTTGGTTGCTTAAAAACATAACAGGTCTGCAGTATGGTGTTCCAGCAGATAACATAATTCAGATTTTATCTCATAAATGGCCATCAAATCAATCACCCCCATTTCCTACATGAATGCAGAGATAGGGGAATAATAAGGGGAGGTACATTTAACATGGCCCGCCCTTCAAATGTTGAAAAAAAGCTGTCCTTCTACCATCCACCCTGCACCTTCTGAAAATTGTCTACCCCTGCCCATATCCAAATATTACATAAAAATACCTGCGCTCCTGCCACCAACCCTACTGACCCTTAACATACGCCATTCTCCTTCCCTGAACTGAAAAAAACTTCGCTTTCTGCCCACACCACTCTGCATAATGCTTCCCCCACCCAAAGTGAAAAATAATAGCATAGCCTCCTGTCACACACCCTCACCTTCGTCTGTGCCATCCCAGCCCCCCTCCCTGCCCAAAGTCATGCTCTGAGCTCTCAAATTGACAGCAAAGAGCCTGCCCTGTACTGACAGTGCATCTGTTAGAGTCACATATCAGTGTGCAATGTCTTCTCTTGTCAGTGCAGGTCTGTAGAGACGCGTGCTGACAAGTGAGAAGACGGTTGGTATGGGCACCCTGCTGCCCATATTCTCCTGACTACCTAGGATTTGTGGCAACCAAGGAGAGTTGGAAGAAGGTGGGTGTAACTGCCAGCTGCCATTCCTCCACTGAGCTTGTATCTTCAGAGACCCGGACGAGGCAGTAGAAGAAAGTGGAAGCGAGTGCCTGCCCTTATGACGTCAGAACATTGTGTAACCACTTGGCTACCCCCTGTTGTCATCAGGTTTCAACCTGATTGTTCACGATAGAAACTTCCTATGAAAGCTGCATACAACAAGCATGTCTCCTGAAACCAAATAAGTCATAGCTCTTTCTGTGTTGTGAAACAACAACCAATAGAAATAGCTTTGTGACTCAGGCTGAAAATTAGGAGTAAATCACACTGAAAACAGGAGACCGACAAATACTCAATGTAAAAAAGCTTTGTGAATCAGGCCCGCACATTTTATTTGTTGTAGAAGTCCAGCAAGAACTCATAAACCGGGCTAACATTTTAGCCAAAAATATTAGTAATTCCAACTCTGCTCTAAAACTATTTTCTCATAGCAGCCCTCTACTGATGTGACTTCACTGAGGTAGTTTTTTTTGTTTTAACTGCATTATTTTATTAAGTACAACATAATTCAGGACACGTAATGTTCAACAGCACTCGGCACTGAAATCATCTTGCAGATCGGCAGCACACAACAGCAAGTCAATAAGACAATGATACTCCATGTTAAGTGAGGGGAGCAAAGGTATTCTGGCAGTGGGAGTACTTCCACATCATCACATTGCATCCCCAACATTCAAATAGTTCACAATAACCCCCTTCCTTCTTCCATTCCTTCTACACACCCTTCCATCACCACCTTCTCTCAAACCACCCCAGGAGTATCCTCGTTGTCTGATGAACTATCTACTTCGTCAGGCGTGTTCGGGCTCATTTGAGGGTCTGCCAGTCTACTAATCATTTCCTTCCACAATCTTCGATTCTGATCTGCATGTTCATCCTGTCTCATCTCTTTCAGCCTTTGCTCCTCTGCCAGAGCCCACTCATTTAGGTCACCTGTCCAGGCTAACTGCCTACGGGCAACTGGTGAGAGCCAAAGTATGGTAATGCTTCTCTTGGCTAGAAGGAATCCCAGTGCTGCAAATCTATTTTACATTTTTCAACCTTTTTTGGACTGTGGAGTCAAAAAGGAAATTTTTAACATCTACATCCAAGGATAACTATGCCACGTCTCTAAGGCACTCTCCTACATCAGTCCAATATTGTTTTAAACAGTTACATGTTCAGATCATGTGCAAAAAATGTGCTCTGCTGTCACCGCACCTCAGGCATGATGAGGAAATTCTATGCATTCTCTGCAGTATAAGATAGTTACAGTGTAAATAATAAAAGTGGGACAATTTAAATCTAACATTGCCAGCCACTTCCTGCACTGGGACACATGCTCTAGTCCATTCAGCATCCGTAAGAGCGCATGGAGATCCGAACCCCACATAGTATGCACCATGAATGCTTAGTACTTTATTTTTCTTCAGTCCTGCATAGAGGCATGTAATTAAACCTTTGCTGGTCCCTGCATAATATAAATTCCAAAGTATGTGAGGAGAATCGTTCAACAGGAAATTCAGTCCAGATCTCCCACACTGTCCTGGACATCTTTGCATATTGTAGGCACTGCCCGGGCCCAATTTAAAGATATGTCATGCCTCCTCAAAAGTTACAAACTTTCCAACTATGTACAAATCTCCCAAAGTCTGTCACCTTCCCTCCAGCCACCTTCTTTCTCATGGTCATCATCTTCTGCAACTGCCTTAATCGTTTCACCCACCGCATATTCAACAGCCTGGCATATGACGGGTGCTTCAGGATTTCCTTAACTGCCTCTTCCCAGGCGCCAGAGACCTGCCACACTATGAATGGCTCCTCCTTCATTCCTTGGGAGCCACTCATAAGGTCCTCCAGCAAACTATGTTCCCAATTCTGGTCATCAGCGCAACAGAGCACCAAGCCATGGAAAAGCCCAGCAAAATAATTAATCTGTAAATTCGCCTGACTCCCTGTCCCGTTTCAAGATCTCCAGACTAACTCTACTTCTATTGCTGGTCCACACTTGGGATATCAGGAGGCACCTTCCTGCACAAAAACAATCATTGATGCCGTGTTCCCCCTTCCATGTGCGCTGCACACATAGAAAGAGCAACAGAAAGGAAGAGAAATAAAGGTTTTTCACGCTTGTTTCGCCTCTGTGATGCCTCCCCTGGGGAGGTGTTAGAATCTGCCACATTCCCAGGTTTACAAAACCTTGTAAATGCATCAGAATGTATTGGTGTTGCGTGGGAACACCCACAGCAACACCCATGGAACGCCCCTTTCATACAGAGTAATGGTGAAAGGGGACTGAATATACAAGGCCCTGAAATGCCACACAGGGTGGCTTTGCGTCGCCTTGTAACTATGGGTCAGCTTTGTGCACCACTGGAGCACCCAAAAAAGGGACGCTCGTGTGGCGCTGGGGCCTAGTAAATATGCGCCATAGAATTTACTTATGTGGCCTAAATGCTTACTACCACAAAGCCAGCCATCCTTACTTAATGTTATGTACATTAAATCCAGCTCTAACCAATCTTTTGCATATTCTGAACTTTAATAAAAAGAGAGGGGCCTTTTCATAAAAGGAGCGGTTTATGCGAGCACGTTGTCACGGCTCTTTACGCGGGAACAGGTTGCCTGATGAGTGTTGTTTCCAACCAAATTAGAAAACAGGGTGAAAGCACCCACCAGCACATTCTGGAACCCCACCCGCCACAACATCTCTCCAATCGCATCACCATACACAAGACAGGTCTGCTGAATGTGTGTCACACCTAACGCTTGCACTGCACAAACCAACCCGTAATGTAACACATTGAAAGCAGGTTCAGGACCACACAGCAGAAGTCAATAAAATGCAACTACTAACACCCACTGATGAAAAGCAAAAAGTCTACACGTGCCACTAACTCTATTACATTTTCAGCAATTATATACTGATTTCTGAGACTTCTAAAATATTTCACATTGACACAACATGCAGGTGAAGTCAACTGAAATTCAGTATTCGGTTACATTGAATCCGTGGTGTGTACTATGTGCGTCATTGTTGTAGCAGCAGCATTGGCAGAACAATACACAATGGGAAACATTTCACATGCAAAGAATGATTCACCAATACCAGTGATGGGGAGTGTCAGCATCCCTCCCACCTATCAACTCCACAAATTGTATGATAGGTGGCACGAGACATGCCAGCCTCACGCGCGTGTACCAGAGAAGCAGGGAACAGCAAACAAAGGCACATGGCAGCAGCAGGTGAGGGAGAGATGCAGTGACACTGCTCTATGATTTCAGTAAGCAGGACGTAGTTGCTGATCTGGGGAGGGTGACGGGCATGATAACACCTGAACTGTCGGTCGATCTGATGGCCAAAAACCCTTGCCGGTGTCGGCCACAGAGTGGAGATTCATTACACAGGACATTGCTGCTTAAAGGTATTGCCAGTATTCTGGGCTAGGATGGCAGGGGAGAGGCCTCATGACGTACAACCGACCCTTAGCATTATCAATAGGTTGCAGCAGACGGAGCCTAGTGAAGTATGCTTACTGAAGATGTCATGGTTTGAAAGTCAAGTGTAGGTTACTGGCGTTCGGCAGGTATATTCCCCAAATAACACAATGCTATGAGGTAACTAGCGCTTAATAAGGATTTGGCAGGGCTTTAGGTGGTGAGGGAGGTTCTAGTAATTAAAACTGACTTTAATAGAGGTCCCTTTGTTGATCAGGTCCTATATTCATGTCCTTAACTTTACCAGACAAAAACACTGATCGATTTCTTAACGATTGAAAATAACCCTTAAGCGAGGCAGTCCACAGGGTCGGACTGGGACAAACAATAGGCAGGGGCACCAAAATAAAAGTGGCACTACTAGCGAACCAGGGGCCATATTATACGTTTGCGCCAACTTTGCGCACCCCTGGGGCACTTTGGTATTACAGAAGGGGCGGCAGACGCCTGTGCTGCCCCTTCTGTAATACCGATAACGCTGGTGCAGAGGCGTAGCTAGAGCTTGTGGCGCCCGGGGCTATCGCTCAGATTGCCGCCCCTGGGGGGGGAAGGTTGCTGGGGAAAAAGGACGGCAAGCACTTGAAAGAGGACCGAGAGACACGTAGTATCACCGCTAATAGTTACCTCGATCATGCAAGTTACATGCATATACATGACACGGTCCAAGGCTACACAGTTGAATACACCGGTGACTGGCAGTACAAAAGAGAACACACATGATCTATCTGGGAACTCAGAAAAACCGCATATGACATCCACCAGAGAGCTGCGTGAACAATTACCTGGTAATCCCCTCAGCACAATGCAAACATGCACATACATGACACTGTTCAGGGATCCATCATCTACAGCTGACATTAAATGACCATTCATCATGGTCCCCCCAGTAAAGCAGTGCCCTTTGTGATCAGCATGGTACATGTTCTTTGCAGCAGGCACATTAACCCTCTGTGCTACCTTTCCAGGAGTCAACCCTTCCACTAGACAAAACTCGATCTCTCTCTAGGAAGACCATTAATCACGAAGTTATCATGACATTTTTATTGTTTCTGAAAATTGCTGGAGGACAGGAAGGAGGCAGCAAGTTTTTCTTAAACCATAATATACTTGCAAACACTACGCACCCACCCGAAATAGGTACCCAGTGCGGTCACACCGTTCGCACCGCCCTAACCTGCTCAAGGTTCATGTGACCTCAGTGACAGAGTCACAGTGACTGGATCACTGTTGCTCTAGGGTGTGCTGATTTGTAGGCCTGCCTGGAAGACTGTAGATGAACTTCAGTATGGATTGTGGTGGACAGGCCTTCAAGGTTAACTCACAATTGACACCACTAGGGTACACCTGCTTGTGCTAAGACATCAAGCCTTCTAAGGTCTAGTGGGGCCTTCTAAGGTCTAGCATGGGAATGTGCTCCCTCAGTAGAGTGGTCTGGTGGACTGGTCATGAAGGCTGAACCCAGTTCCCCAGTTCCAAATTCGACAGCTCTGGCCATAGTGCCACATCCTCTCCCCCAATGAACACCATACTGCCCCATTGAGAGAAACTCGCACTGCCTTCAGCTACAACCTAATTGTGCCCGCTATAAACACTTGGATGTGGCTCAATTCAAATTATGCACTTGATAAGAGTAATATGCTGCCTAAAAAAAAAAAGTAGAAGCAAACACTCATAGGGAATGCAAGATTAAGTAAAGCATGTGAAATGTACGCAGAAACAACATGGTTACCTTAACGATCTCTCACTCACTATTCAGAAATCAGCGAGTGGTTTTACCTGAAAAGTTAAGGACATGACTACAGGGCCCTGAAGGGAACCGTTTCAATGTCCATTGCTTATATCCTTAATAAACGTAAGCAGTGTGGTTTTAAAAGACCACATCCATAAACAGAGCCATGGTACGCATTTTGTTTTCCAATCCACCCATCAACCAGGTATTGCAGTACCTCCAGGAATGGTGCACTTCCCACCTGGGGACAACAATGCTGTTCAAAGAAAGACGAGAAAACAAAAGTAGCGCTTCACTGCAAAGTCTGTAAAGTGAGGCTGATGTATTTGGATGTAAATAAAACCAATCTGGCCACTTTGCAACCACTCTGTCTTGCTTTATTTAGTTATGTATTTATTTTTCATATTTAAAACCTTCTATTTCTCCCCATGCCGCTGCACTTTGGAATAGAAAAATGTCAGAAAAAGGGCATTTCCCACAAGAGTGTTTTTCTTTTTTGGATCCATTTCACAGGGAAGCAACTAAATGAAAGAAGGAAAGAGGTTGTGAACAGTTTCTCCAAGTTACGGTTTTTGGTGAGTGAGGATCAAGACAGAAAGAGAGGGAATAATAGGAAGAGGGGGGGGGGGAACAGCTGCCAACACAAAAAAGAAGAGGACATTGCCCGAGGCCTATTCCTCCTATGCCCGTCCCAAACGTCCACGAAAGCAAGCCAAGCCTTATCTGAATACCTTTGTCCGCCCCCAAAATAGTGCCGCCTGGGGCGGACTGCCCCCACCGCCCCCCCCTAGCTACGCCACTGCGCTGGTGCACATAAAGCGCCAGTGCTATCTTCAGGGAGCGTTCCCTCATTTGCATGGGGGCATGCCCCCATGCAAATGAGGGAATCCCTTTGTCTCTTCGCCCGCGCCGTATTACGGACTCAGGCGCAGAGGCAAAGAAGCTCTCGGGTGGGTACTGACAGTGCGCCATATAAATGGTGGCGCACTGTCAGTGCGCCCCCTGATGGCAGCCCTCTGGAAGGGATAGAGGGGGTCCCATGGAACCCCCAGACATCCCATTGCAGGTCGGTGCAGTCACAGACTGCACCTGCCTGCAAGGAGATCTCTAATCTCCCTTCAAAGTGCAGGCAAATTGCCGCCTGCACTGTAAAAACACAGAGCGGCTTCAAAGCAGCTGTCCGTTTTTCACAGGAATGCGCTGCCCTGGGGGCCCTCATAAGGCGCACTCTCCCTGTTTGTGCCTGGTACACCTGTTTGAAGGTGCGCCAGGGGCAAAACAGGGATAGTGGGCCCTTTACATAATAGGGCACCAGATACCTAAATTATGTGGCCAACATTTGCAAATAAGGCCAGTTTTTAACTTGAAAAGATATTCTAGATGAGTATTTTGCAAGGCACAGGATACCTACCGCATGCGTTTGTGTTTGCTGCAGGCAATGTTTGTGGTAAAATTAGGGAAATAAACAAGTGAAAACCGTCCCACCTGCCCTAAAACAAGCCCACAAACTGCTATAAAACCGTCCCGCACCCTGATCTGTCAGACCAGCCCATCGGGCACTCCTTGATTGTCCTATAGGCTAGTCCGATCCTAGCTGTCCCGGTTTTTAACTTCACTTGTTTTACTTAATCTTGCATAATTTAAGAGTATTCGCTTTTTCCAGATATTGTGTTTTTGAGGGTTTTTCATGCAACATATGACTCTTGTACAGGGCATACTGTGAACTGAAGGTGTCAGGGTGAGTTGAGGTTATAGATGGCTATTTATGGTAGGGCACAATTGAGAATTCTGGAGCTGAGGCTAAAGCTAGTGTGAGATTTTCAGTGTCTGTCAGTGGGTCATACAGGTATACAGGCTACTTCTCTACAGAGCGCACAGTGCGATGCCCACAGTTGTGCCAAGTGTAATCCGATGAGAAAATGTGTGAAGGATGTACACAGCTGTCGACATGTTGACAGCACCAAAGAAAAGGAAAATGCAGTGCGTACAACTGAATGCAAGAGGTATATTTAGCAGAGGGCTGGTTAAGTGGAGGCATTGAAAGGAAGTAAATGCAAAAAGAAGATTGAAAAGGCAATGCTGAAGAGGAAAAAAAGACACGTGAAAGATGCAGAGCGAGTGAAGAGAAAAAGAAAGTAGATGACTAAGAGAGAGAGACTGCAGAGGATTAAGGAGAGAACGGGAGTGACTTAGACACTCTGAAGCCCACTACTGTTTCCACAGACCTTAGTAATGTTTAATTCACGATCAAGTATTTTCAGAGCTGAAACATTTTCAGTCCCAATTGTTTACTACAAAATAATTGTTATTTATTTGATGCTGCCAGTAGTCATTGTCAAAGTCACTAAGTCTGACTTATTTTAGGTGCATGTCCATTGTGCTTTATGTCTGGAAGCAATAACAGAAAACTGGGAGTGGCAGCCAAATCTGGGCAGGTGGAACTCTGTGTAAAGCACAGAACTTTATTTTTCATGTTGTAAATCATGACCTTAACTTCGTAGATCATGAATTTTGAAAAGCATTCAGGGGCGGCTCCTCCACTAAGGTGGAGGAGTGTCGCCCCACTGCTTTTAAGCAGTTTGACAAAAGGAAAAATAAAATTATAATAACTTGTTATTATCATTTTATTGTTTTCATCTGCTTTGTGGGCAGGCGGGCTGCTCTACTCTCAGAGTAGGGGAGGAGTGGTGTGCCCACTCCAAGTGCGCATGAATGCTTGGCCCGCCCTCTGGGGCTGGCCAAACAGTAATGCGCACTTTGCATGTGCTCTACACAGGCTGCATTACAGCCGCATGGAGAACATGCCCAGGCCCCCAGTCTCCGTCTGAGTGCCGAACCATGACACTCAGACTAATCACAATGCTGCATTGCAGTGTTGAGATTGGTCAGGGAGCCAGGGTGTACTTCCTGGTTGCTGTTCCGGTCCGACGGAGGAGAGATGGAGCAAAGATTCGGGACGGGGTGATATGGTAAATGTTTTTTGTTTTTTTTACATTCCTCTTCCTACTCCCCCCACCCCTTGCACTCCCGTACCGCCACCCCCGATCCGTGCCAGCACCACTGAAAGCTTTCTTAGTTACACTTCTTTGGCCATTGTTCTTTTAGAGATCCCCACACTCACCTTTTTCATGCCACTTAAAGCCCTAGTGTAGGGGCATAAAGTTTAAGAGCTCACCACTAATACTACTTAATGCCAGGGCAGAAGCATACCAATGGTGCCTAGCTTGGGTTCCACTTCGCACCTCTTTCCTCCCACTCCCTCTACACCTCTCTCTTGCAGGTTTCTTTTTCCTTTCTTTGTCACTGTACTCCTGTCTTTCTTTTCTGCATTCTTTTTCACTTATCTCTCTCCTGCTCTGGGTCAAAATCTGATGATGAAATGTAAGAACCAGTACCCAAAAATGAATGCTGGTGCCCGCCACTTTTACCCACCAGCACAGATTAAGCCCTAACCGGAAGAATCCAAGTGCTAAATGTAATAAATGTTGACACTTGCAAGTTACCTTCTATATTTCACTGAGCTATCTGACAAGAATCCTTATGGAAAGAGCACTTCAGTATAGTGTCAGTGTGTCGAAGTATCCTAAGATGCCAGTGGTCAGAAGCTGACAAAGAAGCAGTAAGGAACAATGAAACCAACCACACTTTAATCTGATGCATTGCCTAGCTCTACAAGAGTGGCTGGGGGTATTAAGATGGCTGGAGCTCAGTGGCAGCAGCAGGCACTGAAATAACCGGAAACTATAGGAAACATGTTAGTGCCAGAATTGTAAGCCACTCACAAAGAGTGCCCCACTGTCCAGTGTCGGAAGCAAAGCAAGCATGTTTGTACATAGCAGCCGATGTGGGTTTATGTGCTGCCAGTGCTTTAACCCCTTCCCCGCTCATGACGGAACCGCTCCGTCATGAGCCACGGTTGCCGTGTGCTCATGACGGAACGGTTCCATCATGCCACGACCGTTGGCGGCCGCGCGCCCACGCGGCGCTGTTTCACCGCCTGTGCGGGGGGACAACGCAACTGGGCGGAGTCATGACGGAACCGCTCCGTCATGAGCACAGCTCAACCGTGGCTCATGACGGAGCGGCTCCGTCATGAGCACCGCGCCACCGCGCTGCCCCCCCGCACCCCCCAGCGCTGCGGCGGAATTCCCGCCACAGCGAAAGGGTTAAATGGAAAAAGAGGAGCGCCGGTACTCACCAAGTTGATTGGGGTGGGCCAGGGAGAGGTGTGTCTGGGGGCGTGGCTTCGAGGCAGCCTTGTACACTATCAGCATTTTCTCCTTCAATATAAAGTGCCCCAGTGCCCTTGGCCAAGTTCTGCTCATAGCTGCAGGGTGTAATTGGCGTTTGTTGTAATTATATATGGCGTGAACTTAGCCCGAGGGCATTAACGTGAGAAGCGCAAGTTTTACGTGAAAGCAGAGTTTTTTCTATGGCACAAGGAGATTTAAGTGATTTGCCCTGGATCACAGGATGTAAAGCCCACGCTGAGATTTCACATGTGCCATAAAAACAAACAGTATGCGTTCATGTAGAACTTGTGCTTCTCATGTAAAGCACTTTAATGCCCTCCTGACAAGTTTGCGCTATATATAACTACAAAACTGGACCAATGTGCCCTGCACACACGAGCCGAACTTGGCCAAAGGGCGTTAGGCGCTCTGACAGACAATGACAAGTGTATTCCAGCGCTGCAACCTTTCCCAATAACTGACAGCGCAACAGTTCCAATGTCGAGAGCTTTAACTGTCAAACCACACGTGTCTTCCTGTCCTGTCGCACTGTCAGGGTGGGAGCAGGGCCGGCCTGTAGCGTGGGCGAGCTGGGCCCAGGCCGCCGGTATTCCAAGGGGCCCACGGAGCTGTGCGCATTAAGGCAATGCCAGCAGCAGAACCCCTGTCATCTTGCAACCCTCTTGTTCATGTCCCTGCCTCTGTCTGACTTGCCAGATTAGAGTTGTTTTAATCCTTCATGTTCAGACTTTTGGGCAATGTTTTAACACCTCATTGCCCCTTACTTCGCGCTCCTTTCAGCGTCTCACCCCTGCTGACACATCACCATGAGGCAGCTAAGCTATCGGTGATTTAGGTGAGCTGGAGAGGTCCCGAGGCATTTGGGTTCAGGGGGCAGTCACTGCTCATCTAGGAATTGACCAGTCAACTCAAAAAGGACCCCCTGCTGCCTCATTTCAGTCTCTAGCATCAGCAAAGGCGCCAAATTTCTCTCCGACCAAGGCACTATCTTAACAAATGCCGGCTCTGTGTGTAGGGCTGCAGCAGCAACCTAGTGCTGGAATACACTCGCCATTAACTGTCACGCGCCCATAACCCAGAGGCTGACCACAGCATGCCACTAGGAGTACCGGTACTCTCTTAACACAAGGAGAAGTCCCGAACTCAATGGAAGAACACGGAGAGGTGCCGGTCATCAGTACTGGTGAGTACTGGCCTATTCAAGCACTGTGTGATGCTATAGACCGATGAAAAAAATCAAGCGAAATAAAGAAAACAAATTATCCCTAGTTTGCTGTAGCCCAGAGCCTGAAATGGGGAGGGTGAATCGAGCCAGGGGATGAAGCTGGTAGCACTAGACTGAGAAATGTGGAGTAAATCCTATAAGCAGGAGAATAAAAGTAACTTTGAGGCACTGCACATCAGGACAGGATAGAATTTAAGCTTACCCACAGCTCGGACCCCAAATGGTAATGCTCACAAGGGCACCCTAGTAAAAAAAAAGGAAACGACTGCATTAATATTCATATGTGTTACTTGTGAAGCCTCACGGTGTATGTTTTTGCACCTGCTCTAGGCCCTGACTAAACTTTCCACAGTGCATGTGTCTAGGTTCTTGTCCTTCTGGTGCTATCCACCACTACTGCATCATCCACTGCATACCCTCATGTCCCAAGACTGTACCTACTGTTCCTCGCAGATCTGCTTCCTGTGCACACTGAGAGGCAGATTTCCTAATATGCCTGGAAACCCAGCGCCACAGCTTAAATTGCTGTGCTGCATTGCTTGAGAGCAAGAGAGCCGGACAGCACCATATCTACTAACATGTGGTGTTGTGCTCTATTCCCATTCGCTGTTGTGCTCTCTGGATGCCTAGAGGGACTCTAACATTGATTTTGTACTGGAAGGGTACCTTTCCAGTATAAAATACTATGGGGCTTATTTACAAGTCCCTTGTGCCGCTGGTGCGTCACGTTTAAAATGGGAACAAGTCATGTACCAGTGGCGCAAGGAGCTTATAAATAAGCCACTATGTGTACACTTCATTTTGAACGTTTCGTACTTTGTGCGATATACACTGAAGCACACATGAAAAGTAAGAAAAGTTTTGAGAAAAGAAAACGTTTCTCCATTTCTGTGCCTGCCTTAAGGAGGTTTATTTTTGGGTCTACAAATGTTAGTATAAAAGGCGTTTTATGAAAAACCATGAGTGGTTGCATGGCTACACCAATACACCACCCAAGTTTTACATTGGAAAGTAAACCCAAAATCAAGACTGAACCAGTTTGATTCACTTTGGTGACTTTGTGCCAGTACAAAGCGTTCATACATCTGGCCAAATGTGTAAGGCATCCGCAGAACTAGGATTATTCATAGTTGGTCTTCTATATGCTGGTCACATCTGAGATAATTTTTATATTTTGCAGTTTATATAGAGTGCAAACTCGGCCCAAAGTTATTGGAGCGCTGTACATGAGCACCACTTTCATTACACAAAGACATTCTTATTTATTTATTTTTTGCACGGGGAGATTAAGTGATTTGCCCAAAATCGCAGGATGTTGAGCCGACGCCAAAACCTGGCTCTGGCCATGCACAGTTCAAGAGGTTCTGATTGATGGGGGCGTAGAACATCACATGTTGGTTGTCTCATGGAGATGGGTAATCAGGTAAGCCATGCTGGCTCTAATTTGTGATAGCTTGAAAGGTCCATGTGTCGTTTTCCTTTCACGGTCAGGGAAGTATCAGTTTGGTGCCCTGCTCACATCAGCAGATATTCAGCTTCAAGTTGTTTTTTTTTACATCTTTTATATAGCGCGAACTCGACCCGAAGGTATTGGAGCGCTTTACATGAGCACCGTATTTACATTACACATTCAGGCACGGGGAGATTAAGTGATTTGCCCAGAATCACAGGATGTGGACGCGACCTCGAGGCTCGAACCCTGGTTTCCTGCACTAGAGGCGGACAGCGGCAGCGCAGCCGACGGACCACATCCTCTCCCCAGTTGATCAACTTGTTGCAAGATGTCCATAAAAAGTTTCCTTCTGTCTGATCTCGCTAATGAGTCACGTTAGCAGGTGTGGATGCCCGTAGACAGGGATTTTGCTTATGCTCAGGTCCATCATTGCTGGGTGTGCATGAGCCGGTTTGTCTGGCTGATGCATGTGTCGTCATGTCCTCTTCCCACATACCGCACGTGCGAGTAGTTTTATTTGGTGCCCTTTTCTGGTTTGGGGGGTTGGCGTCAAATTTCAGAAAAAGCATTAACTTTCTTCATCGGAGATGGTTTATTGACCGAGTTCAAGATAACCTGGGGCGCGAGCGCGTCGTTTATGAAGCTTGTTTTTACTGCTAACCCTGAGTGTGTTTGTTGGCATCAGCAGTTGAACTCGCTGAGTCCAGCATATTTGATAGGAATTGTGTGACAATCAAATCGATTTCTGTAGAGATTGCGGGGTTCAGACCGTGAGGTAATCAATCTTTTATCAAATCATGTTGCCAGGTTTGTATAATGTTTCCTACAGGGGTCCTTGTGCATGCGTGAGAATTGCACTTTTGTAACTATTTACATGTTGGTTGCCATGGAAACAGAAAGAACTGCTGTCGCTACACAGATTGCTCTACCCATTACTTGTATTTTTTTCCAATTTATAGCAGGTGTCAGAAAAAAAGAAGTATGAACGAGACAAAATTAACATTGGCTCCAGACCTAGAGATACGTTTCATTACTTGATGTAAATTTAACTAATTAAGTCATTTACATTCGAGTGGCAGGGTTAAGGTAAGAAAGATGCCATTTGGTTCCATTTTAGCTATTTGGAGGTGATCCCATATTTTCCTCCTAAGGTTTTTTCAAGGCCTTAAGATCGTGTAACACAAACATTACAATTAGCACACGTTACTACGGATTTTAATTTGTACAACTAATGTGTTAAATGGGTGCAAAAAAACAGAAACGTTATTGGCGCCAGGCTGTTAACACTTTTCACAATTAACACACAACGGTTGACATAAATTTCAAATCGTCGAAGGGGCTACTCGAAGGGAAATCTTTTACTGTTAGAAATGAACAGTTTACCCAGCCTTTGTATGAGGTCTTAGTTCCTTTGCCTAAATTTCCAGCAAGCCAAGTCAGAGGGGATTAGCTAAACATATATTTCAAAGTGCCTGTAAACGCTGCTCTTGGAACTACGTTTGGCCAACCTTGTAACAGAAATGCTAATGTATCTGCTTATAAAATGAATACAAATATAAAAAAAAAAAATAGAAATGAACACTTTACACTTTGTGAATGGCTACTGTGTGCCCCGCCATGAGGTAGCCATTCAGTGGTCCTGTTCTGCGACAGCAGGGGTGGTCGCAAAGCATTTGAGCGTCCCACTACAAGACTCGTTGAAGAGGGAATGCCCTTTGCGACTGGCAAAGGTTTTCACCGTGTGCAATGCTCGTTACCAGGGCAACGGCGTATTTTAATGCCCTTTTGTACTTTCCATTCTCAAAGTTAGCGTTGCGCATGCCAAATACCAAATTCTGACCCTAGCTCACTGAGTAATAACGCCTTACACGGGTGCGTGGTGAAGCTACGTTTGGATAAGGAGTACCAGGTAAGTCCAAAAAACAAGCCCCATTTCTTTCCAATAAACGTCACTCGACTTTCAGCCCCGACAAAATAAGTAAAGCTCCAGTGTGGCATCACCTGCCCTTCAGAGGCTGCCGTGTGTCAAGTTTCTCCCGGTTACATTCACCTTCGTTCAACAATCTCACTCATTCTTAAGAATGACGAACTCCTTCGAGTCCCACGGGCCTTCCTTTCCAGCCCATCTGCAAGGAACGTGGTCCCTGCCTCAAATAATCAATTTGCTTTCTGTCCTTTGGAGCCAAAACTTTCAGTTCTATTCTGCCTCTGTGTAATGGTTTCATGGGCTGTGAACGCAGAGGCGAATGAATCCCAGACACTGATAGTTTCTGCTTCAGTCTGACAGCTCTGTTCCTGCCCTCTCTCTCCCACTTGAAGCGAATGGCTCATTTGTGAGACAGCAGGGCCTCTTAAATTTAAGTGGAACACCCATTAGAAATTTTAACAAGCATTTGCAATGCAATAGGTCTCGCATTTGCGGGAGTTTGAGCTATTGGCATTGTAAATTACAATGCCTTTTATTTATGATTTGAAAACCCGCAAGCGATGCATAAACACGCACTTTGTATGTATAGTCATTGCTTATGAGAAGCAAAGCTGGCAGTAACTGCACCACTTTTACTGCCAGCCACGCTTCTCATAAGCAAAGACCAGAAGTACAAAGTGCGTGTTTACGCACCGCTTGCAGGTTTTTAAACACCCAAATAAAAGACATTGTCGTTTACTGTGCCAATAGCTCAAACTCTCGCTAATACTAGATCTATTGCATTGCAAATGCTGGTTAGTATATTATTACTGCTTTATACTTTATATTTTATAGTTATCTATCTTTTACATCTAGCACTACACTTCCGGTGTGAAGTACTCTGTTATCTATTGGATCCTGTCTGTGGTATATGAGAGCATTAATAAATAATATTCACCCGTTTTTCACTACATTTGGGCTGCAGCAGCTGCCTTATGGCTTTCTTACAAGAAAGATGGTGCCAGATCGCATCAATAGCCATAATCACAGCATTTCTGGTGGTGAAAGGGCGCTCCAAAATAGCAATCAATTATATGAAGATCAGTGAATATTATTCATGACTATCATTCATTTGTAACTTTCAAACCCCTTGCACTGGCCCTGCTGAAATCTGACAGAGCATCGAAACATTATGTAACTGGCATTGAAGAAAGGGGTCACAGGGCTTGACATGAAGTAGATGAAAACAAGTCGAATTCTAGGAAGCTGTTGACACTTCATCCCAGACACGGCAGCCTGCTATGCAATTACTGACAAGGCAGACAACAGAACTCAGTGTGCCTGCAAACACCAAACAAACTCAACAGCCTTAACTCATTCGGTTATTTCGAGCCAGCCTCGTCTCCACCGAGTTCCCCCTCCCCCCACGGGTTATGCAGCAGCCATGTGAAAATAGACCCAGATGCTGCAACACGGTTCCTATTTAAACACGAGCTTTAATTAATTTCAGCCAAAAAAATCACTTTAATTGTGATAATTACTACGGCCATAATAACTTCTTTGTTTACCTGTTTACTTACACGGAATGTCAGGGGCCGGGGTGTAGATGTATTTGGAAGTTGATCTAACAGATTCCATCTTTGACGTGCTTCCAAAGCTCTTCGCTTCTACCGACGCCTAATAGAGAAATCCCTCTGGAGTTAACGCACTTTATCAACCAGAACACCGACGAGCAAATAAACACTGGAATTCATTCCAAGATAAAATAGGAAGTGTCCCATAAGTGTCGATCCTTTGTCACCACTCACACAGAAGGACGATCCTTAATGTTTGGAAAGTATTCCCTCACAGTGAACAGTTTAAAGAAAACAAGCCGAGCTCTGTGAGTGATTGCAAAGGAGGGGAGGAAAAACAGAGAGTGGGGTGGAGGAGCTGGGAAAAAACACAATGAACGTAATACCAGCGCAGTGTTCGTGAAGCAGACGCCCCGCTGATTATGTATGTCAGTAAGCTCCTTCCATCAACGAGAAACGGTGATAACTGCTTCTCGGCTGTAAGTTAATTCTCAAAAACACGAGGAGCGCAGTAAAAGTCATGACTTTCAGAGGTGGGTGTGCATACAGCTCATTCATGCAGCGTCGAGATTGGCTTTAAAGGAAACAAGCGACACAGCAGAATTTAATGAGGCGTGAATGAGGGCTGCGACAGCCGGACAATGGAGCTCTTCACTGAAGGGGAAGGGAATGTTTAAAAATATCTATCTATCTACATATCTTTGTATGGAAGATGGCGAGATCCCGGAAAGCAGTTTACACTCAATTTTAGTAAACTATTCTCCTTCCTACCTCCACAGTACTCCGCTGCGTGTTCCAGGGACCGCAAAGCGCAGTTCGCCCTGAAGTACACGAAGACGCTCTCGCCATCGAAGGAAAAAATGTGATGACTCGGGGTAGGTTTTAAAAAACAGTTTACTTTGTGAAATGGCGCTGCGCGGGAGTCTACCAGCCAGGCTCGCCGTCTGTGCACTCTGAAAGCACCCCAAGCCCTGCACCTTCGCCGATGGGGATGCACTAAGCCACCAAATCTGGTTAAACTTGGACTCAGCATACATCCGAGAGCCCCCAGGACAGGGGCACTCACTCACAGTGTCCATCCCGCCTGCCTCTCTCGGCCGTTTCTGGCTCAAGCACACGGAAAGACTGAAGCTGAAAACAAATCAAACAATTTATAAAGGGAGCGATTCGGAGCTGGAAGCGCTCACACACCCAGGAAAGAGCAGAGGCGGGCCGGCGCACTGCTTGCAGGAGGAGTGAGACACTCCCACGGAGGCCGGCCCGGTGGAGCAAAAAACCCTCCAGACTCCACGAGTGGATGGAATGCTGAGAAAGGGTCCATGAGGAGGCACCAGGCAACAACAAAGTAGTCCCTACATTCAAAGATACTGCCTTGCAGGGTAAGGTAACTGTAGTTGGTCGATGCTGCTTCCTCCGAAATCGGAAGAAAACGGAAGTGACGCATCGGCCCATCAGCCAATAATAAGCGAGTTTAAAAGAGCAATGCCACATTTAAACCAATGGCAAGGGACAAAACAAAAAAAACGCAATGGGTGGAGTTTCACCCTTATTACTAATTACTTGATGCCTCGTAGAGGCAGCGCATGCGCGCTACCCATGCGAGACCTAAAAATGATACTCTGTCAGAAAAAATAGGTTTATACATCTAAGTGCAAGGTTTCAAAAGCCATCCTGTTATTACTAGTTGGACAGTTCACTAGTAATTACACGTTTGCATTAGAGACATAATTTTTAGATATGCTCCTCCGAAAAAAAGAATAATCGTATTCGAGTTTTTAACTAGTATTGTGTCAGATATTAAAGGATCAAGGGTGACCACCTTACTTCAGGTCAGTAAGGTCAATGTTTCAAATGGACCTCATGGCTCTTCTATCCACTATCAGACACTCCCTGCCCCTATGTCTCACACCTTCAGGTTCCTGCCTTCTCTCTTTGCACCGCTTTTTCAGTCTTTCCCTTCCCACTTTCCCCTTTGAGTGTTTTTCCCCCTCTTCCCGGTGGTCAATGTCTAATGAGGAAAAATAAGTACAGGTCCACAAAACTGAGAGCGGGTGAGCATCAGGGGCAACCAGCGGCTCAAATTCAGCACCGTGTCTGATACACTAATGCATATTGGACGTTGCAGTCTTCTTTTGCTTTCCTTTAACTAATTAGACTAATACACCTGAAATCTATGATTTTTAGGTCAAAAGTTCAGGCCTGGAGGCAATGTCCAAAATTACCTGGGGCCCCATTATATATAGGGCACAGTTTCCCTGTTTGTGCCCTGGCGCACCTTAGAACAGGTGCGCAGAGCGCAAACAGGGAAAGAGCGCCCTGTTACATAGAACGCGCTACCCCCAGGGCAGCGCATTCATGTGATAAAAATGGAGCGGTTGCCTTAAAGCCGCTCTGTGTTTTCACTGTACAGGTGGCATCCGCCTACACTTTTAAAGGGGATTAGGGATCCCCTTGTAGGCGAGTGCAGTCAGTGAGTGCACCCACCTGCAAGGGGATGTCCGGGGGTCCATGGGACCACCTTCCCCCCCTCCAGAGGGCTGCTCTCAGGGGGCGCAATGACAGTACGCCACGTTTTAGATGGAGAGCTTCTTTGCCTTTGCGCCCGCATCTGTAATACAGCGCGGAGGCATCAGCAAAGGGATTCCCTCATTTGCATGGGGCACACCCCCATACAAATGAGGGAATGCTTCCTGAAGATAGCCCTGGCGCTTTATGTGCACAAGCGCTATCGGTATTACAGAAGGGGCCGCACAAGCGTCTGCGGCCCCATCTGAAATACCAAAGTGACCCGGGGACGCGCAAAGCAGGCGCAGACGCTCGTTGCATACCTGGGTCACTTCCATAATACGGCCCCTGGAGTGAAGTGCTCATACTAATAACATTTGCTAGATTTGTCATACTGAACCTGCATATGGATTCTAATTATCACAGAACTAGATATGTCTCCAGATACTGTGGTGTCCCCACAAAAAGGTTGGAATTAAATCTCAGCCATAGTCCGGAAAAAAAAAAAAATGATGTGCCTAAATTGTTGAAAGCTTGAGTGCACCATCACTGATTTGAAAGTAAAGAACCCATGGTTTATGCATGACCAACTTCTTAAAAATAATGAGTATGCTTACTTTTAAAATTCTTTTCCCATGACAAAGATTTATTATTCTCGACAATCCTGTTTCTTCCCTTGTAATTTCGCCCCTGCCTAGTTTAGAACCCTTTCAATTTAAGTAGGTGATGCCCTGTTAAAGACATCGAATCTGGATCCTCGATGTATAACCAACCACCCCTTTGTTACTGAGCTCTTTTCCCTTTCCAAAATTCTGCAAGATGCAATGGCCTCCTAAGTCATGCTTTTTTTTTAAAAAACGTATCCGCATCCTTGACCGCTGCTAATCTCAATGTACACCTAGTCACAGTATCAAGACTGGTTGGGATGACATTTTGTCCCCTCAATTCCCCCCCTTCATAGAGCTATTACCCATCTTCTGCACTGTTATCCACTGTATCCTTCAGGATCCTTCAATGGTGGCAAGAGGGCAAATGGTTTATCACTCAAATGGTTTATCTCATTTCTGCTAAACACAGCCTTGGTAGATGCCACTTGATACAGGAGTGGGCTCAGACTTGGAGAACCCCACGGTGACAAAGCTTAGCTCCATTCTTCAGGTATGACTCAAACCACCGCACAACAATACTGCAGAAGCCCCTATGGAGCATAAGGAGGTCAAACAGAGTTTGCTAGGATACACTATAAAAGGCTGTGGAAAGGTGAACCAGGACAAGGCAGCAAGGGTCAACTTTATCTGTGAAGAATGGCACTAACCACTTTAATGACTGATGTCTTCATGTTTAAGCATGTCCTGGAGCTCATCTGGTAGCCCTACAGTGGAGCATTGCACTTGACTTTTATCCAAGATCTGGCCTGTGGCAGCCTCTCCAGAAAATAAATATCTGCAAATGGGTGGCAATTTGTGAGGTTGTCTGAATCAATGTTCAGTTTCTTGAGTAAAGCAAGGATTTGTCAAGTCTTGACATCGTCTAAAGTAAGGATGCATTAACGAAATTCACAAGCAGTTTTCTTAGGGAATACCCAATACCATAAAGCACAATAAATGTTTTACTGATCACTTTCACCAATTACAACTTCACGGAAAAGGCACACTTGAAGATATCAAAGCTATCCCATTCTATTACTTGAAAAGTAGACTCCATGGGCAAGAAATCAATTAGCACCAGAGGTAAAAACAAATACTCATAAGCCCACGTTACTCAGGTAGATAACTCAACCAACATACCTTTTTTGCATCTATATGGAAATGGTAGGTAAACCCTATACTAACAGCAAAACACATCGTTTCCTATAGAAGAACCGTGACACAACCTCATACCCATCTCCACCAATGAAACTGCTGCTCTAAAACAGAGAATCACTTACACTATACGTGACCTGATGATCCTCACCGCTCTGCTCTACTGATCCTCATGAGTATTCACTTGTCAGTGATGATCATAAGAGCAATCTTGATGTTCTTCAGAACATCATCTTCACAAAGGGATGTTTGTAATGCAAATGTAGTTCTTCTAAGTCTCACTGTACAGTTACCTCTCATTATCATCTAGTCATCTCAAACACACCCTCATCATACCCATCATAAAGAAACATTCAGTGAACCTACCAATCTCAGACTTATTCTGTGTTGCAAATGCACTTAAAACAGTTGTCACCCTTCAACATTCCTCTCACCTGCAATAAAATAGATTTCACAGTAACTATTATTCAGGTCTTAGATCTGCAAGGCCATCGAGTACACAATGCTAAATGTCAAGGTAGACCTACTCAGCATCTGGGACCATGTATAACCAGTGCCTTGATTTCACTAGACCCTTTGATAGCATGCAACTCAACTAGACCACAGAGTGATCCCTGAAAGCCTGTGCAATTACTTATTTTGGTTTACCTCCTACCATTTAATTTGGGATTTTTGTAAAGTATGGCAAACCACCATGAAGTAGCCGCGAAGCACTGTGGCTCATATACAAAGAGGGAACAGGGATAGTAAAAGAACAGTTGTTAGAGTGGTGTCATCAACTGAAGGAATCCATCAACCACATTTGGTGATAGAACAGTGGTAAAGCCTTTGTGAAGAGTCTGAAGGATGTTGTGCTAGATTTAGGCATCTGTGTGGTTGAAGAAAGAAGGAGAATAGAGATAGGCAAAGGAAAGCTAATCATAGATCGGAGTGAAGATATGGGTTTCTAATGATCTACTAATCTGAGGAAGTTATGATAGGCAGACCTTAGGCATCTGGTAGGTAAATAGAGACAAAACCATTTGGATATTCATAACTCAGTCCTGTAAAACTTTAAGAAGAAGACAGATGGATTTGAGGTTTGCTCTCTTTTTGATCAGGAGCCAGTGGAGCGCTTTCAGGACAGCCCAATCTGGTCATGTTATTTTAGCCTGAACCGGAGACAAGCAGCATGGGTATGGATTGAAGTGTGGGTATGGATTTGTTAGACAGTTCAGAAATAATCAAGTGCATTAATCAAAGCGTAAAATGGTTTGTAAGAGTTGTTGGATGTTTCTCTACCAATAATTATTAGAGCAAGCTGTTTTCAAAGTAGATACAAATGTTTGCTATTCAAGGGACAAAATGCATTTCAAGCATATCAAGCAACATCTTAAATTTAGACAATAATCCATTCAAAGGATCGATTATTTAAATGTAATAGAACAACAAGAAAGAAGGTGACTACACAAATGATTTTTCTTTCTAAAACATTTTATTGTTTTATTTTTCTGTGTTTAATACAAAAAGTGTTTATCACTGATGGTAATACAGGATGGGAACAGTATAACATAGGCACTTCTTCCCCGGCTTGCCCCTACCACTACGAGTACATCAGTCCCTCCGGATCCGACCAGATGCAGTTATCCTGTGTATGACCGGATTTCCATTTCTAGTGTCTAGGCTTGTGATTCCCTTGGTGTCATAGTAATGCCCTGATAATCTGCCCATTTTGTCCATATTTTTACATATTTTTGGGGGTAGTGATGGAGCAAGGACTCGTATAAAAGAGACGTGCTTGGATGCAATCCTCTCATATAACTCGTAACTCTGTACTAATTATGTAATTTGTAAATTAATATGCACCAAATTACACATTTTAGCAAGATGAAGCTTGCTTTTGTGTTTTACTAACAAGTAACCCGAGTGAAACTTAAAATGGCTGCTAACGCGGGAAACTGTACTGCGCATGCGTCAACTGCATCTACGCAGAATGACGTTCTTTCGCTTGGAGGAAAATTTTTGCACCTGCACAGTTGCTCTAAAAATGTCCACTTGAAAGCTCACATGCTAAGCATCTCCTTTGCTGAAACTAAAACAAGCTGTTTACTAAATGCTAATGCGTGAAGAGCTTTTATAAGTAAATGGGATTAGAGCAGAGATAGGGGGTATACAGTGAAATCATTTTATTTGTAATGAATATGTTCTTTTCAACCTCTCTACTAGTTTGTATTTGGGCCTCTGAGAGAGAGAGAGAAGCGTGCGCTACACGTGACTTTTACGCAGGCGCAGTAATAACAAGCCGAGAAGCAGTGATGTAGTACTTGAAACCCGTCCAAGGCCATCATTGCTACATCGCCTGGGAACCTGATGGACATCCTGAGAGCTGAATGGAAACGAACATCAAATGTATACATTTGTCTGATAAAGATGTGAATACAGGTGGGAAATAAAGCTTGGGAATAAGAATTAAGGGGTGGAATATTAAACAAAGAACCAAAGAAAATTATTAAAACTTAGCATGGTGTGATGATCATCCCCCCCTTGCCTATCCAATCAGAATTAGAAGTTTCATAAAGTTGAAACATTAATGGGTGGAACATGAGTAATGAAAGGTATACTTGAGGTAGTTTAGTTAGTTAGAACACATGAAGCGATGCTGAGATGCTGAGAGATGTTATGCTGTCCGAGAGCTGAGCGAATGCTGAAGAAGAGTCGACTTGCAGACTTAGAATTTAAGCCAATTAATTAGAAGAAGATTGCGGAAGAAGTAGGCCCTGGCCTAGCACATCGGTTTCTCCCTACTCATGCACCAGTTGAGTCCCTTGCGCCATTCCTCGACAAAGGGTGGCTCACTGTCCTTCCATACAAATAATTTTTTTTATAGAAACCTGCGATTTACACTAGGTTTTCAGAAATACAAGACATACATTTGCAGAAATGTGACCATATGTATACGCACACACACAACTCGAGTTATTTCTTGACATGTGTATATAGACAATCAAGGCTTGTTTTTACTTTGCATTCGACTTCATGCAGTCCTGCATTTTTGATGAGAAAATCAAAACAAACATCAGAACCTATGGAAAACTGCATTGAGTGACATGGAGAAAGTTGAGATCTCCAGACTGTAGATGTTGTCTATTGCATTCAACACATTTTTCCTTTTTCATAGAACAGGGGGCAGGCTACAAAAAGGAGGGTGGACTGGAACACAGAGATTTCACTTGTCTTGTCCAGTTGTCGAATTGTATTTTATCAAGGCATTTTCCCCATTGTATTATGGCAATTGTAACATTACATTTAAAACAAAATTCTTCATGTCTCTGAATGCAAAGAAAAAATGGTTTGGTAAGCTCAGCATTGCACCACATTTCCACCTGCAACAAGGTGTTGCATAAACTGTCAGTGATGAGGCATGCAACCGTGACAGATACTGTCACTGCAAATAGATAAATGTCACACACACACATTTAGAAAACATGACAGCTATTTTTATTATGAAATTGAATTTTATTTTGTTCTCATTTAGTGCATTTCGAAGGGCAAGTAACAAGTGAATTGTGGTTACTGGTATATTTACCCTTGTTAGAACTTGATTATGTCACCACTGGAGCACATGTATGTCACAGTGGATGTAATCCTGGTCATTCTGATTAAAGACTGTTATGTTATGTTATGTTATGTTAAAATGGGTCTTGTATAGCGCACGGCTACTCTACAGAGTGTCCCGGCGCTTTTATTGAAGACCCACCTAGAGACAGCAGACACAGTGAGGCAAGCAGAAAACAGAAACACAACATAAAAGAAAACTGCCAAACTAAAGAGTAAAAAGCCAGGTTTTAAGGCCTTTCCTAAAGGCCAACAAGTTGGCGGTGCAGCGCAAGGCCAGGGGCAACGCATTCCAGCGCTGCGGTGCCAAAAACCTGAAAGAACGCCCACCGATGCGAGCTTTCTTAACACGGGGGACTACGGCCAAAAAAAGAGACTCGGACCTCAGAGCTCGGGCCGGATGATAAAAGACAAGCCTCTTTTGAAGATATTTCGCACCGGAGGCATAAAGAGCCTTGTGCGTAAGCGTCAGGGCCTTGAACACAATCCGTTTCCGGATCGGAAGCCAGTGTAGTGACTGTAAGAGGCAAGAGGCATTGGCTCGCCTGTGCAGGCCGAAGATCGCCCTCGCGGCCGAATTCTGGACTACCTGCAGCCGTTGCAGAAGATACTCCGGTAGGCCCAGATATAAGATGTTAGCATAATCCAGCCTTGAGCCAATCAGGGCCAACACCGTCGTCCTTCTGTGCTCTTCGGAAATAAGAGGAAGAAACTTGCGTAACATTCTCAGGAGGCCGAAACAAGTTCCGGTGAGACCTAGAATCTGGGTTTTTAATGTCAACCCATTGTCTTAATCCCCAGATTCTTAGCGAGCTGAGAAGAGCTCGCTGGAGGAAACATGTTAGGAGGCCACCATTCCCGCCAGTTAGGGTCCGACGAGCAGCCAAAGAAAAGTACCTCTGATTTGTCTGAGTTGCACTTGAGACTGTTACCCTGAAACCATTCAAAAACAGCCCCAAGGCACTCACGAATGCGCTCCCCATCAAAGTCTTCGCCTTTCCTGCATGTGAAGAGGAGCTGAGTGTCGTCGGCATAGGAAACGATCTGAGCTCCCCGAGACTCCGCCAGGGCTGCCAAAGGGGTCATAAAGATGTTGAAAAGAGTAGGGCTCAATACAGATCCTTGTGGAACTCCTACTCCCAGAGTCGGCATCGCGGCGGAGCCAGGGGGAACCCAAACCGTTTGCTGATGGCTTTCCAGGAAAGATCTAAACCACCTGAGCACCGTCCCCCTCAGACCGATGTCATATAGCCTGGCGAGGAGACCCTCGTGGGGGACGGTGTCAAAGGCTGCCAACAGGTCTAACATGACGAGCATAGCCTTGCCACCAGCGTCCAGCACCTCTTTAATGGCCTCGGACACTTCCAGAAGCGCCGTCTCCGTACTTAAATTGGGGCGAAAGCCGGATTGTGATGGATGCAAGAGGCTATGAAATTCCAGGAAATTGGAGAGCACAGAGTGAACATGTTTCTCCACAATCTTGGCCAAGGCCGGAAGAAGAGAAATAGGTCTATAGTTGGCCAAGACCTTTGGATCCAGGCCAGGCTTTTTAAGAAGAGGAATCACCAGCGCTTGCTTCCAAGCCCGCGGAACCAGACCCCGACTAAGGGACAAGTTCAGAAGAGGATTAGCCAAAGGATTAACAACTTGCGCCACCTTGGCCAGAAACTTGGCTGGGCACGGATCTAGAGGTGAGCCAGATTTGAGATTGGCCATAAGAGCCAGAGATGATGCAGTCGAAATAGGCGGAAAGGATACCAAAACCGGGCCCGAAGGAGTCCCCGGAGCTAGGTCACTCTCAGAACTGTGACAAGGCTTAACGATACTCCGCGGAAGAGTATCCTGAATCGATTTGATCTTCTTGACAAAGAAGTCTGCTAGGGCGAAAGCCCATGACTCAGAGGGAGCAGCCACCGTCTCATTTTGGCGCGTGGACGTGAATTCTCTGACAATAGTAAAGATCTCCTTACAGGAGTTAGAGGCGGCCTCAATCCTCTTAGCCAGATAGTCCTTTTTTTCCGCGAGAATAGCACGATGGTAAGCTTTAATTGCCAACCTGTACGTCAGCTTGGCAGCAGGATCGTACTGCGACCGCCAGGCCCTCTCGGCTACCTTGCATAAGCGGCGAGACGCCAGCAGAGCAGCAGAAAACCAGGGGGCCGACGCCCGATTAGAAGATAACCGGGGGGCCCTCTCAGGGGCCAGATCGTTCAGGCATCTAGTTAGCCAGACCTGCAAGGATTCGAGGTCACTCTCCAAATCACCCGTAAAGGAGCAGGGATGATCATGAAATGCCCGAGTCAGCATATCGGGGGTCACCCGATAGTATGCTCTAGATGAGCGCGCCTGATATCTAGGACCAGTACTGACAGGTTTCTTCAGGCCAGGTACAGAGAACTTGACCAGCCAGTGGTCAGACCAAATCACCGGAAGAAGTACGAAAGCTTCGATAGGAAGCGTGGAGAAGACCTGGTCCAAGGTGTGGCCTTTATCATGTGTGGGTCCTGTGAGATACGGAGTGAAACCAAGAGGAACCGTGACATCCAAGAGCTTCATCGTATCAGGATCAGATCCATCATCCATATGGAAATTGAAGTCCCCCGCCAGAACACAGTGCTGAGCTCTCATAGCAAGCACGGTAATTAGCGACTGGAGCTCATCAAAGAAAGAACCGGCTGGACCAGGAGGTCTATAGACTAACAGTCCTTTTAGGGAATGATGGTGCGCCAGCGCTAAAGAAAACGCAAGGCATTCCGATCCAGTGATGGCCTCAGTAGGGATGATGGAGCATGCAACCGATTTACTCACTACCAGAGCCACCCCCCCACCCCTTCCGCCCGATCTATCGTGACGGTAGATGTTATAATCAGGGGGAATAGCTACCGCTATGTCCGGGTTGGAGAACTCCCCCAACCAGGTCTCAGTCAGCATTAAACAAAGTGGTTTTTCGGTGGCTAAAAGATCGTAGATGTCCTGTGCGTGACGACGCACGGATCTAGTATTAAGGAGCATGAACAAATGCCTTACAGGATCCACTTCCTCATTGGAGAAATGGGCCGCGGACTTAGTAGGGAGCCACCCACAACCAGGGCATCTATTCTTCCCCCTAAACCTCCCAGGAAATACCTTACGACAGTTGCAGGACATCCTCTGCAAAGAGCGTAGTGCATGTGCCGTGTAGCACAGCATAACGCCAGCAACAGGGGTAAACCTTCGGACTGTTCAATGGCCACTACCTATCCTCCGAACGCCTCCGAGACGCGGACGAGCGCAGACGGGCAGGACTCTGGCGCGACTCCGGCGCAGAGAAGGCGCCCACCCCTGCGCGTCACCGCTGCGTGTGCAAGTGGCTGGCTTAAATGCACCGTCCGCGCATAGGCTGCAGGCCTCCTCCCCCAATATGGCGCCCGGCAATGGCCCACCACTACCCCAAGCAAAGATGGCGTCCAAGCAATCCCCGACGCTTCCCCCCGAGGACAAGGACCCGCCAAACAGCGGTGCTCAACAATTTAAAGTGCGGGTAAGAGGACCACGGCGTACCTAAAAGCAAGGATAATAAAGTAAAATAAAACGCAAATATTAAACGGGAAGAATTAAAATACGACTACAGACAGCGCTGCGCTGGACTGTGCGCTGATATCAAGGCAGGTAGGAGCTGAATTACCTTGTCCGACTGACCCGTGCCACTACCCGCCTTAAATGCACCGTCCGCGCATAGGCTGCAGGCCTCCTCCCCCAATATGGCGCCCAGCAATGGCCCACCACTACCCCAAGCAAAGATGGCGTCAAAGCAATCCCCGACGCTTCCCCCCGAGGACAAGGACCCGCCAAACAGCGGTGCTCAACAATTTAAAGTGCGGGTAAGAGGACCACGGCGTACCTAAAAGCAAGGATAATAAAGTAAAATAAAACGCAAATATTAAACGGGAAGAATTAAAATACGACTACAGACAGCGCTGCGCTGGACTGTGCGCTGATATCAAGGCAGGTAGGAGCTGAATTACCTTGTCCCTGGAATGAACTTGCTTGGCTCTTGATGCTCCTCAGTGGTGCCCCAAGTAAACACTTCAACTAACTTCGGTGTGAGAGTTAATTTCTTTCACTGTTGGCATTGAGTACAGGGGCACAGCAATTCTAAAGGTGTATGAATTAAAGAACTAATGGACAATATACAACAACTATGTCATGAAGAGTGAGTTACAGTAAAAGGTGCACATATTTAATGTTCATGTAGTAGGTGAATTGTGCTTCTCGGTCACCTACAAAAAAAATCCTGAAGTCTACACTATTTGAAAAGAAAAAACCTGCTTCATTGTTTTTTGCCTGACCTTATCAACCGCAAGCACACACTTCCACTGTTTACCAAGCTGCCCTGTAGAGAATCAGCACACACAGCATAAGGTCAAGTAGTGGAGAATCTATTCACCACCGTACGATGCCCATTTAGAGAATCTCAATTTACAGTGACGAAGCTGGGATATTTTAAATCTCAAACGTTGGATGTAATCAACATACAAATCTCCCCACTGGTCGTATGGACATTTTCTCGTTGACTTGGAGAGAGGTTTTGAAGCAAACATTAACATACATTTCAGTGGAGAACAATGGGACTCCACAGGAAATGACAAAGATATTTGAATAAGCTTAATATGATTTATTAACAAATTTAGTCAAAACAAGGTCATTAATTCAGTATGTTTTCGGTTTAAACATTCTTTTTGAAAGTTTAAGTTATTCAGAAGGCCATATTTCAGGATAAGGAAAAATATAATATTAACAAGAACTACATAAAGAACACAAAATATTCAAAAAGTGTTCTATTGAGCAAAAAAGTCAGTGGCACTTTGAACATCACCATCCTACACTATGAATAAATCATCAATGTAACGTAACCAAGTTACAACTTTTGTTTTACATGTCTGCTCGAATTGTTGCATGAGGACCAGCTCCTCCCACCATCCCATAAATAAACAGGCATAACTGGGGGAGAAGCTGGCCCCCATAGCAGCACCCTGTATTTGTTGGTACATTTTGCCATTAAACAAAAATAGATTGTTCTCCAAACAAAACAGTAGCATTTTAAGCAGCATATTAGTATGGTGAACATATATGATAGATCTATTCATCAAAAAGTATTCCACTGCCCTCATTCCATCCTTATTTTTGATGCATGTATACAAAGAAGATACATCCAAAGCTATCAATAAATAAGTGGGTTTCCATGATATATTTTGGATTTTTCTTAAAAAGTCACATGTGTCCTGTACATATGATTTAAGTCCTTTTACAAAATCTTGCAGGAAAAAATCAATATACCTGGATAAGTTCTCCAAAAGACCATCACAGGCAGCTATTATGGGTCTTCCCGGTGGTTTACTGATATTTTTATGTACCTTTGGTATAAGATAAATCACCGGGATAGTGGGATGTTCTTTCTTAAGACATTTGAATTCTTCCCAACTTAACAAGCCCTTGCTTTTCCAAGTCAACAATTGTGAGAATAGAAGTTCCTGTGTATCTTTGAACTCTATAGGAGAAATCTTCCTATAGCATTCCACAATATTTAATTGGTTGTACGCTTCCTCCATATATTCAGTTAAAGGCCATAAAACGATATTCCCACCTTTGTCGGAATTACGAATTATCACTTTGTGGTTCTCTTTGAGTTTATCAATAAGTTGGTGATATTTCCTCTCATGATTGGTATGTTTCCTTTGTGTCTTCTTGATGGTTATATTCAATTTCTTGATTTGTGCAACTATTTGCTCATTAAAAACATCAATTGAATCTCTGGCCAAAATAGGAACAAATTTAGATTTAGTCCTGAACGGGGTAGATGGTTTGGCATGTGTCCCATGTATTTGAGCCGGTTGGGAACTGGGATTTGTTGAATCTATTTGAGTTGCACTTGCATTAGACGTAGGCATATCTCCCCTTTCTAGATCATGTAAGTCCCGTAACAGCCCATAATCTGATGCCATTAATTCTGAGATTTCTGATTCTATCATAGGCGAGGCCATAATGTCAGAGTCTCCTTGTTTATTCCATTGGTGATGAAACTTTTTTAAATTGAGTGTCCGAATAAACTTATATATATCCGCTCTAGTCTGGGTATAATTAAAATTCGATATATATATACATGTATATATATATTACCTACTGGCGGTCGCCAGGAGGTAGTTATAGTGAGGACCTAGTTTCTATAGGAAAAGTGTTTTTGGTTTTCGCAATCGTCGTTTGATGAATCTTCGCAACATTTTCAAAACTAGTGGGGCGCTCCGGTTAGCTCCTGTCTTGAAAGTTTCGGGGTGATTCGTCAAGCGGGGGCCGATAAAAAAGGGGGGACCAAAACGCATTTTCCCCATGTAATGTTCCATAGGAAACTTTAGACAAAGCTACAGCCCGAACTGCTGAACGGTATTACACCAAATTTGGCAAAAACGTATCCCTTGGTTCAGAAAGAGCCATTTTTGTGAAATGGTGTAAATCCGTTCAGTAGTTGCTGAGAAATTTGAAAAAGAAAACGTTTCAATATCTGGGGCAGCGGTGGGTTCGCGAACCCTCCCGGTCACGTGCTTCATTGTGCTTGGCTGCCAACACTCCAAACCAGGAAGTGTTGGCAGAAAGTCACAAGAAAACAGAAAAAAAAGGTTAAAAAAAACAAGAAAAGGGGGCAGGGTAGAAACACCCTGACCCCAGAGGCCTGCTCAGGGGGGCCCACAAGGACCCCTAGGGCCCAAAAAATCCCGCAGAAATTATTTAAAAAAAAACGAAGCGCGGGCTCCCATGCTTAATTTTGAGAAAGCCCGCGGGTGCGCCAGGTCCCGGGGGCACTTGTAAATTCATTAGCGAGGGGCCCGTGGGCGGCCCGCAGCCCCATGGACCGCAACCTCCCGGGGCTTATATTATTGTATGTGGTGGGCAATGTGGCTCCCAGCCGCCCTGGGGACCGCCACCTCCCTGGGGCCATTTTGACAAAGGGAGGCGGGGCCGTGTGGCCCCCTCCTGGAGCCCTCCATGGCCCTGGGGACCGCCACCCCCCAGGGCCGGTTCCTGTAGTGTCCCGGGGTGCCCATCCCGAGACACTGCTATTTGCTATGACAGGGCGGGACCTGTGCGGCTCCCACCCTGTCATAGCAAACACTGGTTTGGATTTTGGAAGTGAGAGCAGGTTTCCTGCTCTCGTTTCCAAAATCCAAAGCAGATTGCTTTTCCACAAGGGGAGCTGCATGTCAGCAGCTCCCCTTGTGGAAAAGCAATGCTGGCTCCCGCAGGACGCGGGAAGCCGGTGGGACCGTGGCGGCATTGGGGCTCGGGAGGGGAGCCACACGGCCCCCCTTCTGTTTAATTTAAAAAAAAGAATGGCCGGGCCCTGGGGGATGGGGTCCCTGGGGTCGATATCGGCCTGGGGAGGGGAGCCACGCGGCCCTCCTCCCTTAAACAAATAAGTAATTGGGCATGCCCCGGGGGTGGGCTCCCCGGGGCAGAACTGGCCCAAGGGAGGGGGGCCAGACGGCATCCTTCCCAGATTAAAAAAAAAATGTACAAAAAAATAATAATATAGAGGCACAACACCGAGGGATGGGGCCCCCGGGGCCAATAATGGCCTCAGGAGGGGGGCCACGCAGTCCCACTCCTTTATAAAAAATATTAGATATGTAGCCATGCCCCGGGGGATGGGGTCCCCAGGGCCGAAATTAGCAGCGGGAGGGGGGCCGCGAGACCCCCTTCCTGTTTAAATATTTTTTTTTTTAAAGAGCAGGCCCTCGGGGATGGGGTCCCCAGGGCCTCAAATAATGTAAAAGAAGGGGGGTCACACAGCCCCCCTTGTAAAAAAATAAAAAATGAAAAGCCGACATCGCGCCAGAGGCCCCACCCCCTCCCTGCAGCACTCAGCAAACGCGCCCCCTGGCGCGTTGTAAGTTGGGAAATGAATTTCCCTTGAATACTTAGGGTCCCTGGGGCCAACTAGCCCACCAGGTACCTCCAGTATGTGCCACAGGGGTGTATTGCAGAGAGGTGTTCCGAAGCAACGCCCCTTTTTACACCTCTCTGCAACGCAGCTCTGTGGTGCTTACTGGAGGTACTTGGTGGGCTAGTTGCCCCCCAGAGACCCTCAGGACTCAAGGGGAATATATCCCCCAACTTACAACATGCCAGGGGACGCATTTGCAGAGTGGTGCAGGAGGGGGCGGGGCCTGACATAGCAAGTGTGCTATCGTTAGAATTTAGCATTTAAAAAACCTTAGAACTTCACTGAAAACATAGGTTTCAGGGATGTTATAGTTAGTCGGACATTTCACTCGTACAAAACCAGAGAAATTCAGTCGTTATAGTTAGTTCAGCTAACTATAACTCGCGCCACCGCAATGCACTACTGATGACGTCACATATTACATCATTCATATACATTCACAATACACCTTAGCACACCCAAAAAGAGTAACTATAATCCAAAGTTTAAGTAAAAACCAATGCACTGCAAACAATAGTCAGTTTTTCAAATGTCCTTAATCACAGTTGTATGACAAGAAACTCTCCAATCAGGTCCTGTTGCAGATTTTTTAATGATCAAACAACAACGCAGAACAGCAGCAGCCGACGTGCGTTACGCCCTCTGGGCTTTTTCAAGGCTTGGAAGTCGAGGCTAAAGCTCCTAGCTAGTTCAGAGTTGAAGATTATGTATCGATAACTTGGAAGATTAGTTCCCGAATCACCACCGCCCACGTTAGTCTTCTTGTAACACGTGGGTATGTGTGGCCGAGACACGTTCTCAAAAAGTGGTTTGTCGTCGTAGTAAACAGTACCATTCAATCCTAGGACACGAGCACCGGACCTTGATAAGTCCTGATTCAAAGTGAAGTCTAGTGAGAGACGCGTGGCAACTCGGCGTTCTACATCATTCATGATATGGTCAGTGACATCACTGATGACACCACTGATGACATCTCAAATGACATCACTGATGACATCATCCACGTGAAAATCTGATGCACCTCCTCATACCCTAATATAACCTTTGATACACCCACTCTAAAATACAGACTACCATTTTCAAAACCATAGACATACCAATACCAGTTAGTACATACCCACTCACTAATTCCTAGGTCTACACACACATCCACTCATTCACCCATACATTCATCCATGCAGTCATCCATCAATGCTGCACTACCATATGTACTCACATATCTATACAAACACTCACACACCGCCACTCATCCATAGAGTTACTCGCACACTTAGTGAGTCGTGCAAAGAATCAATCACACTCCCATTTACTCACCTATACAGTTATACACACACCACCTCACTTATTCAAACATATACTAACACATACTTACACTCTTATACAATAACTAATACAAGCACACACTCATCCATACAGCCACTCTCACAATCACTCACTCTCACATATTGTCATTTATATACTCCAACACTCACATATACTGCCTTTCACATATGTAGTTACTCGCACATGTACCACTGAGGCATCCATTCACTCACCAACACACCCACACACACACCCACCCATACAGCCCTTCACAGATGCACTCTTGAACCCATACACCCAGTGAATCACCCACTCACACATCTATGCACGGAGTCATACACCCCCCACACACCCACACAGATACTCAGGCACCCATACAAATACTCAGACAACCAATCAATAAACCATATAGACACCCGTTTAGCTACTCACCAACCCATGCAACCGCTTACACACCAACTGACAGACTGATACAGACATTTACATAGTTTAGTGACTAATACATGCATTCATTAAGACACGTTTAATTACTCACTTATACAGACAGTCATGCACTTACTAAATCATCCATTCAAACACTAATACACCCACTCATTCTTCAATACACCTTAGTATATTTATATATATATATATTTATAAAACATATTTAAACTTTACAGAAACACACAATCACTGGATGATGTCATCAGTGATGTCATTTGAGATGTCATCAGTGATGTCAACCGTGATGTCACTGACCATGTCATGAATGTTGTAATATGTGATGTCAACAGCAGTGCATTGAGGGCGCGAGTTATAGTTAGCTGAACTAACTATAACGGCCGAATTTCTCTGGTTTTGTACGAGTGAAATGTCAACTAACTATAACGTCCCTGAAACCTGTGGTTTTTTCAGTGAATTTCAAAGGTTTTTTAAATGCTAATTCCTATCTATAACTTATCTCTGAAGATATCATGTTTAATGATTTTGATTGGATTTGTATATTTTTCAAATTCAGTGTGTCAATTTCATTAATTACGTTTTTTTAAAAATACTTTTTTATAACCATTTTTTAAACTTATTTTTTCAATTAATTCTTTTAAAAATTAAAAAATATTATTTGAACTTAATGGGTTTTTCAAACATATTTTTTTAACTATATGTTCAAAACTTTATTTTATATATTTTTTTCAATGTTTTTGGATCCGCGCACCGTTCTCGATCCCTACACGATAGCATCCGCGCATGGTAAGCGTTGGGTGCGTGTAATGCGCGATTGCAATGCGACCGGTACGCGCCTCCCAGCCTATACGCGACACGTTCGATGTACGTAGCGCGACGTTTACGCGCTTCCGGGATGCGTCATGTACGTCTATGACGCGGTAGGTGCGCGGATCCCGTGAAATATTTAACATTTAAACAAACATATAAATATGTATTTCATGTGAATATTAATTGAAGACAAACTCTAAACTAGTCTTAAAAGTAATATATTTTTACATCTAATCCATATTTCTTTTTAATTCAATTTCGCGGATTCGCGCTGGGTGCGTGCTGCGTACGCGCAGGGTGCGCAGATCCCATGTGACCTGCAAAAAAAGAGATTTGATTGGTTCTTTACACTTCCTCTTCTAACTATTGAAAGACCCCACCCATTTCAATCATTCTTCTTTGACCTTCTTTGGAGAACCATCTCTTTGGAGAGAAGAAGATTTTTTAGACTAAGTTTACACTTAGCTCTAACTTTTTTCAACCAAAAATGGCTTCAGGGCAGCAGGCATCACCTGCATCTCCTCATATTTCTGAGGATGAATTTTTGGGGGAGGCACCACCCAAAGAATGTTTTTCTTCAGTGGTGTGCAAATTTTTTACTTTTCCCGAGGGGCAGAATAAGACCAATGCCACCTTGGTCACGTGCAAGATTTGCAAAAGAGTCCTGTCGCGAGGGGATCCTAACAAGAAATACTCATGCGGCACGGCAAGTATGAGGAAGCACATGAGGACCCTTCATCCAAACAATCTTGCATGAAAAGAGTGCCGACGGATGCGAAACACTCCTGCTCCTGCGCCTTCCACCTCATCGCAGCCGAGCACATCAAGAGTGCATCCATCAGCCCAAACCTTGGACATCCGTCCTCAATTTCAATATTTAAAAATACTCTGCACTAAGTGCAATGCGACTTTATGCTATGCTGAGCAGTCGATCGATCTGATCTGCCGCCGGCAAGAAAGTCACATTTGCTATTTTTTTTTTATTATTATTGTTCCCTGAAGTTCATTGTTTGGTTTCTCCTGTTTTATTTTTTGTTTTTTCTTTTTTGCAGAAAAACCAAAAGAAATTAAAAATTGTTCAGAAAACCTAAAAAAAATTATAAAAGAAGAAAGAAGAAAAAAAAAACTTCTTGTAAGAACTAACTCTCCTGGTTTAAAAAACAGAGCTAAATGTCTTTGTTACCTTGTGAAAGTTTAGATGAATCTATGTGTACTACATAATAGACTGAATGAATGCATAAGTGCACAACTATGAGGAAGTGCTGCAGCATCACACAGTAACCCCTTTAACTGCAGTGTGCTGTAGTACTTCCGAAGCACAGGGATGCAACATATGTACATAAATATGTTGCAAATCTATGCTTCTCTCTGTACAGCTGCTTAAATTGCAGCCATGTGGTGACACAGGCACCCTTGCACCATAGTGCAAGGATTTCTGTGTCATGTGCTGTTTGTTTTTGTGCAGCAAGACACACCTTCCTGCACAAAAACAATCAGAAAACGCATTTTTCTCCTTCAATGTATGCTGAACATTTTAGCATGCATTGAAGATATAAAAATGTGGAGAAATTAAAACAATTCCCTTTGTTGTGCTTTCCTACACCAATTTTAGAATGGTGCACCATTCACACACATATCGAGATTCATGATTTCTGATAAATCTAGACATGTGTCTTGTTCTATGAGTATTCAGTGCAATCATGCACAACAACACTTATAGAACACCCTTTCAACGCAAAGTGGTGTGTATGATGAGGTTGTATTTACATGGAGTATAAAAAGTGCACAGAGTGCCTTTTCCTCTCTTTGTAAATATGAAAGAGTGTCTTGCGTGATAACTATGTTACAAAAAGTGACATATTTCCGGTTTCAAAATTCCTTGCAAATGATAGAAAGTAAGCACAGAGTTTTGTCTCCAAAGATTTTCAAAGAAGAATGATTGAAATGATTGCGGTCCTTCAATAGGTACAATGGGAAATATTATGAACCCCTCAAATCTCTTTTTTTGCAGGTCACATGATATCTGATTATGGTCAGATTTGAAAACTACATACGTATAAACAGAGTGTTTTTAGAAACATGTTTCAACTTTGTAGCTTCTTGCAGACCTCGTCATTCTGCATATTGAGACTTAGTTAAACTTACCTTCACAATAATAGGAATAAAAAATGGTATACATTTTTTTCATATATTCATTGCAATCTAAATTCATATAAATTGCTTGTTTTAAAATTTGGATCCGTGAAAGAAAAGAAGAAAAAAAATTATAACATGTAATAATACATTTTTTATAACACAGCATAATTTCCACAAAGTAATTAGTTTGCCTTTGTCGCTGTTCTCAGAATATATTGAATTTCACTAGAAATAGTGATTTCAATCGTACTCATCACTTAACAGCGGGGGGAAAAAAAAAACAATCAGAAAGATTGTTAAAAAAAAAAAAACATACTATTCTCAGTAAAATACCAGAAAATACAAATCACACATATGTGAAATGCTTACAGATTACAAAATTTTATAACTTTAACTCATAAAAACTGTAAATGTTGCCGCATTAAAATAATCACAGAATAAATGACCACCAAAAAGTCCATAATTCAAAAATATACCTTTCCTTGAGGCCAAATGGTACTTTTGCACTTCTTTATGTAAATTGTCCAATGGTAGTCCTATTACATTATAATAATAAATTCCTCAGAGAGTGAATTATCTTCCTAAAACTTTGGCTTTAAAAATATTAAGTAGGAATTTGGTAATTCACTAGGCAAACGTTGTTTGAAAACCAACTGGGCATCATTACAAAGTGTCCAGCCTTTGTCACATTTTAGATATGCAGTGTAATGTCCAGATGTGGTGGAAGGACCATCATGGAAAATTATTGCAATTGCTACAAAAGTCCTTCCTGATATTGATAGTTGTGCTGCTACAAATTGTTTTATTAAAGTATCCAATTTTCTTCCGTCAGCTGTACAACGTTGCATCATTAAAATTATGTATTTTCCATATTTTGTTAAGAATAATGTGGATAACATTTCTGATTTAAATTGGCTACACTCCATGTTTTGAATTGCACCTTTCACTAATTTATTGAAAGACACTGATTTACAGTCTGGTAATGTTAAATACAGAAATCTCTCAGTGTCTACATTGGTGCTACATGTATACATGCAATTTTCACAATAATGTTCCCATTTGTAAGAAAGGCCAAAAATATTTTCTATTTCTACACCTTCATTTTCAAAAATGGTAAGCATATACATTAAATATTCTTGAGCATCTTGTTGAATATTTTGTGTAAATTGTGTAGAACCAGAACACACATCCAATAGACTACGAACATCTGAAACAGATTGTATTTTACTTCGATCTGTTGTCAATTTTTCATAAACAGAATGCAACAGAGAACAAAATCTTTTTTGCCGATTCTCCATAATTTGTTCTTGCAAACCTTCAAGATAAAAAACAACATTGACCACTCCATTAGCATAGCAGTTGACACCAGAACTATTTTCAAACTGATAACCAACAATCTCTCCAACAGTGTCCAATTTCTTTTTACCTGCAATCACAACATTATCTTCTTCTTTTCTTTTCTTGACACCTTCAGAACAGATATTCTCTAACCTTCTTTTTCGACCAACCACACGCTTTTCAAATACAGGATATTTACCTAAATTTGGAGCATACACCCTTCTAAACCTATTATACTCTTTTACACAGTTTGCATCTGCAGTAACCTTTGTCTCATCAAAATCAATCAAAAACAAACCAGATAATGTTTTGACTCGCGACAAAGCAACATATGCCATACCCTCCTTAAATACGGTAGATCCAATGTCCACCAATGCACTGTCTACACTTAATCCTTGAGATTTATGAATAGTAACTGCATATGCCGGAGAAAATGGAAATTGTTTCCTACGGACATATAAATCTTTAACAAGCAAAAAACGAACTGAACAACGACCAATTTCTTTAACTTCATCAATCTGATCATATTTAATTTTTTTAAATTCAATTCCTTCTTTTTTCTGATAATTCACAAAATCCACCACTTTGCCCATTGCACCATTAACTAAGCCTTTCTCTACATCCAAATTACGCCTTAAAATTACCCGACAGTTTACACTAGGCCTGGGCGGCAAATTCTGTTCCGCCCGCGGAATTTGCGTAATTTGCGTAATTTCGCGTTCCGCGGAGAACGCGAAATTGCTCAAAAGTCTGCTTTCCGCGATTCCGCGAAATTTTTGCTTGTTCGCGTTCTCAAAATGCGTGTTCGCGAGATATTTCTCCCCGAGCACGCAAACAGCAATTGTGAACAGGAAAAAAGCATCGCGAACAAGCAATTCCGCGTGTTCGCGGAATTTCCGCGTGTTCGCGGAGATTTTTTACCGTTTCGCGGAGATTTGCGTAACGCAATTACGCGAATTCCGCCCACCCCTAGTTTACACACGCATATAGTGTCTTTTCTAAACCAGCAGTTTTAGATATTTTTTTCTTTAAACAATCCAGTTTTGATCTCAACTTACCCGTCAAAATAATAGTGATTCCTTCATGCAGTATTTTATCAATGGCTTCCATTTTTACAATTTCTTCATTTTCCAGTTTTAATAATTCTTCATTGAATATTGAACACTCACGCAGTGTTGGCATTAAGCAAATCACTGACTTATTTTTAACAATTTCCACGTACACTTTTGCAGGGACTGCATTTTCATTTGGAAAGACATTGCAAAGTAATCGACTCTCCAAAGCTTCTTTCCCTTGTTTTGAAAGAATTCCAATTCTTATATCTTGAAGAATACTTCCATATTCAGCATCATTTGCCTGTCGCATATTTGTTGTCAGTTCTTTGTATTCAAAATTACTCCAAATGTTCACATTACCAACACTGCCAAGAGACTTTCTGGTATCTTCATGAGCAAGTGTTTTAAATACCGGTTGTCCTTTTACCGGAGTCAGTTGCAGTAGATCTCCAAAAACTATGAGGTGTTTTCCTCCAAATAACACGTCATACTCTGTTTTAAGAATTTGCTGCATTCTTAAATGCACAAAGGCAAGCATCAAGTTTGAAACCATGCTCACCTCATCAATAATGAGAAGATTCATTTTCTTCAGGACTCTTGAAACTTCACAACAAGCTTCTCCAGATAGCTTGTGGTATTCCAATTTGTTCTCATGCTCTACTGGTAGCATTAGTAAACGATGTAAAGTAATTCCTTTAATGTTATGTGCTGCCAACCCAGTTGGAGCAGTGACAACACAAGACAAATGCGACTCAGTTGTTTTTTGCAGATCACTTGTAATTACTTTAATTAAGAAACTTTTTCCTGTTCCAGCTTGACCACTCACATACATTCGGATAGGTTGAAATGATGTACATGAGCACCCTCTCTTTTCATGAAGTAATCCATGGTCAATCTGCTCTTTCACTTGCTGATATATTTGTTTCTGTTCAGCATTTAGTTGCTCTTCCAAGTTTCCTAACTGTATTGCATCTTCTTGTGCTTGATACATTGCTGTTTCCACCTCATTCATTGCAATCGCTGCTTCATTTTCAACAATTGGTTGTCCTAGTGGATCTTGAACTTTGACTGTCTTGAGAACTGTCTCTAGCAATCTCAGCTGCAATTATAGCTTCTTGATCAATTTCATCATTCAACATTTTGACATAATTAGCGAAAGCACTGCATTGTATGCTATCTTTACAAGCATTAAATGAATCTTCATAGCTGGGAAAATCTCCAAGTAATTCCAGTTCTGAACGCCATGGTTTGAACATTTGCAAAAGGGCTAAATAGTAAAATTCCCTTTTGTCAGCAGTGTCGCAACTCAGATTTCTGTGATTAATTAAATTTCCTTTCCTTTGTTTCACCAGACATCCTTCGGAACCAATATTTTCCATCGTTGATGTTCTCTGTAGTATTCCGTTTAAAAGTGTAGTTTTGCAGCACTTCATAGAGACACATGTTCTCAAGATGATGACTTCTATTTGGATAGTATGTGTCCAACATATTGGTTTTCAAAATATCTGTACTTTCAGGGTCATTTTCTGCTAAATATTCAATTTCTTGAACAGATCTCGGTACCCGATTTTGCATTCCTGCAAGACCTAGACTCACCCAAATGATTCTTCTACTTTTGGAATATAGACTTGCAGATGATAACCGATCTGAACATTCATATGCTCCAACTTCACGATGCGATAACATCCTCAAACTGAAACTGTATAATTTCTTACTTAGAGTCTTCTCATGAGAAATCTCTTCCCACATTTCTTTCAATTCATTCTTTTCTGATTTAGTAATGTAAGACGTTACATATCGAGCTACAGCAATGGAATTGTCCGCAACATACTGAATATCCATGTTAGCGTTCCACATGGATAAAATAACTGGATTGTAGTCATTTATGTATTTTGATTCTTCGCTTCTTCTTAAGTTGTAGGTGTTTTTCGGAGACTTTCTTGTGATGGTATGTCGTACAGCTGACATAAAACTGTTCACTCTTCCTTTGGATAATACAGGACGTGGAAATCCAAAACGACATTTGGTATAGAACTTATCCTTTGACTTGTACTTTCGTCGACAGTATTTTCCACACCTGTGGCTTTGAAATCGTAAGACTTGTTGTTTTAAGTTTTTGTCTTCTCTGCTTGGGAAGAGCACATGTAGCATAATCTTCAATGAAAGACAAAACAGTTTCATCTGAATCTGTTCCAAATTTGGGGGCGTCCTTGAACAATAACAACATATGTATGTGAGGAGCACCTCTTGCTTGATGCTCCTTTCTCCAAAAGAAATCCACAACTTCTCCAAGAGGAGGATTCTTTTTATTGGAGATGAAAGACATCATAGCTTCAAATCTATGATTGAAATATCTGCATACATTGACAGGATCCAAAGAGCACAATTCTCCAGGTGTCTTGTATTCAATATTTTTTATATTGGAATTTGCCTCTCTAAGAAATTCAAGTAAATCATCCCAAGCATACTCAGCACAGCTTAGTGTAACGAACCATGTAGGAGTTCCCAAGTTCCGTAGCATACATTTCAGTTCTCCATGTCGACGGTACCAATATTCATTAGTCCCACACTGATATGCCATCAGATTAATCAACTGAGATTCTAAATGATCATCTCTCTGATGCACTTTATCCATAAAATCCTTTGCAGTTACATTTTGAAGATGCATTCTAGTTTTTAAAATGTGATTTACTGCATATGAAAGTCCAGACAAGTCAATTTCAAACAGAAGATGAAACATATAAGGGATACATTGACGAAATCTTGGATCTTCTGCATATAATCTTGTTGTCCGATATTCAGATGCAGGAATCTGCACAGGACGTTCATCATATCGTCCACCTTTTCCTGTTGGAAACAACGAGCTTCCAAGCTCTCTTCCCATACACTCATGGGACTTCCTGTTGCTTTTTTCATTTGAAACAACTCAATCGTATTCCCTATTACCTCTTTGGAATGAAGTGGATGTACACTGTAATGTTCATAGATCTCTTCACATCTGGACATGTCCACTTTTTCAATTTGTCCACTTAATGTTTCAGTATCTTCTGCTAAATCTATTTCTTCTTCTCCAACAAACACATTTCTATAGTACTCATTATTTTTTAACAGATACAATGATGTCTTTTGCACTTTTCTAACATCCACTAACTCTTGCCAGATTTTCTTATTATTAGTAGGAACACCATTAACAATAATGACTAGTGGCTCATTTTCTGCATGATCTACACCAATAGTTTCAATATTTTTCCTTAAATCTAATGGTAAATACACAACTCTTCCTTTCAATTCTCTTTGCAACTCTGATGGAGGTAATTTACTTGTTTTGGGCTCCATACGAACAATAGCCTGAAACGGGTGAACACATTGTATGAGAATAGACTCATACGTATTTAAATCTATCAGCTCTGGAGGAATAGCAACCAACTCCAGATTATTATGAACAGCTCTAGCAGGCATTTTATTCTCATCTTATTTGTTATAACAATATTTGCAAATATGCTGCTCACATCCCAAATCAAAACAATCCTCTACCAACAAATAAGTTGCAAATTCCATCATTATCTTCTATTTCTCTTTTAAAATACAGATTGACACCCCTAGTCTGATTTTTATAGTGACTTCGCCGACAACAAATACAAGAAACATTTGGTCTTTCACCTGAAATTACCTTAAACTTTGAGATTTCATCCTCAAAATTTTCTGTAATTACGGGTTCTACATTGTCTTCAACATTTGGTTCTACTAATGTGTCAGTTTCTTCACTCTCTTTCTGAGGCCCAAAGTAACAAAACTCAATATCCTCACAGACCTGCTTCACATCTGATATTGACCCACGCAAAAGAGCATGTTCAAGTCACTTAACTTTAGTGCTGGACTTTTTGCATAATACAACTGTTGTATTTTCCCTCTGGCTCCTCCCCTTTGGTACCTCCCGTCCACCCCTTCCCTTTACTCACCTTTGGAATGTCCGGGAGCTCACCTTAGAATGTTGGTGTGAGCCTCGGTGTATTGAGAGCGGATGACCTGAATAAAGTGACTGCTCATTCTTCTCCTCTGGTGTCACTTGGATTTGTAATACTGGCGACGAGGAGGATCGAGTATCTGCCGGGTCAGGATAATGTCGTGGCAGATTTTTTATCTAGATCTCCTCTGGCAATCAACATCAATGAAGATCCCTTGGATACCCCCATCCTATCTATCCATCTTCCGTCTTTCACAAGGGAGGAATGGGATGATGAAATGAAGAAGGATTCTAAAATGATTGCTCTTAAAAATCTAATAATAAATGGTTGGCCAGATAAATGTTGCAATGTCACGGATGAGTTAAAAGAGTTTTGGGAAGTTAGAAATGAGCTGACCATTTATGAAAACAAAATCTACCGCAACACCAAAATTGTTCCACCTGAGGCCCTAAGAGACAAAATCATAGATCTCGCCCATGGGGGACACTTAGGAAGAAGTATTACTAAAAGTAAAGTAAGGAACAGCTTTTGGTTCCCCATATTGGATTCCAGGGTAGAATTAAAAGTAAAGGATTGCATTAGTTGCGCTAATAGCGACAAGACAAAGATATTACATAAGGTTCCACTATCCCCAGTGGAGGTACCTGTAATTCCTTGGACAAAACTTGGCATGGACATAATTGGCCCAATGGATGCCTTAGGTCCACAAAAAAGGTTTATGTTTGTTCTGGTGGACTACACCTCTCACTGGGTAAATGCTAAATTCACCTCTTCCACCACAACCAGGAACCTCGTCACCTTCTTAAAGTCGGTGTTCTCATTTGAAGGAATCCCATCGATCTTAGTAACCGACAATGGGGTGCAATTTACCTCTGATGAAATGATGACTTTTCTGAAGAACCTTAACATCAAGCATGAAAGAACTGCACTTTACTGTCCCAAAGCAAATGGGTTAGTAGAAGGGATGAATCGTATGATTAAGGATCACATTCAACGGGCAATGTCCAATGGGCTCAACTTAGATGATTCTCTGAGAGACTGTCTGTGGGCCTACCACACAGCACCCAACCTTGTAAGTGGTATCTCTCCTTTTGTGGCCTTAAGAGGGAGAGAGCCTGGCACCAAACTAAACCCTCTCTGGCTAGACGGGTTAAAACCGTTATCTATAACAGGATGGAGAGTCATCTTAAAGTCCAGCAACATCAATCCCGCTACAAAGACTGGTACGACAGAAAACATGGAGTGAAGAATTTAAATCTCAATGTTAATGATCCCGTGGTGGTAAGGAAACCCACCCGGGTACAGGCGGGACAGAGTAAATTTTTCCCTCCGCAAAAAGTTAAAAACATTGGGAAAAATGTGGTGAAGTTGGAGGACGGTCACATCTGGAGTGGCCCCTTGCCTTATTTTTATTTTGTGCTGATAATGTTTCAACAACCCTAGATCATGGGTAAGGAGAAGTGTTGTATTTTCCCTCTGGCTCCTCCCCTTTGGTACCTCCCGTCCACCCCTTCCCTTTACTCACCTTTGGAATGTCCGGGAGCTCACCTTAGAATGTTGGTGTGAGCCTCGGTGTATTGAGAGCGGATGACCTGAATAAAGTGACTGCTCATTCTTCTCCTCTGGTGTCACTTGGATTTGTAATAACAACCTTCTCACTAACTTCCGCATTTGAGTATGATGTACTGCCAGCATTCTGAAATGGTGAAAAACACTTTGACAAACTTTCCTTGAAAGACAAGCCAGAGAATGACCTTGCAAACCAGTATGTTTTCTCACTCTGCAAGGGTCTAGTCCTTGCAACAGCTTAATCTTTTGTTTTACACTTTTTTTAGTATAGGCTCGTAAAAAACTACATAATTTTTCAAAAGATTCCTGTTGTACACTGCAAACACTACTGCAATCCCAAGTGTACACAGGGTTTTTAGCACGTCTCCCTAAAACTTCATCAGCTATCACTTCTTCTGCATGTCTTTCAACCATTTTGTCTTTCTCCATTGGACAATCGTCACTAACCTCATAACCTCTACCACTGGTGTCAACTGCATACAATAATTTTTCGCTCAGTGAATAACTCTCTTCATTAAAAAAAAGGCTCTGAACTAGAACTGTGTTTCCATTCTCCCCAAAAAACATCACAATTTATTTTTTATTAATAACTCTTTTCCTCCTACTTTTGGCCTTCATTACATATCTTGGTTTATCTAGTGATCGAATTCTGTTTAACACTAAAATAAACAGTTTCCTTTTTACTTCAAAAGCCTTTTCCACAATGCTTTCAATATGCTTCTTCTTTTTTATAAAACAAAGCTCTCTTTTTATATTTCTTCACATCTTTCAGCAAATTATGCACTACTCTCTTGTAAAATATTTTTTTGCGTAATTCCTTATACTGATTTTGCCTTCTTTTACCATACTTTATCTCCTTTGACTGAACATTTGCTCTTTTACTTTTCCTCCTATTTTGAATTTTTTTCTTACTTGAAAAATTCTCAGAAGTTCCAGCATTATCTACATTCTGTTTGCTCCTACAAACATTTTTAATAAATTGCTTCGTGATCTTACCAGAAGATTTTTTCCTTTTAGCCACATTATCTTGTTCATTCAATACTTGTGGTTGATGTTTCTTCAAATAATCCTCCTGTCTCTGTTCTTTTCTTTTTCTTTTTTTTTCTGGCATAATTTCTCTATTTTAACGTTGAAAAACAGTATCTGTAAAAAAGAATCACAAATAAATGTATATTAATAACTTTCAAATTTACACTATTCCATTACTGTACAAACACATTTTATATAAAAACTGACTAAGAAACTATAGCCCTGAACCACAAGTGTGACGATGGTTAAAACACTACATGCATAGTGCATACTACTTTGAAGCAGTTCATGCCCTAAAGCCTACCTCACTCAAAGACTACATGCTAACTGACTGAATGATTACAGTACTATAAGGAGACACACTGGGTGAGTACCAGGGTGTTTGCTAGAAGTGTATGAATACTAACTGGGGAATTGAAGGTGTGAAAGACAACTGTGTAGCTGATTAGAGGACTGAATGCATACTGGATAGGCATTTAAAGCAGACCATGTGCTAAGGCCTGGCTCACTGCATGAGTACTTGGGTACTGACTGAATGATTAGACTACAGCAAGGAGAGTGCCTGGGTGAATTTATGAGTGGTAGGCTTTTGGCGCAGGGAATGGATTAGTACTTGGTACTGATGGGTCACTAGAGGAGTGCCAAGGGAGTCACAGGATGTTTGCTGGACGGTATGGCTACTGACTAGGGAATTGAAAGTGTGAAAGACAAGTGTCTAGGTGGTTAGAAGAGTGCATGCATAGTGGATAGGGGTTTGAAACAGTCCATGTGCTAAGGCCTGGCTCAGTGCATGAATACTTAGGCACTGACTGAATGATTAGAGTACTGCAAAGAGAAAGTCTTGGTGAATTTATAAGTGTTTGGGTTTTAGCACAGTGAATGGATTAGTACATGGTGCTGAATGGGTCACTAGAGGTCTGCAAAGGGAGTGACAGGGTGTTTCCTGGAAGTGTATGGATACTGACTAGGGAATTGAAGGTGGGAAAAACAACTGTGTAGGTGGTTAGAGGACTACATGCATAGTGAATAGGCGTTTGAAGCAGTCTATGTGATAAGGCCTGGCTCACTGCATGAGTACTTGAGTACTGACTGAATGATTAGAGTACAGCAAAAAGACTGCCTGGGTGAATTTATAAGTGGTAGGCTTTTGGCGCAGGGAATGGATTAGTACTTGGTACTGAATGGGTCACTAGAAGAGTGCAAGGGGAGTGACAGGATGTTTGCTGGACTGTATGGATACTGACTAGGGAATTGAAAGTGTGAAAGACAAGTGTCTAGGTGGTTAGAAGACTGCATGCATAGTGCATAGGGATTTGAAGCAGTCCATGTGCTAAGGCTTGGCTCAGTGTATGAATACTTAGGCAGTGACTGAATCATTAGAGTACTGGAAAGAGAGTGTCTTGGTGAATGTATAAGTGTTTGGGTTTTGGCACAGTGAATGGATTAGTACATGGTGCTGAATGGGTCACTAGAGAACTGCAAAGGGAGCGACAGGGTGTTTCCTGGAAGTGTGTGAATACTGGCTAGGGAATTGAAGGTGTAAAAGACAAGTGTATAGTATGTTAGAACACTACATGCATACTGCATAGACATTTGAAGCAGTCTATTTGGTAATGAATGGTTCACAACATAAGTACTTAGAAACTGACTAAATCATCAGACTACTTCTAGGATAGTGCCTGGGTAAAACTTTTAAATTTTCAGTTCTGCCACAGTGAAGAGAATAGTACATGGTACTGAACCTTAGTGTCAAACCCTGACTCATTTTATCAATGCATAAGCAAAGACTAGCTTCTAATGCTACTAAGACTTGACAACATGACCGGTTTTAAAAGAGTTATCTGTCAGAAAATACCCGATGTTACCCAATCCTTCTCTCACAGTGGTTCCCAAATGCACACAGACTCACTGTGTGATTCTAGACAACAACCACTATCCCTAGAAGTTTACCAAAACTCATTTACTACTGTAGAAGTGGTAAGGGAACTGCACACAATCTACATATTTCAGAACTGCACTTTTGTGTCAAAGCTTGACTCATTTAATCAAAGCATAAGCAAAGACTGGCTTCTAATGCTACTAAAACTTGACAACATGACAGGTTTTAAAACAGTTATCTGCCACCAAATACACAATGTTACCAAATGCTTCTCTCACAGTGGATCCCAAATGCACACAGACTCACAGTGTGATTCTAGACAACAACCACGATCCCTAGGAGTTTACCAAAACTGATTCACTACTATGGAAGTGTTAACGAAACTGCACACAATGTACATATTTCAAGACTGCACTTTTGTGTCAAAGCCTGGCTCATTTAATCAACGCATAAGCAAAGACTGGCTTCTAATGCTACTAAAACTTGACAACATGACCGGTTTTAAAAGACATATCTGTCAGAAAATACACGATGTTACCCAATCCTTCTCTCACAGTGATTCCCAAATGCACACACACTCACAGTGTGATTCTAGACAAGCACCACTATCCTTAGGAGTTTACCAAAACTCATTCACTACAGTGGAAGTGGTAAGAGAACTGCACGCAATCTACATATTTCAGGACTACACTTTAGTGTCAATGCCTGACTCATTTAATCAAAGCATAAGCAAAGACTGGCTTCTAATGCTACTAAAACTTGACAACATGACAGGTTTTAAAATAGTTATCTGTCAGCAAATACATGATGTTACCAAACACTTCTCTCACAGTGGTTCCCAAATGCACACAGACTCACAGTGTGATTCTAGACAAACAACACTATACCTAGAAGTTTACCAAAACTCATTCACTACTATGGAAGTGGTAAGGGAACTGCACACAATGTACATATTTCAAGACTGCACTTTTGTGTCAAAGCCTAACGCATTTAATCAACGCATAAGCAAAGACTGGATTCTAATACTACTAAAACTTGACAACATGACACGTTTTAAAAGAGTTATCTGTCAGAAAATACACAATGTTACCAAATACTTCTCTCACAGTGGTTCCAAAATGCACACAGACTCACAGTGTGATTCTAGACAAGCACCACTATCCCTAGGAGATTACCAAAACTCATTCACTACAGTAGAAGTGGTAAGGGAACTGCACACAATCTACATATTTCAGGACTGCACTTTTGTGTCAAAGCTTCACTCATTTAATCAACGCATTAGCAAAGACTGGCTTCTAATGCTACTATAACTTGACAACATGACAGGTTTTAAAAGAGTTATCTGTCAGCAAATACAGTATGTTACCAAATGCTTCTCTCACAGTGGTTCCCAAATGCACACATACTCACTGTGTGATTCTAGACAAACAACACTATCCCTTGCACTATACCAAAACACATTTCTTCATCTACAAGGAGTACTACATTTTAGTGCAGAAACATAACTAATTTCACAAATTCATAAACAATGACTGGTTTCTAATTCTACCAAAATATAAAAACTGCATAGTTATCGGTCTACAAACACATGAAAAAAACAAATGCTTATCACAGAATGGTTTCTACATGCACACACACTGTCAATAAGATTGTAGAGAAAAAAAAGTACTCCTTACACTTTAGCAGAAGAAATACATTAGTCTGATTAAAATAAAAATAGTCTACATACATCCCCTCACAATTAAATAACTCACCTTTCAAGTTGTTTTGTAGATTAAGAAGTATATCAGTCACACACCAGATATCAGTCCCACACCAGATTTTCTTATACAGAATCTCTGCACTGTGCACCTGTCAGCAGAACCAAAGAATGGCAAAGTTTCCCACACATATACATGTAAACATCAAATCACATTCCTTCACACATAAATTCAAAAGCAAACACACATTTCTATTGGTTAAACATATCAACCCTTTCCAAATGACATACACTTCAACCCTTCCCCCAATCTGCCGTCTGCCCGTTACCATAGAAACAGGTCATGGAACACTGTACTGAGCACACAGGTCACAAGTTCAGCACACACAATGTTGCTAATCAAGACAGCAAGTGTGCTTGACTTTTCAACATATCAGCTTATCATATAATGTTCCTTACAATCAGTTTTTGTTAACCAATAAGAATCATGCGTTTAAAAAACTGAAATATACACCCTACCTTTCAGTGTAGAAGGTTGTCAAATAACCAATGATTTCTTGTCTTTTTTCAAAATTGCATCTTAGCCACCATTTTACAAACATCTTACTTTCCAAACTGCCATTTCATTTACAGAGACCATCTGAGTGCATCCAGACCTCCTTACAAGATGCTTACAGTGTGGATTGTGGGACACAGCTACATTTTCTGGAGCCAAAGGTATGCAGAAAACAAAGGCATTCACAAAGACCTAGGTTTGCCAAATGTAGACATTAAATAGATTGGACAGAGAGGGTTAAAGTGGCACCAATTGATGCCATTGGTGAAATCCTTCATGCAAATCCAACACCCTGACCTCATAATAGTGCACTGTGGTGGCAAAGACCTAGGCACTTTGACTGGGGTAGGTCTGGAAATGCTTATGAAGGACACCTTTGCAGAACTGAGTTCACTTTTCCCTAATACTGCCTTTGTGTATTCTAACATATGCCAAAGGCAGAAATGGAACTGGTCCGATCATTTTTGTCAGTGATGTCATTTGAGATGTCATCAGTGATGTCATGAGTGATGTCACTGACCATGTCATGAGTGATGTAATATGTGACGTCATCAGCAGTGCATTGCGGGCGCGCGAGTTATAGTTAGCTGAACTATCTATAATGGGGGAATTTCAACGGTTTTGTACGAGTGAAAAGTCCAGCTAACTATAACGCCCCTGAAACCTATGGTTTTTGCAGTAAATTTTTAAGGTTTTTTAAATGCTAATTCCTAACTATAACGTGCCTGAAACCTATGTTTTTTTTCAGTGAATTGCAAAGGTTTTTTAAATGCTAATTTCTAACTATGCCTACAGAGATAGGACATGTGAAGAAAGAAGAAAAAACGCACAGAAAGAAAAAAAAGAAATGCCGAAAGAAGCAACAGAAGTCCTCAAAGACGAAGAAAAGTGCAGGAAGAAGGATAACGTGCAGAAAGAACAAACAGAAGAGCAGAAAGAAGCCTTGTTGCAAAATCATCCTGTACCCTCCACTTTTTCAGACGGATACTGGTGGTAAATGAGTCTGACTAACCAGTCCTAGAGCCAGTGCTATGTTAAAAGACACTCAGAATACAGTGGAAACACCTACATACACTAGAGAACACTATGTGTTGGGGTCCCCCTGTGATTAGCATGACCTCCTCTGTAAGCCCCTAGTATATAATAGGGCAGGGGGATTAAAACTACCTCTTAAAACAGCGCCACAGGGCGTGTTTGCACACGTCACCTGAGGCCCCGTCCCCTCCCTTCCCCACTGTGTAAACACGCCCTGTGAACGTTTTAAGTTGGGAGATTAAGTCCCCTTGAATCCTGAGGGTCCCTAGGGGCAAAATAGCCCACTAGGTACGTCCAGTAAGCGCCATTGCAGAGAGGTGTAAAAAGGGGCACGGCCTGCACCACCTCTCTGCAACGCAGAGCAGTGGCACTTACTGGAAGCACCTGGTGGGCTAGTTGGCCCCCAGGGTCCCTCAGGATTGAAAGGGAATTATTTCCCAAAATTAAAACACGCCACAGGGCGTGTTTGCACACGTCACCTCTGGCCCCGTCCCCTCCCTTCACCACTGTGTAAACGCGCCCTGTGGCCATTCTAAATTGAGAGATTAAGTCCCCTTGAATCCTAAGGGTCCCTAGGGTCAAACTAGCCCACTAGGTACCTCCAGTAAGCGCCACAGAGCTGCATTGCAGAGAGGTGTAAAAAGGAGAGTGGCCTCAGAACACCTGTCTGCAACTCAGCTCCCTGGCACATACTGGAGATACCTGTTGGGCTAGTTGGTCCTCAGGGACCCTCAGTATTGAAGGGGAATTAATTCCCCAACTTACAACTGGCCAGGGGGCACGTTTGCAGAGTGCTGCAAGGAGGGGGCGTGGCCTCTGGTGCAATGCCAGTCTTTTATTTATTTTATTAAGAAGGAGGGCTGTGTGGCCCCCCTTCTTTTTCTAATTTATTGGCCCTGGGGACCCCATCCCCCAGGGCCTGCTCCCTAATTTTTTTTGGGGGGGAAAAAAACAATTTGGAAGGGGGCCGTGTGGCCCCCCTCCTAAGGCCTTAATCGGCCCCGGGGACCCCAACCCCCAGGGCATGGCCTTATTTTAAAAAAAAAATTCTTTAGGAGGGGGCTGCGTTGCCCCCCCCCTCCTCAGGCCACTCTTGGCCTCGGGGACCCCATCCCCAGGGCCGCACTTTGTTTTTTATTATTTAAAAAAATATATATATTTATAGAAACACCTAGGACATGCTGGACAAACCGTATGTACCTATCACCATGACGATTTGCGGGATATTCATTAAAAGGCGACTCTGCATAAAATGAATCCACGTGGAATGTATTTACACCGCTAGTGAAGATCTGACGTGTCTGACGCCCTCCCGTGCCTAATCCCGGTGCCCCCGCCGGTGGGTACACTCCAAGTAGACACACTTGTCGTTTATTTATACAAACATGGGTAGCTATTGACGGGCACATTTAATACACACGCACACCAAGCCATTCAAAGGGGATTCAAGTAAAATTCGACCAAAACTATGCAAGAAACCCCCCTCACGGTTAATAAAACACACATCCACCGCCGGATGTGTAATACTTTTTATTTTACTCTCTGGAAAGGAGACGAACCTCACTTGAGAGTCACAGCGCGCTCCTGGCTGAGCCCAATGCTGTGTTACACCCACCAGTGCCCACCGAGTGCCACACACCTCTGTGTTGTATTCCACCAGCTAGTGCGTATGCTATGACACTCTCCAGCCCATGTGCACTGTAACACCACCCCGTGAATATGTCATGCCACACTTGCCTTCGCACGGATTATATTGCCCCATCTAACGTGCCTTCCTCGGTGCCTATGTTATAACGCACAGCGCTATGCCATACATATTACAATCTGGGATCCATATCTTTGTCACAGTTCATATGCAACGTTACACTCCACAGCACATATTTTATATTACAACTTTAGGGACTAGTTAGGTTACACAACACTGCCCTGTGCATATTACACTCCAAGGCGCATAGCACACGCTAGTACCTGTGCTATCTCGCGCTCTCCAATGAATCTGTCATTGTGCACAATGTATTGCATATTATATTTCACACCCCGGTTCATCTTATATCACACTTTTTGGTGCATAGTTTATACCATACACTATATCTAGTTTTCATTTTCAATCGTGCTCTCAGGACTATGTTCTATATAACACTGCGTTCACCTACCCTTTTCACAGGCATTACATTTTGCGATGGGGGGTGGAGGGTCAGGTTTTTTTTCTGCCAAGTGAGCCCGGAGTCACAGTCACAAACGTCCTCTTCCTTCTGAATAAAAGTGAGATTATGCTGCAAACTTGTTCATATTTTAAGTAGTTCGCACAGACACACATTTTAAAAACAATAAAGTTCCTAATACCCACCTTCTCTGAACAGTTGGCTTGCTGCCCCATCCACCTCCTCCCTATCCTCTGTTGTCTGAATCCATGGACTAGCCTCCTCCCTCCTGCCATGCATGGTCTGATGTGCTGCCACTGCCCTCCATTTAGCATGATGTACCAGACCACTCCTCCTGCCCTCCATTGCCCAATTCTATGCCCCATCATTGACCTCCTGCTTAGCCTCTGTGCTTAGCTTGCTGCCCCTATTTTCCTTCCCCCTGCCCTCCGATGTTTTTGTGCATGCCCCTGCTCTATCCTTTTTGCCCACCATGTTCCATGGACCTGCCACTCCTATCTACTCTGAGTGTTCTGTTCAGCTGCCACTCCCTTCCCACCTGCCTAGCATTGTCAGATGACTGTAACCTGTCCCTGCCACCTCCACCCTGCCTGTCCACATGCCATGCCCCTATCCCCTTCCTCCTGTCCTCCATGGTCCATTTTACTGCCACACCCTTCTGCCCTCCCTGGTCTGTTGTGCTGCAACTGCTCCTCATGGCTGCCCCGTGCGGTCTGTTGTGAGGCCCCTTCCCCTGAACTCTCTCGTCTCTGCCCCGGTCCTGACCCTCCCTATCCTCCATGGTCCTTTGTGCATGCCCCTGCACCCTCCTTCTTGCCCATCATAGCCATTGTGCTGCCACTAACCCTCCCGCTTGCCATGCATGGGCTTCTGTGCTGCCACGGACCCTCCCACCTTCCCTGTGTGGTCAACTACCTGCCCCTGACCCCCTCCCACCTTCCTTCCATGGTCTGTGTGTATGCCATCATAGTCTCACTGTTGCTCTCCATGGTGTGTCTTGTTTCTAGTGCCCATCCTGCCTGACCTCCATGGTCATCTTGCTGCTCCTGCCCTGCATCCTTGCCCCCAGCCCTCTGTTTCCATGTGCAGACCCCTATTCCCTCCCTCCTGGCTTGTCTGTTCCATTGTAATGCCTCTGATCCGTCCCTCCTGCCCTTTATGGTCTGTTATGCTGCAGCTTTCTCTCCTGTCTGTACATTATGGTCAGCTAGCTACCATTGCCTCTTTCCCCTCTGTTCTCTGTATTCTATGTGCATGGTCCTGTCCCCTCCCTATTGCTTTCTATGGATTGTTGTGCTGCACTCCTGTCCTGCATGCCCTGTGTGGTGTATTGTGCTGCTGCAAACCCTGATGCCTGCCCTGTAGGGTCAGTTTGGTGCACCTCTCCATGTCCCTCCTGTCCTCTGTTATCAGAGTCCATGTCCCTACCCCAATTCCTCCTGACTTCCATGATCCAATATACCATACTTGTGAACATTTTGAACTTGGTAAGAGGGAGATTTTGAAAAGAAACTGGGGTATTGATTTTCCCCTTTGAGTTACATTGAAAAAGAGGAGATTGTAGACAGGAGACAGATCAAACAAAGCCCATTTGAGCTTAAAAACATTGGACGTTTCCTGGCTGAATCGGGTCTGTTGGTATGTATTGTTGTACTACCACTGCCTCTTCCTTCTGCCCACAATGGTCTATTATATTGCCACAGCCTCTCTTGCCAGTCCTGTATTGTTGGTTTGTTGCCCCTGACCCCCTTTCCACTGCCCTCCATAGTCTGTTGTGCTGCCACTGCCCTTCCTGCCTGCCCAGTGTGGTCAAATTGTTGCCTCTGCACCCTCCTACTTGCCTTCAATTTTCAGAATCCGTGCCCCTGGCCTCTGCCTCTCAACAGTATCCTAATGAACAATTAGATTGCTAACATTCTATATTTATTACAAAAGTGCAGAACGCCTGACGTCATCTTGATGTGATCAAAACGGTAATACCTAGAGCATTTCCTTTAGAAATTCCATATATGAGAGGGTCTTATTTGCATCAAAATTATGGTTAGTGCTCTAAAAAACTAAAATGGGCAATCCCGACTTCACCCCAGGATTAGAGGAAGCCGCCTTTGTGAGCTGGAAAGCAGCGGGCTGTTGGTCCCTGTGTCATGATTACGGAGGGGACTGGGTACACTCGTTCGTTCATATGCAGAGAGATTTTGGGCTGCCGGAGACAGAGAGGTTACGGTATCTGCAAGTGAGACACTGGGCGCTCCAGCCACAGGTCCGTTCGGGGGCAGAGAGGCGCCTCCTCCCTTACGAGCGATGGCTTATTACACGCACATCAGACAAACACCTCGTTTCAGATCTTTATAAACAATTGCAGGTTAAACACAAACACACATATAACTCTAGTAGGATCCGATGGGAACGAGAACTGGGAAGAACACTGACCCATAAAGAATGGGAGGGCATCTATTACAGGGCACGGCACTCGGCATACCACATGGGGCTCACGGAGACTCTCACGAAGGTAGCGGCATATTGGTATTACACCCCGGAGCGCTTACATGCGATGGACCACTCTCGGGAGGCGACATGCTGGAGGGGTTGTGGTCAATTGGGGTGTCTAACGCACATATTGTGGGACTGCACACACCTCCAATCTTATTGGAAGCAGGTGTTGGATTAAGTGGATAATCACTTCGAGACAGAGATACCGCGTTTCCCTGCTTATGTAATTTTAGGTCTGCCCAACCCTCTGACATACCCATTGCGCTCACGCAGAGGCAGGCTGATAGCCATCGCGCAGGGGTCTGCTATACAAAATATACTTGCGCACTGGCATACACCCCAGCTACCGACCTTCACGGGTTGGCTCCACCGGTTGTGGTATGTCTTGGGTATGGAAAAGCTAGCGCTAACCATGGCAGGGGAAGGGGACAAATGTGGGGAGTTATGGAAGCCCTTTTTATCACTCTTAGCCTCAGAGTTTAGGGAGGTCACGTGTCCCCGATTTTTAAGACTGTTACGTATTGCGGAGACTCCGGGTGGAGACGGCCATTAAAATCTGGCGGGACCTTGGGAAGGACGTGGAGCCAGGGAAGGGGGGGATGGGGTTTGGGGATTGGGGGGGGGGGGTGTTTAATTTGGAGGGACCTTTTATTGGGGGAGGAGGGTTTATATTTGAAAGTTGTGTTTGATTAAATGATTATTCAGCTAAAGCACACTTAGTTTAAAAGAAGAACAATAATGACCCAGATGGTAGTTATGTCATAGCAATGTGTATTTGGGTTTTGACGCATGTTCTTTGGACTGATTTTCAATAAAAACATTTAAACCATAAAAAACTAAAATGAGGACATATTTTCTGAGTTTTCAAATAGCGACAAAGCACTTTTAAATTATTTGTTATCTTTATGTTTTTTTATCCAGTTGACCACTTGATTAAATGTTGCACTTAGGGGAGAGGATGTGTTGTTACCTCCAGAGCTGCAGACTTTGCAACTGGGGAACCAGGTTGGAGTTTCTGCTTCAGCTCAACATTCTGTTATTCTGGTCAAATCACTTAATCTCCCCATGTCTACAACCAAAATGAATTTGATCTTGTGTGATGTAACCAATGCTCATGTAAAGCACTCCAATACCTGACAAGTCTGCACTATATAAAACTGCAAAAACACAAAAAATAAGTGTTTTGCACACTTCTGTCATTGGGCTACATGTGGGCTACATCTAGGTGATATTTGTGCAGCATTTGGGCTCTTTTGTCTCTGGTGGCCATCTTGGGAGATTTATTTGTTATGAAGTTTCCTAATTTCCTCATTTACTGCAGTCTCCTCAGTAAGAAATGCTTTCAGTTTTTTACTTTGATTCCATCAAGAAGGTATTCAGATAAGTCACACATTTGCCATACATTCAGAATGTTAGCACTCTAGTTGCTCATTAGATCACTGTAGTAAAGCTACTGCTCACCACGGAAGTCTGCTGCTTGTATTGAAAGTGCATGTTTCAGTCTGCATGTCAGAAATGTTTAATGAAATAGAAGAGGATTTGCGAAGTCACTCAAAATGTGCCCTAATTTTTATTTCTGCAGCACTAATCATACTTTCTATGGCATAATTAACCCCCTCATTTTGTTCCTTTTTAGATTAAATGTTTTAAGAGTTACCACTTTATTCCAATCAAGATGGCTTCAGGTGTGCAATACGTTTGTCATAAGTAGGACTGTTAGCGCTCTAGTTGTTCTTTAGAACACTCTGGAAAGCTGCAGTAGAACACAAAGGAATCAACTGACAGTCTCTGCCCTTGTTGGATGTACATGTTTTACTGAGAATGTCAGACTTCATTCTCACATGACTGAGAAAGATAATGTGAATTTACAGAAAATATGCTCTCAGTTTAGCTTATAGATCACCTTCCAAACCCCTGTGGGAAAGCATGAGAAAATAGTTTTCTCTCAAACCTGATTCATGATATCACAGCAGAAGGCTTTTTCACATGGTAAAATCACCTTAGAACACACCGCAATTCCTAAAATAAGTATGGTACCATCAACAAATGATTTATAATGTAACTTAAGTCTTAAAACCTTCTATTAACTGCAACGCTTTTTAATGAGGTGCTATCATGTATATTGATCCCAAGATGGCTGCCAACACTTCTTGGATGAAGTACTGACAGCCAATCAGATCTCACGATGAGATGTGTGGTTAGGCTCCGCCCAGATATATATGTGATTTTGATTTTCTCAGGAACTACTGAACGGATTTACACCATTTAAGCAAAAGGCACGACTATGAACCAAGGTATACCTTTCTACCAAATTTGGTGTAATTCCGTTCAGCAGTTCGGCCTGTAGCTGCGGCTAAAGGTCCTATGGGAAATTGCATGGAGAAAACACGTTTTGGGACCTCCCTTTTTTCTCAGCCCCGCTACACGAATCATCCCGAGACTTTCAGGATAGGAGCGGACCGGAGCTGGCCAAAAGTTTTGAAAATTTCGTGAAGATTCGTCAACGGGCGCCAAAGTTATTCCAAATAGAATGTTGCGGATTTCCTATGGAAAATAGGTCCCAACTATAACTACCTACTGGCGACCACCAGTAGGTAAGATAGATAGATAGATAGATATAGCAGTTACCACTGGGAAGTTTTAGTTAGATTTCTGGTTTCTCTAGGAAATGCATTTTTTGTGTTACTAATAACTTTGGAGCCGCTTGCTGAATCTCCACAAAACCTTTCAAAACAGGGCAACTTTTTGACTAGTTTGCGATCATCGGGATGATCCGTCAAGTAGGGGCCGAGAAAGAAGGGGGGTCCCAAAACACGTTTTCATCATTCAATTGTCCATAGGAATATTAGAAACAGCTACAGCCTAAACAGCTGAACGGATGTAAACCAAATTTGGCAAACAGCTAGATCTTGGTCCAGAAAGAGTGATTCTTGTGATTTGGTGTAAATCTGTCCAATAGTTTTTGAGCAATTAATGCTAAAAAATGTTGTATATCTAGGGCTGTGGAGCCTCTGCGGATCCAACAGATCTCCTGCTGAGATCTGATTGGCTGCCACCACCTCACCAGGAAGTGGTGGCTGTATATCTGATAAAAATTTAGTTGTCATACACACCTTAGTGCATCCCTGAGGTGAATGAGAAGCCACAGAGCGCAGCCACGGTGTGAGGTAATTTAGAGTGATGGAGAGTGTCAAAGAGAGTGTGAGCATCAATGTGTATGAATAAGTGAGGGAGTAAAGCAGTGTAAGTGAGTTTTATTGAGTGAGGTGGAGATCGCGAAAGGAATTGGGAGTGAGTCAGGAGTGCCACTATTATTGGTGCAACAGGTGCAGTTGTACCAGGGCCTAGAGGTCTGAGGAGTCTACTGAAACCTATTTATTAAAGCAAAACACGTATACCCTATGAGTTCAAACCAGAGCCCCTGCACACCAGCAGTTGTGAGTGAGAGTCAGTGATTATGAAAGAGTTTGTGTGTGTCAGTGTGTTTGTCATTGAGAGTGAGAATCAGTTAATGTTAATGTATGGGTACATTTGTGTCTGGGTGACAGTAAGTGGAAGTGAGTATGACTCAGAATGATTAAGCGAGAAAGTGTGGGTTAGAAAAGAGAGAGTGTGAATGAGACAGATAATGAGTGTGAGTGTAAGCGAGTAAGAGTGTGTTTGTTAGCATGTTGTATACTTGTGAGTCTGTTACTTGTCAAGACATAGTCTACATTATTCTTGGCTTATGAGGACACTCAAGATCACTTGATGTCTCTGGTATAATTAAGGTAATTCTAGATATATGGGAGGGCATCTAATATAGGCCTAGACATATTTGTTGTAATTCTTGCCATATGGGGGACACTGGCAAAATAATAGTGCTGTCATACTGAATGTAATACTTGGCAACCATGGCAGATTCTGGGTGGGAGGTCTGGTTGGGGGAAGAAAACCATGGGGAAATGCTGGCTCTGGCATACTTGGGTCATTTTTTACATGAAGGTCCCCTACGGTATATGAGTGGTATAAATGGCAAAATTCAGGTACGGAGAAATTGTAAGTAATTCTTGGAATAAAGGGGTACTCATGACACAATTCTAGCATTGGCACACTGGAGGTAATTTGTAACATATAGGGGTCATCCAAGGCAAACTTTGAAAACCGTGAGGTGAACCTCTAGCAAGTACTAATGAATTTGATTTTTAATAAATATTACAAATAGTAGCCATTCCTCTAGCTTGCCCCAAACCAGAGAGAACAAAAGTAATATATCAATCTGCACTCTAGGTTTCCACCTAGTGCAGCCAAAGCCTTTCATAGTGAAAATAGTTTATGGGGGCTTGTTACTGCAGAACATGGCAACATTACATTTGTACTTGTCCCACTTTTAAATATCATGCACTCGACCTTGTGGGCTACAAGGCCTACAAAGGTGTGACTTATTAATATTTGAAAGGAAGTTTTTCCCCCCTGTCAAAGGGTTATTTTAACAGGTCGGACTGCAGGTTTTAAACTGCAGCAGTCAGGCTATATTGGTAGGCCTAAAGTCATGTTTTCTCTGTCAGACTAGTAGATGGCACAATAAATGCTTCAGTCCAAAGGTGACACAACTTTCCATACTATTGGTGTAGTTCTTAGACCATATACTAAGGCCTTACAGGACAGCTAAATATACCAATCAGGGAATAGCCGATTTTTCCAAGTTTTATGGGTTACAGCACTTTGCACTGGACACTGATTGACGGTGCCCCAGTGTGCAGAATCTAATTAGCCGCATTTTCTCACACAAAGGCACAATTACAAGAATAATTTACATTAAAAGGTGGATCCCAAAGTCCAATGTACATAACAATGATACATATATTCTTTCAAGAACAATTGTGAATTCCTGGAACAGGACCATGATGTGGAGTATTTAAAAAATTGTGCAGTACTTACCAAAACACACGGTTATGTTTTACTTTCTTCTTTTTGTAAGTGCTGCGTGCAGCAGGTAAGATACTGCCTCATTGGGATGGCAGGCCTTGAGATATATTTTGGAATGTTATGTCTATAGAAATATGATGCTGCGGACACCTCTGGATCTTCTGTTTCTGTCACTAATGTTTTGGCCAAAAACTGGTACAAAACAAACCTCGTTAAGTCTCTCCTTCCACTTGTACAACTGAATCTTGGAACGTTCACATGATTTTCATTCTGCTCTTACTATTTGGAGCTACCACCAACAATGGAGAACTGGTGCCGTTCCAACTCGATTACTGTGTGTGATTTCCTGATAGCGGATATGCAAAGTGTTTCTTCTCTTCTTACATTTTCTATTAGGTTGGACTGTCTTTCATTAAGGTTTGTCAACTCCACCTCACAACAACATTGTAAGCAACAATGGTACACTCCAGAAAGACCTCATCAAATTGAGACAGCAAAATACCCATAGACCTCTCAGTAAATTGGCAAGCTTTACACGGAGGATTGTCAGACAGCTGCTTACCATGTAGGCTTTAACCTCTGTTTTGTCTGGTGTGTTCCTGCTTTTCACTTCTTTATACTGTTCATCAAGTGCACCTTCACAGTAGCTTAGGCCATCCCAACCTTCAATGTAGAAAAAGACGCATGGACACTTAAGTGGCAAATTCCACAAAGTGTTACACTTACAAAATAGACTTCACGAAATCAATGCAATCAGTCACAAACCTCCATATTTGTGAGTAGAGTCCATGTAACCAATTCCTCTGCACAGATTTTTCCTGAATTGTCACACAGTCCAAATCCATTGAAGGGAAAGGGGGGAGCAGAGGGGGCACAATCAGTTTCGCTACTGTGTGCTTTTATTTCATTATGTTTTCCTTATTTTTTCTCCAACAAATATTTTCAGTTAACAGCCTCTGTATTTGATCTTTCATGTTCCTTTCACCTTGCTCAACACTGTTGATGAGAAAAAAAATGAAATGTATAATTAAAGAAATGTCACTCAAAATACATTATATATAATACCGTTTAATATGAGCAATCCGCCCATTTAGGAGACACAAAAAGGCAAATAAAGAGCCATGTGAATGACACACCCATATCCTGCAATACATTTGGCCTCATAAGTACATCCTAAAAAAAGACAAATTACAGGGCATAGATAAATTTGAAAGTTCAGTGCTTCTTTTTCCATCAAAGTACACAAAGCCACCATTATATATGATAAACTTATAGAAACTTAAAAATGTCTTCAACTGCGATCATCCATGCAAAAAAAAAGCCATTAGTACATCTTGTGCCTGCTCTGGATACATATATTTGCACCTGATCACCACATTTGCATGACTGCGCTTTCGCTTTCCCCATCGCTGTGACTAGCGTTATATCTCTGCACATCTCACTTTTGCTTCTTTTCGAACTCCTATACTCACTCCCTCCTTCATGTTCTTCCATCTTCCTAGAATTTCTATTTCCTGACCAGTGAAGCAAGAGTGCCACCAACCCTAATATAAGAGAGGCAAAGGGCCCCCATTCCCTGATCTTGTGGTTAAAAAACAGGGGTGTAGCGTGGTGGACCCCTTACAACAGTGGACCCTGGTACCACTGCAACTGCTGCACTACCGTTAGGTACTCCAGTTCTTGAACTCGTTAACTACTTTAACACATGTATGACTTCTCTGCAACTCATGTAAAAATGCTTGCTTCAATTTCAACACTGGAACTAATTAAAGAAAATAGGTATGTTCTTAACCGATTATCAAACCAGGGCGTATGTCTTTGTTTTGTGAGAACCACAAATTCTAGCAGGCTATCACTCACAGTATTTGCTCAGGAGTACATAACAAATCAATGTATATTCGTATGTAATGCTATGTATATAGTGCAGACTTGGGTAGGAAGCAATGGAGAGCTGAAATCACACAGCAATATAGACAATATTACATGATATAAATAATATCTGATTGCAGGAGTTAATGGCACATCTGAGGGATTGTTGCCTTACTCCAGGGTGGCTTTTGTTGAGTGCAATATGCCTTCTCTATACCTGAATCTTTGTAACCAAGTGGTCTATGAGAACCTGGGAGTGAACCCTGATCAATGCTCAAGGTCTTCAGTAGATTGCAATACAGTTTGTATTAATGGGCTGTACAGTTGGGTTTAGTTACTCATGTTAAAAGGAACTTCAGTAGGTGTTGCTAGAAGTGAATGTGTAACGTTAGATTTTGTTTAGTACTTAGTTATCGGCTACACAGAGCCGAATAAGGAAGATGTGAGATACTATCCGGGGTGGTTTACAGCGAAGAAGGATGTGTGTGGATCAAAAGTGCCATCAATGGGGGGGGGCAGGTGACAAGCATGGTGTACATGCTCTTAGAGCACTCTCGCTGCTGAAACTGTAATACTGAGAATGAAGATGAAGAGAGAGACCATCAGATCTCTGAGGCAGGCCCCATCAGACAATGGCAATTGTACAACAGATTCTAGTTGGCAGAACAACTACACGAGACCGATATTCTTTGACTGGACAACAGCCCATCCCTCTCCTTTGTATAACAAGGATTGAAGGTAGTTAAATCCGGAACCTCTTAAGGCTTTTGGGAGACCTGGGCCAAACATATTTTGGGGGCCCCTGTTTGGATCAGCTTTGAATTTATGATCCAGTTTCAGCTCTTTCATGTCCTCTTTGGCCAGGTCACTGAGTGCACAGGCGCACTAGTCCAGATTCTAAATGTGTTTACATCTGATATTCATGGATAGTGTGTGTTTTCAATATTGTAACAGCAGCAGCTCACTAATTTTATCACAAATAATCTGTGTCATCCTCCCGTTTCACATACTTGAGGTCGTGTTTTGATCTAAAATAAACTTTTTTATGGGTGTTGAATCAAACATAAACACAACATTTCTCTGCAAAATGTTTGTAATAGACTCTCACACATCAACCACTTAAAAAAAATATAAAGGAAAACAGTATTTACAATAACATGTTTAAGAATTATTTAAGGTCATCAAGGCAAGAGCCTCTGCAGAACAGAGCTGGCTCTATCAGGGGCTTCCCTGAAGGGCTTGGGCCCTGGGCCTGAGCCCACTTTCCTAGTCTGTGGCTACAATCGCTGATTTGTGACTTTGGAGGCAAATGTCTACAGGCACATTCTGCCTGCCTCTGGGAGGCATGTGCAGTCCAGGTACTGCAACCTCTTTGCTAAGAAAGGACCCCGGGAGAACCAAGTTTGGTGCCCCTTCCTCATCCTCTTCCCCTCAGCCCCTCTCTCGCTCTCCTCTAACCGCTATAAATAACAGGCGTATGTCGGAGGAAGCAAAATAATGTATGCAGTGCATGGAGATAAAGAACAGGCACCTGCAGCATGGAAGAAAGGTACATTATTAAAAGCAGTTTTGTAGGTAAGTTCAGGGCGCCCCTTCGAAATTAAGCGCCCGGGCCTTTGCCCACCTCACCCATGCCTAAAACAGGCCCTGCATGCAAGCAGCAGCTGTGACAGATGTTCGGTTGGCCTGGGTGCAGCTGATCGCGAAAACTGAATCGCTCGAGGTATCTTGGGAGCTTGAGGGGGCTGCAAACTGATCTGGCTCTGAAACTGTGTCAGGAAAATGAGCAACAGTCATGTGCCATACTGGAACATGTGGGAAGAGGAGGGAAGGTAGAGAAGTTGTGCGCGTTTTATAAACAGACTGATCTGAGGAGAGAAATAGTGCATGCGACATGTGCAGAGATAGTGCTCTGTTCACAGTGACATGGGAGGGAAAGTGTCATGGCTGTTCATTCTCCTTGTCAGTCATGTGAGGATGACAAGGAACTCACATAGACTGCGGGTTTATAAGTTATGTGGTATGTTCACTGTTTGATGTCTGGACAGTTGCTGTATTACAAGATCGTGTTCCAAAATTATTGTAACAGATCGGTTTGAGCCATTTCTTTCTTGGTCGATTATATGCGGGGCACGCGAACATTATATGCAAAATTGTCTCATCTGCAAGTGGACACGAGGGGCACTTAGTCCCAGTAGCATTACGCCAATTTGATGCAAACATCTTTATAGGGAAAGACCCGACTCTAAATTGATGGTACAATTTCCTTTCGCAAGGTCTAGTGATGGTATCCCAGTATGTTTCAAATCTTGTTTCAAGCTTATATTCCAAGAAACTACGTCAACGAAGAGTTGTTTATCGTTGACATAGTATTAAAAGTGACCTTGTTCCAGTAAATTGTCTTATACTCTAATTGTGAAGGAAAAGAGTTTGCTACTGGGTCCTCCCACAGGTGACTAAGCCCCAAGGTAGTAAGTGAACACTTAATTTTTTGTAGCCATTTTATTTTGCCTGATGTGTCTACTTCTTTTATATGTTTTAGAGCATTTGAATATGGGAGAAGTTCCGGAGTAGTCCAGAGCCTTTTCCAATATGCTAGGGGTCTGAAGCGAGCAATCTCCTCAATTGTTTTACATCCCAGATCTAAAAATAGTGGTTTTAGAGGGGTCGAATGGGATAAACCAGTTAGGGATCTCAGGAATTTATTTTGAGCTTGGACTAAGGAAGATAAGTTTTCGAAGCCCCATAGCTCTGCGCCATATAATATTGACGCCCTAACTTTTCCATTATAAAATTATAGCACTGGGCTTACCGGTTTTGAGTAGGAGGGACGATGCTCTTTTAGTATTGCACCTCCCAGTTGGTTGTGCCTAATTGTCAATAGGTCTAGCTGGGATTTCTAGTCTAATCTCTTACTCAAGGTTACCCCCAAATAAGTGAAGGTGTCAGTTTGTTCCAGTGGTACCCCATTCACAATCACTCTCTCTTTCACTATTTTGTACTTGTGTAGTATCATAAACTTTGTTTTCTCAATATTAATCGCTAGATCGTGGTCTTTGCAGAAGACTGTAAATCTGTCTAGAGCTCGTTTTAACCCTGATCGTGTCTTAGACAGTATTAAAGTGTCGTCTGCAAACATCAATAGGGGCACCTTCAAGCCAGCGAGTGACGGAGCGTCAGTGGGGTAATTTGCATAATACGTAACTACCCTGTTGATAAACAAAGTAAAGAGAGTGGGGGCCAAGACACATCCTTGTCGAACCCCCTTATTAACTGGAAAGCGTTCCGTTAAGTCACCTTGTTTACCCCAGCGAACCTGAGCATAATTTGCCTCATGAAGTTTGACAAGAATAAGTAATAGTTCCAATGGTAGCCCTGAATCCTTTAATATGTCCCATAATATTTTCCGGGGGACTAAGTCAAATGCTGATTTTAGGTCTACAAATGCTGCGTATAAGGTCCCTCCAGCTAAAATTACAGTGTTTCAAGTGACCATCATAAACCTAAAAACGTGGTCTATGGTACTTACATGGGGTCGAAAACCTGTCTGTAAGTTAGAAAGGATATCGTGATCATCTATCCACGTGTTTATTTTACCAAGGACTAACCTGGCAAAAATGTTTTGGATGGTATCTATTAGGCCTATAGTTGCTGGGGATGGCATGGTCCCCTTTTTTATAAATAGGGACAATTTCAGCTCCCCGCCAAGATTCGGGAACAGGTGCCCCCCTGGCTATAGCATTAGATAATACATAGATATATTTTAGCCAGTTTGGTTTGTCAAATTTGAATATATCGGCAGGGATACAATCCGGGCCGGGGGCCCTTCCCGATGGAATTGCATCCAAAGCTGATTCTATTTCCCTCATCTCGAAAGATACATAAGTTTTATTAATTAACTCGGGGTGCTTATTCTGAGCTTCAGGAGTGGCAGCGAATTGTGCCCCAAAGTATGCAACCCATTGATCAGGGGCTATGTTATTAACTGGGACTGGCATATTATCACCGCTCCCCCATTTTACTCTGTGCCAAAATATTTGCATGTCCTTCATTTTACATGCTTCTAGGAGATTTAGCCATCGCTGTTCATCAAAATCCTTTTTTGCCTTATATTGAGCTTTTTTGTATACTAATCGGGCAGCTCTAACCTCATATGCTGTTTTAGACCTAATTGCTTGCTATAGGGATTTATACGCAGCTCTACAATCCGAGTCATACCATTTTGCTGATTTCTGTTGTATCCCTCTACTCGATTTGTTTTCCCTGATAAAATAGGCCTTTAACTTTACAAACAGCTCCTCATGAGCCTTTGTTATATAAATTGGGATTTCTCCCTGGATCTGTGGGGTTAATATTGAGGTTAAAGTATCCCTCACAGCTAGCTTTATCCTTTCCAGGACATTAGCATTTTCTGATAGTGATCCCCATTTTATTCTTCTCATGTCATTTGTGATCACTCTATCTGCAGTCATTATTTCATTTACTATCATCTGTGTTTTTAGTCCCTTAATATCCAAAGTTAACAATAAAGGGTTATGATCGCTCTCGATTCTTTATTGGATTATCATATCCTTTAGCTGGGACCATAGCTCTAAATTTATAAGAAAATAATCTATACGGCTACTTCTGATTCCATTATTAGATGTGTGCTGACCCTCATTGTCTGACTGTGACCTCCCGTTTACTGCCCTTATGCCCTTTTCTAGACATAAGCTTTTTAGCTGGAGAGCTGCCTCAGTCCATTTTTTTATGTGTCGTAGCGTAAGCTGGGGGATACCCAAATCAGAATCCTCTTCCCTGCCAAGATCACAATCTTCATGTCCAAGGGGCTCAAACGTACAGTTAAAATCACCTCCAATTCCTAGGTGGTTTTTTGATCTGATTAGGTCAATAAAGTCATCCAGTTGTGAGACAGTAGGGGATGATTTCCCGCCCACCAACCCTCTTGCATACACATTAACTGCTACAACATCATGATCATGTTTAAAGCGGATCCTAAAAGCTAAGATGTCTGGGCAGTCTATGTTTACCTCCTCAACCTGGTATTCAGAGTGTTGTCTAACCCAGATGGTAAGTCCCCCTGAGGGTCTTCCCCTTTGTCCAGTATAAGCCAGTTTGGAAAAAGCAAGGCAACCCGTGCGAAAGGTACAGTCCCTTGACCAGGTTTCCTGGAACATACAGATATCTTGATCCTCTATAAAAGCGGACCAATCTGATGACATTATCTTAGAGGGTAGACCGGCGATGTTCCATGAGAGAATACTTATGGAGGAGCTCCCCAATCTCTCAGTGGATTGGGGAATTATCTGTGTCATGCTACCTTCCAGTTGTGTGACTTTAATTTTAGTTATCTGTGAACCTGAATTTAGATCGTGATTTAGTGTAGCTGTGCTGGGGCTGTTCTCTATAAATTGTGAATTGCTTAGTTGTAGTCAATCACATTCTTCAAGATCCGATAATGGGGCAAACCTATTGGCCAATCTTAAATCAGTACGTGTAGGCAGAATTCTTGGGTTTGGGAATAACTGCCTACCTGCGTTTAGGGGGGTGCTCTTCCCTAAGATATTACAGTGAGGTCTATAAAAGAACACTAGCGAAAGAATAATGATCTTATCGGCACGGGTCTCTGAATTATTTCCCAAGTAGTCCATGAGAAAACGAACTATTGCACCATTATTAAAATTTACTACTATACAGTCACCCCCCCAATGCTTTTCTTGTTTGGCCAATCCAAGACAGTCTTCTAGCCATGATCATCTGGTTTTGCATGTCTCTATTCATAACCCCAGTGCCCTGCAAGCGTTGATCCAGCCAGTTAATGACCTTTAGCATGAGCTGCGCTGTCGATTCAACCTGGTCCTCCCGTAAAGATGGTACATTCCCTAGACCCACCACCAACGGGGCTGCTGCGGGTGGAAGATCTAGTGTCCGTAGTCCTAGAGCAGAGGATCCATTGGCTTTTGTTTCATGACTCCAATGGTTTCCTGAGGCGCTATTCCTCAGCAGCGGACAAGTGGGATCTATAGGGATTTTGTTCATGGTATTGCTCATTTTGGTTGAGCTATTAATATCTCCTGCTTTATTTATAGCTCTATCGTCCGTTAAACTTCCATTTAATTGAGCAAATTCCCCAGATGGGTCTAGTGCATCCGAAATCTCCATTCCGGTTATTGCAGCTGAACTTCCCTCTACATTTGGAGTCTCCGTTTGGATATTGATTTTACAAGCCAATTATGTTTGCTTTGAGGGTGGCTTACTTGGTAATTTATTAGCTCCGCCTGTGGAGGGAGATTTACTTTTCTCAGGATTGATCACAGGGTTCTCCTTGGTTAAAGGCGTTAACGTTTGATTTGTTTTGACTAGAAGACCCTCAAGCGCGCGGAAATTGGACTTGGCCCGAGAGTGGGGACTGTTTAACCTTTCTTCAATTCGGCTCAGTCATTCTGTGATTGGGTTTACAAGTGTGAGCACAAGGTGTTCTAGTTTAGTCCACATTTCCTCACATATAGGTGGGGGCTGATTATGTGATGAGTTGGAATGCGTAATAGTGACTTGTGATGGAATACCTTCTTCTTCATTAATTAACTCTGTTTGGCCCTCCCCTCCGTTAGTATTCAGCTTCGATATTTTAGAGTTTTTCGGCCTCTGTGGCCCCCCTCCTCTCTTTCTTTTAACTGCAGGATCCACGGTTGGACCTAGGCTTAGGTGTTTTTTTGAACCCATGGCATTAATGACGGGTTGCGATCTAGCGCATGCTGTAACAGATTTAGTCACAATTTCCCCAGATAGCAAACTTCCTTGAGTTAAATCTATTTTGTCGATGACCAGGGTGGAATCGGCCACCTTCTCCATAATTACCCCATGATCAGAGTTGTTGTTTTGAGGGACTATAGAACCCAGAGAAGATCTTTTGTGTGGTAATGGATCTAATGATAATCGTCGCTCTGTCCTTTCTATTTCGCTCTCAAGGGCAGAGGTAGCTCTGGTAAGGAATTGGTCAAGAGTCCCCACAATGCTTCCTCCTGTTTGCGCACTCTTACCCTTAGGATCTCGCTTGTTCATGTTAGCGCTTGAAGTTAGTAGCGTCTTATACAGCTGCGCTCTTGGCAGGGAGTTAGTGTGGTTAATAGGTAGCGGAGTAACAAGACTAACCTTATGAAGTGCTGTAGATTGAAGGCTTAATGATGTGCCCCCCCCCCCCAGCCTCTTTCGGTCTCTGACGGGCCCGCCCTTGGCCCGGGCACGCCTGCTCTGCGGGAGACCTGGTCTCCTTTTGAGCACCTTCTGGCGCTCAAACGATTAAGCGCAATGTGCGCGCCTTGGGGGGTGATGGGATTTGTAGTGCCCTTGTGGTGGCAGCAAGCGATGTTTGGCGATGCTTTAACGGGACCCCCAACAGCGGTCTCCTTATCCCCAGCGTTGGCAGCAAGTAGGGGAATGTCACAACAGGTACAAAAACGGTGCTTTATCGCTCCAGGGAGTCATAAAAAAGAACAGGAATGAAATATATGACATGATTGGAATTCCTAATCTGTGGCATCAAAAACTAATTTGTATAATTCGGATAGTACTGTTTCACACACAATTGGACCATGAATCCTTAATTAAAAAAAAACCAGACAGGCTTGTTAGATGAGTAAATCAGAACCTAATGATTAGTCAGCCTATAGACGATTTTGCTCCTTGCACATATGGCCACCTTAGTAGCCTCTCCCCTACTTCACAGAAGCCAGTTAATATTGAGGTAGAGTCACCTTCAGAAATTAATTATGCATGACACGGTGATACTTACTCTATCTTTCATTGGTACTGGTTCTCTCGTAATTGTGAAATTAAAGGCTTGAGCTTAAACAGGTGCAATATGAATAGACCACGTAGATGGTCGCTACCTTGAATGCGGGCTTATGGTTGTCCAACATCAACTTTATGATATAGGCACTCTATGCTCCCCCTTTTTAAATTTCTTTTGTTTTTTAAATTTATTTACGTTATTCATAAAGACCAACAGACATGTATGTCTTTCAAAATGGCTGCCGCGCTACATACGGTCTAGTGGTTGCGATATCATAAAAAGAGCCGCTGTAGTGTTGCACAACAATATTAGTTGCTGCAAATTATTGACCAACACATTTTTCGCCTTAAGGCCATTGAGCAACTATTGAGCATAGCCATGTATAAGCCACCCATAAGGTTCACTGACATTGATATCCCTCAAGATGGCTGCAGTGGAATATGCAGTCTAGTAGTTACGATCCTCTTACTGGTGCCATGCATGCTCATCTTTATTAGTTTGAATTCCTGTGCTTGTTGAGTGTGTCCAGGGCAGCCGAACATGCCATCTTTCATTGCGACTATTACAACCATTGAATGATTTCTGCTGTGTCTTAAGTAAGTTTTTCTCATAGATGCCCCTATAATTCCGACCATTTTTGTCGTATACATCGTCATAGTGGTATTGATTGTGTTATACTATGTTTTTACAGAGCCACCCATTATTGAAGGGCTTTCTAATGATTAATATTGAAGGAGTGGGTCGATGCACTACACCACTGGATTTATTGCTATTCCTTATTTGTGGGCCCCTTTTTAATGCTTTGATATCGTTTTCTAGACACCCTGGCTCCTATTTTCTTATCAGATCATAAAATATCATTCAGTTGCAAAGGTTGCAGGTGAATCTGCAACGCCTTATGGCTGCATGCTGTTTCATATTTTTAAGTCTTTGAATGTAGACCACTGATTTGAATTTTGGTTCATTCTGTTAGTTGTTTTGGTTTCACTTCTTCGGTTTTTTAAATTGGATTAGGTTTTAACCAATTGGTGATGGGTTTTCACTTTTATCAAGGCGGGTGAATTATATCTCAGACAGGCATATTTCTTTGTAATATTTGATATTATTGTTGTTTTGCAAATTTTTAATAAGTTCCAGTGGGGTCATCAATGTATTGCCACAAGAAATCTTACTGGTCCTGAGGATGGCCTCTTGGATTGATAACAATTGAGATCAAAACGTCAACTACAAGCCCATCTCTCTGGTACAATTCTCTCCATCAACTTGGAATTTTGTCTTAAAAAAAAGATGGACATTTACATTGCTTGAGGGTGGGTTACTCATACATTGACAGATTGAATCATTGAACGACGTATTTATCTTAGGATAACGCGTTGTCAATGTATATGTGAATATCATTTGTATAGGGCCACATTGTTTTCAGTTTATGAATACATATTCTTTCTGATTTAAACATCTTACATGGAAGTCTGTTTTTTACTGAGGATTTATGGGGCAATTTAGTGTGAAACAGTGCAGTCTGAATGATACAAATTCAAATCATGTCATATTTGTCAAATGTCTGTTCTTTTGAATGACTCCCCTGTCAGCAATTTACCTTACTATAGTTAGAAACCCAAGCTCACACGGGAATATTTGGTTACACTTTTGGATGATGTATTACTCAAGGGGCACAGAAGGAGAATGTAAAAGAAAGCAAGGCACCTTTCTTTACATCCATGGAGGTCCCAGACAGCAATGAGGATGTCCTCGCCATAAGGGCACCTGCCTGACCCCCCCTGCTCCTCCAAGAGACACCTTAGACAAGCTTCTACTCTAGCACTTTCCAACTTTCTTAGGGGTTCTCCTAAACACCCAGGCTCCACCATTCCTCGGTTTCCCTTCTTCCCTGTCTCTGTGTTACCTCCCAACTACTTGCATTCGTTTTTGGAACTCTCATGAAAGTCTGGGAGGAGACCGACTCAGAGCTCGAAGCACATTTGTGCCTCCCTTGTTGCAAGTGGATGGTCGGCATACAGTCATGCACCCATGATTCCATTTAACATCTGGATACGAGAACTGCATTGGTGTACATTATGTTATACTTTCTAATGTGCAATAGTCTTATTTCAAGCAATGTTTTGATTTCGGACTACCCCTTAGTTTTTGTCATGCTAATGCATGTATTGAAAAAAAGTAATAAAAACGAACAGTCCATTGCATGTATTGCAAAAAGACCATAGCCATCATATATGAAGTTATTTTTACGACCGCAAAATGGCATTTTTTAATTCACTAAATCTAATTTGTGATTGATAAGATGTTACTGAATCGCTAACTGGTTTGGGGAATAAATATCAATTCAGTTATTGGAATGGATGTGTTTAGTGTCCCCTCCAAATACTGAATCTTTAATATAGGTATTCATGTTTTGCAGCAAAAAATCCAGTTGCAATACAAATATTTTGCCATCTCCTCAAATGAGGTGGTAAGCCATTCAAAAATGGGAAGGGATCCCCGTGGGATCACTTTCCCTTTGTGAATGTTCACAAAAATGTTTTTTTATGAGCAGGCAGTGGTCCATTAAAACCACTGCTGCAATAAAATAGATCTGTGTACTTTTTTTTTTTTTTTTTTTTTAAACAAATCCCGTTTCCTTGAAGGAAAAAGGGTTGTATAAAGAAAAGTCACTTCATTTAAAAGTAATAAAATGCATGGTGCTCTGGTGACCTCAGCAGGCCACCATGCCTGACACTGCGGCCCATCCAAATGGGTCTCAATTTACAGCCTCCCTCATGCAAATTAATAACGTAGGTAGAATTGCGACCCACTAGGAATCAGCATTTTGAAAAGCAACCTATTAATACATAGGTTGGGTCTCAAAATACCAATGGATTTGTCTGAAGTCGGTGCGCAAATTGCGACCACTTGGAACAAATCTTTTTTTGAACATTCCAGTTAAGGAATCCCAAATTGCGAATCCTGATTTTTCACAATTTACAGTTCCCTAAATGGAATCTTTGTACATAAGTGTCCACGTCTTCTCAGTCACTAATTAAAAAAGAAAAACAAATAGTGTCTATTATGCATCCACTGTGGAGCTAATTTATTAAATGGAAGGAGTGCTGCCCTGACCAGACAAGTGCCCAATTCATACGACCATTAACAGAGTGAAATGAAATGGTATTATCTTCATTTGTTTGCTGCAACTAGGCTGTGCTCAAAACCAATGGGAAACTGATGTGATTGTAGTTGCAGTTATATTTTACTCTGGTGGCAAGCCTTGATGGACGCCTGACACAGAGGGGTCTTATAGAAGGTCAACTGAAAAAATACAAATAAATAAGCGAAAGTGTTACAGCTGGGTCAAAGAGATGTTGAATCTCCCAAAACAAAGCAAACACAAGGAGATGATGGAGAGAGCGCTGAATCTTCGGACACTCACCCCCACTCACTGATCTGGTCTGAAGCCATCATCATTTTCTAGCTTACTCTACCAACCCAGTTCAGACCCAGCCATATGCAAATCAGTCTTGACCCTGTGCCTCATGGGAACAGTCCAGCCCAAACTGCCAAGTCAGGCCTTCCCTGGACCGGAAACAAGCATCCTGGGTCTGGTTTCGGGGTAACTCCCCCTCATCAGCCAGGCTAGCTTGAATCCAGTGGCAAAGTGAGCAAGGGACCCACGTCTGGGCATACCCTGCCAACTTAGGGCGAACATTGAACGAAGTGCTAAAACTTTTCAGACACACCCCCCCCAGTCACAGACCAGCACTAAATTGTGGGGAGCAAGAGACAGAAAGGCAAATAAGAACCAGAGAAGGAGGAAGATAAAGATAGGAAACAGTGACAAAGGACAGGGAGCAAGGATGAAAAAGAACACGCACAAGTAAAATGAGGAGACAGGAAATGAAGGGCGACGGAAGAAAACGATGAGGCAGAATCAAGCTAATAATGCAGCCTTGGTATTCAGCAGCACCGACAGTGAGCCGCGGTACCAACCAAAATTCGTGGAATCCTATTGTACATATATTATTCGAGATACAGGATGCTGCGCACGTCACCAGGCTCAAGAAGCCTTCAGATCATGTGCGTGGTGCAGGGAAGACAAGCACAGATTACCATCGAGGAGCTGAAGAAGGGCAATACGTCTTCTGCTGGCGGTAATGGCTTCTACCCAAGCATATTCATCTCATCCGCACAAGGCGACACACTCTTCTGATGAATAAATCAATCTCGATGGGAAACTTCTAGAACTTCTATTTCTTCGTGCGTGCTTGTGCCCGCGCTAAGACAATATGCATATTATTTGAGCAATACGTTTGTTCTGTTTCAGTATGTTTTGCATATGTCATTGTACATGTATGACATTTCTTGATATGCTGTTGTGTAGCTAGGGACAGATTAATGAAACTCTCCTTTGATTGCTCTGTCATCTCCCATCAGTAAATAGCACATTCTTGACTGTCATTCGGCAACCGGATGAATGAAGTTGCCTTTTAGTGCAGGCATAACCCCATCATTTTGAAAGTAATGCAATAAGGGGGAAAGTATCCACCCAGGCAAAAAATAATACACAGCTGGGTGAAGCCAAGTAAAGCAAGGTTTAGTAAAATTAGATAGGATGCTCACATTGTGAAACGATCATTAAAAGGAGGTCAATAAATCAACATAATCACAAAAAGCTGTGGAAAAAGAACTAACACAAGTCAAACTACTTCAATTTGGCAAATGTCCATCCACTTAAGGAAACAAGAATTAAAGAGTAACATGCTAAAGTGTATTCTAAATATATATTTAGAAGCTCAAAAGAAAGGAAAACATTCCAAAGGGGTCACAGCAATGCATACTTCACATATGTGGACTTGTCTGACAGCATTATTGTTTCATTTTAATAAAAAACGAAAATAATCTGTTTCGAAACTTTCAATTCAAACACCTAGGTGAATTTACGACCCACTGCCTAGTATTATCTGCTTTCCTTCCCATATGGACTTCAGGATAATTATAGGCAATGTATGTGACTCAATTTGATTTAATGCCAAATCTTTCCATTTTTAAAATAATATATTTTGTAGTTTAAAAGAAATCATGCTGTAAGGTACATTAGAACATTGGAATGTGGAGCCCTCCATGGAAGACAATGGAGTGCTACGAGCTGCTACAGGCCGGTAAAGGCCCCAGAAGCAACTTTCCAATGTTGCTTTCAAAGAGGCCTCTCGGAGCCCAAGGGTATTTAAACCCCCTCCGGCTCCAAGAGCCTTATGCTTTATTTGTTAGAACATTCTGCCCTCTAGTGGCAGAATGTTCTAATAGCCTTATAGCCCTTCGTAGCTGGACTATACCGGCTATTAAAGTTCCGCTCCCTTGTTAAAGGCCTGAGCCGAGGGCGAGGGCCTTTAACGCTGGAGCGGGCCTTTAATAGCCGGTGTAGCCCGCTACGGCGGGCTATACGGCTATATTAATCCTAACGCCCACCCTCGTACACTAATGCTAATCTGCCAATTTAACCCGATTGCAAGTTAACTTTACACACTCCACCTAATCGCAATTTTAATTCCAGAACAAACCACATCCCTGTCCTTCGCCTAATACTCAGCCTAACTCTCACCCTATCCCTAACACTAACTCTAGACCATCGTCTGCTCCTAACTCTAACCCGAAGACTAGGACTCTTATGCTAACCATTTCCCTAGCCTTTACTTTAACTGTAAATCACACTCTAACACTAACGCTTACCTTCACTAACACTTATCCTCTCCCCAACTAAATAAAAACGTTTTTTAAATATATCTTTTATTAAGTCTTCCAATAAAACCTACAACTGACACTGTTACATATGAATCTAATTCTTATCTACCTTATTTCTTGTGTATGTAAACCTAGATTACAACATTAACCTAATAATAGAAACAGTATCAACAGGCCTGGCTCTAGTCGCTGACAGCTGTCAGTGGCCTCTGTGGGTACCTGCCCTGGTGGACAGATGTGCCGGGGGGGCAGGAGTTTCCCCCCGGGGGTGGAATGGGCCACATCACTGTGTTGGCTATGGTGGTACTGTCTGCCTGCTGTGACACATCTGTGAGCAAAGTAAGATTAGGCACTGCAAGGATGGAGACCGCAGGTGAGGAGAAGGGTTCAGAGAGGCATAGGACTGGAATATACCCCTGCTGCTGTGTGCCTGGGTCCATGTTCTATCTCCGAATCAGGGAAGTCCATCGATTGGTCTATCCTGGCTTTAGGCTGGAAGAGGGTTGTGTTGAACTGGGCCCATTTTGCAGGGTTATCCCCAAACATTTTGCCTTTTGCCTCCTATTTTTCTGACCTGTGTTTTCTAGCTTTAGAACTCTGGGCACTCTACCAGTGCTAACGTGCATATGCTCTCTGTGTATATTGTGATTATGATTGGTTATCCATGATTGACATATTAGATTTCCTGATAAGCACCTAGTAAAGTATACTCTGTGTGCCCAGGGCCTGTAAATCAAATGCTACTAGTGGGCCGGCAGCACTGATTGTGCCACCCATACAAGTAGCCTTTCAAATGTGTCTCAGACCTGCCACTACAGTGTGTGAACACACAGTTGTAAACTGCCATGTCGACCTGGCAAGTGCACCCACTTGCCAGGCCCTGACCTTCCCTTTTCTTACACATAATTCACCCCTAAGGTAGGCCCAAGGTACCCCCATGGGCAGGGTGTAGTGTATGTTAAAGGTAGGACATGTACTGGAGTGTTTACATGTTCTGATAGTGGAAAACTGTGTATTTCGTTTTTCACTATTGCAAGGACTAGCTCTTCCATAGGCTATCATTGGAACTGCCTTGTAACACTTTAGAAGTGTAACAATCCATTGGTAACAGCTAGAGATTTGGAGTTTGGGCTCTCTGAACTCAGAATTTAATAACACACCTTTTAGTAAAGGTGTTTTTAAAATTGTGTGTTTGAAAATGCCACTTTTAAAAAATGGGTATTTTCTTGTCTAACCATCCTGTGTGCCTGTGCCTGCGCCTGCTTCTGGATTCACCGTCTGGTTTTAGACTGACATGGGCTGTTTGTGCATTCACTAGAGACACTCACACAAAGGGAGCTTAGGTGAGCCCTGAAAAGAAGTGATGGGTCCGTAAGGTGAGTTACTTCTTTATTTAGGCAGCAGGACACACGGACATACAAAGTGCCAGCTCCCTCCTTCTCTCTCTCCCTCTCAACCGTCTCTCTCTCTGGCTTCTCGAACTCCACTCGAACCTCCACACGAAGGTTCCACGTGGAACTCTACAACTAGAACCTAACACATCTTTCCCCTATACAGCTTAAAACAAATTACATACATCTATGTTTCCCTAAAACAGAATAACAAACCAAACTCTAGCATGTCTCATTGTTCATTAATACATTTCATAATCACGAAATTTGCAAGGCAATTTTGTTGACCTGGACGAACGCTCACAAAGATGGGGATCTAAGCATGTACTAGTTTGGCTAGAGTCAGTAAAAGGCCAATTGATACAAGATGAGTTGCGGTGGTTAGAAACAGAAATCTTGCCCTTATTCCACCACCTTCCATCTTCCAATTGTACTGCACTTTTATTTGTTCTCACCACAAGTTGAGGCTGAGAAAATTTAGATGAACCTTTGGGTAAAATTCTGGAACATTTAACACGCACCCAATCTCCCGCTTTAACATTTAGCTGTCTTGTGCTAGATTGAATGTGCTTCTTTTGAGCATCAAGTCTTTTCTTATCAACCTCTTGTAATTTTGTTATAGGCACGCTAAACACCCCCATCCATCCTCTCAACATTTTAGAAGAGGGAATCCGACCTCTGAGTAAAACAAAAGGAGAAACTCCTGTATCCGAGTTTGGAGTGGTGCGTACAGCCAATAACAGGTTCTTAAGTTCTTTTTTACAATCAAGACCACTAGCCTTAGAGAGTTGAATGTTGTCCTTAATCACCCTATTAAACCTTTCCACCAGGCCATTACTCCTAGGGTGATAAAAGAGAAGTCTTGGTATGTTTTATGTCCATGAATTTTAAAAACTCCCCAAACTCCAAAGAGGTAAACTGGCCGCCATTGTCCGAAACAATTTCATCAGGAACACCGTCTCTTGCAAAAAGAAATTCTAAGAATTCTATAATACAAGAAGATGTGGGAACCTTCACAAACTTTAATTCTGGCCAACGGCTGTAATAATCCATGACCACGATACCATACTCTGACACACCATGATCCGACAACTTTAAGGGACCTATGAGATCAATTGCCAATTTGGACCACGGTTTTGAAGGAACTTCTACAGCCTGGACCGGACTGGGGAAAGTAATTTGAGTTTTGTCGCTGACAGCACACTGCATACAATCCCTGACAAAATGTTCAACATGTTTGTCAAGACCCGGCCACCAGAATTGCTCCCTAATCCTTCTCTTCATAGCACGTATCCCTATATGTCCTTCATGAGCCAGAGTAAGAACCTTATTCCTCATAGCTGTCGGAACTACCAGAGAAGTGGAACGAAATAACAAACCATTAATGATTGATAGCTCATCAAAAATATGTTTGAATTTACCAATAGAATCACTAAGAGATAATCCATTACTCCATCCTGTGTGAATCGTGTTCATTACCTCCTTGATGTCCACATCACCGGCATAAGCCTCTCTCCATTCTTCTTCTGAAATAGCACTACATGGATTAAAAATGGCAAAACAAAATACATCTTCTTCCTCCACCTCTTCTATTTCTTTTATGTCCTCACTATTTGGCAACCTAGACAGGCAATCCGCCACTATGTTCCTTTTTCCTGGAACGTACTCCACATCAAAATTATGTTCTAGCAGTCTATATTGCCACTTCGCAATACGGGGTGTTGCCCTCTCCCCTCCTTTAGTAGTGAAGAGTTGTACTAAAGGATTGTGATCAACCCTCACAGTAAATTTAGAGCCCCATAGATAGTGCTTAAAGTGAACAATTCCCCACCAACAAGCTTAAGCTTTGCGCTCTATTACCGAGTATGTTCCTTCTGCACCCTTAAGACTTCTTGAAGCGAAGGCTACAACATCCTCCCTTCCATCCCTGCGCTGCATTAATACAGCGCCAAGACCTTTCTGACTAGCATCTGTCATTAATATGGTCCTATCATTAATGTCAAAAGGTTTCAGAAGAATAGCATGAGCAACCTCATGTTTAATCATCTGAAATTCCTTGTTGCATTCCTCACACCATTTGAAAATGACACTTTTCTTAAGAAGATTCCTCATGTGAAAAGTTTTGGATGAGCAATTAGGAACGAACCTAGCATAAAACTCGATGAGTCCCATGAAAGATCTCAATTGATCTTTGTCAATTGGAATACTGAAATTTTCTATGGCTTTGATTAGGCTATCTTTTGGTTCGATCCCTTTTTCAGATAACCTATACCCCAAATAATCCACAGAAGCTACGTCCATTTTACATTTGCTCACACTTAAGGTAACACCTTTTTCTTTTAGAGTATTGAGTACTTTAGACAATGTCTCATCATGTTGATTTTGATCCGAACCATAAACCAAAACGTCATCCTGAAACGCCATCACCCCGGGAATGTTCTTAAACATACTTTCGACAATTCTTTGGAAAACCGCCGAAGCGGATGCAAGACCGAATGGCATACATTTAAATTGGAACAATCCTTCAGGGGTGATGAAAGCAGTGTAATGCCGTGAATCAGGATGCAACTCAACCTGGTGGTAGGCTGAGGTCATGTCTAACAAACGGAACTTTTCCCCATTCTTGAGGGTGCTGGTAATTTCGGTAATGTTTGGTAAGGGATGTTGATCTATCCAAATGTTTCGATTTAACTCTCGAAGGTCCACACACATGCGAAGAGAACCATTGGCCTTACGCGCCAAAACTATGGGGGAAACCCAATCCGAAGATTCTATGGGCTCGATGACATCACTCGCGCAGAATTTTTCAAATTCTTTTTTGAGAGCTTCACGTAGGGCCAATGGTACACTCCGAACTTTATGCACCACAGGTTTGCTTCCCTCAATTAGCTTAATTCTGTGTTTGAAACCTTTAATTAACCCTAGCTTATCATTAAAAATCTCAGGATGAGTATTCACCCATGTTTCATCCGTAAGTGCATGTACCAGAACTAAGTCCTTTTTTAATATTACTTGTTCAGGGTCATTTGGATCTAACACAATTCCCAGATTACCTTGGTCTTTCCAACTCAAAAGACATGTGTCATCTTTAGCAACATACACGATTGTACTAGCGTTATTACCCTTAAAACATAAGTTAGCATCAAATTCACCTATAACATTTATGTTCTTACCACCATACGCTATAGGTTTTACTAACGAATGTCTCAAAACATGGCCTTTAGCTTCGAACAATTCTTCCCAAATTTTGACTGAAATTAAAGTAAATAGAGATCCAGAATCGGCCAGTACTTTGATGTTGACACCATTTACAGTTAGCATACATATGGGTCGTTTAGCCTCTGACTCAATTATAGCAATGACATCAGCATTTTGGGCATCAAACAGTGCACAAATCTGTTCTTCTTCACTAGAAGACGATGTGTCCGAGGATTGTTCAATGTTCATAACTTTTTTTGTGGATGACGTGTTGGGTTGGCTCAAAGACATCTTGCTATTAGATCTGCAAGCACTTGCAAAATGTCCCTTCTTTTGACATTTGCTGCAGATTTTATTGAGAGCAGGACAAAACCTGGCATTGCCCAGGTGGGAACTGCTCCCGCAACGGTAACACTCCCAACGTTTATTAGCTCTGGAATTTTTATCAGTGTTACGTTGTCCATCCTTTTTCTCTTTGCGTTTATCTTTTGAGAAGGAATTTGGTTTGGTTTTCAGTGAAGAGACTGCTTGTGCTTGACTCTCTGAACTGGAGATGGACATTTGTTCTAAATGAGAAGAAGTACTTTCAATCCTTGTGGCTATTTCGAGCGCCTTCTGTAGGGACAAATTAGGCTTATTTAAAAGAGCTTCTTGAACCTTTTTACTATTAGTCTTTTCTACCAACTGGTCCCTTATCATTTCTTCTTCAACATTTTTATAATCACACGATTCTGCTAAAATACGCAATGCGCCAACATAAGTGGTAGCCGATTCACCAGAAAGTTGTGCTCTTTTCCTAAATTTATGTCTTTCTAATGTTATGTTCTTGCATGCTTTGAATCTATTATCTAGAGATTTGATAGCTGTAGAATAAGGATCTTCCGCACCATGAGCTTCGTCTCCGCTTAAAAAAACTACCACTTTTGTAGTATGTTTAAGAATGGTGTGACCTTCGGATCCAAGACAGTGCCTTAAAATCAAAAATTTCCTCTTTTGTGTGAAGGAATCGCCATCAAGAGCGTCTAGATATGCCTCAAAGCTTTCTTTCCATTTCTCCCACTCTAATTCAGGAGAAGATGAGCTTGGAGAAAATGCTGGAGGAGCAGATATAGATTGTTGCATTTTGTCAGCAGTTGTTTGCGTGAGCAATTAGAAATGAATAAAAAGAAGATGGTGGGAGCTAAAAGTATCTTGTCAAGACTGGATAAAATATAGTTGTATACGAGGATGATCGAAAATTGATGGTTTCGCTGGCATTTTTTTTTTTTCCTTATTCCTTATTTTATTAAAAATAAAATGAAGTGTGTAGATAGTCTCCTCAATATGTTAGTGTGCGCATCGCTGTGTCAGAAATGCGCTATTGCTCGTTTAAAGCCGGAAAGTTTGACTTAAGCGCGCGTTGCTAAGCAACGAGTAAACGCGCTGGAAGTTCCGGTTAAAGCGTATTGAGCGTATGAATACGTCATACGCAGAGATCGAGGAGGGGTGCGCGGATGCTGCACGCGAGGATTTGCTCGCTTTTCCTTATTGCCGCCACGTACCTCAAAGTTGTGGAGATACACACCGCTATTGTGGCATCAATGCTTTCTGGATGCTTCAAAACGTCGTGGGACACTCGGAATCCGCTTATCTTGATACGATCTCCACGGCTCCGTCGTCCAGGGCTCCGTCGTTGCACGCGTGGACGTCCTGCTGGCCAATCGTCGCCAGTGAAAAGAAGTGATGGGTCCGTAAGGTGAGTTACTTCTTTATTTAGGCAGCAGGACACACGGACATACAAAGTGCCAGCTCCCTCCTTCTCTCTCTCCCTCTCAACCATCCCTCTCTCTGGCTTCTCGAACTCCACTCGAACCTCCACACGAAGGTTCCACGTGGAACTCTACAACTAGAACCTAACAAGCCCTTCATATGCTGATGGGCCATCCTGGGCTAGAGTGGTGGGAGGAGTTGTCACTGACACCTGAATAGGATGTGGCTGCTCTGCACAATGCTGTCTCCACCTCCTGTAGTGAAACTGGACCAGGGAAAACAGAACTGGTTTTACTGAGCAAGAGCGACTTTCTGAACAAAGACTTCAAAGGGAAAAAGGGGTATAAGTATTAGACCTAAAACCCCAAAACTTTAGATTACTGTTAGACCTGGCACCTTGGCGTGAGTCTCTCTTCCACTTTTCGTCGCTGTGCCTCATGTGTTTTTATGGTGTTGGCCGCTCAGCGCACTGTGCCACTGCCAACCAGTGCCACAGTGCAAGTGCTCCCTATGTAAAATGTATATGTTGGTTGGATTCCATGATTGGATTATTTGGTTTACTGTCAGACCCCAGTAAAGTGCACCAGAAGTGCCAGGGCGTGCAAATACAAATGCAGCTGGTGGGCTTGCAGCACTGGTTGTGCCACCCACAGAAGCGGCCTGGTAAAATGTGTCTAGGGTCTGCCATTGCAGAATCCGCGTGCAGTCTGGTACTGACATGCTGACTGGCAAGTGCCCACACTTGCCAGTACCTAAACCTTCCCTTAACTTCATGTTAGTCACCCCTCTGGTAGGCCCAAGGGCAGGGTGCGTTGTAAGCATAAGGTAGGACAAGCCCTGATGTGCGTGGCATGTCCTAATAGTGAATGACCGCCATTTTTCGTTGTTCACTATTGTAAGGCTACCCTGTTCTCATAGGCCAGAATGGGCGGTTAAGATTGTTACATCCTATGATCCTAACCGACCCAGGAAACATGGTAGAAGATCGAGTTTAGTATGCCTGAACTCGGAATAATAAGGTACATCTTTTCGTAAGGTTTATTTTAATATTCTGCGTTTGCAAATGCCACTTTTAGAAAGTTGGCCTTTGCTTGCCTAACCATTTCAGCCCGCCTCTGCGTGATGTGTATCTGATGTCTGGCTTGCGTGAGTGACAGGGCTGAGAGAACCCAGATGGGCAGGGGTAGGTAACCTGGTGGTGAATAGGAAGATTGACAGGTAGATGGGGGGGGGGGGGGGGGGGGGAGTACACCTGGACTCTAAATAGGACTGTGCTCTGCCACCACAATGCCGGCTCCGCCCCCTGTGGAGCGTCTGATCACTCTGCCCTGCACTCTGAAAGGAGAAGCCTGCATCACGTCAACAAAGTGCTCCAGAACTGGACTGAACTAGGCAAGGGCCCCCCTGGCCTGGGAGAACAAAAGAAATGCAGTATAAATGTAGGAGCCCTGCTCCTAAGAAATCAGATCCGCTTTTGACCCAAGAAGAATCTCTGCCTGAGGAGGAGGCACCGGGAAAGCTGTAAGGAGGAAGACGGTCCCTATCCTGGGGGACTGGCCTGCAGTGGTGACCTTGCTGCCAAAGGAGAGAAGAGGAACCTTTTGCTGAAGACTTTGCTTTATTTTTACTTTCCAAGACTTGTGCTTTTCAAAACGATCTCCAAGGGCTTGGAAGCGAGCTTGCCCCCTGAACTGAGCCCCAGGACCATTGGGCTCAACCTGACCTTCACTCGCCCACCGCTGGGCTGTGGTGTTCCTTCCCTCGCCAGAGTCGTGACTCTTGTGCCCCCAGCCCCTCCTTGAGCCGTGACCGGACTGCTTAGCCGCCCCTGCCTTGGGAAGAGCCTCGCTCGATCAGAGCCGCTCCCCCGACGCCGTGCTGGGCTGCCCGTCACCTCGCTCGCCGGAGGCGCGCTGCGCACCTTCACCCCTCCCGCCGGAATCGGCGTTGTGAGCATCTCCAAGCCTCGGACGGCCGGGACATAGACTGCGTGCCCGGCTGCCCCGCTTTGTTCACTTGCCACCTGTAAACACCCCCGCTCTTGCCGTGAGCCTGAAGGATCAGACCCCAATCATGAAGTGTGGGAGCCCCAGACACCGCCTCGCCCTTCTGACGAAAAGCCGCTGAAATCCCGCACCCGCCTTCGCGTCAAGAAACAAGGTACTGTACTTACGAACTCAACCGCGAGCTCGCATCGGATCAAGGGTCCGCAACGTTCTGATTTCCCTGTCGTCTGCCGCGTGCTTCCCGGTTGCCGCCTCAGCGCGAAGCGCGCTGAGGCCCACAGTCACCTTTGTGCCCGCCTAAGAACTCTCCGTAACAAAGAGAACTTTACCATATTTATAGAAATTGTGGCCCCACCGTTTCACCGTTACTGGGCCTTGTACAGAATCTGCTGACACTATATAAAAGTCTTATTTTCGTATACAACCTGATGGGTGTCCATTTGTGGTGCATGCAAGGGGTTTTGCTGTATGTATAATTGCAATTGCTTAACCGTGTACACCTGAGGTTTAGCCTGGACTGCTCGCGCCACGCACCTAGAGGGTGAGCAGGGGTTATTCTGAGGAGTCATCCTTTGCCCTGACTAGAAGTAAAGGGTCCCTGCTTGTCGCTGGCACTTGCCTACGCCAACCAGAGTTCCCTCATTTCTAACAATTACTTCTGAATCAAAATGACCCTCTGCCAAGGAGAAGGGCTGAAGAGCTGTGAGGAGGAGTACTACCCCTTTGCTGTGTGTTGCTTTGCTGGGTTGGCCGCAGTTGCTTGATTCCACCTGAAAGAGGACAAAGACTGAATTTTGCTGTGAATCCTGCTTGAGATGAGCTCCAAAGGCTTGGAGTAGAGATTGTCTCCTGTTAAGAAGTCTCAGGGACAAACATCTTCACTTGCAGCGTCCCTGAACTCCACTGCTGGGAGTTTAGACCTACCTTGTGGTGCCAATCCCAGTTATGGGCCACTGGAGGTGCTTGAAGGGCCGCAAAACTCAAGAAAAGGATCCCAGACACCGTCTCCAATGCCGCTGCCTGCACCAACGACATGGTCACCACTCGCTGGGTGAGCGCAGCACCGACTGTGATGAAACCTACTCCGCATAGACTCAGACACCACCCTCGAGGCCACTGCCTGCACCTGGCCATCGTGGAGTCGATAACCTATGTGGGTGAAAGGCCGCCGGTGCACCGTCGCCGATTCACCTCCCCTGCACAGTAGGTAAACAACGCCTCAATTTCCCCTGCAATAGTAAGGAATCAACGTCTCACTTTCCCTGCAACAGTAAGGAACCGACGCCTCACCTACCCTGTGTAGCAGTAAGGAACTGACTCCTTACCTCCCCTGTGGCAGTAAGGAGACAATGCCCCGCTTCACCTCTCTAATGCCGTGCGACATCATGGTTTGGATCATCATAAAAGGTACTGTTTCTCTTGGGTTCTGTGTGACTCCATGGCCGACTCGCACACCTCGTGGTCAGTGCCGTTCTTTGGATTTGTACCTGTCACAATCTCGAGATAGCCCCAGTTGGAGCTATTGTCTTCTGAGAGCTATATGTTTGTAAGAAACCTTTTACAAGTGTTATTTTGATATCTGTATGTTGGATTTTTTGTCGTTGTGGTCTTGTTTGGTTTAGATAAAGATACTTTATTTTTCTAAACTGGTGTGGTGTCCATTTCTGATGTCTTCACCGTGTTACTGTGGGTTATATACAATTGCTTTACACATTGTCTCTGTAGTTTAGCCTGACTTCGCTGTGTCAAACTACTAGGGGGTGAGCACAGGCAAACTTAGGTGTGTACTTTACTCATCCTGACTAGAAGGAATGGTCCCTACTTGGAAAGGGTGTATACCACTGCCAAATAGAGCCACCCAATTCTAACAGCATTCAAAACCAAGACATATCTTAAGTCAATAGGCAAGTTCTCCCTTTCTTTCCCCATTACATTATATTGCAAATATCAATAATATAATCTTCAGTAGCAAACCAGTCCCACATTCCTTCCGTGTATGGACCATTTCCCCCCTTCAAGAGAGTGCCGTTGCCACTGTTCCTGTTGTTCAGACTGCAATATTGACTCCTACCTCTGCATTTAGATCTCTTATTATTTTTTGAGTATATTCTCTCCTCACTGAGGTTTGGTTCCCGGTGGGGCAGAGAGGGCCCATATCATATTGGACCTTTCTATCAAGTCTTCCAGTAACTTATCCTGCCTCACTATTCTCATTTAACTAAAACTAATGTTGTGTTTATCTTTAATCCTTCAACCATGTGCTGACACCGGTACCACGTTAGTCAGCACATGGGTATTGCTGTGCCTTGAAATAAGGGAATGTTGAGGGAGATTTCGGGAGTTGGGAGTTGACTGGGGACTTTGAGGCGAAAGGACATGTCGGCCTTTACTCTGCCTTTTCTTCAATAAAGAAGTTACAACCAATACTTACTCAACAACTAAACTTATTGAAAATGAATTTTTATTTTCAAACAGCTCCCTTATTCTAACTCTGTACCTTGCTCTTTCCCTAACTAAAGGTAAATGTATTGTAAATGTCTTAGCACTAATTAACTTTTATTTGAATTGCTATCTTTTTTTGAATGATTTACTTTCAAACTAGGAGGGACTCCTGCATGACAAACCACAAATGTACACCTGACACTTTAATTGGTGGCCTAGAGACTGATAAACAAGTGTTGACAAAATTAGAACAGAAAAAGCAAAGGCTTTGCATGGGGCAAAGGAAGGGAGTCTAAATGTCACTTTTTCTAATGTGACAATAACATTTGAGCCATCCTACTGGATCGTATTTCTGTCTGTATACTTTGAGGCGCTCAGGGATTTTTACAACCCATTTTATTCACTTTTACAGAGGTCTTCAACAGATGCCCATTTTTATTCCCCTGACAATGGTGTGTATCTATCGGTAAACTGACCTTAGGGAGATGATGAGGTGCCTGACATCTGCAAAAATTGGCGGGTATGATGATATTGCAGGGGTATAGCTAGGTATACTCCCTTAATACGGCAGAAGGGGCATCCCCCAATTTCTGGTGGATGTTCCCATCCAACAAACTTACACCTCTTAGTAGTTTTCTTCTTAATATATACCATCAACCTAATTTACTTCGTTGAATAACTTTATTCGTTTTTTTTAAAACCATTAAAGTATACAAATGCAAGTACGAATACTACTAGTTTTCACAAGTATTTTAACAATTAAGAAAAAGTCATCAGACATAGCTAAAATCCATAAAAAAGTGCATAGCTAAAAATTCCAAAAACATTTATCAACACATTTATCAACTAATGACATATAAAACAGCATACAATTGAGGAACTCGACACTAGGGTAACAACGATAAAAAGGTTTTTGCTTACAGTGTACAATTCATTTAAGCCGGCAAATCAATTTGAATCATTGAGGTTTAATTTTTAGAATGAAGACTCGGCACCATCGATATGCAGAAGCTTTTCCCTTGTGATCCAGAACGAGAATAGGAAACGACTGACCGAGTAAACTATTGGTCCTGTGGTATCAGACCTGATTTACTTATGACACTTCAGTGTCCTATAAAGCATTTTCAGATTATTACTCCTGATTGTATACATGCAAATCAGGGTTTTTACTTAGAATTCAAGAACTGAAATAATCTACATCTTTTATATGGAAAGGACTTCAAGTCCAACACTTGTTTTTCTGTCTATAAAAGTCAAGTCAACATTCTGTACTTGATATAGTGTCAGATCAAAATTTTGTCACTCACTATTGTAACATACAGCAAGAGTTGTTGCTTGGCAACCAGCATTGAAACATATGCAGGGGGCATTCTCTGTGATAAAAGATCCCCAAGGATATGTGTTGTAAATAAAAGATGCCTTCTTAGTAAACAGGAGCCCGGTAGTCAGGTCACGTAAATTATAAGATGCAGATTTAGTGAAGAAGATAACTCTTAGGTTACAAGTTCCATATAAATACGCCACCAGGAATAGCATCCTCACTGCCCAGCCCACTTTCTCCAACTAACACTCTTACAGCTCAGACACTCGTCAACATTCCACTACATCACAAATACTGGCTGAGCAGCAGGCAACTGAGGGACTATGGAAAGGATGCATTATAACAACATCATGTTACAACACATCTCCTCCCCTTAGAGAAATAAATGAAAATACAACAAGACCTATAATGGAAAATACAACAATCATATACGCCCAACAAATATTCAAACTCTAAAATCATCAAGACAGGAACTACAATTACACTCATATATTTTCAAGACAGGCAAATACACTACCGCACCTCCTACTGCACACTATCACAGATACTACAATTACCGCACAACTCAAATTATCAAGACCATGGAATGCATGACAGGACCAGGGAACTTCTGGCACCCTCTACTGCACACACTTAATCCTTAATCCCTTAGGAAGGACTCAGCAGGACCAGGGACTACTCACAACCCTCTACTGCACACCTTTGTAAACCTACTATATGGCAGGACCAAGGACTACTCACGCCCTCTACTGCACTCACAACCCTGGCAGAACCAGGGCCTACTCACTCACTCTACTACACACAGGAACAGGGACTACTCACACCATCTACAGCACACACTAATCCTTAACCCCTTAGGAAGGACTCAACAAATTCAGGGTGCAACCCATATGACCCTAAAAACATCTCCATCAAATGATAGTACTCAAAACAGTCTAACCACTTCACCCCCCTACTGCAAGCACAACAGGACCCAGGACAAATACTCAACTGGAACAAATGCAACAATACACTCTGCCTCAATCTCAACATGACATTCACAATAAATAGCATCAACACAAGCAACAACACTCTATACTGCAATTTCAACATGACATTCACAATAAATAGCAACAACACAAGCAACAATACTCTTTGCTGCAATTTCAACATGGCATGGCAGTAGCACAATATCCACCCCTCTGGTGAGCAACTTCTCACCCGAACACATAATCCTCCATTATGGTGCACAAAATTGCACTGAACACATTGCTACAGTACATTTTCTCACATTAAAATGGATGACATTAATTTAACCTCATGTGAAAGACTGGTGCTCTAGTTCCCACTGTGGTTGATCATTAGTCCTTGGGTCAGCATACTTGCTTCCCACGAAACAGCCTTCCTGAACAAACCGGCTGTCCATTGACCTCTCTCTGCATAAGGAGCAGAGCAACTCGGCAACTCCACACTCATTGTTAAAGGAAAGATAGTACTACACCAGGTAAAGTTGGTCTCACTTCTTGTTATTTTCCCAAATGTCACATTCAACTTTAAATACTCAACATTGCCCCCTTCTGAACACTCAGATCCCCAACAGTTCTCTTTAATAACACCGGGCAGACAAATGTTCACTGTTTTCACTTTTATTATTATAATTTTTCTGCCCTACACATCACAGCGCGATACAACTGATCACTGAGACACTCTCTCATCATGCGATCTCTTCTCAGAAGACACATGCAGTCCTTTCCTGCACACAAGTCCATCCCTGCTTGCACACACTGCACACGTGCTCTTATCCCCTGGGAACACGCTCAAACAAAGCACTAAGACATGCACTTTATCTAGCTTCATTGCACATGCTGGTAGCATATTTTTTAAAATAATGTTACCTGCAGCTATAGGCCGTAAGCGCACGCTCTCACCGTTACTCGATGGGACCAAATTAGTTCATCCGCACATACAATCCCTTCTTATTTTAAACCACAACGGTTCCCAATTGCTTTTGACCAATAGCACAACACATTAAGTGCTTCCAAAAGGGACTTTAAAGAGCCAGAGGGTTACTTTCCACAACTCGCGCACCCAACATTACTGCTACTGTGCCCTCAGAGTGTCGCAACACATATACTCACCGCCGATACGATGAACACTTTCTGCCAGTCCACTCCCGAAATGTTGAATAAACCGACTCACGCCCTGTTGGCTCTGGTTACAGGACCATCAGTCAGTATCAATCTGCATACATCAGCAGGTCCAACGCCCTTACACTTCCGCAGGCTGTCTGGTGTAAAAGACACTGGTGGGGTCTTCAGGGAGTTACTCTTTTTTTCTTCAGCTTCAATCATTTTGTTTTCAGGTTTCTAAAACACTTTATCTTCACACTTGGTTCTTTTTCCGGTCGTCACAAGTGCTGTAAATTAAAGATGCCTTCTTAGTAAACAGGAGTCAGGTAACGTCAACTATAAAATGTAGGTTTATTGAAGACGATAACTCTTAGGTTACAGGTTCGATATAAATGTCCCACCAGGAGCAACATCCTCACTGCTCAGCCCTCTTTCTTCAACTAACACTGTTATAGCTCAGGAACTCATCAACACTACATTACATCACACACACTGGATGAGCAGCAGGGAACTGAGGAACTATGGAAAGGATGCATTCTAACAACATCAGGTTACAACAAATGTGTTTAATGGATACCATTATTTCTAGTTGGGCCCTGACTCAAGTTATGTGACAACAGAAGGCTTCAAATTTGAGAAGAAAGCACAAACTCCTCCATATGGAAGGCTAAATACCTCTTCTGGACCCCAACAATAGGGTATTTTGGCCAAAGGATTTTATACTGCCATAGAATCCTCCAACAGAGGATTATTCACTTCCTTCTCAATTTGGAGGGTTTTCCATTTCTGCCTAGCATTCAGACATCCATTTCGCTTTCTTTGCTCCATCTGCCACCACAGGGTATGGAGCGCTCATGCTGCATGTGCTATTTTGCATAAGTGTTGAGATGCAGCATGCTCATTAGCAAGATGCTAAGAGCAGCAGAAGGCTAATTACATGCATGCTTTTCTTAATGGCACTCTAGAAGAGCAGTCCTCTGGATCTTTGTACTGAAGTACAGGCAGGATAGTGTTGACCGGCACTCAGTAAACTCATGACCCTTTCAAAAGGCTGTCAGACCTTCAGATAAATCAGGAGATTTCTTAATAACCCTATGTTCTTGTTAGGTTGGGGGGAATGAGATGCCTTCAGGCTCACCATGACGTAGAACTCTGTCATGGTGGACTCTGACTGCCCAAGAATGGTTGGCATGTTAAGGGACCTGGCCTGTTGGGAAAGTTTTAAAAAACATGTATTCGTCTAACAGTTCCTTTCCATCAGTTCTATGGAGGAACATCAAATTATACCTTCACCCGTGAAAGCTTAACAGATCTGTCCCTGCAGACGTGGGGATAGGGTGAGTTGGCCGGCTACCACTGTGTGGCAATATTTCACCACTCAGGAAAGGGCTTTCATATCAAGTCCTTCATTGGTCCTAAATCAGCTGCACTAGTCCCAATGATAAGCCAATGTCTCTAATATCCATGAAGAATCTCCAAGAAAAACACAGGGGTAGAGGATAAAACTAACATGTTTCTCATCCAAGGTATTACTTTAAGGGAATGAGGGGCATCTATTTGTGCAGAGTTCCAGAAAAATGGCTCTATCACTCATGCAAATACATTGTCCACGCCCGGTATATTTTTCTTCCATCTTTCCTTAGAGATATGCATCTAGAATGCTATTAGAAGAAAGGATCAGCAGAGTAAAAACAGGGAGAAAGTGAAGTGTTTCTCAAGCTCCGCATTGTCCATTTTTGTGGGTGTCTATGTATTATGTGAAAGCTCCTTTAGATACCATGGCTCATTTAAGACTTTTGGAACACTAGAGGGGCTTCTTCATCATGCATCAGTGATGCATGCACCTTGTTCTATCTTGCCTGCTCATGCTTTATGCTAGGTAAACTAAAGAGGTCACAAGTCTTTGCCCCTGACAATTAGTTAATGTTAGACAGAAACTTGATATCATATGTAGGCCATCTGCGCTCCTTTTGTCATTTGGGACAAAGGACTAAACATATAATTATAGCTTTTTTTCCCATCTAAAGCGTACATTGGGTAACCACACATTAATTTCTTTATCTCATTCATGCATTGTTTACAAAGAGCAACCTTTTTTTAAACCGGTTTTGCTCTGCACGAGGCTTGTTTATCTATTTCTTTTGCAGCTCTCTACTGAGTGTGAAACCTAAAGGCTTTGCCAAGGCATGTTTTAATTTATTTTAGTTTTTCCAAAATATTTCTCCACCATGAAACATCTTCCCTTTTCCTCCCTTTAATTTGGGGATATTCCCTACCCATTTCCATACATTTCTTCTGTCCTTAGCAATAAGATTGCACGTGATGTATGGTGGAAAGGTACCTGTGAAACACTGGTAAACACTCACAAACGTTCAAGTTTGTTGGTGTTCACCAACGTCTGCTGGCGAACAAAGCAAGGGATTCCAACTAACCCCAATGTAACCCACAAATTTAAATTTGAAAACATTTCTCAATAGTGAAACTGTCTTTTTTTTACCTCCTGTTTTTTTTCCCTTTGAAGGCTAGCTCGCCTACCCCGTTGTTTCTATCATTTCTTTTTTCACCATTTTACCTCGAGTTGGCATTGGGCTGTTTTTTCCCTCCAACTTTCATTTTTTATGTTGGCACCCCAAACTTCAATTGAGCCGGATGAGGGCTTCCGAGCAAATTTTTGGGCCCCGGCAATTATTCTTTTACAAATTAAGCACTGGGTATTGATGCATTATGTTAGACTTAGGTTATGTACATTTTTTTGTGAATTGGTCCCTTTGTGTGAGACGTCATCTACAGCAAGGATGCTGTGACCTGATTGATTGACTCACATTCTTAGCAACGACAGAGAGGGATGGGTGGCGTGAGATGGTCTCAGTGGAAACGATCTCAGTATACCTATGTGATCTCTTACTAAAAGGTACATTTAAGTAGGTTGGCTTGGCTCGTGATTCTTCTGCAAGTCATCATATAAATGATGTTACATGCTCGAATTCCTTTGGTGAATTCAATCATACTGTTGTAATGTATGAACATCAAAGACATGTAGAAATTGCATGTAAAAATAATAACTGGATTGGGGTTTGATGGAATGCTAAAGTAATTTCAGTAACGCAAGTTAAAGAAGATTTCTTTTCTACAATACAATTACTTGTTTACTCTTCATGGTAAAACGGAAGACATCTAAATAATAATTTATTTGGAAAGCTAACAATTTGTCCTAGCATTCTGCATACTTTATTGTAAACATACTTTATTGTAAACCAGGCACAGCGGAGCCTTACACACTCTGTGGGAATCAACAGAGATCGCTGTTAGCATGAGCTGAAGCCATTTTGGCTGTGTCAGCCATTTTAGTTAGCCATGTGCTAGCCATGTGTTTCTGGTCTCTTCACTGTTGCCTGCTTCTCTATTTCACCAGAGTCATCATCTATAGTTAACTCCTTGAGTCCTTACTGAGCCTGAGCACTGCGCATGCTCAGAAAGGCCTGTAGCTGCTAGAATGCATCCATCTTAAATGTAACTGACAGGCTATTTTAACATATGTCAGCATCTATGTAACCCCTCCTACTTTGTTGACTAAGTATTTTCTGTTAGTCCTTATATGTGAATAGCTATTTGTGTGTATACTTGTACCGACTCTTTTTGAGCTCACATGCTTACTACGCTACAAACTGGGCATAAAAGACCCATGGTTTCTGTACTCCATGTACTGCCTCATACATTGCCTGAGGGCTCTGTGTCGATGCAGTCCAACTCATAGGGGATAATAAACTATTGTTTTGATATTACAGCTTCCGTGCCAATCTCTATTTTGTTGGTCTGAGGACTAAAGGACAAAGAAAGGCGAACCCCTGCACTAGTGGGCCCCTGAAAAGGCTTACTCCCACAAATTGGCGCCCGTCACGTGGGGCTCATCAGAGACGAGGTCGCCCAAAGGAGTGGTCTTGACGGAGGTTTGGAATCACGCTGAGGATGTACACTGCACGAGGAGACCTTTGTCTTTGCAGACTAAAGTGCTTTTCCGATTTTCCCAATTTGACCCTCCAGGTGGTAACCGGTCCCGACTGAGATCCCTTTGGCGTTCGTCCCACAGTGACCATTAGGTCGATTCAGAGCTTGGCAGTTGGAGGCTGACGACTTTTGTTTGGTAAGGTCACTAATGAGACACTTGACTTTGGATTAGCTTGGCCAAGATTCTGGTTTGGACCATTTTATTTCAATAAAAATGGGCAGATAATGAGGAAATTTTTCTCTATTTTTGGTATATTCGGATCGGTACTATATTTGGGGATAGTACTATTTAACTGATAATATTATATTTATTATAGTATTTTTGGCATGCCTGCTAGTAGCACACTTTGTAGGATGTGTCGCTGTCTTGGGCGGTACCACAATGGATTTAAAAACAAAATCAGGCGGCTCCCCCAGAGGGGCTACCCAACAGACATATGCATGTTAAATACGGTATTTCTGCCATAATGTATAGTACACTGTGGAACAAATATATATTTAAAATAAGGATCCTCATGTACGCACTTAGTAAAATTTGTAAGTGGTGAAACGGAGCACTTTTGAGTGTTCTGCCAGCCCAACTGGTAATTCGGTGTATTTTGGAAAAGGTCTGGGGCTAGAGCCTGTCTTTTTGAACATGCAACAATCTTTGGGCTGTTTTGGTGCAGTCTCTGTACTTCTTTTGAGAGCTCTTTTTGTAAATATGATTTACAATTGGTATTTACAATTGGTTTGGTTAGAGTACAGTCTGTGGGCTGCCTCTTGTTTTTGTCCTAAGTGTTGATTTGTGGGTTGATTGTGTGTTGGAGTGTCTATGTGGTTTGTGGACTGACACTCGTGGTGATGTGTGTGAAGTACTTGTTTGAGTGAGTAGCGACTGTGCTCTTTGTGTAAGAATGGCTAGCCTTAGCACGCTGTGTTGTGTGTTATGAGTGTGTGGCCCCCTTTTTTGAAAATGTCTGGAATTAGCTCAATTTGGTTTGTTGTCCTAATTGTGTTCTACAGATGCCATTGGAAAAATTACACTTTGAAATTCAAAGAATGAATTATACAGCATATGTTAAGTAGCTGCACGCTACTATTAAAAATAAAGCTTACTTACTTAATACTTACTTTAATCTTTATTTCGACTCCATAGAGTCATAAAAGAACAAAAGAAAAATATACAGTCCAATAATAACAGAAAACAAGCACCCAGGGTAAAGGAAAAGTTACATCGACAGCAAATAATATAATAGGTCAGGAACATAGACTTCATAGATACAATTATATTTCATAATGTCAAAAGAGTTCTTCTAATGTTCCATACAGCGGCTAAGTACTTAGTAACAGCAAAAACGGTAGAAGGGGATAGGTCAGATTTCAGCAAACGATAAGCATCCAAATGATTCCTAAAACCCCAATTTTTACAAATAGGAATAATCCACTTTTTCCTGGGTTTCATATAAAATGGACAAAAAAACATTAAATGAATATCGTTTTCCAGCTTATTTATACAAGCTGGACAATTTTTAGAAGTGGGTGGGTGCCAGCGACTAGTAAGGGCTCTAATAGGTAATGCATTGTGTCGCCATTGCAGGAATAGTTTCCTGAGACCAATGGGGTTAATATCGTCCAAAACTGTCTCCAACATATAATGATCCTTCACTGTTAGGAAGGAGGTAGACATGGGCCCCAAAGTGGTCATTGTTGATAAAAGAGTCATATTACGGTCGTAGTACAAGGCAACCAAATTTTTTCGGGATATAGTACTACATGCCTCTTGAGGATTTGTCCAAAGAGGGAGTAGACCCATCACTGAAAGCTCCTCCTTAATATACTTAAGCCAAGGGATATTACGTAGAGCTGGGTGTTGATGTATCTCCCTGAATTCACAGCAATAGCTCGAGAGTTCAGGGGTTGTCCAGAGTCGTCTCCAAAAAATTAGAGGCTTCACACCTAATTCTTCCTTTATTGATCCTAATCCCATATCAAGCCTGAGTGGGAGAAGTGGTGTGCTCGGTGGAAGAGCGGCCAAGTTCCGAAGGAACTTGTTTTCCGTTTTGACAAGATCAGGGGAACAATTGTTGCCCCACAGTTCACCGCCATATGTTACTGCCCCCGTGCCTGCATTTTATAGATTTCTAGTGGCGGGCCAATAGGGTGTATCATAGATTCTTTCCATAATTTCAAAATACCCCCGCCTTTTGAGTCAGCTTTAGGTTGGATTTTATTTGATGATGAGTCCAAGTCATCTTCTCATTCAAGGTTAGTCCCAGGTACTCAAACGTATGAACTCTTTCTAGGGTGATACCATGAATGACAGGGTTTGGGCGAGATGACCTAGGAGGGTTGAAGATCATGAATTTTGTTTTATCAGTATTGATCTCCAACCCCCGGTCAACACAGAAAGAGACAAAGCAGTAACAGAGTATAGATGTGTGAACCTTTAATTATTATATTGCCACAATGGTAAAAAAAAAATTAGAATTAAAACTCAATAGGGAAAAATAGGCCTCACAGAAAGAAAGGGAAAAGAAACGAATTTGTGTGCTCTACACAACTAGGACACAATACAAAATGTTACATACAGCATTCTCCTTATATATATTATATTAAAAGGCATTCACATTATCTGAGTAATTAGTTGCTGCTAAAATAAAAGCGTCTTTTTTACCACATTGCAAAACGATAGATTTTGACTGACTTGGCATGCCTGGGTTTTAAATAGACTGAACCGTGCTCAATTCCCAGCTCCAGGAAGAGAGCTTTTAGCAGCTGTTCAATACTGTCTGTCCGAAGGAAGCTGTCTGTCAAAACAGACGGAGGTAATGAATGGTTTATCAACTTTTTGGGATTTCCGTGAGGACATTAGAATACAGCAAGGCCTTTTTCATATGGTATGAAGACACGTGCATTAAAGACTACTGATTTTGAAAGTTAACAATACAGCTTCATTCTTTTGGATAAAAGAGAAAGGATTAAAAGTAGGGACTTCCTTTCTTGTTGCTTTTCTAATAAGCACATCTGTGGATCTAATGGTAAATAATTACTGCGCTTTAAAAGGTGACACAAACGTTTTAAGTTTCAGTAAAGCTTCTGTGCTTAGTGTTATAAATAAATGCATTTAAAGGCAAAAGGAAAGGAATAAGGCTTGCTTTTCATATGTGGAAACATCAAAAAGGGTTAGTGATCATTATTCCAGAAAAATGACTACATGAAAAAAAATTGTTAAAAGTCATTGTATTAATATCGTTTTTGCACTATTATAATTTTCATGTTTAATACCACTATTGTGAAAATTCAATAATATTTAGCACTGCAGAAAATTATCCTTTGCAAAGTGTACGTTACAATTTCAATGTCTAGATGGTTCAATATAATGTGCATCAAAATTGAAAAGGTGAATATTGGTTTCTCTAACAATGACAATATTGCTGAATCTTAGGGACAAACTTAAAATATAATTCCAAGTATGGCCTACTGGCTGCAGTCTCAAATACACTTACAAGTTATGCAGAGAGGAGCTGTACAGACATGTGAATTACATTGCAAGCCTTTATGCAATCTTTTTTGCACAAGAATTCTGGGCGCATTATGGTATTATGAAAACTCTAGTTCTTTAGGTGCTAGAACGCACAGTGCACAATAAATAAATAATAATATGGAATATAAGTTACATCCTACCTTTAAAATATCAGCACACAGGCACGGAGCAGGAATGCTCTTCTGCCTTGTTTCTCGACAGTTACTTTGAGCTGTGATAGCCACGTGGGAATAGCCTTGCACAGACATGGGACAGCAGGTTTAAGGGTCAGAGGTCGAGTTCTGTATTTAGCAAACTAGCAGGGCTAACCAAGGCTTGCTCTGGCACTTCGACCTTGGAAAAGATTCCGAAGGAAGGGATGACAGCGCAGAGAGAGAAAGAGAAGCTTTGCTTAGTATTTTTGGAAAAAGACCAGGCAGGTTCTGCAAAGTCATAAGAAGAGAAGGAGAAGCAGTAGTTTATGTGGGGCCTGTGTAGAGAACAGCTCTGCCATGCATATAGAAATAATGGTTTTAGCTTAAAGATTACTGTGCAAGGGCTAAGATAGGGAGGCAATGAAATTCAGTTTGCATTCATGCGCCCTCATGTTAAACTAGTACAATTGCTACAGGGATTGGTAGGCGGTTATTGGATTAATGTTTTCTAGTTAGCTCAATGTGCTTGTACACCAACATTTGCAAAGTGGTACAGACCAATATATTGGATATGGCCTCCATGATATGGATTCCCCAAACTATTTACCTCCTACGAGTTTTTTGTGCCCAGCTGCCAAAAATGGGTAAATATTGTCAACAGGAGGTCACCTGTTTAGGTTACCTACTGTCGAAAGGGGGTAGGAGACTAGCTCCTTGGCAAATTAAGGGTAAGCAATATTAAGTTTGTCGTTGTGTTCTCTCTCTCTCTCTTTTCTCTCTCTCTCTCGAGCCTGTCTAAGCTGTCCATGAACGGCCATGAGACAATTGGTCGGGCTCGCTTTAAACATTCATTCCGCAGGATGCTGTGACTATGTTCTTGAATCAATAGAGACAAAGCACCTCACCAGTGTATGTCTAATTGGCAATTAAGTTATACTGTTTTTCTCTGAATCTGACATCACATAGTCCAGATTGTGAAAAGTAGAATGGACAAGGTTCACAATGTTAGGAAAAACGCCTGTGTGATCCTCAGCAAACATTTTGAAGGAAAATATTGCTTTATAGGAGTTTGTTTGCCATAACAAGCTCTGCTGGAGAAATTCATATACCCACTATGTTGAGGTTTTGTTAGTTATTTATGTAGTAAGGATCCCTGTTAAATTAGTAGTTTTTAGATTTTCCCACTATGCCTATAACATGAGAGCATGGTTGTAAGTGTAAAATGTAGGTGTTTTTACATAAGAAAAATAATTTTAGAAGTGTCTGCAGTCCTGTACAAGTAGTGGAATGTTCATAAGTAGAAATGTTGTGAACAATATGACTTATGAAACACAAGCTTGCTAAGACAACAAGCACAAAACAATAGTTCGGAAAATTCCTTTTTTTGAAGTTCTTCAGATGAATAATATAGGAATACACAAATGTAAGGATTCGGAGTATATCCGTATTGTTTTTCTTTTTCCCTCAGAATTTAGTAAATAAACACAGACTTCCTTGGCTGCTTGAGATTGAGAGAAACAAATCAAATTGTGTGACGTTTTACTCTTGTCAGTTCACCAAATATTCCTTTTATACTCGCTAATAGATCCAGGGTATTTTTTTTTACTCTCAGATAGATGAAGTGGTTCTTGGGTGTCCTGCTAATGTATGGGGCGCCCCGAGACTAAAGAAGTTTTCTGAAATAGAGTATCCTCTCTGTTGATAGATTATCTATATGCCTTGTCTAAAGATCTTTGTTCTGTTCACTAATAGATATCTGCTGCCCTACAACCATTGCCAGAGGGACCCAGACATCAGATCCAACCTGGGGAGTCAGCGCCAGTTCAGCTTGGAGCCGAGGTAAAGGGAACCAGGCGTTGCTGGCAACTAGGACCGCAGTAAAGGTAGAAGGCCGGAAGCACTGGGTCCATGAAAATGGCGTGAAGTGTGACCCCTACCACTGTCTTGGGTGAAAGACGGGGTCACAAAGCAGGATGGAGAATTCTTTGCGTTGATCCAGTTTTTGATGCCCATCTGAGAAAGTCACAGACCGACAAGGACGGCAAAGAGGCTTTGCTTAAGGTGACCCCCTCTGAAACAAGGGTTGCTTCAGATACTCCAGCATCAGGCCTCTGAGTCCTGGGCCCCAAGTGAATGCAAGTCTGCACCTCTGTTTGTTGATCAAGAGGTGCCTGGGCATACTAGGTAAAATCTGTGGTCCCGACGAAAGAGCAGTGCGCCAGCGCTGCAACACAGGAGTTAGGGAAGGACTTGAGTTTAGGGTACAGGTGCTGTGTCTCTGGTGCCTGGTAGATTAAAGTGAAGAAAACTGGTGCACTGCCTGACACACTGGACAGGATTGTTGAGGGTATTTGCCCTGGGGGGTGATTGCCCTACCCTGAAAGAAAGACTTTGCCCTCAGTCTGGGCCATGATTGTTTTCCTGAGTTGCAAGTTGTGCAGCTCCACCGTGGAAGAAGTGAACACTTGATGAACAATAAGAGCCTGCCTGTGAGGCTCAGACGGACACAGGGAGAAGACTCCCCTCTGGCTGGTTGTACAGCGGCTTCAATTCCCCAAGTACTTTTTTTGTTAGCAATGTACCCCTTTGGTCGTCCCATTTTTGAAGAGGAGCAGCCCTTTGCGGCTCCTCATCCTAATTTCCATGGCCCCGTCTGGTCCTCCTGGTCCCCGAAGCAAAATGTTTTTTGTGATAATCCGTGTATTCTCTTTAATATTAGTATTTGGAATACTGTTTTTTCTGCAAGAGAAACATTTTGTGCAGTTTTTGATAAATACTACTCTGCTCTCCTCCTGAACATATCAATTGGTACTCTAGCCCTCATAAAAAGAACACTGTAAAGGTCTATTAAAAATGTTTTTATTAAGTTATTACATCAGACATGTGTTGTTGACTATTCTGAAACTGAAATAGATAGTCACTGAAATACATCGGAGCCCTGAAACTTGGAATTGGACTGGGTGGTTTGGGGATTTACTTTCTGCTTGGGGTTGGAAAATATTGATAGTTCAGTTTGTATTAATAGCCATTATTTCTTCCTAGTATTTGTGTGTTCATTATGGCCTAATGCTCTGTTCCCTTTGTGCTCCTACCTATACCTTATATATACCTGCTTAACAAAATGTTCCGAATATAAATTCCCACCTAGCAATGGATCAGGATATTAATGAATTTATGAGAATAAATGTGCAAGATGTTTTCTATATTCCTTCTAGATCATAGGGATGTCTTCAGCTAATGCTAAAAGGGTCATCTGTGGGAATCAACAGAGATCGCTGTTTGCATAAGCTGAAGCCATTTTGGTTGTGGAAGCCATTTTAGTTAGCCATGTGCTGGCCATGTGCTTCTTGTCTCCTCACTGTTGCCTGCTTCTCTATTTCGCCAGTCATCATCTATAGTTAACTCCTTCAGCACTGAGCCTGAGCACTGCGCATGCTCAGAAAGGCCTGTAGCTGCTAGAATGCATCTGTCTTAAATGTAACTGTCAGGCTATTTTAACTGATGTCAGCAACTATGTAACCCCTCCTACTTTGTTGACTAAGTATTTTCTGTTAGTCCTTATATGTGAATAGCTATTCGTGTGTATACTTGTACCGCCTCTTTTTGAGCTCTCGTGCTTTCTCAGCTACGAACTGGGCATAGAAGACCCATGGCTTCTGTACTCCATATACTGCCTCATACATTGCCTGAGGGCTCTGTGTTGATGCAGTCCCACTCATGAGTGATAATAAACTATTGTTTTGATATTACAGCTTCCGTGCCAATCTCCATTTTGTTGGTCTGAGGACTAAAGGACAAAGAAGGGCGAACCCCTGCACTAGTGGGCCCCTGAAAAGGCTCACTCCCACAACTCGTAATGATTTGTCAGCCTGATTACATCTCTTACAATTACCCACAAGCACTTCTACTTCATTGTCCATTCTGGGCCACAATTAATAACAGGATACCCTCTTCTTGGACTCAGTCGTACCCACATGGCCTTGGTGAGCTGAAACATGAAATAACTTCTCCAATAAATCGGAGGCATTAAAAAATCACCACACAACACCAACTCACCTTTCAACTACACTTCATTCTTGACCTTAAAATAAGGCCTAAACTTCTCCCTTAAATTCTTTTCTTCAGGCCTTCCCTCAGTAATGAATTTCTTCAGAGATGTCCGGCATCCACTGTGCAAAGGGCACTCTCTTCATTCTGGGAAAGATATCATACTCCAGCAGCCACAATTTCGTCCAACTTACCAAAGATACATTCAACTTCCTCCTCCTCAATTGATCTAGTCTCACCACCAATTACGGTACATCTAGAGAGAGAGAATCCACCAAAGTGTTCTTTGCCCCAGGAATGTGTTTGAACAGCAAAATTAAAAAATTAAATGTATACATCCTTGCCAGCAGTCTTACTAACCTAGGACTTGCTCCATTTAAATTCTTCTCAGAGAATAGGAATGCCAGCGGATTATGGTCATTGAGAAGAAAAAGTTCCTCACCCACATGTAAGTTGCAAAAAGTCTTATAGCCCATACACACTAAAGACTATCCCCTCAATGGTGCTGTAGTGTCTCTCAGCTGGGGACAAGCACTTTGAAGCAAACACCACTGTATTCTCTTTGTCATCCACCATCTGAGACAAGACTGCACCCAAGTCTTCACCACTAGCATCCACAGTCACTGTTGACATCAAATCATCCCTAAAGGCTTTGAGTGCAGGGGCTTCAACAATCTCTTCAATCTCTTAAATCTCTTGAATGCTTCACATTCTTCGCCCCCCACAGATGTTTCCCCCTACGTAACAGTCTTCGGAGAGGTGTAGTATGTAAGGTAAAATTTTCAATGAACCAGGAATAATACTCACACATACCTAGGAACAAACTTTAGTTGTTTCTTATGCACAGTCTCAGGACTTTCCCTAATGGCATTTACCAAGTCCGCTTTAGGTCTGATGCCAGTCCCCGAAAGCACATGCCCAAGGACTCTACCACCGGCACAATAAAGCAGCATTTCTCCTTCTTTACCATAAGTACTTGAAACCTCAGTGTATGTAGCACCTTGCTCAAACATTGTAAGTGGTCAACCTCATTGCCAGTGAACACCAGAATATCGTCACCGGTTTGTTGTTTCCAAACAGCTGAGACATAAACTTCTGGAAAAATGAAGTGGCTGAAGACAAGCCAAATGGAATATGCAGGAACCTAAATGCACAAAAGGGGGCGTTGAATGCAGTTAACGATTTTGACTTCTCATCCAATTCTACTGGGTGATAGGCTGCCCTCAGATGTATTGTGAAAAACACTCTGGCACTTCCCAACTGAGCCAGCATTTCTTGGATCTTGGGGATGGGAAACAGTCTACCAAGATATTACTGTTTAAAGATCTGAGATCAGCACATAACCTCATCTCCCCATTCTTTTACCTCGTGACAATAAGTAAAATTAATTGGAAAGAGTCAACTGGTTCACTGACCCACTCCAAGCACAAATTGTCCAAATGCTCCTTCAATTTACCTCTTACACTGAATGGGGCATTCCTGACCTTTTGCACCACAGGTAACGCATTCTCCTTTAAAAATAATTTCATGCTTGAACCACCTAACCAAACCCAAACTCAAAAAGCGTCTTGTATGTATCAAGCAAGCCATTCACTGACTAAGGTGAGGAGGGAACAGGAGCAACTAGACTATACTATACTAGCACTATCCTGTTGCATAAAGTCAACCAAAGCTTTTGAGCTGGGGCCACTGCTAGCTATTGTGCCCTCATAACAATTTGCGCATGCCAACCAGCAATTATCCCACCTAGGCTGAAGCCTTGAGGTATGCCGCACACTGTCCTGGTGCTGTCCAGTATGGTAAAGGGTTCATGTTCCACTCCGTGCCAAAACATGATATAATGGATAACACGATACTGGATACCAAGTTGAAAAAAGAAGGATTTATTCTCAAACATCGGGGACAGCACACGGCGAGTCTCCTGACTGGTCCAAATCACTTCCACCTGTCGTGATCTGGAGCCCTCAGATAATCTCTAGAGTGAGCATTCCAATAAGAAACACATGTGACTCCAAACACAAAATGGCATGCACTACACAAAAGAGGTCTCTAGGACATAAACCTGGTCTGTGAGTGGACAAGTCTGGAGGAATTGGGGGCCTGCTGTTGAGCATTGAATGATTGGCGACATTTAAATGGAACACTCTGCAAATTATGACAGGTGAAGACATAGTAGAAGTCCTTGGGTGTGACAGCAGCCTTGAAGTGAGACCAGGAGGTAAAGGATCTCTCCGATCGGAGAACTGGTTTCATCAGGCTGGATGGGGACATGCTGCATGCTGACGGTGTTCCACTTAGGGTGACAAGCAGTTGTGGAGAGATACCCAGAGGAGAAAGATGGTAGCTGGAACAGTCTACAAATGCTAATTGACTTCTGTTAGCAGGTGGTGGAGGCTGCGGAGCTGCTGAAGAACAAAATAATGAATTATGTCTAATCTCCATGTGCTAAGGTTTCCTATACTGGCAACCGATGTGGATGTATCTGAACTGATTATTAAAAGACTATTTCACCCCCCTCCTTCCCCAAGAGCCATGACTGTATTTGGGGAAAAGGGGGTATATTAACTTCCCTTGGAGATTTCAAATACCAACTCAATAGCAGGCGAGTTCATGGTGGTTCTCCAGGACCCCCAATGGTGAGGGGCTCTGATGTAAATGGTAGCCTCTTGACTCACAAGATGAAATACGAAAACAAGCATATCCTCCTTTACTTCAATGTGGGGGTAGTAAAGCAAAAAAGAACAGGTAACAACTAATGGCCATTAGGAACAAACACTTCCAGGCGAAACTGAAGGTCTTTCATTGGAACAAGCCTTATTTGCAGTGCCAGAAACGTGTTCACTCTTGACAGTATCAAGACAGATGTCCCTAAATGCATATTTCATGTAATTGCAGAGATTGTTTAAATGCTGTGCTTTACACCTGTCAGCCTTAGAGTTGCCTGCCCTCAAACATTTTGTCTACATCCTCCATTTTTGCTGATCTCCTTTTTGTTGACCTTAAGACTCTGTGCACTTTACTACTGCTAACCAGTGCTAAAGTGCATGTGCTCACTCTTTAAAACATGGTAACATTGACTTATCCCCAATTGACATCAGTCCCTAGTAAAGTGGCACTTCATAGACCCAGGGCCTGTAAATTAAAGTCTACTAGTGGGCCTGCAGCACTTAGTATGCCTCCCACTTAAATAGTCCTTTAAACATGCCTCACGCCTGCCACTGCAGCCTGTGTGCGCAGTTTTAAACTGCCATTTTTATGTGACAAAATAAAGCTTTTGTTAGGCCGAAACCTTCCTTTTCAATACATATAAGTCACCCCTAGGGTAGGCCCTGGACAGGCCAGAGGGGAGGGTGCAGTGCATTTAAAAAGCTGGGCATGTATTTTTAAGTTTTACGTGTCCTGGTAGTAGAACACTCTAAAATTCGTTTTTCATTACTGCAAAGTCTAACTCTTCCATAGGATAACATTGGAGTTACCTTATTACATTTAATAAGCTATAACTTCCAAATGGGAAAAGGTGACCAATTTATGTTTGGTGTCTTTGGAATTGTAATGAAAAATCCTCTCTGATGGTAAAGTGGGATTTAAGTTATAATTTCTGAGTTGTCACTATTAGAAAGCTGCCTTTTTTCTGCCTTAGCCATTTAGTGCGCCTACAGCCTGTCTCTGGGTCATATGATGGGTGTATTCTTCCTAGAGAGCCACACACAATAGAGAGCTTAAGTGTGCTTGGATGGGTAATCACTGGCAGGATGGGAGGGCAGAGCTAGACATAGCCCTACTTACACTTGAATAGGCTGTGTCCCGCCTCCACACAGAGGGCAGCATACACTGTGTGGTTAGTCTACATTCAAGGCAGGGGAGGCAGGAAACCTGGGCACTTCAAATGGAAACCTCTAGAAGCTTCTCCTACTTCAAAGGAGGTGACTGGTATAAATGTTGGACCTCAGACATCAACACTTCAGTACACTTCTGGACCTGTGGAGGCTCTGCCAGGAAGAAGGACTGCTGTGCTGCTCAAAGGACTGCCAGTGTTTTGGACTGCTGCCCTGTTGGACTACTGCTTTGCTGGACTGCTGCAATGTTGGATTGCTGCCCTCCTGCCTGAGTCAGATGGGTTGGACCCTGAAGATGATTGGGAGTCCTGAACCCAGAACTCCCAAAGTGACTCCAAGGGCTAGTCTGCTGGCCTTCTGGTTAGAGCCACAGTGACATAACAGGCCCACAACCACACAGAACATGAACCCAGTTCCAGCTAGTGCAATCCCTTGACCCCCAAGTGGTGCTCCTCATGACCTGGATCCTTGGTGTGGCACCAGAGAGGCTGAATTGAAGTTGTTGGGCTCTTTGTGACCATGTACGGGCCCGTTGGTGCCAAAACCTTGTCACTCACACAGCACACCACACCTCGCAAAATTCTGTCAGCTCGACTCTTTGCACTACAGCAGCACTCTGCTTCCTTACTATCGCTGCACATGATGATACTCTGTAAAAATGACCTAACCTAAATGTCACCTGTAGAGCATGACGGTATCATGGAGGTCTTAAAGGCAAGGCGCAAGTTTTATTCTGTTATGGTTTCTCTATGCAGTTTATGGGCGAACTGCTTTCTATTACTTTGCCTTTTTCTTTTAAAATAAAGGCTATGTTAAAACAGTGAAAGAGTGCATGTTCTAAATTACAGAAATGCTAAATGGATACATATTTATTTTAAATTAAAAATCCAATGCAATTTTGGTATTTTAGTCTATACGATGTTTTAGGCCGCATGTATATGTATAGGAAGTACCATACCCACAATAGGAGAATGGGGTATGGGACTCCTTCTTTAGGCCCACAGCACAAGGCGGAGGGGGGAGTGCCTTTGTGTCCCCCCACAACAAGCAAATGTCGCCCGGGTCCCCAACTGGGGTCCCTAATGCAGGAGAAAAGTAGGGAAGCTCCGCTGCACCCCAGCAGCAGGAGCAAGGGCCCTGGGACCACATCCCATGACCCCCAGGGGCGTAACACAGGTCCCCGCAGCACCCGCGGTGCGGGGGGGCCCCGAGTTGCAGGGGGGCCCTCATGCTGAGTCTGAGTTTTTAACCCATCCCACTTCCTAGAGTTAGCCTTGACCTTTCTTCTTCGCTACCACGCAGTGCTTAATTTGTGCCGGTGCTTGCCGGTGCTTAGCACCGGCACTTATTTATCAGGGCCGGGTCTACATAACACCACCTGTCTGCAAATGACAGCACGTCATATGGCAATGTGAATGTGGCGTAGCTGTAGACTAGACAGTTTTTTAAAATGGATTTACCTAAGTGACTCGGCGCATCACACACTGGCCAGACAGTCCGACTCATAATGTATTTAGTCAATATCCACACAGTGATTCAGTCATGACGGTCACGAATCGATGCGCTTTTTGAAATGTCTTTTGTTTAGGCAGCATCTCTTTCCGGTGGGCGGGACACTGATTGGGCAGGGGCTTGGATTGGGGTCTGCAGCGGAAGCTGTGCGTCATGCAACGTGCGTCAAATTTTTTTCAAGAGGCCACTCCCTGCCCGCCCGCATGCACCGTGCCACGAGTAGCCAGCGGTTGAGGTGGTTAGCGCAGCCCCGACGTCGAGTGCAGGCAGCAGCAGCAGGCCTACGCCGCCTATCGCATAAAGGTATGCAGGCAGTCCGGCCGGCCAGTGCCCGGCCACCCACCACTACCAGTAAATGTAAGTAGCAGCCATAGGCCACTACCAACTCTGCTCGTTTTTTTTCCTTGGGCGTGGAGGATCATGGGTGGCGCGACGCGACAGTCACCGGCATGGTAGCTTCGGCTCCAGCTCAGCTCCACATAATGTCCGGCTGGGTTAAGTTAAAGACCCTGAACTGGCCCCTGCCCTTCTACCAGCCTTCTCCTGCCCTGCCTGGGCCGGGAAGTGGCATTTTACTTTCACATGGTCAGGTGCCTCGTGCCCGGCGCCGGAGGCATGATTGCTCAGGGCAGGCCTTGGACGCGTCACTCAGTGGTGACGAGTCCAAGGCCTGCCCTGAGCAATCATGCCTCCGGCGCCGGGTACCGTGTGCAAGTAAAATGCCACTGCCCGGACCGGAGAAGGCTGTAAAACGCCAGGGCCAGTGCAGGGCCTTTAGTTTAACGTGCTCCAAAGCTACCGCCACTCCTTTAACTGCCAAAGTTGCAAGCGCCTTCCAGCTCCTTTAGGTGGAGGAGCTAACAGACCAGGAGTAGCGCTGCATGGACATTCCACAGCACTAACACAGAACAGGCCCCCCAAATGTACAAGAAAGAAGAGTAGCTGTTTTTCTGGGAAGAGATAGACTCTTCGTTGCATGTAGTAAGTACTGCTGTGCTGTACCTTTAAAAGTAAAGTGGCTGTCACAGGGAGGGGGTTATTGTATCCACTCCAGGCAACCGAGGTAGTGTCTTCTGTCTGCCGCTCCAGCCCGATCCCATTCCACCAACCTGGCAATGCCGCAAACAGGGGTCAGGTCCAGGCACAGAATGTCCTGCAAAGGGCAAAAACTCTCCTAGTTCAACAGCAATTAAAAAGGACATTGCCAAAACTGGAGAACTTTTTATTCGTTTTTTGCCTTTTTGCTTCAGCATTTTTATTTATTGTCAGAGGCAAGCATTATGCTTTCAGAGTCAGCCGGCTACTCAGCTTTACCGCTCACCGCATTTTTACGCCTATGCTGTACAGCATTAGTAAACAGATTTTTTATCCCCGATGCTGAACTAGACCTAAGGATGCTTGGTTTAATAAAAGTACCCACAACACTGTACTACGGGCACATGGGTTAGCAACAGTAAGGTAGGTTAGAGTATAGATATGGTAGGTACAGAAGGTCGGTATGGTGGATGTAGTAGATTAGGAAGGATTGGTTTGGTAAGTGTATGGTATTTAAAGTTTTATATGGTGTGGTATGTAATGTTAGTTATGGTATGTAAAATTAGATATGGTATATCTAAGTTATGGTCCAGAAGGGATGGTATATAAGGTTAGATATGAAAAGCTTCCACAGAACCAAGAACTCAACCACACAACTGCTTTTACATGTATACATATAGAAACATTGTGGGGCATGGAAGTCTGTACATTTAGGGGCCTATTTGTTTCAAAGTTGTTAAAAAATGCTGCTAGAGAAAGTCATGAATGGATTTATTTTCAATTGCTTAAAGCAAGGAAAGGACTCCTCCTTTTTACTTCCTAGTACCAAGTGCATTCTGTTTTAATCCTAAGCCTTAAGTAGAGTACTGTAGCACCACTGGCCTATGTTTCTAGAAAAATTGAACTGTGACTCTCACAAAACATTGTGGTTAAACTATCGCTTGGCCTCAGGAAAACAGAAAACCAGAAACTCTCCCACTGAATCGTACCCCTGGCTCAGAAAGCATAAGTAGTCTGCCTACGCACACCTCTACAAAGTCTTTAAATAATATATTTCAAATTGGAAGGTCGCAAACCACTTTCACTTTGCCTTCCTGTTCTTCTAGATTATATATCTGGTGTCCTTTTTTCCTATCTCATCCGATCTGTTTGTTGCATTTTAATTAGATGAATGGTTGTGTTATTGAAGGAAATGTAGTATGGTCCATAGCTTTGCTATGGTTAAACAACTGTAATTCAAAAGAATATGCTTAGAATTCTGCTTAGTATCTTCTTCATGGTTGTGACATTTCCAAGCACTGGGCGTTTGTTTGAATTGTGATAATAACAATAGAACTTATATAGAAACACTGTGCCCTACTCGGTCTAGGCGCTTTAGAGTCTTTTACCAGCAATACAAAAAAGATGACATCATACAACTAGGAGAGTTTTAGGGTGGTCCAAAATATAATTGATTTAAGCTGCCACTAGATGTCTAAAGGCAGAGTATTCCACTGCTTAAATACCGCCCACCCACACACTTAATAATCAAAAGTCTACTGAATTTGAACATAGTACTTCTGAGTCAAACGACCTTGGCCTTTTGGTACAAATGGGGTAAAGAAGTTTTCCTTCAAGTAAAAGAGTGATAAGTGCTTAATTGATAATGTACTGCTTTGGAAAGTCCAGGCAGTTGAACTTAATGTGGCTTTCAATTTTGAGTCAATACTCCGCTCCTGGTATTGGTTATGTAACCTCTCTTCCATGCAGGGATGTAGCTACTATTGGTGAAACAGGTACAGTGGCACCAGGCCACAGAGCCCTGAGGGGCCCAATTAACCCTGGTAATTGCTGACTGCCCCAATAACAGTCAAAGGGGGCATTTTCCTTGCTTGCAGCAGGGCCCATTGCATCCTTGCTACTACATTGCTTCCATGCAGAAAACAAAATCTAACACTATCATTCTATGCTGCCTCAAATCTGTGCAACAGACCTTTGGTTAGGCTAAGCTAGAGGGAGTTGCATCATTCCTAGCACAGCAGGGTATTGATGTGTTTTGTACATAAAAAGCTTAGGAAATACAGATTTCTTTGAAAACATTCAAAATGCTCCACTGCAACATACCTAACCACCACACCCTCACCACCTCCGCCAGAATGGGCAAGGCTCCTTTGCTATGTTTGTCTTTACTGTGATGTTTGGATTTTTCACAATCTTATGACTTCTTCAGTGATGTAACATTTAGGGCAGCTACAGCACCAACACTGAACATTTTTCCAGCTGAAAATTGTTCCAGCGCTACTGGCTTGGGGTGGGTTCCTTTGTTTGACATTTCCATGCTTTCTTGCCTGGGTGCCTTTGTGTGACATTTCCATGCTTCCTGTTCAGAGTACAGTGTGAGATTTCCATGCTTTCTGGCCTGGGTGCTTATGTGTGACATTTCCATGCTTTCTGGCCTGGGTGCTTATGTCAGGTCATCATTTATGATTTACTATGCTTTGAAAGTTAATACAGCTGAATATCTAATGGAAAATGTGTTGGGCACCAATTTGGTCTTTCTTTTTACAAAATGTTCTTGAGGGGAGAATTCTCCCCTCAACACCTATAGCAGTCGTTAAGCTCGCTTGCTACGCACCGTATGGGGGCTGGTCTAACAAACTTGCGAGGGCCACTTTGGGTTCCCAGCCCAGCCCTGAGTGTTGATTAATTAATAAACTTTGTGACTGACAGTGTGAAACTAACTCTGTACACTGCCACCGACGTCACCCTGCTTTTGGATAAATACCTTTATGTACTCCAAACCACTTCAGCCACTGGAAGTGACACAGTGACTCATTCAACTGTATTGCATGATTTTATTCATTTTATCTGTTCAGCGTGTTTTCACAACATTTTGGTTTATTTTTTCACATAAGCTATGTAAAAGTTGTATCTTTGAACTCATAGACTTTTACAAATGGCATACCCCAGTATTGTCCTTTTCCCAAACCACACATAGAGCATTGGAATTGTCCCTTTTCAATGCATTAGTGATTCTAGTTAATTTATTCCAAAATTGTGCTTTGAATGCACTTTTGATTTAATCTTTTTCAAAATGTGCACAGGGTAGGGGAACTTCCTATCAAAACCTTGCTAGGAGGAAGGTTCCCTTGCTGAAATTCAGATCGGGTATGGGGTATTATTAAATATGGCTTTTAGCAGTGCCAGTTGAGGATGTAGGTGGAGCTAATAGAGTAAGTGGGTGGAGCCAGTCGAGGAAGTGGGTGGGGCCGGGGAAAAGTGGGTGTGGCCTCTGACAAACATTTGAGCAGCTGCACTTCATTTTTTACAAATTAAGCACTGCTACCACGGGAGATTCACGTGCCTAAAGGCGATAACGTGGTTATCAAACCGCATCACAATAGCTCTGGTACCCCTGGGGCACCCATGGTCAATGGCAGGATAGACGCATGATGCCAACCACTGTCCCCGGTAGCGTGCGAGATTCAGCTTTGACAAACTTCGGTTTTCAGTTTCGTATCTACTGAAGCGTGTTTTCGTTGTCTTATTGTGGTATTTTCAATCCCTCTGATTGCGTTCAGACTTAGTGAACTTATTCCAAAACAGCTTTGTTGCCCACTTCTATGAAGAAGGAAGATTCTAAAATATGGAGCTCATTGAAACCAATGATGCAGGAAATCAAACACAAGAAATCCGAAGGAGCACTGCTCTGCAGTACACAGTGCTTATGTACCACACATTTGACTTGTTTCCTTTATCGATGACAAATAAGAGTAAATACGCCAGTGAACTTTTTTGGTGCGGCAGGCGAAGTGTGATCATCTCACTTTTTTATCCACAGAAATGTCATGACATCACCAGTAACCGGACACTCGTAGTCCCACCGAGAGGCACAGACAGATCGGGGGTGAAGCCTTGGAGGGGAAAAAAAGGATGGGAAAGTCTGAGAGGGGAGAGGAGGTGATGGTGAAAGAGACAGACTGGGGAGGGTGATCAGAGAACAGAAGGCAGGTAAGAGAGGTCCCGAAGAGCATGAAGGAGTTGATTGACGTAGAACGAGAAGGGAAAGAGAGGCGAGGAGAGATAGGTGGAGAGGAGACAACAACACAAAGAGAGAGAAAGAGCGGCCGTCCATTACAGAAGTCACTGTAATTGTAGTTATATAGCGCTTACTACCCCTGACGAGGCGCCGAAGAAGGAAATCGGGGGAGAGAGAATAAAAATAGATACTTAGGAAAGATGTGCAGAGAAAGTGAAGAGAGTGTTGTAGTAAGGACAGAGAGAGAAATAAAGGTCGAGACCCGAGAGCGGATAAAGGAGAAACAGATAGAAGAGATGGCACTGATGAGAGAGTGTACAGGACGAAGAAAGAGATGGGGAAATAAGACTATAGATAAAGGGAATGACATAAAAGACTGCAGGAGCGACGGCACCGAAGAATTGGGACGGGGAGAGAACAAGGAGAAGTGAGGGACTCAGAAAGAGAGACGGAGAGGGATGGATGGAGACAAACAGGTAGTGTGAGAGGAAGTGATTGAGAAAAAGACGAGTGAGTACAGGGTGGGTGGAGGAGACGGACTAGAGGGAGTGAAGAACAGAGAGAGGCAGCAACAGAGAAAGAGAATGATGGGGACAGGAGTGGACCAAAGTGATGGTGAAGAGACCTTTGTGTGTTCAAGAACTGAAGGAAAGAGTGCGAGAGATCAAGATAAAAGGGGAAGGAAACGACAAAGCAGGAAACAGGGAAGAGAGTCAGTGAGTGATAAAAAGGTAGTGATGGAGAGATTCAAAGGAGATGATCTGATGGAGACACACAGGGAGAAGAGTGAGTGATAAAGAGTGAGCGATGAGAGAGACAAAGAGGATAATATATGATGGAGACGCAGGGAGGAGAGTGATAAAGAGAGACAACAACAATATTGTCTGATGGAGACACGCATGATGGAGACACAGGAGAGTGAGTGATAGAGAGGAAGTGATGATAAACTCGAAGGGCATCATCTAATGGAGACTCATAGATAGGAGAGTGAGTGATAGAGAATGAGTGACGCGAGTGACAAAGAGGCTATTATAAGATGGAGATATAGGGAGGAGAGTGAGTGAAGAGAGTGAGTGATGGGAGGAAGTGATGGAGACAGACAGAGGAGATTGATGGTGTCACACAGGCAGGAGAGTGAGTGATAGAACAACAGAGTGATGGAGGGAGAGAGACAATGTGGATCTTGTATGATGGACACATACAGGGAGGAGAGTGAGTGATAGAGAATGAGTGATGGGGGAGACAAAGAGGATATTATATGATGGAGACACAGGGTGGAGACTGAGTTAAGAGAGGGAGTGGTGAATAGAAAGAAGGGCAATATTATATGATGGAGACACACACAAAGGAGAGTGAGTGATAAAGAATGAGTGATGGAGACAGTGAGGATATTGTGTGATGGAGAAACACAGAGGAGAGTGAGTGATAGAGAATGAGTGATGAGCGAGACAAAGAAGATATTATATGATGGAGACACAGGGAGGAGAGTGAGTGATAGAGAGGTAGTGATGGAGATAGACACAGAGGAGAATGTCTGGAGACACGCAGGGAGGAGACTGAGTAACGAGAAGGAGTGGTAAATAGAGAGACAACGACAGTATTGTGTGATGGAGACACACAGGGAGTGAGTGATGAGAGGAAGCGATGGAGAGAACTTGAAGAAGATAATCTGATGGAGACACACAGGAGAGTGAGTGATAGGGAGTGAGTGATGACAGATACAAAGTGGATATTACATGATGAAGACACAGGGAGGTTGAGTGAAGAGAGAGAGTGATAGAGAGGAAGAGTTGGAGATATGCACAGATGAGATTATCTGATGGAGACACGCAAGGAGGAGATTGAGTGATAGAGCAACAGAGTTAATGGAGGGAGAGAGACAGGTTATTGTGTGATTGAGACACACAGGGAGGAGAGTGAGTGATAGAGCAACAGAGTGAAGGAGGGAGAGAGACAGGTTATTGTGTGATTGAGACACACAAGGAGGAGAGTGAGTGATAGAGAATGAGTGATGAGGGAGACAAAAAGGATATTATATGATTGAGACGCAGGGGGGAGAGGGAGTGATGAATAGAGACAACAACAATATTATATGATTGAGATGCACACAGAGGAGAGTGAGTGATAGAGAATGAGTGATGGAGAGAGACAGGATATTGTGTGATGGAGACACAAACAGAAGAGAGTGAGTGATAGGGAGGAAGTGATGGAGAGAGACTCGAAGGGCATAATCTGTCACCTGAACCCACAGACCACAATCCTTGAAGAAGCACCGACAGCCTCTCAAGCAGACCTGCGGACAGTGGAGTAGGCAGATCTTTTGCCTAATTCCCCCCCACCCCCAAGACATGTACTCTGTGGAAGTCCTACATGAAGAGGTCAACCGGAGGGGCCCCTTCCACATATCCTGCAGGGGGGCCCCCTCAAGTTTCGTTACGCCACAGATGACCCCCAAAGAGAAGAGTGGACTGGGAGCACAATCGCACTCCCCACAATGGTGGGAGGCTCGCCCCCGCTCCCCATGACTGTCTGGAGGAGTGGGGCAGTCACAACAAGCAAAGCACCCTGCCCGCATGGAGCGAGCAGAGGAGAATCTAGCTAGCAACTAGTGCGGGTAGCCGGCTGGGCAGCCCAGGAGTGGGCTCCCGCGCTGCCCCAATGAAAAAGCATGTCAGGGTGCAAGTGTAGGACCCAGCACTCCTAACAGAAAACAAGGAGAAAAGAAAATTGTCACAAGGTGCGAAGCTCCACATAACACAAAGAAAAGCCGCAGCCGGAGCTGCTGATTCGAAATGCACGCTCCCTCGAGGGAACGCCTTGATGCCCTGCCGAGCTTTCTTGTGCTAAAGGTTTTGCTTCTTGTGCTGGCCCCAGGATGGCACGGGCAACACCATTGTTACCAGGAAGTTATGGGGGTTGCAAACAGCAGCAGTCACCCCCTCCCCAAAAAGTTTCAAAAGTGACTCAAAGTTTCCTGGGTCAAGGAAATGATGAACCCCCTGGATTTTCAGCATAGGTGTAAGTTACCTCTGAGGGTGGAACATTAGTTCTACAGCCTGGAAGTGGAGCTGTCACTAGTGGTTAGTCTTATGGCTGCCTTTTGCTGCCAAAAGGGGTTACAGAAAGACACAGACACTCGTAATGTTGTTTCACAATGTTTTTTTGGTAACAGTATTGCTGACAGGAATGATTCATAAAGGTTGCAATGTTTAATTATAATTATTACAGGCACATTATGGTTACGAATATCAGTGATGGAATGATGCATTATAACATGCGGCACTTGGTCTTTGAATGTGGTAACCTTGATAATGCCATTAGGCCTGGTAGATTTTAAGTGACACCCTCCTATATGATAATGTGCGCTGTGATATGGAAGAGAGGTTCTATGATTTTTGGGGTCATGACCCTTTAGGGGTCAAATATTACACCATCCTAGGTATTTCCACCAAATATATGTATACTTGTAAATCACTGCATATAAATAACTAGTGTGTGTAATAAATATGCTTTTACTTTTCTAAATAAAAAAAGCACAGACTGGCCGATCATTTATTGTGTGTTATTTTGTGCCAGCGAACGGTGATTACTAGCCCACACCACCTCCTCTGAGTAGGCCTTGGACTGCTCTGCTTCACTACCCTGAGAGAGAGTGAAGCTCTACAATGGGGTGCTTGGTTCCAAGCGAGGGGGTAATTGTGGACCTATTGCTTGCACAGGCCTCACATCCTGCACAACTATTAGACCGGTTTCCTTACATGCCAGCTTCAGTAATTGTGTCCTGTATGAATCCGGTTGACATCACACAAGTTGTGTTTCTTTTCACTGCTATGTCTCACCCCATCCAATTAACTTGTTTCCTTCTCGTCTACTCTTTCGTCTCTTCTGGTCGTGGGTATTGAGTTTAGCAAATGTATGTTGGTGTTTATTTTTGACAATGGTAAAGCATTATTGATAACTGTGCGAGGTATAAACTCACAGGCGTTGGCTAAAAGAAAGCATTTTTGTCCTTAACCATCTCTGAAATGTGTTAATGTTCTTCAAGTCAAGTCAAATATACTTTTATTGGATCTCGTAAAAAATCATAAAAGAGTGGGAAAACCACCATTTAAGGAGAATACATTAAATGTACAATTCAAAAACTTGTGGTACAAAGGGAAAAGACAAGAAGATCATTCTACGAGCAGTTGACACTAATTGAGTTAAAAAAGTTAAGACATGCTGTCAAGGCAATAAAAAAGGAAAATGTATAGACTGTATGTACTAGGGCAGCTTAAGTTAATTCACTTTTTATTGTCCAGTTCTTTTGCAGCAATTTTCAAGAAGTTTATGGCTCTACAAGACAGTTGGATAGATGACCCTCAGAGACATTGGATAACTGCGGCTCTGCAAGTTCTTATTTGTTCCTTCTTTAAGACTTCACGAAGGACCATTTTTCAGATTTCTAATAGGAAGGGGCAGATACAAATTAGGTGCAATAATGACTCTCGCCCCTTATCTGCAAAGGCGGCATTTCTTGTATTGCCAGGAAAATTTCCATTTCGGAGTCAGGTCCTTCATTGGGAATGACCCTAGCCGCAGCAGCGTTAAATAATGCTTTTTCTGGTAGGAAAAATGATCAAACAAGTATGGTTGAGGTTTCAGTGTCTGATATCCTTGAATCACTGCCCATGCATGATGTTTTTTGAAAAGGCAGTTTTATATGCCGGTAAAGAAATCCGTGTGATTGCTTTGTTCACAAAGGATTTGAAGGTGGAGTAAGTTGTGAGGGTGAGCCAGGCCTCCTCCAGTTGCAATGCCGAGAGGGATTCCTTCAGAACTTTGATAGTTGAGTTGTTTAGCCTGGCTTGGTTTTTGATTTCTACCCAACAATGATGGGCTAGAGTGTTGTCTTCAGCATCCCTCATCCTCCAGCAGTACTTAACTAGTGCACCTTGTCTGTCAGGGATCTGATTTTTTAGGCCGTACTCTAATCGGATTTGAGCTTGTGAAATATGTCTAGGGATTGAAAACAGTCTCTTGAAAAAAGTGGATTGTGCTATCTTTAGAACTGTAGTGTCCTTTAGGTTCAATATTTCTGAGCAGTATGATATGGAGGGTAGAAATTTAGCAGCAATGACTTTGAATTTTAACAAGTGTCCAGTGGAGCAGCCTATGAGCTTGTTTTTTAGTATTTTGAAAGCGAACTGCAGTTGTTTAGCTTTCGTGAGTCCTTGATCCAGGTGTGGCTTAAAATTGAGGTTACGATCTATTTGAAATCCTAGATATTTATACGAATCCACCCTGGTCAAAGGTTGCTCATCCAGTTTGCAGGTGAATTTGCGGATTTTCGTTATTTTGGAATGTTTGGAAAAACACATCACCTTAGTTTTTTGATGGTTGATAGTAAGGCCGTCGCGGTATAAGCTCCTAAATTGGTAATTAGTCTCTGCAGGCCTACTGGTGTTTGAGCTAATAAAATATTGTCGTCCGCATATTGGAGACAAGGTGTGGATATGTTGCCCAATTTTGAGGGGTGGGATTGAATTGACCGAAGATGCTTATTGAGGTCGGCGATGTAGATGTTAAATAGGCAGGGTGCTAGCACACACCCTTGTTTTAGCCCGTTGAGAGTTGGTAACTTGTTGGTAATGCTACGCCCATCTCCTTTCCTAATTTGAACCCAAGTCCGGGAGTACAGGTTAATTATGGCTTCCAGTTTCGGTGGTGCCCCCGATTTAGCATTTTTGCCCAAAGCTTAGCTTTTTGAAACTTTATCGAAGGCCGCTTTAAGGTCGACAAAGCATGCATATAGGGGCCATGAATTTGCAAGGATTTGGTTGGCTAGAAGGGTGACCGCAGAGATGTTCGTGAGGGTACCCATCCCTGCCCGGAATCCTGTTTGCGTGTAAGGGATGAGATTTATTCGGCTGACCCAGTCCTCTAAGTCTGCCAACAGATTTGAGGCATACATTTTTGCCTCTACGTCAATTAATGCTATCAACCTATAGTTTGAGGGATCAGAACGAGCTCCCAACTTATGTATTGGGTTTAAAATGCTTCCATGCCAGGTGCCAGAGATCGTGCTGTAGGTTATAGCATGGGAAAAGAGCAGAGTGAGAAGACCGGACCAGAATGAAGGATCGTGCCGAAACAGGGCATTTGGCAGGCCATTAGGCCCTGGTGCACCCTCGGATCTTAAATCTTTTATGGTTTTTAGAACTTGCTCTTGTAAGATCCGTGGGGAGAATTCAGATGATTCAGAATTGGGAATGTCAAGTCCTATTGAAGATCCATGGTTTGCGGTGCCTGGAATTATAATTTCATTATACAGAAGTTTGATATGGGCTCTCCAAGTGTCCTTCATAATGTCTGAGTTGTGGTGTTGATTCCTGCCGTTTGTTAACTGGTTGATGATTCTCAAAAAGAGCTTGGAATCTCTTTGTTTACAGGAGTAATGGAGTTTCGCCCAGAGTTGTTCGTGAAACTCTTTATTGGCCGCCTTTGTGTCCCTTTTTAGGTCTTTTCTTCCTTTTGAGATTAAAAGCAGGAGTTCCTGAGAGGGATCGGGGAACCAGGTCCGTAATGGTCTTAGGTATTTATTTAGTTGTTGTTTTTGTTTCCTAAGACTTTTGGTGAACCAAGCTGCCCCTGATGGTCTTCCTGTTTTACCGCCATAGGCCTGGTTAGAAAATGTATGATTTAGTTCTTAAATAAAGGACTCCTAGGCCTGTATGCTTAAGGGTTCTGCTTTAAATTTCTCCAAAAGGCTGGTGCATGTGCCCATGATGTCACCAATGCTGTCCTTTTTCCATGTAAGGCGTTTAAGACTGTAGCATTGCATGTCTTGAGACAGCGCATTGGCTGGTTTAGCGACGTTTCTTAACAGCGTGAAAGATTGCGGTTGGTGGTCACTCCCTGCCCTATCAATGATTTGAAAGTTCGTGATATACTGAAAAAAATCATGATCCGTGAATGTGTAGTCAATGGTTGAGGCTGATTTTTGAGAGATCCTTGTGTATGCCGCGGGGCAGTCTGTCAGGCTTTGACCGTTAAGCGTACACATTGAAAGGTCAACCAGGCGGGCCGCGCATCTCTTACCGAGGGTATCACTTCGATTAAAGGCCTGTGGGGGTCCTTTGGTACCTTTTTTCCTGTATTACAGTAGGTTCATATTGAAGTCCCCTGACAATATGATGTTGGTGTCTGGGTACGCGACTTTAATGACCCCAGTGATGCGATTAATTGTTCGGTTCTTGACCTCTTATGTTTATACGCTGGGTGGATGTAGATATTAAGGATAAGCAAACTATTAAGAGGCGGGGCATAGAGTTTGACGCATAGCAACCAGGTGGAATCGAGATCTACGGCGGAGGCATGCCATGGTATATCGGTCGAGATGTAAATTGAAAGGCCCCCTTTTGATCTCCCATGTTTGGTGACTTACTTGGCTGAATTCAGAAATTCCTTGTAGCCTACTATAGGTGACGGGTTTAACTGCCATGTTTCTTGAAAGAGGAGAATGTTGTACTGTCTGATAAAATCCATAAAACCAGGATCCTCTAATTTCGTACTTAGGCCATGCACATTCCAAGAGCAGATGTTACAACCCTGGAGGAAGTTTGAGGCTGCAAGTGAATTCGTTCATGCCATTTCAAGGGATGTTCCAGCTGAGTTTGAATGCTGGAATGCCGATGGCTTGGTGGCTTCTGGATGGGCAAAGGTGATGGTAATTTTCCTAGCCATGGAGTCTGTACCCTTTAGTGGGCTATTATGGTCCGGCCCTTTAGCTCCCTTTAACATGCCCGCTGTATGATTTGGCAGTTGTAGCGGGCTGGGATAACGAGGGGGGACAATCTTTTTTAGCTCTATGCCCCACTTGGCAGATGGATCCCTCTGCTGCCAGATTTGCTCAATGAGGGAGTTATCTGTGAACGTAGCTGTTGTCATTTCTTGACCCATAAGGTTCGGGTTCTGTTTGAATTCTATACTAACTATGTCACTGGTATTAATGTGAATCAGGGGAGAAAGGGCTTTAAACAGTTTAAGCAGTACACTTCTGTTAAGAATATCGTGGTTTCCCCTTGAAATGTAGTAAGGGATAAAATCCAATTTGTTGTTATAATTAAAGGGGTCACGCTGCGGCACATTGTCTGCTCCCATTTCCATTGCATTTTCGAAAGTAGGCTCGGGGAGATTCAGGGGTGGGTTCAGAAGGACGCTAGTACTGTGTTGTGTATGAATTTCGTTGACCCTTACACTGGTGACTTTGTCGATTCCGTGGCTATACCTATGAGTTATGTCGAGGTTGCGACTTACTTTGCTTGTGTTTTCCTTGACCGGGTTGATCGTGCGTGGGTAGATTGTATTGGATTCTATTGTGGCACTCCTTGATGTAGTTGTGGGTTTCGTGATTTGTATGGCTTGGATTTTTGGGCATGGTTTCTCTTTCCTATTTGAAGGCTTAAATATGCTGTATATGTTTTCTGACAAGGGTAGCTCCCTTATATTATGATTTAAACTACAGCGTGTAATAGACGAATTGAGTGAGGGAGTTGATAATTCCTTATTTCTTACTGCATCAGGGGTGTTTGGAATGTCGAAGATTAACTTAGATGCTGGTCCAGATTGTTGACTTTTTCTTGCTTTTCAAAGACGTTTTCTCTCCCGCTTGGTTAGTGGTTTAAGTTCTTTTGGTAGCCTTCCTGGTGACTGCTCAGGTTGCTTAATAGGTTGGGAATCCAGGGCTTTTGAATTATCGAGTACACTTGCAGATGTAGATGTAGTTGAAGGTGTGTTGGCCTGTGTTTGGGTTAGTTACTATTTCACTTGTGTTATGCCCCTGGGAGAACGGGAACAAGCTGTGTCCGTTTCCCTTAGTACCTCAGTTTCCTTCTCGAAGGTGGGACAATCTTGGTTTGGGCTTCCCTGGTTGTACCCAAGAAGTCTGACCATAGGGTTGTAACTGCAGCTAGTATGTCTATTATTTGAGTGCAGTGGCAGTGACACGTTAAGAATGCTGTTTCCCGATCTCGCTGCACCTTCATAATCATCTCGTTGAAGCTTTGCAATTTCTGTTCAACCCCCTGAACATGAATTGCTAAAATATTTAAAAGATCCACTTGGATATCTAACTTGTCGCCGTGGTAGGTCATTGCTTTGCCAATAGTGTCCATGGTGTTTAGCAAGAGCGGCCAAACTGAAGATGTTGGTAAGCTGCTTGAATCTGCTGGTGATGATTGAACATAATGTTCCCGGTAGGTTGGGCGTTCTGGAGGTAAATCACACCGGAAGCCCAGTGTCCTGCTAGGTTGTTCCTTAATTTGGAGGGGTTGATGTCAAATAAGTAATTTCCTGGATTTTGGGTTTAAAAAGGCCACTCCTCTAGTATTTTAAGATGGCTGGGCTCCTGGCCTGTTTGCCATTCTGCTTCCACTTCCAGTGAAGGAGGTAGGGAGTTGGGCTTGACCTGGCTGTTAGTGTTTATATTAACGAACTCCTGCACTTCGGGATCTTGAACTCCTGATGGCGTGGGCAGGTTACCAAGTGGACTCAAAATGTTAGTGTTCATATGGTGTTTTAGATCACCTTCGTAGTATCCATTGTGGCCACTGGGTCCAGGTGAATTTTGGTGGTGTGTCTGCTGACAGGTGGTATCTGGGGAGGGCAATTGGTAATGAATTTGTGCCGCAATGACTTGCGGCTTGTGCCTATGACCAGGTTCCGGGGGATGGAGAGCTTTGGATGACAGAATTTGGTGGCTTGGGACTGCACTTATTGCTACATGCGAAGCTTCCCATCCCGGGACCTGGGATGCTCTCCTTTCACTCACAGAGCTTATGGTACATCTGTCACTAGAAAGGCTCGTAAAGGCCTCACTTTGGGGATCAGTTGTAGTTGTATAAACCTTGAGGACGTTGTGGCCTCGAGTTTCCGTGGCCGATTTAATGATGACTTTTAAGAAGTCAGTAATCAGTGGACGTTTACTGCTGTTTGGTCCTGAGTGGTGCCTGGTTGGAGCCTTAAAGGTTGCTTTGATGCTGCCTTCGCATTTGGCTTGTGGAGCCAACTCTGTGAGTATTTTTGTTGTTGTTATTGACTTAGCATGTGTGATTGCTGGAGTTACATCTATTGGGGTTCCCGGCTCTTGCTGCACTTCTTTGCTTTCTTTAGTTGAGGAACCGGGCACTAAGGGGCTCATTCCGGTCAAATTGCACATAAGGTCTTTGGCAGCGGTGACCGGGAGTTCCTCCTTATCCTTGTCCTTATCCTATTCTTTTGTCGAGGTCACTTGGGGGTTCTTGTCTTTTTTCTCCCCTTCTCTTGTTCTCCCCGACCGCATTCCTGAACGCGTTCCTGGTCGCGGTGGGGGCCTGCGGTCTGCAGTCTGTGGGTGAGAGAACCGTGCGTTGGGTTAGCCCACGCTTTAGGTGGACTTCTAGATTTGACAGGCGCCATAAAATGAAGTAAAAGGTAATCGATGGTTGTGGGAGGCAGTGAAAACCCGGAACCTGAGAAGGTGGTGAAAGGCAGTTTAAAGTGAAGATTGGAGTAGCGGTTAGAACGTGCGGTGGCCTGGCTTGGCAAGTGAGTCGAGGAAATGACCCCAGGGCCAATAGGGGTAGTGTCCGTAAGCAGTAACATAGTTTGTAAAGAGATGAGACTATGGTTCATTAAGAAGTTGGGTAAAATGCTGAAATTAGGGAGTTGAAGATTGAAAATTGTCGGCGAGGCTGGCCATAAAGCGATGTTGGGCTGCCTCCGCGGACACACCCGTGCACTTCACTCTGCAGCTCCGCTAAGGGAAGCCGCACTCTCACGCTTCCGGAAAGCCACTGAGGAACCTTATGGCGCACTTGCCTGTCGCGTCGCTGCAATGATCACCACACAGCAAGGTCAGGTTCTACGGTTTATTATATATATCTATATATCTGGCAGCCAGCATGCTGCACGTCTTGTCTCGGTCCCTGCTTCCTCTATTCTGCCCCTCACCCTCGCTGACCGGAACTGGTGTCCGGTGACCTCTCCTGCCCTCTGCCCTCGTCTGGGTCCTAGTGCCCCATCTCTCAGGACACTACATTGCCTAATGACTCCTACCTCCTAGCACACCACGCCACCACTGCCCATTTTGTCCAGAGTCCGTGGAAAATACAAAACCCGCTGGACTGGGTCCGAGCTCCGGGGGGCGTCCAGGGAGCGTCTGAGTCTGGGTCAAAGTCTCGGTCCGGGCGGACTGAATCTGGGCAGCTCATGGCCCGACTCCAAACAACGATCAATCGACAGCCTCCGAGCCTCTTTGCCCTGCCTCCGTGCTCCGTCCTGCGTGTTAATGTTCTTCATCAAACTGCTGTGCGCGCTTTCATCTGTGGTGATACCAATATAAATATCAACAACTAACTCCCAAGAAGATTGGCTGACATCACATCAACTCTCGCAGATAGCACTAAATTATAATCAAAAGATCTCAAACAGAACAGCCACCAAACACAGCACCACTTACCCATCTAACCATCGCATAGAGCACTTCCAACAGGCAGCACCCCAGCACACATGCACAAATCACTTTATCTGAATACCAGCTGTCATTTGGAAAGTTTAACAACGTATCACTTTCTACACCACATCAGTGACATTACCAATTCTTCATCACCTAACAGTATAATGTCACTTTTTCAAAGTAACGCAATGACACTATTCGGTTGTGTGGAAATCATTGGGCGTGGTGTTGAAACTCATAGTTCTTGACCACTCATGAGACAGACACTCGCAAAGCATCCTGTGGGACGGTGCCATGTTATTGGCTGGCTGTGCGCCTTTTTCGAGCCTGGTGCGGTATCATACTTGACTCAAAAACTAGTGGGATGTACATGTTAGAGCCTACTACCACAGCAGTACCACCAAGTAACACAGATAGGGTAGCCAAGAATCAATCAGTTGAAGAGTGGAGCAGCACGCTAAAAGTAACTTAGCCAACCAGTCACTACAGAAACTGGGCCCAGGATGAAAACATGTAAGCAAACCAGAACTGTTTTGGATCCTGGGGACGTTGAAGGAATGTTGCACTTAAAAGGTATTCAATGACAAAAGCACCATAACAGGATGATCACCTATGCCTCAATATAGGTTCTGGAAAAAGAAATCATCAGTAACCAGAGGCAGAAATGACACCCACACATCATGCTGTAGCGAAACTCTCCCATTCTCTGATGCACAATACATACATCCCTCAATATTTATTGTGAGCAGCACTGCAGGGCAGTAGTAAAGTGCAAGGAGATCTCAAGGGTTACAATGTTTGAATAGAACTAGAGCGGCAGACTTTGGAGCTGGGGAACCAGGTTCGAGCCTCGGCGTCGGCTCAACATCCTGTGATTCTTTCTGGGCAAATCACTTAATAGCCCCGTGCCTACCAAAAAATGAATGTATCATTGTGTAATGTAACTGGTGCTCATATACAGCGCTCAAATACCTTCCAGTCGAGTTTGCGCTATATAAATCTGCACACACAAAAAACAGCACCTTCAAGGAAGCTGTGGCCCTTTCAGACATCTGACGATGCTCCTGCAGGCGACCTACTTTGAGTCAGCCACTGCTGGTGTTTGCACCGTTTACAGTAAATGACTGCAATTTTAGTCATGGTCAACCATAGATGACCATGGTATAAGCTTGACTTCGACTGCACACTGGACCAGGGTTAACTTTAACCAAGTATATCAAGAAATAAACAGATGCAAACCTCTAATGGCACGACATTAAAGCTCTCCTCATGATTCGCGACACATGCGTTCCTCAAAGACCACAATCGTACACCTGGAACCAAGGCATACCAACACTGTATGTGTAGAGACGCATTTACTACATGTATAAAAACAACAGCGTGGCATGCAAAAGCTCTCTTTAAGCCAGACCTAATAATAGCAGTAAAAAAAAACAGTCATTCAGGTCTTGTTATAAAGCAAATGGTTAAATATTCTGTACATTTTGCTATAATAATGTCTGTCAGCAGCAGAACATTTAATTTATTTGACTTCGGTCCTGTGTCTCTTTAAAAGAAGCATTCATTTAGTTCATGGTATCTTATAGTCACCTATAAAGTTATCTAATAGAAGTGCTGATTTGAATTAGTGATAAAGACCCTCAGGTCAAAGAGCTGATAAAAATAAACGTCCTTTAGCAGCCAAAGGCCCCAGCATCTGCGCTCGCGCCTCCGTCTTCCATTTATTCGCAGATAACTCATTTTCGATCCATCATTAGCATGTAAATAGGCTGGAGGCCACAATGAAGAAGGAGGCATGTTTAGTAATACATTCCATAAATGCTTTGGAAAGTTTCCGGAGTGTGCTACTGAGCGAAAATATATAATACAACAGCCACAGAATAGGGCCCAGATGGGCGGCCACGTGCACAGCCTCTGCTCGCCCACATTATCTGGAGGATACTAAAGTGAGCAGTCCAGTGTTCCCTGTGGCCGTTTATTCTACCTACATACGCTACATTATTTAACAAACACATATGTTAAAGATCATAGCGTTTGTAAATACACTGGGTGATATCTAGCAATGCTAATATTGAAAATGACTGGTTTGGCTCGGGAAAGCATTTGGAGTCTGGGATCACCATGCACCTGACAGATACTTTCCCATACAAGAAGGAAACAAACGGCTAGAATAATATGAATTAAAAGTGAAATGAACTCGTGCTCCAGCAAGCTAGGCAAAATTTGAAATTTTTTATTACAAACGACTCAAATCAAAGACAATCCAATGTGGGGAAAAGCCACACAACCCAAGAACAGTACTGAATTTACATTTAGAAGAGACCCACTTTATAGCTCATATTATGAAAGGAGCCAAAAATTGCATTATTCTTCACTACAAAGAGGGCTTTTCGACAGGTGAGTTTGAGCCAGGACTTTACCACTTGAGTTGAGAGGCATGGCATTGCGGGCCCCCACTGCCAAGACCTGCCCTTTCGCTAAGGCAATACCACGCTGCCTGTTCATAAAAGAAGTTTGCAACATTTGAGGGCGATTAGGAAAGGTAATTTTAGGGCAGAGGGTCGCTTGGGGCAAGATGGCTGCTGTCTGATTGCAGCGTGAAGTCGCAGTCTCTCTCCCTCTTCCCTGGTCCCTGAGTATGCTGATTTAGAAAGACGCTGGGATGCTTGAGATACCCTCTCGAAATAAACTACTAGATTGCGGGCTTGTCCCGGGAACTGTGCTCACTATGCTGGGTGTCACAGTTTATAGCAGCTTTGGAAATACTGCAGCCCGATTTACTCTACCAGCGGCTGTGGCGGCTGTGGCGGCTGTGGCGGCTGTGGCGGCTCAGAGGCGAGCTGAGTATGGCGCCTAGGGGGCCCAAACAACCGAAGGATGAAGTGGTCCAGAAGGACCAACTGGATCACGATGGTGGCAAGGACTATCCGAAGGATCCGGCAGCCCTCGGTTCACAGCGAGTTATGCAGCCGCGGAGAAGTCCCAAGAAACCTGATGATGCGTGAGGTTATGGCGGCAGCGGTATAGGCTCAGCGATTACAAGTGGTGGAAGAGACCTTAGCGGTGTGTACTCGCAAATCAACGGCGGCGGCGAAGTTCGGCCTCGACGGGGGTAAGCTTAAACCCCCCAAGGAGTTACGACAGCCTACCTTACAGGAGTCCTTTGTGGTGAAGACGGCAGATACGGCTGTGAATCAAACCGGGGCTGGAGACGGAGACGGAGCAGCACCAGTGGACGCTGCAGGTATTGTTGCCGAGCAACAAATGGATACACTGCTGCAGGCAGTCTCCGAAATCCAGGATAGATCGATCGCGGCATCTGCAGGAGCCGAAGCACTGAATTTGCAGAGCAAGTCAGAAGGGGAGCTCCCCGGTGGGGGGGCGAGGCTGGCTGATAGCGTGGTATGTGTAAGCAGCGATTTTACACTCGCTCCAACTACAGGTACTGACGGGAGGGGAGCAGGGTTATTAAAAGAAACTCTGGTGATTCCTGCAACGATTGGTGGTAACGGGGTTATGGGTCAGGCTCAGGTATTATCACTTAATAGAGGAATCCCTGGCACCCCGGAAGGAGAATGCTTTTTTTCATTAAATGATGAATCAGATTCTTTATTGTCAAGCGAGGGAAGCCTGGACAGTAGCTCTGATTTAGACTCGGCAGTTAGCTCCTCAGTCCTGCTACTCACAGGGCTTCATACAAAAAAAGGACAAAATCCAAACCAAAGCATCCTCCCAGTCCGCCAGAAGCTGGGGAGAATAGGAAACTTTGTTGGTACTATTCAGCGACGTCACATCTTTATCACGAGGGCACGGCAGCTGACTCACAGGTGGGTCAGGACGAGCTTTGTAATCAGCCTCAGGCCACATCACTTGATCTTCTTTATACTACTCTGAAACAACTGCAGGGCGAGGTTAGACTCGAGAGCCGGAGAGCTAAGCAGGCGCGAAAAATATTCAGAGTTCTATGCGGAAGATGAACAAACTATACGAGGAGATGGCTGACAGGGTCGCTCATGTCGAAGAAAGAACGGGTCGGCTCGAAGACGACTTTAGCAGATGGCATTCATTCAGAGAGGCACAGGAGAAATTGACAGAGGATGTTCAATGGAAACTGGAGGACTTTGAGAACCGCCAGAGACGTAACAACATAAGACTTCTGGGCATGGCGGAAGGGGTCGAAGGACAGGATGTCAGGGTATTTGTCATTAATTTGTTTAAGGGAGCTTTCCCCGAGATGGAGTCCTGGGGGTGGGAGAGCGAAGTCCAAAGAGCGCATCGCTTCCCATTCACTTAAAAAAAATCTTATAGTGCATCTCATGTAGTAAGACCTCGGGCAATCCTGGTTTATGTAGGCAATTTTCTCCTCAGGCAGGAGATTATCGAGAAGGCTAAACCAGAGGCTAGGTATACGTTTGACGGGGTTTCTTTTTTTGCCCGGCCTGACTTCTGCCACGCTACTGTGGAAAGAGGATGGAGGCTGAGGCAATTGATCGCGCCCCTTCAGAGCCTCGGGCACGAGGCCTTTTTGATGTACCCAGCAAGGCTTAAGGTTATTGTCAAGGGGCAGGTTAGGATCTTTTTTTCCGACATCAAGGCCCAACAATCTCTGGCAGAATTAAAAGAGCAGAAGGGGGGATAGGGGTTAGTTCTCTCGTTTGGCTTTTGGGAGATATAGTTGTTCTTTAGAAGACTCTTCGGCAGGGATTAAGGAATACAGGGGGGACACGAGGGAGAGAGGGGGGCTGCGACTGCTGCATTCTATGCTGCCACACATGGGTCATGAGTGACCCATTTGCCTGTAAGGGGGGGAGGGCATTGGGGGGGGGAGTTTCAGTGGAGGGGTGGGATTGGGGAAGGGAGGGGGATGGGGGTTTACACGGTGTTGCACAGCACTAGGTCCGAGATGTCTGAACAACCACAAGAGAGGTATCAATAGAAGAGGGGAGGTAAGGCTACAATCTTTACAAGAAATAAGGAATATAGGTAATATATGTAATAACATTTCGGTTATCTGGATGGGTCAGACATATGTAGTATTTTAATGAGTATAAGGATTGCTTCCCTTAATGTGTGTGGGCTGAAGGATCAGGTGAAAAGACACCGCGTTGCAGCTGCCCAGAGATTAATGCGGTTGGATTTTGTTTGCTTGCAGGAGACGCATGTAGAAGGGATAAGGGGTCACTTAATGGAACAACTTGGTTTCTTTCTGCTCGCATATTCAAGACAGGGGACTAGGACCAGAGGGGTGCCTATTTTGTCTAAAAGAAGGGATGTCAAGGTTATTAGGAAGAAGGAAGATCAATGGGGAAGATGGGTTCTGATGGAATGTGTAATTAATGATCAAACAGTTACTATTGGATCAGTGTATGGATCCACCGAGGGTGTTTTCGAATTTTTAGATTCAGAACTGGCTTTATGGCCAGAACCAGTTATTTTGGGGGGAGATTTTAATATAAATGGGGTTGGGGGCTTGGGTTCGGAGGAAGGACAGCAATATCTAGGTCGGAAGAAAAAATTATGTCGAGCAATACTTAACTTGGCGTATCATAACTCCTTAACTGACGCATGGAGACGCTTGAACCCATTAGACAATGGAATAACTTATTACTCTGCCCCTCATAAGGTCTGTGTTAGGTTGGACTATTTTTTCATATCAAATTCTTTAATTTCTGAAAGTCAGATGGAGAAGTTTCCTCGATTGGTTTCTGATCATAATCCATTGGTTTTAACAGTAAAATCGATAGGAAGTGAAAGGCGGACGCGAACATGGACCTTCGAGAGGAGGTTGCTTAAGGATGATTATTATGTTAATCATATGAATAACTGAATACCTACTTTCTGGAAAATTAATCGTGGTAGCACTTCCTCAGGTGTGATCTGGGACGCTTTTAAGGCCGGTATCCGGGGGGAGACTTTAAGCTATAGTTTGTATAAACGAAAACAAGAGGAGGTCAGAGTTAATAAAATGGTTAAAGCAGTTACGGAGGCAGAGCATTAGCTGATTCTTGCAGTCCAGGCCGGCGTCTCTCCGGATCCGGTGCTCCTTAAAATTTTGTGTATTAAAGCAGATATAAATGAGGGTTTTGCTACAAAGGCAGTCGCGACCTACTTGACCAAAAGGGAGCAATGCCACGAGCTGAGTGAGCGGGTGTGGCATATTCTCGCAATTCGCACAAGGCAGAGAGTGGTGTCGGGAGAGATCAAAGAAATATCTGATGGTAAAGGAGGTAAAGTCACTGATGCCGAGGAAGTTAGAGAAGTCTTTAGACAGTTTTATACTAAATTATATAGCGAGGATCAGTCAGGTGATCCCTCAGATATCCAGCGGTATCTGGGGGGGTCACACTCCTCCCCTGCTCTCTGATGAAGACAGGGAGGCATTAGATGCACCCTTGAAATTTGAGGAAATTCTCGTGGCACTTAATAATCTCCCCTCAGGTAAGGCTGCTGGTCCTGACTTAATCCCCATCGAATTCTATAAAACATTTCAAAACGTAATACGCCTTGACCTGGTTGATACAATCTTACAGGCACAATCAGGAAAATCTGTCCCAGTCTCCTGGGCAGGCGCCGACATTGTGGTGATTCCGAAAAAGGGTAAGTCATCCTTGGAACCGGGTTCATATAGACCTATAACCCTCATGAATTCGGATGCTAACATTTTTTCTAGGTAATGGTTCTCAGGTTGTGTAAGATAATAGGTCAATTGGTTAGCCCTACACAGCATGGGTTTATCCCAGGGAGGGGAACTACACAACATGTTCGCAAGGTAATCACTTTATTTGATGCCACGGAAGTCTCAGGAGAACCTATGGCGGTTATGTTTTTGGATGCAGAAAAGGCATTCGACCGGGTCTCCTGGGACTACCTTTGGGCCGCTCTATCGTGGTGTGGTATTGGAGTAGGGTTTATTAGGGCAATTCAGGCACTTTACCGATCTCCCACAGCCCAGCTTAGAATCAACAGAGGGCATACATCGGCAGTGCAGATTAAACGAGGTACCCGCCAAGGGTGTCTATGCTCGGCCCTGCTATTTGCAGTTTACATCGATCCACTGATTCGTAAATTGGAATTAAACGACCAAATTATTCCGATTAAGATTCAGGGCCAATTGTTTAAAACCTTAGTTTATGCGGACGACGTTGCGATAGTGACCCCTTCCCCAACTAGGGCAATTGTGGAAGTAGAAATGGAGGCTGAGGTATTCGGTCGGATATCGGGATATGCGTTAAATGGACCAAGACACAGATTATTAAGAATAGCCAGGTGGTTTGTAACGATGTGCGGGTAGTCAAATCGGCTGGGTATCTCGGTATTAGTATATCAGCAGATTTAGATAAAATCGTAGAGCACAACATTGAACCTATAATGGTTAAAAGTAAGAAAGATCTCGATAGGATACAGAACCTTCATCTCTCCCTTGTTGGGTGCTCTAACGTGGTTAAAATGATCATTTTGCCCCAATTCCTCTATCTGTTTAGGACAATTCCATTGATATTTGAAGGTAAATGGTTTGCGGCAATTGAACGTTTGATCAACAGATTCATATGGGCACAAGGGAAAACCAGGAGAGCCCTTCGATTTATAACTCTTCCTAGGGATAGGGGAGGATGGGCAGTTCCCGATTTTAAGTTATATTACTGGGCAGCAGCCTTCCAGTACATGAGTGGGCTTATGGGAGGAGACACCTCAGATCCGCAGGTTAAGATAAGATCAACTGATATATATGCAATACTTATTGGTGAAGATGCAGAAAACTGCTTCCTGAAATATACAGATCCTAGGTACTATAAAAGAACCAGATTTAAGACACTTATAGCAGGCTTTAAAATTTGGGTATTATTTTGTAAAAAACTGGGGCTGGGTAGATTCAACGCCTATACTCGGATTGAAGGGAATGTGTCTCTTCCAGGAGAAATATTTGCAGATACTGTTATGGGTGATTGGGGGCGGCGGGGGATTAGGAAATTGGGGGACCTCATGGTAGCTCAAGGCATCTTCCAGTTTACCGAAATCCAAGGGAAGTATGGTATCACTAGGAATAATTTTTTTAAGTTTTTGCAAGTTCGGAGTTATTTGATGAATAAACAGGGCGGCACTGCCGGGTTCTGTAAAAATAGGATATTGGATGTCATTGAGGGCGGGGCAGAATGTTCTATAAGGAAAATCTATGCTGAGCTGTCTGTCTTAAGAAGCGATGATCTGGAAAAATATGGAAGGAAATGGGCAGATAAGCTCCAGGTCGACCAAAATTGCTTTCAGGACTCTCTAGAGTTGGGGCGGACATTACTCTGCTCAGCAGCACTACATGCCCAACATTATAAGACGATATATTCTTTATACCATACACCTGATAGGGTTGCTCAATGGGGGGGGGAACAACAGGAATTACGTGCCCCCGGTGTGAGAGCGGTGAGGCTGATATCATCCATATTTTTGCGCTATTGAATCTTTTTTAGATATAAATCTAGGACTTAATGTTGCTCTTACGCCAGCATGGATTCTCCTTGGGGTACGTGGGGGAAATGAGCAGGCGAGCTTGTCTTATTTCTTGTTCATGGCTATGTCAGTTTTGAGAATCTGTGTGGCAACAGCATGGCTGGATAAGGTAGCCCCAACATTCCATCAATGGTTGGCTAGACTGTTGTCAGTATATAATCTGGAAAAAGGGATATATGATAAGAAGGGGAAAAAGGGTAGAATTTAGGAAAGCGTATATGGGAACCTATCAGGAGGTGGAAGGAGAATGTTTCAAAATAAGTCTGGAAAAAAGAAAAAACCTGAACTTATGTATATTTTGGGGGATAAAGGATTGTTTTCATGTTTTCTGATCTATGTGCCTCTCGGGCAAGGGACTGTGCTATGTGCAAAAGTATTGTGACTCTTTTTGTTTTGGACAATAGAAAAACTCAATAAAAATAATTAAAAAAAAAAAAAGGAAATGTAATTTTATCGAGTTGCCAGTCATCTGAGTCAGTTACATGAGGGAGATGAGTTTCAGTTAAGATATTGGGCCAGATGTATCAAGGGTTTTACCGGTCGCAAATGGGCCGATTTGCAGAATTGGCACGTTTGCGAACGGTAAAAAGCCTTTTTGGGATGTATCAACCCAAAAGGCATTTGCATAATAGGTAATCGTAATTTATTTCCATTACCTATTTTGCGAATGCAGATAGGGAATTGCAATTTGCGAGTCCCTAAATGCAATGCAAGAAGCATTCTCATAATGCGTCTTTGCTTTAAGGAATCGCAAATTACCACTAACTTCAAGTTGGTGGTAATTTGCAAATCCTTAGAAAAATGCAATTTTGTACATTTTTCCAAGTGTCATGTGGCGCATACACATGCCCTTAGGGCATGTGTGTGCCCTACATGTGCACACTTACCTTTTTTGGGGGTGCATCGGGGGCCTTGTGGCCCCCTGGCACCCTTGCAATTGCATTCGTAATTTGCGATTACCTATGTGGTATTCGCAAATTGCGAATGCCTCCTAATTCATTTCTATGGGCCTCTAGGCCCATAGGAATGAATGGGAATGCATTCCTTAACAGCGAATCACAATTTGCAATTAGCTATTAGGGAATGTGTAGGAAATGCTTTTGCGATTCTGAAATAGCGAATTTTACCGATTTGCTATTTTGGAATCGCAAAATGCAATGTATGCAGTATTTGCTAAAAAAAATAGCAATTCCTACGCATTCCCTAAGAGCGAATCGCAAATTGCGATTTGCTATTGGGGAATGTATTCCCATTCATTTCTATAGGCCTATAGGCCCATAGGAATGAATGGGAATGCATTCATAAATTGTGATTAAACAATTGGTAATCGCAATTTGCTAATGCAAATCCAAGGGTGAGAGGGGCCTATGGGCACTCCTGAAGCACACCCAAATAAGGTAAGTTAGCACATATGGCGCACACACATGCCCTATGGGCATGTGTGCGCGCCACATGGCACATGCAACTTTGAAAAATTCACTTTTGTGCATTTTTCAAAGGAATCTCAAATTACCATCAACTTCAAGTTGATGGCAATTTGCGATTCCTTAACCCCTTCGCCGCGGGGGGGCGGCGGCGCTGTGCTCGTGACGATCCCAGCTCGTCATGAGGCACAGTGGAGCTGTGCTCATGACGAGCTGGGCTCGCCACGACTCCGCCCACTAATTGATTCTCCCGCACAGGCGGGAAATCAATTACGCGTGGGAGTGGCGCAACCGTTATGGTCTCGTCATGAGCATACAAGAGGTTAATGCAAATTCGCATTTAGCGTTTGCTTCATGTATTGCACTTAGGGAATCGCAAATTGCGATTCCCTAAATAAATTTGCAATTTAGGTAATGGCAAAAAATTGCGATTACCCATATTGTGAATGCCAAAAGTTACATACATTGCAAAAGCCATTTTTGCAAATGCAAAAAGCCTTGATACAGCTGGCCCTTAGTGTCTTAGCACAAGTGCTATAGCATCCTCCCCAGCCCGGGAACATGTAACACACCAAGCCACACACTGACTCTGGTTTGCATGTCTTTATTATTCAGCATGCAACCGTTAGCTGAAAGCACTGCGTCACAGACTTTAACCACACTCAGCCATACCCACTAGATTACATAATACTTGTAAGGAATCTGCCGAGGACCACTAGAGGTCTCGTACACACAGACACAGCACCAACATTCCCCCCTTTGTTAAATAAAAAGTACAAACACATTTATACATATATATACACATTATAACTCCCCAATGAGTCATGGAGGAGCTCGCACCAGTCTTCCAGATCTAGTTGTATGAGATAGAGAAGGCGTGACTTCAGCTGGCATGTCTGGAGAAGAGTCGGATGCTTAACTTGGGCACTCAGGTGGACTTGCCTCACTCATTAGGTCTGGAGCCGACAAACATCGAGGCAAATGCTTAAAGTGTGAGGAGTCTCTGGTTATGGATTTTCCAGGTTGTTGGGCAGTTACCATATGTCCTTTGCTTGCCACAACTCCTAGCAGTTCAGCATCAAAAGGAGAGTTAGTCTTGCGTATCTGCTTTTGCTTGACAAGAGCTTGGTCTCCTTTCTCAAAGACCGTATCTCAAGCACATAGGAGCTTATCGTCGCAAGTCATTCATTTTGCATTTGTGACACAAATCATGTCAGGGTCTAGTGATAGACTGGTGGTCCATTGTCGTAACTTCATTCCAAGAACTCTCCTGAAGGTGGCAGGACTCTCCCCTGTCGTGGAGTGAGGAGTGGAATGGTAGGCAGGGTGTAAAGCTGATGAGGTTGATTCCTTCCAGTGCAGCATGCTGAACCACACTTTTCAAAGTACTCATAAATCATTCAACAAGCCATTTGCCTGTGGCCAGAAAGGTATATTTTTCTGATGTTTGATGTTCAGATCATTAAGAAACTCTTTGAACTCTCTGCTATTGAAGGGTGAACTGTTTTCAGATTTGAAAAAGGAAGAAACACCCCATGCTGCAAAAATGTCATCAATTACTTTGTCATGTGTGGTTGATGATCAGTCTTCCACTAGAAGAAAACGTAATCACTCAGCAACAACTACCATGAGATGATGCCCATTTTTGAGGGGTCCGAAGAAGTCAACCGCAATCCTCTTCCAGGCCAGCTTAGGAATACCAATAATACGATTTATAAAGTGCATGGATACCTCAATGAGAGGTGGCCCAGCGCTGGAAGCAGATCTCTGAACCCTGCCTATCCCTTTCAAATTCTCAAGCATCCCAATTCGAAAAACCAAAGGGGCATATTGACAACAACCATGGTGCAAGGGTGCCAATTGTGCACCAGCACAGATAAAAGCACAGGGATGCGTCATATTGCTGTAAATACGATGCATCCCTGCACTTTCCTAATGACGCAGCCTGGCGCAGTAAGATGGTGTTACCCGTCAGGCTTCCTGCACCCTGTCCCTGTTTCCCGTGAGGGCAGTACCGCTCCCATAATGCACTATTTCTGGAGGCGGGTTGTGTACCTTCCCATGTTGCATTGCGAGGAGGACATCATCCGATTTGACGTTTTAAAATGACGCCCCTCCCTGAGTTCTGTGCTTGGCTTAATGAAGTCTGGTGGACCACGCCGTATTACCTGACCTGGATGAAACCAAGCCTTCGTTCCCTTGTTCTTCGTGTGCGAAAATATTGGATTATTGAGAAACCCCTTTCTTGGATCTGGAACGTGGGAACCTTTTTTTTTTGGCATTCAAACAAAACGCCTCCGGAAGTAGGCTTTCTGTTTCACCTCTCCCCTTCAGCGTTATTGACCCGCCTGCTTTGTCTGTGAAACGCGATGATCGCATGCTCACCTTCTGTTGTGTGTAGATTTAGATTCCGTTTATAGGTTTCCCGATTTATGCCCTTATATAGGTACAATTCATATTGCCCTTATTTAGGCATAGAAAATCCAGCCCTTATTTAGGCATTGTCCATGCTAACCAAATACAGGCATGGTCTCCTACATTCGTCTATCCACGTCACAACGAGTTCTTGGAAAACCAGCCTTTAGGAATTTCCCTTACTTGGATATTGATTTCTCCAAGGACTCATTTATTATACATGAACATCTATTCCTTAGGGGTTCATTCATGACGTTCCGATGCCCAACTTTTAAGTCAATACAGGCATTCCTAAACACCTTCAAGGTAAAATATACCTGCACTTACCCTGGCAAACCACGGTTCCGGTATGGTCCAGTTCGACTGCCTACTTGCGGTTCACCACTGCAAGTTCGGAAGGAGATCGAGTTCCCGCCTAATGATTTGACCAGACACTGTCATCCTCCTCGCAGAGAATCCAGTTCCAGTGTTTCTGACTCCCCTTGCGGGGTGTTAGATATCGAGTCCAGGAAAGAGATTCCAACCTTACACATTCTAAGGTATGGAGCGGACTAGAACTTAGAGAAACTTTTGGCAACTCTTGGCAAAACTAAAACTATAGCTAGCTATACTTTAGAAAACAGCACCTACTTCTTACCTCATACTACACTTAGGTTAGGTACACTGGGGTAGAACTATTTAGAAGCATCAGATGAGTATTCACATTTTAGCCTGTGTTATTTATGTATGTATTTTATGAATATATGTCATAGCTACAAACCATGCTATTGCAGTATTATTTTATCTTACTGCTAACCCTGTACGTATTGTACTTAGCATCCACGATTGACTGAGTGAAACTATTATCTATTGTTTCCACGGTTCTGAGATTGTTCCGACTCTAAGGGAAACAAAGTTGTCATGTTTATGCGGTTGTCAGAAACTAATCCCTTCTTGTATATTAGAGAAATTTCTAGTGACCTCTGAGTTAGCTGGCACACACAAGTAACTAAGTTTAATGTACTCGATAGAGACATACTGACCTCAGTCCTATGTCAAAACTATAGTGTACATTATTCCAATGCGCAGAGCCTATCAGGGATATAGGAACTACACTACATGGCGCCCAACGGTTTGGTAAGGCACTAATTTAACGCTAGATACTGAAGTAACTCAGTCGTGCTTTTCTCAGACACCCCTACTCATAATACTCCATAAGACGTCTGGAGTGGGTAGGGAAAATATCCGCCATAGCTGAGTAGGACAAAAATCCTATGTATTAGCTGTTTGGTTTGTTCAACGTTGAAGGATACAGTGTTCCAAAATATTGTGCACCTTATCTTTGTTCCCTTGAAACTTGCTCTGCAACTTTCATTAAACAATGTCTGAAAACGGCACAAACAACGAAACTGGTGGAACTGTACCCGAAGATGTCACGGTACTTTTTAATAATACAGGTTTTAATGAAACTGATGAAAATGCGAAAATCATATCCCCAAATTTAAGGAGAGCCATCACTCTAAAACTTATAAAACATGGCCTAACACGAAGAGGTGGTAGGGCAGTTTTTGTGATAGAGGCACATGAATCACACCAGACAGAGGTATTCTATTCATGGATAGTATTACCAGAATCAAATCCAGTAACTAAAACGTTTCACTTCTACAAAGAAGATGAACCACCTGAGGAATATATTCCTTTTGAGGATATTGATATTCCACTCACATTCCAGGAGCATGAGCTCTGGTTTAAAGGCGCCCCAAAAACATTACAATCACATTACCAGGCATGGTCCACTAGGTAGACTAGGAGCAACATGGCCGATTTTACCCGCCACACACTTCATCCAGACATTGAAGCAATGTCAGACATAGGATTACTTAATCAGATACAAAGTCTAATAGAATTACACAGTTAAACCACAACTGTCTGAAAGTCCTGATAAGGTCTTTACTAAAAACAATCCTACCTCGTCTAAAAAGATGTGAGAAAATAGCAAACAACATTCAAAAGAGAAAGATTCTCAATCCCAAGGTAGGTCTCCTCAAAAGGAGCCCTCTGAAAGGAGGTATAACCTCAGGAATAGGGATAATTTGAGAAAACCTGACAGGTATCAAGATACTGATACACGTTCCTCTCGTGCCTTTCAGATATCATCACAGACATCCGAAAGAAGAGGACGGTCAGAGAACAAAGAAGAACGCGTGAAGTCCAAAGACGATCAACACGTTCAGAAAAACAAACGAAAACCTCAATTCTCCAAGAAAAAGGTAGCAGGTCTGAAGATCAGACATCCCGAGGATTCTGAGAACACAACTCAAGAACGGAGAATGGGCTCAGACAATGTTGGACAGCGCAGCAGAAGTTACAGTAGCTCGCCAGAACCTGAAGGGGCTTCTGGAGACAGTGGACTTGAATGAGTACATTCAAGTTGAAACTGCAGACACCAGGGTTAGTTCTCTGCATAGGTTATATGAAATAACACTCGTGATGGAGGGAGACATACCAAGAAAAGTGAAAGCATTTTTTGGTAGCGACTTTCAAAGGGTTATTATATACTTCTAGCAGAACAAGACTGGCCACTAGAATTTGTCAGGGAGTGCCCACATGACGAAGACATCATTATGCCAGCCTTCTCTAACCATGTTCCAGTACATTTAAAATATACTTATGCCAGGAAATGGGCAGTGGCCCAGGCCCCAGCATTATATAAGAATCATGTAGAATGGGTTGAAGACTCACCTCACCACAAAATCCACTTAAAAAAATCAACCAACTCCTCAAAGGCAGTATCCAATTAAGCAAGAAGCTAAAAAACAAGTCAGGGAGATCTTAGATCAACTTGAATACCAGGGGATGATTGAAACATGCACCTCATCAATGAACAATCCTTTGTTTCCTGTCTCCAAACCAGACAATACATATCGTCTAGTTTTGGATTACAGACACCTAAACTCTTGTTGTAAAACATTTGCAGTGCAAAATGCCCACAGTATAGCATTAATGAATAACATTGTGCGTAAAAAGTACAAAACCACATTAGACATTTCAAATGGTTTCTTTTGTCAAAATATTGCACCTGAAAGTAGATATTTGACCGCTTTCTCAATAATGGGGACCCAGAGTCAATTTTGTTGACTCCCACAGGGGTTCAAAAACAGCCCGGGGTTATTCTCAGCAAGAGTAACAGAGTTACTAGAAATTTATGATGACGAGGCATTGTCACATGTCGATGATATATATCCGACAGACGATGACCTGGACAGACACTTGAACAGGGTGAACACAATTATATTGGGCTTCTCCTCTGAGGGTTACAAATTCAACTTTAAAAAGTCCAGAATTGCCCATCTCAACGTCCTTTTCCTAGGATATGAACTTTCAAGTGAAGGCAAAATTCTGGCAGCCAACTTTTTAGAAAAGTGTGCGCTGCTCCAACCTCCAAAAACGCTGAAAAACTTACAGTTGATTCTCGGTTTCCTAAATTTTGAAAAGAACATACATTCTAAACTATGCAGAAAGGGTTAAACCTCTACGAATTAATCAAACCTGATTTTAAAATCACACATTGGACACCGGAACACATACATAACCTGCGTTCACTTCAAGCTGACATGTTAGCAACAAAACACTTACAAACGCGCGAAAACATCCGCAACTTAGTGATCATTCCGGGTCAATGCGGATTCACCTACTTAGCTTTCAACGAAGGTGAAAAAGTACCAATTGCATACAAATCACACTTGTATACACAAGCAGAAATGAAATTCACTTCTACAGAAAAGATTTTGACAGCAGTTCAAACCGCTGTAGCAAAAGAAAGAGCCCTAGCACAGGGGAATAGCATTATGGTCATGACTCCTGTACCAGCCTTAGAGGCAGTTACTAAAGCTAGCATTCCGAATGTAAAAGCTTTGCATCCAAGATGGATACAATAGGTTAATTCTCTTGCTGCAACTGATGTTGAATATGTTTTTGATCCTTACTTGAAAACACGAGCATTCCTGCTATATGAACACGAATTTCCTCTGCCTACTGAAATTCTCCCTCTTGATCAGTACGAATTTATAATTTATACTGACAGATCTGCACAACATGCTACGGAGAGTAAACAAGCTTACAGTGCAGCATGCGCGATCGTTAAAGATCGTATGCGCGATGGCAAATTCAGACCAATGGTCACAAAACGCAATCTCTAGGAGATTGTACAGCTCAGCGAGCTGAACTACAAGCATTTAAAATGGCACTTGAAAATACGGATTGCGAATTCCCCACACTCAGTGTGCGATTCTTTTTATTGTGTCCAATCATACAATGAATATCTACAGAATTGGCTTCAAAATGGTTTCAAAGATGCAAAAGGTGGCACAATCAAGTATAAAACGCTTTGGGAGCAAGTAGTTCAGTTGCGAAACGGACTACAAAACACTCACGTGATACACACCCTGAGTTATCAACGTGATGGCGTTCACGTTGACGGGAATTCATTGGCTGATGAAGCCGCGAAAGGGGCTGTGCAAACAGCTTCCGTAGCTGCAATGACTCGTTCAAAAATTAAAATAGACAGTGAAATAATGCTGGCTGTCAATGCTTCAAGCAAAGGCAGCGGTGAAGCGTTACCTAAAAAATTTCCACTCATATATAATTGATGCGAACAATGTTCCGTTTGCTCGAATCCCTGGAGTGGGGGATAGGGTAATACCAAACATGGAACATAGATTAGGACTAATCCTAGCAGCACATGAATGGTTCGCCTCTGCCCATGCAGGTGTTTCCGCCACAGTATCGTTATTAAAACAGAGATACTGGTGACCAGGTATTAGGAAACAGACCAGGAATTATGTTTTGGAATGTGAAATATGCCAGAAGATGAAAGTCTCTACTGTGAAACGTCCTGCACAGATGCCCCTGTTAATTTCAGATAAACCATTAGCATGTGTTTACCTGGACCACTGCGGTCCCTTACAAAGGGATGGTAAATATAAATATATCATGGTCGCAGTGGATTCGTGTTCTAGGTTCCTATGGAAGTGGCCTCAGCGCTCAGCTGACGCTCAAACTGTTATAAAAGATTTGCGAGTCTTTATTGACACATACGCAATTGGCACACTACATTCTGACCAGGGTCCTGCGATTAGCTCTCAAGCTTACAAAGAAGCCATGGCCAGTTTGGGCGTAGCATTGCGGTATTCTTCTCCATTCCATCCGGAGGGAAATTCTGTTGTGGAAGGAAAAAAACGGGACAGAAAGCAGTCTATAACAGCTAGGGTATTAGGTTTGGGTGATGGGTGGGTCAAACTCCTTTATGGGGTCCAGCGCGCAATTAATAACTTGCCAAGAAGTTCTCTAGGGGGTATCACTCCATATGAAGTTCTATTTGGAACTAGAATGTTGGTACCGGACCTTGATATGCAAGGCACAGTGATAGAAAATAAGAAATTTGATATCAAAGATCGTTTGGCTGTTTTACAGGACTTAAATGAACTAAGAACGAAACAAAGTAACATGCTTTTGAAGCCAACCATCACTGGGGAAAAATCGGCCGTCCCAGCAAGGCCTGTCTGGATCCCAAATCTTGGTGATTTAGTCAGAGAAAAGATCGCGGACAAGAAGGAATTTGGGCCTTCTTACAGACAACCAGTACCTGTCCTAGCAATCCACGGATCAAGAACAGTACTTTTGCCGCCCCTTGCTGGTAAAAAGGAGAAAAGATTTGTGTCCATCAACCTGATCAAACCACAGTATGTGGCCGATACTAAGCAGTAGGCCAAGTGGACTCCGCCAATGTAGCAGACGCACTCCTCTAGCTACAATCCAAGAGGTTCAAAATGAGAGACTCATCACCTTTGAAGATTCTACAGTAAGAAATGAAGGACTAAGCAACAAAGCTATGGAACTCGTCCCTCCTGAGACCCAAATAACAGTTCGTCCTGATACACAATCCCAATCACCTTTTCTGGTGATTGGGACTTCAAGACTGTTAATAACTTGATGTCTGCTCTAGAGGTGTCTACAGTATTCACAAATCATGAATATTTAGAAGGTTCATCGGACTATGAACAAATGTATTGTTATAACCACTATGGTCATCATTTCTTGCATAAATCTGCAACACCTAGAAATGTATTTATGTATAACCAATGGGAAGATTGTCCTACACCTCCAAAGGGTAAATTTCCATATTTTTCAGGCTACAATTTGTCTAATCCAGAAACATTTTACTTTAAAAAATGTGAACAAGACGGGAACGAAAAATATGTTAACCAATACGAAACAGATTTATTCTGCAACCTTTATTGCCCAACTGTCTAGACAGGGTTTCGACCTTTGGAAAGACAACATTGAGACAAAATCTGTCTGGGGTACAAAAGATTGGCAAGTACAGGGGGTAGAAGCTTTGTTTAGAGCCTGTATCATCCCTGAGCAAATTACGTTTTTGAATGACACTGTCCAACAAACGTCATGCCTTGGGTTAGCCAAGATCAAAGACATGAACACACCGACCGTACCTATACCTGCAAGTAATAGCACTACACAAGAGCAGGTCGACGTACATAATACCTTGGATCACAACAGATCAGATTGAGAACGGAAAAAATTGTTGCTCTGGCACACAGACACAAACAACTGTCAAGATCGATTCCTGAACAAAACACAGGGTTTCACTAACAATAGGCCAGACCCACGCTATGTTCAAAGACAGCATCCGGGGGTAGTAACAACATACAGTGTAGGGAAACTTTGCCTTGATTGGCTACAGAAAGCTACACTGAAGGATGTAAAACAACACTTAACTTTACTTCAAGAAGGTGCAGACCTTAGGGAATTCGTGCTAGGACCAAGAAAACCACGTCAAAAACGTTTCATATATGCCGGTATCTACACTGCTTATAATGAAGCATGGAAGGTCACCCAAGCAGAGACTGCAGAACGAATACGAGAAATTGATCATATTAATTTAGAGAAAACTCTCTGTGTAGTAGACAATGGGTTAACAACTCTGTCGTCCAGAATATATTCATTGGACAGCATTGTGTCTTCTGTCAGACATCATGGAATAAGACTTGGTCATGTTGCAACATGGTCAGTCTCAGCTACGTTCTATCATTCTATTGGGCTGGACGCTAAAAAACTTGTGTGCAGGCTATGTGCCTTGGCGTTTAATCAACACTACGTCACTGTTTTCAGAATTCAATCTCACTGATAAACAGATCAGACTGACACAAAGGGGAGCAGACTACACTCTGCTGAGCATTGAAAAACTGGAAAATTACCATTCACAGTGGCAGAAAAACCAGCTACTGAATGGCTCATACATGGTAAAATTACTCTGCCTGTTACAACTTTCCATTTTCAGTATTGCCTAAAACATATACCAGTAGGCAAATATGAAAGGCTGGGTAAAGGATACATCAAGACATCCTGGGATTTACCTTACACACATAGATGTTGGAGTGGGGAACGTGAAGTGTTTCTTAGCGGAGAAAACCGTGAACATGCACTAAGCGGTTCTCTCCTTTGTCAGGGTATTAAGTTACACGGGCCTGTGATGGTTCCACTACAAACTTATCCTGTCACCTGCAAGATTCACCAGCTGCAGTGTTTAATCCAATTTTTGGCCAACTTTCTAATGGGAGTTACATTATGTTGAATGATCACAGCTGCTGTGGCATGTTGCCAGGTATTCCATATCTAGTTATGGTTACATCCAGGGTCACTTGCTGTATTCAAGTCTAGTTTCCACAAATAGACACTTTCAGGGAGTCGCCTTTATGACCTTCACTGAACATCTCTTCTATACGAATTGATACTCTAAGCAGAATGAAAGCCATTCTTTTACAAAAAACAGTGCCACTGACCTCGGCCAGAGAAACCTATGATCTGCAAGTCGCAAGGACTTCTGCTGAGATACATACCCTTTTGTATACAAACTGCCCTGAACATTTCTCAGAAATGTTAGGTCGTATCTTAAACATGTCTGATACGAGTGGTATTTTACATGTATTTAAGAACGTATGTGCAGGACGGTTAGCACCTTTTCAATCCGTCCTCGGAATTTTTTCAAACTTCGTGCACTCTGTGTTTGGCGGACTGCCGCTCCTTTTAGCACTCGTTGCAGGGATCCTATTTTTGCTCCTACTGCTACGATATGGCAAGCCAAATCACCAGCGACACCCAATTCACCATGGAGAGAGCTCTATTGGAATGAAGTGTCGTGAGAGCATCGTCCAAATTTTAGGTTTACATCATCTACGAGAATTAAATACCACATGGTTTCTGTCATTCAGACCAATCTGGCAAGATTGTATCTTACCAGTTCTACGCTGCCTGCTTTGCGGTGAAGAATGTGTGCTAGACATCTGTCTAACACTTTCATCAGTAATGCCTACGGACATCGATACTCTGCTGGACCCGGTAACGGCCCATGCTGTGTGTGGTCCCCAGCAGCTACCAATCCTGATAACGGCATTCATTGAGATCTCACAGACGCAAATTGCTACTGCTGAGGTACGAGAGGAAACAGGCACGCAAGTAACATCCGATACGAACATTGCTGATGCGACCAATGCTGACGGCGATGCTTCTCATCTATGTGCGGTTAATCTTCTAAACGAGGTATTCCAACTTTCACCTACAACGGTAGATGACTTTTTGTCTACAGGATTAGAATATTTCATGTTTTCTCCAGGTCCACACACTGACTTTTGATTCAGGCACACAGTGTTCCGATGAGACTCTGAATTTGGCCTTCACTCTTTTTCAGACAAGGGACTAACTTTGGAACTTTTTTCCTATGATTAATTTTTTTTTCCAAATTTGTATTTTTTTCATTTTTTGGCACAGTAATCTGCTTATGGTAGAACTATTCATAGAGGACAGAATTCTTTGAAAATCTTCCAGGGACATTATGCCACCTTGTCACATCAACAATTGATTTGTGTTAACCTGATATGAAATGGTTTCGGCCACTTTTCTTCTGTATTAACGAGCCATTTCATCATGTGTATATATTTCTGGTTCATTCTTTTTAGCATTTCCAATGCACACATATGCTTAGAATGAAATATTGCTTTTAATATGTACAGCACCTTATGCATAGCAATGGTTTTGTAATGCCTTTTTATAACATATGTTTTTAGCATGTTTTAGCTAATCATGCGACAATCTCTTTTAGATATTTTTTGTATGTTTGGGATTTAGTAATGTCGTTCATACGAAACTGGAGTGGGTGTTGTGTGTAGATTTAGATTCCGTATATAGGTTTCCCGATTTATGCCCTTATATAGGTACAATTCATATTGTTCTTATTTAGACATAGAAAATCCAGCCCTTATTTAGGCATTGTTCATGCTAACCAAATACAGGCATGGTCTATCCACGTCACAACGAGTTCTTGGAAAAACAGACTCTTAAGCCTTTAGGAATTTCCCTTGCTTGGATATTGATTTCTCCAAGAACTCATATATTATGCATGAACATCTATTCCTTAGGGGTTCATTCATGACGTTCCGATGCCCGACTTTTACTTCAATACAGGCATTCCTAAACACCTTCAAGGTATAAATATACCTGCACTTGCCCTGGCAAACCACGGTTCCGGTACGGTCCAGTTCGACTGCCTACTTGCGGTTCACCACGGCAAGTTCGGTAGGAGATCGAGTTCCCGACTGATGCACTGACCAGACGCTGTCATCCTCCTCGCAGAGAAAGGTATGGAGCGGACTAGAATTTAGAGAAACTCTTGGCAACTCTTGGCAAAACTAAAACTATAGCTAGCTATACTTTAGAAAACAGCATCTACTTCTTACCTCATACTATACTTAGGTTAGGTACACTGGGGTAGAACTATTTAGAAGCATCAGATGAGTATTCACATTTTAGCCTGTGTTATTTATGTATGTATTTTATGAATATATGTCATAGCTACAAACCATGCTATTGCAGTATTATTTTATCTTACTGCTAACCCTGTACATATTGTACTTCGCATCCTGTCTTACGATTGTAGCAGTTCATATCTCTTGCATGAGAAATAAGACTGTTCAATAAACCCTTTTTATTGAAACGCCCGTCTCTCTATTTCTGTGCAACTGTAGAAACGAAGCATGCACGATAGACTGAGTGAAACTGTTATCTATTGTTTCCACGGTTCTGAGATTGTTCCGACTCTAAGGGAAACAAAGTTGTCATGTTTATGCGGTTGTCAGAAACTAATCCCTTCTTGTATATTCGAGAAGTTTCTAGTGACCTCTGAGTTAGCTAGCACACACAAGTAATTAAAGTTTAATGTACTCAATAGAGACATACTGACCTCAGTCCTATGTCAAAACTATAGTGTATATTATTCCAATGCGCAGAGCCGATCAGGGATACAGGAACTACACTACACTTCCTCCTGGTAACTCATAGCCGGGTGATCGAGGAAGCTTCCTTCTCTCAGACGCTGTCAGGAGCGTCTTATCTCCCGCGGCGCGAGGACGCGCCGCTTTGCCTATGCTTAGACCGCGTTCTGGAGAGTGCCTCACTTTCTCAATAAGCGATATTTCATTTGAGGTGAGCAAAGTATCGAGACGCTCAGCCCTTGAAGGTGGAAACCTTTACTTTTTTGACTTGCTAGCGCGATGCACGCTGGTATAGGAGTTTTGTTATTTTGAGCACTGTCTTTATCACAGGAGATGCCAGAACTGTGCAACTGATTTTTTGTTTTGTTTCAACAAACTTTATTGAACAATCCAGTTTAAAGAGAGTTAAATATTGGAGTTGAAGCTGCTGCCTTTTTGCAACATAGGCAGACGTATACCTTTGTTTCAAGTGTGATTCCTAGCACGCTCTTCAGCAGGACCCGACTCATTATTTTCCTTGAATGTTTCTTTGCTCACTCACAGAAGAGACCTTATATTCATCGGAGCTCACAGTTGTGCATATGCAAGTATGAGAGGGTACACAACCGGAAGTCTTACTCTTTGCTATACTCTGCATCCCCCTTAATCACGGTTAAGACACTTGTGAGTAACACTTGTCCCTGCCTCTCTTCTCTTTGTTTGTTATTTTCATGTGCTGCAGTTCAGTGGACCATTTATCCAGCTTCTCACACTCTTGATCTGCTAGTGCTGCTGGTGGGCTTCACGGTGGTCCTGTGATTGTCTCTTCTCTCCTAGGGGGTATTAGCCACTGTTCTGGTATCCTGCCTTTACTGGGGCTGGGGGAGGCTGTACCCCTGGGGAGAGTTGGGGCCCTGTCTTCGCTTCAGAGGATACTGATATCCGCTACTCTGCTGGAAGTAAGTTCCGACAGATGGCTTGCAGCACCGTGCCATTTTCTAGTAAACTGATTTTACCTGATGAACCGACAAGGCATTCCACAGTTTTGGCACCAGGTAGGTGAGAGAGCTCCTGCCTGACCAAATTCTTTATTTACCTTTGGAACAGTAGCCAGCAACTCCTCTGCTGAACTTAGATTCTTTAAGGGGACATACGGTTTTACTAGTCACTGAAGGTATCCTGGCCCTTTGTTCAGCAAAAGTTTTGTGAAAGTTGCACAACAGTTTAAAAGATGATCTCTACTTAGCTGGCAGCCAATGTAATTTCCTAAGCGTGGCCCCAACAGACGCATGCCTTGGCAAATTCAGAAGGCATGCTGCAGAGTTCTGCACTCTCTGGAGTCTTTTGATCCGTTGCTGAGTTTCTCCAAGATACAGAACATTGCAATAATTCAGTCTTCATATGACCAGAGCCTGGATAACTCCTTTTTTTGCAGACTCTGGCAATAGAAACAAGATTTTACTCAGTATCTTGAGCAGTCCAAAACATTTTCCTGCCACTGCAGTGACTTGACTGTCAAATGACATCTTATCATCAAGCCAAATGCCATGGTTCTTGACTTTAGGTTTAGGGACAGGAGCGGAGTCCACCATGCAATGGACCAGATGTATGCATGATTGCCTAAAGTCAGAACCTCAGCCTTCCCAGTGCTGAGCTTGAGACAATCAATGTCCATCCACCTAGCAACCTTTGCAAGGCAAAGGAGCAGGGTGGAGGCCATGTGGGCCAAATTCTGTGACAGCAGGATAAGCTGTGTGCCGTCCACATTTGAAATGATGGTAAATCCATAGCGCTCTATGATATCCACCAGGGGTCGCATGTACACATTAAACAGAGTTGGGCTCAACGAAAAGCACTTTGTTAGTTCTCTTAGAGGGGCACTCACAGTGGCAAAATCACAAATGTACGTGGAGCAGAGGCTGGCCATGCCTAAAAAGGATTGCAGCATGGTCGCATCTTCTGGAGGGCAAGTAGATGACAATGCTTGTACCTTTTGGGGTCAGGAGTCATTCCCTATTCAGAGAAAATATGCTCAAAGAATTTGTCTGTTTTTGTGAAACTCACACTTATGTGCATTTAGTGTGAGACCTGCATCAGCAAGCAGACAGTATACTTGTTTACGTGCTTTATCATGCTCTTTCCGTGTAGCCCCAAACACCGATATATCATCACTGTAGTTAAAGCATGGCTGAATTATTCGATGAATGACATCTTGAAAGATTTCTGCAGCTGACCACACACCAAAACTCTTTTATATCTGAACATCCCAACATGATTTGGAAAAATAGTAATGTACCTACAGTTTTCTTCCAGTTCAAGTTGATAGTATCCTTTGGTTAAATGAAGGCGGGAGAAAACTTTGGCGCCATTCAATGAGTGATCATGTCCACAATGTGTGGACCTGGGTGTCTTTCTCTTTAAGTTGTTTTGTTGACCTGCAGAACTTGGAATGCCGTACCTATCACATATAATCAAAATACAGCCGGTCCTATTATGGCATAAGATCTGGTCTAGCCCCTCCACTGGCCTTAATCGTGACGTGATAAATGATTGTCTTAAACTGCAAGGGGGGTCGCGTATCCCATGGCTTGATTATGTTAACAACATTTTTTGCTGATTTGGGATGCCCAGAATATTTTTCTAACCTGGCTAGCATTGCTATAGTTCCAAGGAAAGTCTTCAAGACTACTTGAATGGATTTTCTGGGGAATAACAGAATCTCTCGAGAAATATTCAAATCATCTATTAGAGAGAATCAACTGCTACTAATACAACCAGGGATTCAACCTTATCTTGCAAGTGTGAAGGGGAGTTATGATAGGATGTTGCTAACTCGCTTCCGCGTAGGCAGTTTTTATAGAATGATTGCGCTTCCTAATATGAACGACTGGTCCCGATCTCTAGATCCTTGTCCCTGTGATGACATTTCCAGCCAGTCCAATATACATGCTTTGTTTTTCAGCAAATTCTATGCTTTTCTGCGTAAAAGATGGATCCTTCTGATTCTAAAGAGGATGGGTTTGAGACAATGTCATCCCGCCTTTTTTAAACTACAACTTTTAGATGAAGAAATGTATATTGATTGTTTAGCTAAATACTTGAAGGGTGTGATTAGAAGCAGGAAATCAATGTTATCTCCCTTGTTTGAATTGTTACTTGGTTCTGTTTTAATTACAGTGTATGTATGGTTCTTTAATATATTTGATGTGATTAATTCATTAATTTATTAACATGTTTGATACTCTCAAATTCTGTATGCAAATGGATATACAACATATGAATGTTATCCTTTTTGAGTACTGTACTTTTATGATTTAAGCGTTTAAATCGAAAAAAGCTTGTTGATTCTGATTGATCATGTCCACAATGTGTGGACCTGGGTGTCTTTCTCTTTCAGTTGCTTTGTTGACCTGTTACTTATTAACACAAATGTACACTGAACCTCCACTCTCCTTTTTTTGTACCACCACAATGGGTGAAACCAACGGCGCTAGACTAGAAGAGTGCTCAATGATGTCATGCTTTAACAGTGTTTCTAATTTTTTCTCAACAGCTTCCTGTAAGTGAAAAGCAATTCGAGGTTGTCGGCATTGACTCACTATTGCAGAATGGGCATTCAAGTTGTAGTTAACAGAGCTCAGTCCCATGTCAGCAGCAGTAACAAAACTTAATAAGCATGCACGTAACAACATACCTTGGAGGACATGAATTGATGATTGTACTGTTGTTTTTTTGTGCCACATGGTCACTACAAAAGATCCTTGAATCTGCAAGGGCGTAGAAGCTACCCAGGTGTACAACTTTGTTCTTGATGGTGTGAGACTTGGTACCGGAGATAGTTCTTTGTACTTTTCTGCCCACATGATGTTTATGAACACAGCGCTATCTATAATAAAGGTTGTAGGGCAACCATTCACCTTGAGCGTGATTTTACGACTCAATGATAACGTTAACGAACCTCTGGAAATGCATTTGAGAACGATTGATTACATTTCATTTACACTTGCCTTAGCCGATGTTGCAGTTTGGCATTGTGGGAATGGTTAGATTGTTTCTGGAACTTTCTGGCATCCATCTTCTAGTCTCTCCGTTACTCACTTACATTCATTTTGGAAACTCTTATGAAATGGTTTTCCTTTCCACAGCCTTTGCATATCTGTCCAATGGCAGAACATTTACCTTCATGTGGAAAGGACAATCCACAGTGGAAACACAATTTATTTTTCTTTGGAGACATCACTCTGTGGGCCTCTGCTTTGTGTTTCCGCTTACCTTATATACTCAATGCTGATTTATTTTGGGTTGTTATAGCTTCCATATCAGCAGCCTGTTGATCAGCAATTCCTCGGGTCTTGCATCCATGAGCACTTTCTCCAAACTGAGTGTTTCTTGCAGTATGCATCATCGTAATGAATCGGAGAGGCAACCATTAACAATTCTAAGATGCATGGCTTCATCATAATTTAATTCACTCAACTTGCAGTGCTTTATGAGCGTATCAAGTCTCTCAACAAACTCATCCATCCTCTCACCAGGTTGTTGTCTTGCTTGGTTGAAAATGTATATCTTTCATTGTCGACATTGGATTGAACTTCCAACGTCTTCTTGATTTGAAGGTATGATACTTCATCAGCTTGTGATATCTTCTTTATCACTTCTTTTATTCCGTCACCTGCAAGTTTCTTTAAGTATTTGATGATCTTTTTGTCATCTGCTACTTATATAGCATCTATAAAGTGATCGAGTGTTTTGATCCAGGCAGTCCATCTGGTGCCAATATTCTGCTTTTTGGCGGTATCAAATGGAGGAGATGGTTTCAGAAACACGGCTGAGCTGTATTTGGTGCTTTTCCCATCCTCCATTTGTTCTAGTGTGTACTGTTCAGACAGCGTTTGTCTTTCGTGTCCCTTGTCCCAGTGGCATACCTGGAAGCATCAGCCTGCTCACTAGTACTCAGGTCATCGCGCCGAAGCGGAGGTCGGGAGGCGCCATCTTCCTTCTTCAGAATGAGTAATGATTGCACTTCCTGCACGTGCTCTTCACTGCTCTCAACTTTATGCATTACACCTGTCAGTGCTTTTAGCGTTTCCCTGTGCCAGGTAATCTTTGACTTTAGCGTTTTTGCTACACTTAGCTGTCGCTGCCTTTAGCACTTCTTCATACCTGGGTGTCACTGTCTTTAGTGTTTCTGCATGTATGGGTGACAACTCCATTCGCTTTTGTGAAGTAATGAATGGTATATGTAATTGTGTTTACAGTACTGTGTTTTGTTATTAATTTTATATATGATTTATGTCCTTTGTTTTTTGAGTTCATGGGAGTAAAATATTGTCAAAAGTGCTGCTGTGTTTGTCTTAAGAATATGGAAAGTGTTTAAATGTGTTGTTTAAAATAACTAAAGGTTTAACTAAATAACTATAAGGTCAAGAACATTACAAGCTTGATCACTTTCAAAAACTGTGTGGACAAAATAATTATCTGTACAGGTATCTATTGTTATTTGACTTTAAGAAAGTTGGCATTTTTTTGCCTTAACTGTTTAGTGCCTGGACCTGGGTCACATGACTGGGTATAACTGACAGTTGAACCTCAAGACTTCACAGAATATTTGGATCGGCCTCAAATTGTCCACAGTGTCAAGAACCTGACGCCAACATGGCACATATGATCTGGAACTGCCCCCTGGCAGCTGCATTGTGGCGTGAGGTCACGGACCTCTATCCCATGGCGAGAGGAGTTTGGGGCTGTTTAGGGGCAGGATAAGCAGGGAGCACTACAAACCACTTCATAGACCTGGAAATGCTGATGGTTTATAGGTTGATTGCCATGCACTGGAAGGTCACCACACTACCCGGGTCAAGACACTGGCACTCAGCGACACTTAAGTGGGGCGGGCCGAATCGGTAGCGCTGAGGCGGGAAGAGGCACGAGGGCTAGTGCTAGACCCCGTGGCAGCAGACTGGGAAAGCCTGTTGGAAGAATTACATACTCCCCAAGAGAAGCTCCCTGCACAAGAATGAGGTGGTCAACTGGCTGAAAAAAGGGTCTGCTCTTTGCAGATGCTGCCTTGCTCCCCTCCTAGCCTGCACTAGACTGCTCTGGAGACAGGGGATGCACTCTACTGCGCTCTGGGGCACGGGATCGTACTTCCGATAGCCGAGATGTTCTTGAATATAGAGGTGGGAATATGGAGTGGGTGGAGTCGTAGTAGGAAGGACTGTTCCCTCACCATTAGATCCCTTTGCATTAGACTGGAACTGTCATGGCTTATTGTTCATTATGTTCTAATTGATCATTTACTGAACTAATCACTCCTGAGTCCTGATATATCCAGTGGAAAGCAATACATGTACAGAGATTATGGCGAGGTCATGAAGCACTGATATGTACAATTAACCGACACTTTTGTTATAAACTGTATTGTGATGGTACAAAATCCCAATAAAGATGGTTAAAAATAAATAACTTACAGTTGAGCTTTGCATATTCCTCCTAGATAGCCACACATGATAGGGATCTTAGGTGTACCTGCATGGACCATCACTGGCAGGATGGGAGGGAGGAGCCGGGCACAGCTCCACTTACTCTTGAATGGGCTGTGTGCTGCCTCCCCGCAATGGGCTGCATATGCCCTGTAGTTAGTCTATGGCCAAGACAGGGAAGAAAGGATGCCTGGAGAATTTAAACGGAAAACTCTAGAAGTTTCTTCCCCACTTAAAAAGCACAACTGGGTATAAATATTAGACCCCAGACACCAACTCTTCAGTACACTTCTGGACCTGTGGATACTTTGCAAGGAAGAAGAACTGCTGTGCTGCTGACAGGACTGCCACTCAGCTGGACTGCTACTCTGAAGGAGCTACAGCCACGGCTGGACCCTTGGTGTGGCCAGCCGTGGCCCGTATACGTAAGACCGGTGGAGCCGGGTTGGAGGGGGAATCGACAGATTAACCAGACGGAAAATTAAATAAATAATTATTTTTCCCTCTTCATCGTCTGTTGAAATACCCCCCACCCGGCCCCACTGCTCTTACCTGCTTAGGCCGCGGCGGGGTGTGGCTCAGCAAGCTTAAAACAAGCTTTTGGGCTCTTTGCTACCACAAACAGACTTGTTTACACCGAGACTGCACCGCTCACACCGAAAATCAGTGAGAAGCGCCGCTGCCAGCCCGTCTCTTTGCTCTGAAGTATTGATCGCTCACAGAGAAATGCCAATGCAAAACTCCAGCCTGTCCGCCTGTGATGTCTGGCCTGCTGTGCGTGCCATGCCAACAGCCTACCACGACGTTCTCCCTGCTCATCGCTGCTCCCTTCAATGCGAACGGGACTCTTGGCACAAAACTAGAGACAGTAAAACTTTTGTTGGATTGTAGCCGACCTATGCTCAGCAGTCAGCCTGAACTTTTGACTATGCGTGACCAGATAGCCGCGGTTGGCGCTTTGTGCATTTAGGTGCTATTTTACACTACAATCTTTAAAAATCCATAACTCCGGTTCTACTTATTGGATATTTGTCATTTTGGTCTTGTTTTATTTATTAAATTGTGCTCTATTTTTCTAACTTGGTGTGGGGTCTTTTCTGTGTGTTGTTTTCACTGTTTTACTGTTTAAACTGTTACACAAATACTTTACGCAGTGCCTCCAAGTTAAGCCTGACTGCTCTGTACCAAGCTACCAGGGGTTGAGCAAACGTTAATTTGGGGTTTGCTTGTCCTTACTCTGACAAGGATTGTGGCTACTGCTTAACCAGGGCTCATAACCCAGTCAATCAATAACCCAATTTCTAATAATGAATTATACAAACTATTATTTACAGATGGGAGGTGCACCAGCTGTGTATTATTAGCAGATAAATTGGCTAGGATAAGTAGTTTCATTAAAATTATCAGTTTGAATTCTTCATTTAATGTTATTTCATTCTATACACTTGTGGATTATGAATTGGTGTAAATATACAAACTTCAAGATGGCGTCAAATTATATATGTACATTTGTCCTATGTTAGTTGTTGTGATGAATAAGTCCAGTCAACAAGAGAGATTGTTATTCCAGATTACAGATGTTTTATTAGGAGCATAGGAATAGCGTTGGTATCCCTTCAGGAGCCAGCATACATCTGCCAGGCAAAGAACACCACTATAATGTTCCTATGGCAACGTTAGAACATACGATAGAATCTCCCCATTTAAAGTACCATACACACATAGTAACATAAAGTAATAACCAGACATAACATATCCTTTCCCCTTAATCTATTCATATTTACAACAACAAAGAAAACAATCAAAGTGAACACATATCCTAATTATTCCCCAAAGCACCATCCTGGACACCTGCCTATTTATCCCCACATACATAATCTTGTAAGTACCTTGGTGGACATCTGGATCTCTGTAAGACAGCCCTATTATTGATACTATCACCATGGTCTCCTGTGACCACAGAAGGTTGTCTATTGCACATCTCACCATCACTAATAAGAAGGTATGGATTAAGATCACCATCTTGTCTACACTCCAACTCCCTGTCCGAACCCGAATTTCTTTTGTACAAAGCAACCCTTCTCAAGTTCCAATTCTCTCCATTGTATAAAGTGACATGCCTACTATACACACTCCTCACTTTGAACGGACCGCGAAATTTCGTAAATCCAGTCCCTATGCGTTCAGGTTTAACCTTAACCCAGTCATTGGGTTTAATAGATGTTCCAAGTGGAAGTGACCTGTTGTCCTTTAATTTATCATAATCCAAACTGGCCAACCCCATACACTCTTTCATCCATGCTGGGATTAACTTGGTACTAGCAGTACGTCCTCTCATAACAACAAACGGAACCTTCCCAGACACACTGTTTGCTGTTGTACGATATGCCCACACCAAATCATTAACCATAGTCTTCACATCCCTCCTATTTACTATAGCCATTTGGATAATCCCCTTCACCATGCGGTTAGCTCTTTCCACCACACCATTTCCCTGTGGATTATAGAAGGAAGTCCTTGAATGCACAATTCCACATGATTTCAAATAAGAAATCATTTCCGTGGAGGTTAGTTGTGTGCCATTATCAGTGATTAACTTTACCGAAAACCCTTCCTCCCTGAAAATATTAGCCAGCACCTTGATAGTGCTACCCGTGGTAATTTCCCTTACAAACTCCACACACAGCCATTTTGACATTACATCAATTACAACCACACCAAACTTCAATTCTGGACCCAACCCAGAAAATGGACCAATAAAATCTAGACAAATAGTGTGCCAAGGTAGATCAGGAACCCCAATTTTGCCAAAATCAGCTTGGTTACCTACCCTCAACCTTTTCTCACTCTCCACACACTCACCACACCTCTCAACCCAATCAGATATTTGTTGGTCCATTGCAGGCCACCAAAAGTGCTCCCTTAACGTTTTCTTCGTGAGTATCTGGCCCATATGACCCTCATGAGCCAACTTGAACAAAGAAAACCTCAACTCTTGTGGAGGGACAAATTTATCATCTTTCATAATCACATTCCCCTCATTATCAAATATGGACAATTCCTCCAAAACCTTCAAGAAAGGTCTCACAGCCACCGGAAGGGTACTCTCCCTTCTGCCCCCTTTGACAATTAATTCTTTAACCACCTGAAGTACTTCGTCCTTTAACATACCAGCAATCCAACGATCCTTGTCAATTGCTTTGCCACACATTTCCATCAACTCATCCACCGCCGCAACCGCACCTTCACACTGAAACGCCTCCACATTCACTTTGTCAATCTCATCCCACGGTAATGGTAGTCTAGACAATCCATCAGCTTGACTGTTCCTCCAACTCGCAATATATTCAATCTTGTACACATACTCTTGTAAACGTGCAGCCAATCTGGCCAACCTTGCTGACCCTTTCCCTGCTCCACCAGGGGACAAAATCTTCACTAAAGGTTTATGGTCAGTCTGTAAAGTGAATTGGAAACCCCACAAGTATGTGCGAAAATATTCTGCTCCCCAAGCTGCCGCCAGAGCCTCTCTTTCGATTATTGAATAATTCCTCTCAGAATCAGTAAGTGTTCTTGAAGCAAATGCCACAGTTTTGGGACCTGACGTATGAACCTGTGCCAACACGGCACCTATACCTACTGCACTAGCATCTACAGTAAGAATTGACCTATACCTGGTGTCAAATGGAGTCAAAATTCCTGCCTCGCAAATTTCCCTCTTGATCTTCTCAAAGGTTTCTTGTTGCTCCACGTCCCACACAAATTTCACCCCCTTCCTAAGAAGTATTTTAATTCCTTCCGTTTTTTCCGCAAAATTGTGCACAAATTTTGCGTAGTACTCTATAAGACCTAAAAATGATCTGAGTTTATCTTTGTCTGTGGGTGATGGAGCTTTCCTTATCGCCTCCAATAAGTCACGTTTTGGTTTCACCCCTTCACTGGATAAAGTATACCCCAGATACTCTACCTCTTCTACTGCAAATTTGCATTTCTCCTTTTTAAGTGTCAACCCAGCATTATCCATTTTTGATAACACCTCTTTTAAGACCAGATTATGACGTTCCTTCATATCCCCAAACACCAAAACATCATTTTGGAAAAAAACAACATTCTTTATATCTTTCAAAACCGATCCCACCATGCGCTGGAACACCCCAGCCGCAGACGCCAAACCAAAAGGCATTCTTGTAAACTGAAATATACCCTCTGTAGTAATAAATGCTGTAAGCGGTTTAGACTCTGCATGTAATTTGATCTGATGGTACGCACTGCGTAAATCAAGCTTTGAAAAATATTTTCCCCCCTTTAGCATTAGAATAAGTTCATTTATGTTTGGTAATGGATAGTTGTCAACTACAATATTTTGATTGAGTGTGCGCAAGTCCACACAGAATCTGTAAGAACCGTCAGGTTTGCCCGTGATCACAACAGGTGAAATCCAGCTTGACGTCTCAATTTGCTCTATTATACCTTGTTCCACCATTTCACATATCATTCGCTTAACCTCTTCCCTAGCAACTTTCCTGACCTTATGTTGCATTGGTATTGCATCAGGTTTAAGCATAATCTTATGCACATACCCTTTGAGTTCACCTATACCATCTGCAAACACATTACTCATTCCCTCTATGATTGTATCAGTCGTTATTTCATCAACCACCATCACCTGGTTTACAGCCCTCGGGTTAATAACTATGTGTAGATCATATTGATGTACCCATCCCAATATCGGTGGTCCACTGTGTGCTACATACACCTTTCCCTTTATGGTTCCATCTTGAAAATTGATATCTACTAGCATATAGCCAATGATATCTATTTTCTCCCCTTGATATCCTCCTGGGTTGATATCCTTAGGAAGTAACTCTTTGTTTGGCCAATGTTGTTCGAACAAAATGCGAGGAATAATTGTCCAAAATGAACCTGAATCAACCATTAGTTCCACATCTTTCCCATGTATAACGAACATGGCCTTGGGTCTTACCCTCCTTCCAACTGGATCTGTTATATTTTCATCCTCTACACACAGAATCTTATTGAGACCCTCCACCTCACATAATGCTGTTATGTTCCCCACTTCACCTTGTACTACCGATACCTTAGGTTTATACGTTTTGCACATCTTGTAAAAATGACCTTTACGACCACATTTTTTGCACTCCTTATCAATAGCATAACACCTTTTATAGTCACTTGTGTGGTATGTACTACCACACCTAGTACACATCTTCTCATGCATCTTATTATTATCCAAGTTCATACTGGCATTATTGCTATACCTCCTCCCAGGTACTCCCTTCTTTTCATTGCTTTCACTATTTTTGCTAGTACCCAGCGCTGCTACATCGTCTTTATTTATGCATGTTACAGCTGTGGTGCTCTCTTTTTTCTTTTCTAATTCTTTCATACACGATTCCGATTGCTCCACTACCTTAGCAATATCAATAGCATTGGTGAGCGTGGGATTCTTTGCAGCCCATAACCTTTCCTGCATCTTTTTGTTACAGCATTGTACAATAAACTGATCTCTAATCATCTCTTCCCTCATATTTCCAAACTGACAGTCCAAGGATAATTCACGCAACCGTGTTACAAATTGATCAATGGTTTCATCTTGTCTCTGTGGTTGTGTATAGAATTTATGCCTACACATCACTATATTTCTTTCTTTGGCATATTGTTTCCTTAGCCTCTCTTTTGCCTCTAAATATACATTCGCTATAGCCCTACCTTCCACATCTACACCAGGTGGTAAAAATTTAAATGCATGTTGCCCCTCCTTTCCCAGAGTACTTAGTAATAACGCTTTTTTCCTTGAGGCACTGAAGTCTTTGCCATCTAAGGCCTCAATATAATTTTCAAATATCTCGATCCATTCTTCCCACTCTATGGGTGGATCACCTGGTTGTTGAAGAAATAAAGGTGGCGCTATAACATTAATGCTTTCCATATTCCACTGCTTTCCCTTTTTTTTTTTTAAAATAAGCAACAGCACGCTACCTTAACACATAAACCTTTACGTTAAATAAATACGTTGTACTGTCAAGTATATAGTCACCAGACCTAAAGTCTGAAACAGGACATGTATTTTACCGTAGAAATACTACCGCTCAAAACCATAGTCCATTTCACTTCAGCGCGTTGAATACGAATGTCAATTTCACTCGAAACCGCCGCGATCTCTTGTACTTGTGTTGGTTACCACAGCAACGGCAACTTCATACTTAACCAATATGGCCGCCAATTACATCACCACGCACGCGTCACTGTCGTCTGAACGTCGAGACGCTGTTATCAATCGTCATACACTGCCGTCAATCACTCAGCTCAGCTTTGGACGCTGTCTCATCCGCTCGATTCTCGAAGGTTGGTCAACTTCGTTCACGAGGATCGCAGAAGAATAGCACAATGAAAGCAAAGCAATGTCCGACGTCACGAAGTGATCGCGTGAAGATGTTGATATACGAACAGGTAGCAGTTGACTTTACCGTTTGACGCAGTCACCGATTTCGTCAATTTCACGCTGTTTCACCGTTTTCTTTGTTCCATGTCCATAACAATTCTGAACCTACTTCTCATTTGCTGCTTTATCTTTTCTTCTCCCTCTTTTTTTTTTTTGGTCAATTCCAAAAGTGGGTTCTTTTCACCAAAACGCTACTTCCTCTCTGCTCTCACATCCATCCATTTCTTATATTTGCTGTCTCCAAAGATCGTCGCCATTTGTTGTGATGAATAAGTCCAGTCAACAAGAGAGATTGTTATTCCAGATTACAGATGTTTTATTAGGAGCATAGGAATAGCGTTGGTATCCCTTCAGGAGCCAGCATACATCTGCCAGGCAAAGAACACCACTATAATGTTCCTATGGCAACGTTAGAACATACGATAGAATCTCCCCATTTAAAGTACCATACACACATAGTAACATAAAGTAATAACCAGACATAACATTAGTACTTATGACTCATGAGTGGTTAAAATGTAGAAAGAAACGTGGCGTCTTTATTATGGCAAGGTCATGGTGCACGGCAATTTATTGGAAGATGAATTGAACAAAGACAAGTTGCTCCATCAAGATTATTAGTTTGATTTGTTTAATATTATTTATGAATTGGTGTAAATATGTATATTTCGAGATGGTGCCCGATTTGCGCTTGAATACTCGTTCTTCGTTTCTCATTATGACTCACTAAGGGTTTAAATGTAACAAGGACTATGGCGTCTGTATCGTGACCAAGGCTGAAGGGAGCAGCCGAAACGCGTTGATTACTCTCTAGCAAATAAAGTGTGGTACGGCTACCCCAGGAGTCTCATCTGTAGGAAAGGAGGGTTTATTCAATTACAACATGCAGGTGGGCGCGCTTTTTCCCTGGCACCATCAGCTAGGAAGCATGCTGGCACCGCAACTGATTGAATGCTTGACTTGCGACACCGCATGTTCAATGAAAAGTGCAATTTTTGGCATTATGTTTACAAAAGTGTTTTATGGGGGGGAAGACAAATCACATACATTTTACAGCGGGCCATGTGTGTTTTCAATTGTTGGAGCATTTGATGGCTGCAGCTTCAGAACGGAATATAACTAATGTGGTTCGTTACCACTGGGTAGTTGAAAACTGGCCAGTAAATGCACCATTTGGATCCACATTTTCATAATCTTTTGGGGGCTGAATATCTAGCGCCCCAATTGTCCTTGGGTTATCAGGTTTATTCACATTGCTCGTTGATATCCCACTAAATATAAATATCACCAGACGGTGCTATTAAATGATGAAATAATAGGTAAATGCATCCATATTCTGTCTGGGCTGATTCATGATTGCACTTATCTTGTGCAGTCAGGCCTGCAGACTTATATTAGTCACCCAAAAACATAAATAATTAAAGATAATTTCAATGAATGACTTTCCCGCACATTAAATCGTTTTAATGTGTCCAATTTATACAGGGGATAAAACACCTTTTTATCTGGAACCTAACATAGGCCTTTCTCACTTCTTATATTTAGGCATATTCAGAGCTGCTGTCAACACAAAAAGCACTACAACTACGTATTTTTAGTGGACTTTGTTTGAAACTTTGAGCATTTCAGCTTAGTACACGATTTAAAATGTGGCATTTTCTTTCAAATTACTTTCAAGGAGAAGCTCAAATTATAAAATTAAAACACAATTACTATTACACTGTGCTATTACAAATTAGATTTTGTGTCATGCAATCAAGTTGTTTATTTAATGCCCTGAACGTTCACATCATACCTTAATGGCTCCTTTCAATCATTTACTTCAAGCCAAAGAAACCTTGTAACGTTTAAAAAACTACAATATGATAAGTAATACATTTCTGATCTAGAAGAGAGTGACATCCTTATCGCTCATTATGATTTCAACAGGTGCACAGTTCCTTGGGAGCGAATATAGCATTCCCACATCCTAATAAACATCTCTGTCATCCTGTGCCTTTGTCAGTGTGTTCATACAGAGCCAGCAATGTGATGGATCTATGGAGCATTAGCAGAGGAAGCTCCTATCTGTTAAAAGTGGGAGGAAGCTGTCTCTTTCCAGTACAAGCTCAAATACTTTTTCCAAAGTCCACGTTCAAACCCTACGCAACACTGACACCGATCTCAGCGGGTTGTTTCTCCCAACCTTGGCTGCTCACCGGGCTCGTGCCAGCCCACAGGGTTCGAGAGGAGGGGTCTCTTGACGAGGTCCTGCAGAGGAGGGTTCAGTTGCTGATATAGGATTCAGGACGCGGAGCCCAACTGAGCCTCATCAATTGCAAAGTGGAGGTGAGTAAATTCACTCAATTCCATCCTTGCTGTGTGTGTATGTCAGGTATTTGTGTATCAGTGTCTGTGTAATTGGATTGATCCTAACTTCCTTTGCTACTAACTTTGGTTTGAACTCGCAAGAACTACTGATTGCCTTGATGGGCAGTATGATAGTTAAAAAACTCAGGATTCGCAACATCCACACCAACAGACAACAGCTCCTGCAAGGGGTAAAGGGGTAAAGGGAGAGCAGAAACAAGGAAAGAATCTCTTCGTGTTGGATCTCTTTTTGGTTTACCTACTATCACAAAATTCTTTCCCAAATTAAGCAATCTGGGAAAAGAAACATCAAAGGACCTCAATGCAAACGAGGAAGATCCATTTACCCAAGAAGATTTGCTCATGGTATGAACCGAAAAGTGACCATTATTAAAACAACCCTTTCCCCTGTCTCCAGTGATAGAAAATTATTGATTCAATAATATCAAATGAGAAGATTTCATTCCTGATACCATGAATTTTACAACTCCTGATATTGGTAGTTTACCCCCTCACACTAAGGGAAAAAAGAGTCATTAGAACCTATCAAAAGCACTCCAGGTAATGACTATTTGACTGATAATGACCTTTCTAACACACCTGAGCTTTCTGCAAATTTTCCAGAGAGTTTTAGAATCAATTTTATAATTATTAGAAAAGACAACCATAAATTCGAGTCATCTGCCCTGAATGTCATCAGTATGTTTAAAATCCATTAATATCCCTATTATGCTCCCAGGGACCTCTCAAATCAAAATTAGGTACCTCAAAGTGGAGTGCAAGCCCCCTCAATTAGGGGGTGCAAAACAATCCCTGGTTATTAGCAATAATATTGATAAAAGAAGTTCAAATTGAAAAGCTAAACTTAGTGCAAAGTAATAATGTAAAAGCAACTGATAGGGATGAAATATATTTTCAATGAAAATATTTTTTCAGAAGACCAAACCAATCCACAAGCTTTGACAACTGTTTAATCTAAAACAAATGTTCTGTTTTCCAAGTTTTAACAAAACATTTTAAAAAGACTGCCAGCAACTCGAAACCTCAGGGAAGCTGAACCTAATCCTAGAAGGAAATCTATTAATAAAAAAAGGCAAAAGGAATAAACAAAGACTTAAAAAACAACATCCCGGTCATATTCAATTTAGGTGGAAAAAGCACCCTTGCTCTCTCCTCATGTAGAAAATGGGACCAGTCCAAGCCCAACTGTAGCATCACAGCCAATTGTAAGGAAAAAATCTAACATTACTTATACCAATATCTCTGAAACAACACAGGCTCAAGAAGCTCCTAAATGCATGACTCTTTTGCCAATTAACTTACATGTATCTTCTTCATTTATTGCTATTTCTGGTAAGAACCAAGGAACTTTATTGTCATCTCCCTCCCTTTGAAGTTGTAGATATTTTTCATAATGATGGTTGTCTATTGAACAGGCAAAAACAAGTATGGCTACTATGCACATATCAGCAACTACAATCCATTTCTTCAAAAGAAAATAAGCTAGACTTTTTTCCGTAGAAACCTGATCTATTTGCTGCAAGAGTTGAATTCTGGTTAATGCTAGTACCATCAATAAATCTAAATGACTGCAAACTAATTTGGAGGAATGAATTGGTTATTTCTCCTATAGATCAACAACTTGAGGGAGGGAAGTCAAGAGTATGTAAGTAACTAATGTAAGTGTCCATGGCATTCAGTTCGTGATCTCCTGGCATATCTAACTCCCTAGAGTCATCTAATTCATTGTTAACCCATGCTGATCCTTTAAGAGAGTACATTGTTGTGAACAATTATCCTAGGAAGTTCCTAATGACAAGCTGTCTTGGTCCTGGTTACCAGGACAGCTGAATGCAAATAAACACTACAGGGCTTCTAAGTTACCTTTATAACAACAACACTCTCTTTTTTTCTTGGAATTAAGCCGGCTTCCATGATGGTAAAATTAATTATCTGGCCAGTTGAAACCCTCCATTTTTGTTTCCAGGAGACTTGGTGCTTTATTACGAGTTTGGCGGTCCCACAGCAGACGGTGCAACACTGTAGTACTGCCAAACCCATGGTGCGACCGTCTTCCAGATAGGGAGTTTATTCCTGGTCTAGTGGGCGGCTTGCATAGTATGGCATACATGCCATCGCTTGGTGGTGGTCAAGCTCACATCATGGGTTAGGTAGTCCTATGGACCGCCAAACTCACAATAAGGCAGTTTGTCTGTAAAGGAATTGGATCCTGATAACTATTATGTAGTTAACAGTTCTGTCCTGCACACATTTCAAATAAAGGTTATGCAAAAGGAGCCTAGCCATATTATTATAAACATCTTTTAACTGGAATTTTGAGATCCTGTCGAGGCTTATCAACTATTTCCAATGTATAAAAATAAAATGGCAGAAGTATAATCAATATAAAAAACTCCCTTCTTCTATTTAACATCTACAAACACCGGGATCAGAGAAATAATTGGACTTTAGTTAGTGTCTTCTAATTCATCAAAAGTACAATTGAAAATGATCCTATTTCTCAGTTTCTAACTGCGACTTATTTAATGTAATGATGTCCATCAATTTACAGCAAATTTATAGAAATAGATGATGACTGGAATATTCCAGATCTTTGTTTTCTAGTGATCACATGGCTGACTTAAGGAGTAGACAACTGCTTTATTTACTTGGTGGTACTATGGAAGAATTGTACCAGATGTTCCTGCAAGACCATCTAGAATTGTCAGGACTGGATCATCAATAATTAATCACAAAATTTCTAGCTATGATCTATTTGGCTTAATCCTTGAACTTAATAAGGCAGACCAAAATCACAGTGATCATAAAGTTATCCAAGCTTCCATCAAGTTTCCACTTCAAGCTTCATCGGAGTGTTCCTTTGGCATTTGAAATGGTCAAGTCAACATTGCTCCTAAACAAGACCATCTTCACTGAAACTCTAAAGCATAAATCTTTTTAACAGAAGAATCATGGGAAGTTTGTTCTTAGGGAGTGATGCGAAGTCTAATACAATTATGGAATTTGAGAAGTCCATCTCGAGGGGCATAGAGGAAATGCTAAGATTTGAAAAATCTCAAAAGAGAACTAAAGGTGGAAGAAAAGACGCTTTAGATGTCCTGTTATTAAAAAGTATCAATAGACTCACTAGAAAACAATTTTTGTTCCTAACAATCTCAGAGTAAAGAAAGGCTCTAAGGAAAGCACGAAAAAAACATAATTTGGCTTAGAAAAGGAAATTATTTTATCAAAATTGGTCACATCTTCATCAAGCTGCTACAAATAAAAATTCAAGACAATTTGGGAGATTAGTGGCGATTAATTGTGAGACCAAAAGAAGCATCAGTCACCAAAATTTGACCCAGGGCATGGTCTGATTATAATATTACGCTATATGCAGAGCATAAAAAAGATCTAGGGCATGACCATCTGCTTGAGCTTTATTAAGCTCAAACTCAGCACTCCAAAGAGGTTTCTCCCTATCAAGAAATCAGATTATCCGTTATGTAAGAAGAACTAGAATCTCTGGAGCTATGGGTCCAGATCAAATTCCAGTCCTAGTACTGAAAGCCAATCTGGAAGCATAAAGAGATTTCTTAGCCCAATTATGTTACTACTGCTATGAAACATGATCTACATCAAGCTCATGGAAAGGAAGTATGATTATCCCGCGGTTTAAAAAAGGTAACACAGATAAAATCCTAGTAGTTTGAGAGAATTCTGCTGGTCATTAGATGGTGAGAAACTGGTTAAGCATTTAACCTATCTTGGCAGACTTTTTTCGCGCACCCTTGATAGTAAGCAGCAGAGGAGACTAATGCATTACTTCATGCAGATACACTAAATTAATTTTATAACACCCTGGGGAGACCTCATTTCCCACATTTACTAGAAAAAGTAAAAAATCCTTTCATCTTAGTTATGCCTTAGAATATATACCAAAAGACACACAATTGATAGACGGAATGAAGACCAAATCAAAACATTCACCCTTGTCAAGAGATCCGGGTTAAATCCATCATTCTTTTGCTCACCATGCCACCCCAGTTTAGATCTGGCTATATGCAAATCAGTCTTGACCCTGTGCCTCATGGGAACAGTCCAGCCTGAACTGTCAAGCCAGGTCCTCCCTGGACCGGAAACAAGCATCCTAGGACCGATTTCGGGGTTTCACCCCTCATCAGCCAGGATAGCTTGAATCCAGTGGCACAGGGAGCCAGAGACCCACGTCTGGGCATACCCGGTGCACTTGGGGCAAAGAGTCAAAAGACACACAATTGATGGACGGAATGCAGAACAAATCAAAACATTCACCCCCAGTCAAGAGATCTGGTTTAAATCCATCATTCTTTTGCTCACCATGCCACCCCAGTTTAGACCTGGCCATATGCAAATCAGTCTTGACACTGTGCCTCATGGGAACAGTCCAGCCGAACTGCCAAGCCAGGTCCTCCCTGGACCGTAAACAAGCATCCTAGGACCGGTTTCGGGTTCCATCAATTGTTCTTTTGCATTTGTCACCCAGAGTGGAACGGGTATGCCCAGACGTGGGTACCGTGCTCTCCATGTCACTGGAGTCAAGCTATTCTGGCTGATTAGGGGTGAAACCCCGAAACCGGTCCTAGGATGCTTGGTTCCAGTTCAGGGAGGACCTGGCATGGCAGTTCGGGCTGGACTGTTCCCATTGGGCACAGGGTCAAGACTGATTGGCATATGGCTGTGTTCAAACTGGAATGGCATGGTAAGCCAAAAAAACGATGGATTTAGGCCCAGATCTCCGTACTGGGGAGAATGTATTACATTGTTTTGCATTCTGTCCATCAATTGTTCTTCAAAATATATACCAAAACCAAATGGTCTTGTTGGAACTTGCATGAAGAAAACTTTTTAGGAATGTAGTTCAGTATGTTCCCCAACCCCAATTCAGGCTCTACGCCTTGAATTTGACCTCCCTAGCATACTTGCATACACAATTACAAAAGGTAATTAACTAGGCATATAATATAATCCATGCCGGAAAAGGCTCCCTCAGAGAATTATTAAAACAGTAATTATCATCAGATGGGCATAAGAACAATATCTTTGTATTAAATATACAATTTGCCTTATCTAAACTTGACTGTACAATAACACTCTTTGATTTATGGGCTCCTGGACAGTTGCAATTATATCTTTAAAATGATTTCCCAAGACTGAGATTTGAATTAGATAGTGTCGTTCCAGATTGAAAATGTATAACTATTTTCCATAAAGTGTATCCTGTGGTAAGGCTCAAAGCTATTTGTTTCTGTCTCTTGACCATAGTGTAAGAAGGTTAATACTTTTACTAAGGCTTGGAAACCTTCCTCTGAAATCCATTATTGGTAAATGGACTGATCAAGGAATAGACCCCTTTATGTGTCACCTCTGTAATGGAATCAACAAAGATTTGTCTCATCTAGTTTTCTACTATGCATTCTTGTTGACCTCATAGGCGTTTTTAAATCCCCTTTATTGTAGATATAACTTAGCCAATATGGATGAATTTCTGCACTTTGAAATGCCTCCCCATGAATGAATGTGAGTGTTTTAATCTTTTTAACTTTTTTAAGAGCTTTCTCAAAATAATGTAATCATTTTAGAAACTGACCTTTTTATTGATTTAGATTGAAGGCAATGATGAGAAACTTCTTTTAATTTTTATTCTCTATTACGTATAATAGGATTGTTGACCTCAGTTGAGGTCTGAATCAATCTTAATAAAGATAAAAAGTGAAACTTGAAACCCTTCGTATTCAGGTATTAACCACCATAACATGAACCCCAACCACCACATCCCCAGAAAATTTTTAATGGCCCTACCTGCATACAGAAATCAGACCACTCGCTCATCCACGCACGCAGGGATTTAGATACATCATACATCACCGCTCTGGTCCCTGGATTTCGCTCACCTACAGACAACACTATTTTTTTAGAGAGAAACCAGACACCAAAGGTGTAAACTTGGGGAAGTCAAACCTATCCCCAAAGCCAACATCTTGGTGGAACGGCAGATGTAAAATGACATTACTTTTTAGAGATATGGGTTGTGACCCACATCTTTTAGGTGATTTGAGTATTTCAGATTGGTTTAAAGCCTAGAGTTCTGAATCCCACCCACTCTGAAACTCAAACCCCGGCAGGCTGGGATCTAGGGCTGTAAATGTGTAGTCTCATACTACAGTAAGTCTGGCCGTGGTTCTAGAACAAAAACAGATTGTTTGATGGCTCAAAAACTCTTACATGCCATAAACATTCAAACCCATACCACAATGACAAGACTCAAACATTTACATATAAACACAAAATCCACTATTGAAATTCATGCTAAAGTGAGTTCAAAGTAGCCCAAACATAAGCAACTGGGTAATTAAAGATGCTTTCTGAAAACCTACATCAGAGAGTTATCATGGATGTCCCAGAAAGCCTCTACCACAACTTAATGTTCATGCATTGGCAGACCCCAACAAGTCTGGATATTTTGTTTGGACACAAACTTGTACGTCTAACCAATAGCCAGCAATGTGGCTTCCACAAAAGTCTGTGCAGTAGCTCTGAGAACGTCTACTTCTGTTTTTGGCTTTTTCCTGATACATTTATTCAGTATATGAAAACGGTATAGAAATACTAACCTTTATTTCCCTTCAAATACACAAATCAAGTAAAACCTGTGTCAGTACAAATTCCGAGACTAGGCATTTTCAATAAGAGATAGGCAACACCAGGAGAGCAGTAGTCACTTCTGAAGAAGTAAAGTATGTAAAGTAATTCAGAAGCACTGTGTATCAAGGTATCTTCATAGAAGTGTTAAAAGCAAACAAGTAGGTTCATATACCTTTAAACCTGTTTAATCACCGAGGTCCACCAAAACTGATGTATTTTGCAACAGAATATAGTTTTGTCTCCCCTTGTTTTCAGCAATCGGGTTATCCTCACAGCAATGACGTTTCTATGTGCCCCAAAAGTAAATACTTAATAAAGAATAGATGGACTCAGTCCTCACATATGAGAACATTGATCCATATGATTTCAGGTCAGCTCTTATTGCTAATAACTGTCAGCTGTGTGTGGCTGGATCAGCAGTAGGTTTCTTGCATAAGAGTAGGACAATACCCGCTTTAAAGCACAGAGCAAAGGACACAGGATTCAGAAAACAGTTACAAATGTGTCAAATAGGATAGGGTGTGTGATGAAACAGCTAGAGATGTTATCATTTCTTGGCTGAAAGTGCAGGCTGATGCACAAAAGTGGCATTCTTCAGAATGTGAACGAGTTCATTGGGAGATGGAAGATATATTGGACATAATAGAGGGAGATGGGGAGTATAGCTGTGGGGTTAGTGCTGTTAAGAGTCAGTAAGGGGGAAGAAATATGCTGCAAAGCCAGGGCTGATAGAGGAACAGGGTGAGCGCGATGCCAAGTAGGGGGAGATGGCTTTCAAAGGTGTGAATAGGGGATGTGGGTGGGAGCCTACAGTAGTTATTAGTTCTGAAGGTACGTTGATTTAACAATTGTTACTGTACATATAAGCTACCTCTGGGCTTGTTTGAAGTTACCTAGGTGTTTACTGGTTGGCCAGTGCCTTTAAGATGGCAGTCTCACATTAAGTGTGCGCCATTCCAGTGTCTTGTGTACAACCAAGAATTTGAACTTAGGGCAATCGTCTGGGGCCACCTGCCAGGACTGCAAGTCGGCATGTAGCTGTGCACCCTCCACAGCGCTTTTGGAGTGTGCAGGTGCCATGCTAACTGTGCTGCACGGAATCGGAGGCAGAGCAGCCTGGGGCACTCCAGGACTGGGCATTAATAAGGTGACCTGCAGGGAGAACCAATCCCAGAAGTCAGCTACTGGACTGCAGTGAGCCCGGAAGCATATTGCCTCACTGCCCCTCACCCTCTTCTGCTCACCCTGTACCGGATGTACATAAACCGGGGCGGTGGGCCAGTAATGGCCATTTTCAGAGCCACGCAAAGGGTGCTGCTTGGGCCAATCAGGGCCCACATGGGGAGACCGTTCATTGGAGCTGCAACGGGTAGGCCACCCCATACACTAGCCTGTGTTCCCTTTGGGGTGAATTGGAGCATTCGCGCCAACACACACAGAGGCGCTTGAGGCCTGGCTTGGTGTGTTCGGAGGAACAGACCTTCATAACTGCTCTCCACCCTGTATTGCTAGCATAATGGAATGCAATTTTTTACATAGTGTGTTTTGAGGGATATGAAATATTAGTGTTCTACGAAACCTTTACTACTAAAGAATTGTGCTCCTCTATTGTTGTAGCATTGCATAATGGAATGGAGACCCGGAGAAGGCCATGTTCGGAGCACCTTGAGGGGCTTGGCTAGGGCCCAGTGGAAGAAACCAGCAGTTGGTGCTGGAAGAGAACTGGTGACGCTCTCCCTCCGGATTTAGAGGTGGAAGAGACAAGGGCGCACCCCTGTTCTACATGGACTGTTGATTCTGGACAGTCTTCAATCTGGCACGTAAACACCTCCAGGGCGTAGTATAAATGCTATATTGCTGAAGGGTGGTCCCAGAGTCACAGGACCCCCATCACAAATCCTCCTTTTGCAGATCACTGGTCATTGTCTGCAGGATGGTGTTTTGTGAGTCCTGACCTCCCTTCAACTTGTGATGAAAGAGCTCCTCTGGCTCTCATCAACAGTGGGCGACCGACTGTTCATGCCCAGACTGCTGCTGTGTGACTAGTGAGGCACATCTGGGGTCTGGGAAGGTAAGCACTCTTTCCAACTGCAGTGGTAATTGCATTGTTCTAGAAGTGCAGGCTCTCCCACGCCTGACTTTGTTGGAACAGCCTACGTCACTTACGGACAGCAACAAACGATGAGCAGATCAAGCCTGTTAAAACATCAGCAACTGTGTTGTTCAAGCGCTTCAGTAATACCCTAGTAGTTGCATCAATGATGGTAGTGAGGGCTGAATCGGAACCCACAGACAAGCTAGACCTGAACTTGAACACTATCTGCACGACATGTGACTCCTTGGAATCCAAAACTGTGGGGGTGGCAGCTCTTGGATGTGGTTCAAGCAGACCAGACCAGACTTCTTGAGAGGATGATGTAAACTGAGAACGTTCTTTAGAGGGTTTCCTCACAAGTCACAAAAATGCAACAACAAATCAAGGGCATAACAGATAGAGTTCTCTTTTTGGAGATGAGAGCTGAGGACATGCAGGTCAACACAACAGACATTGGTTGCATGCCAAAAGTCGTGGAGCTTCAGGATGCCCTCGCATTTGTGGAGAAGTGACTTGCCGATGTGTAGGTGCTGTATGCACTCTAACCAATCCACTAGACAGAAAGAGCACATGGTGTACCAGGAAAGTGTCCCAAACCCCTCTCCCCTCCAAGGTCTATAATGGCCAAACTCCTTCATTATAAAGACTCTGATGTTATACTGCAGGCAGCAATGAAAGTAGGTCACTATGAAGTAGAGGACAAAACATCTTGATTTTCCCTGACTGTACCCTGGCAGTGCAGGATCACAGATTCTCATTACTGGCTGTCAAGATGAAGTTGCGAGATCTGGGACTGCAATATTCATTATATTTCCTGCCAGACTGAAAGTGATCAAGAAGAAGAAAGCAGTGTTTTACGGATTCCGAGGCAGTCTGGACTTGGATTAGGCAACATTTACCTTCAGGCTGCACAGTAGTCTTTCTTTGATGGGAGACTCAGTATATAAAAAGACAGTGTTGACGGGTGAGGTGCAGTAATCGCTCAACAACCAAACTGGCTTTGACACCGATGCACCAACAGGTGTCCTTTTTAACACATATAGGTCATCCCTAAGGTTGGCCATAGACAGCCCGAAGGGCAGAGTGCAGTATATTTAAAAAGTTGGACATGTACTTTTAAGTTTTACGTGTCCAGGTAGGGGAAAACTCTTACATTCGATTTTCACTACTGCAAGGCCGATCTCTCCCATAGATTAACATTGGAATTACCTTATTACGTTTTATAAGTGTAATTAGCAATTGGCAAAAAAAAAAGATAGCTATTTCGAGTTTGGTGTTTCTGGACTCAAAATTTAAAACCCAAACTTATGGTAAAGTTGAACTTTAAGTTATAAGTCTGAAAATGCCACTTTTAGCAAGTGAACAAAGAAAGAATGACCTGGACCTGAATAATTTATGTACGTTATTGAATTAGCGTGAAGACCAAACCCATTTCTTCAGTTGTTTGATTAGGAATTTTTATTTTACCTTATTATTCAAACTATTTTTCTTGATTTTCCAAAACAAAATTTGGGGTGAAAAAGAACATGGTATAGTCATATCAAGTTTTCATATATCAATACAATAAATCATATACATTTACAGAAAACATTCATCAATACAACATCAATACATTTATAAGACATTACCAAAAAACACAACATCAATTTCTAGCCCCAATTTGAAGGGTATACTACATTTTTTGAGCCTAGATACTCTAGAAAGAATACAAATGAGGTCTCTGAAACAAACAAGGAGAGCACCCGATTATCTAAACCAGGGATAGATAGAATAACCCTCTGTCTAGAGTGAAATACAATTCTCAATCCCTCAATGTTTGAAATTTTGCCAACGCGTTGCGAGTCCCGGGCAAAAACATACAGGGGCTCTCATCAGGGCTTCTGAATTTTATGGGTGGTGATGCTGTCTGGCAGAAGGTATTTTTCTGTCAAACTTTGTTCTGAAGTCTCAGGGACACCAAAGACTTCCAACAACCCTTCTGCAGCCTCTCAACTCTGCCAACTGTGAGTCCTACTCTGCCAAGTGGTGACATTTCAGCCTTTGGTCTCTAGAAGTGGGTTTTCTGGCTGTTTTCCTTCAAAATCTACACATCGCGTCAATGCAGCAATCGGAAACAATGCATCTCACCTCAACACCAACGTCATTGACATTGCACCACCGGCTGCACGGCTTGATGACAATGCATCGTCTTCATCGTAAAGGGTTCGCCGATGATGCATCTTCGGCTGCGCGGTTTGGAACTTATGCATGGCCTACATCCAGCTGGATCAACAATGACACATCGCTTCCTCTGCACCTCGCATCGGGTCTTCGACGTCAACTTCCATCGCAAGGTACTGTTTGCAGTGGGCCAAGGCTGGTCGCAGAATCCGACCAGTGTTCCATCGCAGTTGGCCTGCACATTTTGATTTACCCCAGTCAAGTGAGACCAGATGTCCCGGTTGGCACTTTATGCTTTTAAGCACTATATTTTAATTTAACATTTAAAAAATTCATAGCTCCTGTTCTACTTATTGGATATTTGTCTTTTTGTTCTTGTTTTGTTCATTAAATTAAGCTCTGTTGATTATTTTGGGGCAGTGATTTCACTGTTTTAAGTGTTGCACAAATACTTGGTAATTCCCAGCTGGAGAGTGCAGCTTTCCACACAGGAGGATTTGATCTACAGGCACACCCTGTCTGAGGATATGACATGTTTCTTTGACAATAGCATGTGTTGCACCGGGGATGTGCTAAATTAGCAGGAAATATTTTAAGGTTATTTCAGAGGCATCTGCATTAAGACAACAGCGGGAGTCAAAACCTGTCTACCAGGCAGCTGCTGACATTAAAAAGGGGGCGCGCAATGGATCTCTCCAGTCAGGATTGGTATGTCACTAGGTGTTAGATTTGGGGGTCTCTAGATGGCAGAGGTAGGTACCTTTGACCAAATAGGGACCCTTGCGTCTAGTCAGGTAAAGGGGGTTCACTTCTAAAATAACCCCTGCTCACCCCCTTGGTAGCTTGGCACAGGCAGACAGGCTTACCTCAGAGGCAGTGTGTAAAGCATTTGTGAACACATACAGTAATATAGTGACAACACTACAAAGGGACACCACTCAGGTTGTAGTATAAAAATAAGTATTATTTATATAGACTTATTATCACAAGACCACAAACTACAAAAACCCACAATACTGTAATCAAAAATGGTAGAAATAGCTTAGTTCTCATTGGATGGTAAATGTGTCACTTATAATCAAAGTACCTTTGGATGCGTAACGCTATACAAACAAAAGAGTTGCAGGGAAGGTGATGCGTCGGTTCCTTACACTCAAGAACGGGGATGCGTCGGTTCCTTTCTCCAGTGGAGGTGATGCGTCGGTTTCCTACTGCTGCGTATGGGACGGTGATGCGTCGGTTCCTTACCAGAGGGAAGGTGATGCGTCGGTTCTTCTCGGCATGGGGAGGTGATGCATTGGTTTCCTACTGCGCTTCTGTGGCGATGCGACTAGCAAAGCCATGATGTGATGAAGATCCGGTGCAATGAAACAAGATGGCATCTTCTTGATGTTGCGACAACGAAGGGGTGATGCGTGCAGGCCCGATGGCCGTGCGGTGACTTGGTGAATCTTCTTGAACTGCGACAGGCCCTGCGACACGCTTCTCTGGTGATGCGACGGTGTATGCTGCAAATGCGACACTTTTCTCCAATGATGCAGGGCGCCTTGGTGATGCGATGCAACAGCAGCGGCACGCTTCCTCAGCGATGCGACGACAGCTACTGCGGCAGTGACGCGCTTCTCCGGTGATGCGATGGCGTCTGCTGCGACGGCGACACTCTTCTCCAGTGATGCGAGGCGCTTCGGCAATGCGATGGCGACAGCGGCGCCACGCTTTCTTGGCGATGCGACAACTGCTGCGGCGGCGACACGCTTCTTCGTCTTGAGTCGCACTTCCAGCTCCCAGCGACACGCAGTCTCTCAGAAGGCCCAGCTCAACAGCAGGCACTTCAATTCCCAGCAAGGTAATGCAGGGGAGCTGGCTGGTGAAGTCTGTTGTCCCTGAGACTTCAGCAGGAGGCAAGCTCAATCTTCAAGCCCTTGGAAATCCTTTACAAGTTGATGAAAATAGCACAAAGTTCCTTTCTCCTTTCTTTGGCAGTAAGGCAACCACTGGAGGTCAACCCCCCAAACAGCACACAGCACATGGATAGTCTCCTCCTGCAGTCTCTCTCTCTGGTTCCTCTCCTCAGCAAAGGTTCTTCTTGTTTCCCAAAAGTGATCTAAAGTTCTGGGGTCTGGGTCCCCCCTTTTATACTCATATTCTTTTTGTTCTCTGAAGACAGAGAGGCCTTTGCCTAGTCCAAACCAGTTCTGGTCAGTCATGGAGCACTTTGTTCACACGACTCCTTCTTTCCTTTGACAGTGTGGGTCCACGAACATCAGACGCACCACAGGAGGTGGAGCCAGCATTGTGGAGAGAAGGCACAGCCCTATTCAAACCCAGGTGCAACTCCTCCGACCACTCTCCATGTAGATCTCTCTATTCAGCCTTGTGCTGACTCACCCTGTCTCCTGTAATCCCCCAGCCCCTGTCTCTCAAACTCCAGACATGGAATACACAACCTAGCAGAGGCAGGCTTGGATAGTTAGGCAAGAAATTACCTACTTTTTAAAAGTGGTATTTTCAAACACAGAATGTTAAAACCAACTTCACTAAAATATGTATTTCATCATTCTGAGTTTAGGCATACTAAGCTCGAATTTCTACCATGTTCCCTGGGTCAGTTAGGATTATAAGAGGTTATAATCAAACTGCCCATTCTGGCCTATGGGGAACTGGTAGCCTTAGAATAGTGAAAAACGGCTGCAATTCACTATCAGGACATGCCACACACACCAGGGCATGTCCTACCTTATAATTGCAATGCACCCTGCCCTTGGGCCTAACTTAGGGGTGTCTGATATGAAGAAAAGGGAAGGTTTAGGGACTGGCAATTGGGTGCACTCGGCCAGTCAACATGGCAGTACCAGACTGCACAGAGGCTCTGCAATGGCAGGCCTGAGACCCACTTTACAGGTTGCTTCTGTGGGTGGCACAACCAGTGCTGCAAGCCCACCAGCAGTATTTGATTTACAAGCCCTGGGCACCCATGGTGCACTGTACTAGGGTCTGACAAGTAAATCAAATAACCCAAATCATGGAGTCATTAATCCATACATCAATTTATCATAGGGAGTACTTGCACTGTGGCACTGAATAGCAGTGGCACAGTGCCCAAAGCATCTAAAACCAGCAAAAACATGTGAGGCAACAGCAAGAAAATGGAAGGGAGACCCACGCCAATGGTGCCAGGTCTAACACTAGGTAAGGCTACCACTATTATCTGCAGATCATAGGAGCAACCCAGACACACCCTTGTCAGTGGAGGAAATAAGCCAGGCTCTATATCATCAAGTCACGGGTAAGACATGGGGCAGCGATGGCTTACCCCCTAGAACTCTTTAAGCTGTTCCAGAATAAGTTATCACAGCATCTCCAAGACTTATATACTGAATAGTGCTTCCATCAACACCTAAAGAGGTAATTATCACACCGCTACTGAAAGTAGGCCAAGATCCATTGGTACCAGCCTCCTATTACCTCTTGTCCATCCGAGATTTGAGCTAAAAGGTACTGAGAACAATTCTGGTGAACAGATTAAGTAGAGTGATCCAAGGTTTAGTGCATACAGATCAAAGCAAATCTGTGCTGGGGGGGTATACTACCTCTAATATTCAACAACTTTTCCATGTGATAGACAGCATACCTGAAGACAGTGAATATGATGCAGCGGTGTCTACTGATATGGAAAAGGCATTTGAATCGCTTGAGGGTACCTGCAAAGGATACTTGATGGGGATGGGTTTTGGCAGTCTGTGCTTGAGTGAACTCTAAAACTCTGACCTTACAGCCCGAATAAAGACAGGTAAACTGTTCTCTCCTTAGGTTACCCTCCAGACAGGTATGAGGTAGGGTTCTCCCTTGTCCCCCTTCCTGTTCTCACGGGAAACGACCTTTACATTGCGGTCATCACACCGAGGTGCCTTTACAACGCGGTTGTTACAACGACCGCGTTGTTACCACGCAAAGCCACCACTATGCAAGTCATTATATCGACTTGCAGTAGATGGCGTGCGAACATTAGAAATAGTATAGTTTACTATTCCAACACCTTCCCTACTGTTACATAGGCTGGAGTTGGAATAGTAAATTATACATTTCTAAGGCCAGCGCGCCATCTACTGCAAGTCGATGTAATGACTTGCATAGTAATGGCATTGTGTGGTAACAACGCGGTTGTTGTAACGACCACTTTGTAATGCCACGCGATGTAATGACTCGCGTTGCAACGAGTCATATTCTGTTCTCACTTGCCATAAATCCCCTGGCATGACACATGCGCAAAACTGGAGGGCACTATGGTTTAACTATTCAAGCTTATCATACCATATATGCGGACACTGCTGTTTTATATTCATGATGTCTAGGAAGAACTGCTGGAGCCACTGTGGAAACTGGAAGAGTTTGAAAATATATTGGGCCTCAAAGTTAATGTGTCAAATCTTGCTTATTTCTGCTGACCAGCACAGGGGCTGGTGCAGTCACCTCTGAGCATGCAGAGGGCTTTTATCTGAGAAACAATACTGTTAAATATCTGGATGTTAAAGTTTTTCCGGAGAGTGAGAGATTACTTACATGGAACCTAAATAGAACTTTGGCAGTCTCAAGATCTGAGGGGATATGGTGGAGGTTATCCATCCAAGTGGTAGGAAGGATGACACTCATTAAAACAGTGCTATTGCCCCGCATGTTATACTATTTCTCAACTATATATGTGATGGTACCTGTGAGCTTTTTGTTGATCGAAATTATATGGGGTACAGTTAGGCGAAGAGTAGCACTGTCCAAATTATACCCACCACTCATGGAGACAGGCCTGGGAGTCCCTGAATTCGAGCTTTAATGAATCTTAACACATTTCCAATGGATGGTAGGATGGCTTCGTCACTTGGCCTCGCCTGAGGCTGGGTTTCTAGCAGCTGCATGGGAGTTGGAACTATGGTGCATTATTTCCTGGGTGGGAGAACCTGCCTTAGTAGAGGTCCTTTGCAGATGGAGGTTGCTAGATACTACTAGCACAGATATTTGCAGAGAAACAAGTCTGGCTCTTTGTACGCCCCGGAGAGTCCCCTCTGGCCAATATCGGTTTCACTTGGGTCACCGAAGCAGCGAGCAAGAGTTTGATCGTACATTGCAAATATTATTGACATAGGGCGAGGCAGATGTCTGATATCTAATATCTATTAATCTATCAGGCTGAAGATGGGGTTTGACCTGGAAGGTTTAGCAATTAGTTGGGAAGAAAACCAAGGCATGGATCTCTTGGGGTCAGACTAGCAACCATACTAATAGATATACATAAGTTGACACTAAACTCTTGCCTGAAGTGTATTCAAATGAATTCCGTTCACTGAACCTACCTCACACCAGCCTGGTTGCATTAAATGTTCCCCACAGTTACGGGATATTGCTCCAATGTGTGGGCCTGAACCTTCTTTCATGTGTTGTGGTAGTGTCCATTATTCGCCTCAAGTTGGTAATTTAGTTCAGGAATGGATGCGTAAGCGACGACTAAGCACACAGCAAGCTAATTTGTTGGGTCTCATATCCAGACCCAAGTGAGATGAGCTCATTACCCGATCCTAGACTTAGCCATGGTGATTGCGCAGAGGTTTATTGCTCTTTGTTGGATAGCTCCTCATCCACCTCATGTTACAATCTGCAGATCTCATGTCCAACAAGCATTTGCAATGCAATAGGTTTTGGATTTGCAACAGTTAAAGTTACTGGCACTGGCATTGTAAATGACAATGTTATTTATCTCTGTGTTTCGGTTTGGAGTGGAGTGGATGTATGTGATTTGGAGTGGAATTATGTGGGTTGAAGTGGTATTGGTAGCTGTGGAATTGTGTGAGGTTGAATTGTGTGGTGTGTAGCGGAATTATGAGACATGGTGAATAGATACGGGTGAGAGCTGCTAAGAATAGATCAAAGGAAGATAGAGAGGGATAGGTAGTTTGCGCATGAAGTGGTGAATGAACTCCAGCTAGAGGAGCAGAAAGAGTGTGTGAAAAAGAGTGAAAGAAGAGGAGAGCAGGCCACAGACGCATAAAGAGGGAGTGCCTGTGTACGCAGAAGAGACCCTAAGAAGCAGAGGAGAGCGCGGGTTTGAAGGACGAAAATGTTGAAAAGGCATGAGAAAGAAATTGTGCTTCAAGACCTGGTGTGAACTTATATGAGAGTGGCCGGAAGAGTGCATGAGACTCGTGCGAGAGAGAGGTGCAAGAGAGAGTGAGTGAGAGAGGGAGAGGGACGAGAGGCTGGGAGAGGAGAGCGAGTTGAGTAGCCTGCCTACATTTATCCCAGGAAAAAACTGAGTGTGAATATACGCCAAGCGCAGCGCTTGGAGTAGATCAATAGGATAGTGTTGTGTTTGCAGTGCAGATATCTAGCTGCATAAGTACAGAATATTTACAGCTCTGTGACTGGTTGCATTTAGTATGTGATGCAAATTGGGCTCCTTGACTGAGGACATGATTTCTAGCCGTCGGCTGACCGCTTTGAAGCCAATAAACACAACAAAGCTGAACCAGAAGCTGAGGCAAAAGAAACAAGAACCAGCAAAATAATAAGAATAAAAAACTGAAACAATTCGCTATAGAGCTGCCAAAAGCAGCACCTTGAAAATGATGTTGGACCGGAGACTTGGATGCTAAACCAAGTAGAGAAGTGGGACCTCATCCAGCAGTATAGAGAAAGGGTAAAGGCTTCCTTTCCGCTGCTGCTGGTTATTACGACCTCTAGGAGAGGGTGGGAAAAGAGCTGAGAGAGATGACGTCACTGCATTCCAATCTAGGAAGAATGCAAGTTTCTTTATTTTTGGAGCCTTCGATGTCGGAGCAGTGTACGATTTAAAGGGGGAATGGCTGGCTACAAACTGATGGCAACTTCCTGCAAAACTTTTCAGAAAAAAACGCTTTAGGAACAGAGCGACTGTAGGCAATATTACATTTCAGCCTTCCCATTGTTGGCTTAAGGTGTTGCCCTAAATAGATTTCGAGGAAGAATCGGTCAGCCGGTGCGTTCCCCCACGCATCCTGATCAAAACCCCCATTGCAGATTTCATGCATGGCCGCTGAACGGTGTTGGTCACAAATGAAACATACGACGAGCAAAATAACAAAAACGTTCCTGAAAGTTAGGGGGGCAATTTGTAGATATGAATGTGATTGTGCTCTAAGCATCATACATCTTCCATCCTAGCATTGGGCTTAAAACATTTACAATATTCACAAAAATACATGAAATACCCAAGCACATATATGCATATGCAAAGTTTCCATTTGTCTTTCTACTGCCATATACTCGCTTCCTAGGAATAAGAAGTGGACAGACTTTCGCTCCCACTGGAACGATGTTCACTCTTCTGCCCAAAAAACTACAAAACAAAAAAAAACGAAGCTTTATTGTTAATAAGAAATTAGCAGTGAATGGCTACTGTGTTGCATCGTTGCAAAGGATTTTGTTCTTGTAGTATTAGCTTGAAAACAATTAAAAAGCGAAGCAATTAAGACTTATGGGAAATTAACAAAGGAATCGGAAGCTACAGCATGGGCAGCGAGTGCAAATGGAGAGCAGGGTGCCTTGAGTGAAACTCTCTAGAGTGTAAATGACAAAGGCTCGTAAAAATGTGTGTAAAAGAAACAACACAGCAAGAATGAAGAACAAATTCCAGCAATAGGCTGGTGGCGTAAAACAGAATGGATGTAGAGGCAAGTGAGTGGGGCTTTAGAAGAACGGGGCTGCCTGGGAGAGAAGCACAGCATGGTATTGTAAATGAGGTTGGCAGCCGGTAAACACATGCACTCCCAAGGACTGAAATGTATGGTACAGGCTTGCTTAGTCAAGAAGTAATGCATGTCATGAAGACTCCCGTGATCTCCCTGCTGCTCCTGAAGATGCGGAGACTGCTGTCGTCAACTCGGCCTTGTGTACGACTAAACAAACACCCCGCCAACACAGTCTGACAGGAGACAAACACATAGCGCCCTCCACCTGAGCCCTGCCCGCAACTTAAGAGTTGGCACCACAACCCGCTGCCGGAACTGATGAGCGCAGCTCTTTGTTTTCCATCTGGATGTCTTCAGTGGGAGCACTTGCGGCAAAGTTAAAGTCTGATTAAAGATATCACAACAAACGGCCTGCACACGTCCGGCAATGCAGGACACATGTCCAGACAAGCGCCATGTTAGAATCAGGCAAAAAGCTCCAAGTGACAGTCATGATCTTATTTATGATGCTGATGTTAATTTTACATGCTTATAACATAAACGGCGCACACAGGTGAAGGCAGGACTGGGGCTAAAAGGAAGCCCCACACTCAACGGGTGAAGAGGGCAAGGGGAATGGGAGGGGGGGTTTGAAGAAATAGTACCTGCATCGCAGCGGACACCCACTAATCAAGGGGAATTAATCTGTAGTTGAGCTATGCTCTTAAGCAAGAAAACGGAAGTGATGTATAGGGTCGCCAACCAATTAGGAGACAGCAGAGAAGAGCGCCGCTTGAGTCAACCTATGGTAAGCAGCAGGCAGGATTAAAGTGCTTTTAGTGAATACAGCATGCCTTGCAGACACTGCATGCGCGCTGCCAGGCTCAACCAAAAAATGGGCCCAAGCTGAGGGAACTGCACTTTGCTGCTCTGTTTTTAAAGCTGGGAAGCAGGAGAATTTAATGGAATGTGAAGAAATCCTACTTAAAATGCATCAGAAATCTGTTGCCAACCCCACGTGAATATAAGAGGTAACTTAGTATTATGTGCTAATCTTTTTACTTATGTAATCTTACCCTTTGTCTCTTTTGCCAGTATGATTGTAATGAGAAAACTGTCCGTTGATATTGTGGTATTTCAAGTTATTGCACTGACGACACATACCCCACCTGCTGGGAAGTTCATTGTTAGACGCAGTTCGAAGTTATGGCACATGACAGTGTATGGGTGTAGTGTGGTATGTACTTGTTTATAACTATTGCTATCCATGTGAACTCGCTACTGTTCCTATGGTATGTATTGCTCATAAGCAAATTACAGCTGGTGCAAATCAATAAGAAACATTGTTTGAAAAATCGGGGCATTCGTTGGCTTTTGATTTTTGCCATTTTTCAAAATGCACCCACATTTATGTCTTCCTACAGCAATTAGATGAATAGGTCAATGGATGAGGAGAAGGAGTAGGCATTATAACAGTATGTAGGAGTTGATGGTTGTTGGCTGTTGAACACTGTCCTTAGGCTGTCAAAACAGCCATTGGGTGAAGCAAAGGTACAACATCATTGCGCCTTTGGCCACGGAATGAGGATAAGACTCTTGGAGGGTACTTCCCTTTGGTAAAATGGGTGGTGTATTGTGGCAGTTGTGTGGGGAATGGTGTTGATTATCGTGTAATATGGCATGTTTCGATATAAAGAGGTGAATGCTTGGGAGTGTCTGTATAATTTTTCAAAATGCGAACCAGATCAAGTAGTTTCTATTGAGCGTGGGACATAGAGAATGTGCAAGAGTGAGGCTGAGGGGAAATGGAGTAAAGAGGTTTAAGTTTATTAGATAATGACATCAAGGCTGAAATCATCTAGAATGATAATGAGTAGTTTTGGTGATAAAATATCTAAAATGGTTCCAAGACTACCTAAGAGTGAATCCATAACGCACGGAATGTAGCAGAGAATTAAGTTATGGGCAATAATGGGTTGATACGAGAGAGGAAAGAGTTGAGCTCACTTGTTAAGGAGGAGGCATTGCCCCAAAACCTTCTTAGATGGTTCATGGCGTGTAAGAGAACATAGCAAACTTGATATGTAAGCCCATGGTGTGGCTGAGTCTTTTGTATCAAATAATATTGATTTTTTTTGCTATGAACTGTAAAGTAGGCATGTATCAATGAAGCCAACTGCAAAATGGACCATGAATACATCAATCGATGGAGAGGCCCACTGAAAATGTTGTATTTTAACTGGAAATCACCATAGTCCTGATTATAACCCACACTGATGGCCACTCAGGCATCTGTACTTTGTTATGATTAGTGTCCAAGTAGTGGCCATTCATAGTGTTCTGGTTCAGAGGGTCACAGAACAGGGTGTTGTATCAGAATATCACTGTCAGAATTCTGTCCGACATAAATATTGTATATTAAACACTTTACAGAAAAATTTCGCCCCAAGGAGAATAGAAAATCAGCATCCAATGGTATGACAGTTTTATGAACAATAGTTAGGTTACAATATTTAAGTCAGCCGACATTACATTCTGGCACTCAAACCCATGGCAGTCAGAAGGTACTGGGCACCAGCTGTAATAAGAGAGGTCTCTCGCCTCTGATGTCTTGGGACACCTGTACTAAAGCACCCCCAAACTGATAAATAAGTACTCTTCTGACTCTGAGGGTGATGAGGCAAAGTAATCTAAGACTTATTCAGGTATGTTCTGTGGGCTAGAGACTCAAAACTAAGCAGAGCAACAAACAGCACATAATAAATCAATGTTCTGTCAGTGCTTTTACTTTTAAAAGGAAAAAGTACTTTGTTAAAAACAAAGCTTAATACTACACACAAAATGATGAATATATTTAGACTGGCAGGTGACACTGCCAATGGGGACTCTCTCTAAAGGGCCTGACACACTTTGGGGGTTCATAACAATACTCCCGTGTACCCAATACAAATATGAAGAATGAATAAATACTAAGTCAGACCCCCAGGCTGTACCAAGAGTTTCACTACACAATCAACTAGCAGAACATAAGACTTCAATAATAAAACATTTCAGCAATGTGAAAATATTCAAGATGGTACAAAAATATTAACCTATTGTAACATATATTGTTGCCAAATCATTCATATGGACTGTGAAATACCCATAATAAACTGCACAAAATAGTGAACATTTTAATCCGCAATCTTACTACTACATGCGACCAAGGTTGTTGCCACTAAAGAGAAGCCAAAAGACTATACACCCTAAAAACATTCTATAAACGCCCCCATTTCACAAGAACTTGAAATCAAGGGAGCGTTTTCCCGGGGTCACTCTTTACCGACCGCATGAGAGAATAAAAGTTACTTCGTATTATGGTAGTTCTCAAATATGTTTTCATATTTCATAGATTAACCCTTTCGGTGCTCATGACGAATGGTTCCGTCATGAGCACTAGTGCCTCTGTGCTCATGACGGAATGGTTGCGTCATGTGCACAAGTGCACTAAATCCCTCTGCTGCAAACAGCAGAGGAATTTTCTTTTTTGGGTGGGGGGGGTGCTTCCCCAACCTCCCAAGTCCTGTTGCTGATTTTCAATGTAATGACGATCATGCGCATGGTGCGCTGTCATCATTACATTGAAAACAAAACTGAAACTTACAATGTTTCTGTGCTTGTGGGACTATCTCAGTCCCAAGAGCACCGAAACACTTGGGAGAGGTATCGTTGGAAAGGGGAGTATCTCCCCTTTCCAATGGTACCCTTCCCTAGTGGATCCCTGCTTGGGGATCGCCCCAGGAGGGGGAAAATGTGACATTTTTTTGTTCAGCAAAATTTGAGGTTTGCAGGAGATTCTTGGTAGGGAAACGGTGGGGGATCCGCGCAAGCCATACCTCCCTGGACTCCCCAGGGTGTCTCGTTTTTTTTTTAGAAATGTGTGGGTTTGGTAGGTTTCCCTAGCCCGGGGCCAAAAACCCAGGTGACCTCCCGTTGCAAACACAGGTTGTTTTGTGATAAGGTAATTTTGATATCTCCACAATATGTTGTGGGCCCTAGCCTGTCGAGGGTACTTGGCCCACCCACACAAGTGAGGTACCATTTTGGTCGGGAGACCTGGGGGAACCCTGGGTAATAGGAAATTTGTGTTAGCCCAGTGATCCCACAACTTTCCCACACAGAAATTTGAGAACAATTCGATTTTTTCAGCAAAATTTGAGGCTTGCAGGGATTTCTTGGTATGAAAACTTTGGGGGTTGTCACGAGGTGCCAGCTGCTAAAACGACGATGTAGGAAGAGGTTGATGACTTTCCACGATATCTCTCACCCCTCTTTTCTTTGCGGTCTGAATCGGCTTCCGAGGTCCTATGGGCCTTTAAAAACTTGGATGTGCAGGATCCTAGCCCCACCCACCTACCTAGAACTCGGATTTCTATTGGCCCTGATGTACTGGCCTCCGGTGTGATAACTAGGCCAGAGGAGGAAAAAGGCGCGCAAGCTGACTGGCCAGGTAGGAACGTGAAGCCACTGACCAGCATTCCGGTCGGGATCCTAGAGGCCGCAACTCAACCCTGGAGAGGGACAGGGAATGTGACTGCAGAGAGTGACCTACTCCCGCTCAGGAGGGCGCCGAATCCGATTCGGCACTGCGAAGAAGCGAGCCACGCTCCTGGAGGAGCGTGGCTGCAGCAGGTACGTGCCCGCCTCGGGAGTGTGTTCTCTAAAGGTTCTCCAGGTGCGAAGCCTGCAAGAAGGGTGGCGGGAGGCCCATAAAACATCGCAGAACTCTCTTGTGCTACTCTATGCTGCACGGGTGACGGACGGTGGTGCTCTTTCACTCCCTCACTACCCTTCCCAACTCCTCCTAGGTCCGGATGGACTAACCTACTGACGAATGTTTCTTTTTCTTTATTTTTGTTTTTTACATGGTCCCTTCCTCTCCTCTACGGCGATACTGAGCGGAGCTACACAACTGCAAACGGGATCCCCCTCAGCTGAACTACCCACTCACGGAAGTGGTAACCATTACATGGACTTACATGAGACTGTGCAAGTTAAAGGAGTACCTGCTAGAGAGGAAGTCCTGTCAGAATAGTGACTTATTGATTAACCACTGTATACAGCATTGATCCGTCCCCCTCCCTCAATAAATATCTTTTGGACCAGCACTCATTACACTTCTGCCTCTTGTTCGCCCACATATGGTGGAGAATGCGGGCAACTTAGCTCCATAGACAGTATGGAAAACCTCTTACAGCAACTGATATCTGGACAACAGAAGCTAGAATGGGCTGTCGAGAAGCAGATGACGTCGGCCCAGGCCAACCGTGAAATGTTCAAAGAGACCATGTCTCATCAAGTTGAATGTATACAGAAGGTTGCTGTCAATCAGCTACAGCTCACGACCCAGATACAGAATCGTACTGGAGGTCAAACAAACAGTCCCCATATTGCCCTACAGAAATACCTCACAGGAGAGGATCCAGATGTATTCCTAACTAACTTTGAACGGGCCACCCGTACTTGTGGATGGCCCGCCACCAAGTGGCCCTTCTTCCTGGCTCCTTTGTTGAGTGGTGAGGCACAAGCTGCCTACCAAGTGGCCAACCCCACAGGGAACACCCCCTATGCTGAGGTGAAAGAAATAATCCTGGATCATCTTGGTGTCGATCCTGAAGCATATCGGGTCCGGTTCCGGAAAGAGAAGGGAGCACCTGGGACAACCCTAAAACACTATACTTCAAACTGAAAACCGCCACTAATAAGTGGCTCAAGCCACAGGAACGGTCCAAGGAGGAAATTATGGAATCAATTTACCTGGAACAGTTCCTATAGTCTCTCCCATACCCCACACAGCGCTGGTTAAAACAGCATTCCCACCTGACAGCCGCCCAAGCGGTAGACATGGCTACCACTTTCACTCGGTCCCAGTCCCGTTCTTTTCCCATGGACACTGACAAGTAGCGCACAACCACGTCTGCCCAGAAAACTGAGAGAAGACCCCAGAGACCCGTTCCTGAAGCACCTCGTCCTCGCTCCCGACCCGAAACACCAATCTCCAAGGGTCCACAGTGTTATGATTGTGGGGAGTGGGGCCATATTGCTCGGTTTTGCCCCCTCAAAAAACCAACCAAGGAGCCAATGGACATGAGCTGTATTCCGCGCACAGTCCTGTATACGGAAGAGATGGGGCCCTGTTTTTATGTGAGTGTACAGATGAATGGGAAAACGGTAAGAGCCCTACTTGACTCAGGGTGACGACAATCTGTTGTCTGGGAATCCCTGGTGCCCTCCTCTGCTCCTCCTGCTAAAGAACACGTACCCATAAGGTATGTTCATGGGGATGTCCATACTTACCCAGATGTACACCTCCCTGTCCTCCTACTGGGTGGGAAAACACTCCAGGCTAGATTAGGAGTGTTACCAAACCTCCCAGAAGACCTAATCCTGGACCTAGACAACCCACTGTTTTTACAACTACTAAAGAAATATCTGCAAGACCCCACTTCCCTTCTCCCTGATCAGACTACTCTCCTCACACAAGCCCCTTGGCTAGCTGATCGTAGCTTTTGATATTGCCAGGAAAACAACCCCACTCTACAACATGCATGGACACAGGCTAAACAGGCCTCTACAATACAAACACCTGTCTATCCTCTCTTTCACATTACCAATGGCATCCTATATAGGTCAGACAATGAGAAGGCTTCCCCCCAGTTATTAGTACCACAGCCCTTTAGAGAACAGATATTGTTCTTTGCTCACACACACCTGTTAGCTGGACACCGAGGCATACAGAAGACACCGCAGATGATTCTATAGAACTTTTACTGGCCAGGGATATACTCACAGGTCACCAAATATTGTCAGGAGTGTGAGGTATGTCAGCGCAAGAACCCATACAAACCACCTGCTGTTCCCTTACAACTACTCCCGATCATAGGGAATCCCTTTGAGGGCATTCAGATGGACCTCATAGGCCCCCTTCCCTGTACAAAAAAAGGCAATTGATATGCACTAGTCATTGTAGACTATGCGACCCATTACCCTGAAGCCTTTCCCCTACGAACACCCACAACTTCAAATATAAGCGATAAACTAGTTGAGCTGTTTTCACGAGTCGGGTTTCCTAAAGAAATACTTACTGACCAGGGGACCCCCTTCGTCTCACGATTAATAACCCAGGTCTGTAGAACTCTCGATATTTCGCACATAAAGACATCAATATACCACCCTCAGACCGACGGTCTTTGTGAGAGGTATAATGCCACCCTGAAACTCTCTCTAAAGAAAAATGCTTACTACCAAGGGTCGAGAGTGGGACATGCTTCTCCCCCTAGCTCTTTTTGTTATCCATAGCCAACCACAGAGCAGTCTGGGTTGTTGACCGTTTAAGCTTCTTTTTGGGAGAGGTCCACGAGACCTGCTCGAGATCACCAAGGAGGCATGGGAACAAGAAAAACAAGAGGAGACATGCTCTTTTCTTGAGTATACCTCGGTCTTACGCACCCGTATTCAAAAGCTACGGGATTTCGCTGACGCCAACCTTGAAAAAGCTCAAACAAAACAACAGTTCGTCTATGAGAAGGGGAAGAAGTGGAGACAACTAAATGTGAATGACTGGGTTCTGGTACTGCTACCCTCCAATATAACGAAGGTGTGCTCAGAATGGAAGGGTCCCTTTCACATCATAAAGAAGATAGGACTCACCACTTACCTTGTACAGCTATCACCCAAGAAATCCCAAATGTATCATATAAACCTTCTAAAGAAGTGGCTCGGTCCAGTACCCCAGAACATACACATCACACAGACCCCAAGGGAGCACGAAAGCACGCTAGAGCAATTGAATATAAACGAAGCATTGTCAGACCTGCATAAAAAGCCTTACATGAGATCCTTCTACCGTTTTCTCCCCTCTTTTCCGATTTTCCCGGAAAAAAAGATCTCGTCGAACATTCCATACCTACTTCATCGGGTAAAACCGTCAAGCAAAGACCCTACCGCATACCAGCAGCCAGATGGGAGGCTATTAATACCGAGGTAGACAATATGTTTAAAATGGGAGTGATACAACCCTCCCAAAGTGAGTGGTCATCCCCCATAGTCCTCGTACCAAAACCTCATGGAAATGTGCATTTTTGTATAGATTTCAGAGCGGTCAAATCCGTATCTAAGTTTGATGCCTATCCTTTACTAAGGGTGGACGAATTAATCGAACGGCTCGGGGATTCAGAATATATTACTACCTTAGACCTCACAAAAGGGTATTGGCAGGTGCCCCTGAAGAAACAGGACCGGGAGAAAACTGCATTCTCCACCCCTACGGGTCACTACGAGTTTACAGTCCTCCCCTTCGATCTTCAAGGAGCACCTGCCACCTTTCAGAGGCTCATGAATAAAGTCCTCTCAGAACATCAGGGATACTCAGCAGCCTACCTTGACGACATAGTCATATATAGCCCCAGTTGGGAGAAACACCTACAACACTGTCATGAGGTTTTACTGGCCCTTCAACAAGCGGGCCTCCATGTCAATGCAAAAAAATCCTGTGTTGGTACCCACGCGTCAAATTTCTCAGATACCTTCTAGGAAAGGGGGTCATCGAGCCACAGAGCGAAAAAATCAGAGCAATAGTCGACACCCCCTTCTCCTCCACAAAAAAGAGGTCCGGCCCTTTCTCGGCCTTTTGGGATATTACAGAAGATTTATTCCCCCGCTTTTCAGACATAGCCAGTCCCCTAACAGATCTTCTTAAACAACAGGTGAAAAACAAAGATCTCTCACATCCCTCCTCTATAGCCCTGTGTGCATTCCAAGACCTAAACAGAGCCATGACAACTACACCAGTACTCAGGTCCCCAGATTTCTCCAAACCCTTTCTCCTCCAAACAGACGCCTCCAATCAAGGGATTGGAGCCGTCCTTTCCCAGACCTCCCCGAAAGGTATAGATCAACCCGTGCTGTTCATCAGCCAAAAGCTATTTCCCCGAGAGCAGAGGTACTCCATTATAGAAAAGGAGTGTTTGGCTATCAAGTGGCCGGTGGATAAACTCAGGTACTACCTGGAGGGCTCCCATTTCATCTTGTTCACCGACCACGCACCCTTACTCTGAATGAGCCGCAATAAAGGGCACAATCCTCGGGTCCTCCGATGGTTCCTCCCCCTCCAACCCTTCTCCTGTGAGGTGCGCCATCGGAAGGGACTCGAGAACGGTAAAGTGGAATTTCTTTCCCGTGTACCCATGTTCCCCGATCGGGAACATTCTTGGGTGGAAATGTGTCACGAGGTGCCAGCTGCAAAAACGGCGAGGGAGGAAGAGGTTGATGACTTTCCACGATATCTCTCACCCCTCCTTTCTTTGCAGTCTGTATTGTCTTCCGAGGTCCTATGGTCCTTTAGCAACTTCGATGTGCAGGATCCTAGCCCCACCCACCTACCCGGAACTCGGATTTCTATTGGCCCTGACGTACAAGCCTCTGGTGTGATAACGAGGCCAGAGGAGGAAGAAGGCGCGCAAGCCGACTGGCCGGAGAGGAATGCGGACCCGCCGACCAGGATTCCCGTTGGGATCCCAGAGGCCGCTACTCAACCCTGGAGAGGGACTGGGAACGCGACTGCTGAGAGAGACTTACCCCCGCTCAAGAGGGCGCCGAACCCGATTCGGCACTGCGAAGAAGCGAGCCACGCGTGGCTGCAGCAGGTACATGCCCGCCTCGGGAGTGTTTTCTCTAAAGGTTCTCCGGGTGGGAAGCCTGCAAGAAGGGTGGAGGGAGGCACGTAAAACACCGAGGTACTCTCTTGTGCTACTCTATGGTGCACGGGTGACGGACGGTGGTGCTCTTTCACTCCCTCACTACCCTTCCCAACTGCTCCTAGGTCCGGATGGACTAACCTATTGACGAAGGTTTCTTTTTCTTTATTTTTGTTTTTTACATGGTCCCTTCCTCTCCTCTACGGCAATACTGAGCAGAGCGACACGACTGCAAACGGTATACCCCTCAGTTGAACGACCCACTGATGAAAGTGGTAACCATTACATGGATTTTCATGAGACTGTGCAAGTTAGAGGAGTACCTGCTAGAGAGGAAGTCCTGTCAGAATAGAGACTTATTGATTAACCACTGTATACGGCATTGATCTGTCCCTCTCCCTCAATCAATATCTTTTGGACCAGCACTCATCACGCTTCTGCTTCTTGTTCGCCCACAGGGGTCCATGCAAGTCTCATCTCACTGGACTCCTGTGGGGGTCTAGTTTTCAGAAATGTGTGGGTTTGGTAGGTTTTCCTAGATGGCTACTGACCCCAGGACCAAAAACGCAGAAGCCCCCTATCTATCAGAAAACAACCTGGTTTTGCAAGGGGGGCACCTGCATTTTTTCCCCGCGCTCAGTAGCCATCTAGGAAAACCTACTAAACCCAGACATTTCTGAAAACTAGACTCCGGAGGGAGTTCAGGGAGGTATGGCTTGCGTGGATCCCCAAATATTTTCCTACCCAGAATCCCCTGCAAACCTCAAATTTAGCTAAAAAAAAAAAGGGTTTGCAGGGGATTCTGCGTAGGAAAACATTTGGGGATCCACACAAGCCATACCTTCCCTGAACTTCCCAGGGTGTCTAGTTTTCAGAAATGTCTGGATTTGGTAGGTTTGCCCAGAAGGCCGCCGAGCGCGGGACAAAAAACGCATCTGGTTTTTGGTCCCGGGGCCGGCAGCCATCTAGGGAACTCTAGATTTTGTTCCCATTTGGGAAATACATAGGTGGCATGCAAACCGATTTGTCAGTTTTTATTTTCCCAAATGAATTGCTATATACCCGGTTCACAATAAAAAACCATTGCAAGACGCTGCTCAGTTATTGGCTCTGGGTTCCTCGGGTTCTTGGTGAACCTACAAGTCCTACATATCCCTTCAACCAGAAGGGTCCAGCGGATGTAACAGTATATTGCTTTCAAAACTCTGTCATACTTAGAAGAAATTACAGGTGAAAACATTGGCACAAACGCTTGTTTTTTCAATTCATTTTCAATTTTTCCTATTTTCAGCTGTTATTTTCTATTAAAAAAACCTTGAAGCATCTACACAAATTACCCCTTGCTGAATTCAGAATTTTGTCTACTCCAGGATCCATTATTGCTTTCATACCCATTTCTACCATTAACTGGAAGTAGGTTGAAAGCACACAAAATATCAGTAAAATGCCAAAACTTTATAAAAAAATGTGGTTTACTGACCTTGATCCTGAAAGATAGGAAGATGGTGATTTCAGCCCCACAAACCCGTTGTTGATACCATTTGCAGGGAAAAAAACAGACGCTTTCTTCTGCAGCACTTTATGCCCCAAAAAAACAACATTTAGCTGTATTTTGGCAAATTTATGGGTCTCCTCCAGGGTAATCAACAAACCCTGGGTACCTTTAAAATCCTCATGATGTTGGAAGAAAAGGACGCAATTTTGGCGTGGATACCTTATGTGGTCAAACAATTACAGGGGCCTAAGCGCGAACTACCCCAAATGGCCAAAAAATGGCTTAGAAGGAGGGGAGAAAGGCCTAGCAGCGAATGGGTTAACATGCTCAAATTATCCCTGTCATTGGGCTGGAAGTCCAACAGTAACATTACAATGACAGTTTCAAGTTAACTATGGCGTAGAGGCAGTAACCATGGCTCTTACGTAGCCCAGTAATACTGTTTTAAAATGACCAAATTTTAGCCAATCAGAGACAATGAGACTAAAGGCCACCCTATTAGAGGCCAACATCCTTCTAATTTCAAAGTGCTTGTGTGAAGTACCAATAATTTTAGGCGAGCCTCTCATGGGGAGGGTGGGTCACCTGTGAGTTTATGAAAGATATCAATACAGAAGAACTATTATTACAGGTAAGTAACTTTTTTCTTCTACAGTATTGTATCTTTCATAGATTCACATGCTTGAATCAGAGTAACAAGCAGTACATAGTATTCAGAATAAACTAATACAATGAATGGAAGACAAGCGCAACTTTTAATACATTTACTGGGTTCGCAGAATTAGTTTTGGATCAGTGCATTCAGAAAGGCGGTCCCACCTCTGCATTCACGCAAAGGTACTCATGAAACATCTAAGGACTCACTCACACGACGAGAAGAAAGTGAATGAAGTCACATACAGTTTGTGAAACAAGTTCTACATTAAGTTCCAAAAAAGACAATTTGTTTAATCACGGGTTTGCGAGCGCAAAAGGTTTTGTTTACTTTGTTCAAACCCAATCGCAGTTTTACTGCTCTAAGTGAAGTATAATTAGTTGTATTCAGTTACACTGTAAGGTGTCAAGTTCAACAGCTCCTTTCAGTTTGAAATGCCTTTCAATAGAGTCCCAGAGCGACTTCCCACTGCTTTTTCCTAGCTCCTACCCAGAATGCTTTCTTGGTTAATAAACATTTCTCTAAAAACACTAGTTTATAGTGGCGCAATAATTTCCCACTTTTAATTATTGGTTACCTTGATCCATTTTAAGACAACTCACTAAACGGCCCACATTTTTAAATTAGAATCAAAATACAGTAAACGAAGAACTTAAAACGTAATTTTCTTGGGGCGAAGGTGGCTGATTTAACGTTTTTCTGAGCCGATGATCGCTGAAATAAAGAAAGGAAAAGAGCAACTTTTACCAAAAATCCAAGAGAGTGTTCGCCTTCAGTCCCAGGAAGGAGTATCCCTTTTATTACCATGGTAATGGAAAACAGCCTGACAAGTGAAGCAGACAATCACATAAAGGTAAAGCATTCAGAAACAGCCAAGCATTAAAATGCCCAATTCTCTCATCAACTTTCTTCAATAGAAGCTTTTGCAACAGGCCGATCAATAACAGAACAAACCGACAGTCACCACTAACACTTTCCATTCACTAAAATTCAGTAATCCCACTGGCTAATTGCATGTTCGGATGCTGGACTTTTTTTTAGATACAGGATCGTGTTCACAGAGAAACGAAATAGCCCCGCTTGCCCATGAACGTTAACATAGAGGGGCATTGTTCTTCGAGCTCTTTACTTAAGCATGCATGGACTACTTTTAAAAAAAACTGCAAAGGGTAAGCAAATGTCTAAATAACCTGAGTGCATATTGACATCAGTACGAGGTGGCTTTAAACCGCTGTCATTAGCAGAGCCTTGGCTGTGCCAGTGGGTAAAAGTTAAAAGTCAGAGCACGTAATGCATTTGTTTTCAAGGGCCGGACTGCACACGAAGTAAGAAAGGCATCAGTTTTAGACCCTGCCCAATTCGTGCTCTATATCACATGACTATATATTACGTAGCAGCATATCAGTTCCGTATAAAAATGATATTTAAACCTGATTATCCTTAATATTTAATATATAGAATCATTTACAATATTCATAATTCATACTTTTGCTGGAGAAAAAAAAACTTTTGTTATATAGAAATAATTGTAGCTTGCATTTTTTTTGTTGCAAAAAGCTAACTAAAACATTTCGATTTTACCCACATTAAATGGATAATGTTCTTATTTATAAGGGGCCTTCAGAAAGCTCTCTTCATCTACTGATCTGTTACTGTGTCATTCATGTGTTGTTTTCACTCACTATAGCATACAGCGCCTCGAGACCTTAACGGGTGAGTAGTCGCGCTTTACAAAAAACTTGATTGATTGATACCGCATGGGCCAGTGGGTCTGGCCGCTTCATCATTGGCTAACTTCACTGTGAGGAAGGCAGATCGCCTCTTTCACGAACAGCACATTCAAACATAAAGCAGTTCTTTTCTGTTTCAGGAACTACTAGGCAATAGGGTTTTTTCAAACCAAAATAACGTTTTGCTTTAGTTTTGTAGACTGGTCAGGCTCAGCAACTTCCCCAACAATTAAGATTTCCAAGAACCATGACAAGACAAAGCAAGTGTTGACAAAACCATAAGTTTAGCAGCCAGTATCATACCTTGGTTTTACTACTACTTGTTTATAAGAGAGGACTTAAATATCAAACCTCACCTGCAGTTTGTTGCTGAAGAGATAACTTTTGATATCACTGCAGCTCTCGTTACAAGCTGGCTTTCACTTTCGATGGGGGGCAGTAACCGCCATTAGATGCCAGAACAGGATTACGATAGCCAAGAGGAATCCACATATCTCAGGGTGCTTCAAGGTAAAAATTAAAAAAATCTCACAGTATTCCACCCCATTCCCCAAAAGTTACAAACCTCCCCAGGATCCGTAACCCGGGAGGGGGACAAGGGGGGTGAAAGAGAATGAGATGAATATCAACCCTAAATAGGCCATGCATAATTAAAACCCAAGTGAGAAGTCATTAGCAAACAGGTAGAAAAAGATGCAAGGTAATAGTAACTCCAAATTGGGACGCAGCTCAAGTAGCAATGAGTCTGTCCGAGAGATGGGTAGAGTTCTGGCTTATCTTTGTCAATAACAAAAGAATTCTCAAATAGATGTAAAGTTCCTGAGGTAAAGATAATTCATTGTCAAGTGAGGTTCAGAGGATGGACTAGGAAGCAGTTATCACTCCTACTGAGCCAAAGCAAAGAGTAATTCGTTTTTAAATAGAAATAAAAAGTGTTTTGAACTGTGGCAGTGAATCTCAAATGCTCTGTATGAAAATCTTTAACTATTACTGCAAGTGAGAGCTTACTTTGGGCCGTGGAGGTGAATAAGTTAGGGTAGCACAATTGTCTGTTGATCTAATCAACTTAACTTCAAACACTTGGTGTCAATACATCTCCAGAAAGCCATTTAAGTTCAGTACTTGAGCAGTCACTGCGAATATCTGTGATATTTAGAGAGGCATGATCAAGTGTATTTGTAGAACCCCCCCAGGTACCAGTCAATCTTTAGAATGAAGTATTGTTTCGGAGCCTGAAAGAATAAGTTACTCATGACACTGACTTCTATATTGATAAGCTCTCCCTTCCTACAAACATGTAAGAAGTCCTTGCTGCTGTCCGCGGAAAAGCAAATCTAAGTTGGTAATTTTAAGTTTGGTAAGAGGGGACCTTTGCCATAAATCTGCAAATGTCCTGTTCCAACAAACCTATGATACCCTTGCTTCATTTAAAGGCGAGGGGAGCAAATGTTCCTTTCTGAGAATATTTAGCACTCTTTCTCCCTTTTGAGAGTAAAACAAAATGTTGGTTTATCCTTCTTCCCCCACACTCGCCTTTTTGATATTCTGTCATTTACAACCTTTCTCCACTCCTGGTGGAGTTAGGGTAACCATCACTCTTTGCTTTCGTACTCCCTTGGCTTTTCCTTCGTTTTCCACTGCTATCTCTCAGGGCTCTCGTCCCGCTAGGTTTCCTGGCCTCCTCTTTGGGTCCCAAGGTTCGCTATCCTGGTTTTCTTCCTTGGCAGCATCCTCCCTACATAATGTCAGCCTTTCCCCTTTCTGCTCATGTTGACAAGTCTGTTTTACTGTTTTCAATATTGCCTCACCTTCCTCTTTCTAGTAATGCATTTTTGTCCTTTAGTGTTTCCTCTCTTTCCACAATTCTGTTTCTTAGTCCTTTCTCTTTTTTCCCGATGCATATTTCGTATTCCAGGCCCTGACCCAACGTAACTCCCTTCATATGTCCCAGTGTCAATTTCTGTCTCCCCAGAGGTAATTGATCTCTTGCCCCGAGACATACCCCCTAGCTTCTTTCAAACTTACTGCTAATTTGCAAGGCACCAGGTTGTAGTGTGGACAACTCTTGTCAAATTATTGTTTAATTGCCTAAACAAAACTAAAGCAGATAAGGAAACATATAACAGTGTGGCTATTTATGTAGAAAATTGGCACGCTCCCCACACTAATGACTGAAACTAGTCCAAAGCCAACAACAATTTATAACCAGCTAAGAATAATAATGCAAACCTATTCGACACAATCAAAAATGGCTACCTTTAATCTGAAAGAAGTTCCCAATTGCTTGAGAAACAGGTTACTTCTCTAGTTGTCCTGTGGCTGAGGCATATTAGTTTGGATTTCGTAGATTATGAATTAAACTGTGTCCTCCAATGGTAACTTTCAGTGCCTTTAAAATATATATACCAAAACAAATGGTTGGTCATACGCATTATGGTATCAAACTATAGCTCAGCAATGAAAAGTCAGCTTCTACAATATCCATTAAGACAAGAACTAACAAAACGCCATCACTGGCTTTGTTGGAAAAAATCACTTTCTGCAATGGTTACCACGAAGAAATATCTAATTAGACACTTAACCAGCATATGGCTCAATATGTTTAAGGTGACATGTTGGCATACAACAGTGTACAGGCATCATTTTGCTGCGAGTTTGCATTGGATGTTAATTGGTTTGGGCATTAGGCAGGCTTTTAAACCGGGGTGGGCTATGGCCTCCCCTGAGGAGGGACCTCTGTCATATGTAGAGATCCTCGCAAACACAAGGAGATGATGGATGTAGCGATGAAACTTTTCAGACACTCACCCCCAGTCACAGATCTGGGTTTAATCCATCATCGTTCTTTAGCACACTTTGCCACCCCAGTTCAGACACAGCTATATGCAAATCTGTCTGTACCCTGTGCCTCATGGGAACAGTCCAGCCCGAAATGCCAAGCCATGTCTTCCCTGGACCGGAAACAAGCATCCTGGGACCGGTTTCGGGCTAACAGCCCTCATCAGCCAGGCTAGCTTGAATCCAGTAGCAAAGTGAGCAACGGACCCACGTCTGGGTATACCCTGCTGTTTTAAATGGGATTTCTGGTTGGCTAGGGCTTGTGCCTAAGCCAGGCAGAAACCACCACTCTAGTCAGGGCAAGGGAGTTACACACTGATGATAACCCCTGCTCACCTCCTTAGTAGCTTGGCACGAGCAGTCAGGCTTATCCCAGAGGGAATTCCTAAAGCGTTTGCGCAACACACACACACAGCAGCAACAAACTAGGCACACCACAAAAGAAACTCCACACAAGGTTATATAAATATAGCCTTTGTATTATCATAAACACATTAGAAACCGAATCACACATTTACACTGTGCCAACTGGCACAGGCAATATTCACAGGGGAGTATATATAGGACCAGGCCAATCGGGCCACGGTCAGAACAGGTAAAACACAACCAGTAACTACTGGTACCATAATGATCTAAGCATTATCACATCAGCACTGACAACATCCTAAAATATCATAGCATGACATTAGGCATAACCACATTAGCGTTTGACACCCTCCTAAGCATAAACATATTACGCATTAGGCCTCACCAGCATAAACACATTATGCAATAACCTCATGAGCATAAACATCATTAGAGGCATAAATCAGGGTGCATAAATCACATGGCACAACATACATAAATCACAGTAGGGCCCTGTGCCCTACCAACCTACAACTGACCCCCAGGCCAACTGGCCTTCTCAAAGGGGCTCAAATGCCCGATGTCCCAAATGTCAGGGCGGCTGCCAATGCAGCAGTATCCACGTGCGCAAATGCACTGGGGCACAGGAGTATACCTCACTCCTGTCTCACTCACAAAAATGCCCCCAAAGAACTGTTGGCCTAAACGTAGCAGCTGACGCTACTTGCCGTGCAGCTGAGAAGTAAAGAAGGCCTGGCACCACTGTGCCCACTCCTGTCCCACTCAGGGACTCTGATTTAAATACGCTCCAAACGTTGTAGCTGCCCGCGCTGGTACGGCACAGCTGAGAACAAATCCAGTGAAGGGGCCCTGGCACATCTGTGTCTCTACAAATCAACTTGCCCCATCGCTGCAGCTGCCCTCAAGCAAGCGGGGCAGCTGTAGTAACTGGCCAAACATGGCAGTTGCCCGCTACGGCGGCGCAACTGAGAAATCACCAAAGAGGCCCTGCTCTGGGGCTCTCTAACAACGAAAAGTGCCCCCTTGGTGCAGCTGCCCGCTCTGGTGCAGCGCAGCTGTGAACATAAAGGTAGGCACGGGCACTCACTTTTGCTGTATGCAGGGGAAAATGACGCTGGCACTATTTTGCCTACTGAGCCCCCACTGGGGCTCCAAACTGGCAAGTGTCCCTCCCAAAAGAAATCAACTCGGCACCTCTGGGCTTCAAGCACCGACAACGTGCCTCGGGGAGCCCCAACACGACTCTCCTGGTGCCCTCTGCAGCCCCCCCTCACTCACCTGGCTCTCTTCTTACTGCAGTCACCGGGGCCCGCGAGGCTCTGGTCTTCTCACTTGGCACCTCCTGAGTTCGGCTGCAGTCACTGGGGCCAGTGAGTCTCCGGTGTTCTCCCTTCACCAGGGCCCCTTCCTGGGACCCAGTAATTCAATGTGGAGCCAGCAAGGCTCCGGGCTTCTTCTCCGGCGCTTCTGTGGGCGTGGGGCTTCCCTCGGGGAGCGGAAGTCCCGCCCCACGTCAGGCGTCACGCTGCCTGACTTCCTGCTCGGGCCGACAGCGGTGATTTTTCAAAGTAGAACGTGGGGTGGGCACCCGCATCCAAACCAACCTGAGAGCGGGGTGGGCACCCGCTCTCAAAATTAAATCGGCAATGCAGGGTGGGCACCCGTGATTCTCAGCCTCATGGGGGAATCCCTACGCTGGGGACTCCATCTCCATAGACGGCAGCTCAGCGCTGCACAGCCCAGGCTCTCCTCCTTCTGGGGGCAAACAAGGAAATAAAGCACAGCGCTCACGAGGCGCTCGAAGCCCTGAAGTCGATGGTGAAGGAAAAGCTCAAATGCAGCAGAGTCCTGAAGAATAAGGGGGCAATGCTGGGCACAGGGAGGCAAGCCCTCAAGGCAGTTCCTCCTTGGCCCCAACAGCAGCACGCCCCAGCAGGGTTCAGGAACCAGTACAGAACTGAACATCTTCATGGGGTCACAGCCCCAATATTTATACCAACATATCTCTATGTCTGTAGTGCAGGGCATGGGGGAACCAGATGCAACTGGTTCAGGGGGGATTTGGAGCACTTTGTTTTGCAAGCTCCTCTTCCCCTTTGTCAGGTGGGGGCTAGGTGATCAGACACACCACATGGGGTGGAGCCAGCATTGTACAGGGCTGGCACACTCCTATTCAGAGTCAGGGGATTACTCCTCCCACTACTCCCAGCACAGATGTCCCATTCCGCCTAGCGCTGGCTCACCCTGCCCCTCCTGGAGCCACACACACCTCCCAGCCCCTGTCACTCACAAGCCAGACATTCAATTCACATCAGGCAGGCAGACACATAGCACACAGAAATGTCAACTTCTAAAAGTGGCATTTCTCCTATAGTCATAATAAATCTGCGCACACCATTGCATAGCATTTATTCTCACAATTTCATACATACCAAACTCGGCCACTCTCTCCTCCCATACCATGATCAGGGAATCCCCAATGCATTCCTATGGGAGGGCAGGCCAATCTCACTAATGTACACAGAGAGCGCACGCACTTTACAATGGACCACAGTGCTACAGTGCCCAGAGGCCTAAAATCACCAACACCAGGTTACAGAAAAATGCTAGGGGAAAGCAAAAAGTTTCGGGGTGAACCTGCCAAAAGGGCCAAGTCCAACACTTGCCAACTTAGGGCGAACAAAGCAAACACAAGGAGATGATGGACGTAGCGCTGACATTTTTCAGACACTTACCCCCAGCCACAGATCTGAGTTTAGTCCATCATCGTTCTTTAGCACACTTTGCCACTCCAGTTCAGACACAGATATATACAAATCAGTCTTGACCCTGTGCCTCATGGGAACAGTCCAGCCCGAACTGCCAAGCCATGTCTTCCCTGGTCCGGAATGCTTGTTTCTGGTCCAGGGAAGAAATGGTTTGGCAGTTTGGGCTGGACTGTTCCTATGAGGCACAGGATCAAGACTGATTTACATATAGCTGTGTCTGAACTGGTGTTGCAAAGTGTGCTAAAGAACGATGATGGACTAAACCCAGATGTGTGACTGGGGGTGAGTGTCTGAAAAATTCCAACCCTCCGTCCTCCATCTCCTTGTGTTTGCTTTGTTCGCCCTAAATCGGCAGGGAATGCCCAGACGTGGGTCCTTTGCTCACTTTGCCACTGGATTCAAGCTAGCCTGGCTGATGAGGGCTGTTAGCCCGAAACCGGTCCCAGGATGCTTGTTTCTGGTCCAGGGAAGACATGGCTTGGCAGTTTGTGGTGGACTGTTCCCATGAGGCACAGGGTCAAGACTGATTTGCATATAGCTGTGTCTGAACTGGGGTGGCAAAGTGAGCTAAAGAATGATGATGGATTCAACCCAGATCTGTGACTGGGGGTGAGTGTCTGAAAAGTTTTAGCGCTCCGTCCATCATCTCCTTGTGTTTGATATGTTGAGATCCTCACCAGGCAGGCAAGGATCTCTAGGCCTTGAGAGGAGTCGCTGTAGGTACTGAAGCTTTGCCATGTTTGATGCACCCACCCAGCAAAATGTTTTGGTATCAGGAAACAAACTTCCAAAGCAGAAGTTTGTTTCTTGAAAGCAAAACAACAATGGCCCTTTGAGCTTGGAGCTTCTTCACTGTGCATAGAATCCATTGTGTGTGTTTACCTACCCAGGTCCATGCTCTATAAATACAGCAGGGGAACGGGGAGTTTGGCAGTGCAGCAGTACCACTGATTTACGGCAGTACTGCCACACAACCTAACTCTGAGTGAGGCCTAAGAGCTTGATTTTGATTCTGGGGGTCTTTGACCGCCAGACTCACAGTGGCACAGCGGTGGTGGTACTGTGGCTGCCATATTACAAGGCAGTCATTCAGACTGTGCCAGGGAACCACCGTTCTCTGGCGGTGGAGCAGTGGACAGTGGTATACAATATACAGGGCCGCACCGGTACGCTGATCATATTTTGAGTTTCCCCACCGCCCACCTTTTCTTGGCAGTAAGCCTGCCATCAAAAAGTTGGCAATGGGGAAACAAAGGGGGCCCTATATGCCCCCGCCACCATGGGTATGCCTTCAGGGGGGCACAATATGTGCCTCCCTTGTTTGCATGCACCCCAAGTTACAGCAGGAGCTGCTTTTGCATTCCCATTGTGGTGCCTGTTTTCAGGGCACTTCCGTGTGAACGGCAAAGGAAAAGCCCGGCTGACATGAGTTGAATTTATAATCTGGCAGGCGGGCCATGCAAGGCTTAGGCAATGCTGTGCAAGCGCAAAGCTGGCGCGTGACTGTCCTAAGTTGTAACCAGGCCCCAAGTCTTTTATGTTTGATGTTCTATCAAATGTCTGGCTTTTTACACTTACACCAATTTCAAAACAGTATACTCATATTTTGTCTTGTTAAAAAGAAATAGTATTCAGCTGGTACGCTCTCTTACAGCCACTACCAAGACTACCTTTCCATGGCACTCCACACAGTGGTGTTGAACAGAATAGCGGAAGATTATAGATTACACACTGTGCCGTCTCTTGACCCATTCCCAATCGTGCCACTGTACCCAAGGCCTCCCCAATCTGGGAAAAGGAAGTAACTGCAAGAATGATTTCCTGGCAATATAGCCAATACCTTTTTATACTGCTCAACTAGGGTGCATGGAACGGTGGAATCAGGCCGCATCAGTTTCCAAAGCCCATTTGTCACATTCTGGCATACACATTTTACTACCTGTGCAAAACACCACGTGAAATATAAAGAGGCAAGAGGGGAGGGTAGTGAAAGGATGTGGCCCAAGTTAGTTCTGGCCACAACCCTGCCTGCCTCTCCACTAATGTTAAACTAAGGTGTAAATTCCTATTTTTATAACAACATAATGCATTTGATCTCCTCTATTTTATTTTTAATTGAGTGTTTTGTATCTTTTTTTGTAGTAGCTCTCGATTTAAAATGCATTTTTATTACATTCGGCAGCACTGAACCCTTTTGGTATCTTAGAGCGGTTGTAAATGACTGGTATTGAAGCAATAGTAATATTTTTATAGGGATGATGGAACATTTCACTGCAAAATCTAAAATGACACAATTCACAGGACAAAAAAGCTTAACTGGAGTAATGACTTAAGAAACTTGTAGATATGTACCAAAAAGTGGTTTTCACAGGTCCTTTCATTGCATTTTCAGTTTACAGATCATGACAAACTGTATAACACAAAAACTATGAAGGTATGGCAATCAATGTTAATTTTGATTACTGGGGGTTAATGATGATGATGACATGTAGCTGAGCATGCAGGACCATTACAGCATGAACTCTACAACGTTTTTGAGCCTTTATTTCTCAAAAATAATAGTGAACAGATTTACACCAAATCACAAAAAACACACTTTCTGGACCAAGATCTAGCTTTCTGCCAAATTTGGTGTAAATCGGTTCAGCCATTTGGCTGTAGCTCTGTCTAAATTTCAGATGGAAAAATGAATGCGGAATGCTCTTTTTCTCTGACCTTGCATGATGGATCACCCCGAAATTCACCAGGAAGGTGCAGAAGTCTTGTCAGACGGCGCTACAGTTATTTCGAAACCAAAAAATACTTTTCCTATTACCCAGTGGGAGTCGCCACTGTGTAGTTATAGTTAGGATCATGTTTCCATAGGAAATGCCTTTTTTGTGTTGCTAGTAACTTTGGCGCAGTTTGATGAATCTTCACAAAACTTTGCAAAAAAACTGATCTCTTTTGCTTAGCTTGTGCATGGAAAGTTTCAGGGTGATCCATCAGACGAGGGCAAAGAAAAAGGGGGATCCAAAAACATGTTTTCACCCAAACATTTCCTTAGGAACTATAGACACAGCTAAAGCCCAAACGACTAAACAGATTTACACAATAATTGTATATTTCACACTGCAAAAAATCAGTGGAGCCGATAGATCTCATGGTGAGATCTAATTAGCTGCCACCACATCAACAGGGATATGGCAGCAGCCATCTTAGCACTCAGGAGTCAGTCCAGAGTTCCCCTCCCCCAAAAAAGGTAAACAAAATAAACAATATAAGGGGCACCCTGACCCTCTAGGCCGTGTGGTAGAAATCTGGCTGAGGTCAAAAAACGCAAATCTGTGGCAACATTTAAAATTAAAAGCGAGCCCTCCCATGCCACTGTTAACCCCCCTACGCCCCTCCCACTGGTGGTGGCCTAGGGTCCCATGGGTGGCACGAAACATTACTTTTCGGGAGGAGGCATGTGTCCCCCCTCCCCCCTTGGCAAGGAGGTCCTGGGGACCACATCCCCCACAGCCTGTATGGAAAATATGGGGATGATGCACACAGCCCCTCTCCCTGAGCCTTAATGGGCTATGGGAACCCAATCGCTTGGGGCCTAATGCCTTAGAAAAGGGGTGGCAGCAGCACAGTCCCCCTCCCCAAGCCTCACTAGGCCATAGGTACCGATCTCCTTGGTCCGGCCAAATTACTGGGCATAAGGGAGCCCACACCTGTTACCCTGCCTACAATTGCGTGGGCAGGGAAACACGTCTGCTCCCACCAATAGAGAACACTTTCAAAGCTCCTGCTGGGTGGGAGCAGATATGCCTCACCTGCTCGCAAAAAAGCGGGCAGGGAAAGCATATCTGCTCTCACATGGGCGGAGCTTTCAAAATGGTACTGCCAGGTAGGTACAGACTTTGGCTTCCCTGTTTGATCTCGTGGGCAAGGAAACACATATTTCTCCCACCAGGCGAGATCAGTGCTGCCTCAGAGCACCCAGGAGGGTTGCATGCAGGGAGCCGGCTGGGGTGCGGGGGGGCCTAGGTCTCTCCCGCAGCCCTTAACATATTGTTTGCTGGGTACTCTGGGTGGGCACCCACTAAACAATAGCACAGGCACCAGGGCATGACGTCCATAGGGTCTATTACGGTTCCGGGAGGGTGGTCATGGAGCCCCCTCAGCATTTGATTGGAATTCGCCAAGGGAAATAGGGTCCCCAGGCCCTATTAAAGCTGTGGGAGTTTGGCTGCTAGCTCCTCTCCATTTACTAATGGAATCTGGCCCTGGGGAATGGGGTTTCTGGGGGCTATTAAGGCTTGGTGAGGGTGTTGCATGCCCCCTGCCTTTATTAATAGAATTCAGCCTGGGGGAAGGGGTTCCCGTGGCCTTCCACAGGATTGGGGAGGGGGGCCTTGCACCCCCTCTTAAAAGATATACATTGACCCTAAGGAGATGGTTCCCTAGGGCCTCTTTTGGCTCGTGCAGGAGGCCTTGCACCTCCTCCCCTTAATTAAAAAAAACGCCCCATGGAATTGGGTCTCCGGTTCTCCTAGTAGTCCGGGGAGATGTGTCAGGTGTCCCCCCCTTTCATAAAAATTAAGAGGCCCGAGGGAATGGGGTCCCTGAGGCTCTTAGCAGGTCGGAGAGGGGGCGTTATGTCCCCCTCCACTTAATAAAAAACACACAAAGGCCCGGTGATGGGTTCCCCGGGGCGCAAGTGGCTTGGAGAAGGGGGAGGCACACAGCATTGGGTTGGCTGTCTACTGGGATTGGACGCAGGGCCTGGCAGTAGACCAGGCCTTATGGCCAACCCCACACCACTCACAGCCAAAGGCTTTACGTATGGTAATAAAATATTTGTTTATATTAAAGAAAACTGAAAATTCACCAGAAAAACCTGTATGTTAAAGGGATATTATATTTAGGTGAAAATATCAGGTAAAACAAACTATTTTAAACTAACAAAACCCCTGAAATTCACCAGTAATAGTTATCTAAAGAAACAGTAACTCATGCAATAAGGCAACTATTACTAGTGCCCTCACCATGCACTGCAAATTACCACACATATTGCATCACTCATGACATCTTCTATGATATCATTGATAATATCACTGCCACACTTGCAATTAAATTATTGATAAGAAAACAGTGCATGGCGAGCGCACAAGTTATAGTTACCTTCGGGCACAAATTATAGTTACTTGGTGAATTTCAGTGGTTTTGTTCATAAACGGTAAGTTTTAACTGACATTTTCACACAACTATAAGAGCCTTTTAACCTTTGTTTTTTTAGTATATATATTAATATTGTAATGATTTTATATTACAAGTTCCTAGCAGACAGTAAAGAAGAGATTCTAGCAGAAAATATTACAGTGAAGATCTTTCTTCCTTCGGGGTAGCAGAGGTAGTAACTAACACTAAAATCCTTCCCTATAATGGTAATCCGTGACATTTCATATAACAAAATACTCACCTTTAGGCTTTAAGATGGAAAAAAACAATCCATCCTTAAGTGCCGATTGACTTTAACATATACTTTTCACAATCAGTATGTCAAGCATACTGCATTTAAAATACCTTTTCATAATAATAAACAGTTCAGACCTATGGCATCATCATTGTTTTTCTAGTAAATTATTCAGGCCTCCAGCGGTTGCCATCAGCTTGTCACCTAAACCAATTTAGGCTTAAGCATTTCCACAAGCCAACCATCAGGCATTGCCATAAAATTACATAGTCTATTAAATTACAATTGGTAAAGTAAAATACTATAGCTCCTAAGAGGGCCTAACAAGGATTCTGACAGTGCAAATCTTCTACACCCACAGTTTGTCAGAGGGGGTAACCAGCACCAAAACACTTGCCTACTATGGTAATCTGTCAAATTCCATGTAACAAAATACCTATCTGTAGGCTTTAATACAAAGTAATAACAATCTAGCCTTCAATGCCTTTTGTCTTGAACATGTGATATCCACAATCAATATGTCAGGCCTACTACATTTCTCCTACCTTTGTATTATATGTAAGCAATCAAGAATATAACCTGCATCATTTGCTTGTCACCATAACTAACTAAGACCCACTGTGTTGGTAATAAGCCTTCCCACAGGCGAAAATCAGGTATACCGTCATAAAATAACAAATTTGTACAAAAGAGAGTGACATCTCCAGAATGGCCCGTGCCTCGGCTATTGAGCTATTCCAGGACTGGAATGGATTTTTTGGGCCCTGTTGGCCTCTCATTGTTGATCGGTTTTCCTCGTTTTCTTCCTTCTTTCTTTCTTACGCTTGTGGGAGCCAGAGGTGGAGGATGGGATCATATTGGATTGCTCACTATCTAGGGTTAGGCCATGTGCGGGGTTCATCACCACTTTTGACTGCTGCCCCTATCCTTGGCCTTTATCCTCCTGTGCCCTTCTTGTCCGTGAACCCCCCTTGACTCACAGCTTCTTGAAGCGCCAATCACGTTGACTGAACTCCAGCAGGCGTTAAACGGTCTACCAGTTGGCAAAACTCCGGGTCCAGATGTTCTACAGGTCATTTTTTATCACCTGGTTTTGCCTTGATTACAACTCATTGTCCAATAGAATAGGCCTCACTTGTACAATGTCCATGGCCAAGGTAGCCCTCATCCCTAAGCCTGGTAAGGACCCCGAACTATGCTCATCATGCCGCCACATTGCCCTTGTGAACACTGGCGCCAAAGTCTATACTAAAATTCTGGCAAATCGTTTGCAACCCTACCTGCCCGGACTGATTGACCCGGTCCAGGTTGGGTTAATCCACCACGGTCAGGGGGCTGACAACATACGTTGGGTGGCTCATTTAAAAAAAAGGGCTCAACAACGGAATATCCCTGCTTGCTTTCTCTCTCTAGATGCTGAAAAAGCATTCAACCGTGTTGACTTAATCTTTTTCTATGGGCGGTCGTCTAAAAAATAGGTCTGGGCCCAGTCATAATCTCTTGAATCATTGCCTCCTATACCACTCCCCAGGTACATATCAGTGTCAATGGACAGCTCACCCAACCCATACATATACACAGGGGCACCAGGAAGGGATGCCCTCTCTCGCCCCTGCTTTCACCTTGGTGGTCGAGCTATTGGCAATCACTATCCGCCAAACAGGGGGCATCAGGGGCATCTTCTTTGTGGGCACTGAGCACAAGGTAGCACTATGTGCCGACGATCTCTTACTCAACCTTGACAGGCCCTAGGAATTCTCTCCCAGCAGATATCACTCCTTAGCTCTTTTAAGGCAGCCTCATGTTTTAAAACCAATCTGGCCAAATCCACGGCACTAAACCTATCAATCCCTAACGAAGATATGGCAGAATTGCAATCTCTTACCCCTTTTCAACGGGCTCCACACTCACTCCGCTACCTCGGGCTGAACTTAACCTCCTCCTTATCAACTTGGACACAGGCAAACTGGTCGAAAGTGTAGGAAATCAGTACTAGAAGAACTACGAATCTGAAAATCGCTCTCAATCTCATGGCTTGGGCGATTTAACGTGATTAAAATGTCTATCCTGCCGAAAATCCTATATTTATTTCAAACACTACCAACCCCTATACCACAAGCATAAATAGTGCGCCTGCAGCGGGACCTAACCACGTTCATATGGGGCGGGAAGCATCAGAGATTCCCCAACAAACTCCTAATGTTACCTAGAGATAGGGGAGGTCTGGTGTGCCCCAATCTCCTGGAGTACTTCTGGGCATCACACCTACGATTCATCTCGGAATGGGTGGTCCGCGAAAGTGAGACGCACTGGTTCCACATGGCTCAGGTGATGGGTTGCAGACTGATCTGGGACCTAGCTTGTCTCCCACGGTACGCTTGGCCTCATAGTGCTTACATAGATATCCCCACGAAAACAGTGCTGAATATCTGGGATAAGATCGCAGTACAAAGGGACCTCACTTTAGGAGCTAGATTGGTTCCGTTCCTACTTATCTGGCAGATGTAAAGCGGTCTACCTCCCTCCGTATCAATGCTAGTTCTCCAACAACCACCATGGCGTTCCTCAGGGATCTGCAATCAGTCCCATTCTGTTTAACATTTATATGAGACCACTGATTGATATTATAAAGACGCATGGTGTAAAATTGGTGGATAATGCTGATGATACTCAGCTTTTTTCTCCATGGAAGGTAGCCAGTCCATATCTTTAGAGACTTTTCATGCCTGCATGCAGGACACTGTTCTCTGGTTAAGGGCGAACTCCCTACAATATAATTCGGACAAGATTGAAGTCCTATATTATGCTGTCGGGAAAGTTCCCTCCCCATTTCCTGATAACTTTTGGCCTTCTTCAACAACCCCCACTCCTGTTCCTGCTAAATCAGTACGCAATCTGGCAGTTATGCTCGATGCTAATCTGAATTTGGAAGGACAAGTAAATAAATTGGTGAGGAGCGGTTTCTCCCTTATCAGAGCATTGAGGAAGATCCTCCCGCTGCTGCCTATTACGGCTAGAGCCTTGGTAGTTGGAAGTATCATCCTTAACAGGCTGGACTACTGTAATGCTTTATTCCTGGAGTCTCCAATATTCCTGATTGAACGCCTTTAAAGGGTCCAAACCTTCACGGCTAAGCTGGCTTTGCTGAAGCCACGGCGCTTGTCGGGATCTTTGGCCCTTGCAGAGCTACATTGGCTCCCAATACAGCAAAGAATTCAGTTTAAAACTCTTTGCATAGTATTTAAAGTCCTTCATGGTTCAGGACCCAAACCTTTGCAGGAGAAATTCGCCTGGTATATTCCGATGAGGTGTCTTCGCTCATCCTCTGCTTACTTGGTGAGAGTTTCTAGATTTCGAAGAGCGAAATTAGGTGGTAGAGCGTTCAGCACAGCGAAACTCTGGAATAAACTTCCATTAGAAGTCAGACAGTCCCAGGACCTCCTGCAGTTTAGGAAAATGGTTAAAACATGGCTGTTCCCTAGAATTTGATCCCGTGATGATGGAGAAAGTTTACTGCCAATCCACTCCCTTTTTCCATCTGTGGGTGTTGATGTCACGTGCTACAGCGCCAAGATACCCGCTGGGTGGAAGTTGCGATTTATAAATTTGGCATACAATACAATACTTCCTTTCCTTCTCCCAACACTCCTTTAGCGCGTAACCCCGACTTCCCCCCGGTTCTACAGCCATGATCCAAGATGTCTTTGAGGAAGATAAGTTCAAAACCTTCCACCAATGTAAACGCGCCTATCATCTACCTGACAAGTCTAGATTGCAATATTATCAAATACGACACTGGCTGCTCACACCATTAAACACCCAAGGGGCAACCCAGCCTCTTACCTCCTTTGAATCGCTAGTGCGCTCATATGACGGCTCATGGGGCCTGATCTCTCGCACCTATCAAGTACTACAGCATTCTACCCCGATTGTACTTCACTCTTACCAAACACAATGCTACAGAAGAGATCCCCTTGAAACAATGGGAGCAGCTATGACATGACATTCCTAAAATACATAGAAGTATGCTTCTACCTCTCTATCGCCACAGCTAGTGGCCTTTAGCAAGGCACAGTTCTGCTCCTAGCCACTACGATATCAGAAATGTGATGCATAATGTTGTTCCCCCAGCGGGAAGCTGCCTACAACCTTATGGCTAGATTGTACTACACTCCCCAGCGATTGCAAAAGATGTGCCCTGCCTCCTTTCCCTCCTGCTGACGCTGTCAAGCTGCAACTGGAGACTTCATACCTAGCTGGTGGTCGTCCTTTCCATCGCTGACTCTCTACTGGAAAGACGGTCTGAGCCACATCAAAGACACCATTGGCTTCCCCATACCGAATACATGTACTGTGGTTATATTGGGAGTTCGGCCCCTAGCGTTCTCCTCCATGACCCACTCCAATTGGCATCTTACTTCACATATGCTCAGCACCGCTAAACAGTTACTAGCCCTCCTTTGGAAGAAGTCCGCTGCACCCTCTATCGCCCTATGGTTCACTCGCCTCTGGCAGGTTATGGCGATGGAACTTCTTTCATGCCGGCTGACGCATACTGAACCCAAAATTCACACGTATTTGGCAGCCACCGATATATCATATTTCCAAAATGGAGCACACGTTTCACACCTTCCCGACTCCGTGCTCTCAAACATTTTGAACACTTGTCACTAGCCCAAGGTGTTGAAACCTCACAGGAAAGTCCCCAGCCTGATGCTACGGAGGGCTTGATACCCACCCTTAACCCCTTAAAGGGATTCTTTATGGTCCCCACTTGGGATGCTCCCCCGCCTCCCCCTTCTTCTCTTGGCTCCATCTCCTTTCTTCTATATTCTCCTCTTTTCTTGTTCCTTTCTATCTCTCTATCGCCACAGCTAGCAGCCTTTAGCAAGGCACAGTTCCGCTCCTAGCCGATACGATATCAGAAATGTGATGCATAATGTTGTTGCCATCATACTTGTGTAGCCTAAAATGAAAAATGTACACCAGTGAATGTCATATTATTTCATGCTGTGGTATACAATGTCAACCTTTCAATAAACAGATTTGTAAAGAAAAGAATTGCCATAGAGCAAATCCTCTACCACCACGGTTTTTCAGGTGGGTCACCACCACCAAAACGTGTGCCTTGTACAGCAATCTGCAGGATTCAAAGTAAGAAAATACCTGCCTACAGGCGTTAGCACAATCCACTCTACAAACCAATTGCCTTTAACACATGCTTTTCACAATAAGTAAGGCCTACTTGCATTGTCGGACAAGTTACTCACCTTCAGTAACTCCTTATTTGGTAGAGACTCTATATACCCGTAGATTCCTTACCTTGGAGTACTACCCAGGCATATGACAATTTTGAAAATCTTGAGCAGTACCTCGGCGGTGTTGATCTCCATTGTCATACACACCAGAAGGGACATGTATGGCACCTATTAATGGGCCACCCCAGGGCACTGACATCAGTTCCTTTCTTCACATTTCCATGCCAGAAGCACAGAGGCAAGTAAGAAGGCTGAGGGACAGTCTAGTTAGGAGAAACATGTGTGCAGAGAGTGGGATTGGGAGGGTGGGTAATGAATCTACAACTAGATAGTCACTCTACCAGATAAGGCATTACTGAAGGTAAGTACCTTGTTCATGTGATAGAGATTTCCAGCCAGATTCCTTACCTTAGAAAGCATACAAAAGTATCCCAGAGGTGAGTCTGAAAACTGGTTCAGACAAAAATGTCCAGAAGGTCCGAACAGGCACAATGCCTGTCAAGATGGACTGGACTGTCAAGGCAGTGGTGTTTTGTAAACTTGTGCAGAGAAGCCCACTTAGCAGCCTGACAGATGTCCAAGACAGGGATTCTTTGAGCTAACGTAGTTGTAGCAGCCTTGGCTCTGGTGGAATGTACCCGCAAGCCTTCAGGGGATTGCTTCTTAGCCAGTGCGTAGCAGATATTAATGCAGAGCACAATCATCTCAGGATGGTCTGTTTCTGCTCAGGAAAATCCAACAAAGAGTTGCTCATCTATCCGGTGGTCTCTGATGCCATCAATGTAAAACGACTGCCCTCTACTTGGTTGTAGGTGATGGAGTCTCTCTTTCTCTTTAGAGTGGTGAGGGGGAGCGAAGAAAGTCTGCAGCGTGATGCTTTGGACAACATGGAGAGGCATCACAACCTCCGAGAGAAAAGAGGCAGGAGAATGTAGAACCAGTTTGTCTGGGAAGCAGCTGGTATAAGGAGCGTGTACAGAGAGTGACTGTACATCACTAACCCATCTGGCTGAAGTAATGGCGACCAAGAAGATTGTTTTGATTGTCAAGAGACACAGAGGGCAGCTATGCATGGGCTTGAAGGCAGTGGCGGCCGGCACGGATCAGGGGCGGGGGAGTGGGAGTTGGAGGGGGGTAAGGCGGTTTAAAAAAGAATTTAAAAATGATTACCTGATGCCTTGTCTCTCCTCCGTGTCTCCACCACCGTCTCTTCCCTTGGGGCCGGAACAGGAAGCACCCAGGCTCCCCTGAGCTAACCACAAGGCTGCAATGCAGCGTTATGATTGGTCTGAGTGCTGTGGTTCGGCACTCAGCAAGGGAATGGGAGCCTGGGCATGCTCTCCAAACAGGCTGCAATGCAGCCTGCATGGAGAACATGCAAAGTGTGCATGAATGTTTGGCCAGCCCAAGAGGGAGCAGCCTCGCCCCGCCCGCAAACCTGCTGCAGCAGGAAAACATAAAATGATTATAACCTCGAGTTATTATCATTTTATGTTTCCTTTCTTTCACTGCTTCAAGCAGTGAGGCGATGTTCTTCTGCCTTAGCGGAGGAGCCACCGCTGCTTGTAGGGTCCACTCATCGAAAAAGTTAAGACAAAGTTAAGGTCCCATTGGGGCATAATGAAGGGTTCAGGTGGAAACATGTGCTTGAGTCCTTTCAGTAAACAAGTTGCAATAGGTGACTTGAAATAGGAAGGATTTGGCAACCATAAGAAAGCAGAAATGGCCGATAGATACTCTTTAACTGTGCCCAAAGCAAAGCCTTGCCAGTCTAACGATAAAACAAACAACCATACCTTGGACAAAGGTACAGACAGTGGAACAACATGCTTTTCAGCACATGAAGCCACAAACCTGTCCCAACAGCAGATGCATACAGTCTTTGTTAATGGACGCCTGGTTGCCAGTATAACTTCACAGACTTCTAAGGGAAGATCAAAAACTGTTCACTGCAGCTACTCACACTCCATGCATGAAGGCAGAGAGTGACCAGGTTCGGGCGCAAAACCCTGCCCTCTTGCTGCAACAGAACATCCTCCCAAAGGGGCAGCCTGACCGGAGGACTGATGCTCAGGCTCCAGAGTCCCGGATACAATACTCTCTGTGCCCAATATGGAGCCACAAGGACGACTTGAGCCAGATTCTTCCTGATCTTTTTCAGGACTTTAGGCATGAGTGGTATCAGCGGGAAGGCATACAAGAATCCTGTGCTAAACAGGAGACGGAATATGTTTCAAACTGAGAGCCACCTTGGAAACTCCAACATGCAGGAGTGGAGACATTGCGCTTTTTTGGCGGTGGTGAATAGATCTAACCAAGGTTCTTCCCAGTCACGGAAGAAACCTTACACCACCTCTGAATGGAGCTGCCATTCTTGATCCACTAGGCTTCGACAGCTGAGTCAGTGCGCCCTGCCGTACAGAGAGTCTGCCAAGTGTTATACGATCAGGAAAATGGCCTGATGTTCCAGCCACATCCAGAGACACTGGGCCTCCTAAAATAGGGTCAACGACCCCACCCCGCTCTGTCTGTTGCAATACCACATGACGGTGATGTTGTCCATGGACACCTGAACTAACCTCCCCTCGATGGAGGGTAGATAGGCTTTAATGCCAGGCAGATCACTCTCAACAAGTTGATGCATAGCTGAGACTCTGCTGGAGACAAGAGTCCTCTCATCTTCACCTCTCTCACATGGCTGCCCCTACCCCGGAGTATGGAATCTTCAACCAGTGTGAGATCTAGGTGGGGAAGGTGAAGAGTCTGCCACTGCCCCAATCGCGGCTCGTCTGCCACCACTGCAGGTCTTTTTCAGTTCCCTCCGAAATCTGGAACAGGTCGGAGAGACTACCCCAATGCTGCGCCCAATGGGATTTTAGATTCCATGGCAAAGTGGACATGCTTTACCAGCAGGATGCAGGAGGCCATGAGACCCAGCAGCATCAGAGACAGTCCCACCAGGACTGACTCTCCAGGATAGAGGCTGAAACATCAGAATTATAGACTGAATATCCTGGATTCTCCCCTCCGAAGGGTATGTGTGGATCTGTACAGTCTCCAGACTGGCTCCAATGAAAAGGAGCCTCTATGTGGGAGATCTGCCATAGTCTAGAGGTGGGAGCCTGCTTTCAAAAGCGATTTGTCAATGTAGGAGAAGACTGGAGCCCCTGACCGATGCACATGGGCTGCAATGACCTCCATGACGTTTGTGAATACCCAAGGGGCACTGGTAAGTCCAAAAAGGAGCTAGTAGGATGGGTATAAAAAAAATATGTGTCCAGCGCTACCATCCAGTCTCTAGGGTCCAGGGCAGACAAGACTTAAGCCAACATGAGCATTCTGATTTTTTTTTTCAGGAAGTAGCTGAATGGCCATAGATCTAAAAATGGGAAGATGCCTCCGTCCTTCTCCAGCCCCAGAAAGTAACGGCAATAGCAACCACGACCTACCTCTTATGTCAGTACCCTTTTGATAGCTCCTTTGTCAGAAGAGCCTGTACATCCTGATGCAACAGGTAGAGGGGGTCCTCTGATCTGCAGGTGGTGGCATAGGTGGCAATGTTTCTGTGAGTGGAAGTGAGTAATCCTACTGGCCAATTTGGAGCACCTAGTTGTCCAAGACTACCACTGGGGCAGTTGATGCTGGATCCTGCTGCTGACCGGCTGCCCATGATGGAGAAAGGTGATATTAAAGGGATTTGAAGGCAGCGGCTGTCAGGGGGGTTGCGAGCTGGGCATATCTTTGGCCATGTGTTCCACAAGGCTTGTGGGAAAACAATCTGTGGCAACAAAAGAACTGAAGAATCTGCTGGTGATGCATAATAGGACACGGCTGGTAGCCTCTACCACAGCTACAGAGTCGGTGAAGCACAGAGTGGAGCTGGCATGGGCCGTTAAGAGTTCCAATGACCAGGTGGTGAACCTGCTGTCCCTAAAGTGCCTGATTGGCAAATCTTCCTGATTTCCAAACAAGCGAGTGGCATTGAAAGGCATGTCCATAAGGGATGCCTGGACATGCCCAGAAAAAACAGTTGACTTCCGCCAGGCCTGGCAACAAAGTGCCACTGACAAAGCAATCACTCTACCTAGCGAGTCTGCCATGTCCAGTCTGCTGAGTAGAGAACTTTGGGGCATCCCTGCCATTGGCAATAGAATGGGACAGGATGGTTTGAGCCTCCTTCGAGAGCATGGGCAGACCTGCGCAACCAAGCCTCCAACTGTGTGGGAATAAAGGCCCAAAAGGCATGCAGTGCAAGGCTGGTGGAAGAGAAAATCCTCTTGCGGAAGCAGTCCAGAATCTTGAATTCCCTATCTGGTTGTGTGGTAGGGAATGCTCCAGGGTTAACCTTGAAGGTGGAGGCCTAGGTGACCAGGGACTCTGGGTCCCCAGGAGTGGGACTATGGCAACAGGAAATGGTCCTGTGCAGGGCTTGGCCCAGGCTGCACATCAGGGAGGATGTAGTGATTTACCTTTTGAGCCCACTTTGTCCTTAGTGTTTGGGATATATCCTCCACAGTATTTTAGGAAGCACCTACTTTTTTCTGTTGGTTGTTCAAGCTTGAACCTTTTAAAGGCTTACTTGTGTTTGTACTTTGTTTCCATTACTGTTTGTATAATGGTGCAGCCACAGCTTATAGCAATTGCTGACAATTGCAGACCTACAGATTTGCACATGTAACTTTGCATGGCCTTGACTTTGTAGGCGGTGACTTTATCTACGTGGTTGCAGTCTTTTATTCTTGGGTCAATTTTCCAGCTGCGGATGCTAACACAGGTACGTTTCATGAATACACTTGTGTTAATCCACTTCAACAATACAGAGCATATCTGCTCTTAGAATTTCCACTTTCTCATTGGAAACATCAAAATTGGTTCTCAGGCACCCTTATTCACGTACTTGTACCTGTTTTATGCATGGGTCCCTTCAGTAATGAAGGGGCCACCTGGCCAGCATTAACTGGCTATACACCATTCCTTAATTTACATGATCCTAATGTTAACGAGCTGCAAAAATTACAATGGTCTAGTTAAACTATATAGACGCTTAACTCAGTATTTTTCGAGCACCTTGCTGGCTGTCCCAGCTAAGGCCAGCCTGGCAGGGCAAGCTCAGTTGCCTGCAATGCCTACTATAAGTCCTGTGAAGATTTGTTCAATTATGGGCAAAAGTGCAGCAAATTGTAAGGAAATTCCTTTTTGGATCGCCCCCCCAAAAAATACAAAAAACAACTTGAAGCAGTGCTTCCCCTTAGGGGACCACAAGACAAGCACAGAATATTGACTATGTGCTTACCCCATGGGACGGCTCCCATCATAGGTGACTGCGCCATTGGGGCACAATCTTTGCTGCAGTGTATACCATCAAACATGGTATTCCTTCTATGTCAGTCTTTCCGGAGGTGTTAAAACAAATGCAGAATGAACACAGGGTAGCTGCCCCCCTGGACTTGGGGATGAAACTAATGGGAAACTTTGCCATAGTCTCCTCAATGATTCTGTCTAACATTAAAGGTGAAGCAGCTTCTCCAGCACTACGCCAGCGGCTCACGCAGGTTGCACCAGTCAGCCAAGAACATGAGCTACCTATAATTATTGCTGAAGTATAAACTTCTATAAGAAGCTATAATTTGGGAACTAGACCCAGTAAACCACAACTTGGCAAAACTAGTTCTGACAAGAATAATGCCAAGCAGAACCTGGAGTTTGTTAAATAACGATGGGACAAAACCAAACCTAAAAAAAGCAAAACCCTGAGGACAATCTCCGCCTCCAGAGTTCCCTGATTGACGCTGAATTTGCGTGATTGCACACAGATAAAAGCACCTGAAAGGACTCAGCTTTCTGATAGTTGTCCTTTTTGTTCCTTTCAGGAATCATCAGAAAAACAGTATGAGAGAGGAAGGCATTCTGACCGCAGACAAAAAGAGTAAGTGAACATGGAGAGGAACTCACAACGGTAGTCTGACGCTAAGATAAAGAAGAAGCGTTCCTAATATAAAAAACAGAAAGTTGTGGCTATAACCGCAAAATATGCCACAAACACTGAGAACTCCCCTCCTGAACAGGATGTGAGCGATGACACTCCTAGACAGCGCAGGAGAGATCAGTATAGTGTGCCAGAATCCCCAGGTGTTTCTGGCAGGGACAGCAACTGATGACTTTGTTGCAGTTGAGACCCCAGACAGATGTGTATCCCCTCCAGATAGATTATATAATTTGGATATACAAATTGAAGGAGACATACAGCGCATCATTAAAATTATATTCTGGAAAAATGCAATTTTATCATATGAAGTTCTCTTACTGTAGATAGATTGGCCCCCACAGTTTGTTCAAACCTCCCCACAGGGTGAGGATGTAATACACCCATGATTTTCTGTGCTTGTTCCTGACCAAGTCAAACAAGCCTATGCAGCAGAATAGGCTCTTTCACTAGCCCCAGCTTTATATCGCAATCATGTTGGCTGGGTTGAGGACTCCCCTTATCATATAATACCCATACAGTCCAGCCTAAAAGTACAACCACAATACCCAATAAAATGGGATGCAAAATCACCTGTTAGAGAAATACTCTTCCAGTTGGAATACCAGGGAGATACTGAACCCTGTGTCTCTCAAATTAATAATTCCCCTTTTCTTGTTTTGAAACCAGATCATTTATGTTGCAAAGTCTTAGGCTACAGACATTTAAACAGTCATACACACACATTTGCAATACAAAATACACACAATACAGCACTTACAACTGATATAGTCCATAAAGATTACAAAGAAAATGGACATTTCCAATGGCTTTTTCTGTCAAAATAGACCGCCTGAAAGCAGAGATTGGACTGCCTTCTCGGTGCTGGGCTTTCATTTTTCTCAACTACCTGTGGGGTATAAGAACAGCCCTGGACTGTTTGCCACCCACAGGGTGTAAATTCTACATGATATTGACCCTGATGCATTGTCCTATGTAGATGATATCTAGCTAACGGATGATGAGTTAAACACACATTTGGCCAGAGTGGATCGCATTATATTGGGATTCACCGAATCTGGCTAAAAGTTCAACTTTAAGAAATCTAATATGGCATTTCTAAGTGTCCTCTTTCTAGGTTACAAACTTATGCAGAAAGGTAAAAGCCTTGCACCTCACTTCCTAGAGATGTGTGCTCTGCTGCAGCCTCCAAACACTTTAAGGAAAGCTGCAAACCTTGTTAGGAGTTTTTAATTTTGCCAGAACCTAAATACCTGATCATGAACAATGCATTAAATCCTTGTATGAATTGAATGATCCATATTTTTCCAATTCTCATTGGACATCATGTAGTAAAAGAGCCACTCTTGTGGTTTGGCACCCTACGATGACCCTCAACTACCACCATCATTTTAACTGACTTTAGTGTGTTATTTTACCTTAGCCTGGATATATGAGACGGTCCTGTATATGCCTGCTTCTCTTCTGTCTTGTAATCTTGCTGTCTTTCAGTGGGAGCTGTCACGGAGTAGAATAGTCTTGCCAAGAATAGAAGGTGTGGAATGTGCATTTGAAAGCGTGAGAGGGAGAGAGAGAGGTGTGGAATGTACTCTTTGGTCTCGAAGTGCAGTGTTGTGAGCGGTGGTGCACACGTGCTCGGTGTTGCTTAATTATAAGTGCTTACTATTGGCTTTGACATGGTCTCATGTCATTCTTGTTTTCTGACTTTGACTTTTGGCTTTGAAATGGCCTCATGTCTGACTTTGCCTTACTCCTGCGTGCACAGCAATGCTTGCAAGTTGTTAATTATAGGTGCTTACTATTGGCTTTGACATGGCCTCATGTCTTCTTGCTTTCTGACTCTGCCTTGCTGCTGCATGCACAGCAGTGCTTGCAAGTTGTCTGGGTTATTCACATTCAAGGTCTTTCTGTTTTTCTAGCGATTGTTTTTGTTTAATGTACTCTGGAAGGCCTTGTGAGAGCTTCGTTGAGATAGGTTAAGATAGAGGCTGGAAGATGTGAGAATGGAGGAAGGGACAGGAGAGCTCCTTACTGCCATGGGGATGCTTGCCTGGAACCTGGCCAGTTCTGGTAAAATTCCTCTGGCGCTGGGAGGAGGTCTTTCGCGAATCTTCCAGTGTGTTTATAGTTGAGGGTTGCAGACTGAGAGGCTGGGAGTTTGGAATCCGAGCGAGGGCAGACGTGTCTATCTCGGAGTGTGGACCCTGGTTGCTGAGCTCTGAACCCCGGCTGTGAACTCCCAGAGTCAGAAGTTGGCTAAGATGCAGATGCAGTGTTTGCACCAGGTGATGTATTGAGTTTTGGTTATTGTCATTGTGATGTTTAGCCAGTGGCTTTGATCATTTGAGGTATTTGCTTTGTGGTGTGGGAGGTGCACATCCAGAGCAATCCTCTGCTCTATATATATTTCTGATCTCTTGCAGGAAGTCCAGTGTGTCTTATCTTATATCTTGTTTATTAATCAGTATTATTCATACATTTGATGAGTGTTAATCAGTATTATTCATGCATTTAGATTATAGCTTGCTACATATATTTGAATCTTGTGCATTTGGTATCTGAGACAGCCTTTGTTTACAGAGCATTGTGTAATAAACCCCAAGCCTTATTCTAAAAGAGAGAGTCCCTGCGTTTTATTTTACTTGTTCATTTAAAAGTGTTTGATACCTAATGAATCTGCATTTACTGATATATTTGGCCTGCAGTTCATTAATAAACTTGTGTGTGTTATTTCAAAAGCACCTGAATTTGTCTTTTGCCTCCAAAGTGGGAGTGCTGTGCAAAGTGTGTAATTTAAAGCTGCAGTGGCAAATTAGCCTCCCAGGTGGGAGTGCAGGGTTTTTGGGTGTGTCCTTTTTGTGAAAAGCAGATTCATTACACATCAGAACACACAGACCTACTTAGATCACTAAAATCTGACTTGCTTGCTACACATCACATACATACAACAAACATGGTTAAGCATAGATTTGCGGGTGCAATTGGCTTTACTTATGTCAACTTTAACGAAGGTGAGACGCTACCTATTGCAGATAAAACGCATTTATATTCCAGTAGAGAAATGCGTTTTGCATCCACTGAAAAAATACTGACTGCAGTGCAGATGGCTATACTTATAGAGCGGCCAATTGCACAAGGGAAACTCATTATTGTCGTAACTCTTATTCCTGCCTTAGAGGCCGTTTCTAAAGCAAGCATTCCTAATGCTAAAGCCCTCCATCCTAGATGGATACAATGGGTAACATCCGTATCAGCTGTTATGTAGACGACATCTTTGGCCTGTCTTTACAGACAAGAGTTTCTACAATATGACCATGTTTATCCCATGCCCACCAATATTTTGCCTCTCGAACAGTATAAATATATAGTTTATACTGATGGTTCAGCCCAGCCTGCTATAGACACCAAGCACCAATTTTCAGCAATGTGTGCCACCGTTTTGGGTGTAATGTTGGACTGAAAATTCCAACCACAAAAATCTTGCACACAGCCTTTAGGGAACTGGACTGTGCAGTTAGCTGAACTGAAAACCTTGTTACAGGCGAGAACATACGGATCCCGAATTCCCTACACTTATAGTGTGCGATTCGTATTATTGTGTCTAGTCTTTTAATGACAATTTGCATCATTGGCGCCAAAATATATTAAACGATTCAAAGGCAACACAAACCATATATCGCTTTGGGTGAAGGTGGCAGACCTTAAGGATAGGCTCATGTTATTCATATATTGAGCCATCAACGTGTGGGAAATATTTGGCAGAAGAAGCTGCCAAATCTGCAGTTCCGACTGCAATAGTTGCTGTGATAACTCGTTATCTTACGAGGCTAGACAACGATATACTAGCTGCCGTTAATGTTACACACGACGGCACCCCTTTGCCTGAGGGTTTTCTAGCTAAATATAATGATCATTTAAGTGAACAAAACTTCCCTTTGTAACAATTCCAGGAATGGGTGATCATTTGATTCCCAAGACCGCAGGCTAGCTTTTGTGATCTATGCACATGAAGGTGTGGCTTCCTCGCATGCAGGTGTGGAAGCCACAATTTTGTTGCTACAGCAACATTGCTGGTGGCATGGCTCATACAAACAGGCCCAAAAATATGTCCTTCGCTGTGACATTTGTCAATAAATTAAGACTTCTTCCGTGGCTCGTCCACCGTAGGTGCACATGTTGAATTCCAACAAACTTTTCGGCTGCATTTAATTGGACCATTGTGGTCCTCCCAATTTGGATGGGGCGTTGCTTGCAGTTGATTCTTGGTCAACGTTCCACTGGGTATGACCACAATGTTCGGCTGACGCTCACACTCTTATTAAAGATTTGCAAGTCTTTATTAGAACATATGCATGCACTACATTCCACTCGGATCAGGGCCCTGCTTTAGAGTCTATAGCATATAGGGTTTCTATGGCTTCCCTGGGTGTAGAGATACATTACTCTTCTTCATATGGGCCTGAAGCCAAATCTATTGTGGGGAGGATGAACCATGACTGAAAGCAGTCCTTAACAGCCAGAGTACAAGGTACATGGCGGAGTAGGATCTACCACCTCTATGGGGTACAAAGAGCATTTAATAAACTCCCAAAAAGATCTCTATGTGGCCAGACCCCATACAAGGTCCTTTTTGGAATAAAAATGTACATTCCAGACCTTGACGGTCCAGACATTGTGGTAGCAGCCACACCCTTTGACGTAAATGATTCTTGTGCTGTCTTACAGGACTTACAAAACGCCCACGATGGCCAATCCAACAAACCGTTTTTTATTACTAGTATATCTTTTTTTTGCATGACATGCTTATTAGTATCGCATTGAATTCGCTTAGCTTGTGCTTGTGTTTTTATTATTCTATTGGTCACTAAGTTGCTTTCCCAACCAATGAGGGGGTGTAGTGATTTCCCTTTTGGACCCACTTTAATTCTTCCTTACTTGGATGCATTCGCTGTTTTAGGCTGCCTCTGCTTTGCACAGGCACACATAATACATTTGTGTATGTCACATGATATTCTTCTAGAAATATGCTGCACATATTATTTGTTTTCCAGTGACTCTTCTTGGGATTCAGTCTGAATATTTTGTACAAGGTTGAACAACATGGTGGACTGTTTTCGTGTGCCCGGTCAGCAACATCTCCTAACTTATTCAGACATAACACAGTAGCACAGCTGCAGTTTTCTAACAGTAGTTCTGATAATATAAACCGTATCTCACTCCCTTGGGAGCAAAGAGGAGATTTCCAGCAAAAAGTCCTGTCCTAGAACAGTGGTAGCAGGCTTGTGTAAACTGAGTTTACACCTATGATGTGGACCACCTAACTATGCACACCAGGTATGGGGTCTGCTGCTAATCCCAAAGATCACTAATATATCTCTGTGCTCACATAGTGAGGGTAGGCCTAGATCGATATATTAGTTGCCATGGTTGGGTTGCTGATTGTATACAGCCTGTTAGTAATGTTGGTGAAGTTGCTCAGTTCTATTTGTTTACTTACCGCAGCACACTTGCTTCAAAATAGACCACAATAGTTTCAATAAATATACTGTAAACTTCCTTCGTGCCTTTCTTTTGTTTACTATGGACATGCATGAGTTAGAAACAAAGGGTTATGATCGGTATCCACGGTTCCCTTGCGGACATAAGGTTTATGCTCTAGGTTTACCAAAATCATCTTCTACTCTGGAAATGTGAGGATATCAGGCGAGGTCCTGTGAGCTAGTCGGGGGGTCTACAGGTACCGACGTGGTAGAGACTCAGTCCCTACCTTCTGCCGTCCTGTTATCCCAAGGCACAGTTCTGCTTCCAAGCAGAATCCGTGCAACAAGGGCTTCATTAAAGGGGAGAAGAGGTTCCGTGAGGGCTACTCTGGGTTGAAGCACCTCTGTCAAGACGTTAATCTTGACTGCCATCGAGGGCAGCGTAAGGTCCAGGACCTTAGATGCCCTCCTCACCACCATGGAAAAAGAAGCCACTTCCTCCATAGCCACACTAGGATGAGAGACTAGGCAATTGTCAGGAGAGGTGTCCAGACCACAGGCCTCCACCAGTTCCTCATTACACTTATCCTCGGCCACAGGCTCTTCCAGGGTAGCCAAAGGGATCCTCAGATCCACTTCAATCGTATTCTCCACTGGGCCTGGGAAAGGGAGGTGCTGGCCCGTATGGCCTTGGAACGGTTGGTGCCGGAGTCGACGTCAGACATCACAGTTCCGGCTCTTTATCGGAGTCAGGTATAATGATAGGGTGCCACCGCTGAGGGGCATCGGTATTGTATGGAACTGAGCCACTGCAATGGACCAAAGGGAAAGCTGCGGACACACAACTGGAGCAGATCCAGGAATGGATCTAGAGGGCCAAACTGGCACAGAGGGTGAACCCCCCCCGTAGAAATCCAGGTGGGGCATTTCCAAACCCGTGGGGCCTAATGCACTCCAGAGGGGTTGGCCTGTCCAGATATGAGATGCATGGCCTCAAAATACTTTTAGTTGGGCAGGGATTGCTCTGGCAAACTCTGGGAGGTTCAGAGCAGATCCAGTCTCAGGCTCTGTGGCTGAGGTGTGGGGGCAGGGCCTTGATATGTGGCATTGTTCCCTCACCTCATCCGATGACTTGGTTCCGTCCCGGCGAAGTCGAAGAGTGCTTCGATTTCTTAGACTTCTTTTTCTTTTGGGAATTACCAACAAAGATTTCGAGAGCGACACCGACTGGTGGGAGTGAATGACTCCGAGAGAGGGACCGGAACATTCTTCGCGACCAGGACCTGGAGCGGTGCAGAGTCGTCCGGTATCGAGCATCCATGTGCTTCAGGGCATGCTATTAGAGCACCTTGGGCACGCTACCGATCTGAACAGTCTTGCCAGGCCTTCAAGTCGTGCCCCGGCACCACAAGCAAACCAGGTGGGTGTCTGTCACAGAAATGTGCTTGTGACAGGATCCACATGGTTTAAACCCCACAGGTTTCTTAGGAGACATCTCTAATGCACACTTTGATAGTAGCACAAAATGAATTTCAACAAAAGTAAAAAAAGGCAGTCCAAAAAGGACTGTGGTAGCTCCCTCTAGATCTGCGCCAATGATGTGGAAAGAAAACAACTGATGTCAGAGCACTGGGGTGGCGCCTCTATAGGCACTGCCTGCATTACTTCCGGGTTGGACGTCTCCGTGCTGGTCAACACCACCTACCAGAATGTAAAGGTACTGCTCAAGCTTTTCAGGATCCAGGCTAATGTCTCGGGAATATTCTACGGTAAGGAATCTGCTGCTTGAAGAACTAACAGATATAACTTTACAGTTTAAATAGGTCACATTTAAGGTATCTTTTCCCCAGTGAAGTGATATGGCCTATTGCCTTCACCAATGGCTTGCCACTAGCTACACTATATACAACACAGGCCTACTGAAGTGCGCATAAACTGGCAATCATCATTAACATATTTCTTTAAATTACAAATATGTTCAAAAATACAGTTGCAAAACAATGTGCAACCACTCGCAATAAGCCTAACAAGAATCATCACAGTGAAATTCTACTCCAAAGGTTTGTCAGAGTGAGTGACCAGTACCAAAACCCCTGTCTGCTGTTGCAATCTGTGAGATTACATGTAACCAAATACCTTTCTCCAGTATGTAACATAACATGATAACAATCCACTTTTAAAGGCCTATTGTCTTTGCCATATGCCTTTCACACTAAATAAGACAGACCTACTAACTTCGTTATAACTTTTCATATTAAACAGGCCAGACCTACAGCATGTGGCATAACATTTCCCTGCACACCAATCAAGTCTTGAGCTGTTATCATTGGTTGCCACCATAACCAACTGAGGCATACTGTGCTAACCGTTACCTTGCCCATAAGGCAACCATCAGCACACAACCAAAGTTACAAATGTATACAAAATTAGAGTTGGCAAAGCAAAATACTCAGAGTGATAACAATCCACTGTTAAATGCCTCTTGACTTTAACATATGCTTTTGTTAACCAGTATACCAGGCATAACGCCTTTATCGTAACTTTTGGTAATAAACAATCCATTCTATAGCCTTTATCGCTGGCTTGTCACCATAACCAACCCAAGCCTATTGTGCTGAAAGTAAGCTTTGACAAGGGAACCATCAGAATAAATTCATGAAATTACAATTGCCAAAGCAATAGACTACCTCTCCTAAAACAGCCTAAGAAGAATTAGTTTAGTGCATACATTCTATCCCCACAGTTTGTTCTAGTGGATCACCAACACCAAACCCTTGCATAGTATGGTAATAAATGAAATTCCATATAACAAAATGCCTGCCTATAGGTTTAGCACAGTGTAATAACAATCCATCTTAAACGTCTATGATCTCTGACATGCTTTTCACAATCAGTAGGTCAGGCTTGCTGCCTTTGCAATAATATTTCATAATAAACAGACCAAAACTATGAAATCTGCCATGACTATTTCCAATGAACTGATGAAGCCTTTACACATTACCCACCACCAGCATATTCACGTGCTCATAAACTGGCAACCATCATGCATAGTTATGAAACTAAAAATACAAGGAAAAATACAGCTTGCAAAAATAAAAAAAGAATACAATGCGTCAACAGGGCCTAACAAGGATCATCACAGTAAAGATCCACAGGCTTTGATAGAGTGTATGGCCAATGTCAAAACCCTTGCCTACGACTGTAATTGTTGAGTTTACATGTAACAAAATACCTGTTTATCATCTGTAACACAAATGTTATAACAACTAACTGTTATAGGCTCACTGGCTTTAACAAATGTTTTTCACAATCAATAAGCTAGACCAAATGCCTTTTTTGTAATGTTTCATAATAAGGAGACCATATATATATATATATATATATATATATATATATATATATATATATACCATAAAAGTTGCCTCCAACAAACAAGGCCCTGTCAGCATATGAACCTGTTGTGGGCCTCGTTCGTTGGAGGCAACTTTTTTGGTGCATGTGTAACGGCCTGTCTCAGCCGTCGATGCGGCCCCGCTGCTATGCAGACCCTGATGACGCCAAACGACCTCTGTGATGTGGGGACAGGCGCTGCATTTTGAAGCTACAAATGAGTCAGCTGAACAGTGAAAGGACTTTTAAAGCAACCCACGGTGGTTTTTCATTTTAATATGGAGTCGTTCTGATTTGGCAACTCACCTGAGGAATACAAGCGAAGCACTCCAGGTACCACAAGGCTGAGCAAGAAGGAGTGTTTTTGGAGTTGCTCGTGCACGGTGCGCGCACGGTGCACGCACGGTGCACGCATGCGTACGTGCTCTGTGTGAGCATGCGTACGTGCGCATGCGTACGTCGTGCGTGCTTCGTACGCGCGTGCTCCGTACGCGCATTCGCGCGTGCTCCGTACGCGCGTGCTCCGTACGCGCATGCGCGTGTGCCCCGTACGCGCATGCGTGCGTGCTCCGTCCACATATGCGCATGCACGCGTGCTCCGTATGCGCATGCGTGCATGCTCCGTGCACGTACGCGCATGCGCGCGAGCTCCGTATGCGCATGCGTGCGTGCGCGCACCGTGCACGCACGGCAAGTCATGTGATTTAGAAACAACACTTTTCATTGGTTTATAGTAGCTTCAGGTCATATGATTTAGAAACAACACTTTTCATTGGTTTATAGTAGTTTCAGTTCCAGAAACTTCCAACACCACACCCACTCCCCTCATTATTACTTCTGATTCCCTGGGAGAAGGAGCTGAGCAGCTTTTCCAGTACTCCAGTACTTAAGAATGGCAGAGCAGCAGTCATCTCTTGGGAGTGAGCAGGAGACCCTTGTGCCACAGAGACAGAGGAAACAGAAAAACTCTTTTATATGGCAATTTTTCACTTTTCCAGAGGGGCAGAAGAAGGTGAATGCTCCAAAAGTCACCTGCACTATTTGTAATGGTGTAGAGTTGTTTGCTGAATAAACTCTGCCTTGAAGTTATTGGGAGCCGTGAAGCGTTGTTGTTTTTCATTTCACTACAACGAAGTGTTTGGATATATATATATATATATATATATATATATATATATATATATATATATTTATTTATAAATAATGTATACATACAAACAATTATGCATATATTTGTGTGAAGACATGCATATATAATGTTATGGTTGTGTCTTTAATTTGTACTTGTATTTAAATTAATTTGAAAATCAAACATTTCACATTTTAATAATTTAGTATTTTTTTCCTTTTAACAATGCTGGACAACTGCTGTACACGTTTAAAACGTAGCCAGCATTGAATGCACCATAGCGCTTTTTTAACTGACTAAAAAAACATTGACAAACCCAAAGATCTAGCATAGGCGAGAGATATTGGCTTTGCCAATGCTTGTGGATTTTGATCTCTTTCTTTCGTGGCTTTCATGCAGTAGTAATGGCACGCTAATAATATAAAATGTCAGTAACCCACAGAAGATTCCGAGATCAGAAAGGGGCATTATGCTTTTCCTGTTTAATAACAGCAGTGATTTAGTGCTAGTTACAAATGTGTGTGTGTGCAGCACCCTCCAGGACTTGGCTGTTGGCACTCTTCTCACTGCTGAGAGAAGCAAGCACCAGGCAGAGAGCATTTTGACTTTGTTTATGTTGTTTGTTTCAGACACTTCCTCTTGGGGGGGATACAACGCGTAGATAAGAACGTTGGAATTAATACATTTGACTCTTCAGTTCACCTCTTTCTTCAAATATGTTTTGTCTTTTTATGGCGCTGATATATGACGGCTCTGATGTCCCCAGGAAGAGGGCTCTGGATGCTTTCAGTGTTGTTTATGCATTGCCCTCTATCTCTTTTATCTTTTGAAAAGGGCAGAAACTAAGTACATGTACAAATGAATAATTCCCCTTCTTTCTTTAAAGTCTAGTGGGAGGAATATATATTAGTAATCGTTTTGCTATGATTAAATCATCAATCCCTGATCAGTAGGCACAGTGGCGGAAAATAGCCCTCAGTCTGCAGATCAGAAGCTCTCTACCTCATGCAAATTGTTGCACGTATTCAGGCCCTGGCGAATAATGCGATGCGCATCTACTTACACGCGGCTACTCCAGTCATGCAAATTACAGATTTGCAAAAAACAAGCTGCTTTGAATACTGGGCTCTTTCATGTTTCTAGTTCCGAATGCGAGAGGTAGAGTCCGGCATTTCTTGAAAGAGCTAGCAAGCTGCTCTGCTACAGAGAGCCCACAGCTCTAGGAGAGGTTTGCTGGTATGCTAGAAGATGAAAGTACAGATCCGAAATATTTAAATAGCCCGGTAACTTATTTCCCTGCATTTACTTGGGCCCAGATTGCTGAAAATACATCAGCCTTCTCAGTGGCTTCTTTTTTTTAAAAAAACATTTCTTTATTCATTTTCGGTGATATACAAAAACCGAGTACAGTTTCAAGATAAAGTACCTCTAATAGAGGCCATTAAAAAAAAAAAAAAAAATTCTCAACTCATCGCTGACATGTATCTCGTACACTACCATCAGTTCCCTAACATGAGGCTCCGTAGCCCCCTATCCTGATCCCTGTGAGCATCTTACTGTTAGGACAGGCCAGATGTAAAATTGGTCATACGCATCTATTGACGTATACATAAGAAGAGAAGGAATTGGGGAAGACGAGAGTGAGAGGCAGACAAAGGAAGGAAGAAAAGAACAGGGAAGACAGAAAGGCCTACTGAACAAACACAACAGAACCTAGAAAAATATCCTCCCCTCGGACTCCTACAGACTATGTTATACAGTATATCTATGTTCTAATGCAGCACGATATGACGATGTCGTTTCTATACAAATCATGCTGTGGACATTGGAGCAACCACTCACAAAAATATTCTCCGGGTACACCTACAAGTGGAACTCAACAGCATTCAGTCACAGTTTAGCCTTCTTCTGGCAGGTCTGGGAATATTGTAGCCCTATAGACTGCTGTAGCATACCAGCCAACACCTACAAGTGGAACTCAACAGCATTCAGTCACAGTTTAGCCTTCTTCTGGCAGGCCTGGGAATATTATAGCCCTATAGACTGCTGTAGCATACCAGCCATTAAAGTGGAGCTTTAAGAAGGAAGAGCGTCTTTAATGGCAGGTATAGCCCGCCAACGAACGCCTATAATGCTATTAGAACATTACAGCACTAGAGGACAATCCCCTCGGGCTTCATGACGCCTCTGTTCACATCAATAACTGTGAAAGAAAAAGAGTGGAATGTTGGAGATCCAGGTTTTTACCAGCCATTAGAAGCCCGAAGCACTACATTGTCTTCAATGGAGCTCCCAACATTCCAATGTTCTATTGGCCGTTAAAGGCCCTCTCCAGCGTTAGGGCCTTTAACAAGTGAATGGGACTTTAATGCCAGTATAGCCAAGGTAAGGAGAGCTATAAGGCTATTAGAAGATTCCGCCAATAAGGAGCAGAATGTTCTAAAAAATAAAACAAAGGCCTCGCGGAGCACTAGAGGATTGAAATCCAATCGGGCTCCACAAGGCCTTAATTCACAGAACAGCTGTGAAGGGCAACATTAGAATGCAGGAGCTCCGGGCTTCTACCAGCCATTAGAAGCCCGGAGCACTTCATTGTTTTCAATGAAGCACCAAACATTCCAATGTTCTAATAGATGTTATTTCACTAAACAAAGTCCAGTGTCAGACAGAAGGCCAGTTAGGCATGGGTAGTGTTTCTTTTCTTTACAAGACAACACATATTGCATCCAACAAGTGACCCGTATTTGACTAGGTTTTTGCTGGTAATCGTTTTTTTTTCCACCTTCCAACATAGGCCCACATGCATCAAAGCAAAAGCCAGTCGCAAACGGGCAGATTCTCAGAATCTGCCCCTTTGCGACTGGGATTTTTGCATTTGGGATGCATCATCCCAAATGCAAAAATCGCAATTTAAGGAACCTCTAAATTGTGATTCCTTAAATTGCTATTGCATTTAAGGAATCCCAAATTGAGATTCCTTAAATGCAATGCATGAAAGTTTAAAAATTAGCGATTTCGCTAATAGGGGGAGCAAATTACCATGAAGTTGAACTTCATGGTAATTTGCAAAAACTTTGAAAAATGCACTAAAGTGCATTTTTCAAAGTTCCGTTTTACACACACACATGCCCTTGGGGCATGTGTGTGTGCAAGATGTATTCATATGCAGATTTCAGGGGTGCAACAGGGTGTCTTTTTGACGCCCTGGCACCCTTGAAATAGCATGAGCAATTTGCGATTCTCTAATTGGGATTAGCAAATTGAGAAAGTCATTCCATTCATTCCTATGGGCCTATAAGCCCATAGGAATCAATGGGGAGGTATTCCTTAATTGAGACTCGCAATTTGCGAGTAGCAATTAAGGAATGTTTAGAAATCGCTATTTTGTAAGCGATTTCTACATGCATAGCCTTTTGCTATTCCTTATTAGCGAATCCTTATTTTTCGCTATTAAGGTATCGCAAATGGCATTGTTGATGCATGTGCCAGATAGTGGCTAACAGGAATGGGGCCTTGGTGTATAAATAATAAGAGGCCTGTCATCTCTCATCTCCAAAAAAAGAATGGGTGGAGAGTTGGCAGGAGTATGCTCACCTTAGAATTTGTGTTTCATTGTAATTATTGGCCTCTGTCTGGAGGATCACAAGAGTAGAGAAATGGGCTTCAGACAAAGTCAAATATTGGAATCTGGCCCTTAAGCATATATATTCCTCTCGTACTTTGTTAGTCTAAAAAGTTCCATTGAGCATTCTTGGTGTGTGGAGATGGTCGATGTACGCCAATGGAGGAGGATGCATATTTTTGCACCCATCAGGGCCGGTGACATCCATCGCCGCCAGTGCAAAGTGGCATCATCTGTCTCTGAAGTATCATGCAGAATGGCTAATTTGGCTGCCTCCCCATATAGACGTGCACCTCTATCACGTACAGTATACAATACGTCTCTCTCGTAAATGTTTAACCGTGTAAATGACCACAATATTCGAGTAATGTCACAGCGTGGTGTTGCATCTCCAACAATTGTATCTGGCATTAGTTAAGCTTTTCAGTTTGTATGGTGCCAACAGCACATTTTAAGCACCTTAAAATACATAAATTTAAGTCTAACTTCTCAAAAGTCCTAGTCGTGGGCCTGCATCAGCAAGGCAACCCACTTCTCATCCGTATATTCTATACCTAAGGAGTTCTGCTAATTTGCGTCTGCCGTGAGCCGTATTAGTACCGAGCAGAGATTGACAATAAGGATTTACATATCCCCATGTCACTAGGCATTTCTCTATTGGCAACTCGTCTAATAATGTAGTGTCTGGGCCGAGCCGACGTCTCAGAAACTGAAGTAGTTGCCTATACTTCCATGTATGTGAGGACAGTAATCCCAAGTCAGTGTGGAATGTCTCAAAAGAGACCCCCTTCACTAGGTCACCTGGTGTTTTTATCCCACATCTGTCCCATATTGACGAACTGATTATTTCACCCCCAATTTTGACATCAGCATTGTGCCAAAGCGGTTCATCTGGCTGTAAGCGACCCATCACCCCAACTCCCTGTGTAAATCCACTGTGGTTGCCAGCATGGCCCTCACTGGAGGCATACATGGAGCAGAATTTGGCTTCTTTTTATAATAGAGGACTCCCATACTTTGCATGACATTTAGAGAACAACACTTAACTGATACTCACATAGGCTGATTGTCGTTATAAACTTCTAAGTATGCTAATTGCAAAATGTTGTGTGCAAGATAGAATATATACATGTGTGGGTGATGTAACCCTTCCGCTGTCATATCCTCACATAGTATAGAGGGCATTTAATCAGAGAAAGTGTCTCACTTTTGCTGTAGCTAACCCCATACCCTGAGAATCATGAGAAGGTATGGATCAAAGACATGAGATGTGGTATCAATATATCTGGGTCACCAAGTGTCATAAGGATGCCCTCAACATGTAGCATCACTTTTGTTTGTCCTGCTGTGGTCTCTATTCCCCTGATCCCATCAGCTTGTTTGATTGCAGCCGCTAGCGGTTCCACAGCTAATAGAAACTGAAGCCTTGTCCCTCGATATATTGGAAAGGTATGTAACATATGGCCATCACAATCAATTTGCACAGTTATGTCCGTAGACATTTATTTTAACTATGAAGTTTGGGCCCATCCCCGGTCTCTCGCAAGTGTTTGGAAAAGATTATACAAAAAAAGGGTTTGACACGGTGGCATGGGATAAAGTGATAATAGGATTTTATTGTTCCAATCATTCGTTACCTTCTACAGGACATTGGCCAATAAGCATATGGTTCTGCAATGAGCGGTTAAGTACAAAGCACACCTGGGACTCGTGGATAAGACTCTGCAGAACCATTTTAATTGGTTTGTCAGGACCTTGGCCAGCACTTTCATATCAGTGTAGATGAAGGATATAGGTCAAAAGCTGGTGCATTGGGTAGGGCATTTATGCCTTGAATATTAGACTGATTATCACCTTATTGTATTCAGCTATCATTTTATCTAGGTAAGTATGGAGGTGGCATGCAAACGCCTGTTTATCCAAAGTCATTTTGTACTTGGACTTGTTCATCCTCCATCTCTTGAAGGAGTGGGTCACTGACCAATCTTCAGTTCCAGCAACACTGGCACATGATCAGATTTTCCTCCCTCCCCATCATGCAGTACTGTATGGTCATTAAAATAGAATGAGTAATAAGGAAGTATTCAATTCAAGTGCTGGGACACTCTTGGGAGTATCTGCGCCTTCTATAAATCACTAACATAACATAACACATCCTGTGGACAGGGGACACAAAAGCATACTCTTGGTCTCTGGGATGTAATAATCTCCACAGATCCACCCGGTCACTGCCCTTTATGACACCATCTAATATTGCTTGGCCTGTAGCACTAAACCTGTTTCTACAGAGCCCAACCAGTCTGTATGAGGATCCAAAGCCAGGTTCCAATCCCCTCCCACCATCACTTTCATAGAGCCTAATTCTGTAAAAAAAAAAAAAAAAACCTAGACAGAGGGGGTAAGAAGTCAGGGCTGCCTAAACTGGGTGCATATACGGATCACATTATAAGCGTAGTGTCCATAGGTTTGAACTTAGCAAAAGATTATCTGCCCATCAGGCCTGTCCATGCATTCAGTACTGTAATGATGGGCGTATATATAGTATATATCGTGTAATGGAGAAAGGACTCACTGACCGTGAGCAAGGCCGTGAGAGGGCTGAAACGCGTTGGTTGAGCTGTGCCCAATAAACATATTTTGAATATCCCCTCCTGAGTGCCGCGTCAATGGTTTTGAGAGGTGAAAATTTGTGGCCAGGATCCGGCCCGTACGCAGGGCACCCGCTGCAAGTGTGCGCCAGAGTCTAGGATCACTTTGCTGACATATATATATATGGTCCAATCATCTCAAGCTGTGGAAGCCTGTACGAAAATATATCAACTTATGTAGACCACTACTTAGCACCGATTGTAACAACCTTGAGCTCCTACATAAAGGATACTGGGGACTTCTTACGAATACTAATGAACACTGAATGGCAACCGACCTACCTATTGGTAACAATTGATGTAGTGTCATTGTACACTTCAATTGATCATGAAAAGGGACTTAATGCGATCCAATACTTTCTCAAACAGAGACCAATGAATGAATTAGAGCACTCCAACATGCTGGTCGACATGATCACAATGTGCCTGTACAACAATGTATTCCTATTTAACAAAAAGATCTATGCACAATGTTGCGGTACCGTGATGGGAGTTTCCTTCTCTCCAAGCTATGCGAATCTCATGATGGGGTGGTGGGAGATGAACATAGCTTGGAGAGAGGAAAACGACCATCATATGTCAAATGTAGCCTGTAAGGAGGAGGACGGAGCGTACCGGAAGTGGGGCGGGACGGAGCCTCTGAATGCCGCTCCGGAAGCAGGACGCGGTCTAGTCTCGGACTCGGCCTTGGGGGCGGGGCCAAAGACGGAAGGAAACGCAAAGAGCCAAAAGCAAAGAGAGAGAGTAAGAGAGGAGAGCGATACCGGAGAGAAGAGGAAGAGAAGGCGCGAGGACGACGGAGAGAACAAGGACGAAGGCAAGCGACGACGGGAAGGAGCACCGGAGGCAGAAGGCGAGACGAGAGACGACGAACCCAGGAAAGGGATTTACACGGCGAACAAACCCGGTGGGCAGAAGGGAGGAGAAGACGCCCCGGGTCCCAGCGCCGCGGTCCGTGTAACGGGCCGTGGCTCAAGGCAAGTGAACCCTCGGGGACCTTTCGGGTGGGGTCGGTGGAGGTGTTAAGGGGAGGGGGAGGCACTAGAACAAGTGTGAGACCAGACCGAACTCCCTCACTTCCCTACCCACACAAACGAGTCGAAGGTGGTGGTAGCACAACATACACCTGAATAAGCAGCCCTGACTACGACCTGGTTTCTTTTTGTTGTTTTTCCTCCCTTCCCTCACGTGCCGAGCACCAAGAAGTAAGACCCCCACCCTGGAAGCCACGGACCCCCCTTTTTTTCAGACGAACCCGCAAGGAAGATCCCAGAGACTGTGAAGGAACAGTTTGTTGTGATGTTATGAGAACATACCCGGCCATTTACTTTTGAAATATACGCCTATCTCAAATAACTGGCATGGTAGAAAAAAAGAGTCCGACACCTGCACCTGTTGAACTCAGAGAGTTTCATTGGCTTGGGTCACCTTCCCCGGTAGGGACTCCCGACTACCACAGATTTGGTGTCAGAAGTGGGATTTTAGGGTGTCGACAATGACACAGCCCGTGCCTATTACTGTGGAAAGCATCATCAACCAGTTGGCCGAGGGACAGAGACACCTCCAATTGGCACTGGAGGAACAGCCCCAAGCTGCCCAAAAGGATAGGGAAGTGTTGCATGGGGCATTACGGGATCAAGCCGTCATACTCACCTCCAACCAACAAGTACAAGACACAGCGATACTTAGACTGACAGACGCTATCGTCAGTTCAAGAGTCCGTCCAAATGTCCCTGGGTCGGTCTTACAAAAGTTTCAAGAAGGAGACGACCCTGATTATTTTTTTGTTAACTTTGAGAGGGTAGCGACTACATCTGCGTGGCCCCAGGAAAGGTGGAGTCAGTATATTGCGCCTCTCCTGGCGGGGGAACTACAAGCTGCCTATCAGGCCGCTAACCCCGCTGGAACGACAGCCTATGAGGATGTGAAACGAGCGATTTTAGAACGACTAGGCTGTGATCAAGAATATTACAGGACCAAATTTAGGAAAGAAAGGTGGAACACAGGAGACAATCCCCGAGACCTATATTACCGGGTCAGAGACATGGGAAGCCGATGGTTAACACCCCATGTATCAACAGTAGAGGAAGTGACAGAAAGAGTATACCTAGAACAGTACCTTGATGCCCTTCCCCCAACAACCCGTTCATGGTTGAAACAACACCCTAACCTTACAACCGCAACAGCGGTCGATTTAGCTTGTGCTTTCCACCGGTCACCTGAGTTTAAAGCCGGAGTAGCACGAACCTCCTCTGTACCACCGAGAAACATGCCCCGACCCGAGTCAAAACCTCGTGCACAGACCAGACCTCTTCCTCCACTTACGAGTATAGGGAGTCAAGGTCCCCAATGCTATCATTGCTCTGAGTGGGGACACATAGCCCGACAATGCCCCCATAAAACCCAGACAGTGGAACCCATGGAGGTTGGGTATTCTAGAGGAAGGATATTCGTGTGCGGTCAGGGGTCCCCTCGATACAAAAAGGACATACTACTTAATGGGAAAAAGCAACAGGCGTTATTGGACACGGGGTGTCACATGTCTGTAGTGGATAGATCACTGGTTCCCCAAACCCAACTTCAAGGAACTGAACGAGTACAAGTCACCTGTGTACATGGGGGATACAAAATCATACCCCATCGCGGAGGTACTCCTCGATATCTCTAGTGATCCCCAAATAAGGAGAGTAGGGGTTATCCCGTCCTTACCTGAGGCTGTCATCATTGGTACAGATCACCCTAAGTTCGAACAGTACTTACATGAGACAAAGCAAGAAGCACTAACATGGTTACATGAGGCACCATATCACAAATGTGTCCTGGAGAATGGGGCAGGCAAAGAAAGGAAAAGCAAGATGGAAAGAAGGAAAGCAAAACACCTATTCCTAGAGACCCACAACTCAAACCTCGCTTTTCCTATCTCCCTTGCAGACCCCGTTGAGGCAGACCCGATTAGCTTCCGCTCAGCCCAGAGGGATGATCAAACCCTGGTACATGCCTGGGAACAGGCACAGGAGCAAGATCCAGACAAGGTAGGACCATATTTTGTTCTTATTAAAGGGTTGCTGTATCGCGCTGTAAATGAGGGGGAACAGGTCAAAACCCAGCTCTTAGTGCCCCTTTCCTTTCGTGCACATGTATTACAGTTGGCCCACAATCACATAGGGGGTGGACACTATGGGAAGGAGAATACGCTGAAGTATAACTTGGGCAGGTTCTACTGGCCAGGGGTCTATAGGGATGTGGCAAAACATTGTACCTCCTGTGTGAGGTGTCAATATTCCAACCCCGCAGGGATCAAAAAAGCCCCTCTGTATCCATTACCGATAATCGATGTCCCCTTTAAGCGTGTTGGCATGGACTTGGTAGGCCCTCTCACCCCATCTGCTAGAGGGCATAGATACATCCTGGTCATAATAGACTACGCCAGCAGATATCCCGAGGCATTTCCTTTGACCACAATGACTTCCCCTGCTGTGGCTAGAGCCATGATTTCTTTTTTCACTAGGGTGGGTTTTCCCTCCGAAATACTGACGGACCAAGGAACCCCTTTTATGTCACGGTTAATGTCCCAAGTATGTAAGATCCTGGGTATCCACCAAATCCGAACATCGGTTTACCAACCACAAACAGACGGCCTTGTGGAACGCTACAACAAAACCATCAAAGGTATGCTCCGCAAGGCTATCTCTGAAACCGGGAGGGACTGGGACCAACAGCTACCCCTGGTCCTGTTTGCAATCCGAACACACGAGCAGAAATCTACTGGTTTCTCCCTGTATGAGTTATTATTCGGAAGAAAACCCCGAACCCTGTTAGACATGGCAGCCGAACAATGGGAGGCAGTGGAAGAGGAGGGACAAACACTACCCAAATACGCAGCCGATTTAAAATCCGCTGTGACCAAGATCTGGGGTTTGGTTCATGAAAACATGGAAAAAGCCCAAGACTCTCAGAAGGCATATTACGACAGAAATAGCCGAGTAAGAGAGTTCGCTCCCGGAGACAAAGTTTTCCTTCTACTACCAACGACCGAGAATAAATTGTTGTCCAAGTGGCAAGGACCCTACATTATTGATAGAAAAGTCACCCCAGTCACATACAGCGTCCTCCAACACCTTAGGTCTGGAGGCAAACAGATCTACCACGTTAATCTGCTAAAACAATGGGTAGAACCCACTACACCCGATGAGCCAGGGCGAGCGATACTGACGATAAACACAGAGAGGTCCCTAGAAATATCCACGGCCAACACACAGGAAGCAGCAGGGGAGAAAGCCCCTGTTGGGAATATTCTATCCGCTATCCAGCAGACACAATTTTCCTCCCTACTGGACAGCTTCCCTGGTCTGTTCTCGGCCACCCCGGGACTGACGTCCCTAACTCACCATGACATAATTTCATTGGATAACAGCATAGTAAAATTGAAACCTTATCGCATCCCTGAAGCCAGAAGAGAAGCGGTAGAAAAGGAAGTTACTGATATGTTACAGGCCAATATCATAGAACCCTCCACAAGCAACTGGTGTTCACCTATAGTTTTAGTACCGAAACCCGACGGAAGTCTGCGTTTCTGTATGGACTTTCGTCAGGTAAACAGTGTCACCAAATTTGACTCCTATCCTATGCCGCGCATAGATGAATTAATAGAGAAGTTAGGCAATGCCAGGTACTTAACAACCCTCGACCTTACAAAAGGTTATTGGCAGATCCCCCTAACCCCTCAAGCCAAAGAGAAAACAGCCTTTGCCACCCCCTCCGGGCTCTATCAATTCCGGGTGCTCCCTTTCGGCCTCCATGGGGCACCAGCGACATTTCAACGTCTTATGGATCGACTACTGAAACCCCATGCCACTTATGCAGCAGCGTATTTGGACGACATAGTCGTTTTCAGCCCAACTTGGACAGACCATCTAAGACACATCGCAGCAGTGTTTTCTGCCATTGAAGAAGCGGGCCTAAAAATAAACCCAAAAAAGTCCCTTCTAGTCACAGACACCATACAATACCTTGGCTACACCATACAAGGAGGTCTTATAAAACCACAGCTGACTAAAGTAGAGGCCATCAAATCCCTTCCCAACCCTACAACCAAACACGATATCCGCTCTTTTCTTGGGTTCATAGGGTACTATAGGAGATTCGTCCCTAACTTTTCTTCCCTGGCGAGCCCCCTCACCGATCTACTAACCAAAACATATCCATCCCGGATACGCTTGTGGACAGAAGAGCACGAACACAGCTACCAAGCACTCAAAGACGCCATCTGTAAGGCTCCCGTGTTACATTGCCCAGACTTCCATAAGCCGTTTGTCCTCCAGACAGATGCGTCCGGTCTGGGTCTAGGTGCGGTCCTACAACAACCTGACTCTGGGGGGGGAGCTCAAACCTATTCTCTACATTAGCAGAACGTTATTTCCTAGGGAATCCCATTATTCCACGATCGAAAAAGAGTGCCTGGCTATAAAGTGGGCAGTGGAGGCTCTCCAATACTATCTGCTAGGACGCCGCTTCACTATCCTCACTGATCATGCCCCCTTAACATGGCTCGTGAAGCATAAGGATTCCAATCAACGCATACTCAGGTGGTTCATGTCCCTACAACCTTTCTCTTTCCAGACATTGCATATACCGGGTGCCAGACAGGGCTGTGCAGACTACCTATCCAGGAATCCCTCAACTGAATGGCCCCAACGTCCATTCCTAGAGGGAGAGATATGTAAGGAGGAGGACGGAGCGTACCGGAAGTGCGGCGGACGGAGCCTGTGAATGCCGCTCCGGAAGCAGGACGCGGTCTAGTCTCGGACTCGGCCTTGGGGGCGGGGCCAAAGACGGAAGGAAACGCAAAGAGCCAAAAGCAAAGAGAGAGAGGAAGAGAGGAGAGCGATACCGGAGAGAAGAGGGAGAGAAGGCGCGAGGACGACGGAGAGAACAAGGACGAAGGCAAGCGACGACGGGAAGGAGCACCGGAGGCAGAAGGCGAGACGAGAGACGACGAACCCAGGAAAGGGATTTACACGGCGAACAAACCCGGTGGGCAGAATGGAGGAGAAGACGCCCCGGGTCCCAGCGCCGCGGTCCGTGTACCGGGCCGTGGCTCAAGGCAAGTGAACCTTCGGGGACCTTTCGGGTGGGGTCGGTGGAGGTGTTAAGGGGAGGGGGCAGGCACTAGAACAAATGTGAGACCAGACCGAACTCCCTCACTTCCCTACCCACACACACGGTGGTGGTAGCACAACATACACCTGAATAAGCAGCCCTGACTAAGACCTGGTTTCTTTTTGTTGTTTTTCCTCCCTTCCCTCACCTGCCGAGCACCAAGAAGCAAGACCCCCACCCTGGAAGTCACGGACCCCCCTTTGTTTCAGACGAACCCGCAAGGAAGATCCCAGAGACTGTGAAGGAACAGTTTGTTGTGATGTTATGAGAACATACCCGGCCATTTACTTTTGAAATATACGCCTATCTCAAATAACTGGCATGGTAGAATAAAAGAGTCCGACACCTGCACCTGTTGAACTCAGAGAGTTTCATTGGCTTGGGTCACCTTCCCCGGTAGGGACTCCCGACTACCACATAGCCCTCTGGCTACGATTCATAGACTACCTGTTTCTGCTATGGAGGGGAACTGAGAAACAATTTCAAGCTTTCTTTACTGAGCTTAATGAGAACGAAATTGGTCTCAAATTCACATACAACCTAAGCTCAAAAGAAATTGAGTTCCTAGACACCAAAATCTACGTCAAAGATAATCAGTTGCATACAACAGTATATCGGAAAAAGACAGCAACAGTCTGCTCCATGGACTGAGCTTCCATCCCCAGGCATTGAAGAAAAGCATACCTTACGGTGAATTACTGCGGATGAAGAGAAACTGTTCGGAGGAGCAGGAAATGGAAAAGAAATTTGAAGAAACAAAAGAACGCTTCAAACAACGTGGATGCAAACATGCAGATATAAAACGGGGTGAAATGAAAGCAAGACAGAAAACCAGAGCGGACACACTATTAACCAAAAAAGAGAAAGAAAGCAGGAAAGAGAAAAGTACAGACACAGATGACAATCCAGAAAGAGAAATGGAAATCACAAAATCTAATAACAATCAACCACAACTAATACTTACCTATAGCAAAGAAAGCTACGAAATACAAAAAACAGTAACAAAATACTGGAATATACTGAAAAAAGATCCAGATATAGGCAATTCAATTGGAGACCGGCCGTTGATTTCTTTCAGAAGAGCACCCAACCTCACAGATCATCTGGTGAGAAGTCACTTTGAAAACAAAAAAACTGAATCCTGGCTACAGTTGAGATCGAAAGGCTTCACAAAATGTACATCCTGCAAGGCCTGCAATATTGGAAAAAATCTGAAGAATCTAACAGATCCCACTGGCAAGGTTCTTGCAATAAAGTAAACCATCACATGTGAATCTACACATGTGGTATACATTCTCCAATGTTTCTGCGGAAAGCAATACATAGGGAGCACAATTTGTCCCCTTAAAAAACGTATACTCGAACATATACGTGCGATACAAAATATGGACAATACATATGCAATTGCGTAAACACATGTCTACGCATAAAGATAAAACATGGCTAGATATCAAATACTCAGGACTAATAACAGTCCCAATAAATGAACGTGGAGGCAATCGAGTACAAAAACTACGCAGACTGGAATCCCGCATGATCATGAGATTCAAAACGAAACATCCCCTTGGACTGAATGGGGACGAGGAGATGTACGTTCACCTTTAAAAGTCAACCAAGGAAAAGAGTTCAAGAGGAAGCTACAACTATTGAACATTCAAAAAAACCCCAATGGAACCAAAAAGACTTAAACTGTACGAACTCTCTCAAATAACATACAGAATGTAAATATATGCAGAAAAATACCCTGCACATCTCTATATCTGAAACATCTGATTGTGAGGAGCATAAATAGATTCTGTAACTAGCCCAAGAACAAGCAATTCATAATAACTGATATTGTTACGTGCACGCTCTGTCTGGATGGCGAGATGAGTGACTAGAAGCAGAGTGTGGGGGCACTCAGCCCATAAACATATCATAACACTTAGTTATCCCCTTCACTCCATGTGTGATCATTTGTGAAACATTGGACTGATTACCAATGTCCTGGCTCTCCCGCATTTATCAATATGTGCGGTTGTATCTTATAACAACGAACAACGTGGTTTGTGATCTATAAAAATGAAAACACTTTGCTTTGCAATACTCAAACTCGCTAGCACAGCCAGAGAGAAAAATAGCACAATGTATAAATAAAGTTTTGTGAAAAAGTTTTTTTGAAATAACATGAGAAACTATCAAACCCACAATGCACTAGCAAAACAAAAAATTGTATATAACTGGAAATTGAAAAAGGACTAAGAAACACTCTACCGTGATCAGGAACTTCGGTTCGAAACGCGTAGGAGGAAGTCACGAATTGAATAAACAACATTCATCATCAAGAGGTGTGCCGCGTTCTTTGTTTTTGAGGATTAATTTCGCGAGACCCTGTCCTGGTCTCGACGCGGGCACCAGCTGTTTAAGGTGCTCCCACTGTCACATGGACGTTTTGTAAAAGGATATATATATATATATATATATATATATATATATATATATATATATACATTTTTTTTTTCCCACCAATTTGCCACTATCCTGCCGAAGACTTGCAGGCGGGTGCTGCTGTTGTGACTGTTGCCCTCATGCATTATATGTCCACCAAATTCGAAACAGGAAGTTCACAGCACACCCAACGGTTTCCACATGCTTCAATTTATTCGAGGCAGACGCATTTAAGCATTTCCCCTTTTTCAATGCCTATTGTGCATGTCATCAGTATTGTCCCTATTTACAGATCCTTGTTCATTTCCCATTGGACAGGTAAGGTGTGTTAAGTGAAGACGGACTAGAGTAATGTCCCTCTCCTTTCGTTTCTGTGTCCGCCATATCAACAAGGTTAATTTCAATGATATCTAAGTGAGTGTGGCTGCATGCTCGTACACGTCCATTTGATAATTATTGTCACTAAGTAGAAACAAGCATGCAGACTACATTGTATAACATGCTGAATCTCACTCGCCACATTAGAGCCAATTGAAGACAGTTCCTCACCCTGCTCTAATTCACACAGGGGTATAGCCACAGGAGCCGGTTTTAGAACCAAAATCCTTACATTGTAGTAGTGACGACTTAGTGTCGATGGGTACATCCTTCCTTGTGATCGGCAGCGGTTCTGGCAGGGACATCATAACTTCCCACCAATTTGCAAGTATACTGCCAAACAGACATGCGGAGGGGGTGCTGCTCCTGTGACTGTGGCCGGCACACATTATATGTCCAGCAAATTCCAAACAGGAAGTTCACAGCGCACTCAACGGTTTCCACATGCTTCAATTTATTCGAGGCAGACGTATTTCTGCATTTCTTCTTTTTCAATGCCTATTTTGCATGTCATTAGTATTGCCCCAATTTAAAGATCCCTGTTCATTTTCCATTGGACGGGTAAGGTGTGGTAAGTGATGATGGACTGGAGTAATATCCCTTTCCTTATGTTTTTGGTAATGATTGTCACTGAATAGAAACACAGATCACCAGGAAGGATGTACCCATCAACAATAGGTTGTCATTACTACAGCGTAAGGATTTTGGTTACAAAACCGGCTCCTGCGGCTATACCCCTGTGTGAATTGGAGTACGGCAGGGCGAGGAACTGTCTTCAATTGGCTCTAATGTGGCGGCTGAGATTCACCATGTTATACAAAGTGGTCTGCATGCTTGTTTCTATTCAGTGACGGTCATTACTAAAATGGATGTGTACGAGCATGCAACCACACTCACTTCGATATCATTGTAATGAACCATGCTGATATGGTGGACACAGAAACGAAAGTAAAGGGACATTACTCTAGTCCGTCATCACTTACCACACCTTACCGATCCAATGGAAAACAAACAGGGATTTTTAAATGGGGGCAATACTAATGACATGCACAATAGAAATTGAACAAGGCAAAATGCTGAAACACATCTGCCTCGAATAAATTGAAGCATGTGGAAACCCTCGAGTGCGCTGGGAACTTCTTGTTTGGAATTTGGTGGAGCTATCTATCTATCTATCTATCTATCTATCTATCTATCTATCTATCTATCTATCTATAATGCACAAGTTACTACTTGTGTAACGATATATCTGTAAGAGACATTAGTTAGTGATAGATTCCTTACCTTAGAATATCCCCAGGCGTCAGACTGAATCCGTAAAGTTTTTGTAACAGTACCCCTGCGCATCAGTAGGTGGCATCGTGCGGCTCCGCCTCTGTCGCTGGCATCGTAAGCACCGAGATGACGTCACAGAGACTACTTAGGTGCCACCCATGCGTGCTGACGTCAGTTCTGTACACGACTTTCCGTGCCAGGAACGCAGAGCCATGCAAGAAACTGACCACTGGTGCCATGAAACTAGGGCCCTACAAAGGGGGATGACCTTAACCCTAGAAATAAGTTCGCAGAATGGGAAAGATGGGTGGGGTGGTAAGGAATCTATCACTAACTAACGTCTCTTACAGATATATCGTTACACAAGTAGTAACTTGTGCATCTGAACGAGACATTAGTGATAGATTCCTTACCTTAGAATAGATACCCCAGCAATACCAACCCCGGTGGTGGGTCTGCGAATAGATTACACCTGAAAGTCACGGAGAACAGAACGGCCAAAGAAGCCGTCTCTCCAGACCCGACTGTCAAGGCAGTAATGCTTGGTAAACGTATGCAGCGAGGCCCACGTAGCTGCCCGACAAACGTCCTGCAAGGGGATGCCGCGTTCCAAGGCAGTAGTGGCTGCGGTCGCCCTGGTAGAATGGGCACGCAGCCCCACAGGAGGCTCCTTCTTAGCCAACGAGTAACAGGCCTTGCTGCAGAGAACGACCCACTGAGAGATGGTCCGCTTGTGCCCAGCCCGACCTCTTTTGGCGCCCACGTAGCCAACAAAGAGCTGGTCATCCACCTGGAATGGGCATGTGCGCTGCAGGTAGAACGAGAGCGCACGCTTTGGGTCCAGAGGGTGGAGCCTCTCTTCCTCTTTTGAAGGAGGCGGAAAGAAGGTGGGCAAAGTGATGGTCTGCCCAATGTGGAAGCGCGTGACAACCTTTGGCAAGAAAGAAGGACGGGTCCTTAAAACCACCTTGTCTGGATGAACAGAAAGGAAAGGAGGTTTAGAAGAAAGAGCCTGGAGCTCACTCACTCTTCTGGCAGAGGTGATAGCTACCAGGAAAGCCGTCTTGAGAGTGAGAAGACGAAAAGGACAGGTATGAAGGGGCTCAAAGGGAGCGCACATCAGATATGTCAAGACAAGGTTTAAGTCTCATTGAGGCATTATCAACGGCACGGAAGGAAACCTGTGCGTAATGCCTTTTAGGAAACGGTTAACAACCGGGGACTTAAAAAGAGAAGGCTGATCTGGAAGCCTTAAAAAAGCGGAGATGGCCGAAAGATAACCTTTGATAGTGCCCAGAGCAGAGCCCTGCTGGGCCAAAGAAAGAAGGAACAGAAGGACTTCAGAAAGAGGGACAGAAAGGGGATCCACAGCCTTAGCTGTGCACCACGCCACAAACTTGTTCCACCTGCAGGCGTATACCGTCTTAGTGGAGGGACGCCTGACTGCCAGAATGACATCACAGACTTCGGGAGGAAGATCGAAAGCTGGAGGTGGAGGCTGGACAGGTTCAGGTGGAGGACCGTCCCCTACTGCTGCGACAGAAGATCCTCCCGAAGAGGCAAGCGGATCGGGGGATCGATCGCCATGCTGAGTAGCTCGGGATACCAGTATCTTCGTGCCCAATCTGGAGCCACAAGGATTACTTGGGCCCAGTTGCGCCGAATCTTCTTCAGCACTCTGGGCAGAAGTGGTATAGACGGAAAGGCGTACAACAGACCGCAACTCCACTCGCGACAAAAAGCGTCGCCGAGCGAATGCCGCCTTGGAAATTCCAACGCGCAGAACTGATGACATTGCGCGTTCTCTTCGGTGGCGAATAGATCTAACCAAGGCTCTCCCCACTGCAGAAAGAGACCTTGCGCCACGTCCGAGTTCAGACGCCATTCGTGAACCATCAAGCACTGGCGGCTAAGTTCGTCCACCCTGGTGTTCAGAGAAACTGCCAGGTATTGAACCACCAAGGTAATGCCTTGATGTTCCAGCCATGTCCAGAGGCGCATAGCCTCCTGACATAGGGTCCAGGACCCCACCCGCCCTGTTTGTGGCAATACCACATGGCAGTGGTGTTGTCCGTGAACACCTGCACCACACTTCCCCGGACAGAAGGAAGGAATGCCTTCAGTGCAAGTCGGATCGCCCGAAGCTCCAACAGATTGATATGGAGCCGGGACTCCGCCGGAGACCAGAGGCCTCTGATCTCCGCCTCTCCCACGTGGCCTCCCCATCCCAGGAGGGACGTATCCGTCACCACTGTGTGCTCCAGTTGGGGAAGAGAGAGGGATCTGCTATTGACCCAATCGCGATTCGTGAGCCACCACTGCAACTGCCGTGCAGTGCCCTCTGAGATCTGGACATGATCGGACAGGTTGCCCTGATGCTGCGCCCACTGGAACTTCAGGTCCCACTGCAGAGCCCGCATATGCCATCTGGCATGTGTCACCAGCAGGATGCAGGAGGCCACCAGGCCCAGAATCTGGAAGGTCATCCTGACTGAAACCCGGGACAGAGGCTGAAAGAACGGAATAATAGTCAAAATATCCCGGACTCGCTGCTCGGGAGGATAAACCCGAAACAGCGTCGAATCCAGAACCGCTCCAATGAAGGGGAGCTGCTGAGAGGGACTCAGGTGCGACTTCGGCATGTTGATGGAGAACCCCAGCAAATGCAGGAGGTCAGCCGTAGTCTGAAGGTGGTTGACGACTGCCTGTGGCGAGCTCGCCTTCAACAACCAGACGTCGAGGTAGGGGAAGACTGACACCCCCGACCTGCGCAGATGAGCTGCGACCACCGCCATCACCTTCGTGAACACCCGAGGGGCACTGGTAAGGCTGAAGGGGAGCACGGCAAACGGAAAATGCTCCTGGCCTACCGTGAACCGCAGGTAACGCCGGTGGGCTGGCAGGACGGGGATTTGAAAATATGAGTCCTGCAAGTCCAATGCTACCATCCAGTCTCCAGGGTCGAGGGCAGCCAGGACCTGAGCCAGAGTCAGCATTTTGAACTTCTCCTTCCGGAGGAAGCGATTGACATTCCGGAGGTCCAAGATGGGGCACAGGCCCCCTTTGTCCTTCTTGGGGACCAGAAAGTAGTGGGAATAACAACCACTCCCTATTTTCGGCCCAGGAACGCACTCGATGGCCCCCTTGGCGAAGAGGGCCGAGACTTCCTGCTGGAGAAGTACCAAGTGATCCCCCGACATGCGGTGGCACCGAGGTGGCATGGCCAGAGGGGAGGACAAAAAGGGAAGGGAGTAACCCCGGCGGATGATTTGCAACACCCACTTGTCCAATGTGATATCGCGCCAGTGGGGGAGGTGGTGGCAAAATCTGCCACCCACCGGCGTGGGGTGCTCCACAAAGCTCGGATTAGGAAGGTTTGAAGGTAGAAGCAGTGGGGGCGGAGGTGGACTGACCTCCACGCTGATTCCCAGACCCGCCCCTGTGGAAACCGTGTCCGCGCTGAGGCTGGTTCTGCACAGGCTTGCTGAAGGAACGTGCCTGGGCGCCTCTGCTATGGCCACGAAAGGAACGAAAACCAGGAGTGGCCGGGCTTTTGGCAGAAAGCCCCAAGGACTTGGCCGTGGCCCACGAGTCCTTAAAACGCTCCAGTGCACTGTTGGCCTAATCGCCAAACAGGCGAGTGCCATCAAAGGGCATGTCCATGAGTGAGCTCTGAACATCGGGTGAGAACCCGATGTATTGTAGCCAGGCGTGGCGACGAAGTGCCACCGTCGTAGAAATCGCCCTGCCAAGAGCGTCAGCGGTGTCCAAACCACACTGAATGGCGAACTTAGCCGCATCCATACCCTCAGCAACAACTTGGGACAGCACAGCGTGGACCTCCTCAGGACACTGAGGCAACACTTGAGCAACCGTATCCCACACCGCATGGGAGTAGCGGCTCAATAAGCAGGCGGTGTTCAGCGACCGAAGCCCCAAGCTGGCCAAAGAGAACAACCGCTTCCCGAACTGTTCCAGCTTCTTAGAGTCCTTATCCGGCGGAGCCGTGGGAAAGGCACTCTGCGACATCGAGGCTTGAATGACCAGACTCTCAGGCGTGGGGTGAGTGGTCAAAAATGTGGGGTCACCAGGCACCGGGCGATGACGCCTGGCGACATTCTTATCCATCGGAGCCCCTGTGGCCGGCCTCGACCAAGTGCACAACAAGACGTCAGTGAGGGCGTCGTTGAAGGGAAGCAGGGGCTCCGACGAAGTAGACGCCGTCTGGAGCACCTCAGTGAGGAGATTAGTTTTGAGGGCCACAGTAGGAAGATTGAGGTTGAGGACCTCAGCAGCCCGACTGAGCACCATCGTTTAGGAGGCACCCTCCTCCATGGTAGGCGAAGGAGAGGCAAACCCCGGGTCAGAAGAGACATCGAGGTCGCCGGCGTCCTCCAAGTCGTCCACCCAGTCCTGCTCGGAGTCACACTGACGGGCAAGAGGGTCCTCGGACCCCTCCCAGTCATCCTCCACCTCCGTTGCAGGGGGAACAGACCGCAGCGGCAGAGCCGGAGAAGGAACATACAGGGTCGGAAACAGTGCCGGGAACAGCACCGGCCGGGACCAAGCCAGCGCCGCCTCCCAATGCAGATCCCAGGTAGGAACAAAATGGTCCTGGAACCAGGGCAAGGGCGGAACAAACGGTACCCACTGCGGCACCGGAGGCGGAGCCAAGGGTGGTGCTGGAGCCGGCAGCTCTGGACCTCGTGGTGCCGAGGCCACAGCCAACAGCGCAGGTTACTGTGGCACCGAAGCGAGGTCCGCCGGCAGCGCCGACAGCCCAACAGGATCTGGACATGGGACCGTGGGGCCTGAAGGCACGCAGGCGGGAGCCCGAGGCCTAAAAAGGAGGTCCATGGTGGCAAGGAACTCATGCACCTGTTCGGGAGTCGCCGACGGACCGGGTAAGGCGGGTAGGCCGCGGGACTCCCAGGCTCCAAAGGAGGCGCAGGGGCAGAACCCCTGTCCCCCTCGTCTGCATCCGAGGACCGGCAGGGGGGACGTCGGAGAGCGAACACGCTTCTTCGACTTCTTTTTATGTCGTCGCTTACCAGAATCTGAGGGCGAAGACTTGGAGCCCGAGAAGCGAAGACTGCGGCCCCGCGAGCATTCCCGGGAACGGTCCCTGGACCTGGAACGGCGTTGGGACGAATGCCGGGCCTGCAGAACTTACGCCCTCGAAATGCACTGCTTGCTCGCATTTTACATCACTCATGAAATGGTCAGTGACAACACAGATGATATCTCAAATGACATCACTCATGACTTCATCCAGTGATTGTGAGTTTTCTAAACGTTTGTGAGTGTTACACATGCATACTATGGTGCCACATAAGTTAAATTAGTATATATTCTGTACTACTACTAAGTGATTGAATTTTTTAACAAAGATTATGTGAGTGGCTGTGTGTACTCCTGTGTGAGTGGGTGTCTGAGTACCTGTATAGATGTGTGAGTGGCTTTATACATGGGTATGCGATTAGCTGTGTGGGTGACTTAGAAGCTGTGTGAGCAGCTGTATTGGTTAGTGACTTGGTGTGCGAGTGGCTGTATAGGTGAGTGAGTGGCTGTATGGGTGTGTGTGACTATGGGTGAATGACTGGGGATATGAGTGAGTGACTGGGTGTGTAAGTGGCTATATGGGTGAGTGTTTGGGTGAGTTGGTTGGTGAGTGGCAGTGTTGGTGTGTGAGTGGCTATATTGGAGAGTGAGTGGCTGTATGGGTGCGTGACTGATTGTGCGAGTACTTGTATGGGTCAGTGAAAGGATAAGTGAATATTTGTGTGAGTGTATGAGTGGTTGTGTAGGGGGGGCGAGTGGTTATGTGGATGATGTAATCAGTGATGTCACTGACCATGTCATGAGTGATGTAATATATGAGGTCATAAGCACAGCATTGCGGGGCGAAAGTTATAGTTAGCTCAGGTAACTATACCTGCTGAATTTATATTGAAATCTGACCCTAACTATAACGTCCCTGTAACCTTGGATTTTTTCAATTAATTTCAAAGATTTCTCAAATTCTATTTCTAAAATATTATGCCCCTCTGTTTAGTTTTTCTAGTTAATTTGTGAAGTTTATTTTTAATACTAAATATATTACAATTTATTTTTATTTTAGTTTTTTTGTACTGTTGACATTCTTTTTAATAAATATACTTTTTATATATTTGGAAACATAAAAATTGCATTCGTAGTTAATGTAAATGACTTTTTTAATGTAATTAAATACATTTTATTTACAACAAATATTTTTGGGGTACCGCAGTACCTTCATGGGTCCTCAAACATAGACGACTACTACTCAATGGTTTGGTTGAACGAATCTGCGGCTCTGAATTCATGGATTCCCGGAAAATTTTGGAAATTACTGCGCATATGCAAACCCCTCTATTGTCATTAATGACATCAGTGTGAACATATTTACAAGTATATATAAATCACCTTATATCTATTCTTACAAAAAGTTACCCATTTTACGAGTTTCTTAAATCCACGAATTAACACACACCCAAACCTTGCCTTCTGATTGAATACATTAGGACGCCCTTCCCTGCACATGGAAAACGACACCCAAAAGCTGCTACTTCTCCAGTGAAGTCTGTAGAAGGAAGATTGAGAACTAGTGCAGCTGTGCTTTTACACAATGGCTGAAGCTATATCATCCGTCCAAGAATAGCACCTGTTGAGTATAAGGCGAAAGACACACCACCTTGCAGAAAACATAGTGATGTGAGGAAACACTTTGCCTAATGGGGAAAAGAAGGTAACAGCAAAATGTGTGCAGTGCAATATTTGCAGCTAGCAGTTATTTAGAGGCATTGCAAAGAAGTATTCATATGGGACAAGTTCCATGTAGAAGCACCTAAAAACAATTCATGAAAGGGTCCATAACCAGATGATGTGCGAGAAAGCAGATGCAGCAGGACAGTTGAGCTATAAAGCAGAATTGGGAGAACCATCATTAGCTGCAGTCATTACAATACCAGTTGCCTGTGAGGAATTGAGGGACATAGTTATTCATTGTGCGAAATGCCACATGCTTGTCTCTGTAAAAATGTATTTTGTGGGTACATTCTTGAATGCAGTGAAGAAGCATCACTGTTAGGTTTTTTTTGTTGCTTCCAGTGACTACACAATATTTGTTGAAGAGTAAAGTCAGTTGCTTCTTTGCATTTCCCCATCCTTACCCTTTTTACTACCCAGTTCACTTTTTCTTCAAAAAAATATTAAAAACTGTTTAAAAAACCCTTCTTGAAAAAAACTGGTTCTTGTCAGAACCACCATCTGTCAGGATCGTACAGGTGCTCACCTGTTGGTTTCTACAGAAGCGCCCTGGAACTGATGATTAGGTCCACTACTTCCCCAACCCCGTACCGCGCCTATCAGACTCTAGGCAGCAATAGGAGATCTGGGGAAGAAGGGAGACAAAACAAGGAAAGTAGGGATCTCTCAGCTTATGGCACCAACCAGGAGTCCTCGCACAAATGGAACTGGAAAGAAAGAACAAACAATGTAGATCTATACTCTCGGAAAGGAAAATTAATCTAGATAAACCACTATATAGAAGATACCTTAAAGCCACCCTTCTTCCTCTCATACAGGACGGGCTCCACCCTACTAGGGATCTGAACTATAACGGGACAGAAGAACATATAATTATTACAATGTAAAGTCTACTGGGAGTAAATGAGACAAACAGATTGTAGTGCTTACTGGGCGGAGTCAATGGAGCATCCATGTATTAGGAATCCAGATATTAGCAAGAACGACTTTCAGACTGCTCTTCCTTCAGAGAAGTCTGCCTTGGCCTAAACTCATAACCCAACAGGATACTGGAATCCACAAATAGAAACGATAAACAAAATAAAGCAGCGAATACTCGCTGTTACCGTATCCCCTCTGGCAGTTGCAGGGTCCTCTTTTCGTGACTGTTCCAATAAGGGATATGTGGTGAGGAAAACAAATCGAATCAAGTCTCTTCCACCGAAGGGGGAATATCAGGAAAGTTCCAAGAACAATTATTGGGGGCTTTCAGTATTTTCCATAGTCTCCCACAAAGATAATTGGCAGCCCCGAAAGACACGCGAGTGACACCAGGTAATCCGACCGGTCGATGGAAATCCAATCCAGTCGACTAGTAAAACCCCCGATGCACTCTACCTGTTTGCGGAACTGCCTTTCACCCCGTGGTCCGAACAACGGACAGATACTGGAATTGGTGAAGCACTAGCAAGCAAGGGACTAAGGGCAAAGGATGCCGTGGCACTGACTCTCTGCCCAGCACCGTGCACTCCGAACAAGGGAACAGGGTTCTTCAAAGTTGGGTTCAAGACGTCCGTCCGGGAACGCTGAAGGCACCGTAGGACTCTGTGACTTCTGGAAACGGAAATGACGCAAAGCGCATTCCCCGGCGGAAGTCAGGCTTTTGTTGGCTGCCTGACCTCCTCGCGCAAGCGCGTTAGGATCCCGTTGTCTGTAGCAGAATGGAGACGGCAATCCTGACACCATCTACTCAAACAAAGAGTTAACTCTGTGTTTTCAATGTGTCAGTGATTGTATCGGTGTGAGAGTAGGTGTTGCAGTGTGTGCATGAGTGTATGCCTGGGTGTGTTATTAGAGGCGTTAGTGTTTCGCTGTGTGTGCCAGTGCCAGCTTTGGTGTATGCACCGGTGTATGCATTAGTATCACCCTGAGTGTGTCACTGTAAGTGTCAATGTGTCTCTGAGTGTGTTATTGGATGCAGTAGAGTTGGATTACTTTTGTCAGTTTCTGTACTGGTGTCTGCCTGGGTGTGTCAGTGTATACGTCACTGTATGCCTGGGTGTGTTATTGGATGCATTAGTGTCTGGCTGGGTGTGTCAGTGTCTGCATTGCTGAATCTCAGGGTGTCTCAGTGTGTACATAAGTGTGTGCCTGGGTGTGTTATTGGTTGTAGTAATGTTTGACTGGCTGTGTCAGTGTCTATATTGCTGTATGCCTGGGTGTGTCTTTGTCTGCACTGGAAGACTCTGGGTGTCTCAGTGTGTGCCTGGGTGTGTTATTGGATTCATTAGTGTTTGGCTGGCTGTGTCAGTGTCTGCATTGCTGTATACCTGGGTGCATGGGTGTCTGCATTGGTAAGTCCCTTAGTGTACTATCACAAAGGGGAGACAAGAAGGGTGTTCTGGGGCTCATGCCTGCCCTTACTAACTCAAACAAACCCAACAATTTGTGTGATACCCACAGAGAAATGTTGTTTGCTTAATCAGAAAGTCAGCAGGTTAGTACCAGAGATCCAATGAGTTCTCTGTGTGCTGCTAGTTGTTGGTTACCTACATTTATGGGAATGTAGGTAACAAACAACTAGCAGCACACAGAGAACTCATTGGGGCTCTGTAACTGACCAGCTAACTTGCTGATTAAGCAAACAGCAAGGACCTGGGTGTGTCAGTGTGTGCCTGGGTGTGTTGTTGGAATGCATTAGTGTTTGGCTGGATGTGTCAGTGCCTGTATCAGTGTGTCAGTGACTTTATAAATGTGTGTCTAGGTGTGTCAGTGGCTATATCTGTGTGAGCCTGTGTGTGAGAGTACCTTTATCTGTGTGTAGCTGGAAGTGTGTTGCTGTAACGATGTATACCTAGGTGTGTTAGTAACTGTAACAGTCTCTCCTTGGGTGTGCATTCTCAAAATCTAAAGTTATGGAACAACACTGCAAGAACTAATTAGTAAAGTAAGTAACCCCAATAGATAGTGCCACTAATCTACATAAAAAGAAAAAAACTGAAATATGTATTAATTTGTACAATTAATAGAATTATAAAAGTAACTTACTATTTCAAAAATGCATAAAGACATAATTATAAGAAATAACTAGACATTTCTCATACCGAAAAGGTATGTATTAATATAAGAAGCATTTCATTTCCCCTCTTTTATAGTTCGCTGCTTCTGTAAACAATGTAGTTTTAAAGCAGTCATTATTAAACAGTGGTAAAAAAAAAATCAACGATTGTAGAGAAAAAAAACTGCACACTATTGCAACAAAGGAACATTGCGCATTACACTCACTACAAATAAACATAACACAACTAATTTAACTATTTACAAATACAGTTTTGTGCAAAACCACTTTAAACATATGCAGTTATATCTTTACATCAGTAAGCACAAAAGAAAGTGATGTCTGCAAGTATTTTACAATTCCTTCTGGAGAAAAGATTACAGCTAAATATGAGCAGTGTAATATTTGCAGCACACAGTAACCCAGCAGCACTGCCAAGAAGTATTCACACGGAACAAGTTCCAAATGGAATCACTTAAAACAAATTCATGAAAGTGTGCACAACTGAATGATGCAGGAGATACCTGGCCCAGCAGAGTATTCCCCCTCTACAGCACCCTTGGAGAACCTTAATCAGCTGCAGTCACGATAATACCAACAGACTGTAAAGATGTGAGTGAGGTGGTTACTCACTGTGCAAAATGCCACACATTTGTCGCTGAACAAATGTGTTCTGTGGGTCAGTTTTCCCTTCTACAGTTCTCTGGTCGTATACTCATACACCACAAATGATGTACTGTTGAAATAATGATCATTGATCAGTTGCGAAAAACTACCATAAAGATTGTAGTAAAAATAAAACTGACAGTGACTGTGGGGGCTTTTGAGTGGGTGGGTGACAGTGTGTGGGAGTGTCAGTACCTGTGTGAATGACTGTATAGGTGAGTGAGTACATGTAGGAGTACCTGTATGAGTGTGTTTGTGACCCTGAATTTAAATTAAAAATAAATATATTTATAACTTTACATGTGCATTTTATTAACATATTAGAATACAATTTTAACCAATCAATTAACAAACAAACATAACATAACTTATTTAACTATTTACAAATAAAGAAACATACTGAAACTTGACTTTTTGATTAACTACTGTGGGAACTTACCCATATACTCTCACTGCTGCTGTCTATTTACTTTACCTCTCCAAATTTGTAATGGAGAAGGAGTAAGATTGTTACAGGCCCATTTCTCTCCTAGACTCTGTGGTGAAGGTGGTGGGTCGTATGATTCTTAACAGGTTGGTAACTTGGGTGGACGAAAGCAACTTTTTATCTGAAATACAATATGGTTTCCGCCCTGGCCGGTCTACTGTAGAGCAGTGTTTGAACTTGTATATTGTTTTGAATAAGTATACTGAGGCTCGTTCATGTCCGATATATGTGGCCTTCATAGATCTGTCCTCAGCCTTTGACTGTGTGAACAGGTCCAAATTATGGCAGCTGATGGCATCCATTGGCATTGATAAAAACATAATTTGGTTCTGGAGGGACCTTCACTGAGATTCTAAGGAGGTTGTCCGCTATTCAAAGGACCTGAAAGTATCCCGTCATTTTAACATCAGGAGGGGGGTGCGTCAGGGGTGCATTCTTGCACCCTTCCTTTTCAATGTGTATATCAACTCCCTAGAAAAGGCCCTCCTAGCAACCAAAGCGGACAGTCCCCAGGTAGGCAAGCGTAGCCTGTTGGTCCTTTTATATGCGGAAGACGCAGTCCTCCTGGCGAGGACTGCAAGGGGCTTACAACTTCCAAACTCTTTTGCCTCTTTTATGGAGGAGCTGGATCGGTCGGTGAACCCCTCTAACTCATATATCATGCAGGTGGCCCCTGGAAAGGCAAAGCAGCCCATCTTTAAACTAGGGAGTTCTTTAATACCCAAGATAAATGTTTTTTCCTATCTGAGAGTAGTGTTTGACGACTCACTGACCTGGAGCCCCCTACTTAACCGAAATAAAGGAGACCTAGTGAGAGCTTCAGCTGCTGTTTTTAACTTTGCCACCAGAGTGGGAGGGAAGCCAATAGGGGCCATGCTGAAGATCTACCAAGTGAAATGTATCTCAAAGGTCAGTTATGGGAGTGAGATATGGGCCATATTGTGCTTGGGGCTTTACAGAGCAACGAAAACTCATTTTTGCGAAGAGCTCTTTCTGTCCCACAAGGCTTATCTTATGTTGTGCATGAGGAATTGGGGGTGCCTTATCTCTCTGATGACTTGGCTTTTCGACCTCTGGCCTTATGGTTTAAGATATGGGCCAAGCAAGAGAGAATACTTAGTAAAGACGTCCTACGGGACTGTCTTTCTCTTGATCACTTTTCACGTATTCAATGGCTCTGGTATATAAAAAATTGGGCTTGCCAGACTAGGAAGAGTTGATCTCTTCACGAATCCTGAGGGAATTGGTAAAAGGGACCTCACTTGAGCCAAGGAGTCTTTTTTAAGAATGCAACATAGTGAAAGAGAAGGAAACGAGCTGTGTAAGCCCATTGTGCGGAAGTTTGTCGTACTGGAAACCATGCCTATCACAGAGCCTTATCTTCTAGGGCTGAAAAGCATACACAATAGTTTTCTTTTGACGAGGTTCCGGCTTGACCTTTTCCACTACTTATTGGTATACCCTGATGGTTCTCACAGAGGTCAGTGACTCATGCCTTATGGCTGCGATGGAGAATCTCTTCAGGACATGATGCACTTTTTAATGTTCTGCACTTTTTATGCTGTTCCCAGAAGGTTATTTATTATCCTTTCCTTAAAAAAATGGGCTTTAGGAGGGTGAGACCAGTTTTTTTTTTCTTACATCTTCTTTCTAGTGAAACCGTTTTGTACACTCAACTTTTTACGGTTAGCCATCAGACAAAGGATAAGTTGTAAATAATATCTGTAATATAACTTATGTTTTTTACATGTGTATAGCTCATTTGGATTTTATAACATTTGTCAACTTGTGTCTGATTTAGAGTATAACGTAGGCCGTATGACTTTTATGGTTTTATCCTCAACGTTGAATAAAGTTTTATTGATTTATTATGATCTATTAACAAACAAACATAACATAACTTATTTAACTATTTACAAATAAAGAAACACACTGAAACTTGAATTTTTGATTAACTACTGTGGGCCTCACCCATATACTTACACTGCTGCTTCCTATTTACTTTACCTCTCCAAATTTGTAATGGAGAAGGAGTAAGATTAAAAGTAAAAAAATGTTATGAAAACACGTAATTTGACAAGGAGATGGGAACAATTTAAAGAAATACCAATAAGAATGTTCAAAGATAGAGTAATACAGAATTTGTTACGAAAAATGAGGGACACTAAGATGAGAAGAGCAGCACTCATACAAAAATATTACATCGCGAGTGTGGTTGATAAAGTGTTTCATCTTAAGAGCAAACTAATAGTTTCGATACTAACGAAGAAAGCTACTGTGCATCAATGGGAGTGCAGTAGAATTTGTATTATTTGCCAGGAATAAATTGCCACAGTAGGACCCCCCCCCCATGTACTTCCAGTGTTGCTGTCTATTTACTTTACCTCTGCAAATATTAGGATGAATGAGTACTGGTATCGTCGACACGTTGAGCTTAAGTGTATGTTGTGAAATCTAGCAACACCAACTTGGTTACTAATTTTGAGTTGTGCAGAATATCCATAGGATCACTTACATTACTTTCTGAGAGAACACTTTAACATTAAAGGTATCATCTACAGAGCTTCAGAAAGGGCTTGAAGGTTGAGTTGTGTACTTTCCTTTAGATACCAAAGGCAATATTGAAACTGTGGGTGTAGAGAGTTATTTGGAAGAACTGCCTGTTATTCTAGTGTGTGGTGTGCTCACGAAAAACAAAAATATATTGCAGGAAACAGTGGATCTAAATAAGGTGAAGAAACCTGCATGATATCAAAGACAATAACGTGTACTATAAAGATACATGAAAGTTGCATGGAGGAAGAAATATTGCCTTCAAGTAGACAGTTTGAAAAACTGCATTGAAGTAGATCTGAAAAAATATATGAGCGTAATAGTATTCATCTCCATAAGTGGTTATTTGGGGATGCCATTGAACTGTATCAGATGAAACAAACTAAAAGAACTCCAATGAGTGTCTGGAGAAAAGTTTAGAGGCTCGATATTTTCCTCAACCTTTTCGAACTGGACTAGAATGGGGGCATGATGACAGTCCTGTGCAAACACTTGCAGCAGTGTACAAGTCAACAAGATTATATTCTGAGGGCCCTGGAATGTATATTCCATATGTATTGCATCTGTTGTTTGAAACAAGTTGCTTCTTCTCAATTCTCATTGGAAATAAAGAAAAATTATAATACTGTTAGAAACACCTTAAAAACATCAGTACTTTTAAAAACATCTTTTTTATTATGCTTGCAGCAAGCAGTAGTACAACAAGTACATCACAAGTCATCATTAGTACCGATAAGGAGAAAACAAACAGTATTCCTGTTGTTGATGGTCAAACTCCTCGCTTCCCAGTCCTCCCTCCACCCACTGAACGCCAGGGGTGAGGCAGCAGGGAATGGTAGCTGTATTCACAACTGCAATGGATGCAGCATAGGGGCTTTCTCAGTAGACAATTGCACTTGCCCCATACCCTCTCCCATTTTCCGGGGCAGCCCCAGCTTTTGTAAACCACTTTCTTGGCTACCATGCACCAATCCATGTCCCTTTTCCTGTCCTGTAGTAGTAGTGTGCTCCCAATGACAATTCCCCAAAGGCATGCTATGTTGCATTTGGCAATTGCCATACCCAGGGTCATCAAAGTCAGCTCCATACGAGTTAGGTCAGTTGTATCACACACATTGAGAAGACACCATTTCTCCAGGCTTCATTTAGGGGGTCTCCCCCGGCCTCCTGGTCGGAAACAGTCATAATAATTTTTAGGAAAAAGGGAAAGGATCCCTGTGAGCTTTCTTCTTACCGCCCAATCTCCCTTATAAATGCCGACAACAAAATATATTCGAAATGTTTAGCAAAGAGATTAGGGGCGGTTATCACACCATTAGTTTCATTACGGCAACATGGATTCATAGCAGGGAGAGGCACTACGGACCACGTCAGGCGACTTATCTCTGTTTTTGATTGGGCTCAAGCAATGGGGGCTCCCGTCGGGGTGGCCCTGTTGGATGCCGAAAAGGCATTCGACAGGGTCTCCTGGGAGTTTTTATGGGCAGTGATGAGATGGAAGTCCTTTCCCAATGACTTTATACGAGCAATACAATCTATGTATTGTATGCCGAATGCAATAGTACGACTGGGGGGAGAAGAGTCACAGAGGTTTATGGTTAGCAGGGGCACGCGTCAGGGGTGCCCCTGCTCCCCACTTCTTTTTGCTTTGTTTATAGACCCCCTTATAAATAGGTTGGAGGCTGACACCGAAATCTGTCCGGTTAAGGCACATATATACTCAGTGAAAGTCCTGGCATATGCGGATGATCTCGCGGTGTTGTCTGCGGATATGAACAAGGCTATGGAAAGAATCGTGGTTAATACTAGTAACTTTGGTATAGTGTCCGGATATAAATTAAATTTGGACAAAACGCAGGTGTTACATACGGAGGCTGGTTTACCATTAGGGATGAATATAGTCACGCAGGCAACGTATCTAGGTGTGCTTATATCTACTAAAATTCAAGACATACCAAGGTTAAATGTAGAACCGTTGATTACTTCATCAAATAACACTTTGGAGCGTTTAAATAGGTTGCATTTATCTCTATATGGAAGGGGGAATGTCTTAAAAATGTCAATCTTTCCGAAATTTTTATATCTGTTTCGGGCGATTCCAATTATGTTCCCTAATATTTGTTTTAAGAGAATAGAGCGAATGTGCTCACGGTTTCTCTGGGGGTATAGGCGCTCTAGAAGGGCGATGAAATGGCTATATCTCCCAGTAGAGGGGGGAGGTCTGGCTATCCCTAACTTTTACGTTTACTACTGTGCTACGCTGCTCCAGTTTATGGGTGTGTTGGTATTTGGGAATATGGAGGTTCAGGAGCCTGCTTTTTCTCCATCTATTTACGAATGAGACTCGGCGCGTGGGCTATTAGTAAAAATCCTGGAGCCAAGTTATTATAAAAAGACTCGGTTTAAGATCATCCAGGCAGCATATCTAGTATGGAAGAGGCTTAGGAAACAACTAGCTATTCCCAGTATAACGTGGTTTACACCTTTTGATTCATATATTCTGCCCCTTACTGTTTGTCAGGATTCAGTCATGAGGAGGTGGTCTCAGCAAGGTATAAGGGTAATAGGGGACTTATTAGAGATGGGTAATATTCTTTCTTTTTTGACACTTCAAGAGAAATTCGGGGTAGGTAGGTCTGATTTTTTTCAATATCTGCAGCTTAGAAGTTTCTTACAGGCTGAAATTGCTAGGGGGAACTGTCAGGTGTCTCAGATTCGGTTATTGGAGTTGATAAAAAGGAAATCTAAAATAGGTCAAATATACAAAGAATTTATTGTAAAAGAGCCCGGTGACATCCGTAAATTCGAAGCAGCGTGGGAGGGGAAACTATTATTGACCAATATACATCTTCAGCTGGTATGGAGGACCGCTTATGCTATTCTGCTTTCTGGCAGTTTAAGAAGTCAAGCCTATATGGCCATGTTTAATTTATATTATACGCCAGCAAAGATTACAAAGTGGAAGGCTGGAAGGGGGACGAGATGTGCTAGATGTGGTTTATATGGGGCTGATTCGATACATATGTTTTTTTCTTGCCCCTTGCTCCATCAACTTTTTTTAGATATTGAATGTTTTATGTTAGGGTCTTTGGGTATATCGATCTCTCTGACTGCACATCTTGTCCTGTTTGGGATAGAACATGGTATCAATCCGGGTAGGAAATTGGTACCGCATAGAGGCTTAAAGTTTATATGTATGGCGGTTCTGAGGCTCTGTATAACATCTCAGTGGCTTGATCCTGAACCCCTGTCATTTGTCACCTGGAGGGCTAAGCTTATTTCATTGTATAATCTGGAAACCGCCCTTTATAAACTAAAAGGTAGGGCAAGGAAGAAATTGGGGGTTGCAATATGGGAGCCGATTGCTAATTGGGTATAGTAATATATTTTAAGGATTAATATTAGATTTATGTTTGTAAATTATCGATTATCTATGTTGTATTATGGCTCTATGGGTGTATATGTCCCTGATTTACTATGTTCTCTGTATGCTATTAATTTTGATTAATGATTTTTGGCCTGACTGAATTGTAAAAAATAAACATAAAAATAAAAAAAAATAAAAAAAAAATAAAAAAAAAGAGAAGACACCATTTGGTGGAGACCCGCATGTCACATTTACATACGCCATTTCATGCACACCACCACAGACACCCAGTAGGCCTGTATCCCTGTTCAACCCTAAATTATGTGGAAGAAGGTCCCTTTCTGGCCGCACAGCCTTCGACAGCAAGGATCAGACACTCTGCCCATTTTGACCATAGTGTTGCAACAAGAGATAAGATCTATGGAGTATTTTAAGCTGAACCAGCTAGAACCCCGCCCTGATGGTTACTGCCCTGGGGGATGCCAAGCCCTCCGGCCATTCATCATCTGCTAGGCCTCCCAAGTCGTAATCCCAGTGGTCGCGCAGGCGAAGCAGTGTGTCCGGTTAATTATTAATCAACTTCCTGTATATAAAGGAGATTACTTTACGGGTCATGTGGTCGTTGAGTAATTTATTTATTCAAGGAGGTTGACCCCTCAGGGAATCGCCGCTTGGAGAGTATGGTGCATCTGAAGGTACGGAAAGGTCTCACACTAACATACTGATCGCATCTCTGCGAGTTAAGCTGCGCAAGGAGCATTTTTTAACTGATTTTAAATTTCTTAACTAGATTGTATTTTATCCTGCTATTTGTTTTCTGTGTAAAACTGAATTTATATGCCAGAGGCACATGCACTTTTAGGAATGCTCTGTATTAATTGTTGGTAACTCGGTCAACCAGGAAGTGGTTGCGGGCCTTTTGAGATCTTGCCTCACGTTGTGGACATAGAGTGCCACCATTTTTGTGAGGTGGGCGCTCTATTCCTTTTCATGGTTACAAACAGAGACACTGCGCGGCCGCAGTTAACCTCACACTAAAATACTGATTGCATCTCTGCGAGTTAGGCTTTTCAAAGAGCACTTTTTAACCGATTTTAAAAGTCTTAACTAGACTGTATTTTAGCCTGCTATTTGTTTTCTGTGTAAAACTGAATTTGTATGCTAGTCCTTTTCATGGTTAAAAACGGAGACGCTATGCGGCCACGCGCTGCTGGCGTGCCAAAGGGAAGCCCGCCTGCACCCATCAGCGTCCCTGAGGTGGCTGGCACCGGTTATGCTGCCCATAGAGCCACCGATATTACGACCATTGTACAGTATGGGTGGGAGACACTGTTTCCGTTGCAACGTATAGCTCCATAGAGGGCCTGAATGAAGGTAGGCTCTTTGTTCTTTGCTCACACTGCAACTGGTCTTCGGCGACAACCGAGGAGAGCACACATATGGGGCTAACCTCCAGCAGGAAAATAGCCATGGCAGGAGGTTAGGAAAAACTGTTTAAAGCAATATTGCTCAATACCCGCTCGTTGCAAAAACTCAAGGCACAAATATACAACCTACTGGTTGATCGGAACCCAGACTTCTTGTTTCTTACAGAAACATGGCTGTCAGTCGCCTCTAATCCTACTATAGCATCTGCTATTCCGGCGAATTACAGGATTATTAGGAAGGATCAGGAAGAAGGAAAGGGTGGTGGTGTGGCCGTCATTTTTGAGTGTGCTTCCTTAGTACTTGATGTAGTGGCTGGTGCGGAATGTTTGGGTTTTCGATGCACTTTGTCATCTCAACACTGCATTGCTGGGATGATCTATAGACCACCGGGCTCATCCAGTAATTTCATAAGGTCCCTCCATGAATGCATTACATCGCTAGCATTGAAATATAAACATCTTTTGATACTGGGGGACCTGAACTTACATATAGAATAACCTTCTGATCCCCAGGTGGTCGCTTTGTTAGAAACAATGTCTGCTTGCAAGCTAATGCCCCACATTAAGGAACCCACACATACGATGGGTCATGTACTTGACCAAGTCTTTTGTAGCACGAAGTTGGACACCGACTCCCCGATTCCTATTATTTGGTCAGACCATTTTTCAGTCCGGATATCTACAAAAGGGAAGAGTGAGCTTTCAGAAATCACAAAGCCACCGAATTTAATGTTAGAGCTCTAAATAAGATATCACTACCATCTTTACAGAGGGCTATTGCCTTATCTGTCCCCTCATTGTCAGACAATCTGGTAGAGGATGCCTGTGCCATAGATTACTGGTTAAGGACGAATATCGACGCGGTCGCGCCTTTAACCTTGCGAACCTCTAGAGTTACACGTCACTCAGCTTCCTGGTTCATTAAATTGCTAAGAATCAGTAAAAGTAAAAAGCTGGAAAAGAAGTGGTGTAACCTCTATCTTTTCGAAGATAGGAATACCTATAGGTAGGTTTATCTGTTTTCAGTTTCTATTTTTGGTAAATTCTGGTGGGGTATTTTCAGTTTTTTCAATACCTTAAAAAAACAGTGGTTACATTTTTTTGCGCCATTAAAAACAACAGAAACAGTGTTTTTCCGGTGTTTATGGAATTTTTATTTAATTGTAATTATTGCTTGCTTTCTGCACTGATCGTGCATGTGTATATATAGTGTGTGCACCAGAATGGACTACTAAGTCACTAGCATTCTTCATTAACTCTGAAGATTGTAAAGATGCTTTCAGCATACCATCTAGCAAGTGACAAGGATCTCTTACAGGGAAGCACTTCAGCTCAGGTATCGATTTTGACAGGCCATCATACAACTTGTTCATATACGTAGTTCAATTACTGCAAATACAAATAATATCACTCCAATCTTAATTGAACTTGGTAGGAACTTTTTAAAGCAGCATTCCAAGTGACACTGTGTTCCATGTTTACCAAACGCCTGGTGTCATGTTTTCACCACTATCTCAGATGCTTGGTGACAACATTCTTTTCACACATACCTGTCACTACATCTTGCATTGAATGTTTGAAAACTGGGGTGTTTGGCAATTCACTTACAATCAATACTGACTCACTAGAAAGGGGGGCAGATGTATCAAAGGATTTCACCCATTCTCTGTCTGTGGGTAAATGTGATGCTACATATTAGTAAAGATTCTAATTAAACCAGCCATTTTACCTATCAGTGAAGTCAAATGTAGCCAAAATTTCAAATATGATTTTGATATTTCCCGATTCTCTACAGTTTATAAAATAACTAAATAAGACCTAAAAATGCATCGAAACACTGCATCTTTAGACCAAAGACCACACACCTAAAAAAAAAGCAGAAGGAAGAAGAGACAATGTTTCACTGACATCCCTAAACAACAAAACTCAAGCAGAATAATGTTAGCCCAGTCTCTCTTGATACTACCTTTTATAACAAAGTTACATTGTATTGGCCCCTTAAGGATGAAATAAAAAGGACTCTTTCACTCATCTTTTCCTTTCTTTGAATGGCACTTAGTTTGTGGTTGCAAAGGTGTTTTTTAGTGTTTATATGATTACACCAGTGATGGCTATTTTCCTTTTGGTGGGGTTTTATCAGTTATTATAGGTTTAAACCTAAAATCAAATAGCCTACCTATAGGGTAGCCTTAATAGTACACTATAAAATGGTAAGAGAGGCTAAGATGAACTACTGGCAAAGTAAAATCGTGGCTTCGAAAAATAAGAGCAAAGAGCTCTTTGGGATTGTGAAGTCCTTTACGGCTCCAAAGGAAAGCAGTAAAACAGCCCCACTGTCAGTGGATTGGACGCACTTGGTGGCCCAGTACTTTCATGCCAAAATAGTGATAATCCAGCAGTCTTTCCTGGTGTCACCCAAAGATAACATGTCTTTGCTAAGTATGGAAGGGGGCCTAATTAGGCGCCCTCCTTCTTTGGATCTCCCACAAGGCCCTCAGTTACTACATTTCCCGGCCATTGAAATTGAGGATTCACTCTCCTATCTGATGAGCCTGAAATCTGGTTCACCAGTGGACGCATGCCCCGCAAAGCTTCTACCAGCTCTTGCTCCTACCATAAATCTACAAATTAATAAGGTACTGAACTCCTCTCTGGCAGCTGGTATTATGCTGCCTCTCTGGAAACAGGCAAAAATCCTGCCCCTCTTAAAGAAAGCGAGTGCGGACCCCCATATACCCACTAATTACAGGCCTATCTCCCTCCTTCCGATTTCTCCAAAGTGCTGGAGAAGCACATAAACAAAATAATTATGGAAACGGCTCTGTTGGAGGTGACAGAACATCTAAAGGAGAAGCTGGATCAGGGAGGCAGAGCGATCCTCATATTGTTGGACCTGTTGGCAGCGTTCAACACGGTGCCACATGGGAGGCTCCTCGATAGATTGGAAAAAATAGGCTTTGGCTGTAGGGCTCTAGCTTGGCTTGCCTCCTACCTAGAGGACAGAGAACAGGTTATTTGGACTCCCCCTTTTCTTCTCCCATGCCCAGCCTACAGGTGGGAGTCCCTCAGGGCTCCTGTCTCAGCCCTACGCTTTTCAACCTGTATATTACCCCCTTGCAATACTGGTGGAGACCTATGGTGCAAATATAATTTCATATGCTGATGATACTCAGCTGATTTTTTTCCTGCAACAGAGGCAATGGGTTTGATGGAGGCATGATTAGATCCTGCCTCACAAAAGTCTTCGGGTGGCTGGATAAGAACCAGCTGAAGTGTATCTCTGACAAGTTAGAAATTGTTTTCTTTGGCTTGCCCGAAGTGCACGATTGGAGTCAATGGTGGCCAGAGGAATTCTCCCCTCCCAGTGTGGCTCAATCCACAGTTGAGAATCTGTGATTCTATCTTGATAACGCTCTTTTCATGCGTTCTCAAGTTCAGGCCCTAGTGGGGACTTGTTTTGGACCACTTCGGATAGTGAGAAAGTTCCTTTCGCTTCTCCAGTTGGACTCTAGGAGGATTGTGATCCAGGCATTGATCACATTAAGACTGGATTATGGGAATATCCTCTACCTGGGTCTGCCCGATTTTCTCTTACAACGCCTTCAGGTGGTGCAGAACTCTGAAGCCAGGGCTATTGTACATCCAAAACCTAGGTCCCACATGACACCGCACCTCAAAGCCCTTCATTGGCTTCCAGTGAGGGAGTGGATAAAGTTTAAGACCCTAGTAATGTTCTTTAAGGCTCTTCATGGCAAGGGGGCCAGCTATCTCAGAAGACGTGTAGGATGGTACACTATGACAAGGGCACTTAGATCAACCTCTGCGGCACATGCATGTGTCCCTAGAGTACGCCTGGCCCATAGGGGCGGTAGATCCTTCAGCCTCCTAGAGGCACAGGCATGGAACAAACTCCCGCTGCTCTTCAGACTTTCTACGGACCTGACGCATTTTTAAAAACTGGTGAAAACATGGCTTTTTGGGAGTTAAACCATTGCTAAGACAGCATTGTGCGTTTCTGTAGCACCGGGACACTCCTTTCGGAGTAGCTGAGCGCTTTATACATTTCTATCATTCATTACAAGGTCGCCAGCTTGTAGTCTCTCTGCAGATCAGAAAAAGGGACATCCCACCCTAGGACCAAAGGTCCCCCACTTTGGAGAGAACTATGAGATCCTATTTGAATAAGCCAGATCGCATTCCTAGAGTGCCCAGTCTCTTGGACTCCCACAGCAGTGTGACCTGAGTAATCCTTTTCCCCAGGCCAGCTTTTTGAGCATCAAGTGCCAGATCTAGACCATAAGAACTGTGGGCCGATGTAGTATCATGCACCTCGGGTTGGTGTAGAGAGCTCTCACATATCCCCCCTGGGCACAGAACGAGGCGGTCCATATGGAATGCTGGTTCATCCTCAGGGTGGTGAACACAGTGATGACAGCCAGTTGTGCCGCCCAGTAGTATTTTTGAATGTCTGTCAGGGCTAGCCCCCCCCATCATACCAACCTATTAATGCAGGTCCTCCATCCCAGAGCAGTGTTTCACCCTCTATGGCCTTAAGGCAAACTGTAGGGATGGTGTGTTCTGCAGCACATAACAGAATCATGTCAGGGCCATCATTTTGAACAACTCTGTTCTCCCGAGCTATGAGAGTGGTAGTGATCTACAGTGATGGGCATCACTTTTAAGTCTCCTCAAAGGGGTCTGCAGGTTTCTGGCGTGGAACAGTTCAGGGTCTGGGGTGATGTATATGCTTACGTATCAGAACCTGTTTGTCTCTAGTCAGGCCTAACACTCCGTGGGAAGGTCAGGCGTTTGACCGTGAAGGCCATATATGATGGATTTAGGCCAGTTGATGGTGTACACTGAACATTTGCTGAACTTAGTAAAAAATTTCAATATTATATGATGGGAGAACTGCGGGTCCATGATGTACAGCAGTACGTCATCAGCATTAAGAGATATTTTATCTACTCACAGGCCACGGATCAGGGGATCTGTGTGAACTCAGGATGCTTGCGGTTCAAGCTTCAGGGTGAAAAGGAGAGGTGAGAGCAGGCAGCCCTGCCTAGTTCTGTGCTGGAGGGGGAACACTCAGGACACCCTCCCACTGACTATGACTTGGGCCAGGAACTCAGTGTAGACTAGACGCAGCCAGGATAGGAACTTTGGGCCGAAGCCCATGCGATCCAAAACTGTGAAAAGGTATGGCCATTCGACATTATCGAAGGCCATGCGAGCATCTAGGGAGAGGACTACTGAGTCTTGAATTCTCCCAGCTCGACTCAGCACCCCATGATGCTACTGCAGTTTAAAGGCTGTGTTGCGGCCAGGCATAAAGCCAGATTGACTGGGGGAGCCGGGAAGCTGAATCTTAGCAAGGATCTTGGCTTCTGTATTTAGAAGAGATATTGGTCGTTATGAGGCACAAGTCTCTGGTGGCTTTCCCGCTTTACGAAAGACCAGCATCAATGCCGATCGCTGGTCTCTGGGAAGTATACCCTGCTGCCTACTTTCCTTGTACATCCATAACAGATATGGTGCAATGGTGTTTGCGGTTAGTTTATAGAGCTCTATCTGTAGGCCATTAGAACCCATCACTTTGACATATAGTCTGATTCGCTTGGTAAACCTCATCTTCAGTAGGCTTGCTTTCCATGAGTGTTCTGTCTTCCCCGAGAGGATTGAGAGCTGTATGTTGGCTAATAGTTCGCTAGAGTCTTCTGCAGTGGCCGTACTTGCGGGGGAATAGAGACTAGAGTAGTAGGCAACAAAGGTGTCAGCTATATCTTGTGTGTCTCTCAAGTGTTCCCAGTCTTCTGAACGAATATCTGATACCCAGAGTTTCCTTTTCACGTCTGTCGCACTATGCAATCAATTTCCCTGCTTTGTCCTCCACTTCGTAAATGCCATGTTGTATCGCTCAATGCCTGGCTTGGCGGACTCCGAGGCTAAATCTCTATACTCTTGCTGCTTCAGGCCCAATATATGCTTGCTCTCTCCAGCCTCATCATCTACCAGTTTGGCCTCAAGGTCTAGGATCTCCTACTTGATTGTCTCCATGGCAGCCCTCTTATCTCGTTTCTGGCCCGCAATTAGGGCGAGCGCTTGTCCATGGACTACGGCTTTGTAAGCCTCCCATAGAGTATTTGAAGAATCTACTGAGGCCTCTTTTCTCCGCTCCAACATTCAGGATCTTAAGGTACCAAGGATTGAGTGTTACGGCTCTCCGCTCTTGGAGCTTGCCCAGATTGTAAACTGCCCATATCAGGGAAAGATTGGTAATGCCCCTTGACAGATGTTGGATGTCATGGAAGGTATTAATATAGTAAGCCTACATAAGGACACAACAGGAGAGACTCCTGTGTGCTCTGGAATGATACATGAAGTATTGTAGCAAAGGATTAACAGCCTGCCATACGTCTACCAATCCTATCACCGGGAGGAAGTCTGCGAGTTGAGAACAGGAGGGTGACGTTTGCCTCAGGGGCATGCGGACCCTGCTGTGGCAGAGTACCATGTTAAAACCCAACCCACCAAATGAGGAGCTCCCAGTCGGGGAGTCCCAGCAGGAGAGTGCCCAAGTTCGGGAGGATGTTGCCCGGCACGAATGGTGGGTCCTAGGTGGATATAATATTCATTGTCTCTCCCGCCCACGTCCCCAAGAGGGCTGCATAAGCTGCCAAGTGTATTGCTCCAAGTACTGTGAATGGTGAGTGGTAATTGTCCCTTTCCCCTTGGAGCCAGATGTAAACTCAGTGTAAATGTCATCTTGTATCCCCATCTATCTAGGGCCTTGCAGGCATTACCCGTAAGGTATGACTCCTGCAAGTAGATCACATCAGAGAATGATTGTTTTACGTATTGAAGCCACAACTCTCATTTGATTTTGTCCCCTAATCCATTTACATTCCAGGTAAATAATTGGATATCAGTGGTGTTCACTTTAGCCGCCATCATCTCATAGGAAATGGTGACACCCTTGCACTGCAGTAGTATCGGAGGTTCAGGCCTGGAGTGGACCATACGCATAGAGTAATAAAATTATAGCGATTGTGGTGTGAAGTACTTGCTGCCATTCAATCGACCTGAACCAGACAAATCAAACAAACTAACATGCCCCCCTCCCCATCTCCCGCCTTTTATGGCCAGTAGGTCAGAAGTCAAAACTGCTAACAGAGCAAGCATTGCATTGCAGACCTAGAATTGCCTGATCCCCCAACTTTGCAGAGCGCCTGTCGCCCCAACCCAACATGTTAAACTAAGGAGACTGTGGCCTTCCCTAAATGCTTCCCACAGCCTCCGTGAATCGAAACATTATGTTACCGGTGAATCACAGAATCGTAAACTTGTCTCCAGGCCTTAGGCCAAAAATGGCCCCACCATCAAGATCGGGCTCCCCCAGGCATGTAGTCTACATCCAATCCTCAATGACCAATATGTCCGTTATCAGTAGTTGATGCCCCACTGTCATCGTCTGCATTCCTGCAGTCTATACCAAGTCGTGGTGCCTGGTTAGCCGATGTATATAGTCAAGAAGGCTGCTGTTGTGGTGATCCTTACCCCTCCTTGCTGTTCTCCCTCGTCCCCTGCCCGGCTGACTTCTTGGGTCGCTGTCTCAGTCGTCCATACCTTGGTTTGAGTTCATTGCCTCCAACTGTTCTCGACCCTTCAAGCCAGTCCCAGGCTTCTTCAGGGGCCGAAAAGTACCATGTTGTCCTTTCAGCCTCTACAAGGAGCTTAGTTTGAAAGAGCAATGATTATTTTACGTCTCTGTTTCTCATGGACCTTTTGACTTCCGGAAAACTGCAGCATTGATCCAGACCTTGAGCATTTTCAGGGAAGAACGTTAGGTTTTCATTCTTGTAGGTCACTGGAGGAGCCCTGCGGGCCAACTGAAACACCACGTCCAGGTCACGAAAAAAGAAGAGGTGGGCTATAATCTGGCATGGGGGGCTGCCAGTTCGGGTCGTCTGCCAGGGACTTGATGAGCCGGCCACTGAAAAGTACTCAGAGAGGCCTCAAGGGTGTGGTTTCCTAAGAATGCGATCCTCCAGAAATAGATTCACAGCTCGCTCCTGGACTCCTATTATGAGCATGTTGTTGCGCCTTGATCTGCCCTTATAGTCTTCTAGTTGGGCCTCCGGGATTTTGCTTGCAGCATGCAGTTCACTGACCAGAGTCTTCAGAGCAGCTGTATCCTGTTGAAAAATGGCTGTTGAGTCTTCCACCTCCTTCAAACATGTGCTCATGTTCCGGAGGTCTGCTCCCACTAGCGAGAACTCTGACAAAACAGAGTCTATGCACTCATCCAAGGCTGCACATACTCCATGGATAACAGCGATAATATCATGCAGTGTCAATGATTCTCCTTCGGGGGGCGGCTGAGCTGCTGGCATAGGCAGTTCCTGGGACCCATACAAAGTATCTGGTCCTTTATGTAGCGTGTGCTTGCCTAGTTTGGTCTGATGGGAGTTTCTCACTCTTTCCGCCTGTCATGATGGGAAAACATTAGTGAGAAAGTGGGGAGACACTGGGGCCACGGGGGAATACTTGCAGCTGCATGCAGGCACTCATGAGCACACCATGCAGCATGTCAGGTTTCTCGCCCTTTATGCACCGCTCTCTCACCATTGACACCTCAGAGGCCACTTTAAAGAAGACCCAGAACTTACTGTGAGAGTAGGCGCCTATGCCTGTCGGGTCTGGAATAGAGGGAAATATCAGGATAGTTGAGTTCTGAGGCCCCAATCAGGTCTGCGACTGTAGGGGTTAAGATACTCAACCAGGAAGCCAATGTGTGCTCCACACGCCAGTGGCACCAGTGAAGCGGAGGGCCAGGTGCTTCCTTGTTCCTTCAGAAACTCCACTACGTAAGACACCAAGGTGGTCTCATAGCCATTGTGTCTTCCGAGGGTGCCTCACTCCCCCCGCTCTGAGGCGTGCCTCTGCGTCCCATGTGTGCCATATTATTGGTGTGCTTGTGTGGAGTGGCCACACCGCACTCTTAGGCTCTGTCCTCCACCACCCACAAGTCACCGGAGCCTGATGGACAGTCCTAAGCGGATGCTTGGGTCCCCCCGATGATCACGCTCCCTCCGGTAGCCATCAGAAGGGAGGGAGGGAGGAGGGGGTAGCATCAGTACTTTTAACATTTAAAAATTACCCAATAAAATCCTGCCAGTAGTAGTGACAGTATCTTACTGACTCTGAATTCCAACCTGCATTCCTTGTTGGTTAATTCCTACTTACTGAAAAGGGATTGCTTTATAGTGGGATACCTCAACCTCTTCCCCTAGAGCCAGTACGTTGTCCCTTCAAAACCACAAATATAACTCCAAAAGCACCTCAGCAATACTCCTCAGAAATCCTCTTTCTCTACAGCTACTTCTTATACCTGAAATAACCTGTCTATATCAACCTCCTCCTCAAAGTCAGGCACCAAGACTCTCTCTTCTGCACTGGACACAGCAGTGGTGCTTACACCATTTTTGCTAGACTCGAACAGCTATTTGGCCTTCAAGTTCACCTCTTTGACACTCCAGCCAGCAAGACCCTTTTCTCCTCCAAGGCTCTCTTAACCTCACCCTTTCTCTCCTCTGCACCCAGCTGGGCCAGCTGCAGCCTCAGGTCCCACTCAGCCTGTTTGTCCTTGAGGTCCTTAGGGGACTGAGTTTGAGAGGAGACAGTACTTCCTGCACTGTATCCAACAGAGAATTCTCTCTCTGGTAGGCCCCCTCTCTCTTCTGGAGAATTCACCCACTCATTTCTCCACTCCTCTCCCTCCTTCTGAAAACACCTACTCTTTGGGGCCCTGATTCTGAGGTTAACTATAATCAGGGTTCTTCCTTTTCAAGAGTTCTGAAGTAGTCCTCTTCAAACTCTTCTTGTGGTGCAGACTGCATTCTGCAGATGTTCCCCAAGGCTCTAAGGGCAAGCTAGTACTCAAACTTGGATGTAAATTTGAGTAAATGGGTGTGTGAATGGTCTTAGGGGTGAGCCAGTGACTGTGGCAGTCACTGTCTGGCTATATGAGTGATAGGTACATAGCTGCTTTTGTGAGAGGATAACTGGGTCTGTGAGTACCTCCCTGACTGTGTGAGCGTATGCAAATGATATACTATTACATTACATACTATAAGCAAACACCCACCTCTAATTTCAAAAAGTCATTCATACTAGCACAGTAAAATTAATATACATTCAGTATAGCAATTCCTCTTTCTTCTTTCCTGCTCACAGCACCCTTCTATTTCCCTTTCTAGTATACTGTCTAGAACCTACACATTTTCTTTCACCTTACAAATACTTTTATATACTACAACCTAATTAACATACCTGTGAAAGCTCTTTGCTGTTCTCTCAGTTTTATTTCTATGTCTGGTAACATCTGGTTTCACTCAAAATCTCCAGTCAGAACTCCTGCAAACTACCTCCTTTCTCAGTAGAAAAGCAGGTAAAATTGCTACCCCTCACCAGTGTTCTTACTAATGCTACACTGGCTAACAAATCACAGGCTCCTTTCATCTATCATTTTTGTTATACCACTTCTAAATAGTGAGTACTTCTTTAACCCTTTCCATGTTTTCTGCAAAGAAGCTAAATTTCGTTGTTTTTTTTAATGAACTTGCAAATCAACCGCGCTGTGCCCCCCTCCCCCCCCGGGCAACTCTGCTGATAGATTCGTGGATGCGCACTGGGGCCACGCTGAAGCCCCGCAGCAGATCCGTAATATCAACAAAAACCACAAGTTTACTGGCATTTTGCTGCTCATTGTACATTGTACATACTTTTCCCACATCTATTACACAAACATGGGGTCAGGAAAGCTCTAACCTGACCTCTTCATTTATTTTAGATTTGACTTTTCAGCCCCGGGGACCATTTACCGATATATAAAATGGCGGCTGCAACTTTTCTGTGAAATTGCGCTCAGCCAATCAGGACCTTCGTGGGAATGCATCGCTTACTTAAGCAGTGTTTTCTGGCCTGATTCGGGACTCCTGCGGTGGGGTGAGGGATCTGGGGAGCTGTCATTTGGCCCACAAATAGAACATCAAGGCTAGCATGGGGTGAAGGGAGCAGACACCGCCCACCAGGGCTAGTACTTACGTTTTGGTGTCTGCTCCGCGCGGACTCAGATTCCTGGGTTCGGGTTTTCCCGTGCACAACAACGCCAGCGATGCCTCAGCCAATCGTATGTGGGCTGCAGCTTCAAAAGGTGGGCTAGAAAACAATCTGCAAATCTTGTTGGCGGCATCTGAGGAAGTTTAATTACGAAACGCGTCATGCCGAATGCCGATGGTTTTAAATAAAGCACAGCTTCCTGGAATCCGGTGTGTACTCTACTTCCTTGTGATGCCGAGGGAGTGTGGAGTGGATGTTTGAGGTGCGGTCACAAGCACCTATGGAGTACCCACCCCCCAAGTGTCCGGCGGACTCTGTGGCAACTTTTTGGTGAAACTGAAAACTTTTTAGTAAACGCCGGACCACAGCATACCCGGACTGTGCCCAGTCGTTGAATCAATGGACTACGACTTTGTGGGAATGCATCGCTTACTTAAGCAGTGTTTTCTGGCCTGATTCGGGACTCCTGCAGTGGGGTGAGGGATCTGGGGAGCTGTCATTCGGCCCACAAATAGAACATCAAGGCTAGCATGGGGTGAAGGGAGCAGACACCGCCCACCAGGGCTAGTACTTACGTTTTGGTGTCTGCTCTGCACGGACTCAGATTCCTGGGTTTGGATGCCTCAGCCAATCGTATGTGGGCATGCAGCTTCACAAGGTGGGCTAGAAAACAATCTACAAATCTTGTTGGCGGCATCTGAGGAAGTTTAATTACGAAACGCGTCATGCCGAATGCCGATGGTTTTAAATAAAGCACAGCTTCCTGGAATCCTGTGTGTACTCTACTTCCTTGTGATGCCGAGGGAGTGTGGAGTGGATATATATATATATATATATATATATATATATATATATATATATATATATATATATATATATATATATATATAACGCTGAAAGGGTAGCGAGGGAGTCTTTGCAACCTAGTGTTTCTAGATATCTAGCCCGTAATCTCACAATTTATCCGACACCCAGTTATTTAACCCTCCCATTGAGTCATTGGGAGCGTGGCCTTCTATTTCGCCTTAGGGCAGGCACTATTAAATATTAAGGGTGGGCGTAGTTCGCGAAGTAGCACTTCGCGAAGCTACGCAAAGTGAAGTTCGCACTACGCGAGCTACGCGTAGCACTTCGCGAACTGCGTAGTAACATGTTCGCACTGTGCAAGATGTTGTTTTCAATGATTGCACAGTGCGGACAAGCAACCGGCACTGTGCAATCATTGAAAATGGCATCTTGCACAGTGCGAGCTGTAGTTTTCTGCTGCTCGAGTAGATTTTTACTCGAGCGGCAGCTTTCTCAACGCGAACTGGTAGTTTCTAATCGCGAGCGGTCGCGAGCATACGCGACCCCTCGCAATGAGAAACCTGACCTCCTCGCGTTGGGAATCTCGCCGGGAGGTTTATTTTCCATGCTCGCGATCGCGAACAAGGAAAAAGTCTCGCCAGGATGTCATTTTGCTTGCTCGCGGTCGCCAACTTGACGTTGAGGACCGCGAGCAAGCAAAAAATGACCGCAGCACTACGCAACACTACGCTACGCGTGTTCGCACTGTGCTACGTGCAGTTCGCGTAGTGCGAAGTAGCGCGCCCTTCGCAAACTACGCGAGCGTAGCGTAGTGCTTCGCCCAGGCCGCACTTAGTTTCCCTTTATGGAATTTTAATGACCATTGTGTTGAGCCATGTCCTTGTGATTTCCAGAGTAGGCAAACAATTTTACACTTTTTATTCTTTTGCAAATTTTACATGAAGTATATCAAATGGTTTTTAATTCCGTATTTTAAAAAACTAAAACCAATTAGCCTGGAACTTGCATTTTCAATGATTTTGTCCCTGGATGACCATGAACTTGTCTTTCGTGTGAGCTCTTTTTTAAAAACTGTGGTTCGTGCTCGGTTAACAATGTCTTAAAATTTATATGGACTATTTCTTATGTGTAAACAGTACTTTATTATATAATTGTATGTTTTCTTTCATTTTATTGTGCTTTTATGGATTGATTCTGATCCGAATAAAGTTTCATTGATTGATTGATTGATATATATATATATATATATATATATATACACACACACACACATACAAATTAATTTAGTGGTTAATTTTCGTGTTTAATTGTAGTTTATAGTCCAGCCACCCTGGGCTTTACAAGGACTCAAGCTTATTCAGTTTTTTTACAGCCTCTAAATGGAAGCAACAGATATAGTCAACCTCTTTGTACCCAGAAAGAGGTAATGCTAGCCTTCACATGGCCAGAAACAATCACTGCCAGTTTTCAGGCTAGTTGTAAAATGATTTACTTCTTGAATCCGGTGACCATGAATGGCAAGTACCTGCTACCACATGCCAAGCAACAAGCTATTTGAGTCTTTAATGCCCAGATACAGATAATGCGATTCACATATGTCCAGTAATAATAACTTATGTAGTTTGGACCGCATCACCCTTACATTACATCTTAATTGCCCAGCAATTTCAGGTGAAACATGGGTTCGATGCCAACATATCAGCCTGAAATAATAACAGAAACTATAGATTTGTTTTGCCAAAATTATCAGTTTGGAATACAAAGCACATTCAGAGACTTAACCATAAAATGTAAGAATGTAATATTCAGTAAAAGAGCAAAACACAGAGATAAGAGGGGTTGGTGGGGAGTTTTAGTGGGGGGGGGGGTCAGAAGCGTTCGGGCTCCGACCGATGTGTGGGTGAACTGACTGTCCCTTCTCTCTTTGGCTCCAAACATGTGTTTTGAGCGAGTGTGGAGGGAGGCCCACTGAGCCGCTTTACAGTGTCTACCACTGGTGCACTTCTAGCTAAAGTAAAAAGGAACACTGTTCTGGTGGAATGAGTCCTGATTCCCTTAGGCGGCCATTTCTTTGCCATAGGGTAGCAGATCCTAAAACACAGTATATTCCAGTGGGAAAGAGTTCTCTTTTGAACTGCCTTACCTTTCTTGGTGCCTATATGTACCTGAAAAAGAGCTGGTTATCAGACCTGATCATCTTCTTGTGATGGATAGAAAAGCTTACCTCACGCTTGAGGTCCAGTTTATGCAACTGCTCCTCACCCTTGGTTGGGTGGGGCGGCTGATGGAAATGGGGAAAGTGATAGAAAGCCAGAGATGAAAAGGGAATACAACCTTCAGCAGGAATGCAGATTTAGTTTGAAGTATAAGCTTATCTGGGAAGAAGCATGTGATGGCTGGGCAGATAGACGGAGCCTGCTCTCTGCTAACTTGATGAGCTCAGGTCGCCGCAAGTTAAAAAAAAAAGTCTTTATCATGAGGAGCCTCAACTGGCAACTATGTAGGAGCTCAAATGGAGGACCCATGTGGAGCATTCCTTTTCCACAATTTGCAGGACATATTGGTGTGAGGTAATGGCCTGCCAGGCATGCAGAAGACAGGACACCTATCCTTCCACTGGCATCATGTGCTCCTTCATAGAGAAATTACTGAGAATTACCTGGTGAAGCAAGGAAGGAGGAGGAGGAGGGAGAAAAAAGGTTGGTTCTGGCAGCTGCATCCGTTGCCTCTCTCTACTAAAGGACCAGAATATTATACTGTTGTTGGCCAGAAGGTGTAGATTGGCTCCATCTGTGCCGGAATCCTCTGCCAAATGACTTGGCTTTCTAAAGGGGTGAAAATCATCCTGTGAGATCGATTGCAATCAAAGAGATCGTGCTGGCTCTTTCTTCCGTAAACCACTCAAATGCCACAGCTGGCGTTTTGTTCAGATTCATTTGACATCAAACGGCCTGTCATATGTTGTATGTTTCTAGAAAAGCCAATAGAACAAAGCCAGGCTTGCCTTCTCAAAGTAACCGAAGAGCTAATGGTCAAAGTGTAAGGCAAGGTTGCAACCTGCAAATGTGAAGGAATTTGAGTATGGAGAGAAAGCGGGGGCATTGATGGCCTGGAAGGCTAGGGTCGAAAGAACCAGAAATGAGATAAAGATAAAGGAGCCAAGGGGGGATTCAGGGGAGGTGTTTGATGGCTGGGATGCTATGCAGGAACATGTAATGGCTTTTTTTTTACAGCTTTATAAGGAAGATCTTACTCCAGAATCCCAAAACCTAAAAAGTTGGCTTAGCACGCTTGGCCTCCGCGTATTGAATGATGAAGGCAAAAATTATGGAAGCTCCAATCACTCAAGAGATCAGGGGGGCACAATTAACCCCTTGTGTGCCCATGACGTGCTGGACACATCATGGAGCACAGTCGCGCTGTGCCCATGACGTGTCCAGCACGTCATGAGGCATTCCCTGGGGAACCAGAGGGATTCCCTTTCTGCCAAAATAGCCTCGGGAGCTGGGGAAGAGCTTCCCCAGCTCTCGAGGCCCCCCCCCCCTCCCCCTTCACTGTAATGACGATCGTCGCGCACGTCGCGCCGACGTCATTACAGTGAAAGTGAAACTGAAATGAGCCTCTTGGCTCATTTCAGTTTCACTTTCTACGTGCTCAGGGGGCTATCGCAGCCCCCTGAGCACGTAGAAAGACGGGAGAGGTATCGTTGGAAAGGGGAGAATCTCCCCTTTCCAATAGTACCCCTCCCCAGTGGATCCCTGCTTGGGGATCGCCACAGGAGGGCGATCCCCAAGCAGGGATCCACACACTAGACACCAGGGAGGGGGGAGCGGCCCCTTGGGCAAGGGCCTTTTCTCCCCCCCCAAATATTTTGGGCATTATTTAGTCTTTTTGCCCCCCCTGGGGGGCAAAAAGCCTACTAGACACCAGGGAATTTTATAAAAAATACCAATAGGAGTGGGGGCTGCCCAAAACAGGCAGGCCCATGCCCCCACCCCACCCCCCAATAATCAGTCTTTCTGCCCCCCCGGGGGGCAGATGGGGCATTGGCCCCTAATCTGCCCCTTCCGGGAGGCAGAAAGCCCACTATACACCAGGGATTTTTTTTCAGTTTTTTTTAGGGTGGGACCTGCCCAAATCGGGCACGCCAATGCCCCCACCCACCCACCACCATTACAGCCTTTCTGCCTCCCCTGGGGGCAGATGGGGCATTGGCCCCCAATCTGCCCCCCGGGGGGCAAAAAGACCACTAGACACCAGGCAATTTACCAAAAAAATAAAAATAGGGGTGGGGGCTGCCCAAAACGGGCAGGCCCATGCCCCCACCCCACCCCTCAATTATTACAGTCTTTCTGCCCCCCCGGGGCATTGGCCCCTAATCTGCCCCTTCGGGGGGGGGGGGGGCAGAAAGCCCACTAAACACCAGGGATTATTTTAGCGCAATTGTTTTTAGGGTGTGGGTTTCCCGAAACAGGCACGCCAATGCCCCCACCCTCCCCCCCCACAAAAATGACAGTCTTTCTGCCCCCCAGGAGGCAGATGGGAGCTGTAGCCCCCAATCTGGCCACCCCTGGGGGCACAGAATGCCCACTAGAAACCATGGATTTTTTTGTTTTATTAGTGTAGGGGTAGGGGCTCCCCAAAATGGGCATGACAATACCCCACCCCACCCCCAGAGAAATTCCAGTCTTTCTGCCCCCCCGGGAGGGCAGATGGTGGCAGTGGCCCCTGATCTGCCCCCTGGGGGGGCAGAAAGCCCACTAGGCGCCAGAGAGTACGTAGGCTTTTTTTTATGCGTGGAGGTGGGGGCTGCCCCAAATGGTCATACCAATGCCCCCACCCCCACAAAAAATAGCCACAGTCTTCCTGCCCCTTTAGGGGCATATCAGGATGAAAACACCCCTTCCCCGATTCCCCCCCAGGGCGGCAGAAAGCCCACTGGGCTCCGAATTCTTTTTAGCAATGTGCATACCTGTGGATTTTGGGCCCTAGCGCAGTTGGCACGTAGGCAAACCTAGCAAACCTGTACATTCTTTAAAACTAGACACCGAGGGGAATCCTGGATGGGGTGACTTCACTGGCTCTCACCAGGTTCTGTTACCCAGAATCCATTGCAAACCTAAAAATGTGTCCAAAATAACACATTTTCCTCACATTTCTGTGGTGGAAAGTTCTGAAATCTGCGTGGGTCCACAAAATTCCACCCACCCTGCGTTCGCCAAAGTCTTCAGAGAAAAATGGTACCTCACTTGCGTGGGTAGGCCTAGTGCCCGCGTCAGGCAAGGGCCCAAAACCTATTGAGGAGACATCAAATTTACCTATCACAAAACAACCTGGTTTTGCAAAGGGGCTCCTATGAGTTTTTGGCCCCGGGCTTGGCGGCCACCTAGAGAAACCTACCAAACCCACACATTTCTAAAAACTAGACACCCGGGGGATTCCAGGGAGGTATGGCTTGCGTGGATCCCCCAACATTTCCTTACCCAGAATGCCCTGCAAACCTCAAATTTAGCTGAAAAATTCACCTTTTTCACACATTTTTGTGTGGGAATGTTGTGGCATCACCGGGCTGACACAAATTTCCTACCACCCAGCGTTCCCCCGGGTCTCCCGATAAAAATGGTGCCTCACTCGTGTGGGAGGCCCAAGTACCCGCGACAGGCAAGGGCCCAAAACGTATTGAGGCGACATGAAAATTGCCTACATCAAAACGACCTGGTTTTGCAAGGGGGCTCACCTGGGTTTTTGGCCCGATGCTCAGCGGCCACCTAGGGGAACCTACCAAACCTACACATTTCTGAAAACTAGACACCAGGGGGATTCCAGGGAGGTATGGCTTGCGTGGATCCCCCAACCTTTCCTTACCCAGAATGCTCTGCAAACCTCAAATTTAGCTGAAAAAATCACCTTTTTCACACATTTTTGTGTGGGAAAGTTGTGGCATCACCGGGCTGACACAAATTTCCTACCACCCAGTGTTCCCCCGGGTCTCCCGATAAAAACGGTGCCTCACTCGTGTGGGGAGGCCCAAGTACCCGCGACAGGCAAGGGCCCAAAACGTATTGAGGCGACATGAAAATTGCCTACCTCAAAACGACCTGGTTTTGCAAGGGGGGTCACCTGGGTTTTTTGCCCGGTGCTCGGCGGCCACCTAGGGGAACCTTCCAATCCCACACATTTCTGAAAACTAGGCACCCGGGGGATTCCAGGGAGGTATGGCTTGCGTGGATCCCCCAACGTTTCCTTACCCAGAATGCCCTGCAAACCTCAAATTTAGCTGAAAAAATCACCTTTTTCACACATTTTTGTGTGGGAAAGTTGTGGCATCACCGGGCTGACACAAATTTACTACCACCCAGCGTTCCCCCGGGTCTCCCGATAAAAACGGTGCCTCACTCGTGTGGGAGGCCCAAGTACCCGCAACAGGCAAGGGCCCAAAACGTATTGAGGCGACATGAAAATTGCCTACCTCAAAACAACCTGGTTTTGCAAGGGGGTCACCTGGGTTTTTGGCCCGGTGCTCGGCGGCCACCTAGGGGAACCTACCAAACCCACACATTTCTGAAAACTAGACACCTGGGAGATTCTAGGGAGGTATGGCTTGCGTGGATCCCCCAACGTTTCCTTACCCAGAATGCCCTGCAAACCTCAAATGTAGCTGAAAAAAATCACCTTTTTCACACATTTTTGTGTGGGAATGTTGTGGCTTCACCGGGCTGACACAAATTTCCTACCACCCAGCATTCCCCCGGGTCTCCCGATAAAAACGGTGCCTCACTTGTGTGAGAGGCCCAAGAACCCACGACAGGCAAGGGCCCAAAACGTATTGAGGCGACATGAAAATTGCCTACCTCAAAACGACCTGGTTTTGCAAGGGGGGTCACCTGGGATTTTGGCCCGGTGCTCGGCGGCCACCTAGGGTAACCTACCAAACCCACACATTTCTGAAAACTAGACACCCGGAGGATTCTAGGGAGGTATGGCGTGCGTGGATCCCCCAACGTTTCCTTACCCAGAATGCCCTGCAAACCTCAAATTTAGCTGAAAAAAATCACCTTTTTCACACATTTTTGTGTGAGAAAGTTGTGGCATCAGCGGGCTGACACAAATTTCCTACCACCCAGCGTTCACCCGGATCTCCCGATAAAAACGGTGCCTCACTCGTGTGGGAGGCCCGAGTACCCGCGACAGACAAGGGCCCAAAACGTAGTCAGGCGCACTACGTTTAGGACCCTTGCCTGTTGATACGCACTACGTTTTGGACCCTTGCCTGTCGCGGGTACTTGGGCCTCCCACACGAGTGAGGCACCGTTTTGATCGGGAGACCCGGGGGAACGCTGGGTGGTAGGAAATTTGTGTCAGCCCAGTGATGGCACAACTTTCCCACACAAAAAAGTGTGAAAAAGGTGATTTTTTCAGCTAAATTTGAGGTTTGCAGGGCATTCTGGGTAAGGAAACGTTGGGGGATCCATGCAAGCCATACCTCCCTGGAATCCCCCGGGTGTTTAGTTTTCAGAAATGTGTGGGTTTGGTAGGTTTCCCTAGGTGCCGGCAGAGGTAGGGTTCAAAAACTACAGCTAGGCACTTTGCCAAAAAAGGTTCATTTTTCACTGCGAAATTGAGGTGTGTCCACGATGCGTTTTGCGCCGTTTCCTGTCGCGGGCACTAGGCCGACCCACACAAGTGAGGTACCATTTTTAATCGGAAGACTTTGCGGAACACGGGGTGGGTGGAAATTTGTGGATCCACGCAGATTCCAGAACTTTCCACCACAGAAATATGGGGAAAATGTGTTTTTTTTGGCAATTTTTTAGGTTTACAAGGGATTCTGGGTAACAGAACCTGGTGGGAGGCAGTCAAGTCACCCCATCCTGAATTCCCCTGGGTGTCTAGTTTTCAAAAATGTATAGGTTTGCTAGGTTTCCCTAGGTTCCGGTAGAGCTATGGTTAAAAAACTACAGCTAGGCACTTTGCCAAAAAAGGGTCATTTTTCTCTGTGAAATTGAGGTGTGTCCACGTTACGTTTTGCGCCGTTTCCTGTCGCGGGCACTAGGCCGACCCACACAAGTGAGGTACCATTTTTCTCGGAAGACTTTGGGGAATGCGGGGTGGGTGGAAATTTGTGTATCCACGCATATTCCAGAACTTTCCACCAGAGAAATGTGGGGAAAATGTGTTTTTTTTGGCAATTTTTTAGATTTGCAAGGGATTCTGGGTAACAGAACCTGGTGGGAGGCAGTCAAGTCAACCCATCCAGGATTCCCCTGGGTGTCTAGTTTTACAAAAATGTATAGGTTTGCTAGGTTTCGGCAGAGCTATGGTTAAAAAACTACAGCTAGGCACTTTGCCTAAAAGGGGTCATTTTTCGCTACAAAATTGAGGTGTGACCACGTTACGTTTTGCGCCGTTTCCTGTCGCGGGCACTAGGCTGACCCACACAAGTGAGGTACCATTTTTCTCTGAAGACTTTGGGGAACACGGGGTGGGTGGAAATTTGTGGATCCACACAGATTCCAGAACTTTCCACCAGAGAAATGTGGGGAAAATACGTTTTTTGGGCAATTGTTTAGGTTTGCAAGGGATTCTGGGTAACAGAACCTGGGGGGAAGCAGTCAAGTCACCCCATCCTGGATTCCCCTGGGTGTCTAGTTTTCAAAAATGTATAGGTTTGCTAGGTTTCCCTAGGTGCCGGCAGAGCTATGGTTCAAAAACTACAGCTAGGCACTTTGCTAAAAAAGGGTAATTTTGCATTGTGAAAATGTGGTGTGTTCACGTTGGGTTTTGAGCCATTTCCTGTCGTGGGCACTATGCCTACCCCTACAAGTGAGGTACCATTTTTATCGGGAGACTTAGGGTAATTCAGATTTGTAAAGGAACTGTTATTACCTATTGACTTTCGATGCATTTCTGCCTTCCAAATTAAAGACATTGTGTAAAAAAGAAGTCATTCTAAAAAATGACTGATAATTCTCATGCTAGTATGAGTATTCCCAATTTTGGAAATGTGCAAATATCTACTGTTTCTAAACTCTATATTTTGTTCCCATTTCAGAAATACATAGGTGTCTTTCATACCGATTTTTCCATGTACACATTTTTACAGAATAATTACTATATACCCGGTACATAATAAAAAACCATTGCAAGTTGCTGCTCAGTTTTTGGCTCTGGGTTCGTCGGGTTCTTGGTGAACCTACAAGTCCCATATATCCTCACAACCAGAAATGTCCAGCGGATGTAACTGTATATTGCTTTCAAAGAGCTGTCAAAATTAGAAGAAGTTACAGGTGAAAACGTTGACACAAACGGCGCTTTTTTTCAACAAATTTTCAATTTATCCTATATTAAACTGTTAGTTTCTATAAAGAAACCTTGATGGATCTACACAAATGACCCCTTGCTGAATTCAGAATTTTGTCTACTTCTCCAAAATGTATAGCTTTCCAGGATCCATTATTGCTTTTGTACCCATTTCTACCATTAACTGGAAGGAGGTCAAATGCACAAAAAATAGCAAAAATAGGCTATGTTCCAGAAAAATGCCAAAACTGTGTAAAAAATGTTGGGTTTCTGACAAAAGTCGGGTATCCCCTAGAAGCTGGGAAAATGGTGATTTCAGCCCCACAAACCCTTTTTTGATAACACTTGCAGGGAAAAACCCAGATGCTTTCATTTGCAGCCCGTTTTTCCCATTTTCCCCCCCAAAAACTAAATTTTGCTGTATTTTGGCTCATTTCTGTGACCCCTCCAGGGGAATCCACAAACCCTGAGTACCCTCAGAATCCCCATGATGTTGGAAGAAAAGGACGCAAATTTGGGGTGGATACCTTATGTGGTCAAAAAGTTACAGGGGCCTCAGCGCGCACTACCCCAAATAGCCAAAAAAGGGCGTGGCACAGGAGGGGAAAAGGCCTGGCAGCGAAGGGGTTAAAAGAGCTAAGAATGGGAAGGCCGCTGGTTTAGATTCTGTCCCCTCAGAAGTATATAAGATTTTAAAAGAGGAAGTACTGCCTGTGTGGGAAAGTCTGTTTAATATGGTATATATGGGGGAGACACAGGCCTCAGAATCATGAAGAGAGGCTTCCATAGTTCTGATATTAAAACCAGCCAAGGACCCGGCAAAAGCAGAGTCGTATCGACCGATATCCCTGCTAAATGCAGACTATAAGATATTTGTAAGCATTTTAGCAGGGAGGTGGACCAGAATTGGCCATCAGCTTATACATGAAGATCAAAAAGGTTTTATCCTCGGAGGCAGGTGCATGAACTGACCCAGCAGCTGATAGGGTGTATCGACATAGCTACATCAAGGTCGGTACCCTTGGCAGCAGTCACATTAGACGCCGCAAAGGCTTTTGATCGTGTTTGCTGGTACTATTTATGGCCAGTATTGGAGATCATGGGGTTTGGACCACATTTTATAACAACATTAAAGGCTTTATATCACCGCTCTACAGCTAGGATTCTCCTCAAAGGCTCTCTCACTAGGAGTTTTTCGATTCTTAAGGGACGAGACAGGGGTGCCCCATTTCCCCATTATTGTTTGATATATATATCGAACCATTTGCCCAGAAGCTTCGCCAGGATGAACAGGTTATTGTTTTTCGTGCAGGTGCATTTGAAAAGAAAATCGCATTATACGCGGATGACCTTATAATTTACACAGCAGATCCGGCTATTACAATCCCTAGGGTGGAGCTACTAGCAAAAGAATATGGAGCCTTCTCGGGATATTTGGTAAAAAATGAGAAAACCGGGATAATGTGCTGGAATATTCCAGCCTGGAGGGGAAGCGTCCAAAGAGAGATCAGGTATCTTGGGATAGATATTATTAACTCATTAGAGGGAATCCCCCAGCATAATCTAGGGAGGATAGTAAAGGGCAATGAGAAAACATTTACTAGATGGAAAACCTGCCGCTGTCATTATATGGAAGAGTAAATCTAATTAAAATGGTGTTACTCCCGAAGTTGACATTCCTTTTTAATTGTGTTCCTCTTACTTTCCCCAAAGGCCTGATTGATCAAATACAGGGCAAATTAGGCAGTTTTGTCTGGGAAGCCAGGGGAGCACGAAGTCCTGGAAAAAATTGCGGCGTAAACTGGCATTCCAGTTCAAGAATTGCAGAGCTCTTTTAGGTACACCGGGACCCATGGCGTGGGGTGGGCTGTTGGAGGAGATGGTTAAGGAGTGGGGCACAAAAGGGTTTCTTTACAAATTTGGGGCAAAAAAAATCTTCAAAAAGTTAGACTGAAGACGCTTAAGGCAGCAGTTATCCTTTGGGTAGGAATAAGGAATATATTGGGAATGGGGTACTTTTCGGATGGTGCACCAATATGGGATTCACCAGGTACGCCAGAATGCTTGCAAGACCACTTAAGCCTTCAACTAAGGAGGGTGGGAATTGAACTATGGGGGGGATCTCATGGTGATGAAAGAGGTGGTGTCATGGGAAATCTTGACGGCAAAGACAGGGGGGTCTCTCTCAAGGTTGAAATACTTGCAGTTGCTATCCTGGGGGGAGGCAATAGGAGAGTGATCGGAGGAACTTGGGAGTTTGAAAAGAAATTACAGAACGAGGCCCCAAAAAGGAAGGAAGTTAGTGACTGGTACCGGACCCTGGGGTTTTCAGAAGAAAATAAGTTGAAAACACCACATGAGATCTGGGATGGTGCTATTCAGATGACAGAGCAACAGGGAATGTGGCAACTTTCTTTCAAACTGCTGTATAAGGTGGTCAAGCCAGCAAATTTGAAAAGGAACAATTTTTTCACAGTCAATAGGCTATATTGGACACCAAATAAATTGACAGAATTCGTAACTGTTGTAGCCCCAAGATGTCACATATGTGGCATGATAAGTGCGGATGATCGGCATAGGTTTTTTGAATGCCCCCTGTTACAGGACTTTGGTTGAGAAAGTAATAAACAAAATTCTCTGCACTAATATAAAAATAAGCTTAACGTTTGATCATAATAGGGTTGGAGGATCAGCCGACCTTGCCCCTATTCATGTTCAAGCTGGCCCTACTCTTTTATCTGATTCTTCTCGCTAGGAGAGAAATTTGTAAAACAATGGGCAGACGTGGTACCGCCTCAAGGGTCGGACTGGCTCCAGGTGGTTAAAACTATTTGCAAAATGGACATAGGACTCGGGACCGGTATACATTCTAAGATCTGGGATGAATTTTTGAATTGGAATGGTACAATAAGAACGTAACCCCTTGTGTCCTATGATTACACCTCCCTGGAACTAGCAACCAGGTTACTGGGTGGGCTGGTACGCAGGATTATTGCGATACTGCAAATAGCCTGGAGCAGTACAGGTCGGATGTCAGGCTTGACTTTGCAAACAATGGTGGTATGAGGACACAAAAATTAAATTAAATTTAAAAAAAAGGGCTAATGGTCCTGGCAATGCAATCCGTCGTGTCCAGTGCCACTATGATGTGGCAAGAAGCATCCTGTTCGTCGCAGACTACTTTTGTGAAGTGGTCCTTCCGTGTTCCGGTATATTAGGGACTACCAATGATGTCATGTCCAAAGAGCTTGCATGTGGTGACCGAAAAGATGCCTGCATTTAGCAAGTGTTATGCTAGGCTTCCCCAGAAAAAGGTTTTCTTTCCCGCACATTGAAGTTTTAAAAATTCCCTGTTGGGAGGGTGAGAAGGGAAAGCGCCAGGATTCAATTTTGTTGTGGGGAGACTTGAACCACCAAACTACCAAAAGATGGATGCAGAGTCAAGAATGTGGGGGTCCAGAGTCTAGTCTGTAGAGCTGGGCTATTCATCGGTTGACCCTGGACATGATGCTGGTTTTGATCATGGGTGTAAGAAATTGGGTTATTCGTTGAGGGCGGTGGAAGCCCAACTCAGGCAACAACCATAGTCCTTGTCAGGGTGAACCACAAAAGTTCCCAGATGAAACTGTGCTTAACCTCCCGATAGCTCGCCACAAAGCAGTCAGGCCTAAATTAGAGGCAATGTGTGAAGTATCTATGCACCATACAAACAGTAATAAAGTAAAACACCACACAAGAAAAATCATAAACCCATTTATAAGAATAGAGGAAATTTAAAAGAAATCATACCAGAACAATAACAATCTACTCAGTAGAACCAGAAATATTCAATTTTAAAGTTTTTAGTAGAGCACCTAAAAGCACAAAGAGCCTCGCCCTGTCATCTGGGCAGGTTAGGCCAAAGAAGTCACAAATTCAGGCCGACTGCGATGGAGCACAGGCTGAATACAGAGAGCAGGTTAGTCCAACTGAAAAAGTTACTGATCGATCTGACAGTCTTCGATGCGTCTTCCCCAAAATGTTTTGCCTTCTCCTCTCCCGATTGCTGAAATGTGTTTTTGTTGGCCTTATGACTCTGTGCACTTTACACTTCTAACCAGTGCTAAAGTACTTGTGCTTACTCCTTTAAATATGGTAAAAATGGCCAATTGGCACATTTCATTTATTTATAAGTCCCTAGTATAGTGGTACTACCTGTCGCCGGTGCCTGTAAATTAAATGCTACTAGTGGGCCTGCAGCATTTATTGTGCCACCTACTTATGTAGCCCTAAAAGAAAATCTCCCAGGCCTGCCATTGCAGCCTGTGTGCAGATTTGAACTGCCAATTCGACCTGGAAAAATGTACCATTTGCCAGACCTAAACCTCCCTGTTTAGTATATATGAGTCACCCTTAGGGTAGGCCCTAATGAGTCCATTGGGCAGGATGCAGTGTATTTAAAAAGCTGGACATGTATTTTTAAGTTTACATTTCCTGCTAGTGAAAAACTCATAAATCCGTTTTTCACTACTCTGAAGCCTACCTCTCCCATTGGATAAAACTGGGTTACCCATTACATTTAATAAATGATCAATTTTGATTGGAAACAGAAAAGTAATGTTGATTTTAAAAGAATTGTAATTCAAAATCCTCTTTAACCCCTTGTGTGCCACGCCCTTTCCCCGCCCTGTGCCGGCCGTTACATTAGCGGGCGGGGTTTATGACGAGCTGGACTCGTCATGGGCACAGCGCAACCGCGGCCCATGACGAGTCCAGCTCGTCATGGGCACACAAGGGGTTAATGGTAAAATGGGATTTTACGTCACAGTTCTCAAAATTAGCATTTTCTTGTCCTAACCATTTGGTGCCTGTGTCCTGGGTGGCATGGCTGTGAATAGTTGGTAGCTGGCCTTTGTGTATTCCTCCCAGACAGTGAGACAAACGAGGTGTTGGCAGAATGGGCCATCCCAAAAGGATGGGAGAAGCGGAGCTGTTCGCTACCCCACTTGCATTTTAAAGGAGCTGCCTCCAGAACACCCACAAAAGAACATGACACCACTCCTTTGCCACTCTAGACCTCTTGGAGTCTGGGCAGTGGAGGAAGGGAAATTCCAGAACCAGATGTGGGGGTAAGTCTAGAAGTTTCTTCCACTTCAAAAGCTGCCACAAGCTATAAATATTGGACCCCCAGACCAACTCTTTAGTTCACTTTTGGACCAGCAGAAGACTCCCAAAAGGGCTGCCTTGTCCTTCAGAGGACTGACCTGCTGCTTGAGGTCTGCTTTGTACTTCAGAGGACTGCCCTGATGCTACTAGAGAACTGTTGTACTGCTTGAAGCCTGCGCTGTACCCTCAGAGGATTGCCCTGCAGCTTGAGACATGGCTTGCTGTTTGATCCCAGGACAACCAAAGTGAGTCCTATGGCTAGCTGGCAGGTCTCCTGTTCTGAGCTACAGAGACACAACAACTTCACCATCCTTGAACCAGCACCTAGACCCTGTTTGAAGGGAATCCTGCACTTCAAGTTGTTCCCTGCTTGGTCCTGGACCCTTGAACGTGTTTCTAAAGGGGCTCAAACACCCAAAAGCTGAAACTAGAGACTTGGAAATGTTTCAACCACTTCAGGATTAGTATCTGGACTCTTGAAACCTTTGGCAGCTAGAGCCTGCAGCTGCATCTTGCTGGAGATTTTAAACTTCTAAAAAAGTGACTAAGTCTGAACATAGAAATCTTCATAGCGACTATGTCCAGTGAATGCCACACGACCCTGAACTTTACTTTCTCAGACATTCTTATTCAAAATTTCTTTTAGGTCTGAAGGCAAGCAGAGAACAGGCTCAATCCACCGCATATTCCCAAACCACTCTCCATCGTGGTCATCCATACGTTTTGACTTTGCTCCTGTCTCGCGTGGCTAGATGTCAGCGTTTGGTGCTTTGATCTTTTAGGCGCTACTTTTGACTAAAAAATGTTTTAAAGTCATCAATACGGTCCGACTGATTGCATTTAATTTGTTTCGGCTGCAAATTATTTATTAAACACTTCTCTACTTTTCTAAAAATGGTGTGGGTTTTTTCTTGTGTTGTGTTTTAGTACTGTTTGAGTTCAAGGCAATGTGTAAGTACGTTATACATTTCCTCTAAGTTAAGCTTGAGTGATTTAGTGCCAAGGCACCAGACGGGTAAATTCTGGTTGATTGTGAATTTTGCTGCTCACCCGGACAGGGTTTGTAGTTGTTGATTGAGAAGGGTCTTTTCTTTCCTGCCAATCAAAAACCCAATTTCCTACAGATACCTTCTCAAAGTCCGACAAGAAGACTTCCATTTCCAGTGGAGATGGTCACTGCTGTTGCACAAAGAGCAGGCAGGCGGTGGGGGCTGTTGTCACTGCAGCCTGAAGAGCCGGGCAGGTGTCACAGACTGTTGTTAATGGAGCTTCACGTTGGTGGTCGCTGCAGCACGAAGAGCCCGGCAGCTGACGCAGAAAGTCATTGATGGAGCTCCGCATTTGTGGTCACTTCGGGATGTTGTTGCTGTAACACAAAGTGCAGAACTCACTTTGCTGGCCACTTTAGCGCCAAGAGTCAGGTTCACCAGAGTTTTGCGTTGTTGGTCTTCACAGGCAGCAGAGTCTCGGAGGGATCAGACCTGTTCATTTTTCGGGAGTAACCAGACTTCAAGATTTCACCTTTCTTCACTGGGGGAGTTCAAATGATGCAATACAAGGCAAGGGTCCAGGACACGGCAAGGCACCCCTCAGGGATCAGGAACTCACTCAAGCAGAGGCCATTAGGGCCCAGACAGGTCCAATGTGGCAGGTCAGCTGGGCAGTTTCAGGGAGGGCTCTGGAGATTTTTGTGTCCCTGTAGCTCAGCTAAGAGGTTAGCCATCTTACACTTGAAATCACCTAGGTTAGCCTGGGATGAAGGGAGCAGGTCCAGTCTTCCTTCTCAGACAGTAGGACAGGTTTAAAGCAGAAGGGTAGCTCTCCGGGGGCCAGAGCAGTCCTCAAGCAGCAGGGCAGTCCTCTGGTGAGCAAGGCTATCCTTCAGTGAGGTCCACAGCTCAAGGAGCGTACCGATGACTGGCTCTGGAGGGCAAATATTTTTACCTCTGCCAGCTTTTGAAGTGGGGGGATTCCCTATATTATATCCACATTTGGTTCTGGAAAGTTCTTCCCCTCCCTGGTCAAGGTATCAAGAACTCTAGGGTGACAAAAGACCAATGTAAGGTTCCTTTGTGTGGTCAGGAGGCAAAGCCCTTTGAAATGTACTCGGGCAGAGAAAGTTCTGCCCCCACACCATCCTGGCAGGATGGCCCATCATGCCAACCTCTAGTCTGCTCTTGTCTCACTGTCTTGGAAGAATACACAAAGCCCAAAAGCAGAGCCATTCACAGTCATGTGACCCAGGACACTGGCAAAAGGCACAAATACTTAGGGTAGGGAAATGCAAACTGTGTTAAAATGCCAGTTCTAGAATAGGGATTTCAAATCAAACTTTACCAGTAAAGAGGGAGTTACTTTACAATTCATATGAATCTATACATGGCATTCCTACCTGCTCCCAATCACAATTTATACTTATTAAATGTAATAAGGTCCAATCTTATCCAATTTAAGAGATAGGCCTCACAGTAGTGAAAAACAAATTTAGGAGTTTTACTCTACCAGACATAAAACTCAAAATCATGTGTAATGTCTTTTAAATACAATGGCACCTGCCCTATGGACCTTAGGGCTTACATTAGGGGTGAAAAATGTATTAAAAAGGAATTCGTAGGCCTGGCAAAAGGTTTATTTTGCCAGGTTGAAATAGCAGTTTTAAAACTGTGCTACAGGCTGCTGCAGCAGGCCTGAGACATGTTTAAAAGTGCTACTTAAGTAGGAGAAACAATTAATGCTACAGGGCCACTAGTAGCATTTAATTTACAGGCCCTGGACAAACGTAGTATCAGTTACTAGCGACTTGCAAGTAAATTACACGTTCAAATTAAGTGCAAGTCAATTTGATCACGTTTTAGAGAGAGAGCATAAGCACTTTACAACAGGGAAAAAGTGCACAGACTTCTAATGCCAACATCAACAGGTTCAACAACACAAGGCAAAAATCTGGGGGAGACCGTGCAAAAAGGGCCAAGTCCAACAACGGGTCTTTTGGTGTTTCAATAAGGGCATTGTTAAAGGATAACAATGGCTCCACTGTGGAGGCAATTGACTGTAGAACATACGTTGAAATGTTGGAGCGATATTCCACTGAAGAGGGGGTTGTTAAATCTCAGCTGCTTTATTAAGTACCACACAAAAGACCATCATCTCAGCAAGAGCTGGACCAGGAGTGGGTCAATGTCAATATTCTGCGTATTTTCCAGCCCACTTGTGTACTAAAGGGCCAGTAAATCTGATCCATCAGAGGAAGGTAAAGGGTCAGTGTCATCTGCGTCACTGTGGTCATCTGGGGTTTGCTAGTCTGAATCTGCTTATAAAACCTTGGATAGTGTCTTACTATTGTGCCCCTGTTGTTCCCCATGGTATTGCCCTGCTCCTAAGAGGCGCCTAGCCTCTCTTAGAAATCGCATGGTCTTCTCTAGATGTTCAAGAGGAAGTGGTGATGAGGGACCTATGAGTGCCATTGGAATGGTGCTGTATATGGAGCTGCTAGCAGTATCAGAGTCTGCATCTTCATAGGCTGCATTGGAGCACTTTAAATGGAGCTGAAGGTGGCATCGAAGTCAACAGCTACGGGACAGTGACCTTGTATAGACACAGCGACGGACTGCGCTGGGGAAACAAATACAGTGCTGAGATCAGGGCACCAGATAAGCCACTGAAAGATCCGATGGGGCCAAGAGGCACAACAGAGGCGACAGCCGCGCTCCTGAACATGTCAAACATGACTTGGAGAAAAGAAGCCAGATTGGGACCCTGTGCTGCAACTCCTGGTATGCTGGCGTCAGTATTGACTTCAGTGTTGGAGGAGGTTGGAAGCAGAGCTACCACTGGTAGCAAGGGAGGCAGCACCAATGAAGCCGGAGATGACTACCCTAATTCTGGCTCTTTCAAGATAGGCAAAGCCAGAAGGGGAAAACATAATCTGTGTATTGTGGTCTTTCTCAGTAAAGAAAGGGGGTTCTTCTTTTTATGGTACCTTCTCTTTTACCTTGAAGATTTAGATGTACAGGATGAACGAGACAGTGACCTGGATCTCGTTCGGCCCCAGACATTAACTATAACCATTTTCAACCCCTACAATCATCTCTAGCATGAGACATGGAAGGTTTTGTCACACTCCGATATCTTTGGGGTTCATGTGAAGGAAAAGGTCATAAAATGAAGAGTTGTGCTTGGAGCCAAGGCACCATGAACAGTCCTCAAGTGAATCACTTAAAGGCGACTGTCCATCACACCTATGGCACGGGTTAAACCCTGATTCCATACATTGAGACAGTTCTAGCAGATCATAGTGAACTTTTGAAAGAGAGGTTTCAGCCAAGTGATTTGCATGCAAGCTCCCATAAATCTATATAGGCATCACAATGGTTGGGCATCACAACAGTGGATGCTAAGGAGACACTAACGGCCTAGTTCTGATTCTTGGAAGTAATTAAGGGTCTGCAATGCTATGTGTTCATTTAGTGTGAGCAACTGTAAGTGAAAACTGGGTTCAGCCAAACCACTAATATAAAGTAATACATTCACAGATTGATTGAGACTGTTTGAAATAAACAATCTTCCTCTTCTAAAGCAAACAACTGTTTTGCAGGGCATGGCACTACCATTTCAGCTAGTTATCTACAGTGGGGTCAGTTATCCTGTCCAGGCCCAAGTTCTCCACAAAATCGGTGTGGGTGAAGGAAAAGCCACATACCAGGAGCCAACAGAATATGAACCAATGAGCTCCATGCGTACCCTGAGTATCAGTGGTCGTAAACAATATTTTCATTTTATGTTAACTAATGTCAAAGTAGGAAATGTTTTAACAAGACATGTCACTTTAACTTTTGGATCAAATTTCACCATAGGACTTACTGAGCCATGGCCATTCTACTTTACACAGGTTGGCCACGTTTTTCTCTATTAAGGGGCCTTATCTGTGGATTATACTCATTGAGCAAGAAATCAAGATCACACAGCAGTCGACTAGATTGCGTGCAGCGTATCCAACATACAATAAACAATTTTCCATGTTGTTTGTGAATAATCTAAATTGCGTTGTTGTCAGAGGTGTTTATTTAAAAAATTGGAAAGCTTTTTTAATTTTTATTCTCCTAATGGAAAATGAAAGTATAACAACTGGTGTGCTTTTTGTCAGTGAAAATTACGTAGATGTCTGGATTAAGTGTGAAAATATATCTTCATTGGGCTGAGCCATTTTGGTGTAAAGCAGTACTCCAATAGTACTACATCACATACTACTAAATGAAATTCACAAACCTACAGCCGTTGATCTCCCTCTCGGCCTCTCCTATCTTTTCTGTGCGGCGATCTTCACAAATGCAGGTACACATTTTAGCAGTAAATGCAGCAAGGGCAGGATGAAGTGGTGGGAAAATGAGGAAAAATTACTAATAAACTGGAGGGATTTAGGAAATAATTCAGGGAGGGGTTTAACTATGGACAAGCTAATACAAAACACACCCCCACATAAGAGTACAAGTGCAAAACCCAAAATACACTTGTTAATTCTATAGCATTCCTAATATTGAAAACAAATGGGCTTAAATGGCCTTCAGCCCAGCCTTGGAGTACGAGAAGTACCACACATGGCCAATCACTGACACTACAACACACTCCTATGGAATACAATAGAGACAGGCTATAACACTAACACCCAATAGGAAACAATGTAAAAAAAGGTAAACTAATTAAATGTTTAAAATATATGTATATTTTTAATTTATATAGCAAAAAACTGAAATCTTACATTTTATTCTTTAATTCATAATAAACTTAAATGTAAAATAATTTAAAATACATATTTAATTTAGTTTAAAAAGTTTATAAACTTATTACAATTAATTGAAAAACAAATTATAACCACGTTTATTACAAATTAAAGAAACAAAAGTATGTGAGGTTGAGTGATTTTAATTTTAAACCATTCTAAAAAAAATAGTATTAAAATATATTTAACGTTTAAATTAATTTACAAATTAAAACAAAGTTAATTGTAGGAGGCACGGCTTCACATTGTTATCTTTCAGTTGTCCTTGGTTAATTTTGTTTAAAATTACATTGCATTGTGAGTTTACATTAACTTAATTTTATGTATTTTTCCTGTAGGGGTATTTCCATAAACAGAGGGAAGTTATAAAGAGTTACTTTACAATTGCAAATTCAGTCAAAAGAGTCTCCACCATCCCCTTCAATTGAAGGGGTGGAGACTCTATAGTATACACCTATGTGCAAATCTTCACGCAGAAATAGCAAATTGCAAAAAAGGGAAGATTTACACTTAAAAGTAGGAGTAGATCTATAAGTAAGCAAATGGATGCATTCAAACGTACCTTTGTGGATTGGGTCTCCTGTGTTTAACGTATTTAAATGGTTCTGAATGGACTAGAATACTGAGGAAAGACCTTGGACTACACCAGTACCTGCACTCACTTTAGGTGGCCAATATAACAATGTTCACTGTACACATACTTAATGATTTCTGAAACAATCTAAATATTGGGACACTGTTGGGCCTGATCTGTGATTAGACCTGTGTCTGTATGTACACAGAACTGAGCCCAGAATTAGACTCTCTCTCTCATCAAGAACAGTGTGACTGCAAGCTTCAGCTACAGCAGAGCTCTCGTGGCTCAGTGGGACATGCATGGATTGCCTAGTTAATTTAGCATCTGAAGCAGATGGAAGCGCCATCAGACAGCTGAATCTGGTGGTGGCCTGTGTGCTCTGCGGCAGCAGCCCTGGCATGAACATGCATGAGGATGGGGAACCACTAAAATTGTAACCTCAAAATATAACCTCAACAGCATATCCGCATCTGGATGAATCAGAGATGGAGTTAAACCTCAATTACGCGAGGCAGCGTGCCCCTGAATTAGAACACCTTATAGTATATCAAAAATAAAGTCAATTAGTAAAGGACAGACTCAATAATTGAGGTCTAGTGCAGGAATAGACATTTAAAAGACTTGTTACAAAATTCAAAAGATTTGGTACCAAAATTGGAAATGCATGGAGCTATTGTCATGGAGGCTCTCATCAGATAGAGCAATACAAAAAATGTGAACAATCAGCAAATATTGAAGTCCCAAATGAGCATCAAAATCAATATGAAATCAGACAGCACCACCAGTAGCATCAAAAAGTCTACTGGTAAGCTCTGTCTCGCCCCAATTCCAGGGGTTATATTCAGTTGTCTTGCATAGGAAAACATACATTTCTGCAAACTCATCATGTAAGAGAAATAATTATATTTCCAGCAAATCAGAGCACTATTCTTGTTAGCGCCATACTGTCTTACTAACTAAGCACTATCCAAAACAATAATATTGAATCTACTGACTCTATGCTATTGTCATTTGGATACGGCAGGAAAAACAACTTAAAGGAACAGCAGCAAATTATTGTGAATGAATGCGGTACAATGAGGTAGAGGAAGGTTCTTGGAAAATGCAACATTACTGTGTCCGTGTTGGAAAGTTTTCTTCAAGAACAGCAAGAACAACGTCAATGAAAATAAACAAAAATGACTGTGCGCTGCAAATATAATTAACCGTGAACATGAAAGAGGAGAAATACATTTTGAAGAAGATTGTGCTGTGGCCTAGTATCATTTAAACCTTATCAAAACTTTTACTACGTGTCAATATACTAGACTCAACATTATGTTCTGTAGTTAATTCAACTTCCGGAAACATATGCAACTGTAACAGTAACAACTAAGAATATTAATATCAATATTAATGAGATCGTGCTAACACATTTACAACATCTGCTGTAGGCCAATTCCATAGAGATCAAAAACAAAAAATAAAAAGAGTGTTGAACTTCATAAATCTATCTTCAATAAACTCTTTCAAAAATAAAATGGATCTTTTCTTCTGGTTTTCGAAATAATAATTAAAAAGCTGAATCAATCTTTAAAGTTATTTTTTTTTCTCTTTTTTTGTTCATAACCTCAATACTTTATTTCTTAATTTGAACTCTTCTCAAAGCTCACAAGTTATTTCACTTATATTGTGATTCGTAAAAGTTCAAGGTGGCTCTTCTGCGATCTAATTTTCAAAGATGAATTTGCATCAGTTTATTAGACTGTAAATCTCACTATCTGGTTCCTTTGCTTCCTTCTCAAACATAGATGCCCGATACGCCAAGTCAGATGATGTCCACTTTCTATTTGGAATTCTATTTCTTGCTAGTCTTTTAGGTGATTCACTCTCCCTGTTCTCTAAATCCATTTCAACCACTTCTAGTTCTTAATCAATTGTAACCTTGAATTCTCCCAATACCTTATCTTGCATGATATTTTACCCGACTAGGGTGTTATAATTCTTGCATCTTCACTTGTGGCTACTGCTGAGTCCTCTTGACTCACTGATGAACTTGCGCTCCAATCTGCATCTGCAACTCGACTCCCTGTAAACTGTTTTCTGCCTCTGGGGGTTCTCAATTCTCTAAATTTCAGCTGAAGCTTTTGTTAAGCTGGATCAGAGACTGATTCTTCTTGCTGCCACTTGTGACTTTGCAACAGCCCTTCACTCTGATCCTATGATTGAAACTGGCCACTGGTAACTTCACAACAGATCTTCAACTTCACCAGCTTCAAGATTTTCTTCACCCCATCTAGATCCACTCTGAGAACTTGAGCGTGACTCTGTGAATCAGTGACTGTTGTCACCAATTCTTCATCCTCAGTCTTCTCTCTCTTCATGTGAGAGATGTGAATCCACTGCAGCACAACTTGGTGTGGACCTTTTCAATGCTCTTCGCGGTAGCTTTTGCAAATATGCTTTGTCACCAGGTTGCAAGGGATGGCAAGGAGTTCCCTTTGATGATGCTGATGCCAAAATTACCTGAGCGGAGACAAATTTCACCACATCATCCAGACCATTGCAATAAACTTATACAATACGATCAGTTACTGACTCAATTGTTGCTGAAGGCATATAGGGCAATTGCCCTGCCTGTTAGCACTTCATGGCGGCGAGAGTCTAGTCTTTTTATTTGGGGTAGTTCTAATGCTCATGAGAAGACAAACAAGAACATCTGACCATTTTAAACTAGTTCATGCACACACTTCAGTCAGATTCTAATTGATTGTCCCATTCATCTTTTCTACTATGCCAAATGATTGACGACAATAACTGTAAAGAAATCTCTGATCAATCAATTTCAAGAATCTAACTTTTGAAGTCAGTTGCCCGATCTGTCTCAAAAGATGTTAGCATGACAAACAGTGGTATCAATTCCCTCAACAAGAGTTTGGCAACTGTCATACTGTCAGATCTCTGTGTAAGATAGGCCTCATTCCATTTAGAGAACAAGCAGACAATCACAGGAATATATTTAAGACCATTGTAAACTGGCATCTCAATGAAGTCTGCTTGGAGTCTTGTAAATGGGCCCTCTGATTTGCCGATAGAACTCATAACAACTACAGTACTCTTTCCATTGTTATTTCTCGAACAAATAACACACTCTTAACGCAGATTTGTCTAAAAAGTTTCTGAAGTTCTGATCATTAAGTCCCTACCTACACAAGTCGGGCCATGTAAATTTTGAGCCACTGAACATAACGTACTGTCAGTGAGAACATATTCATATGGAGGAGTGAGCCTCAAACGTTGGTAACTATTGTTAAAACCTAACATTTCCCACCTCTGTTTCTCTTTTTCTAGTCCTTCCTCTTGGAGATTCCTCAATTCACTTAATGATGTCTTTATTTGGTTTAACAAGAAATAAGTTACATTCGCTGTGTTTTCAACAAAACGTTCCTTTGATTCATTCAGCTCGGTTTCTTGCATTGCAATCTGCTCATTTATTCTCGGAGCAGCATTCTCAAGTGTGCACTATCTTGCCACTTGGTCAGCATATTTGTTAACCAGTGTTGACAAAGTCCCTATGATCTCAACCCATCCTGGCCAGACCCCCACAACTCTATTTTGGACAACACTTCTCTCGAATTCTGCCAGCTCACAGTCATATTTGTTCTAAACAATAATAATATGAATGTGGTCTACACTTACCATTCGTAGAACTGAGAAGGAGTCAAGTTATTCCAATAATAATAACCTAGATATAAAACCTGATGAGACACCGAGTTTGGAACAAGTGTTCCTTTATCAATATGTTAGGGCCATCTTGAAACATCTCTACATACATTAAAGAGGAGTAGTCCAGACTGACATCCCCTTGTCTCCAATTTCCTCATAGATATGTCTAGAACCCTTTCTCTGGGCGTCTGTAATCTAAGTACCACATTCTTGAAATTATGTCGGAGGTTTTCCTCACTGATCATATTTTGTATTTAATGACCACTACTCGACCCCTAAGGTATAGAAGTCATTCATCACCAGCTATCCTCCAAGATACTGTCTTAGGCTCTGGAGTATTGCTAGCACTCAGAGAAGATGATTCATCTTGCTTGATACTGATCAAAGCTGAGTACTCAAGGGAGTCTGCTACAGCAGCACATTTGCCGTTCACAGGGAATGCTTCCTCCAAGACTCTTTCAATAATGTCACCTTGAGGTGTCAACAAGGTATGCATTGCTCTGCTTCTTCCTAAGAAATTGTAGACCGTAAATTACTCTACTACATGCTCTCAAAGGGTTGTGCATGGAAGTAGGTTGGAGTGTGTTAGGCTTTTAGAGAACATTTTAACAAGTGAAGTCATTTTTGTTGTTTACAACGTGCTTTCTTGTTATTTTTATGATATCCTGTGTGATTATATCAGATGGGCTAAGAAACAGGTTAGCCCTGCTATAAAATACTTTTAGTTAAAAGTGCCTGTTCTTTTTAGTGCTGAAAGTGGGAGATTCTGTGAAAAATGAAATAGGTTCACTATTACCACTGTGCCCATTATCGCCTTACAGTGATTGTCAGTAACCTAAAGGCAATTACTTCACTTTGCAAAAGTTGGCGCCCAATGTGGAGCATATTTCTTATGGTTAAGCCTTCAGCATTTCTTATGTTATTCCTATACACAAACCATTGTTACATCCTAATGGAGATGTCCACCCTGTTTCTGTAGGTTTGTCAATTTTGACTTTCAAAAAGGTTATTCCCTATTCTGTGGGTTTTCGAATTCTTTGATATAATTTTCAATTGAATCAGTTTGCCATGGTGGCACCTATAGGGATTGGAGCCAATTACAGGAAAGCAGTCACTCAGCACCTCAAATCTCAAGGTTTCCCCAATGAAGGGGAGGAAGTTACCTTTGTAGTTGCTGCACACATGGCATTTGCCTTTGAGACATTTTACTCATGGGTGGAGTTTGAGTCTATCGATGTGGTTTCAGATAAGTTTAAAAAATATACAGTGGCAGGTCTGCCGGGACACTATGGGGCATACCAAACTTTGGAAATACCTTTCACTTACCAGAACACCAGAATTGTTTTGCTGGTCATTTACCACACAAGCACAGGAACTTCTGCCTGGGACCCCAGATCAATAAAGTGGCTCCATGGCAAGACTTGGTTGGCTATACACCTGTTCCCAGTACTGATATTGTAGTCCCTGCTGAGGTGATCGGGGGGCTGAACTACATGTTCTCCTTATACAGGAGACTGGGACGGTTCATACAGCGAACTTTAAGCACTCGCCCTGATCTCGCAGCAAGACCAGTAACTCCAACACAAGTACAAACTATTAGTCCTCAGACTGTTAATGCTATCATGGGCAAGGCACCCATGAAACTAGAGGAGATGAGCTTCTAGACTGCTCGCAAGGCCAATCAGTTAGAACCAATGTATCCATACACCACCCCCCAGGACAAACATAGAATATTGACTAGTTGTCTTCCTCATGGGATGGTGCCACCCGTAGAGGAGTGTAACTCCTGGGGAAGCATATTTGCACGCATCTATGCTTGTACACATGGCACGCCTTTATTTGCAGTACTCCCTGATGTACTAAAAAACGAGTACCGAATGAGAGCGGCACGGCACCAGATCTAGACTTGGGTATGAAATTAATGGGAAAACTCTACAGTTTCCTTTAAGATCCTAAGTAATATTAAGGGAGACGCTTCAGTTCTGGCTATGCATCAGAAACTGGAAACTGTTCCAGTTGAAGAACGCAAATAAGAACTACCTAAAGTAACTGACGAGGTTTACACCTCTGTGAGTTGTGATACTTTAGGTACACAAGCCAATAAACCACATTTAAAACCTAAAAGGAGTCTGAGGGTTCCTTAAAGAGAAATCTGCAACAGAAGGAAAGAAGAAACTGAGGGAGAATGACAAAAGATGGACTGGATCACCCGCATCCTGGGAATCCGGTAGGGATGGTTATATTAGAGGGACCATAAGAAAAATTTAAATGCCTGAACAGTATCAGCATTCTGATAGCTGCTCTTCACGTTCTTTTCAGGACATTTATAGTACACGAACAAAGGGAGCCAATCCGAGGACTGAAGAAAGATGGAGTATCTGGAAAGGTGAAGTTGGACGTGAGGCTGATGTCAGCATAAAAAGGGAGGAGAAAGGAGCAGACTCCAAAACTCCAATAAAAAAAGATAAATGTAGCCGGACTTTCTAAAACAACATGTTGATAAAGCAATGAGTCCTCCTGCAGACCAGGACTTGGGTAAGAGTGCTTTTAGACAAAGCAGCAGAAGTCATGATAGTGCATTGGACACTTCAGAACTGATGAATATATCTAATAGAAACTCCAGACAAGCATGTACATCCTCATGATCAGATTTATATATACAGATTGAGGGGAACATACCATGAACTATTGAGGCAATCTGCTGGTCACATTTATAGGATGACTATGATATCATACTATCCGAAGAAGACTGGCCTCAGGTCTTTGTTACGGAAGCACAACTGAGGGAGAAAGTCATTAGGGTAGCCTCTCTCCCATAGTACCTTAAGATATCCGGTAGATCTACACCTGTGAATAAGCCGTAAAACAGGTCCGATCATATATAGAAACCAAGCGGGGTGGGATAGAGAATCCATTACATGTTATTCCTCTATGGAGTGAGCCACAAGCACAGGCCTCATATCTTTTGAAGTTAGAAGTCAAGTATGGCACTGAAGCAATACTAGACCAGCTACAGTATCAAGGTATAACACCACCTTGCCTCTCGTGAACACACCCTTTTTTCTCCATTTCCCAACTGGACGGTTCTTTTATGATAGTCCTAGGCTACAGGAATTTGAATACTCGAAACTATGCAGTGCAAAATGCACACAGCACAGGTTTAACGACCAACCTGGTGCGGAAGACATACAAACACGACCCTGGATATTTCCAATGGGTTCTTCAGTCAAAATATAGTGTTTGAAAGTGAATATCTAACATCCTTTAGTTTGAAGGGGGTATCATTTTCACTTTGACGTTTGCCTATGGACTATAAGAACAACCCTCGCTTATTCTAAGTGTCTATTATGGACATCTTACTACCAAATCCCGAGGTATTATCATATATTGATGACATCTATTTTACAGACGATTATTTAGACTTACACCTGACCAAAGTGGACAGGGTTATAATCTCGTTATACTCCCATGGGTCTAAAATTAATTTAAAGAAATTGAAGATTTCCTCCTTGATGGCAACCTTCCTAGGATATGAATTATCAAAAGAGGGCAAGGGCCTAGCTCCTAATGTTCTGCGGAAGTGTGATATCTTGCACCCTCTCTTGACGTACTGAAGCAGTTGCAATCCCTGCTGGGGTTTCTCAACTTTGGGCATACTTAGCCCCTGTATGATCCGATTTCTCCCACGTTTTCAGCAAAACAATGAAGAAATGTGCACACTGCTATCTTGGGTGTTCTGCAAGCAGACATGCTCTGGACTAAATATTTACAAACTAGGGATAGTAAGACCAACCTAGTTTTCAGTCATACCCAATCACCATGGTAATACCTATGTGACCTACCATGAGGGACAGAAGTTTCCCATGGCATACAAGTCTCACTATATGCACGTTATGCTTCAATTGAAGGAATCCTTGCAGCTGGGCAGACAGCTTTCTTTCAGAAGTGTCCTTTGAAATTGGAAATTACATGCTTGTTGTTTCTCCTGCAGCAGTGCTGCAGGCAGCCATCAAAGCAAGCATTCTAAAGGCTACTGCCTTACACCCATGGTGGGGGTAGTGGGCCTCTTCCGTAAGTGCCGTGATGTGAAGTTCTAATGTGATCCTTCTCTTCATACACAAGCTTATCTCCAGTATGAACATATCATTCCTACTCGATCTAGCTTACCCATTGAGTCTTACCAGAGCACTTTCTACATGGATGGCTGTGACCACCCTGCGGTAGGAACAAAATGCAAGTACTCCGCTGACTGTGCAGCATTGCAAGGGGTTGTGAAATGTGGCGAGTTCCATCCACAATGCACCCCCAATAAAATATTAGGTGATAGCACTGCACAACACGAAGATCTTTTGTGCGGTCACTGGCATCACACAAGGCTGACTCATCAGTTCCCACACAAATAGTGTCAGACATCCTTCTGTGTGCAAGATTACAATGTTGACTTGCAACAATGGCGTTTGAATGGATTCAAGGGGAAAACCTATCAAAATAAACAGCATTCGGAAAGGGTAGCTGTCTTACAAGCTAAGCTGTCACTGGCGATTGTGAGGTGACTTTGGGCCATCAGTGTGATGATGTTCATGCCAAAGGTAACTGTGTGGCTGATCTAGCTGCAATTCAGACGGTTCGAGTAGCAGTTTCAACCAGTACTCAGACAAATATTCACCCACATATCTCAACAGCATAGCCATACCAAAGCAAGGTGAAAAACCTGCTGCAGGCTACCCCCATAAAGTCTTCTACACCCTTAAGACGTTATCTTGTTTGCCGTTTGCATCGCCCTTGGAGAAGAGGCACTGTCCTGGTCCTCCACTCACCCGTGCCGAAGTTAAAGCCTCGGTCCCCCTTGTGTCCTGTTGAGTGTTCTGTGCATTATGTGTTTTGGTGTGATAGTATTGTTTTTGCAACTTGAAACGCTGGGATAATATTGTTTTTCCTCTCGTTTTCCTTTTTGAGAGACACTGTGTCTGTTGAACTTTGTTTTTACCTGGAATTGTTTTTCTTCTCCATCCGGTTCACTCCCGTTTCGCACCGCCTTTTCCTACCGCCACCCAAGCCCCCTCCCTCCCGCCTCCCAGACAGCCCCTTCCCACCTCCCAGTGCTACTTCATGAAGGCAGCAGCACTGCCACACCACAGGTAAGCCCGTCTGCGCCCATCCGCTGCTTGACCGCATCCAGAGCCAGGAACCCTAGCCGACCGTATTCCCACAGGTACTCAGTCGCAGGAACTCAGTACCATAGACCCCACAAGCAACAACTGCTGTCTCACATCACCACGCTCCACAGCAGGACCTGCATCGACTGCTGTTTTAGTGCCACCCCATCACTGGTCACCAGCGCATCGGTCAACACCACGCCAAACCCAGATGCTGACACGCCAAAGGATCAACTTAACTGCCTCTCTCTGCAAACACGCAACCAAAATCTGAGACACCATCTCTACCACTGCCCCCCAACGTGGCCTTCATCAGAGAGACCTGGCTCACCCCACATCTGCCCCAAACATCACCACAGCAACTCCCAGTGGCTAGAAGATGAAACACAGACTGCACCAACAGACACGGTGAGGGTCATCAACATCGTACACATGAATCAATTACCGGCAACAACTCCAACAACGACAACACGCCGATGATGGAGCACATGAATTTCGATCTCCACACCTACACAAAAACCAACATCAAATGCACCCTCGCATACAGTCCACCAGGACCACGAACTGGCCTCAGCGACGCAATTGTTGGGTTCATCACCCTGCTTGCCGTCAAATCCGAAGACCACATCTTCCTGGGAGATCTAAACTTCCACCTGGACCCCAACAACACCATCAAACTCCTGGGAAGACTACACATCATCAGCCTCAAGCAGATTGTCACCGCCACCATACAGAGAGCAGGACACACGCTAGACCCTATCTTCAGTCAAGAAACAGATACAGTCACACCTCAGAAACCACCTGAACGTACCCCTCCATCATACACTTTACCCTCACCAGTCCGCCACACACAACCCCTAACTGACACAGCACTGCCTAATGCAGCTCGTCCAAGACTCGGCTGCAATGGACCGATGCGCGCAGCACTGCTCAGCCCAACATCACCACTGACCAGTACCATACAGTGGAAAATTTCAATGCCTGGACCACCAGCGCTGCTAACCAAATCGCCCCCACCAAACCCGCCAAATTACACAGACCCCACCAAACGAGACAGCTGGTACACACCAGGCCTTCGCACAGCAAAACGCAGGTGTAAACAATGGGAAAGAAGATGGTGAACCAGCAAGAACGACACAGACCGAGCCGCCTACAAATCATCCCTCAACAACTACTACCGCTAGTTCAAAGTCACAAAAAAGAGGCAGCAATATGCCCAATCGAAGCCGGCACCAACCAAACCAAGGAATTCTTCACAATTGTCAGAGAGTTCACCTGCCCGTCAGGCACAGAAAGCTCAATCCCTCCCTCACAGAAACTCTGCGATTCCCTCACTTGCCACTTCCACAACAAGATAGCAACCATTTACAGAAACTTTGTTCCCCAACCATCCGGCCTCTTCTGCAACCCATCAGCCACCTGCTCACCGGATGGAAACAACTCAGATCACCAACCAACACCCTGATGAATGCAATACGCTAAAGAGTACCCACTGACCCATGCCCCCACAGACTCTTCAAATCGGAAGCAACAAAATCAGCCACCAGCTCACCACTTTTCCGACACATGGAAGCATGTGGAGGTTAGAGCCCTCCTCAAGAAACCTTTGGCAGATCCCAGAGAGCTCCAGAACTACTGTCCCATCTCCCTCCTCCCGTTCCCCTTTAAAGTCCTGGGGAAGGCCATCAACCTCCAAATCACCGATCATCTGGAAAGAAAAAACTGCTGGATCCATCGTAATCAGGTGTCAGAGCCAACTACAGCACAGACACAGCCCTGATCGCAGCAACATACATCAGAGACCTACTCAAAAGAGATGAATCATCTGCCCTCATCCTCCAGGATCTCTGCGAAGCTTTCAACACCATCTCCCACCACTCACTCATACATAGTCTACGCCAGATTGGAATCACACATGATGTGCTCAGATGAATTGCTTCCCTCCTCATGGGACGTACCCAGAGAGCCCACCTCCTCCCTTCACCTCACAACCCAGGTACAAAATCTACGAAGTACCCAAAGGCTCGTCCATCAGCCCTATCCTCTTCAGCTTCTACATGACTCCTCTCACAAACATCGTCCAATCACACAACATCATCTCCTATGTAGACAACACTTAGCTCGTCCTTTCACTCTCAACGAACTCCACCTTGACCAACTTCCACAACTGCATGAAAAATATTGTGGCATGGATGAAAGGCAACTGCCTGAAACTCAACATGTACAAAACAGAATTTCTGAACTTGGGAAGACACACAACCATGTGGGAAGACTCCTGGTGTCCAGCCACCGCCACGCCGAAAGACCATGTCCACAACTTTGGCATCATACTGGACAGCAATTTCTCCATGAAACGACAGGTCAGCGCCATCGCCTCAGTCTGCTTCCACATGAACTGCATGCTCTGCAAAATCTTCAGATGGCTCCCCAACAGCACAAAGAAAATGGTGATGCAGGTCCTTATCACCAGCTGGCTCAACTATAGCAACACACTCTATGCCGGCACCTCCACAGAGATTTTGCAAAGATTCCAAACAATATAGAACGCAGCAGCCAGACTGATCCTCAACTTGCCCAAGAGGACACGCATTACCCAGCACCTGAAAGACCTCCACTGGCTCCCCATCCAGTAGAGATGCCAGTTCAAGCTCCTGACCCACACAAAGCCCTCCACAACCAAAGACCAGACTACATGAACAGCCACCTGATCATTCAACAACCCTCCAGAAACCTCCGCTCCGCACACACCACATACTTGCTGCAACCGCTCTGCAGGACGCTCCTTCTCCGACCTTGCCGCCAAAGCCTTGAACACCTTCCACCGATGCACTTTTCCCTCACTGAACCACTTCAGGAAGGGACTCGAGGCCTGGCTCTTCGAGTGATACCTGCAACACAGAACCTGGATACCCCATGGGGAGATTAGCTACGCTATACAAATACTGCTCGATTGATTGAGTAGTTCAGACAATGTTCCTGTAGTTACTGTTCCTAAAGCAGGAGACAGGATAATACCCAACAATCTATCTCACATAGATTTAATCAGAGAAGCTTATGAGGGCCTGTCATTTGTTCATGCAGGAGTCAATGGAACCGTAGCAATGCTACAGAAACCCTACTTGTGGATTGGTTCATACAAACAGACTAGGGATAATTGTCAACAGATCAAACCTTTCCCTATCAAACAACTCTTGCCATGCCCTCTCACAGTCTCCAACATCCTCTTCCATGTGATTTATTTGAATATCCAATCGATATTAATATATATTGGTGGCAACGAATTCATGTTCTTGATTCCTATGGGAATGGGCACAGACATGTGCTTCAGCAGTAGTAAAAGATTTGCTGTGTCTGATGGTGATTGGGAGAGTACATTAATTTCATTCGGATACGTTTATACCCAAGGCTTATAGAAATTCAATGACTGCTCTGGGAGTTTGTTTGACATTCAGCAACCCGTTCATAGCAGATTTCAGTGGTGTTGTTGAACAAGCTAACGGGATGATTAAACAAGCATTAACTGCTAGGGTGCTAAGATCAGTTCTTTGGTCGTACCATAACTTCTGTGTAATCCAGAGAGCATTAAAAAGCTTGCCTAGACGAGTATTGGAAGGACGCACTCCAAATAAGGTTCTCTTCAGAGTTCCTATGAATGCGGCTCGTTAGGATAATCCTGGGATGGTAGCGGATGAAGAAAAGTTTGACTTAGAGAACTGCTTGAATGTTTTACAGAATATCCAAGAGGTCTGAGACTAGCTGTCTAACATAAACCACTCTGATGCAGCCACCCATGAGGAGGAGGTTATAGCTGATGCTGACGGGTGGGTTTACAAAGCGGGGGACCCAGTTTGGGTGAAAATCCATGGCAAACAACCCTTTGAACCATCCTACAGACAACCTGTGACTGTTCTTGGGGTAAAAAACAATACAACTGTCATTTTGTCTCCTTTGTCTGGCTCACTGAGCAACAGACAGGTGTCCTTCGACCACTTGAAAAATCACTATGTGGCCATTCCTCAACAGCCGAACAGCCCAGACACTAAGAAGGAATCAGAGTAGTACCTCTCAACCTCTCCCTACTCTGAATATACCACCTCTCAAACAAAGCAGCACCACTAGCTTGAGTTCCCAGACAGAGACTGCGGAGCACATTACTACACAGAGAACATTGAGTTCCTCAACCAAACCCGATACTATCACCATTGTTACTACTATTCTACAAGACTTCAGGGTCTACTATGAACTCCCACCTAATGTACCATCACTTGAAATGTTGCCCTTTTCAAGAAGTCAAGAATCCACTGACTTTGAGAATGATTCTGGATATGCTTCAAAGGATTTTACAACTCCATCTACAGTCAGTCATCACCATAGACTACTTTGCGCTTATCTGTGGGTTCGTGACAGATACCCAATTCCACCGAGGTCCTATGTTTGGATTATGCTGGGAACTATTCTTTCATCCTATGGCTAACTATGCTGACCATCGTTCTACTGCTACTGAATGGACATTTCGTCCCCGGAAGAACAGCTGCATCTCCTGTAACTCGTAATCTACAGCTGCAGTCTTCCTTAAACAAAGCTTGCAGAAACCTCTACGCTGCCAACATTTAGATTACCCTGTGTCCGAAGGCATAGTTTAGGAAAAGGTCCCATATCAGATTATGGGGCCCACTGAGACTTCTAAATTACCCTTTGTAGTTAAGGTTTCAATGAAGGATAATGTGATCCCTAGCTCCATTTCAGATGACTGGGATACAGATACTGTTAAAAGAATGATGTCAGGCTTCCAGATATATTTTGCTTTGAATAATAAAGATCCTCATTTGAACTCAGCTAATTACCCAAAAATATATTATCATCGTTATGTGCATTAATACATACATAGGAACAGCGATTTACAACTACACACAATGGGAGCATTGAGAGGCACCGCCTCATGATAGTCACACTGATTTTTTAGATTAAGAACAGATCACATCTCCCTGCTTTCCATTTTTAACAGTAGCCACAAAAAGTTCACAAAAATTTAATTACCACTAACAAACTAATTTATTCCACTGAGTTCAGTCTGAAACTGACTATCCAGGGATATGAATATTAGAAAAACAATATTGATGAGAAAAGTAATTGGGGAACCAGATTTTGGCAAATCCAGGGCAAAGAAGCCTTGTTTCGTGCATGAGTAATCCCAAAGAAATATTTCTTAACAGAGTGGTCCAACAGACTATCTGTCTGGAATTTGGAACCAGCAAAGTACTTGAAGAAGCCTTCTGTACCAAAAGTTAACCCAACTTTGTTCACTAACTGGCAACATCAAATGAAAGCGTCTGTCAAATAAAATGGTTCAAATTGGAACATATAATTCCACTAAATATCCTTTTGAGGGTTTGGCCTCAAGGCTTTATGATTCAAATGCTTGAATGAGTTGCTTCCTTTCCAACAGTCCTAGACCTAAAGCTAATCGTCCTGATCCCCGTTACAACCCACAAAACCCTGTAGTAGTTATCCACATACAGTGTAGGCAAATTATGTCGAAGATGGTTAAACATTTCAGTTTGTCAGCTGTAAAAGACAATTTCCCCCGATTTAAGAAACATGGATTTTTCTGACTTCCTCTTGGGCCAACGTCTAAGCAGAAATTAACAATTCCTGGCAACGGTAATATATGTTCATTTACTCATTTGCTAGGCAGTACAATAATGTCAATATGAACATAGACATAAAAAGAGTGAGAGAGTAAAGTGTGGAATCACACTCGGCTGGCAATAGCTCTCCCACCTCCATTAGCAGTACAGCCTCCATCAAAATGACCGCCGATACCCCTTTAGCAGTAGGCCCTTCGTCCTCCTTAAAAGAGCTTGCGAGGCTATGAAGGGACAACAAACAACACAGCAAAGAGGGAAAGACACTACAGGTGCTGGGGGGTGGATTTCAGGAGGCTAGGGAAAATATGGACAGGCATACTAACACACACACAAGTTTGAAGGTGATTAATCTGTTCAATAGAAATCTAGATGAAAATGAATCAAATGTTCTATTTAAGGTCTTAAGTTTCTCTCCATCCCAGAAAGGTGATAATGCTGACATACAAATTTCCTAATATTAAAATTAAAACAGTTCTTTAATCAATGACCGAATAAGGCTTTATTCATATGACCAACCGTACAAACAATTCATGATATGCAGAATTTACAATGTCTGTTGTCCATTGAGAATGATGAGGTTATTGATATTGGGACTCTTCTTGAAGATCTGGATATTGTTGAAAATATAGATGAGGACAGTGCCCTAGGCCCAGATCTAAGTTCACTCCACCTCCTCTTAACATCAAAATATTGATATTTTCCATGACAAATCTGGTCTCATTAGACATTCCAGTGACAGATTTAGGCATTTCCACTGCAACTTGTCTCGTGGTGAGAAAGAAGCACTTCATAGATTGCAGACAGATGACACAATAGTTATCAGTAAAGCGGACAAGGATGGTAATGTGCTCATTATGAGCAAATGGAACTTTATGACCGACATCAACCAACAGCTTAATGATCGTGAATGTTATGAGTGAATTACGAGAAATCCAATGTCTGAGTTTACTGTGTTTTTGAACATGAAACTGAAGGAACGGATAGATGTGTGTCTCCTATCTGATGAAGAATATAGGTACTTATGGTTAGTGATGAAAGATTCCCTGTGCATTTACAGAATGCCAAATATGCACAAAAAAAGGTGACTTCCCCCCAGGAAGACCTATCATTTCAGTGATGGGATCTCCAAGAGAAAGGCCCAAGAAATATGCGGACCTCAAACTTCAGAAGTTTGTCACTAATCTTCCATCCTATATACAGGATGGAAGGGACATCCTTAATAAATTCAATAATCTGGAATGGTCTGATGAACTCACTTTTGTGACCTTTGAAGTAGCGATCCTCTATTCTTGCATTGAGAAAAAATTTAGTCTCTTACCTGTCAAATCATTTCTGGATACTGATAGGGCAGACGTTTATGAACACATGACATCATTGATACTATCCTGTCCAGGAATTATTTCATTCACAACCGACTCTGGTATCACCAACTTCAGGAGCCACCCTGGAGCATTGAGGCTCCAGGGTGGCTCCTTCTCATGCTGGCTTATTTATGGGCTGGTATGAGAGGAAGCTTGCCTGGGGCCACGGCGCCTCCCCTGGAAAGAGCATATTGCTTTTTTGGGGAGGTATAGTGACTATATAATCCTTCTCTGGATTGGAATGGTTGAATCGTTCATTACAGGAATATTTACATTATCTTAATGATATTCCCTACAATATCCAATTTACTGTGAGTCATCATAAGGAAAGGACAGAATTTTTAGATTTACAATTTTACAGCAAAGATGGGGGTCATTCAAATTATAATGTTTTGCAAGCAATCAGCAGGCAACAGCATTCTACATGCCTCTAGTGCCCATGCACAATATGTAATTAGAAACATTCCTTATGTGGAGATGGTCCGCATAAGGAGGAATTGTAGGGAGGACACAAATGTCAAGGCTAATATTGATGGTGCTAATAGTCACTTCTCAGATAGAGGCTATGAACCCAAAACAATTAATGGGGCATACAGGTGAATTCAGGATGTCCTGAGGGAGAGGACACTCAAGGCCAAGGATAGCATGTTCAGACAGAGACAAGACAACTTAGTTTTTGTTATGAAGTACACTATGTATAGTGATAAAATCTTCAAGATTTTTAAAAACATTGTCATTGTCTGTTGGACATTCCTGGTTTAGAAGAAACACTAAGCAAAAATCCCAGGGTGGTGTACAAAAGGGGACACAAACTCAGGGATCTTTTTAGGTCACAGTTGCGTGAAAAGTTTGCAGCAGAAAATTACATGGCTATCAAACAAAAGTGGGGATTCTATACTTTTAACAATTGCAATATGTACCCACATGGGAGAAACAAGATTAAAGAATTTAAATACAACACATGCATAACATCAAGCAGTTCATTGATTGCAACACCCAATTTGTGATTTATGTAAAAGGTTGTTTTTGCAATATGGTTTATGTTGCTAGCACATCCCGGGGCCTAAAATTAAGGATTCAGGAGCATAGCAGAGCTTTCACAAATGGAGATGGTAGATATCCCATGTCAAATCAGTGTAGGAGGGTACACCTAAATGACTACGTTTCTGGTTCCATGGGATTGATCATGTCACACAAAATGCCTGTGGGGGGTGATACAGAACTGATTCTCGGCCCAACAGAGGCTAAATGGATATGTCACCTGAAAGCCATTCTGTTTGGACACAATACTGATAATGAGTTCCATCACGTCTTAGGATGAGATTTCACCAACAATAAATAATCCTTAGATCTTCACCTGCAATGACCCTTCGGGGTTTCTATGGAGGCTTCTCCAAGATCCACCTTATGTTGGAATGAGATCTGATATTTGTTTGGCATTGATACGGTTTATTCATATTATGACTGTCACTTTGCCTATCATTATGCAATGATATGGGTGCAAAAATATATGTCATATTGTTCAAACTGGATAATTGACTCTTGAATTGTGTCTCAGCAGCTAAATTCAATATTAAGATTAATATCTATCTTGCCACCTAGGTATGTGTGTTGAATGTTCGCCTTCATGGTTAAATGTAAACGAGGCTCAGGGGGTTAGTTATGCAATATGCAAAAGCATGTTTCCTGACTGCAAGTTTTATTGTTACATACTAACATGGCTTTACAATGTGGTTTTAAACAAACCTTGCTTTATTATTGAATTCAATCTTACGCACTGACCCACCTTGCATGCCCTTCCGGAACAAAATTAAGACTTGCAACACCGCAACAAGTTGTTTGAACCTGTGACCTCTGGATCTTCACTAGAGTTGCAGCATATTTGTTGCCATTAGATATATAGTTGCACAACGTTTACTTTGACTATTTGTATTGTGACATCCCTAAATAGCGCTTGGGCTACTAAGTTGTAGTACTAGAGTAGTTTGCTACACGGTCCACTGCTGGTGGCTTTTACCACCAAGAGTTCTTGGTTTTCGATGCCTACAAACATTGAAATTTTGATTTAATTTTAATCGCATTTGCCTTTGAAGGTCGTCCGATTAGTGCGTGCTAGACAGGGGGTTTCTGCTAGATGTAAATACAAATTTACATAGAGCGCATCCATGGGAGGGTTACCAAGCCAGCTGGAGAGACTGTAATGAGATGACAGGATGTGGGTCTTTGATTTTAATACAAAATTGCAATAAGTGTCTTGCCGTGTGGGCGGGTGTTGTATCGAACCAACAGGAGAGTTCGTGGAGAGTGGCCGGTTGACGAAAGTCATGATTAGAATTACTCATACAACCGAGACAGTCAAATTCGGGGGGGGGGGCTGATTTTGAGGGATAGGACTTATGCGATACCTTTAATTTTGCCATAAATGTGTATCACATTTTTATCTTAACGTGATGTGGGAATGCTGGCATTTCGGTCTTAACGTTGGAGCATTGAGCCAGTATGGACTTCCAGTCAAGTTGTGTGAAATATGGTCATAGCTGGTAGCCTGTGGCTAATATCAAAAAGATAATGTGCAAGCAGGTGTTTGTTGGGTAATGAAATAGTTCTCTGCACATTTAACATCCTGTGAGCATTTTTTATGTGAAAATGAAAGAATACTATATTTGTTCCCTTCCGGCGTTTACATAGGGGTAGAATCCCCTCCATTTGAATTTGGAAAGATTATCCCATCTAGACATTACTTATTTAACAATTGGTTCGCTGGATTGGATAGTTGTAAGAAATTAATAATTGTGTACACAAAAATGTGCATTTCAGTTTCCTCAATGGGTTTTGCTATCCCATCCTATTAGAATTTCAAATACAATGAGATTGTTTCATCTTGATGACAGGGGTGTTTGTTTTGGACTTAAAACGAAGGATGGATCAAAAATATTTTTCTGTTCTTTTCTTTTCCTTACAGTCCTTAGGGTCTTTTTACTATTGTGTCAGGATTCTCATGTTCACGTCTGTTTGAAGAATGTACCATTAAGGGTGCCACATGATATGGCCAATCCTTGGCGGAGTTAGCTTTGACATCTCCTTTTGCGAACTCATTTTAAAATGTTTTTAATGGTAATGGTTTTGACAATGTCATGTTTAATGTTGTATGGTGTGTTTTGTACATGTATTATGCTAATGTTTCACTTATCACTTTCACTTATGTGTATTTTTACATCCCTGAGGAAGTTCAAGTCTATTGAACGAAACACGTTGGCTGTTGTCTGGCTGTATTGATGGGATTAAATAAAGAAATCCAATAAAACAACATCTCGCGGTATTCAGGACTGTCAATTCTTTAATGGTTGGGTCCACCATTCTGTATTGTGTGTTTCTAATATATGCATTTTATTTTGAGTTAACCAAATACCCAGAGCAAGAGGCTGCAGAACATAGACCATAAAAACTCTACAAGCAGAGCAGTTTTTAAAGTTATTGACAATGGAACGCATACACTTTCCAAAAGGGTGTACTCATTAAATCATAATGCGCCAAAATACATGCTTTAAAATGGCTCAAGTCATATAAGGGCAGGATAAAACAAGCTATTCAAATGTATTTCCCTGGCAATGCAAAGTATCTCCGGGCTCAGCACTGAGCCCTACCCACTTAATCTTTATATGCGTCCACTTGCTATGATTGTACAAGCATTTGGGTTGTCAATAGACTTGCATGTTGATGACACCCAAATAGTATTGGCCATCTTCCTAGAGCACTATTCGAACTCTCAACAACCTGCACCCTGCTTGAAAGAAGTGGCCAACTGGATGGACAGTTTTGCCTTAAACGTATACAGAAATTATGGTATTGGGCAACAATCTTAACATGATATAAACAAGAGAGGGAGGGAAGTAGATCAGGAAACACTCTTAGTCCCCCAGGGTAAGTCTAATCGTAACAACAGAAGAGTGTGCCTTGAAACAAGATATGTAGAGCACAACTAGGAAAAACCAAGTTAGGTTTTTAAAAAAGCCCTCACTCACCAACCTGGTTGGTGACATGCTTCATCATAGGGCCCCACCAGGAGAGGCCGAGTGCCACCCCGGTGTGCTGCAACGCCAGAGTTACTGCGGAGCTGGTTATGAGTGTGTGGTGAATAGTGAATACGTGAGTTTAAAAGTATCACGATTGTGTCCCGCAAATAATTTTATTAAAGGCCAATCGGACACAGTAAAAACAAAGTGTAGGACATCAAGCTGAGTAAATTGTTCAGCAGAGTCAATTTAAGAAGTGGTCGACATGTTTCTGCCTATGTGTTGTGATTTTAACAGGAATTCTTCAGGACCGTAAGGTGTAGACCCCGACGGTATGGGCGCGCTAAGGCCCACCCTAACCTGGGATTGTAAATGTGAAAAAGATAAAAAGTGTCAAAAGGATTTCTTTAGGACACTTATCATGTGGTATCCCTCATGCGTGAGAGGAACAGAGTTTATTCTGATTGTACATAACATACACAGACAAACATATAAAGAAAAAGACAAACATAGTAATTAGTCATAATTCATTCTGTAAAATCCTATGGAAAAAACAGATGGATGCTGCTGCTCTACGCGGTGCACATATGAGCCGTAACATTTAACGTAACGTGCTTCCTATGAAAAGTAATGTGCACTAAAGGAAGTAAGCCAAAGTCATTTCAGTGAAGTAAACTCATAGCAGCGTCTAAGAGTCTATATGCCCATCGTGAGGTATATCGATACACATGAAGTATGGTGAGAGAGGCTATGCGTAAAGCTAGTAAACATAGCACAATCGGGCATCGGATGCTTAATAGAAGAAATGAAACGCAGTCTCACTTAAGGAGCAGCCATTAACTGCATCATGGGTCTCGGGAGGGGGGTGATAGCAACAATGACACACTCTAGAAAAATTGAAAAAAAGAAAACGAAAATGCAAAGAAAACCATTAGTAGAGAGCGTCCGCAATGTCGTGTTACTTATCTTCAGCTTGCAACAAACGGACTCACGCCTGCAGTGCAATACACCCGCTTGGTGCCTGCAACAAACCCTGAAGTACCGGACCCCGATGACCAAGTGGAGGGAGAACCGGGAAGTATTTAATGGCAGGCTATCGCAAGTACAGCAGGGGGAGGAGTCATGTCCCGAATGGCTTGGTCACGTGTGTGCCGGTTGTTAGCCAATAGGGACACGAGATACGCCGTAAGTTAAAGTGTCAACAAATCAGGGTAGATGTGACAATGGTTGTCATGGAGATGAAGTGCTGGAACCAGCGCATTCTGAAAAAGGAAAGAATCTCGTCAGAACGTCAAACTTTATTGTATTATGACGAGTGGCAAGGAGACAGATACAGATTAAGCCTATTCGAAGTCTGTGTATATGGAGCACGCCCAAAAATTTCAGAGTGTACTTAAAAGGAAATAAGCATTAGAAAAGACAGAGAAATCATTTGGTGAACGTAGAAAAAGAGGGGGACAAGGAACAGTTGGTCAAAGCACTAACAGGGAGATCATATAGTCATTATTCGTAGTTAGTAAGAATAATAGGGAGCCTTATAAATCAATGGGATAAGGAGTTATGGACCCATATTAGGCGAGGCGCTCGGAAAAAAAGGGTAAAGATATTCAACATTCTTGACCACATGAGGGGCCAGGTAACAGAAGATGTTGAAAAGATTTATGTTCCATGGAACTCAAAAAGAAAGTAAAGATAACTAGTGCTTCAAAACTGAAGCCCAGGGAATGTTATCATATAACCCTTTTTCGTGAGTGCCCAGCCGTTACACCCACCTTTGTTCTTTTTCAAAAAGGATTGCCTGAGTGTTGCGTTGGGTGTTCACCTGTTCAATGACTGTCCACCTGATGTCATTGGCAGTATGATTCTGCTGTATACAGTGTTCACTAAGTTTAGTAGTAATTTTCCCACAGCGAATATTACTGCGATGTTCACCCACTCGTATTTTCACTTTACGAGTCGTCATGCCCACATAACGTAAATCACACGGGCACATCAGCAGATACACCACGTTGGTCGAATTACAGTTGGTGTGGGCTCGTTGTGTCCACGTCTTTCCTGGTTCTAGATTCAGGGTTTTGGTTTACTTGGTCAGGTGACATTTGCTGCAATTGGTGCAGGGAAAATGACCCATGACTTTGGGTAGTCCCCAAACTTCTGTGATAGTGGGTTCTTTAGTGAGATTTTCAGTTGGACGTGTATGGACTAAGGAGTCTTTCAGACTGCGTCCTTTTTTAAAATACCCCAATGTTTATTGATTACTTTTTTCACAAAATTAGAGGCACTGCTATAAGTTGTCACGCATGTCAAAGGAAGATCTTTCTTTGTTTTTGGATTGTCTTCGAGGAGTGCCTCTCTTGGCTGGTTGCGCACTCTTTTATAGCCATTGTTGAGGATTTTGTCTGGGTAGCCCCGATGTTTTAACTTAGTTGTAAGATCAGTAGACTGCTTGCGGAAGTCTTCTAGATTGCTGCAGTTTCTCCTTACCCTAAGGTATTGACCATAGGGTAGGTTCTCTCGTAGAGGTCTTGGGTGGAAACTTGAGAACTCGAGAAGGTTGTTCCTGGCAGTAGGTTTATAGTGAGTTTTGGTTGTGAAACAACCATTCGCCTTTGAGATCACAACATCCAAGAACACCACTGATTGTGAGCTACAGGTGTGAGTGAATTTTAGGTTGAGGTCCAGTGTTTAGCCATTGTAAAAAGGTCATTAGGGTGATCTCTGCCCCTTTCCACATAAGGAGGTTATTGTCTATGTATCTTTCCAAAATACTATGGACGTGGAATAGGGGTTAGTGGTGCCTAAGATGTGTCTGCGTTCAAATTCATGGACGTAGAGGCCCGCTACGCTGGGGGCGAAGGTGCTGCCCATAGAAGTCCCAGTAGACTGCAGGTAGATATCCCCTTTATATTCAAAAAAAATTTGTTTAAGTGCCAGGGTAGCACATTCCAGGATGAATTCCTTGGGTGTTTGGTATTCCCAGTTAATACCATCGAGGGCTTTGCCCAGGACTCTGATGGTATCGTCCTTGGTAATGCTGGTATAGAGACTTTCACTGTCTAGGGTCACAAGTATGGTGGCTTCGGTATCAATGGATAATTCTTGGAGTAGGTTGAGGAGGTTCTTAGTATCCTTCAGGTAAGTCGGAGTATTTTGGATTAATGGTTGCAGAAAGTGGTCGCAAAAGCGAGACAGTGGCTCAAGGAGAGAGCCAATGCCCGAGACAATCGGGCGTCCTGGGGGAGGCATTCTGTTTTTGTGTATCTTTGGCAGAGTATAAAAATAGGGCACTCTGCTGTCCCCTGCTGTTAAAAAATCTGCCTCGTGTTTACTTATGTGGCCATTCTCCTCTGCCTCTCTCACAAGATTGGTGATCCAGGTCTTGAGTGCAACAGTCATGAGTGGTTGGTAGTTAGTTCTATCACCCAACACGCGTTTGCATTCATTGTCATAATCCACTGTATTTTGGATTATGATACCACCGCCTTTGTCGGCCGGTTTTATCGTGATGGTGGAATTAGTTCTTAAGCTATCTAGTGCCCTATATTCATTTGCACTCTGCCAAAGATACACAAAAACAGAATGCCTCCCCCAGGACGCCCGATTGTCTCGAGCATTGGCTCTCTCCTTGTGCCACTGTCTTGCTTTTGCGACCACTTTCTGAAACCATTAATCCAAAATACTCTGACTTACCTGAAGGATACTAAGAACCTCCTCAACCTACTCCAAGAATTATCCATTGATACCGAAGCCACCATACTTGTGACCCTAGACATTGAAAGTCTCTATACCAGCATTCCCCAGGACGATACCATCAGAGTCCTGGGCGAAGCCCTCAATGGTATTAACTGGGAATACCAAACACCCAAGGAATTCATCCTGGAATGTGCTACCCTGGCACTTAAACAAAAAAATGTTGAATATAAAGGGGATATCTACCTGCAGTCTACCGGGACTTCTATGGGCAGCACCTTCGCCCCCAGCGTAGCGGGCCTGTACGTCCATGATTTTGAACGCAGACACATCTTAGGCGCCACTAACCCCTATTCCACGTCCATAGTATCCTCACGAGTAACAACCGTACGTGGGAAAAAACCCTTTTTTCTTTTAAAAAAGGACGCAGTCTGAAAGACTCCTTAGTCCATACACGTACAACTGAAAATCTCACTAGAGAACCCACTATCACAGAAGTTTGGGGACTACCCAAAGTCATGGGTCATTTTCCCTGCACCAATTGCAGCATATGTCACCTGACCAAGCATACCAAAACCCTGAATCTAGAACCAGGAAAGACGTGGACACAACGAGCCCACACCAACTGTAATTCGACCAACGTGGTGTATCTGCTGATGTGCCCGTGTGATTTACGTTATGTGGGCATGACGACTCGTAAAGTGGAAATATGAGTGGGTGAACATCGCAGTAATATTCGCTGTGGGAGAATTACTACTAAACTTAGTGAACACTGTATACAGCAGAATCATACTGCCAATGACATCAAGTGGACAGTCATTGAACAGGTGAACACCCAACGCAACACTCAGGCAATCCTTTTTGAAAAAGAACAAAGGTGGGTGTACCGGCTGGGCACTCACGACAAAGGGTTAAATGATAACATTCCCTGGGCTCCAGTTTTAAAGCACTAGTTATCTTTACTTTCTTTTTGAGTTCCATGCAACATAAATCTTCTCAACATCTTCTGTTACCTGGCCCCTCATGTGGTCAAGAATGTTGAATATCTTTTCACTTTTTTTCCGAGCGCCTCGCCTAATATGGGTCCATAACTCTTTATCCCATTGATTTAAAAGGCTCCCTTTTATTCTTAATACGTACGAATAATTTTATATGATCTCCCTGTTAGTGCTTTGACCAACTGTTCCATGTCCCCCTCTTTTTCTATGTTCACCAAATGATTTCTCTGTCTTTGTCTTGATTTACTGAGGTTTAATTCTAATGTTTATTTCCTTTTAAGTACGCTCTGAAATTTTTGGGCGCGCTCCACATACACAGACATCAAATAGACTTAATCTGTATCTGTCTCCTTGCCACTCGTCAAAATACAATAAAGTTTGACGTTCTGATGAGATTCTTTCCTTTTTCAGAATGCGCTGGTTCCAGCACTTCATCTCCATGACAACCATTGTCACATCCACCCTGATTTGTTGACACTTTAACTTATGGAGTATCCCGTGTCCCTATTGGCTAACAACCGGCGCACACGTGACCACGCCATTCGGGACGTGACTCCTCCCCCTGCTGTACTTGCGATAGCCTGCCATTAAATACTTCCCGGTTCTCCCTCCACTTGGTCATCGGGGTCCGGTACTTGAGGGTTTGTTGCAGGCACCAAGCGAGTGTATTGCACTGCAGGCGTGAGTCCGTTTGTTGCAAGCTGAAGATAAGTAACGCGACATTGCGGACGCTCTCTACTAATGGTTTTCTTTGCATTTTCGTTTTTTCAATTTTTCTATCGTGTGCCATTGTTGCTATCACCCCCCTCCCGAGACCCATGATGCAGTTAATGGCTGCTCCTTAAGTGAGACTGCGTTTAATTTCTTCTATTAAGCATCCTATGCCCGATTGTGCTATGTTTACTAGCTTTACGCATAGCCTCTCTCACCATAGTTCATGTGTATCGATATACCTCACGATGGGCATATAGACTCTTAGACGCTACTATGAGTTTACTTCACTGAAATGACTTTGGCTTACTTACTTTAGTGCACATTACTTTTCATAGGACGCACATTACGTTAAATGTTACGGCTCATATGTACACCGCGTAGAGCATCAGCATCCATCTGTTTTTTCCATAGGATTTTACGGAATGAATTATGACGAATTACTATGTTTGTCTTTTTCTTTATATGTTTGTCTGTGTATGTTATGTACAATCAGAATAAACTCTGTTCCTCTTATGCATGAGGGATACCACATGACACGTGTCCTAAAGAAATCCTTTTGACACTTTTTATCTTTTTCACATTTACAACCCCAGGTTATGGTGGGCCTTAGCGCGCCCATACCGCCGGGGTCTACACATTACGGTCCTGAAGAATGCCTGTTAAAATCACAACACATAGGCAGAAACATGTCGACCACTTCTTAAATTGACTCTGCTGAACAATTTACTCAGCTTGATGCCCTACACTTTGTTTTTACTGTGTCCGATTGGCCTTTAATAAAATTCTTTGCGGGACAGAATCGTGATACTTTTAAACTCCCGTATTCACTATTCACCACATACTCATAACCAGCTCCGCAGTAACTCTGGCGTTGCAGCACACCGGGGTGGCACTCGGCCTCTCCTGGTGGGGCCCTATGATGAAGCATGTCACCAACCAGGTTGGTGAGTGAGGGCTTTTTTAAAAACCTAACTTGTTTTTTCCGAGTTGTGCTCTACATATCTTGTTTCAAGGCACACTCTTCTGTTGTTACGATTCAACAATCTTAACAATCAGTCACTGTTCCCCTGGCCAGACTGTTTAGGAAACACTCCTAGCCCCAAAAACTCTATAAAGAATTGGGGTGTCTGGTAGATAAACAACTCTCCCAAATGAATTCCAAGGAAATTCTCAGCGAGTTGCTGTGGCATACTCAGATTGTTCAGGGGAGTGTTAAACCTCCTACCTTTCCTTTCAAGAAGGCTTATCATACAGGCATTGGTAATATCCCGTCTAGACTACAGGAACTCCTTGTACTTTGGTTCCCCATGCTATATAATCAAAAGGCTACAGGTTATACAAAATGCAGCAGCTTGCCTCCTTTTCAATATTCCCAGACATCAGTCAGCTAGAAGTGTGCTCGCAGAACTTCACTGGCTCCCGACAACAGCGGGTGCAGGTCAAGGCCCTCTGTATTGCTCAAACAGCCAATCGCAACAAAGGCCCTCAGCTATTACAATTTATAGTTGAGCCTTACACTCCCGGTAGAGCCTGGAGGTCGGCAAATGCAATTCTCATGACGGGTTAAAAATTTCTCAAAGCAAGATGTGGTGGGCGCTCTTTTTCGGATTTGGTCCCCGAGTTATGGAACTCTTTGCCGATTAGACTGCTCCAAATGGATCAATAACTTACTTTCAGAAAATCACTGAATGCTTGGCTGTTTGTGAGTTAGAAGACCTTCAGATCTACCACGCAGATTCAGTTTTGATTGGTGCTGGTTCGAGCTCAGCAATGGGAATCCAATGGGCAGCCAAGTGCTCCACCAATCCAATAGAATAGAACAGAATAGAATAGAATATACGGCCCTCAGCCCCAGACCTCATGAGGAGACCTGGGTTTGTTACAAGTTCAATTGCAGGCCATTATTCCTTTGAAATGGGCATTAGAAAGACTCAGATCATATTTTGTGCCATGGTAGCTTCTAAATGAAAGTCATTTTTTTAACTTTACAATTTGACATTAACCCAAAGAACAATGGCAAGAAAGGTATACACATACACATTATTAAACAGAGCAAACATTTGAGGTTCCTTTCACTGTTACCCCATTTCATTTAGATGACTACCAGAAGTACAGCTCCGCAGACTGGTATGAAGGGATGCAGAATACACAATTGTTTCATTCATGGAAGTTTCCTTTTCCCCCATATTTGTCTGAAGGAAAACGAAGATGACTGTGTTTATCAGTACAGCGAATTGCAAAAACGCTTTGTGTCACTCTCTTCTGTGTGATTTTAGAACCTTGCAGGGCATGTGTAGCACTTCTATGCTTGGATTAAACTGTTTCTTATCTGTAAACTTCACTGTGTTCATCCCTGCAAATCATGAACTACGGAACTATTCTTCTTATTTATTTTCAACCAGTGTTACTAGCAGTGGCTTGGAACCAGGCCAGCCCTACCGGATAACAGTTTAAAACACCATATAGTGTAGTTGAAGGACCTTGTATCCCCTCCTAAACATGCAATCTGAAATGTTCCTTGGCTTTGTATTAGTATGAAGGATATGCATTTTGAGAACCTAAATAAACTATTGTCAGTTTTACTACAAAAAGAAGTTCCTTTGACTTCAGCGGCAGAGGTAAATAATCTGCAGACAGACACAACTGCTTCAGAAATTCAGTGGCTGTTGTATTTCCTAATATAATACATATTATATTCAATTAATTTGTGACAACTAGTGCTGTGCATCTTTTTAAGAACATCAAATCTATTCTGGTGACTGGATTCAAAGTAGTGTTTGCACAGATTTCATCATTTTTTCACTCTCATTTTCTATACTTTGGCAGGTCTCCCAGCTATTTTACTACTAATCGGTTGTGACATCATTGTTTTCCTTCTATTCCAAGAAAGAAACCAACATCATAGCAAACATGTATCCAGATAAACAAAGATGACAAGAAATTATTGCTCGTCACATGAGATATGCTTTGTTAGCCGAGCTAAGTGAAAACTGGACACTAACTTTTCAAAGAATGAAAACACTGCAGGTGAGACCTGTATTTTGCAACATACATTGTACGACTGAAATCATCATGTATTTACAACTGGAACAACTACCTGTTGCTTATTTTGCTGAAGAAGCCATGATACATCTGCTACATGAGCACCAGAGACAATGCCAAGCTATGCTTTCGTCTGCCCTGCCAGAAGCAATGTATGAATAAGAAAGTTAATCTGTGACACTCTTCAACACCTCTCTCGACCAATGGCTTGATGGACTGTCGGCATTTGAACCTTCCAAAGTAGAGCGTCTATCTTCAACAAATGCCTCAGATGAGCATATGAATGCTTTACCATCAAATGTGCAGACCTATTATTATATTCATGCATTACCTGGCCTCTATAACGATCATACCTATCCTGTGCTTGAACTAAGGAATATCAACATGTCGTCCCAGGAAGAGGAGAATGAACTATGACTTTCTTTTTAAAACACATCTTCCACCTCGATAACACAGTGATCATGGATCATAGACTGGGACAACACTTCTCAAAGATAGACTCTTCAATATTTTCTACTTAGTCATTTATGCCGCATGTTTTTAATCTGGCTCATCCCATTCCACTGTCAGAGTCCACTCACCTGAATGCCAAGCTGAGAGAGAGCGAAGATTTTTGCCCAATCCCCCTTAGTTTACCCTCAACACTCAAAAGTTTAAGCCTAAGATGGCGGTTGACTTTCAGGAAAAAGGTGGGGGGGTGGGGTGGGGGGCGGGGAGAGAGGGTAGGTTTTCAAAGATGGTAGTTTCTTTTGTCTATCCCTGGGTTGTTTTAATTGTGAGCTCCTTCTTGGGTTCTCAGGAAGGCAATGCTGTGTTCTGCAATATGACGGATTTTCCCTGAGAGATGTCTCAGGTGTTCGTCTGCTATGCACACAGTGAGGTAACAGAGAAGTATCAGAAATGGTGCAAACTTCTCGTTAACAACATTCATACACAATCTGTATTACTCTCACACAATGGTAAGTCTACAAGGTAATCACACTCACCCTAATCTTCTATGCAGTAACCAAACAAATGGCCTATAGCGGTATCTGTGGTGCCTCCTAGGTCCCAACGAGCGGTCTCAAGCTCTCACTAAATATCTGAGGCAGGGCAAATATCTATGTTACAATACATCTTGTAACTTGGTTCTGAATTGCTTCTTCCTTAGATACAATGTTGTCTTAACAGTGTTGTACAATGTTGCCTTACAGTCTTGTACAATGTTGCCTTACAGTCTTATACAATGTTGTCTTAGCAAAAGTCTTGTACTTTAAGTTGCAAACCCACAAAGTCTTGAACACTCAAGAAGTCTTTATGGAATGCAGTGCAATGCACTGACCTTAAGCGCGTGCTTTTCTTCCTAGTCCACTTGACCGTCGTTGTCTTGTTGTTCTTTTTTAGTATTGAAGCACTGTATTTGTGGCTGGTGTGGGGGAGAAGCGCACCAAGGCCAGGATCGGAGGTGCAGGTAAGAGGGTAGCGGAGGAAATGAGCTTGACACAAGATGCAGGCATGAATGGAACACAAACTTCTCTCTTATGGTGATTTTGAAGCCAAGAGATGTTTGGGGAGTTGGGCAGATGGCCTCCAAATCTTGCGAGATCTAGAGCATCTCCTCACCAAGCAGCTAAAAGGCTCAGCAATTCGTCCGCAACGGGGATACAAAGCAGGGATGTTCATAACCAGTAGGGAGGTGGGCCTTGGGGGAGTGTGTACAGAACATATTGGAGTGCCTATATGGATGGGAGAGTTGTGGGTGCTGAGGACAAGCTGAATGGAAGCATGCCATAAGGGGTGGAAGGGGTGTGATAAAGGGGACTTCACGAGTATGGATACTTGTCTCACAGTCTAGGGTTTGGTCAGTTAACTAGCACAAAGGCAGAACTATTTGCAACATCCACCACTGGTATATTTGGTCACCAACATGCATTTCACTTTAGGGAACAAATACCAAACACCTGAAACTGTGCAAGGCTCAAATTATTCATGGTGTGCTTGGCCCAAAGCAGAGGTTATTTTATTGAATGGTACTGCATTTTCTTTTTGTAGAAATAGGTATTACCTAATGAATGGTATTGCTTTGAAATGGAGATCATGGATTTTAACAAACACCAGCCATCCCCCTATTGATTCATTATGCCTCTTTGACATCATTTTGAACGTACCAGCCGCGATGACAAAGTCCCTAAGGTCTAACTCCATTCCGGTCACCCTAACTGTTTTAACCAGTAATAATATGAATGTTGTCTGTCCTGATCACTCATACAACAAGAGATTGTCCAGCCATTTCGATAATGACCTAGATCTAACACATGATATGAAACTCAGTCTGGAGCAAGTGTTCCCTTATCAATGTCAGGGCAACCCAGAACCATCCTTAGATAAATTGTCAAAAAGGTGTAGTCCGAATTGACGTCCCCTTGTCTCCCACTTTCTTAAAGGTATGTTTAGGACCCTTTCTCTGGTGCCAATAACCTATCTACCAAACTCCTGGAATTTTTTCATGGGTTTTCATCCCTGACAATATGGAGTCTTTTAGGACCTCCGACTGACACTGATAAGAGCGGAGTACCCGAGGGAGGCTGCTACAACAGTACATTTGCCTTTCACAGGGATCACTTCCTCCACGGCTCTTCCGATAACAACAAGCTGAGCTGTCAACAGGTATGCAGTGCGTCGCTTCTGCCTAAGAAACGCTAGACCGCAAGTTACTCCTACGGTAGTGCATGGAAATAGATATGTAGGTTTTAGGGCGTTAGGCTTTTAGATTACATTTTAACCATGTCAGACACATTTATATTATGGCCATTGCTTACAACATGCCTTCTTGCTGTTTTTATGATATCTTGTGCGATTATTTTAGATATACTACGAAACAGGTTCGCCCTGATGTAATAAATATTTTTAGTTCAAAGTGTCTGTACTTTTTAGTGCTGTGTGTTGGGGATACTGTGAAGAATGAAATAGGTTCACTGTTACAACAATGGCCCTGATCCCTTTAAAGGATTGTTAGAAACCCAAAAGCTATGGCCTCACTTCAGCTGTGTATTGGGTGAAGTTCTTAGGGACTACAATAACTCTTTCATATTCAGCATTGGTGCATTGAACGGGAAATAAAACTATGTAGAACTACACCAGAGTTGTAGGTTATGCAACAGTGTGACCACATCATTACCAGCTTTATGTGCAGCACACTTGACCACTGCAATTCTTTGGCGGTTGTTGTATTGCATCATCATCATTATAGTCTTTATTCGAATTAAAAATAATTCATACAAGACACAAACATATACATAAGACAACAATATAAAATCCATTTCAGTAAAGCTATACAAAGTTTTGACAATAAATAGTTAAAAACAATTTTAAATTGAGAATTAAACATATCAACTGACTACAGATGAACGAGATATTAAAAAGAAATGATAAAAAAAACAGCTGAACAATAAAGTGTCCCGGGATTAAACCCTATGAAGGTGGCACCTCAGTTCCCCGTATAGCGTTACATCTTAGGGACCATGCCCATCCAAGATATTTAGCTAAGGCAATTGAATGGACTGGAAAAGTGCTTGTGCTTAGAATCCTAAGAGCTACGGCAGAGCTCCTTGTGCCCAATAATTTGCACAACGGAATAAGCCACCGTCGTCTAGGATTGACATAAACAGGGCAAACAAACAAAAAATGGGCAATAGATTCTTTTGAATTGCCACAACCGGGACAAGTATCTTTATCTGTGCCAAACCACCCACTAGTTAGAGACCTGAGTGGTAGGGAGCCTGCTCTAAATTGGAAATAAAGCTTCCTGTCCCTAGATAAAGTGATCAGATCCCAATAGGGTTCAAAAAATGGAGTGGCCTTTGCCTCCAAAAAACAACTAGTCATTGAAGAGGAGGCAGAGTCACTCCACACCCTATGGTCTACCTTCTCCCAATAAAGCCTTTTCAAAAGCTTCCTAGCGGGAAAGGTAGCACTAGCGGGGTTGCTCCATAGATCTGTCAGACCCAAGTCTACCAAGATTTCCCGAAGGTTCCTGAGCCACCCTATCTTATGGAACTTGTCGGTCTGGATTACATCCATGATGCCCATTGCATAAGGCCGAACCTCCGGCGTGGTCCACAGTCTCCTCCAGTATAAGACTGGACGGAGTTTAGCCAGATCCTTGAGGGCCTTTCTTCCTAAATCATAGCGCAGTGGAACCAAAGGTGTGCTTTGTGGGAGACCTGTTATACAGCGAAAGAATTTGTTTTCAACAGCTGTAAGAACCGATAAAGCATCAAAACCCCACAGCTCTGCCCCATACAGCACTGCGCTAAGGGCCTTTGCCTCGTAAACCTGGAGCACGGGCTTTACCGGCTTGGTAGATGATTTTTTATGCTCTTTGGTCAGTGTTCCCGTGATCTGAGAGAGCTTCAATGCAGAAACCTCCAGGTGTCTATTCCACTTAATATTATCTGACACGTGGATACCTAAATAGGCAAAGTTTTTAACCTCCTCGAGGACTTGGCTATTTATTGTGAGTTTGCCTGTTCTGTAACTTGGGTGCAGGTTAAATGTCATGAGCTTGGTCTTGGTCACGTTGACCTCCAGTCCATGTTTATTACAAAAATCTTCAAAGACTTTCAGAGCCCTTTGCATTCCACTTGGAGTTTTTGATACTATTAAGGTGTCATCAGCAAACATTAGTATTGGGATAGGAACTCCAGCCAACTTTGGAGCATCGGTACTGGTTTGAAGCATGAAGTCAACTATGCCATTAATATATAAAGAGAAGAGTGTGGGCGCCATGGCACACCCTTGGCGCACCCCACGCTCTACTGGAAACTCGGGAGTTGTGTCCCCCAGACCTCCCCACTGTATTTTGGCAAAATTGGGTTCATGAAGCCTCCTAATTAGAGTCAGGAGTTCCAAAGGAAGGCCACGTTTTGCTAATACCCTCCACAGTAGTTCGCGGGGGACAAGGTCAAAGGCTGCTCTTAGATCTATGAAAGTAACATAGAGACTGCCTTTGCCTAGCGTGACTGTCTTCCAAAGCAGTTGTTCAAAGCGGAACACCTGGTCCACGGTGCTGGTAAATTTTCTGAACCCAGCTTGGAGATTGGATAAGATCTGATTATCTTCTATCCAGACTAGTAGCTCATTTAGTACCATCCTCCCAATAACTTTTTGGATAGTATCAATAAGGCTAATAGGCCTATAGTTACCTGGGAGGGTTTTGTCACCCTTTTTATGAATAGGAATTATGATAGCACCCCCCCACGATTTAGGTACCGGGGCGCCTTCAGCCACAGCATTGGCCAGGAGAGCAATGTACTTACTCCAGCGTATCTTGTTGTTAAGAAAGAGGTCAGATGGGACTCCATCTGCCCCTGGTGCCCGCCCGGCGGCTACACGAGCCAAAGCAGCTAAAACATCCTTCGGACTAAAAGGGCCAGGTGAATAGAAAACGTATGGAGTTGTCCTCAAACAACTGAAGAGGGGGTCACATGCATATTGAGGTTTAAAATACCCCAGCCAATCTTCTTGGGTGACATGATTTGAAGGTTTTTCGGGGGAACCACCTCTGTTCCACTTGATCACATTCCAGAACAGTCTGGTATCCCTGGCATAGCAAGCCTCCTTCAGATCTAGCCAAAAAGATTCATCCCATCTTTTCTTTGCCTTATCTATACACTTCTTATACGAGGACCTGGCTAGCTGGATGTGTGACCTATTTCCACTAGAAACAGCTAGAGAAAGAGTGTTTCTAGCGCGTTTGCATTCGTTATCATACCACCTCAATTGCTTGCGCAGTGGCTTATTGCCCTTATTGAGTGGTTTGAGAAAAAAAACCGCGCAGGCCTTGAAAGAAGGATTCGTGTATTCTGGTAACTAGGTCACTGCTACCATTGTCATTCAAAACGTCCTCCAACCTCGAGATGGTTGCGGTAAGCTCATTGTCAATACTAGCAATGGTTGTGGGATTGGTCATTACCTGGGACCATTTTAGCCTCCGCATGTCGTTGGACACAACACATCCACTAGAAACCATAGATGTCTCCTTGCATCTCGAATAATCTCTTCCCCACCACCTATGGGAGACACAAATAGGATTGTGGTCGCTCTCTAATCTTGTCTCGACCACCATGTCGATGAGTTTACACCACATACTCAATCCACAAAGCACATAATCTATCCTACTCTTTGAGCGGCCATTGTCAAAGGTTGGAGCTCCCATCCTATCCCCTGGGGTCCTACCATTCAGGGCCCTTAGGCCCCTCTCAAGGCAGAGTGTGTTTACCTGCACTGCTACCGAGGACCATCTTTTAATGGGAGAGAGTGAAAGTGCTGGAATGGCCCATAAACTATCCTCCTCGGGATCAAGGCCACTTTCTAGGTCGGGATCTAATAAGGGTTCGAATGTGACATTAAAGTCTCCTGCGACAATCAAGTCTCTGTTACATGATTCAATTTCTATAAGGCTAACCAAGGTATCCATCACCCTTGACGTTTTCCCTCTTGTGCCACGGAGGTATAGATTATAAATATCCAAACTACCACCGTGGTCAAGAGTTAGTCGTACTAGTTGGATATCTGGGGAGCCGGTGTCAATCATAGCGCCACTTGGAAATAAATCCTGACGAGCCCAGATAATTAGGCCGCCCATTGGACGCCCAAACAGACCTTGTATTGCTTCCAACAAATTAAGAATATAGGAACCCTTCCCGATGGGGGTACCAGAGGAGATTATAAAACCCCTTTGTGACAACAACTACCAAAACCTATGTACCACTCCAAAACCATACTGGCTGTCTGTATACATGGTCACATTCAAATTATCAGCAAGGCAACAAACTTGTCAGCTTAATCAACTCTGCCACTTCTGCTGAAGTTACATTAGGCAGGTATGATGCATCAATAATTTCAGAAAACAAACTGCATTGGCAGCTTTCAAAACTCCAAGATGGTCTCCAAGACAAGAACAATCAGCAAGCAAAAATCAAAACATCCACTTTGAGATTAATTTCCTTGATGTCTGGGCTTGTTTTGTCAGAGTATTCTGTAACATTCAGAGAGAATCATGCTCTGGTTAATCATGATCATCATCTTTATCATTGTCTTCATTGCTGCCTGAGACAGGAAGCACTGTTGCAGGATTTAGAAAACTACATCTTCTGATACTGATGTTTTCAGCTGGCAATATGGCTTGCTCATACCTATTCAGGCAACTGCCGTGTTAAGTTCTGGTGCAGGTCAAGAAAATTTCAACTGAATGAGAAACAAACACAATTAATGTATGTCCCATTACAATTCTTTTGCTTTGTTTAATTGTAAAGGAAACAGCTGCAACCCCTTTCAAAAAACCAGCAAGAACTACAGCTACTCGATCGAACACAGCAGATCGTTAGGCCACTGGCTTCAGGGGTCGAAACTGGCAGGGTGCACCCACTCATTTTATGATAAAAGATAGCAATCCTTATTGAAATCTGGCATTTCGAAAACAGGTGCATTCCATAATTTTTCTTCTAAATTCCAGAAGCCCTTCTTACATATGTCATCACATGGTACTGGATCCTTGGTATGACAGGGAGTTACCCTTATTAAAGGCTTTGAAGTCAGAGAAATTGAAATCCACTAATGACAGTATCCAACAATTCCCAAGAACATCCTCATCTCCCTCTGGGTGGTTGGAGGATCCATCTTTAGAAGTGCACAATGGTGGGGGGGGGAGGGGGGGTAGCCTTTCTGTGCTCTTTTTTAAATATGCTGGCCAATATTAATCACCTCTTCTTTAAAATAATGCATAATTGTGGGTAAAACCTTGTGACTATTGTCAGCAACAGGATTCAGAAGTACAATCCTATCTAGCTTACAGTCTTCTTTTGTCTCTGATGCAAAAAGGACATCAAAATATTGCACCACGAGTAAGATAACAGGCAACTGTAGACTCTCCAAATCTTTCTTTAAAATCATACTAAACATTTAAGGACTTTCAGGGTAACCCTGTAGAATGTGTCACCAAATGAGGACTTCATTTGAAACAGAAATATGAAACCAAATTTACTATGCGCATGCAGAAAAATAGAAATGAACGTTAGGCATCCGACAAGGACTATTTTTCATTTGCAGAAATCTGGAATAATATTACAGAAGGATTTGGTACCAGAAGACAACATGAAATTACTAGCTGATTCATTCTCCTAAAATCTTGCACTGTTCTCCATTCCCCACTCTGTTACTAATGACCATTATCTAAGAGTTATAAGGACTACTAAGCACCTCTCGCAGAATAACTTGTTCATTTGTTCCTATAAAAAGCTTTATTCTTCTGTTTTCGAAAGTCTGTTCTGCCCATTTCTGAGAAAAAATGCATTGAGTTCGACATCAATTTGCATTTTTTATGAATCCGTTCTCTTTACCTGTTAAATCCAATAACTCTCCTTTGACAGTATATCTTAAATACAGAGGCAGGTCATTTTTTGTAAGAACTGGGGGCAACTAAACTTGATTTCTGTGAGTTAATTTTAAGCACTGAGTCTTCACCTTTAGTTTCACACCATCTGGAGTGCAATAAATCATGCAGTTCATTTTGCAAAGCAAATCTCTGTCCAATAAACAGGACTTAAATCACATAAAATGAACTGATGATTGCTCTCCATTGCGCCTATTTTAACTGGAACATCTGCCGTAACCTGGTGATTCTGTTTATTGCTGATGCCTAAAACGTGTACTTCTCTTCCCGAGATGGATAGATTACTCCACAGAAATAACCATAGAGTGGGTAGCACTAGTTTCAATTATAAATGATATAGGGTGGTCATTAACCTCACCATCTACACATGGGCCACTCTGGTCTACCTCTAGGACTGCATCAAGCATACTATCCTCCTCCCCCTCAGGCACAGTAATTGTGAATTAGTCTCTGATGAAAACTGAAGAAAATATTTTATTCAGAATCAATGGATTCTGCTTGTACCCTGAACATCACCGCAGCTAGACCTATTTGTAAGGAACTTCCCTTGATTTTGAACATCATTCTAGACTGAACTGGTGGGGCTTGGCTAAGTAAGTGTGTCTACACCTAATTTTGTGTTTCGCTGCATATAGGAAGGGCCACTGGATTATGCGGTGCGAGAGGTCCAAATTATGCAGCAAGAAATGCCAAATTATGCAGTATAATGTGGCACTTTTTGTGACATTGTCACTTCATTTTGACCTTTTTACACGTTAACATTTTATGCATTGGTTATCCCCAATTACTACCAGTTTAACACCCAAATATAGCAATAAGCAACAGAAAGGTGATAAGTCAACCTTTGAAGAGGGCCTTCCACTGTGTGGTAACACAGGCTGCTGCGTATTTAGTAACTTTTAAAGTATTTGTGCTAGAAACAAAATGTCTTTTTTGTTAAAAACTGAAGATTGGCCACATATTCCATCTGCTGCATAATCTATAACTAAGCAAAACTCACTGCAGCCGCATGATCTCAGTGGCTCTACATATAGGGAACAAATTCATTCTGTATTCAGTCGAAGTTCTGCCTACACTTGAGCTTCCAGTGCCCAATTTTACCACAGATATGACAAGCAGTGCTCTTCTTCAGCAAATTAATATTTGCATTCTGTTATACTCTTGCATTGCTTACCTGGTTGCAGAATGTGGAAGGCAATCTGTTCTAGTGTTCTGGGTTCCAGCTAGGGTAGTTATGTTCCAATGGAGTCAATTGGAGCCTGGCTGGCGGAGAGACGGCTACTCATATGTCGCAGGGTGCAAAGTACAATAAAACTCACTTTCCACCTCATCTGGGGTGTGAACAAACTTCTTTCCGACACGACATTCACTTCACAATTAATGTCAACTCCTCTTCAATGATCTTGCACCTGCAACATCTCATTTCCCATTCTTACACCTTACATTCGATCAGTGCTTAATTTGTAAAATAATAGGTGGCAGGGCCCAGGTCAGGAGGCCACTGCAGCTTGCACCACCCATTGTCCGTCATCGCTGTCAAGGACGGTACCAAAACAACTCTTTTGCCTGCAAGTGTGACAGTTCAGATTATTTGAGGTCCCCGAAACTAAAGGAATGGCTTGGGAGATAGGTATTAGTAATTTGTAATGAATATTGTATTCATAAACAACTGTTGTTCTGCTTATTGATAGAATGGCACCACCATGTGACAGACTGTCATACGTATGTTGTTGACAATTTAGTGCCAGTGCCGGGCACCGGAAACCTATTCAATCAATTCCTTTATTCAGTTAACATACATACCCATAAAAGTAAACATATGTGCAAAAGGTGACCCACTTTAAATACAGAGTTAAAAATCAATTAGACGCAAGTGGGTAATATTTTGAGCTCCCTAAATACAAGGTAAATCAATTTCTTAAAAATCTGAACAAAGTGCGATATAGCAAACTTATTAAATGAAATTTGATCAAAGTGTGCTATAATCAGAAGTAGTAGACACACACAAAAACCTCAAGGTTCCGCCATGTGGGTCCCTATCACTCCCATTGAATTCTCCACTGATGGCTAGAGATGCTATATATAACCAAGAAAATCCTAAGAATTATGATTCTTTAAAAAATGTTTAAAATATTAACCACAGCAATGATCGGTCTGTTCTCCTTATAAAAAGCAAATGTAAAAACAGCATCAAAAATTGAGTCAGCACAGGCCTACAACACATAATTAAGGGAATGAGAGTGGGACGAGGACTGCATATAGAGTGTGCAAGAGAAGCATGAAGTGCGTAATGTACTAGAAACAAGAATTTATTGCACTTGCAAGAGGTGCCATGTACCACCTAAAAGATGAAAGCACACTACCCTTCGATCCAAGCCCTAGAGTGCTGTAGGAACATAAAGTGCCAGGTCACACGTAACAAATATAGATGATGGAAAATACAAAATAGAGGGAGGAGCCTAGCGCGCATCCAAGATGGTCGCGTGAGCACAGGGCTCCCCGGACCCTTTCTGCTCCTCGGAATATATCCTGAGACTATCCTGATTTGGTGTATGGAATCTGGGAGGTGAAGACCAGCTGAACATATATCTCTTTTCAAAACTCTAATCGGACCTGGGAATCCTGAGTTGTCGTCGTCGGAACTTTTGGGACCCACCCGACGGAGGTGGCCGGGGTGAAGGTGACCCGTGGGGCCGGGCTGCAATTGAACAACAGCGGCCTCAGCGCGGTGCCAGTTACCGATTCAGCACTTTCGGTTTCGGTTTTGGCCTTCAGGAGATCAGCTGGCGTGCGTGCTCAAGGTGGCGAGGTGCCTCCTGGGCCTCTGCCCGAGGCTTGCTTCCATTTGCTACTGGTGGGCCTAACGCCTCCGACCCCTACACCGACGGTTTCTGGTCCTTTCGCTGGCGCCCGCACACCCCTTGATCGGAGGTCCCATTGAGAGACTGCGCTCACATGGCGGGCAAAGGGGGTCCGGAGGGGCGCAAGACCAAGGCTTCACTGCGCGGGGGAGCGGTCCAGAGCAACAACATGGACCGCTATACCCAGGGCAGGGGGTCCCCTGGCGCTGCTGGCCTCTCCCCGGATGCTGCAGGGGGAGGCACGACCGTCTCTGCGGAACCTTCCCTACAGGACATTATGGGCGCCATCGAGGGCATCAGGGAAACTATCGCGACGCAATATGAGGCCCTGGCCCGTAAGATCGACACTGTCGCGATCGACGTCACCCTGATTCGGGCCGACCTCTCTAAAACCAACGAGAAGGTCCAGGCCCTTGATACACGGACCTCCACCCTGGGTGCGGAGGTGTCGGATCTGCGGGCCGCGCTTGGGGACATTAGAGTGGTCAACGACCATATGGCCCGGCGGCTCGAGGACTTCGAGGGACGGGCCCGACGCAACAATATCCGCATCATTGGGGTACCGGAGTCCTCCGACAGCCGCCCGGTGGACCTTGTGGTCGAGGAACTCATCCTGCAACAGCTGTCCCCGGTTGGCCTAAGCAAATTCTTCGCTGTGGAGCGGGCCCATCGGGTTCCGGGCGGCCGGCCGCGGCCGGGGGCCCCCCCGAGGCCTATCGTGGCTAAACTGTTCCACTACAGGGACCGCGATGCTATTCTGCAGGCTTCACGGACCCGTGGCCCGGTCCGCTACGAGAACTCGACCATCAACTTTTATCCGGACTTCACGCAACTGGTCCAGAAACAGCGGATGGGATTTCAAGGGGTGAAGCGCCGTCTCCGCGAGCTAGGCCTGAAGTATTCGATGATCTACCCGGCGAAACTTCGAGTGGAGCATGGAGAGCGGACAGTCTTTTTTGACTCTCCTGTGGCCGCAAGTGACTGGCTGGACTCGCTGCCGGACGGGGGTGGCCGGCCCGGGCCCTCGGGGGGCACCGCAGGTGACGGGTCCCCTTAGACTGACCTTTGGTCCTTGCTTTTGCGGTTTTGCACTGTACAGTTGGGTCTTACTTCTTTTGCATACTGTGTCTTACCAGGACCCGTGAGGGGTGCGGGCGGGTTCGGGTCCCTTTCCTCCTCCGGGGTCTTTTTGTAGAATGGGGTTAGTGGGGCGACAGGCACACTGCAAGTTGGGGGGGGTCTTTGGCCCGCAGGGGTGCAGGGTGGGGGGCGTTGGACTTGGGGTGGGGTTGGGGGGGAAGAGGGGTTGTTTAGTTGTGTGTTTTTTGTTTACAGGGCGAGGTATTGATTTTTATCCATATTTGGGAGCGGTGCTGCGGGCTGGGGGCCTCTTGATCTATTGGAGGGGATGGGGGGAGACGGGTTGAGGCTTATGTCATGGAACGTCAATGGGTTGGGGGACCGTATTAAGCGGGGTGTTGTACTGCAATATTTGCGTCGTTTGACTCCTGATGTGGTGTTTCTCCAGGAGACGCATTTGGTCGGCAATGTCTGCCATGCGATGAACAGGGGGGGATACCGCCTCGTAGCCCATTCTGGTTTCACAACTGGCTCCAGGGGGGTGGGCATTCTCCTGCGAACTTCCCTTCCGGTGGAGATCACGAGGATAGTCTCGGATGACAGAGGGCGTTATGTGTGTTTGATTGGGAGGTGGGAGGGGCAGCCCCTTACCCTGGTTTCAGTCTACGTCCCCCCGGGCCTCCAGAACTCCACCTTTACTGACTTGGGTCGAATGCTGCTTGACCTTCCGGACGGCCTCCTGCTCATGGGCGGGGACTTTAATTCTGTGGTTTCGGGTGAACTGGATCGTCACCCACCGAGGACCCTCCCCGCTGCCCAGTCATGGCTGGGTGGGATGTTGGAGACCTTCGGCTTGGTGGATAGTTGGAGACTAATGCATCCGACCCAGTGCCAGTTCACCTTTCATTCGGGGGCGCATGGGAGTCTCTCCAGGTTAGACTACTTCCTTATGCCCGCGGCGCAGACTGGTCGGATTCGAGAGGTCAGACACCTGGCGCGTGGTATCTCCGACCATTCTCCGCTGTGGCTTCTCTTTGACACCGGGTCGCGGTCCGCAGGGCGGATAGCTCCCATTAACCCCTGGTACCTGCGGGACCCTGTGACTCGTGACAGCCTGGTTAAGGCCATGGACCAATACTTCAGTGAAAACGAGGGGTCGGTGTCGTCTGCGTTGTCCCTTTGGGAAGCCTTTAAAACTGTTATACGCGGACACGCCCTCGCCCAGATAGTGGTGGCCAAGAAGGTTAGGAGCGAGGCGGTGGTGAAGCTGGAGGCTGACATCTCGGGGCTGGAGTCGGCCTTGGAGGCGAATGTTACTCCGGATGGGCTACATGCCCTTAGCCTGAAACAGTTCGAATATAGGTCCCTGGTCACTGACGCGGCCAAAACTATGTATAGGGAGCAGCAGGGCCGATTGTATGGCGCGGGGGATAAGGCGGGGAAGTTGATTGCGTGGCTGGACAAAAAGGAGAGAGTGAATCGTGTGGTCCCCGAGTTGCGTGCTGCGGATGGTGTGTGTGTGACTGAGCCGGATGAGATTGTGGAATGCTTCGCGGACCACCTCCGGGCGGTGTACTCCCCGGTGACTGACAGGGATGAGGATGACTCTCGCCTCCTACTGAGAGATATTGCTCTGCCCGGCCTGTCCGTTGAGGACCGGGAGCGGCTGGACGCCCCCTTATCGTCGGATGAAATAGCGACTGCGATTCGTTCCCTTCGCTCGGGCAAGGCTATGGGTCCTAACGGTCTGCCCATTGAACTATACAAATTGCGTCCTGATAAGCTTGCGCCCTTCCTCAGCCGCATGTTCCGCGACTCTCTTGCGGCGGGTTCCCTTCCGGCCGACCAGCGCTTGGCCACTATAGTCGTTATCCCCAAGGAGGGCAAGCCGCGCGACCGCTGTACTTCTTACCGGCCTATTTCACTGCTCAATGCGGAGCCTAAAATCCTGGCGAAAGTCCTGGCCAATCGATTGTTGAGTGTCGTGTGCGACCTTATCCATCCGGACCAATGCGGCTTTATCCCGCACCGCAACACCGCTCTTAACTTGCGGCGTCTGCACGGTGTCCTCGCCAGGGCGGAGTTCCTCTCCGAACCGGCTGTGCTGGTTTCTCTGGATGCCACGATGGCATTTGACACTATTGAGTGGCCATTCCTCTGGGCCGTCTTGGATAAATTCGGCTTTGGAGAGGGATTTATTGGCTGGGTGAGGCTCCTTTACACGGGACCCATGGCTCAAGTGGTGGTGAATGGGCGGGTCTCTCGGCCCTTTGCCCTCGGCAGGGGCACGAGGCAGGGGTGCCCGTTGTCCCCGTTGCTTTTTGCTCTCGCCCTGGAGCCACTCGCTGCCTGGCTCCGTTGGGAGCCCTCGCTTAGAGGGATCCGGTGGGGCCCGGGCTTCGAAGATCGGGTCTCGCTGTATGCGGACGACATTCTCCTGTATCTCACCTCACCGCGGCAGTCACTCAACGTCCTCTTTGACGTTCTGACCTCCTTTGGGAACAATTCGGGTCTCACGATCAATTGGTCTAAATCCTGCGTTTATCCCATCTCTGGTGGTCCTCCTCTCCTGCCGCCTCGGCTCCCGATTCAAATATCTCTGAGCGGCTTCAAGTACCTGGGGATATACGTTTCGCTGGACCCGGTGGCTCGCTATGAGCAGAATCTCCTGCGTCCACTTCGGCGACTGCGTGAGGACACGGCCCGGTGGTGCAGGCTGCCCCTGTCCCCGCTGGGTCGGGCCGCGCTGTTTAAAATGATGTCCCTTCCCAGGTTCCTCTATGCACTCCAGAACTCCTTCGACGTTATCCCGGTGGCCTACTTTCGGGAGGTGGAGAGCCTGCAGAGGAGACTGGTGTGGAACGGGCGGGCGCGTATTGCTCTTGCCAAGCTCACTCTCCCCTGGTATGACGGGGGCATCGCGCTTCCGGACATTCGCAGGTACTATTGGGCCTCGCAGCTAGCTGCCATTAACCACGCCACGTATGCGCCCGGCTTGAATCCGGCGTATGAGATGGACAAGTTCCTGCTTCCCGGCGGGAACTACAACAGGGCACTTTATTCCCGCCTGGCTGGCCGGACCCTTACGGGTCCTACTAAGATTGCTGTGCGGACCTGGAGGGCTGCCACTGCGGCCATGGGCTGGAGTGAGCGAATGACATGTGCTACTCCCTTGTTTGCCTCCGACCGCCTGGGCAGCTTGTGGACCACCAAGGGGTTTGACCAGTGGGACACGATTGGCATCAGCAAAGTGGGAGACCTGTGGCACAAGGGCGCGGTCAAGACTTTCGCGGTGCTCCAGGCCGAATACGAGCTGACCGACAGGGAGTTCTTCCGCTACGCCCAGGTTCGACACGCCCTGCTCTCGGTCTTCGGGGAGGGGACCAAGATCCCTGTTTCCTCGCCCCTCGAGGACCGCATACTTGACGGACATGTCCCTGATAGTACTATTTCTTTAATTTATAAAAAATTGATTAATCACCGGGCGGATCTCCTGGTGCGCCTTCGGGAGGCTTGGACTGGGGATGGGGTCGAATTGGACGACGAAGATTGGCAGTCTGCACTGTCGTCCCCCAGGGAGGTTGCCATTCCGGCTCGTCTCCGGTTGGTACAGCTCAAGATTCTCCACCGGGTGTATGTGACGGGTCCGCGCTTGGTCTCGATGGGATTTTCCGACGACGGGCTCTGTAAGCGAGGCTGTGGGCTCAGCGCCACCTTTCTTCATATCCTTTGGGAGTGCCGCGAGGTGGCGGACTACTGGCGCCGGGTCCACACGGTTATGGGACGGGTCACCGGGGTTGTGCTGCTGCCGGAGGTGCGTCGCTGTGTCCTGAATGTGTGGGAGCCCAATGACTACAGCGCGGCTCAGACTCGGTGGGCGGCCCTAGGGAACATGATTGCCAAGAGGGATATAGCGCAACTTTGGGGCGCTCAACGGCCGCCCACCGTGTCAGTATGGAAGGAGAATATGGACTGGTGTATGTTTCGGGAGAAGACAGTGTATGTGGCCCGTGGCAAGCCGGGGGCATGGGGTAGAATTTGGGGTCAATGGAATGCGTATCGCGGAGGCATCTGTACGCCCCCCCTGGTAGACACTGATATCGCCATGTCCCCCTGACCCTTGATGGCTCCTGGCGCTTTCTGTAACAACTACATATGGACGTTCATCTCCCTTGACCCCCTTTCCCCCGCCCCCTCCGTCCCCGGCCTCCCGGTACTCCTTTCTTTAGCGGATTGCTCAAATGTTCTGACTGGAGTTTCCCGGGGGGAGCCTGATCCGCACTGGTATCCCTCATAACTCGCCTTTTGTTTTTATTGTTTTTCCTTTTGTTTCTGTTATTATTGGACTGACGCTTGCTGTTCTTCGAGAACTATCTTGAGCCACTGCGGGGCAGTGCCCTGGGAACTGATTGTAGCCTGGATATGTGTATATTTCCTTATGTACCTAGCGGCCGGCCCGGGTGGTTGTAGGCCCATACTTGTAACCGTATTATTGTTCAATAAAAACTTTTTCAAAAAAAAAAAAAAAAAAAAAAAAAAAAAAAAAAGAAAATACAAAATAATGAAAATAACTGTTAGACCTTGCAGCAAGAGCATACGGGCAGTTGTGTGATCTAAAGTAACTGCAGTATCCCTAAAAAACTAACTCCCTAGTAATTTTCTTTGTCCTTAAATACCACATGGCTGTCAAGAATTTACAAATGGAAAAAAACGGGTCCACTCGTGTCTGTGGTGCATATACTAAGTGCAATTGTATGATCCTGAAAACCTAGCATTCTATATAGTGGAAGTATCCAACACAGTTTTTGCTTTTTATATGCAGGACAGAAAAATAAAGCATGTTCGAAAGTTTCAGAAGCTTCGCAACCCATTGGTTCACCGGGCCCCTTCCTCCAGTGACAGATGAAGGGAGCTAACTGTAAAGTGCCCACCCTGTGCTTGAGCATTCGGGTTTAAGACCAAATCTAAGTAATGTTCAAACTCAAAACTGCACTTGAATGAGAGAAAAGAATCGATCAGAATACCCAAGCTGGATATGGAGGCGATTTCTCCAAGGACACGCGACCAAATGGCTATTTTAAGCTGGCCAATGGCATCACCTGGTATATGATACAGGTTTGACCAAAAGTTCCCTAGACCCAACTTGGCAACCATAACTTTATAAAGGTGCACCAAGGGATCCTGTCCGCGTGATAACCCTCTAGAAAGGCCTGGAGCCACTCACTATTGGGCTCCAGTTCTCGTCACCCAGACCCTTAGCCAGTACAAAATTGGTCTCATGGCAGCTTTATCTGAAATGGATCAAAAATTTAGATCCATGCGGAGAGGGAATGTGGGGGTGCCTAATGGATATTTAAGAGAGATTTCAAAAAAAATATTCAGCTATTTCTCTCGTCTCCAAATTGCAATGTCCCTAAATGTCCGCTCCATGAAGGGCTTCTCCACATGCTTGGCTTCTATATATTTCCAAAGAAGGGGTGATGTGAAAGGATGAAACATTATGTGCGAACCTCACAATATACCCAGCTGATTGCCTTAGTAACAGGGTACTCTTTTTCAGCTGGGCCGGCCACCCATGTGAGCCTTCTAAGCGGGTGCCCAAGTAGTCAAACTCAGACACTCGCTCAAGAGCCAGTAGTATGGGTCTTCTCATTTTGCTCTTACGGTCACCAAATACCATGAACTTAGTTTTGTTGTTAATTTCTACCCTGTAATCCCTGCAATACATGGAGAAGCTGTCAAGCAAAATAGATAAGCCCCATGGACTTTTTGACAAGAGCAAGTGTCATCAGCAAATAGACAGCGTGTTTTTTTGTCTTTAATCTTGGGGGGAGTCGGTCTCACAGTTGAAGAGATGTGGGAGACAATCATTGATGTAAAGGAGTAAGAGTATAGGAGCCTGAACACACCCCTGGCGCACTCCTCTCCGAATTGGTACCTCATCAGACAATTCACCCGCCATTCCCCACCTCACCCTGGCAAAGTTGTTTGTATATAATGCCTGGATTAGAGTCAGTAGGCTCATTGGTGCCCCTAGCCTGCTCAAGGCTTCCCACATTTCAACCTTGGAACCAAATCGAAAGTGGATCGAAGATCCACAAAGGCCACGTGTAACCTCCCCTTGTCCAGATCTTCGTTCTTCCATTTTATGGCTAGGAAGCGTATGATTTGGTCTATTAAGCTGACCTTCCGCCTAAAGCCTGCAGGTGGGAAAGTACAGGCACTTGGTCAATCCAGTCCCATAACCGATTTAAAATCTGAGTGCTAAATATTTTGGGAAAACGATCAATTAGGCTAGGTCTGTAGTTACATGGAGAGCCCTTGTCTCCTTGCTCATGTATCAGAACTAGAATAGCTCCTTTCCAAGTGTCGAGGACAGGTCCCCCCGTCAACAAGACATTAAAGACTATGTTTATATAAGGTGCCCAGGTCTGCAAATCACTTCTAAACAGGTCCGCCTGAACATTATCAGGTCCTGGTGCCTTACCTGGCTTCTGTGCCAGTATAGCTAAAGTGGTTTATTCGAGGGTAAAGTCCTCACAGTATTCCCCCCTTTCTTTTGCTGGGGCTGGCAATGGGCTCTCTGTTCTATCAGCTTCTGGGATGCTTATTTGATAGAGACCCCCAAAATAATTAACCCAATCATCTGGTGGGATATGGCACTCTGGCCTCCTGGCATCAGAGCACCTCTTGTTGGATAAAAATTCCCAGAACCTTTGACTATCTTTTGCCCTAGCCACAGCCAGCACATTTTCCCAGACTTCCTCTTCCCAGGCAGCTTTCCTTTTCTGGATAGTGATAGCATACTCCTTTCTAGGCCTGGCAATAAATAATCTATTTTTGCTTCTCAGCGGATTAATGAGGGCCCCAAAGCAAGTCTACAAATGTGGTTGAACCATTCATTGGACCTTTCGACCTTAGGACCCTCCCCCCCAGTGGTTTTATCAAAGTGTGTGCCAAGTCTGAGGAAGAAGGATAGGTGAGGTTCTGATATTTGACTAGGCAGCAGCTCCTTTAAGGTGTTGCCATCAATTCTTTTTATATAAATTGGTGTAGCTTGATTAGCAAGTACCCTGATTTAATCAGAAATTTCCACTTAACTGTCTGTTTGTGGTCTCAAGTGGATTTGTGACATCCGAATCGTCTATGTGCCCTCTCTTCCTGCAGCGCAGCCCATCCCAGAATAGTAAAACTGGGGAATGGTCGCTGTCCTGAAGTTCACGGACAGCAAGATCAGATACCTCCTACTATATTCTTAAGTCCAGTAAGATATAGTCAATATGACTCTTGTAGGTTCCTCTGCTGAAAGTAGGCATTGCACCTTGATACGAGGGAAATCACCCGTTCCCTGCTCTCAGGCCATGCATTACCATAATATCAACAACCTGGGATCCTGTAATACTTATCGATCGTATCAAGGGGCATGATTGCTAAAGGAGATATAGCATTGTCTGTGGATATCTGAAGTGGTCCAAGTCTCCTGCAGTGGGCACATGCCAAAATCTGCTCTATGTAATTCCCAATCAACATCGTCCAATATGGCCCTCAGCCCTATGTTCTATGAAATAAGGTTTTGAGGATGCCCTGCGCAGCACCAAGGAGACCTATTAAGTGCTGATGCCGAGCACTGGAAACCACCGGCTCAAATTAAGCACTGCAATGGATACGCTCCATTCATTCCAGAATTATCAGGAGGCACAAAATGAGAACTCATCTGATTCTTGCCTTTTTCCTGAATCCATTTTGTACGTGCAATCATTAACTTCTCCATTTGATGCTTTGCTACATTACTTGGCATGTTTCAAGATCTAATTGATTCCCTTAGACTGCCAACACATCGTATTTTGCTAAATATGTGAACTATACTCAGAATGCAAACCCAAAACTAAAACCAATTTAAACCACGAACACCTTCTATCTTAGGCTCTTCAACTACACAGTGTTTGACAAATCAGCATAAGCCTCATATTGTAGGCCTACACTGACTCCTTCACCTATTGCGTAGCTCTCAGGATCTATGCCGAGTTCACATGCTTCTCTGGCACCTTCTTTTTCAAATGATCTGTCACTGCTCTATACTTGTCAACCACTATTTCAGATGTAACATTATTAGGTGTAACTTTAGTAAGCTTCCGAGATGGCTTGGCAACAGCCGTCTTACACTCAGTTCATAGATCACTGGGAACGATAATCGACTGATTTTTTTTTTTTTTTTTTTTAAATTATTTTTATTGCAGGAATCAGTAAATCGTTACATGATCGGCCAACATTATATCTCAAACCAAAGCATTGAAACACAGCCCTCCATCCCCCTCCGGATGTTGCTTACACAGCCATTCAGCCCACAACCCTGGGGTCGGGCGGCGAAATTCAATGGGGGCTCCGGAGGATGTCGGTTGGCCCGGAAGATCCATTGTCCTTCATCTGCTTTTCTAAACAAGCCTATAACTCCCAAAAAAAACCCCCACCCTCAAAACACCCCAATCCCAGGAAAACCCCTCCCCCCCCCCGCCATCAGCGCGCGGCATCAACCGCAACCGGATCTTCCAGAGGACCCATAGGGAAAACCAATAAAGCTGAGAAGTGCAACCATCTAATGGGACTCGGGGCGCGCCGCTTCCTCACGTTCGGCGTCGCCGGGGGCGCAATAATCCCTAAGGGCCTGCACTAGCATCTCCCACTCCAGCGCTGTCTCCTCGGCCTTCTCGTTACGCTGCCTCCAAGCTAGCTGGTATCTAAGCGTGCTCTCCCCTGCTGCCCACTTCAAAAATTCGCTGTGCCACCGGCTCCCCGTCGGGCCGGCCCGTGCCTTCCAGTTCCTGGTCACCTCCCGTTTAGCAAGGAGCAGCCCCAAATCAATGAATTTACTAGATATTTTATTCTTGGGGGTATGAGGGAACCAGTGCAGGAGACCCACCGCCGCATCCAACGAAAGGGATCGCCCCGTTGTCTCCTCCAGGGTCTTCCCCACTTCCTCCCAATAGGCCGACAGTCCCGGGCAGGCCCACAGCATGTGGAGAAGGTCCGCCTCCTGGGCCGGGCACCTGGGGCACTCCGCCGATGCCGTAGCAAAATATCGCCTGATTTTCACCGGGGTCAAATATGCTCTATGGAGCACATAATAATGGACTAATTGAAAGCGGGCGTGGCGTGTGCCCTTCCAGGCTCGCCGCACCAACTGAGCCCAGGTCGTCTCTGGGATCTCCCTGCCAACGTCCTCCTCCCAACGGTTTCTCAGGGTGGTGAGGGGAGCCAGCCCCTCGTTGAGCAGTCTACCGTAAAGGCAAGTGACCGCCCTTACCGTGCCCGCGGACATCATCACGTATTGGCAGACCGGGGATAAAGGGGGTTCCGCCTGCCCGGACCGCCAGTGCGCCTGGATCGCTCGAACAAGGGCCGAGTGCAGCAAAAAGTCGCCGCGGGGAATCCCGAAGCGATCAATGAGCTCCTGGAATGGCAGGATCGTCCCGTCCTCATATAGATCACCGATGAGCTGCAGACCTGCGTCCTCCCAGGTCGCCAAGCGCGACCAATCACCCCCATGGGGCAAAGCCGTTAGCATCCCCAGCGGTATTTCGGGTGCATACGGTGTTCGCTGGTGGCCCCGGGCGTGAGCTCGGTTCCAGCACAGGCGAACGGTCCGCTCCTCCAATGACAAGTCCTGCAAGGCCAATCGTTGCCTCATCACTATGAAGGAGAGAACATGCCTGGCCATACCCGTACCCCTCCTATCCTCGGGGCCCCGGAACTCCCGAGCGATCTCCTGGGTGAAGGTCTGGAGCTGCGCCGCTAAGTAATACTTTTCGAAGTCCGGCACCGCGAGCCCACCCTCCTCCTTCGGCCTCATCAGGGTCTTGAGGGCCACCCGCCGGCGGCCCGAGCCCCAAAGGAATCCGACTATCAGTGACCGTAATAGTCGAAACGTGGTCGGTGGGATCCAGATCGGTAGTGTCCGGAAATAATATAACATCCGGGGGAGCGCCACCATTTTAAGCAGAGCAATCCGCCCTGCCACCGAGAGCGGCAGCGTGGCCCAAAAGCCCATACTGCCTCGAAGTGCCCGGATGCCCCGGGCAATGTTCCCATCGAGGAGGCCAGAGGGTTCATGATAAACATACACCCCTAGATATTTGAAGCAGTCGGGTTCCCATCTAATCTCCCTACTTAAAGCAGGTGTAGGGGTGCCCCTGCGAATCGGGAAAAGACAAGTCTTAGTCCAATTCACTCGGAGGCCCGAGACCTCCCCAAACTCCGTGAGCGCCGTCGCAGCTCCCTGTAGAGCAGCAAGCGGGTCTTCTAGGAAGAGCAACAGGTCGTCTGCGTATAGTGAGACGTAGTGCGGGCCCGACAGGGTCCATAGGCCCGCGTAATGGGCCCCCGACCGGAGATGCAACGCAAGAGGCTCCACCGCCAGCGCAAAGAGCAGTGGGGACAGCGAGCAGCCCTGCCTCGTGCCCCGTTCCACCGGGTATCGCGAGGAAATCAGCGGTCCCGCCCGGACCCTGGCCGACGCCGAGGCGTACAGCACCCTGGTCCATCTGACGAAACCCTCCCCGAGGCCGAACCTCCGCAACACAGTGCAAAGGTAGTCCCATTCCAGGCTATCAAAAGCCTTCTCTAAGTCCACTGATAGGACAACCGGGCACGGGGCGTCTACAAGCGGTTCCCCAAGCAGGCGGCACAACCTGCGAATGTTCATGGTCGTGTTACGCCTGGGGATAAAGCCAGCCTGGTCCTCATGCACCAAGGAACTCATGTGCCCAAGCAGCCTCGTGGCAAAGATGCTGCTCAGTATTTTATAATCCACCGTCAGCATCGATAAGGGACGGTAGGACCCCGGATCGGATGAGTCCCTGCCGGGCTTGAGGAGCGGGACCACCAAGGCCTCACACATCGAGCCTGGAAGACGCCCCAGCCTCCTCGCCTCTTTATATACCACCAACAGCCTAGGGGCTAGGAGGTCGGCATAGGCCGCGTAGAACTCTACAGGGAGCCCGTCCAGGCCCGGGGTCTTATTTCTCGCCATCTTTTTAATGGCGCTACGGATCTCTCCCAGTTCTATGTCGGCCCCCAAGGTTTTCGCCACCTCCTGCTCCATTGTTCGAATCTCTAGGGGCCGTAAATAATTATCTAGCAGGTCAGGGTCTCGGCCAGAGCGACTGCGGTATAAGCACTCATAGTATTGCCGGTAGCAGCTCAGAATCGCAGGCTGAGTATACACCAGGGTTCCGTCTGCCCTACGCATGGACGTTGTAAGTGCAGTCTGCCGCGTAGGGTTGGCCAGCCAAGCCAACAGCGCGCTCGACCTATCCCCCTCTGCGATGGACCGAACCGTATAGGCTTTATAGTCAAAACAGCGGAGCCGTTCGACCTCCGCCGCCACCACCTCAACGATAATCGACTGATGTTTATCCAAAGCATTTTTTAAATTGTCTATGAACCTCCTCATACCATTTATCTAGTTTATTTTGCAATTTTGGAAAATTCATTGTAAATGCATGAAAATCACCTCTAGCCCAAGGTACATATAAATAATTCCCTCCATGCACTTCTTCCAGAGGTAGTTCTCACACGTACTCTGGTTCCGAATCACTAACATCCACCTTTGCTTTCTCATCTACTTCTTCATCTTTCTTGTAGTAACTTTTTCTACTTTTCTTGATACTTCTTTAAACCTCTCCAGTCCTTAATTTTTTCAACTGCATCCATAATGTGAGCTTAAGTCAGAAAACTCTTTTTTAGTATTTTTTCAAACTCTTTTTATAATTTATTTTTTCATTACTCTTTCTACTTATGTCCACCTTGTATTCCTCTGCTAATTCATCAAGCTTATGTGCTCCATTTGTACACCGTGCTGCTTCTCATATCAAATATATCATTTCATCCACATTATAAGCCATCAGACTATTTAAATCAACTGTTCCTTGTAACACTTCTCCAAGTTCAATATTTCAAAACCCAATATTAAGTTCCCTTTCTTTAGGCGGCTCAGCAGAAACAGTAGTAGACGCCATTAAAAACTGTGGAGACAGCAGTAGCATCCCAGTTTGTACTTGCCAAAGGTATTTATATATTCTCAAGTGTGGCACTCGCTGATGCACCCAGTACTGCAAGTGCTTTCAATCCCTTTGCCTGTACACTTGTACCCATTTCCTGCTACACCCATATCGTGTAGTGTGGCAATCTGCAACGGTCTCGATATACCATCCGTAGGTGTAGAAGGCCTGGAATTTAAAAGTTCATTAAAAATAGTTATCCTCCTCATTCACACACTGACCTTGACTCTGCTTCTCGGTCTCATCGAATTTCCTTTTGTCTGTTGTTTAGTTGTGACATGTAAAACTCTCACTCATATCATAACCTCTCTCCAACATTTCTCCCGATTGTCCCACATGCTTACTAATCATTGACTAAATGAATCCTCCACCTGCTTTTTCATTTCCTTTCTCTCCTTCTCCGGACTTCTTATTCAATGCATCTAATTTTGTAGGTATATGTAATGGGTTTTTTCCATTCACTGCCTACCTTTAGAAATCTCTATTTTTAATATTAAAGGTACTCTCTAAAGAAAATTGCAAATCCTTGTCACCAGGACTGTATTTACGCCAATCTCAAATACAGGTACACACATGGAGTCCAATATTCATCAACATTTCATATGCAATCAAACCCTCTGCAGGTATTTTTTGCCCCTCCACAGAAGGTACCCTAGGGACTTCAAGCTTTTCAACACAGCACCTAATATCCTCACTTAAAATAATCCAACAATCACACAAAACAAGCAAGCGAACAACAACCAATCCCAGTGCAGCTATGCCAAAGGTCAACCAACGACAGCAACCAATCAATGACCGTCCGACTTTGTTGACGTCTCACCATGACTTCTTGGTCGATTAATGTAGGAGAGTAGAATTTGCACTTATGTTGCCCCCACTTTTTTCTGATGTATACACTGGTTTCTGGCTATAGTCTGGCTGGGTCCCTGCTAATCAGGGCCCCAGTCTCTCTGTTCTCTCTAAACAACTTTGAGTGCATACTAGATGCACTAGTGATTGGATACTGTGGTATTGTATGAGTCCCTAGTATATGGTACTTTAGGTACCTAGGGCATAGGTACTTCACAGGCCTACCAGGGGCTGAAGCATGTATTATGCCACCCCTGGGAAGCAGACTAAATCTGACACCACAGGCCTGCTTCTGCAGCCTGGGTGAGGTAGTGTTAGCACTCCTCACTGAGGTATAGGTTCCTATACCTCACCATACACACACATATAAACCTATCAGTCACCACTAAGGCAGGCCCTATCAATCCTGAGGGCAGGGTGCTTGGTTTACAATGTGAGGGGGTGCCTCTGTCTGAGCTGGACCCCTCTGCAGCTGGTAGAGTCTATTTTCTGTGGCTAAACCATATACTCTTAAGTGCATTAAAATGCTAACTTTGGAATGACTGCATCAAAACATGTCGTGTTTGGTGTCAAACAACTTGGAATCATACCCCCCACATCAGTCCATGATGTGGGAGCATGATCCCACCCTTCTAGAGGGGACGACATATGCCTACTGTGGTAACACGGTAGAAATCTGAAAGAGCCCTGGCATCACAAAATGGATGCCACCAGCACAGACACGGGGCTGCCCTCCTGCTGCTGACTGAAACTTGCACTGGAGGAGGCCCAACAATAGGCATCCTGTCACAGGGAGGTGTCACTTCCTTCCAGACAGGATTTAGTGTATTGGGGCTGGGTGGATGCACTCCTAGAGTGCTTTGAAGTCCTGCACTTAAGAACAGTAGGCTCCTCTATGCATATGCCAGCTCAAACCGGTTCAGGGGCTACCTGTCCCTGATCTGGCGCGAAACTGGACAAAGGGAAGTGGGTGTAACCACCCCCTACCCTGACCCTCCCAGAGGAGTGGTCATAGAGCTAGTCCCTCCCCTATCTTCAGTATAAGATAGGAAGCCTTGCCATTGCAAAGTAGATAACCCTGGACGACGCTTTACAAGAAGAATCCCGGTCCTTCGACGTTCCACTACCTTTGGAAGAATCTCGGTCGCAAACTTTCCCGCTCGAGTCCGAAGTCCCTGCAGCCCTGGAAGTGGATTTCCTGACTTCTCGATGGCCATTGTGAGTCCCCAGCAAAGCTGAGGCGAGTGGACCCCACGAGTGACGAGGAACTGCAATACCGGAGAACCGTGCACTATTGTGTGCAACCCCTTCACGACGTTCTACGAACTTGTGCTTTGGACCATTTGTAGCCCAAGCCTCCAGCAGGTTGTGCAGCGAAAATCAAAGGCCTACCCCGTCCCGAGTGACCGTGGGCTCCTGTGAAGCATTTCTTCATGAGGCGTCTTCGCGATCCCTTGCCCGTTGGCTTGTGGGTCTCCCGAAGACTTTCTGAACAAACCAAAGGGCTCCCCTGGTTGCTCCAGGCCTGCCCTCACTTACCCTCGCTGGGTTAGTCCCTTAGACCTTGCTGGTCTGCACCATTGACTAAATTCACTTTCCACGAGACTTGCTGGTTCCAATCCGGTTGCCAACACCGCAGTCAGCTGCAGACGTCGTGGGACACCCCGAATCCAGCTGCTGGTCATCGTCGATCTCTCCTGGACCTCGTGAACGAAGAGTCAAAACACCCTTGATCACCTGAAATCATCCGACATCCGTGGGCATCCATCTTCCTGGTCCCGGGTCACTGGCAAGTGACTGAACACTGTCCCTTCCATTTTCAGGTCTTCTACATCTTGAATCCAGCCTTGGATTCCACCGGACACTTCTTCAGTCTTCGCAAGCAGCAACTCTTCTTTGGTCTCCATAAAAAACAGCTACATGACCAGACACCAAAAGACACATATGCACCCGGCTTCCCTGGGTGAGGTAAATCATGCACTCCGGTGTCCTAGTGTGTGTTGGCCCTCGAATTACTTACCTATTAAGTGGCTTGCTAGTAGACTTCCTCGAAGTACCCTAAAACTTTAAAAATCAAACCGCGACTTGCTCTATTGTAATCAATAGGGAACCTGCGGCTGTGTTCTCACACTGCATGCGTCTCCCGTGGGTCTGTTACGTACCTGCTTTTACTGCATTAGTGAAGCCCCAGCGATTCTACAGGCCCTAGACCTTGTCATTCTGCAAGTCGACTTTCCTAAACCTCTATTTTAGTATATGGTCTGGTACGCCCCTAGGGCCCCAGCCATATTTGTGCTTAACTTATTGTGAAACGTTGATATTTGAATGTGTTCTTGGCTTCTAATCACATAAAGAGATTAGTAGAGTGTATCTAGAAATAAATACATACCTGTGTGGTGTCCTTTCATTTGGTAATTCAAGAGATTATAAGGTAAAACAAGCGGATTACATTCCTCTGAGACTTAGCCTGAAGGCTGCTCTCCACAGCTACCACTAGGATAGCTTTCTTTAAAAAGGTTGCCTTAAACCTATCTACCATAAGAGTCGAAATGGACTGGTGCAAGGTGGCCACTATAACTAGTGACCAGCATATGCCAGGCCAACTTCTCACAAATAACCAATCTCAGTGCGTTTTCACCATGAACGGTAAACCAATTGCACAACCTTTTTCAATGAACGCACACTAAGAAACAAAATACATTTTGTCTACTTAACCCAAATAGGATAAATACCGGTATTACCTTTTGCAAATAACAGAAACAAAACTAGTACCACGATCACACTTGCCAAACTCAATCCACAGTAAAGCATACTTGCGTCCAACGGCAATTCACCTCTGCACCAATAAGCAAATAACACCAACCTAATTAGACATGCAACCCTTGGGAAAAAAACGTATTCATTCAGATAAATCCCTATTTGTATGAATGCAGCACCTCAAAAACACAATACCTTTCCTCAGACAAGTTCAACAATACCTCAATGAAACCAAATACGAAATTAACCTATAATAAAACTAAATCTTCTGTGACGGAAATCACAAATAGGGCAAATCCATCAATATCACAGTGCTCAAACCACCAACTGTTCCAAGAAACAACATTGCATAACCAAATACCATGCAGCAGAACAGGCCATCACACAACTCAAAACACAGTACTTCAATAACACACCAGACAATCCTCAATCTCAAGAATCATTCTGCCCTATCTATACTTACAATCCTCTTTGCTCGAAAAACAGCACTGCACGTCGGGAACTCAGCTAGTAATCCACCAGGAAAACTGACTAAAGAAAGTCCACAAAAACTTGGCAAAAAAAAAATAAAAAATGAAACAGAAAGAAGGTGCTCTTACTGTGCAACAGTCCTTTGCTACCATACCTTAGAATGCGAATTGTTAATGCAGAAAAATTCCTATGTGTCCATGGATATGCCTGGAGTCTCCCATGTTAGAGGTATTCACAGGACTACAGCTGTAATCACGGAAGATTCAGCACTAGTCATACAGTCCTGAGTCAACCATTAGTTATCTGTACCAGACAACCCTTTCTCTGCATCTTGGGTCTCTGGCAATTGTAGCTATTGTCCATGTAAATATTGGGATCTAGCAATAGGTCACAGTAGAAAACGTTCATATTTGCCATCGTACTGATATAGTGAGACTAACATGCTCCACGGAAGGGCGAACACAAAGTCTAGCGAAGAAACTACTGAATCGGGAGCAGGGGAAGCGTGATGAAAAAACCATATTTTTTATTGTTTTTTTTTTTTATTATATACAAATGTCAAACATGATCAAGGATCAACTGAATTACAACACATGTAGAATAAATACATTAGGCGAGGGGTTACCAAAACTTCATATTAACAAACCTTTCAAATATTCGGTATGACGGATAACAACAAACATTAGACATAAAATAAAGTAGACCTTGGTAGAAACAGTAAGTAGTTCCAACAAGGCTATGTCAGAGCTACTCAAAATAGAACCAAACCAAAACCTTAACATAAACATAAATACTGAAATGATAGAAACAGACTAATTCGAAATAAAAAGATAATATAGATCACCATATAGATCCCAACTAAAACTAGCCCAGATACATTCAAATATTTTGATAGAGCAAAGTCCCCTAGTCTTAGCCAGTTCGAGTTCCCACTCATAAGTTTGCCTCATAATTGTCCACCATTCAGCTACCCTCGGAGGCGACAGAGAAATCCATGCCCGGGCAATACAAAGCCTGACCGACACAATAGAAGTTGATAAAAGTTGTTTTAATCCCAGGTCTAGTTCTGACCTATACCCTAACTCAATCGCTTTGTGTGTGAACTGTGGATCATAGGAAGCAAATACACATTCTGTTAACCTGATTCACTGCTTCCCAGAACTCCCCCAGCTTTGGGACAGCAACAAACATTTATGAAATATTTCCGACCACAGATCTGCCTTTAGGAAACGTGGTCTTATCCTCACTATCATTCCCAGCCCATCTTGTTATTCTGTCAAAGTGTAATTTACTTACGAGTTTTAAATTGCTGTAAATCTTAAATTGATAGAATGTACTGAGCTCTCTATGGTCTCAAATGCAGCCAGAATTTCAGAAGTGACTATATAATTAGAGGAGATAGCTCTAAACCTGCTGCAAAATGGAGAAATATTTAATTCCATATTGACAAAGACCTAGATAGATAGTGCTTATAAGTGATTTCTTTGATGCATTATAGAGACAAAAAATATGTCAGAACTAACAGGTCCCTGAATCCTACAATGCACCAAAAGTAGTCCCAAATCTGTAAATACTTAAAAATAACCTGGGGTGTGGGTTCAAATGAAATTTGCAACCTTTCAAATGTAGGAAACCCATTTAAATTATTAAGATGTTCTAATTGCTCAACCGCATAACTCGGCCAAATTTTGACAATTGAATCATTAAATACACCTAGGAGCATTGGGTTATCCCATAAGGGCATACCCAAATGCATAAGTGGTAAGGAATAGTTGGATGCGATCTCAAGCCATATATAAACTATATCTTTGATAACCTTAAATCTAACCCTTTTGAAATATTTGGGGTCGCCTAATATGTATAAAAACATTCTGCTATCCGGTCCAATAGCAAAAGATAACAAAAAGCGGTGGAACTTGATTACCACCCAACGGGCCAAACAAAACAACACATCCAATCACAACCGGTGGGGGGGGTGAACAAAGGCCACTCGACGATTTGCACTGTTCGCAATTGCTCCAATACAGACGCACATTAACATGACTCTAGGTAGACCTATAAAGAAAGGCTTCAAAATCACCTTTTAAAAATACAATTGCCTTCGCGCACTCATACCAAACAAGTGCCTGGGGCAATGTTGTCGTAAAACAGCTGCACGTAAGGTACGGCTCCATCCGGGCACCAAAGACATCGTCACCAGACCGCTAAGACGAGTGAAAGTGGTAAGTACTGCTTACCACATACCGAACTGGAGTGCATCCCCAAACTTGGCCAGTCACCCCGCCATTGGCTGTTTCGAACGCTTTCCTCCCCGCCGATCGCAGCGTGCTCAACGGCCGCCGACTGCGCATCTGGAGGGCCGCGGGGGAGGGGCAGAGTGCAGGCCTGAGCCGTTGCCGCGCAGTGGTGTTCCCTTCCGCCGTTTATTTGAAAAGTAAATCAAACGGAACCCAAATCGAAGTCTAAACATGGCATGAAATCCGAATAGTACCGACATAAATTAGCAGTATTGGGGCGCTTTGGATTTGTTGCTTACAAAAATAACGAACTTATCGCCCATGTGCCTTCACTCCAAGTTTCGTTCCCAAAACACTGTTTAGCAGCTTATACACTCATGTAAGATAATGGAGGGCCTTTGCATTTTTTGCGGGGCTTCTTTGAAACAGTGACGATGCAAGAAATGCAATCCAACGTCGAACACGTGAGCGAGCAAGTGTGTTAATACATCTGTGGTGAGAAGCCTATAAAACAGAATAGTAAAACGTCCCGGGGGCCTAAGCACGCGAACGTGCCTATACTTGGATTTCTACTACAGTTTACAAGAACACATAACAACGGTCTTTAAAATAATTTTATAAAAAAAATCCGGCAGTGCTCTGGCTGTAGGTGGTCTTGTTGGTCCTGCTGCATCCTTGCTCCCCTCCCCGGCTGTCACCGCGGCTGCGGCGTACGCAGGGCGGTGGGCGTGCGAGCCCGCCCAGGGCTGAGCCTATGGCTGCATGCGCGCCTCCCCCTTCCTCCGCGGCGCAGGCCATGCACCGGTGCGCCATTATTCACTGTGGCGGGATCCTCTGCGAAGGAAATCTGCAGTTTCACGTTTGCACGGTATATTCCTTAGCTCCCCTCCCCCTCCGCTCCCTCTGCATCACTGCGGTGAGCAAATCAGGGGCGCGGGGCCCGTGACGGCCCGCGTGGCTCCTCCCCCTCTGCCCAGGCTGTGACAGGCAGTACCGAGGAGAGAGGCAAGGCACAGAGCGACTGGATCTTCGCACGCCCCCCAGCCTCAAGCACGGCGACCGCAGGAGCACCGCACTCTCCCCGGGGCAGCATGGAGGTGCCCCGGCTGAGCCACAGCATCAGCAGCCCCACCAGCCCCTGCGAGGATGTCATCAAGAACCTCAGCTTGGAAGCCATTCAGCTCTGCGACAGGGACGGTAAAGTCGACACCTCTAATCCCCCCCTCACATGAAGCTGTTTTATAGAGACTAATATGAGCTCGTGTCACAGCGTCCCCACTATTCTTTGTTAGCGTCCCCATCTGCTCCTAGTGGCTCTGACTGCTGGAAATGTCGCCTACTCATGCACCCCAGAACAAAAGATGGGGGGGGGGGGGGGGCTTCTCGTGGCCAATATCCAAATATCAATTCTTTGCAAAATAAACCTTTGCAATGCATCGGCACGTTAGTTGTAAGCACTGGCCATGGTGTTAGCTGCACATTAAATTCGAAGGGTAAATATTTTTTCCGGTGCAATAGCTTAGTTGACATGCATGTGGTTTCATGATGAGCCTTTCTCGTTTAAATTCAAACTATTGAGTTCGTTGGAAAAAAAAACACCCTTGTAGATACGCTTTATTTGTGTTGGTCCAGGGAAACGTACCGTAGCCTCTACATAATCTATAGTATACTGATCCCATATAATGCAGAAAACAAAAGGCGATGACCATGTATTGTGCTGGAATCGGTGATAAGTGACGCATGGTATACAGAAAGGTCGAGGGGTTTGGGAATGAGCGCTAAGGGGGCGCGTCCCATGGTTCAGCACCATGGACAGACAGAGCGTTCAGGATTCTGGGCATATCAGTTGCTGCGGTGTGTCCGCACTGAATTGGCCTGCTCTGTGTACCGCTGGTATAGTGCTTTGTAGAAACGAGATGAAACATGCTTCTGTCCTCCTGCAGCTTTGCTGTTCGTGGGATGCTTAACGTGTGGTAAGCTGCCCCCGCTACTGTGCTGAAGTCAAACTTTCAACTTACATATGCTCTAAATTCCATCAAGGAAATGGGAGCGCCACTTATATTCTGCTGTGTAAAACGCAGATAAGCTGCAAAATGCCATTGCTTTTTACTCTTATTCTTCAATTCACCGCGCATCAGATTCTAGAGAGAATATATATGTGTGTGTATGTGTGTTTATTTATTTATTTATATATATATATATATATATTCAAAGTAGAAGGGTAGATCAGCCTCGTGTTAAGAGTAAAAATGTTGATCCAGGTAGAAACGCTAGGCTTAAGGGCATCCACAAATTACATGGCTTTTGGTAATTTAAAATACTAGGACCACATCAGAGAAAATGGCACCCATCAGAGCAGTAATCTTTTTTTATAAAAGAATCTATGCAACTACACGAATATAATGAATAACCTTTTCACAGGTCTTTTCATTGATTTATTTTTGCAACCTGGCCCCCAAAGTACTGGAAGTTTTAGTCCGTGCGATTCATGCTATAGTTCCACAACCTGTCTTTCTCGTGGTGTTCATTTGTCACGTACAAGAGGTTTTCATTGCTTTATTAAAAATGGAATTCAGATATTGCACTCATAAAGTCTGTTTACCTTGTAAGGCATGGTCTTCGATTAATGATTGCTGTACCTTTTATGCTGCATACGTTGTTACATAGCTTCAATTATCGGGAGTATGTGTTATCGACTGTACAATATGATGGCGCCATAAAGGTTTTTGGAGACGTACCTCAAATATACAGTGTTTCAGGAAATTGTGTTTTATCCCATTTGTGATTAATGTAGATGGTTTATAGTGGCATGAAGGTTCATAAAATGTTCTGCGTGGATATTTTTCCACGAGAGTTGGAATAGAGGGGGCGTTTCCTCAGTGTTGGATCGAGCGCTGCTGTGAAGATGTGCTAACGCTATGTTATATTTTATTGTGTTTGAACACCCGGGCCAGGATGAAATGTATATTTTCAGTATTTGTAGGCTAGCGTACTTGACTGTGTCAACATTAGACAAAATGAAAATACACTATTGTATTGGTTTAACTTTAAAATATCTCACTTTACATTCATTCGGTGCCTTACTGTTACTACCATTGAGTGAGTTGTTCACGTCATTTCCGTTATGATCAACACTCCACAATGACAAAAATGTGCATTAACAGGTTATAGAAAAAAAGATATAAATAGTCTGTGTACCACCAACACCCTTTTTTAGAAACTGAATGAACGTATTCGCCTAATTCAAGATCGCTCTTTAAGGCGGCCACCAGACAGAGAGGCAATTGTGCTTCTGTCTGGTCCTGAATGGATGGATGTGTACAAGGTACCTACTGTATCCTTCCAGAAGATGGCCGTGTTCTCTTTTTGAATTCAGGGTTGGAGGATTCTACAAAATTCAGATCAGTCAGTTACGTTCACGTCTATGAAACAACAGCATGTTTTGTCTCTGGAGGCGTAGGAAGGTATTTATACCAGATTTGAGGTATCTCAGGTTTGAGTTGACGTTTCTCTTGTTGGTATGTTAGTGTATCTGCAGAACCCAGATTTCACCACACTATCATTTCCACATTTACCATGCCATTGCTTTTATGTTTACAAGTCAATGAAATGCGAAAAGATTATTATTGTGGAACAGTTTCTATGCCTGTGCTACCCACCTACTCTTCATTTGACATTTTGTTAAACCGAAATTAAGCAATTTCAGAATTCTGTTATTTAAAACATATGAAGTTACCACTCTCACTGTGCAGTAAAACCTACACAGCACACTCACTCACCATTTGTTTTCATTCATCATGTTTTAAAGCCAGAATTAGGACACAATCATATTGCACAGAGGGACCACCACTTTTTAAAGTCAATGTTTGCAAGCAAAAACAAAGAACAATGTCACATTTTGAAGATAGCAGCATTATAAATATAATGGTCTCAGTTATGTTTAGCTCAAAAATATCCAACAATCACTGATGCTTTTCACTGTTAGGATTTAAGTTATCCAGGCCATAATCTACTCCTTTTGAGACCACATTCAATCGAGGAAGTTTTGGGAAAATGCTAGCTAATTTGATTCAGCTCAGAATCATGAGTACATAACTGTTTGGTTATGTGTGTGTGTGTGTGTGTGTATATTGGCTAACACATATCATTTAGTGGTTGCCAGGAGCAGCTTCTGCCTCTGAGTTTCCCCGTGGTGTCCCTGTCACTGCTTTGCTAACTCTGATTCCAGCTGTTGTGGCACCAGCAGCAACTGAAAACAGAGCTCCAAGATCCTTGTTTTCTTCCAGTAGTTTCCCCTTCTTGCCCTGTCCCCAGCATCTCAGAATAAAATAGGGGACTGTTAAGGGGTTAAAGGGTGGGACAGAGCGTTAAGTTTTGATGGTGTTAACTGAGGTGTAATGTTGCTTATTTCCAGTAGTTTCCCCTAATTGACCTCCCCCTAGCATCTTAGAATAAAATAGAGGGATATTAAGGATGGGACAGAGCATAAAGTTTTGATGTTGGTGTTAACAGAGGTGTCATGTCGGTTTCGCTACCCATGGCACGTTTGTGAATTCATGTCCATGATTCGGCTACGTACCCAAAACATGGCATGTACTAGATTGAGTTTGACAAATTATGTCTGTTTAAATTTCTTTAAAATGATATTCTTGTACTGGATGGACCATGTATTGATTACTTGAAGATTACCATTAAGTTTCCATAATCTTTTTCTCCTTATTATTTGTAATTCTTGTGAATTTAATAATTACAAAAAAAGTAATCTAAAATATGAAACGGAGTCTAAAAGATAACAGTTGTTAGTCAGCTGCAAACCTAAGCGAGCATATGGGTGACTTTTAACATCATACACTGAGGAGGTGGAGGATGGGGCAGTGAGAACTACTGTCATTGAGGGCAGAGACTTCCTGGGATGGGTCTAAGATATGCTGCCCAGCCTCTAAAGAGCCAGTATATGACTAACGGTTAGGTCAGTAAGAGCCCTATTAGGGTTCACCTGACATGTAGGCTATTGTCTGGCAAAGTTGGTTGTTTTGACTCCTTCGTTTTTTGTACAAGTTCCCACTCGTGTTTTGATACCTCACATTTGTTGATTTTTTTTCCCCTTGTCCGTTCCTTTTGTTTCCCAGTAGTTCCCTTGAACGGAATTCCTGTGTTCTTCCTATTTTACCAATGTATAGAACTTTTGATTTGGACCACTTTCTTTTTATCTAGCAAAAAGAAAGCTGTTTCCCAGTGCCATGGAGGTTTGCCACGGGGCTAGTTACAGTGTGGCTACTCGCTTCACCGGATTAGTTGTCACCTGCATCTTGCCTCTATAATGCTGTGCCACCCCGTAATTTAGAGTCCATTCCAGGTCTTCCAACACTCAGCCTGCTCAAACAAGTGCATCTTTATCTCTGTTTATCTTCCCTTTCTCTCCAATACCCCCTTATACTTGTCAATAAGTTTTCTCCTCCGTTTTGAGTTATACAAAAGATGTGGATTAACCTACAAGGGGAGAAGGTGGGATTTATCTCGCTATCGGACAACAAGAGATCCACGGTTATGACGGAAGAAGATTATACTGAAGTCAATCTCTTATATGTCAAGGCCCAGGTGATCACTCAAATAGAAGAAGAACTTGAAACAGCTCAGCAAAAGCATTCCTTCTTGTTAGGAAATGTAATCAGTTACCAGGAGGGAATATAGCCAGCACATCTAGAACCAGTAATCTGCCAGTATGCTGAGCACAAGATTGATAAATTCAAAACCAAGAATTACATTTTCTTCTTTTTTCACAATAGGAATATCCCAGTCGGAGCAATTTTCATTCCTTGGCCAAACAACAACAATTTGGCACTGATCAGGCCAAGGTTCCCTTCATTCTTTCATATTTGAGCAAAGGCGTCTTAGTCTGGTAGTGTCCTTGATACTTAATCAGGGTTCGCAGCTTTCCCATTTCACGCAGTTTTTACAACACTGTACTGCCATTTTAAAGTGCAAAGTTAGCTACTTCTATATGGTTGCGGACACTTGGGCAAGGCTCGAAAGATTTAATTACTTTTATCAGTCAATATCAATAATGAGTGGCCAAGGCAGCCTAGACTGATGAATCAGCATCATTCTATCAAGGCATTGGCAAGGAGTGAAAGGAGGCATTAGCTCTGTTCGTGAACAGGCCCATCGCTTTAGATCCTAGAAATTTATGCCCAAATGAAGCAATGACACCAGGAAAGACCCTTCTTGAATGTGGATGATACATCCCAGATAACAAAAGAGCCAATGCACATAAGTAACATTAAAAAGACTGTGACAGTGGAAGAGAAGTATAGAAGATGCATCCAAGCTCTTCCAATACCAGCCTGCTGGATATATATAATATACATATAGCCGGTCTCCTTTCTTTTTTTCTTCTTTTTATTCCCTCCTAGGACCATTTTCACTTTCTAATAGGTACCCTCCACTGTTCTGAGTTTTACACCGGAAGTTAATGTACAAGAGGAAAAGGCTGGATTGACCTCGCTGTCTAACAACAAGAGATCCAGGAGCCGTGACAGGCCCTGTACAAAGCTTACTATGGCCTAGGAATTAATAATGCAATACTATCCACCAAATAATTATTTACTATCCTTAGGAAAGTGGATAACCATATCTCAGATACCATGACATTACTACTTCGATTGAGGCCTATGCCTGTGATGGTTGTTAATGCAAATGCTGAATTATTTGTGCTGCTTATCTTATATATTGTAAACTGTTTACTTGTTGAGAATATGGTCCCCCATTTCTCAAAGAGTGGAGCTGTATCCCCTTTTGAATAAATCAAACTTGAATACTGCTGATCTGACTAACTACAAACTAATCACTAAAGTTCACTCAAGTCAATAAAACTTTATTCGGTTTTTACAACCATAAAATTATAAGCAATTAGAACCATACAATACACAATACATTTCTTAAACTTATAATTAACATATCCTTAAAATAAGAGATAAATATCTTTAAAAATTCTTTTTTAAAACAAGCTGTCCTTTCTTGGGTCTCATCGACCTTCAAGTATGTCTTACACCATACTTCTATCCATATATACCTCACACTCCCTATCACTTATAAGGTCTATATTTCATCAATACTCTTTACCTTTAAGAAACTCTTTAACATTATTTAAATATTTACCAACGGCACAGGCTATATCTAAATTCATCATTCCCACTAAAAGATTTACAGCTTGCATCCTATTTTTAATATCATATTTTTTAAAAATCGGGCCTGAAATCTCTCTTCGTCTATCTAACGTCCTCCAGCAATCTACCAATATGTGTAATATATCACACGTAGTACCTAAAGTGCAAGCGCATTTTCCATTGCTGTTTATCATACGGTTTTTTACCCCTTTGTTCATGTAACAAGGGTTTATCCCAATTCTCAATCGTAGCACTTCGCGCCTTAGCTGGCAACTAGGTAGCCTGTCGATATAAGGATAATGTAGATCATTTTTCCATGCTGAGGCCATATGGGAGACTGAACTTTTTCGTGAAAGGTACTCTTGATCAAGGATTCGAGGCACTTCTAATCCCAGATTCCTACGCTCTTTCTTATCTAACTTCAGTTCAAGGGATTGAGGACCCCACTTTAAGTTTATTACACCATACGCTTCATTAATTGAGGCTCTCGTCTCTTTTGCCCAAGGCAGTTCACTATTGGCAATTTCATTTTTGCACTACTGTGAGATTTTTTGGTCCTCACCCAAACCTAGCCGCTGCCAAAAACGTAATAAAGACATGCAGGCTATGATGCTCCCTGCGGTGGTTCCCAATTCTAATCTTACCACTTGTACCATAGACGAACTTGGCAGCGCAAACAAACATTTGAGGATATTTCCCTCCTCTTTATCCCATCTATTTTTGCCACTTATATAGAGTACCTCTGCGCCATCCAGAAATTGTGGAGGGACCATTACATGATAGGCCTTTAACATCGGACTATCAGATCTTTCACCGTATACGCTATTAAGGGCCTCATGTAGGTGGCATACACTTTACCGATTCTAAAATACCGAATCATACCGATTCGGTATTTAAGAATCGGTAAAGTGTATGTAGGTAAAAATTCGGTAAATGTTACCGAATCGGAGTGAGTCGGTAATTACCGAATCGGTATTTACCGATTCGGTAATGAGGCATACCTTCCCATTGAGGGGAAGGTATGCCTCATTACCGAATCGGTAAATACCGCTTCGGTAATGGGGGAGCACATGCAAGGGTGGCAGGGTGTCACATTGACACCCTGTTGCACCCCTGATTCGGCCATGTGTGCACATGTGGCACACATACATGCCCTAAGGGCATGTATGTCTGCCACATGTGCACACTTCTAAGCGCTTTTTAATGCTTTTACTCATCCATACTTTATTTACCACCAACTATTAGTTGGTGGTAAATACCGACTCCAAACAACACCCACACAGTCCCCCTACATCTGATTTCTGTATTCGGAATTTACCGAATCGGTAAAATTACCGAATCGGTAAAATTACCGAATCGGTAATTTTACCGATTCGGTAAATTCCGAATACAGAAATTCACCCCCTACATAGCAAAAGCCTAAATACCGGTCGGTAACGGTATATTTACCGAAAATCGGCCGTTACCGACCGGTATTGGGCTACCTACATGAGGCCCTAAATCCTTTTTAATCCCTTCACTGAAGTAGAAGCCCTCATTTTTAATGCATCCAGATGGGTATGCCAATGGAGGCTATTCGCAAACCACATCCCCAAATATCTGTATTCAGTTACTTTTTCCAGTATCTCAGTGCCCAGATACCAGGAGAATTTTTTGTTTTACTTTTACCAAAACACAGAATTTTGGTCTTTTCCATGTTCATAACTAATTTTTTGATTTGGCAATATTCTTTAAACATGTTTCATTTTCTTTGCAGACCAATCTCCGTCTGATCCATAATGACCAGATCATCTGCGTATAATAAGCAGGGGATATGGTTTCCTCCTAATTTCGGCTGACCCCTTTAACCTTTCTTAATTCTAAGGGCAGGTCAGCTATAAACAGGGAAAAAAGTAAGGGGCAAGCACGCACCCCTGTCTTAGCCCATTACCAATCTGGATCCTCCTGGACAATCCTCCGTTCTCATCCAGGATTGTCTGGGCCCAATTTTTAGTATGCAGAGCTTGAATCAGGGCCAATAAATCGTTTTTAATTTTGTACTCTAACAAGGTTGACCACAGCTGCCCCCTGTTCACCAGATCGAAAGCTGCACGGAAGTCCACAAAGCAGCAGAACAAATTGCCCCTCTGCTCAATCGACTTCCGCGCAATGGACCAGAGAGCGAAACAGTGATCAACCGTCGAATGACCCTCTTTAAACCCTCCCTGTCCTGGGGGCACTATCTGTTTTTCCTCTGACCAATCCTTGAGTAAACCCAGGATTACTTTAGCAAACACTTTTTCGCCTATGTCCAGGAGATTTATTAAACAATAGTTTTTTGGGGAGTTTACATCGCCTTTTTTATATATAGGTCTTACAATTGCCCCTTTCCAACTCTCCGGCATGACCCCTGTATTAAGAATCCCCTGGAACATATTCGAAAAGAACTCTGACCACCACACTGGTTCGCTTTTATAATCACGGCCGGCAGATTATCTGGACCAGCGGCTCGAGTTAGGTTTAACCTGGATATTATACTTCTAATATGGCTGAGGGAGAAGTGCTCTTTTACTTCTTCCCTTACACCTGGCCATACAATGGTATTTATTTCCTCCATCCTTGGCCATTTCCCATAGATTTCCTCCAGATATTCCACCCACTTATCCTCCGGCACCAAGCACTGTAAAGACCCTAGTGCTTTGCCAGTGCTCTCTCGATAGTAAACGGTTGAAAGAAAAGTTTATATTTCTTTTTGCAGAACTTTGGAAACACATCCATGCATACCAGTACCTCTGAACCATTGCTGGTAGCTCATATTTGTACTACGGGGTCAAAACCACAAATACATCTATTATCTAAATGTAGCCTCCAGGATGTTCACCAAGTTCTTCTCCTACATATCTGCATATGTACCCTTCCAAGGAGTTTTTGCATACAAGTTTTTAAACATTCAATGAACAAGCCTGGTTTAGCTCTTAAGTTGATGATTCACCAGAGTTCGATAAACCCTGGCTAATAACAAATGATTCAGTCATTGGCCAATTGGGAAATAAACCACACTTGCAATACATATCTAAGCCATGCAGTAGACCGGAGTTAGGTGCCTTCCTGGTGTCACCAAAATACATTTTGAACAGCACCAAGTGAAGTTCAAATATCGCATCCTAAGTGAATGAGAGCTCCTGCCTGGCATATAAGGTGCTTGCCAGGTTTTACTTAATTTAAGTTCTTTTTCTCTGCCCATGGGAAACTATTTTGCCATATGTGTGTTGTCGTTTGTTGATCTTGTGGCTGCAGGTTTCTCTGCTTGCTGTCTCTGTGGGGTTTCAGCCCAGAAGTTCTGCTTGCCTTCTGGTTTTCTTTCACTTATTTTGGGTTGCTGCTGATTACAGACATTCCTGATTTCTAGTCAAGTGTCACACTTAACGCAATCTTTTAAGAAATTGTTATGATTAAAAAGTGCAAAAAGAACAATTGATGGAGAGAATGCAGAACCATGTCATACATTCACCCCAGTACAGAGATCTGGGCCTAAATCCATCATTTCTTTGCTCACCATGCCATTCTAGTTTGCACACAGTCATATGTAAATCAGTCTTGTCCCTGCGCCCAATGGGAACAGTCCAGCTCGAACTACCAGGCCAGGTCCTCCCTGGACTGGAGACAAGCATCCTAGGCCCGGTTTCAGGCTTTCAGCCTTCATCAGCCAGGATAGCTTGACTCCAGTGGCATGGAGAGCAAAAAAGTTGAAAAGTGTACATCTTCCCCCAACATAATCCTTTGGTAACAGAACTCTCAAATCTGCACCATTGGATGAATATCGTTTGACTTCAGTTACTCAGTTCTTGAACTCCGTTGCTCGAAAGCAAAACATGACTAGACCTTTAATAGCTTACCATTATTCAGAAGTTCTTGATCTTCGATGCTCAAAAGCAAAATATGATTAGACCTGTAGTCTCACGGTGTGCGATATGTCCGTCTCCGATGGACACTCCTGACCAAAGAAGGACTCTTCCAGTCAGATATCAGATTGCTCTTGTGCAATCATTTCTGGGACTGATTGCACAGTGTGATTCATGCCTTGTGTTGTGGATTTCCTCAAGTTGCCCCAGTGGCATTGTACCTTTACTTTCTTAGAAGATCCCATGAGACCTTATAGGAGGGACAGAACTGGAGTGCCAGTGCAACCTAATTTGGTTGCCTGACCAAAGTGGTTTTATATTCCTCACTCTCTTAGTGTTTTTACAGGTTCTCAACAACTTAACTGTTAATATGTCACTGCGCCTTCCTCATACCAGAGGACACAGTAAGATACTTGGTGTCCAGCAACACATCCTGGGCTTTAGGACCCCAGTACTCACTTGGTATATGATGCGTTCAGGATGCTAAGTCCTAGCCCCCGGAAGGATATACTTGGATAACAGCATTTCTGAGAAGGGTTAAAAGAAAATTGGCTTGTTAGGGTCCTTTACAGTTTTATCTTATGCCTTAAAAGTCCTTTCATGATGGAGGTGACCCATAAATCTCCAGACACACTCTAGTTGGTCCTTGCAATGATTTAGTGGCCTAACTCTTAGGCTAGTTTCCGTAACAATTCACTAAACTTTAAATATGGATCCAGTAGGGGGAATGGATGCTTTGTTACTTCCCGAAACCGCAGTAAGCCAGCAGTTTGTTAGTTAGGAATAGACCTGGGGTAAGGAGAATTAGATAAGAGTTAAAAACAGAGACACTGGATATTGTCACTCTGCCAGATCTCACAAGTGGGCACAGTCTGCTTTGCTGTAGCGTGGATATCTAAGGACAAGACAGAACCTTCACTGATCTTATCTTGCTGACTTCATCACTGTTCATAATATTGTATCTCAAATACCTTTTAACAGTCTGTGCAGTTATGACTCTAGTGTGATGTGTCTCTTCCTAGAGCTCAAAAGCACGTAGAATATATGTAGCATATATAAAAAGTATTCTGATCTATTGTACATTTGCTGTAATAGATAACTACCATCACTGTTATACTAATGGGTGCTATGGTTTCAATTGCAAAGGGTTTATAAACTGTAGGTTAATAAAAGCACATTTAGTATTAAAGAGGACACCTAACAACAAGCATTCACTCCCCTACCTAAGTTAATAACTTAATAATATATGTTTCTCTAAAGAAGCTTATCAAAGTCCAAACAAAATAAGAAATCTTTTCACACCTCTTATGCAAACAACTAAGTGCATATGTAAGAGTTCATAAACCTTCATGGACAAAAATAGTGTCCAATCACAGAATACTTCTCTGTATTAAATTCATTCTTTCATTGACTTCCCCAGAAATAGAAGACTGCAGAGCTTTAAGACACTGGCAGCAAGTGCCTGGCTTCAGCAACTATGTATCTTAATTGCCTAGCAAAGATATGCTAAACCATAATGAACTCATATTCTAAGAGTTGATGATGACTGCCACCAGGGCCTGACTGGCCGCAGTGGGCACTGGGCGTTTCCCCAGTGTGCCGCTAGATGGAGGGCGGTTTTGGACCCCTGGAGGGACATTTGTGTTACAGGGTGCTGGTTTTTCAGCATAACTGCAATTCCGCCCCCTGTAACAAAAGCGGCACCGGTGAGTTTGTCTTGTTCTTCTTGTATAAGAGTTGAGTTTTGGGCTCTGCTTCCCAGGTCACTCTAACTTTTTTATTCCCATTTTCTACCGGAGGTTCCATGGTGGGCTTAATAAGCCGTATATGGGTTAACAACACATTCATGTAGAGGTAGATTCTTTGGGTTATTTTTTGCCTATTGCTGTGAGGTTTACAGTGTGTTGTTCCTCCAGTGAGTGTTCAGATATATTCTCACTTGAGAATGGCTATTTCCTGCAAAGGTTTGGAATTTTGTATACCACAACATGAGGAGAACTGGGACCAAACCTCTGTGAAGCTTCCTGCCACTTTAAAGTTGCCCTCTTCGCTGTACCATTGAAGATTCCTTGTCCAGCACATTTGCTATTTCCAAGTTATGTTTTTCACGTCTGTTGTGCGTTATAGGCCTCAGAGCTAACCATAACTTGATAAAATCAGTGGTTCTTTGGCTCCACTCATCTGAGCCTGGTAGCCAAGAGATATTCCCTCTGCATATTTCTTTTTTCAAGACCCGATGACTAAACTCTGCGTCTTGCAATAGTGGGTGTAACAGATTTCTTTTCTCTGTTACAGTTAGCCACCCAGAATCTTCAGCTCTGTAGACCGGGCTTTGTCAGCAGACTCTGAATGGGCGATGGAAAAAAAAATCTTTGTCTTCTACTAGGTATTGTTTATGATTTTTAAGTTGGCCTAATGATGATTCAGATATATCTAATATTTTTAACCCTTTCAAGTCCACACAAAAATGTTTAAACATTATTACCTCAAAAACTACTAATTGGAATTATACCATACCAATGACATTTTCTTCCTTGAGCGACATTGTATATCAAGCGCTAGGTGTGGTGTATTTCCATTTTGATCACAATGCTTTGAGCTTTATTTTATCTTTGACTATAGGTAGTGCAGATATAGGGGATATCTCCCATACTAATAATGGAAAAGCCATTCAGGGGGTATGGTTTGTTAAGAACCCCATGGCTTTGGAAATAGTAGTCAGGATGGTGAAGAAGGAGGTGGGGAAACTTCATGACCTCTCCCCTGAGGACAGAATAACAGACCTTCAGGAAGACCCTGAAGAACGTTTCTCACTGATTAGAGATCTTTTAGCCCAGGGTAAAACGGTTGATATTAAAAACTCAAAGAAGGCAGTATGGTACAATAACGGCGAAAACAGGTTTAATATCGGCAGCCAAATCCAAACGTAGGAGTGACTTGGTGAGGTCAGAGCAATATATAGGAGGGAACTTGCTGTATCCAAGAGCAACTGAGAGAACTCCTAATGCAAAAATGTACATTGTGCAGTGAATTCCAAGGACAATACATCTTTTTGGAAAATAGCTGCAATGAGTGCTAATAGTACCCGGAGAGATCTCAAATATGTAGAACATTTAGTAATTTATACTCTAGCACAGAAGGATCATGTTGGAACAGTATAGATCTGCTGTTGGCTTCCAAATTGGGAGATAAAAATAACCTACAATTTGAGTGAAGTGAAACCATAGTGACCATTAGGTCTAGTCTGGCATCCAGAGCTTCAGGACCTGGTAGGATCCCAAATGATCTTTATCTGGCCCACTCGAAGTGTGGAGCGCTTCTATTAATGGCCTATCTACTGCTATTTTGCAGGGTATGGAGATCTTCTATCTTGGAAGATGGCTGAGAACATACCCATTTATAAGAACGGTTGACGCAATGAGCCAAGTAACTGAGGCAATTATCTTGGTATACTGGCTACAGAAGATCCTTTGCATACAGATGCAAGCTCATCTCCAAGAGTGGATGCAATACAATGATGTGTTGATAGATTTTCAGGCAGGTTTTAGAGGTGGCATTAGTACTATAGATCACATCTTTCGTTTTAACTGTATCTATTAGAAGACTGCAGCAATCAACAGGGGAAGACTCTATGCTGCCTTTGTTGATTTGCGTGCAGCCTTTGACTTAGTTCCTAGTTGAAAGCTGTGTATGTTTTTGGATGCAATGGGTATTCCCTCAAACCTGTTGGCCATCCTAGTGGATGACATACAGAAAACTATGACCGAGTCAGGTGTGTGGATCAGGGTCAACTAACTGACCCAATAAGGATTAAGCTTTGAGTCAGACAAGGTTGTGTCCTTGCTCCTACTCTATTTTCTGTGTACATAAGTCGGGCTGTAGATTGGCTGAATAGGGATGGGTGTGATTCACCAAAATTATCTGGGCAGATGGGTGTCTACTCTGCTTTTCGCTGATGACACCGTTTTGCTCTTGAAATCCCCCCAGGGTTTACAATAGTTATTAATACATTTTAAGGAATTTTGTGTTGACCTGGGTTAGAGCTGAACACTTCGAAGACCAAATTTATCTTCAGCCTTACAAAGCTAAAGAAAATCATAAGTTTAATATGTATGTGGGCAAAGATTCAATTGAACTGGTCTCTAACTTGGGGTTAAGATTAACCCCAAATTTAATTTAGACTCTGCAAAACTAAATCACAATTATTATTAATTCAACATACTGTGAGTATTTTGAGGATTCATAAAAGGACATGCCCCATCCATGGTGATATATAATGTCATTAAGGCATTGGGGGCAGCCCTATATGGGTCAGATATCTGGGAGTGTACAAACACTAACATTCTGAAGTGGTTGAAAATAAATTTATTCAATCTCTTTTGGGACTCAGATTGAGTACGCCAATGACTGCTGTGTGTTTAGATTTGGCAATTTACAAAAGTGCCCAGAAAGTAGAGCGTAGACTCTTGATCTACTGGTACCGGTTAAAGACCTCAACTGCTTTAGAAGCATATTGAGAGTGCCTAAGTGACCTCATATTCCCTGCCTTTGTTCGGAAAATACCCTGGTTAAGTATTGTTAAAGGATTACTGGGGAATTTGGGTCTGGTGAGATTTTGAATATACCAGAGTAATTAAATTCACTCTCACAGTGGGTCTAAAAGAATTGTTTTGGGAATATGTGGATGTTCAAGCTGCTTGTAATTGTAAAGGGTCACTGACAGTGGAGTTTATTGATTTTAAACCATTTCCTCAGAATGAGTCTACAATTGATGACATTACTCCTCTACTTGCTCGCAAATTGTATATACAATTTATATATGAGTCCCACCCAACAAAATGTTTTGTAGCAAGTGGGCCGATGTAGCACCTATGGGTGACATCTGCCTGCCTGCGAAGAGGTTTCAGGACTAATAATATTTATATTATTTTTTTGTCCAGCCTATGGATATCCAAGAACAAAATGGATAGTGCCCGTGCAGTAAATTGGGCACAAGTCTGCACATGGAGACTTAAAGGATACTCCATACAGACACTAATAGATTTGAGGTATATTCCATTTCGATATTCCTTATGCGGGCTTGGATTTGGCAAAACAAGTGTATTCAAGCCAGAGAGTAGCTGTCGACTATATCCTTCATCATAAAGGTGGTATGACCATTGCTATTTGCCCTTGCTCCTAGGGGCTAAAGGGATAGGTAGACCAAGCCAATATAAAATTATATACCTTTTTGTTTTCTTGCCTAGTGATATTGTGCTCATGTTTTTCTTAAAGTTCAGTAGGTTTACTAGCCTGGGAGGATACGAGAGATTTATGATGCATTTACACTCTGTGAATTTAACAATAAACAACAGGAGAGAGAGGGTATGTACACACTCTTGGTCCCCCAAGAACAATGTAACAACAACAAAAGAGCGTGATGCAAATCAAAAGATCATATGTACCTTAGTACACTGAGTGCTTGGAAAAAGTGTAAAGTAAACAAAATCAATCTGATGAAAAAATAAAACCCTCACTCACCAACATAGTTGGTGACATGCTTCATCATGGGGTTTTAGCCAAAGTAGCCTTGTGCATCTCTGGTGTGCTTCGACGCTTCAAATTAAGGCGGAGCAACAGTTTCAGACTAAAATGAAGTGAAGTGATAAGTGTGAAAAAAGTGAAAGGGATTTAAAAAGCCATGTATCGTACACCAAAACACTTTAATCGTGACGAGACAGGCATATGCTAAAAATAGTGAAGGATAATTTCTACTGACATTTAATTTGGTCAGATGTATCCTATAAGTGGTCAAGCGGTCGACATGTTTCAGCTTATAAAGTGTTTGTTCACTAAGCTTTCATCAGGACCTAGTTACACAACAAAACACCTGGGCGGTATAGGCTCACTAAGGCCTACCCTAACCTCAGGTGCACAGAACCGATGGACTCACGGTTCCAATGGAGGTCTCCCACAGTTCTGGAAACAAACCTCGTATTTCTGAAAAAAATGGATTTCATTAGGGAGACACATAATCTTTGTCTTATGTTCATCAGATATACACGAAGCCAAGTCTAGGAGACCCAGTCAGTCCCCACGTTGTTTGCTTAATCTATTTAGACTTATAGCCATATTCTGTATTGCAATCAGAACAAAAAGATCAGTAGAATTACCAGACTTTCTAAACATGCCAAAATCCATATAATCAGACAGAATATGGATAGAGTATTCCACACTTTGATCGATACTCTGGCCTAACGAGATTATTAGTAGTGATAGGGATCACAAATATCAAAGACACTGTTAAAATTGCTTAACAACTTAAAAAGATGAAAGCAAATTCTGAAATGGTAAAAACGCCGGCAGCTTACGTATAATTGAGTGGGTGTGCGCTCCTTGGGCAAGAGGCGGATTGCGGGACTACAGAACAGCTGTGACAACAGAAAGAGAAACGCGGAGTAAGCGTAGGAAATAGTATCACACCGTTCCTTACACAGGTTGTTTACCACAATAATCTGTTTGGTCTAATTTGAGGGGTCGCATTTGGTGAGAGGATAGTACTTACATCATCCAAGTCCACAGCCAGCAGTCTGCACCTAAAAGGTCCGCCGAGCCCGGAGGTAAAGGCGTAATGACGGGCTCAGGTTTAAATGCAGTTATTGAACCGCTGCCGACCCGGAAGTGAATGTGCCAGTCTCTCCCAACACGTCTCTAGACTTCAAACAGAGAAGAAGGACTATGTGGATGCAATCTATTCAAAACGCTAGAGCGCTAAAGGATCCTTTCAACCTATAACTTTATTAATTTCACAAACACCGCGCAACGGCCACTCGATATTTTAAATCGGAATGCCGACTGTCAACTATTTTCCAGAGTGGCTACGGAAATTCAGTTAATTCGTAAATTCATTCACCAAGGATTTCTGCAAAATCTAGGGTTTCATGACAAATCAAAACCCTATTTGGCTTGATCCAAATGGTGAAAATGATCAGACTCATCCATAGGATTTAAAAGGTGCCAAATACCACAGATGATCAAAGACCCAGAGTGGCCATAGTACAGAGTGGGTGCTTAGCTCAAAAAGCAGGGGGGTTTTACATCCATTGTGATAAACCTGGATATGTAATTTTGAAAGCTCTTGTTTTAGCGTCTCAGCACTGTGCCCCAGGGAATATTGTCATTAAGTCCTGACAGATGTGTAGACAACCTATAGACCCAACGTTGTTCTTTTTCGAACAGTGCAGTTGATTTCACCTGTTCGATAATGGTCCAGTGAAGATCGTCTGCAGTGTGGTTCTGACGCAGGAAGTGCTCGGTCAATTTAGTTGTACTTCTTTTGCACCGGACATTACTCCGGTGTTCACCGATCCGTAGTTTAATCTTTCTTGTAGTCATGCCCACATATTTTAAGTTACATGGGCATGTAATAAGATAGATTACATCTGCAGTATTGCAGTTCGTGTGGCTGCGTTGAATCCAAGTTTTCCCGATTTCCAAAGACAAAGTCTTTGTGGGAGACGTGAGATGACAAATGCTGCAGGACCCACAGGGGTAATGCCCAAGAACAGGTGGCAAACCCCAAGTCGCTAAGACTGAAACAGTAGTCGGTGTGTTGCAGATTCTCGGTCTCGTGTGAACTAGTGAGTCCTTAATACTCCTAGCCTTCCTGTAAGAGAATAGGGGTTTGTCCCATTTGATATTGTTACTTTCTAAAATACGCCAATGTTTCTTGATCGATTTCGAGACTGCATTGGACACAGTATTGAAAGTAGTGACACACGTGAGTGGAATCTCAGTGAGCTGTCTGGGAGAATCTTGTAAGAGGATCTCCCTGGGTTGGTTTCTTGCTCGTTTACAGCTCTTATTCAGGATGGTAACAGGATAGCCTCTCTGTTTCAATTTACACGTAAGGTCTTTTGATTGTCTACGAAAGTCGTCCAGATGGCTGCAGTTGCGTCTGATTCGCAAATACTGGCCATAAGGGAGGTTTTCGCGTAGTGGCCGAGGATGAAAACTAGAAAAAGCCAGAAGATTATTTTTGGCTGTTGGTTTGTAATGAGTTTTTGTCACAAGAGTACCCTCAATTTTGGTTACAGTTACGTCCAAAAAGATCATTTCCTCATTATGGTAGGCATGAGTGAACAAAAGGTGGGGATCACACGTATTGATCCATGTCAGAAATTCAAGTAAAACCATCTCCGAACCCTCCCAGATGATAAAAATGTCATCAATGTACCTCTTCCAGTAGGAGAGGTACAGAGAAAAGGGATTATCCTGACTCAGAATGAATTTGTGTTCAAAATTTGAAACATAAAGCCCTGCCACACTGGGCGCAAAAGTGCTGCCCATCAAAGTACCGGTGGACTGTAGGTACAGGGCACCTTGATATTCAAAAAAGTTTCTTTTGAGTGCCAGAGTGGCACAGTCTATGATGAAACCTTTCGGGGTCTGAAAGGACCAGGTGGTGGAGTCCAGAGCTTCCCCAATGACCTTGATGGTATCATCCTGGGGAATGCTCGTGTAAAGGCTCTCAATATCAAGAGAGACAAGGATGGTGTTATTGTGATCCACTCTCAGATCTTGTAAGGAAGCCAAAAAACTTTTGGTGTCTCTGAGATAAGTGGGGGTATTCTGGATTATAGGTTTCAAAAAGAAGTCACAAAAGATCGAGAGAGGTTCCAAAAGAGAGCCTATGCCCGATACAATTGGGCGGCCCGGGGGTGGAGATTTGTTTTTGTGGATCTTTGGCAGTGTGTAAAAGTATGGGATCACACCTTTGCCTTTCGTCATGAAATCTGCTTCATGCTTACTAATGAATCCACTGCTTTCAGCATGTTCAACAAGATTACATATTGTGATTTTCAATTCTGGAGAGGGGTCGGTGGAGAGAGGAGTGTAGTTCTTCCGATTGTCCAGAAGACGTCTGCATTCTGAATCATAATCTCCAACATTCTGAATGACAATACCTCCCCCCTTATCAGCTGGTTTTATCACAATCGATGGATTAGTTTGTAGTGATTCAAGAGCTTGAAATTCAAGGGCACTCATGTTTTTGTAGGTTCCTTGGTCTTGAAACGCTTCTACATCATTGAAAACAGCTTGTTCAAATGCAATGATCCCTGCTGGAATCGAGTATGGAGGAGGTGTAAATGTAGATTTTAGACGTAAAGTTGTGTCACTAAGGTGCTCTGCAGGGACATCTGATTTATTGTTCTCAAAGAAAAATTTTAATTTCAATTTTCTGAAAAAATCAGATAATTCGCAGTGTAATCGAAAGCGATCCAGCCGTGCAGTGGGCACAAAGCCCAGTCCTTTCTCGAGTACTTCACTTTCTGCCTGTGTCAAAGTGTGTGAAGAAAGATTCAGGATTAAACTCTCTGATTGCTGGTTCCTGCTTTGCTGCGTGTGTTGTGCCCTGCCCCCTCCTCCTGTTCCCAATGTACTTGGTTGTTTCCCCTTCTTCGCCCCCGTCCTCGCCTGCCTCTGCCTAAAAAAGGAGGGCGGAACGTGTTAGATTGAAAGGGAGGCATCGGGGCAAAACCCGGGTTCCAACCCATCATCGGGAATTGCGGTTGTTGGAACTGACTGGGGTAGCCTGAGTTCATTGGGTTAGGAAAGGATTGCCAATTGGGTTGGTATTGGTAGGGTCTATTCTTCCCTCTACCTCGCTGTCTAGATCTTGTGCTCTCATTACTGGAACCACTGGAAAAGGAATCATTGTCATCTGTGGTATCTGCCTGATCATTCTTATCAGTTGGAGGGACAAAATCAGGATCAGAGTAGGGATATACTTTGATGAACGAGAAACGCTTCAGATCTTTTTGAAATTTTTGAGCCTTAGATTGTGTTAAAGAGTCTTTATATTCGTTCATTTCTTTATTCAGCTCATCCAGTTTCTTTTTGTAACCGGTCAATGTTGTACGAAAATGCGTTTCTGTTAGTTGTATTTCAACCATAAGAGCTTCTGAGAGTCTAAGGGCTGTTTTGATAATTAGGACAAGCCAGTTGGGCATTACCCCTGTGGGTCCTGCAGCATTTGTCATCTCACGTCTCCCACAAAGACTTTGTCTTTGGAAATCGGGAAAACTTGGATTCAACGCAGCCACACGAACTGCAATACTGCAGATGTAATCTATCTTATTACATGCCCATGTAACTTAAAATATGTGGGCATGACTACAAGAAAGATTAAACTACGGATCGGTGAACACCGGAGTAATGTCCGGTGCAAAAGAAGTACAACTAAATTGACCGAGCACTTCCTGCGTCAGAACCACACTGCAGACGATCTTCACTGGACCATTATCGAACAGGTGAAATCAACTGCACTGTTCGAAAAAGAACAACGTTGGGTCTATAGGTTGTCTACACATCTGTCAGGACTTAATGACAATATTCCCTGGGGCACAGTGCTGAGACGCTAAAACAAGAGCTTTCAAAATTACATATCCAGGTTTATCACAATGGATGTAAAACCCCCCTGCTTTTTGAGCTAAGCACCCACTCTGTACTATGGCCACTCTGGGTCTTTGATCATCTGTGGTATTTGGCACCTTTTAAATCCTATGGATGAGTCTGATCATTTTCACCATTTGGATCAAGCCAAATAGGGTTTTGATTTGTCATGAAACCCTAGATTTTGCAGAAATCCTTGGTGAATGAATTTACGAATTAACTGAATTTCCGTAGCCACTCTGGAAAATAGTTGACAGTCGGCATTCCGATTTAAAATATCGAGTGGCCGTTGCGCGGTGTTTGTGAAATTAATAAAGTTATAGGTTGAAAGGATCCTTTAGCGCTCTAGCGTTTTGAATAGATTGCATCCACATAGTCCTTCTTCTCTGTTTGAAGTCTAGAGACGTGTTGGGAGAGACTGACACATTCACTTCCGGGTCGGCAGCGGTTCAATAACTGCAATTAAACCTGAGCCCGTCATTACGCCTTTACCTCCGGGCTCGGCGGACCTTTTAGGTGCAGACTGCTGGCTGTGGACTTGGATGATGTAAGTACTATCCTCTCACCAAATGCGACCCCTCAAATTAGACCAAACAGATTATTGTGGTAAACAACCTGTGTAAGGAACGGTGTGATACTATTTCCTACGCTTACTCCGCGTTTCTCTTTCTGTTGTCACAGCTGTTCTGTAGTCCCGCAATCCGCCTCTTGCCCAAGGAGCGCACACCCACTCAATTATACGTAAGCTGCCGGCGTTTTTACCATTTCAGAATTTGCTTTCATCTTTTTAAGTTGTTAAGCAATTTTAACAGTGTCTTTGATATTTGTGATCCCTATCACTACTAATAATCTCGTTAGGCCAGAGTATCGATCAAAGTGTGGAATACTCTATCCATATTCTGTCTGATTATATGGATTTTGGCATGTTTAGAAAGTCTGGTAATTCTATTGATCTTTTTGTTCTGATTGCAATACAGAATATGGCTATAAGTCTAAATAGATTAAGCAAATAACGTGGGGACTGACTGGGTCTCCTAGACTTGGCTTCGTGTATATCTGATGAACATAAGACAAAGATTATGTGTCTCCCTAATGAAATCCATTTTTTTCAGAAATACGAGGTTTGTTTCCAGAACTGTGGGAGACCTCCATTGGAACCGTGAGTCCATCGGTTCTGTGCACCTGAGGTTAGGGTAGGCCTTAGTGAGCCTATACCGCCCAGGTGTTTTGTTGTGTAACTAGGTCCTGATGAAAGCTTAGTGAACAAACACTTTATAAGCTGAAACATGTCGACCGCTTGACCACTTATAGGATACATCTGACCAAATTAAATGTCAGTAGAAATTATCCTTCACTATTTTTAGCATATGCCTGTCTCGTCACGATTAAAGTGTTTTGGTGTACGATACATGGCTTTTTAAATCCCTTTCACTTTTTTCACACTTATCACTTCACTTCATTTTAGTCTGAAACTGTTGCTCCGCCTTAATTTGAAGCGTCGAAGCACACCAGAGATGCACAAGGCTACTCTGGCTAAAACCCCATGATGAAGCATGTCACCAACTATGTTGGTGAGTGAGGGTTTTATTTTTTCATCAGATTGATTTTGTTTACTTTACACTTTTTCCAAGCACTCAGTGTACTAAGGTACATATGATCTTTTGATTTGCATCACGCTCTTTTGTTGTTGTTACATTGTTCTTGGGGGACCAAGAGTGTGTACATACCCTCTCTCTCCTGTTGTTTATTGTTGTATTCAGGCAGCGCACAGCTGCGAGAGACTACTTGATGTTAGTCTAGTGTGATCACATATACATTTTCCTACTGGCACTAAAATGGAGAACCCGCGGCTTACGTATACAGATGCAGAGGTGGATGCCCTCTTGGCTGATTCTTCCCTTTTTGCGGACTCCTCAATAGCACAAACTATTTCCCAGACCAGTGAGTGGGACAAACTAACTGAACAAAAACGATGTCGGATACGTACCATTTTACATGGTACCATATTAACGGAATATCTAAGAAATAATGTGGCACCAAAGGGCCTTTTGGTCACCAATGCTCCACGTATTTTTCTTGAAGATCCAGTTTTCCGTAGGGATTGGGCCCAGATCGCGTGGCACTGCACCCGCGACTGGCTTGTCCTAATTATCAAAACAGCCCTTAGACTCTCAGAAGCTCTTATGGTTGAAATACAACTAACAGAAACGCATTTTCGTACAACATTGACCGGTTACAAAAAGAAACTGGATGAGCTGAATAAAGAAATGAACGAATATAAAGACTCTTTAACACAATCTAAGGCTCAAAAATTTCAAAAAGATCTGAAGCGTTTCTCGTTCATCAAAGTATATCCCTACTCTGATCCTGATTTTGTCCCTCCAACTGATAAGAATGATCAGGCAGATACCACAGATGACAATGATTCCTTTTCCAGTGGTTCCAGTAATGAGAGCACAAGATCTAGACAGCGAGGTAGAGGGAAGAATAGACCCTACCAATACCAACCCAATTGGCAATCCTTTCCTAACCCAATGAACTCAGGCTACCCCAGTCAGTTCCAACAACCGCAATTCCCGATGATGGGTTGGAACCCGGGTTTTGCCCCGATGCCTCCCTTTCAATCTAACACGTTCCGCCCTCCTTTTTTAGGCAGAGGCAGGCGAGGACGGGGGCGAAGAAGGGGAAACAACCAAGTACATTGGGAACAGGAGGAGGGGGCAGGGCACAACACACGCAGCAAAGCAGGAACCAGCAATCAGAGAGTTTAATCCTGAATCTTTCTTCACACACTTTGACACAGGCAGAAAGTGAAGTACTCGAGAAAGGACTGGGCTTTGTGCCCACTGCACGGCTGGATCGCTTTCGATTACACTGCGAATTATCTGATTTTTTCAGAAAATTGAAATTAAAATTTTTCTTTGAGAACAATAAATAAGATGTCCCTGCAGAGCACCTTAGTGACACAACTTTACGTCTAAAATCTACATTTACACCTCCTCCATACTCGATTCCAGCAGGGATCATTGCATTTGAACAAGCTGTTTTCAATGATGTAGAAGCGTTTCAAGACCAAGGAACCTACAAAAACATGAGTGCCCTTGAATTTCAAGCTCTTGAATCACTACAAACTAATCCATCGATTGTGATAAAACCAGCTGATAAGGGGGGAGGTATTGTCATTCAGAATGTTGGAGATTATGATTCAGAATGCAGACGTCTTCTGGACAATCGGAAGAACTACACTCCTCTCTCCACCGACCCCTCTCCAGAATTGAAAATCACAATATGTAATCTTGTTGAACATGCTGAAAGCAGTGGATTCATTAGTAAGCATGAAGCAGATTTCATGACGAAAGGCAAAGGTGTGATCCCATACTTTTACACACTGCCAAAGATCCACAAAAACAAATCTCCACCCCCGGGCCGCCCAATTGTATCGGGCATAGGCTCTCTTTTGGAACCTCTCTCGATCTTTTGTGACTTCTTTTTGAAACCTATAATCCAGAATACCCCCACTTATCTCAGAGACACCAAAAGTTTTTTGGCTTCCTTACAAGATCTGAGAGTGGATCACAATAACACCATCCTTGTCTCTCTTGATATTGAGAGCCTATACACAAGCATTCCCCAGGATGATACCATCAAGGTCATTGGGGAAGCTCTGGACTCCACCACCTGGTCCTTTCAGACCCCGAAAGGTTTCATCATAGACTGTGCCACTCTGGCACTCAAAAGAAACTTTTTTGAATATCAAGGTGCCCTGTACCTACAGTCCACCGGTACTTCGATGGGCAGCACTTTTGCGCCCAGTGTGGCAGGGCTTTATGTTTCAAATTTTGAACACAAATTCATTCTGAGTCAGGATAATCCCTTTTCTCTGTACCTCTCCTACTGGAAGAGGTACATTGATGACATTTTTATCATCTGGGAGGGTTCGGAGATGGTTTTACTTGAATTTCTGACATGGATCAATACGTGTGATCCCCACCTTTTGTTCACTCATGCCTACCATAATGAGGAAATGATCTTTTTGGACGTAACTGTAACCAAAATTGAGGGTACTCTTGTGACAAAAACTCATTACAAACCAACAGCCAAAAATAATCTTCTGGCTTTTTCTAGTTTTCATCCTCGGCCACTACGCGAAAACCTCCCTTATGGCCAGTATTTGCGAATCAGACGCAACTGCAGCCATCTGGACGACTTTCGTAGACAATCAAAAGACCTTACGTGTAAATTGAAACAGAGAGGCTATCCTGTTACCATCCTGAATAAGAGCTGTAAACGAGCAAGAAACCAACCCAGGGAGATCCTCTTACAAGATTCTCCCAGACAGCTCACTGAGATTCCACTCACGTGTGTCACTACTTTCAATACTGTGTCCAATGCAGTCTCGAAATCGATCAAGAAACATTGGCGTATTTTAGAAAGTAACAATATCAAATGGGACAAACCCCTATTCTCTTACAGGAAGGCTAGGAGTATTAAGGACTCACTAGTTCACACGAGACCGAGAATCTGCAACACACCGACTACTGTTTCAGTCTTAGCGACTTGGGGTTTGCCACCTGTTCTTGGGCATTACCCCTGTGGGTCCTGCAGCATTTGTCATCTCACGTCTCCCACAAAGACTTTGTCTTTGGAAATCGGGAAAACTTGGATTCAACGCAGCCACACGAACTGCAATACTGCAGATGTAATCTATCTTATTACATGCCCATGTAACTTAAAATATGTGGGCATGACTACAAGAAAGATTAAACTACGGATCGGTGAACACCGGAGTAATGTCCGGTGCAAAAGAAGTACAACTAAATTGACCGAGCACTTCCTGCGTCAGAACCACACTGCAGACGATCTTCACTGGACCATTATCGAACAGGTGAAATCAACTGCACTGTTCGAAAAAGAACAACGTTGGGTCTATAGGTTGTCTACACATCTGTCAGGACTTAATGACAATATTCCCTGGGGCACAGTGCTGAGACGCTAAAACAAGAGCTTTCAAAATTACATATCCAGGTTTATCACAATGGATGTAAAACCCCCCTGCTTTTTGAGCTAAGCACCCACTCTGTACTATGGCCACTCTGGGTCTTTGATCATCTGTGGTATTTGGCACCTTTTAAATCCTATGGATGAGTCTGATCATTTTCACCATTTGGATCAAGCCAAATAGGGTTTTGATTTGTCATGAAACCCTAGATTTTGCAGAAATCCTTGGTGAATGAATTTACGAATTAACTGAATTTCCGTAGCCACTCTGGAAAATAGTTGACAGTCGGCATTCCGATTTAAAATATCGAGTGGCCGTTGCGCGGTGTTTGTGAAATTAATAAAGTTATAGGTTGAAAGGATCCTTTAGCGCTCTAGCGTTTTGAATAGATTGCATCCACATAGTCCTTCTTCTCTGTTTGAAGTCTAGAGACGTGTTGGGAGAGACTGACACATTCACTTCCGGGTCGGCAGCGGTTCAATAACTGCATTTAAACCTGAGCCCGTCATTACGCCTTTACCTCCGGGCTCGGCGGACCTTTTAGGTGCAGACTGCTGGCTGTGGACTTGGATGATGTAAGTACTATCCTCTCACCAAATGCGACCCCTCAAATTAGACCAAACAGATTATTGTGGTAAACAACCTGTGTAAGGAACGGTGTGATACTATTTCCTACGCTTACTCCGCGTTTCTCTTTCTGTTGTCACAGCTGTTCTGTAGTCCCGCAATCCGCCTCTTGCCCAAGGAGCGCACACCCACTCAATTATACGTAAGCTGCCGGCGTTTTTACCATTTCAGAATTTGCTTTCATCTTTTTAAGTTGTTAAGCAATTTTAACAGTGTCTTTGATATTTGTGATCCCTATCACTACTAATAATCTCGTTAGGCCAGAGTATCGATCAAAGTGTGGAATACTCTATCCATATTCTGTCTGATTATATGGATTTTGGCATGTTTAGAAAGTCTGGTAATTCTATTGATCTTTTTGTTCTGATTGCAATACAGAATATGGCTATAAGTCTAAATAGATTAAGCAAATAACGTGGGGACTGACTGGGTCTCCTAGACTTGGCTTCGTGTATATCTGATGAACATAAGACAAAGATTATGTGTCTCCCTAATGAAATCCATTTTTTTCAGAAATACGAGGTTTGTTTCCAGAACTGTGGGAGACCTCCATTGGAACCGTGAGTCCATCGGTTCTGTGCACCTGAGGTTAGGGTAGGCCTTAGTGAGCCTATACCGCCCAGGTGTTTTGTTGTGTAACTAGGTCCTGATGAAAGCTTAGTGAACAAACACTTTATAAGCTGAAACATGTCGACCGCTTGACCACTTATAGGATACATCTGACCAAATTAAATGTCAGTAGAAATTATCCTTCACTATTTTTAGCATATGCCTGTCTCGTCACGATTAAAGTGTTTTGGTGTACGATACATGGCTTTTTAAATCCCTTTCACTTTTTTCACACTTATCACTTCACTTCATTTTAGTCTGAAACTGTTGCTCCGCCTTAATTTGAGGCGTCGAAGCACACCAGAGATGCACAAGGCTACTCTGGCTAAAACCCCATGATGAAGCATGTCACCAACTATGTTGGTGAGTGAGGGTTTTATTTTTTCATCAGATTGATTTTGTTTACTTTACACTTTTTCCAAGCACTCAGTGTACTAAGGTACATATGATCTTTTGATTTGCATCACGCTCTTTTGTTGTTGTTACTCTGTGAATTTATACATCCTTTGTCACATGCTCTCAGAGTTTACAAGAATAATTAGTCTGAGCTGATTTGAAGGATATGTGAGGACTTTGCTCTTTTCTGTTAATGTGCACAAGCCCAGCTGTGTAGTAGCAATATGGGATCTGTTCGAAGTTGTATGTGAGCATTCTGACTTTTCTGTATAGTTATATAGGCTTGATGTTTTAATATATGACTATGTTGAATGGCGTGAACTATGTTCACATGAGGTATATATGAAGTATATGTATTTATTGCCAATTTGTACAATGCCATTTGATTAGCTGAAAAGGGAACCCATTACTTGTTTGTATGTGATTATTTTGACCACACTGTACAAACATTATATTACTCAATGTATTAACGGTCTTTTATGTAGATTAATATGACATTTTTATTATGTTTTTTATGTGAGCTTTTATGATCCTCGGTGATCGAAAAAAGTTATTATGATGTAATTCCGTTTTGCTGTTTTTTTGTTTTTGTTTCTGTAGTGGAGAACATAGAATCATATGGGAACTGAAATGGGAAAATTCACTTTTTGAACACCTTCTCCAACTCCCGTTTGATGCATCTGCACAAAACATGCCATGCCAAAACCAAATCGTTTTAATGTTTAAAAAAAAGTATATTAATTGAATGGCCCCACAGTGATTAAGAAAACAAAAATGCCATTTCAGTCGAAACTCTGACCTAACTATAAATACAGAGTTGTTATCACCTTTAACCATGAGCGACGGAGGGTGGGCGCAGGGCCTCTGCTGCAGCTAGGCCATGTGCCCTCCTCCTGCTTGCTATCCATGCAAAGCCACACACTGTTTATATATTTTGGTTTTGCTTTTATACCTTTTAAAAAAAAAATATTTTGCTCAAATCTTGTCAGTCAGAAGTGACTTGCATGTGAGGCACATAATAGTGGGTAATTCCACAACTAACAAGCATTGGCATAGCCAATAGGTCTCGCGTTTAGGACCTTATAATAAACATGTAGAGAAGAAGTGACGATGGAGGGGAGACAGGTGACGAGGGAGGTGAGACAAAAGAAGGGATTGGCAAGGGATGTGTGGGAAAGAAAATATAGAAAATTAGAGGTATTTTGATTTCCACAGCTGAGTGACTGAAATGTAGTTCTGTATGCAGGCCTCACCAGTGAGTCTGAAGATTCTGACAGCACCTTCTTAATAAAAAACTTTACATAAGGCCAATGAATAGTTATTATGTCAACACTATCAAATCCCCTTAATTAACTTACTGATGGCGTCTTCCGTCCGTGCAAGTGAAAAAGATACATCACACGTGCAAGCAAGGGGTGGGTGGCAGCTGACTCGATCTTTGTGCAAAGAATATATCATTTCAGTAATAGTTTTTAGTAGGTAAGTGTTTCCTTGAGGTTAGACATGCCAATGCTATCAAGGCTCAATACTATGTCACTTTGCATTCTGATAAAGCTGCCCAGCAAGTATAATGTGAGAATGGGCACTCAAGGACCACAGTGCAGAGCAATGTGAGGTAAACGTCTATGCTGATACGGTTTCTGTCAAATGGTAGTCACAGGCGAGTGGGCCTGGTCCACTGAACACAAAAGGGCCAAACAGACTTCAGTGCCACATGCATAAGGCTAGCAGGGGCCCCATGTCACGAAGGGCACAGTGCGCTCTGGGAGTTGAAGTCCGAATGTACTCCATTGTTCCAATTAACACAAATGGAAATATTGGCGTGCATAAAAAACTTAAAAATTGAGCGTCATGTATGTGCATGATAAAAAGGGGTCATCTGGTGGCCATGTACAACAAGCATAGCGGCACCGACGCTTTACTATTAATGATAAAAGTAAAGCGTGGGTGCCGCGATTATACCAAAAGTAAAGAAATAGATAATTTTTTCTATTTCTTTACTTTTGGTATAATCGCAGCACCCACGCTTTACTTATAACATTAAAAGTAAAGCACGGGTGCTGCGATTATAGCAATAGTAAAGAAATAGATGTTTTTTTCTATTTCTTTACTTTTGGTATAATCGGGGCACCCGCCCTTTACTTATAGCATCAAAAGTAAAGCGCGGGTGCCCCAATTATACCAAAAGTAAAGAAAAAAAGCGGTACTGAAAGTGATCGCGTAGCAATCGCTATTGTCAACATCTAGTGGTGTGCGCGCACCACAGAGGAGGGGGGAACGCGGCAGCGTTGCGAACGCGCGCTGCTGCGCGTGCTGGCCACCGTCTGGAATGGGCGGCCTTTGCCCAAACGCGTGCTGTTTAAAAAAAAAAAAAAAAAAAAAGCGTGCTGTTTTAAAAAAAAAAAAAAAGAAGCGAAAGCCAATGCGTGATGGCGAAAGCCTGATCACAACCCCAGACAAAAAGGGCTCTCGCTCTACGCGAGCAGTGCAGTGCACTGCAATGCAGGCGCGAGCCTTAAAAACGGCTGCTTATTGGGCGACTCAGACTTGTGTGCTATTTTCAGTGTTCTTTTCTATTATTATTTTTTAGGTCGAGCCTAGTCAGCGCATGCAGTATTGGAGTATGGCTTTTGAAGCCCCGCCAATTCTTCGTCTATATTTTTAATTGGCTTGTGTCATCGTCCTTCATAAACACTGGTTTCCAAGTCGTTATTAGGCTTGTTAGTCCCTCCTTGCTACTGCCTTGTCTGCATTTGTTACCTCCCATAATAACTGGACCTTTTACTTGTCTTGTTACACGGTCTGATTTACCTTGGCTCTGAGCACTATTTTGTTGAAAGATTTGCCCCATTCCAGCCACTAGGTCACAGCACGTCACCCGCTTTTATTTTACTAACTAACGGCGGTCAACTTTAACTATAGCGACCACGTTTCTATCTTTATCTATTTTACCAGCGCAGTCCACTTTAAGTATAGCGGCTGTGCGTACTTATTTAAAAAACAAATTGTGTTTTTTTGTTTATTAGCGCCCATGCAGTGCTTTCACATTCATGGAGGCCGCACCCCTTTCTTTAGATGGGCACTATTAACGTGAAAGCGCGGCTTTTACAAAAAAAAAATCTGTTTGTCAAGCTGTATATATATATGTGTGTGTGTGTGTGTGTGTATATATAATATAGTCCCACAGCTGCATTTGAAAGTCACAGATTGTACAGGTTACCTTGTGCTCATTTATGGCCTGATTTAATTGTGTGTCTTTTGCTGATTTAAAGATTGGCGGATGGAATACTCCGTTACAAACAGGATGGATATTCCGTCAGTCATGTTACATGTTGAATATAATGCACTTGGGGAGCCTTTGCTCGTTTGTTGGGGGACTGTTGCTGGACTCCATCGCCCACATCGCATAGCGGCAGAAACGGCTCTTGTCATCGAGGACAGCACCAGGCGGCGCACTTTAGCCAGCCTAGGCTCCCACAGCATGGGAGCCTTTGTTCGTTTGTGGGGGACTGTGGCTGGACTCCAACGGCCACATCGCATAGCGGCAGGAGCCGCTCAGGTCATCAGGGGCAGCGCCAAGTGGCGCCCTTAAGCCGGCCCAGGCTCGTCAAAGCTCGGAGGAGGCTGGGCTGGGCCACCCCCCTGTCCAGCTTCAAGTGGCATCTGGGAATCAGCGAGAACATGGGGTGAGTGCTGATTTATTTACCCCCTGAAAAGTCCACAGGTGAGTCCAGTAATTGACTTTATTGTAATAATTTTGAGTTGCCATAATGGGAAAGGTTACCATGTTACCACCTGCACGCTCGATAACTGACAGCATTAACAGCATGTTCAAGAGGGTGGTTAACTTTGTCTCAGGAGAAATTGAACTCACGGAACGGCGCATGTCACTAGGTACAGAGGGGCGAGCGGATATTGCCGAATTTAGGGGTTCATCAATTAATCATGCACAAGACTTGCCCCCGTCACAGCCCCAGGGAACTGGCACTTATAAATCTCCAATTGCAAGTGGGAGCGTAAGTGGGCTCGAAATAGCTGAGACACCGTCTGATATAGATATTGCTAAACCTGTGGGAATTCCAGCTGTTAAATGAAAGAGGAAGAGCGGGGAGCCTATCTGCACCAAAAGGAAACAGCTCACCGGTACTGGTCCCTCTAGAACTTGCCTTTCTGCTTGGACAAAGCAATCCCCAAGTACCGGCACTTCTGAAATCTCCGAAGGGGAGGTGGAGGGTCTCTTGCTACAACAAGCGTTTCAACCATTGATACACCAACCCCTATTGTTAGACACCCCGCCCCCTGCAAGTAACTTGTGTACTATACGTGGACAAACCTGGGGAGGTTCTCAACCGCTTTTTAACAGGCATGGTACCCCATCTACTGTTGAATTGGTTACTACTTCGCAGCCCAATTCCACCTTGGGCAGTGCTAACAGACTCAATAGACCCAATGGACCAGACCAGACCTATTGCCTAGCAAATTGTGCAGCAATGCTTCAGCCTCCCTCAGCAGAAGTCTCCCGAAAGCAAATCTAATTGTGCTGAGCTTGCCACCTGCTGCCTGCCCTTATGTGCTGGTGTTAGCAGGTGTACCGACCCTAAAGAGGGATCAGAATGAGTCATAGAACCAATTACGCATCAAATGCGTGGACTGGCTACCGAGGAATAGGAGGTTCTACCCATTAGATATGAAAGATATTATTATGGTACGCAGAGTTGGGTGGGTTGGTGCATCTACAATGAACATTGAATGGGACTGGATTGTAATTAACTTTTGTAGACCTTTCTTGGTGAGACATCTATTAATAGCATATGAGCCCAGAACATTCAATAGCACCAACATATGTCTACTACCATTAGGTTATTTTTTACAAGCCAAATTACAGGCCCCACTGTAATGAGATTCACCCCCCCCCCCCCACTCACCACTTCTAATAGGTCCTTGGCCCTGTCTCTGTTAGATACCCAGGATTGACTATTGCTATTTGTGAAACCCCCTAGCCTCGATGCTGGACCATCATCTCTCACCCTAGCAGCTGAGTTATTAGCTCTCACACACTATTAAAGGTCTTACCTGACCTCCGCATTCTAAGTTGGAATGTTGCAGGGCTGCATTCTAAGCTGCACCAACGCGACTGGTTAAAGCCCATAAGAGAGCAGGATATCCTCCTATTCCAAGAAACGCGGGGTACTCAAGATTTATTTATTGATGGGTTTGAATGTCATAATATCTTAGCAACAACCCCTAAGCATGGTTGACCCTTTGGGGGACTATCGATTTGGATTAACATGGCCGCAGGCGGCCGTATTAAAACCATATGAACTAATAATAATAACTTCCAAGCCATATTGTTAAATAGGGGGGGTTTCTTTTTCTTAATTTTTATAATAATGATTTCCATTCTATGCCAAATGGGAATTTTATAAATGTAAACATTTTTATTACGTCTATTCAAAAATCCAAAGACTGTTTTAAGTCAACTGGAATCTGCATAAGGAGGCAATTTTAACGCCAAATTACCCCAACTCTGGCCAAGTAAACAGCCATGTAGTAGTGGACATAACTGCCATAGGGGCAACGAATTAGTGGACCATTTAAATAACTATAACTTAACTAATGTCTTGGCGATTGCTGCCATAACAAAAGATAAAGTTCTCCCGGAGCCGACATTCATGTTTTTATTTCCTCTGTCTTAGAGGTCAGCCTGTTTAAAGCAGAAATCATTGCCACAACTTTTGGAGACCACAATCCAATCCAAATAGTGCTAAGATTATCCCCTAACCCAACACCCAACACAGAATGTGGAGCCAGGAATGTATCACCTTCTACAGATAATCTGAGATTGGTGTGGCGGGGTGTTAATAACACCGACTTATTCAGTACATTGGTTAGGGAAAATTTGAGCCTTATTAATTTTATGTCAGGACCGGAGGCTTCGGATTATGCTTTACTCTCTCTTCGCTTTATTATGACAAAAAACACAGCAGCCAGAGAGATATCACAGTAATCATTAAACATTAACTACAGAAAAAACTACAACTCCCTACAACCAGGGAGACATTCTGATACGTAGTCCATCAACTGTTTCCATCAATCATAATACAAAGTCCTCTGTCTGTCTCCTCGCAGCCAGTTAAATGCTCTCTTTACCTTCTCTTATAATGTTTAAATGGTGAATGATTTATCTATACCCAGTTTTGTAGCATCGTATTTAGGATTGTACCGCTTGTGTTAATACTTGCCGATTGCTTTTCAGAGCCCCTGCCGGCCGCAGGAACGCTTGTGGCTCCATACGCAGCCGGCTTTCCTGCTGGTGCGGCGTCATCTGTGGCCACTTGGGGGACTCGCCCATCTCGTTGCTCTTGCGTTGCGGCTCTTCAGATGAGGAGCGCGCCGCGAGAGTAACGAACGCCGAGCCTTGTCCCCATACTCTGCCTCACCAAGATGTCCGCAAAGCGGATTGTATTGCCTGCATTCTTTGCTGAACGCCCCGGCAGGGGTCCGTAGTACGGGATTGTTCCAGCGGTGAACGCGCTGGTCAGCGCAGTAAGCACCTATTAAATCTCACGCATTGAGCGAGCTAAATAATGGCTTTGGGCACCAACGCTATTATTATAAACGCTCTGCGGGGCAGACACCTGGTCAGGTTTAGTTCCTGAGGGTTTCAGCGCATTGTGGGTTGTGGTGCGGCCCTATCTGTGGTCCTTAGGGCTACCCTAATTCTTGCAGCCTCCGGCCTGCCCCTAATATTTGTTACCTGCGTGTGTTTGGTGTGTTCTTGCAGTTGTGGTGTTTTCAGGTGGCTCACCCATATGGAGGCATGGAACGGCCGTGCAATTTTCGGCTCCGTTCCGGATTTGGTCATCGAGTCCGACGCCAGCAGATCAGGTTGGGGCGCTCGATGCGGGTATTTTTTCACCGGGGGAGTTTGGTCGCTAGACGAGCAGTATTTTCATATCAATTGCTTAGAACTGCTAGCGGGTTATTTCGAGGTACGCTGTTGGACCAAAGACAGGGTGTAGTCTTGCGTCCTATTGAAGATGGACAATATCTCCGCAGTTCGATGTGTCAATCGGTTGGGAGGCCCCGTTCTCGGGCGTTGGCCAATCTGGCGAAAGACTTTTGGGGGTTCTGCCTGGATCACCACATATCGGTGACGGCGGAGTATCTCCCGGGCCAGCACAATCGGGTCGCGGACTGGCACTCCAGACATCTCTACGATTCCAGCCTATGGAAGCTGGACCCTCTGATTTTCCGGTGGTTGAACAGTCTTTGGGGGCCGTTTTCAGCGGATCTCTTTGCCTCCCGTCTGCACACTCAGATTCCAAGATTCTTCAGTTGGAGGCCGGATCCGATGGCTCTTGCCACGGATGCCTTCCTTCAGGACTGGAGTGCGGAACGCGGCTATGCGTTTCCCCCGTTTTCAATGATAACGAGGACGACGGCTCAGATCCGCCGGCAGTGTGCGGAAGTAACCCTGGTGGCTCCCCTTTGGAGGTCTCAAGTGTGGTTTTCGGTTCTTCTGGAACTTTCCTGGGATTCTCCAATCCTACTCCCCCTGTATCCTCAGCTTCTTCGGAACCCGGACGGGGATCTTCATCATCTAGTCACACAGGGGACGCTCCGCCTCATGGCGTGGTGGCTTTCAGGCGCCAGTGGTCGCTGCCGGGACTTTCGGGACAGGCTGAGGCCCTCCTGTCAAAGGCTTGGGCGGATAGCACCACGAAACGTTACCGATCCGCGTGGACACGGTGGGTTCATTGGTGTCTTCGATGGAGTCTGGATCTCGTGGTCGCAGGAGTCGTTCCCCTCTTAAATTTATTCGCCGATCTGGCATCGGAAGGTTTAGCATATCGCTCCATTAACGCGATCAGGTCAGCCGTTTCGGCCAGTCACATCCCTTTGGACGGGGCACCAATTGGGGAACATCCGTTGGTTTGCAGACTTCTACGGGGTGTAAGTTTATCATTACCCCCGGAGCCTCGCTATTCCGTCCTTTGGGACGTTAACATGGTATTGAATTTGTTTCTTTCGTGGCAACCCAATAGATACCTATCTTTGAAAGAACTATCTTCCAAGCTCGCGATGCTTTTGTGCTTGGTCTCCTGCAGGAGAGTTTCAGATGTTCACGCTTTGGAAATCTCGGCGCAGACTTTTTTCTCGGACGGGGCTGTGTTTACGATAGGTCGCAGAACTAAATCTCATACAAGAACAATTTCGTACCTGGCTTTTCGGGACTCTCCGAAATTATGTGTGGTGGACTGCCTGAAAGCGTACGAGGATTTAACGCAGGAACTCCGCCCTTCGGGCGAGCGCCTACACTTGATAGCTCTCAAGACGCCACACGAAGCGGTCTCTTCTCCCACCATAGCTAGGTGGGTGCGGTGGGACATGCAAGAGGCTGGTATTGACACAAAGCAGTTTGGTGCCCACTCTACCAGAGGTGCTATGGCCTAAAAACCTTTTGCGATGGGTGCGCGTTTGGAGGATTTAATGTGGTCTTCGGACTCTACTTTCAAGAGGTTTTATTTTAAACCGGTACTAAATGTGGCACAGTTAGTGGTAAGTAAGCTTTGAACTAGCATAATCTGAAGCTTCCGGTCCCGACATAGAATCGGAATTTGCCTAGTATCATGACGGTAAGTTCCAATTCCATTAAGGACACAGAGGAGAGGATTATCCCTCCCGTGGCACTTTGGTGCGAACCCGCGCGTTGGAGATCAAAAATTAACTTGCGCTAGAACTTTCCCATACCTGGGGATGGTCTTTGCTGTGAACTGCACCTGGTCTGAACACGTGGTGTTCTGTAAGAACAAGTTTTCAAAGGCCAACAACTCTATCCTCGGTCTTCCCTGCCCAAAAATATCGGGGGCAATTTTAGCGATCTTAAATCACAGTCCATACCTATAGTAACCTATAGCGCGAAGGTTTGGGGCATTGCTAAAAGTCCCAGTGTCCAATTAGAGGACACAGATTCTGCAGGAACCTTCTGGGTGCACCAATTTCCACTTCTCAGTATATATGCCATAGCGAACTAAAATTAAGTTATATTGAAGATTTTATAAGGGGGGCACACCAACATTGTTTTGGCTAGCCATAATGAAAAACCCTGCAGCGTCTCTCACTAGGGAGATAATAGATGATTGCATCAGCTGTGAGAAAGGGATGGATATCTCATGGCTTGCTGGGGTAAACAAGAGCATGAAAAGTGTTAACTTTGAAGGGTTGTTTTTAAACCCAAATACAGCTGAGACTGTAGACAACAAAGTTCTCAGGTCAGCACTATACGCACTTTATAGTGCAGAAAGATCTGAGAGGGAATTAAAGAAACAAACTGTTGTTAACTTTATACCCATCAAGCGAACTGAGCATTGCTTGCCTAGCTATATCACACTACCGATGTCACATTGGGAGAGAGGACTTCTTTTTGGCTTAAGGACTGGGACTGTAAAATATTTGCTCTGCTTTCCTCTTGGGTATAATGCTAAAATTGATTCCCTGTCATGTCCATGTGATGGTCAGAGTGGACAAACACTTTTACACTTTTTAATTTTCTGTAAGTACTACTCTAAATATGCACAATGGCTGTTAAACCCATTCTTAAAACAATTGTTACCTATTCAATTAGCTGATGCAGTTAGCAGTATACTCAAACTGGAAAATGAGGAATTGATTATGCGTTTTGGTACTTTTTTGCGAATATCTACAGGGGCTCGCAAATCCATGTGTAACCCATGAAGCTCATCTGTACTCAATACTTCGAATTTTCGATTATGTCACTGTAACTGTTTTTATTGTGTAGCCCATCTGTTACTTGTTCCCCACATCATGAATTTTGATCACGCTATTTAATTGTTTTATTGTGATTTTAATCTTGTATGTGCTCTACTTTTATGGGTACGGTGTTATCCGAATAAAGTCTTGTGGATTGGATTGCACTTGTAGAATGGCAGACAGGATATCTGTCATGTTTGCAACATAGTATCCCATCCTAAGTTTCTTTCTTACCTCCATAAGGATGGTAGAAGAAATCTCATAAAGAGATTTGGTTGCCTTTTCTTCTTCTGCATTCTGTCTGAGACCCAGCTCCTCCTACTCCTCCTCTTGTACAGATCCAGAATATGTTACTGGAAGGTCTCTAGTTCCTGAGTCTCCCACTTTCTGTACTTATGTAGCAGTGAATTGCAGTAGTGGATTTTCCTAATATTGATTTAAAAAAAAAAAAGAAAAAAAAAGTTCCTTGTAGAGGGAGGATTCCTCATTTTCCATCCAGTCAGAAACTAGGATCACTGCTTAGAATGTAAAATAGTGCACAATGTTGCAGGAAGTACAGTCCTTGCTGATAGGCCTGTCGGTCTGTGATCTTGCATGAGGGACCAGGACTGCATGCTCCATATTACTTGTTTCAAGTCTGGGGGTTCAAAGTCCGCATCTTTGAGAAGTAGTCCAAGGACATTGTAAATGGTCAGTTTTTTTACTATCATTATATACTTTCGGCGATCTAAAACTGCCAGGATAGTCAAAATAGTCAAAAGTGTTAATCCTCAAAAGCCACTGAACCTATTCATACTTAACAAATGAAAATATGATTTATGAATAAAGTTCTACTTTCATGGCAAGTTTGGTGTTCAGCGTTTTTTTTTTGTACCTGCGAGTACAATTATTTCTATATATATTATTTTACCCATTAGTGATTGTCACTGGTTAGTTCTAGTTAGGATCGTGTCTCAATAGGAAATGCCTTTTTTGTTTTGCTAATAACTCTGATGTTGTTTGACAAATCTCTACGAAACATTCTGAAACAGTCCTACTTTTCGAGTGAGATGCCAAGGGGTCCCAAAATGCGGTTTCCCCATTCATTTTTTCATTAGAACTTTAGACCAAGCCAAAACCCAAGCGGCTGAATAGATATACACCAAATTTCGCAGAAACCTAGATCTTGATCCAGAAAGAGTGCATGGCAGGGACACGAGTTATAGTTACTTGAGCTAACTATAACTGGTGAATTTCATTGGTTTTGTTTCTTTTGAAACGTTGTGTTGTCAATGAAATTCTCACCTAACTATAATATTAATTTAAGCTTGGTTTTTTAGTGAAAAAAAATAAATAAATACACACATATATAATGTTTTTCATATTTCAAGAAAAAAAACAAAGGTTAACATGAAGTAATAGTTGGATGAAAATGTCAGTTAAAATGTAACATTTAAACCTAAACAAAATACTGACGTTCACCAGTTATATTTTACTGAAGGAACTATAACTTACGTTTTGTCATGCAGTGTTGTCCTCAGCGATGTAATTTCAGATGGCACTAGTAATATTATTAATGATGTCATGGAAGATTTCAAGAATAATGTTATCTGTGAGATTCTAAGCAGTGCTTGACGAGGTGCCAGTTATAGTCTCTTTAGTTATCTATAAATGGTGAATTTCAGTGTTTTTATTTGAGTTTTCAACATTTTTTAACTGACATTTTCACTTACGTATAGTCACTTTAACCACTGAATTTTCTAAGTTTTTTAAAATGTAAAGTAAGATATTACTGCCATACTTAACTATAACTTCACTTTAACCTCAGTTTTTTCAGTGAATTTCTATGTTCTTCTTAACATAAGTAAGATTTTATTATAATACATCTCTATGCCAACCCTCTACCAAGGACGACCTTTTGCCGTACACGGTGTGGGGTTGCCATAGGGTCTAGCCTGTGGTCAGGACCCCATGCGCATGGCCATCTTCCTGATGTGCACAGCCTTTGACCATGCCTGCACCCAAACCCCAACAGGCTGCCAAACTCCTGCTGCACACAGTCCTTTTTTTTGTTTTCAGATATTTTATTGTTTTTCATTAGACCGAGCCATGATAAAGAATCCACATTACACTTCTGTTACAATACATAGAGTGGAGGGCATGCTTATAGGGATCACAATTCTATGCAGGCTTGGACGATCATACATTCAGATCACAGCTTAACAGGATGCAAATGGTTGGTTTAAGAAAGTACTGTGGTAAAGGGTCAGAGTATATACCTAAAGGGCGAACGAGAGACAGGTCTCTGTGGCACCAAGGTGATCAGTATTATATAACAGAAGCATACAATAGTATCTATAAATCATAGCATGGAAAAAAGGAGAGAAAAAAAGGAAAGAGAAGAAAAGCCCCAAAAAGAGCAGGGGAAGAAGGTAGGGAAAGAGAGAAAAGAAGTGGCTACACTATAACAATCTGACAGGCCTACACACAACCATATTCAATGACCTTGGTAGGAGCAGTAGGTTACTGTTGGACCTGGTATTCTTAGGGTAGTCTTTCCCCAATCTTTTTTGCTTTTGACCTCTGTTTTGCTGTATCTTTTCGTTGGGCTTTGGTCTTTGAGCACTTTACCACAGCTAATCAGTGCTCAAGTGCATGTGCTTCTTCCATAAACATGTGTAATAGGTGTATAGCTGATTTACAGTTTTAATTTTACTTGTAAGTCCCTTGTTTAGTGGTATACCATATACCTAGGGCCTGTAAGTTAAACGCTACTAGTGGCTTCAGCACTGATTGTGCCACCCACAGAAGTAGCCTTTTAAACCTACCTCAGGCCTGCCACTGCAGTGCCTGTGTGTGCTGTTTACTGCCACTACGGCTTGTAATTTAGACTTACTTGCCAAGCCTTAAACTGCCCTTTTATTAAATATAGCCCTAAAGGCAGGGGGGGCTATGTAACCAAAAGGTAAGAAATGTACTGTTGGGGTTTGCATGTCCTGGTATTGACAAACTGCCTATTTAATTTTTCACCACTGTGAGGCCTGCTCCTCTCATAGGTTAGCATTGGGAATTTCCTTATTCACTTTTAAGCTGTAATTCCAGATCAGAGAGGTGTAGCTTTTTCATGTTTGATACGTTTGGAATGGTAATAAATCCTGCTTACTGGTGACGTTGGATTTAACATTACTGTTTTAGAAATGCTACTTTTATAAAGTGTACATTTTTCTGTAATTACTGCTCTTTGTGACTGACAGCCTGTCTCCAATACACATCTGTGCTGGGTGACAGCTACACTTTGTGCATTCCCTCTAGACAGCCACAAGCACAGGAAAGGCAGGGTGTGACAGAGGATTCATCTGCATTCTGATATCCTTCCCGGACAGGAAGGGCGAGAGGTGGTTCACACTTGCATCTGAATAGCCTGTGTCCTGTCCTCACATAAAGCACTATTTACCCCCCAGGGTTATCCTGGCAGACAGGACTGGGGTGAAAGGGATCCTTGTTCACTGCAGAGAGTTCCTATGAAGTCACCCCCTACATCAAAGGCACTTTTGATTTTAAGTACTGGGTTGCTGCCCCCCTGAAATCCGACACTTGTTGTACCTGTAACCAGACACTGCTTGTTCTACATCTGCACATTGCCAGAAGGACTGCTGTGCTGCCAGGAGAGACTGCCACTCTACTAACTGTTCTATTGTGTTAGCCTGCTGCTTGTTGAGCTGCAGGAGGAACTGCCACTTTGCTGCCTGCCTTGTTGTGCTGGCCTGCTGCCTGCTACCTTTGTGCTGTGCTGACCTAAAGCGTTCTCCAAGGGCTTGCTGGCTTGTCTTCTGTTCTTGAAGTCTCAGGACCATCAAAGCCTTCGCTTAAAGAAGATCGAGCGCTTCGCGCTACAAAGATCCAGAGCTTGGTTTTGACCCGCAACTGCTAACTACGTGGATCAGCTCTTGGCGCTGTCTGAAATCACTGCCTTTATGTTGGAGCCGACTTCGCAGAGCCGATGGAAGCTCTTCCTGCGCGGCCCCAGCGTTGCAGTGGTAACTGGGGTCTCCCCCATGACAACACCTCATTGCAGACTGCCTACGTCACTAGAGTGCACGCTGCATGCCGACTGCTCCTGTGAATAGGAGATCACCACTTCTGTACTCTGCCGACGAAGTCTGCCTTAACCGCTCCTGTGAGGAAAGGTACTGTGCCTGTGGTCGGGAATAATGTGGTTCTCTGTGGTTGATCTGGATTTCCATGGGCGGCATTAACAGATTTTCATACAGCAGTCCAGAGAGACCCTTTGCCCCCATTTCCGTTTGCAGCGTCTGGGAGCCAGTCTTACCCAGACAGTGTACAAGCACCTACCTCTCTATCCTCTGCCAGACTCTGTGTCAGTCACCCCAGCCCAGTGAGACTGCGGCAAATGTGTTAAACGGGATTGCTCTTCTAGGCACTCACAGCTTTGAACGTTACCGTAAATATTCTATGAGGAGCGAAGGTGTTTTTTAACACTGGTTTTTCCTGCATATTCGATAACGCTCATAACTTAATAAGTAGGCATTGAATTGTGATGGTCGTTTTTTGGGTATAATATGCTAAGCTATTTTTATAAACCTATGTGGAGTCTTTGTGTGGTGTATTCATTGTGTTACTGTGTGTGTGTGTGTGTTTAGCACAAATACTTTGCTCATTGCCTCTGTTGATAAGCCTGCCTGCTCTTCGCCAAGGTACCAGAGGGTGAGCACAGGTTATCTCAGTTGTGTATGTAGCTTATCCTGACAAGAGTGGTGGATTCTGCCTGGCTAAGGTGTATACCTTAGCCAACCCAAAAAATAATTACTAACTAACAGTAAACAACTATCGCACCTTATATTTAGGAACCTATTGTTCAAAAGAGCACCTATGGTGGTTTGATTTTTCTGTAGATATTTATCAAAGGAGCCCCAAGGGTGCCTCGAGCCAGAAGCACCTTGCAATTTTGCATACAGGATGTGATCAGCACATCTAACAGAACAGTACATTCTACCATTTTTTAAATGCGCTTACTGAGGTTAGTTTCCAGTTTGAAAGTATTGTCTTAGTGCCAAAGAACAGTAGAAGGTCAATCAGCATTAAGGTCTGTTCAGTAAGATCTGCTGACTGAAGATTTCTGTACAAGCCAACGGCAATGGTCAAAAAATCAATCTCGAAGGCTTTTCCTGCGATGTCAGATGCTTTGTCTCCCACCGCCTCCCCGCATTTAAAGCAATTTTCCAATGAATTTATAATGTAGTCTTGATGGAGTCCGGTATCTTTTATGAATTGACAAGAATCTGGACTGTGCTAGTGCATGTGTGATTTTTGCAGGAAAGGGGTATTGCCAGATTTTTTTCCATGCAGTGTCTGGAATGTTATTGTTTGGCAGGGAGTGTGTGTAGGTTTTCCATTTCTGGGTAAATGTCAGCAAATAGGTCTTAGGAGATTCTAGAAGTTTATATATGTGTGAGGCAGAGTGACCCTTTTTCTTCAAATTGGTCAGCAAAGTGGGCAGATCAGGTGGGCTATGGAGACTTCGCTTTATCAACTGTACTTTTCAATCTCAGCAATTTATAAAAGTTAATGTTTGATAACTTGAATGTCTGGCGTAGGGTTGGAAACGGAGTAGGGTGTGAACCGGTACCTAAATACCCTATAGAGTTTATACCCTTCCTCGCCCATGAATCCCAGAATACAGTCTTCCCACCCAATTTAATCTTAAGATTGTGCCATAGGGAGGCCATTGTTGAGTCAGATATTTGATGGTGTAGTCGCATATCAAGCAGTAGAAGGGTCGAGATTGTATCCAGTATTATAGGTCTTGAATGTTCCAAAGGGAATCTGGCTAAGTTGTGTATAGAGAGGGGGGTGCTGAGAAGTAAGGGGCCTGTTAATTGAGTCTCAGTATTGAGCCAGGGAGGGGGACAGTTTTTGTCACCCGAAACCACCAGATCCCTGAGATGCAAAGAATGATTGTTGCTATTGTGGGTAGTCAGGTAGGTTTCTATTTCCAAAGGATTTAATCATCTTCAGTGTGATCATGGACATTTTTGATTTCTTTCCCTTCCATAAAAATTTGTATATATAATTATCCACCGATTTGAAAAAGGAGAGGGAGAGAAATACCAGAAGCATACTAGTAATAAAGTTCACCAGAGGTACCTCCATCATTTTAACACTATCCACCCGACCCCCACCAGGTGATTGTTTTGGGACCATGTGTTGAGTAGGTCTTTTATTTTGGTGAGGTTTTTGTGTTCATAAATGGAGATTGAGTGTTTAAGGTCTTTACCAAACCAGATGCCTAGGTATTTGATATCATCTGGTTTCCACTGTAGGCCCAGGTTTCCAATCACTGCCAACATGCAGTGGACATTTTAAAGAGTAACCCGTCACCAATGAGTACCTCTCTATCTTCATAATGGTAGGAATAGCCCATGGGGGTCCTTCAGTGAGGAAAAGCACATCGTCGGCATAGGCTGCCACCACTTGTCTGCCTGGATAAAATAATGCCTGTAATATCTTGGTTTTCACTGATTGAGGAGATCAATGGCTCTATGACCAACAGGAAAAGAATGGGGAAAGCGGACAGCCCTGACGAGTTCCTTGTTACAGTGCAAATAGATGGCCGTTGACCCTAACCTTCACCATTGGATTGGAATAAAGAGTCCTGATCATATGTATTAACTCTTATCCCAGTCCCTACATGTGTAGGGCTGCTTGCGGAAAGGACCAAAAGACCTTGTTGAAGGACTTTTCTACATCTAGTGCACCGCAGCTGTCTTTTTATGGGCAAGTTTAGGTTTTTCGAAGACATGGCAAAACATTCTAATATTGTCTGAGGCGAGCCTACCTTTTAAAAATCCAGTTTCTGAGGTAGCCACCAGTTTCAATATCACATGCGCCAGAATCTTTGCATTATGTTTTGCAGTCGAAATTGATAAGGGAGATCGGCCTATTCCTTTTAACATCCAAGTAGTTCTTCCCATCCTTTGGGAAGACTATGAATGTAACCTCAGTAGCAGAGCCAGCTTGATGCAGCAGTGTTGAAAGACAGCATGTAGAGTTTCCACTACTTTTTCCGCAAAAAGTTTGGAATATTTGGCCGAATAACCGTATTGAGCCGGATGCTTTTCTGCTTTGAGTTTGTGTGTAGCAGATATATTTTTGTCCTCTACAAAAAGCGCATTAAGATTAAGTGCATCACCCTAAGAAACCTGAGGGAGGTTACAGGAATTAGGATATTCATTGATTACTGAGAGGGAGCGGACTTATTGGAATTGTATAGGTTGGAGTAGATTGATCTGGAGGTGTCAAGGCTACCTTGTGTTGAAGAGATAATCTTCCCTGAGGACTTTCTTATTACCGGTATGAGTGCCTTATTGTTTGTGTATTTCAGGTAGTTTGCCAGGGCTTTCCTGGCTTCATTTCTTTTACATACTGTCCCGCATTGGCAACTTTGACCCATTTCCACGCACTTTTACTTACAATTTGATTATAGTTGAATTGTAAAGCACATAGTTTAGATTCTCGTCATTGTCTCGAAGTTGTTTGTCCAGCACCAGAATCTCCGCCTCTAGCCGTGCGAGATGTTCAGCTACGGATTTGTTTTTGAGAGCCATTTGCTGAATCCTAGGGCCTATAAGTGTGGCTTTGAATGCATCCCATCTCGTGGTTGGGGAGTTGTCCTCAATATGATTCTCCTCAATGAAGTGATCAAAAGCCTTTGCTATTTCCTTTCAGTTAATATCATCCTTAAGCAGATCATCATTTAAGTGCACATGGAGAGTAGGATGGGTAGGGTAATTCAAAGAAAGGTCCATCGATATCCATGCATGATCTGATATTGGTTCTGTTTCAGGGCTGGGAGATAATTGAAGTAAACATTTCCTAACCATTATATAATCTATCCTGGAGAAGGAGTGATGTGGGGAATAGTAGGATGTATAATCTCTCTCTGCAGGGTTATAAAGAGTATATGTCAATTAAGTTATTATTGCAGCAAATTCTCATTTGAGAATTGTTACTCAAGAATTTTTGTGCAGATATTCTGCTGAGTTTGCCATCCATTGGAAGATTGAAGTCTCCTCCCATTATTAACCCAAGATTGTCGGGTAGTTCTGTTAGATGTTTGTCTAGGTCTTTCCAAAAGTGTACCACATTATCATTGGGAGCATATACATTGACTATACAAAATTCTAGGTATCATTTCCTAATCCTGAAAATGAGCAACCTACCATGTTGTTTGGGTGTGTGAGATATCACAGTTATGTCATATTCTCTTGATATTAAGGTCTTACCCCAATCCAATCCTTTTCTGTGGTGCTGGGGGGATGTCAATCTCCGCAATCCACATGCTGAAAAAAATTTGCATCTTGGATGGACTTGTCTGTCTCCTGTGGCAAAACAATGTCTCCCTTTAGTTTGTTACAATAGTCTGCAATCGTTCTGCATTTAACTGGGTGGTTGACCTTTTCTATTCAATGAGAGTATTTTAAGGGCTAGAGGCATAATGTTGCTGTGGATTGCAGTGATGGGATGAAAAAGACATCTAAGGTAGATGTGGGTAAGGAGAGCTCCTCAAGCAATTTTGTGTAGACTTAAGTGTGCGATAAGGTATATTGAGATTGGTATAACAGGGACCTATACACAGTCTACACTGGGAGACGAGCAGGTGTGTTGCAGTGGACATCTCCAGTAGCCTAGAAGAAGAGGAGTAGTAAAGAGGAAGAATATAAATAGAGGAGAGATAGAGAGCCAGCTCAATAAAAAACCAACAATTAAAAAACAGAAACCCCTAATAATAACCACCACCTGAAATGCGAATAGAATGCATTTCCCCACCCATTATCTAACTGGGGCACCAAGGGCCACAAGCAGCCCTGTCCCAAGTCAACTAAAGAACGCAGTTGAAAACGTACCGGTAGAGCGAAGCATATCAGCTTGTAACACTCTAATACAAAAGTTAACTGTGGCAACAGTAAAAGTATACAAGAGCTAGTAACCATCGAGGCTAATGATGATCAGATTGGAACTGGGTTAAGATTAAAAGCCAGAGGTACAAGACCTATTCATAGTAAGGCTATATAGAGTCACCTGCGACTGTTGAATAATGTACCCAGATCTGGTGTGCTTTTGTACCAACAGCACTCTTTCGACAATGGAACAATAATTTATAACTAGATAGTCATTGAAGTGTCCTAATAGCAATGTAACATACTATGCAGCATTATTGGACATAGACAGCAGCATTATTGGACATAGACAGCGTTGGACCTTAACGTTCACATTATTGGACATTATTCGACATTATGACAGTCATTATATTGTAGTGCACTTGTTAGCATATGGTTGGTGTGAACATACAAACCGGATATGTTGCTGTCACAGAGCCATCACAACACCATCAGTGTGGGTGTTGATCATGAGGTTTACAAAAATATGATAGCAAACAATCAAAACAGAAATATGAGCATTAGCACCCGCCTGCACAGGTGGTCACATTATCATATTGTGTTACCATAACCAAATTGACTGAAGAGTCCAGGAATGATTGAAGATCAGTAGGGACCATAAAGATCTTTGTTTTTCCCCTAATGACAATGCGAAATTTAGTTGGACCTGCGAACGCAAAATGGATAGCATGATCTTTGTGTTTGCAGAAGTGTTAGGAAGCATTTCCCGGTGGAGAAATCCTGGGCAATGTTTATTCCGGAGCCATTCCATTGTATATGTTGGAATTTTCTCATATGGGCCAGGATTGTTTCGGTGTGGCGGTATCATAGAGGTTTCTATATCATTGCCCTAGATTAGAAGCTGGGATGGCAGAGTTAGACTGTGGTTTGCTCATGGGGACTCTGAGCTCATGCTATTTCAAAGTCCTTATCGAACAAGATCACTAGGGTACGTGGTATCCAACCTTCCAAAAATTCGACACACAAGTTTGCATCACCTTCCACATCTTTAGGGAAGGACAATATCCGTAGATTGACTCTATGAATAAGGTCCTCGGGTTCGGATATCTCCCATGTCAGCATTTTAACTTTGTTGTCTGTCTCCTCATCCCGTTTTGACCCTGATGCCGATGAGTCCTCCAACACACCAATCCTGGATTCCAGTTCAGCTATTCTGCCTGCTAGGCTCTTCAAATCACTACGTAGTGCTTGCATGTCCTGGTGCATGGCATCCGTGTATGCTTTAGTGCCTTGTTCTAAGTTATGTAGGGCCCCAAGTCTTTGCAGGATAATATCCTAACTTGTATCTAAATCTGTTTTCGGTTTAACCGGTGAATCTGATAAGAATGGGTCAGCTTTTTAGAGGTGTTTTGTTGTCTTTGGAATCTCTGCTGTCTTTAACGTCCTTGCTCCTGTGGTCAGCTATTGTAGATGCCTGTGAGGATGATGGCCGTGTATAAGGGACAGCGGATCAGACTCTGGGAGAAAAGAAGTGCTGTGAGATTGAGTTGCTGTGTGGTAGGACCAACCTTAGTCCCACTGGCAAAGTAGATTCTCGCACATAGACTGGGTATAGCATATCACATCCTACATTTGGCGTTGAGTACTACGGAGGCCAAGATAATGCTGAAATGTCGCTGATCTAGCGGTTGTGCGGGTACAGATCACAGTGATAGAGATGATGATCCCCCAGCATTTTCCATCTCAGGGCAGAGGGCAGTTGTGTGTCGGGCATCTGAGTGCATGGGCATAAGGGGTTGATACAAGTGGTGGCGAATGCGGGCCCTCACCTCTCAATGCCTTGAGCTGCGGATATCACTGTGTCAAGTAGGTGAAGAGCCCATGGTCCAGAAAGCGCGTTGACAGGCCGTATTATGGTGGTCTTATTATATAGGGTTTATAATGGTGGAAGATGGGCTTCACTTGTGATGCACAATCCAGGTGAGTCGAGGAACGTCTGGGAAGGCCCAAGGAATTACCATTCAGCTTCTAGGGAGAAGTAGCGGTCTCTTCATGAGATAAAGCGCCCAGATGTGCGTCAGAGTGAACTAGTATTGCATGGGCGCTATTCCCTGCTGCTGTTTACTGTGTCTGGAATATCTCCTATATCAGGCCTTTTAGCAGGCATACAGCAGGTGTAGGCCAAACAGGGTGTCAATGAGCATTGTGTCATTGTGCAGTGTACAAGTGTCGTAGCTGGCAGCAAAGACTCCTCCCCCCCCCCCCACAGGGTGACCTGCACAGTTTTCAAGCCCCTGCGTTTCCTATCGCATTCTATGTTGAAGGTCTCATCTGATGAGCACACTGCTAATAACGTAGCCGATGGTGGGCGCCATTTATTTTTTCTCCCTCTCAGTGTTGTTGATTGCAGAATCCTCTGAATCCTGGAGGTAATCTATGTTTTATGAGCACATACTTTTTAGCTGCTCCCTTTGAGTTGGATCAATGCCGGCTTGGCTGTGGGGGCCTTGGGGCTCTCCCGCGGTACCCAACTAAAGTGTGGTTGGTGCCCTGGTTGGATACCAGGGCGCCTAAAGCGGCCCAGGAAAGGGGGGGGGCTCTGTGTGCCCCCTCCCCCTTCACATATGCAGCCGGGCCTTGGGTGATGGGGTCCCCTGGGGCTACAATCAGCCCAGGGAGGGGGACATGCAGCCCCCTTCCCTTAAATTTGTTGCCGGGCCCCATGGGATGTGTCCCATGGCCAATATTGGCCCAAGGAGGGGGGCCTTGTGCTCCACTTTACCTCTTTAAAAAAAACGGCTCTGGGGCACCCAGGGCCAGGACCTGTAGCCAACCCCAGCAGCACACGGCCAAAAGCTGTTTTGGGAAGGGCTGAATTTGGGTGATTGGTCACGGGGCCTGGCCAAAGGTCGTGCTCAGCATGGGCTGGCTGCATGCGGGGGTTGGCCTCAGGGCCTGGTCACAGGCCAGGCCCCTTTGGCCAATCCCTGCCATAAACGACTGTGCGACCTGTGCAGCCTGTGGTTGGCTGCATGCGGGGCCTGCAGCTAACCCCACAAGGCCAGAGGCCATGCGCGATGGGGATTTTATCAACATGTGGTAATCAAATATTACTTTACAATATAAAAACCTTAGAAATGTGCTGAAAAAAACAAAGGTTAAGGTAACGTTATAATTGGATGAAATGTTCAGTTGTAAACTTTAAAAACCATTGAAATTCACCAGTTAAAGTAAGTCATCTAAAGTAACTATAACTCGTGCCCTAAGGTAACTATAAGCCGTGCCTTCACATGCACCTCTAGTTACCCCTAAATGTTACATCACTCATGGCCTCTTCTTTGACATCATTGATAATGTCACTGTGCACGGGAGCAAGTTCTATTCCCAATAACTTTGGCGCCGGGTGACGAATCTTCGCAAAATTTTCAAAACTAATGGCCCGTTCCGGTCAGCTCCTATCCTGAAAGTTTGGGGGTGATTTGTTAAGCGGGGACTGAGAAAAAGGGGGGGTCCCAAAAATCCCTTTTCCCCATGTTATTTCCCATAGGATCCGCGCACCCTCCCGATCACCAGCTTCATGTTAATTGGCTGTCAAAACTCCAAACCAGGAAGTGCTGGCAGCCATTTTGTGACTCGGTAGAACAGAGGCAGGAGAATACCGAAAAACAATTGTGGAAAACAGGAAAAGGGGGCAGAGTAGAAACACTCTGACCCCCTAGGCCTGCTCAGGGGGTCCCACAAGGACCCCCAGGGCCCAATTATTGTATTTTTTTAAATCGCGGGATGCGCGGAGGATCCGTAGATCGGACCGCAAAAATTAAAAAGAACGAAGCACAAGCTCCACTCCTTCGTTTAAATAAAGCCCCAGGGTGGGCCAGGCCCGAGGGGCAGAAAAAAAAGTGTGGGGGGCCCCAATCCCCCCCCACACTGCCCACGGGACCGCCACCCCCGTGGCTTTGCAGAAAGATTTGCGGGGGGCACACTGCCCCCCGCATTCCCGGCGACCGCCACCCCTCGGGGCTTTGATTTTAATCGTGGGGGGCATCCAAGCCACCCCCAGCCACGGGGACTGCCACCCCCCGGAGTCCTATGTTTTTTAACCCCTTCGCTGCTAGGCCTTTTCCCCCTCCTGTGCCAAGCCTTTTTTTGGCTATTTGGGGTAGTGCGTGCTTAGGCCCCTGTAACTTTTTGACCACATTAGGTATCCACGCCAAATTTGCGTCCTTTTCTTCCAACATCATGGGGATTCTAAAGGTACTCAGGGTTTGTGGATTCCCCTGGAGGGGTCACAGAAATGAGCCAAAATACAGCAAAATTTTGTTTTTTTTCGGCAAAATTGGAAAAACGGGCTGCAAATGAAAGCATCTGGTGTTTTCCCTGCAAATGTTATCAAAAAAGGGTTTGTGGGGTTGAAATCACCATTTTCCCAGCTTTTCGGGCATACCAGACTTTTGTCCGAAACCCAACATTTTTTACACAGTTTTGGCATTTTTCTGGGACATAGCCTATTTTTGCTATTTTTTGTGCTTTTGACCTCCTTCCAGTTAATGGCAGAAATGGGTACAAAAGCAATAATGGATCCTGGAAAGCTATACATTTTCGAGAAGAAGACAAAATTCTGAATTCAGCAAGGGGTCATTTGTGTAGATCCATCAAGGTTTTTTTTATAGAAACAAACAGTTAAATATAGGATAAATTGAAAATTAGTTGAAAAAAACAGCCTTTTGTGTCAACGTTTTCACCTGTAACTTCTTCTAATTATGACAGCTCTTTGAAAGCAATATACCGTTGCATCCGCTGGACATTACTGGTTGTGGAGATATATAGGACTTGTAGGTTCACCAAGAACCCGACGAGCCCAGAGCCAAAAACTGAGCAGCAACTTGCAATGGTTTTTTATTATGTACCGGGTATATAGTAATTATTCTGTAAAAATGTGTACATGGAAAAATCGGTATGAAAGACACCTATGTATTTCTGAAATGGGAACAAAATATAGAGTTTAGAAACAGTAGATATTTGCACATTTCTGAAATTGGGAATGCTCGTACTAGCATGAGAATTATCAGTCATTTTTTAGACTGACTTATTTTTTACGCAATGTCTTTCATTTGGAAGGCAGAAATGCATCGAAAGTCAATAGATAAAAACAGCTCCTTTACAAATCTGAATTACCCTAAGTCTCCCGCTAAAAATGGTACCTCACTTGTGTGGGTAGTCATAGTGCCCGCGACAGGAAACGGCGCAAAACGCAACGTGGTCACACCTCAATTTCGCAGTGAAAAATGACCCTTTTTTGGCAAAATGTCTAGCTGTAGGTTTTGAACCCTAGCTCTGCGGGCACCTTGGGAAACCTAGCAAACCTATACATTTTTTAAAACTAGACACCCAGGGGAATCCAGGATGGGGTGACTTGACTGCCAGGGTCTGTTACCAGAATCCCTTGCAAACCTAAAAAATTGTAAAAAAAAACACATTTTCCCCACATTTCTGTAGTGGAAAGTTCAGGAATCTGCGTGGATCCACAAATTTCCACCCACCCCGCGTTCCCCAAAGTCTTACGAAAAAAACGGTACCTCACTTGTGTGGGTTGGTCTAGTGCCCGCGACAGGAAACGGCGCAACACGTAGTGAGGTAACATCAAAATTGCCTATCTCAAAACCACCTGGTTTTGCAAGGGGGGTCACTTGGGTTTTTGGCCCGGTGCTCGGCGGCCATCTAGGGAAACCTACCAAACCCATACATTTCTGAAAACTAGACACCCGGGGGCTTCCAGGGAGGTATGGCTTGCGTGGATCCCCCAAAGTTTCCTTACCCAGAATCCCCTGCAAACCTCAATTTTAGCTGAAGAAATCACTTTTCACACATTTTTGTGTGAAAAAAGTTTTGGGCCCTTGCCTGTCGTGGGTACTTCGGCCTCCCACACAAGTGAGGCACCATTTTTACCGGGAGACCCAGGGGAACGCTGGGAGGTGGGAAATTTGAGTGAGCCCGGTGATGCCACAACTTTCCCACACAAAAATGTGTGAAAAAAGTTATTTTTTTCAGCTAAAATTGAGGTTTGCAGGGGATTCTGGGTAAGGAACGTTTGGGGATCCACGCAAGCCATACCTCCCTGGAAGCCCCCGGATGTCTAGTTTTCAGAAATGTATGGGTTTGGTAGGTTTCCCTAGATGGCCGCCGAGCACCGGGCCAAAAACCCAGGTGACGCCCCTTGCAAAACCAGGTGGTTTTGAGATAGGCAATTTTGATGTCTCCTCACTACGTTTTGGGCCCTTGCCCGTCGCAGGTACTTGGGCCTCCCACACAAGTGAGGCACCATTTTTACCGGGAGACCCAGGGGAACGCTGGGAGGTGGGAAATTAGAGTGAGCCCGGTGATGCCACAACTTTCCCACGCAAAAATGTGTAAAAAGAGTGAGTTTTTTCATCTAAAATTCATGTTTGCAGGGGATTCTGGGTAAGAAAACATTGGGGGATCTACGCAAGCCATACCACCCTGGAAGCCCCCGGGTGTCTAGTTTTCAGAAATGTATGGGTTTGGTAGGTTTCCCTAGATGGCCGCCGAGCACCGGGCCAAAAACCCAGGTGATCCCCCTTGCAAAACCAGGTGGTTTTGAGATAGGCAATTTTGATGTCTCCTCACTACGTTTTGGGCCCTTGCCTGTCGCAGGTACTTGGGCCTCCCACACAAGTGAGGCACCATTTTTACCGGGAGACCCAGGGGAACGCTGGGAGGTGGGAAATTTGAGTGAGCCCGGTGATGCCACAACTTTCCCACACAAAAATGTGTGAAAAAAGTGATTTTTTTTCATCTAAAATTGAGGTTTGCAGGGGATTCTGGGTAAAGAAACGTTGGGGAATCCACGCAAGCCATACCTCCCTGGAAGCCCCCGGGTGTCTAGTTTTCAGAAATGTATGGGTTTGGTAGGTTTCCCTAGATGGCCGCCGAGCACCGGGCCAAAACCCAGGTGACCCCCCCCTTGCAAAACCAGGTGGTTTTGAGATAGCCAATTTTGATGTCACCTCACTACGTTTTGGGCCCTTGCCTGTCGCGGGTACTTGGGCCTCCCACACAAGTGAGGCACCATTTTTACCGGGAGACCCAGGGGAACGCTGGGAGGTGGGAAATTTGAGATGGACTTCAGTATGGATTGTGGTGGACAGGCCTTCAAGGTTAACCCACAATTGACACCACTAGGGTACACCTGCTTGTGCTAAGACATCAAGCCTTCTAAGGTCTAGTGGGGCCTTCTACGGTCTAGCATGGGAATGTGCTCCCTCAGTACAGTGGTGTGGTGGACTGGTCATGAATGCGGAACCCGGTTCCCCAGTTCCAAATTCCACAGCTCTGGCCATAGTGCCACATCCCCACTGAACACCATACTTGCCCACTGAAACTCGCACTGCCTTAAGCTGTAACCTAAATGTGCCCGCTATAAACACTTGGAATGTGGCTCAATTCAAATTATGCACTTGATAAGAGTAATATGCTGCCTAAAAAAAAAAAAAAGCAACCACTCGTAGGGAATGCAAAGCATGTGAAATGTAAGCAGAAACAACATGGTTACCTAAACGATCTCTCACTAACTATTCAGAAATCAGCGAGTGGTTTCACCTAAAAAGTTATGGACATGACTAGAGGGCCCTGAAGGGAACCATTTCACTGTCCATTGCTTACATCCTTACAAAACGTAAGCAGTATGGTCTAAAAAGACCACATCCATAAACACAGAGCCATGGCTACACATTGTGTTTTCCAATCCACCCATCAACCAGGTATTGCAGTACCTCCAGGAATGGTACACTCTCCCAACCTGGAAACAACAATGCTCTTCAAAGAAAGACGAGAAAATGAAAGTAGCACTTCACTGGCAAACTCTGTAAAGTGAAGCTGGTGTATTTGGATGTAAAAAAAAAACAATCTGGCCACTTTGCAACCCCTCTGTCTTGCTATTAGTTAGGTATCATATAAGAAATTCTATTTCTCTACATGCTGTTGCACTTTGGATTTGAAAAATTAAAAAGAAGGGCATTTCTCTGCATTTTTGGATCCATTTCACAGGGAAGCAACTAGAAAGACGAGCGTTTTTCAAATTTGGATCCATTTCACAGGGAAGCAACAACAGGCACACACGAACGAAGCCGAGCCTCGTGGCATGCCTGGGCATACCAAAGTGCCCCCACCCTAACCCAAACCCACCGATGCAAAAAAAAACCCTCCCCAGCCCCAAAACTCACCTTTACTCTCCGACGCGCAGGAAGCAAATGGCTTCCTGCGCCTCGGAGAGCAAACGGGAAACCTCCAATGACGTCAGCGCGGCTCGCGCGCTGACGTCATTGATGACGCGGGGGGAGGTAGGGGAAGGTCTTCCCCTGCCTTCCCAGTAAAAAAAAAAAAGATAGACCACTCACGGGGGGAGCGCCAGCGCTTCCCCCGTGGGTGGGTGCCATGACGAGCTGGACTCGTCATGGGCACAGCGCGACTGTGCTCCATGACGAGTCCAGCTCGTCATGGGCACAGAAGGGGTTAAATTATTCCTGTATGGGGGGGCTCGACCCCCCCACACGCCCCGGGGACCGCCACCTCCCCGGGGCTCTAATTATTAAAATTGGGGTGTCCATGATGGACCCCCAAGCCCCGGGGACCACCACCCCCGGGGCTTTGCAAATGGTGGGTGGGGGGCCATGTGGCCCCTCTCCTTGAGCCCTTGATGGCCCTGGGGACCGCCACCCCCCACCGCCGGCTCCTGCAGTGTGCCGGGGTGCCCACCCCCAGGACACTGTTGTTTGCTATGGCAGGGCGGGAGTCTCACGGCTCACGCTCTGTCATAGTGAACTCTGCTTTGGTTTTTGGAAGAGAGAGCAGGGAAACCTGCTCTCTCTTCCAAAAACCAAAGCCGATTGCTTTTCCACATGGGGAGCTGCATCTTAGCAGCTCCCCATGTGGAAAAGCAATGCCGGCACCCGCAGGAGGCGGGGAACCGGCGGGACCGTGGGGGATTGGGGACCCCTCCACAGTTGGTCCCCAACGGAGAGGGCCAGCCCCGGGGGATGGGGTCCTCTGGGCTAGAAGTGGCCCAGGAGGGGGGCCACACACCCCCCTCCGCAAAAAACAAAGGCTGGGGCCATAAATGGCCTGAGGTGGGGGGCAACGCAGACCCCTCCAAATAAATAAACAAAAAAACTGCCCATGCCCCGGGGGATGGGGTCCCCGGGGCCGATTATGGCCTCGGGAGGGGGGCCACGCGGCACCCTTCCAATTTAAAATAAATACATAAATAAAATAGGGCCAGGCCCTGGGGATGGGGTCCCCAGAACCAATAGATTAGGACAAGAAGGGGGGCCACACAGCCCCCCTTCTTAAAAAATAAAAAAAAAGACCGGCATCACGCCAGAGGCCCCACCCCCTCCCTGCAGCACTCTGCAAACGCACCCCCTCTGGCGCGTTTGCAGATGGGGAACTAATTCCCCTTGAATACTGGGGGTCCCTGGGGGCCAACTAGCCCACCAGGTACCTCCAGTATGCCCCAGGGAGCTGCGTTGCAGAGAGGTGTTCAGAGGCTACGTCCCTTTTTACACCTCTCTGCAACGCAGCTCTGTGGCGCTTAATGGAGGTACATGGTGGGCTATTTGCACCCCAGGGACCCTCAGGATTCAAGGGGAGTTAATCCCCAACTTAAAATGCGCCACAGGGCGCGTTTGCACAGTGGTGAAGGTAGGGGGCGGGGCCTGAGGTGACATGTGTGCAAACAGGCCCTGTGTCACGTTGTAAGTTGGGGAATTAATTCCTCTTCACTCCTGAGGTCCCCTGGGTGCCAAGTAGCCCACCATGTACCTCCAGTAAGCGCCACGGAGCTGCGTTGCGGAGTGTTGTAAAAAGGGGCGTGGCCTCTGAACACCTCTATGCAACGCAGCTCCCTGGCGCATATTGGAGGTACCTGGTGGGCTAGTTGGCCCCCAGGGACCCTGAGGATTGTAGAGGAATTAATTCCCCAACTTAAAACGCGCCACAGTGCGTGTTTGCACACGTCACCTCAGGCCGTGCCCCCTTCCTTCTCCATTGTGCAAACACGCCCCCTGGCGAGTTATAAGTTGGGTAATTAATTCCCCTTCAATACTGAGGGTCCCAGAGGGCCAACTAGCCCACCAGGTACCTCGAGTATGCGTCAGGGAGCTGCGTTGCAGAGAGGTGTTCAGAGGCCACCCCCGTTTTACACCTCTCTGTGGCGCTTACTTGAGGTACCTAGTGGGCTAGTTGGACTCTAGGGACCCTCAGGATTTAAGGGGACTTAATCTCCCTACTTAAAACGGCCACAGGGCGTGTTTACACGGTGGTGAAGGGAGGGGACGGTGCCTGAGGTGACGTGTGCAAACACGCCCTGTGGCGCGTTTTAAGTTGGGGAAATAATTGCCCTTCAATCCTGAGGGCTTCTGGGGGCCAACTAGACCACCAGGTGCTTCCAGTAAGCGCCACTGCTCTGCGTTGCAGAGAGGTGGTCCAGGCCATGCCCCTTTTTACACCTCTCTGCAATGCAGCTCTGTGGCACTTACTGGAGATACCTGGTTGGCTACTTGGACCCAAGGGACACTCAGGATTCAAGGGGACTTTATCCCCCAAATTAAAACGGCCATAGGGCGTGTTTGCACACGTCACCTTAGGCACCCTTCACCAGTGTGCAAACGTGCCCCCGTGGCGCGTTTTAAGAGGTAGTTTTAATCCCCCTGCCCTATTATGTACTAGGGTCTTACAGAGGAGGTCATGCTAATCACAGGGGCACCCCAACACATAGTGTTCCCTAGTGTATGTGGGTGTTTTCACTGTCTTCTAAGTGTCTTTTAGCATAGCACTGGCTCTAGGCCTGGTTAGTCAGTCAGTTACTACCAGTACCCGTCTGAAAAAGTTGTGGGCACAGGATGATTTTGCAACAAGGCCTCTTTCTGCTCCTCTGTTGGTTCTTTCTGCACATGTCTTGCTTCTTCCTGCAATTTTCTTCGTCTTTGTGGAATTCTGTTGCCTCTTTCTGCATTTCTTTTGCTTCTTTCTGTGCGTTTTTTCTTCTTTCTTCACATGTCCTACCTCTGTAGGCATAGTTAGAAACTAGCATTTGAAAACCTTTGAAAGTCACTGAAAAAAACATAGGTTTCAGGGGCGTTATAGTTAGTTGGACATGTCACTCGTACAAAACCATTGAAATTCCCGCGTTATAGTTAGTTCTGCTAAATATAACTTGCGCCCCTGCAATGCACTGCTGATGACGTCACATATTACATCACTCATGACATGGTCAGTGACATCACTCATGACATCTCAAATGACATCACTCATGACATCATCCAGTGACTGTGTGTTTCTGTAAAGTTAAAATATGTTTTATATATATGCCAAGGTGTATTGAAGAATGAGTGGGTGTATAAGTGTCTGGATGGAGGATTTAGCAGGTGTGTGACTGATTGTATAAATGAGTGATGAACGTGTCTTACTGAATGCATGGGTAAGTGACTAAACTGTGAATGTCTGCATCAGTCTGTTGTTGTGGAAGCTGCTACATGGGTTGGTCAGTAGCTACATGAGTGTCTATATGGGTTATTGATTGTTTGCCTGAGTATTTGTATGGGAGACTGAGCGTGTGTGTGGGTGGGTTAGAGGTGTGTGACTGCATAGATTTGTGAGTGGTTGACTCACTGGGTGTATGAGTACAAGAGTGCATGTGGAAACAGCTGTATGGGTGGGGTGACTGTCTGTCTGGGTGTGTTGGTGATTGAATGGATGTCTCAGTGGGACATGTGTAAGTAACTACATATGTAAAAGGCAGTATATGTGAGTGATGGTGTATATAAATAACTATATGTGCGAGCGAGTGATTCTGTGAGTGGCTGTATGGATGAGTGTGTACTTGTATCAGTGATTATATAAGAGAGTAAGTATGCGTTAGTATCTATATGAATATGTGAGGTGGTGTGTGTAAAACTGTATAGGTGTGTAAATGGGAGTGTGATTGATTCTTTGCATGATTGACTAGGTGTGTGAGTAACTCCATGGATGAGTGGCGGTGTGTGAGTGTCTGACTAGGTGTATGAGTGCATATGATAGTGTTTTATTGATGAGTGACTGCATGTATAAGTGATTGTATGGGTGAATGAGTGGATGTGAGTGTAAACCTAGGAGTCAGAGTGCGTATGTAGTAACTGGTATTGGTGTGTCGATGGTTTCAAAAATGGTATTCTGTATTTTACAGTGGGTGTATCAAAGGTTATATTAGACTGTGAGGAGGGGCATCAGATTTTCACGTGGATGATGTAATCAGTGATGTCGTTTGAGATGTCATCGATCATGTCATCAGTGATGTCAAAGACCATGCCGCCATGAATAATGTAATATGTGACGTCCTGAGCAGTGCATTGCGGGGGCGCGAGTTATAGTTAACTGATCTAACTATAATGGTGGAATATCTCTGGTTTTGTATGAGTGAAATGTCCAGCTAACTATAACGTCCATGAAACCTATGGTTTTTTCAGTGAATTTCCAAGGTTTTTTAAATGCTAATTTCTAACTATAACGTCTGTAAAACCTATGGTTTTTTCAGTGAATGTGTATATATATATATATATGTATATATATATTCGAACAAAAACGCCTTAGCCTTCTAAGGCTGGTAATGCACTCCGAGCCAGTAGATTTAGAAAAGCTTTATTCCACCATGCTGACAAACCGGTTTCGGTCTTCGCGACCTTTTTCAATGTCAGAGTTCAATTCACAATTATTGTCTTAAATACACGGATGTTTAAAAACATAGAAAAAAGACTCCAGTGTTTCAATAAACATGAAGGAAGGACCATTATGTTTGTAAATTGTAGCCATAGTGGCCATCTTGGAGTTACTCATGACCAATAGCCAACATATAGTCCCAAGATCACTGATGTTTTCAACCGAGAAAAAATAGTCATTATCAGTTATTTACATGAGGTTATTGCCAATCATTTACATGATGTTATTATCCACTGTAATTACAGTTTTTAATCTCAATATTATAACATTCTTATTATTAAGCCCTGAATGGGCAATGACATTTTCTTCTCTTTTTTCTTAGTGGTAGGACTATATGATATAATGTCATTTATAAAACACCATCATGTATTGTATTTGAAGAAGGAAAAAGACAAAAATGGAGGTAAAATTAGCTTTACAATATTATGATAAGTCAAATTGAATTATATTAGCGTTCCATCTTCTGTTTCAGTTCATTTTCGAATTAAATAAAATACATAGTTCCTCCCTATGCTCCACAAAGAGTTGATATTTCATAAATATTACATATAGAAGGAGACTATTGTAATGTCAAGCACTAGCTGAAGGGGAAAGGAAAGGGAGGAGGAAAAGGTTGGAGTAAAAAAAAAATATATATATATATATATATATAATCTACTGGCGGTCGCCAGTAGATAGTTATAGTTAGGACCGTGTTTCCATAGGAAATCCGCAACATTCTATTTGGAATAACTTCGGCGCCGGTTGACGAATCCTCGCAAAATAGGTGGGGCGCTCCGCTCCGCTCCTACCCTGAAAGTCTCGGGGTGATTCGTCTAGCGGAGGCCGAGAAAAAAAGGGGGTCCCAAAACACGTTTTCCCCATGCAATTTTCCATAGGGACCTTTAGTCCAAGGTTCAGCCCGAACGGCTGAACAGAATTACTTGAAATTTGGCAGAGAGGTAGTACTCAGGTGAGGGAAGTGCCTTTTGCAGGTCTGGTGTCAATCTGTTCAGTAGTTCCTGAGAAAATTAAAAGTAAAATCATATACATATGTGGGCGGAGCATAACCACACATCTCATCCTGAGATCTGATTGGCTGTCAGCACTTCATCCAAGAAGTGTTGGCAGCCATCTTGGGACCAATATACATGATAGCACCTCATTAAAAAGCATTGCAGTTAATAGAAGGTTTTAAGACTTTAGTTACATTATAAATCATTTGTTGATGGTACCATACTCATTTTAGGAATTGTGGTATGTTCTAAGGTGATTTCACTATGTGAAAAAGCCTTCTGCTGGGATATCATGATTGAGAGAAAAATATTTTCTCATGCTTTTCCCACAGAGGTTTGGAAGGTGATCTATAAGCTAAACTGAGAGCTTATTTTCTGTAAATTCACATTATCTTTCTCAGTCATGTGAGAATGAAGTCTGACATTCTCAGTAAAACATGTACATCCAACAAGGGCAGAGACTGTCAGTTGATTCCTTTGTGTTCTACTGCAGCTTCCCAGAGTGTTCCAAAGAACAACTAGAGCGCTAACAGTCCTACTTATGATAAACGAATGGCACACCTGAATCCATCTTGCTTGGAATAAAGTGGTAACTCTTAAAACATTTAATTTAAAAAGGAACAAAATGAGGGGGTTCATTTTTCCATAAAAAGTATGATTAGTGCTGCAGAAAGAAAAATTAGGGCACATTTTGAGTGACTTCTCAAATCCTCTTCTATTTCATTCAAAAGTTCTGACATGCAGACTGAAACATGCACTTTCAATACCAGCAGCAGTTTTCCCTGGTGAGCAGTAGCTTTACTACAGTGATCTAATGAGCAAAAAGAGTGCTAACATTCTGAATTTATGGCAAATGTGTGACACATCTGAATGCCTTCTTGATGGAATCAAAGTAAAAAACTGAAAGTATTTCCTACTGAGGAGACTGCAGTAAATGAGGAAATTAGGAAACTTCATAACAAATAAGTCTCCCAAGATGGCCACCACAGACAAAAGAGCCCAAATGTAGCCCAAATATCACCCAGATGTAGCCCAAGTATAGCCCAATGACAGAATGTCCCAGAGTGTTCTTAAAAACAACTAGAGCGCTTACTGTCTTCATTATGACAAAAGTATGGCACACCTGAAGTCATCTTGATTGGAATAAACTGGTAACACTTAAAACATTTAATTTAAAAAGGAACACAATGAGGTGGTTCATTTTGCCATAGAAATTATGATTCATTCTGAATGAAGAAAGAAAATGAGGGCACATTTTGAGTGACTTCTCAAATCCTCTTCTATTTCATTAAAAAATTCTGACATGCAGATTGAAACATGCACTTTTAATACCAGGAGCAGACTTCCATGGTGAACAGTAGTTTTACTACAGTGATCTAATGAGCAACTAGAGTGCTAACATTCAGAATTTATGGCAAATGTGTGACATATCTGAATACCTTCATGATGGAATCAAAGTAAAAAACTGAAAGCATTTCCTACTGAGGAGACTGCAGTACATGAGGAAATTAGGAAACTTCATAACAAATAAATCTCCCAAGATGGCCACCGGAGACAAAAGAGCCCAAATGTAGCCCAAAATCACCCAGATGTAGCCCAAATATAGCCCAATGACAGAAGTGTGCAAAACACTTATTATTTTGTGTTTTTGCAGTGTTATATAGTGCAGACTTGTCAGGTATTGGAGTGCTTTACATGAGCATTGGTTACATCACACAAGAACAAATTCATTTTGGTTGTAGACATGGGGAGATTAAGTGATTTGACCAGAATCACAGAATGTCGAGCTGAAGCAGAAACTCCAACCTGGTTCCCCAGTTGCAAAGTCTGCAGTTCTGGAAGTAACACCACATCCTCTCCCCTAAGTGCAACATTTAATCAAGTGGTCAACTGGATAAAAAAACATAAAGGTAACAAATAATTTAAAAGTGCTTTGTTGCTTTTTGAAAACTCAGAAAATATGTCCTTATTTTAGTCTTTTAGAGCACTAACCATAATTTTGATGCCAATAAGACCCTCTCATATATGTAATTTCTAAAGGAAATGCTCTAGGTATTACAGTTTTGATTACATCAAGATGACGTCTGGCGTTCCACACTTTTGTAATAAATATAGAATGTTAGCAATCTAGTTGTTCATTAGGATACTGTTGAGAGGCAGAGGCCAGGGGCACGGACTGTGAAAATTGAAGGCAGGTAGGAGGGTGCAAAGGCAACAATTTAACCACACTGAGCAGGCAGGAAGGGCCGTGGCAGCACAACAGACTATGGAGGGCAGTGGAAAGGGGGGCAGGGGCAACAAACCAACAATACAGGACTTGCAAGAGAGGCTGTGGCAATGTAATAGACCATTGTGGGCAGAAGGAAGAGGCAATGGTAGTACAACCATACATGCCAACAGACCCGATTCAGCCAGGAAACGTCCAATGTTTTTAAGCTCAAATGGGCTTTATTTGATCTGTCTCCTGTCTACAATCTCCTCTTTTTCAATGTAACTCAAAGGGGAAAATCAATACCCCAGTTTTTTTTCAAAATCTCCCTCTTACCAAGTTCAAAATGTTCGCAAGTATGGTACATTGGATCATGGAAGGAAATGGGGTAGGGACATGGACTTGGATAACGGAGGACAGGAGGGACATGGAGAGGTGCACCAAACTGACCCTGCAGGGCAGGCATCAGGGTTTGCAGCAGCACAATACACCACACAGGGCATGCGGGACGGGAGTGCAGCACAACAATCCATAGAAAGCAAGAGGGAGGGGACAGGACCATGCACATGGACAACAGAGAACAGAGGGGCAAGAGGCAATGGTAGCTAGCTGACCATAATGGACAGACAGGAGAGAAAGCTGCAGCATAACAGACCATAAAGAGCAGGAGGGACGGAACAGGGGCATTACAATGGAACAGACAAGCCAGGAGGGAGGGAGTAGGGGTCTGCACATGTAAACAGAGGGCTGGGGGCAAGGGGGCAGTGCAGGAGCAGCAAGATAGCCATGGAGGTCAGGCAGGATGGGCACTAGAAGCAAGACACACCTTGAAGAGCAACAGTGAGACTGTGATGGCATACACACAGACCATGGAGGGAAGGTGGGAGGGGTTCAGGGGCAGCTAACTGACCACACAGGGAAGGTGGGAGGGGCCATGGCAGCACAGAAGACCATGCATGGCAAGTGGGAGGGTTAGTGGCAGCACAATGGCTATGATGGGCAAGAAGGAGGGTGCAGGGGCATGCACAAAGGACGATGGAGGATAGAAGGGAGGGTCAGGACCTGTGCACAGACAAGAAAGTTTAGGGGAAGGGGCCTCACAACAGACCGCACGGGGCAGGCAGGAGGAGCAGTTGCAGCACAACAGACCAGGGAGGGCAGAAGGGTGTGGCAGTACAATGGACCATGTAGGACAGGAGGAAGAGGATAGGGGCATGGCATGTGGACAGGCAGGGTGGAGGTGGCAGGGACAGGTTACAGTCATCTGACAATGCTAGGCAGGTGGGAGGAGAGTGTCAGCTCAACAGAACACTCAGAGTAGATAGGAGTGGCAGGTCCATGGAACATGGTGGGCAAAAAGGATGGAGCAGGGGCATGCATAAAGACATCGGAGGGCAGGGGGAAGGAGAATAGGGGCAGCAAGCTAAGCACAGAGTTTAAGCAGTTGGTCAATGCTGGGGCATAGAATTGGGCAATGGAGGGCAGGAGGAGTGGACTGGTACATCATACTAAATTGAGGGCAGTGGCAGCACATCAGACCATGCATGACAGGAGGGAGGAGGCTAGTCCATGGATTCACACAACAGAGGATAGGGAGGAGGGGGATTGGGCAGCAAGCTAACTGTTCAGAGAAGGCGGGTATTAGGAACTTTATTGTTTTTAAAACGTATGTCTGTGCGAACTACTTAAAATATGAACAAGTATGCAGCATAATCTCACTTTTATTCAGGAAGAATAGGACGTTTGTGACTGTGACTCCGGGCTCACTTGGCAGAAACACCCCCTGACCCTCCACCCCCTATCGCAAAATGTAATGCCTGTGAAAAGGGTAGGTGAACACAGTGTTATATAGAACATAGTCCTGAGAGCACAATTGAAAATGAAAACTAGATATAGTGTATGGTATAAACTATGCACCAAAAAGTGTGATATAAGATGAACCGGGCGTGAAATATAATATGCAATACATTGTGCGCAATGACAGATTCATTGGAGAGCGCGAGATAGCACAGGCACTAGCGCGTGCTATGCGATATGCGCCTTGGAGTGTAATATGCACAGGGCAGTGTTGTGTAACCTAACTAGTCTCTAAAGTTGTAATATAAAATATATGCTGGGGAGTGTAACGTTGCATATGCACTGTGACAAAGATATGGATCCCAGATTGAAATATGTATGGCATAGCACTGTGCGTTATAACATAGGCATCGAGGAAGGCACGTTAGATGGGGCAATATAACCCGTGCGAAGACAAGTGTGGCATGACATATTCACGAGGTGGTGTTACAGTGCACATGGGCTAGAGAGTGTCATAGCAAATGCACTAACTAGTGGAATACAACACAGAGGTGTGTGGCACTCAGCAGGCAATGGTGGGTGTAACACAGCATTGGGCTCTGCCAGGAGCGCGCTGTGACTCTCAAGTGATGTTCGTCCCCTTTCCAGAGAGTAAAATAAAAAATATTACACATCCGGCAGTGGATGTGTGTTTTATTAACCGTGAGGGGGGTTTCTTGCATAGTTTTGGTCGAATTTTTGTCGAATCCCCTTTGAATGGCTTGGTGTGCATGTGTATTAAATGTGCCCGTCAATAGCTGCCCATGTTTGTATAAATAAACGACAAGGGTGTCTACCGGGATTAGGCACGGTAGGGCATCAGACATGTCAGAGCTTCACTAGTGGTGTAAATACATTCCACATGGATTCATTGTATGCATAGTCGCCTTTTAATGAATATCACGCAAATCGTCATGGTGATAGGTACGTACGGTTTGTCCAGCATGTCCTAGGTGTCAGATTGTCACTCTGCAGGATCCATTCGCAGTGATAAGCTCCACCTCCGGACCTTCCAGACACCCTGAAGATAAGTATATACAGGGTATTTGAACGATACGGCGAGGGAAAAAACCTCAGGGAGGGAAAGGAAAGGACGGGAGGGAAGGGAAGCTGCAAAGCAAAACACATAGGTTAATACAATGTCATCATCCTACTCTCATTTATGTCTCGCTAAAAACAAAGGAGCGTCACCTGAGCTAACTCGGCATAGCCGCTTCACAGCGGCGTTCCTCTCCTTGTGCCTTCCTTTTCCCTACATAACACAAGAAAACCAGTTAGGGGACACTGCACTCCTTGCCCTCCTACTTAATGCCTGTGTATCAACTGACGGTAACGTACCCCCCCTAACGCGGAAATACCATAGCATATAGAATCCTCTGCAGAGGCAAAGTTCGGGCTATTCTCCTGGTATTAGTCCTCCAAACAGCAAACAATAAATGGTACGTAGTGAGAGTTACCAACAGTGTCACACGACCATCGGTGTATATTGCGCCATATCCACCGATTAAAGAAACAAGCACCCTTCCGAGGCTCAAGTGTCAAACAAACACAGTAGGGCGTAGTGTTTAACTACTGCCGTCCGCTTTGTATTTATAATCCACCCTCCATGCCTCGACCTTCGTGACGGTAATGCGGAGGATCCCCCCAGCATTCCGCCACTCGCATTTAGCAACTAGAATCAAGGAAACGATCCGTTCCCTTTGTCTCTGGAAAGACAATGGCCCCGACAGACGCACCACTCCCCGGCACACCCGCCTGGCTCCCCGGTACCTGCACGAGCGTTCCGCTCGCCCTCCAACCTAAAGCCCTGGGTCGATGAAAGCAAAGATGATACCCGAGCCGGGCGCGGGAAATCTGCAAACGCTCCTCTGGTTGCGCTGCCTCTCGCGCTGCCTCAGGAATCTCCGGAACCGAGAGCAGAGGCTCCCGCTGAGTTCATCACAATCACGAACACTCCCCTAACGGCCGTGCCTCGCTATATCCATTCGGTAGCAAGGGCTTCTGGGAAATGTGGTTAAAACCCATGGAAACGTGGGAGTTGTAGTCCAGGCAGGCGCCTAGGCTAAATCCTGACACTAGGTGTGTCTATAAATATATATTTTTTAAAAATAATAAAAAACAGTGCCCGGCCCTGGGGATTGGGGTCAAAAAAATATAATTAGGAGACAGGCCCTGGGGGATGGGGTCATCAGGGCCAATAAATTAGAATAAGAAGGGGAACCACACAGCCCCCCTTCTTAAAAAATTAAAATAAATAAAAGACTGGCATCGTGCCGGAGGCCACGCCCCCTCCTTGCAGCACTCTGCAAACGTGCCCCCTGGCGAGTTGTAAGTTGGGGAATTAATTCCTCTTCAATACTGAGGGTCCCTGAGGGCCAACTAGCCCAACAGGCATCTCCAGTATGCGCCAGGGAGCTGCGCTGCAGACAGGTGTTCTGAGGCCAAGCCCCTTTTTACACCTCTCTGCAACGCAGCTCTGTGGCGCTTACTGGAGGTACCTAGTGGTCTAGTTTGACCCTAGGGACCCTTAAGATTCAAGGAGACTTAATCTCTCAACTTAGAACAGCCACAGGGCGCGTTTACACAGTGGTGAAGGGAGGGGACGGGGCCTGAGGTGACGTGTGCAAACACGCACTATGGCACGTTTTAAATTGGGGATATAATTTTCCTTCAATACTGAGGGCCCCTGGGGGCTAACTAGCCCACCAAGTGCTTCCAGTAAGCGCCACTGAGCTGCATTGCAGAGAGGTGGTCCAGGCCGTGCCACTTTTTACACCTCTCTGCAACGCAGCTCTGTGGCACTTACTGGCGGTACCTAGTGGGCTAGTTGGACCCTAGGGACCCTCAGGATTCAAATGAACTTAATCTCCCAACTAAAAACGGACACAGGGCGTGTTTACACAGTGGTGAAGGGAGGGGACAGGGCCTGAGTTAACGTGTGCAAAAACGCCCTGTGGCCTGTTTTAAGAGGTAGTTTTAATCCCCCTGCCCTATTATATACTAGGCGCTTACAGAGGAGGTCATGCTAATCACAGGGGGACCCCAACGCATAATGTTCCCTAGTGTATGTAGGTGTTTTCACTGTATTCTAAGTGTCTTTTAACATAGCACTGGCTCTAGGACTGGTTAGTCGGACTCAGTTACCGCCAGTATCTGTCTGAAAAAGTTGAGGGTACAGGATGATTTTGCAACAAGGCTTCTTTCTGCTCTTCTTTTTGTTCTTTCTGCACGTTATCCTTCTTCCTGCACTTTTCTTCGTCTTTGAGGACTTCTGTTGCTTCTTTCTGCACTTCATTTTTTTCTTTCTGTGCATTTTTTCTTCTTTCTTCACATGTCCTATGTCTGTAGGCATAGTTAGAAATTAGCATTTAAAAAACCTTTGAAATTCACAGAAAAAAACATAGGTTTCAGGCACGTTATAGTTAGGAATTAGCATTTAAAAAACCTCAGAAATTCACTGGAAAAAACCATAGGTTTCAGGGGTGTTATAGTTAGCTGGACTTTTCACTTGTACAAAACCATTGACATTCCCCCGTTATAGTTAGTTCAGCTAACTATAACTCGTGCGCCCGCAATGCACTGCTGATGACGTCACATATTACATCACTCATGACATGGTCAGTGACATCACTCATGACATCACTGATGACATCACTGATGAGATCACTGATGACACCATCCTTGTGATAGAGTGGCAGACCTCCTCTCACCCTAATATAACCTTTGATACACACATTCAAAAATAGAGACTAAACTTTTCAAAACAATGGACATACCAATACCAGTTACAACAACCTCTTCAGTAATTCTAAGATCCACATACACATCCACTCATTCACCAACAGTCCTATACAGTCACTCATACATGTACTCACTCATCATATGTACTCATACACCTATACATCCTGTTACACAATGCCACTCATCCATAGAGTTACTCACACACATAGTCACTCATGCTAATAAAGAATCAAACATACATTTACTTGCATATACAGTTATACACACACCACCACACTTACTTCTACGGAAACTTACACATACTTAGTCTTTTAAACAATCACTTATAGAAACACATACTTATTCATACAGGAACACTTTCAATCTCTCACTCTCACATATACTCACTTATATACACCGATAGTCACATATACTAGTTTAAAACATATTAAGTTACTCATAAAGACACTATTGAGACAGTCATTCACTCACTAACACACCCATACACACACTCATCCACCCATACAGTCCTGCACACATGCTGTCTTCAACACATACAAACAGTGAGTCACTCATTCATGCACCTATGCACTACGTAATACCCGCCACCGAACCATGCAGACACTCAGACTGATACTCAAAAAACCAACTAATAACCTGTATAGACACCCATGTAGCTACTCACCAACCCATGCAGCCACTTATACACAAAGTGAGAGACTGATACAGATATTTACATATTTAAACATTACTCACTAAGCCATGTATTCACTATGATACACTTAATCAGTCAGTTACACAATCAATTTTTCAAAAACAAATCATCCATTTAGACCCTTATATACCCATTTATTCTTCCATCAACCTTGAGATATACATATATAAAACATATTTAATTTTCAGAAAAACACACATTCACTGGATGATGTCATCAGTGATGTCATTTGAGATGTCATCAGTGATGTCATGAGTGATGTCACTAACCATGTCATGAGTGATGTAATATGTGATGTCATCAGCAGTGCATTGCGGGCGCGCGAGTTATAGTTAGCTGAACTAACTATAACGGGGGAATTTCAATGGTTTTGTACAAGTGAAAAGTCCAGCTAACTATAACACCCCTGAAACCTATGGTTTTTTCCAGTGAATTTCTGAGGTTTTTTAAATGCTAATTCCTAACTATAACGTGCCTGAAACCTATGTTTTTTTCTGTGAATATATATATATATATATATATATATATATATATATATATATATGTGTATATATATATATATATATATATATATATATATGAGTATATATATATATACATAGACAAGAATTCTGCCCCTATATATGTTCTTCTTACATTAACCTATATGTACCCACAGTTCCTCTTCGCTATTTAAACCTGAGGGTGTCATAGTTCTCAGTTCTAGAATATATCTAGATTCTAACTGGCGCAATCTTTTCACCCTATCGGCCCCTCTTTGTCTCACTGGGATTTGATCAAGGCAAAAATAGCTCAGTAGGTGACTATCACTTTGGTGATGTAAAGCAAAGTGGCGTGCGACTGGGTAGTTTTTGTTGTTATTGGTGATAGCCCGCATGTGCTCTAACACTCTCTTTTTTGCCGGATGCACTGTGCTTCCAATGTACAGCAGGTTGCAAGGACAGCTCAGACAGTATACTACAAAGTCAGAGTTGCTGTTTAAAAACTTGAGGATTAATTTTTCAGTTGGTCTGCCTGGGACCTTATATTCTTTAATCTTCTTACTGTTCCTGCAAGCTTTGCATTTAAGGCAGGGGAAAAACCCTCTAATTTCATTTCTGCCTTTCATGCTCTTATCAAAGTGACTGTGCACTAATAGGTCCTGCAGAGAGGTGTTCCTCCTATATGTGATGCTGGGATGTTGGGGCAATTGTTTTCCAATGACCATATCTGCCCTCAAAATACTCCAATGTCGGTTGATGATTTGACGAATTCGAGGAGAATTCTTCGAAAACGTCAAAATCAGCCTAGTTGTATCGTCTTGTTTCTCATCCTGTTTTTTTACTAAAAGCAGATTTCTTTCTTTCTCATCTGCTCTTCTTTCTGCTGCTTTCAATGTTTTTACTGGATAGCCTCTTACACTGAAGCGCTTAATGGCTTCTTTCTTTGATCCTTGATAATTAGTGTCTAGAGTGCTGTTACGTTTTATCCTCAATAACTCCCCATAGGGGATGCTATTCACCAGGCATCTTGGATGTTGACTGGTAAAGTGTAAGGTGGCATTACCTGCGGTAGCTTTCCGGTACAACTTCATCATAAGTTGTCCCTCACTCACATATACCAGTAGATCTAGAAAGGCCACTTCTGAATCACTTATGTTACTAGTAAAGTGTAAGTTATAGATGTTATGATTCAGGAGATCTAGATATGTTAGGAATTCTTGTTGCGACCCTTTCCAGACGATAAAAATATCGTCAATGTACCTGATCCAGACGGCGATCTTGTTCATTCAGGGCTCATTTGCCCCGTACCAGGCCACGTGCTTCTCCCACCAGCCCACGAAAAGATTTGCGTAGCTGGGGGCGAAGCACGTGCCCATCGCGGTACCTTGTTTCTGGATGTACAGCTGGTTGCCAAATAAGAAAATATTATTGTATAGGCAAAAAGTCATAAGCTCTATGATCATTAGGTTATGTTCAGTGTATTGTATTGATCTTCTTTTTAGAAAGGTCTCGACTGCTTCCAAATCCTGTGTATGATTGATATTGGTGTATAAACTAGTTATGTCCATGGTTACCAACATGTGGTTCTCCTCCCATGGTATGTCGGCAATTTGTTTAATAAAATCAGATGTATCCTTAACATAAGATACTAAATTGCCAACAAAGGGACTCAGTACAGTGTCAATCAATGTTGAGGTGTTTTCTAAGAGGCTTCCTTTGGAGGACACGATAGGTCTTCCAGGAGGATTCTTATCATTTTTGTGCAGTTTAGGGATGTGGTAAAAGGTAGGATGCTCGGTTTTTAAGAATTCGAACTCATCTTGATGTAAAATTCCCTTGTCCCGCCACCTGCTAAGTAACTGATAAAAGTCTAAGACACTCATTATATTGCTGTCTAGAAATTTTATTATAGCAGTCCACATCACTGAGTTGTCTGAGGGCTTCCAACTCATACAGTTCTTTGTCTTGAACGACGACATTACTGCCTTTATCTGAAGGTTTGATTTCCAAGGATTTGTCCTCCTGTAATGATTTAATGGCCTCACGTTGTTTTTTGGATATGTTCTCTAGTTTCACCTCTTTGTGATTGGATGCAGTTCTCAACTCATCGAGATCTTGGATGACCATTTCTTGAAAACTATCAATCATATCAAATCCTGTTTTAGGAATACATTTTGATTTTCTTTTTAAGCGACTCTTGCCACCCATTTGCATCAGATCCATTTCTCTTATTAGGGTTAGTTCTCCACCTTGTACTTCCTCCTGAGTCACTGTTAAATTTTCCGCCAGGGTGTTGATAGTTTGTAATGTTGTTAAATCAGCTACTGTCAATGAACTAGATACGGGATTGGCTTCCTCTGTCATCACAGTTGGTTGCACTTGCCTACCACTGAACATTTTTCGTAACTTCAACTTTCTTATAAATTGATAAAGGTCTATCCTCGTTTGAGGATAGTCCCACTGAGTCGTTGGGCAAAAGGTGAGTCCTTTCTTTAACACCTGTATTTGCGTGTCGGTAAGCTTTTTGTGTGACAGATTAACCACTGTTAAGTCAGACTCTGGGCCTAGTATGCTCCCCTCTTTTTCCTGCTCCTTGTTATTCTCGGTGTATACTGTTGTTTCTCGGTTCCTTTTGTGCTTTTTTGGATAACCTTTCCCAATATCTGAGTTTTTCTTTACTATCACACATTATGGTAATTTCTCCCCTTTTGATTCTTGTTATATGTGTGGCTGTGAATAGATTGGATATTTCTGCATTGCGTTTTGCTTCACGTATTTCCATGGCAGACGTTTTTGTCTTATATTTGGATTTTTCACCGCCTATTTTTCTCACGAGTCCTGTTCCCTCGATTTCTTTATTGAGAATAAATAGCTGCTCCTACGGGTTCTGTTCAACACGTTACAGTTATTCCCTTAAGGATATACCATTGCATTTGACCAGCAGCTAACAATCGGTGTTTTCATTTGATCAATAAAGTTATTCAAGAAAATAAAAACAGTATCGTTCAATCCGATATTGTTGTGGGGCCCTCTTTGTCATGCATTATACTTTTTATTATTGGTTGTTTCCACTGGTGTGTGGGGAGAAGTGTTAGACTTTCAAATTTCAAACGAAAGAAACAAAGACGGTAACACTTACCCGCTCATGCATGTGCAAAGCTCCGTGTTGTACTCTGTCCTCTAACGGAGCTCTTCACAGCTTGTCAATGGCGGTTTGCACATTTGCAAGACTGAGTCAGTGCGTTTCCTTTTTTATTCTTCTTCGTACTGGTTGCCTCGCGTCTTTCCAGAATGTGCAAAACACATGGAGAAATACCATGACGGAAAATGGGAGTCATTAAAATTCTGCGCCCTGGAACAAGTCATGGAATCTGAGAGAGGTGGGGAATCACGCCACATTGTAACATTTAGAACTCTTGACCCCAGAGGATTAAATCAAAATGAAGAATTATTTGTACATCTATAAAAAACGAAATGGAGAAGATCTATCAAGAAATCGAACATATGAGGAATATCAATAAAAACTCACCAGTGAGAGTAAAAAGAAATGAACTCAAAATTAAAAATATTGAAAAAAACAATAATGACTAAATTGTAAACTGTGAACAATGCAAATGAAAACTCACTAGAGAGCGTGATTGGAATGAACTGTTTCATGCACAATGCACTTAAAATATTTAGAACCAAGTAAACTAAGAGTAAAGGTTTTAATTGAGCACCTAAATAATACACACACTTAGAAATTGTAATCACAGTTAGTAATCCTCACACTTGTAGGTGAATTAACGATTATACTACACTAACCGCAATGCTTCACAAGAAAAATAGGAAGTATATGGGCGTCTGTAGAAATAAAAGATGTCTGTTTTACTGAAACAATATCCCGTGATCAAGCCTTCAGGAGAGGTGAAACGTGTTGGGTATGGCAGCGTTTTTGCAATAAAGCCGCCTTGAACTTAAAATACACGAGTGAGTGCGTCCTTAATATTAATTTTTGCTGTTGTGAGGCGGCGGAATTATACTTGATGTAAAATTGAAACCGGCTTGACCCTGCCGGAAAGGACGCACCGCTTCAGAGGAGAGCGCCAGCGTCGACATTGGGACTACACCGTGGTAATATATATATATATATATATATATATATATATATTACCTACTGGTGGTCGCCAGTAGGTAGTTATAGTTAGGATCCTGTTTCCATAGGAAATCCGCAACATTCTATTTGGAATAACTTTGGCGCCGGTCGACGAATCCTCGCAAAAGTTTCAAAACTAATGGGGCGCTACGCTCCGCTCCTACCCTGAAAGTCTCGGGGGGATTCGTCAAGCGGGGGCTGAGAAAAAAGGGGGGTCCCAAAACGCGTTTTCCCCATGCATTTTTCCATAGGACCTTTAGACACAGCTACAGCCCGAACGGCTGAACAGAATTACTTGTAATTTGGCAGAGAGGTAGTCCTCAGGTCAAGGAAGTGCCTTTTGTAGGTCTGGTGTAAATCTGTTCAGTAGTTCCTGAGAAAATAGCATTTAAATCAATATATATATCTGTGAGCGCGCTCCGTGCGCTTACCGTAAGCTTACCGTACGCGCACGATGCCGTGCGCGAGCGCGATTCTGATTGGTTGTTAGATCAAAGTAAACATTCGAATCGGTCGAAATCAGGAAGTGTCGGCCGCCATTTTGTCTCTCGCAGTCTGAGGGGGTGTAAAACAAAGGTGGATAACGTGAAAAGGGGGCAGGCTGGACAGTTCCTGACCCCCTAGCCTTTGTCAGGGGGTCTCAGAAGGACCCCCAAGGGCAAAAAATTAATTTAATTTTTTTTTAAAAATCGCCGAATGCGCGCAGCGTACGCGCACGGCGTAAACTGAGAAATTCTGCAAAATTCGCGTAATTACGCGTACCGTGCGCGCACGGTAAAAAAATTCAAAAAGGAAAGCTTAAAAAAAAATAAAAAAAATTGTGAGGTAAGGTTGGCTCTTAAAAGAGCCGTTGGGTTCATAGAGGGATGGAGGAAAGAAAGAATGGGAATATTATGAGCGTCTACAAACGTGCTGGTCTATCTTATTGTTAATAAGGGAAACACTGGTCTCCCCAAAAACAATAAGACCACAACACGTTATACACCTCATTACAACCCTCCCAAATCGAGGATTAACATCCAGAGGAGCAGAAGAAGGTGATGCTCCCACCTCAGAGGAAGGGCTCAGCTGAGCTGCCGATGATGTACTCGGCTGAGCTTCTGAGGCTGGGCTCTGGTGACTTACTGAAGAGTTTTCTCCAGTATGTCGAGCAAAGGTCCTGGGATGTTTATCCCTAAGGTGTCTCATCATAGAGTGATTTCCAAAGGAATACTTTTTCCTAGGATTTCCTCTTGATAAAACACGGTCACAAAGTGAGCAAGTGACCAGTGCAGCATTGACCTTTTTCTCCCCCTCTGGAAAAGTAAAATACTCCCATACAAAAGAATTCTTCTGTTTCCTCCTTCTCTGGATGATAGTGGTGCTGCTAGCCTCACTCTCAGAAGAGGTCTGCTGTTCTGCCATTGTATCCCAAAGACAATTCAGCTCCTGCTCCTAGAGAATCACAAGCAGTAATGAGGGGAATGGGTGTGGTGTGGGAAGTTTCTGGAACTGAAAGTAGTTTCAACCAATGAAAAGTGTTCTTTCAAGCAGTAATGAGGGGAATGGGTGTGGTGTGGAAAGTTTCTGGAACTGAAAGTAATTTCAACCAATGAAAAGTGTTCTTTGTGGATCACATGACCTACCGTGCGCGCTCCGTAAGCTTACGGTACGCGCTCGTAAACAAGTACGCATGCGCAAACGTGATGCTTACGGAGCGCTTACGGAGCGCGTACGTAAGATGCACTCGCGCATGCGCATTACACGCCCCTGCGTAACCGCGACGTTGCTTCCGCGCGTACGTCACGCACGTATTACGTAAGCGCGCTGTACTTATGACGTGCGGAGCGCGTAGCGTCAGCTTACCGTACGCGTATCCTATTACGTACGCGCACCGTACTTATGACGTACGGAGCGCGTACCGTCAGCTTACCGTACGCGCACGGAAAAAAATGCATTAAAAAAAAAAAACCTTTCCATAATGCAGGATATAGTACATATAATATTTTATACATAGGTTTACAAAAAATCTCCCAAAAAAATTTGCATTTAAAAAACCGTAGAAATTCACTGAAAAAACCATGGGTTTCACACACGTTATAGTTAGGAATTAGCATTTTAAAAACCTTGCAAATTCAGTGAAAAAACCATAGGTTTCACACATGTTATAGTTAGCTGTACATTTCACTCGTAAAAAACCAATGAAATTCCCCCGTTATAGTTAGTGCAGGCAACTATAACTCACGCGACCGCAATCCTCTGTTGATGCTAATACTGTATCTTTAGCTATACATATATTACAAATATTTATTTTTTATAAACACACATATGTCATCAGTGATGTAATATCTGACATCATCAGCAGAGGATTGCGGTCGCGTGAGTTATAGTTGCCTGCACTAACTATAACGGGGGAATTTCATTGGTTTTTTACGAGTGAAATGTACAGCTAACTATAACATGTGTGAAACCTATGGTTTTTTCACTGAATTTGCAAGGTTTTTAAAATGCTAATTCCTAACTATAACGTGTGTGAAACCCATGGTTTTTTCAGTGAATATATAATATATATATATATATATATATATATATATCCAAAAACAAGGTAGCCCCTTGAGCTGCACGCGAACCAGAGAGAAGGTTACCAGCCTTTAATCACGGTATGGACGAGAAGGTTCGCCAGTATAATGAACAGCCTTTCCTTTGCCTGACGCGTTTCGATGGAATTTCACCATCTCTTCAGAGGCTTTAAGGAAAGGAACGCGCTTATATATATATTCACTGAAAAAACCATAGGTTTCACACATGTTATAGTTAGCTGGACATTTTACTGATAAAAAACCAATGAAATTCCCCCGTTATAGTTACTGTAGGCAACTATAACTCACGCGACCGCAATCCTCTGCTGATGCTAATACTGTATTTAGACACTTATTTGCCCATATCTTCTTCCATTAAATTTTAGCTATACATATATTACAAATATTTTTTTTTCATAAAGACACATATGTCATCAGCAGAGGATTACGGTCGCGTGAGTTATAGTTGCCTACAGTAACTATAATGGGGGAATTTCATTGGTTTTTTATCAGTAAAATGTCCAGCTAACTATAACATGTGTGAAACCTATGGTTTTTTCAGTGAATTAGCAAGGTTTTTTAAATGCTATTTCCTAACTATAACGTGTGTGAAACCTATGGTTTTTTCAGTGAATTTGTACGGTTTTTTAAATGCTAAGTTACTTTACGCCATTTGTGGCGTGCGCGCCCACTTAACGCAGTTCGTTCCGTGCACGGTTTTTATCAACTTTAATAAGCCCTGTACATTTGGTGGCCTTCGGCCACCAAAAGCACAGGGGGTGAGGTCAATGTGGATAGTGTTTTTTTTATTTCGATTTTATAATTTCATGTTGCCAAAATTACGTTTTTTTTCTCTATTAATAAGCCCTGCACATTTGGTGGCCTGCGGCCACCAAAAGCACAGGAGGTGGGGTAAGTGTGGATAGTGTTTTTTTTATTTTTATTTTTTTACCGTAAGCGTACGGTAAGCTTACGGTAAGCGTACGGTAAGCGTACCCCGCGAAATTGCCGAAAAAAAAATAAAACCGTTTTTGCTCTTGGGGGATGTTTGGGGACTCCCTCAACATGACTATGTGGGAGGGAGTTGTCAAAACAGCCCCGTAACATGTTTTTGGCCATCATGTTTGATAAACAACACTCAGTGCGAGAGACAAAATGGCGGACGCCGCTTCCTGGTTTCGGCCGATTCGAATGTTTACTAAGATCTAAGAGCCAATCAGAATCGCGCTCGCGCACGCCACCGTAAGCTTACGGTAAGCGTACGGTAAGCGTACCGTAAGCGGGCTCAGATATATATATTGATTTAAAGGCTATTTTCTCAGAATCTACTGAACAGATTTACACCAAACCTACAAAAGGCACTTCCTTGACCTAGGGACTACCTCTCTGCCAAATTTCTAGTAATTCTGTTCAGCCGTTCGGGCTGTAGCTCGTTCTAAAGGTCCTATGGAAAAATGCATGGGAAAAACGCGTTTTGGGACCCCCCTTTTATCTCAGCCCCCGCTTGACGAATCCCCCCCGAGACTTTCAGGGTAGGAGCGGAGCGTAGCGCCCCACCTATTTTGAGAAATTCGCGAGGATTCGTCGACCGGCGCCAAAGTTATTCAAAATAGAATGTTGAGGTTTTCCTATGGAAACGTGGTCCTAACTATAACTACCTACTGGCGACCGCCAGTAGGTAATATATATATATATATATATATATATATATATATACTTGTAAAGCACTACTTTCAATCATAGTTATCTTGTCACTGAAACCCAAAAATCGTAGTGAGCAAACCACATGTACAAAGAGGTTGACTCCGTGATGAATAGGAAAAGCCACGTTTTCAGATGTCTATTGAAGTTTTGCAAGAAAGGCTCTCCGTAAGAAATCAGGTAACAGATTCCTAAGTTTCACACCTGCCACTGAAAAGACTCTGCCGCCCAAGGTGGTACAATGAAATTTGAGCACTACCACTAAGCAGGTTTTTCTCTGATCTGAGACTACGATTTGGTTTATAAATGAAAAATCTATGTAATATCAGGTTCAGATGAGAATCATTCAGTACTTTATAAAGTAGACCGAAAGGTTTAAACATGACTTTGTTTGACTGAAAGCCAGCGTAATGCCTTTCATACTGGGGTAAAGGAGCCTTTTCTTTGCAGGTTCAACGCCTACCTGGCTGTTGAATTTTATACAAGTTGAAAATTTTCAATAGTTTAATGGCCAGAAAGAGCGTATTACAATAATCTATTCTAGCAGAGACAAAACATAAAAAATGTGTATTCTTTGTGTTAGTGAAAACTATTGAATGATTCAATTTAGCTTGCGCTCTTGAAAGTTATGTCTATCATTGTTTAAGGAAGTGCAGATCAAATTTCAAAACTATTTTTTTATACGCTTCACAAGCTTAGGCTTTTCACTAATTATAGATGACCAGGAAATAACATCCTGGACTCTAATGTCAGTTTCATTTATGGGTCTCGTTTACAGGTTGGCGGAGGGGTCACTCAGTCACACACGTGACAGAAATCCCATCAACTGTATTACAGGTGCACTATATCATTTCATTTAATATCTTTATTTCAGCCACTATGTGACCAAATAAGTACAATAAATAACAAGCATTGAAAATGCAAAAGGTCTCACATTTAATTAAGTTAAAGCCATTTGCTTTGCTAATGGTATTGTATAGCAAAGCAAATGGCTTTAACTTAATGAAAGGCGAGACCTATTGCATTTTTAATGCTTGTTGGCTTTTTTTCTGTCCATGTGCTAGCGGATCAGTTCCACTCTGTAGGCAGGAAAAAAGCGTGAAATTCCTAATATTGTTTTTCGCACTAGAATTTCACCACCTCTAACCATGGATAGATAGCTGCTGCTACCCCTCGCTTGCCCTTTGCTACCCCTAGCCCCAGGAATAAATAAAGGCAGCCACAGGAATGTAAAGTAAACTGGGTAGAAATCAAACGTTGCTCATAGATGCCGGTTTACTTTCCGTTGGTTCCACCCCTTGTCCTTCTTTTAGCTCGTCAGCTGCTGTGAGAGGAGGTTATTAAGGGACCAGGATGAGACATTGGATCAACCCATTGGTGACACTGGGAACCAATGAACCAAACAATGGATGATATCACTTCCTCTGGCAATTTTTGTTGAATTGACACTCTTATAAGTTGTAAAATGGAGTTCTGGCCTTATGAGCACTGCACTCGTAGGTGACAGCTGTATGCATCGGAGGGGGCTCAGAAACCTGTATTCTGTCCCATCCTCTTTGACAGAGTTCTTTTTCTCAGGCCTAGCGCGCACGTTACCCCGCAGTAGCGCTTCGCAGAGGTATTTTTGTGTGTGTGACTAAGGATAAAGGAATAAAGGTGAGCTTCGGAGTGAATGACCCACCGCAGGGAGCAGGCGGCGAAGAGCTGGCCATTGACGGTAGAGTCCGGGATTGTCCGCCTGCCCGAAACAAAGGCGCCCGGAACAATGCGGCCCTGACATGCCTGGGCACAAATCACAGGCCTGTGCGGGAGCCGCAGCAGAGCCAACAGGCCAACATTGAGCTCTGAGCTGTAATTTTGGTCAGTGGGGGATTTATCGACTTTTGCGCTACAGTGCACTGAAAAAGTTATTTATTTTCGTGGGGCTGCCTGCTGCGATGTGGCAGGTCTGAGCTTGGCATCCCCAGGGCCAGAGATCATTGCGGATGCATTTATTGTAACTCTGACTGCAGGACTTCTAGCTGGGGGAAGGAGAGCGACATTTTTTGTCCTTGCTAAAACATTAAACAAGCGCTCGCCTTGACGTTTTCTTCGCCTTTTTCTGCCATCCCACTTGGACGGCCTCGCCTGCTAAAAGGTTTCTTATCTTTATGGGGCCATGTGTTTGGCCCCATAAAGATAAGAAACCTTTTACTTCAGAAGGAAAGCAGGCGAGGCCGTCCAAGTGGGACGGCTCAAAAAGCCGAGCTAAAACATCACAAGCTCTTTTCCAATGGCTGGCCACCGTTTAGCATAAACGGTGACGCCAGCCAATGGAAAAGAGGGGCGGGGCTTAAAGCCCCTTACAGAAACTACCTATAAACATTAAATCTCTCCAGCGAGACTGCGCATGTGCGCAGCCTACGCTAGCGAGACCTAAAAACAGTAGATAGTATAATGAGAAGTGCGTACACGTTGGGCACAAATTTCATCACCAGGGGTAAGCAATCAGTACCTTTCTAACATTCAGTGCATGCTTCATAATAATCCCTGTGACCAAAATTCCTGATAAAAGCATCAATAAAAGACAAATTAATAACAACCACCAAAATTCAACCATCGGCACTCTAAAAAAATAATCGGACATGAAACCAGCTACAACTGCATTGATTTCCTCCTTTCAATTGCACAGTTTAAGAAAGAGCAGATGTTAACACAATTCGAGGGGCAATCCAATGTTTGCAAATATTCCAAAGCAACCAGAGAAGTCTGAATGTCCTGCCTCTTATCAATAGGAAGCATATACATCCTACTATATTCCTGATAGAATTTACAGAAAAATGCAAAGTACAATAGGCTTTGAGATTAGGCCTCATCACAGGGGCATATCATAATACTACCCCCATCATACTGCCCCAAGGAAAACTCGAGTGCCATCTCCCGAAACGTAAGAGGAATCATGTGACTAGCATTTTCTCCCATGAGGAGTCAAACCAGCCCAAATATGGTGCCATTCCCAGGCACATTCCCACATGGAGAGCAGCCTGCTCGCTAACCGTAATTTTGGAAGACTTGCATAATTCTCTAACATTTTGTTTAAACAGCAACTTGACCCGGTCATATCCTGCTTCAACGTCCTTCCAGGCTGATAAGTTTTGCGACTCTCCCAGGTCCCTCAACCCTGACTTCACGTATTGAATCCAAGAGATGGCCATAGTTCTGTCACACCTTAAACAATCCTGTGCAATTTCTCTGGTGAAAGTGGCATGCGGGTTTGTCCCTATGGAACACACAACAGCAGCAAAAGGGTTCCTGATGGGCTATATATGTGGAACAGGTCAGAGGAACCCCAAGGAATCTCCTTAATACACAATTTTGTACACTTTGCAGGGACTTGGGATTTATATAGCCCCACAAGCCCCACATACCTCCACCATATGTTAAAATAGAGAGACACTTTCTCCTATAAATTAACAAGAGAGGAACCATTAGCTTTTTCCCTGTATGTCGAGTCAAGTTGAAAACAAACTTGACAGTGCCCATGAATTTATGTCTTACAGCGGAAGTGCAAGGTCCCCAATTCCCCTTAAAATCGAAAACCACTCCCAGGTAAGAAAAAAATCAGGGGGAAAGGGCTATGGGATGTCCTTGTATCTTAAAGCCCTCATCTCTGTTCATCCTGGGTTGCACATCATCGTAAGGTTTTTGAGTGGTTTGTTGCCAGACCAAAAGATCCCATAAGTGAGGCAAATTCATCCACTAGTGTCCTTTGACCATCGGGAGTTCTGGCCAACAACACTGCTTCATCTGCGTATAACGATACGTGGACCCTTTTCCAGCTATAATCGGGGGCATCTGTATCACTAACAGACAAAACTGGGCCCAAACCATTAATAAATAATAAAAATAGGGGGGTAAAACACACCTCTGTCGCACCTCTGTCCAATTTGGAATCCCTGTGTACTTTCTTCTGAGGGCCATACTGAACTGACACAGAGAGATCATAGTCGAGGGCTCTCAGAAACAAGACTAGATCACCATCAACCCTCAAGACATTCAATGTCTCCCAGAACCTTGATTTCACCAAATTGTTGAAGGCGCAGGACAGATCCACAAAGGCTAAGCACATGGAGCCTTGCCTAGCAATGGTATACTTGCTTATCAGCAAGTGCAGGTTTAAACATTGCTCCATTGTGCCCAGCCCCTCCAAGAATCCGTACTGTGCCTTGGACAGTATGACTGTTTCCCCCCACCCTGTCCAGTAAGCGGTGCATAACCACGATAGTAGAGCATAGGCGCCCATAGGTCTGGATTGGTTTTCTATAGATCCATTGGTATCCAATCTGGCCTTGGCGCCTTCATACATTAGCTTTTAATAATGACCTCCCTGACTTCTTCAGCAGTGAATTCTATGAACCGGGGGAAGCTCTACCTCCTCCTCAGTCACCCCCTGAGCCCTTGAGGAGCCATACACTATTTGGAAATGTTCTACCCAGGGCTGCTTACTAATAGTGGTAATAATAGTGCTCAAGTGGATCCACCTCGCCTTGATATTCTGAACTACAGCCAAGAAAGTTCTATAATCTTACACCCTACAAGACTTCTCCAATTCCCATCAAGATTCATATTGTGATTGTGTGCCTAACCCTTTGCACTTCCTTATAGACCTGCCTGTAATGACACACCCTCTGCTCATCACTCTGGTCAGCCTTCAAGACTTCATATAAGGACCTAGAGGCCTTTTTACATGCTTGATCAAGCCATATAGAATTTTTTGGCCTGGATCTGCTAGATTTCATTAACATAACTCTTATCAGTAGTCTTAAATCTTCAAAATGGGAGGACACAGCAGGGGAGCATTCTGTAATCTGAAGGCAGGCATGTACCAAAGGAAGAAAAATTATATACATCTTGCCTAAGAGAACATTCATTACTGAATTTCTCCATATCAGGCGTTGCCCTTGCGTTTTAGTGTCTAAGAGCTGTGGGGGAAAGTATGTTGATCCCCCTTGCTGAAGTGCCTAATTTAAGGCACAGGGGGTTGTGATCACTAAACGGACTTAAGTTAATCTTGGCCTCCATGACATGCACAGAGTTCTTGGTCTGTGAAGATGTAATCAATCACTGAGGAGCTTACCCCCCTCTCAAAATCGACTTTGGTTCGGTATAGAGAGTCAAATGCTTCTGTAGTGTTCAACAGAGTAAACAATTTAATAAGATGAAACAAAGCCTGCCCCCACCCACTTGTCTCCATCTAGACTATCACATCCTATCGAGGAATTGTCTAACATGTATTCTAGATTCTCCATTTGGGTTGACCCCAATTTAACCTTAAAATGCCCCCTAAGATAATGTTGATTCCTTGTTGCGAGGGAGACAAAAGCTCCTCCAAGCCTTATCTAAAGACCCTCAAATCTTTGAGATTATAGACATGGTCACCATTGAAAATACCATTATAAAAATTAATCAAAACAATGCACACACTCTTTAGCCACTTATTCAAAAAGGAATTAACACATTGTAAACAAGAATCACTGATATAGTAGAATCCAATGTGATTTTGTACCTTGTGGTTAACCCTTCTTTGGCCTGTCGCACAACGGAGCGGACTGCAGGGACTGAATATGACTGATACCCATCCAGTACAATTATATTATATTATACCCTGTATAGCGCTCCCAGTCTTCACAAACCATTTTACTGGCTAGGTCCGCTAAGTTTAAAAAAATAATACACCTACCTTTAAGGCTCCGGGGTTCTTTAGGAATGGTTCATTAATTGACATAAACCCCTCGTTAACCTTCTCAGTGACATGGGTAGGGGCTCTAATAGATTAGATAAAGGGACTGGTAAAATAAGCCCCAAACTCTCTGAGGTCCTTCTAATAGATCACCTAAGGGGGATAATTGATCAGAGATACTGCTGGGGGAATAAAGCGCGACCTCCTGTTCAAATCCCTGTAAAAATACCCGAGGGGTAGAACCCATGTCCTACTTTGTAGGGAAGTTGCTTGCCCAGCATGTCCTAAGAAACGCCTAGCCAACATGGGCTTTTTGAAAGTAATTGTTGCCCAAACTCGCTTCAAATACTTATGCATTTTCCCTATCCAGTCTACCCTCCTGGCCAAAAGAATTTCTGGCATAATATTACCTTGGAGCGTAGAGGTACCCCCTGATCCAGTGGACCACTTTATTGATCAGCTCTAGTGTAGATTCGCTTGCTTTAGGGTGTAGTCTAGGAACTTCAACAAATCTGGCCATTAGGGGAAAGCTGCTAGGGGAAGATCACATCTAGAAATGCCCCCCTGCGGCGGCCCTACACCCTCCCTCCAATCAACAGAGTTTTCCTCTGGGTAAGGGCAGACTTAAAATCTTGGCCTATAATATTCGCTGTTGTGACCTTTTTTAGACCCTGTAGAGAAGGGGCTCTAAATCAGGCTAAGGGGCCTCCTTATGCTCATTTGACAGGGATGTGCTCTCTCAACCCATGCTGATTGCCCGAACTGCTGGTCTTGGGCAACTGATGAGGACAGAGCTAGAGAGGTTTGAAACCAGCCTTAACAGAGGTTTTGTCCCAATCACCCCTCCCATTCCCTTTCCCTCTGTTATCATCCAATCCATATTCCAGGCTAGATAATTTAACCACAATTCGCCCCAATCGTTTTAACACTCCAGACACTTTAAAGTCAGTGGTTTCCACTATTTCTTTATCCATCTGGGTAAGTAGCGCCTCCATAGCCTCTTTACATGAGGGCGGGTACGTTGTAATTGATTTAAGACCATGGGTGTAGTGTTTTTTGGGTTCGTAGGTGACTGTGCATTCTCTTTCAACACAAGGCATTTTTTCTTATTCTCCATGGGGGTAATGATAAACAACATCACTAACGGGAGGGAGTGTCATAGAGTTAGAGTGAAGATTCCCACTCACACAGACCCTCCCCATAGGATTACCGGAGACAGCTTAGTCAGATTGTGATGAAGCATCAGACAAACGTTTCTCCACAGTAAGTATTTCCTTAATCAGTGCCCCCCACTGCCTTTTCAATGTAGCTGCCAAGTGTGCCAGTTTTCTTTGCCGCTGCCCCTTCCAGGTTGTGGCTCTAAATTCTGCATTACCATTGTTGATCAATTACCCACTCTGGGTGACAAATCTCAAGGCAAACTATGCTTAGACCTTCCCAAGCTGTACGGGTGAGCAAAGTACTAAGTGGTGCCAAGAGCCAAGTGTTTTCATGTCGCTTCAGTTGGTGGTTACTGGGCTGGTCATATGAACAAAGGTCCCCCAGATAATCCAATTCAGTGTTATTCAATCTAAATTAACAAGAGACCTTCAAGCCTGTGGCTTGAAGGTCTTACCTGAGCGTAGAAGCCGGTAGCCCACAGCCAACCACAGAGACTGAAGGGGGGTGGCACGTCCCTGGCGTTGACCGGCGCAGACAGGCCCGCTCGTGGCTCAGTCTTCACCTGGGCACAAACATGAGTGTGTCCTGCGCTGTGGGAGCACCAAGACACCTTTAACACCAAGCGCCTCCAGGCGTGCCAAAGCTGTGGGTGGTTCCCCCTGCACGGGGCTTCTATGGCCTGGAGTCCACGTCCCACCACCAGCAACAATAACGAGGTACATTATTGTTGGACTTGGCCCTTCTGGCAGGTTCACCCCTGAACTTTTTTGCTTTTTACGGATGACTTGGTGTGGTAATTGTTTGGTCTCTGCGCACTTTCCCTGTGTCCCAGGGTAAAGTGCGTGCGTGCTCTGAGTGCATGTGGTGAGATAGGCCTGCCCTCCCATAGGAATGCATGGGGAATGTATGTGTCCCTAGTAGTTCCTGATGCGTGGGGTGTGCAGGCCCGAGTTTGGTATGTGCGGACTCGTGGGAGTGAATGCTGCGCGATGATGGGTGCGGCGTGCATGTACCTAGTGTGGAAGTGCCACTTCTAGAAGTGGGCACTTCTGTGTGCAGTGTGTCTGTCGCGTGATTGGCTGGTCATGTCATGTGACGGGCTAGGGATTCCCCAGAGTCAGGATGAGTCACCCAGTGGTGAATGGGGAGATCAGCAGCTAGATGGGTGGGAGGAGTACACCTGGGTCCTGAATAGGACAGGGTTTTCCACACACAATGCTGGCCCCGCCCCCTGCGGTGCGACTGACGACCCTAGCCCTGCCAATGAATAGAGTGAGGGGCTGAGCACATCAAGGGTGCTCCCCAACCAGCTGCGACTGGTTTTTCCCCTCACCCTGAACCCAGAACAAAGGGATTTGGTGTATAAAAAGGGGCTGTGTCCCCTTACAAAATGTTCTTGTTCTGTTCTTGTTCTGGACTTGAATCTACCAGGGGCGTGCTGCTGCTGGGGCTCAGGGGAAGGCTTGCCTCCCTGGGCCCTGCCCTGCCCCTGGTTGCCTGGAGGACTTTTCTTTGCTGGGAGCTTTTTTCTGCTCCATGTCTTTATGCCCAGGACCTCTTGGGACCCTTCTGCCTTTGCTGGGGGCTGTTTTGCCCCTCTGATACCTCCAGGACTTTTAGGACCTTTTGCTTTTCTTGAGATCCCTTCTGACAAAGAAACCTGTACCAAGGACAAGAAGCCTGCTGATCTAAGGACTTGCCTCCCCTTTCTGCCAGAGTGCTGTTTTGCTGTGGAGGAACCTGAAAACTGCTTCTTTATTTTTGCCTAGGGACCAGGAGAGAGGAACTGTGTGTGTACTCTCAATCTTGCTAAGAAAATCTCCAAGGGCTGGAAGAGTGCCAGCCTCCTGTTGAAGTCACAGGGCCAAAGGACTTCACCCTCTACTGAATTGCTGGTTGCTGGAAAGTGTTGTCTTCAGTACCCAAGGGAAAATCTGCAGTCTCGACGTCGCCGGACGCCGCCGAATCCAGCTCGACATCGTGGGTAACGGTCCCAGTGTTCTGAGCCTTCGACGCCGGCCGCCGGGCCCGATCGACGCCAGCAGCAACGCCAGTGAGCAGTGGGTATCGGCCCCGGCTCCAAGTGCCCCGTCTTGACGCCGGTATCGACGCCAGTGAGCAGTGGGTATCGGCCCCGGCTCCAAGCGACCCCGTCTCGACGCCGCTGCTAATCGCATCGACTCGACGCCTTTCTCGACGCCGTGAGCGCTGCTCCGGCCCGACATCTCTCGACGCCGCTGCAGATCGACCCGACTCCGAGGCACGATCGACGCCGACCTCTCGACGCCGTGGATCATCGTTTCTTCATTTCCAAAGGTACTGTGTTTATGGGGTCTGTTGTAACTCCAGGCTCGACGTAGCGCTCCTCGCGGTCGACGCCGAACCTTGGGAATATCGTAGACTCGACGTCGTGTGACTCCCGTGGGGGTCACATTGTTGCCAACAAACTGTGTTCAGAAGAATATTTAATTTGGTTGCTAAGGAACTATCTCCTAAAGAAGGAACTTTTCCTGATCATTGTTACTTATGCGCTTTTGCGCCGGTGCATTGCTGTGATGCTTGATGCCTTCCTAATGTGATTTATACCATGCTTTGTGTACCCCTCTAGATGTATTTTTATCCCTAGGAGGTTGTGTTACCTAGCATAGTGGTACTGGTTCCCTGCGTGAGATTCTCCTAAAGTGGTTAGGGTTGCGTAGGTGGCAATTACCTGTTACCAGTGGTTACTGGTTGTGCGCTATGACTTCTAATTGGTGATACAGTAATTATATGTGCTATGTTCTAAAAGTATTATTTCTACCAAGTATTAATTCCTGCAAAGTACTAGTTCTACAAAACGTGCTATGTCCAAAAAGTGCTTATTCCTGACAGTGGTCCGGGTGGCCCTGTCTTGTACATATCCCTTGTAAATTCTACCCGTACCAGTGGCACCCTGTAAAGAGTATATTTATTATCTAATGTGTTGTGTATAATACAAAGGCTATTTTTATAGAATACCTTGTGTGGAGTTTCCTTTGTGGTGGGCCTTGGGTGTTGTTGCTGGGTGCGCGCGCAAACGCTTTACACATCGCCTCAGGGATAAGCCTGTCTGCTCGTGCCAAGCTACCAAGGGGGTGAGCAGGGGTTATCTTTGGCGTGTAACTCCCCAGCCCTGACTAGAGTGGTGGTTTCTGCCTGGCTTTGGCGCAAGCCTCAGCCAACCAGAAATCCCATTTCTAACAATTATATTCAATGGTACTCTAAACCAGGCTAGGCTCTAAGTAGATTTTTTTGTCATCCAAAAGTCAACCTTTAATGAAACCCTTCATAAATAATTGTGAAGATTTTCTGCTCACGTGTTAGGGTCTCCATCATCTGCTTACATGAATAGCCTCAGTTCAAATGATTGGATTAAGTACGCTAACGGGACCATGTACACATTAAAAGCAGTGGAGACAGTACAGATCTCTGGGGTACCCCACAGGCCAGTTTTTTTGGGTATCCGAGATAAATGGATCCATGATGAAATTATATGATCTGTTTGACAAGAAACTGTGGAGCCACCTAATGCAACACCACCAATGACAATCTCTGCTAAGCATCCTCAAAGAATGGTTAAAGTTACAAATGCAGCTGAGAGGTCTATGAGGATCAAGGCAGCGAGTAGGTCTATCCTCATAAGCTCATCGACGGAAGTCTTGCAAAATGGCTTTACCCACGGTTTGTGAGCATCCGGTACACAAACCAGCCTGACTGGGGTGTTGTACATTTCCAGCCTTCACAATTGATTAAATACTGCCCATTCAATTGGTTTTGCCAAGTATGGCAACTAGGAGACAGGCCTATAGTTATCAATACACCTGGGATCCAACATAGTTGTTTTTTTAATCAAAGGGCATATATATGCTCTTATTGGATCATCAGGAGTCCTACCTGCCATCAGCATGGCAGTTATAATCACTTTTACTTTAATATGTGTGTTTTATGCAGTTTGTTATGCAACCTTGCAGGGGGAAGAACCTCTCTGGATCAGGATGGGTTGCTAATTTTCATTAAAGATTTAATAGTGACATTGTCTAAGAAGGAAAAGGGAGTGAAACTCGTATCAATTGTCATTGCAGAGTATTGAATAGGTGGCTGATTTTCCTCACTCCGCAATAACAGGACTTTTCCAGAATCCACATATCACTTAATTCTATTAATTTTTTATTCAGAATGATCCACTTATTGATTACTTTTGCAACAGAATACCTATTGTATGTATGGCCCAGGAGGTTATCTCAGTTCATTTGTAACAGGAAATATATCCGCTTAATAGATATTGTTGTAGATTACCCATTAACTCTTGTCTAGAGGAGAATAGTGCTGTTCCCCAGGCTCTTTGTAAACGACCAAGGTTTAATGATGAGTTAAGGAGTTAATCCTTAACTCGTCATTAAATACATTTTATTTCTTTTTGAGCTTAACAGCCCTAAATAGTTCTATTGCGCTTAGTAAGTGAACTGTGTTCCTCCATTTAAAAACCGTGTTCAGCGGGGTATCCTAAAGATATTCCCCAACTCCAGCTCTATTCAGCATCTGTATTGCATCTCTCACAACCATCCTGAATGCTCCTAATATCTGCTAACACTTACATGATGTTACCCAGATGCCAAGATACTGAAGGATCAATTAAACAAATGTACTTTAATTGATTATCTCTAAAAAGCGCAATAAGGGATCAAAACTAAAATCTTGCTACTAGGTAAGAGTCGACCTACAATGCTGTCTAGCAATAATGGACATGCCTTTAAGTGCTGTCTGTAACTTTGGGATCATCTTGGCTCTAAGCTTGCATGCATCCACAAGTCAACAGTGTGGCTAAAATATATTGTACCATATTCTTCTTACTGTGGGATCCTTGTGCAACTTTCAACTCGCCATCAAATAAATCTCTCTCATAATTGCAGTGGTTTTATCATGCATCTACTACTACAATAGACCATTAGAGACTGCACATTCATTAGGTTGAACAAGCTTCAAAGAGCTCAAAACTAAGATGCATGTCTAATTGCTGCTTCCTTATCTCTCTGCCGTATGCCCACTGCAGTGTCCGAGAACTGTCTCATTCACTCTATTTTTATCAACAAAAGATGCATACACTTTTATGGAGATCAATGATTTCACAAGGCTCTTCCCTTTGAAACTCCACCCCTACTACTCCAGCTCAAGAAGGAGAAAATCCAAATGTGTGCATATCTTGGACAAATGTAAAGAACCTGGTGTGTCACTGTATATAACTAAGGCTCTGTACTAATAGCATGGACATATACCTAATTGGGGTACTGTCATATTGGCAAAGTTACATGTTTCTAACTGGGATAATGTGGCATGACAATATGTACTTTGATGGGGAAGTGTGAAGAACCTGTCATGACACTGTACCTAAATAGTGCAATTATTACACCAGCACAGATGTGTGTATGTAACTGGGCATTTTGATACTAGTTTGGAAATGGGCAGATAACTTGGAAATGTGGCATGTTGGAAATCTGTCCCTAACTGGGCATAACTATCTGGGGCAAATTCCACCTGGATGTTCGTCCAAACTAAACTGCCTTTTGATTGGCTGTAACGGTGACGCTAAGGTTTGCGGGGTGGATGTGTGTGATCTGCAATTGGTGTGAGTTGTGTCGACCGTCGGTGTGATTTGACTGAGCGTCCTCTCAGCCAGTCCGTCATGTCAGGGGAGCGTGCACGCCATGTATGACCTGCGTTGTGTCAATTGGGCAATCGCTGTTTGCAGCGGTGTGTCGTGGAGTGCCATCGCTCGTACAGGATAAGTACTTAAACAAGGGGGTTTATGGTATTTAACACAAAATATGTGCCAGGAGGGCAGATACTTGCGTGAGCTTGTTCCCAGATGTGTGTGATAATTTGACTAGAGTCATATGATGTCATCCGCCGTCTGCGGTGTGACTTTGGCGGTTGGTACTCGTCTGGATCGCCTAATCTGTAGGGTGTGGAGGAGCCAGCGTCTGAGGACCTAGATGGGTTTTGCTGGCTTTCAGAGTTTTGTGACGTGGTCCCCAGTGCAGCAGCAACCTGAATCGCCTGCCCCCTCTCCATTTTCCTCTGTTCCATGTTGGGGGCAGTGGTGTTTACAGTGGTGTTTGATCGAGGTCTGCCACATCCTCCACAGTTCCGCCGTCTTCTGTTTGTTTGTCGAAATTCTGACTCCGCGGAGGGTCTGGGGCCTGTCCACGTTCCCTGACTCCTCCAACCAGTCCCTAACATCTGTGGGTGAGTCAAAGAATCGTGCCATTCCTTTTGCTACTACCCGCAGTTGTGCTGGGAATAACAGAGAGTAGTTTAGTCCGAGCTCTCGCAGCTGCCTTTTCACAGCTGTGTATGAGCTTCTACGACGTTGAACTTGCGCGGTGTAGTCGGGCAAGAACATGATCTGACAATACTGCCTATTTTTATGTCTGGTATCTTGCGGACCTCACGTAACATCAAGTCTCTGTCCCTATAGTTGAGGACTTTGAACAGGAAAGGCCGTGGTTGGGGTCCCAATGGGGGCTTCTGTGCAGGAACCCGGTGCTCTCTTTCTATCACACATTGAGGAGACCTAGTGTCCGCATGCAGTAAGTTTCTTATCCAGCGCTCAGTAAGCGTGAGCATCCTTTCGCATCTTCCACTATGTCTTCCAACTCATGTACTCGGTCTAATAGATCCTGTAGGGCTGCAGTGTGACTTTGCATGACATGCTTCAGTTCTATGAGCGTTTGTTCTTGATGTCGCACTCTGTCCCCTAATTTGTGATGGTCAGCTCGTAAAACGGTAAAGTCTGATGTCACCTTGTCTATCTTGGACTCCAGCGATGAGAGAGTCTGGTCAAGAGTGGATCCGATCTTTTCCACCGCTGCTAGAGTACTAAGTCGACTTTGGCAGCAAGTGCCATGTGCGGTGCCTCAGAAGCCATTCCACCGTCTCCGGTCGCTGTTTCGGTGCCGCCAGTGCACGTGTTGAATTGATGGGAGTTAGTGCGTAGTCAGCCCCTTACTAGTTGCTGTGCTGTTGGCATCTAATTTGATTCTGTGTGAATGGTACCAGTCGCCCGTGTCGTGGCTTCTCTAGCAGGTCGGGGCACTTCTGTGGTCTGGTAGGTGTCTTGACGAGCTTTGCCCTGTTTGGTTCTTATGTCTCTTGTCTCTCGGTTGTTGTGTCGACACGTGACTGAATGTCGTAGTCCTCTATACGACTGGCCTGTCTGTGCCCTAATTGCAGAGGCTGTGCGGGTCTGTTTTGTTTCTTGTGGTTGCCCTCTTTGTCCCTCTGGGCAAGGGGGGCCGTCTCCGCCTCCTGTCTCGTCGTTGTGCACCGGAACCAATCTGTTGCTCAAGTGTGAGGGCAGAGCAGGTCTGTGCTACTCCTGTCTTTTCACATTAGCACACAAACTAGTTCACTTTCTCCACAGGTGATGTGCCTGTTTCAGGGTATGCGGGGGAAGAATCCCTTAGTTCCTTTCCTGCCCCTCTGCCTTATGGGCCCATCCCAGTCGTCTCGTCCGTTGCAATCCTGTTTTTGACTGGCCCTTTTGAGCGGGCGCGTTAGAGGTAGTGCAGCCCTTCTTCCTCACTCTCCCCACCAGGCCAGGTATGTCTTGGATGAAGCAGGTGGGAATCGCGGACTTTGCCTGCGTGTGGCGGTGGTCTGTTTCTGATCAGGTGCTGCTTCGTTTAGTGGTGTGTCTGCGTGGTCGCTCAGTAACCCACAGAATGTTTTTGTGTCCGTGTTTGTGGACTGGCCTGTTATTGCTTGACTCTAGCGAGAGCACTCTTGCATCACCAAGGTGCAGTGTCAGGGGGCGCTCACGGCGCTGTCTCCAGTCTTGCCGGCTCTGGTGTGTTTATGGTCTGGGCCTGGTACGACCCCCGAACTCGCTGCAGGGCCAATCTGTTTTGGCTTTGTTCAGTGCCTTGTTGTGGAGCGTTGCTCTGACTGTCGTCAGCACTTACACAGGTGCGACGCCATAGTCTGGACAGGCAAGTTGCTCATTCTCTCAGGCCTCCCTCCTTCCCCTTGCTGTTAATGAGGCACAGTGGTGGGTCAAAATGGCGGGCAGGGGCGTGAAAGGCTCTCCACCCTCTCTGCTTTGCCTCGTTTACCCAGGTCGGCAGATCTGCAGCTTTGCGATTGAGCGGGTGTCTCGAATTTTGTGCGAGACTCAGGCAAATCTGGCGGTGCAGGGACAGTGTTGGTAGCAAGGGTTTCTGCCGTGATCTGTCAAGCTCCCGCCGAGGCACGCGACTCCCTAAGCATGTGTTTGCGGTCTCCGCCCTTTACCTCCTCTGTTGGTTACGCCGCTGCCTCTTAGTGGGGCAGAAGGGAGCCCCTCCGGCACCTCCATAACAGCCACCTCCGTGTGCGGTGACCCCTTGCCGTACCTCGGATCATACAGTCCTGTCACCGCAATCCGCGGCTGGCGGCGCCTCGCCGTACGCTGGCACATTGCAAACTGCTTCGGAGGATCCGTCCGGCGAGATTCTCCTATTTCTTCTGCACCTGCTTGATTTTAGACGTGCGCTACCACAGTGCGGGCATTCGCCTGCTCTCTGCTGCAACCAGATGGCTGGGGATTTCGTGTCTAGGCAGGATAAACAAGGTTTTTTTTGGGCGGAGCTCTACCAGCTCACGACCGCCATGTTCAGCTGGTTAGCCACGCCCCACTCGAAATTACATTGAAGTGGATGGAAGAAAATTGATTCAACAAGTTCAGACAAATAAGAGATTGAAGCTCATTTAGCTTGGTTACGGAATCCGCCATGAGACAGCAGGAAGCTGAGTGTTCGGGAGGGTGAGTGGCTGGAATCTGGGAGTAGAGGAAGTCAGGGTGAACCAAGGTAGATGTACGAACCAAGAATGGGAAGGACTGTTTGGGAAGGATAGGAAAAAGTGTATGGTGTTGGAAAGAAGTAAGCGATTCAGTGTTCTTAAAGGTAAAAAGAAATGGAAGAAGAAATGTGAATGCGGCAGCAACTCGGAGGGAAATAGTTAATAGGGGATTGTCCTATTTTTGCAAATCAGAATAATTGGTTTATGTGGCTTTCAGACAGGAACATTTTTATATTTTTATAATCAATTAATTGAGATTCAGACTAAAGTTTCACTGGAAGCATGTTTCAAATTTGTGTGACCGCTCCTAAAAGGACAGTGTGCCTGTTTTTTGGATGTTTGATATCTTGGTTTCAAATGTAAGCTTCTGTAGGCTTCTAAAGTTGAGTTTGTTGCCAGATCTTTTCAATAAGGATTCAGATAACCTCATTTATTGAGCTATAATGAATTTGTTACAAGCCAGTTTTAATTTTATTCTGGCCTCCATGGTCAGGCTGTGCAGGCTTCAGAGAACCAGGATTAATGGCTTTTACTTTGGGATGTTTAAAGGAGTCTGACAACCATGTGCATGAGCACTTTCATTAGGGGTCAAGAAGTGATGGGTAGGTAGAGCAACTAGGATCGAGTTGCCAGAGTTCACCTTGGATGAGATCAGAGGTTCTGCCACCTGTCAAAAGCCATTGCAGTGGAGGAATGGTTTACAATTTTTAAGGAGGAGTAGAGTGACTTGGTCTTTGGAAGCTATGTGCTCTAAGTAGAAGGCCATTGTGAAATGTGAATCAAACCATTGCCCAAGGCTTTCTCCTCCTTTATTGATTGAGGACAGATTTCGTTGTTGCTAAATGCTATGCAATTTTTAGTGTAGGACCATTAAGGTCATTAAGAGGTTGTCGTGGCAGTATACTTGAATGGGGTATATGTTGTATTCTGTCTATTGCATATTCCTATGTTTGCCTTTACCCACTCAATGCCCTTCTAGTGGACTGCTTCTACACTCTGATGCATTACGGAATGTTGGGCGCTGGTTGAAGATAAGCGACAGTTATCATGGGGCTGAGCTGCCTGCTGGCTGCTCCTGGTGGGGCCTATTCCAGGCTACTTAACAACTTACAATAAATCTTCATGAAATACCTCAACCAGTCTGGACTACATTACTACAATTTTATGGCGACGAGGATGGGATCTAAGTCTCTACTGTGCGCTGTGCCCTCAAGGGATGTGAAGCCTCTGCTGTGCGCTGTGCCCTCAAGAGAGGGTAAGCCTCTGCTGTGCCCTCAAGAGAGGGCAAGCCTGTTTTGCTGTGCTGAAGACTATCAACTTGGAGTTCATTTGTTTTTGAATGCGTGACATTTTGTTGGCAAGGAACTGTGAATGGCTTTGTGAAAACCGGCACCTTCGTGAGCATTGGAGTCTCTGTAAGCTTGGAAGTGTCCTAGAATTTACATATGCTGAGTTGTTCAAGTGTTCAACATTTTTCAACTGAATTGACATTATGTATCCCATCCTCGTCGCCATAAAATTGTAGTAATGTAGTCCAAACTGGTTGAGGTATTTCATGAAGATTTATTGTAAGTTGTTAAGTAGCCTGGAATAAGCCCCACCAGGAGCAGCCAGCAGGCAGCTCAGCCCCATCATAACTGTGGCTTATCTTCAACCAGCACCCAACATTCCGTAGTGCATCACAGTGCAGAAGCATTCCACTAGAAGGGCATTGAGTGGGTAAAGGCAAACAGAAATATGCAATAGACAGAATACAACAGTATAGTGGTAGAACATGTGTGATAGAACCTCATACCTAAAGCTGTATACCAAGGACTACCCTCATGCTTAAAATACAAGCTGATGATCACCAGGGGGAGGAAAAGGACCAGAAGCAAATGACAATTCATTCTCAAAATGTTGAAAGTAAGAAAGATCACAGCACTGAACTGAACCTTCTCATCTGGCTCCAAAACTGGAGCAATCGACCTAAGGATTTAACCTACTGTCTCTAGTGTCTGTTTCTTTTCCATGGGCCCCTCACAATGCAACAAATACAATAAATTATGAAATTTTCTATGTTGTTTTTAATCTTGCCACTTTTTATTTTCGCTTTTTTCATGGTTACTTGCAAAGCACTCCAATTATCCAAGTGCTAGATCCTTGCCATACAAGTAATATTAATAAATAAATAAGCACTGGTATGATAATGTTTATTTAACTCTGTGTGTGAACTTTTACAGGAGTCCCAGGGCAGTCAGGGGTGGCTAGATTCATGTTGTAACAATCCAAGTTTGTGCCATGGGGCTTAACCTTATCAGTGAGCCCAAAACTGTGCAGCAAGTACACTCCTTTAACACTTAACTGTCCGGGTAACAAACTTGATCACTTCAGGGCTTACACGGTGTGGGATTAGGGACTCCAAAATCAATATGCAACAGGTAACAAGTGTGAGAAATTGGGTTGTTGGTTGATTGGGTTATGAGCCCTGCTCAAGAATGAAACACAATCCTTGTCGGGGTGAGGCACAAGCCAACACCAAATGAACCTGTGCTCAAACCTCTGGTAGCTTGGCACAGAGCGGTCAAACTTAACTTAGACGCAATGTGTAAGGTATTTGTGCAACACTTCAAACAGTAGTAAAATAATAAAAAACACACAAAAACACCAAGTTAGAAAATAGAGCAAAAAACAATAATAAAACGACAAAAAATCCAATAACTAGAACCAGAGTTATGATTTTTGAAAGATTTTAGTGAAAATCGTGTCAAAAAGCACAAAGCGTCAACTCAGGATATCTGGTTGCGCAGGACTTTGTTAAAGTCACAGATTCAGGCCAACCAAAGTGGAGCGCAGTTGGGATTTAGTCACCAGATTAGGCCCACTGAAGATTACCTTCTCATGTCCAAGCCAAGAGTCCTGTTTGCATTGGAGACGGGCCGCAAGGACAAGGATAAGCATTGTGGAAGGCTAATGGCCTAGCTCCCTGCAAGCGGTCGTTGCTGGAGCATGAAGAGTCTGGCTGACAGAGCTTTATGCAGGATCGCGGTGCAAAACATGAGGTCTCAGAGCAAATGGGCCTGGTCGTGAAGAGCCCAAAAGCTTGATTTCAGATCACTGTCCACACCAAGGGTCCAGAACCTGAGGGGCACCACTTGGAGGTTTAGGTACTCTCTGCAGCTGGGTCCAAGGGCTGATGAAGGGTGGTGCAGAGCCTTTTATTTCCCTGGGGACTCAGATCTAGAGGCCAGCAGACTAGCCCTTGGAGTCACTCTGTATACCCTGGGTTCAAGTTGAAGTTGCAGGTCCAGGTTTTCCACCCCAGGCAAGAGCGCAGCAGGCAGCTGGTCAGCACAGCAGGGCAGCAGTTCGTTCAGAGCAGCAGTCCAGCAAAGTGGCAGTCCTTTCAGCAGCACAGCAGTCATATTTTTTTGGCGAGTATCCACAGGTCCAGAAGTGTACTGAAGAGTTGGTGTCTGAGGTCCAGTATTTATAACCAGTTGTTCCTTTGAAGTGGGGAGAAACTTCTAAAGTCATGCCTTTGAAGTGCACAGGTTCCCCGCCTAGGAGGAACAGACAAAGCTAACCTTTCAGCTACACCCAGTCATGTGACCTAGAGAAAGGCTGCAGGCACCAAATGGCTAAGACAAGAAAGTGTCAACTTTCTAAAAGTGGCATTTTCAGAATTGTAATTTTTAAAATCCGCCTTCCCTATAGGTTAGGATTTTATATTCCAGTTCCAGAGGCACCAGACATGGACAGATACCTAATCCCATTTGGACATTTCACTTATAAAATGTAAAAAGGTAACTCCAATGTTACCTTATAGGAGAGGTAAGCCTTGCAGTAGTAGAAAACAAATTTACCAATTCCTTACAGCCTAGTCATGTAAAACTTAAAAGTACATGCCCAACTTTTTAAATTCATTGCACCCTGCCCTCCGGGCTGTCCAGGGCCTACCCTAGGGGTGACTTATATGTATTAAAAAGGGAGGTTGATGCTGGCAAAAGTTTCACTTTAACAGGTCGAAATGGCAGTTTAAAAACTGCACACACAGGCTGCAGTGGCATGCCTCGGACATGTTTTGAAGGACTACATAAGTGGGTGTCACAATAAGTGCTGCAGACGCACTAGTAACATTTAATTTACAGGCTCTGGGCACATATGGTGCCACTTTACTAGGGAATTAAAAGTAAATGAAATATGCCAATTGGGTATAAGCCAGTGTTACCATGATTTAGGTAGAGAGCACAAGCACATTAGTACTGGGTATCAGCCATAAAGTGTGCAGAGTCCTAAGGCAAGCAAAAACAAAGTCAGCAAAAACAGGAGGTCTCTTGGCAAAAAGTTAGGGGGAAACCACGCCAAGGATGCCAGGTCTAACAACAATCAATAAATAAATCAAGGTCCAGGCAGTACTTAAGTTTAAAAAGAAAAGTCATTTCATGGCAATGTACGCAATGGGAAATTATTGTACAAAGAAACTGGCTTTTATTAAGAGTACTAATCATCAAATAAATCTCTCTTGTAATTGCAGTAGTTTTATCATGCATCACCTGCTACAATGGAACCTATAGAGACTGCACCTTCAATAGGTTGAATAAGCTTCAAAGCGCTCAAAACTGAGATGGATGTCTTGAAGGACTATTTCTGATCACATCTCCAATTTACTGACTTCTGCCCAATGGCCCCCTATTAAATATAGGATTTATTTCAAAACACTTTGTGAGAGAAACCGTATCCACAGTAATTTAGAGTAACTCTCTTATAGTAACAAGCATTGGTCCTTGGCTGTAGGAGAGAATCTCAGTTGTACTAATGTGAGAAATTTTGGCAGGGTGGGTCTCTCGTACGGTCACAGCGTCCGCTCACAAATGGATGCACACACTTCCTGTTGATCTTGGGTATAATGCTGTTGTACCACCATGGTGAAGTTTGTGAAGTTCATTCGACGTAGGGCGTGGGTTCAGACGCCACTGTTAGCGTAGATGTTGTTGTCCTTTCTCTGGCTCAGCTGACGGGTTTGCTCTTAATGATAAGAGCACCGGTGCCCGTACCCTTGAATTTGTTGCAGCAGTGTCGGCACCAGTCAAAAGCAGGTTGTACCCGGGTTACAGTGCTGGCAGTCTGGTCTTACTGGGACCTTATAACAAAACCTTCCAAACAAGCTGTGTGCCCACCCCAGGTACTGGTGTGTAACATGCTGTGCAGCTGCCGTCTCTCCTTTGACTGTCGGTTTTCTTTTGGCACTTGGTGTTTATTCTCAGCTCGACCACAGTGAATAGTCCTCTAGCTCTGTGGACACATTTTTGTATTTGCTGACTCAGAATAAATCATTCTTTAAGTATTATAACACCTTCAGTCTCAGTATAGTTCTGTTTGCTCTAGCGACACCTCTTGGACCTGACCCTTAATGCAGTGGTGCATGTGCCGCATGGGCAGAGCTGCATTGTTGATTCATCTCACCTGGACACATTCAAACCTTCCTCTTCTTCATGCAAAGGCATTTCCATAGCCCCTCTTGAGCAGTCAGTCATCTGTGTCTGAGATTATTCCCGGCGTACTGGTCCCCAAACCAGAGGTGGCAAGTTGGCAGTCAGTATCCCCAAACCGAGAGCTCCAAGAAATCAAATCAAATTGTGGCACACTTACTAGGAAGTTCTGTCTAATCTTTATACCTGAGTTGTGGACAGCCCGTCTGTATTCCAGCAGTTCAGTTCTGCGACCAGTGCTGGGCAGTTATGCTCCTTTGTTATTTCCATGGAGACTTGTCCAACCGTGGTCTATGTCGCAAGTTTTAGTAGTAAAGCAAGCACAAGCTGGAAGATTTTTCTCAGAAGTGCCCAAAGACGAGGGTGGTTGATCCACTTAAGTACCTTTTAACTTGCAGGAGGATAGCTTAGGGACAGGATGTGACGTATTGGCCAGAGCTGCTGACTTGGGAACTGAGGAACCAGGTTTGAGTCTCCACGTTGACTGAGTATCCTGTTATTCTGGGCAAATCACTTAATCTCTCTGTGCCTAACAAAAACAATGAATGTGTCCTTGTGTAATGTTACTGATGCTCCTGTAAAGCGCTCCAATTCCTTTGGGTCTAGTTCGCACAATATAAAACTGGCCACAAAAAAATTGCCTCTACCAGAGAAAAAAGGGACTGCAATTGGTAGGGAGAAACAAGCTATCCCTAAAAGCACCCTGTGTCTCCTTCATCTATACTCTTTTGTCTGACTAGCTGAAAAAGGATCCTTGTAATGTTATGAGAAGAAGCCCTGCAATTGACAGCCAAGCCAAAATTAAACCCAGTGTGGCTACAGCCAAATGTTGCGCTCCCCTCTTCCATCCTCTTCACATGTTAAGTGATGAACATACTAGTAGCATTCATGATCCTCATGGATGGGTAAAAGACATTGGTTGCAGGGGGCTGACAGAACAATTAAAAAAACATGGGAGGGCCTAGAAGTCTCCGTTCTCTAGCAGGGGACTGACAAAAAAGAAGTGTCTTGCCTCTATATTAAGTATTGTATCAGTAACTTACTGGTCATCATCATAGCCCTAAGTCCATCTCGTCCCCGTCAAACTCGCTAGAAAATGAATGTCAGCCCCTCCCACCCAAACTGGGTGCCATAGTTGGGGGTGACACTTCTGGCTCCTTCTGTAATTTTCCAAAACCCTTTGACAAAAGGACTGAAAAAACGGAAGGTGGTGTTTGGAAAGTAATGTCTGTGACAAGGACATTACCAAATTAGGTTTTCCAAAGCTGAAGTCCTTTGACCTAGGCACAGACCGTGCCACCCAGTTTTGAGTATGCAAATCACCATGTTTAATTCAAAAAGCGCATACAAGTGCACATAAACATTAAATATAATGCTGAATTTGATACACCAGCTCCCAGTTTCAACTGAGTGTATGAGGCAGAATTAAAGCCAATAATCTTCAGAAAAGTATGTTCTGAAGCCACAGTAGCCGCCCTACAGATTTCTTGAATCAATACTCCTCCAATTTTGTCCAGTAAGTGGCTATCTCTCGAAGACCTCCCCTCGATAGGAAGATTTGATACATTGTCCTGTAACGCCAACAAAATAGTAGATGATCAATCTGCTATGGGTCATAGTAGTAGCCATCTTGCTCCCTTCCAGACTAACAAAAAGTCAGAAACAAATAATCAGTATTCCAATATTGTTGAGACCTGTCAACATACATTAGAAGAATTATTTTAATATCTTGTGTGCTCAACAATTTTTCCTCTGAAGAAGGGGGGGGGGGAGAAGAAATAATAATTTCCTGCGGTCAATGAAAGACAGAAAAACCCCTGGGCCTAAAGGTAGGGTCAGGTTTTAGAACACCGCCATCTTCCATAAATCATAATGTAAGGAGGAGAACATCAGGGAGGCCCCCATTTCTCAGTTCTACAAGCGGAGGTGCTAACAATTAACAAGACTTTAAAGGATAGAAATTTCAAAGTCTCAATCTTCAGACGTTCAAAAGGATGGAACTGCAAAACCTTTAGCACCATACGAAGGTCCCAAGCTGGTGAGAGGATTTTTCACAGGCATAGCCACCACAAAGCTTTTGAACAGTCTAGAATCGAAGAGTCTTTCACAGATAAAGCTCTGTAAAGGCTTTTATAGTATACCACTGAGATTTAAACATTGAAATAGAAAGGTTCAATTGGAAACCATCTACAAGAAAGAAACTGTAAGATAGATGAAAATTCACAAACAGGTGCTGATAGACCTAGAGAAGAACACCAAATGTGGAAAGACTGCCAGTGATTGTAGGCCTCCTTAGAACCCTGAATAACATCCACCAGTAAAGAGTAAAGCGTTTCTGCTAGGAGGTTGCACCTGTCCACCTCTAAACGAATAGTGTGAGTTAGAGCTCAGTAGAAGGAGGAGACTTTCTGGGAGGAGATTGAGATCTCAGAATTATCGAAGAAAGCAAAAGTGCCAGGTATTTCAGAAGAGGAAATCAAGACCTGCAAAGCCAATATGGAACCACCAGAATCAAAATTTCTCCCTACAGTTGAAACTTGAGAAGAACTTTCTAGATCAACATAAGGGAGAGAAGGCCCAGAGTAGGTGTCTTGTCCACCTCAGCACCAAAATCTGAGACAAATTGAATTGCTCTTTGTTAATTCCCTTGATATGGACTACTGACAAGGTCAACAAGTTTTTCTCTTCCCAGTAACCTAATTGGATCATTATCATGTGGAGACTCTTGAAACAAGTGCGGGCCTGATGATTTATGTAGGATACTGGATTGTATTGTCTGTCTTTACCAAAATATTATTGTATCTCAGAATTTGCTGAAAATATTAACTTCTCTGAAGGTCACCGAGTTCCTTCTAGTTTGATGATCTTTGATTCACCCCTTCCCTGAGAAGAGACCCCTTGAATTGTCTAAAGGGTTGCTTCCCAACCCAGGGTGCTGGCATCATTCTTACCAAAAGGGGCTCATGATGCAAACTCGTGCCCTTGGAAAGGTTCTGGGCCTTCAGTCACCAGAATAAATTGTTCCTGATCTCTGGATTCACAGGGATCAGTTTACCCAGGAGTTCTCTTGCTGATGACTTTTGAGATGCCATAATAGAGGGTGGAGATACCGCCTTTACCATTGGACTGCGTATACTGAAGCTGCCATGTGGCCCTGAGCTTTCAACCATACCCTGACAGTAGTCTGTACTTTAGACAATAAATCCTGGCTAGCAGATTGAAGGTGAATGTTTTTTTTCTCTTCTGGAAGGAAAACATTTCCTAGATCTGTCCAAAGATGAGCCTCTATAAGCACCAGACCCTTCAACAGGGATAACTGGCACTTTGGAATGTTGCACAAGAGACCCAAGCAGGACAAAGTAGACTTTATCTTATTCCAAAACAAATTATTTAGATCCATTGGTGCAGCACGGATCAACCAGTCGGCGAAGTACGGCAAGCCTGGGATCACCAACAGATGACGATATGCAGCAGATGGAGCCATCATCTTTGTGACTACCATCATAGCTGATTACAGGCCAAAGTAAGGATTTTGAACTGCCAATGCTGATTCCACGTTGAAACCTTCCAGAACATTCAATGGGACTTGGCAAATGGAATATGCAGGCAAGCATCCATGAGATCAAGTTTTATGAGGAATTGATCCATAGTAATTAAAAGAAAAATCCTCTGCAATGTTTCAATGTTGAATTTGATGTTACAGATTTAAAGTGTCACCAGACCATACTCCCCTAAAGCTTTCGGACCAGAACCACAATGGAATACAATCCATAGCCTCTTTTCTGTTTGGAACTAAAACAATAGTTCCCTTCTTCTGAAGAGGTAAAACTTCCCTTCAGTAATGCTCTTCTCTTTGAAAGATGTCAAGGCAGAGGAGAACGGATGATCCCTGATAGTGTGGGAATCCATGAGAATTCGAACCGGTACCCCTTGGAAACCACATTTTGCTTCTCGCCATTGAGAAAAAGTGCTGAATCCAACCTCTAACAGAGACTCTGTCTTCCCGGCATGGTCCGGTTTGTTGGTTCTTAGAGTTTGCTTCTTGTTTTTGCTTCTTGAAAGCGAACTTCCAATGAAACCTTGAATGTTGGTCTTGGCTCTGCTATCTTTAGAAAGACTGATGAAAGGAGCTTTTTGATTTAGAAGAACTGGAACCTCCAGAAGATTAACATTGAATGAATGAAGAATGTTTCCTCTCTTTAAAGATACAGTGGAGCTTAAGATACAGTGGAGCTTATACTCAAGTACAGTCCCAAACGATCTGGACCCCTCAAATGGCATCTTGAGCGCGGTTGACCTCTGAGCTGTGTTATTGTTTCAGGCCTTCAGGTACAAATTTCTTCTAGCAGCTATAGAAGCTCCTCTTTACACAATCACACACAGAGAGAAAGAGGGTAGGCACCCAAGCACATCCTCCCAACTCAAGATATGCATCACAACTGGTGCTTGAATAGCGAATAACCTATGTTGCAATTGACTGAAAAAGTCACCTAAAGGGATCAAAGAAGATATTTGAGACGCCGCTTCCCCCACAACTTATCGTGGCATGCTTCATCTTCAGCTGCACCCCACACCAGAGTAGAACAATACCACTCTGGTGGTCTTGAACTTAAATGGAGTTCCTAAATATTCTTTTCCAGTACAACAGCAGGGGTCCAGGGGAAAAATGAGGAAAAATACCTAAGGATATACCCAAAAGGTTTACTTTTATTCATGGGCACCCTTGGTATGGTAAAGAATGGTGTAAGTGGTTAAATGGTGAAGGACAATGATCTACCTATCCACTTTTAATTGCCAACATGTTTCGACCGGTTTCTCAGCCTATACAGGTCAACGGTCTTCAGGGCTTTGGAACTCCATGCCTAACTAGTGCATACATCCCATGCAAATAAATGAGGCATATAGCTCTCATACCTGGCTTATTTTAATCCAGCATTGGCACCTGCAGGTGGCAATAACACGGGAACAGATAAAAAATACATTAAGAATCATAAATAAGTACGTTCGAGGCATGTGGGCTGCTGAATTCATATCTGTGCATAGATCGCCGCCTAGTGTTGGGTCCGGATGTTTGCACGTTGTTGTCCTGGAAGAGTCTTCGAAGTATCCTGGGATAGGTGACTCCTCCCCTGGACTACAGTGCGCATGGGCATCCTCTCCATCCTCAGATTGTTTTTTTCCGCCATTGGGTTCGGATGTGCTATCTTAGCTCAAGTTAGGAAAATATTTTTTCGAGGCCAAAAGGCCTTTAGTTTGCGTCGGTACTGTTTATCGATCGGGTTTCGATACAATCCTGTTAGTTTACTAACTTTCAGCACCGACTTTTTTCGCATTTACCTGTCCATCGACCACTCCGACGATGGAATCGAGGACGCCATTCAAAAGGTGTCCGGTATGCAATGCGAAGTACCCACACATCGACGTCCATCCGGTGTGCAACAAATGCCTTTCGCCGGACCACGACGAATCGACATGCATGGCCTGTGCCCGGTTCCGTTCCAAGAAGACACTGCGGAATCGACGAGCGGCGAGACTCGAGGCGCAGCACGCGGCACCGGCCCCAACAGACATCTTCGACGAGGCCGAAGACGTCGAGGAATTAGAAGTCTTGCCCTCCAGTCCCGTTTCCGAACACGAACCCGGATCGGACGAGGTAGACGAGTCACTCCTCCACAGAGGTGAAGACGACACCGAGGTAGGAGACGACGAGGAGGCCTTAGGGGCCGAAGAGAGTAGCTCCAATGATGAACAAGGCCTACCTGTTCAACCCGTTGAATCACCAGTGCCACAGCCTATGGCTCCGGTCGAGGGATCGCCTTCGGGCCTTACCCGAGACCCATCCCGCAGTTCTTCGGCCCCGCCCTCGGGCCCGGCCTCGGACGTTCAGCGGCAGCCATTACTACATAAACAGGCTGGTTTCCCTACCACAAAAACGAAACCGAAAGCTGCTCCGGTTCCACCGAAACCGAAACTGAAAGTGGCGCTGGTCGGATCGAGGCCTTCGACGCCAGCGCACCGCGTCGGCACCGACCGCACCAAGAGGGACTTCGGTGCCGAACTTGAAGCGGGCGACGTTGGAGTCGACAAACGGAAAAAAGGCATCGGCACCGACAAACCTGCTCGGCTACCGGCACCAACGACACCAAGGGCCGTACCGCCTGCTGTGTCTCGCATCGCTCCCTCGACGACACCTAAGCCTCAGGTATCGAAGACTTCGACGGTGATCTCTGCACCTCGACTCGATGAACCGCCGGCGCCGAAAAAATCCACGGCCTCTACCAGCCTGGCCGGTGCCAAGGCCTCGAAGACGCCCCAAGTACGACCTGGTGCGACGCAAGGCAGCAAAACCGCAGCGGTCCTCCAGGACACCTCGGGTTCCGGTTCGATCGGAGCTCCAGCGGCCTCTTCGGTGCCGGCCAACATTACATTCGGCTTGCCTCCGTCGACAATCCCAAAAATGTTCCAACTCAGGACACGGGTCGCCCAACCTACGGTCACACCTGCTGAGACGTCTCCGGCACGTATCATCGACGCCGACACTGGCAGGATGATTCTCCATGACCGAAGGATAACTTCGGAGCCGCCGTTGGACCCTTTTAGGATCCCACTAAAAAGGAAGTTGCCTGCAGAATCGGAACCTCTCCTTTATGAGCCCTTCCATTCATCCTACCAGGATCCACACCGGTTCTCCCCCACGCGCTCCGATACGGATGCATTGGAGGACTACATGGATGACCAAGTCCCCTACCATGTAGACACGGACCCGGATGACCAGCAGGACCCTGATCAAACTTGGGGCGACCCTGCAGACCCCAGTGCACCTCTCGATGCACAGGACCAACAACTCTATGGGGCAAAAACATCTCCTACGGAGGATACTGCGGCGTTCAACGCTCTTATTGAACGTGCTGCAAATAACCATGGGGTACAGCTTCACTCTGATACCATCGAAGATGACTTTCTAATGGACACCTTTGCATCCTCAGAAAGACATGTAAAGACTCTGCCAATGTTGAAGGGGTCCTCAAACCAGCCAAGGACATTTTCAAAGAACCCACCAGGGCACGAGTGATAAACCCCAGGATTGATAAAAAATACAGATCAGCACCTGGGGATCCTACTTACATCAGAGGACAATTACCACTCGACTCCATCGTCGTAGCGAATGCACGCAAGAGGGCACACTCGCAAACGACAGGTGACGCTCCTCCCCCGGACAAAGAGTCCAAGGGGTTAGAAACGTCTGGCAAGCGAGTTGCCGCCCAAGCTGCCAACATATGGCGCATAGCCAACACTCAAGCGCTCCTTGCTCGCTATGATAGAGCGCACTATGACACACTGGAGCAAATATTCCAACATCTCCCTGACCAGTTCAAGGAAGGCGCAGAAATGCTCATCAGAGAAGGACAGCTACTAACGAACGCTTCCATCAAATGCGCACTAGACGCTGCAGACACGGCTGCCAGAGCCATAAACACAAGCGTCATGCTGCGACGACATGCCTGGCTACGGATCTCAGGATTCAAGCCTGAGGTACAAAACAATATACTGAACCAGCCTGTCAACCCCGACTATTTATTCGGGCCAGAGGTTGACACCACCCTCGAAAAGATAAAAAAGGACACGGACACTGCAAAGTCCATGGGCGCCCTACAAACTCAGTCCTTTCGGAGCGGCTCCTTTCGTCGCCCCGGAAACAAGGGAGCAGGTAGAGGACAGGGGTCACAACAAACATATAACAAAGGCAATACACAGACCACCTATGATAAAAACACCCGAGGTGGCTATCGTGGCTCCAGCACAAAGGGCAGAGGACGCGGCTACGGCAACACCAGGTCCTCCCCCAAGAACAAGCAGTGACGCCCTCTCCCTTCCTCCCGACCACATAACACCTGTCGGGGGAAGGCTACAAAGGTTCCTGTCCACGTGGAATTCCATCACCACGGACAGGTGGGTCAAAGATATTGTAAAATTCGGTTACTGTCTGGAGTTAACCTCCACTCCACCCACAATACCACCAAGAAGCCGTCCTATGTCCTCAGAGCACTTAACGCTCTTACAGCAAGAAGTGCAAAGTATGCTTCTAAAAGGCGCTATAGAGGTCGTACCCATCCACGAGCAGGGTGCGGGAGTGTACTCCCTCTACTTCTTAATTCCAAAAAAGGACGGGTCGCTCAGACCTATATTAGACCTGAGACCCCTGAACCAGTACATTCTTTCAGAGCACTTTCACATGCTCACTCTACAGCAAGTCCTTCCGCTTCTCAAGCAGGGAGACTTCCTAGCCACACTGGACCTCAAGGATGCGTACTTTCACATACCCATCCACCCCTCACACAAAAAATACCTCAGGTTCACTGTTCAGGGGCAGCACTATCAGTTCAAAGTCCTTCCCTTCGGCGTGACAACAGCGCCCAGGGTTTTCACGAAGTGCCTAGCTACGGTGGCAGCACATCTACGGAGGCAGCATATACACGTCTACCCCTACCTAGACGACTGGCTCGTTCAAGCGAAGTCAGCCCAGCAATGTGCAAGCCACATGTCCCGCACCATTCACCTTCTTCACAGTCTGGGATTCTCACTAAATTATCCAAAGTCCCATCTCCAGCCCGCACACGTACAACAGTACCTAGGTGCGACTATAGACACTCTGGCGGCCACAGCTCAGCCAAATTTAGTGAGGATCAACAGCATACAACTGCTGATCTCCAAGTTCAAACCCAATCACTCACTTCCAGCGCGAGTGTTTATGCAGTTGATAGGCATGATGGCCTCCTGCATCTTCATAGTCCCGCACGCGAGATTACATATGCGCCCACTTCAGGAGTGCCTAGCACGTCAGTGGAATCAGGCTCAAGGACAGTTAAAGGACCTAGTGTTGGTGAGCGGTCGGGCATACAACTCTCTGCATTGGTGGAATCCACAAAACCTTTGCAAGGGCCGACCATTCCAAGAGCCTGTCCCACAAATAGTACTGACAGCGGACGCGTCTCTCCAGGGATGGGGAGCTCATGTACTCCACTACACAGTGCAAGGACTATGGACAACACAACAAAAGAAGTTGCACATCAACCTTCTGGAATTGATGGCAATCTTCCTGGCCATGAAGGCATTCAAAGTACATCTATGCAACAAGGTCGTGTTGATCCGGACGGACAACATGACCGCAATGTACTATATACAGAAACAGGGAGGAACACACTCTCCACAGTTGTCTCATCTGGCTCAGAGCATGTGGAAGTGGGCCATTCAAAGGAACATGTTCCTCATGGCGGAACACCTCCCTGGCAAGGACAACCAGATGGCGGATCTGCTCAGCAGACACAGCCACCAGATGCACGAGTGGGAGTTACACCCATCAGTACTCCAACCGTACTTCCAGCAGTGGGGTCATCCGGAGATAGACCTATTCGCGACAAGCGAAAACGCAAAATGCCAAAGCTTCGCCGCCAGATTCCCACATCCGCAGTCGCAGGGCAATGCGATATGGATGAACTGGTCCGGCAGATTTGCGTACGCTTTTCCCCCAGCGCCATTGATACCGCTAGTGGCCCGCAAACTCCGACAACACTCCCTGACACTCGTCCTAGTTGCTCCCACGTGGGCACGCCAGCCATGGTACACCACCTTCCTCGAACTTTCCGTGGTGCCGCATCAAAGGCTGCGGATCAAACCCGCGCATTTGACGCAGAACCATGGAGAAGTTCAGCACCCAGATCCGCAACAGCTGAATCTGGCGATCTGGCTCCTGAAGTCCTAGAGTTTGGCTATCTCAACCTGCCACCTGACTGTATGGACATCATCAAGGAGGCCAGGAGACCCACTACCAGAGCTTGCTATGCAGCCAAATGGAAAAGGTTCGTCATTTATTGCGGTAATAATGACATCAACCCGCTGGACGCATCCATCCAAAACATCATCTGTTATCTCTTACACCTATATCGATGCAATCTGGCGTACACCTCTATACGTGTCCATTTGACCGCAATCTCAGCCTATCTGCAAACCAGGCAGCACCTCTCTCTATTCAGAGTGCCTGCCATCAAAGCATTCTTGGAAGGACTCAAACGAGTCATTCCACCAAGCCACCCACCGGCTCCAATGTGGAACCTCAACTTGGTCCTCACACGCCTGATGGGTCCACCCTTTGAACCTCTACACTCATGCGAGATTCAATTCCTTACCTGGAAAGTGGCCTTCCTGGTAGCGATCACTTCCCTAAGGAGAGTTAGTGAACTCCAGGCACTAACCGTTCAAGAGCCATTTATACAGGTTCACACCAACAGGGTCGTACTACGTACCAACCCCAAATTCATGCCCAAAGTAATATCGCAGTTCCACATGAATCAGACTATTGAACTGCCAGTTTTCTTCCAAAACCCACAAACTGTTGCAGAAAGGGCACTACATACACTAGATGTACAGAGGGCCCTCATGTACTACATCGATAGGACTAAACCCTTCAGGAAGACAAAACAACTGTTCGTTGCCTTTGCCCCACACCACAAAGGTAACGCCATCTCCAAAGCAGGGATAGCCAGATGGATAGTTAAGTGTATTCAAATCTGTTATCAAAAAGCAAAACGCACCTTAACTATTCCACCACGAGCCCACTCAACACGTAAGTTGGGGGCTTCCATGGCCTTCCTAGGAAATATTCCCCTGCATGATATATGCAGAGCAGCCACATGGTCCACTACACACACATTTACAAAACACTATTGCGTAGATGTGCAGTCAAAACAGCAGGCAGCTGTAGGACAGGCTGTTCTCAAAACACTTTTTCAGACCGCTGCAGCTGGCACGGGTAGCCGCCGCCAATAGAGGGCACTGCTATATATTCTATGCACAGATATGAATTCAGCAGCCCACATGCCTCGAACTGAATATGCTACTTACCAGTATGCATCTGTTCTTGGCATGTAGGGCTGCTGACATTCATATCGCCCTCCCTCCTCCCCGGCGCCTGTCGCAGCTGCAGCTCTCAGAATTACTGCAAGCATGGTCATCACTTTCTGTATCTACTCCATCACTGCCACAATGGCGAAAAACAATCTGAGGATGGAGAGGATGCCCATGCGCACTGTAGTCCAGGGGAGGAGTCACCTATCCCAGGATACTTCGAAGACTCTTCCAGGACAACAACGTGCAAACATCCGGACCCAACACTAGGCGGCGATCTATGCACAGATATGAATGTCAGCAGCCCTACATGCCAAGAACAGATGCATACTGGTAAGTAGCATATTCAATATGACTATTGGTAACTTTTGTTGATTCACATTGATGTGTTTCCCAACTAGAAGTTTCTCAAAGCTCTCTCGCCCCACTCGTGGGCACTACAAATCACTAAATAGCGCTTTTTCCTAGTGTGTAAATTCATGCTGTAAAACATAAAAAGAATGCCTTTACAAGCATGTGCAGAATTCCACTCAAGCATTTTGAATTAAACATTTGCCGAATTCATTTCAACTCGACGGGAATGGTAATTAATGCAGTGCTGCTGGGTGTAGGAAAAGACCAACACAATTTGTGTGTGTTTAGCAACCAAGTTAGAGATTACTTAATCATGTATAAGTGTACGTAATTCACTCTCCCTCAATATTTGGTATAGAAGGGTTAATGCGATTGAAATAGAGAAGGTGGAAATCCGTCCTAAGTGACACATGCTAATATCCCATGAAACTCAACACAGTAACAAAAAAATTGGTTGGTTGGATCCAGTGGTGATGGTTGGCATAACCTATTGATAGAAAGGCCGTTGGAGCCAACGCATGCAAACAGACAACATAAATTGTTATCTTAATAACAAAACTGTACACTCTTCTGCCTCAATTGGCAGTCATATTGGTGATTTTCCCCCAAAAGGAGAAGACAATCTGATTGGTCCTGGATGCCCAAAAAGAGACTCTTAAAATCAGATAGTAAAGTTTGAGCCGTGTATGCTTCATAGATCCCAGCTCTTAAGACTACATGAGTCCCAGAAAAGCCATTTTTCAAAGTGAAGTTAACTTTCTTATCTGAAGGATCTCACAAAATATTCTCCTCCGCCATGGACTTACCGGTGACAAGACTTGCCGCACCAGAATCCACATGTTTGATGTTAGGCAAAACCATGTCCATATTTTTTTGAGGATAAAGTTCGGCCATGAATCTCAGCAAGCTAATTTTATCAGGATCCTTACACTCCTGTTATCAACATCTAATACCAACTTTTCAATAATCAGCCCCACAACTGGACGTTTTAGGAATTGCTTCAGCAGTGATTCATCTGGTGTCCCGGGCTTCTTCAAGGCAGGAAACTTCATATTGCCCCTAATATAAGACACCAAGTCCACCATCATCTCCTTGATGATATATTTCCTTTTCAAATCTGCAGAGGCTGCAGCATCATCAGAGAACGCTGAATCATCAGTATCGGGCACTGTTTCTGCAGATTTCTTTTGTACCACGGGCGAACATTCTTTTTGAAAGCTGCCAAGGTCTGTATAAAATGCCTTCTAATTTTTTCTTTCTCCTCCTGCAGTGACAGCCTTTTGCATTTTGGAGAAGAAAAATTGTGAGGAAAACCTGACAAGGAAGAAAACAATGGAGAGATGTGCCTTCTTTTGTCGAGACCAAGTCGACCTGTGCCAGGAAAAAAAAACACAAAACTGGTGTAGCATAAAATACTAAAACAAGCTGTTAGATGCTTCTGAAAATATATTCCAAAAGGGAGCGCTGATCGCCGGCATCTAAAAACTAAAGGGCACGCATGCGTAGACCTCATCGGCTCCACCACTCATGTGCAAACGCAAAACAGTGCCAGTCAGTCAGAATAACGTTATTTCGCCAACACAATGAAGGCATAAAAAGTATACTACAGTTTAAAAAAAAAAAAAAAATACATTACACAGCATTACAGTAAAATCAAAATATATGAAGATATATAAGAACATTATTTCATTAAAATATAAGTTCATATTATTTACACAGTACAATAAAATCAATTCATTGTTTCAAGATATAATTTTAAGAGATTGTTCGTCTCTTTTTTAAAGCAGATAACAAAAAGGACGCTAAAGAAGAACAAGTGAAGGGGTCAGGTAATAATTGCGGGTAATAAAGGGCTACGCGACACTGTTTGAAGTTAATTTTATGCATATTGGGAATAATAAATCGTTTCCTTTCATCACAATGAAATTTACAGAAGAACAAAAAGTGTATATCATTCTGTACAGATCGCTGATAACAGGGACAAAATGGAAGGTCAGAAGCAACCTAAACGTTACGCGGAAAACCCAACATAAGAGGAATATAATTTAAACAAAATCTCACCAAGATGTACCTGTGCTGTAAATTAGTGACGAAGGATAGGTATGTTGTATTTAAGTCCATTTGCGTTATACTCGGAGAAGCCAAGTATTTTCTTACTGTCGGCAGATTCATATTTTTTGTCTCTCTTCTTATCTGCCTGTTAGAAAGCAATTGCGCTTTTAAGTAATTTTTAAAGAGAACAACAAGTAGTAGGATCCAAAAAAAGATGATGTAGCCCAACTGCTTTCAATGTGGTTTCAACATAAGTTAACCATTTAATGTTACCTACCCCATCTAGTTTCAGAACATCCTTTATAATGTCTCTTGTTAAGGCCAGGGTCTCCTTTCTCCATACTGAGTGCCACATTAGAATCGGCGCCACTGCAATTTTGTCAGTAATGTGGGGTGGTCTTAATTCCACGTGACACTTATAGTTGGCACATGACTTTGGTAAAGAAAGGACCCTTTTACAAGAATTATCTTCAATTGTTTGTAATTTTGAACAATCTCTCATTCCCCAAACAGCTGCACCGTAGGTGGCAGCAGAGACAGCCTTAGCCTGATACACTGTTTTTATTACATCTATTGGTTTTGAGTCATTTTTTAAAATAAATTTAGTTAGTGCCCCAATATTCTTTTCCATCTGGGACCCTCTATTAGCAATCATCTTTTGCCAATTAGCTTGGGGGTAAAACATAATCCCTAGATAGTTAAAAGAATCGACAACTCCCAGTTTTCCCCCTTCAGTAATAATTTGGGGACGATTTTGCTTCTTAGTACCTGCTACTAGAATACACAGTGAACTTCAGCAGCCAGCAGAAAGCTACCTCCACTCCACCACAGCATGAAGGAAGGCAAGGTAGTGGCCAAGATCCCCTGGCTTACACCTAAGGAGGGACATGGAACCACCATCTAAGAGGAGGACAGCAATCAATCCCCTCTTCGAGAATACCATGCTCTTGCGACAGAGACGTGCACCCCTGAGGCAAAGCAAGGGCAGTAAGCACAGCCTCAGCATGGTCAGACCCAGACAGGGACCTCCCACATTCCCGTCCCATCATCCGGGAAAACAAAACAGGAGGAGCCAGGAGTGCCAGCCGCCTTTATGACACCCAGGTTGGATGGGTGGGGCTGACATTCAATGATCCACCTGCTTTGTTCCTCTTGTGAGGTGACATCACCTCATTTTGTAATGATTAGGATGATGACGAGGGACATATCTATAATAGCAGTCACACTCCTAAAAGCAATGGTGCATTTAGTTGGCTCCTCTGACTACTCTATATCACAGAAAGGCACTTGTGTAGAAGCATGATCGCCCTGTGTATTGAGGTAGGGTTAGACATCATTGTTGCTTGCTATGGGGTATTCAAGGCACAGACCTGGTCTGCCGAGTCCTGCAGGGAGATTTTCTCTGGCCTAATATTGGGACAATATGATATCCCCATATACTGTTTTAGCTGACTGGGGAAGATATTAGGCATTTCCTATTGCACTGTTCATTGCGGCGCATTTTGGTGCCTAGATGGCCCTGCCTATGAAACCGGAGCGTTCTGTAATATTACTAAAGCAATGTGTACCTAACTGGGGGATTATTATACTGCCATGGAATGTGTAGCTAAATGTGTGGAACCTGCATGACCCTGCTCCCAACTGGGGCATTTTGCTTATGCAAATCATTATGTACCCAACGGGGGCATAGTGACATTGACATGCAATTCTGTACCTACTTAGATCATAGTGCCAATCAAGAGGAGCAACCTGGCATTTTTGAAATGGAAACCCTGCTTTAAAAATGCTTCACCGTAAGCATTTTTGCCAGGACTTCTTTTGGTTCCCAGTATGGCCGTGTGAGTCTTATGAGCTACATGCCAGCCGCTCTATTGAGGCCTTCCTGGTGCTTCCCTAGACCACTACAACTCCCATTGGGGGCCCATACGACTCCTTGTCATCGCTGCTGTAAGCCTTGTGTGTGCAAACCTGACCTCTATCCCCACACGAGCAGTTCCTCTCACCACTGATGGGGGCTGCTATGCATGTGGTTCTGCCCTATGAACTGTGTGGTTGGGGCCTAATCATCCATTCCACTCCACTTTACTTACTTTTGTTTATGAGAGTAGCTTGCACAGCTTTTGCTCTTGTGGTGCATGTTCTGTATATGAGGGGAGCTTGTACTGCTGCTGCCTATTTAGAAACTGTTCTGTTTGCACAACTTGTCTACTGGTGCCTAAGCGGTAAATCTTCTGTGCTTGCTAAAGAAACCTGATCTGCTGGAGTGTATGTGGCACCCTTTCTACCTAGGAGATGTTTCCACTGCTCATAGCCTTGTGTTACATGTTTTATGTGCTGCAATGGAAGCTTGCACCGCTGATGGCTATATGAGACCTGTTCTTTTTGTGTGGGAGAAAAGAAATGCACTGCTGTCTGTCTCATCTGTACCCACTACCTTTGCAAGCAGTACTTGCTAATGATGATCACATGGAACGTATCTGTGTATATGATTCAAGTTTTAATGCAGTTGCCCTTGTGGTTACCTCTCTTTGATTGGGCTAAAAGGCAAGAATGCACTGCTTCTGCCTGTGTGTTGTTACCTGTTCTGTGTTGGGCTAAAAGGTAAGTATGCACTGCTTCTGCCTGTGTGTTGTTACCTGTTCTGTGTTGGGCTAAAAGGCAAGTATGCACTGCTTCTGCCGGTGTATTACCTGTTCTGTGTATGAAATGGAAGCTTGCACTTGGGGCCTCTTCTTGCATCTGTCCCTCTTTCTTTGCACCCTGTGCGCGTCTTTACATTCATACCTCCCATTTACAGCTTTCACCATACCTCCCTGCTTTACACCTGGGGCTTCAGTTTCCTTGCTTGATAGTGGCAATTGTTTTGGCTTTTGTTTATGGGAAAGGTGTTCACCAACCTTCATTACCTAATTAACATGCAACATAGCTCCAGCTTGGATGACAATAAGTGCAGGCTTCCTTAATCAACGAATAGCTAAAGATAATACAGAAGCAGCGCGTGCCTTTTCAAATACAGAATAGGGTCAACATGCAGCAATAGTAGAAGATTTCATATTCAGTGTTTGTGTGAAATAATTATTTGTTTCTTATACTAATGTGCCCCCTCTTCTGCGTATTATTCAAACTTGTAAACTTCTTCTCAATGTGCAAATGTCCAACTATTGCTGAAACATACATGCCAGTAGAACCGATTCAGGATAGAGACTCTCGATTTTTAAAGCAAAACATGGCTTTATTTTGTCTGTCACCCATCTGAAATTCAACAAGGAATAGAAGTCAGTAGAGAAAATACATTTTCCTGATTATTTTATTTAAAACTTCCTCTAGCCTCTTCTAAAATGTAGCCAAGTATGGGCTACTGCTTTGCAACACAGATTTTTCCTTTGCCCATTTGTTTTTGTTTCCTAGAAACAAAACCTTGCTTTGTGGATTTGTTTCTGCGATTCAAGAACGAGCTTGGCCAGGCTCCACAAAGTTGCAGCCTGTTTGGCATTCAGGCTTGCTGAAAGCTCTTCCGCCACACCAGAAGAAACTGTTCGGGAACACATTCCTAATGAGATGACGTATGGCTGGATGGCAGTCCTCTTCTGGGATTGTGGAGTCATGATTCTGGCAACCCTGCTTGCAGCAGGCCTGACTTCAAATAAGGCTGGAGTGTCTACTCTCCGATATATTTTGTTTCAAAGTAGTATCGTTTCTACACCTGTAGGTGTTTTATTTACATCTCGTTGTTTTAGGTCGAGCCTGGGCAGCGCATGCGTTGCACTGCAAGCCGTGCTGTATTGGAGTATGGCCATGAATTCCCGCCCACTCTCCGCCTATATTTGTCATTGGCTTGTGCCATTGTCTTTCTTAAATGGCGGCTTCTGATTCGTAAATAGGCTTATTAGTCCCTCCTTACTACTGCCTTGTCTTCATTTGTAACCTCACATGAGGACTGGCCCTTTTACTTCGATTGTTACACAGTACATGTTATTTTAATCTGTAAGTACAATTTTCATTACTGAGATTCTCTTACTGCAGGCACAGCATGCCTTCCTGCAACATTTAGCGCGCCATGCGCGCTTTCACTGGGTGCTTTTACAAAAGAAAACATTTGGTTGTCAACTTGACGAACAAATGCTTTTTTGGGAATAAGCTTCTCGTACCACGCTTTCACTTTAATAACGGCCTTGGACATTTCTTTAGACACAGCTTGTATAAAGAAAGGGGCGTGGCCTCTTAACGTGAAAGCGCAGCATGGGGTGCTTGTAAACAACAAGCATTTGCATTGCAATAGGTCTCACATTTTAGCAACTTTGACCTATTGGTATTGTAAATGACAATGCCTTTTATTATTGCAGGTTTTTTAAACACATAAATAAATGGCATTGTCATTTACAATGCCAATAGGTCAAAATCTCGCAATTGTGAGACCTATTGCATTGCAAATGCTTGTTTTAAATAGGAGTCCATTTTCCACATCGTTTGTGGTCTCTGTGCCTCCTAACAAAGCCCTTAGGATTTTATTCATGTGAAAGGGAGTTGCTAATAAAATGAAACATTACCAGTCCCCTAAATATTGTTCAGTTGAGAACCCTACAGTTAGATGAAAGCTCACATGGATTGAGATGTGTTAAAAGTCACACCCGCCTTTATTTAGATGTGTCACCTGCAATTAAGGAGACACAAATTCTTGCTACATGCTCCTATTGGAGCCCAATGTCAACCAATGAAACCTCTCGTGAGAAGTCCAGCGCCACCCACATTTAAAAACAATATCATGTAAACTGAAGCAAACTAATGAGACCACTATAGACATTATAGCATATTCTAGACACATCTCCCTCTCAGACTCTGTTAGGTCAAAGAAGGTGCAATGATTAAAACAGAGAGCCAGGGGTTTGCCATTAGCCAAATTCTCGGAATCGCACTTCCACCTACAGAGTGAATGACACATTGAGACTCTGAGAACAAGCGACTACAGAAGCCAAAAGGCATGAAAAGGGAAACTGAGAAAGGGGGAGTGAAGCCTAAATAGTGTAAAGTCAGAAATGTATTTTAATACTTATCTGTGAATCGTTTGGGATTGTGTAACTGCAGGACTAACAGGGATGTAACTCCTTGACCTGTTCTCTCCAAGGTTTAAGGAAGGAAAGAACTACATCGACCTGAATGCATCTGCATGATATTGTGAAATCCAGGCCCGGGTGTAAAAAGTAGAGTAGCGGCTGCAGTGAGTTTCCTGTAGTAAACCGGGCCTAACTGCAGGAGAATGCCACCTGGTGGTAGGGTAGCAAAATCCTGCCAATAACAATCCACAACCATAACTAAGTAAGTTGATTTCATTACACCAAATTTATTCTGTAATAAGCAAACCGTGGCTCCCACTTTTTTGTTTAATAAAATAGATTTAAAAATATTGAACAATGCCCCAATTCCCCTGCAAAATTGAATGAGTTCAATTTTGACAGGGGCTTTAAAGCAGTTTGCATTATTCAGATATTATTGTGAAGAAACAAAGGTATTAGGAAAGGTCTTGTATCTAGAGTCAGCAATCGACAAATTAACAAATGATGTTAAATAATATCTGGACTGAAATTGCAAAGACGTCACCCTTTATTTTCTCTATTCTCTACCAGAAGCAAGATAGCTTATGGCTTCAACCTCTGTTCCCACGGGTGCCAAAACTTATCTCTTTCATTTGCCAATCTATAAGCACCCATCAGGCAGCATGCTCATACTCCTACGTTTCACCTCGTGTATGCCCTCTATTAACACTGACCACAAATAGCTGGAACCAATTATTGAGTGCAGTAGTTCAATTCACAGTCTTCGGTCTGGTATATCCTTACATAATGAAATATAGACAAAAGTTTTAGTTTCCGAGATAGCCGTCATTAAAATCTTGACAGGGAAGACTATTTTACCACTCGAATTTTCTGTAAGAGGCTAGTAGTAGCCCAATAGGCTTACAAATCCAAAGCAAACGTGGATTGAATCAGTTGTCTTCTTATAATAGTTTCCTAATGGTGCCATTTAAGACAAACTAAGAAATAATGGAACTTTTTTCGAGTTCAAAACATTCCTCTTCTGAGATTTTAATAACTTCACTCTGGACAAAGACATCAAAAAGAGATGTGACACTTGTTTATTTGGCATGAATGAGTGCTTTTGCATGATTTCTAAGCTTTTTTAAATGTGCTTTCCAATTAGTCTTGATTAGATTTCTTCATGCCCAAGATCTCACTTCCTTACTTGTAAATGGTGACTGTTTTTTCAAGCTAGGCTTTTAATTGAAGAGCTACAATTAGCATAACATACTCAATGTTCAAACGTATCAAGATTTTCCGAATATGAAAGGCAATAAACTGACCAAAGATGTATAATTCTCCAAACGTTTGAGTTCTGTTGCTTCCATAACCTAGAGAATTCAACCAAATATGTGGTCTTTAGTTTTGTCTGCAATAACACATAACTTGGAATGACACATAACTTCTGAAGTGCATTCAGTTGCCTATACAGGCCAGCCTAAGAGTAGTCTAACATCAAGACAAAACGACCAGTTAAACAACATGGGAAAATATTTAACGTCTACTGTGTTCCCATAGAGATCTGCAAAATTTTTTACATTGGCACCAAGAGCAATGTTTGTTTGAGCCATTTGTTTGTTTATTTCCTTTGCAGCTCTATCAATCTCCACATGCATCCGATTCCAGGAATGTAAAAATAGCACTAATTTGAGTAGATCACTTGGCGTCCCTAGGGATAGAATGTTTTCCCAGTGTCGCTCTGTCCACACTGTTAAAGACAGCGTGCACATCCACTAAGCAACTATGCAGACAACCTACTGAGCAAATGCACTGTTTGTGCTAAAAAACATAAAAATATAACTTTGGCCACAGTGCTATTGCCATCTTGAAACCCTGCATCTTCAAGTAGCATTAAATCTGTCGTTATTACCTAGCTTCTAAACACCTAAGGATTTGTTGGGTATAACATTTGAAAATGCTATGAATCAAATAGAAAAAAGATGAAAGCTGATAAAATTCAGAAGATTTATTGCCTCCTTTATCTGTGTAATTATTAATTGTTTAACCTAAGCTGGATCCATGATTTAGGGATCTGACCAGTTTGAACAATCGGATCACAGGGAGGTGTTATCTGGTGAGCCTTTTACTGGGGTTTTAAAGTCCATATTATTCTAGGGATTGAACCACAATCTGGTGCATTAAATACCGTTTCTTATATTTACCACATTGATAGAAGCCAAGAGGTCAGGATCAGTCGAAATTGGCTCGTCAATCTGACAATCTTACTAGGTCATCATAAAACAGAGCTGGTTGATCTCTTTTACACCAATATCTTGACATATTTGGAGTTCAGAATATGAAGTTGGACCATTTGCCAGAATTTCTTTATTTTGTCAGCTTCAACCGATTAACACAAGACCAGATGAACAACATAAAATTACACAGACTTACCTGCCTGTCATACGAGCATTATATTAATGCCCCAAAGGGTATCTAATTTCACCCCATAAAAGGTTAGACCCAAGGTCACATCTATCTAGTCACACTTACTCCAAGGGGGCAGTATTTTTGTGTCCATTTAAAGATTTCTAAGAGCCACCTATATACCAATAGGTCAGTTCTTAAAAATCAGAATCATAAGGGGTCTGACTTTGGCCTACCTCACACATATTAATGAGGCAGGTCACAAATTGCGACTCGGTACAATTGGATGCCATCACTGGGGACTGTGGTCTACTTGAGTCAGCAGACCACCATGACTGTGATTGCTTTGTAAATATTGCAAACACTACTTTTTTTTTAATGCGGCTTATTTTCCTCAAAGTAAACAGGACAGTGTAAGAAAGATTTTTTTTTTTCTTTTTTCAAAGCAGTGTTTGCAAATAATTTTTCTTTTTTTTTTACATTCACAAAAAGAGAGAGGCATCATTAGCGAACTGGTTATCATCTTCTTTGAGGTGTCTGTAAATTATCAATGCTGTGCAACCAGATTTTGATTGTAAAACAGTGTTATATTAAAAATTGTTTCTGTATTTTTAAGGGACTCCTACAACACGGCCCATTGACATACTGAATCGGCATCCATTCAGAATCCCATTTTAGGAGACTGAAAAACGTTTATGACTCCTAAAATGGGATGAGAACATAAGAAAAAACATTTGAACAATTGCAATTGCTGAACTGGAGCATTTGCAACCGTTAACATGCTTAGTACACCTAACTGTAGATTCTGTTTTCAGTACCTTCTGGGTCTCTACCACTGCAACTCACTGCCACCTGAGATTCAAGCTTGCCTCTGAGTTCAAAACTACCCTGAAATGGCATTATGCGATCAGAAGATAAAGATGCAAATGAGTGCATCCTGCATAAAATTGTGAATAGATTTTGTTATTGTAACTACTTGAAACTGATTTAAATGTTGTCTTCCTATTGCTGTCTGTCCTCAATAAATAACATATTTGCACATGACTTCAAGTCTTGCTTCTATGGTGTATGTATGTTCTTCCTTTCAAGCTATATAGCTCTAACTTGTCCTTTTATACACTGTTTCTGTTCTGTCCCCCTACCCATGCAAATAAATATAATACGATATAGTATATTAATAAAATCATTTAAACTCTTGGAAAACATGTAAGCTACCTTTGGCAAAAGTTACTAAGGTGTTGAAAGACCATGATGAGTTCGCTGACTATTTTGAGGAATGGAGGAGAAGTCTAAGGGTGGTCTTAAGGGCATGGAGCTCTGTGGCACTTTCTGTTCCTTTTCCCTCAGTAGTGTGCCCTGAGGCGAAAATGGACCAGGCCTTTGATGAAACACCATTGCATTACTTCTTCATTCGGATAGTCTTAAACTGTGGTAGCACTTGTGACCAGTTTTCTGGAATTACATGGATTGTGCTTTGTCTTTATATAATCAAATGACTTGAATCTGCGGAGTCTAAACTAACCTAGTAATTTCCTAGAGTATTTCTACCATTGGACTTCCTGGGATAAGTGATAATGTATAAGTACACTTCAACATTTATTTTTCCTCTTCCATTCAAATTTGTTATTGTGTTTTTTTTGTCATTGATTATTTAATGGGTTTCAACCAAACAAATATATGTTGTGGGGTATGAGGAATACGTTTAATCTTCAAAGGACACATTTTGGGGCCAATTCTTTCTCACTGGGCTCTGAATTTACTGCCATATCCAGAAATTTAAAAGACGCAGAAAATTTACAACAAAAGCTCACTGCACAGAAATGACTATGCCATAGTTTAAAATCCCGTACTATGTTCTCAGTTACTAAAATGCAGATGCTCACTGAATAATTCCCATTCATTTTTCTTTTCAAATTTTAGATCTCCTACTTCAAATGTTTGTTACGAAAACAGTAACAAAACGTCACTGCCTAGCTCCTAAAAGAATTATCACTTCACCAATTTTCTCCAAGTCAGATTTACTAGCTTTGTCAAAACCTGTTTTTCTATTTGATATTTACCTAGCATGCTATCAAAAGCAGTACACTTTCTGTTAAAGGTGTATGTATGTGTGTAATATTTATAGAATGAGAAATTAGCCATATAGCAGTAAGGGGCGTAGCTTCGGGGAGGGGAGGTTTGGGGTGTTACACCTGCCCCCTAAAACGTTTATTCTGTAGTAAAAAGTTGTGTACAAGTGCTTTTAGTCGGGTATGTGAAGTGTCTGGCGGATTTCATCTGGGATTTTTATATGCCTAGACTGACAAAATCTCACACACACACACACACACTTGTCTCTGTTTTGAAAGCCCTTCAAAATGTGGATTCGTTTGAAAAATGTTTTCTTTTAGGTGCCCCTAACAATCGTCCCTCTACTCTCTTTCCACTGCTCCTAAAGGGCCCCTCATGTCCTGCTTCTCATATAATGTGTTTTAATGAGATATCCCAGCGTGAGAAATCTGAGCTCACATCCTCCCAATCATTATTGATCAAGCTACACCCCTGATAGCAGTGGAGTGCTGCACTAATGGCAAGCATCCCAAACGAGATTGTCTAATGTAATCTTGGCACACAAATAGGTGTCGAGCGGTGGGTAATTTGGGGTGGTTTTTGCAGGTGGGGCGCACTAGCACTTACATTTCCTCACAAGACTTTGACCCAGAGCAAGCGAGGGGAAAACACAAACATGTGAAAGAAGAAGGAAGTCAAAATTGAAAAACAGTGACAAAGGTAGAAAACATAAAGGAGAAAAATAATGAGGCATAGAGTGCATGGAGGTGGATGAAAAGACAGGAGGTGGACATGAGGTGGAGTCAAGATTATGCAGCTTTGGAATGTATCAACCCTGACAGTTGGCAGCTCCGTCTGCGGGCTTCTGAAAACCCATAGGGCACTGGTGCTTAATTTTATTACAAATTAAGCCCTGTAGAGTGATCTGAACAAGGTGGGCGGAGGCGCCGCAAAGCCACTTTTAGAGACGGATCATTTGTTCTTTGAAGAAATGTGTCTTGAGCACTTTCCTGAATTTAGAGATCCTAAGATGTGGGTTTCTTATGTTAATAGATATTGTTTTATATTGGTGGTGCATACTTTTCTTATTGGATTCATTTATAATTTGGTGATATTCGGCTCCATCGGTGCAAGCGAAGAAATGTGCATGTTGTGCTCCAAACAAATGAAATCTGTGCTGTTTACTACGTAGTCCAGTTTAAGTGTGAATTTCTTCACAGGGAGTCAGGGAATGGCAGACAAGTGCCTAAGAAAACATTTTTTGACGAGACACAGTTTTGAAAATAAAAGTAGCCTTTTCAAACTTTTAAATAAAGTAACATAATAGCATAATTATAAAACGAGTAGTAAGACTTCTACATAAAGTTTCTGAAGGCCAGGGAATTTATACTGGTCCGTCACTTAGGCCTCTGTTTAGAGGAAGGAGGTGGTAGGCACCCAGTCATAAGGCAGTGCTGTGTGCTGTGATACTTCCATTTAGAATGATCTACCCCTTATGGGAGGGACATCCATTTCATTCTTCAGCCGTGGCAGCAGTACAAATGTGCGTGTTGATAAGAGGTGCCTTTGGAGACTACTTTTCTTTGCGTCACTTAATTTAAAGTTTTTAAAGCTTATTGCAGATACATGTTTCGAGGTCGATCTGTAGAATTACTTCACAAAATTAGCAATTTGAACTCTCTTCTTAGAAAATAATTACTGAGGAGTTCTATTTTTTCTGTCCATCCGCATAAAGGAAGGCTTTTGGACTTCATTATTGTCGTTGCAGATTATTATATTGTAAGCAAATCCGTTCTTCTCTGTAGAATGCTGGTGACAGCTAAGCTCTACAGCAGAATGCCATCTTTCCTGTAAATTAAGAAGCTAGGGAGTGGTACTGTGCGCTGTCTTTCCTTCATGGGGCTTGAGAGATCTGCAGCCCTTTGCTCTAAATCACCTTGAACGAAGCTATATTTCTGCTCTCTAGGCTGTCAGGCACAAGGATCTTGCTAAAATATCCTCCGTCTGTACTCTTAGATTTCCAGAAGATTTGCCTTTCTTCTGCCCTTTTTTCATTTTTGCCTTTTCCCAGGAAGGGTCACTGAAAGAAAGTAAAGCAGCCAATGGAAAAGTAGGAGGTGGGAAAAACAAACAAAGTTAGAAATTTTCACCTTGTGTTGGTCTATATTCTCTTCAGTTTTGGCTGTAGAGCCAATCGCAAAGACAGAAATACACTCATAAATATTCAGTTAACATGATATACTTTTATTAGACAGTAAAATTGTTTATAACTTGGCTAGTTGGATAGTACTGCTGCCTACATTTTGTTGATTTACGTTATGGTTCTAAATTAAATGTCTGTATGAAAAGGATGGTTATTTAATAATTTTCAATTCCTACATTTTGCAGGAAACAAATCCCAAGATAGTGGCATTGCAGAAATGGAAGAGCTATCTGTCCCCCACAACATAAAAATAAGCAACATAACCTGTGATTCATTCAAGATATCCTGGGATATGGATGCCAAATCGAGGGAGCGTATTACGCACTATTTTGTCGACTTAAACAAGAAAGAAAACAAGAACTCCAACAAATTTAAACACAAGGTAAATGCTAATTTCTTATTCAACAAGTACTTTTGTATTAATATTCGTGTGATAACAAAGAAACATGGTTGTAATGATTGAAACAGTAGTTATCTCAAAAATTGTCTTGCTGGCATGCTGTATATGCTGTTGAAATGTAATTATTTATAAACATGTATCTGATATTTAAACAGAAAAAAGCAGAGCATATTTACAAACCTGGCTCAAGTCTTATGATATTACATTTTTGATCTAAGTAATGCAATGCATATTTAAATACTGAGCACAAGATACATTACAGACCTAATGCTCACTGTACTGAAATTTATAAGATACAACGGTCAAGTCTTAATGAAAACCCTTTCCTAAAGTTGACTCTTCTTAACTCATGTATTTCATTTAGTTCTGCTGTGTGTGTCATGACTACACTAAGGGTGAATTGTTCTAGAGATAGAGAAATAGTACTGTACGGGCGAGATTGGGAAAACAGCTGTTAGAAGTAACATTGAATCACTAGGCCATCTGGGCACATTACCCCCCCCCCCCTTTTGTGTTTGTACCTCAGGCACAATGACATCCATACCATCACTAGAATGCTTCCAAGTCACCCCTTGTAATATTATCTTCCCTCTTTCAAAGCATATGGAAAAGCTTCTGTAAAGACTGAGAGCCAATCCTTTCTCCAAAATAGAGGTTTTTAGGTAACAGGTTTGAGATAGCTGTCGGAAACATGGTCATGCATCAAACTTTACTGAAATCCCAGCAGGGTTTGTAGCAAGTGGTGCCTTCTTGTAAGACAGGACTGTTGGTAAATGTCTATGACCCTTGGATTACTCAAATAATAAATCTTGTCTCAGTTTCCAGGGAGGCAAACATGAGGGGGAGACCAAGAGGGTTGGCATGAAAGAGACATCCCTCTTTTATTTTTTTCCACTAAAGACTGATAACGCACCAGTGGAATTTCTTTTTTAACACATTATGCATCTCGAAGGAAACAACAAACCTAAAGTAAGCCAAACCAAACATACAGTAGTTAAAGAATGTGAAAGTTCATTGACATAGATATTTAGTTTTCTTATGGTCTGTAATGTTGCTGTTTGAGGATTCTTGAGACTATTTGTAAATTGTGAATGTAGTCCCAGAGGGCAAAATATTCAAGCATGTTTACAATTAAATCTCGGGACAAGAAATGCTTCCACATAAAGAAAGATTCAGTTGAGTATCACAAAAAAATTGCAAACAAATGGGGATTGAGACCTTTCCTATAGTGAACCACCGAGGAGGCAAGTCTGAGTTGCAAAAGTAGGTTATTTTAGAGTACGAGACTATCTTCAAAAAAGCCTGTTCGTGTGTGCTTTCTAGGTTATTCTATAGGACGTCCAGTCTAATCAGTGATATCCTACTGGTGTTGTGTGAGCCACAAGATATGTGGAATTTAGAGGTAAGAAAGTCAGATTAAATAAAGTGGAATGCCTTGTAGATCACACAGCACATTTTGAAGTGGATGCTTTCAGTGAGGTGCAGCAAAGGCAGTTAATTTGATCCCTTTGCAGTCCTGTTGTTTGTGTATATATACATCATGAATAGGTGTTACTTGGATGCCCTTATGACTTATGATGCATGTACGTCATTAATCGAAGGGGCTCTTCCTTAGCTGGAAGACAATTTTTCAGAAATGTTGGTCTTTTGATGAGGGACATGTGGCACCTGATGTGAGGGTTGCTTTCATGTAGTTTGCCAGAGCCCAATCCCTTCTGAGCATTGGTAAAGTCCTCAAAGAGGCACCCAGTGCTCACTTCCAGGACACCTCATTAATATGCACCTGACAACACTAGTGGTGTCATACACATTGACTGGACCTGAAAGGGTTTTCCAGACCCCTCATAGGGCCCTATAAGAATTGAGCAGGTGGGCTGGGGTTATTACTGCCCCAGCTCCTCCCTAAACATCCCCACTTACTCGATCTACCGTTTTGTGTTGGTGGTTAGGGAGAGAGATGGGAGGAGGAGCAGCCCAGCTCCTCCTTCCTTCTCTCTCACCCTTCTACCACTTTAAACGAAGAAATTACCTGGGAGTGGGGTGATTGAAAGGCAAGGAGGTAGGATTGCTCCTAGTCCCTCCCCTTCCTATCTCCATTTCCGGTTTCAGTTTCACACAGCTCCTTTGTTGGAAATTGGGTTACTGGTTGATGAGAGTGAAACCCTACTCAAGCAGTCACCACAATCTTGGTCAGTGTGAAATACAAGCAAGCCCCAAATGAACCAGTGCTTCCCCGTATGGTAGCTTGGCACAAAGCCGTCGGGCTTAACTTGGAGGAAATGTGTAAAATATTTATGCAGCACTTCAAACAGTAATAAAAATCCCACACCAATTGAGAAAATTAGAGTAAACGTTATTAAATTATTTGATACCAAAACGAACAAATTCAAATCAGTAGAACTGGAGTCCTGCAGTTTCAAGAATTAAGTATAAATAGTGCCTAGAAGCACAGAAAGCCAATGGTGTTATCTGGTTGCGCAGGACAAAGTCACAAGTTCATGCCAACAGTGATGGAACACGAATCAGATCGGCCCGCTGAACAAAGTGCCGTAAATCCTAGTTTGGTGAGTGTTGCGAGATCTAGCTTCCAGGATGCGTTGCGCAGTGTCGGTTTTGAGGAAGCTACAGGGCTGCAAAGCAGAGACCTGTGTCGTCGTCTCGAATGCCATCGACAAGGGGCTTGTGATGTGAATTCTTGCATTGAGGATGCGTCACACAGGGACGGCTCCGAAGAAGTTGTAGTGTTGTGATGCGTTGTCCTGCATCATCGTTGAAGATGCCATCAACGAGCGGCTTGCAATGCAAATGCCTGTGTCGAGGATGCATCTTACAGCAGTGATTACAAAGAGACATGCGGTCTGCAGTGCAAGTTCTGGCATCGGTGTCTCATTGTTGCGGTTCTCAGAGGAGATGCTTCATGCTGCATCGGTTCTGCCCACAGTGGTGCTGGCAGAGCACCTCCAGGTCCACTTCCAAGGGTCAAGGTCTGGGGTGGCACCACTTGGGGGGGGGGGTTGGGTGGTGAAATACACAACTGGTAGAATCCAGGTGCTGGGTTAAAGTTGGTTGGAGCCTTTTCTGTCCCTGAATCAGGAGGCCAGCCTACTATCCCTTGGAGTTACTCCGGTGGTCTTGGGTTCAAGTTGCAGGTCCAGTCCGCTCACTCAGGCAGTAGAGTAGCAGTCCTTCTTGCAGAGCAAGACTGCAGCCCATCTTCGTTTTCCACAGGTCCAGAGGTGTACTGAAGTTTTGTGTCTATGGTCCATTATTTATACCTGGTGCCCACTTTGAAGTAGGAGAATGTTCCTGAGGTTTCGACCCCCATGAGGTGATTGGAATTTCCTGCCTCCCTGTCTTGGCACCAGCTTGTCTGGGGACATAAAGGACTAGTGTCAAACCCTTTGTGATTGTGCTTAGACAAATTCTTTGTGATGTGCAAGTGTGATAGGTGACAGCTCCTCCCTCTCATCAAGTTAGAGATGGCCCATCCTGCCAACACCTATTCCCCTTTGTCTCACTGTCTGGGAGCAATGCACAAAGACCAACTGCCCACTACACCTAGTGGTGTGACCCAGGATGCAGGCATCAAATGGTGAGGATAAGAAAATTTCAACTTTCTAAAAGAATAAAGGATTACAAAAACCTGTAGAAATAAACATTTCACTAGAAGCAACGTTTTGACTCTGTAGTGGCACAAATTAATTGCTGCGCTCACTCTTTTATTTTCATCTTAATCAAAAAAGCTGCTTTGATTTTACACTAACAATCGTAGACCGTGGACCAATAAACATATAAAGCAATACATCAACTTTTTTCATTTCTTGGTGTTAGTCGACCACAAAAACATTTAACTAAACATATCCAATTGACATATTGTTCGCAAACACATGATAACAACACATTATGTACCAACATAATCGAAAAGTGTTCTGTAGTTCTGAATGTCAGCACCCAAATGGAGCTTTCAAAACGTTCATCAATGTAACAATCCTCACCCTTCAACATATACATCTCATAGATGCATTGTATCAGAAAGCAATTGTTTTTGTCTGGCTCATTGGTGCAAGCTTTTAAAAAACAAATGTTGGGGCTCAGCATTGATATGAGACATATTGGCTTTGCCAGTGCTTGATGATGGTGTTACTGGCATGTGAATTCCTGTTCACACTAGGCATACACTGCTTTTAAAACCTTGCTACAGTGTTGGGTCTGTGTCCTTGGCATTACCAGACGTGCAACACCTGCTGCCTACATGCATTATGTTTGATACGAGCATGAGTAAGCGAATATGTGTTTTTGAGATGTAATGCTACAGAGTTTATGTACCTGAAAATTGAAAGTGTCGGTGTTGTTTTTATTTGTTGTTTTTCTTTTTTGTTATTCTTTTGGCGAGATCTTCTTAAGTGTAATTTTACCTGACAATGCTGTCCTTTTTCATAATCAAAGCAATGTCTCATTTAAATATGAATTCTGGTATCCAAAAGGTAATAGACCTTACTGGTAACATTTCAGAGGAAAGTCTCCCCATGCATAGGAGCAGACATTAATTTTTCATTTGATCACCAGCTCCTCCTTTTAAGGATGACTGAGGAGGGGAAATGTCTGGCAGAGCTCCTGCTGTCATTTTTTTTAAAGAGCAGTTTGGGGAATTTACAGTGTAAATTGACAGCCTAACACCAACTTTCTGACTTTCTCAGTGCCACACTGGAAGAAATGTAGAGGTATGTTAACTGAGGGAAAAATTACAGTTAGTACACTTGAAGATTACTATTTGCATCAGTAGGGGCTAAGCCTTTCATTGTGTTTTGCCTAGCTTGACACAGCCTTGTGTATGCTTTATTGAAAAATTAGTATTTTGCTAAGAAAGCAAATTGGAAGAGAGATAACCTATTCTGATACCTACTGGATTGAAGACTTGATATGAAGACTAGATCAGACAAATACTTAAATGATAGAGGACAGGGAGAGACCCCTAGCAGCTTTTCCCTTTCCATCTGCTGTTAAGTGCGTGTTTGTAAGTTTTATATGGTTCTGGGGACAGAAGGAAAAACCAGAGTTTGCAAATACTCCTGAAGCAAATAGATGTGTATCTGTAGCCTGTACTCTGAAATCTGGGTATGCACATTTCTGTATCTGGTTGAAAACCATTGAAGGCCAAGAATAAAACACCATCGGAGAAAGATGCAATCCCTTGGACATAAGACATGCTCCTTTCCACGTGAAGTCACTTTATGCTTAAAACACCTTCCAATATGAGGTCGTATACTGCCAAATTGAGCCTTTTCACTTGAACTCATCAGCAATGCTCAATGTTCTTTTCCATAGTCCAGAGAATTGCCGAAGAAGAACTGGCTATGAGAACATTCCAGCACTGTTTATCGACCTTACATCAGCCATCACAGTCTTTATTTTCAAGTTTATTTTCTTCCTCACAGTTCCCTACCACGAGTGTTCCGAGCAGTGAATACCTAGTGGGATGTTTGAGATTTCGTTTTTCATTAACTCTTCACTTTCTTAAATTTTTTTATCTAGTCACCTCGGTCACCTTGTTGGGTGTTCTTATTCTCTTAGCGGTTTTATGTTTAAGGTGGTATTGCCACCCATACCTGCATACGTGAATCTTGTTTGCATGGCAGTTGCCAGAAGGTGAGCCAAGCTATACCTTGTGAAGGCTGGCGTTTTATATTCGTGAAGTCCTACTGGTTACGTTTTGGTAGCTATTCCAAGGCAAGTACTACAAATTGTAGTCACTCTTTGGCCTTCCGCCTGCCAGATACAGATACATTAGTTATGTGAATACTTGCAAATATAATGTGGTATCTTTTAGTAGGTCTTTTCCATGTTTTAAAGGTGTCTCATACAAAGAATTTGAGTTGAACAAGTATAACTGTTGTTGTGCACACTGCTCAGTACAATTACTGTAATTTTTTCAAATAATTCGGGAAATTCTTTTTCTGCCACCACAAAGTGGTACAGAGTAGTGAAAGTCTTGTTTGAAACTTGAACTTTTTCTTCATTTTGACTTCGACCTTCTAGCATTTTCCTTGATTTTTTAAATGTAATGTAAATTTGTTTTTTTTCTCATAAAACCTTGGTTTGGACCTTTGCAGTCTTTACGTTTTACCCGTTTTCTATATAGGTTGTTGTTGCCTCACACTCCCATATCAAAATCGTGTTTCCGGCCAAGCTACCGAAAGGTGAGTCAAGGGTAAGACCTTGTGGAAGCTGGTAATTTATCTCTGGGGTTGGGGGGAAGGAGTCCTACTGAGCAGGATGTCAGAGCTAGTCCATGGCAAGTACTATAGTGTTTGGTTGCTCTTCTGCCTCAGCCAGTTTGTAAGATTTTTTACAGGGATACTTCTAGAGTGGTATCTTTAGTTGGCCCTATCCCATTTCAAAGACTTTTCACATGAAGACCTGCAGTCGAAAAAGTATAAATGTCTTTGTTATGTATGCCTTTATAAAGTAAATATGTAAACTATTTAAATAATGGATAGCGTAATTGTTTTCTTTACATCTTTCACCATCCTCCTAAATAAACGGTTCTGCTACTTACTATTCTTGTCTAAATATTAGTAGTGACAATTAAGACCCCTTGGTAAAGAAAGGGGGAGTTACTTACCTGTAACGATAGTTCTCCAGCTTATTTATTTTTCATATTCATAACAGACTCACCTTTACAATCATATGCGACTGAGAAGATTAAATGTTATTCATCCTAGAGGTAAGCATTAGAACAGAGTAACTGCTGTTGGTGTAGGTCCTTCTGGAACTATCCACTTATGCTTTCCCCTTACATGGGCAGAGCACCTGCTTTCTTAACGAAGTGATGTGCCTTTCAAAATATATTAAGTAAAAAGAAAACATGTATGTGAGAAGTTAGCCTGGCATATGCTGTCTCCTAGTTATAGGGGACACCTTGCACCAGTCCAATTCGACTCTTATTGATGATAGGTTTAAGACAACCTTTAAAGAAAGCTATCCTAGTGGTAGCTGTGGAGAGCAGCCTTCAGGCTAAGTCTTGAAGGAGTGTTAAGCTTATTGTTTTACCATAGATAACCTCTTGAATGACCAAATGAAAGTAGTCCACACAGGTATATATATAAAATATATGTATTTATTCTAGACAGAATCCCACAAGTCTCTTTATGAGGCTGAGGCAAAGTTACAATTCAAACAAGCATTGATAGATACAATAAATAGCACTGGAATCATAAGGCCCCAGAGGGGGACCAAACCATATATTAAAAAAGTGGTATAAGAACCACGACAATTCTACAGACAATGCCTAGGGCAAGCAGGGGGGTAACTCCTTTACCCCAAGGGAGATTTCTTCAGTCAGCTGGGCAGCAGCTCGTCGAAGGTCAAGTCTGTGAAGTCCAAGATTAATCTGAGGCTCTGGGGCCACGTTATTCACCTTTATCCCCAAGATTAGGGGAGTGTCCAGAGTAGTGTCCACCAATGAGAGGTGGGGCGGGAAAGGGTGGCTACACCCTCTCCCCTTTGTGTGTTTCCCGCCTGGGCGATGGGCAGGATGCCCCTAAACCGGTTCCAGGCGGTGTATACAGAATGTAGGCGCTGTAGCTGCCTATGTGCAACTCTGAAAGGCAACATATGGTGCACCCACCCAGTTCCAATCCACATATCCTGTCTGGGGAGATGCTAGCACCTCCCTGCCACAGGAGCCCTATTGTCCAGCTGGCGAGGCTGGGATTTTCCCCAGCAACAGCCAGCCAGAGTCGTGTGGGTGGGGGGTAGTAGCCATTTTGTACTACGTGTGCACTTTTAAATTGGTGTCTAAATTCTGCCGCTTTTCCCATATCGCCCCTCTAGCAGGGTGGAATCGTGCCCTCATGCCCATGACTGGACTGGGGGTAGGATTCCTACATGTTTGACACCAAACACGATATGGTTCTGTGTAGCCATTCTCAAGTTATCACGCTATCGCGATAGACTTATAATGCGGTTAAGAGTATATGGTATGGCTACACTACAAACAACCCAGTAATGATTTTACGAAGGTTGCAGAGAGGCCCTACTCAGGTAGGGGTCCCCCCTCACACATACCTCAGCACCCTGCCTTGTAGGATTAGCAAGGCCTGCTATAGGGGTGACCTATGAGAGTATATGTGTTGTAATGGGGTGGGATATAGGGTACCTATATCCCTGTAAGGGGTGCTAGCACCACCTTACCCAGACTACAGTAGTGGTCTGGTGGTGTCAGTTTGTATGGCTGTCCCAGGGTGGCACAATAAGTGCTGCAGCCCTGGTAGGCCTACTGAGGGACTCATGCCCTGGGTACCTAGAGTACCATCTACAAGGGTCTGTCAGGGCATCCTCAGTATCCAATTGGTTTGTACCTAGGGTACTCACATCGTTTAAGAGAGGAGGCAGATAGGCTGGGGTCCTGGATAGCAGGGCCACAGCCTGGCTAGAGTCATAAAACAGTCAAAACATCAGCAAAAAGTTGGGGGCAACTATGCAGTCGATGCCACTCTCCTACATAACCCCCCCCCCCCCCCCCAAACGCAGGGACATTAAACTAACCTTGACCAGTTGAGTCTTCATGTTCTAAGTGGAAATATCTGGACAGGCCATCTGCATTGGCATGGTTGCTCCCAGGTCTATGTTCCACTTTATAGTCCATCCCCTGTAGGGAAATGGAGCACCTGAGTAGTTTGGGGTTTTCACCCTTCATCTGTTTTAGCCATAGGAGGGGCTTATGGTCTGTTTGAACAAGGAAGTGAATGCCAAACAAGTATGGCCTCAGCTTCTTCAAGGCCCAGACCACAGCAAAGGCCTCCCTCTCTATAGCTGACCAACGTTTCTCTCTGGGGGTCAACCTTCTGCTAATAATATACGCTACTGGTTGATCCTGGCCCTCCTCATTCAGTTGTGATAACACAGCACCTACCCCCACCTCTGAAGCATCAGTTTGAACTATGAATTCTTTGGAGTAGTTGGGGCTTTGGAGCACTGGAGCAGAGCACATTGCCTGTTTTAGGTCATCAAAAGCTTTCTGACAGCTGACAGTCCACTGAACCTTTTTGGGCATCCTCTTAGAGGTGAGGTCATTCAAGGGGGTCACAATGGATCCATATCCCTTTACAAACCTCCTATAATAACCAGTCAGGCCCAAGAAAGCTCGGACCTGAGTCTGGGTGGTTGGAGCAACCCAGTCCATGATGGTCTGGATTTTGCTCTGAAGTGGTTGAACCTGGCCTCCACCTACAAGGTGACCCAGGTACACAACCTGACTCTGCCCTATCTGGCACTTAGTAGCCTTGATAGTGAGCCCAGCCTTTTGCAGGGCTTCCAAAACTTTCCTCAGGTGGATCAGGTGATCTTCCCAGGTGGAGCTGAAGACAGCAATATCATCTAGATATGCTGCACTAAAGTCTTCCAGGCCTGAGAGGACTTAGTTCACCAACCTTTGAAAAGTGGCAGGTGCATTTTTCAAACCAAAGGGCATTACAATAAATTGATAATGCCCACCATGCAGTTTTGGCTTTTGCAGACTCACCTAACCTTATCTGCCAGTAGCCAGCTGTCAGATCAAATGTGCTCAGATATTTGGCTGAGGCCAATCTATCTATGAACTCAACTGCTCTGGGAATTGGGTGAGCATCAGTCTTAGTGACTGCATTGAGTCCCCTGTAGGCAACACATAACCTCATCTCTCTCTTACCATCCTGGGTGTGAGGTTTTGGTACAAGGACTACTGGGCTAGCCCAAGGGCTCTCTGAGGGCTCAATCACTCCTAATTCCAACATCTTTTGGACTTCTGTCCTTATGCAGTCCCTGACATGGTCAGGTTTCCTGTAGATTGTATTCTTGACAGGCAGACTGTCCCCAGTGTCCACTTCATGAGTGCACCAGGGGGTCTGACTTGGAGTCAGAGAAAACATATGTCTGTAAGACTGAAGAACTTGTCTACAGTCTGCTTGCTGCTGCTCAGTGAGTTTGCCTGCCAAGGCTACTCCATCAACTGACCCATCGTCCGGGTTGTGAGAGAGCAGGTCTGGGAGAGGGTCACTCTCTTCCTCCTGTCCCTCATCTGTTGCCATGAGCAAGCCCATGTCAGCCCTGTCCACAAATGCTTTCAGTCTATTAACATGAAGTACCCTATGGGGACTTCTGGGAGTGCCAAGGTCCACCAAGTAGGTGACCTCTCCCTTTTTCTCCAAAATGGTATGGGGTCCACTCCACTTATCTTGGAGAGCTGCTGGGGCCACTGGCTCCAACACCCACACTTTCTCTCCTGGCTGGTACACCACCAGTACAGCCTTTTGGTCATGCCAGGCTTTCTGTAATTCCTGACTTGCCTCCAGGTTTTTAGTTGCCTTCTTCATATACTCAGCCATCCGGGAGCGGAGACCAAGTACATAGTCCACAATATCCTGTTTAGGAGGTTTGAGAGGTAACACCCATCCCTCCTTCACTAGACAGAGTGGCCCTCTAACAGGATGGCCAAACAAAAGTTCAAAAGGGCTGTAGCCAACCCCCTTCTGTGGCACCTCTCTGTATGCAAAGAGAAGGCAGGGCAGAAGAACATCCCATTTTCGCCTAAGCTTTTCTGGGAGCCCTTTGATCATACCCTTTAAGGTCTTGTTGAATCTCTCAACAAGGCCATTGCATTGAGGATGGTAAGGGGTGGTGAACTTATATTTAACCCCACACTCCTTCCACATTGCCTTGAGGTAGCTACTCATAAAGTTTGTACCTCTGTCAGATAATACCTCCTTAGGAAAACCCACCCTGGAAAAGACTCCCAGGAGGGCCCTTGCCACCACAGGTGCTATGATGGTCCTAAGTGGAATAGCTTCTGGGTATCTAGTGGCATGATCCACTACCACTAGAATGAACCTGTGCCCAGATGCTGTTGGTGGGTCTAGGGGACCAACAATGTCAATCCCCACCCGTTCAAAGGGCACCCCCACCACAGGCAATGGTATCAGGGGGGCCTTTGTGGATTTACCTGCCTTGCCACTGGCTCGACAGGTAGTGCAAGAGCTGCAAAAGCTCTTACAGTCCTCGCTCATCTGGGGCCAATGAAAGTGAGGGACAATTCTGTCCCAAGTCTTGTTTTGGCCCAGGTGTCCTGCTAAGGGAATATCATGGGCCAGTGTGAGTAGGAAGTCCCTATACCTTTGAGTTATGACCAACCTTCTGGCTGCACCAGGCTTGGCGTCTCGACCCTCAGAGTAAAGGAGCCCATCATCCCAATATATCTTATGGGTCCCACTGGCATTCCCTGCAGCCTCAGCAGCAGCTTGCTGTCTGAGGGGTTCAAGAGTGGGGCAGCTCTGCTGCTCCAGGCTCAAGTCTGCCCTAGAAGGTCCCCCTGCCCCCAAGAACTCAACCTGATCAGGTTCCAGTTCATCTGTGGCAGTTCCTTCTTCAGGAGATAGATCCTCTTCTGCTAAAAGAGTCTCTACAGACTGATCCTGGGGGGAAGGCTCTGCCTTACCCCTGCTACTCCTCCTCTTGGAAGGTCCTTGGTCCATTTTTCCAGGATCCAAGGCCTGTTCAGTTCCTGTCAGCTTTGCTTTTGACCTTGTCACGGCAAACACTTCTGCTGGTATACCCAACATTGCTGCATGGGTACTTAGCTCCACCTCAGCCCATGCTGAGGTCTCCAAATCATTCCCTAGTAAACATTCAACAGGTAGGTCTGCACTCACCACAACTTTCTTGAGGCCAGTTACCCCTCCCCAGGAGAAGTTCACAACTGCTAGAGCATGGTTAGTACTAACGTTGCTTGCATTGGTCACTTGGTAAGTTTCTCCAAGTATGATCTGGTTAGGGTCCACAAGGTCCTTAGTCACCATTGTGACACTGGCTCCTGTGTCCCTGTAAGCTAATGACTCCCTTCCATTTATTTTAGGCTGTTGTTTGTATTTGCCCAGACCACTGGGGCTCACAAACAGGGACAGGTCCCCATCACAAACTAGTACAGCCTGAGTAGGAGTTCTGACTAGGCCAGAGTCCTCTCCAGATCCCAGGGTCAACCCTACTATGCCCTTGTTCTGTGTACCACCACCTATAGCTGGACTAGGGGGAACAGGTGCCTTAGGGGCAGGTGTGGTACTGGTGGAGTCTTTGGCCCTATTACAATCTGAAGTCCAATGGGTTTTCTGTTTACAGAATTTACACCATGGCTTCCTTGGCTGCTTAGCCTTGTTGGACTGGATATTCTCAGATGCTGCTTTTTGGGGGCCAGTTGAAGACTGCTGGTCTTTTCCCTTTTCCCCACTTATCTCAGAGTTTTTGGCATCTTCCTTTTTAGTTGCACCCCCCAAGGGCTGGACCTTCTGCTTAATCCTGGTTCTGACCCATTTGTCTGCCTTCTTTCCCAATTCTTGGGGAGAGGTCAGATCTGAATCTACCAGGTGCTGATGTAAGAGCTGATTCTGACAATTATTAAGGATCTGCTCCCTCATTATGAGATTATATAATCCTTGGTAATCATTTACTTACTGCCAGTTAACCAACCTTCCAGTGCCTTGGTAGCACAATCAACAAAGTCTACCCAATCTTGATTCTGTGCTTTCTGATCAGTGGTTAAGCCAAACCCATCTATTAAATCATCTCTCAAGATATAGTAATCATCTGCATCCTCTTCTCTTACAGAGAGGAGCTTATCTCTTCCTTTGTCTGCAAAGGAGAGCCACAGGATTGCTGCCCACTGCTCTACTGGGACCCTTTATACTTTACAGGCCCTCTCAAGAGCAGAGATCCATTTGTGGATGTCATCCTCTGCATGATAGGGGGGCACAACCTTGTGGAGGTTCCTATTGTCTGGGACTTTCTCTCTAACTATAGGGGTTTCATTACTGCCACCAGGGGTCTCTAGACCCCACTTTCTTGAAGCTTTCTGAAGCTCCAGGGACTCCCTGTCTAATGCTAACTGTTCTCTCCTGAGCTGAAGCTTTGCCTGCTCAAACTGGAGCAATCTGCATTTGCTCTCTTGGGAGGATTCTCTCCTCTGAGGAGAGGCAGAGGTCCTTTTGGATCTCCTAGAATGGTTGGACCCCTCTGATGGGGATCTGTTCCTTCTATTTGGATCCACCACCCTCCCTTTAGGGATGAAGAGAGTGCCTCTTGGGCCATCACCTCCATGTTGTGAGTGGTCTGATTCTTCCAGGTCAGGATCATTTTCCTCTTCCTGGTCCTCATCAGAGTCCACTCTGGGAGTGTCCTCTTCTGAGGGATGCCCACCCGACCTGCCTACCCCATCAGACACTAGGGTCTGCTTAATGTCTGCTATGAGCAGGATTTCCCTGAGGCGTTATGGTGTTGGCACCTTTGGTTGTCTTTAGTTTCCCAGTGGTGCACATCTCCCTAAGCTCAGCAGGAGAGATCATCATATTTGTCGACTGGGATCTTTGGAGATCCTTCCAGAGCCTTATGGGCACCTCCATTTAAAGACATTTTCTAGTGTAGTGGTACTGGTGTATCTACCTACACTAGGTGTGGCCTACTGAACCCTTTCTTGAGTTGTAGTCAAGGTGTGCTAAACCCTCTACACACAACTCCTAAGTTCAGTGGAACTTATTATATTCTAAGCTTGAATTTATATGTACCTTTGGTACCAAGTGGCTTTCACTTTAGAAGTTATCTGGTAAAACAATGGCAAGCTTTAATCCAACCGCTGCACACCAATGTGAGAAGTTGGCCTGGCATATGCTGTCTCCTAGTTATAGGGGACACCTTGCACCAGTCCAATTCGACTCTTATTGATGATAGCTTTAAGACAACCTTTAAAGAAAGCTATCCTAGTGGTAGCTGTGGAGAGCAGCCTTCAGGCTAAGTCTTGAAGGAGTGTTAAGCTTATTGTTTTACCATAGATAAACTCTTGAATGACCAAATGAAAGAGTAGTCCACACAGGTATATATATATAAAATATATGTATTTATTCTAGACAGAATCCCACAAGTCTCTTTATGAGGCTGAGGCAAAGTTACAATTCAAACAAGCATTGATAGATACAATAAATAGCACTGGAATCATAGGGCCCCAGGGGGGGGACCAAACCATATATTAAAAAAGTGGTATAAGAACCACGACAATTCTACAGACAATGCCTAGGGCATTTAGGATCGCTGGCCCTTTAAGAATCCACCCCAGGTTATGAGGAAGGGGACCCACGGGAGGCGCGTGCAGTGGAAATAGCTGCTATCGGGATCTCTATTAAAGCCTATGGAGAATGTCACGGTTTGATTTAAACAGATTAAAGACACTTCTAGCAGGAGTTCAAAGGTAAAAACTTAGAGTTAAGCTTTTGAGGAGCCCACTACCACGGGAGTACCGAGGTACCACTGTTACCTGCCCCAGGGAAGCTAGGTGCATAGGTCGTTTTCGATGTCGGGGCGCAGGCTGATTTTCAATGGGCAAATGTACAAAACTGCTGCTAGCCAAAAGCGTTGATGATGCCGTGAAGATTGGAGTTGTAGATCTTGTAGAGAAGAACCTGAAAGCAGAGGGGACAGAGTCTGGGTCACGGCACAGTGACCAGGGAGCTCAAAGGAAAGAGCCCTTCAATGTCGGGTGCTTCAAGTGGAAAGAGGTGTAGCTTGGATCTGCAGCCACGGGCTCCGGGAGGCTTCAAGGAAGGCCAGCTTCTGGAGGGCGACTGTCCCACGTCGGATGAGGGTCGCTGCGGTGTTAGTGTCCGGATTGGATCCACTAAGCCTTGGCAACCGCAACCCACGCAAGATGAACAAATCAGCTACCGGTGCAGACCCACGAGGTCTGTGAGAGGTCTCCTTTGGAGAGACTGTAGAGCAGGCCTGGAGCAACCAGGGGAACTCTTGGAAGTCGAGATTGTCCTCCGCTAGGGCCCACAAGTCGAGAGACAAGGGACCGCGGAAGGCAGCAAAATGGAGTGCGTAAAAGGGAGCCCACGGGCTGATCTTTGGCACAATTGCTGCTTGGTGGTTGGCTCAAAAATGGGCCAAAGCACAACTTCCCCACTGGTCAGGGTCGTGTGCTATGCAAGAGGTGGCTGGTGTCCTGGGGTATTGGGAATCTCGGCACCCACGCGGTCCACGGTACTCAGACTTGCTGTGCACACTCACTGGCCTCTGGGATGTTTAGGAAACCCACCTCAAGGTTGCTGGGAGTCGACGAAGTCCGTAGGAGCAGCGAAGTCCCAACTGGGTCACTTGCAGTGTTTCAGGTGCCTGCCAAGCAGGGGGGTTACTCCTTTACCCCAAGGGAGATTTCTTCAGTCAGCTGGGCAGCAGCTCGTCGAAGGTGAAGTCTGTGAAGTCCAAGATTAATCTGAGGCTCTGGGGCCAAGTTATTCACCTTTATCCCCAAGATTAGGGGAGTGTCCAGAGTAGTGTCCACCAATGAGAGGTGAGGCGGGAAAGGGTGGCTACACCCTCTCCCTTTTGCGTGTTTCCCGCCTGGGCGATGGGCAGGATGCCCCTAAACCGGTTCCAGGCGGTGTATGCAGAATGTAGGCGCTGTAGCTGCCTACGTGCAACTCTGAAAGGCAACATATGGTGCACCCACCCAGTTCCAATCCACATATCCTGTCTGGGGAGATGCTAGCACCTCCCTGCCACAGGAGCCCTATTGTCCAGCTGGCAAGGCTGGAATTTTCCCCAGCAACAGGCAGCCAGAGTCGTGTGGGTGGCGGGTAGTAGCCATTTTGTACTACGTGTGCACTTTTAAATTGGTGTCTAAATTCTGCCGCTTTTCCCATATCGCCCCTCCAGCAGGGGGGAATCGTGCCCTCATGCCCATGACTGGACTGGGGGTAGGATTCCTACATGTTTGACACCAAACACGATATGGTTCTGTGTAGCCATTCTCAAGTTATCACGCTATCGCGATAGACCTATAATGCGGTTAAGAGTATATGGTATGGCTACACTACAAACAACCCAGTAATGATTTTACGAAGGTTGCAGAGAGGCCCTACTCAGGTAGGGGTCCCCCCTCACACATACCTCAGCACCCTGCCTTGTAGGATTAGCAAGGCCTGCTTTAGGGGTAACCTATGAGAGTATATGTGTTGTAATGGGGTGGGATATAGGGTACCTATATCCCTGTAAGGGGTGCTAGCACCACCTTACCCAGACTACAGTAGTGGTCTGGTGGTGTCAGTTTGTATGGCTGTCCCAGGGTGGCACAATAAGTGCTGCAGCCCAGGTAGGCCTACTGAGGGACCCATGCCCTGGGTACCTAGGGTACCATCTACAAGGGTCTGTCAGGGCATCCTCAGTATTCAATTGGTTTGTACCTAGGGTACTCGCATCGTTTAAGAGAGGAATCAGATAGGCTGGGGTCCTGGATAGCAGGGCCACAGCCTGGCTAGAGTCATACAACAGTCAAAACATCAGCAAAAAGTTGGGGGCAACTATGCAGTCGATGCCGCTCTCCTACAATGTATTGTTTGTTTTGTTAATACTTTGAAAGTCGGATCCTCCATTGGAAGTATTCTTAGGGTTGTAAACATGATGAAATGACAAATGACCCAAAGTTTGGAACTGTGATAATAGACAAGTAACTTCCATCTTTTTAAAACATATTTGTATTGGTATTTGACGAAAATATACATGTGTATAGGAGCAGTCTTATGTATAATTCAGTAAGGTGCATAAGTTCACCATTCCATAGATAGACATTTCAATGCAGGAAAGAGACTATGTAATACAGTCTTAAAACAGCACGTTCGGTAAAACTAATCATAACCTAGAATCAACATACGGGTAATAGTACAATGTTAAACATAGGATGCCTATGCACACGTCAGCAAATAATACTGTATCAGTACAGATAGTAGAGGAGAGAACAAAAACTTCAAAAAACACTTAATGAGTCCAATAAAGTGTATCTTTCTTGGTTTAATATGTTTCCGTTGCCCACCCAACACGTGTTTCGTCCGGGTGTGAACCCACGACTTCTTCAGGGCCACAAAAACATATAAGGATACAATGTAGATATATTTACAGTCACAACATACAATGGTTGTTCACAGCGTGAAAAATCGGAAAACCGCGACTGTGAGTAAGCACACTAAAAACCCATGAAATGGAGAATCTGTTCCATGAAAAAGAGAGAGAAAAGGCTCCTACGTGGGATAGTAAAGCCTACGTAGTGACACCACAAAACCGGTGCATGACATGATAGTGCAGAAAGAAAAAAAACACATCATAAAGTAGAATACAACGAAGATCCTATACATGTGTATACATTGTAAAATTCACATCAAGATGGGGAGAATCAATACATGAATGGATTTAAGGTCATAATAGTCCGTTGAGTATTTTCGGATATCAATATTTTAAATACATTGATAGAAGTAAAACGTTGTAACCAATAAAGTCTACTAATTATAGAGGCCTGGTCTGAAAGCGGTATAGAATCTAGTACGATCCCCTCGGTGGATAGTACGTGCGAAGGAGAATGAGGGAAAGAGCAGAAAAGTGAATAGGAATAGAGTAAAGTGAACCTCAATCCGATCGTATCAAGGGGTGATCAAAAAATGAGCCAAATAAATCTTACCTATCAGGCGAACAGGGAAAATGTAAACGATCTAAAATCACAAGAAAGGATGTGGACCTAATCAGTAACAAAAAACAGCTATCGGGGTATCAAGGTAAAAAATAACCATGCGAAAGTAACCGGCTCACCTCTCCGCCGGTACAATGTTGGTGTTGATTAGACTGGGTAACTCACCTTTAACCTCTGTACATGGTCGTCAGCATGTTCACTTAATGTCTTTGTCCACTTTCCTGTCGACTATCACGGTCTGTTCTTTGTTTGAACTTTCCAATGGGAGTTGTGGAACCGACAATGGTATTGCCATAGTACATATGTAACCTGGTCTAGGCTAAAACAATATAAAATAATATTGTCATGAGGGCCCGAACTGTAAGTAAGCGTGTAATACCCCCACCATGGGCTCACATTCCCTTGGGATCTTGGTCTTATGGTCTGGTATATCGTGGGTGGGGGGGCACAGGTCAACTTGCCCACTTATAAGTTCATTCTCACATTGGAGGTGTGCATTAGGATAGGGACTAACCCTTAGGGGCATAATCACTGCTTTCCACTCTAGGTGCATGCACCCTGAATGGAGAAAGGATTCATTGTGTGACACCTAGGCTACTCCCTCTAATCAAGAGTGGCCACTAGTCCCCCAGATGGCCCCGAGGGCTTCCCTTGGCTCCACCACACTGTGCAGTCTTTCCCCAATCCTCCTCCCCACTGTCATCTCTCGGTGTTCCCAGGCCTCCAGAACTTCCATCCAAAGAACTACCAGTGGACGTCGTCTGATCCCACGTTTACCATCCCTGATCAGAGCCCAATCCTCCACTCTGGCCCACACGTGACATCCCTCTCCCACACCGCCACCAGTGTGCCCGCCCCTGAGCGCCATCACATTGCTGTCTGTCTCCTGGCTAACCCTAAAGCCAGGTCCACAAATCTGTTGACGACTCAATGCGCCTTTGGTCTGGGGAACAACTAACTTCCAATTTTGATTGCAGAATTATTCAAAGGCCTCGACAGGCCAGAAAAATCCTGCGGGATTTTGGTGGTGACGAAATGCCAGTGCTGCAATGTGCACATTACTTCGTGATCATAAGTGCCAGCCTGGGTCCTAAAAGGTGAGACACTCAGTCCAGTCCTTTGAAACTTGCTCGGATTTTTTTTTATTGCATAATGGAAATGGTGAGTTAATTAGCTGCTGATCCTAAAGAACACATTTTCAATTCTAGGTTGTAGGGTTCATTAGTAAATAGTATAGAAAAATATCCGTCAGTGGTAGAGAATGACCCATTGCATTTAATAATCAAGATAAATCTTTGGGACTGTGAGTATACCATTATCTCTGCTATAGAGCCATTGGGTAGCCTAGATAGTCTCAATTCAGTTAGCATGAATTTCTTTCGGTTGCAATTTATTGCAGACTCAGTAGGCATGTGGGAGCTGTTTCAAATACTCCCCAAGAGCAGTCCTTTGAAACTCAAAGCACCATCAGGGTAGAGTAAGAACACTGCTTGCTAAAAAGGCCCATTGCTGGCACGTGCCTTCTGTGGGAATTTGTGCCGAAGCCTACCTCTTACAAATATGTGTATTGTTTGAGAGAGGCGTTTGCCATTTGTGCCAACGTAGATCATTTCTGCTGTTCCCAGATTCATGCCTAAGCCTGTAACATATCAATTCAGTATACCCGTTCAAGGGGATCCTGGAAAATGGCATGTCTGACTCCAAACAGCATATACCAGAGCAGTTAGTTCCAGGGACTTTCTCTCTGCCAGCTAGACTGGAGAGATTAGCACAGGAGAAGTGTACAGTAATATTGAACAGATTATTAGTTTTAAAAAAAGTTACCAGTGACAGAATTTTGACATCCATCTTGTCATCCTTTGAATTCAACAACAAATATTCCAGAGTTTTCTCTTTTCTACATGGACTACCATGAAATGACAGAGAATTTTAGGAAGAAATACTGACATTGCATATAAAATTAAATCATTCCATATGCAATTCAGGTAGCAACCTTGCTCTGCTCTTCACTTATCGATTTAACATGTCACAATCTAGGTGTGTTACTCCTGGGTGGATCATAACAGCTTTGGATGCACCCTACATGATTCATTCGAACAGAGAAGGGAATTTGCCTCCCTTCTAGTCAACAATAACTACACGGACATCACCTTAAGAATAGCAGATGATTTTGGAATCACAGCAGCCTCTCCAATGCTCTGTATGGGTTTCATCCTTTTAAACAGTAAGGACAATGATCTTAGACACTGCCCTAAATTTGCCTTACATCTGCAACAGGGTGATCATAGTGATCTTATTACACTGTGGGAGACCTTTTTTACTCCATGTTTTGAAGATTTCAATAGGTGAATTGAATACTTTTGTAAGAATCACACACAGCTGAATTACAGCAGTTTTATTATCAAATTACCCATGGTATTTACCACAGTAGACACAGATTTTTTTTCTGACATTGGGCTATTACAAAGTAGGTCAATGGCGCAAAATCAGTTTTATGTACCGCCAGAGGTCCCGTTACAGAGTTAAATAAGTATGTCCTTAGGTCAAACGATGAAACTTATGAAATTGCATTCATCCCATTCATCCCAAGAGTTTTGAAATGGAACAGACAATACATGTGCCTTGGTTTGTGGCTAGTTGTTACACATGGGAACTGCTGGATAGTTCTAGGACCAAACTAAAGTCAGTAGAAAGCATTTATTGATTTTGAGGAAATGTTTACTTTCAAATAAAAAATCACACTAAGAGACTCTTCACTCCCCACTGTAGTCAGGGTGGACGCCCTTAGAGGATGCTTTTGAAGGCAGTGTAATTTAGTAATAGTGTACAGTAGAGGCAATACTGCTCGTCATTCAGTAGACAATGTTAAGGCCTCCTTCCTTGTGAATTTACTTAAACAGATGTACAGTAGAGGTAATACCTCCTATCATTCTGTGAAAATTACTTAAGGCCTATTCCCTTGTTAATTTACTTAGTATGAATGGCACTACCCTTACAACATAAAAACCGAACTGGCACCGTAATCTTTCCAGAAGAACCTTCAGATGTGCAGCATGTGATATTTGTTGTTACATTCACAAATAAAAAGGAGAGTACAATCAAAATATTTTATTTCCAAGAAATCCTTAAAGAAATATTGCATATTACCCGATTCATTAGTGAACAATCACAAATGTCCTAAAATTAATAGCACACAGCACACATTTAGATCAATGTAATCAACACATAAGTTTGGCTATTAACCATATAAACACTTAAAATTTCCAACACTAAAACACAATAGATGGTCGACAACCCAAAGTCCCACATATATTGAGAACACATTAAAAATACAGAAGGTACCAAGTTAACCATTAGCATACAACTCGTTTTCCTCAGGTACAACATTATAAAGTACAGCATGCATAGGAGCTTATATCAATCACATGGGGGACTCCTAATCAACCTTATTAACAGGTCAAATTTCCCATCTCCCGCGTGGCCTTGTCAAATATTCCTCAGACAGGACTCAGTAATATCTTCAACATGGTCCCGCATATATTAAAAACATTTTAAAAGAAAGAGGATAACAAATGCCCAGCAGCTTGCAACTTTTTCCTCACATGAGCATTATAAAATGCAATGTGTATAATTTCTTATCTCTGCCACGAAGTACTCTCTTAATGATTGCTATCGAGGTCACATTTTCCATCTCCCAACCCATCGTGGCATCTTCTTAGTGGAACGAGATTTGCTTACCAATTCAAGATGCTATGCTACCAACCTTTGTCTTAAAACACCAAGAGGGAAAAGCCTTATTTGTGATGTTATAATTTTTCGCAGGTATTGACCAGTGGCAATGACTACGTCCTGGTATCTAAGGTCACATAATAACTTTAAACCCATTTCTCTCGACTACTTTTTGATAAAAGGCCAGAGAATCTTCTTCCTTTCCTCGAGGAAGAGTACACAACCCATCAATGGATGGGTAACTGAATATTTCTGACCCCGCTTTGGCCATTGCACTTGGCTATTTTGGTTTTTAACCCTAAATTCGTCAACCTGGGTCAATTCCCACCCTCAGAATTTAATTCTGTAAAAACTTGTCTGGAATTGTATATAGGTACGAAAAGGAATCCATGCTCTCCTGCGAAGCTAAAAAGGGGATAACTGAACTCTAAGTTTAAGATCCTGAAGGTCCTCTCACCAACTGATTTCGATAGCACATTGTCTGAGGGTGCTCTTTATTTGACTAACTTGAGCTACTGTACCTCCCTCAGTGCACAAGTCAGGAACTTCCAGGTGCTTCAACATTTCTATTCAGGGGTTGCCAATATCTCGGGTAAAATTAGCACCAACAGTTTATCGCCAGGGACCCCATTTTTAATCAAGGAATAAAAAGGTGAAGCTCTGGTGTCCCCCAGTGCACTCCAGTGTACTGTTCTCAACCTCCTCCTTATGGCTTGTATCATAGCATTATTCGTTAAATCAATGAGCAGTTTCAACAAATTACCTTCTAAGCCTTCCCAAGCAACCCGCCTATCCATTGCCAACACATCTGCACCATTAAGTGTCTGGGGTATTAAATTGCCTTGTATCACTTTACTTAATCGATAAGAGGTATAGTTACCAATTATGCGGTCAAAATTCCTCAGGCTGTTCACTTAGGTTGAATGTTCAAGTCTTTGGGAAGCCACATGTTTATCCTACATCAGATCATGTGAAACGATCATGCCCAGATACTTATACTCCCTAGTCTGCTCCAACCCCTCATTACCTAAAAACCAAGCAAAATAATTTTTCTTTCTAGCGAAAAACAAGATTTTTGTTTTGACCACATTTATTGTCAATTTATTTTCAAGACAATTAGTGTCTCTTTGTATCCCTATAGGCGTTAGATCCATCATCACCAGATCGTCTGCGTACATACGGCAGCTGGTATGCCTGCCCCCAATCTTTGGAGAATAACTATGCATATCGAGTAATGTCTGGGGGAGGTCCAAAATGTATAGACTAAACAGCAGGGGTGCTAAAGTGCACCCCTGCTGTAAGCCATTCTCAGCCAGGATTTTCCTCTACAGGCTTCTTGTCCGTCCAGATCAACTTGAACCCAATTATCACTATGCATTTTCATCAAAAGGCTTAACGGTGCTCCAGATGTATTTCGTTGCTGTAGTTTACGCTAGAATGTACCTCTGTCCACCCTGTCGATAGCCACTCGGAAGTCAACGAAGCAGTAGCAAAGGCCACCTACCGACTTCATTGACTTCCTTGCGGCTCCCCAAAGCATGGTCCAACAGTGGTCCGTAGTAGGATGCTTTAGCCTGAAGCCTCCTTGCTCCACAGGGATCAGTCCAGAGTAAAAGGTCCAAGCAGTTCGATGTTTAAACAATGTTTGAGCGTAAAGTTTAGAAGGAATATCAAGGAGGGAAATCAAACAATAGTTAGCAGGCTTATCCAGTTAGTCTTCTTGTGGATAGGCTTCACTATGGCTCCTTTCCAGGATTCCGTCTGAGTGCTTGCAATCACTTCTGCCTCCACTTCAGAGCTGGCCTGGAACACTGACACATTTTCAGAGTTTCCTCCACTATATATCGAAAAGATAAAAGTGTACCAATCTTCCTCACTTATCTGAGCCGCAAGGGAGGACGGTGATGAAAGAGTTACAGAGTTCACTAGCCACCAAAAGCACTTACTATATTTATCAACAATGGCAGATAGCATTAGCTCTTAATTTAACATGTAAAATTCTCTCTTTTTATGGACACATAGGTTTCGATTGCTGTTTTTAAACTGGCATCACTAGGCTTTGACTTAAAGTGATGACAACTCCTTTTTGGCACTCTTCTACACCCGACAATCATCGTCAAATACAGCTATTTTCCTTTGCCTCCTATACTACTAGCTGAATAAGTGCCCCCTTTGCCAGTTTGAAGTGGGCTAAAAATTACTTTGTTAACCTGTAATACCAATCCAGCGCATTTTGACCTGCTTCCAGGTCAAGATGATCGAATTTTTTTGGAAAGAGCCTGCAATACATCTTCGATAATCAAGACTCAAATTCTCTTATGGTAAACTACTTCAAGATACAAGTGGCCCTTGGACAGGGCACAGCATCTACATTGCACTCCAGGCTAAGGGCAAAATGATCACTAGGCCCCATATCTAAAAAGAATTTACCTGATAGTACTGGTGTACCGGCATCAACACATAGTCGATAGGCAAACTACTAGTACCATGTTTGAAGGTTCTTGCAGCAGGAATATCGTCATTACCCCGACCATTAACGTTGATAATGTTTAGTTGAACTAAACGAGACAGAACCTTCACATCTCCTTCCCTGATATTTTCAGAAAAAGTACTTTCTGGCTAGTTATACCTCTTTCATAGCTACATCAAGCTCTTTGAAAGCTGATGTGTCATTACACCCCCCCCCCCCCCCCCACATACACACACACACACATACCAATAAAGCATCTGGATAATCACATATCAGAGTTCCCACATCATTAAACAGATTCGGAAATTCTCAGGAAGTGGACAAATTGGAGGACCACACACATTTAGGCTGATCATTTGTTATAACCCCTCATCATTAGTGAACAAATCAATTAAACAAGCAAGGGCCCGTATTGGAGTTTTGGAGCTTTGTTAGATTCTTCCAACAGCGGACAGATACTAATATAAGCAGTCCACCCACTGCTCTCCTTGTTAACCAGACGTTGGCATTTTGAGCTAAGGTAGCAAACTCCTCCACTGCAGGACACTCCAACAACCAGGTCTCCAGGAGGAACAATATAGGGTAGACCTCTCTTTGCTTTTCAATTTCTATAAATGATTTAAACCCATGAACGTTCCAAACCAGAGCACAACCCGGCAGCGGATGCCCTGTCAATTTCGTTGGCCCCCCACTACTTCAAGTCGAAATATCGTTATCCACTGTGTTATTGAATGGGTGCATCTCTGTTCGCTGGGGGATAGACCCCTGGCCACCATGTCCATTTTCCTTCCTGTGCTCATCTAAAAGAGGGTGCTGAGGGCGATGGGACCACTTTTGACTCCTTGTGTCAAGGCCTCTATCATTATGAAATATTATAGTAACTATTCTTTCTTGCGAACGATCTCATTCCCAACAACTCCTTCTAGTACCTATTCTCTGGCCTACACTAGGGGGCCCGCAAGATAACCCGGTTACATTTTCACCCTCCATGTTCATTTTAAAATGGATGTAATTCAGTATAAGAGCCCTCCCCTGATTGGCCAGTTGGTGCACATATCGTCTCACTTTCATCACAAAGACTACTAATGCCATTTGCTGTCAAGGTTGAGCCAGAAGACTCAACCAAGTTCCTTGTCTCCTCTTAAACAAACAGTACACTGGTTTCTTCGTCCCTTGCAACCTTCCTGATACATACCAAAGCCAAGTCCTTTGAAGAAATCTTCCTTAATATTTTAATATAATCCACTTAGTAGCCTCAATCTATTAAGGGGTTGACTGAGTCAGTGTTTTCCTTTTAGATTGCAACGTAAGGAGTAACAGTGGTGGTGCCAATTGCTTACGAGCACCTCCTGCCTGGACTGGGGAGAAATTGTACCAACATAAAAGTTTCTTTTGTCAGACTCACTATTCCGATGTGCGGGGTTAGGTGGAGATCTCCCCTTCAATTTTTTATACTTTTAATGTTTTTAATATTTTTATCCCTAGAAACCACTTTTGAGCTTTCCTTGATTTCCTTGAATTTCCCTCTCCCTTTCTCTGGAAGTTTCCCTAACCTCTCTGTATCTTCCTTACCCGGCTTCCCCCTAGTGATTGATTTCTTACTCGTCTTAGAGGTCGCCCTTGAAGCTAGAGGCTTAGGAGGCTGGCTCAGGGAAGTTCACACCACATGGCCTCAAAGTCTCTTATGCTTTCTGCCTTCTCTCCCTTCCTGAGCTCTCTTTCTCACCCCTGGTTTTAACAACATAGTGAGGCTGCACTTAGATAGGACCATTTGTTTCCCCAATATATTTCCCCTTTTTAAAACTAAATATCTCTTTCCAAGATTGCATCCCTAGATCCATCCTTTTGTGATTTACTAAAACATTCGAGCGGTTGGATAACCTTAACATTTTGAGTATTATTCAAAACCAATGCCTTTAACATTCCCTGAAAGGTTGTTTTCATTAGGGAGAGGAGGTTCAAAGTTGGCAAGTCTTGTGCGAAATCAGAAATATTTTTCAGGGAATTAGTCTAGTTTGTTAGTTCATGTTTAGCATGCTTATCATCATCTGTCCCTCTCATTGGCCCAACCGTCGATTCCTCGTGCTCCACGTACACAGCAGTGGGAATACATTCAGATCGTCCATTATACGGTAGCTCAGTCAAGGTTACACCAGACCCAACTCCTCTCATAAGTATTGGAGAGAATGAAGACCTTGGGGTTCAGGTTCCTAGGGTCCCCGACCTTGGAGCCCCCCGATCAGGTTAGAGAGACTGCCGAACTCTAGGTCCCCCAGACTTTGTCTAATACACTCAAGCACGAGATTTTAGGGCTCAGCATCAGTCTCCATTTTCATTTATTCGTCTGGTTTCACATAGGAGTGAAGCTCCGCGATGGGAGCCTCATGCCCCTTAGCATCACCTTCTTCTCCCCCAGAGATATTTCCTCTCCTCTCCGACAGATCCATTCTCAACATCAACATTATTTCGAAATACTCTCCCCCTTGGCCAGGGCAGGTCTTGGACTTCTGATTTAAAAAATGTTTGCAATGAAATCCTGCAAAGAAGATGGCAACCAGGCACCTGACCTGACTGACTTCTGCCTACACCCTAAAGACCTGGCCTTTTTTGCCTCAGATGAGAGAGGAACAGTGGCTGTAGTAGTGGTGGTGGTCACATTAGACTCAATAGAGGGTGGATTTCCTGGTGAATCGAATGTAATCTTCAACCTTGAATTGTTCTCTGGGACAGAAACCCCATTGAACCTGCTTGAATTACCCAATGGGGAGAGGTAGCGTGAGGACCACGGTGATCCTCCTGGAGGGATAGCAGGAACGCAACAGTCAGACTCTGAGTCAAACCCAGAGTGAGACAGAGAGACACATCACTTAAGTGCCCACCGTCTGTCCACCCTGCGACGGGATCTGCTGACAATCCATCATCACTATAATTGGCAGCAGGTAGGGGACAAATACAAGGAGCGTTAGAGTTCCCAGCCGACAATTTGAGCTCTCCAGAGTCAGCGCTCCCTCCTTGCTGTTGAACAGAAGCAGAGATCACGAAGACATCTGGGGGTAAGGGGGACAAGCTCCCCGGCCCCTGATGGCGCTCTATGCCCAGTTTCTGTGTGCTCTCTAACAGCACTTGTATTCCTCCTACGCTGACCAAGGTAGTGAGCCCCACTTCCTCTTGGTCTCAGTATACGCTAGTAGTGATCCGTAATCACAGACTGTAAGGTTGCCAAGGACAACAGTTTTTGACTATAGCTGGCTCCAACAGTTCCAATAGTTCTGAAAGTTGCTTTATTGCTGTCTTAGTTGGCAACACTTCTACAAAAACAACAGTTGATGGACAGAATGCAGAACAATGTCACACATTCAGTACAGAGATATGGGCAACGCTTCTAGTCAGTACGATGGCACAGGGAGGAAAATCCATCGGACAAACAGCAACTGGTAGATCGTAAGGGTACCAGAACCAGCAATCACTGGACTACTGAAGTAATGAGACCAGAACAGCTTGGAGGGGGAATACAGGTGGTGCCTCAAAAGCACAAGCGACACCTGCTCTCCAGAGAGGCAGCCTCCTAGCCACAGCTTACCAGCACCCCACCCCCCCTCCATCTCCAACACACGCTTGGAGAGAATCCTCGTGTGGACACAGGTGGTGAAGGAGTGCACTGCACAGAGGGTCTGCAGAGCACTGCAGGACTCACCCTCACTCTGTGGTTTCCGTTGTCACGTGCTCACACCACTATTAACCCTCCGCTACTTTTCAGCAATGACGCCACTCGCCAAAACCCACTGGGACTCAAGTCACAGAGCTTTGCCCCAAAATGTTAAGCGATGGCAGCGGGAATCCTCGGAGGGGGGGTGGGGACACAGGAAACCACGGGGGGAGGGTCACACACCACACCCCCTTCATGCCAGTCTGTGCAGTTTGCTCCGCCTCTTCCTCTCCTTCAATGCGTCAGCACGAGATTTTAAGTAAAATTGGTGCACAAATCTAACATTAACTGTATTAATTGTATAATTACCAATTTCACATGAATTGTATATACAGTGGAGTTGGCTGTATGAGAACGACAATCACCTGAATAGCAGATAGTTAAAGATATATCTATGGCCATCAGAAATGGAAACTCCATTTGGCTGTTAAGTGTAAAAAGATGCATTGGAATAATATAGAGCCCACATGTTATACTCTTTGGAAGAGAATACATACTGACAGACATAAGTGATGAGGATGTATATCTTCGAATGTGTAAAAATAAAGAAATGTGGCGTCTCACTTTGAAGGCTGTAGCTTTTGGAAATTTACAGTAGTTCTAAGTGATTGGTGGCCATATTGTTACTGGGTTCCAATGTCTATGCTAACATTACAGCACGTTTTCATATGTGATTTGGGATTAGTTCTAACACTCATTAACATTTGTATGCAATCATTTATAAAATTATCTTTAGATTTTCTTTTAATTTATATCTTTGCAATCTTAATATAAGTGTAGCTATGCTATTGTTATTTCATGATGTACAGTTTATAATGCTTGGGAATTATCCAGTTTTCAGATACAATTATTATAAATATATTACAAGTGTTTGATTTCTTTCTTTATATAAGCAGCTATGAGTATTTGCACAGAATGGAGCATAATATGTAGTACAGGACCAAACCCTTTATCCCCAAAAACCGATCCATTCTACAACATAAGATTTTGAACAAGATTTCCCTGGGACTCATTTATTTACTAGATATATTCCATCTTTGAGAACCTGTATATGACACACTTGAAGCTGGGTCTAGTGGCTGGTGGCTTAGCGGACTATGTTTGACATGGTCACAGGTCCAAATCCCAGTGGATACACTCAGCCTTTCATCTTTCTGAGGGCGATAAAATGAGTACCATAGAGTTGGGTAACAATAAACATCTGTTATTCAGCTCCAAGATACCCTTAGCGGTGAACGTGCGCTTTACAAATATACATATTATAAAAAATTAGAAAAACAAGACTTTTCAAATTGCACATCAACTGTATTCTTATTTACCCATTTGTTTAGTGTAGCAATCAACGATAGTCAGTGCTTTAAAGTTAAGTGAACTGTTCAGTATGGTACACGTATATACTTTCAGATGTGTCCTCTGTTCTCACATGAACATAGGTGTAATATGAATATTGTTCCCTAATTATAATGATTTATTTAAAGGACTATCTCTGAGGTAGTGTTGGCGTTTCGATTCACCCAATCAGTTAAGTGAGTCTCGTCTAGAGAAAAAAAGGCGATCTTTCATATAAACCTAAGGGGTAAAGAAGAAAGCCCATTCAGAGTCAAGACTGCCCAAAATCAATCCAGACCAAGTTAACAGATTGTCATCAAGAACATACCTCCGTCATGTGGTCAGTGCCATCTCAAGTAGAGGTTGTCATAATTCTAGGTCAGGTTTACGCCCCGGCCTCAAAGTTTAGTTCTGATATTGGGCAATGTGACATCTGGGTTATATGTAGTGTGGTTGGGGGATTATGATGTGTTTGAAGTTAAACACCATTTTTTAGCAGTTTTATTTTTACATTACAATATTCGCAGAAGGAGTTTTCATTAATACACACAAATAATAGTAGAAGATAGCAATCGTGTGAAGAGGAACATTAGATCTATTTTAGTCTATCTTATGTTTGATGATTGTTCGTCTTGGCACAATATTTTCCTTGGTCTGCAAAAGATCGTGATTGGGCTTAATATTGATTGTAAACACTGTCACTGGTACCATCGTGGACCCAAAACTAAAAACTGTAAAGGTATAATGACTATGATAAATGTTGTATACACATACCTTACTCAGTCTTTTTGGATAGTGGCTGTGGACTTAGATATATTGAAATACACTGACATCGAAAACATTATTTGCGATTGTTAACATGTGCACTATGTGCCTTTCAGCATCAAAACTACATTCAGGTGAACATAAATGTATGTATGACTTGCATTCTGAATGATAATTCCCTTTAACAATTCATTATGTACGTACTAAGGATAGGAGCAATTGTCATTAGTGAAGTCAAAGCATACATCTTTGTAAAAAGAAATGTAAGTTCCTTTACACTGTATTTCATTTGATATTTTTAGCCTAGTGAAGCCGGAAAATAGACAAACTTAAGTCATTAAGTTATTTATGGGAATAAAATGAAATAGGATAGGGAATTCAATATAATAACTCATTACTAATATACAAGTCTTTCTACATCTACTGCTTGAGTTACATTCATTTTACGCTTACCAGGGCAATGAGGTAAAATGCTTTGAACTTCTAATGATATTAGTATGGGAAGGAATTACCAATTTACAATTCTTCAACATTGAGAAAACTCTGATTACCCCAGAAAAATCTAAATTATGCTTGCTAAGCACATTGCCAAACCATTATTTTAGCAACAGCATTCGCTCCATATGCTGACATCCTAAGAGATGTTGGAGGGAATGGACCTCTTAACACCAAATTCTCAAGCAAGGGGGTGATATTAGATTATTCCAGCAGGATGGAAGGCCTTTACCTGAAATTTGAGCATTTCTTTTGTTGTACTTTTGTATTTCCCCTCGCAATCTTGAAAGCTATAAAAGCATTTGGCTTTCCTTATGTTAGCCACAGTTAATAATTAATGTTGAAACATTAAGTTAACCCCCGTTAACACCGGCTTTGCGTCATGCACATCTTAATTAAATTCAGAAACGCTGAAGTTCTCTTTTTGTATATACAGGGTCCAGGAACACACTTTCAAAGAAAGAATTGTGTCATCGTTCCCAATGAAAGATAGGTTCCTCAATAAACTTGATAAAATCAATTTATGTAATTAATATGAATTGCTGCCCAGTCACCTTTTTATAATCTCCTTTGTAGAAAAAATGGAAATATTTTTATAAGCTTATAATATCAAACAGAAAAGGTTCAGAGTTATGAAAAGGCTTCCACAACCCCAGTATGCAGCACAGTCAAGGTTGGTGCCTTAGTCCATTTTGACTGCTTACTGCTGGATGTACCGTCTAAGCCCTACAGACTCCTTTCAAATCCATTGACTTTGACAAAGAGGAGGCAGGGTTGTTTAAAGAGTTTATCAAACTTTATATGACGGAGAACTGGTGTTACAGGTACATACCGATCTGTTAGAGACATACCTTACTGTAGAATTTTCACGAGGCATCAGACTGGATCTGGAAATGTTTAGTGAGCACTGCCCCTGCAGTACCCCTATGCGCAGTAGGTGGCATCAGTCAGCTGTGCGTGGCATCGTTGGCTTTGTCCGCACTGGAAGTGATGTGCGCGGTGCCACTATAGGCGCCACCCTAGCGCGCTGACGTCCGTTCTTTTTTTGCCATGCCAGTCACCGCAGATCTGGAGAGAACTATCCCCAGTCAATTTTTGACTGCCGATTTTTTTGACTTCATCTTCAGTCAAAAAGTTTTTTTTTTAAATGTCCTGGTGTGGCAGAGATGTCCACTAGGAAGGCCGTCTTCAAGCCCTGCGTTGCCTGACATTGACAGATTTTGGAGACGGACCCACACCTGGTTTGCCTCTGGTGCCTAGACTGCGACCACAACACTAAGTCCTGCAGGATTGCTGCACCATGCACCCCAAGGCTTTGCGGGAGCAGTCCCTCAAGGTCCTTTCTGTTCGGCATGCGATGCTGTGATGGTCTCGATCCCAATTGAGAGGAAGGTCCCGTGGCTGGTCGTGGAGCCCAAGGCCCTTGTAACTCTTGAATTCGTCCAGACGCTCGGGTAAGTCCCACAAGAAAAAGTCGAAGAGGTCTTCGACTCCTCCCAGTCTGTCACGGTCTTCAGATTGACCCTGGGCGTAGTGGGGCTACGTGGAGCATCGCGTAGTGTGGCCAAATCTATGCACACACGCGCGCTCCGCGTAGCCACACTACGCGCCGCCCGCCCGCCCTCATTTTAAAATAAGTTAAAGTATTTTAAAAGTAAGAGAAAATGCGTTACCTGCGGTGCGGCGTCCCGGGGCTCCCTCTTCCTGGTTGACGGCAACCTCTTCTCACAAATGCGCGGACGCATGCGCATTTCTCGCAAGAGTCATCCCTCTTCAAATCCCCTGTGGTACATAGGTTCTTGAAAGATTTGCAATGCATGTTCCCACCTTCGTCCCTCATCATGCCTTAGTGGGACCTTAATCTGGTCTTAACTGTTCGGATGTGCGCACCTTTGAGCCATTGCACACTTGTCCTCTCAGGCTCCTCACCATCAAGACTGTCTTCCTGGTGGCAATAAAATCTGCCTGTAGGTTAAGTGAGCTTCAGGTTTTGTCTTCCAAGCCTCCATTCCTTAACATTTACACAGACAAGCTGTTTCTTCGCACTAGTGCCTCCTTTCTGCTGAAAGTTGTCACTCCCTTTCATGTAGGCCCGTCCATCATCCTGCCTACTTTGTACACTCCGCCACATCCTTCCAGGGTAAAGGAGCAACTTCATAGTCTGGACCCAAAAGGAGCATTTTCGTTCAACCTTGACCGCACAAAAGAATTTCTGGTGGACAACCAATTATTCTTGGGGTATGTCAGAGCGCAGAAAGGAATGGCTGCGCAGAAGTAGGCCACCTCCCGATGGATGGTGCTCTGCATTAAAATCTGTTGTGCATTTGCTAAGAAACAACCACCTATAGGCTTGTGTGCTCATTCCTGCAGACCCAAGGCTGCTGCGACTACTGCCTTAGTACACAGAGTCCCAGTCCTGAACATCTGCCAAGCAGCAATGTGGGCCTCTCTGCACATGTTGACTAAGCAATTCTGCCTGGACAGGCACTTTTCCTGTTCGGTCCTGCAGGACTATTTTTTGTGAAATTGTTTTGCAGACCCACCTCCTGGGAGGTATTGTTTGAGTATCTTTTCTAAGATTAGAACTCTCTATCCCACCTACAAGCGTGCAGGGGTACTGCCCATAAAAAATGTCTGGATGCAGTCTGACGCCTGGGGATGAGTCTGAGATAAGGAATCTGCAGCTAGATAGTGTCCCAGATAAGATATTACCGGAGGGAAGTAACTTGTTCTTAGCTCCTAATAGATACTTCTAACCCAGATTCCTCCCCTCTATAATATACCCATACGCCAAACAGGATCCATAAGATTTTTCAGCATAGCCCCAGTGTGCCGGTAGGGGGTATCGTGCGGCTCCAGTTTGACTCTAATCTGTATAGAGGCGCCACCTGCCATGCTGACATCAATTCCTATCTTTCCATGCCTCCATACGTGGATCCAGAGCTAGCTCCTCTTTTTTTTTCCTCATCACTTGCCAAGTTTTACTCACAAAATCATTTTCCAGTGTGCAAGGGAAATGTTGCCTCCTACAACCACAGGCTTTAAATATTGTCAATATTGTTTCAAACAAATGTCTGTGACGGATCCCCAGGAAGTGTGCCTGTGGTGTCTAGGGTTGGGCCACGACTCTTAGTCATGCGGGTAGTGTGCCTTGATAACACTGAAGGCAATCTGGAGGCAAGAGCCAAGTTGTATGTCACTGGGCATTGCCAGAAATCACATAAAGGCCACTCTCGCTAGAAGTCAAGGACCCTGACCTTTTCCAGGCCAGTCCCTCAAAAGATCTTCGTCGCATTCAAAGTCTTCAGGTAAGTAAAATTAAAGCAGTAACGCAAGAAGTGCAATCGGTCCTCATCCTAGCCTCTCCAATCTCCATCTAGGTAGTCACAAGGGTGTCCGGGTACCCTGTGGTCTTGCTCTGGGTCTCTAACCAAGGGGCTGATTCTAACTCTGGTTCCGATGCACCCCAAGTTTTCCAGGTTTGTTGGCGACGCCACAACTTTGTGGCATTTAAGGAAGCTATGCTTCGCATCTTGGGCACCTCACCTGTTCTCTCTAGCACGTGCCACGGATCCACGAATGCCTCCATTTGGGTTACAACCGTCGGGTTTGCCCTGGGTGCCGGTTGTGCCTCCTAAACCCACTTAAGATTCAGCTCCAACTACTGAGCAGATTCCACATCCGGTACCATGATCTGCGCCAATTCCTATCATATAGATAGTGCTGATGGCGTCACGCTCAAAGTTCTGTCTGACTCCAAATCCATGCCTAATATAAAAAAGCAGCACATAAAGTAAGTTCCTATGCTTCTGGCTCTCGTTCCTTCTGACACAGACAAGACAATGCCTTTGACCAGAGGCCATACTCCACCCAGTCCTACAATAACTCATTGGGTCTGACTCTGATCAGAGCCAGCCTGCTTTTGGTGATGGTGGGAAGGATTTTTTCCCACAATTTGATGATGACTATTTCTACATGGACCTAGAAAATGCCAGTGGGATAGCTACTTCTCCTGATATGGGGCTGGTCCCCCACACCCAACGGTTTCTTTCTAAAGAAGAATCTGCATCCATTACTATGGTAATCAGGAGGGCGTCTGAAGTCCTAGACTTGTAACTTCTTCTACAAAGTTTCAGCTAATGTGCTTACAGAGGTCCTGCAACCTGACAATCTTCCACAAAACCTCTGAAGCTCTCACTGATACCCTTATGGGCACTTGGGCTTAAACATGTTCATGCCTACTGGCAAATAAACTAGTGGACTCCTACTACCTAAAGGTATGCGATTCCTCGGAGAAAATTAAACCAGTAGACCAAGCCAGCCCTGTTTGTAAATACAAACACAGTGGTTCTTAGGGTGAGAAAGAGAGTGGGGAGGGGGAATTCCGTCTATCGGAACTAGGGTCCTAACACACCCAGCGAGCTAGGTGTCATGCTTCATTATAGGGACCTGCTCCTCGTTGGGTCAGCGCTGCAATACCCAACGGGCACCCGTAAAGGGGCTCTTTAGCGTAGATCTTTTGTTCCTCGCCGTATGATGCAGTGGGGGTGTGTGGCCTTTAATGTGTAGATATAGTGAAAGGGTGATTTAAAAGAGGTAGGATAGTCCAAATAAGACTTTTATGCTGGCTGGCTATCCACCTCATTAAAACAAACAGAGTGGCAGCCGATCTGACACTATGGTTCAGTTTAAGCTATGCTCATCTCTAGAGGTCAACATGTTTCATGCCTATTGGTGAGTTTGATCCGTGGCAATTCTTCGGACCTAATCAGTGAATCTATCTACACACTGTGGTGGGGGTGAGTACTACCTACCACGTGTTCACACTGCGGATCAATTTTTCTTTAGTGTCGTGCAGTGACCTAGAAGAAGGGGATACACAATGGAAAGATAATTGTATCAAAGGTACTCAGGTCACACTGTGTCCACAACTCTCTCTCCAGACACCTTCCTCACCTCTTGACATAAGGAGGTGTGTTAAAAACCTTAGGCACGAGGTAATTAAAAATGGGCATTAATTAGACACCCAATAACGCGGCTGTCCTTCCTAAACGATATCATCCAAGGGAATTAACTGGTTGCTCACACTTAATATTATTGCTAATGAGGGCGGATAACTCGTTCTTGGTAAATCACTGGTGACGGTGGACAAGTTTATTGCACAACTCACCTCTCTACAGGGAAAGTGTCACCTACCCCAACTTCAACAACGTACCTACATATCCGGGGCCACCACCCCCCTTTTGGCAGTTCCCTATGTATCCTCCGGGCCAACCCAATACTATCCTATGGGCAACCCCCCTTTTTTAGGCAGAGGCTGGGGCAGAGGAAGAGGGCGAAAAAGAGGGATGCAAAAAGGAGTGCAGTGGCAAGACCAAACACATACAGTAGAGACCAGGAGCAGGACCAGGGGGAAAAGGAATTAGTGGTCAATTTGTCACACAGAACCTTAACTGAAACTGAGTAAAGACTTCTCGAGAAAGGACTAGGGTATGTACCAACCCCTAGATCTGATGGGTTCAGAGACACTTGTGAGATCCATGAATTGTTCCGCAAGATTCGCTTGAATGCCTTTTTCTATTACACGCCCCATATTGACACAGGAGACTCAGGTCTACGAAACCCCTCAACCTTCACCCCTAGTAATGAGATGGTCCCCCCGGAAATACTAACTTTTGAGAAGGCTGTACTGAAGGATTTGGCGGGGATGCCTACGGGCAACCCTTTCCATAACCTGTCTAGTGCTGAGGAAACAGAAGACATCAGTATAACCATAAAGCAAGCCGACAAGGGAGGGGCTACGGTGATCCAATCCACCACTGACTACAATTGCGAGTGCAGACGGTAACTGGGTAACACCAGGCACTATACTCCGATCCCTGAAGATCCTACTGCCAGACTCACAACAGAAATCTGTAGCATGGTTTTTGAGGCTGAGACCAATAGGTGGATTTCCCAAAAAGAAGCAGATTTCCTGATAACAAAGGATCCAAGAGTGCCTTATTTCTACACACTTCCTAAAATTCATATGGGCACAACACTGGTGCCAGGGAGACCCATAGTCTCAGGAATAGGGTCACTCTTGGAGCCCCTGTCAAGATTTTGTGATCACTTCTTACAGCCTATAGTGAGAAATATCTCTTCATTTGTACGAGACACAACTGATACCCTACGTATCATCGAGGAAGTACATGGCACGGACGAGATTAACCTTCTAGTCACTCTAGATGTAGAAGCGTTATACACAAACATTCCACAGCGTGGTACTCTGACTGCCATTGAAACATCACTCATGAAACAAAACTGGATCTCACCTATCCCGGTTTCCTTCATCATGGGGTGTGCCACACTGGAATTGACTGAAAATTTCTTTGAATATCAGAAACAACTGTTTCATCAGTCACAAGGTACTTCCATGGGCAGTACCTTCGCCCCCAGTGTAGCCTGTCTATACATGGCCACTTTCGAAGAAAATGCCATCATGAATACGAGCAACCCCTACATCAGTAACCTAACCTTGTGGGAAAGGTTTATTGATGACATTTTAATCTTCTGGAAAGGCGACCGTTTGACCTGTGAGGAATTCTGCGAATGGGTTAACACACAGAATGAATTTTTGAGATTCACACATACTATCTCAGAGACGAACATACCATTCTTGGATTTAAATCTGAGACTTGACCACACAGGACTGAGCACAACCCTATATAAGAAACCAACTGATAAGAACAGTGACTATTGTAAAATAGTCACCACCCCAGGACCCTCAAAGACAACCTACCCTTTGGGCAGTTCCTTCGCATCAGGAGGAACTGTAGTACCCTCACAGACTACAGGTCTGGAAAATAACTTAAAACAAAGAGGCTACCCAGAGCATCTGGTCAGGGTCTCCTTCAAAAGAGCTCTGAATAATCCCAGGGAGGCACTATTACAAACCACACCAAAAGAACCTTTTGACACCTTGACATGCGTCACATCATACACACCAGATTCCACACGCATCAAGGGGATCCTTAAGAAACATTGGGGCATCTTAAATACAGGACCCACGCCCTGGTTTGCCTTCAAGAGAACTAAAAACTTGAAAGATATCATAGTACACGCAAGACCTAAGACTGAAAACAACAAGGTACAGAGAACACTTTGGGACCTTCCCCCTGTTACAGGGCACTACCCTTGCGGCACCTGTGCGGTCTGTGAGCAGACGAGAGCCACTATAACACTCTCAGACACATTCACCTGGACTTTAAAAAGTCACACAAACCGCAACAATTCCAAATGCATATATCTGGTGGTGTGCCCCTGCGACAAGAAATATGTAGGGATGACCATGAGAGCAATCGGGATGCGAATTACAGAACACAAGAGCAACATAAGATGCCAGAGAGTTACGACCAAGATGTACACTCACTATAAAGAACAGAAACATAGCCCAGAATCCTTACAGTGGCTTGTCCTTGAAGCTAATCCTAGAATTACACAACACGCACTGTTCAGAATAGAGCAACAGTGGGTACACCGCCTTTCCACGGCTCATGATGGTCTTAATGATGACATACCTTGGGCTTCCTTAAATGATAGATGACATTGACCTGGTCAGGTTCCCCCGTAACAATTCTAGGGTCTCCATACACATGCATGACCCTCTGGATTAGCGTACCAACTTCACTATGTGAATACCACTGCATTGTACGAGGAGATTAGCAGACTACCAGCATGCGATGAGATGTCAGAATGGGGAGTTGATATTTGATAGGCACGACCTAACAGCAATTAAGATGTGCACGTATGGCACGACGATACACACTTGTAGGTACGTGAGTTGACCACTGGCAATGTCGTCTAGTGCATGATACTGGTTCCCATTATTAATGTGGGAAGAGCTACTCTACACCATTGATAGATGGGTCCAAGCACACGGGATAATCACGAGTTAAACACCGTATACTACTATTTCCAATAGCCCCACTCTAAGATGGCTGCCGCTATAACCAGAGACACTACAACAGACCTATCTAGGCCTATCACGTAACCCCAACGTGAGCCGGGTTCCGCCCCTCTTCGCACGTGACGTGGAAAAGTATTTCAGCGCCCAGGAGGCTGACTTACACTTTTCCGGTGCCGGCAAGGAGGGGTAAGTGATTCGGCTCCTTTTTCGAGCGGATTGGTGAGTACAAACGGACAACTAGGCAGGGTTTTAAAACCTTACCAGACCGGGCTCCCTTGGTGGGTTGTTGAGGAGGGAAACACGAGATTTGAGATAGCGCGTTACCGATTGACCTGACAGTGCGCTAATGGGCTGACTGCAAGGTTTTGGGTTGAGACAGCACTCTCGGATGGCGGTGAGGCGGACCGCCAATTGGTGGGTGCCTGACGCTAAGTGGGGCAAGCACCTTAGACTTACACCGTTGAGTTTCTCCCCCAGGAGCTACTGCTGGATACCATTGGGAGCCGTTGATTAATGTATGTGCTCTCTGTCCACACACACTAAGGCAGGCGAATTGCGTAAGAAGAATATTTGAACCATTGCCTCAATGGCTCGTGGACCACTCCTCTGTCTTACCTCCCATGTTTTATAGGACACCATCTTCCAGGTGTCCTTATACTCCGCCGGACACCGACTGAAGTGACACTTTCACCATAGAGAGGTGAGTTGTGCAATAACCTTGTCCACCATCACCAGTGATTTACCAAGAACGAGTTTTCCGCCCTCATTAGCAATAATAATATGTATGAGCGACCAGCTAATTCCCTTGGATGAAATTGTTAGGAAGGACAGTCCTCTGTGTTTTTTATTTTCATTTTCTATTTTCAACCAGCCGCATTATTGGGTGTCTAATTAATGCCCATTTTTAATTACCACGTGCCTAAGGTTTTTAACACACCTCCTTATGTCAAGAGGTGAGGGAGGTGTCTGGAAAGAGAGTTGTGGACACAGTGTGACCTGAGTACCTTTGATACAATAGTGTTTCCATTCTGAATCCCCTTCTTCTAGGTCACTGCAGGACACAACAGAAAAATTGACCCGTAGTGTGAACACGTGGTAAGTAGTACTCACCCCCACCACGCTGTGTAGATAGATTCACTGATTAGGTCCTGAAGAATTGCCACGGATCAAATTGACCAATAGGCATGAAACATGTTGACCTCTAGAGATGAGCATAGCTTAAAGTGAACCATAGTGTCAGATAGGCTGCCTCTCTGTTTGTTTTAATGAGGTGGATAGCCAGCCAGAATAAAAGTCTTATTTGGACTATCCTACCTCTTTTAAATCACCCTTTCACTATATCTACACATTAAAGGCCCCACATCCCCACTGCATCATACTGCGAGGAACAAAAGATCTCTGCCAAAGAGCCCCTTTACGGGTGCCCGTTGGGTATTGCAGCGCCGACCCAACGAGGAGAAGGTCCATATGATGAAGCATGACACCTAGCTTGCTGGGTGTGTGAGTACCCTAGTTCCGATAGAAGTAATTCCCCCCTTCCCCCCACACTCTCTTTCTCACCCTAAGAACCGCCGTGTTTGTATTTACAAACAGGGGTGGCTTGGTCTACTGGTTTAATTTTCTCCTAGGCACTACAATAGGAGGAACCCCATACCTTTAGGTAGTAGGAGTTGAATGGCCATTTATGCTGGACGTCTATAAAAAGCCCCTCAGTCCCCTTTTTTGTTGAATGAAATAAACCAGTGGCTCATTGGCCAGTTCCTCGTGATCCTGCCTTTTTTACACAGCATCCTACCCTGGAGAGCCTGGTGGCACAGGAGTCCATCAGCTGACTCAACCCTAAATCCTTCCCCTTTACCAACCTAGATAAGGAGTTGGAGAGAATGGAGGTGTTTGGGAAGAGGATGCTTTACTGTGCCAGCTTTGCTGCTAGGTCCTTCAACGCAAGCTGTTTGCATCAACGCTACTCTAATGCATCATGGGACTTAGTGGCTCAGATTTGTCTCAGGTGTGTTCAGGGCCAAATTAGCAGGTTGGCAGGATGCAACCAGGAATGAGCCCAGTCTGGTGGCTTAGTGGACTAATGCGTCCATTGTTGGGGCCTGTGTTCTACCTCATAGACCCAGGTTAAAATCCCGTTAAGTCCACTCAGCCTTTCATCCTTCTGAGGTCGATAAAATGCGTACTATGGAGTTGGGTAACAATAAACATCTGTTATTCAGCGCCAAGATAACTGCACTTTACAAATACACATAGCTGATAGAGACATCTAGCCGCAGATTTCTTAACTTAGAATATCCCCAGGTGTCAGACTGGATCCTGAATTTATTTTGCAGCAGCGCCTCTGTGTGCCGGGGGACGGCGCCACACGACCCCGCCCTGACGTCATCCACGTACGTGACGTCAGTGAGGTCATATAAGTCCCTCCCGGCGCGCCGACGTCAGTTTCCTTCTTTTCCGCGTGCAACGCGGATCCGGAGTGAGCGGTTCCTCTGGCCTGTTTTCAGGCCCTTTTTCGACGCTTTCCGTCTGGAACAGTGTGCGATGCCTTCGGGCTTTAAATTTTGTACTTCCTGTTCACGGCAAATGTCCGCAACGGACCCACATCTTAACTGTCTGTGGTGCCTGAGCGAGCACCATGACTCCACGGACTGCAACACCTGCCAACACCTCAAGCCGAAGTCCCGGCGGGAGCACCGGATGAAGCTTCTTTCGCCACGGATGTCCCGGTCGGAGTCGTCTCGTACACCGGCCTCTTCAACGCAGTTCCGTCGTCGATCACCCTCTGGGGTCCGGGGCCGTCGTTCACCACTTCTTGGTAAGTCGCGCCGCATGTCACCGAGCTCCTCAACCTCACTTTCATCTGTTGTCAGGGGCACTGGTTCCCGGAATATTTCGGACGTGCGCCCTCGATAGTCTTCCCCCCTCTATCCACCCTATCCGCGTGTGGAGGCGACTCGGGTGCAAATGGGAGGCCTATGCCACGGCTCTGCAGGCCTCCCTTGGGTCCTCTCCCGTCCCTGGGGTGTCCTCGGGGCCCCCGCTACCTGTGGAGTCCCCGACGGTCTCCCGGTGGGGTCGCCCCAGCCGTCAAATTAGCCCTTGCCCTCGAGAGACGTAGGAGATGTGGTATCGTCAGGGCGCTGCCTGGCTGGGTCCCCCTCTACGGTCCATTTGGCGTTGTCAGGGTGCGGCCCGGCTGGGTCCCCCTCTATGACCCATTGCACCCCTGCCACGCCGCAAAGTCCTGTGTGGCTCCCTGTGGCATCACAGGTGGTTGCTGGTGCTCAAAGCCTCGCTTTGTGCACGCCTCGGCCTTCTGGACAAGCGGCCGCCTGTCTGGAGCCGGGGTCGGTGCCGTTCCGGCGCCGTAGACTCGCCTCCCCGGCTCTGCCTGCACTTCTTTCTTCGGAGTCCGAGCCTGTTGTGGTTGAGTCGGTGCCGGTGCGGTGTCGGAGGCTTGCCTCCCCGCCTCCAGCGCCTTCTCCTTCTTCGGGAGGAAAGCTTGTCGCCTTCCCGGCTCTGCCTCCACTTCTTCCTTCAGAGTTGGTTGAGGCTGAGTTGGCTCCAGGATGGCACAGGAGGCTTGCGTCCCTGGCTCTGGCACCTTCTTCTTCTTCGGAAGGTGAGCTTGTCGTGGATTCGGCGCCAGACGGGGCCGACGTGACGCCGCATGGAGTTGAGTCGGCACCAGACGAAGCTCGATCGGCGCCCACTAAAGTAGTTTTGGCGCCGCATCGACGCCAGGTTGTTTCCTCTTCTCCGGAAGCGTCTGGAGAGAGTTTGGCGTCTGCCTCACACCCGGTGACGCCGGATGTATTCTTGCCTGTGTCTCCCTTAGAATATGTGGATCCAGCAGGATCCCCGCCTCCTCAAGAGTACCCGCACCCAGCAGGCTCCTCGCCTCCTCAATTGGTCATTGGTCGCACCCTCAATGTCATGGGAGGGTTAGCTTACAGCCCTCACCTACTGATAAGCTACTATCCCCTCCTCGGAGGGCTACCGAGGCTGGTGCGGCTTTTCTCAGAGTGGTCTCCTTGGCCACTCGGATTTTGATCATGCAACCGCCTTCGGCGCCCTTGTCTGTGGACCCTTTACTTGATGTCCTTCACCGTGGGTCAGGGAATGTGGTGCCGCTTCTGCCCTTTGATGCTTCTCTTTATGATGCCCTTTTGGGTACCTGGGTTCGGCCAGCTTCCGGTGATCCGCTGGCTCGTTTGGTCTTGCACCGCCACCGTCTTGCTCCACATGATCCGGTCTGCTTATTTGTGCATCCAGACGTGCAGGGGTTTGTTTTTCAAACTGCCTTCCCTTCCTTGCCCCGGCTACTGCTTCCTCCTTCCCGGGAGTCCAGATGGCTTGAGTCATGGGGTCGGAACATCTTTGCCTCCCCTAGTGCTGCACTACAGTCACTAAATACAGTGTGTGCCCTGACTCTGGCTACCTCTGCCCTGTGAGATTCTGCAGAGTCTGCTCTCCACCAGCACTGAAGGCGCTCGTGTGACCTCCTTCATCTTCTCCGGGATGCTGTGACCTTGCTGAGTTTACAATCCGCTCCGCCTTTGATACTACTGATTCCTTAGGCCGGGCTATGGCTGGTTCAGTCGCCTTGCGGCGCCATGCTTGATTACGGGATAGCGTCTTCCCGGAGACTATCCGGGAGAGACTTATTGATTTACCCTTTGATGGGGTTTTATTGTTTGATGCTCACGCCGACTCGGCTGTTCAGTGCCTCCTTGCGGTTCCCCCCTTCCAACCCCCCACCTCTTAGGCCTGTGTTCCTCAGGCGTTTGTTCTGGGGTGGTACCATTTCATTTAGCATCCTTTTGATGTGTTATGTGTTTTAGGCTGGTAGTAAGCCTCAGGTCTTCCTTTTGCATGGTCAGGGGTGATTACCGTTTCATTTAGCATCCTTTGGATGCATTATTCTTTTTAAACTGGCAGTTAACCTACTGTGGCAGTGTTCCACAGATTGTTCCTCTGACTGTGGCTTGTCCTAATACGTGTTCCCCGTTGTTGGGGTGTGCATACTCCGTGTGGGGTACTTGTTTGCTCTTATATAGCTCTTTTTATGTCAACTGGGCCTAAGAGATCTCTTGGCCTCTATGCGTCCTCTGGTGCTCTTATCTGCCGTTGTACGGTGCTCAATGTTATCTGCCGTTGTACGGTGCTCAATGTTGTGCCTTGGCGTCATCTTCTATACGTTATGGGTCATCTTACTTATTTTTTCATTCTCCTCCTTGGGAAGTTTTTCGGGGTGTTCATCGCGCTTTAAAGGCAGCTTCTGTCTGCCATTACTGCACCAGGTGTGTTCCTCTACAACCATGTTGCATAGTCGTGGGTGGTTTACCCGTTTTTGCTATATATATGTATTTATGTATATATGCAAGTTCCTGGGTACTCTTCTTCCTAACTCTCCACCTCTCTTCGAGGCTGCAAGGTCTGGTCCGAAGTCTCCATGTTTCAGGGAGCTTTTCAGTGCTGCATGCGGCATTGCCAATAAGGCCCTTTTTGCGTTCCAAAAACTGGGGTGGTTCCCCGGTTTTACACTGCTCCCTTCTTCGTCTTCAGTTACTGAACGATTCTCTCTTCTGGACAAAGGTTACTTTCCTTCCAGTCGGAGGGTGTGGTCTCAAATTCTGCTGCACCTTCCTTCGGATGTGCCTCCTTCTTTAAGTTCACCCTATATTATATCAGCTGGGCACATGGGACGGCTCGTCTGATGTCAAAATTCCTAGGTCTACACCCTGCCTATCTGTATTTCGTGTGTTGATTCTCACCTTGGTCTTCCAGCTGCCTCGTCGAGCAGCCTCATGCCTATTTTAGCTACGCCACCTTATGGTCTCTGTGGCGGTTTGATCTGGGCATGTTTCTGTGGTTGCCTGCATCAGCGTGCTTAAAATTGGTACTGTTCGCCCCTGTTCCCCATTTTGGGACTGGGTGTGCACTTGGCGTGTTTCCTGTCTCCGCCTGCAATTCTAAAAACATTGCTGATTTCTACTCTTGACCTTTGGTTCTTGGCTGTAGCCTCTGAGGCCTTCCTTCCGTGGCTAGCCTGGTAGGCTCTGGTTGCCTCTCTCCATGATTCTTCTCCACCTTTGGTCGGTGTTCACATATTGCGCCATTAACCCCTTGCATGCCCGCCCCTTTCCCCGCCCAGTGCCGCGCTTTTTATTAGCGGGCGGAGTTCATGACGAGCTGGACTCGTCATGGGCACAGCGCCACCGCAGCCCATGACGAGTCCAGCTCGTCATGGGCACTGAAGGGGTTAAGCTGAGAGTGGTCCTTCTTCCTCTTTCTTTTGTTCCGGTATATGGCTGGTGCAGTTTCTACCTCTCATGCTTATACAGGTATGGTGCCGCGCCATTCTGGCATTTTTGGGATGTCTTGCATCTCGTTATCTTTTGCTCTTCCGAGCTATTTGGATTGCTGTCTGGCTGTTCCGCCACAGCCTTCCCCATTGTCCGTCACTCTGTTGCCGGCTCAAGTGCTTGGCGCTTTGTTGTTCTGCCGCAGACCCACCTCCCCTTTGGGGTATGGCTGTGGTATCTATTCTAAGTTAAGGAATCTGCGGCTAGATGTCTCTATCAGATGTACAAGTTACTTACCTTCGGTAACGGTGTATCTGGTAGAGACGTTGTCTAGCCGCAGATTCCTTAATGCCCACCCAGCCCCCCCGTTCTGCGAGGACCTTGCCAAGTGGGGTTCTCCGCTGGCCTCTTTCAGTTGCCATTGGTTATTCTCTCACGGGTGCTCACATTGTGGCGTCCCTTTGAGAATTGTCATAATACAGCTGACTCCCTCTCAGGGGTTTATTACATGTAAAATTATGCCTTTTGATTAACTTTCACCAGGAGATTCATCATCATTTTCTTCTCTTCTCCTGCTGCCTTCCCTCCTTCCCGCCTTCTCTATTGGTTCAGGGTTCTGGTCTCCTCTACAGTCATCTTCTTTGGGGATCTGTTGACCTCTGTTTCAGACCTCCATTACTATAGGGGCAGTGCCAGTCTTTTTATACCTTCCTGCGGTGGGCTGTTGTTCTCTCTGTGCTCTGTTCTTGCTAGACTACACAGTTCTATATGGTAATGACAGTCTATTTCTGTCTGTTGTTCTACATGGTAATGACAGAGCTTATTTCTGTCTGTTCAGATATTCTTCCCTTGTTGCACTTGGGAAGGGTCTTCGCTTAGCTTGCGGCGTTCTTTCTCACAGCTTTTTCACTTATCTGTAGGCAGTGTCTAATTCTGTCTTTTACGATGGTGTCTTGCACCATCCTCCTTCTTTATTCACGGATTGTTTTATCCCTAGCACACTCTTTCCATACTTTCACAGTTTGTTGTTGGCGGCTCCGCGTTGTACCGCGGAAAAGTTTCTCCAAAGAAAACTGACGTCAGCGCGGCGGGAGGTACTTATATGACCTCGCTGATGTCCTGTTCGTGGACGACGTCAGGGCGGGGTCATGTGGTGCCGTCTCTGGCGCGCAGAGGTGCTTCTCCAAAAACATTTACGGATCCAGTCTGACGCCTGGGGATATTCTAAGTTAAGGAATCTGCGGCTAGATAACGTCTCTACCAGATACACCGTTACCGAAGGTAAGTAACTCTTACGTTATGTTATGTAATCCCGTCAGGACTGGACACTACAGACTGCTTGGGCAGAGTGTTGGGCTCCAGCGCCACAAGTGAATGATATTCATGGGCTTTTCGGGTGACATCCAAGCGTCAGACAAGTCTATGCCTTTCTGTGGGCACAACAGTTGAGTATGCACGCTAAATTTGAACAAAATCATTGAGACAAAAGTATTATGATAAAAATAGGGTGTGCTTCAAGCCTCTTGCTAATGACTTTCTGTGGGTCTTGCCTTCTTGGTGAGAAGGCTGACTCCACCCTCAAGTGCTTTAAAGAAAGCAGAGCATATACGTGCTCCCTCAGCCTCTATACACCCAGAACTTTGCTCCTTTCGAGGCATCCCTATGAGCTTCGCCTTCTACCAATGGCAAGCCACACTATTCCAAAAAGTAGATGTCACAGTCCTTTCAAGGTCATGGAAGGGACTCTAGAAGCAACACCCAGACCAGCAAGGCCAATGACTTCCCCAGTCCCCTGTCTTTCTGGAAGCAGACTCCAAGCCGCTTCAGTTTACTCTTAGCAGCACACAACCACCATATGGGAGACAAGATCATTCACTTTCTCCACGAGTGTCATGCAAAATGTCTGACAGGTGAGTCCAGCAGGTATTCCAAAAGGGTTACGCCCCGCCATCTCCTTCCGTCCTACAACCTATGCTACCTACATCGGAGGGTTTTCAGAGCGCCATTTGTCCTTTTTGCTGACAGAAGTCCAGACTGTTTTGGAGTAAGAAACCATAGAGAGTGTCCTAGTTACAGAAATCGGAGCTGGATATCTAGGCTTTTTTGTGTGAAAGGAGCCATAGAGAAGGTCCCGTCCACAGAAATCGAAACATGGTGTAACTCCTGCTATTTCATAGTGCCGAAGAAAGACAAAGCCTTTGCCCTATTTTAGAACTTTTTTTTTTACATCTCATCTTCTTGCTGCGGAAGCACAAATTCAAAGATGCTCACACTGGCCCTCATTCTCTCTGCCCTGAATCCAGGTGACTGAATGGTGGTGTTGGACCTGCCGAGCACTGATTTCCAAGTTTCTGTCCTGCCAGCCCACAGATGCTGCCTGCTGTTCTTAGTGGACCACGAGTATTTTCAGTTTGCACTGCTCCCTTTTGGCCTCACCAGTGCCCAAGGTATGTTCATCAAGATGATTGTGGTGGTCACAGCATATCTTCGGAGGTCGGAAGTACCAGTCTTACAGTACCTTGACATCTCGCTGTTGAAAGTGGGCTTGCCACAATCGGTTGTAGACTTTCTTCAAATTATGACAAATCTCTTTACATCTTTGGGGTTCACGATCAGTGTGCTGAAATCACATATGACCCTTTTGCCAAGACTCCCTTTCATCAGAGCCATGCTGATTAGTAATGCATTTTTAGCCTTTCCACCACAACAACGAGTCCAGGGCATTCGGGCTATGATCCAGATGTTCCAGCCTCAGTCCTGCAACTCAGTTAGGAGAGCCCAGAGGCTTCTGGGACTCCTGCATCCTGCTAGTTTACCATGCTAGGTGACACATGAAGGCTTTGCAGTTGGATAGGAGTCTCAATAGGCCCAGCCCCAAGGGAACCTTTTGGATTCTATCAGGGTTTCGAAGGAGAGTGCACAAAATATGTAGTGGCAGGTGCTTGACCACAATTGAATAGTGGCAAACCCCCACTCTCTATCCTTCACCCTTCCCAGAGCTGACAGAGGTAACGGATGCATTGCTAATAGGATGGGAACGTCATCTCTTGGAGAGTTGGGGATCAGAGCGCTGGTCTCTGGCAGGAACCCACCTCCACATCAATTTGCTGGAGTTGTGCGCCATCTGCTTGGTGTGGAAAACCTTCCCATCGTCCATCAAGGGCATGCCATTTCAGTTCCTCACAGACAACACCTTCACTATGTGATATTGGCAAAAGCATGCCGGGTTGTGGTCCTGGGCTCACTAAAATCGTAACGTATTCAGGAAACTGCAAGAGCAGGACAACACAGATCTCCCATGAGTTTCACTCCCTCTATTCTGAAAGAAAAGAAAAAAGGGTATCACGAAAGAAGTGATATACACTCCTGGGTCATTCAGAATCAAGCCATCAATATCCCATGGCTGGATCTTCAGGCCATTTCCTTGATCATACACTACATTGAGTGTTCTTTAAACTCTAGGGCTGGCAACCTCAGCCAGTGACTCCTTGTGGATCATGAATGCAGGCTGCACCCAGAGGTGTCGCAGGGGTCTTCCAGCAATAGGGAGAACCTTGGATCAATCTCTTTCCCAACACCGAAAAGTTGCAATGTCATCACTTTAATGTGTTAGAGTTCCCAAGAAAACTTTCTCTCGGAGACGCATTCTGCCTAGGATGGGTCTTAGGACTCTTGTATGCCTTCCCAACACTACCTCTTCTGTCCCGAGTTCTGAACAAAAACGTGAACGACTGAATCCAGATTATCTTACCGATCCCAGACTGGGCAAGTAGAGTGAGGTACCCAGAAAGTCTGGGTTTGAGTGTCTGTCTTCCTATCAGGCTGCTGCTTCTGGAGGATCTTCTGTCGTGACAGGAGGGCAGGGTCTTGCACCTGGGCCTGCACAATCTACACGTTAATTGCTTGGAGATAGAGCGGCAGCATAAAAAAATTGTTTGGTTGGAACAATTCACATGTCATTCTTACTTAGGGAGTATAAACTGTAGAGCCTTCCTCTAGGTTAAAGGTACCTTTGTCAATCGCACATACTAGTTGTCAATTAATAAATTTATATTATCTTAACAAAATTCATTACATCGTAAAGGACTTCAAAGATCAAGAACAAATAGTTAAAAGGAGAAGGGGGTGCTCCTGTGTATGGTGGATGTAAAGTGCTCGTGCAAGAAAGTGCTTGTGCTATTGCAATCAATCATGTTCAAGGAATTAGAAAAAATTTCAACAATCTGTTCATAGTATCATTTGTAACTGTTGAGGATGTATGTTCACAAATATAGTTGTCCAATGGCAGTCAGTTTCATGGATACAGAAAAAATATAATCGATGAGCGACGGCAGTTCACTGCATTTGATCAAAAGTAGCTGATGTCATCTTGTTGGATAGTTGTCCTTCCACGAAATTCATTTAAGCAAGACGCTAGCACAAGTTTGTGGCTAGGTGTTGCAAAAGTAACACCAACCCATTACAAGCCAAACTGTGGAATGTGTTACTAGTCGTCTTGTCAGCCCTTTTCATCTTTATTGCATTTGTAGGCTTGCCAACCTTTGTGGAACAGATTAATTTTAATCTGCTTGGTGCAGGGTCACCACTCTTGCCACGGGTCCTTATCAAGTAAGGAGGAATCAACAGTGGAACGAAGTACAAACCATAGGTTATTTATTAAGCATTCAGAATGGGTCTCCTTCCAACGAGCACCATGGAGTTCCTCAAGGAAGGAGCACACTTGAACAATGGCTACATGGGTTTTTATAGGGAAGATCACAAACAAGGAACGCCCAGAGGTAAATAGAACTTTGGAAAGAACACACAAATGAGCTAAGGCAAGAATCTGACAGACTCGGTGTCTTGTGCAATTTCTACATTTTAAGACTGAACAACAAAATGTGCTATTCTGAGTAGACTTTATTTAAGGATAACTATTGCCTGAAAACCTTCGAGCAAGCTGACTCTGCATGTTTACACAGCCTACAATCTCCCAACCTGCAATTCTTTACCTAATGTTTATACAGATGCGGTGTCAAGAAGAGAACCAGACTTAAAGTAGGGCAGGGGTGAGAATGGATGAAGCATAGCTTAATAAAAAAACAAGAGATTCAAATTTTACATTTCCACACCTTGTTCAAATCACTTATTGTGGTATGTTTTCTCAAAGGTTTGGTCAACATGTTCTCTCTAAATCCCTTTGTGCCAATGTAGGACCTTACCGTGGTCCTTATTTTTCAGACATGTGCTCCCATTGAAATGCTACACAGTGTGTCACTTGAGTGAGCTCCAAGTTCTGCCAATTCAGCTGCCATACACTGCTTTCTTTCCTGACTAGCTGGTGCTGCGGACCAGAGTAACATTTCTCCTGAAAGTTTTGACCTCTTTTTACATCAGACAAACCATCACCCTTCTGTAGATCTTTGCCCCACCTCACCCCTCAAAAGAGGAGGAGGGACTCCATTGATTGTACACAAAAAGGGTGCTCCCTTTTTATATCAGTTGTACCAAAGATCATCTATATGTGGGGTTCCCTGAGTCAAAGAAAGGAAAAGGGGAGCTGAAGCAGGCTTTGTTCAGGTGGATAGTACTCTGTATTAGAATCCTCTGCGTGATGATAAAGAAGCAGTCTCAGGAAAGGTTGAGAGCCCAATCCAGCAGTGTCAAGGCTCCTATCATTGCGTTAGCACATGGAGTGCCTTTCCTGGATATCTGTCCGGCTGCAACATGGTCATCAGTACACACATTAACAAAACGCTACTGCTTTTATTGACAAGTCCAACGCGATTGGCATTATGGTCATTAGTCCCTGCAGGACTTTTTGGTCTGTGCCATTCCATAGATCGACCACCTGGTCTGTACTGCTTTGGTAATTATTCTAAAGGTGAGGAATCTGCAGTTAGAAGTGTCAATCAGAAGAAGTTATTTCCCTTCAGTAACACTCTTTCTGGTGGATACTCTATCTTGCTGCAGATTCCTCACTACCCTCCCACCTCCCCGTGTTGTGGATCAGGCTCTTTTCCATCTAAAAAGATCCCAATTTAGAGATCTGCACAATTGATTGCTGTTGTGTTTCACTTCGAGGTGGCATGGATGATGTCTAGAAAGAACCAAACGTCCAAGCAATTGTGTAGCGCCTAAATATTGCTCCAGTCAGCTCTGGGGCAGAGCTAAGTCAATGCAGAGCTGCATGATGCCGCCTATCGGCATGCAGGGGCTATGCTGAAAAATCATTCGGATCAGGTCTTGTATTTGGTGATATTGTAAAGGTGAAGAATCTACTGTTAGAGTATCCACCAGAAAGAGTTTTACCAAAGGTAAGTAACGTGTTCCCTTTATCCCCATCATGATATCTCATTCAGTATTCATAAACATGAAATTAGAATAATATAGATACACATCACTGAAAAATAACCAAAGGTTAAAATGACATTCTAGTTGGGTATGGTAATAAGATCTTACTGTACATACTGACTCACACTTGTCTTCAGGACTACACTATTTCTATTTCGAACAAGCACATACCAATATACAGTCAATCTATGCTCTGTGTGATTGTGGGCCTTAGACTGCCTACAATTATCTAGTGGTTTATAGTAATTTGCCTAGCAGTAGCTTGGATGATGTCATCAGTGATGTAATTGATGATGTAATTTGAGATATCATTAGTGATGTCATTTAACATGTCATGAGTGATGTTGTGCGAGGACTAAGCAGTGCATGGCAGGAGCGCAATTTGTAGTTAGTCCAGTAAACTAAAACTGGTGAATTTCATATATATATATTTTTTTGTATAATGTTCATTTTTGTGTTATTTCAACACCTAACTATATAACTTTAACCATCGACCAGCTTGGCCACTATATTCATATCTTGGATCCAGCAATTCTGTTGATTATAGGAGGTGACTTTAATTGTCAATTTGAACCTCTAACTGACAATTTTCAGGAAGATCCATCAGAAGAAGACCTTTATTGGTCAATTCCTGAACCGCAGATCACCCTAATTAAAGCCTGGTCCCCTTAAGCCATACAAATCTACTCATTTACGCTGTCCCACTCATTGAGGGCATGCAATGGGAGGACCAAGTCTGACCTTCCTGGTAAATTTACATTCAATCGCGATGGCCACCCCTCGTTAATTGATTACATAATGGTGGAAACAAGAACCTGGGAGAAAGCCCAAGATTTCTATGTACAACAGAGGCAGGACAGTGATCATAAAGCTCTGATTGTTACATTGAAGCTGGGGAATCTGGGCGTATCTGCCATCCCCTCTAACCCGGCGACTAGCACTGGTAATTTAGTAACCATTAATAACCGAAGGAAAGTTAGATGGAATCGTGTCCAGCAATCTCCCCCTAAACTGGCAAAGGTGTACGAGCTTGCAATACCTATAATAGACAGAATGAGAGAGTTGGGACAGGTGGAGACATCCGTAGAGGACAGAGACAAAGCTAAAATAATCCATGAGGAGCTAGTAGTAAATCTGGCAGATGTATTCTACCCGGAAACATCTAAGAGGGAAATAGATCGACCTAAATGCTCCTGGTATATTAGCAAATGCAGCAAAGCAAAACAAGAGCTTGTAAATTTGGTGAAAGCCAAAGATAGGCCAAATATTAAGTTAGTCAGAACAAAGCATAGGAAAATCTTGCACCAGGAAAAGAAAGATTGGGAAACAGAAAGGTGGGAGGCCTTGGGGACTGCCCTGAAGGTTAACGATTTCAAACTGTTTTGGAGGCTAGTTAGCTCTGGTGAGGAGGGGGGACGTGTAGCCATTGAGCCTAATATAGCGCCCGAAGTATGGGAGTCATACTTTGGGTCCCTGTATGATTGCGAGGTGGAAGGTCCCCCAAGTCCAGAAATCTTGAGTAACATCTTGGAGTACTGTCAGGAGGGAGGTGGGGACATTTTGCTGATGGAGGTTCGAAATGCTTTAACTAGCTTACTCCCCAATAAAGCCCCGAGTCTTGACAAACTCCCGGGGGATCTCTTCCGGGAAGAGCCCATTGTTTGGGTCCCATATCTGTGTGCCCTATTTAACACAATTTTGAAGGGTATGAATCCCCCAGATACTTGGAAGGGTGCGGAGATAGTACCCATACTTAAAAAGGGTTGCCCTCTTCTACCCACCAATTATAGACCCATTAGTCTAATTGATAACACCCAAAAGCTGATGGGCAGGGTCTTACTGATCCATATACTGGGGCCGGCTTCAGGTAAAGTATGTCCACCGTGGACCAGATATTCAGATTACAGCTACTTTTCTGTAAAATGGTGAGGATGGAGGGTGGCAGCCTCTATCTCATATTTGTTGATCTGAAGTCAGCCTTCGATCTTGTCCCTAGAAAGAAGCTGTGGGAGGTGCTTGGTGAGCTTGGGATTCCATCATACCCTCTCAATGTGCTGGTGAGGTTACACACAGATAATTATGCACAAGTTAAATGCGGTAAATATGGGGAACTTTCCTCGCGCTTATCTGTCAGAAAGGGGGTTAGACAGGGCTGCGTTTTAGCCCCTACATTATTTTGTCTTTACATCAATGGGCTTATTGCTTTTTTAAACAACATAAAAGATACTAATGCACCAAAACTGGCCACCGGGAAAATACCTGCATTGATGTTCGCGGACAACACTTTGCTGTTGTCCAAGTCACCCCTAGGCATTCAACGCATCCTGGATGGGTTTGCACAGTTCTGTAATATGAGAGGTCTGGAGATAAATTTATCTAAGACCAAATTTATGGTCTTCAACCCTCCAAAGAGCACGCGTCCAAACCACTCTCTCAATGTCATCCACCTTGACAAAGTAAGGACATTTGATTATCTGGGCATAACATTGTCCGAGCAATTCGGGTGGGGCCCTCAGATGACCAAAGCACGGCTTAGGCTCACTCAGACAGTAGGGGGGATAATGAAAATGCTCAGAACATCTGCTTTCAAGCCAGCAGCCCCTGTGGTGCAGATATACAAGGCTCAAGCAAGAGGGGCCACATTATATGGGGCGGAGCTTTGGGGGCACAGTTCTACTATGGATCTTGTGAAGCTAGAAAATAACTTCATGAGACAGCTCTTAGGTCTACCACGCAGTACCCCACTGGTTCCCCTCCGCATGGACTCGGGTATGAGGCCAATCGATCAAGAGATTGCCCTCAGGCCCTTGACATTTTGGCAGAGGTTATGGGTAACTCCCGAGCTGAATGCGTTTAAAGAAGAGCTGAAGGAGCTCCTACCCAGACTCAATCCTAGTAAAACACCATGGTTGGCCCATATTAGAAGCCTTTTGAATAGGCTTGGGAGACCAGAGCTTTGGATATCACCTGAGCTATCCTGTCCCATGATCTCCACTGTGGATCTTGTAAAACATTTTAGGCAATCCAACCTGCTGTCTCTACAGGGGAATGCTAAAGAGGGCAGGTTGACAAGGGAGTTTTTACAAGTAAAGTACATGAAGGAACCCTTTCTGGATGCAATCCAGCCACCTATGGCGAGGAAACTGTACGCGCAATTTAGAATGGGGGAATTTACCTTTGGCAGAGTACACTAGTTCATGGGCTCCGGAGAACTTGAGTGTGTGCCATAGTTGTAAACTAACGGCTGAAACTGATCTGCATGTGCTGTTTTTCTGCCCGGAATATGTGCTACCCTGCAAACGCTGGGTAACCCAACTATGTAAAAACCTAGGGTTTATCCGTTGTGCCAAGGCTTTTAGAATTTTAAAATGATACTGATCCTCCAATTGTATTCACGGTATCTCGCTTTTTAAATGCCATGTGGCATATTAGAAGAGGACTTTAAAAGCATCTATAGGGGAGGATCAATTGGAGGCACCCCTTGTCTATTCTTAAAGTGTATTCAATGATTGTCCGGCTCTTTATAAAAAAAATAAAAAACTGAACTTGGTAGTAATGTGTTTTTAATTGTGCATACACTATGAAAATGTAATTGTATAAATTGTGTATAGACTTGGGAATTTTTTTTTTTTATATGCACTTTTATGGCCTGAGCGGTCGAAATAAAGTTTTTACAACATATAACTTTAACCTTTGTTTTTTTCAGTGAATTTTGTAGGTTTTTTTTTTTTACTCTAGGAAAGATCTTATTACCATACCTACCTGTAATGTCACATTAACCTTTGGCTTTTCAGTGAATTTTTAGGGGTTTTACCTAACATAAAGTAAGATCTTATTATCATACGGAATGATAACGTCACTTTAACCTTTTTTCTTTTTCAGTGAATTCCTGGGTTTCTTAGATCATTCATCCAACTCCTCCGCGGAGCTCAGCTTTTGGCTGTATGCAGATGTTGGGTGTTCTATTAGTCTCCTGTGAATACTTACGAGTGCCTAAGTTATTATGAACCTCTTTTTTTTTAGAAATAGCTTGAAAAATACTTTTTTGCATGTAACTCTCCTAAAAATAGGAATGCATTGAATTAGTATATAGGTTTTATTAATTATCTTTCAACAAACACTTAAAATGACACTAGCCTTCTATAACATGTTTTCTATAACAAACATTTAGGTAGTTCTTTAAGTTCACTCAAAATGGTCTGTCCACAGGATACGTTCTATATCCACAGATCATCAGTTCATAACTGCATTATTTTAACTAATCAGAAAACCTTAATCTTCAGCTCATTACTGCTAAACAGTGCTTTTTTTTGTTAGGTTTCATCCAGTTCCAGAAATCCACAATACTTGCAGTTGTTAGGAAACAATAGTGGGGTTCCCTTAAAATGCCTGTTAAACAAGCTGATGCAAAACTGACCCAAACTTGCACGAATTGCATTTCGTCCCAAATACTACCTGGTTTCAATATGGTGTCCATTTTCGTGGGACTTGCTGTTCTACTTACAGCTACCCCACACTCGCCAAGAGATGCTCTTGGTTATTCATTATATGATCGGGGCGTATTCAGCAGTCCCGATCACGTGAGTACTTTGCTGTTTCTCTTGTGATCATGATAGCAAGTGGCTACATTTTTGTTGGGACATGCATGTGGAAGTTTTTTTCTTTAGAGAACATGTTAATGTGAGGTACTATCAAATGGGCATGCTTGAATGTGAATTCCAGTGAGTGTTAGAGAGAAGTAGAAAGATTTGCACTTTTCAAATTCTGTAGAAGCTCATGGTCACGGTTGTTTTTGAGTTTAGATAGGAATGGTATGAAGTCCGTCTGTTTTGGGTTGAGTTTTAGGATATTGTCATCCATGATTGCACCTTAATGAATATCGAGCACAGCCTGATGATATAATGTATTATGTAATCACTATACATGAAATGTGGAGAAACAGAGATACCCCCAGAGTAAGAGTTATGTGTTTGGGTAAAATGTGCGTATTAAACTGTGGATTGTTAAAATCGAATTCATGTTGAAAGCCATTTTCATGAGGGATAGTTTAATCTGCAGATTCCTCACCATGTAAATCCACTTTTAGGTAAGACTGAATCACAAAACTTGCAATAGCTCCATCCATGCATCAACAGTGGTGTTGCATTGCTTCAGCCATGACACCAGACCGGCCTCACAAATAACATCACTGAGTCATATAAAACGCCATTCTGCGCACTGTCATAAATTACTTATTTTCTGCACTCTTGTACTCAAATCCTCTGTTCGTTTTTTGCCAATTGAAAACTCAAATATGCTGTTAGACAACATACAGTAAGGGCCCCTTCCCCTCAAAATTTCAGGCTTTAAAACGGTTAAGTCTTCCATTTTTGCAAATTGCTCCCTTACATTGCTTCCAGGTCCTTTTCCTCGTCTGCTTATAATACTCTAGGTGGTGCATCAGTGGGGCAATACATTTACTTCCTGAGGAAGAAATAGGCCGGGGCTGTTACTACATATTGTTTTTGATCCCCGAGGATGGAGTCCTTCATATCCTCTTCTGGATAGTCAAGTCATGAATTCCTTTTTCAGCAAAGAAAAGTTCAAGATGCTTTCTGGAACTCTGTTACTTATATTGTCCGAGTGTGACGATTGGATTTTATTACTTAAAATACATAATACTTATTTCGATAACTAGACCATGCAGTGCCAGAGGATGGTTCTCCATTTTTTGGTGGGTTCTACTCACTATCAATTTGGGGTGCTCCCTTTTGATATAACCTCGACCTCTCTTGTCTTTACGAAGGTCATGTCGGTAGCTGCAGCTCATCTCTGCAGGTCATGGATACACAGTGCTGCACCTCAAAGACTAGCTGCTGAGGACCTTCTCACCAGAGCTAGTGTTGGATCACCTCCATAGTACAGTTTATTTGCTCTTCGAACTTGAGTTTTCAGTGAGCCATCCGATGTCTCCCCTTCAATCCACTCAGCATTTAGTCTTAATTGGAGCAATTTGGGGCACAATCGATCAAAGGGCATTCTCAATGCATAGTAGGCTTTCAGGTTATGATTCAGATGTGTTGGATGGGATTTTGCTGTCTGGCTCTGACAGTTCTTTGGCTGCTGGGTCATTTGTGTTTTGTTTGTGCTGGCTGCCCCTGGCACATATCTAACATCAGTCCTTGGCTGGGTAGTTCAGGTTCTCACTGACAACACAATCTCTACCTGGTATACTAAGAAGGCAATGTGAGCTCGCATTTGCTTAGAAGTAGTGAGGTTGTGACGCTAGGCTCTGGCTCATGATGTCTTGTTGTCTGTAAGTCCTTTGGCGGGCTCTCTCAAAGTGAAGGCATACAATCTGAGCAAGCACCTTACAGATCGAGTTGTGTCTCCACATGGAAAGAGTTCATTCAATTTTTGCCCTGAAGGCATACTTTCAGTGGCTCTGTTTGCAACTCGGAAGACTGTTCATTAACTACTGTTTGGCACCCTGAAGTTTTCAATTCAATGGCTTGAAGGGTGTTCATTTCACTTGAGATTGGACTTTGATTTGTATTAATTATTTCCATCCATTCCTCGGATTTCTCATGTTTGGAGGAAGCTGTGGCAGGGCGTTGTGTCCTGATTGCTTTAGCCTGACGAAGGAGAGTTTGGTTATCGGAGCTTCGCTACATCAGTATTTATTTCAGTCTTGTCTCTGCGGGTATGGAAAAAAGGTTCGCAAATGACATCAATGTGCAGAGTGGTGTCTTGTATCGCTCTATGATGCCATACTCTGACTGGGTCAGGAGCCATAGCAGTAGCCACATGATGCCACCTGTTGCTTCTGGGGAGCAGGTTTTCAGGACTCAGTATGGCTCCTGGTAGTATATACAAGATGAAGAGCCTGTGGTGTGATAGAGTATCTGCTAGAATGATAGTTACTAAAGTTAAATAACTTTTTTGTTAGAATATTTTCTCCTAAAATAAGGGCATTTTCACATACTAAGAGTTATCCTTTGTTCCCTCTTGGCAAACTGGGGCCATCAAGTTTAATTTGTAAGTCAGGGATATTTCTTGAGAGCCCCATTTCTTGGTTTCTATCCAGTGAGCATCTCACAATGGTGCAGACCCTTTAAATCTTTAAAGGAGTTTACACCACAGGCATTACGTCGGATCTTCAAAGAATTTGGAATAAGATTATTTTGAAGAACAGCTACATTGTAAATTGAGGTACGTTAACATGGTGCAGTGTTAAGGATATTGGGTCATGGATCAGTGTACTAAAGGTACAGGGTGAAGGATGCAGAGTTATGGGTAAAGTATCCAGAGTACATGGTTAAGGGAGTGGGGTATATAAGTAGGGGTGTAGGGTTAAAGGGTACTGGGGTACATGAATTAGGGCATAGTGTTTAGCACCCAGGGTAAATGGTACACATTTAAGCTGTCCAGTGTACAAAGTTATGTGGTAGGCGTACTGGGTCTAGGGTAGAGCGTACATTACTAAGAATGCTTGATTAAGGGTACAGGATACAGGGTTAGAAGTACAGTGGTAATGAAATAGGGTTAGGGCTACATGGCACAGGGTGCATGTTAAAGGTACAGGAGTATGGTTACATGGTTAAAAGGTACAGAGATAAGGATACTGGGTGCTATGCAAGGTGTACAAGTCTAAGGTTACAGGGTTAAGGATACGTGTTTAAAGGTGTGGGGTTAGGGTTTCACGGCTAAGGTTACAGGGTACAGGGTTTCGGGTACAGGACTAAGAGTACAGGGTTAAGGATGCAGGGCTAACTGTATGCAATACATCTTGCAGGGGAAGAGAGTTTGGGGTACATGATTAAGGTTACAAAGTTAACGGTATAGTGGGCAGTTAAGTACTGGGCTAGGGTTGCAGGAGACATGATTCAGGGTGTTAGGTGCAAGGACAATGCTACAGGGTTAAAATAAAGTGCAGGATTGGGGATTCAGGGTTACAGGGTTTTATATGCAAATGTACATATTATACTTGTATAAGAAAAATAGACGTACCTAGAATGTAATAACTCACAGTATAACAACACCATAGAAGAAGTGTCTTTTGCTGTATTGCCTGTGACGTAGCCATTGTTAGGGCCTCTTTTTTAGATGATACTGTCCCCAATTTTCCTAAAGCTGATTTTGTGACCCAATTACTAGCAAAAAAAAACATCACTTCATCCGGATGATTTTGTTTAGCTTTCCTTTAGTTTCACAGCTGCCATACTTGGCTAAAGTGTTTGAACAGGCAGTGTCTTCCAACAAACATCAGGTTTTTTAAAGACCAATGACTTACTGTATAGAGGTCGGTTTCCTACCAAAGACAGTACAGAAGCAATGGTGGTCTTGATATGCGTGGATTTGAATCACCCTGCTGCTTTGTTTCTATTGGTTCGGTCATGCCATGAACCATCTGATCCTTCTCAATCATTTGATGGCACCCGGTATTGAGGACTGTACTTGGGAGTGGTTCCACTGTTTTCTAACAGATGGATAGATTTCAAATCATAATAGATGCCCTCTCATAAGCAACTCTCACTACTAGTTGTGTGATCCCTTAGTCCCTATTATCCGTATCTGTATTATCCCCACCTTTTTCATCTCTATATGGCCCTGAAGCCTAATCTAATCCATGGTCAGGGCTCTGATCTTTTTTTCTAGCGATGACACCAGCTCATAATAAAGATCTCAGATGGTCCGGGTGGTATAGCTTCCAATGTATTTTCTTGTCTCTCATGGGTGGACCATCATTTAAAGCTAAACAACATTAAAGCAGAGATCCTTGGTTCTTTTTCGGCCGCCGTTTTGCAATCTTTTGTTCTGACCTGCTTCACTTAGCCCAACAACTCAATTCAGTCTCTTTTATGAAGAATTTAGGAATAAAAATGGACTTTACCCTAACTCTGCTGAGCAGAAAAATTTGAGTAGCCTAGTCTTGTCTTTTTCAGTTTTGCACGTTGAAGAAAATTCTTAATCTGTTCTCATTCACACATTAAGTGCTGATCCTCAGTGCGTTTATATCAGCTCGCCTAGATTATTGTAACACCGTGTTCGAGGCATATGAGCTGTAGATCATATGCTTTAGCAAAGACCGCCATTTGGTGATGGGTCCGTATGTTTGCACTTTGTTTTTGTTCGAAGAAGTCTCTTAGTCGCAGGGGTAGGTGACGCATCCCTTCGGTGATAGTGCGAATGGACATTGGCTCCATTGTTTTTCTCCGCCATCTGGTTCAGATGTTTATGGCTGCGGTTCGGTATAGCTTTGACGCGTAATCCTCTACCCTTGATGGTATTGTCTATCGATCGCGGTTTCCATTTGACGCGCATCGTCTACATCTGAAAACCTTCGATCAGGAACTTTGAGGCGGGCTGTCAGGCCTACCCGTGCTGACCCCGTCAGCAGTAGATGGAACCGACTCCTTTTAATTTATGTCCCGGGTGTCGTGCTAAGTTTCCACGCACCAACTTACACGAGGTCTGCAACCTGTGCCTATCCCCGGAACACGACGAAAAGGGCTGTGAGGCGTGTTGATCATTCCGATTGAAGAAAACCATTCGTGACCGTCGGGCTCGAAGCCACAAGCACTCACTACCAGCCCGAGTGTTCACGCAATTAATCGGCATGATGGCTTCTTGCATTCTAATCGTCCCTTATGCAAGACTTCAAATGCAGCCCCTACAGGAATGCTTGGCACGTCTGTGGAACCAGGCTCAAGGTCAGCTAACAGATCTGCTGTCGGTAGATGGCCGCACCGATCGCTCTCTGCAATGTTGGAATACACAAAACCTTTCCAAAGGGCAGCCATTCCTCGACCCGGTCCCACAGATAGTGTTAACAGCAGGCGCATCACTCAATGGTTGGGTAGCTCATCTTCAAAAACACACTGTTTAGGGCGGGGAACAACCTTTACAACGCAACTGTTACAACGCACTACACTTACAACGCATGACACTACAACGCATTTTTAAAAACTACCTTTACAACGCATTCCATTACAACGCCTACCATTACAACGCATAATATTACACTACACTATCCAACACTTACTCTACTGTTGCACCCCCTGGAGTTAGAATAGTAATTTTTACCCCTATACTATCCAACACTTACCCTACTGTTGCACCCCCTGGAGTTAGAATAGTAATTTTTACCCCTATACTATCCAACACTTACCCTACTGTTGCACCCCCTGGAGTTAGAATAGTAATTTTTACCCCTATACTATCCAACACTTACCCTACTGTTGCACCCCCTGGAGTTAGAATAGTAATTTTTACCCCTATACTATCCAACACTTACCCTACTGTTGCACCCCCTGGAGTTAGAATAGTAATTTTTACCCCTATACTATCCAACACTTACCCTACTGTTGCACCCCCTGGAGTTAGAATAGTAATTTTTACCCCTATACTATCCAACACTTACCCTACTGTTGCACCCCCTGGAGTTAGAATAGTAATTTTTACCCCTATACTATCCAACACTTACCCTACTGTTGCACCCCCTGGAGTTAGAATAGTAATTTTTACCCCTATACTATCCAACACTTACCCTACTGTTGCACCCCCTGGAGTTAGAATAGTAATTTTTACCCCTATACTATCCAACACTTACCCTACTGTTGCACCCCCTGGAGTTAGAATAGCAATTTTTACCCCTATACTATCCAACACTTACCCTACTGTTGCACCCCCTGGAGTTAGAATAGCAATCTTTACCCCTATACTATCCAACACTTACCCTACTGTTGCACCCCCTGGAGTTAGAATAGTAATTTTTACCCCTATACTATCCAACACTTACCCTACTGTTGCACCCCCTGGAGTTAGAATAGTAATTTTTACCCCTATACTATCCAACATTTACCCTACTGTTGCACCCCCTGGAGTTAGAAAAGTAGTTTTTACCCCTATACTATCTAATACTTACCTTAAATGCAATTTAATATTATGCGTTGTAATGGTATGCGTTGTAAAGGTAGTTTTTAAAAATGCGTTGTAGTGTCATGCGTTGTAAGTGTAGTGCGTTGTAATGGATTATGCGTTGTAAAAAATGCGTTGTAAGTGCATGCGTTGTAAAAGTGTGCGTTGTAACGTCATACATCCGTTTAGGGCACATGGACCCTTCAACAGAAACAACTTCACAAAACTACCTAGAGCTGCTAGCGATTTTTCTAGCATTGAAAGCTTTTCACTGCATCTGGTAGGCAAAGCTGTCTTAGTCCATACAGACAATATGACAGCAATGTACTACATACAAAAAAGGTAGGGACACACTCTACAACTTTCACGCCTAGCTGAAAGCATATGGAAATGGGCCATACCTCAAAAGAGATATCTCCTTGCGAACACCTCCCAGGACTAAACAACCAAATCACAGATATGCTAAGTCGTCAAAGTCAACAATTCCACAGATGGGAACTACATCCTCAAGTTCTGATCCCATTCTTTCAAATGTGGGGCTATCAAGAAATAGATCTGTTCGCAACACACCTCAACGCAAAATGCCCAAACCTCTCGTCCAGTTATCCACACACATCATCCTAAGGCAATGCGCTATGGATCAATTGGTCAGGAAGATTTGCTTACGCTTTTCCACCTCTCCCGTTAATTCCATTAGTGGTTCGGTACCTCAAGCAACAGTCTCTCACAATGATACTAGTTGCTCCCACATGGGCTCGACAACCCTGGTTCACAACCCTATTGGAACTATCAGTAGTTCCTCACCAAAAACTGCACTTCTAGCCCAAGCTTCTCACTCAGAACCATGGAGAGATAGGACATCCAGATCCCAGTCAACTCAACCTTGCGATCTGGCACTGGAAATCATAGAGTTTGGCTACCTTAATCTCCCGCCAGACTGCATGAACGTCATTAAAGAGGCTAGACGCCCTACCACTAGAGCATGCTACGCTGCCAAGTGGAAGCGATTTGTAATTTACTGCACAAACAATCAAATCAATCCACAAGATGTTTCAATCCAAAACATCATTTGCCACCTAATACACCTACAGCGTTCTAATTTAGCCTATACATCTATAGGGTTACATCTTTCTGCAATAGCCGCTTACCTACAAAACATACAACATTTGTCTTTGTTTCGCGTGCCCGCTATCAAGACATTTATGGAAGGACTTAAAAGAATCATCCCTCGTAGACTTCCACCGTCTGCAATTTGGAATCTTAATTTAGTCCTTACAAGACTCATGGGCCCACCATTTGAACGTACGCTCAAATGTGAGCTACAATTTCTCACTTGGAAAGTAGCCTTTCTTATAGCCATCACATCTCTCAGAAGAGTTGGTGAGCGCCAAGCACTAACTATATAAGAACCATTTTTACAAATTCTTCAAAATAAAGTGGTTCTTAGGACTAATCCCAAATTACTACCCAAAGTCGTTTCTGCATTTCATCTCAACCAGTCTGTTGAGCTACTCATATTTTTTCCTCACCCAGATTCGGTGGCAGAATGTGCTCTTCACACATTAGCTGTAAAAAGAGCAACACTATATTACATTGAAAGAACTAAATCTTTTCGAAAAACAAATAACTCTTTGTTGCTTTTTCACCACCTATTTCCTTTGGCCTTCACAAGGCTTCTCTGTTTTTCATAGCTTTTTCACCACCGCATAAAGGCAATCCAATATCAAAAGCAGGTATTGCACAGTGGATTGTTAAATGCATCGAAACATGTTATATTAAAGCTAAGCGCATATTAACAGTTCCCCCTAGGGCGCACTCTACACGCAAACTAGAGGCTTCCATGGCATTCTTAGGGAACATACCCTTAGATGACATCTGCAAAGCAGCAACGTGGTCTACGCCACACACATTCACAAAGCACTATTGTGTAGATGTGTTAGCAAAACAACAAGCTTCTGTGGGTCAGGCCGTTTTAAAGACACTATTTCAAACTACTGCCACAGACACAGGTCAGCCACCGCTTAGGAGGTAACTGCTATATAGTCTATGCTAAAGCATATGATCTACAGCTCGTATGCCTTGAACGGAAAATGCTACTTACCCAGTATGCATCTGTTCTTGGCATATACAGCTGTGGATTCATATGCGCCAATCCGCCTCCCCGGGTACCTTTTGTCTGTTGCACTATCATCTTACTTAGATACAATATACCTGGACATCTCTTTCTACTTTTACTAACTCCATCATCACCCTAACAACAAAACAATCTGGGGATGGAGCCGATGCCCATGCGCCCTATCACCGAAAGGAGGAGTCACCTACCTTGTGACTAAAAGACTTCTTTGAACAAAAACAAAGTGCAAACATCTGGACCCAACACCAGATGGCGATCTGTGCTAAAGCATATGAATCTACAGCTCTATATGCCAAGATACTGCATACTGGGTAAGTAGCATTTTCCTTATCTTGAGTTACTGGATTGCCTGATCTGTAAGCTCCAATGAGTGTAAACCTATGCTGTGAGATTGTTACTAAGTCTGAGAGTGTGAGACCAGATCTCTCTTGGTCTGGCCTCTCTTCATTGGTTTCCAAATAAAGTATGTACCATTTTAAAATCCTGTCTGGTGCATAAAGCTGTTTATTCTACAAATGGCTCTTTTTTGTCAAGTAGGTTCAGGTGGTACCAGCCCACCTGTTTAGCGATCCCTTTCCACAGCTCTGCTACAAGGATGGAACAAAGTCCTGTCACATCTGAGGAAAGAAAGAAATCTTCTCAGTTTTAGGAGGAAAGGGCTGAAGATTGTCTTTTCCTGACATTAATAGTCTGTCATCAGTTGATTGGTTTTCCATTTGTTTCAGTGTTTTGAGGGATTAGGTTACTGTCTTTGTGTGGCTTTAGCTCCAGTATTCCCCTGCCCAGTGACAGTTTTCTCTTTATAAATTCCTTAAACATAACAGATCCTGTGATGTACTGATATGTAAATCTCTTGTTCTCAGTGTAGTGACATACAATCCTCAAAATGTCTAGAAAATTTACCTACAGACTCTAAAGATTTCTAGATAGCTTTAAAGGAAACCTAAAGAGGATGTAAGGTTGGAAAAGGCTCGGAAGGGGGAACATGGCATCTGCACGCTTGCAGCCGCTTGCTCCCGTAGCTCCCGCTCCCGCTGCCGGACCCAGGTGGCAGATGGGTCATTGTGAAAGCTGTTATTATGGGGATCCAGTTTACTCTGGTTGGCTACTATGGGCCTAATCAAGATGATCCTTCTTTTCTCACTTGCTAGATCTCCCTGACCCAGAAGTTCTAGCAGGTGATTTTAACATAGTTTTGAACCGCCTATTAGACAAGTCATCAAATAACAGAGCCATGGTTCCATCTAAATCGCGGGAATTTTTATTGGGAGCTATGAAGCAATTTGTCCTTTCTGACATATGGAGGGAAAGATCTGATCAGCGGCCAGGAGTCTCGTTCAGGAATTTTAAGTATCTGCACCAATCTAGAATTGATTATGTGTTGGTTAGCCTATCGCTAAGACGTAGAGTAAAACAAAATTGATTATTTGGTATCATATCTCTCGGACCATTCTGGTATTTTGTTGGGGTTAGAATATCCAGCACCCAGTCTCTTCAGGTCATGGTCTTTTGACCGTGCCCTCGTTTTGGAGGAAGAGGAGATTTCTTTTTTATCTCATGAAACGGAATACTTTTTGAGGGTGAATTTAGACTCGACTTCAATATCAGTTGTCTGGTACTCCTTAAAAGCTTACCTGAGGGGCCAAATCACAAGCAGATTAAATTATAGAAATAAAAAATACAAAGAAGAGGTCTCATCAATTGAAGTTAAGCTTAAGGGTGCAGAGGCGGATCTAATTTGCCAAGCTCCCCCTGAAATCCAGCAAAGTCGTCAGATTAAGTTTGATAACTTGAAAGGTCAGCTCGAGAGTGTCTTGCACACTAGGCTTACTCGAAGATGAGAAGCTAGTAAAATCACACATTTCGAGTATGGAGAGGGGGCAGGGAAGCTTCTCTTGTGGAATTCCACATCAAGGAAATCAACAGTGGAGGTATCACCCTCTCCTCAGATGAAGAAATATGTGAGGCATTCAAGACTTTTTTTCAAGCTATCTACTGTGAGGACAAAAGGGTGGCCAACTCAGATGTCCAGAGCTAGCTTGAGGATATCCCTCTCCCTTCCCTGAATTTTGAACAGCAGCAGCAACTAGACCAAGAAGTCACTCAAGCAGAGGTTAGGGAAGCCATATCACGCTGGAAGAATGGGAAAGCCGCAGGCCCTGATGGGCTCCCAGCAGAGATCTATAGATTAATGAGTGATAAGATTGTCCCCACCTTGACGATGCTCTTCAACCAGATACCGTTTCATGGAATGACGCCACAATAATTTTGATTTTGAAACCCGGGAAAGTCCCATCAAGTTGTGGGTCATATAGGCCAATTTCACTCTTGAATGTGGACTATAATATCTTTACTTCAATTCTGGCGGCCAGACTGGGACGTGTGGCGGGAAATATTTTCCATCTGGACCAGAAGGGCTTCGTCAGGGGTCGGCAGTTATCAGACCTTACTTATGATTTTATTGGGGCGATTGACCTGGTGTCTGCTTACTCTCTCCCATTAGCTGCTATGACTCTCGACGCTATGAAAGTGTTTGACCGGGTGAACTGGATCTACCTGGCGGAAGTCTTAGGGAAATTTTACTTAGGGTCCACGTTTTGTCAATCAGTTCAGCTGATCTACCAGAACCCGATGGCCAGACTTTTTGTGAATGGTAATACCACTGAGCCTTTCAAAATCTCGAGGGGGACAAGGCAGGGCTGCCCACTCTCCCCTCCTTTTTCACCTATATATTGAGCCATTTGCTCAACTGCTTAGGGATGATCCTAATCTCCAGTCGTTTAAATATGGGGAGTGGGAGAGGAAGGTCGCCCTATATGCTGACGATATGTTGATCTTGTCGGCTAACCTATCAACAGCTTTCCCTACGGTGATCAGCCAGGCGCAGTAGTTTGGCTTGGTCTCAGGCTATGAGATCAATGCAGCCAAGACAGAAATTATGGTTTGGAATCTTGGACGATCACAGCACCAGCATCGGACCAGCTCTAGAATGAGATATTTGGGGATTAACATCATGCAGGATATCACGAAGATCGCCGAGACAAACCTGGCGGGAGTGGCCAAGGAGTGTCAGAGGTTGATGAAATCTTGGGCCCTGCTCCCTCTTTCCATTCTGGGAAGGGTTAAACTGGTTAAGATGTCCATACTTCCTAAGGTCACTTTTCTCTTTAATAGTATCCCCCTTCACTTTGAAAAATCTGCTATTGACAAATTGTAGCGTGATATTAACTCATTTGTCTGAGCATATAAATCATCAAGCGTGGAAAAGGTTGAGAGTGAGAAGAGAGAAAGGTGGCCTTGCTCTGCCAGATCTTTACACTCGGGCATGCTTCTGAAAATGCCGGTTGATACCGGAGCAGGGGGTATGTTTCTAGCTATGCTTAGAGGCGCTAATCTTCCTAAGGAGGTTTTTGTTTAAATTTGGGGACCCACATTTTTAAAAAAAGGTTACGTTGAAGGTCTTACAGGGATTCGCTAAAACGTGGGCGAAACTTATGGGATCGGCTGCACTTAGTTACTATTCTAGCATGGCTCCCCTCTAGGACTCCCCCGGTGCCCCGGAGTGTTTGAGGGACAGGCTGGCAGTACCCCTGAGAGAAGCTGGGTTGGTGGTTTGGGGGGACCTGGTCTCTGACGGCATTCTGGTCTCATGGGAACAACTTGAAGATAGAGTCGGAGCAGGCCTTTCAAGGTTTAAATATTTTCAATTGAAAAGCTGGGCCCAACCGAAATCAAATCAAAAGAACCCTGCAGGGAGTGGCAGGTTTCTTGAACATCAGCTGGTAGCTAAGCCCTTTGAGAGGAAGGAGGTCTCTTTTTGGTATCAAGTCATAATTGAATCTGTGGATGGCGAATTTAAGCTGGCCGAGGAGCTGTGGTGGGAGGGTGGGGGTGGGGGGGGGGGGGGGGGCTCCTTACCCTGACAGGATTGGGAATACTTATGGCAGAACTCATGTAAGATCTTAAATGAGGTAGTAAAACCTGCATGGCTGAAAAGAAACCACCTGTTTACTATTCACAGAGCCTTTTTCTCTCCATTAAAACTTTCCAAATTCTCTACCGCCCCTCCCCCGGTGTGCTGTAAGAAATGTGGGCTGGCCTCAGCTTTTGGCACTCATATGTTCAAGGAATGTCCCGCCTTGGAAATCTTTTGGGATAGAGTCGGAAATTTCCTGGCAAGTATCTTGGGCTGTCCAATTGATATCGACCTACCAATGATTATCTTCGGTCGTACAGATAAAGTTATGTGTCCTCCTAGATTACTCCTTTTTCATGCTATCTTGCTAGCCAGGAGAGAAATTTGCAAAAGATGGACAGAATCCTTTCCTCCCTCCTTTTCAGACTGGCTGACCTCAGTTGTGGCAGTTTCTAAGATAGATCTAGCTAGATCTTGTAGTAAGAAGAAGTTAGCATTTTGGGACTTGTTACAACTTAGACTGGGCTCAGAAATCTTTTGAATCAGTTTTTTTTCTTTCTCGGAGTCCTATGATTATGCTACCTTAACACTTTTCGGGCCATTGCGTTTACTTCCAGTTTTTCCCCTCTGGAAGCTCTACGGAGAAGGTTTCTCAGCTCTTGGAGCTTGGCGGAAGTGTTATCTCGGTTGGTTCCTTCATTAGCCCCAAGTAAGTCCTGGTACCTGTAGGCGGGTCTCCACCTCTAATTGCCTACCTTTTCTCAGCTTGCGGAGCATGGCATAGACATCTTGGGTGCAAAGTGAAGTGAGATTGGTGGCGAATGAGGGTGAAAGAAATTTTTAAAATTTAAAAAAGACAAAAGAAAAAAGGTTAGAAAAGGCTCTATTCTCCTTCAAGGTGTGATTTTCACCTTCCTAGTAGATTTAGCTGCATGAGCAACAGTGCTTGTGGGATTTTGGAATAGAAACGCCACGAGATTTCACTACAGAATTTTTCAGGGAAAAATCAGACGTTGGCAGGCAAACGTCTTTCCAGTATTTCGTGCGGATTTTGTCTAGCTTGGTAATTAATAGGTTATGGTGGGCAAGAGTTATTGAGGGTCTTAAGTTTCAGTCCCCATTCAAACTCCCATAGAAATGTTGCTCTCCACCACAGCAAAAATTTAGCATGGGAAATACACGCTCCACGTGGCATTAAGATAGAACATGAGCCAAAATAGATTCCTTGTTTGTTGAGCATTCAGTCAGTATTTTTTTAATAAAACTTGATAAGGAAAAAATATATATCTTCAAAAGTTGATTTGTAAATTAGTTCACAAACCAAAATTTGACTGAAAAGTCAAATTTGATTGTCTAAGATACTATATTTTTCTTACAGGTATTCTGCTGTTTGTGAACCAGCTCTTTCCTGTTCACTAACAGTTAGTTCTGATTGGCTGAGCAAGCATCAAATGTTAACCCCAGTTACCATTATAAAGCTTGCAACCTGGCTCAACAGTCCCTGAATGTGTTCGAAAAATATTTTCCATGGGGATTTGGGGTGCATGAGGTGTTTTTTTTTTTTAGTGCATCCCACCCTGAGGTAGGGCAGGGACCAGCTCCAGAGAGGATGAAAAATACTGTTTTGACCTAGAACAAATCGCCATATTTAACCACATGTTCTTGATCAGGCAAACACATTTTTTCTCAAAGCATACCTGTGAGGAAAGCGGCTTATTATACATGGTGTGGTTGTGCGACCTCACCGTGAAATAAACTCAAAAACCCATTTTGGGTGCAGTCAGGTTTGCTTGAAAAACGTTAGATCAACCCCGCGTAGCTATGGCTCTGAGCAGTCAAGCTTTATTAAAGGAACAAGTGTAAAGCTTTAAGAAGTATCAAAACAGTTGAATAAGAAGAAGATGCAACACACAAAAAAAAATCTGACGCCAATTTCTAAAAATAGGTTGTATTTTTATCTTTAAACATAGACACCTCAATGACAAAAAACCACCAGAGGGTTCCAGTGATATGATTTAAAAAAAAAAAAAAAAATCAGATTTTCATTTAGTGCAATAAATCATTGTGATCTCCTGGGACAACAAGTAACTTGAAAATGGATAGAAAGGCACATTTGTGGCATCCAACTCTGGCAGGGAGCCAGTCACTGACACTGGTAAGGTCGAATAGAACAGTTGCCTCTCAGTCAAAGGAGTCTAGTCCAGTTCCAGACTCTATGGGTGAACCGCCATAGACTTTAACGGAATAGTTCCTACATAAGGGATACAGGATGCTGAAGATGCTCAAGGATACTGAGTAGGTAATGTGGTTCTTCCTGGGACTACCCCTCATTCCATGAACACGGTGCTGTGACTTCGGCCCCAGGGCTCGATGTCCTTCGAAGTCCGGATAAAGTCCAGGCAGAAACCAGTTGCCACTAGTCTACTGGTCTCTGGTTACAGCAAAATCAGCGGTTCCCTTTTATTTGCTGTAACTTCCTTACTGGGTTAACAAACTGCACTCCAATGACTTTCCTGGATCCGATCATCATACTCTGTGCAACTTTTGAGGGTCAGGACTTGGTCTCCCAGGCTGCACTTCGGCGGTCAGTGGTGGTCAGGCGCTCTTGGTTACGAACTCACCAAGTCAGGCTTCTTCAGCTTTTCTGGCACTGTGGCTGTAAAAGGAAGTAGGTTAACTGATTTTTTGGAGTCGCCCTCTCTGTTTCGGGCTCAAGATGACTTATCCTGAAGCAGGGCACCACAGGCACAGTCTTTTCTTTGGTAGCCGAATGAGCAGCAGGTGGTACAGTCCAGTCTTCAGTGCAGCCTCTCTTTGCCAGGTCCAGGGAACAGCAGGGTAGTCCGTCTTAGTACCTCTCACTAGTACTAACATGATCGAAATCTAGTTGACAGATGTGCCACTTATATGCCCAGTTCTTACCCTCAGGAATTTGGCAACTATTGGCTAATGAGCTATCAGGTCCCTTCCTTCCTAGTGACAACTTCCTGTGAAGTGTGGAATGTAGTAGTCCAGAATGCACCATCCTGCCAACATGGCAGACACCTTCCCTTGGCATGTGCCGCTCCCTAGCCCATCCCTCTCTGTCCCCAATGCTAGCCTGTCTGCAAAAATAAAGTGCAGATCCTCTCTAAATCCATTACATTATCGGATACAATCCTCTGCCCTTTTTCTCCATCCCAATGCATTTTGGTCATCAAGCCCTTCGCCAGGGGCTAGTTCTAAACGGATACATGTAATCAAACAGGTGAACCAATCCATCATACAAGCTGTAGTCATCCGGCACATGCTGGTGAAGTGATCAGTAAATCCGGGCTAATGTGGTGAATTGATTAAGCATAAAGGCCTCATCCATGCGGTGAATATACTGTTATGTCCATGTTGATGCAGTGAATCGATGTAAACAACGGTGATGTGCCTAAATCATGCCAAAAACATGCTGTTAATTGTGGGGAAACAATACCCACAGTCTAAATCATGTCGGTACCTTAAGGAGTACCTACCAAATCAGGGACACAAATGGATAATGTTAGCATAAGACGGGTGTCAGTGATACGGTATGATGAGTGACACGGTGTGTATAAAAAGTGATGAAAATCAAGTCCAAGGTGCAGGTTGCGGTGGCGTACCATGGTAAGCTAAAACATGCAGTCGTATATAATGGCGGTGATCAGAGAGTGTACGAAGTTAAAACATCGTTTCAGTTGTAAAAAAAAGTTCAAAAATGACGCCCTAGATCCACCCAAAAGTCGAACCTAAATTCATATGTCCCATGATTGTTAGTGCGTCACATATTTCACATGCGATATTGCGTATACAAATAGAATACATTCTGAACATATACAAACATGAACATCAAGAATCATACAAGTGGTGATGCTTATGTTTCAAGTCAAGTCAAAAGAACTTTATTTCGGAGAGAATCTCCATAAAAGGTACATAAAATGGTAATTTAAAAAACATTTAAAAACATGCATATAAAAAGTGATTAAAAATGATTAGACATTAAAGGAGAGAATAACAAGACGTCTATATATCCACGAGTTACATCAGTCGTGCACAATTTAACCCGGTGCAAATTAATTCAGGTAAGCATTTTCAGATGCCGTTTTCTCGAGTGCCAGAAAGCCCCCAGAAATTTGGCCACAGCAAACACGATATGAGTAGCCATTTCAGTCTTGAGAATTCTTAAGGCTTCATGGCACCTAGTGAAACCCAGATTCCTACAAATGGGAATGATCCATTTTCTGCGCGCCACACTATAGCCCGGGCAAAAAAATGTGATGTGCAGGTCGGTTTCGTCACTTACTCCGCATGCCGGGCAAGTGCTGGGTGCAGATTCGGACCAATGACTAGTAAGTGCACGGGTTGGCAAAGACCCGTGCCTCCATTGGAGATAGAGCTTCCTGATTAATACAGGGTAAATATTGTCCAGGGTTAGTTCATAAAACTGTAGGCATTTTTGATACAGAGAAATTGCTCCGTTAGAGTCCCTAAGGTTGTGGAGGAGTGTAGTGTGGGAACTTTGGAGTTATAATACAATTTAGATAAGAGCTTTTTTGGGAGCCTGGGGCAAGCATTCAGGGGGTCGTTCCAGAGAGTGTCAAGACCTAAACCCACCAAACTGCTCCTTACAAACTTGAGCCAGGCAATACTCCCCGAATTTGGAAGATTAAGGACTTCCTGCAAGCCCTGTCTATAGTGAATTAACTCTGGCACCGCCCAGAGTCTGCGCCAGTAGATCAGAGGGCGGAGCGCCAGTTCTTCTTCCAGGGGTCTGATGCCTAAGTCAAGTCTTAGTGGCACTAGGGGTGTGCTTGAAGGGAGGGCTACTAGGCACCTAAGAAACCTATTCTCCTCTTTTGTCAAGCTTATCGAGTCTTTATGGCCCCATAGTTCACTACCGTAGATTAAAGCTCCTCTGGCTTGCACCCTGTAAATGTGGAGCGGAGGACCTATGGGTTTAAGGGTTGACCTGTTCTTCCCCACCAGATTTAGTATCCCACCCACGTGTTGCACTAATTTTAGCCTTGCTTTTTCCTGATGCGGACCCCAACCCATTTTCTCATTAAGAGTTACACCAAGATATTCAAAGGTGTTAACTCGTTCTAGCATATTGTTCCCTATGCGTGGGATGCGATGAAACCTGGGTGGCGGATTGAAGACCATAAATTTGGTCTTTAAGGTGTTAATCTCCAATCCATGCTCTCTACAGAAGTCCCCAAAGCCATCTAACACACGCTGTATTCCCATCGGCGACTTGGAGAGAAGGAGGGTATCATCCGCAAACATAATTGCCGGCACCCTCCTTCCCGCCAGCTTTGGGGCGTCAGAATTGGGGACCTCGTTAAGGTGATCAATGACCCCGTTGACAAAGAGGCAGAACAGGGTCGGTGCAAGTACGCACCCCTGTCTTACCCCTCTGTCAACGGGAAACTTGTTAGATAGGGCGCCCTGCCTACCACACCTCACTTGAGCGTAGGTATTGGTATGAAGGCGGATAATCATCGTCAAAAGATCACCTGGCACCCCGGCTCTAGCCAGCACCTCCCACAGCTTACCACTTGGGACCAGGTCAAAGGCCGCCCTTAGGTCCACAAATACAGTATAGAGGCTGCCACCCTCCAGCTGTACTGTTTTCCAGTATAGAAGGGACAGCCTAAAGACCTGGTCTATGGTGGAAATCTTTTGCCGGAACCCAGCCTGAAGGGGGCTCAGAATGTCCCTTTCTTCGATCCAGTCCAGGAGACGATCCAACAGAAGCCTCGCGAAAAGCTTCTGTGGGACGTCTATCAGACTGATCGGTCTGTAGTTGGCCGGGAGTAATGGTGAGCCCCTTTTAAATATGGGGACGATTTCGGCCCCAAGCCATGTTGGGGGGACCGCCATACCATTGGCGATAGCATTAAACAAAACGAGGAGGTAAGGGGCCCAAATTCTGACCTCATGTTTTAGAAGGTCACCCGGAAGCTTGTCAAGACCTGGTGCTTTTCCCGAGGAAAGGCGAGTAATTGCCATTTCCAATTCCTCCAAGTTAAAATCTTCCAACGCGGTAGAGTTGCTAATGGTTAGGGAGGCTATTTCCCCAGCCTCAATTCCTAGGGAATCCAACCCAGCTACACTGTAGAGCGATGAGAAATGTTGCTCCCACACTTCAGGGGCAATATTTCCCTCTATAGCCGTAGCAGGCTCCGAAGAGCCATGCTTGACTATTTGCCAGAATTTCCTGGAGTCTCTAATTTTGAGTGCAGATTTCATATCTGACCAGTTCTCCCAGTCCCATTCTATTTTGGCATTTTCAAGAAGGAGCTTATAAGCAGCCCGTTTTTCCCTGATAACCGAAGGGGCCACCTTACTTTTAAATGCCTGGAGAAGGTCTGCCTTGGCTCTCCGACAACTAGCGTTAAACCAGGAGGCTCTTTCTCTCCTTGCTTTCCTCTCCCGGACCTCCGGGTTCAATACGTCTGCGAGGTTATTGCACAGGGTTAGATGGATGTCCCCGAGAGAGCGGCATCCATCAGGCGAGGGCAATCGTGGGAGAAGTCTTCCCACATCTTCAAGGGCCAATGCCACTAACTCATAAATTCTCCTAATGTGGTTAGGTTTTTCTAGGAGTTTTTCCCACCTTATTCTTCGCCTGTTACTGGATATAGTTAAACCTGGGGCGGATACTCTATTATCTGGAAAAGCAACGTTAAAAAATCCGTCCGCAGCCAGGGAGAGAGACAGGCCATTATGATCGCTGTCCAGTCTGGGGGCTATTTTAAATTCTTTGACTAGTTTCCAGTCTTGGAGTTTAATTAATATATAGTCTATCCGGGACTCCTGGCCTGGTCAATTGAAGGTTGGTTGCGGCGGTATGTCCCCTTTAAACCTGCCATTGCAAGCTCTAAGTGAATTTGCAAGGGTCATAGTTATTATTTGGGATAGGAGTGGTGAACATGACCTAACCGGGGGGCCCGCAATATTTGGAATGTCCCAAAGATCATCCTCCTCGCTGCTAACCCCGTCTAGGTGGGTCGGGAATGGTTCATACTGGATGTTAAAGTCTCCTCCGACCAGAAGTGTTGCCGAACTAGAGAGAGAGTCAAGGAATGTCACCAGGTCCTCCATTGTCCCTGAAGTACCCGCTACTCCAACCGGCCTGGAATAAACGTTTACCAGTGTTAAACTCGTCCCAGTGGGCCAACATAGGGCCACACACAAAATGTCAACAGAATTAGTTTCTACAATCTCGGCCTTGCAGCCGAGATGGGAGCCAATCCATATTGACAAACCACCGGACGGACGTCCCTTCCCTCCCCATTTGGCTAAAACATTAAAGGTTGGAAAGCCAGGATAGCAATAGTTCTCTCTGGCCCACGTCTCCTGGAACATGCATATATCATATTTCTTTATAAAGGTTGCCCATTCACCGCAATCTAGCTTATTGGGTAGCCCAGCAATGTTCCAGGATAAAATTTCTAATAGCCTCTGTTCCTTAGCTGTACTTGTAACAATCGCCTCAGGAGTACTTTGTACAGTAACAGTAGGGGCCCGGTCCCCGGTGTCGGGGTGTTCACTATCTATGGTAACCTGTGGTAAAGGGATCTGTCTTAGTGGGGACCTGCTCACCTCATTTTTCCTCTCCCCCTGATGCGGGTCGGGCAGTGCAGTCCCCTTTGGGAGTGCACCGTCAATCCACAGCATCAAGGCAGCCAAATCTGTTGGAATGAATGAATGGGGCCCCATTCAGATCTAAGGCTGGCTGATTCCATCTATTAATGCCCTGAGGGTTCCCATGAGGATGGACTCTTCTACCCTGGTAGAGCTTTCTACGGCCCACCCATGACCAGCCCTCATCGCCTTCCTCAACAAACCGCTCTAATTTGTCGGGGTAAAAGGCCGATAGGGGAAGTGTCTGAATGGTAGTGTGAGGTGAACCCCCAACCCAATTGCAGATGTAAGCAACTGTTCTTGGGTCTCTAAAGTTGACCAGGACACAGTCCCCTGTTCCCCTTTTGGTTGTCTCTCCTACCCACGGAACCCGCCTTGCCAGAATGACCTCATTATACATGCCTGGGGGTAGGGGCCTGAATTTATTGAGCCAGTCTATGGTCTTGTTTTTGATCGAAGTGGGAGTCTCACTGGTGCCTTCAGCAAGCTCCGGGACACCACTGAGGACTACCACATAGGGAGCGGCACCTGGTGGTAAGTGGGCTGGTCTGCTGACAGGCTTTGGATCAAAAATCTTCATTTGAGGCTGCGTAAACTGCTCTCTAGGGTATTGATTGGGTTCATTTGGTAACTGTAGTGGTAAGTCAGGTACCTGTGTCTGGGTAACAGGGACAGCCATTACCGATGTTTTGTTGGCAGTGTTCTCTACATAGGGTGGAAGTGGGAGGGGCGGAAGGGAGGGATTTGAGGTGTCCCGTGCTATATTATTACGTGGGGCTCGGTTATTAGTAAGAGATACACTGGATTGGTTGGTGACTGGGTAGGATGGGTTCGTTTGATGGGGGGATGGTAATATTGCAGGGGTAGCACCTCCCCTTACTGCACATTTAGAGCATATACCACTACTATTTGGTAGTGCCTTCAGTGTCCCTACACCATTTACCAAGTCTTTCGTTAGACCCTCCATTCTAGATAGCCTGCCCTCTAGTTTCCCAAGCCCCCTAGTAGATTCCACGAGGGATTGCTGAGTGGCATTTATGCCCTCCTCAATGCCACTCAGCCTAGCCTCTAACCGTGTTAACCTATCTTCCAGGGAATTTATCAGGCGTTCGATTGTGGAGCTTAATGCTCTATCTCCTGGTTGCGCTTCCCCATCAGTATTAGTAGTTGCAAGGAGACTGCTTGGCAATGGGGAAGTAACTTCTGCCCTTGTGTTAGTGTTGGATACCTGGGGGGTCCTCCCTCGTTTCTTACTCTTATTTCGTGGGGGCAGAGGGTTGTCATATTTTGGTATTTTCGATTTTTTCCCCCCCGGACCCTGAGTGAACTGTTTCCTTTTCGTGGTTGCGCCTTTGCCTTGGTTAGCCTCCGGGGACTTAGTCCTAGTGTCGGAACCCTGAGGGGGTTGGTTAGGAGACACAAGGAGCAGGCTTTGGGAATCTACTTGAATATCAGTGCTATTGAGATTAGATGAAGGTGAGGGTTGGGCTCCGTCAGGTGACCTTACTAGAGGTGGTGTTAAACTCAAATTCCTGGTATTCTCCGGTAGGCCCTGCTGTATGGGTGATGAAACCCTAGCGATAGCCCAAAGGGAGGAACGTTTTGATAGAGCCAGTCCCTGTGACAATCTCCTCTCTAGCGTGATTATTTCCTTGTCAAGTACGGAATTTGCCCTTATGATGAAATTATCCATAGTCCCCAGGGTGGAAAAAGTTTGTGCTCCAGACCTGGCAACGGTGCTCCTGGTTTCCCTTGCAGCCATGTTCATCTGGATGTAACAAGGATGGAGTAAGAGGGCTACCCAGACCCGACCTCTGTCGACCTCGAACGGCCTCAAACGGCCCGCTCTTTGCCCGGTCTTCGCCCCGGCTCTCGTCCCGCACGCGTCCCGCTGACGCGCGAGAGCAGTAGTGTGATAATATAGAAGAAGGGGGCGAAGATAGAGGAGGAGTCGGGAAGAGGGCCAGGTGCAGTCGATGTGCAGCGCGCACAGCTCCCTGGTCCTCGCAGTCCCGAGTGCGTGGGTGGCAATGGCAGACTCTCCCCTGTGGCAAGTGGGTTCAGGCAGCGTTGTGTCCTCCAAAATGCGGCGTCCGGTGTAGTAGATTAGCCCCAAGGTCCAACAGCCAGGTAACGGTCCTCGAGCGGCTCCCGCGAAGCGGGGGCCGCGAGTCGTAATAAGCTCTGCGGGGGAGGAGTCAGGAAGAGGGCCAGGTGCAGTCGATGTGCAGCGCGCACAGCTCCCTGGTCCTCGCAGTCCCGAGTGCGTGGGTGGCAATGGCAGACTCTCCCCTGTGGCAAGTGGGTTCAGGCAGCGTTGTGTCCTCCAAAATGCGGCGTCCGATGTAGTAGATTAGCCCCAAGGTCCAACAGCCAGGTAACGGTCCTCGAGCGGCTCCCGCGAAGCGGGGGCCGCGAGTCGTAATAAGCTCTGCGGGGGAGGAGTCGGGAAGAGGGCCAGGTGCAGTCGATGTGCAGCGCGCACAACTCCCTGGTCCTCGCAGTCCCGAGTGCGTGGGTGGCAATGGCAGACTCTCCCCTGTGGCAAGTGGGTTCAGGCAGCGTTGTGTCCTCCAAAATGCGGCGTCCGATGTAGTAGATTAGCCCCAAGGTCCAACAGCCAGGTAACGGTCCTCGAGCGGCTCCCGCGAAGCGGGGGCGCGAGTCGTACTAAGCTCTGCGGGGGAGGAGTCGGGAAGAGGGCCAGGTGCAGTCGATGTGCAGCGCGCACCGCTCCCTGGTCCTCGCAGTCCCGAGTGCGTGGGTGGCAATGGCAGACTCTCCCCTGTGGCAAGTGGGTTCAGGCAGCGTTGTGTCCTCCAAAATGCGGCGTCCGATGTAGTAGATTAGCCCCAAGGTCCAACAGCCAGGTAACGGTCCTCGAGCGGCTCCCGCGAAGCGGGGGCCGCGAGTCGTAATAAGCTCTGCGGGGGAGGAGTCGGGAAGAGGGCCAGGTGCAGTCGATGTGCAGTGCGCACAGCTCCCTGGTCCTCGCAGTCCCGAGTGCGTGAGTGGCAATGGCAGACTCTCCCCTGTGGCAAGTGGGTTCAGGCAGCGTTGTGTCCTCCAAAATGCGGCGTCCGGTGTAGTAGATTAGCCCCAAGGTCCAACAGCCAGGTAACGGTCCTCGAGCGGCACCCCATGTTATGCTTCAAATGCATGCTTAAAAGTTGCTAGCGTATCCATCGTAAGAAATTATACAAACAGGCTATGCACGTATGAATCAATGCGGGAGGAACAGTTTAAAACCATACAATCGGGTAGCGCGTAGAACACGCGTTGCTCACAGGAGTAGAAGATCAACCGGCTCTCCAGGAAGATGCGAGGTGCGGAGTTCGAAGAGCTCCATCTTTAACAAACGTTTATGCCATAAACAGAGTAGACAGACTGTGCATAGCATGGTCAGAAGGAAAGAAGTATGGGGGTCATCTTGGAAGGTGGTAAATTGACTGAATCAATGATAGACAAATGCATGTATATACAAGATCTGTGAAAAACGCAAGCCAAACAGATGTACCGGCATGATTTAGACTGTGGGCATTGTTTCCCCATAATTAACTGCATATTTTTGGCATGATTTAGGCACATCACTGTTTATATCGATTCACTGCATCGACATGGACATACCAGTATATTGTTACCCTCAATGAGCTGCTCCTAGTGTTGTGATCACTGTAGGGTTTGGGTTATATTGTGAGTGAAGGCATCTCACAAAATGTGACGGACTGGTCTCACACACCACCTGGTGTCATGCTTCATCATTGACCAGTCCTCGCCCTCTAAAACCTTGGTTTGATAGAGGGCGGGCGTACACTTGATGACAGGGATGCACTTCTAAACTAAGTGGGGGCCCGTGAAAAAGTGAGTGTGAATAAAAATCATTATAGTTATCTAATTATGTTTTAATGTGGTAGGTAACTATATGATATTAAAATCAATAAACGGTGTGTGGGGAAATTATTGTCCCCTAACCGTAGTGTAAGCGGCCGACATGTTTCTGCCGTGTTGGCCCAGGTATGTCCAAGGCATTCATCAGGACTTTATGTTCTTCCTTTTAAATTTCTCTTACAGGCTTGAACTTGGAAGCCATCCAATAGTGGAGAGTGACACAGGTCACACCCGCACAGTGGTATTTCTTTGCCACCAGTTGGTAAGAACGGAGCCCCCCCTCTTTAATACTTAGGTCCTGATGAATGCTAGTGGACGCCGGAGGAATGTTTACCTGAATTACCCGGGAAGAATATACATGGCACATGAGTAGGATTGCAGTGCCCTTCAGAAATCCCATAAAGGCAACACACAGATTTTTGCAGCTAGTCCCGAGGAAGACCCCATCATGACAGTTTAACTATCGCGTTCATTCAGGGGTCGAAACGTCGACGCTTTAATGACAAGTGTAGATGATCACCCAGGATATCAAATTAATTACTAGAGTAATCTCACACTGGGCTGATATTCTTTTTTCCTTTCATTTCGGACTGTGTTCAAATATAATTTTTCTATGTAATGTATGTTTATGTATTCTGTGGAACGTTTTTGTGACATGTAAATATTTCAATGTATGTGCACTTTGTAGTCTTAAATGTAAGTCAAAAGAGAGATTCTGTGTGTATGAAAATACATGTAACATGATAAATATACACTATCCTTCTTAAAACAGATAAAATATTGTTGGACATAAGTTATGAGTATTGAGTTTTGTGGTTTGGACAAAAGGTCCTCCCCCTTTTTTCTCTTTGGTTGATTGCTCTCATTTACTTGAAGAGACATAATTTACCAAAGTTCCTTTGAATTTTTTTTTAGAACCACTGTTTCGCTTATACTGTTAATCCCCAGGTTCTGCACTAGACCAGGCTACCCCATTGCTTTATATCCGTGAAATTGATGTCAGTCACAACTTTATTTTGCACCATTTAAAATGCATAAAAGTACAATCTATTTAACATTCTAAATATTTCTAAAAACCAGACATACATCATATCATATGAATTACTAATATATATATATATATATATTCTGCTCCAAAGGTTGTCCACCAGGTGAGCAGCACTCGATCAGAAGCTTTGTTTATGATAGGCATGGACGAGGATCCGCTTGTAGAAGCTGCTCCGTAGTGGAATTGCCTGACGCGTTTCGAAGCTCCATATGCTTCTCTTCAGGGGCTTTAACGGAGACGGTGTGTGCAAGCGCTGAATCTACTTCGCCATTTTCATATTGAACTCCCACCACTGGGAAGCTCGAATGAGACTGTGCATTGTGGGAAATATGGTCCGGAGAGCACACAAATCTTGTCCTGTATGGACCCTGCAAGTGGACTCGTCCTCAATCCTGTTTGCCGCTGCAAGCCCACATTACTGACATGATGGTTACCATGTCAGGTGGCCCCCGTAACATTGCGGGGTGGTGCAAGCTCCGCGGCAGGACGGCCGCGTGTTACATTCTGCTCCAAAGGTTGTCCACCAGGTGAGCAGCACTCGATCAGCAGCTTTGTTTATGATAGGCATGGACGAGGATCCGCTTGTAGAAGCCGCTCCGTAGTGGAATTGCCTGACACGTTTCGAAGCTCTATATGCTTCTCTTCAGAGGCTTTAACGGAGACGGTGTGTGCAAGCGCTGAACCTACTTCGCCATTTTCATATTGCACTCCCACCACTGGGAAGCTCGAATGAGACTGTGCATTGTGGGAAATATGGTCCGGATAGCACACAAATCTTGTCCTGTATGGACCCTGCAAGTGGACTCGTCCTCAATCCTGTTTGCCGCTGCTGGCCCACATTACTGACATGATGGTTACCATGTCAGGTGGCCCCCGTAACATTGCGGGGTGGTGCAAGCTCCGCGGCAGGACGGCCGCGTGTTACATTCTGCTCCAAAGGTTGCCCACCAGGTGAGCAGCACTCGATCAGCAGCTTTGTTTATGATAGGCATGGACGAGGATCCGCTTGTAGAAGCCGCTCCGTAGTGGACTTGCCTGACGCGTTTCGAAGCTCCATATGCTTCTCTTCAGAGGCTTTAACGGAGACGGTGTGTGCAAGCGCTGAACCTACTTCGCCATTTTCATATTGCACTCCCACCACTGGGAAGCTCGAATGAGACTGTGCATTGTGGGAAATATGGTCCGGATAGCATACAAATCTTGTCCTGTATGGACCCTGCAAGTGGACTCGTCCTCAATCCTGTTTGCCGCTGCTGGCCCACATTACTGACATGATGGTTACCATGTCAGGTGGCCCCCGTAACATTGCAGGGTGGTGCAAGCTCCGCGGCAGGACGGCCGCGTGTTACATTCTGCTCCAAAGGTTGTCCACCAGGTGAGCAGCACTCGATCAGCAGCTTTGTTTATGATAGGCATGGACGAGGATCCGCTTGTAGAAGCCGCTCCGTAGTGGAATTGCCTGACGCGTTTCGAAGCTCCATATGCTTCTCTTCAGAGGCTTTAACGGAGACGGTGTGTGCAAGCGCTGAACCTACTTCGCCATTTTCATATTGCACTCCCACCACTGGGAAGCTCGAATGAGACTGTGCATTGTGGGAGATATGGTCCGGATAGCACACAAATCTTGTCCTGTATGGACCCTGCAAGTGGACTCGTCCTCAATCCTGTTTGCCGCTGCTGGCCCACATTACTGACATGATGGTTACCATGTCAGGTGGCCCCCGTAACATTGTGGGGTGGTGCAAGCTCCGCGGCAGGACGGCCGCGTGTTACATTCTGCTCCAAAGGATGTCCACCAGGTGAGCAGCACTCGATCAGCAGCTTTGTTTATGATAGGCATGGACGAGGATCCGCTTGTAGAAGCCGCTCCGTAGTGGAATTGCCTGACACGTTTCGAAGCTCCATATTCTTCTCTTCAGAGGCTTTAACGGAGACGGTGTGTGCAAGCGCTGAACCTACTTCGCCATTTTCATATTGCACTCCCACCACTGGGAAGCTCGAATGAGACTGTGCATTGTGGGAAATATGGTCCGGATAGCACACAAATCTTGTCCTGTATGGACCCTGCAAGTGGACTCGTCCTCAATCCTGTTTGCCGCTGCTGGCCCACATTACTGACATGATGGTTACCATGTCAGGTGGCCCCCGTAACATTGCGGGGTGGTGCAAGCTCCGCGGCAGGACGGCCGCGTGTTACATTCTGCTCCAAAGGTTGTCCACCAGGTGAGCAGCACTCGATCAGCAGCTTTGTTATGATAGGCATGGACGAGGATCCGCTTGTAGAAGCCGCTCCGTAGTGGAATTGCCTGACGCGTTTCGAAGCTCCATATGCTTCTCTTCAGAGGCTTTAACGGAGACGGTGTGTGCAAGCGCTGAACCTACTTCGCCATTTTCATATTGCACTCCCACCACTGGGAAGCTCGAATGAGACTGTGCATTGTGGGAAATATGGTCCGGATAGCACACAAATCTTGTCCTGTATGGACCCCCCTGCAAGTGGACTCGTCCTCAATCCTGTTTGCCGCTGCTGGCCCACATTACTGACATGATGGTTACCATGTCAGGTGGCCCCCGTAACATTGCGGGGTGGTGCAAGCTCCGCGGCAGGACGGCCGCGTGTTACATTCTGCTCCAAAGGTTGTCCACCAGGTGAGCAGCACTCGATCAGCACCTTTGTTTATGATAGGCATGGACGAGGATCCGCTTGTAGAAGCCGCTCCGTAGTGGAATTGCCTGACGCGTTTCGAAGCTCCATATGCTTCTCTTCAGAGGCTTTAACGGAGACGGTGTGTGCAAGCGCTGAACCTACTTCGCCATTTTCATATTGCACTCCCTCCACTGGGAAGCTCAAATGAGACTGTGCATTGTGGGAAATATGGTCCGGATAGCACACAAATCTTGTCCTGTATGGACCCTGCAAGTGGACTCGTCCTCAATCCTGTTTGCCGCTGCTGGCCCACATTACTGACATGATGGTTACCATGTCAGGTGGCCCCCGTAACATTGCGGGGTGGTGCAAGCTCCGCGGCAGGACGGCCGCGTGTTACATTCTGCTCCAAAGGTTGTCCACCAGGTGAGCAGCACTCGATCAGCAGCTTTGTTTGATAGGCATGGACGAGGATCTGCTTGTAGAAGCCGCTCCGTAGTGGAATTGCCTGACGCGTTTCGAAGCTCCATTTGCTTCTCTTCAGAGGCTTTAACGGAGACGGTGTGTGCAAGCGCTGAACCTACTTCGCCATTTTCATATTGCACTCCCACCACTGGGAAGCTCGAATGAGACTGTGCATTGTGGGAAATATGGTCCGGATAGCACACAAATCTTGTCCTGTATGGACCCTGCAAGTGGACTCGTCCTCAATCCTGTTTGCCGCTGCTAGCCCACATTACTGACATGATGGTTACCATGTCAGGTGGCCCCCGTAACATTGCGGGGTGGTGCAAGCTCCACGGCAGGACGGCCGCGTGTTACATTCTGCTCCAAAGGTTGTCCACCAGGTGAGCAGCACTCGATCAGCAGCTTTGTTTATGATAGGCATGGACGAGGATCCGCTTGTAGAAGCCGCTCCGTAGTGGAATTGCCTGACGCGTTTCGAAGCTCCATATGCTTCTCTTCAGAGGCTTTAACGGAGACGGTGTGTGCAAGCGCTGAACCTACTTCGCCATTTTCATATTGCACTCCCACCACTGGGAAGCTGGAATGAGACTGTGCATTGTGGGAAATATGGTCCGGATAGCACACAAATCTTGTCCTGTATGGACCCTGCAAGTGGACTCCTCCTCAATCCTGTTTGCCGCTGCTAGCCCACATTACTGACATGATGGTTACCATGTCAGGTGGCCCCCGTAACATTGCGGGGTGGTGCAAGCTCCGCGGCAGGACGGCCGCGTGTTACATTCTGCTCCAAAGGTTGTCCACCAGGTGAGCAGCACTCGATCAGCAGCTTTGTTTATGATAGGCATGGACGAGGATCCGCTTGTAGAAGCCGCTCCGTAGTGGAATTGCCTGACGCGTTTCGAAGCTCCATATGCTTCTCTTCAGAGGCTTTAACGGAGACGGTGTGTGCAAGCGCTGAACCTACTTTGCGGGGTGGTGCAAGCTCCGCGGCAGGACGGCCGCGTGTTACATTCCGCTCCAAAGGTTGTCCACCAGGTGAGCAGCACTCGATCAGCAGCTTATATATATGTGTATATCCAACACGAGTAATGGCAAAGGATCCGTGCCGCTTGCAACGGCGGGCCGTGGCAGGGTCGCCAACCCTAATAAATCCAACAAACGAAGAGGTCGTCTTACAACATCACAAAGACAACACGCCTTAGCCCGTACTTGCTTCAAACGTAAGTTTTAATATCATGGAAAAAGATCACCCACGTTCACGGGTAGTGAGCAGGTGAAAAACAATAATGTTATATACAAAATCATGTGACACTCAAAATCATAGCAAGTGAAAACAGATTGCCTAATCAATGTCTCATATCATTTGTAAATAAGGCTAATATTTGTCTCTTAGCATTACATCATCATAGTTCATACTGGACAGAATAATCATTTAAAATGCGGTATGTTTGGCAAGTGTGTTAACAAACAAATTTATCGCCGCTATACGCGGTAAACTTCAATCACCACAATGCCGCCGTGCATCTGCTGCTCAAAAGTAAAACATCTGAGCTGGACAAACCATACCCGGAATTTGATATGGCCATAAACTCTCCACACCGGAGAGTACGAATAACATGACGTAAACCAGCCCATGTGGGTAGATAAACACACGGCCTCATAGCCCCAATGATCTTTTGAAAGGCCCATTCAGGGCAGAATTGTATTGCAATAGAGAACTGTATTTGCATGTTCAGTAATGGCCGCCAATGTGGACTGAAGTAAGTCCTATGTTGTTGTCTATGGAAAGGGAGTATTTATGTCCACTGAAAAGTTGTTGCCTCTAGCAATTGACGAAGGCGATAGCTGAAACGCGTTTTGCTGTAAGCTGGTCCAATAAAGAATAATTGGATAACTGTTCCCGTGAGTGCTGGTGCTTTGTACCCGGAGCTTTGACTGAGTGCGGTGTCCGTCGCCGCAGAGAAAGCACCCGACCGCGAGTGAAGGGGCGTGACGGAAAAGTGAGCCGGATTGAAATTCCTCTTCACCGCCGCAGTGAATTTGCAACATTGTTTCACCGCATGGAGAGCCCGCTACTGTAGCCGAGCAGAGGAAGACGTGAACATCTTCGCGTTTGGACTCGCACTGGGCGGAAGGACCTCCGGAGCGGGTAGGAAATCGAAATTCAATCATTATAGCGATGTATTGAACTGCGGCAGGTCGAGGGAACATACAGCAGATATCTTTTGAAGTTCAAAAAACGAGCAATGTTTAATGTAGAGGCGCGACGCGAAGTGGCCAATGAAATATTCAAAAAAAGAACAGATACTCGCTCAGGTGGGAGCGATGGTGACGGCGGACGAAATGGGACCCGAGGGTCCGACCCCTTAAAAGAACAGTTTGCGCGTCTAGAAAGACTCCATGAACGCGAAATACGGAAATGGTGGGAGGCCACCTCCCTGCAGCACTATATCGATGTGGAAAGAGTCCCTCGCGGTCTCAGAATCTACACTATTCCTGCCTACGAAAATCCGAACCCCAAATTGCTGGAGGAATGGGCAGAGCACACAGCTGCCTCCTCGAAGGGCATGTTACTGATATTGATCAAATTCGCCTGGAGCGACAGAGACACCACGCTACAGGAGATTACAATATTGGAAGGGGAGATTGAAAAACAGTGCGACAAAAGTAAAATGGAGGAGTTCAAGGAGGGCATGAAAAAACGCTTAACAACTTATGAACTCAAAATTAGGCAAAGGAAACAAAGCAAGTTTGAACGCGACGAGCGGGATTATGAACAAGGGCGCGTCTTGACCTTTGCCAAAAGGTATGATCTACCGAGAAGACAATTACTCAGTCGCAGAGGCAAAACAACAACTGAGCAACGTGATACATCAGAATCAGAAGTCACTGACGCTGAGTTGAGTAGTGACGAGAGAGAAGTAAGGTGTGCTGAGGAAGTAGTGGCGACACCTTTTCACGAGGAATTTCGCATTATCCGGGAAACATGGAGCCGGGGTGGAAGAGGCAAACCAATGCCACAAAGGAAAAAAGCAGACGCAGAACAAGGAGGGGCGGCTGGAGCAAGCAGCAGCACCGCATCGCCTCGGATCACCCGGAGCAGGAGAGGGGCGAGACGGTAACATCAGAGTCTCTTACAGTGGTAAATCTAACACCAAGAATACTAACGGAGGCGGAATTAAAAGTTTTACAATATGGATTAAGTTTCTGCCCCTCAAGGAGATCTGAATACACGCAAAACAAAATTGATCTGTTCCGATTTGCGCGAAAAATGAAACTTGCAAAATATTTTCAGGGCAAAAAAAAATAATCTACAAAAGAGAAAGAAACAACACTTATCAGTGAAATGGAAAATCTTACAGCTGGAGATCTAGAAACGTTGGCAGTCATGGAGGATTTGCAACATGAGGGTGACCCCAGACAACTCATTGCAAAGAAAGGTGTGGATCAATCTGAGATTATTCAAATAAATCCAGGTAGCCCATTCAAACCAACGTCCAAATTCGTGCCGATGATGCCAGCTGACTCCATAGATATATTCACTGAGGCAGTGACTCAGGATTTGATTAAACTAAGAGGAAGCAACATGAACAACAGAAGGAGGGGCAATATCACTGCAGAACAAAAACAGGCAATCAAGGACTTACAAAATGACAAATCAATTATCTGCAAACCGTCCGACAAAGGGGGGAATGTTGTCTTGATGACCTTTGACTATTATCAGAAAGAAGCACTGAATCAACTTAATGATACATCCAGTTATATGAAGATAACACGCAAAGAATTTGAAAGCAGTGCAACATCTTACAGGAATCTTCTGAATAGGTGGTACCATAAGGGGATGTTATCCAAAGAAGAATATGGTTTTTTGGAGTGCAGATATCCTAAAATTCCAACATTTTACCACTTACCAAAGTTACATAAAGACCCTGTTAACCCCCCCGGACGCCCAATTGTTTCCTCTTTGGGAAGTTTAACTGAGCACATGTCCCAATATGTGGATTTCTTTTTGTCTGAACCAGTCACCAAACTCACCTCATACATCAAGGATACCAAGGATTTTTTAAAACGAGTAGAAAATATACACTGGGAGAATGACTTTGTAATGATGACTCTAGACATATCCAGTCTATACACGAGTATCAATCACGATCAAGGAATGCAGGCGATTCAACACTTCTTGAATGATCGGCCAATTAATTTGGCAGAACACAATATAATGATAACTGAGTTTGTGACATTCTGCCTGCACAATAACATTTTTTTATTTCAGGATGTCTTGTTTAAACAGATACGCGGTACCGCGATGGGGACCTGCTTCGCCCCCAGCTACGCGAACCTGTTTGTGGGCTGGTGGGAGGAACAGGTGGCCTGGGCGGAGACCAATGCATGTTGGACTCACAGAGTCATTTGTTGGACAAGATACATTGATGATTTGTTCATTGTTTTTAATGGAACTGAACAAATGGCAAATGATTACGTTGAAGTGCTTAACAACAATGACCTTAACCTTAGGTTCACAGGGGATATCCGTAACAAATGTGTGAACTACTTGGACTTAGAGGTGTTCCCTGTGGAAGGTAGACTGTGCACTCGCCTGCATAGAAAGCCGACCGCAGGGAATTCCGTATTGCATGCCCGGAGTTGCCATTTTGAGAAGACCATAAGTAGCATACCCTATGGTGAACTTCTTAGAATTAAGCGGAATTGCTCCTTAGATAGTGACTATCAAGTAGCAGCGAGAGAAAGCATGAACAGGTTCAAGCAAAGAGGTTATCATCAGGACATCCTCAATGAGGCTGTCAGGAAAGCAGAAACAAAGTCTAGACTTGATTTGATTGAAAGTGAGGATCACATTACCAGACCAGCAAATAAGATTGACAATAAATTCAGGATAATCATAGATTATTCTGAGGATGCTCAGGTCATCAGAAATATACTAAGAAAGAACTGGTACATCCTAAAAACGGATTCTGTTTTAGGAAAAGATATACCAAAGGCACCACCATTAACATTCAGAAGAGCTAGAACGTTACGTGATGACCTAGTACAAAGCCACTGTAACAAAGAGAGGATAACACCCCCCTTTGGGAGAATAACTGGTTTCTATCCGTGCTTAAAGTGCAGGGCTTGTAGAAATAGCAAGAAAACAACACACTATAAGGTCCCAGGTCTCAAGTCTCCCAGAAAGATCAATAAACTGATGAATTGCAATACCAGTTTTACAGTTTACTGCCTGGTTTGCCCCTGTGGTTTATATTACATAGGGAGCACCATTCACCCAACTAAGGTACGCATTTTGGAACATATGAGGGCGATTCATAATAAGGATGTGTCATATCCAGTGGCGAGACACTTTGAATCCCTCCACCAGAGCAATAGGGATCTATTGAGTTTTTTCTGCCTGGATCATGTGCCACTAAATGTTAGAGGGGGTGACAGACAGTTACAACTAAGGAAACTCGAATCCAGGTATATCGTTGATGTACAGACCAAAATGCCACTTGGTCTGAATAGTGGGGAGGAGTTGGCTGTCCACCTGTAGTTTAAGGTATCTATGTATGGATTTTGATTATGCTGTATATATTTTTAATTATTTTGAATGAAATTGTTTTTTCAACATATGACAGAACAAAAACCCATCCAGGGTGTGATCTTTTGAAAGGCCCATTCAGGGCAGAATTGTATTGCAATAGAGAACTGTATTTGCATGTTCAGTAATGGCCGCCAATGTGGACTGAAGTAAGTCCTATGTTGTTGTCTATGGAAAGGGAGTATTTATGTCCACTGAAAAGTTGTTGCCTCTAGCAATTGACGAAGGCGATAGCTGAAACGCGTTTTGCTGTAAGCTGGTCCAATAAAGAATAATTGGATAACTGTTCCCGTGAGTGCTGGTGCTTTGTACCCGGAGCTTTGACTGAGTGCGGTGTCCGTCGCCGCAGAGAAAGCACCCGACCGCGAGTGAAGGGGCGTGACGGAAAAGTGAGCCGGATATATATATATATATATATATGTGTATATCCAACACGAGTAATGGCAAAGGATCCGTGCCGCTTGCAACGGCGGGCCGTGGCAGGGTCGCCAACCCTAATAAATCCAACAAACGAAGAGGTCGTCTTACAACATCACAAAGACAACACGCCTTAGCCCGTACTTGCTTCAAACGTAAGTTTTAATATCATGGAAAAAGATCACCCACGTTCACGGGTAGTGAGCAGGTGAAAAACAATAATGTTGTATACAAAATCATGTGACACTCAAAATCATAGCAAGTGAAAACAGATTGCCTAATCAATGTCTCATATCATTTGTAAATAAGGCTAATATTTGTCTCTTAGCATTACATCATCATAGTTCATACTGGACAGAATAATCATTTAAAATGCGGTATGTTTGGCAAGTGTGTTAACAAACAAATTTATCGCCGCTATACGCGGTAAACTTCAATCACCACAATGCCGCCGTGCATCTGCTGCTCAAAAGTAAAACATCTGAGCTGGACAAACCATACCCGGAATTTGATATGGCCATAAACTCTCCACACCGGAGAGTACGAATAACATGACGTAAACCAGCCCATGTGGGTAGATAAACACACGGCCTCATAGCCCCAATGGGAGGAAAATACTTCCCATGTCCAACAAAATAAACACTCTCAAGCCCAAGTGGGCAGAGAGAGGCCTTGCGCGCTGGCAACATAACTACTGGTATCAAGCCCCACAGAGCCGCGATAACCATAATCCTGTGAATAAAGCCCCAGTGGGCAAACCATGGAAACCAATGGTATCACCCAATGACCAACAATTTAATAAACAATAAAGGTACTTATTTTTATAATAAGGTAGCTAACGTAGAGCCAAAGCTCAGTGTGAATTAATTGTGCCGATTTGTAGCGTTTTCAGTGGGAAAGACTGGTGTGCAAGTTTTTACTTATCTATATCTAATTAGACATATAAATGCAAATTTTACATATTTAAACTGGGGACAACTGAGGGCAAAGTCAATCTTACAACATAAGTTGAGAATTAGATACAGAGTTCAAAATTCAAACCTGAAGGATCATTTTACCGAAAAGAAACATCTACCCAGCAAAATACGGCGGACTGCCTTTGAGATGCTACAACTTTATGACTCACTGGGATTCAAATAATTTTGTGTTTACATTGGACTTAGTTTTGAGTATTTTGCGGTTTGTTTCTTGAGCGGTTTTTCAATTATTGTACAGTTTCGTCTGCTTTTTCTGCCTGAAACTTTGGTGGACTTGTACATAACTGACCATCTTTGCTATGCCTTTGGCAGTCTTTATCTTTTTTATTCTGAACTTTTCCTCTTCAGAGTCTCCACTCTGTGTCCGTAAAAATGACTTTATTCAACACGATCACTGGCCGCTTGATAAGAAAAGGCTTAAGCAGTCTGGAACGGTGTTACTATTCAGTAACTGTTTTGAATTGTTTTCCTTAACGGCATTTTTTTCCAGTGTTTTGATCTGCCAGAATGGTTTAGGGCTACAATATATGGCCCATTTTCCTTCTTGTACTTGGCAGTTCTGGTAGATACATTCATGACGTTATTTTCACACAATGAAATCTTGTTTCCTGTCAATACATGGCATATATTTGCGTTTCCTGTCATTTGCAGCTGACTGACTGCCACCGGTTACAAAATGTGATCTATTTTACTCTAGCAGGACCTTATTGGCTCCCTTTGAAGTTTGGCCCATCATTTATTCAGCATATTCAGGTAACTAGAGCCGGTGCTCTGTACATTGAGTGATGAATACCGAAGCATATTCAAACCTTTTTCTTCTTTTGAGTCATTACTGTGCTGCACCCCTCTCTCGTCTCTCTGATCAATGAAGACTTATGCTCAATGTGGAACCTTGTCTGATGATAAATATCTTTGGTAATGCCAGTGGACATCACCTTTAGACTAAATTGTCCTTTTTTCTTTTTCTGTCTTAATTACAAGTGCCTCCGTTGGATAATATTTTGATTAATTTATTCTGTCCTTTCTTCTAGCTGTAGTCCATATTATTTAACAATCATTAGTTATACCTGAAGCATTGAGTGCTATTTTTACGTTGTTGGAGTCTGCTTTGCCCTTGTAACATTTGTGTGTACTTGTTCTGTAGCACGTTTAGCCCTTTTGAAACCATTAATCAACCTTGGTTCCTTTGGTGATGTGTGTGCACCATCATAGCAGGGTTAATGTCATTTAGTCAAGCGATATTTTTAGTATCTTGGACATGTGGAAGGGCTCTCTTAAATATTGTAAGTTATGATTCCACATATTATGTACCTTATTAATTACAAGTCCAAGATGTGTTTACTGCATATTAGTTTCTCATCAAAGGTTTTTCTGTTTTTCTTAAAAATATATTAGTCAGGTAAACAATTCTGTTTGGGTCAAATGTTTATCTGTTCTTGAGATTGTATTTTTACACAAGGGGCTAAAATGTCTTCTGACTTTTAAGGGAGCTAAGGTTCAGATTTAGAGGTGTGCTCTGTAAGCTGGGGAATGATAGCAGGTTTGGCTGAAGGCAGTTATAGGGGAAGGGGGAGTTGGTGTAGGATTTGATTGAAGGCTGTGCCGTGCACCCAGAGCATTTGTGCTCAGTGGGCTCTCAGGACAGGTGTTAAGACAATTTCTATTCAGATACTTTATGAAGTATATCCTAACAAAACTACAACCCTACACTGAAAAATCTTGTGTTAAAGGACGTTATGGTGAAATACGAAGACCAATAGTTAAAAAATAATGTAAAACAACATCTCCTTTGCAAAACTTGCATTATAAGAAACTTTTGCTTGTGATCCAAAACTTAAAAGCACTGCAATCCTCCAGTTCTTGTAAGCTGTTCCACTATATTGCCTGCCAGTACACTACTTCTTAACCAACGTATATCACAACACAGGACGTCATCAGTGACAACAGGTATCAGATCATCTTTGGTGTAATAATTACATCAATACTTTGAACATTGTTGTACAGGTGAAGTAATATTGTCGGCAACTGGTGACTGCAACAAAATATAGAGAACGGGGTTGGGCTTTAGAATTGCTTTAAAAGGGTTGTACAAGTGTCCTGGGGTCAGTAGTAGAGTTTATATTTCCCGAAGCACAATGCTTTTGTGCAGGAGCCTCATTGAGTCAGACTCGTCTAAGATTCATGTTAATGCATGACTGACTGGTTGCAACGTCCTCATTTGCAATCCGGACTCAATGTGTTACAGTGCAGCTGGAAAAATAGCAAGATGTTGGTAGATATGTACAGGAAAAGAATTACAAATAAATTGTGTAGTGACTACTATTCATGTTGCCGAATGGATGGAAAAAGCATTTAATTTGTCTGAAAAGAAAACACAAACATAAGCCATCATAAACACAAGCGTTCGAAATTGCAATCAGTTTTGCCTATGGGATTAATATTTACACTGTTTTTTGTTGTAAGTTGTAGCTTGGAGAACAGTCATGCAATATAAGTTACTGAAACAGTAAAGCAGTGTCAGAAACCTTACATGCCACATATAGTACACAGCAGCAATGACTCAAACAAGTGTGTTAGTCAATATACTGGAAATGCTATGGAAGACAATGAGGGTAACAAGGTATTACATTTTAAGAGTGCGTGTTCTGAAGGAACTCAATGTCCGGATTTAAAACGTGTGTAGGGCCTTCAGAACCCAGTGGTTGGGCTTGTCTGTACTAAGGAGTATCTAGCACTACGAAGCACCTTCTGTTGCAACCAGTTCATAAATCACTGTGCTATATTACAAAGACTAACTTTTTTACATTTAGGTAAACAGAAGGATGTCTGCAACAAAAACAGTTACCCTATCTGTATAAAGTACAAATCAGGGATCTGGCTTTTGCACACTGTATTTCCAGCAGTCACATTAACCCTCTATGCTATGACGTGTAAAAACTGACTAGACTGCACCAAGTTCTCTCAAGCAAATGCTTTAGCCACCAGAGTTATCTTACCATTATTACACCCCGGAAAATAAATGTATGAGTTGACTTGTTGACAAAGTAAAAAAAATATTAACCAAGTGAAAATAATGTGGCATACTGTTAAACGACAAGCGGATTAAATGGACGTTATACATATGAGTTGATAAATGAACAATCGATCACATGAATGGTCCATAGTCTCCGTGTCGATGTGAAATGCATAATGCCAATACGCGTCAGGTAGTGCACCATGGTTCATGAGTGTGTGAAAACGTGCTCCTCTTTTACATACAGGTTTCAATATGAAACCGGGTGCAAATCGGTGTACGGTATTCATATGGGTGTAGCATATTAATCCATGGTTTATTGATAGTAATCACAGATGCGGCAATGTGAACAAAGATGAATAGTACCAGTGTTCATGCTCTCAGATGTGGTAATGTACCGTAAGTCAACAGTGAACGTTGAAATAATGGTTGGTCAATGATGTTAATATGACAATAATATGTTAATTATTCAGCAGTTGGGCTAGTCATAACCTGCTAACAGCTGTCATGAATGCAGCGATGAATCAAATATCCAATAGTGCCTGTGCTCATGCAAGTGCATTAAAATCATATTAATCCGGCTGTGTCGGCAGCAATGTGGCTTACCTCAAGCGTAAAGCTCTTAATCTCACCTGTTACAGTGCAGTGTTGTGTTCAACTCCTTCGCCATATTACAATGGTGGAACCGGATGTTCGTGCGAGAGGGTTTTTTTAAAAAATCGCTAAAACTGCTAGGCTTCAATGTGAGACTAAAAAGAACCAAAAGAAACATAGACAGCAGCCGCTAATTTGAAAAGGTGACAGTCTGCTTTATCATGCCTTAAATAAGATCTAAAATAAGTCATAATCTAATGATATAGTAAATTCTCAAAGATAAAGCACATGAAAATGCGGTTATCATTGTCATTTTAATTAATTAACAGGAGCCCAGCTGGGGCAGACTCAGATGTGCTCTGTGGCAAATCAGTGGGAGAATGGGGGGGATTCTGTTACCAGATACTGCAGAATCGGCCTCGCGGTGCCTCCGGTAAAGACAATAAGAAAGCAAAGTTGAAGAGAATAGCAAGCTCTGGGATAGGTAAGAAAAGTAAATATTCCAGGCTTCTGAAAAGAAAAACATGATTTTTTTTTCTTAGTAAACAGGAAACGCTTTTGCGTGCTGCTATTCTTCAGGCAGGCTGGGGATCAAGGGTCGTTAAAGGCACAAGTTTTCCTCCCACTGCTTCGTTCCCAAATATAGACGGAAATGCAGCACAGAGCTAACACGCTGGCCATGAGGGGGTGGAGAGACAGAAACCTTTCTTCGAATGGATGGGTTTCACGGAATGGAGAGCTATCCGCGTAAAGCGACATTTGTGGAAAGGCGGGATTGTCCAAGTTGGAGGGAGAGACCCAGTGTGTGTGCTAAATAAAAAATAAAATAAAACAAAACATCAAATCCGCTCTACATTCTCCTTTGTCACACAGAATCCCGCCGAGCTGTCCAGCCATGCTGGCAGTAAAATCACGAGCACATGCAGGCAAAACATAAAGTTACATTTTGTGGTTGTGGTGCAGAGAACAGACAGCAAGTGTCTCATTGCTCTGTTCGTGGAGGCTGTGGGAGCGCACGCGGTGCATGCAAAACATTTATAAAGCATTGTTCCACAAAAGCGGATGGAAATAGTACTTGGTCGATGGGAAGCTGATAAGAGGAGCATACAAGGAGCAATACGACAACAGTATGCAGCAGCCAATAGAAATGGAGGAAAAGTAAGTAGCAAGCACAGGAACCAATGGATAGCAAGGAAAGTAAGGGGACGGGATGTAAGCCCCTTTTAAGATTTGCATTCAATACAACAGATTTCACAATCACAGCGCAGGCGAAACCTAAAAAAGGGGTGGGATACCGAGGCAATAGTTAACGTTTGCAGCCAGTATTTCTACCCCTGGATCCGGGGTTTACAAGTTAACGTTCTGAAATGGGCGATAACATGCAGACCCAAGACTTTACCCTGGACATTGTGTATGTGCTGAGCACCTGATAAATCTCCCGGGCCTGTTCTTGGTTTATCCGGTACAGTAGTACTTGCAACCAGTAAAGTTAGGTCTAGTATCCCCATCTGTTAATGTCAGGTGTTGGAACATCAGACGCTCAAAATCGGTCGGGGTCTTGTCACCTTGGGGACACCTCACCAGCTGACTTAGAGTGAGGGGTTTAAATGTAAATTATGCATAGTAAAATAACTCAATTGAGTGTAGAAAGCATTTTCTTGTCTTTTTCATCTTTTGAAATGCCAAGTTACTTTTTAATGCGTTTGAAAACAGAAATACATAAATATTTAGCAAGCTTGTTCTATGTGTACTGGGCATACCTTTTGGCCTAGGCATTCATTTAGCAAAGCTGTGCATTCTGGGAGTTGTAATCTTTGTATGCTTTAGTTAACCATTGCAGTTGATAATTATTTGTAAAGAGAAAGTCTAGAACTAAATTCTCAATGAAGGGTGCAGATTGCACAGTCTGGCAAACCTATGTTTGCCTTCTGTTAGTATCAAAGAAATGCTACGTCTGCATAACAACAGCTAAGAGACAGATTAAAGAGGCATGCAAAGAGCACTGCATTGTCGCAGAAGGGTAATCATTCAAAAACAATGGGCATGGGGACTGAAGTATTTCATCACAGTGGAAGTGGTTTCCCCACCAAGATGCCAAAGGCTGATTAGACTGTGCCACACATTTTTCCTTGGCTTTATATTTGAATTAAACATTAATATTTAGACAAGTGTCTCAATATTATTTCTGTGTATTTGCTATTTATAAGTCTCTGTCGGTTTTTAGGCAAGGATAACTGTCTCGCTTTGCCTTTTCCTGGCATCTCTTTCGACATGTACCATTACAAACTTTCCTTTATTACATGTGTAAAACTTTATGTCCTGTGTTCTGCGAGACACATGGAACGTTGGTGGTGAGGGATTCGAAATGAGGATTTTGGTACACGACGGTCAGAAGTGTGGTTTATGAGCTGCGTATGGCGGTGACTGTGTATTATGAAAAAGAATTAACTTACCTTATTCAAGCTTTATGACTTAATGCTGTTTCACACCATAATTGGCAACAAGGCTGGGAACACCACCCAGCGTCACAAGTGCCCACGTTGTTGGCCACTGAAGAAGTGAAGTCTCCATTTTCTGATGTGAACACAAGACAGCGTATGTCAGAAAGCAGACAGACCACGGGAAACCTCGGTCTACGAGTAACAGAACACTGCGGTTGACTCTGTTCCAACGCAGTCTGAAAGTAGGTTGTTTGGGTTTGGAGGGATAGCAGCTCATGCCCGCATTCACGGCTGTCTCTTCTGAAACACGGAAACTCACAGTCCTACCTTATTCTATGTGAGGACACGCCTCCCTTCACATCCTCGCTACGGAGATACTTGAAGGGGCGTACTAGGCAATTTTGGGCACTCCCTTGTGTCAATCTTCAGTAGCCATTATTCCGCGGATATGTGGATGTGTCCAGTATTTTAAAGTATTGTCGTTGCAATCGCCTATATAATTTGAAACCGAATGGTTTTGCAGGCCATTTTTGCACTTTGGGAAGTATCTGTTTTAGTGTAGCCTTCAACCATTTTGTAAGTTTGTGAACCTGTGAGTTTTGAGATGGTTTCCAGTACTGTTATCTGAAGCTGCCTGTTACTAACTGCGGTGACAAGCACACCTAAACAGACGTTCCTATTATTATGAACATCTTTTGGCGATTTGGAATTCTAGTTTGAGTTTCCAGAAACAAGCACATCTACACAGATTTTTTTTAATTTTACCATTATTTTTGTGTTAAAAATGGAAGGAAAAAAAAGACATAGATTTAAAATTAAAGTTCAAAGTCAGTGTTGGAGCTTTAATTTCGGAATTCCAGCGGTTTATTTTTGTTTTAATTCTTCAAGGACGCAATGCAGTCAGTCCGTCCTCCTTCTCCGTTTATGGAATCTCCTGGAACACCTTCAATACAGTGGAAGCGGTGGTTCAACTCTTTTGAAATGTATTTAGGAACAATTGGGTCTTCGCGTTTTCGCCCGTTAAAAAAAAAAATCTTGGTATTACATTCTTTGAGTTTTGAAGGTAGAGAAATGTACAAACATTTGCCGAAATACATAGGAGCAGACAAAGAGTTAGATGAGTACAGTAGTTGTAAAAAAGACTAGAGCATAGGTATGATACCCCTCCAAGCCTAGTTTTGTTGCGTCACAAATTCTTCAAAGAGCACAATTCAAGATGAAAGTGTTGATACATATGTGAGTGAATTACGCAGGTTGAGCTTGCAATGTCAGTTTGAACATTTTAATGACCAGTTGATAAGAGATCAGTTCGTTGGTCATTGTCGTGATAAGAACATTCAACGGAAGTTGCTGACCATGGGTAATCCTTCTATGGATGAGGTTATCAAAATAGCTAAGAGTATTGAACTTTCACAAATTTCTTTAAAAGAACTGAATGATACTCCCAGTCAAAAAATAGTTAATGGAGCTGTGAAGTCAAAATATTTTATAAGAAGGAAAATAAATCAAATGACAAAGGTTTCTTCAAGTTACCGAATATTTGTCACAGATGTGGCAATTTACCTCATGCAAAAAACAGTAGACCTTGTCCTGCCAGGAATGTAACGTGCAGATCATGTTCTAAGATAGGTAATTTCTCTAAGGTTTGTCAGAGTAGTCATCAGCAGACTACCAAATAAGCATATGTAGATGAAAGCCAGAATGACTATGTGGAATGTGTTACACAGGATTTTGAAGATATTATGGTTTTAGTAGTTTCGGAAGAAGTGGTAGAAGAGGATCCTTTAGAATGTGTTGATCCTTATGTAGACATTGGTGTGGTTGATACATCTCCTTATTTATTAGTTGATTCTGGTATAAGGATCACTATGATCACAGGGTATTTATTTAAAGAGAAATGGGGAAATCGAAAACTCTTTCCCCCTGACAGGTCACCAATTTCATATGAAGGCAGGAAAATAGTATTAGAAGAATTTATAGTGGACATTCTGGAATTCAGAGGACTGAAAATTCATGGGAAGATTTACATAGCAAAAAAGGGTTAAACGTCCTTGGGTGGTTCCACCAGGGATTATTTGGCATGGTACATATACCAGGTACAAAGGAGCAGATTGTGGTAATTAAGGAGCAAGCCTGTGTTTGCACTTTGTCATTAGAATTCCCAAAAGTATTTACTGATGATTTGGGGGAAATTTCATGGTTCAAATATAAAATAAAAATTAAACAAGGTATACTCCCTGTAGAACATAAGTTGAGGACAAATCTGTTAAGTTTACGGGATGATCTAGAAAAAGAATCTAGAAATTTTCAAGAGAAGGGATCGATAGAACTCATTGAATCCTCCCTTAAGTTGTCTCCACTAGTTGCAGCGTGAAAAAGGAATGGTGAAATGAGGGTTTGTGTGGACTTGAGCAGCGTGAACAAGCACATCTGGATAAATTCACACTCTTTACCAAAAATAAATGAGCTATTAGTAAAGGTTGAAGGACCTGAGTGGTTTTCAAAATTTACTTAGCATCAGCCTACCACCAGGTAGCACTGGAAAAAGGAATGGTGAAATGAGGGTGTGTGTGGACTTGCGCAGCGTGAACAAGGATATCTGGGTAGATTCACACTCTTTACCAAAAATAAATGAGCTATTAGTAAAGGTTGAAGGACCTGAGTGGTTTTCAAAATTTACTTAGCATCAGCCTACCACTAGGTAGAACTGGAAGAGTCTTCTCGACCTATTACTGCATTTAACTCGCCCATAGCCACATTTCAATACTGTTGTATGCCTTTTGGACTTGTGTTGGCGGCTTCAGTTTTCCAGGGAATTATGTTTCACCTCATTGGTGACATTACAGAGGTAGTGGTGTACCAGGATGATGTTTTGATTCATACGGGAACTCTTGAGCAGCATGATGCAGTTTTGCGGAGAGTCTTCTCCATTTTCACTGAAAGGGGTGTGGTGCTGAAAAAGAAAAAATATGAGTTTTTGAAGCAATCAGTTGGATTTCTGGTACACGTGATATCTAACGATGATATAAAGCCAAGTCCGGTTTGGTGCAAGCTATAGTGGAGTGTCCGGAGCCTAAGAACAAGGATGAGCTGTGATCATTCATTGGGTTATGTGAGTTTTATTCTAAGTTCATTCCTGATTATGCTACAAAAATGAGAAATGTATCTAACATGTTAAAAAATCAGTTTCTTTTGTCTGGGATTCCCGTTGCCAGTCTACATTTGAATGTGTAAAATAAGAAATGACGACTGCAACAATGCTGAATATGTATGATTCTATGTTACCTTGTATTGTAACTGTGGATGCGAGCAATTACGACATTGGTGCAGTGCTCATTTAAAAAACAAGAGACAACAATGTTACTATTTCTTATGCTTCTAGAGTTTTGAGATAGTCGGAGCTGCATTTTTCCGTGATAGAAAAATAATTGCTGGTATGTTTTTGGGCCATTGAAAAATGTTGACCATATTTGTGGAGAAAACAGTTCACCTTACAGACAGATCATAAACCCTTGGTATTTATACTCAATGGAGAAAAGACAAAAAATGCCACACATTGCCAGATTGACAAATTGTTGCAATATAATTTTGATGTCAAACACCTACCAGGCAAGATACATTTTACTGCTGATTTCTTGTCCAGATGTCCATTAGAGGACAATGAAAGTTCTCAAGTAGAGGAAGATATGGAGAACTGGTTTATTGCAGTTGTTGATGTTTCAAAGCTGTGTGCTTACACAGAAGAGCGATGGAGAGAAGCGAGTAATGAAGATGCAGTTTTAGCTCAAGTTATGAAACATATTTTAGAAGGATGGCCCAAAGTGAAAAGTCTGTACATTCGTTACAACCCTTTTCCAAAACTTCTGAAGAATTGCCAATTGAAGATGGTGACAGATTAGGTCCACCTGTTTCTGTCAGGAGAGATCTAGTTGTGATGGCCAATGAGGGACATTTAGGATCTACCATGACCAAAAGGAGGGTCAGAATTAATTTTTGGTGGCCTTCCATGGACAAGGAAATAGAAGAGGAAGTAAGTTAGTAAGTAAAAGAATTATTGTTTTTGATTGATTAAAACCATTACAAAAATACATTCTAATAAAACATTTTGGTAAATTTGACTCTTTCGATCAAAAATTGATTTTTTATGTGTCGAGACATGCATGAGTAATTTAAAAGTGCAGAGTATCCAAAGTTCATTTTGCTCAGAGCCTCTGGGGTCTGTACGCTGGTTGCAGTACCGAGCGTCCTTTGCTTGGATGCTACTAGAAGCAGGAACTTAACAAGCTTCCCATTTAGTTGTGGATCCCTTGGGTTGAAGCATGGATACTGCTTGTCTCCGGGTACGTATACCTCGTTCATTAAAATGAGTTTTTAGCAGGCCAACCCTTTCTTCATTTAGCTTGATGCAAGAGCATATTATATGTTCAATGTCCTCATTTCCAACTCCGCATAGCCGGCATGAGTTCCCGTAGTTCTTTCTTAGCCATGGTGGAACATAAGGTATGGCTGGCAGGATTCCTAACCTGTGTTTTAGAAAGGCTTCTTTAGACTTCCTGGAGTACCCCAGCTCAAAGTATGCCTGTGACCCAAATGATTTGTAGCTGCACAGAGTCATCCATGCATGGCTCCTGTGTGCAAAAGCGGCTTTGTTTTTTATGAAAGAAAGTTTCTTGATAACCTTATTTATGATGTGCTTAAAGTGCAAGTGCGTTGTTGGAATTTCCCATGGGACTAGCCTACCTATGGGATGTGCTGCACAGTTCCTGTCAGAGCTGGTGGTTCAATGTTTTCCTAGCGGAGTTCTTTAATTTTATGCCAGAACTTGATATACGAACCCCGCCTTGCGAGGAGTTGCTTCATTAGACCAAGCTCGATCAGAATTTGTGCTGGCGAGGTGTAAGGAGGGAGGTTTAGCATTACTGTGTATGCTTTTGCCACGGTGATATCCAGCAATGAAGCGTCCCTGCCTCTCAGTATCTCACTGCCATATGTAACTGATGAAGGAATTTTTGCTTGCTCAACACGGAGAAGTGGGGCGAATGTTGGTCCTGAGTTGCCTTCGCGTTGTCGTGATCGCTATTCCTTTCCTCTTGATGGCATTGAGCTGGTTCGTGAATTGGCCCCCCTTGTCGATCATGACATCTAGGTACTTATACACATTGCAGTTGGTAATTGCAGTTTTTCCAAGTGACCAAGAATTAGACCGTTTTTTTTCCATTTATTGTCAGTTTTAGTTTTGTCAATGTTTACTTCCAGATAGTTCTCATCAGCGCACCCATGCAGTGTGTTGAGTAGCCGTTGTAGGCCATCTTAAGAGTGGCTAGTTAGAATGACATTGTCCGCATAAGACATGCTGGAAATGATTTTTCTTCCTATTCGAGGGGCGTGCGCATTACAAGCAGTGAGGGCTGTTGTCAGGTCTGCTGTATAAAGGTTAAAGAGAAAGGATGCGAGAACGCACCCCTGCTTCAGGCCTTTGGTTGTTTGTATACACCTCGACAGATGGGAGCCATTGCCGAGCTTGACCTGTATCCATGTGTTGGAATGTAATTCTATGAGAAGATTCAAGAGGAACGGAGGAACCCCCCAGTGCGCCAGTTTCTTCCAGTGGTTAGCTCGGTTGACATTGTCAAACGCCGCCTTAAAATCCACAAAGCAGAAGTGGAGAGTTTGTTTGGTTAAAATTGCTTTATCGACATTGCTAGTTGTTTGTTCCCGTCTCTCTACAGAACCCTGTTTGACTAGGGGGAATTATATTTTGCTCTGTTGCCCATTCTTGTAGCTCAATACGTAGGTTCCCCGCGAAATATTTTGCCTCTACATCCATTAGTGCAATTTAACGGTAGTTTTTGGGTAGGGTTTTGTCCCCCGCTTTATAGATTGGTGATATGACGGAACCCTTCCATGATGCGGGCAACCACCCAGTTTACCTAGCTGAGATGAAGGTAGGAGCTAAGGTTTCTGACCAGTATTCTGGCTCTTGCTTAAAAAGAGATGTTGGAATCCCATGTGGCCCAGGTGCACCATTCTTCCTCCCTTTGCATATTTGTTCCCTGATCATGACTGCGTCGATCTCAATTTCCTCGACATTGTCAGTCATCACAGTTTGAAATTGAGGTACGGGCTGTTCATCCATACTGATGTTTAATTCAGATACCTGTTAATTGAAATGACGTTCTAAAAAGGATGTCCAGTTGTATTCTGTTATATGTGTTGTTAGACCACCATGTACGGGTTCTAGGAATTTATTTATCATTGCCCAGAAACGTGCACTGTTATTTCTTTTGGAATCATGATGGAGTTTAGCCCAGAGTTCGTTTTCTTGTGATTTCCCTATGTCCCATTTAAGTTTCCTAAGTTCGGCCTTGCTCTTGCGGAGCTGTTTGTGTAAGTCCTTGTCCCCCAGCTGTAATCTCAGTGTCCTTAGTGATTTGTTTATTGCTTTTTTAAGGCTTTTCAAGGTCGCCCTTTGTGCGCTCGTGGCCTTCCCTGCGACTGTTGGGTCGTTAGGCAGGAAGTGTCGAACTACGGATGAGTAGGAATTTGAAAACGTGGCCATGAAGGTTTCCCATATATGAAAGTGTTTTTCCATGGGGTGGTTAAGCTCATTTAGTTGTTGTTTTGCTGCCAGGAGTACTTCCCTGGAACTTGCTATGGATGACTTAATTCTTTTAAGTTTTATTGTGTGGCATGCATGCATTCTGACTGGATTTGGGTTTGATTTATCCGGTATTGCACAAATTGAGATTTCCTGAGGCCGATGGTCACTGTCCCCTTTGTCTCCTAGGCAATAGCCTATTATATGTTGGAAGAATGAGAGAGACACTAGGGTGTAGTCAATTGTGGAGACAAAGGAGATAGTGACCATCGGCCACAGGAAATCTCAATTTATAGACAATCGTAATTACTCTTCCTTAGGGCGGGAGTGTGGAAACAGGTATATCCCCCTACTTGCACAGGCTCCTTTTGCCATGTTTCTTGCAATAGGATGATGTTGAAAGTTTTTAAACAGCCAAGGAATTCAGCGTCTGCGGCCTTGTTATTTTGCCCGTTGATGTTCCATGAGCATATCCTCCGAGATGATATACCCCAATTTCCACCATGCCTCGTTGAGTTTCTCTGTCACTTTGGGTGACCAGATGTGTTAATAGTTCTAGTAATCCGAGGGTGAACCGGGGCAGCTGCGTTATTGACTAGTGTGCTTGTTTGTATGTTTGGTTTATGTTCTTTTTGTGATGACCGTCCTCGGGGCCCCCCTAAGTACAGACGAAGTTTGGTGGCTTTTACGGGTTATTCCTTCTCTTGCTATGTTAAGTAAAGGTAATGGGTATCCAGTATTATAAAGCATAGTGGATTGAATCCCCCAAGGTTTATAGGTTTCCTGTTCTTCCAGGACTCTATTTGCGATTTGCATGGTCCTCCAGGTGGCTTTGGTGGATTCCATTCCTTGTGTTTTGTCCAGCTTAACAAATTCTATTGAGAGAAGATCAGCAGAACATATACCTTTCAATGTTGGTATTGTGTCTAGGAGTTGGAGAATGATCCCTCTGTTCAACATGTCGAAGGGTCCTTTTGATTCGTATTCTGAGGTGAAGATAGTAATAGCAGAGTTCCTAGCTTGGTTAATTAGAGAATTTTTCGCAAAGTTTGGCCCCAAGTGTTTTTCCATGAAGCAGTTTGTGGGTTGCTGAATCGGTACAATGGCGATATCAGTAATTAGGTGCCTTGGGCCTGTGGAGCCTTCTAAGCCGCGATCTAAATTTATGGTGAGACCCAAGTGCCCAATTGTGGTAGTCCTTGGCTCGTAAGGGGCTCTCTGCACTTCATTGCAGGCTCTACTTGTATTGTCGTTTATTTGATTTACTTCTCCTGATGCCTTAGCTGCGTCCTGACTGATCATGTGAGCTGACCGCTCAATTTGCAGGGTTGGTGTGTTAGGATTGGCGCCCAGTGGAAGTGGTAAATGTAAAGTTGAGTTTGAGTTCAACTCCTGGTTTGGACCGTGGATAGGAGGGGGCTCCCTACCTCAATTGGTTGTGACTTTCGGCTATTAATGCGGTCATCCTGTTTAGGTTAAGCTTTAGTTATTCTATTTCCTTAAGTGTCAGTATGACCACTGGGTGAAGACCGGGCTGCACCCAAAGGGTGGTGTTTCCACTTGTATCACATTCATGTATTTTCCATAGAGTGGGTTTCCTTTGGCTGATTGGACCTTCCCTCAACTTTGGGGACGTGGACTGTAGTTGTTTGTTCTTGCGTTTGCTGCTGTAATGTTTTTGTTGTAAATAGAGGATAAACTTTTGTGAGGCTCGGAGATGTTATTTTATTTCGACCTTTTCTCCTAAGTTTAAGGCGTCGCTTAGCGTTCTGCATTGGTGTTTGCTCCTTGGGTAATGGAGCGGTCCTTGTAGGTGGGCTGCCCTCATAACAGATCGGAGGGTTGTTGCCAGGGTTTTGTGAGGTGAGGTTGGCAACTTCCGGGGTCTGTGCGGGGTTGCTGGGGGCCTCTGCTTCCTCGACTTCCTCCGTAGCTGTTACCAAAATTGTTGTACTTGATTTTGTTTTTCCTTTTTGTTTGACTTTATGCACAGAGACATCGGGCTGCCCCCTTGTTCTGCCCGACCTCATGTTTAGAATCCTCAGGTCCTCAGAAGGTGCCCTACCTTCTGCCCTACTTTTTCACGCTTGCCCCTTTGCTTTGTGCCATGCGTTGCGTTGGAGGGAAGTCCTTCCAAGGATGGATCTATCATCTCCTAATGGGAGGGCAGTTGAACAATTCGGTTAAGTTCAGTTCAGTTCAATTCGGTCTTGAAGTAGTGTTTTGATTTGCTTTAATAGCTTTCCTACTTTTGACGGTTTGACTGCTGCTGACTGCTGCTTATGCGCTGTTTGACCTGCCTCCAGTGGCTCTTGCTGCTCTTTCTGCTTCTGCTACTCAACTGCTGATCGACTAGCAAGTGCTGACTCAGGCAGGATGGCAGACCGACTGGCGGGCAGACAGGCGATACCAAACGGCTCCTAGTTTTCTAGTTTCCAGTTGTCCAGGATTTGGTGGTTGGACTGGTGGTATCTGGTGGCATCCATCAGGTCGAGATAGATCTGGTGCCCAAGCTGTCCACCTACAAGATTCACCAAACAAGCTGGACCTGGCAGGTAAGGGTGGGTGGAGGATGAGGACGGGTGGCAGGGGTGAAGGGGCCAAGCTCGCTCTCACACTCCTCCACCCCAGAACCCGGCTGCTTACTATGAGGCCAAGGGGAAGGCAGCAGAACAGCGAGGGTAGCAAGGCGGAAGGGGGACGACAACGGCTCCTGGTGAGTGCCGGGAGCTGAGGAGTACCTCCCCCAGCAACGGGCACGGTAGACGTGGGGTGGTCAGCAAGGCAAGGTTGTGAGGACCGTTTCTCGTAACCTCATTACCCCACCCCTGCCCCCTCAACCGCCTTACCGCAGTCGTGCCACCTCCACCACTCCTCAGGCTCAGGCCTCCGCAGGTCTGCTGATGATCAGCTGGCGTCCCATCCCGTCTTCACCTCGCTAAATGCCCAGCCGGTGTCAGAGCCGCGGCAAGAAATTACCGCAGGGGTTTTGCGGCGGGGTGCACGTGGAGGACTGCAGGGGAAATATCAGGGTCTCAGGCAGCCTCCGGCCTCAGCGGATTTCCAAACTGCCCACTCCTGCTGCTGCATGGCTCGGCATGGCTCGCAGTTCCTCTCGCTACGGCTCGCAGCTCCTCTCGCTGTGCACTGCTCACACTGCCCCGGAAGCTCTTGCACTGCTCCGGGAAAACCTCAGACAGAGAAAATCTGTTCCTGAACTAAGTATTTGTGTTGTCTGAGATCTGAAAAAGGAATAAAGGTCCAGGTACCACCTTTAAACCCAATAGAATATCCAGAGGGGCCATGGAATAAGTTAGGTATAGACCTGATTGGACCCTTTAATTTTTCACCACATCAATTTTGTTATGCTTTTGTTTTGATAGATTATTACACAAAATTACCTAATTTGTATCAGATCCTTCAGCCAAAAAAGCAGTTGAATTTATGAAAAAAAGTGTTTCTAAGAGAAGGTTTTCCAGAATTTGTAGTCTCGGATAATGGGGTACAATTTGTAGGACGTGACATAGAAAATGTTCTTCATTATTCTGGTGTAAAACATTGGAAGAGCTTGTTGTATCCCCCCCAAACTAATGGGTTGGTTGAAAGAATGAATGGAGTGGTAACAGACACTATTAAATGGGCTAAGAGTTCTCAATTTCAGTAGAAGAAGCTGTTCGGTCAATGTAGATTTATAGAACTACTCCTCACTCAGTCACTAGAGTATCACCATTTGAACTATTAAGAGGAGGCAAACCAACCTCATTACTGTTTCCTGCCTGGATGTCCAAGCACCTTTCGAAAAAAGAAACATTTTGTGCACCAGATGACGTTTTTACGTGAAAGAGTAAATGAGGCACAAGAGAAACCAAGATTTCACTACAATTTAAAAGATGTACTAAAAAAAAGAGATTTCTGTTGGTGATTGGGTATACATTACAAAACCTGGTTACTTGAGAAAGGGGAATGCTTCCTTTAGTGATCCGGTAAAAGTTATGAGGGTGTGTGGGAATGCTATTTTGGTTCAAGTTAATCAGTGATGGAACTTGGAGAAGAGTGATGATCGTATCGGGGATACAAGGTAGTAGTCAGTCACACAAGTACAAACTACCAGTGATCTGTTACAGTGTTCTTTAAAACAACATGGAAATGACTGATTTGCCCTGCTCATTTGAAAGCTTTAATCATAAGGAATCTTTAGGTGGCGATAATACGGAGGATGATCTTCGTAGATCTTCTCGAGTTAGGAAAGTACCATGGAAGCTTCAATAGTAATAGAATCTTACAAGTTCGAAATATTCAGTACTGTGTTCGTTCACAGGTATTATTGTATCAGTGTGAGATTTTTTTCTGTGTTCAACTGTCCATTTAGTTTTCTTATATTTGCATTTTAGTTTTCTTTATTTTCCTGTATATAATGTTGAGTTGTTTTTCTCATATGTTCTATGTAATAAAAAATTTAAAAAAAGATAAACGGTAATGTTATGTCCAGTGTTCCGCAGGACACATGGAATGTTGGTGGTGAGGGATTTGAAAGGAGCAGTTTGGTACGTGACGGTTAGAAGTGCGGTCTGTCAGCTGCGTCTGACGGTGACTGTGTATTATGAAAAAAAGAATAAACTTACTTTATTTAAGCTTTATGACTTAATGCTGTTTCTTCACCATGACAAACTTATTACTGGAATTTGAACATAACAAAGCGCAACCTCTCTATGTAATCTAAAGTAGGACTTTTAATCACTTTTACGTCCTGGATGGAGAGGTACCATATCAATCTAAGAGCATCTGGTTTACAGGTGTGCCTGACCTAAAATTGAACACTGCACTCAAAAGCAGACCGTATTCCTGAAGACATTCACTTTTTTATGGGCGGCTGCAGTTCCAATATCTGCATGTAGTTGGTCTTCGAAAAAGCACTTAGAAAAATAAAGCTATATTTCAACTATCAGCATACATGTGCAACAGAGCAGTAACTTGTGACTTCAGTGATGTCATTGGCACTATCCATTGTGATGTGAGATGAACTATCTGTGACCATTTCTGATATGATCTTTTTATACAAACAATCAAAGCTGCTATAACTACACCTAATCATTATGCTTCCTTAATATATAATTTTTGTATTTGGAAGACTCACAAAAAAGGATTTTTTTTGTGTTCCACATCTGTTTGCTCACATTGTAATTCCATGAGAGGGACATCTACTTATCTGATGTACTAAGCATTCCAACTACGATTTAACCCTGGGAGGATATGAGCTTTTAGCATTCAATAGTAGTTAGAAGGCTGGAGTTCTTCTGGCCACAGCTACATGTCCCTAGATGTCATCTACCCCATCCTGCTCTCCTGGCATCCTGTAGGCGTCGCACTAGTGCACAAATGACCATTAAATGCTTGATAAGGAGCACCAGACTGCTTCTGAAGTATACATTGGCCCCCCATTCATCTGCCAGCAAAGGCTGCTGCAGTGAGTCATCCTCAGGATGATGTGGAAGCTATAGCTGCTTTATCCCTCTGGAGATTTGAGAGTGGAGCATAGTGGGTACTCTTGGGTGCGGCCATCAACATTTTAAAATCTAGGCCACTGAAAACTTGATCGCAGCATTGAGCTCCTCGCAGAATCCCAGCATGTATGACGCTTGTGCAGGGCACAAGTCGGGGTTACACGCGGCTGTACGGCTTCAACTCGCTTTTGGGCCCCACTAAAATATGCAGATTCGTCCCTTTGTAGGTTTTAGACACAGAGACACTTTCAGCAGTGCCTGCACTTGTCTGCTTTCATTCCCAGCAGAAAGGCTGGGAGGGGGATTTCTTATTATCAATTCCAGCTGGCCAAAACAGAGGCCGAAGTTAAGGGGCCCTCAGACCTCCTTTTTTCGAGTATCCTGGCTGGGACTATCAGGAGCCTCACACCTAAATGTAATGGAGAGGAAACGAAGGCACACAGCTTATCACGAAGCAGGTACTTAAGAAAGGCATGCTTTTGACTTTGTTCAGTCCCTGTATATAAGACATATACATACACTGTAAGAATGTCAGATATGTCGGTCTGACCCAGCATTTACACAAATAACAATTTAAATACTACTATTTTGTTTTATTTCTTTTACATCGCTACTCATCCAAATGCAGGGTGTCAGAGCACTTTACATCACACGTAAACAATAATACATTGGCAATAAGTTGTGTGTGTGTGTAAATCAATGTACAATATCTGTTACATAAGACAGCGAGGGTTACAAGGTGTATGTAGGAGTCTTCTTTCTTAGCTCAATGTGCTATTTTAGAAGGATTGCAATTTATGAACTGCAAGTCACAAAAGGATCTTTGTGTTAGAAGCAGTAGCCCCCTCAACTAGCTACATAAAATGAACATCTGTCATCTGCATATTACATGATGTGATTTGCTGGAGACCATTAACCCCCTGCTATTTTGATTTAAAACTGGAGCTAGACAAAACACAGATCTCTCAAGCAAATGCTTAAACCTCCTGAGTTATCTTACCATTATTATTCCCTGTTATCTACTGGACACACAAAGATCTCTGTATCAGGTGCCTTAACCCCATAAGATATTTTAAAATGCTGACTTTGCAACCAATGAGGCAGAACCGCTTTACTTCCAAATTTGTCCTTGTTACCAATTTATTTATGGCAGAGTTAAAAAAATAAAAAAAATAATGTGCAAGTTGAAGCCCAGATTTTGTGTTGGGGTTGTGAGGCTTTTTTGGCACAACCATGACGCAAAATCTCACTTGATAAACCTCGTAGTGCGCTCAAATGTTCTCCTAATGGAACTGCTAAACATATATGTGTAAGATGTTCAGATCTGATGTCACTTCTTGTGATGTTACTTCCTGTGAGATCATGGATTGTGATGCTACTTCCTCTGATGTTGCTTCCTAGGATGCCACGTCCAATGTTACGTGCTGTGATCTCATGCACCATGATGCCACTTGCATGCTGCCTTACTTGGTTAGTCCCCAACCCCCACTTTTTAGGACTTGTGCCCTTTCCTGATGCCTACAGAAGCCCAGAACACCTCTGAATATCATAGCTTGTCTGTCAGTCCGTCACATGAGAGAGCGGAAGAAGAGAAGTTTACTTAGACAGGGAGGTGCACAAGCCTTGCTTTCTGCCCCATATGTAGGGAGCTGATTAGTTGCTACATTGTGGTGCGAGCCTCTTTACCCAAACCCCTGCTGGTCATTAACCAGAGGGCCTTTTTGGCCACTCCTTGGTTTGAGCTCTGACCCAACTGTGTTTGATGTGTGCTGTCCTTGCCCCAGCAAAATTATTTTCTCCGTAAAGTGCATGAAAAAAGAAGAGCCAGTTCACTAACCACCAAATGACAAAAGCAAGGGAAGCTTGTCTGCTAGCCACATTCTGAGTCAAGTCCTGGTTCATATTCTAAATTTTAGTTTAATATTCTCAAACACTGCTACATATTTTAAAATGCTGCATACTATAATAAAACGTGTAAAGAATATCTGTATTTAACAGTTTCAAAGATTTGTTTTGATGATACAGTATAATCGGGGTGTGTTTTTTTCCTGGTGATTCTAAGTGCTTTCAATCTGTTTTAGGATGTCCCTACTAAGTTGGTGGCCAAAGCTGTCCCTCTGCCAATGACAGTCCGTGGACATTGGTTTTTGAGTCCAAGAACAGAATATACAGTAGCAGTACAAACTGCTTCAAAACAGCTTGATGGAGATTACGTTGTTTCTGAGTGGAGTGAAATTGTGGAGTTCTGCACTGCAGGTAAGGTTCCTAACTGAGACGTATCGCACACAATAACGTTTTGTTTTCAAATGTTCCGCTTCTGTATTAATCATATGTGAGGAAAATGGACATTAACCAGGATTTGCTTGACGCTCTTAGACTAGTTACCACGTCATACACCAGGTAGACCTGAATAGCCATGGACCAAGGAAAACCACACATTCATGTAGATGGCAGGCCCCCTCCAGCCATACAACTGCTGAACTCACGGGCACTCGGGCTACATCGCTACATAAGAGGCGGACGGTCACAGATGAAATGAAGTATAAAAAGGTCCTACATGTTGGCAATCTTCATAAACTGTATGGACTTAGTTACTGAGAATTTAGTCGTAATGTGAATATACTACACTGTTTTAAATACAGGATTTGTTTAATTTTGCAACTATCCGCAACCTTTCAGTATACATTTCTGGGTAAAAAGAAGCTACAGTAAAAGACCAAACCGCTTTACTCCAGTTTTTTGGGAGATTTTAGGATGTCCGCATTGTGCCATCATTCCAGGCCACTCCATATCTGCTGAGAATAGAGTACTCATTGAGTCACTGCTTCTTTCTAAAGGAAGATCAGAAACAGCAGAGATAGAAGATAAAGTTTCCCTGTCATCACTGCCTGATCTGTGGTCTGTTTGCTTGAAGTTGAGTGCTGTTACTGTCTCTGTACCTGTATACATTTTCCTCATACACAGGGAAGTTTTTGAGTTAAGAATTTGTGTTTGATTCTTGTCAACCATAAGGCATTTTGGAGCGAGGCATTGGGTAATATGTTCTGCTGCTCCTCTACCACCAAACCTTTATTTAATGAGTGAGTACCAGCAATTCTCAGAAGCACACATGTACTCTAAAAATTGAGTATCTGCACTTTTATATTTCAATTTAAAGCACTGCCTATAGTTTGTTTGTTTTGAACAATGTTGCAGTCTTATCAAAGGGTCTCTGTCATATTGACGAATTTCTAAAATAAAAAAAGTCAGTTTGGCATCTGGCGAAAATTCTCCTCTGGTAGCTTTGGATGTGGAAGGGAAAATAGTAAGTGTTTGTTTTTTTTTTGAAGGAAGTAAAATGAGAAGGAGTAAAGGCTCATTGCCAAGTTTCTAAATTAATAGAGCCAAGCCCAACCAATAATCGTAGAAGAGTCACATGGCCGAAAATTCAAGCTGACCAGGACTTCTATGCTAGTGGCCTCTTTAGTTAACTTGTGCGGCCACAAGGATAGATTTGATTCAATCGATGCCCCGTATGTCATTTCAGTACACAAATAACTTTTTAAGGTCCTTGAATCAGTTTTCTTAAAACAGTCTCGTATTGGTAGACCTGCCAGTGTAAGGGAGTGTAATTGGTTCAACAGTGACTGCAAGGAAGCCAAAAAGGCACTACAAAAAGCAGTTAGAGAGCGTTCTAGATTGGGTATAACCTCAGCTCGTAACGTTTATAGAGTAGCACTTAGCAAGGCAAAGCGCGAATACGCTGATACAAACTGGAACGATCTGGTTTTTCGCAGCCCAAGCCAGAGATAGCCGTATGTTTTGGCTTATTGTATCTAAGGGCAATGCGGAAAACCCTATTTCCAATAACTATCGTATCCAACAGGAAGTGTGGGTGGAACACTTTTCACGTTTATACTCCACCATGGGATTACAGACAGACCAGGCTACCCTAATAGTAGCTAACACTGTTCTTGATAAGACCGCAAATAATCCTCTGCTAGTTTTTAGCCTGGAGGAAACTAGGTCTGCAATTAGTAAATTAAAAGCAGGCAAAGCGCCGGGACCCGATTTGATACCGGGGGATTTATATAAATCGGAACCAATGATATGGGGACCATACATAAATCTTCTGTCTGATTGTATACTGGCTGGTGGGGATTTTCCTGAAACTTGAAGGGGAGCAGAGGTAATACCTCTCTTCAAGAAGGGTAATCCTGCTATCCCCGCCAATAATAGAGCTATTAGTCTAATCGACAATCTTCAGAAGACCTTTGCCAGGCAAGTTTTAGATAAACTTCAAGAATGGATGGATGCTAATATGGTATTGTCCCCTGCCCAAGCGGGTTTCCGTGCCAAGCCTTCAGGTTTTCCCTGCTGGCATGGAAGTATGTGCTACTTAGGAAACAGCGTCTATACGTAGCATTTGTGGACCTGCGAGCCGCATTTGACTTGGTTCCGCGCAACTTGCTGTGGAAAACCTTGCTTGATCAAGGGGCCCCGGAAAACCTGGTGTCTATCATTGCCAGATTGCACAAGGATAATTATGCCCAGGTCGTGTGGGGGAAAAACGGGGAATTGACAGAGAGTATTTCGATTCAATGGGGGGTGCGTCAAGGGTGTGTTCTCGCCCCCCACACTGTTTTCCCCTATTTATCAATGATGTGGTTAGTTGTTCAATGGGTTGTAAGAATGATGCCCCTACGATGAACGATGCAAAATTCCCCATCCTGCTCTTTGCAGATGACTCTTTACTAATATCTACATCCCCTATGGGTCTACAGGCACTATTGGATACATTTATGAGCTTCTGCAAAGAAAGAAAATTAGAACTGAACACCGCCAAAACGGAATTTATGGTGTTCGGAAAAGTACGGGGTGGTATACGAGAGGTTAAGATCTTACATGAACCATTGGAGCGGGTAAAAAGTTTTGATTATTTGCATAGGTTTGAATGAGACGCTTGGTTGGGAATACCTGCGGAGGAAGAGTTCTCTAATACTATGCCAAAGATCCAAAGCAATATTAAGATTTTTAAAACAATCTTACACCCAACCACTCTCACCGGCCCTTGAAATCTATCGTGCAAAAGCCCAAAGTGGTGCCCTCTATGGAGCAGAGATATGGGGATTTATCTCTGTAAATAAACTAACGATTCGCGAGAATATTTTTGCAAGGGTTCATCTCGTTACCTGTTACAACGCCACTCACCCCACTTTTTTTGATCTTGGTATAAAAAGAATAGGCGACTTAGCCGCCTTGAGACCATTAACTTATTCGCTGCACCTATGGACCACCCCACCATTAATCGATTACCGTAATTCTCTGCAGGATGTCCTAGCACTCAATGGGGCAAAACAACTACCCTGGTTCAGACATGTTGCTAAATGGTGTAAATTATTGAACTTGTTGGGCTTGTGGGAGCACCCAGAAAGGGCCACTAAACGGGATATTCTGACCCTCAAAGCTACATACTGGAGTGCAGTAGGGGAACATTACACTAACAATCAAAAAAGTGGACAGCTAACATCTAACTTTTTAAATGTTAAATCTAGCTCCTTGTTTGAACCCTTTCTTGACCTGATTTCACCCCCTCTTTCTAAGAGCTTGTATATCCGGTTTAGATATGGCAATCTGCTACTGAAATTTCCAGGGAAAGAGGCTACAGGCCTGGTTTTAGAGCTATGCCCTGCTTGCCGTGTAGTTTATGAAATTGAAGAACATATCTTGTTTTTTTGCACAAATTATCGGCAGTTGCTCAGGAAATGGATTAGACCATTATGCCTTAATCTGGGCGCCAAGCAGCATCAGATTGCATTCAGGATCTTAAAATCTGATACTTCAGGGCCAATAGCCTTTGCTCTAAGTCATTTTCTATTTTCATTCTGGTTGATCCGCAAAACAATTCTATTATAGTAATGAAGCCAATTTTTAATTCTTTCCCTCCTCATGTTGTATATGTATCTTAAAATATGAAGTTGGTATATTTGGTCTAGTACCCCAAATGTCTGGTGGATTGTATAGCACTTTTTTTAGCTTGATTAGAGAAAATGACATTTTTATACGTATGTCTTTTTTAATCTGATTGGGGGATGTTGTTTGTACTTGTGCTTAAAATGGTTTAATACTATTTTAATTGTATATTTATTTGTGTTTTATTCTTGCATACTTTGTTGGTGTTTTTTACAAACGACCGAATAAAGTTATATGATGATGAGTGAAAGGTGAAAAAGCTAAAGGGTGAAACGGAGCAGAAAGGAGAGGATGAAGGGGGCAGAAAGCAGCGCGAGAGAATGAGTCAGAGGTCCACTGGACCATCAGGGATGAGGCGCAGGTATAACCTTCGGGTGGAGGAGGACCTCGAACACCAACACTGCGGGAGTGCAGGGGCTCAGGAGAGGCCTCACTTAATGGTGGAGCCACGAGGGTGGGAGAGCAATTTCACTGACAATGAGTCAGTGGTCTTTCTCAACTAATCCCAGTCAAACAGTGATGTTTCTAGGAGCCGACCTAGATACAACTCCGAGCAAAGCATTCCTCTCCCTGGAAAGACAAAGAAGGCTAGCAGACTTGGCTTGCAAAATACCAAGAAAAAAGTATGTTTCAGTGAGGCTGTTCAAGTCTCTACTGGGCATGTTGTCTTCCGCAATCAACCTAGTCCCATTGGCATGTCTCAAGATGAGACCATTGCAGGAAGAACTGCAACTCCAATGGATTCAATCAGAAGGGTCCTTCAAGGACTCGATATCCATAACCCCAAGGATGATGGACATGCTAACATGGTGGTCTCACATATCTCATGTATCACAAGGCCTCGCATGTCTGCCTTTGGTATCCAATTTCGTCATCACCACGGATGCTCACTGTAAGACTGGGGAGGCCACTTGCAAGACCTAAAGATCCAAGGAAAGTGGTCGGCACGGCAAAAGACTATGCACATCAACAGCCTGGAACTGAAAGCCATCTTTCAAACCCTGCAGCCTTATCTCCCAAGAATAGCAGGATCCTCTGTGCTGGTCCATACGGACAATACGACCAGCATGTATTATATCAATAAGCAAGGAGGTGCCAAATCTCTAACACTCTCATGAAGCACAAGAGCTTCTAAGTTGGCTCACAGCCCACAAAATATCCCTGTAGGCCGAATGCGTGTACAGAGTACCCAGCACCTTAGCGGACACTCATCAGGGCCAAAGACCGTTGCCATGAGTGGGAACTGGACCAACTACAGCTGGACAAAATATTCTTGCTGTGGGGAAAACCAGCACTGGAACTCGTTGCGTCAAACAGCAACACAAAACGCTAGTTCTATGCCTGTTGATACCACCTCCCAGGGTTGTGGGAGCATGCCCTTATCGATGCATTGTTCTGGAATTTATGCATCCCCCCCCCCCCCCTAATTCCCAAGGTTCTCAACAAGATGAAAGCAGAACTCTATTGCCTCTTTTTTGATTGCCCCCAAGTGGCCCAGACAGCACTGGCTTACGAAGCTCATCCTCCTATCAGAGACCAGTCCCATACGCCTTCCAACAACTCAAAAGCTCCTGACAATGAACCAGGGCCAATTACTACACCCAAAGCAAGCCTCTCTCCACTTGCACACATGGCTCCTGAGTTCTCTGAGTTTTGAGACTTAAAGATCACTCAAGAATGCGGAGATATCATATCCAAAGCAAGAGCAGAAGGGACAAATAAAACTTACAAGTTAAAATGGAAAAGATTCTGTTTCTGGTGTCAGCAAAATGACCTATACCCGTTTGAAGCCTCTCCTAAACATATTTTGCCTTAATCTCCTCTCCCTGGCCAAGACCGGCCTCGTTCATGCATCTGTCGAAGTTCACCTTGCGACAGTTTCAAGGTACAGATGCTCTACACAGACTTTATCTCTCTGCTCAACAAGAATCATAAAGCAGTTCATAACGTAGCTGTCCCACCAGTGCGAGCTCCTCCCCCAGAATGGCATCTCCATTTGGTCGTCTCGCAACTGATGAAGCATCCTTTCAAACCCATTCACAAGTTTGACCTAAAATTTCTCACATGGAAAATTGCTTTGTTACTTGCTCTCACGTCCAAGTCACGGGTCAGTGAGACACAGGCCATCATGACACAAGCCTTTTCTGCGTTTCACTGAAGAGTTCATACTTCTCAGAACACACCCAGAATTAATTCCCAAGGTTCCTTATCAATTTCATCTCAATGAACCTGTCATACTTCAAACTTTTTCTCCAATCCAACCACACCAGCTGAGAGGGCTCTCCATACATTGGACAATAAATGGTTTCTCAAGTTTTACCTCGCCCGAACAAAGCATGTTGGCAAAACAGATCAACTGCTAGTCTCTTTAGGACAATCTCATCAAAGGACTGCATTGACGAAAGCAGCGATAGCACAATGGATTTTGACTACAATTGAGTTTTGCCACTTCAAAGTGGGCAAACCCCTGACACTGTAAGCTAAAGAGCATTCTACTCAAGCAATGTCTACATCAGTTGCTCTGTTTGCAGGCATTCCACTGGAGAAGATATGGTTTGCTGCGACGTCGAAGAGCGCCCAGTGATGCAGTCTTAGGCCAGGCAATGTTTCGCCGTTTCTTCCAATAGAGGTGTTTGTTCATATTAAATTCAAATGCATTTCCGTCTACTGTTTATTGCTGCTTGGTTGTTCCATTCACGTTTACTTAGCTATGGCTTATAGATATGAAGACTTACAATTTCAATAAATGTCTCTGTTATAGAAATATTTTATGTATATGCAGTTGTGTGTGTGTGTATATATATATATATATATATATATATATATATATATATATATATATATATAATATTATCACTACTATAAACATGCATTACTTGTTCTCTTCCAAGGATACTCATCAGTAGTCATAGGCACTGAATAGACCAGCCCCTGCGCTGGGACCCTGCAGCACTTATCCAATATAACATATATGTATGTTTAATCCTTAATAATGTACATAGTAGTCTAAAAAAAAAAAATGTATATATATCCATCCCAAGGGTTTGGACGCCGGTGAACTTCCAAGAGGGCGGTGCGTTGTCCTCTGGCAGAGCCACGCCGGTAACAATGTATCCAGTTTTGCAAACGCAAAATAAGGGTCGCACACACTAAGGTTTCAAATTTGGTGGCAATTTATTGCAAAGAGAATTCTGCCATGCCCAACGCGTTTCGGTCCTGATGCTCGGACCTTGTTCAAAATATATATATATATATATATATATATATATATATATATATATATGTGTGTGTGTGTGTGACGCTTAAAGAAATAGAGGCAAAAAAATGCCCAAATTACATTGTTTTTCATTTCAAATGAACCAGACACATTCAACAGTTCTGCAATACAGAAAGATGAAAACTTTTAAGTAGAAAACATATCCTTCATTTGAAAAGGAAAAAAGCAAGGGGATGCAAGGCATTATTAGCCAATAGGCTGCATTAAAAACCACAACAGGGAAAACTAGTACCGTGCCTTTAGGACTTCCAAGACCTCCTGAATCCCATCATGCCACAGAGGTGACAGTTAGGCCCAGTTCTTTTTTCTGGCTCCCCCAGTGAGGATCCTGGAACACTGAGCTCCTCAATGTGAGAAGTTGGCCTGATATATGATGTCACTAATTCTAGTGTACACCTTGTATCAGTCCAAACAACCCTCACGGTGATTGGTTGTAAAGTCAACCTTATAGACCAGCTATCCTAGTGGTAGCATGGACAAGAGCAGTCTTAGTCTAAACTCTGTATGGCATGTGAAGCAGCTGTTATACCATTTGTAATCCATTGAATACCAAATGAAAGGACACCAAACCAGATATATATAACAATAGAATGTATTTATTCTAGTCAAACCCTCAGCACTCTTTATGAGATTCGAGGTAAGTACAACACAGTCTTATTTAAGCATACATTAAGTCACACAGGTAAGTAATACAGTTAGGCCCTAGGGTCCACGCAAACCATATACTAAGTAAGTGGTATAAGAACCACTGTCACGAACACAGGATAGGCCTAGGCCTAGGGAATCGCTGGGGCTACACTATACTACCAAAGGTTTGGAAGTGGGAGGCCCACGGGATTCAGGTGCAGAGTGGAAACACTCACGCGTAATGCGTAAAAGTCGATAGAAATAGTAGTTATTAGAAATTAAGAGTTTTAGGACACTTCTGGAGTAACTAGGAAGTCGAGACTTGGAAACTAGACCCTAGGATAGTCAATACCCTTGTGAGCACCGGAGTACTCAAGTTACCTAGCCCACGGGCTGCGGGTGCATAGGTGTGAACTTGCGTCGGATTTGGTCGTTGACTCCTATGGATGCCTGAAGGAAAGTTGCTGACAGGCAGTCAGTGAAGAGTGTCCGGTGGATCCCAAGGATGGAATCAAGAAGGAAGGATACCTGCAAGCAGAAGGGACAGAGTCTAGGTCCCCAGCCAGGAGCCAGGAAGGAACCAGGCGATGTCGTGAAGATGCAGGTGAAGAGGTGAAGCTTGTCGCAGCAGCCACGGGTACCAGGAGGCGTCGAGGACGACCAGGACCAGGAGGTGAGCTGTCCCACGAAGGCACTTGCTTTCGGCGGCGTCGATGTCGAGCTAGGACCCAACAAGCCTTGGCAAGCGGAACCCACGTAGAATGGAGGACTTGCTTCTGGTGCAGACCAGGAAGGTCTGGGGGGCTTCTCTTTCACAGAGGAGCGGGTGCCAGTCTGGAGGAGCCGGACCAGCAAGATGAAAACAAAGGTTCGTCGTCGCAGAGGCTACTAGCCAACGGGCCAGCAACCGGACAACACGTCGAGCAACTCAGGTGCAGAAGGGCCCCACGCAGAACACGTGAAGTGTGGGGAGCTGATCTTCTTTGCAGATGGTGCTCGGGATTGGGGCTTCTCAATTCCCCAAGCACAGCCTCGAGGAAGCCTCAGAAGTCGCGCTAGTGAGTTACTAGCCACTTTTCCCAAGTCGCCGGTCCCACGTCACTCGTCGCCTCCGCGGGTCTCAGCTTTGCTGTAGAGGTGGATCTGGTTCAGAGGTGTCTGGAAGTCTCGGCGCTGGTCAGTCTCTGCAGTCTTCCCTCGCAGGATTCAGTCGCAGAGCAAGCAGCGGTCGCTGGATGGTGCCTGGTTGCCCAGGGTGGTCACTCCTTGGCCACAAGGGAGATTCTTCAGTCTTCTTCCTGAGGTCGAATGTCGAAGGTCCAGAGTTTCTGTTCAAGTTGCAGATTCAGGATAATCTAATTTAGCAGGGCTCAGCTACCTACTGATATACTGGGCTAGTGGGCTGGGCTACCTGCAAGGTCCCTCCTATGGGTGGGACCAGGAAGGGGAGTGGTTACACCCCCTTTCCTTTGTCCAGTTTGCGCCAGAGCTGGGGCTGGAGTGCCCCAGCGCCGGTTTGAACTGGACTATGCATAGGATACCTTATGTGCCCCAGGCAGTGTCTAGTTTCTTTCATCCCTCCCTGCCCCAATACACTAAGGCCTGTCTGGGGTGGTGCTAGCACCTCCCAAGGCAGGAAACCTATTGTCCAAGCCTCCCTCGCTGGAAGGACTCCCAGCAGCAGGAGGTCAGACCTGTGTCTGTGGCAGCAGCATCCATTTTGTGATGCTGGGGCTCTGGTTAACTTTAACCGGGTAAGTAGGTTTCAACATGTCTTCTCCCTCTAGAAGGGAGGAATAATATCCTCATCGCCAGAAATGGTATGGGGGTATTATTCCAAAGTGTTAGACACCTTACACGACATGTTTTGATAAAGCCAAACCATAGTTACCATAACCGTTTAAGATTATAAGGTACTTTAAGAGTATATGGTAGGCTATATCATAGAACAGCTATAAGGACATGGTTCCGAAAGCTGCAGACAGGCTCAGCTCATGCTAGAGCACCATCTCACATGTTACCAAGCACTCTGCCTCCAGGATTGTTAAGGCCTGCCATAGGAGTGGCTGATAGGTACACATGTGTCTATAGATAAGGTAGGTATAGGAATACTACACCTAAGCAAGGGGTGATTACACGACCTTGCCCCAGCTGAGTGATCAGCCAGTTGTGTCATAATGGAAGGCCAGGCCAGGGGTGGAACAATACATGCTGCAGCCCCTGGCAGGCCTAGGGTACACCTATGCCCTGGGTACCTAAGGTACACTATACAGGGGCCAATAAGGTTATCCTAACCAATTGGGTTATGCACCTAAAGTACATAGTATAAATTTAGAGAGAGAACAGCTGGGCTGTGGGTCTGATTGGCAGGCCCACAGCCACATCTAAGTCGAAAACCAGTGAAGCAAAAGCAAAAAGTGGGGGTGAACATAAAAAGCAGACCCTACTCTCCTACACAACCTCCCCCCCCCCCCCCCCAAACTTAGGGACGTTAAACTAACCTTGACCAGTTGAGTCTTCATGTTCTAAGTGGAAATATCTGGAGAGTCCATCTGCATTGGCATGGTCAGTCCCAAGTCTATGTCCAACTGTGAAGTCCATCCCCTGTAGGGAAATGGACCACCTAAGAAGTTTGGGATTTTCACCCTTCATCTGATTTAGCCACAAGAGGGGCTTATGGTCTGTCTGAATCTTGAAGTGAGTGCCAAACAGGTAGGGCCTCAGCTTCTTCAGGGCCGAAACCACAGCAAAGGCCTCCGTCTCAATAGCTGACCAACGTTTCTCTCTAGGGGTCAGCCTTCTACTAATAAAAGCAATGGGCTGGTCTTGACCATCTATATTCAGTTGTGAAAGAACAGCTCCCACACCCAACTCAGAAGCATCTGTCTGGACAATAAACTCTTTGGAGTAGTCTGGACTTTTCAGAATAGTTGCGCTGCACATGGCCTGCTTCAGGTCATCAAATGCTTTTTGACAGCTTACTGTCCACTGAACTTTCTTTGGCATCTTCTTAGAGGTCAAGTCATTAAGTGGTGTCACTATGGACCCATAGTTCTTAACAAACTTTCTGTAGTACCCAGTCAGGCCCAAGAAAGCTCTGACCTGAGTCTGGGTAGTTGGAGGTGTCCAGTCCTTTATGGTCTGGATCTTGCTCTCCAGTGGTTGAACCTGACCCCCACCAACTAGGTGGCCCAGGTTTACAACCTTGCTCTGCCCTATCTGGCACTTAGTGGCCTTGATAGTGAGGCCTGCCTTTTGCAGGGCCTCTAAAACATTCATCAGGTGGACCAGGTGATCCTCCCAGGTGGAGCTAAAGACAGCAATATCATCAAGATAGGCTGCACAGTAGTCATCCAGGCCTGTAAGGACTTGATTCACCAACCTTTGGAACGTGGCAGGTGCATTCTTCAAACTAAAGGGCATTACCACAAATTGATAATGTGCTCCTGGGGCCGAGAAAGCAGTTTTGGCTTTTGCACCTTCAGCTAGCCTGATTTGCCAGTAGCCAGCTGTGAGGTCAAATGTGCTCAAAAACTTGGCAGCTGCCAATCTGTCAATGAGCTCATCTGTCCTAGGTATTGGGTGGGCATCTGTCCTAGTGACAGCATTGAGACCTCTGTAATCCACGCAAAACCTCATCTCTCTCTTACCATCTTGGGTGTGAGGTTTTGGCACAAGAACTACAGGACTAGCCCAAGGGCTCTCTGAAGGTTCAATGACTCCCAGCTCCAACATATTTTGTACCTCAACTTTTATGCAGTCCCTGACATGGTCAGGTTGCCTGTAGATTTTACTCTTCACAGGCAGACTGTCACCAGTGTCCACCTCATGGGTGCACCAGTTTGTCTGACTTGGGGTCAGAGAGAACATATGTCTGTAGGATTGCAGAACTTGTCTGCAGTCCTGTTGCTGATGATCAGTGAGGCTGTCAGAAAAGACCACACCATCAACTGAGCCATCATCAGGGTTCTGAGTCAACAGGTCTGGGAGAGGGTCACTCTCTTCCTCCTGCCCCTCTTCTGTAGCCATGAGTAAGCCCATGTCTGCCCTGTCAACATATGCCTTCAATCTGTTGACACGAAGCACCCTTTGGGGGCTTCTGGGAGTCCCAAGGTCCACCAAGTAGGTGACTTCTCCCTTTTGCTCAACAATAGTGTGGGGTCCAGACCATTTGTCTTGGAGTGCTGCTGGGGCCACTGGCTCCAACACCCACACTTTCTGCCGTGGCTGGTACACAGTCAGCACAGCCTTTTGGTCATGCCAAGCTTTTTGGAGTTCTTGGCTTGCCTCCAGGTTTTTAGAAGCCTTCTTCATGTACTCTGCCATCCTGGAGCGGAGACCAAGTACATAATCCACTATATCAAGTTTGGGTTGTCTGAGAGGTCTCTCCCATCCTTCCCTTACTAAACATAGGGGTCCTCTTACAGGATGCCCAAACAAAAGCTCAAAAGGGCTGTAGCCAACCCCCTTTTGTGGGACCTCTCTGTAAGCAAACAGAAGGCAGGATAAAAGGATGTCCCATCTTCGCCTAAGCTTGTCTGGTAAACCTTTTATCATCCCTTTTAGGGTCTTGTTGAACCTCTCAACAAGCCCATTGCATTGTGGGTGATAGGGGGTAGTGAATTTGTAGTTTACACCACACTCCTTCCACATTGCAGTCAAATATCCTGACATGAAGTTGGCACCTCTGTCAGACACAACCTCCTTTGGAAAACCCACTCTGGAGAAGACTCCAAGTAGGGCTCTTGCCACAACAGGTGCTGTTGTGGTCCTCAGGGGTATAGCTTCTGGATACCTGGTGGCATGATCCACTATCACCAGTATAAATCTGTGCCCAGATGCTGTAGGGAGGGTCCATTGGTCCTACAATGTCTATCCCCACTCTCTCAAAGGGAACCCCCACCACAGGTAGTGGTATAAGGGGCGCCTTTGTGGTGCCACCTGATTTGCCACTGGCTTGGCAGGTGACACAGGAGCGACAAAACTCCTTGGTATCTTCTGACATGTGAGGCCAGTATAAAGTGAGGGACAAGTCTGTCCCAAGTCTTGTTCTGGCCTAAGTGTCCTGCAAGGGGAATATCATGGGCCAAGGTAAGAAGGAAGCCTGGGAAACTCAATGGTATGACTAACCTCCTGGATGCACCAGGCTTGGGGTCTCTAGCCTCTGAGTACAGCAGCCCTTCATCCCAATACACTCTATGGGTACCTTGAGCATACCCTGCAGCCTCAGCAGCAGCCTGCTGTCTGAGCGGTTCAAGAGAGGGACAGTCTAATTGTGCCTGCCTCAGATCTGCCCTTGAAGGTCCCCCTGTCCCAAGAAACTCAACCTGATCAGGTTCCAGTTCTTCTAGGACAGTTCCTTCAGGGCTCTCAGAATCATCCTCCTGTGAGGGCTGATCCACCACCTGAGGCAGGGGGGAAGGCACAGCCTTTACCCCACTGCTCTTTCTCTTGGGTTGTGTCTGGTCCATTGTCCCAGGATCCAGCACTTGTTCAGTGTTACACTTTTTGGCCTGTGACCTGGTCACAGCAAGGACATGTGCATCTATCCCCAGCATTTCTGCATGGGTCCTGTACTCCACTTCAGACCACACTGAAGTTTCAAGGTCATTTCCCAACAGACACTCTACAGGAAGGTCTGAACTCACCACAACTTTCTTAAGGCCAGTTACCCCTCCCCAGGAGAAGTTAACAATTGCCACACTATGGGAGGTAGTGGCATTGCTAGCGTTGGTCACTAGGTAATTCTCACCTAGCATGATCTGTCCAGGGTCCACAAAGGCAGGTGTCACCATTGTGACACTAGCCCCAGTGTCCCTGTAGGCCTGAGCCATTCTATTATTGATAAAAGGAGTCTGTCTGTACTTGCCCAGATTACTGGGACCCACAGTAGAGGACAAAGCTATGTCCCCATCACAGATCAGAACAGCCTGAGTGGGTATCCTGACTAGGCCAGAATCCTCCTCAGTTCCCAGGGTTAACCCTACTACACCCTTTTGCTGGGAACCACCACTTACAGCTGGACTAGTGGGTACAGTTGCCTTAGGGGCAATGGTGGCTGGGGGCTTATCCTTTTTTGGTGCACTCACTAAACCAATGTGAGTTTGACTTACAATAGTTGCACCATGGTTTCTTTTGGCAATCTTTCTTTTTATCCTTTTTGGGACCACCCTCCCCCTGAGCCTTTTGGGGGCCTGGTGAAGATTTCTGGTCTTTTGGTTTCTGATCATTACCCTTCTGGGTCTGCCTTTTTCTGATCACCGCCCTGGTTCTGGTTTTTCTGCTTAACTCTAATCCTGACCCACCTATCTGCCTTCTTTCCCAATTCCTGGGGAGAAGTTAGGTCAGAGTCAATCAAGTGTTGATGCAGCAGCTGGTTTTGACAGTTATTAAGGATTTGTTCTCTCATGATCAAATTATACAATCCTGTATAGTCCTTAACCTTACTACCCAATAACCAGCCTTCCAAAGCCTTAGTGGCACAATCTACAAAGTCAGTCCAGTCCTGAGTCTGTGTCTTCTGGGTATCCCTGAACAACAACCTGTATTGTTCAGTGGTTAGGTCAAACCCATCAATCAGAGCACTCTTCAGGACAGTGTAATTGTCAGCATCCTCATCACTAACTGTGAGGAGCTTGTCTCTACCTTTCTCAGAGAAGGAGAGCCACAAGATAGCTGCCCACTGACTTTGGGGTACCTGCTGTACTTTGCAGGCTCTCTCCAAAGCAGTTATCCATTTGTGGATGTCATCCCCACACTTGTAGGGAGGGACAATCTTGCTCAGGTTTCTATTATTATAGGTCCTGTCTCTATCCTTAGGGATATTGCTGCCACCAGTGGGATCTAACCCACTTAACTTCTGCTCTCTGGCCAGAGCAAGCTTCTCCTTGGCAAGGACAAGTTCTTCCCTTTCAATCCTTAGATTGGCTTCCCTCATTCTGGCCTGATGCTCTTTTCTCTGTGGAGAAGTCATTCCCCTGTGAGAAGAGGCATTGGAGCTATTAGAGACATGGGAGTGGATAGATTCCCTTGAAGGGGATCTTCCTCTCCTGCTTCTCTGTTTAAGCCCACTTGATGGTCTGAATGGGGGGACCCCAGTCAGACTCCCATGTAGGCTTACGTTAGCCTGGCTAAGTCTCCCAACCTGAACCTGGCTATCTACCTCATCTTCTGAAGTCCCATCTGTAGTGGGTAGACCCTCACCTGTACCTAGGGTACTAACCTGGGAGGCTCTCTGAGCATCATACTCATCTAAGATCTCCACTAGTTGAATGAGGGTAGGGTTTGAACCCTGGTTTAACTTTCTGGAGGTACACAATTGTCTCATCTCCTGAAAAGTTAGGGTATCATATCTAGAGGGGATCTTTCTAGGATCTACCCCTCCTGAGAGAGAATCAACTTGATCTCCTCTCAGAGACATGATCTAGTGAGGGTGTGGTGTGTGCACCTACCTACACTAGTTGTATCTACTAAACCTCTCTTTTAGTTGTAGTCGGGTGTGCTAGGCCCTTCAACCTACAACAACTAAGTCCAGTAGGACTTAAGTATTTATAATCTATGTTATATGTACCTAACAATATCTGTGTGATCTTTCAATTTAGTATCTCAAGATTACAATGGTATTAACAACAGCAAGCTCAGATCCCAACCGCTGCTCACCAATGTGAGAAGTTGGCCTGATATATGATGCCACTAATTCTAGTGTACACCTTGTATCAGTCCAAACAACCCTTATGGTGATTGGTTGTAAAGTCAACCTTATAGACCAGCTATCCTAGTGGTAGCATGGACAAGAGCAGTCTTAGTCTAAACTCTGTATGGTATGTGAAGCAGCTGTTATACCATTTGTAATCCCTTGAATACCAAATGAAAGGACACCACAACAGATATATATAAAAATAGAATGTATTTATTCTAGTCAAACCCTCAGCACTCTTTATGAGATTCGAGGTAAGTACAACACAGTCTTATTTAAGCATACATTAAGTCACACAGGTAAGTAATACAGTTAGGCCCTAGGGTCCACGCAAACCATATACTAAGTAAGTGGTATAAGAACCACTGTCACGAACACAGGATAGGCCTAGGCCTAGGGAATCGCTGGGGCTACACTATACTACCAAAGGTTTGGAAGTGGGAGGCCCACGGGATTCAGGTGCAGAGTGGAAACACTCACGCGTAATGCGTAAAAGTCGATAGAAATAGTAGTTATTAGAAATTAAGAGTTTTAGGACACTTCTGGAGTAACTAGGAAGTCGAGACTTGGAAACTAGACCCTAGGATAGTCAATACCCTTGTGAGCACCGGAGTACTCAAGTTACCTAGCCCACGGGCTGCGGGTGCATAGGTGTGAACTTGCGTCGGATTTGGTCGTTGACTCCTATGGATGCCTGAAGGAAAGTTGCTGACAGGCAGTCAGTGAAGAGTGTCCGGTGGATCCCAAGGATGGAATCAAGAAGGAAGGATACCTGCAAGCAGAAGGGACAGAGTCTAGGTCCCCAGCCAGGAGCCAGGAAGGAACCAGGAAGGAACCAGGCGATGTCGTGAAGATGCAGGTGAAGAGGTGAAGCTTGTCGCAGCAGCCACGGGTACCAGGAGGCGTCGAGGACGACCAGGACCAGGAGGTGAGGTGTCCCACGAAGGCTCTTGGTGTCGGCGGCGTCTATGTCGAGCTAGGACCCAACAAGCATTGGCAAGCGGAACCCCCGCAGAATGGAGGACTTGCTTCTGGTGCAGACCAGGAAGGTCTGGGGTGGTTCGAGGCATGTGGGCTGCTGAATTCATATCTGTGCATAGATCGCCGCTTAGTGTTGGGTCCGGATGATTGCACATTGTTGTCCTGGAAGAGTCTTCGAAGTATCACGAGAAAGGTGGCTCCTCCCCTGGACTACAGTGCGCATGGGCAACCTCTCCATCCTCAGATTGTTTTTTTCCGCCATTGGGTTCGGATGTGCTTATCTTAGCTCAAGTTAGGAAAACTTTATTTAAGGCCAAAAGCCTTTAGGTATCGTCGGTATTGTTTGCGTTCGGTATCGACAAACTATTATACTTGTTCTCGGATTTATTCACTCTTCTCGGACCTAGTTTCGGTCCGAACAGCGATCAACGTTCGAGAATGGAATCGAGGACTCCCTTCAAGAGATGTCCTTTATGTCATGAGAAATATCCACACATCGATGTCCATCCGGTGTGTAACAAATGTTTATCACCGGATCATGATGAGTCAAAGTGTATGGCCTGTGCCCGGTTCCGGTCAAAGAAGACACTTGGAATCGACGGGCGGCTAGATTGGAGGCCAAATAATCGGCGCCTAACCCGGTTAACATATTCAGCACCGAGGATGAAGAGGTCGAGAGCGTCGAAGAGATAGACTCGAGCCATGCTTCGGAGCATGAATCTCAATCTGACGACGAGGGTGATGTGATCTTCGAGGACGGAGACATCGTCGACGAGGTAGGAGACGCCGATGAGGCTCTTGGGGCCGAGGAAGATAGCTCGGGCGAGGAGCTAGGCCAATCCGTCGATGCGGAGGCCGAAGGAGACAGTCTTGATAAGGCTCAGGTCGAGGGATCGCCTGCGGGCCTTACCCAAGATCAGTCGGATCGTTCTACAACCGCCCGAAGGCCCGGCTTCGAACATTTCAAAAGAGCCGACAATATCAAAAAAGACTGGTTTCGATTCAGTGAAAGCGAAACCAAACCCAGCACCGGTCAAATCGAAACTGAAAGTGCAACTGGTTCAGGTCGGATCGAAGGCATCGAAGCCCTCCAATCCGTCGACACAGAAAAAGGACATTGGAGCCGACCAAAGAAAGAAGGACTTCGGTACCGGGAAACCAAAAAAGGGCTTCGGCACCGAGACACAGAAGAAGGCCCTCGGTCCCGAGAAGACGCAACGGCCTATGGCACCGAAGGTTGGGGCACCAACCACCAAGGTCACGGTGGTCGATCCGAATACGTCAACACCGAAGAGTGTGGCGACTGCCAAAATATCGGCTCAACAGGGCATCGATCCCAAACTTCGGATCGATCACCCGAAGGCTGGGAAGAAACCGGAGACCGCGTCGAGGCCTGTCTCCAAAGAGCCTATCGGTTCCAAAGCACCGTCTGCATTCACATTGCAACAGGTGTCGGAGTCCCTAAAGCGCATCAGGGAACGGGCAACCCTCGAACCAAAAACGGGTCCCGAACCACACAAGGTCGCAAAAGCTCACTCGGCGCCGGCACCGATCAAGTTTGGATTGCCGCCACCAGGGGCACCGAAGATGTTCGAACTTAGGAGGAGTGTCGAGCAACCACGAACGGTGTCCAGAGAAAGAACCAATGTCGAGGACTCGCAGGACCAGTTTATCGACGCCAACACTGGTAGGCTGTTGTTCCGCAAGCGGAGAATTGTTCCAGAATAGGCTTTGGACTCATACAAGATTCCACTAAAAAGGAAACTAGCATCAGGTTCGACGCCAGTGCTTGTAGAAACTTTCCAAACCTATCATCAGGAACCACCGTCCTTTTCTCCTACACACTCGGAGGCAGATGCAGGACAGGGCTATATTGGAGATGATACCACTTATCCTATGGATAATGACCCTGATAACCAACAGCAAGACCAAGATCCAGCATGGGGAGACCCTACTGACCAAGGTGACCCACAAGATGCTCCTGACACTCATCTTTATAATGTCAAACCATCTCCCACTGAAGATACTGCTGCTTTTAACGCCCTCATTGAAAGGGCAGCTGCCAATTACGGAGTGGAACTCCATTCTGACTCTGTGGAGGAGGATTTCCTGGTGGACACGTTCTCCACATCAGAAAGAACGGTCAAGACTCTACCAATGTTCAAAGGAGTTCTTAAACATGCTAAGGACATCTTTTAGGCAACGACCAGGGCACGGGTATTAAACCCAAGGATAGAGAAAAAATACAAACCAGCACCTGGAGACCCAATGTACATTAAGGGTCAATTGCCGTTGGACTCCATGGTAGTTTCGAATGCTCGCAAGAGAGCTAACTCGCAGACTACAGGTCATGCTCCTCCTCCAGACAAGGAGTCCAAAGTGCTAGAAACATCAGGCAAAAGGGTAGCAGCACAAGCCGCAAACATCTGGCGCATTGCCAACACCCATGCACTCCTGGCCAGATACGACAGGTCACACTACGATACATTAAAAACACTGCTAGAACACCTACCAGATGAATACAAAGATGGAGCGGAGCTCCTCATCAGAGAGGGACAACTCATTACAAATGCGTCCATCAAATGCGCACTAGATGCAGCTGACACTGCAGCAAGGGCCATCAATACTAGTGTGATGTTGAGGAGGCACGCATGGCTGAGAATATCAGGCTTCAAACCTGAGATTCAAAATAATATCTTGAATCAACCAGTCAACCCAGACTTTTTATTTGGCCCCGAGGTTGACACTACACTGGAAAAGATTAAAAAGGACACTGAAACTGCGAAATCTATGGGGGCTCTACAGTCGCAGCAGTTTCGGAGTGGCTCCTTTCGTCGCCCCGGCAATAAAGGAGCAGCTAGAGGTCAGGGGTCCCAGCAGCAGTACAGTAAAGGAAGTACCCAGAGTACCTATAATAAAAACAATAGGGGTGGATATCGTGGATCCAGCACCAAAGGCAGAGGACGAGGACACAACACCACCAGGTCCTCCGCCAATAACAAACAGTGACGTCTTGTCACTGCCCCCCGCCCACATAAACCGGTCGGGGGGAGACTCCAACAGTTCCTGCCGGTCTGGAGATCCATCACCACAGACAGGTGGGTCAGAGAAATTGTCCAGTACGGTTATTGTCTGGAATTAACATCCAATCCACCCAACGTACCACCAAGACACCGTCCTATGTCCGCAGAGCACTTGACATTATTGCAGCAAGAAGTACTAAGTATGCTGCAAAAAGGAGCCATAGAGCTCGTGCCTATGGAACAGCGGGGGTCAGGGGTGTACTCTCTGTACTTCTTAATCCCAAAAAAGGACGGGTCTCTACGACCTATACTGGACCTCAGACCACTCAACCAATACATTCTGTCAGAGCATTTTCATATGCTCACCCTCCTGCAGGTTCTGCCATTACTCAGTCAGGGAGACTTCCTAGCAACACTAGATTTGAAGGATGCGTATTTCCACATACCCATACACCCATCACACAAACAATGTCTCAGGTTCACTCTTCAGGATCAGCATTATCAGTTAAAAGTACTTCCTTTCGGAGTAACAACGGCGCCCAGAGTCTTTACCAAGTGCCTAGCAACAGTGGCTGCCCACTTAAGGAGACAGCACATTCACGTCTTCCCTTACCTGGACGACTGGCTTGTTCAGGCAAAGTCAGCCCAGCAGTGTGCCAGCCACATATCCCACACCATTCACCTTCTTCACAGTCTGGGATTCTCACTAAATTATCCAAAGTCACATCTTCAACCCGCCCACGTACGGCAGTACCTGGGCGCGACCATAGACACTCTGGCTGCCAAAGCTCAGCCAAATTTAGCGAGAATCAACAGCATGCAACTGCTGATAAAAAAGTTCAAACCTCAACACTCCCTTCCGGCGCGAGTGTTCATGCAGTTGATAGGCATGATGGCCTCCTGCATCTTCATAGTCCCGCACGCGAGACTACATATGCGCCCGCTTCAGGAGTGCTTGGCACGTCAATGGAATCAGACTCAAGGACAGTTGAAAGACCTAGTGTTGGTGAGCGGTCGGGCATACAACTCTCTGCATTGTTGGAATCCACAAAACCTTTCCAAGGGCCGACCGTTCCAAGAGCCTGTTCCACAAATAATACTGACGGCGGACGCGTCTCTCCAGAGATGGGGAGCTCATGTACTCAATTACACAGTGCAGGGACTATGGACTACACAGCAAAAGAAGATGCACATCAACCTTCTGGAATAGATGGCTATCTTCCTGGCAATAAAGGCATTCAAAGTACACTTGTGCAACAAAGTCGTGTTGATCCGGACGGACAACATGACTGCCATGTACTACAGACAGAAGCAGGGAGGAACACATTCTCCTCAGTTGTCTCATCTGGCTCAGAGCATGTGGAAGTGGGCCATTCAAAGGAACATGTTCCTCATGGCGGAACACCTCCCGGGCAAAGACAACCAGATGGCGGATCTGCTCAGCAGACACAGCCACCAAATGCACGAGTGGGAGCTACATCCATCAGTACTCCAACCGTACTTCCAGCAGTGGGGTCATCCAGAGATAGACCTATTCGCCACAAGGGAAAACGCAAAATGCCAAAGCTTTGCCGCCAGGTTTCCGCATCCACAGTCGCAGGGCAATGCGATATGGATGAACTGGTCAGGCAGATTTGCGTACGCTTTTCCCCCAGCGCCATTAATACCGCTAGTGGCACGCAAACTACGCCAACACTCAATGACACTCATCCTGGTTGCTCCAATGTGGGCACGCCAGCCATGGTACACCACATTACTAGAACTTTCCGTGGTGCCGCCTCAAAGACTGCGGCTAACACCCAAACTTTTAACGCAGAACCATGGCGAAATTCAGCACCCAGATCCGCAACAGTTGAACCTGGCGATCTGGCTCCTGAAGTCTTAGAGTTTGGCTACCTCAACCTGCCTCCAGAATGTATGAATATCATCAAGGAGGCCAGGAGACCCACAACCAGAGCTTGCTATGCGGCTAAATTGAAAAGGTTTGTCATTTACTGTAAACACAATGACATTAACCCGCTGGATGCATCCATTCAGGACATCATCTGTTACCTGTTACACTTATACCGATGCAATCTGGCATACAGCTCCATCCGTATACATCTAACCGCAATAGCGGCCTATCTTCAAAACAGGCAGCACCTCTCTTTATTCAGAGTGCCTGCCATCAAAGCCTTCTTAGAGGGACTCAAACGAGGGATCCCTCCGACACACCCACCGGCACCGGTGTGGAACCTGAATGTGGTCCTCACCAGATTGATGGGTCCACAATTGGAACCTCTACATTCATGTGAGATTCAATTCCTCCCCTGGAAAGTAGCTTTCTTAGTGGTAATCACTTCGTTGAGAAGAGTTCGTGAACTCCAGGCACTAACCATTCAAGAGCCATTCATACAGGTTCACGCAAACAGGGTCGTACTACGTACCAACCCCACATTCATGCCTAAAGTGATATCGCAGTTCCACATGAATCAGACTATTGAACTGCCTGTTTGATTTCCAAATCCAGAAAATGTCGCAGAGAGAATGCTCCATACACTAGATGTAAAGAGGGCCCTCATGTACTATATAGACAGGACACAGGATTTTAGGAAAACAAAACAACTGTTCGTTGCCTTTTCTCCACAACACAAGGGCAACGCCATTTCCAAAGCAGGGATAGCCAGATGGATCGTTAAATGTATTCAAATTTGCTATGAAAAAGCTAAACGCACATTAACGATTCCTCCCAGAGCCCACTCAACACGAAAGTTAGGGGCGTCCATGGCTTTCCTAGGGAACATTCCTTTAGAGGAAATATGTAGAGCAGCCACATGGTCCACTATACATACATTTACTAAACACTACTGTGTAGATGTGCATTCAAAACAGCAGGCAGCTGTAGGACAGGCTGTTCTCAAGACCCTTTTTCAGACTGCTGCAGCTGGCACGGGCGGCTGCCGCTAATGGAGGGACTGCTATGTAATCTATGCACAGATATGAATTCAGCAGCCCACATGCCTCGAACCGAATATGCTACTTACCAGTATCATGATCATCACTCACTGTATCTACTCCATCACTGCCACAATGGCGAAAAACAATCTGAGGATGGAGAGGATGCCCATGCGCACTGTAGTCCAGGGGAGGAGCCACCTATCTTGTGATACTTCGAAGACTCTTCCAGGACAACGATGTGCAATCATCCGGACCCAACACTAGGCGGCGATCTATGCACAGATATGAATGTCAGCAGCCCTACATGCCAAGAACAGATGCATACTGGTAAGTAGCATATTCGCTTCTCTTTCCCAGAGGAGCGGGTGCCAGTCTGGAGGAGCCGGACCAGCAAGATGAAAACAAAGGTTCGTCGTCGCAGAGGCTACTAGCCAACGGGCCAGCAACCGGACAACACGTCGAGCAACTCAGGTGCAGAAGGGCCCCACGCAGAACACGTGAAGTGTGGGGAGCTGATCTTCTTTGCAGATGGTGCTCGGGATTGGGGCTTCTCAATTCCCCAAGCACAGCCTCGAGGAAGCCTCAGAAGTCGCGCTAGTCAGTTACTAGCCACTTTTCCCAAGTCGCCGGTCCCTCGTCGCCTCCACGGGTCTCAGCTTTGCTGTAGAGGTGGATCTGGTTCAGAGGTGTCTGGAAGTCTCGGCGCTGGTCAGTCTCTGCAGTCGTCCCTAGCAGGATTCAGTCGCAAAGCAAGCAGCGGTCGCTGGATGGTGCCTGGTTGCCCAGGGTGGTCACTCCTTGGCCACAAGAGAGATTCTTTAGTCTTCTTCCTGAGGTCGAATGTCGAAGGTCCAGAGTTTCTGTTCAAGTTGCAGATTCAGGATAATCTAATTTAGCAGGGCTCAGCTACCTACTGATATACTGGGCTAGTGGGCTGGGCTACCTGCAAGGTCCCTCCTATGGGTGGGACCAGGAAGGGGAGTGGTTACACCCCCTTTCCTTTGTCCAGTTTCGCGCCAGAGCTGGGGCTGGAGTGCCCCAGCGCCGGTTTGAACTGGACTATGCATGGGACACCTTGTGTGCCCCAGGCAGTGTCTAGTTTCTTTCATCCCTCCCTGCCCCAATACACTAAGGCCTGTCTGGGGTGGTGCTAGCACCTCCCAAGGCAGGAAACCTATTGTCCAAGCCTCCCTCGCTGGAAGGACTCCCAGCAGCAGGAGGTCATACCTGTGTCTGTGGCAGCAGCATCCATTTTGTGATGCTGGGGCTCTGGTTAACTTTAACCGGGTAAGTAGGTTTCAACATGTCTTCTCCCTCTAGAAGGGAGGAATAATATCCTCATCGCCAGAAATGGTATGGGGGTATTATTCCAAAGTGTTAGACACCTTACACGACATGTTTTGATAAAACCAAACCATAGTTACCATAACCGTTTAAGATTATAAGGTACTTTAAGAGTATATGGTAGGCTATATCATAGAACAGCTATAAGGACATGGTTCCGAAAGCTGCAGACAGGCTCAGCACATGCTAGAGCACCATCTCACATGTTACCAAGCACTCTGCCTCCAGGATTGTTAAGGCCTGCCATAGGAGTGGCTGATAGGTACACATGTGTCTATAGATAAGGTAGGTATAGGAATACTACACCTAAGCAAGGGGTGATTACACGACCTTGCCCCAGCTGAGTGATCAGCCAGTTGCGTCATAATGGAAGGCCAGGCCAGGGGTGGCACAATACATGCTGCAGCCCCTGGCAGGCCTAGGGTACACCTATGCCCTGGGTACCTAAGGTACACTATACAGGGGCCAATAAGGTGATCCTAACCAATTGGGTTATGCACCTAAAGTACATAGTATCAATTTAGAGAGAGAACAGCTGGGCTGTGGGTCTGATTGGCAGGCCCACAGCCACATCTAAGTCGAAAACCAGTGAAGCAAAAGCAAAAAGTGGGGGTGAACATAGAAAGCAGACCCTACTCTCCTACACTCAACTTTTGACATCTTTGTCAGGTTTTTCTCTTCAAATTGATCATAATTTGTCTTCCCAAGAAGGTTCAAAGTAACCATTTTTCTGACTGGAAATAATGTTTTCAGTCACAAAATGCCATCCCTTTTCAACAGATGCCCTTCATGTAGCAAAAAGATGGCAAAATCTGACCAACACTGTGTGTGTGTGTGTGTGTGTGTCTGTCTGTCTGTCTGTCTCATGCTCACCTGCCTCTCATCCACCAGACACATTCTATTACTGTCAGAGATTGTCCGAAAGAACTTTGAAGGACAGAGAGAAGATTCGTCTACATGTCTTTCAGAAGAGAGAAAAAGCATCTTCAAGTGGCCTTGGGGAGGGGTCTCATGCCCCTTCCAAAGCACCGTCCTCACGTGAGAAGCATGCGCACAGCGGGAGAAAGGAAAACCCACATCAGAAGCGCTCTTCTCCTTTGCCGTTCAGAGGTAGGAGATCACCGTTGAAGCAGATTCCTATTTCCTCACCGTTGGCATCACAGTCAACGTCGAAAGAGCCTGTGAAGCACCCATCAACGTCAAAGCGTCCAACGACAGAGGTATCACCATCAGGAAGACTGGTGACAGCCCTGTTGACCCAGAGAAAGTCAACGACGATGCAGCATTCACCGACGTCAAAGCTGTCGACGACAATGGCACCGTGGACTCTCTCGGTTGTAAAGAAGATAGACGTTGAAGCAACCATCGAAGCCAGGTTCAGCATCAAGGCACTTGGTGCATGTCAAAGTCGACACTGGCATCAGAGATGACGCATATGATGGCAAGACACTCGTCGACATTGAGACGCTCGTCAGCGTTGAAGCACTCGCATCCAGACAAGTTTCGATCGACGTTGAGAGGAAGAAGATCGACGTCTAGAGCAAGCAGATTAATGTCAGGAGCAAGGAGATCGACACCAAAAAGTCCATCCTCCTCTTCCGACGTCAGGATTTTGCAACCCTCATCAAAGGACCATAAATCTTAGACCCCAGAGAAATCTCCTACACAAGCCATCAATTTCTCTCCACGTTGGTTGCAGAGTGCGAAACCTTGGTGTGTTTACCTCAGAGTCCAGCTTCGGACTATTCCTAGACGTATTCTCAATCAAGGAGCTCAAAGCATATACCCCCGCTGAGAAGTATTCCTCCTTGTGGTTTATCTTCTGAGGCTCCATCATCATTGCCTCCAGCAAGATCTCCACAAAGATCTCAATCTCCACAGAAGAAAAGATCACAGTTAAGGCCCCCACGAAGGCACAGAGTAAGGTCTAGGACCCCCCACAGATGTGCACAGTCAAGATCTCGACCATCTCATTTTTCTCGAGACATACACAGGTCCCCTTCATGGTCCTCCATCACTTCTTGTTGAGTGAGAGATTACTCACCAACGTTATCGGATTCTCCTCTGGCTAGAATTTTGCCTGTGGATGACCTCATCACTTTCAATGATGTTTAAGTCAGAAGGGCAGAGAAACTCAATATTGATATAGCTGTCCCGGTCACGTCTGCCACAGTGATATTTGAAACTCTTCATCACAGAGAAGTGTCCAGACCTCTATTACCCCTTGTTCCAGGTCTGTTAGATCCAGCATTCACACAATTTCTACTCCAGGGTCTGTAGGTGCTGTGCCATCATGTATTCTGGAAAAGTACAAGGCACCTGGCAAGGACCCTCTCTTCCTCTGGTAAGATCCACCACCTGACTCTTTAATTGTTGCTGCTGCTAGAAACAAACATCCAGGGGCATCATCTTCTACAGTACCTCCGGATAAAGATAGCAAACAAAAGGATTCTCTGGTTAAAAAGATGTGCAACACCTCCGCATCTTTTATGAAAATGGTCAGCGCCTCTGCTTTATTGGGGAGGTATGACAGAACTCTATGATATTCACTACTCAGTTTCACTGACAAGTTGCTGAAAGAGGACAGGCAAGATTTCCAGGAAATCCTTCAAAAGGGTGGTCTGGTGGCAAATCAAGGGATTTGTGCAGCTGTTGATATCCCAGATCTCACAGTCCATGGATACTCTCATGGCATCTGCACACGACTCCTGCTGGTTTAGTCCTATAACGTATGGCTCCCACCACCTTGGAATCAGAATGCTGATGCAGCAGAGAAGAGCAAACCATGTTCTGCAGGACAGAACCTTTGAATACCTGGGAAAGTACTATTCAGTGACTGATTTCAGCATTCTTGTCCCAAAAGTCTATTCTCAGAACCTGGTCTCCTGCTAACCAGAGTAAGAACAGAGTTCAGACATCACATAGGGTTGCCAGCTGCTGGGAAGATCAAGAGGAGGCTTCAATGATCAAGGTTTTCTGCTACTTTCTGGTAAAAATCGGTAGGTCCTATAAGAACTGGACGGTTGTGGGCCTGACGGCAGGGTATGCTCAGATGTGAGTCCCTTGCTCACTTTGCCACTGGATTCAAGCAAGCCTGGTTGAAGACGGCTGAAATGCCAGAAACCGGTCCTAGGAAGCTTGTTTCCGGTCCAGGGAAGACATGGCTTGGCAGTTCGGGCTGGACTGATCCCATGAGGCACAGGGTCAGACTGATTTGCATATGGCCATGTCTGAACTGGGGTGGCAGAGTGGGCTAAAGAACGGTGATGGTTTAAACCCAGATCGGTTGACTGGGGGTGAGTGCTTGCAATGTTCAACACTCCGTCCATCATTTCCTTTAGTTTTTGCATCACCACGGCCACAGGCATTTTGCAAATGGGCAACCTGGTTGCTCCACTCCCAATGGACCACTTGTTGGAGGTTCTCCACCAGGGCTCTGGTGGAGGGGAGCCGCTTTTCCCATTTGAAGCTTCGCTCCACAACTCTCTTCTAGGGGCCTTGGGGCTTCCTGCTACTGGGGATCCGATGCCTCAGCCGCTCCTTCACCACCACCGTCCTGCCCCGCACGATCCAGTCTGCCTTTTTTCCCACCCATGTGCCCAGGGCCCTGTCCTGCAGGCTGCTTTTCCTTCCTTGCCTTCGGTGCTGCTCCCGCCGTCACAGGAGGCACGGTGGTTGGACTCCTGGGGGCGTAACATTTTCGCCTGCACTAGTGCTGCTCTGTGCGCGCTCACGCTCAACACACTTTGTGTGTTGACCAGGGCCACATCTGACCTGTGGGATTCCGCGGAGTCCCTTCTGTCTCGCACCTCCCAAAAGGGTACCCGCGCTGATCTGCGGCACCATGTGTGGGATGGTCGGGAGTCAGCTACATTCATTCTCCGTTCGGCCTTGGACGTCTCTGATTCTCTCGCCCGTCTTTGGCGAGCTATGTGGCCCTCCGCCGCCATGCTTGGTTGCAGGATGGCGTCTTAGCGGAGAATGTTTGGGAGCGTCTTGTTGACCTGCCTTTTGATGTGATTCTGTTATTTCACACCCACGCGGACTCCGCTATTCAGCGACTCCTTTCATGGCTCCGTCCCCCTCCGTAAGCTTCGGCTTGTCAGTCCTTGGGTATCTTATGGGAGGAGTTTATCCCACCTTTCTCTTTGGGGCCTTGTGGTTCGGATGGCCCGTCTGTGTGCTGTGTGTGGCTTGAAATGCCTTCAGGGTCCTTAAGTTGGCCCCTCTCTTCTTTTGGCTGCTGGTTCAGCCCTTCAGCTTTGTGGTGAGTGATTTTTGACTGTTAGTGAAGCAGTATAGGTCCTCAGATTGGACTCTCTGTGTATTTTTTGGCTTATTGGTAAGCCGCCTGTGGTGTTTTCCACAGGTCTTTTATGTTCTTGACCTCTGCTGCGGGTTTCCCTAAGAGGAGTTTCCCTGTTTTGTTTTGGGAAGAGTCATACCGTAGGTGGGGTACTTGTTGGCTATTGTATAGCTATAATCAAAAAATCAAAGGTGGGAGTGAAGAGGAAAAAGGTAGAATCGTCCTCCTCTTGATACTGTTATCCAACATAGGGATTCTACCATGTATTAAGTGAATATATATGCACCCATGTGTGTGCTGCTATTTTTATTTGAAGTGTTTAGTCATACGTGAAAAATGGTGCAAAAGGATCAGAGCTCCTTATCTCAATTTGTGGGAAGGGCAAAGTTTAAAAAAATTGTAAAATACCCCTCACACACTGAAACCTGATTCAGTGTCATGCTTCATTATTGGGGTCTTCCCGCCCCTCTACGGGACGGGGCGTGCTACGACTTACGTAGACGCAGGAGCACTTTATTCAGTGATTGGTGAGTACGTGTAGTGCGTGGGATCGTGAAAAGAAAATGTGAGATGGTTAAAAATTCTCTGGCTAGTGGAACGAAAATACTTTCTTTCCTGGCTGAGAATAGTAAAAGTGGGGAGGTGTAGATGGCGTACTATAATGAGTCACCTCCTACAAGGTCGACATGTTTCAGAAGCCATCCCCTTGGCTTTCTTCCTCAGGACCAAAAAAATTATCCCTGTTACACCTCAATGGGTGATAGAATAAATGTACATATGCCTGATAGTCACAAACACTGTCTTTTGTTCCCTGTTATGGGAGTAGAAAAATATACCACTTGTATATCTTAAGAACCTGAAAAGAAAAATATTTTGGATAAATCATGGCTTTCATCATTTATCTTTATCTATTCACATTACCATCACGTGGAAAGTTTTAAGCTTTTTTGTGATATATTTCTCTTGTGCAACTCTGTTGTTAAGTAATGGTACCATTTGGTAAATATCCTCTACTCATAAATCATCTGAAAGAACACTCCTTGTGATTTCTTGTGCCCAGTAACACATTTACTCAACATTCTATCATACATATGTATCTCCTAGCAAGATACATCTTATGTTACAATACATTCATATATAAAGGAAATATTTGTACACTCCTATGGTGCCCCAAAAGGTTACAGATTAATGTTCACAGCAAACGAGCACTCGCATTTATACTCCCATGACGAGCCTTGGAAAAAATGGGAGATGTTTGGCAAAAGTCTGTGCACTTGTCCTTTTTAAACTGTGATCTCATGGTGTGTCTTTTAAAAAAAAAATGGTATTCATGCTCTCAAAAGGACGTGCCATAATAATACATACTTTAGAATTTAATCGTTATCGCTCCATGAGCTCACACGAGCGGTGTAGGGCGCCTTTAAATAGACACTGTGGGTATTTTAAAAGAACAGAAGGAAAAACAAGGTTTTAACGCCAGGGTGGTTTTTAAACAAACAAGCCTGGTCTCTTTGGCTTTTTTAAGGACATGCCATTGTCCTACTTACATGCTGGAAGGATCGCGATCACCAAATGAAGTACCTTCTGGTGGCTGGTCGGAACCTAATTGCGGTTTGACAGAGCCCGGTCTTTTTAAAGTGCAAGTAGGCATGCTTGATAGGAAACAGGTGCGGCTGGAAACACTAGACCTTGAAAGTTTAAAGATGGCCGCCGGTAAATGGACCCAAAACAGGATTCATTTTGATCCACTCCCTATTGGAATGATTAACAGTGAATCGGTTTTATAGCTCTGTCTTAAACTGGACGGGTGTGCATACCTTCTCGAGTTCCTCGTGTTTTCCTGGCGTCACTGTATACCGCTTGGTTCGGTCTCTCTCTCTTTTTCTTCTGCCTTAGCGCAGCTTGCGCTGCTCCAGGTTCTGTCCCTCTCAGTATCCGATGGTGTTTCTATCCTTCTTCTCCAGGGTTTGCCTGTCGTCCGTTTTGCTCTTTGTTCCTGCAGGATATCTGATCCTGGGCGTTTTGCCTTCCCTCTTCAGCCTCTGGATCGCCAGACCGACATTTGTCATGCCATTTGCGGCGTTGTCTTGGTGTTGACACCTTGTTATCCGCCGTTTCGGCCTGGGCCTAGCCAAGGGGGCTAGGTTATTCCTGGTGCTCTCCTGCGTTCCGGTTGTCGGCTTTTGGTCTGTACTACATGTGTCTCTTTATCTTCTGGCCGGTCCCACTTCTCTTCGAGGGCCGGGTGGTGCTACTGGGGTGGTCCTTCTCTAGGGCTTGTTCTGGGGTTCCCTTGCCTCTGCTTTCGTCTTGCGCTCGGCTTGTTATGGACACGCTACTTCATAGCATTTGCCAGCTGTCTGCTGCGCACGCCTGGTAGTTCTGGTCCACATCTGAGGGCCTCGGCGTGTAATCGTGTGCTCCTGTCCCTTGCTTTGCTGGAGCTTGCGCGTCTGTGTCTTCCTTCTCACGTCTGCGCTTATCGGCTGTGGAGCCGTTCCTGCCTTGCTCCCTGCCTCGGGACGGACACTCGTTCAGCTGTCCCTTTTGCTGTGTGTGTTCTCCTGGGGTGGGCTCTGCCTCCGTTCCTCCTCTTCTCCTTGGATTTGCGGGTGGTTCTTTTCTTCCTTTGGTACTCGCTGGGTGCTGATTGTCCCTCCGGGTTTTCAAGCGGACGCCCTTTGCTCCTCGGGTAGGCTTGTGGTGTCCTGGCCTTCCCTTCTCCTTGTTCTTGCTTACTTCTGCTTGGAGGGGACTGGGCCATCCTTCCTGTCCCCATAACACATCCCCTGTTGGGGCCCTGTGTTCTTCCAAGCTGGTGAGGTTCTCTCGCACCCCTCCTCCCCTCTGGGTATGGCTGTGGTATCTATTCTACGTTAAGGAATCTGCGGCTAGTAGTCTCTATCAGATGTACAAGTTACTTACCTTCGGTAACGATGTATCTGGAAGAGACGATTCTAGCTGCAGATTCCTTCACGGCTCGCCCTTCATCCCCGTTCTGCGAGTACTCTTCAGCTTGGTCTTCTGCACTCGCCTCCCTCCGGGTAGCATTTGTCTTCTGCGGGTGCTCTCTTTCTCTTCCTCCCTGGCGGGATGCTTTGTTCTGTTTACTTGTTCCACTCCTTCCTTTCTGGTAATTGGTCGGTACGTTCATATATTCTGTTGTATCCCTGCACCCTGGTGCTTCCAGTGTGGGGCCTACTCATATTTTCCCCCTTTTGTTTCGTTGCTTGGGGTTTCTGACTCCTTTGGGTTGGGGTCTCTTGGCTGTGCCTCAGCCCTTAGCTTTTTACAGGGGATACGACACTCCTTGCTGGTGTTGTGTTGGGGTGATTTGTCGTTCCTCATCTGTTCTGGCCTTGTTGCCCTTCACTGTTCTAGATTGTGGTTGCAGACTTTCTGTTTTCTGCCCCGACATTTTTCACATGTTTTTCTGTCTCCAGCGGGATATCGCCTTCGCTTTGCAGGGTTGCTTCTCAGAGCCGTGTTCTGCTCCTTCCTTTCCATGACTTTCAGTAATGCAGTGCTTGGCACTGTCCATAATGGTGCTGTTCCTCACCATTTGCTTCTTCCCTTTTTGTTTCACAGATTTTTTGCACACTACCCATACTCTCACAGTTTTGTTTGTGATGGCTCTGCGTTGTGGCGCGGAAAAGTTCTCTGAATGAAAACTGACATCAGCGCGCCGGGTTGGGACTTATGTGACCTCGGGCGGGGTCGCGTGGTACCGCCCCGGCGCACAGAGATGCTGTGGCAAAAGATTTTCCGGATCTAGTCTCATGCCTGGGGATAATTCTACGTTAAGGAATCTGCGGCTAGAATCGTCTCTACCAGATACATCGTTACCGAAGGTAAGTAACTTGTACTTCAAGTAAGAAGGTAAAACTGTTGATTGGGACAAACTGGCATAACTTATCCAACTCTCACTCCATTGTGGACAGCAACAAAGATTCCTAGGTCCCATTCTATCTACCCGTGAGGATAATGTTGACTTTAAGGTTTCCGTTCATTTCTGTGTAAGTTTTTTGTCATTTCTTAAAATTTCATAATTCTTGATACCTGCACCATTTTTTGTCGGTTTGTAATGATTTTAATCATTAATTCATTTTCGCTACATTTATTTGGGAGTTTTATCTATGTCACTTGCCTTTAATGTTGTTGTTTTACTCTGCCAAGCAGAAACATGCATTTTCTCCGAACGAAACCCAGGGTGAGAGTAGATTTTCTCACGAAAGGTCAGCAATAGCTCGCACCCAGGTAGGACCCACCACCCTCACGAATAAACCACTTTCATACAAAAGGCATTAATGTTTCTATATGAATATGCAGTCACATCTAATCAAGGTCGTTGGGATTTAAAATTCAGGGCTGACTATGTAGATAAGCTCCAATTAGGTTAATTGTATGTAAATTTATCTTAGTAGACATCTTGAAAATGTGCCTCTTCTGTATTTCAACTTCTTGGCTCAGATTTACAAACATTGGCGCAGCACAGCGGTGAATGAAAACCAACAGTGCTCGTTGAACGAATGGTAAAAATGTGCACAGTGCCATGTTAATTAAGACTCGCATGCTGATTCTCTCTTCAGCCGAATCGGGCATTGTGCTTTTGGAAAGGTGGCAAGCTGTGCCATTTGAAAAGAGAGCTTTACTTCATAAACGCCAGACAAGGACGTACGAATATGACGGTAGCATTTTTTTTACCATTGCTATGCTTACATGATGCACAAGCCAAATGCTGGTATCCGACTGAGAGAAAAAAAACTCGGTGCCCCCTGACAATGAGGGGAATTTTTTTTGTTGTTATCCTTAAACTCTCAAATGCCCATTTTACCCTTGAGGAAATAGTCAGCAAAAATCTAACATTCATACTAGAATGTCTCAGAAGTAAACATCTTAAATATGCTCCAGCGGTTTTCTTATTAAATGCGTAAATGTTTAATTAACCTAACTATTTGTTCCTATGTTTTGTTTAACAGATTACTCTAAAGTGCATCTAACGCAGTTGATGGAAAAAGCAGAAGCAATTGCAGGCCGGATGCTTAAATTCTCCGTATTTTATCGTAATCAGCACAAGGAGTACTTTGATTATACTCGGTAAGCAAACCTATTTCTCGAAAATGTCACGTTATGGTGCTGCCAAAGCAAACCATTTTAATCACATTGTGGAATCTACAGCAGTGTATTAGTTACAAGTCATCTAGGTGTTATTTATTTATTAAGCATATTTCTGAACGATATTTCTATCCTGAAGTGGTAATCCCACATTTAAATCTAATCCTTCTCGGTGTAGATTTGCTAAGACTATTTGTTCCCACTAGGTAATGTTGACTGAGGCCACCCAACATCTCAGAGACAAAATGGTGAGGTGTTTTTACACAAATGATATTTTTCTCCTTCTTGTAATATTGTCTCTTTTAAAAAATTCTGTAGATTTACAGTTTTGAAGGAGCTCGCAATGCGTGACCCCTTAGTCGCCACGACCTCCTCATCTCCCCATTCAACATACCCCCATTTTTATTTTGCCAGTTCTTAAATCATAAAAGCTGTTTCTCAACTTACAACGTTGGATGTTGTAACCCCTATTCTCCTTTGGAAGTTTACGTTTAATGGAAGAGAGAAGAACTGCACACACATATCACAAGCTACTTGTCACAGTTCTCAACTCGTTCACCTCCTATTAGAATCGTTATACATTTGTGAATTGGCATTTTAGTTCTACCCTCATGGTCCATAATCTTCACTTTCTCTTGTCGTGGAATACTTGCCTGTCTGTTTATCCTCTGCCTTTCGTGTATCAGCTCACTGACCCCACTCCTTTCGTATCTTGACCATTGCTCCTTGCTACATTGATGATATGAGACCATCCTAAACTCATGATACCGAAACCTAAATAAGCCCTTTGTGTGATTTCCCTTCAGTGGGCACTGCTGTTCCATATGCATCTGTGTCCAATATAGCTCTGCGACCTTTGATATGAACACCTGGTTCAGCGTCTATTCAGGCACTTAATGGATGTGTGCATTTGCAGTCTCAGACACTGACATGGAACTAATTGGTAGGGATATGGAGGGGAGGCGAACAAGGAAGTGGGCACCACCCCTGACTTCCATTTCCTTCCTGTCACGCCAGCACCCCTGCAAGACCTTCAGCCATTGGGTCGCTATTAGCCCATGAAGTTGTTTTTATGTCAGCAAAAGCTTTCTGATTGGTTGAAAATTATCTATTGTGAACTTACAGTGGTCTTAAAGCCCATCTATTGCTTAACATTTGTTGGCATTTTGGTCCCTCTCATTTGTTTGCTTTTTATTTATTAGCTTGTGTTGGCTTTCTTTCCTCTTCTTGGGTTGATCCCTTGTCTGAAGCATAGTGTCTCTGCTTTTGCCCTTCAACTGCTTACTTTTGGGCTCTACTTTGTTTCCTTTTTGGTTAGGTGGTTCAGCGCTTGCATATGATTTCCAGCTGTCTCCCTTGTGAACTTCTGCTCCCCCCCCTCATGATCCATTTTCTTCTCTTACCCGTGGGCTTCTCCCTGCCTCCTCCATGCTGCGCTCGGCCTCCAGTGCTTCCCCGAGTTGCCTCATCACTTGTGTGCTTTTCCTTCGAGTGTTGCTTTCCTCTACCCCCTGCCCCTTCCACTTTTCGGCCCCTTGCCACCTGCTCCCCCATTGCTACGCCCTCCCACCTGCTTCTCACTGATGCTAGATGTGTGCAAGCCAACAAATTAACAGGAAGAACCAAGCCAGTATTGAGCCAAGGGCTGGCACTGGCTCTAAGAATCTTGCATGAACCTAGCCCTGAAACTATTTGGCTTGTAAATCATGCAACTCACATCACATTAGAATCTGAAAAGTATTTATTGAAATTGAGTGTTTTAAAACCTGAACTGAAAAACATTCCTGCCCCAGCCATGATAACAATGCTATTAATGAAGCAAAAGGCAAATCAGTTGTAAGGTATAGCCTAAATGTTTCTTAGATTCTTATTATAAATGGAACAGTTTAATAGACTATTAAATCAAACATGTATTTTTTGTAGCATTCACATCCTGAACTTGAGGATTTGCCCAAGTGATAATGAACAAAAAGCAGGCTCTGTCAAATAAGACATTTGCCTAGGATCGCACAATTTGCTCAAGCAGGGATTGATCCAGATTTTCCATTTACACCGTGCAATTCAGCCACTACTATGGTTTCTCTTTCTGACATCAAAGATTAAACCTCTGTCCTTAATTCTTGGAGGATGTAATTTAGTGTGGGTGACCAGCAGAATCCACATTTTATTTTAGGGAGTTGTACAAATCGCAAACCTTGCCCAAGGACATACCAGCATTTCACATTAGATACAGTCTGCATAACAGTTTTATTTTTTTGCACAGGGTCATTTGTTGGGATGCAATCCTGGTTCTTGATAGTTTGCAGATGTAGCCTCTAGGCCACTTCGCCTCCAGTGCTTCCCACTGCTGCCCCCCCCCCCCCCCCCCCTGCCTGTCTGCCTCTCGATGAGGCTCCTCCCACCCTGCCGTCTCTCACTGCTGCCCCTCCCACGCTGCCGCCTCTCACTGCTGCCCCTCCTGCCTTTCACTACTGCCCCCTCCCATCCTCCCGCCTCTCACTGCTGCCGCCTCCCTACCACTGCCTCTCAATGCTGCCCCCTCCCACCCGCTCTCCTCTCACTGCTGCCCCCTCCCATCCGCCCATCTCTCACTTCTGCCCTCTCCCACCCGTCCACCTCTCACTTCTGCCCCCTCCCTCCTCTCACTGCTGCACCTTCCCACCGTCCCACCTCTCAAGGCTGCCCCCTCCCACCCACCCACCCACTTCTCATTGCTGCCCCCTCCCACCCACCCACTTCTCATTGCTGCCCCCTCCCACCCACCCACTTCTCATTGCTGCCCCCCCACCCACCCGCTTCTCACTGCTGACCCCTCCCACCCGCCCGCTTCTCACTGCTGCCCCCTCCCACCCGCCCGCTTCTCACTGCTGACCCCTCCCACCTGCATGCTTCTCACTGCTGACCCCTCTCACCTACCTGCTTCTCACTGCTGCCTCCTCCCACCCGCCCGCTTCTCACTGCTGCCTCTTGCTCAGTTGCAACTGCTGCATCTCCCACTCAACAGCTCCACATTGCGGTCTCATCCTACACGCCACTCTCTATTGCTGCCTCCTCATGCCTCTTTTTAGCCCAGAACCAGGCATCATATTGCTGCTAGCACGTTCTGCTTTAAAAGCGCCTATGCGCTTCTTTTTTTTTTTTGCTTTGTTAAATATTTCTTTATTTACTGACCCATCTCAGATCCATCTCTGGACAGTGAGCACCAGCACTTCTATTTTTCCTTTTAAAGCACTGATAGTAAATGGTGTTGTGATTTGGTTGCATCCTCTGCACCATTTTTGCAAGCTGCCAAACACTTTTATGATTGTTTACAGTGCAACTTCTTTCACTGCTCATGTGCACATGCGCAGTGAGAAGAGTTGCAGCTCTATCTGCACTCGCAGTCAGTACGTGGAAGAACAAGGACTAGAATCGGTTGTGATGGACTGATGGACTCACTCCAGTTTACAGTGCTTAATTTTACAGTGCTTGAAAGACCGACTGTCCCGCTTTGCACTGCTCTGCTGATCGTGGTGAGTTGAGTGTTGCAAGTGTTGGCGAGCAAGATGGGCCAGTGAGTCAACACTAACTCTGACTGTACAGTAAATATCATGATTTCCAATCCTGGCAGAGTTAAATCAGCATTCCTTCCTTCCTCCCGAGGTCGGTAAATGAAGTACTGTTAAATTGGGTAATAGTGACCTTTGATATTTGCAGCTCTTACAGACTGCGAAAGTATGGTGTGAAGCTCTGTGTAAAAAAAAAAAAGGTTGTTGTTAACAGTGCTTTATTTTCCCAACTTGGATAGTTTATAGCAGATGGTAGCGAGGACTAAGGTTGGGGGCTGCAAGTAGAAGAGAGATCTAGGCCCTAGTGCCATCAAATGAAATAGTTTAATTCTCCAAGAACTGGAAGTATTAAGATGGCTTACAGAGTGAGCTGTACAGGGTATAAACCCATAACTTTACTGAAAGTTGGACACAAGCAGGGATATCGCAAGATGGATCTCCTCAGACTGGTGGGGTTACAAGGAGATTCATTCCCGGACAGTTCCAGTTTTGGTCACTTTGATTACACACCATTGACTTGAGGAAAAAGCAAATGTTTGTGAAAGCAGTGCTACACGCCTAGCAGATGAGTTCAGGGGAGCTGCACATGAAGTCTTTGATGGTCCTCAGACTTCCAACAGGAGGCAAGCACACACAAACCCTTGGAGAAATTGGAAAGTAGGACTCCAGAAAGCAAAGTCCAGTTCTTTCTCTGCTCACAGACAGAAGCCGTAACTGCAGGCCAACCCAACAAAGCAACACAGCCAAGGGGAAGTACTCCTCCTGACAGCTCTACAGCTCTTTATCTTGGCAGAGTCCTCAGTTCAGAAGTGATCTATAAAAGTGGGGTTACAGGGCCAAAGCTTATACTACATTTTGCCTTTAAATTAGGCTCACTTCAAAGGATAGTCTTTGTAGTACACAGATCATATTGCTATATGATGTTTCTTGCACGATTTACATGCCAAACAGTTTCATGGCTGTGCACAGGCTCTTCGAGCCAAGCCAGAGCATTGGCTCAGCTAAGCTTCTACTAAATATTACGTAGAGGCACGTGTTCTCATTTGATCACATTTTCAGCAATAGAAGGTAAGTTGTGATCAAACATGACAGTGATGCCTGGATAATCTTCAGAAATCTAATACATAGAGAACTGTGCTGAAAGCACAAGGCCTTGTTACCATTTTTTAGGAAGTTTCCTTAGAAATGGTGAACTACAGTCCTAAGGAGGGCAGGGCTTCACTGTCAAACCATGAAAGTATTGTAATATTTCCTTAATGTCTCTTCAGAATCTTTGGATTTTAAATCGATTTATGTGGAAATAGTGGTATCAATATGCCATTTGTAACCATATTTCAGCATTATGCAGGTTTTGAAGGGGGGATGGAACACTCCCTTCAATAACCCTTCTAGAGGAGCTTAGGTTTGCTTGCTTTCCTCGCTCTGTTAAACTCAAGACAGGAATTTATGCCCCATCGCTTTCAAAGTTTACCAGCCACCACTGGGCGAGTGCACCTATATCTTTAAATAATAGCTCCTCACAGTGTAAACCATTAGGGACAGGACCCCGTTGAAGAGACTCCCAGCTTTCACCTTCCGCTATCAACTCTCCTCACTAGCCCTTACTACTCAACTACATGAATTCACAATGTAACCACCTGCTTTCATCACCTCCCAAAGTAAGCCCTTCATTCGACTTGTTCTCATCTTGTTTATACTCCTCACCCCCACCTTACATGACAACCTCCCTATCTACATCATTAATCCTGAACACTGTTCAGCCAAGACGCATGCTTTCACTTCCACAGACCAAGATTTTCCCAATCTTTGTTTTATCAATTTAATCCTCTGTTGCAGACTGATACTAGTATTTATTTACAGGTAATTGTGGTGCGTGTCTGTGGGTGTTTTGGCACAGATGCACGGATTATATAGAAATCATAACATTAGATTCGAGAAGCTTGATGCACACTCAGGATAGCCAAATTGGTTTATTTAACAGTGATAAAAGCTAAAAATAATCTCTTTGATTGCATTACAAATCTCTGATATGTAAACGCATGACTGTGCATTGCGATGTGCTGATTTACTCTCCAAATTAGGACTCAATATTCTACATTCGTAATACAGCAGTTAACAAGCATCGGCAAAGAAAATAGGTCTGGTTTTGGCCGCCAACCTTTTGGCAATTTTTGTTCTGTTTTGTGATGGTTTTTTAAAAATGTTATTGTTCCTGAAAGCTGCTTACCAAAAACATTGCTAAAAGGCAAAAGTATTATGTTACTTACCGTGTAAGCATTTGTTGTTGGTATGTAGTGCTGTAGATCCACATGCTATGCATACTCCCCCCACCTAGTGTTGGGTCTGGAGTTGAGCAAGTTGGTTTTTTTCGAAGAGGTTTTGAGCGGCGACTCCTCTTGGTGATGTGCATGGACATTAACTCCTTTGTTAGAATGTTTTCCCGCAGGCGGTTGAGAAAGGAGTGTAAGAAATGTGCAAGAAAAGGGATGTCAATGCTAAATGTAAGTGTATCACACAAGTATGTAATGTAACAACAGCCCCAGGCGTCCGGAAAGGAGGGAGGGTGCATGTGACTCTACAGCCCTACGTGCTACAAACAGACGCTTACAGAGTAACTAACATAATCCGTTCCATGGCTTGTGTGGCTGTAGATACACATGCTCTGCATAGACTGTAAAGTAGTCCCTTCTAAGAAGTGATAGCAAGCCTGTGGGAGCTGAAGTAGTTTGAAAAAGAGTGCGTAGCACTTACTGACCTTCACAGGTTTGTTGGTGTGCTAAAACATCCACACAGTAGTGCTTGGTAAATGTGTGTGGTGTAGACCATGTAGCTGCCTTACAAATGTCAGCTATGGAATATTTCCTAGAAAGGCCATAGTGGCTCCCTTTTTATGAGTGGAATGTGCTCGGAGAGTAACAGATAAAGGTCTTTTGGCCTTAATGTAGCAAGTTTGAATATATTTGGCCATCCATCTTGCTATGTCTGATTTGGAAATTGGGTTGCCTTTATGAGGTGGAGAAATGGTACAAAAAGGTGCTTTGTTTTCCTGAAACATCTAGTTCTATCAGCATGAGTGCTCTTTTCTCATCTAGGGTATGAAGAGCTCTTTCTGCAATGGAATCAGGGTGAGTGAAAAAAATTGGGAGCTCAATGGATTGAGGTGAAACTGTGAGACTATTTTAGGTAGGAGTTTTAGGATTGGTACGAAGAACCAGCTTGTCTTTATGTATTTGGAAGAATGGTTCTTCTAAGGTTAAAGCCTGGAGCTCACGAACACGCCTGAGTGAGGTAATGGCAACTAAGAATGCCACTTTCCATGAAAAAAATTGATGGGGGCATGAGTGAAGAGACTCAAAAGGGGGACCCATGAGTCTGGTCAGACCAATGTTAAGGTTAGAAGAGAGTGCTGGAGAAACCCGAAAAAGGAATGATTCTTTTAAGACCTTCTATGAACGCCTTAATGACTGGGATACTGAATAGTGAGAGATGCTGTCAATTTTGGAGATAGGCAGTCATTACAGCGAGGTATAACCTAATGGAAGTGTATGCTAAATTAGCCTTTTGCAAATAAAGTAGGTAGCAGATCATTTCTTGCACCGAGGATTTTATAGGATCGATTTGTTTGTGCTAGCAGTAGCAAACAAAACGTTTCCATTTTGCAGAATAACATGCTCTAGCTGTGGGTCTGCATGCTTGCTTGAGAAGGTTCATACATTCTTCTGATAAGATAGCCAAACTCTATGACCTCAGGAGCCAAACTGTTAGAGTGAGAGTTTTGGGGTCTGGGTGTCTGATTTGTCCTTGATTCTGAGTGAGAAGGTCGGCCTGCTGGGGAGCTTCTCATGTGGAACTACTGAGAGATCTAGTAGTATTTTGGATCAGGGCTGACGGACCCAAGTAGGAGCTACAAAGATCATGGTGAGAGATGTTGGCCTGAGTCTCCAAACCACATACGGAATGAGAGCGATAGGTGGAAAATCATAAGCAAATATCCCTGATCAACTCAGTCATGGTGCGTTGCCCTTGGACACTGGGTGTGGGTACCTGGAGGGGAAGTTTGGGCATTTTGCTTTTTCGGCTATGGCTAAAAGGTCTATTTGAGGAAACCCCCACATCTGAAAGTAGGGAATGAGGACTTGTGGGGGGAGTTCCTCCTCATGGGCCTTTTGCTGCACCCTGCTGAGCAGGTCTGCAATATCGTTGTTGGTCCCTGGCAGATATTCCGCCAAGAAATGAATGTGGTGGTGAAGAGCCCAGTTCCATATGGTCGTAAACAGTTGTGACAGCTGAGATGACTGTGAACCCCCCCCCTGTTTTTGTAGATAATACATGGCTGTCATATTGTCTGTCCAGACTAGGACAAACTTTTGAGATAGGTGAGGAAGGAAAGCCTTTAGTGCTAGGAAGATCGCCTTAAGCTCCAAGTAGTTGATGTGTAGGGACTGATGTTTGGCCTCCCCCAGACCTTGTACTTTGAGGTTTTGAAGATAGGCAACCTAGCTTGTCTCTGAAGCATCTGTGGTGAGGGACAGTGTCCATAAAAGGGCATCCCTTTAGAAAATTGTTGGTGTTCCACAATTGCAGAGAACGGTGAGTGCAGCAGTCTATCAACACTAGATCTTCAGGGTGACCCTATTATTGAGATCACTGGTGGGCTAGCCATTGCTGTAGGGAATGCATGTGTAACCTCCTGTGGAGAACTAAGGCAATGCAAGAGGCCATTATTCCTAGCAGAAGCATCACAGTCCGTGCTGTGAGAGTTTTGTTTGGTTGGAACTGTGGTAGAGTTACCTGAAAGTTCAGAACTTGAGTGGGATTGGGATAAGCTAATCCTAACTGTGTTTTGAGAGTTGCTCCTAAGTAATATTGAATTTGGAGAGGTTGAAGATGAGACTTAGGGACATTTAGAGTAAACCCTAGTCTGTGAAATAGATCCACTGTCAATTGAGTGTACTGTTGGCGCTGTAGGAGGGTACTGGCTTTAATAAGCCAATCGTCCAGGTATGGTAATACTAACTTTTTTCTTCGTTGATGTTCTGTGACCATTGCTAAACATTTTGTGAAAACTCAAGGTACAGTGGTCCCCCAAACGGAAGAACTTTGTATAGATAATGTTGTCCTGCTATGACAAATCTGAGGTATTTGCGGAGGGCAGGGTGTACTGGTATATGGAAATAGTCATCCTTTAGGTCCAGTGTTCCCATAAAGTCGACCTGTTGGAGAAGTGGAATAACATCCCGTAGGGTCACCATATTGATATGTTTAGATAGGATGTAGTGGTTGAGAGGTCTCAGATCCAAGACTGGTCACAGTGACCCGTCCTTTTTAGGAATGAGAAAGTATAGAGAATATATCCCTGATCCTTGTTTTTGATGTAGGACACATTATATAACCTCTTTGAGAAGAAGGGTATTGACTTGTTGTTGGAGAAGTGTTAAATGATCCTGGGATATTGGGTGGCATGGCAATGAGCTCCGGACAATAGCCATTTTGGATAATAGCTAGTACTCATTGGCCTGTGGTGATGGACTCCCAGACTGGGGGGAAAAAAAATGTAGTTTACCCCCGACAGGTGTGGAGTGGTCAGTGGAAGGATTGGGTATTCACTGCTTTACAGTGAGTGTTGCTCCGTGTGCGGAGGCACCCCTGCTCCTTCCCTTGTTGTTCCCGCCAATGAAGGAACCTTAAAATAGCCCTTAGTGTAGGCAGACTTACCTTGGTTTTCTTGGGAACTGGAGACGTCTGTAGTGGTGGATTTAAATGCACCCCTGTAGCCTGTGCAACTAAAAGACCTTTTAGGAGTTGTTGTTTGTAAAGCTCCCAGGGCCTTAGCTGAGTCAGTGTCTTTTTTCATTTTTTTATGGGTAGTGTCTAAAAATGTGTTCCTTTTCAAAGGCATATTAAGTACTGCCTGCTAGACCTCTGGTTTGAACCCAGAACACCCAAAACATGCATGTCGTATAAGAAGCACACTGGTATTAATACCCCTAGCAGCTATATTCGCCGCATCTAGTGCACATCGGATGGAATTGTTGGTAATTGCCAGACTCTTTACAATTTGTTGACCCCTTTTGCAGTGCTCCTCTGGGAGGTACTGTAAGAGTTTCTCCATCTCCTCCCAATGGTCTCCATCATAGCGGGCCAGAAGGGCTTGTGAATTGGCAATACGCTTACTCTCCTTTTCAGGAGGTGGAGTGTGCCCAGTAGACTGGCTGTTAGCTCTCTTACAAGCAGTAGTTGCAACGATGGAATCCGGTGGAAATTAACTGCTGATAAAGAGTGGGTCTGAAGGAGCTGCCTCATATTTTTTTGTCTACGCGTGGGGTGATAACTCAGGCAAGGACTGCCTCTATAAACATGTCCTTAGCATGTCTCATCATGCCGGGAAGCATAGGCAGATACTGGGCATCCCTTTGTGTGGAAGACGTGGTGTCAAAAGGAAAGTCCTGTTCTAGCTCAACACTACGGAAAGCTGCTTCCCTAGCAGTAACTTGCTGAAAACAAGTGGTATCTTCTGGAGGGGAGGGACGAGTGGGATATAGATCCCGATCCTTGGGTGTAAAGGGATCAGTGTCGTATGCATCCCATGGGTCAGGATCCCCTAGCAGCCCTTGTAATCCCCCATTGTCTCAACCTGGCGACCCTGGAGTTGAAGCATCAAGTGGGTCTGGAGGTGGAGATGTAGGAGGGGATGGAGATGGCGTTGGAGGAGGAGGACGCTTGTGTGGGGAACTGGTGGCTTTATCTGTTATCTTCCTTTTTTGAGGAAGATGACTTTATAGTGCCTCTTGAAAGGACAGCTTCCTCTTTGGTGGTGGAGAAGCAAGTATCTGCCCCGTACCTTCCTGGATTTGAATATACCTTTGGTGAATGTACATTTTTTTCCAAGAACGGGCTCGACCTGAGACATGGAAGCTGACGATGTTTTAGAGGCTGTCGGCTCCGTAAATATCAGTACCGCGGCTTACGTTGTGGAAAAGGTTTTTTTTGGTTGGCACTGAGGGAGATGTAATCGGTTGCTGGCTCGATCTCGAAAGTTGCTCTCAGTCCGAAGAGGTTGATGCCGAAGGCTTGGTATCAATTTTTGGTGCCAGGCCCTAGGGTGGGGCATCCAAAACTGTTTTTAGGATCCGACCATGACCAGAAGGCAGTGGCGGTCCAGCGACCTTTATGTGAGAATGTTTTGAGGCCTGCTTGAGAATTGGAACAGGGTCTGGGGCCATAGCACTCACACATTGACCGGAATGCAGGCTACACATCTCCTATTTATCCCCTGATCAAAGCCGGAGCTTTCATCACCGGAGAACACTCCCCTCTTCGTCTTCTGTAGCTGGCTCCTGGGCGTGCCTCTTTGTGAAAATGTCAGGAGTACCATCTCTGCTATTGCGAGACATTTTCAACCGACGAGCCCTTCGATCCCGTAATGTTTTCTTGGATCGAAAGGACTTTCACCCATCACATTTGGCTTCCCGATGGTCCGGCAAAAGGCATTAGTTGGACACGAGGTGTTGATCGGTGTGTGGATATCTTGTGTGGCAACGTGGGAAAAATCAGCAGGGTGTGCATTCCAACAGAAAGACATCTTCAATGGAAACGAGTGCAGGCGGGAGAAGGCCGAGACAAGCGATGCCCTGAAGTAGGGTCGGTCGAAGGCCGAACCAATGAAATTTGAGAGCAGCGTAGAAGTTAAAAAGAGCAATCGAAAACAATACAGTCAAAGACGGTAAAGAACAGAAGAATCGTACCGAACGGAGTTTATACATGGAGCAGAGGCACACACATCCAAACCAGACGGTGGAGAGAAAACAATCTAACAAAAGAAGTTGATACCCATGCGCAACATCAACGAGATAAGGAGTCACTTGGTCTTGTGACTCAAAAGACTTCTTCGAAAAAAAACAACTTGAACAACTCTGGACCCAACACTAGATGGCAGGAGTATGCAGAGCATGTGTGTAAGACCTGGCATCCTTGGCATGGCTTCCCCGGTCTTTTTGCCTCTACCGCCTGCATTTCTTGACAGTATGCTGGACTTCGTTTTTGCTTGTTTTTGAACTCTTGGCACTTTACCACTGCTGATCAGTGCTAAAGTGCAAGTGCTCCCTGTGTAAATTGTGATTATGTTTGGTTATCCTCGATTGGCATATTTGATTTACTGGTAAGTCCCTAGTAAAGTGTATTGTGTGTGCCCAGGGCCTGTAAATCAAATGCTACTAGTGGGCCTGCAGCACTGGTTGTACAACCAACACGAGTAGCCCTATAAACATGCCGCAGGCCTGCCACTGCAGTGTCTGCAAGTGCAGTTTCAAACTGCCACTTCGACCTGGCAAGTGCACCCACTTGCCAGGCCCAACCCTTCCATTTTATTACATGTAAAGCCCCCCTAAGGCAGGCCCAAAGTTGCATTTTGGGCAGGGTGCAGTGTATGTGAAAGGTAGGACATGTAGTGGTGTGTTTTACATGTCCTGATAGTGAAATACTACTAATTTAGTTTTTCACTATTGCAAGGACTATCTCTCCCACAGGTTATCATTGGAAATGCCTTTTAACATTTTACAAGTGTAACTTTCAATTGGGAAAAGATACAGATTTGGAGTTTGGGTTCCCTAATCGCAGAACTTAAAAAAACATATTTCTCTGAAGGTAGTTTTTAAATTGTATGTTTGAAAATGCCACATTTAGAAAGTGGCCATTTTCTTTCTTTACCATCCGGTGCATCTGCATGTGGAATCCACGCCTGGTTTAGACTGACAGATGGTTTGTTTGTGCATTCAGTCTAGAAAGTCACACAAAGGGAGCTGAGGTGTGCCTTGCATAGCCTGATTGCTCATCACCAGGCTCATGGCCCTTCCTGAGCTACAGTGTTGGGAGGAGTCGTTACTGAAACCTGAATAATGCTGTGCCTATCCTCTCACAATGCTGTCTTCACCCCCTTGTAGTGTGTCTGGAGTCAGAACAGGGCAAACCAGGATAAAGTCTGTAGGAGAGTAGGGTCTGCTATCCTATGGTCACCCCAAATTTTTGCTTTTTGCTTCACTGGTTTTTGACATATTGAGGCTGTGGGCCTGCCAATCAGACCCCCAGCCTGCTGTTCTCTCTACTAAATTAAAACTATGCACCCTAGGTGCATAACCAATTGGAAGTGGATCACCCTGTCAGCCCCTGTACCAGTGTACACTAGGTACCCAGGGCATTGGTGTACCCAAGGCCTGCCAAGGGCTGAAGCATGTATTATGCCACCCCAGGCTTGGCCTAACAATTTGACACAACTGGCTGATCACTCAGCTGGGGTAAGTTGGTGTAATCACCTCTTACTTAGGTGTAGTATACCTATACCTAACCTTAAATGGGACACCTGGTAACCTATAAGTCACTCCTATGGCAGGCCTTAACAATCCTGAAGGCAGAGTGCTTGGTTCCATGTGAGATGGTGCTCTGGCATGAGCTGAGCCTGTCTGCAGTGGTCGGAACAACTTCCTTCTACTGTTTCCAGATATCGTCATACCATATACTCTTAAGTGCATTATGAACCTCGCGGTTAAATGCTATCTTTGGTTTGGCTTTATCAAAACATGTCGAGTAAGGTGTCATACGAATTGGAATACTAACCCCTCGCCAATTCTGGCGACGGGGTTAGCATTCCACCCTTCTAGAGGGACACGACATGTACAGTACCTGAAACCCGGGTAAAATCAGACATAGCCTCAGCTCCACAAAATGGATGCTGCCACCACAGACACAAGTCTGCCCTCCTGCTGCTGGGAGTCCTTCCAGCTTGGGAGGTGTGGACAAAGGGTTTCCTGCCAGGGGAGGTGCGTGCACCACCCCAGACAGGATTTTGTGTATTGGTCAGGTAGGGCTTGAAAGAAACCAGACATGCCTGTGGCTCACAAGGAGCCTCGGTGCATATGCCAGTTCAAACCGGTCCTGGGGCACACCAGTCCCGGGCCTGGGGCGAGCTGGACAAAGGATTGGGGGTGTAACCACCCCCCTTCCTGGTCCCACCCATAGGGAGGGACCTAGCAGGTAGTCCGGCCCCTAGAATCCGCTTAAAGGTAGGAGCTGTGTCCTAAGACTTCAGACATCCTGGAATCAACTTAACACTAAGAAGAAGACGGGAACTTCGACGCTCTGCTGCACAGAGGACTGAAGCCAATCTCCCCTGTGGTCAGGGAGTGACCACCTTGCTAACGCAAGCACCATCCAGCGAATCAACGTCTGCTTTGCCGCCGCCTCCCGCCGGAGCCCGAGCCCAGAGACTGACAAGACCTGGACCTCCAGACCTCTCACCGCCCGATCCACAGTCCCTGAAAAGAGGAGACCCGTGGAGGCACCGAGACACGTGGAGCCAGCCATCTTGGAACGACTACGACAAGCTGACAAGTGCAACAACCGAGGCTCCCTCCAAGTTGTGCTTTGGGATCTGAGAAGCCCAACACCCGAGCAGCATCTGCACCAAAGGTGAGCCCTCCAGCATCTCCACGATCTGCGTGGGGCCCTTCTGCATTTTGCCACTCGACGCGCCTAACCGGTTGCTGGCCCGCTGGCTAGTAGCCATCTTGGCGACGAACTCTACGAAATACACCGCTGGTCTGGTTGCTCCAGACTGGCCCTTGCTCCCCTCCAAAGGAGCAGTCCTTCTGACCTAGCTGGTCAGGACAATCCGCTTATTTCATCTCCTACAACAATTGCTTTTGCCAAGGCTTGTTTGCTTCGATCAAGTCGCCGACACCGCCGACAGCGAGAGCCTGGGTGGGACAGCTCGTGAACCGACTCCTGGACGTCGTCGACCTCCAGGGACCACGTGGCTGCAGAGACAAGCTACACCTTTCTTCCTGTTTGCACCCGACATTGCCTGGTACCCACCTGGTGCCACGCTGGTCACTGGCTAGTGACTGTGAACACTGTCCCCTCTGCTTACAGGTCTTCAACATCTCCGATCCACTCTTGGATCCACTGCATCTCTCCCGGACCGACCGCCTGCAGCATCTTTGTCTTCAGGCTCCACGGAACAGATAGAAGAAACCCGACGCACTTCGAGGCCTATGCACCCGCTTCCTGTGGGTGAGGTAAAGCTGGCACACCTGTGCCCAAGTGTAGTATTACATCTCTAGTGCCTGTGTTCCAAATCTTGAGTTCCTAGTCCATCCGGAAGATCCTCTTTGCAGTAACTTTGTACTTTTTACGCACCCATTGAAACCTATGGGAGCACGCGTGTGACTATTTGCTCTGCACACGCCACCCGTGGACCTCCTGGTCACTAACTGACGTTAGCTCCTTGTAGGCCCAGCGATTCTAGAGGCCCTAGGCCTTTTCCCTTTTCTGTTCGTGGTACTTATACCACTATTTTAGTATATGGTTTGAGTGGCCACCAGGGCCTATCCATATAAAGTGCAACTTCTGTGTATTCTGTGATAATCTTGTTTGACGATTTGTGCTCCTGTGCTCATAAAGAGACTAGGGGTTACTTTGAGAAATAAATACATATATATTTTGAATATATATCTGTGTGGTGTCCTTTCATTGGTATAAAAGGGGGTTGCATTTGGTAAAACAGCTGGCTTAACACGTTTCAAGAGTTTAGCCTCAAAGACTGCTTAGCCTACGCTACCACTAGGGCAGCTAGTCCGAAAATGTTGACTTACAACCACACCATAAGGGTTGCTTGGCATGGTACAAGGTGATCACTTTAACTAGTGAGCATCATATACCAGGCCAACTTCTCACATTGGTGAGCAGCGGTTGGATTTGAGCTTGCTGTGTTTTACCATTGTAATCTCGTGGTTACCAATTGAAAGATCACATAGGTACCTGTTGGTACATATAAAACAAGATTAGATATACATAAGTTCTACTGAACTTAGTTGTTGTAGAGCAAAGGGAGTAGCACACCCTGACTACAACTACTAGATAGGTTTAGTAGGTAAACCCAAGTGTAGGTAGATTGCAACACATCCACCCACACTTAAGAGCAATGGCCGGGGCAGAGGGGTCCACTGTACCCATCTCTGTTGAGAGTGACCCCCAGAGGGCACCATCCAGCTTTGCTACCCTTAATCAGAATGAGCTCAGGCATTTGGCAACTCTTAGAGGCCTTAAACAGCCCAAGAACCCTACCTCTGCTGAGCTCAGAGAACTCTTACAGAATGATGAGAATCAGAGAGAACTCAGGAAAGCTTCCCAGTTAGCCCCCTTAGGGTCAGGAAAAGGAGGCCCCCCTTCTGAAGATGCTACAGAGGTACCCAGTTCCAATAGCCATCCCTTAGATGAGAATCATACTACAGGGGAGGAAAGTGGTGAGGATACAGAAAGTAGTGATGATGAAGGGAGAACTAGCCCAGTGCCAAGTATTATACTTGGCCCAGCTAAACTAAGGCTATTGGGGACTGACAATGGGTTTACCCCATTGGATCTCCCCAGTGGACTTAACACAGGGCTTGGGAGGCAAAGGAATCGCTCAGGTGACTCCAATGCTTCTCATGGCTCTAGAGGCTCTCAAGGTCACTCCAGGAAAAGGATGACCACCCCTCAGAGGAGGGAACATGAGGCCAGAATGCAGGAAGCCCAGCTGAGGATCAGGAAGCAGGAGCTAGAAGTAGCCCTGATGGAAGAAAAACTGAACAAGGCTAGGCAACCTAGAGAGAGTGGGTCTATACCCACTGGTGGCAGCATTGTCCCTAAGGACAAAGATAGGGTATTTGATAATAGGAACCTGTCTAAGGTTGTGCCCCCCTACAAAAGTGGGGATGACATCCACAAATGGATGACTGCTCTTGAGAGAGCCTGCAAAGTACAGCAGGTTCCTGAAGACCAGTGGGCAGCAATCCTCTGGCTCTCCTTTGAAGGAAGAGGCAGAGATAGACTCCTCACTGTTAGAGAAGAGGATGTCAGAAATTACAGAGTCCTGAAGAGTGTTCTGGTAGATGGGTTAGGCTTAACCACTGAACAGTACAGGTTAATATTCAGAGACACCCAAAAGACACAGACTCAGGACTGGTCTGAATATGTTGAATGTGCCACTAAGGCTTTGGAGGGTTGGTTGCTGGGAAGTAAGGTATCTGATTTTACAGGATTGTATAATTTGATGATGAGAGAACAGATTTTAAATAACTGTCAAAACCAGCAACTGCATCAACACTTGGTTGACTCTGATCTGACCTCTCCCCAAGAATTGGGAAAGAAGGCAGACAAATGGGTCAGAACCAGGGTTAAGCAAAAGAACCTGAACCAGGGCCAAGGGGGTGATCAGAAGAAAACAGACCAAAAGGGTGGAGATCAGAAACCTAAAGACCAGAAGTCTTCAACAGGGCCCCAAACTACTGCTAAGGAGGGTGGGTCCCAACAACAGTCCAAAAAGAAGAAAGAAGGTCAAAAGAAACCCTGGTGCAATCATTGCAAAAATACAACTCACTGGACTAGTGATTGCAAAAAGGGTGGAGCCCCCAACACTGTTGCCCCTAAGGCACCTGCTCCCAATACTACTGTTAGCAGTGTTGGTCCCCAGACAAAGGGTGTAGTGGGAATCACTATGGGAACTGAAGGAGATTCTGACTTAGACAGAACCCTGACACAGGCAGTCTTGATCTGTGATGGGGACATTGATTTGTCCCTGACTGTGAGCCCCAGTAACCTGGGCAAGTACAGACAGACTCCTTTAATAAATGAAAAAGTGGCTCAAGCCTACAGGGACACATGTGCCAGTGTCACTATGGTGACACCAGGCTTTGTGGACCCTGGACAGTACATACCAGGTGAGAACTACCTGGTGACCAATGCCAGCAATGCCACTACTTCACATAGTGTGGCAGTTGTTAACTTCTCATGGGGAGGGGTAACTGGCCTCAAAAGGGTTGTGGTTAGTGCAGACCTCCCAGTAGAATGTTTGTTGGGCAATGACCTAGAGAGTTCTCTATGGTCAGAAGTGGAGTACAGGACTCATGCAGAGATGTTAGGTATATCATCACATGTCCTTGCTGTGACCAGGTCACAGGCCAAAAAGTGCCTCACTGAACCTCAGGTCTTGGATCCTGGAACAATGGACCAAGCACCTACCAAGAAGAAGAACAGGAGGGTCAAGGCTGTGCCTTCCCCCCTGCCTCAGAGTGATGATCAGCCTTCCCAGGAAGCTGATCTAGAGGACCCTGAAGGAACTGTCCCTGAAGAGCTTGAACCTGATCAGGTTGAGTTTCTGGGGACAGGGGGACCTTCAAGGGCTGACTTGAGGCAGGCTCAGTTATCCTGTCCCTCTCTTGAACCCCTCAGACAGCTGGCTGCTGCTGAGGCTGCTGGGAATGCTCAAGGTACCCATAAAGTGTATTGGGATGAAGGGCTCCTTTATTCAGAGGCTAGAGACCCTAAGCCTGGTGCCACCAGGAGGTTGGTCATACCTCTGCAATTTAGGGGCTTCCTTCTTACCTTGGCCCATGACATTCCTTTAGCAGGACACTTAGGCCAGAATAAGACTTGGGACAGGCTTGTCCCTCACTTTCACTGGCCTCACATGAATGAAGATACAAAGGAGTTTTGTCGCTCCTGTGTTACCTGCCAAGCCAGTGGCAAATCAGGTGGCACAACAAAGGCCCCCCTAATACCACTACCTGTGGTGGGGGTCCCCTTTGAAAGAGTGGGAATAGACATAGTGGGTCCCATGGATCCTCCCACTGCATCTGGGCACAGATTTATACTGGTGGTAGTGGATCATGCCACCAGGTATCCAGAGGCAATTCCCCTTAGGACCACTACAGCTCCTGTTGTGGCCAGGGCCCTGCTGGGAGTATTCTCCAGAGTGGGGTTTCCTAAGGAGGTAGTATCTGACAGAGGTACCAACTTTATGTCAGGATACTTGACAGCTATGTGGAAGGAATGTGGTGTCAACTACAAGTTCACCACCCCTTATCACCCACAATGCAATGGGCTTGTTGAGAGATTCAACAAGACCCTAAAGGGTATGATCAAAGGATTACCTGAAAAGCTCAGGCGAAGATGGGACATCCTTCTACCCTGCCTTCTGTTTGCTTACAGAGAGGTCCCACAAAAAGGAGTTGGCTACAGCCCCTTTGAATTGTTGTTTGGGCACCCTGTGAGAGGCCCACTGTGTTTGGTGAAGGAAGGATGGGAGTTACCTCTCAAAAAGCCTAAGCTAGACATAGTGGACTATGTACTTGGTCTCCGCTCCAGGATGGCTGAGTATATGGAGAAGGCATCCAAAAACCTTGAGGCAAGCCAGGCCTTACAGAAAGCTTGGCATGACCAAAAGGCTGTCTTGGTTGAGTTTCAGCCAGGACAGAAGGTATGGGTGTTGGAGCCAGTGGCCCCAGCAGCACTCCAAGACAAATGGTCTGGACCCCATACAATCCTGGAAAAGAAGGGAGAGGTCACCTACTTGGTGGACCTAGGAACTCCCAGGAGTCCCCACAGGGTACTCCATGTTAACAGGCTTAAAGCATATGTTGACAGGGCAGACATGGGCTTGCTCATGGCTACAGATGAGGGACAGGAGGAAGAGAGTGACCCTCTCCCAGACCTGTTGTCTCAGAACCCTGAAGATGGCTCAGTTGAAGGAGTGACCCTTGGAGGCAACCTCACTGCCCATCAGCAAACTGAATGTAGACAGGTTCTACAATCATTTTCACATATGTTTTCCTTGATACCTAGTCAAACTGACTGGTGTACCCATGTGGTGGACACTGGTGACAGTCTGCCTGTAAAGAACAAGCTTTACAGACAACCTGACCACGTCAGGGACTGTATAAAGGCTGAGGTACATACAATGCTGGAATTAGGTGTCATTGAACCCTCAGAGAGCCCCTGGGCTAGCCCAGTGGTTCTGGTCCCCAAACCTCACACCAAAGATGGCAAGAGAGAGATGAGGTTCTGTGTGGACTACAGGGGTCTCAATGCTGTCACCAGGACAGATGCACACCCTATTCCAAGGGCAGATGAGCTCATAGACAAACTAGCTTCTGCAAAGTTTTTGAGCACATTTGACTTAACAGCTGGCTATTGGCAAATCAGATTAGCTGAGGAGTCTAAGGCCAAAACAGCATTCTCAACCCCAGGTGGGCACTACCAGTTTGTGGTGATGCCCTTTGGTCTGAAGAATGCACCTGCCACCTTCCAAAGGCTGGTGAACCAAGTCCTTACTGGGTTGGATGACTTTTGCGCAGCATATCTTGATGACATTGCTGTCTTTAGCTCCACCTGGGAGGATCACCTGATCCACCTGAAGAAGGCTCTTGAGGCTCTGCAAAGGGCAGGCCTCACTATCAAGGCTACTAAGTGCCAGATAGGGCAGAGTAAGGTTGTATATTTGGGCTACCTTGTAGGTGGAGGCCAAGTTCAACCACTGGAGAGTAAGATACAATCCATCAAGGACTGGTCCCCTCCAACCACCCAGACTCAAGTTCGAGCTTTCTTGGGCTTGACTGGGTACTACAGGAAGTTTGTTAAGAACTATGGGTCCATTGTGACTCCTCTTAATGATCTGACATCCAAGAAGATGCCCAAAAAGGTTCAGTGGACAGTAAGCTGTCAAAAGGCATTTGATGACCTGAAGGAGGCCATGTGCTCTGCACCTATCCTGAAAAGTCCTGACTACTCCAAAGAGTTTATTGTCCAAACAGATGCTTCTGAGTTGGGTGTGGGAGCTGTGCTGTCACAACTTAATGTAGATGGTCAAGACCAACCCATTGCTTTTATTAGCAGAAGGTTGACCCCCAGAGAGAAGAATTGGTCAGCTATTGAGAGGGAGGCCTTTGCTGTGGTGTGGGCCCTGAAGAAGCTGAGGCCATACTTGTTTGGCACTCACTTCAAGATTCAGACCGACCATAAGCCCCTCTTGTGGCTAAATCAGATGAAGGGTGAAAACCCCAAACTGCTTAGGTGGTCCATTTCCCTACAGGGGATGGACTTTACAGTGGAGCACCGGCCAGGTACTGACCATGGGAATGCAGATGGTCTCTCCAGGTACTTCCACTTAGGACATGAAGACGAGACTGGTCAAGGCTAGTTTAATGTCCCAGCGTTTGGGGGGGGGGGTTGTGTAGGAGAGTAGGGTCTGCTATCCTATGGTCACCCCAAATTTTTGCTTTTTGCTTCACTGGTTTTTGACATATTGAGGCTGTGGGCCTGCCAATCAGACCCCCAGCCTGCTGTTCTCTCTACTAAATTAAAACTATGCACCCTAGGTGCATAACCAATTGGAAGTGGATCACCCTGTCAGCCCCTGTACCAGTGTACACTAGGTACCCAGGGCATTGGTGTACCCAAGGCCTGCCAAGGGCTGAAGCATGTATTATGCCACCCCAGGCTTGGCCTAACAATTTGACACAACTGGCTGATCACTCAGCTGGGGTAAGTTGGTGTAATCACCTCTTACTTAGGTGTAGTATACCTATACCTAACCTTAAATGGGACACCTGGTAACCTATAAGTCACTCCTATGGCAGGCCTTAACAATCCTGAAGGCAGAGTGCTTGGTTCCATGTGAGATGGTGCTCTGGCATGAGCTGAGCCTGTCTGCAGTGGTCGGAACAACTTCCTTCTACTGTTTCCAGATATCGTCATACCATATACTCTTAAGTGCATTATGAACCTCGCGGTTAAATGCTATCTTTGGTTTGGCTTTATCAAAACATGTCGAGTAAGGTGTCATACGAATTGGAATACTAACCCCTCGCCAATTCTGGCGACGGGGTTAGCATTCCACCCTTTTAGAGGGACACGACATGTACAGTACCTGAAACCCGGGTAAAATCAGACATCGCCTCAGCTCCACAAAATGGATGCTGCCACCACAGACACAAGTCTGCCCTCCTGCTGCTGGGAGTCCTTCCAGCTTGGGAGGTGTGGACAAAGGGTTTCCTGCCAGGGGAGGTGCGTGCACCACCCCAGACAGGATTTTGTGTATTGGTCAGGTAGGGCTTGAAAGAAACCAGACATGCCTGTGGCTCACAAGGAGCCTCGGTGCATATGCCAGTTCAAACCGGTCCTGGGGCACACCAGTCCCGGGCCTGGGGCGAGCTGGACAAAGGATTGGGGGTGTAACCACCCCCCTTCCTGGTCCCACCCATAGGGAGGGACCTAGCAGGTAGTCCGGCCCCTAGAATCCGCTTAAAGGTAGGAGCTGTGTCCTAAGACTTCAGACATCCTGGAATCAACTTAACACTAAGAAGAAGACGGGAACTTCGACGCTCTGCTGCACAGAGGACTGAAGCCAATCTCCCCTGTGGTCAGGGAGTGACCACCTTGCTAACGCAAGCACCATCCAGCGAATCAACGTCTGCTTTGCCGCCGCCTCCCGCCGGAGCCCGAGCCCAGAGACTGACAAGACCTGGACCTCCAGACCTCTCACCGCCCGATCCACAGTCCCTGAAAAGAGGAGACCCGTGGAGGCACCGAGACACGTGGAGCCAGCCATCTTGGAACGACTACGACAAGCTGACAAGTGCAACAACCGAGGCTCCCTCCAAGTTGTGCTTTGGGATCTGAGAAGCCCAACACCCGAGCAGCATCTGCACCAAAGGTGAGCCCTCCAGCATCTCCACGATCTGCGTGGGGCCCTTCTGCATTTTGCCACTCGACGCGCCTAACCGGTTGCTGGCCCGCTGGCTAGTAGCCATCTTGGCGACGAACTCTACGAAATACACCGCTGGTCTGGTTGCTCCAGACTGGCCCTTGCTCCCCTCCAAAGGAGCAGTCCTTCTGACCTAGCTGGTCAGGACAATCCGCTTATTTCATCTCCTACAACAATTGCTTTTGCCAAGGCTTGTTTGCTTCGATCAAGTCGCCGACACCGCCGACAGCGAGAGCCTGGGTGGGACAGCTCGTGAACCGACTCCTGGACGTCGTCGACCTCCAGGGACCACGTGGCTGCAGAGACAAGCTACACCTTTCTTCCTGTTTGCACCCGACATTGCCTGGTACCCACCTGGTGCCACGCTGGTCACTGGCTAGTGACTGTGAACACTGTCCCCTCTGCTTACAGGTCTTCAACATCTCCGATCCACTCTTGGATCCACTGCATCTCTCCCGGACCGACCGCCTGCAGCATCTTTGTCTTCAGGCTCCACGGAACAGATAGAAGAAACCCGACGCACTTCGAGGCCTATGCACCCGCTTCCTGTGGGTGAGGTAAAGCTGGCACACCTGTGCCCAAGTGTAGTATTACATCTCTAGTGCCTGTGTTCCAAATCTTGAGTTCCTAGTCCATCCGGAAGATCCTCTTTGCAGTAACTTTGTACTTTTTACGCACCCATTGAAACCTATGGGAGCACGCGTGTGACTATTTGCTCTGCACACGCCACCCGTGGACCTCCTGGTCACTAACTGACGTTAGCTCCTTGTAGGCCCAGCGTTTCTAGAGGCCCTAGGCCTTTTCCCTTTTCTGTTCGTGGTACTTATACCACTATTTTAGTATATGGTTTGAGTGGCCACCAGGGCCTATCCATATAAAGTGCAACTTCTGTGTATTCTGTGATAATCTTGTTTGACGATTTGTGCTCCTGTGCTCATAAAGAGACTAGGGGTTACTTTGAGAAATAAATACATATATATTTTGAATATATATCTGTGTGGTGTCCTTTCATTGGTATAAAAGGGGGTTGCATTTGGTAAAACAGCTGGCTTAACACGTTTCAAGAGTTTAGCCTCAAAGACTGCTTAGCCTACGCTACCACTAGGGCAGCTAGTCCGAAAAGGTTGACTTACAACCACACCATAAGGGTTGCTTGGCATGGTACAAGGTGATCACTTTAACTAGTGAGCATCATATACCAGGCCAACTTCTCACAAAGTCTCTTTAAAGTTCAAGCAAGTGTATTTCTTCAACAAAGGGAAGTGTTTCACCTTAGTATTTTAGAATATATCAGAACATCGAGGGGCATTTATTAGAAGTGATAGTTTTTTTTTATTTCAAAAGTTTTTTATTGGTGGTTTCCAAATAAACAATACATACAATACTGCAAATGAGGGACATACGAAATAGACATACAAAAATAAACAAGAAGGATAGCAGAAGTCACTAGTAAACAGAATGATATGGCGGTACATCACAGAATAAACACATGTAGTATCAGTGTATTGCCCCACAGGTGACTAAATCTGTTATCGATATCATGAGAGGTATCCAAATGATCAGCATGGAGAGCTCTAGCAAAAAATACAGACCGTAGGAATATGCCTCACTAGTGGCACTAGGACACTGTCACAGGAGAAGCGAACCTTAGTGTAAGTAGATCGTGGGAGGGGATAGTTACTACAAATGATGAGGTTCATGGCGGTTTGTGTGAGCTAAAGTAGAGCTCAAGAGTGTCCCACATATGTCTGGTAGAAGATTTCCAGGGTGAGTTCTGGAGAGTTACATTATCAGCCCCTCTTAGGTTGGTGACCCAGTTTAGGCAGCAATTAAAGGAAGCTTTGCGTGTGTCCTTCCAATTGCTGAGAATAATCTTGACCGCTGCTATCAGGAGTAGGTCTAGGAGCGCTCTATCATTTTCATTGAGTGATTGAAGTACTGGGTTTTTCGGAACCCAGCGGTGCCAGGGGACACACCCAAAGACTTCGAGTTCTTCCTGTTTCAGACTACAGAAACACAGAGTCTTCTAGGTGTAGTCAAAGATCGAATTTATTGGCTGCAGCCAGGAACAGATATCCTAGAAGTACAACACGGTGTATATTCTCAGGAGACTGCTCAAACTTAAAAAGCCTTCTCTTTTATACAAAATATTATGCTTTAGGCAAACATTCCTTATTTTACAGTAAACCATTCACATATTTTCACTACAAAGAAAAAGCAAAGTCATGATGACAAGCCCATTGTCCAGCCCTTAATCAATTACCCGGCAAGGCTTATTGCTTCCATCAGATATCGACAGACCTCAATAAAAACGGGCACCTCCTCCTCGTAAAGCAAGTCATAAAGAAGGAAACAGGGACAGGTGTGTAGAAGATTAACCATGGTTTGTTTGTGATCAAAGGGTTTTACGATATGTTGGGCCTTGATACTAATCTCGTTCCACCCCTGGGAAAGGAACTGGCCGAACAGGTTTGGATTCGGGCAGTGCAGTCAGCTTGCCCAGGTCACCGAAGAGTCAACGAAGGTGTGCGTGTCCTTCAGACCCATGCTTGGCTTTTAGTTCTGGGCCTATGTGAGGGCAATCACAAAATGGCTGTCGTTCTAAAATGGAACTCGAGGGATCAGAACGGAAACTATGATTTCAGGGTGATTTCTTCACCCGAACATGGCGAAAATGCTTGTGCATAGTATCCTAATCATTTGCGGTCTGCTGATACTAAAATCGTCATGATACGACGATGTTTATAACACGGGTCCAGAATTTAAAGTACCACAGACCCTCCTTTTGCCCTTACATAGGCAATTAACCTATACTCACGTTAATCTGAGTCCAGGTGTGAGTCCAGGTCTATATTCATAAAGTCGTTGAGATGTTGCTGTAGCATCATCTTATTACTTAGCTCGTCCCTTGATACAGGTTTCCTTACACACGATGTAGTGCAGAGGCCACATATTGCAGGAGCACACTGTACACACAGACAGAACAGGAAAAGAATTGCTAAGATCATCCCAATGAATATCAGAATTTTCCATCCCCAGGTGGATATCAGTTCCCAGAACCACCCCATCAATGACCAATCTCCGTTATCCACGTGAATAGATTTGGAGATCTTATGCAGTTTGGAAATGGCCTGGTAAACTGTCGGAGCATTATCTGGAATGAAAACACAGCAACTTGATTGGATCACTGTACATACCCCACCTCGGTCTGCAAGTATGACGTCTAATGCGACTCTGTTCTGAAGAGTCATAAGGCGATCCGACTGGAGCTCAGCAGTCAAATTACTAAGGGCACCGGCGGTTTCAACTACCGTGGATTCAACCACCCTTGTCAATTGCCTTATGTTCCTGCTGTTAACCATAGGACCCCAAAACGGCAGAGAACCCTTAACGAAATCTCCAAACTCTTGTCCTGCAGTGTCATCTTGACTGATGACACCTCTAACTATCCTTGTCTTATGGTAATCTGCCGTGGCCGTGTAGGTGGGAGGCAACAGGAACGAAACAAAACATGTGCCCGAGAAGTCAGGGGGCACCCATGTATAGGCTCTATTATGGCAGATGAAATAGGTACCCTTAGCTGCTAAGAACGAAGGGGAAGTCTGAGACGCAAAGACATATGTTTCAGTACAGACACTTCTCCCTAACTGAGCTCTGGGATTCTTGCCATTACCTTGCAGACATAGGTGACCCTGATTGGGTACAACCCAAATCGGGGAGGATCCCCTTGCTCGCTGGTTCTCACTCAGAGCAGCTCCATATACTGTTATGTTCCATCCAATATATGCTAGTGTCTCATCTCCCGGGATAGTCTCATAGGAAATGTCTTCCTTAATCATATCTACTATACCCTTAACTAGAGCACTATTCTTAGCATTATCTTTCACAGAACGTAGGGGGTTGGCTTCATGAGCGTATATGAATATCGTTCTATATGCCCACACAGAACCATTATGGCTGAAAGGTAGGACCAGATAAGGGATACATTTATCAGTAGTATGAGGCATAAGGCCACACACCCAACAGTTAGTTGTGTTAACTACTAATTGGTGTTGGTGTAGAAGCTGAATGAATGAATTATTATGAAATTCTAATCTTCTAGCAGATTCGTGTTCAGGCAGAGGGTGAAAGGAATGTGAGGAAACAGTAGAAGGAGGTATGGGCTGTGCAGTGGGTGCAAACGTCACTTGAAAAGAGAATAAAACATATCCTATTAAAAACGTCATTATACTAAGCAACATGAAAATACATATTATCAAAAATCGTTTCTTTGTCATCATTGTACACATTCTGGCTTTAAAGTTCATCTGTTTGGCAGGTCTCTCATTCTCGAAAAACTCCACCCTCTCTAATTGCTGCTCGTGGTGGTAGGGTATTCTATGCTAAGGAATGCTTCTGTCAGTCCAGGGCAACTCCCTTAGACCGACCAGAACTGTCGACCTAACGTCTTCAGCTGCACTCCAAAGACTTGGGCAACCACGACCCTGCAGCTGAACCCGGATGGCGGTTCGAAAAACAAAAATAAGCAAGTTTCTCAGATGAGAGAGCTGCACTTTTCAAAAATAGCAAAGAAAAAAAGAATTTTATTTGTCCATAGTTCTCGACCTCAAATTATAGCGACTCTTTCCAGATACTGTCTGGTCTTGGAACAAGAGTTCAGGCTCTGTAGTGTCTAATCGAATTGACGGTGGCACAGCTTCTTGCAAAATGTTGTCACTTTCTTTCTCAGAAATTGTTCCTTTTACACGTGCATTGCTAAAAGGCAGAAAACGAGGTACAATCTCAGTCTCGGAGTCAGCGATCCCCTCCTGGACCCACCGGTCGTAGGGCAAAGGCAAAGGGACCCTATTGCAGTGAACGCCGTGGATCCAGTTCTTTTTCCCTTTTACTCGAACAGCTGATCTCGTTGAAAGAAGGACGAGGTGGGGGGCGGTCCAACGGGGCTCATCATTCTTTGTCCCCTTGAAGTTTTTGACCAGCACCCATGATCCAGGATTGATAGGATGTCCTGGAGCTTCAGAGACCTGAGGCAGAGTATCATGCACCTGTTGGTGTAAAACACGCAATTTAGCCGTCAATTCATACAGATAATCAAGTAATACGGGGTGTTCGATCTCACTGAATTTTGTCAGCCTTGGCACTCACCATATGTTGGCCGGGCGGCCGAACACAATTTCATAAGGACTAAGTCCCACTCGCGAATGCACAGTCATTCTCGTTGATAGGAGTGCTAAAGGCAGGGCGTCAGGCCATTTAAGACCAGAGCTCGCTTGAATCTTGGTCAGCTTCAATTTTAACGTGCCATTATAGCACTCTACTAGTCCAGCTGATTGGGGGTGATTTGCAGCGTGAAATTTCTGCTGAATACCTAGCCCTTCACATACTTTCTTCATCACATGACCCACAAATTCACTCCCATTATCACTCCAGACCATTCTCGGCATTCCAAATCTGGGGAAGAATTCTTTGACAAGGGCTTTAGCTGTGGATAAGGCAGTGTTGTCTTTTAAGGGATATGCTTCTACCCACCTTGAAAAGGCACAAACAACAACGAGTACGTATTTCAAATTGTTACACCTTTCCATGTGGATGAAATCTATCTGCAAAACCTCGAACGGATATGTTGGAGGCGCGAAATGACCAGCTGGAGTTGGGGTTCCCCTACCAGGATTGTATTTCAGACACACCATGCAATTTCTGACCACATTCTCTGCACATTTAGGAATTCCAGCATTTTGCCATACTGGAGCCAACAACTTACAAATCCCTTTCACACTGATATGAGCCATTCCATGTGCCATCGTAACCACTGGAAGTACATACGTATCAGGCAACAACCATTGCTGATGCTCTGACAACTCAACCCAACAACCATTCAAGTCCAATTTACCCTTGCTTTCTCTCCACATACTCAATTCTTTCTCTGAAGCTTCGGCTTGAAGGGACTTCACACTCTCTATCGTGTCTTCACACATTCCAACATCACCAACACATCTTGCAGGGCCTGCAACATACATTCGATTCTTCACATCTTTTGCTGTTTCTTTAGCGATTTCGTCAGCAAATGCATTGCCACGACCAACATCATCGGTAACCTTCTTGTGTGCACTGCATTTCACAATTGCGACTTGTAGTGGCAAGGTCAGCGACTCAAGAAGCTCATTCACCAACTGACCATGCTGTATTTTAGTTCCATGTGAAGTCAGGATCCCACGTTCTTTCCACAATCGTCCAAAACTATGAGCCACACCAAACGCATACTGGCTATCAGTATATATGGTCACTTTCATTCCTTTCGATAACACACACGCTTTCGTAAGTGCAATCAACTCCGCTGCTTGAGCTGAATTATGTGGTATACGTGCAGTTTCAACAATCGTATGCAAAGTCGTGATAGCATATGCTGCAGTCGTACCACCATTCGGAAGCTTGAAGCATGAACCATCCACCCATAAGGTACCATCACACTCTACAAGAGGAGTATCTTTAAGATCTACTCTCCCTTTCGTTTCTTCTTCTGTCCTAAGAAAACAATCATGCTGTTCAACATCATCTGTCTCTACTGAAATCGGCAATCATGTGGCTGGATTTAACGTACTGCATCTCTTTATGTGCACATGACTCGCTAACAGTGTCAACTCGTAACCTGACAATCGAGCGCTAGTTAAGTGCTGTGTCTTGGTTCTGTTTAACAACGTGTCCACTGCATGTGGAACCATCACAATCAACATGTTATTCATTACTAATCCAGCAGACTGTCGAATAGAAACAGCTGCTGCCGCTGTGGCTCTCAAGCAACTCGGCAATGCTTTAGCTACCGGATCCAAAGTTGACGAAAAATACGCGCATGGACGCTGCTTGTCTCCAAAAGACTGTGTCAGCACTGACAATGCACAACCTTCTTTCTCATGGACATACAGTGTAAAGGGCTTACTGTAGTCGCGGGTACCCAACACAGGAGCCGAACACAATGCATTACGCAATTCGGAGAAACTTTTCTGACAATCTTCAGACCATGGAATGGGATTTGGTGTATCTTTACAGGTTAATGCTACCAAAGGTTTGGTCAGCAAAGAGAAATTCGGTATCCACTGCCTACAGTATGATGTAATGCCCAAGAAAGCACGTACCTCTCTCTGTGTCCTTGGCACACTCAACCTTGCAATTGCCTGAATTCTTTCTGGGGTCAGTTTCCTTCCCTCCTTCGATAAGAGATGACCTAAGTAGGTCACTTCTTGTCGACAATATTGCAGTTTTGAAAGAGACACTTTGTGATGCAAATCAGACAAATGACTCAACAACGACAAGGTGGCTTCTTTACAAATTTCCTCAGTATCTGCGGCTATTAGTAAATCATCGACGTACTGAATGAGGGTTGCACCATGAGGTAAAACAATTTCATCAAGCTGTGTTTTTAAAGCCTGACTATATATTGATGGGCTTTCACAGTAACCTTGAGGAGCGCGTTTAAAGCGGAAGCTTCGGCCTCCTAGACTGAAACCAAAAATATCCCTGCTCTCCTCGGCAATCGGGATGCTGAAGAAAGCATTCTTCAAGTCAATCACCGAGAACCAAGTGGCGGAAGCTGGAATCATAGTCAATAGGGCAGTGATATCAGAAACAACTGGGAACTGTGGCACAACTATTTTATTGACCTCTCTAAGATCAATCACGAATCTGTAAACAGATGGCTGAGAAGGGTCAGTACGTTTTAAAACAGGCAGAACAGGACTATTGCAAACGTTGCCTCTTGTCTCTTCAATTACATCTTTTTCAATTAAATCATAAATGATCGCTAGCAACGCCTTTTCACCTTCACTAGATATCTTGTATTGGGGAATGCGTGGCAATTTAACATCGGCTTTCAATGTCACAACATATGGCGGTATTTCCAAAAGACCCACATCATTAGGACCAGTGGCCCAAAGAATATCAGGAAGAAATGACAATTCGGTCGGAAGTTTATCCTTCGACAAATACATTGGAGAGATCACTTTCCTACCCAGTGTAAGTTGTACTCCCGAAGGAGAACAATATAATGTCGCATACAATCTTTTCAACAAATCCAATTCCAACAGGTTTTCACCGCAACCTGTCGTCAGGATAAGGGGTGCTTCCAATTCACAAGGTCCAACAGAAAGGGACATAGGACTAGAGATCGGATTCCTAACCGGGGCGCCAGAATAACCTACCGAAACATTCATCTTGCCAGACAAAGGTGCGCCAGGGAGTTTTGAGTGCATAATAGAACTCTTTGCAGCACCAGTATCCAACAGAAAAGGTTCTGACACACCTGATGTAGTTACCTTAACATACGGTCCACCTTGATCTACTGGAACTGAAACAACTCCCTCTCTTTGTCTATGGCTGCCCTAGCAATCATTACCTTCCATATTTTCATCTTCCGCATAATAATCGTCAGCATAGTACTGAGCTGTCCTACCGGGCGCATTATTTTGCTGGTCAAAACTATTCATTGAATTCTGAAATGGAAGGGGACGCGCGTTCTGGGGAACACTTCCACGTCCTCTACCTCTAGGAGCTTGTTGGACACCTCGACCTCTTGCACCAATAGTACCATTCGTACGCTGTAACAAAATAGGACAACTATACTTGAAATGACCCTCTTCTTTACAATATGAACACTGATTGGGACCTACCGGAACACGTGATCGAGAAAATTCGAACCTTTGCGAGTTTCTCTGAAACTGCTGAGGTTGTTGATAGTTACTCTGACCACCACGTGGCGGGTAAGCCTGTTGTAAAAGAACCTTCGTCTTTAGTTCTTTAGTTTTCTTGTCTGCTCTATCCTTCTCATCTTTATCCCTATTTTCGTAATACTGTGCAGTAGCCAATATTTGTGCTGAAGAGGAAACGGCCCAAGAACTCTCTGAATCTTTAAATTTCTTACACAACTCGGGAAGCAAATTGTGCACAAACTTGTCAACGAACAACCGTTGACCACCTTCTGTACTCATATCTTGACCACTGTGGTCGATAAACGTTTCTTCAAACCTAGTGAAGAAATCAGACACTGTTTCATCTTTCTTCTGCTTACACGCAGACAATTTATCCCAATTCACACGCATCGCAGGCATTAAGGTCTTCATGTAAGTGATGATCCTAGCAGGAAGTTCCGCTACCAAGGGCTCAGGCTTGGCACCACCAACTTGTCTATCATTTGCAGCACTAATGTTAGCCCATGAGTCGCCTAGCTCTTGCGCGTGATCTGTATTGCAAATCACTCCCCACAGAGGCTGTGGAACAACATTCCCAAATAACATGTCTATGTCGGCTAAATTCATAACACATGAGTCTGCCGTCTGTGCTAATTCCTTATAATATCCTGCAGGATATTTACGGGGGTCAGGCAAAGTCTGCTTAATCGCTAAAACTTCAGATCGATTCCAAGGAACATGTACCCAAACACGCTGGAAATGACCTGGCATAGGAGCAATACCTTGAGCGGCATCGGCCGCAACGGCGTCCTTCCATACCAGAGGGACTTCTCTCATAGGGTATTGTCTCACCTTTTTATCAGATGGGTCATGTTCAAACAATGACTTAGAAGGACCCTCAATCCTAAAAGACAACAATGTCGCAACTGCTTTCTCAACATCGGGACCCACAATTGTGCCCTTTTCAAATTCAAATCGTACGCGGCACAACTCCTGTGGATTCGCTTCCAAATCATTATCCTCCAATTCCTCACAAAGAAAACCACACATCTTTTCAAAAACATATCTCTGTTTCGGTGTTTCCCATTGACGGAAGGCATCCACAACAGAATCCACGTCATACCTTGAAGGGTAGATAACCCATCTACGCGCCATTCGGTCAAACATTTATTTCCCTCGAGAATCAGGCAGTTGACTACGCGTCTGCTTACGTCTTGAATCAGGGGTCACACTAGTGGACCCGAAGAGAGGAGATATAAGGCTAGCAACAGTAGCAGTCCTTCTCTGTCGCATAGAAGGAGAAGTTGACAAAAGAACGGGAGGAAAAACAGAGGGAAACAAGGCAAATGCAGATGCAGAAGCTGAGGCAGTATCGGGAACACCACCAGAAGAGGCGGTTGGTTCCTTAGACAAAGTCGTAGGAAGTACAGGTGGAGTAGGTAGCAAAGTTGGCGGCCCTTGAGGGGGCTGCACCATAGGAGTAGGAGCCAACTGAAGAGGAGCTGGCGGTTGTGGAAGAACTTGAGGCAAAATAACCGGAGCCTGCACAACTAAAGGTTGTGGAGGTGCTGTAGCACTCTGCACATAAGGGGGTGGTGAATTCAACAAGTGTGACATTAAAGGGTCTTTCTCCATTTCTTTTGACGCATCTTGCTGAAGAAGCGGCAAAACTGGATAACATTTATTGATCACCATGTTACGTTGCCTGTGCAACTGCTCACTTATCTGTTCTTCTTCATTATCTTTAAACTGCATAGCAGCTTGCATTACCGTAATACCCTTTTCTCTCTTATTTCTTTTTGCTGATTTAATTTCCTTCTGTTTGGCTTCGTTACGCCATAGAATAAAGAGTCAAACATCGCCGGCCGGGCTTTCTTCTTAAAAAGTTTAACCTCCAGATTATCCAGAATCTCTGTGTCAAAACTACCATTTTGGGGCCACTTTAAAACACCATCTTTCCTGGTGTATCGGATCCATATTTCATTATATGCGAGGGGGCCTATGCCATGTTTCACATATAGTTCATAGGTTGTGTAGGAGAGTAGGGTCTGCTTTCTATGTTCACCCCCACTTTTTGCTTTTGCTTTACTGGTTTTCGACTTAGATGTGGCTGTGGGCCTGCTAATCAGACCCACAGCCCTGCTGTTCTCTCTCTAAATTGATACTATGTACTTTAGGTGCATAACCCATTTGGATAGGATCACCTTATTGGCCCCTGTACAGTGTACCTTAGGTACCCAGGGCATAGGTGTACCCTAGGCCTACCATGGGCTGCAGCATGTATTATGCCACCCCTGGCCTGGCCTTCCATTATGACACAACTGGCTGATCACTCAGCTGGGGCATGGTCGTGTAATCACCCCTTGCTTAGGTGTAGTATTCCTATACCTAACTTACATATAGACACATGTGTACCTATCAGCCACTCCTATGGCAGGCCTTAACAATCCTGGAGGCAGAGTGCTTGGTAACATGTGAGATGGTGCTCTAGCATGAGCTGAGCCTGTCTGCAGCTTTCGGAACCATGTCCTTATAGCTGTTCTATGATATAGCCTACTATATACTCTTAAAGTGCCTTATAATCTTAAACGGTTATGGTAACTATGGTTTGGCTTTATCAAAACATGTCGTGTAAGGTGTCTAACACTTTGGAATAATACCCCCATCCCATTTCTGGGGATGAGGATATTATCCCTCCCTTCTAGAGGGAGGAGACATGTTGTAACCTACTTACCCGGTTAAAGTTAACCAGAGCCCCAGCATCACAAAATGGATGCTGCTGCCACAGACACGAGTCTGACCTCCTGCTGCTGGGAGTGATCCCGGCAAGGGAGGCTTGGACAATAGGTTTCCTGCCTTGGGAGGTGCGAGCACCACCCCAGACAGGCCTTAGTGTATTGGGGCAGGGAGGGATGAAAAGAATGAGACATGCCTGGGGCACACAAGGTGTCCCGTGCATAGTCCAGTTCAAACCGGTGCTGGGCTCTCCAGCCCCAGTCCTGGCGCGAAACTGGAGAAAGGGAAGGGGGTGTAACCACCCCCCTCCCAGGTCCCACCCATAAGGCGTGACCTAGCAGGTAACCCAGCCCCCCAGATTTGGATAAGAGTGGTAGCTGGGCCCCAGGAGATTAGATTATCCTGAACCTGCAACTTGAACAGAAACTCTGGACCTTCGACATTCGACGAAAGAAGAAGACTGAAGAATCTCCCTTGTGGCCAAGGAGTGGCTACCCTGTGCAAACAGGCACCATCAAGAGACTACCCTTTGCTTTGCTGAAGTTCTACGAGGGACCGACTGCAGAGCCCGACCAGAGCCTTGACTTCCAGACTTCTCCGACCCTGATCCACATCCACAGCCGAGCTGAGATCCGTGGAGGCAACGAGAGACGTGGGACTGGCTACCTGGGAAAAGTGGCGAGTATCTTCCAGCGCAGCTTCTGAGGTACCCTCGAAGTTGTGCACCGGGGATTGAGAAGCCCCAACCCCAAGCACCATCTGCACCGAAGATCAGCCCCCCACACTCCACGAGTCCTGCGTGGGGCCCTTCTGCATTTCCCTGCTTGCCGCGCCTGTCCGGTTGCTTGCCCGTTGGCTAGTGGCCTTTGTGACGACGCATCCTGAAATCTTCACCGCTGGTTTGGCTCCTCCAGACTGGCTCCCTCTTCCTTGCAAAAGAGAAGCACCCCAGACCTTCCTGGTCTGCACCAGAAGCAAGTCCTCTGCTCTTCGTGGGTTCCGCTTGCCAAGGCTTGGTGAGTCCTAGTCCAACTTCGACGCCGCCGACAGCAAAAGCCTTCGTGGGACAGCTCGCCTCCTGGTCGTCCTCGACGTTCCCTGGTCCTCGTGGCTGCAGCGACAAGCTTCACCTTCACCTGCAATCTTCACGACATCGCCTGGCTCCTTCCTGGTTCCACGTGGTCACTGGCTAGTGACCTTGACTCTGTCCCTTCTGCTTGCAGGTCTCCTCTCTTCTTGATCCCAGCCTTGGGATCCACCGGACACTCTTCACTGACTGCCTGTCAGCAACTTTCCTTCAGGCATCCATAGAAGTCCACGACGAAACCCGACGCAAGTTCACACCTATGCACCCGCAGTCCGTGGGCTAGGTAACTTGGGTACTTCGGTGCTCACAAGGGTAGTGACTATCCTAGGGTCTAGTTTCCGAGTCTCGACTCTCTAGCTGCTTCAGAAGTGTCCTTAAACTGTTAATTTCTAACATCTACTATTTCTATCGACTTTTACGCATTACGCGTGAGTGTTTCCACTCTGCACCTGAATCCCGTGGGCCTCCCACTTCCTAACTGTTGCTAGTGTAGTGTAGCCCCAGCGATTCCCTAGGCCTAGGCCTATCCTATTTCCGTGACAGTGGTCCTTATACCACTTCTTTAGTATATGGTTTGCGTGGCCCCTAGGGCCTAACTGTATTACTTACCTGTGTGACTTAATGTATGCTTAAATAAGACTGTGTTGTACTTACCTCTAATCTCATAAAGAGTGCTAAGGGTTTGACTAGAATAAATACACTTTATTTTATATATATATCTGTTGTGGTGTCCTTTCATTTGGTATTCAAGGGATTATATATGGTATCACAGCTGGCTTCACATGCCATTCAGAGTTTAGCCTAAGACTGCTCTTGTCCATGCTACCACTAGGATAGCTGGTCTATAAGGTTGACTTTACAACCAATCACCATAAGGGTTGTTTGGACTGATATAAGGTGTACACTAGAACTAGTGACATCATACATCAGGCCAACTTCTCACAGGTTGGAGTTCCAATCGGAGGAACCGGACACGAGTCCTCCAATCGGGAATCCCTATTACAACCAAGACAAAACAAATTTCCAAGTCTGCTAAGACCAGGCATCTTCGCTCTCTAGTCTAGCTTCAAACTTCAAAGGATTATCGAATACGATAGTCTCGTGAATACACGAGTCCCTCGGCTTTGGTACTTGGAAGTTCCAAATCAAAGATCCCAAGGGGATACCAAACCAAAAACCAAACTAAGGACTGGGAGACGCTCCACTTATACTTAACTGAGGTATCGATGACGTCACCAGAAGACTCGTTTTTCGTTTCGCTCTACCAAATCAAGGGTCCAAAACAGGGCGATAGTCAGGGCAAAAGTCCTTCGTAGCCGTCGGGAAGCGGGGAACCTCGCAGCAAAGACTTTCGGACCACGTCGACATACAGGGGTCGATGAAGTGGCGGCCTTCCTCCAGAATTTTCACACGAAGCTCCTCACGAACCTCTGGCTTGGACCGGTACCGCTGAAATCGCTCAACGTTGGGCGCCAACTGAAGTACTGGGTTTTTCGGAACCCAGCGGTGCCAGGGGACACACCCAAAGACTTCGAGTTCTTCCTGTTTCAGACTACAGAAACACAGAGTCTTCTAGGTGTAGTCAAAGATCGAATTTATTGGCTGCAGCCAGTAACAGATATCCTAGAAGTACAACACGGTGTATATTCTCAGGAGACTGCTCAAACTTAAAAAGCCTTCTCTTTTATACAAAATATTATGCTTTAGGCAAACATTCCTTATTTTACAGTAAACCATTCACATATTTTCACTACAAAGAAAAAGCAAAGTCATGATGACAAGCCCATTGTCCAGCCCTTAATCAATTACCCGGCAAGGCTTATTGCTTCCATCAGATATCGACAGACCCTCAATAAAAACGGGCACCTCCTCCTCGTAAAGCAAGTCATAAAGAAGGAAACCGGGACAGGTGTGTAGAAGATTAACCATGGTTTGTTTGTGATCAAAGGGTTTTACGATATGTTGGGCCTTCATACTAATCTCGTTCGACCCCTGGGAAAGGAACTGGCCGAACAGGTTTGGCTTTGGGCAGTGGAGTCAGCTTGCCCAGGTCACCGAAGAGTCAACGAAGGTGTGCGTGTCCTTCAGACCCATGCTTGGCTTTAGTTCTGGGCCTATGTGAGGGCAATCACAAAATGGCTGTCGTTCTAAAATGGAACCCGAGGGATCAGAACGGAAACTATGATTTCAGGGTGATTTCTTCACATGGCGAAAATGCTTGTGCATAGTATCCTAATCATTTGCGGTCTGCTGATACTAAAATCGTCATGATACGACGATGTTTATAACACGGGTTCAGAATTTAGAGTACCACAGATTCAGCTTTGAGGAAACCGAATGCTAGTGTCGATAGATCCCTACTAGGAGAATATGAGAATAGTTTAGATATGAATTCGAAGATCTTATACCAGAAGGGTATCACGCATTCGCACTGGACCAATAGGTGTTCTAGGTCACCTACTTTGTCATTGCAATTCCAACAGACGGAATCCTCCCTGATTTTGTGTGAGTGGAGTCGGGCTGGTGTCCAAAAGGCCCTATGTAGCAACCAGAACTTCGTCTGGGAGAGTGCTGGGCTGATCTTGTATCTCATGGTTGATTTCCAAGTTTTGGTCCATTCCAACTCCAATCGGAAAAGAGGCGTGTGACTCCCAGAAAGATGTGAGCTTCTTATTGAGGGTAGAATGTTGTGGGCATATTAATTTATAGATCCAGGAAACCTGGTGACCTAACTTATGTAGTTTTATCTGAAAGAAACACGTTAGTTAGATTCCTCACCTTAGAATATCCCCAGGCGTCAGGCTGGATCCGGAAAGATTTTTCGTCAGCAATACCTTTGCGCTTCGCTAGGCGTCGTCTGCGACGCCGCGTCCATCATCGGCGTCTTGATCGCCGGGATGATGTTGTCGGAGTACTTAGACGCCACCCTCGCACGCTGACGTCAGTTCTTCTTTTTTCCGCGCCAGTAAGCGCCGATCCGGAAAGAGCATACACTTTTAGTCATTTTTTGACTAAACTTTTGAACTCTTTTGGTTCCATTCTTCGTCAACCTCGACTCTGGTGCCGATAGGGATGCCTGGCTTCAAAGCTTGTGACACCTGTCACCGACTGATGTCGGTCACGGATCACCACCGCCGGTGCCTCTATTGCCTTGGGGCCGGCCACGATGCCGAGTCGTGCCTCGACTGCCGAGCCTTGATGTCGAAGGCTAGGCGGGAGCGGTCCCACAAGCTGCTCGAATTCCGGCAGTCGGCTCCGCGCCGCTCAAGGTCCCGGTCGAGAAGGAGGTCGTGGGACCGGTCGCGGAGCCGCAGCCATCACCGCTCGTCGGGGTCGAAGTCTTCGCGATCCGGTAAGTCGAAGGATAGCAAGAAGTTGAAGAGGCGACATCGCTCTTCGGGCACCCCTCGCCGGTCACACGACTTGTCTGATGGTTCAGGTGGCACCACCCGCGCGGCTCCATCGGAGCCGCAGGAGTCCTGTCCGACCCCATACCCTACGGTCCCTAGGTCTGACGCGACTCCGGCGGAGGTCAGGGACTTCCTCGCGGCCATGAGGAACCTGGCTCCGCCGTCGACGCCTGCCGGCGCGCCTTCGGTCCCCGCAGGCTCGACTGGGAGGCCTAGCGAGCCGGCGGCTCCGTCGCCGTCATCGTCTCCGGTCCCGACGCCACAGGCCCCCGGGGGATCCAGGCCTGGATCCCAGTCGGCGCCGGTCGACCTCACGACCCCTCCGCCGGTGCCGACTCCGGTGCCGCCGACTTCGGACAATACCGTTCTCCGGTTTAGTCCCAGTCCGGGCCCGACATCGGAGCGGCTCCGCCCGGCGCCGCATCCAAGGCCGATGGGTGACATTCATCTTCCGCCCGGCTCCGATCCTTCCACCTGTATACCAGGGATCGGATAACGGTGACGACTGGGAGGGGTCTGAGGACCCTCTGGCCCGGCAGGGCCAGTTATCTCAGTACTGGGCAGACGAACTGGGGGATGCCAGTGGTCTTGACACCTCCCCTGACACTGGCTTCATCTCTCCTCCGACTGTGGCTTCGGAGGAAGGTGCTACATTTTCTGTGGTGCTGCGCAAGGCGGCCAAAGCCCTTGGGCTGGAGCTGCCTGCGGTGGCCGTGAGGATTAATCTCCTCACTGAAGTGCCTCAACCGTCAGCAAGCTCCTCGGAGCCTCTGCTGCAGTTCAATGAAGCACTGAGTGACGTTCTGAAGGGCACCTGGTCCAAGCCCTCCACAGTTTCTCCTGTGGACCGGAACGTGGCCCAGCGCCACCACCCTGCACCGGGCGACCCCAGTTTTCTGTCGTTGCACCCCACGCCCGAGAGCCTGGTTATCCAGGCCTCTACCTCCCAGACCTCCTTCCCGTCCGCTCCCCCGGATCGGGAATCCAAAAGGTTGGAACAGTTTGGGAAGAAACTGTTCTCCTCCCTTAGTTTGGGGTTGCGGTCTATCAACACCGCGTGCCTTTTGGACCGTTACTCCCACTCCCTGTGGGATACGGTGGAGGACGTGCTGCCCCAGTGTCCGGAGGATGCCCGGACACGGCTCGCCCAGGCTCTTGCCGAGGGGCGGGATGCGGCACGGCATGCTATCCGATGTGGACTGGACACGACGCAGGGCAATGGCGACCATGGTGGCGATTCGTCGCCACGCTTGGCTGAGGTCCACGAGTTTCTCCGGGGATGTCCAGAGCACCCTCATGGACATGCCCTTCGATGGCAGTCGCCTTTTTGGCGACAAAGCGGATAGTGCGCTGGAGCGCTTTAAGGACTCCAGGGCTAGGGCCAAGTCCTTGGGCCTCTCGGCCCCGCGCCCGAAAACTTCCGCTTTTCGCCACTTTCGTGGCCAAGGAAGGGGTGCCCCCTCATGTTCGTCTAGCCACAGGCCGCAGAACCAACTTCAATGCGGTCGCGGACGTGGATTCCACCGAGGCGGAGCAGGAGGACAATGAGCCGGTCCGTCCACATCTACCCCAGCAGCATCCGCCTCAAAGCCCTCCTAGTCCGAGCTTTCAGGCCCATTCCATACCAGTGGGAGGCAGAGTTCGCCATCACCTGCTCAACTGGCGTACCATCACATCGGACAGGTGGGTGCTGCAAATCGTCTGAAGGGGCTACTCCCTCCTCTTCGAGGTGACCCCTCCAGCCATGCCACCGCAGTGCCACTGGATTGCGGGGATCACTTGCAACTTCTGCAGGAGGAAGTTACGGCTCTCTTGGCCAAGGGGGCCATCGAGCGCGTTCCTGGTCCAGAAGTAGGTCGTGGTTGTTATTCCCACTACTTTCTGCTTCCCAGGAAGGGCAAAGGGGGCCTACGCCCTATCTTGGACCTCAGGAGCATCAACGCCTTCCTCCGGAAGGAGATGTTCAAGATGCTCTCCTTAGCTCAGGTTCTGGCTGCCCTAGACCCTGGAGACTGGATGGTAGCGTTGGACTTGCAGGACGCTTATTTCCACATCCCCTTCCTGCCGGCCCACTGGCGTTACCTGCGGTTCACGGTGGGCCAAGAGCATTTTCAGTTTACCGTGCTCCCCTTCGGCCTCACCAGTGACCCTCGGGTGTTCACAAAAGTGATGGCGGTGGTCGCAGCTCATCTGCGCAGATGAGAGGTGTTCCAGTCTTCCCCTATCTCGACGACTGGTTGTTGAAGGCGGGCTCGCCTCAGGCAGTCGTCTCCCACCTCCAGACTACGGCCGACCTCATGCATTTGCTGGGGTTCTCCATCAATGTGCCAAAGTCGCATCTGAGTTCCTCCCAGGAGCTCCTCTTCATCGGAGCGGTTCTGAACTCGGTGCAGTTCCGGGCCTATCCTCCGGAACAGTGGGTCTGGGATATTCAGGCTCTGATTCCCATCTTTCGGCCTCTATCCCGGGTTTCGGTTAGGTTGGTGCTGCGGCTTCTGGGTCTGATGGCCTCCTGCATCCTGTTGGTGCATCACGCCAGATGGCGGATGCAGGCTCTGCAGTGGGACCTGAAGTTTCAGTGGGCCCAGCATCGGGGCATCCTGTCCGACCATGTCTTGATCTTGGAGGGCACTGCAAGACAGTTGCAGTGGTGGCTCACGGACCGCGATTGGGTCAGTGGCAGATCCCTCTCCCTAGCCCCACCGGAGCACGTTGTAGTGACGGATGCGTCCCTCCTGGGATGGGGGGGGGGGGTCACATGGGAGAGGCGGAGATCAGAGGCCTCTGGTCTCCGGCGGAGTCTCGGCTCCATATCAACTGAGGGCGATCCGACTTGCACTGAAGGCATTCTTTCCCTCTGTCCGGGGAAGTGTAGTGCAGGTGTTCACGGACAACACCACCGCCATGTGGTACTGCAAAAAACAGGGCGGGGTAGGGTCGTGGACCCTTTGTCAGGAGGCTCTGCGCCTCTGGACAGGGCTGGAACATCAGGGCATCATCCTGGTGGTTCAACATTTGGCGGGCTCTCTGAACGCCAGAGCAGACGAACTCATCCGCCGGTGCATGATGGATCACGAATGGCGTCTGAACTCGGACGTGGCGCAAGGCCTCTTTCGGCAGTGGGGAGAGCCTTGGTTAGATCTATTCGCCACCGAAGAGAACGCGCAATGTCAGCAGTTCTGCGCGTTGGAGTTTCCAAGGCGGCACTCGCTCGGAGACGCTTTTCGTCGCGAGTGGAGTTGCGGTCTGTTGTACGCCTTTCTGCCTATACCACTTCTGCCCAGAGTGCTGAAGAAGATCAGGCGCGACCGGGCCCAAGTCATCCTGGTGGCTCCGGATTGGGCATGAAGATACTGGTATCCCGAGCTACTCAGTCTATCGATCGATCCCCCGATCCGCCTGCCTCTTCAGGAGGACCTTCTGTCGCAGCAGCAGGGGACGGTCCTCCACCCGAACTTGCCCAGCCTCCACCTCCAAGCGTGGAGATTGAGCGGCGACAGTTGATGCCATTTGACTTGCCTCCTGAAGTCTGTAATGTTATTCTGGCAACCAGGCGTCCCTCCACAAAATCGGTATAGGCCTGCAGGTGGAACAAATGTGTGGCATGGTGCACAGCAAAAGCTGTGGATCCCCTTTCCGCCCCTCTTTCTGAGGTTCTCCTCTTTCTTCTTGGCTCTGGGTACCCTTAAGGGATATCTTTCAGCTATTTCTGCTTTCTTACGGCTTCCTGATCAGCCTTCTCTTTTCAAATCCCCTGTTGTTTCTCGATTCTTTAAGGGCATTACTCACGTTTCCTCCTGTCCCTTTCGTAATGCCTCAGTGGGATTTGAATCTAGTATTGACCTATCTGATGTGCGCTCCCTTTGAGCCACTTCATAATTGTCCCCTTCGTCTTCTGACTCTTAAGACTGCTTTCCTGGTTGCCATCACCTCTGCTAGAAGGGTGAGTGAGCTCCAGGCTCTCTCTTCTAAGCCTCCTTTCCTTTCCGTTCATCCGGACAAAGTTGTTCCCAGGACTCATCCGTCCTTTCTCCCTAAGGTGGTAACTGCCTTTCACATCGGACAGTCTGTTACACTGCCCACCTTCTTTCTGCCTCCGCATCCCTCGAAAGAGGAAGAGAGGCTCCACCGTCTGGACCCAAAACGGGCGCTGTCCTTCTATCTGGACCGCACCAAACAGTTCCGGGTGGATGACCAACTCTTTGTTGGCTACGTGGGCGCTAAGAAGGGGCGGGCGGTGCACAAACGAACCATCTCTCGGTGGGTTGTTTTTTGTATCAAGGCCTGTTATTCCTTAGCTAAAAAGGAACCTCCTGTAGGGCTGTGGGCCCATTCCACTCGGGCCACAGCGGCGACCACTGCTCTGGGCCGGGGAGTCCCCTTGCAGGACATTTGTCAGGCAGCAACGTGGGCCTCGCTGCACACGTTTGCCAAACACTATTGCCTGGACAGCCAAGTCCGGAGAGACAGCTTCTTTGGCCGTTCTGTTCTCCAGGACTTTCTGGTGTGATCTTGGTACGCAGACCCACCACCGGGGTTGGTATTGCTGGGGTATCTATTCTAAGGTGAGGAATCTAACTAACGTGTTTCTTTCAGATGAACAAGTTACTTACCTTTGGTAACGATATATCTGTAAGAAACATTAGTTAGTTAGATTCCTCACCGCTGCACCCATCCTCCCTGTTCTGCGAACCGATATCTAGGGTTGAGGTCATCCCTTTCAGGGCCCTAGAATTTTTGGCACCAGTGTCTGTCTCTTGCATGGCTCCGCGTTCCTGGCGCGGAAAGCTATGTACAAGAACTGACTTCAGCGCGCGAGGGCGGCGTCTAAGTACTCCGACGTCATCCCGGCAATCACAACGCCGACGACGGACGCGGAGCCGCAGACGACGCCTAGCGATGCGCAAGGGTATTGCTGACGAAAAATCTTTCCGGATCCAGCCTGACGCCTGGGGATATTCTAAGGTGAGGAATCTAACTAACTAATGTTTCTTACAGATATATCGTTACCGAAGGTAAGTAACTTGTTCGATAGGTAGTTCGGGAGGGAAGGGGTATGGATGAAAGTTTTGCTTTAATTACTGCTGATTTTATTTTTAAGAAGTTATAGAATTCCAGTGAGTCTAGGTTGTATCTGGATTGAATATCTTTGAAGGAAAGAGGGTAGGCACCATTAAAGAGTTGTTGGGGGAAATAGATACCTTTATTAACCCATGAGTCGTTATGTAAGGTTTTCCCCTTATATGTATGTTATGATTGTTCCAGAGAGATTCAAAATTAGACCGCTTAATGCTAATGTCTGAGTTTGTCAATCTTCAACAGAGCGGATTTTGTGTTCTTTAATAGGGGTTTTGAGCAGGTGACCGTATTTAGATTTGCGGTCAGGAGGGCCGCTGGGGTAAGATTCTTAAGATGTGACTTCTCAATGTCTAGCCATACAGGGGTGTAATCGTCTGGTAGCACCAGCCAGTATGAGCCTTGTTTTGCCAGAAATGCCGTCTGATATAGCTTAAAGTCAGCCAGGTTGACCCCTCCCAAGGATTTATCTAGTCTACGTTTTTTCATACTAATTCTTGCTTTTTTCCCCTTCCATAAGAATTTTGAGAGTAAAATGTCCAGATTATGGTGAAAGTCCTCAGACAGCATGAGGGGTAGCATAGTAATTAGATAGTTCACTAGTGGAGAGATCATCATCTTGATGGCCTCAATCCTACCCCACCATGTTATAAATCTTGGTGACCATGAGTCTAGAAGAGTTTTAATTTTCTCTAGGGTGTTGGTTTCGTTGCGCTGGAGCGTCTCTAATATTGTACTGCCAAAATCAATCCCTAGATACTTAATGTATCCTGGCTGCCATGAGAAGCCAGAGTCACCTAGCATTTCCCGAGTGCTGAGAATATTCAGTGGTTTGACTTCAAACTTATTCCGGTTTAATTTATATCCGGAGTGGATAGAGTATCTTTCTATGGTGGTCATGAGTGCCTTGATGGAGTCGCCCGGGTTCTCTGTAACCACGAGGATATCATCCGCATATGCGGCTAGTTTCACACGAGTTTCTCCGAATTTTACTCCCATAATTTTGTTGTTGCGTTTGGCATCCGTGATTAGAGGTTCTAAAGCCAAGAGAAACAGTGCAGGAGAGATAGGTCAACCCTGCCTGGTGCCTTGTTCTAAATGGAATGAATCCGACAGGGTACCATTAATAGCAATTTGGGCAGTAGGGTTTGAGTAAAGTGCCAACACCATATTGATGTATGTCTCACCAAGATTAAAAGATAGCATGCATTGTTTTAAAAATGACCATGATACCCTGTTGAACGCTTTTTCTGGGTCTAAGGTAATGGCAATAGAGGGGGTGGCCGTTATTTTAGCTTTCTCTAGAATATGACACAGTAATCTAGTGTTGTCCTTAGACATGCGATATTTGAGGAACCCCACCTGTGAGTTACTGATCAGTTTTGGAAGGATCGCTTTTAGTCTGTCCAGGATTTTTGCATAGATCTTGCAGTCCAAGTTGATGAGTGAGATCGGTCTATAATTTTTTGTTAAGAGGGGGTCTTTTCCCTCTTTCAGGATGACAATAATATTGGCTTCTCCCATCGATTTGGAGACATAGCCCTCTTTGGCTATAGAGTTGAATAATTTTAGTAGGGTAGGTCTTAGAGACTTATCAAACTCCTTATAAAAGACGGCCGAGAAGCCGTCTGGGCCTGGGGCTTTATTGTTTTTGAGGGATTTAATAGAGATCAAGAGTTCTTTTTCAGAAATGGGGTCCCTAGTGCAGATCTATCAGTTTCTGTTAGTTTTGGTAGGTTCAGTGACTCTAGGTATTTAGAGCAATCCTCCGGGTCCATTTTTTGTTTGTTTATATATAGGTCCTCGTAGAAGGCATGGAATGTACTTAGTATCCTATTTTGTTTGGTTTGGATGTCATTCCTGGAATCTTTAATTGAGGATATAGTAAATTGTTTCTGTTTATGTTTGAGATATGACGCTAGTAATTTCCCTGCCTTGTTTCCCTCACATAGCTTGAGTGCCTTGAATTTAATTATCCACACTCCGGCACGTTTGCTCACTATTTTATTGTATTCGTATTTCCTCTTAATTAGTTGGTCAAGGGTGTCTTTGTTGTCTGTATTCGCAGAGTGAGATATTTCGAGTTCTTTGATTTCTTTCTCTAGCCATTCAAGTTCTAGGTTTAGTTTTTTGTTGACCTGTGCTTTGATACCGATAATGACTCCTCTAATGGTTGCTTTGAGTGCGTTCCATAGAGTGGGGGTGCTCACATCGGGGAGGTCATTTAGTGTAATGTATTCCTTAATTGCGTTTTCAATCTTCAGTTTGTTTGTTGGGTCAGAGAGCATGTCGTTAAATCGCCATCTTTTTGGGGGTAGGATGGTGTGGGTACCTGCGAGTTTGGTGCTGATGAAGGAGTGGTCGGAAACTAGTTTGGGAGCTATATCGGTTTCATCTATGAGATGTATGAACGAACTTGAGAGTAGGATGTAGTCAATCCTAGAGTAGGAGTTATGTGGTGCCGAATAAAATGTGTAGTTCCTCACGTCTGGGTGTTGGAGACGCCATGAGTCCCTTAGGTTAATCTTGGAGCATATCCTTTTGAGGACCTCATGTGAACGGGCGGATTGGTATTTGCATTTAGATTGCCGGTCTATATGGGGGTCCATCTGTAGGTTGAAGTCACCGCCAATTATAATGAGATCTTCCTGAGGGAGGCTCTCGAGAGTATTTGAGACTTTCTCCCAGAAATCTGTATCATCGGCGTTAGGCCCATAGATGTTGACTACATGGATGGGGTCGTCACCTCTCTGTAGGTGCGTCACTAAAAGCCTTCCATCATCATCGTGAGTGTGTGAGGTAGTATTATATTGGATTTTTTGGAAATAAGGGTGATCACACCTTTTTTCTTGTGGTCTGCCGGGGAGCATAAAATATGAGGGATCCAGTTGTGTTTTATGAACCCTACATCTTCTTCTGAGAGTTTTGTTTCCTGGAGAAGAATGATATCTCCTTTCGTTTTTGCTAAGGACTCAAAGATTTTCCTGTGCTTCCCCGGGTGATTAAGGCCTTTAACATTCAGAGATATAATATTAAGGTTTTCTGCTAGGGTTTTGTTCTGTGCCATCTAGGGGCCTGTGATAGTTTTGAAAAATATATTCATGCCCCTTCCTCCCCACTACCGACAATACCAATAGTGAACCAAGAGGCAAGTAATTTGTCATGCGCAGCCTACATGTGTCTTAAGTTGTTAATATACATGGACCAACATTGTGTGGTAAAGACAATAGAGGGTTTTGTACAGTACACATCCAGAACTCCTGTATTTGAAGATGCTCTAATACGTGATAATGAAGTAATGAGCATTGGCATAGCCAATAGGTCTTGCTTTTGGGACCTTATAAGTATTTAGTTATGCAGCACAATATCCTTGGTGCACCATCAACTGTTGCATGGCTAAACACTTATAAGTTCCCAAAGGTGAGACCTATTGGCTATGCCAATGCTTGTTAGGACTTGTACCCTGCGTAGCGGGGAAAAGAGCACGTCCCACACCATCTCTAACAATCACCAACAATAGGCATTCCAGAATGTTCCTTTGGTTGATGATGTCCGCTTGCCTTTTGAGACCTTTTCTGACATCATTCCTCTTAAAAATGAGCACCCTCTTGTTGGTTGTAGGTATTAATTGGAATACGCATAATCAGGTTAACGATTGCCCAAGAGCAGCTTAAAAGGGAGTGATTGAGGAAAGTTTATCAAACTTGTTGCAAACTGTAAAGGAATTCGAGCCGTGTCACTGTAAAACAATGTTTCTTTATTTCAAACCATGCATGTAGTATGTTTACAGTTCCTGCGCGATTGCAAATTTTCCTTTGACAGATTTTTTTTTTTACCTTTCTAAAAATTACAAGAAAATAATATCTGGTCAAAAAGGGTAAAAGTAGTTGCTTGATAGAGAAACCATAATTGAGTATCTACACCAGCCGTTGTAAAGCAATTATAACGCTAATTAGCCTGTTTCTAATTCTGTTCATCACACAGTGTTGGTGATGCCCACGCCTGATCTAATTAATATTTTCCGTTTAGTTTGAGATGCAATATTTTGCCATGTTTAGGCAAGGGGCTTTAATTCTTAAGCATCCTTGTGCATGTGCTTTGTAACGCGGGGCTTTTCGGAGCAATCATCGAGGCTTGCATGCCTCTTTAAAGTAATTGTCTCTGTGTGAAAACAACTCAATCAGCAGTGGGGATTTGTAGAAACTCCTTTAATCTAACATGTTGGAAAGGGAACAGACCAGTAGGGCAACAGGTGTAGTTTCCAAAGAAAGCTGTTGTAAATAAACGTTACATAACCCGAAGCATTAAAAACAGTATTAACAGAGGATTAGATGCAGCACTTTGTTATTGTCTGTCCGCAGTTGGCTTTCAGTAGCATCTGCCTGGTGATGTGTGAGCTATTTTGTTGCCATGGGAATAGAAGGATTTGACCTGGTGTCAGAGTAGCGGCAGCCAATCAGATCGGGTCAATTGCTTACTATTTCAATGGGCAGATTATCCTCCGCACCAAAGACAATAGAGGGCACCAAAGACTGCGTATCCGCACGGGGGTGCTCGCACCCACAATCGGGAGGGTCGAGCGGAAGCTAAGGACAAAGGAGCTTTCCACCTTGTGTCACAAAGTGACCAACAGTGGATTACCCCCGTCCCCCTTCCCCCCTTGGGACAAGTTGTCTATCTGATTAGGGCTTCACCATTGGAAGCATTCTATGAAGTGAAGTGTGGCCTTCGCTACACTCACACAGTGGTAGCGTCTTACCAGCACTCGGTAAGAACGGAGCCCCCATTTATAATTAGGTCCTGATGAATGCCATGGACCCAACAGGGCCACTCCGGCAGAAACATGTTGACCACCCACAAGACGGTTAGGGGACACTAATTACCCCATTCACCGTCACATACATTTTAATATCATATAGTTTTCAGTCACATTAAAATTACCTCTGATTACTATAATGATTTTTAATCTCACTCACAATTTCACGGGCCCCCACTCAGTCATTTAGAAAGTGCATCCTTGTCGTCAAGTGCATGCCCGCCCTCTATCAAACGAAGGTTTTAGAGGGCGAGGACTGGTCAATGATGAAGCATGACACCAGGTGGTGTGTGAGACCAGTCTGTAACTTTTTGTGAGATGCCCACACTTACGACGTTCTTGTAACTCGGTTGGGTTATCACACTAGGAGCGGCTCTTTGTGGTAAACATGAGCTATTTTGTTGCCATGGAAATAGAAGGATTTGACCTGGTGTCAGAGTAGCGGCAGCCAATCAGATCGGGTCAATTGCTTACTATTTCAATGGGCAGATTATCCTCCGCACCAAAGACAATAGAGGGCACCAAAGACTGCTTATCCGCACGGGGGTGCTCGCACCCACTAGTCCTGCCGAGTTAAACAGCACTCCTCCTGAAACGTGACAAATACGGCTAGGTAGCGTCGCTAGACACCTTAGCCCTTCTTGAAGGGCACATTTGTGCGCGCTGAGACCTTTAATTCACCCGGTATTGCGCATGTTAAAGGTGAAACGTGCATGCTTTATTGCTGCTCACGCACTGCTTCAAAGCGGCAAAAGTTAGTTTTAACTACGAGACCATTTGAATCAGATGAGAACTGCAAAAACAAGCGTGCGTGCGCCTCACGCTGAAAGTAAAAAAACTAATGAGCCTTGACGAGAGAGGAAAGCCAGATGGCGCCTCTGCTCGTAACTGTGCGCATAACCGTACGCTCTAGGCCACACAAAAAGCTGTGGTCTGCTTTTTAAAGCCCACTCACTAAATGTCTTGCCAGAGCAGCGCATGCGCTGGCTCGGGCGAGACCTAAAAATGAGGCATGGCGTAGTAAAATAATTGCCTGAGATCACACAATATGGTCAAGTGGATCGAGAACAGTGAGATGTACGATGTAACAACGCGTGTCTTTACAACGCGTGCAGTTACATCGCGGTTTGTACAACGAACGCGATGTAACCACGCGATGCCATTACAACGCAAGTCTTTACATCGACTTGCGCTAGATGGCGTGCTAACATTAGAAAACCGTAATTTACTATTCCAACTCCAGTCCACTTAACAGTAGGGAAGGTGTTGGGATAGTAAACTACACTATTTGTAATGTTAGCACGCCATCTAGCGCAAGTCGATGTAAAGACTTGCGTTGTAATGGCATCGCGTGGTTACATCACGTTCGTTGTAAAAGTTTCGTTGTAATGGTAGTGCGTTGTCAAAGTTTCGTTGTAAAGGTTGTTTATCAGAACAGTGGTTCAGATTTTACGATGTGCAATTCAGTCACTTAATAAACAACTTTTTCTCTCACCTATATCTCATCAATGGTTAATGATCTATCTTTAATTTTGGGGGATGGGTGAGAGCATGGGTGGTAAGCAGAAGCCAGGCACTGTTTTCAACCTGTGCCTCTAAAGCGGCTTTTCCATCTGTCTTTAGTCCTGCAGTTAACATGGCCATTATAGTTGTTAAGTTGCAGAGTAGAAAGTTTCTCTGTAAATTTAGTTAAAGTAAAATTAATCTATAATTATATTTTCTCTGAAAGGTTTGCTTGTAAATAGCAAAATAACTCTTTACCTGCACATTTGCCTCCAAGTGCAGCCTTGAAACCCGCCACATCTTCCAATGCATATCTTATCTGTGATCAGCTTCAAGAATGGCTTCAGGTAGGGGAGTCGAGTTTGTTATTATGTTGGATGGAAACGTCTGACATCATCAGAATGACGCTGAGCTGTTATGCCTGGCACCCATGAATCTTCTATCATGCTGTGCTGCTTCCCTTGCCTATGTCCCAATTGAGGTTAACACATCTCCCTGGGTGATTTAGAGATGGCGAAGAGAGCTCCCTGATGTGCAGATAAAACAGTTTGTTGGTTGAACTGCACGTTTATACAAGGAACGTAACACTCTTAAGAAAACACTGTAATGTTACTCTTTTTGCTTAACCCCTTCGATGCTCATGACGGAACGGTTCCGTCATGAGCATCGGTTGAGCTGTGCTCATGACGGAACCGTTCCGTCATGGCCCCGCCCGCGCTAGAACCCTTCAGCACCGCTGGGGAATCCGCGCAGCGCTGAAGGGGTTAAGAAGCACTGGATGATTTCTTTTAAACAACACAAATCATCCTGCTGCTCCTTAAGCAAAAAGTGTAACATTACTGTCTTTTCTTAACAGTGTTACGATTTTTGCTCAAACGTGCAGTTTTTCCAACTCTCAGCTGCTACCTTCATTGAAGGGGGTGGCGCAGCCTTTTTGTCCATTATTAACGAGCCGCCACTGCGTTAGTCTTTCCTGAAGAGCAGGAGGGGTATTTGTAGCTGATATTTTAGTCTTAATTCAAGCTGGGTTTGGCAGCCTTATTGTTGATTATTATTGCCGCCAGAACCCACTGTATTGCTGTACCTACTATTTCAAGACTTGTATGGAGACCTTTCATTGGGGGGGGGGGCGCTGAATACCGCTCCACCTGCGAAGTTCACAAAGTTTCACCAACAGCGGTAAGTTCTGGAAAAAGTCAGTGAATCTATGTGTGGCTTCGTTTTCTCGGGAGCAGTTTGCCAACGCTAAGTTGGCAAGTGAGAGAAATTGAGCGCTAGAACGAGTCCCAGCGCAATTTCTCAACGTGAGTGGTCACGGCAGGTCATTACCGTTCGCATTGAGAATGCATCCACTAGAGTACAAAATCCACTCGAGCGGCAAAAGGAAGCAGCTCAATCTGTCATGGTGAGTGGTGCCGTTTGAGCTGATTTTACAGCACGGATTAAGCTCCTGGCGCAAAAAATCAGTGTGAGCAGTGCGAAGTGCTGAAATTCCACCGCTCGTGGAACTCTGCTGAGTCTTGCGGTGTTTTTTTGTACCTGCAGAATTCTGCGTAGTAAAACTCTGCAAGTTCTGCCCAGCACTAGACATTTCATCATTTATTATACTTCTCCTATCTGCGGCCTAGTGCTATAAAATGAGCGCACCCTGACTGCCATGTAAACCTGTAAGGGATCCTAACCTGTAATGTTACTTTTCCAGTTTAAGCCTGTAAGACTTGAGTTTAGCCTGATGTTTTGCACACACATGTTTTCATCCTTCCCCTTCCAATTAGATTTTCAGTTCTAAAATGTAACGTAGAAGGTACTAGATGTAGAAAGATGAAAAAAGGTTTGAAAGTGGAGTGTAAAAGCGAAGGAAAAGTCAAACACATTTTAAAAATGTCTCATGAAATTTTTAAACTACCTCAGACACTGGCTTTTTCACTCTTTATATTAAAGATTCACAATACGCACCAAAACAGTACACACTGTTCGACACAGGTGCATTAAAATGAGAATATGCAAACAGAGAGACTGAATGAAGGCACATTCAGGAAAGCGTGAGTTGTAAAAGACTGTTCATCACAATGGGAAAAAGTAAAAAGTAATCTTAATTTAGCTCCGAAGCTTGGGAGACCATGAACCAAAAAGTCTGCAACTTGGTTAGACTTCCTCCGGATCTGTGATCTCGTGTTCCATGGAGTCAGACGTTCCCACCAAGTCTTAAACATGTGGTGATACCTGTGCCTGTCTCCCTGAATCTCTGCCGCCAACCCTCGCATTTTGCTCGCCGTCCGAGTGCAACACAGCACCTGCACCAGAAACTAGCAGGTGTGGAGTAAGGAGTGAGGACTCCATCCATTTCCCAGACTCCCCGCCGCCGCCGTCACCGCCACTGTGCCTGGAGGCGCATTCATTTCAACTGCGGCTCCTGCGGCGCTGGCTGTGCCCGGGCTAAGCTCGGGCCAAGGGCGGGCCCGTCCGCGCCCGCCTTGACCCGGAGGAGGTTGGGCTGGGCTTACCCTCTTGGTTTGCTCTCCTTCTATTTCACTTCCATGACCTGGTCTGTGACACCGACCTTTATCTTTTTTCCCAAGGACATCAGACTCTTCTGACGCTTCAGGGTGGAACAAGACTCGTTCTTTCTAGGTAAGAGTGTTTTGTTCCCTGCTCTCCCCACTTTTCCATCCTGTAATCTGGGGAACTTTGAGCTGCTCTTATTGGACCTGTTTTTCTTCGGCATCCCTACCTTTAAACCAGATTGAGAGTACTGTCTGTCCTCATGGTTTGTGTTGACCTCTACACCTGAACAACTTTGCTACTTTCAATAAGTCATCCTGATTGTTGTTGTGGGTGTCTGCTGGGCTGACTAGGGTGATTCGGATCTTAGTGTCTTAGCTCTTAAATAATGGGTAAATGTAGGGGGGTGGCTGGCCCTGCTAGCGAAGAACTATTAAATAGGTTCAACACAATGGACGCTTTCCTGCAGCGTGCTGTTGGGGTCTTGGACAAGGAGATTGAATTGGCTGTCGGGAGTTTATCTTGCTCACCTTCCCACCCTCCCCCACTGGTTTCCTCCGTTGCTACCTCTGCTGTTTCACAAACTGAACATCAAGCCCAGCCATGGTCACCTCAAGTAGGTTTGGTGGACAGATCTTAGGACCATGCAGGGTGTATCGTTACCCTTTCGCCAGTTGTCACCATACGGGTCAGAGCTCAGTCGCCAGCACTTGTGTCACGTCATGGCATGACTCCGGGTTCTGGGCTGGCCACAGGAGGCGCTAAGAGGAAGCTTCTCTCAGCGGGGAAGCCTTGTAAACGTAGAAAGAAAACCGGACCACAGTCAATTCCACAAGTACAACCAGTAACGTCTAACCAGGATGTCATTTCATCAGATATGCTCAAAGCAGCCCTGTTGTCAGCACTTGATATTACATTTGACCCCATTTTAACTCAGCTTTCTGAGCTGGAAAAAAAACCAGACCATCCAGATAACTTCTTCGCAAAGGGACTGTGCTCCTCCAATCTACCAGCTAACCTTAGGGAGTATCTTGAACCAAGGCTCTTCTCAGCCTCGCCAATTGCAGGGCTCTAAAGCTGGTAGATTGTACAATTTTGATGATAGGTGGAAAATGCAAATATGCAAAGTCAAGCCCTCTGGGGATATGAATAACTTCTCCCATAGTTGGTGCCTTTTTCACCTCTCACCTGAGTCCACTCCGCTTGTTGTGGTGTTAGCCAATGTACTGCGCCTTGATCCCGGGACTAATGAAGATTTTGTTCAGTTGAAGAATAAGGTGGTGCACTGGCTTAACTTCAACCTTGTCCCTGGTTCTAGGGTGGAAAACCTAATACTTATGGTACGCCGGACACATTGGGTGAATAGTGCCAACAAATCGTGTTCGGGGGACTGTGTTATCATTAACTTCAATAGCCCTATTATGGTAAACCGTATTTTAAGCAGTGCAGGTGTCGGAACTCAGCAATCTTGGCACTCCCGCTAAGTTATTAGACCATATTATTACCAACATGGGTCTCAGCGTGAGCGATTTCATAAGGTGGGCCACAGGGGCATTACAGAGGGGCTTACAAAGACAAGTACAGCAAATAGGTTTACCCCTATGAGTTCACTGGAGTATTGCGATAGACGATGCGTGAGCTCCTTGGAGCCTGCGCTACCTGTACCACAGTGAAATGTACAGCCCCCGGAAAAAGTATCAAGGGTGAACGGAGGGTGTAAATTTCTTTCTTGGAACATCGCGGGGTTGTCCAGTAAGATTGAGAACCCAGAATGGTTGTCCTTTGATGTGATATGCCTCCAGGAAACTTGGGCTGTAGAGAATACCTATCACTTGGATAGTTATAAAACTCTTTGTGCCAGCCACCCCGTCCAGGCTGGGGAGAACTAAGGGGGGGGGGGGGGGGGGGGACTTATCACTTTTGTTTCACTAGCTGTTCTCGGCATCTCTGTTGCATCACTACACGTTTCTCCCAACTTACATGCGATGTTGCTGGCTAGTGGAAAGGGTAAGCTACTTCTGATTAATTTTTATAATGCAGGGCATACACATCTGGTCGAGGACAACATAACTCAGCTGGGGTGTGTACTCCGGGATAGTACCCTGAACAGCCAGAGTTACTATCATATTTTCTTAACCGGGGATTTTAATATCCATATGTGTGGGGACATTAGAGAAGGAGGAGTTGAAGCTATGGCCTGTGCACAACAAGTGGGCTTGCATCTGGAACATTCACCACAGGGCATTGAGCTTAACTCGATCCTGCTTGAATTTGATCTAATATCTGTCATGAATAAGCTGCCCCCTGGGAAAACAGATATCATCCCAACATTTATTGGGAGAGGGTGTGAGACCTTTATTGATTTGACTTTTGTATCTACCCCATTTTATTCTTTGGTTACTGATTTTTCTATCCAGGCGAGTGTATTTAGTGACCACAACCCAATTTGTGTAACAACAGGATGGTCTCGGGCACATGGTCACATTAAGGAGAGAGGGGAGGTGGGAGCCTTCCTTAAAGTAGTGGAAGCGGGTAGGAACATAAAGTGGGGGCATATTGTCCCAGAGTTGATTCACAAGTCCCTCTTAATCAGTGTTGCAGCAAGTTTGGCATCTGTCTCGATGGTGAGGCAAGTTCCTCGGATATAGTGAGTGCATTCGGAAAAATGTCCACCGCCATAGGGAAGTTGCTGTGGGCTCCGGGTGGGGGCTGTTAGCAACAAGGTCCTAGATGGTTTTACTCGGCGTGTTCCCAGGCCTCTAGGAAACTGAGACAGGCCCTGGATGTTAAACCCCGAGAACTGCTGGCGGTTAAAGGCCCACAAAGGGCGTACAAGGCGGCTCTAGTAACTCTTAAGTCCGCAATGAAGGAGGAGGCTTGGAGTGATTTGGTAGAGGCAAGCACACTGCGTGACAGCACCAAGTTTTGGGGCATCATTAATAGCCCACTTCTATCTGGCAATGACTGTAATCTACTGGATGCTCATATCACAGACGACTGGGTACATCATTTTGAGAGTATCTTCCAGTCGGACGTCTCGTTAACGGAGGGGCAGGAAAGGGTAGAGGGCAAGGCGGATCTTGTTTTCTCTGCACAAGAGGTGAGGGCTGGCATTTTGGATCTGTCCAAAAACAAGGCCCCTGGGCCAGACGACATCCCGTCTGATCTCTACATTGCCCATGTTGAGACCTGGGTGCCTGTCCTCACAGTTGTTATTAATGCGATAGTCAAGGTTGGCCGCCCAGATTCCTGGGCCTTATCAATTATAGTACCGGTATTCAAAAAGGTAGATCGGGACAGTACGTGCTGTTATAGGCCCATTTCTCTCCTGGACTCGCCCAGGTCGTTCGACTGTGGAACGATGTTTAAACTTGTACATGATCTTGAACAAGTACACTGTGGCTCGTTCTGGCCCAATATACCTAGCCTTCATGGACATTTTGTCAGCATTCGACTGTGTCAACAGGTCCAAGTTATGGCAGCTGATGTCCTCTATTGGCATTGATAGTAACATTGTTTTATTTTTGAGGGACATCACTGTGAAACAAGGGTGGCTGTTCATTACTCAAAGGACTTGAAAGTGTCTTGACAGTTTGATATTACCCGAGGGGTGCGCCAGGGGTGCATATTAGCACCCTCTCTTTTTAATTTATACATTAATTCCTTAGAGAAGGCCCTCTTTGCCATAAAAGCTGACTGTCTCCAGGTAGGCAAGCAAAGCCTGCCGGTCCTCCTATATGCGGATGATGATGTCCTCTTGGCGAGGAAAGCCAGAGGTTTACAACTGTTACTGAATTCTTTTGCCTTCTTTATGGAGAACTTGTATCTGTCGGTTAATCATTCCAAGTCGTTCATTATGCAGGTGGGACCCCGTCAAGTTAAGCACTTCACTTTGAAACTTGGTCTTTCCTTAATACCCAAGACAAATGCTTTCTCCTACTTGGAAGTAGTGTTTGATGACTCTTGGATTTGGTGCCCTTTGCTTGCCTGGAAGAAAGGGGATTTAGTGAAAACTTCTGCAGCCGTTTTTAACTTTGCTAGTAGTGGGAGGAAAACCAATAGGGGCTCTTCTGAAGATCTATCAAGCGAAATGTACCTCAAAGGCCAGTTACGGGAGAGATATGGTGCCATACTGGGGTAGGGGCCCTGCAAAGCGCTAAAAACTCTTTCTTGCGATGGGTCCTTTCTGTTCCACTAAGCACCACGTCCTATGTGTGCATGAAGAGTTGGGGTTGTCTTTCCTCTCAGATGAATTGGCTTTCCGTCCCCTGGCTCTGTGGCTCAAGATTAGGGCTAAGCAAGAAAATGCACTTAGTAAAGACGTCATAAGGGATTGTGTTGTAACTTCTCCTTTAAGCCCTGGGTTCTGGGTTGGAATGTGATGACATGGGCCAGAGGGAGAAGGGACTGAAGGGACAGTTGGATCTGAAGCCGTTTGGTCATCGCTGCATATTTGGTGGGTGTTGAGATTAAACACATGAAAGAGACATCAGACTGCGTGTACTCTGTTATTACAATACTGGCGACGATCTACAAGAGGCACCCACCAAAGGAAACCCAGCGTGTTTCTCTTTCGATCACTTCTCGCACATCCATTGGCTCCAGCATATACGAGTAGGCCTCTCCAGGTTAGGCAGAGAACAATTATTTGCTAATCCTGAGTGCATATGTAAGCGGGACCTTGTCTGGACCAATGAGTGTTTTTTAAGAAGGAGCCGCTGTGAAAGAGAGGAAGTGGAGCTGTGCAAGCCCAGTGTGCGTAAGTACATTGTGTTAAAAACCGTGTCAACCACCGAGCCATATTTTCTAGGGCTTAAAAGCATCCATGATCGCTTTCAACTGACATGGTTTCAGCTTGACCTTTTCCATTTTCTCTTGGCACATCCTCGTGGCTCCCACAGAGGTCAGTGCCTCATGCCCTGTGGCTGCGACGGTAAGTCTCCTCAGGACATGATGCACTTTTTAATGTTGTGTAATTTTTTTGCTGTCCCTGGGAAGTTATTTATTATCCCCATTCTTAAAAAGGCGGGTTTTAGGAGGGTAAGACCAGCTTTTATCTTTTTACAACTCCTCTCTTACGACACTGTTCAGTACATGCTCAAAGTTTTATGGGTTACTGTCAGGCTCAGTTCAAGTTGTGAATAATTTTTGTACTGTGACTTATGTATTTTTATTTAGATTAATTTGGGTGTTTTATATTTGTTAATTTGAGACCTGGAAGATGTTTGAATGACTTTTATGGTTTTCTCTTAAAAACCAAATAAAGTTTGTTGATGATGATATTTTCCAACCCCCAAATCTGAGTCTTCATATAGATCTTAGATGGCTTCCAGATCGTTGCTAATTTTCATATTTTATCTGACACTACTGCTGTCTATATATTCATCATGTATTTATGGAAAATCTTTGTCCACCATAAGCGCAGTGGGGGTGAAGCTATCTCTTCCATCAGTGGTTATCGTTAGTCTGCCCACTAAGGGGAAATGCGTAATGAGTCACCCAATGGAAGAGTGCATGGAATCTAGGTCAGAACAGGACAGAAAAAAAGACAGGGCACCAAATTAAAAGTTGCACCGTTACTAAATCAGATATCATAAAAAGGCGCCCTGGTTTGAACATTGGGGTCGTAGGAACTTTAAAAGAGGCCCTTTGATCCCAGCATGACAGTTTGATCAGAGTCTCCGAGTTCAAGAAAACTAGTCAGTTTTTCCTTGGCTTTTGTCATCGCTGAAACCTGGAATGCCCTTCCACTTGCTTTTGCGTGCTCAACAGAACTTGAGCACTCAGAATTTACTTGAAACCTTTCTTTTTTCAAATATTTTCAAGTATCGGGCACAAGTGTTCAGATGGGTGAGATTTGTTGCTTGATCTGTTATGCTAGTGCCAGGATACTTCCTTGCTTGAGTAACAGCTTCTGCTCTATACATTTTCTCACTCACTCTTAAATTCTCTTTAATTCGATTTGGCGCTCATGAAAGGCGTCATTCCAATAACGTCCTATTGTTTTTCATCTAAATCTCTCACAAGCTCTTCATTCCATTTTCTCATGTAATTATGATGAACTGGTTCTGCGCCTATATCTAAAGCTTGGTATACGTGGGAAATGCTCTTATGATTGGAGGCCAGCGTGAATATTGGCTGTACTGTGGTCATCTTGCATCCACCTTGAATTCCTTGTTCCCGCCAAACATAAAACTTGTATTATACATTGAAAGAATTGCGATGCACTGATTGTGGAACGGTACCATTCCATTTACTCTTCTCAATATACTAGAACTGCCATTAATGTGAAACTTGAGTACATCACTGTTAATGGGTAAACATTCTTTGAAAATACCCAAAATCTGAATTGAGTGATTTATTTTACTGGACTACTGGAGCTTTTAAATAGGCACTGATGAAGCGATTTCTATCATGAAATACGTGTTGGCCAATTTGTGCCTGGACAATAAATGTATTAAGAATACATTTTTCATTTCGCACCTCACAGTACTTTCCATTCATGAAATTTTAATACTATTCCTATGGCAGCAGACAGGCACATCCCAAGGGAGCATTTGTTGCTGGTGTACGTGAATCTGCCCCAGTTGTGAATTCAAAGACTGTATTAGTTTAAACCTGTTGTTTAAATATATTTGTGAAGCTTTACATTCCTCCCTAGATTGTAGGATTGTATTATTTAAAAAAAAAAAAAACCACATAGTCTGAGAGGATCGGACCCGTCGAGGTTAAGGAAATTAGTGTTGTATTGGCCTGATGGAAAATTGGGTTTGTGTGTCAGAGTGGTCAAGGGGGACAGAAAGGAGGTAACCCTCTCTGTATGAGCTAAGCTTTTCCAATGATCTAATTATATTAGTATAGTGTACAGCAGTGTATCTGTGCGTGGTCGATGATGTGAATGTATCCAGAGCAAACAGTGTAATGGAATAGACGAGAGCGCCTTTTTAAGCTTTGTTATGGCAGGTCAGATCTGAACGCCCATCATATAATGGGGTTGGTAAAGAAAGGGTAAACCCAAAATCACTGGGACCTGGGTATAGGACTGTATAGAGGAACTGGTCCCAGCACACAAACAAATCATTCAAAAAAAACATCGAAAAGCATTTGACCAAATGACTGGAAGAAGTTCAAGTGTCATTTAATCACATTGAACTAACGTTAACATTTCGCTTAATTCCATGGTTAAGGCAAAAATCTTTTTACAAGTAATGAAAAGTGCCCAGAAAAGGAAAGGAAGGGAAAGGTAGTTGGTGATTGAGTGTGGGATTTGGAGGGAAGTGAAAACAATGATAAATCCACTAGAACACAATCAAATTGATCGGCATTGTTAAATCACTGCCGCATATTATATACAGATCCAATCATAAATTACAATATCAACAGTTCTGAAAAAAGCCATAAAAAGCCGTGTGGAGGGGGGGAGGCGGGCACCTTGTCTGTCGAGGGACAGGACTCTAAGACGCCACAGGTTCGTCAAAGAAAGAGGGGTGTTGCAGCCTCCTCACTGGTACGGGCGGAGAGAGTGATGGCCACTCAACCGCAGGGAAAGAAATCTCTGTCGTGTTTGGTCCTAGCGCTGTCAGAGATCAGCCCTAACCGAGCCGTAGTCAATATTATTCATGACGGGGTAAAAGATCGGGACCGAGCCACCGCTAGTTCGCCGTCGGGGAATGAATTCAGACCGTCGGTAAACTCAGCCTAATGTCGACACGTTGTCCGTTGCTGATCTTTTAACGGATATCTTCTACTCGTGAACGACAGAGATTTCTTTCTCTGCGGTTGAGTGGCCATCACTCTCCGCCCGTACCAGTGAGGAGGCTGCAACACCCCTCTTTCTTTGACGAACCTGTGGCGTCTTAGAGTCCTGTCCCTCGACAGACATGGTGCCCCCCTCCACACGTACCCCAGTCCTGATGAAGACCCCGCCCCGTAAGGTCATATTGAACACCTACAACAAATCAGGGGTCGAAACGTCGACATAACAACATTGCCAATACTATCACCAGTACATGATGCACTGTGATCTTTTGTATATATGGCTTTTTTCAGAACTGTTGATACAGTAATTTATGATTGGATCTGTATATAATATGCGGCAGTGATTTAACAATGCCGATCAATTTGATTGTGTTCTAGTGGATTTATCATTGTTTTCACTTCCCTCCAAATCCCACACACTCAATCACCAACTACCTTTCCCTTCCTTTCCTTTTCTGGGCACTTTTCATTACTTGTAAAAAGATTTTTGCCTTAACCATGGAATTAAGCGAAATGTTAACGTTAGTTCAATGTGATTAAATGACACTTGAACTTCTTCCAGTCATTTGGTCAAATGCTTTTCGATGTTCTATTTTGAATGATTTGTTTGTGTGCTGGGACCAGTTCCTCTATACCATCATATAATTGGGAGCATCAGGTAGGCCAATGCTGTTCTTTATTGGACCTTTTAAAAGAATGGCTTTTGCACTCCTAGTAAATGTACCCTCACATGTAAAAGATACGATTGTAACTCTTTTAAGGTCTTTTTTGGTATTGCAGTTGTGTTTATAGTCTGGGGAGATTGGTTTCTTCTAGTGTGCTGGTAAACTCTCAGAGGTTAGTCGCAAATTGACCATTGGTGAGTGGAAAGGCTATGCAATGTGACTGAACTGATGTAATGCGTTTTCATTCTGTCTGGTTTTAAATTAAATAGCCTGCTTTCTAAGCAATGTGATAGTAATAAAGTGTTTTAAAAAGTCTTGTAAAGACTGGGCAGGGGGAGCATTTCCACGACATAATAAACTGGAGCTGAAGTTCTTCTTGATGCTGTTGATTCAACTAATCCAAGATAGGTCGATCCTGCTCCCACAATATAGAGCTTTAAAGGGAATGTCCAGGAAGAAGAGCAGACTTCAATTATATGTGGGCGAGTATTGTGGTGGTAACCATATTCCCAGAGATAATGCAAGTGCCCCTCTGTGTATGCGAAGCCTTCAGATTGAAGGTAGGTCTTTGCTTTCTGGTTTTGACCTACTACTCCCATCCCCGAAAACTTGGTCTAGTTAACGTGAAATCCTGACACTTAAGAAAAGGCTTCCAGTTCTTCTTTAAGGATTGAAATGAGGTCGGCTGGATCAGTTAAGATGCACGAAATAACATCAGCAAAAAAAAACATGATTGTGAGTGGCTTGTCTTTGACTAGAATACCGTGTATAGTTGAATTATTGGCGATTCGGTGAATTGGGAGCTTCATGGCAAGTCTGAATACTAATTGGGATAGAAGATATCCCAGTCTCGCTTCCCTCATAAGTCGAATACTTAATTTTTGTCTGAGATGCTTGGTTTACATCATTTGCTACAATGAAGGGAGTCGTGACCGGACCTATACAAGTCTTAGAAGAGAGAGAGAGAGAAAGAGAGAAAATATTAGAAAACAAAGGTTATAGGGACGTTATAGTTAGGCTCAGATTTAACCCGCACAAAACAAGTTAAAATTAGCAGTTATAGTTATCTGAGCTAATTATAACTTACGCCCCACAATGCACTGCTTATGATCTCACATATTACATCACTCATGACATGGTCAGTGACTTAACTGATGGCTGTGTGGCAGTCTCCAGGACCATCTGCCTCTAGTAGGGCCTTCGATGAGGAGGTTGCGGTCCCCAAAGCCAAGAGTGGTCCGGAAGGGGGCCCCCTCCCAATTATTCTATTGGCCCCGGGGAGGTGGTGGTCCCCGGGCTCTAGGGAGGTGCGAGAGGCACCCACAATAAAAATATAGTAGCCCTGGGAAAGTGTTTGTGTCCGGGGAATGAGGGGTCTAAGAGCCCCCCTCCAATTATTTTGGGGAGGTGGTGTTCTCCAGGGCCTGGAGGGGTCCGAGGGGCCTCCTATTCATAAAATCAATAAGCCCTGGGGAGTTTGTGGGTGCTGGGGTAATATTAAGCCCCAGGAGGTGGGGCCCATGCACCCCTCCTCCCTTATTAACGAAATGTCCCAGGACCTGGCCCAGCCAGGGGCTGATAACTTGGACCAGCCAGGGGCTGATAACTAAGAAGCCTGGGAGCCCTCAATTCATTATTTAAAAAAATTCTGGGGGATCCAAGAATCCTGCTGAAAATTGCATTTAAAAAAAATTATTTTGTGGCCCTGCAGGTTCCCCGTGGGAACTCTCCCAGGAGGCCTTGGGTGTCAGGTATTTCTACTCTGCACCCATTTCTTTCTTTTTCTCTTTTTTTTTTCTGGGACTCTGCTCAAGCCGAGTCCCAAGATGGCTGCCAACACTGCCTGGTTTGAAGTGTTGGCAGCCAATCAGATCTCAGCAATAGATCGGGAGATGTCGCGGATCCTCTGTGTCCCTATTTATACAAATTTGGATTTTCTTTACTATTGCAAAAACTACTGAACGGATTCACAACAAATCACAAAAAGGCACTACCCTGAACCAACATCTACCTTACTGACAAATTTTGGTGTAATTCCACTCAGCAGTTCGGGCTGTAGCTATGTCTAAAGTTCTTATGGAAATGAACATAGCGAAAACGCATTTTGGCACCACAAATTTTTCTCTGCCCCTGTTTGATGGATCACCCCAAAGCATTCAAGACAGCAGCTGAAGTGAGCGGCAAACTAGTTTTGAAAAGTTTGTGAGGATTCATCAAACAACGCCAAAATTATTGGCAAATGAAAAATTGTCTTCCTATGGAAACTACATCCTAACTATAATTACCTACTGATAACTACGAATAGTCTAAACACCAACAATAGGTATATATTGCTAATCCAATATATAAAAAGTGATGACAGGATACCCACAATAGGTCTAAGTACTGACAATTGCTCGGGGTAGCATTCCAACCTATTGTTTTTTTTACCCACCAAGCCACCTAAGATTAGACACCGCTATATGTAAATCAGCCTTGGTTGTGCTCCACTGGGAACAGTCAGCCCGATCTACTAAACCAGATCCTCTCTGAACCAGAATACAAGTAATCTAAGACTGGTTCCGCCCCAATTGGGGCTCTTCAGTCATGGGAGCTTGGTTCCAGTGGCACCGTGAGCAAGGTATCCACATTTGTGCATACCGTTGGCCACTTGGCTCACTACTTCAAAAACACAAAAGGTGATAGGAGGTTGCTTGCAATAAATCTAGCCACTTGCAATTGCTCGGGATAGTAATCCAACCCACTGTTTTTTTTCCCACCATGCCACCTCAGATTATATCCAGCCATATGCAAATCCGCCTTGGTCTTGCTCTACTACAGATTTCTTCTACAAGTAGCTCATGTGCTACTGGTAGCTCTCCAGCTGACTTGTAAGTAGCTCGCCTGTGTGCAGCCCAGTCAACTAAATCAGAAACTTTTGCTTGGTTAAATTAATGTATGTATATCAAAATTGAAAAGTATGTATTCGAGACAAAAATGTGTGTATTTTCAAAACTCATAAGCTGATGTTTGAAACAAAACAGTTGGATTGCTAAAATATGTTTAAAGTTGATATTTGAGTAGGGAATCAAATCATGGGGCATTGGGGAGACCTATTTCTCATAATATGTCCTTGGTGCAAGGGGCATTGCAGCTGTGGCTGTTATGTATTACATACGTAGAAGCATTCCACAGTGATGAAAACCTCTTTTTCCATTTTTTTTGCAGAGTTTTATACAGCGCGAATTTGACCCAAATCGGGTATCAGAGCGCTTTACATAGCACCAGTTACGTTACATGAGGACACATATTCATTTTTGTTAGGCATGGGGAGATTAAGTGATTTGCCCAGAATCACAGGATGTTCAGCGTCATCGCCGAGACTCGAACCCTGTTCCCCATATTTGTGGTTGACCGCCCTAGCCTTTAGGCCAACTCCCCTCCCCTCGTGCCATCTGTGGTCTTCAATTTTTGTACTCGTTTGCGAGTCTGGAGGGCCTGTTTGTATGGAAACATGTGGTCTGCCTTGCCACCCTTCTCATAATATTTCTGACAGTGTGTAAAATGTTTCCTTTTGTTGTCTGGGTGTTTAGAAACTATTCTAGCTCTTCCCGAGCTTTACCAAAATGTGTGAGGTGAGCAGTTGGCCTTATGTTTTTCTAGAGCTCTCACCTGGGACTCGAGCTCCTGTGAAGGGAGAGAGAGTGTTCCTTTGTATTGTTTTCTTGGAATTAATGATGGATAGAATCTTCTTCGTTGTTCAAAGGGAGATGTCTCTGAAGCCTGTTTCATTCAAGTTCATACTTTTACAGTTGTGGGTCTGGGGAGGCTCAAGTGTAACATCAATGGAGCGTAGTCTGATATCGTACTGATTTCAGTGTCAGTAACTAGTACTGCCTTGTGTGCCTGTCTGCTCCTAAAGAAGTCTATTCCAGAGAGAGTACTTGAATTAAAAACAAGACCCCTCTTGTTCATGTGTTTTAAACACCAGGCTTCCAAGAGTCCCAGTGATTTGATGCCCTCTAAAAGTACTTGTGATGAGCTGTGGATGCCCTGTTTTGGGTCGATTGGTCTTGCGGTTCATCAAGAACAGCATTGAAAGCTTTCCTATACACTGGCTTTTTGCCAGCTTTGAGGGTAGTTCTACTGAAAGTCCTTTTTAAGTTCTCACTGTTTCTTCAAGGTTCCTTGGGGATGGTTATCGGCCCAACTTCTTAGGTTTACCGGGTATCTCTAAGTTTGCCTGACATTTCATGAAAATAGTGTAATATTTAATGAATGTCCCTTTCAAAAAATATGTTTCAGTCAATTTACTCTGGTCTAAAATGCACTCTCTGTCCCCATTCACAATGAAATTACTTGATGCAGAACCCTCCGTCACCCCTCTTCAAAAACTCGAGTTTGCTTGTTTGCTCAGTGCATTTCAGACTAGGATTTATGCCACACCACAAGCCATCACTGTTCCCAACAACTTTGTTTGTTTTGCTACGTTGTTAATGAAAATTCAAAAGCTACCACTCTACATGGTGCACGGAGAAACATTTGACACCCCCACCCCCACCCCCAACACTGAACTGAATTTGGATCCTTGGGTTCCAGATTATCCCCGAAGATGAACTAGTGCTTAACGTGGAATGCTTCCACTCTGTATTACAAGTTACCAATCGAGGAACAAAATCTCCATGAACATTTGAACAATTCATTCAACAGCAAAACTGAAGGCTATATTTGCCAAATTTTACTTGTTTTTCCAAATAAGGATTACAATTCATTTAAGGCAATTCCTTGAAGTTAACTCAGCTGAACCTCTTTTAAAAAGAAAATATAAAGTAATAAGCAATATGGTTCCAGAGTTGCTGCAGCTCTATAGATATTTGACACTGCACCTTTGATGTAGCCAGATTCTCCAATATCCCTTTGTTCATTGCACCTTCTTTTGAGTTTGATGGGGTTAAGGCTTGCTGAGGTATGCTACTTACCATTCCATGGCTGACTCGATGAAGGAGGAGGGTGTATTTACACCAACCACCTGCAGAGTCCCTCAGGGGTCCTCCCTCAGCCCTACACTCTCCACAACTACATGGCCCCGCTCGCCCCCATCGTCAGAACCTACGACTCAACATTGTGTCATACGCAGATGACACCCAGCTCATCCTCTCCCTATCCAACGAACCCAACATCGCCAGACACAACTTTTGAGAAGGCATGGAAGCAGTCGCCAAATGGATGAAAAACAGCTGCTTACAACTAAACACCAACAAGACGGAAGTGCTCATAATGGGCCGAATCCCTAACACCTGGAATGACACCTGGTGGCCCCCCGCCCTCTGAAACCCGACCACATACGCAACCTCGAAATCATCCTGGACTCCGAGCTCAAAATGGACCGCCAGATCAACTCCGTCTCGTCCTCCTGCTTCCACTATCTCCGCCTCCTACGAAAGACCTTCAAATAGATCTCCCTCAAACACAGAACGAGCGTCACTCACACCCTGGTCACCAGCAGACTCTACTAGGGCAATGCACTCTATGCTGGAATAAAGAAAAACCTCACCCGCAACCTACAGAACATCCAGAACGCCGCCGCAAGACTAGTCCTCAACCTGCCAAGACACTGCTACATCTCCCTGCACCTGCGCACACTCCACTGGCTCCCCATTGAGGCAAGAGTCACTTTCAAGATGCTCACCCACGCACACACAAGGCCCTCCACGACACCGGACCAGCATACCTGAACAGCTGACTCAAATTTCACGCACCCCAAAGGACCCTACGATCAGCCCAGCTCTCCTACGCCGTGGTCTCACGCAACAGAAGAACCAGATCAGGAGGTCGCTCCTTCTCCTTCCTCACGGCCAAAGCCTGGAATGCCCTTCCACTCCACCTCAGGCAGACTACATCTCTTCCCATCTCTGCAAGAAACGTCAAAACCCGGCTCTTCGACTGACCCTTTCCCTGATAGATTGGAGCCTGCATCCCCCCCCCCCCCCCCCCCCCTCTCCCAGCGCCTTGAGACCCTTACGGGTGAGTAGTCACGCTTAACAAACCTATGATTGATTGATATTTATGATGTGATTACAAAATTCCACGAAGGGAAACCAGGATTACAAGTCACTAACCCTTTCTGTCTGGGACTTTAATTTATATTCATACACATTTGGATACGCGTAGCAAGCTCTTTCCTACTAGAAGGGGGCAGGGAAGCATCAGAATACTAAACCTTTATACAATTAAGTAACAAATAGGTTTGTCAAATGGCTTAACCAAGAGGTTATCTGCTCTCGTCTCCTAATCATAGGCAGTAGTTACTGGTACATGAATGCGCAAACATTCCATGTAACACCTAGTAATAGGGACGTTTATTACTAATGTTGAAGTAGCAGCTTTTTAATTTGTGGTATGCACCTTGGGTTTGTCAGAAAAGTTGTTTTGCTTTTGACGCATGAAACAAGCCATCATTTGTTGCAATGTTGGTAGGCATTTTCAAATGGGCCTTAATTTATCAAAAGTAGTTTAGATGTCCCTAAGTTTTCAATCTTAATACAGTAAAAATGCATCATGTTTCTAACATCCAGCATATGCGATGATCTTTCTTCTTGGGTATCAAGTCTTTAAGAGAACACTGACTAAGAAGTAATCTTATTAACCTAGAAATTGGATACTAGTTTTGGGAGAAAGAAGGGATGTGTATTATTACCACTCTCTTAGAGTGGAAGACCCTGCATCACTTTTTCAGAACATGTGTGGCATATACCTAACTGTGCAAGCAGAGGTGATAGCAAATATGAAATCTTTCCAGGAAGGATTTTGTGACAAAGTTTTATGGATATGTTTGAACTTGACATGAGCTCAGTCAATACTATATTGAAGTCCTCTGTTGTAGCGCGTCTTCTGAAATCGTCAATGTTTCGTACTTTGAAAAACAAAAGGAGACGATGGACAGAGCACTGAAACTTTTCAGACCCAGCCCCCCCTCCCCCAGTCACAGATCTGGGTTGAAGCCATTATCGTTCTTTAGTCACCCCAGTTCAGACCCAGCCATATGCATATCAGTCTTGACTCTATTCCTTATGGGAACAGTCCAGCCCGAACTGCCAAGTCAGGTCTTCCCTGGACCGGAAACAAGCATCCTGGGACCGGTTTCGGGGTAGCAGCCCTCATCAGCCAGGCTAGCTTGAATCTAGTTGCAAAGTGAGCAAGGGGCCCACATCTGGGCATACCCTGCCAACTTAGGGCGAACAAAGCAAACACAAGGAGATCAGTCTTGACCCTGTTCCTTATGGAAACAGTCCAGCCCCAACTGCCAAGCCAGGTCTTCCCCGGACCGGAAACAAGCATCAGAAGCATAAACAGACTGACCTGCTAATATAATGGGTCCAGAATATTGACTACCAAAATATTGTTACGGTGGGTTTACATATATAAATAATAGTAGTTTTACTATTAGTTCCATGTTTACTTACCTTGATAATAGATATGTATTATCAAGGTAAATATATGTGGCATTAAGTATAATAGACCTACATTTAGTTCCCTTCACAATACTCTTGTTTTTGATGCTTTGGTGACTATATTTTAGCAAGTTGAAGTTTAAATATTGATATTCTATCAGTAGACCTGAAAGTTCCCTTTTTTAATTGCAATATGCTGAAGGTTTAGGTTCATAACACAGAAATTCAGGCACAACTTGTCCAAATACACACGTATGATGTAACTATCTTTTCTTGCCATTTGATTGGATTGATGGCCTTCTGAACACACCACATGCAGAATCACTTCCACTTAAAGTTTGTCTGCCTATGTTGGAGGGTTTTTGCCTCTTTTAGAATGTTGTCTCAGTATTTTGATGCATTCAAGTTCATTTTTTTGTATTGGCTTAGGAGTTTTTTGTTTTATTTTGCCTTTTTTTATAGCGTAGCATAACCAGAATGTTGTCAGCACGTGTTATAGATAATCAGAGTTGAGAAAACTCTCTCCTACCCTCAACAGGTAGCTATAATATAATATAGACTGTGACAATGAGTGAACTCTGCAACAGATATTCATAATTAATTCTTACCAAAGAAGACGAGGAGTGTAAAACATTTGGAAGCGAAAAGCATAGGGAGAGGAGGGCTTGGAAAAGTTAGGTGAAACTAGGTGGGAGTCCATCCAGTTCTTTTGTAGCAGGCTGATAAAGAGAGTTTTACCCTGTAATCTTGTAACCAGGTTCAAAGAGTAGTACTCTATAGTCTGGAGAGTAGGTTCCGTTTGTTCAGCAGGTTCTTGAGAGAAAAAACAGCCCTATTCGGAAGCGTTAGTCATCACAGTAGTGTGATCAGAATTTTAAAATGACATATGTTAATCACTACTATGTTATCAGTGGGAGAAGCAGAAATACATTTTCCTGTTTTGTTGATCTAAAGGGCATTGTCCATGGCTTATGATATCGGGAGGTGAGTTTGGACATCTCTTGAATTCTCAAGTGGCAAACAGGTCTGTTGGTGGGAAACCTAGTATCAAAATATATTGTGTATAACCTTGTGTAAAGCCTACGCAAGATTCTCTTGGAAGATACTGCTAAGAACATCCTCTTTGATGCTTTCCATGCAATTAAATAGCCTTGATTGTGAGATTCAGTGCTTCCAGAGATAAGATCCTTCATCTAGTGCCACCTTGCTTCTTTAGATATGTCTTCATGGTGGTATTGTATGTTTGAATTAGAACAGAAAATGAACTCAACAGATTTCTTCAATATAACCAAATGGAATACTTCTGACAATGAACATAACCGCACACCATAAATATACTTGATGTGAACAGTACAAATCTATGCAAAAAGGGAAACATTATACAAATTAAACCCTAGAATTAAGAAAGTGTTTAAATTATGTATTTCCATAAGAGCATCAAACTGCATTGTATTAATCATGTTTTTCTCCGTGCAAAACAGACTTTATTAAAGCCCTTTAATAAACATAGGAAAGTGCATGTCTAGTGTTCGTGGGGCAAAGAATCAGAAAAATACTTTGGACACTTTATAATGTGGCTAATATGTTGATACTATAAATACATCATTTAATATTCTTAACTGTAGAAGGTTATGTATCCATTTGCTATCATTTGTAAATTTTGGGAGAGTTTCCTTTTCTCATGCTTGGCTGTATAATTTCTAGAAGGATGCCAGAGCAGGTGATTTTAAAAATTTCCTTTTTATCTTAGGGCCTTTGTCTCAAACCTGATGGCTATCCCGTCCGCCATATTACAAGTTCCATTGGATATAGGGGAATTGTCATTTGGCGGATTGGATAACCTGACAGAATTACCCTGTCCGGCAAGACCGTAGCCTTAGTCTTTATTTAAGAAAACAGACAAGGTTGTAGATTCACTTTAAATTGCCCTATGGGAATTTGTAGCAGAGAGGTTTTACCATCTGAAGCAGAAAAAAGGGGTTCACAGATGGGGTACAAGGCACTTTGCTGCATTAATTTTGATCTATATTGGCCAACACGTTTTTGCAGCTGCTATGTTGTTTGATGAGCTACATCACCCCACAGGGGTAGCCTATATGGTAAATGATCTAAAAAAAAATGTAACATATACAGCTAGTGTGAGAGTTGGTTGTCCAAGAAAGTTTCCCAGGAGCAAATGTTTTTGTGTGATCAGTGCACAGTGCCCACACTTAAAGTATTATGAATCAAAGCCCAGGAAAAGGAAGCCCCATGCTTCAGAGCTGATTTTTGTGCAAGGCTGCTTAAATGGTTGCACATATGTTTGCCAGTCCTAAAGCAAATAGAGATTTATGGCAAAGTAAGGTATTATGCAATAGTTTGAGCCTGTTTGAAATGGCCACGTCCTAAAGTTTATCACTCAGTGATCAAAATGTTGTAACACAGTCATCCTGTTGTCTTTGTTTTGAATGATAGGCTATAATAGGTCCTTGTTATTGCTAAACTATGCACTCTTTCGAGCCTGGAACACATTTCTTTTAAGAGATTATTTATTGCTAAAAATGATTACGTCGGATTTCAGACTCCATAAGTAATTCTTTCTTTTTGTAGTTGTGACAAATGTAGAAACATTTTCCATACGCAAGTTATCAAAGAAGCCTTCTGGGCTTACCACAGAAAGTGGAGAATTAGTTCAGATCAGCTTTGGGTATGGTACTTATTTCCAGATTTAGTTTGAGAGGAAAATTATCCAGAGTACTGTTTTGTGTGGACTCAGTGTGGCTCTCTTTGTTCTCTCCTTATCAGTTTAGTGACCAGACAGAGTTACTTACTTAAAATGGCTTAGCCTTTTAGACCCAGGCAACCTTGTGGGAGAGAAAATGACCCCAACACATTATTGGTGACACGATTTATGGCTTCACTCCCTGTCTTCGGTGGCACCAGGAAGCCACCCATAAAGCAAATTGAGACCCGACACGTTTCCACTACGCATTTTACCCAATTCCGATCCTTCTAAACCCAATTCAGGTATAAATTCCTGTTAGCAACCACTTCGGGAATATCATGATTACCACCTGATCAGAGGGAGGTCTTTTAAAGGATTCCGTCTCCTTTTCTATTAGCAACCTGAATACACTGAGGTTGCTTTTTTCAGATCATAATTATTCATTTGAGAGCATGACTAAAGTTGTTCTGCATATCTATTGTAGCAGCTGGTTGTCAGCCTTTTTTCCTAATTTCCACTTAATTTTGCCATCGCAAATATGACTTGTATTATTTTGACTTTCATATCTTTATTTAATCATTTAATATATTCAGTTTTACTCTTGCGGAGTATCCAGATACGTTGACAATAACGATCTAAAAGAAATGCGTCATAACAAAATTCAACAATGAGGTAGTCAAGGAAAGGAAATTAAGAAAAGATGAGGATAGTAAAGTAGAAAAATAATTGGGGCCTCATCAAGGTGGGCTGTAATGGGGCATCCCTCAAAAATAGTGAAGATCCCCAGTACGCCAACTCCTGTATTTACTCACCTCAGTTAGAAGTATAGGAGAAGGTGGTGTTCCTGTTGACCGAGACACCACCTGCTCTACAATTTCAAACATTCTGCCACTGGACTTTGTGCCCTGGATAGAAACAGTTCTTAAGCCACCCCCATTGAAAGGCAGAATATTGGGAGGGGTGTTAGTTCTGTTAATCCTGAAAGCAGGCCCCCTAACTTCATAGCTCTGGGTGTTTGCCTTACCAAATAAGGTAGATAACACTTCCGCCATAGTGAAATTATCAACATGGTGGATTTTTTCATTGCAGATCATTTTGTCCCCTGAAGCAGCTCCCCACCTGATCATCACAAGACTTTTGGTAGGAAAGTATCCACACCTAAGTCAGACAGGTTTAAATTTGGTGGCATAGCTGATGGCACTGCCTCAGCCGCAGTGGTGTTGTTGCCGTTGACATTCCTAAGTTTAATGAGGCCTCAGGTCTCCAAGTCATTCATTTGCAGTATCAATTTCTGAAAAGATTGTAATGACCATACCACCATTGGAAGTAAGTTGTGTAGCTGTTTGAGTTCATGTATCCACCGATTTCCCAATGATGTACTACTTTCCGACTATACCTTAATCATGTGGGCTATTTCTCTATTACTCTAACCTATGCAGTTTCAAAAAAAGTGGTTTTAAATTCTGTGCTTCTGGAATTATATGCAAAACATTAGCAAGTGGGTATTGTTTAGATGTCATTCCTTGTGATGTAAAAATATTAAATTCCCTAGAACAAACACACTATTCGTGCAGTAACCATCATACAGATGTTTTTTTTTCTGGTTTCATGCTTACCGTTTCTATAAGCTGGAAGGCAGAGAAAATGGCATGGGTTGTTTAGCAACTTAAGTGCATGGATGCCGCATTCTTACCCTTACTGCATTTTCTTTTGAGGTGAGAATGGCTGAATCTATGGGTGCTGGAACCACTGCCTGTCAGTAAGCAGCTGTCTCCAAATAAGGAACATATCTGTTACGCAGAAGTAAAACAAACTCATATTCATGGACAACCCACCATCTATTAGAGATCTTTTCTAATCAATTCCTCTTTAACAATTTCATTAGAATGTGAAACACTTTTCTCATCTCCTCCCAGAGAGGTTTCCTTCCTACCTTGACAATACCCCTTCTAGTTAATGATCTTCACCCACAGGCAGGCCAGAATCAGAGTATCACTTTGTCTTTTCAATCCTACTCGTCCTCACCTGTGTATACATTTAGAGATACAGATCTTGTATCAACAGTCTGAATGACGAGTTTGCCTTTGTAATCACTAGGTAATACTTTCTGTGATGGAACCATGTCAGTGTGACTATTTGTACTAACTAGGTTCATAATTTAATTTGTACTGTATTTGAATCTGTGTCAGTTTCTATTTCGTAACGTTCCCTTACTAACCCGTAAAAATAGGAGCTTTGTTCCTTTTTCTAAACACACTGTCTAATATATTTAGGCTCCGCCTATGAGATCGTCTTGTTGCCTGTATCTTTGCTATCTATCCTGACCATACTTATCATTATTTAATGTTTTCTTCAAGCTTCATCCTAACAGTACTATTTTTGTTCCGAGGTCTGGCAAAAGTCCCATGGATGTTTGATAAAATGAAATTGTGGGATAATGCTACAAATTGTCCTTCCATATGTTTCTTCTTACTCAACAAACACAGATACAATTTTGTCTTCTAGGATAAAAGGATTGATAGGCAGTTTTGTTTCCACTAGCTGATAAAAAGAACAGTGTTGCAATAATGAATTTCAATATTCTTCTTAAAGATCAATACAAAAGCAAAATATCAGATTCTACTTCACAATTTCTTACTTTTAATGGAGAGGCCAATACTTCTATTTAAATTAGACTGGATGCTTTCAAAGCTAATATTAGAGGATCTGCTATCCCTATAGTGGCCTGTGAAAATATATTATTTATTTCCAATATTTCTGATTTGGAAAAAGAGATATACAAGTATGAAAAAATAATGATTTTCTCACATAATATAGATAAGGAAACACAATTATATTTTCAAGCCAATTAATCTGTGAAATCGCTTGCTAATTATTTGTGTATCAAAATTGATAAAACACAAACACATGGTATTTCGTTCACATTTTGGTCAGTTAGTGATGTCTTCTAAAGATATTTTAAATGAACTTCAAAAATACAATTCTAATTTTTTTCATTGATCTAATCTCACAGGTTCAAAAATAATAGATGAGTATTTGTTATCCCGCTATATGCCTGTTCTCATGCAAAACAATAATTTAAAAAAATAATCGAAACTCCAATATCCCCTGATGAAATACAGTCTGCCATCATTTCACTTAATTCTGTAAAAATCCCTAATGGTATTCTAGCTGAATTCTATAAAACAATTTCCGACCGAGATCGTCGGTTTCACTTCCGACTGCCTAATTACAATTTAGGCGGTCGGAAGTGAAACCGGCTGGTCATTCCGGCTAGCTTCTGACGGGCTCAAGGAGCCCGAAGGCCAGTTGGAACCAACATATGGATGACTTTATAAGTTATCTGGATTACAATGCTCTGTTTCCGGCGTTTTTCATGCCGGGCTTTCTGACATGGAAAGGTTGTAGGACAGCAAGTTTGGGGGCCCCTAGCAGGGCCCCCTTCAACCAGCAGCCTACAGTTGGTGGCAGAGGGGGGCACCTAAGGTGCCCCCCTGTTGAGCCCGGCACCCTGCGGTTTACTGCCGTAGCACATGCTCCCATAGGGAAATGTGAGCATGCAACCGCAGCATGTGCAGTAGCATCGTAATTAGGCGGCCACTCGGTCCAATTTCCGCTACGGCTTCCGCCAAACATTGTAATAAGCCCCTTAGTTCAGAAGTGGCCACTTACCTCCTATCTTGCACAAAAAGTAACTGTAGCTGGTTCTGTTTTTTGAAGCATTGTTCGTTGTTTTTCCAGATAAAGCTCCTACTATTGTTTCAAACTACAGACCAATATCACTAATAAACCAAGACTATAAAGTGTATACCAAAATACTTGCTACTAGATTAGCAAACATTTTAGACAACTTGATGCACTCTGATCAATGTGGTTTTATGAAAGGTGGAATATCTGTGCATAATACTAGACTTGCGTGTCGTACTTCAATATCTAACGCTGATCCACCCTCTGGTTTCCTTGCATTATTTTTATTATTATTAATTTATATAGTGCTGAATCACTCCTAGGGGTATCTCTGCGCTAAGGATGGAGTGCTATAGCCATATCCGAGGGGATCAGAAGAGATGAGTTTTCAGAAGCTTCCTGAACTGAGAGAGGCTCTGGCAGTTGCATAGCTGGAGGGGCAGCTCATTCCAGTAAGCAGGTCTTCAGGTATGAAAAAACTTTACCACCACTGTGCGCTTTTTTCATTCTAGGTTTGCAGAGGTGGAGCTTGGCGCCCGATCTAAGAGGTCATGAGTGGGTATACTTGATAAGTTTAGCAGATGGGTAGGAAGGCCCCTGTTCATTAAGGGCTTTAAAAACAGTGCAGCCTATATTAAATTTCACCCGCTTTCTCACAGGGAGCCAGTGAAGTTTTTTGAGGAGGGGAGTGGAAGCCGTTCTAGGTGGGACATTTGCTACCAGGCGGGCAGCTGTGTTCTGCCCAACTTGTAGCCTATTTAAGGAGGCTTCGTTGGCCAATGCTAACAGTGCATTGCAATAGTCCAGTCTACTTAGTACCAGAGCCTGCATCAATGTTTTTCTGATAGAGGAAGGTAACAGGGGAAAGATCCTTCTAAGTAAACTGAGTATGTAGAAGCAGGTGCCATCAGTAGTATTGGCGTGAGCGTCAAAAGTAAGGGTCTGGTCAATCCTAATTCCTAAATTTTTGACCACTTCCTTAGGGGACGGGACATTGCTCAGCTCCTCTGGCCACCATCTGGGGGTCCAGCTTATGCATGATCTCAGATTTCTCGGCGTTTAATTGGAGGAAGCGAGTCCTTATCCAGGCAGCAATAGTCGTCATGACTTCAGAAAAGATGAGTTGTATATCAGGACTGTTCTTATCAAAGGTGAGGAGGATCTGGGTGTCGTCCGCGTATGAGAAGGGATTGAACCCTAAGTTCCCCATAAGTTTACCCAAGGCGGTAGCATAGATGTTAAAAAGTGTGGGGCTCAAACAAGAGCCCTGCAATACCCCCTCGGTAACTTTGGTGATTTTGATCTGAAGGTCCCCCGAGTGACCGTCTGGGTTCTATCAGTGAGAAAGTCCGTCATCCACTTCAGTGCAAACCCCTGTACTCCAATGTCTTGAAGTCTCTCCAGTAGGATCTGGTGTGAGATGGTGTCAAATGCTGCAGACAGTTCAAGCAGCACCAGAAGTGCCCCTTGACCATTGTCCAAGGCCATTCTGATGTTATCAGTTACCTCAAAGTGGATTCGGTACTGTCCTTGGCACGGAAGCCTGACTGGGAGACATCAAGGCAGTGAGAGATTTCGTTGAAGTCAGACAAATGTGTGTTGATGTGTTTTTCAATAACCTTGCTCTGAAGAGGAGCAAAGATATGGGACGGTAGTTTGAAAGCTCGGTTGTGGAGATCTTGGGGTTTTTACCAATAGGCACAACTTGAGCAGCTTTCCATTCTAGGGGGAGTCTGCATCTACTCAAGGAGCTATTAAGAATGGAACAGATGGGTGTGGCTAACTGTGCGGAAAATCTAGATGAGATTTTAGCTGGGATGATATCAAGGGGAGAACCAGATTTAGTTTTGGTAAGAAGGGATTCAACCTCTGCCAGAGTGAGAGGGGGAAAGCAGTGGAGCTGCGAGGTATTGGTGGGGGGGGGGGGAGGGGGGGCGGGATATCCTGCTGTAGAATGGGGAGAAGTTACGTTGGACAAGATAATTTTCTGGTAGATGTCTTTAATTTTTTGGGAGAAAAAGGAAGCTATATTGTCGCACAGTAGATGTGACAGAGATTCCGCAGTTTCGCAGGCTCTGGGATTCGTGTAGGATTTTAGGATCTGAAAAAGGGTTTTAGAGTTGTTCCCAGCTTGCTCCAGTTGAAGAGTGATTTGTATCTTGCGGGCAGAATTAATATTTTTATGGTAGGAGGACAGTGGGGCTTTATATCTCTCTTTATCTTGCCCGCTGTGAGAGTGTCGCCATAGCCGCTCTAGTTTTTTACACAGACTCTTTTCGGTTCGTAAGGCTGGGGAATACCAGCTAGTGGGAGTGGGTTTAGGGGAGTGGGTCTGTGGCTTCATAGGGGCTACTTTATCTATAGTGTCTAAAATAGTGGAGTTAAAATGGGCTAGTTGTTCTACACTACAAGTGCTAGTGCCGATGTCCCAGGAGCAAAAAGGGGATAGGAGTTGGTGGGGCTTCAGTTTGTGCCAAGGTCTATACCAGCATTTGGTGTGAGGTGTGGGGGTGGGAAGGTTTCTAGGACTCTCGAGTTGGAAGTTCTCCAGAGAGTGGTCAGACCAAATCAGAGGGCACGTTTCCCCGCAGAGGATATTCAAGGAATTGGAGAGAATGAGATCTAAAGTGTGCCCAGCCGCGTGAGTAGGATCATTGTTGATCTTCAAAAGACCAGTAGTGGCCAAGTCTGTTAGACAAGCTGTGGCGTCACGGTTGAGGGCATCTTCACTATTAATGTTGAAATACCCCAGGAGAAGGAAGTTACAGGTGGAGATAACATGTGGGGAGATGAAATCCCAACAATTGGCTAGTGAATCCTAGTAGTGGACCTGGGGGTCTATAGACAAGAGCCCCTTTCCAGCTATGTTGGGGGTGTAGGTCAAGTCTGAAGACAAGGCATTCTATTTAGTCAATGCATAGCTGATCTAATATAGCAATGGATAAGATCTGCATCAGATGCAGAAAAAGTGTTTGATTATGTGAATTGACAATTATTATATGCTGTTATGGAGCTATCCCATTTTGGTTAAAATGTTATTGATCTGGTTAAAGCTTTTTATGTTTACCCTGCTGCCTATATCCTAGTTAATGGCTATTCTTACAATAGCTTTAATCTTTTCAGAGGGACCAACCAAAGTTGCCCTCTCTGCCCCCTTCTTATTCTTTTGGTTATTGAAAATCTTCTTAGGAATTATCTTATGTGTATTATGTTAGGCAACACCAATTTAACGTCTGCTTATGCAGATGATGTGTTGTTTATTTCTGATCCAGTAGCATCAATGCATGTAATATTGGATAAAGTTTTTGCTCAATAGTATAGGGATATACTTTGAATGGAAGTGTGACAAAGTGTTTCCTTTAAATATACGTTGCATTTTAGTTATGAATAAACAATATAATTTTATCTGGTGTCAAACCAAAATTAAGGAACCTGGAAATGTTATACAACAAACATTAAAGTTTTATAGTGAAAATAATATTCAAATAATTAAAAATAGGAAATGTGTCCTCTGCATCTAAATTAGTGGGATAGAATTGAATTAATTCAAATGGCCATTGTACTGCACATACTTTAGGTTTTATCCATTTCCTTTTGCCTCTTTAGAAAACAATTTCAAACTATAATATCCAATTTTGTTGTGAATAATAGAAATCGAAGAATATGATATTCAAAACTCCAACATAGAAATAACAGTGGTGTTTTAGCACTAACAATTTTTGTATGATTATAATACTGCCTTTATTGCACAACAAGGTTTAATTTTGTGTCAAAATACTGAGTCGACATTTAGTTCTACATGGTCCAAGAAGATTTAATCCATTTCCACTAAACACTATTAACCATATCCAATAAAAAAAACTCTGATCAAAAATCCCCAATTATTAAAGTCACAAAAAGCTTTTTTATCTTATGATGTATTACTTTGTTCAAAACTCTGAATGGGCCTCATAGTACCTAAACCCAATTATTAGGCATATGCATCATATTCATATTTTGAAATTATGGGTTGATGCCGCAGTCTTCTATTTATCCTATATTAGTCAAGGAAATGCTTTCTTATCCTTTATGGATTTACAAAACAAATTTGTTTTACCCTCTTCTGAATGTCTTCAAACATTTTTGTAATTGCATGCTCAGTTTATTTCATAATAATATTCCGGTTGCTACCATTTCTATTACAGAGTTATCTTGAAATATGTTTTAGTAAGTCTGGTTACATTGCTTCTAAAGTATATAAGAAAGTATTATCTATCAAATCGTCTAATCTACACAATAATAGAGATTTTTATAATATAGCATTATCCGTCATCTTTTTAATCGATAAAGTGGCAGTAAATATTGCTTTATAATATTTCCAGATGGTTTCCTGAATCCTTATACCAATTAAACCTATTGTAAATATTTGCTTAGGGACTCCTACCTAAATATTCAAAGCTAAATCACTTAATAACCCTATATATTATCACTGAAATAATAACGATGGTTCAATAAAATACATGTTATATGTATGTCTTACCCTATTTACAATCTGTTTCGAAGTTGGGAATGTAGTTTAAAAATTGTTAATATTTTCAATTGTATTGCTTGCTCTATTATTATATGTAAATCCTTGGCCCTTACCTTATCTTTAAGAGTCAGACATTATTGGATTTTAATATATGCAGTAATTAAATACATTATGACTTATTGGAAGGGTGCTAAACTATTCATACCTGCTGTGCTTGATTACATTTACAAGACAAGGTGATATAACGTCTTCTATTCATCCTATGCAAATGCTAAAGAAACGTGAGATCTTTTGGAAACCACTTGACAATTGTATATCTCAAAATCTGTAGTTTTACCTGAAATTTCATTATAAATAATTGAATTTCTATATCAGTGTGTATATTTTTCTTATTATATGAGTAGCCTAATATTTTTTATTATTTTTATTATTTTATAAATGTCTTCCCCATACTTAATACATCATTTATTAGTTGTATAAGACTTTATAATTGTGAACATTATATTATTTTTAGTACCTATTGTTTACAAGTTCATTGTAATATCTTATATTAACCCCTTCAGCGCGGCGCGGATTTCCGCGCCACGCTGAAGGTTCTGAGCGCGGGCGGGGCCATGACGGAACGGTTCCGTCATAAGCACAGCCCAACCGACGTGCATGACGGAACCGTTCCGTCATGCGCGTCGAAGGGGTTAAATCTTAATAAAATATTTGAACAGAACAAAAAAAAATCCAGGTGCTAAACTGCATCCAGAAATGTTTTCATCAGTGCTCCCCATGCGTCAGTAGATGGAGCCAAATGGCTTCTCTGTGACTTTGTACTGCTGTGTAAGTGATTAGCAGAATAAGCACTAACCCTACATACTGACATCAGTTCCCTTCTTTCCATGCCCTTCGGGGCAGATCCGGAGCTCTAACCCCAGTTTTGTTATTTTTTTTGACAACTCTATACTATGTTGTAGACAGTGTGCCAGGTAGACAGGATTCAAGAATTGCCTCGACAGTCTAGCATATGAAGAGGTCATGTTCAAAACAGAGGTTACGCTTGGGGGCCATTTTTGGGCATAAGGTCGGTCCATCATGAAGTTCCATTCCTGTGAAAAATCTTTTAAGTCAAAGTGAAAAACACTCAAAAAAATCCAAGTAGGCGACGTCCCCATCCCCCCACTCAATGACTAGAAATCATAAGGGCATCTCTCGAAGGGTCAGGCATTTTCTGCCACCCAACAGGTTCCACATTTGGTTTCGGCGGGCCCGAATTCCGTTGGGCTGATAACAACCATGCAGCAAATAGCAGGGTTCAAGGTGACCATAGTGCACATTTTCCAGACACTACTGGTGGCTCCCTCAGGTGCTTATTCAGGACCACCGAGCCATTGGGTCCTCCAGTTGGAATTCTGCCATTTTGCTCTCCCCTGTCTCTAAATGCTCCCTTGGGACCTGTTCCTGGGTTTGTAGCAAAGCAGGTCCATACTTCTACTCTGACTCTACGGTCCGAACATGTTCCTGCCATGCCAATTCGTTACTAGATCAAATAAAGACGCTGGTTTCTAACCAGGTCAGTTTCAGGCCTGTTTCACACTGTAAAGTAGAAAGATGCCAACTGTGGTTTTTCAGCTAGACAGACCTTCAGCCTTGACCTCTTCCTTAATACAAGTAGTATTGGAGGATAGAAGCCCTCTTTGACTCAGATTCTGATGCAGGCCAGGGTCCTAATGTCCTTCACAACACTGATGAGGACAAGAAGGCAGACATTCTGCTCCCCTTCATTACATTGATAAGGAGCTGAATTAGACTTGCAAAATGCCACTAAGATTGATACCTCACCACAGACAGAACTGATCTCAACACCTGGTCAATCAGCGGAAGAAAGTGCCTCTTTTGCTCTAGTAATGCAAAGAGCAGCAGAAGTGGTAGATTTGCAGTTGCCTACTCCAAAGCCAATTTGTTGACTGAAATTCTTTAAGCAAGTGCAATCTTATCTGAGCCACTGTTACCACTTAAAGAGACCCGTAAGGACTTTGTCATGCCACTTGTTCTCGGACATGCTCAGCCCCTCTGGTCAGCCGCCCTGTGGCCATATGGCACATGCCAGCCCCAGGAAAACATGACATTTTAATGAGACACTCAAAGCCTGAATGCATTGTGATGCAAGCATCCACAAATAATTAATCTGAATGCTTGTCCTTCAGAGCCCCCCACATATTGATGCCTTTAACAAGAAAACATTTTCGGGCCGGGCGACTGATCAAAGCACTCCAGAGTATTATGTCTGGATGTGACCGCATTTGACCCAGGATTGTGGGACCCGACTTTCTTTGGACTGCAAAACTTTTCCAATCAGTGATTGTTTCTCCTTTGGATTTTTTGGTTATTACCTATCTAATATCGCGGTTGATTGAGACTGAATATAACAAGGACTGCGGATTCATTCTTTTCAATTTCTTTTTGGCCTATTGGCCGTCTTGAGACTTTGTGGATTTCTACTCGTATACATGATTGCCCTGACGTAGTTCCATTGCCTGGAATAAAACGCGTTGACTGTTGTCCAGATTGTGACTATATTTGAAGAAAAAAAGGAACTACATGGAATTACTCTGATGTTTTTGACTTCCTCTCTGGTGCACCCTCCTTTAATAAAAATTGTTTGACTCTGGATGCCAGTGGGACCATACTGCAGAGGGTTCCGAAGGTGTTTTGCACAGAACTCTGAATTAAACTTGAATAGGGATTAAAGTGCGGGACTTATAGTCAGCCGCTTTTGTGCTTTTGCATACATATAATCAGAAGAGTGTTTATATTATTCTCTTGAGAGAGGAAAAATAATTAACGTCTTTGAAAAGGGTAGAACAGGAAGTGCACTTAAAATAAAATAGTCCGACCTTAAATGAATTGGACTAAGGGAGGCAGCCACACAAAATATACTAGGAACTATTGGAAGATCTGATAAAAACATCTAGCCACAGATTCCTTACCTTAGAACTTCCAGCATCAGGCTAGATCCGGAAGACTTTTTACAGCAGTACCCCTGTGCGCTAATAGGTGACATCGGCCAACTGCACGTAACTTTGCAGGCATTGTGTTAGTCATCATCGTGACATCCGCATCGTCTACATAGGCACCACCTCGGCGAACTGACATCAGTTCTTTCCTTTTTGCACCTGCCAGCTCAGATTCGTCAAAGATGGCTACCCCCTGTCATTTTTGACAGACTTTTTCAACTTTTTGTTGATATTTTTGGTGTGTGGGTATGTCCAGTAAGAAGGCCTCTGGGTTCAAACCGTGCGGCGCCTGTCACCACGTATGTCTGTTATGAACCCCCATCTAGTAGGTCTTTGGTGCCTGGAGCACGACCACGAACCTAAGTTGTGCTCCTATTGCTAGGCCATGGCGCCAAAAACTTTGAGGGAGCGGTCTCTGAAGCTGTTTGCTGTCAGGCACCTCAGAGATCTCCTTGAAGATCTTGTTCCTGGTCACATTCAAGAGGAAGGTCTGAGCACCGCTCCGGGGATCCAAGTCTTCTTCCTCTCACTCGAAGTGGTCGAGGTCAGGTAAGAAGCACCTAAAAAACCATAAGAAGTCGAAGCAGCGTTAAACTTCGCCTTGTCCGTCACTTGACTAGACAGAGGGGTCTCTGCGTTCGAGTGCCCGCTCAGCGGATCGGATGCCTGGGTTGGCTCTGCGTTTCCTTCCGTTCCCGTGGCCAGAAGTAACCCAGCCTTCCTCTCCAACCACCCAACCTCTGAGAGCCTGATGGTCTAAACCTCTATTTAATGTGGAGGATTCCCTTCCACACCCCCAAATAGGAATCCAAAAGGCTGAACAGTTCTGGTAAGAAGATCTTCTCTTCCACCAGCTTTGCATTGCAGTCGGGTAACACTGCATGCCACTTGGAACGTTATTCCCATTTGTTATGGGTAACGGTTGCGCAGGTGCTGCCACAAGTCCCTGGTTGGGCTCGGGCTGTGCTCACCCAAGCTGTTTCAGACGGGAGAGATGCAGCAAAGTTTGCCATACGCTGTGGCTTAGACACAACAGACTCGCTGGGCAGGGCGATTTCCTCGACGGTGCACATTAGACGCCACGCCTGGCTGAGAACGTCTGGCGTTTCGGGGGATGTCCAGGCCACCCTCATGAACATGCCTTTGATTGGTCGCGTCTCTTCGGGAACAGGGCGCACACGGCGCTTGGACACTTAGGAGTTGCGGGTAACAGCGAAGTCCTTCGGCTATCAGTGTCATTCTGGTCTACGTCCGCCTTTTGCGGCTACGGAAGAGGCTGCCAACCACGCCAGCCCTACCCAAGCCAGAGGACCACACAATTTCAGCAACCTCTGCGTGGCCATGTACGCGATTCACCCCGACCCACGCAGATCAGAAGACCGGTCAGGCAAAAAAAAATCTCTACCTTCGCCTCCAAACCTTCCTAGTGCGATCCTACCTGTTCATGGGCGTCTAGTTGGTAGCAGGATACGCCATCACCTCCACCACTGGTGGGACATCACCTTCGATAGGTAAGTTCTGCAAATAGTCCAAAGGGGCTACTCCCTCCCCTTCAAGACTACCCCTCCGTCCAAGCCTCCAACTTAGGATCGAGTGACGGAGGATCACCTTGTCTTACTTCGCGAGGAAGTCAAAACTCTCTTGGCCTAGGGAGGTATAGAGAGGGTTCCCAGGCCAGAAATAGGCTGTGGTTGCTATTCCTGCTATTTTCTGGTTCCAAAGAAGAACAGAGGCCATTGTCCTATTCTAAACCTCAGAGCCCTCAACTACTTCCTCATAAAAAAAAAAGTTCTCTGGTCCTGTCTGCCCTGGACCCGGAAGACTGGATGGTAGTGTTGGACTTGAAGGATACCTATATCCATATCCCTGTCCTGCCTTCTCATCAGCAATACCTGCGGTTTATGGTGGGCCACGAGCACCTTCAGTTTACCATGCTCCCCTTCACCCTCATCAGTGCCCCTCGGGTATACACCAAGGTGATGGCGGTGGCCACAGCCCTTCTGCGGAGATCAGGGGTTCCAGTCTTCCCCATCTCGCCGTCTGGTTGTTGAAGGTGGGCTTTCTCCAAGCAGTCGTCTCCCACCTCCAGACTACGGTGAACTTCATGCATTCGCTTTGGTTCACTATCAACATGCCAAAGTCAAACCTGACTCCCTCTCAGACGCTCCCCTTCGTCGGAGACGTTCTGGACACGGTGTAGTTTCGGGCCTATCCTTCCTAGCGGCTAGTCCGGGCTCTACGCCTCTGGACTTGGCTGGAACAGCAGGGCGTATTCCTGGTGGTTCAACATCTGGCCGGTTCCCTGAACGCCAGGGCGGACAAACTCAGCCATCAGTGCCTAGCGGATTATGAATGGGGTTTCCATCTGGAGGTGGCACAAGATCTCTTTTAGCAGTGGGGAGAGCCTTGGTTAGATCTGTTCGCCTCCGAAGAGAACGTGCAATGTCAGCAGTATTGCGCGTTAGTACACTTTTCGTCTAGAGTGGAGCATATGATTCCTGTATGCCTTTCTGCCCATAACACTCCTGTCCAGAGTGCTCAAGAAGATCAAGAGCGACCGGGTCCAAGTCATCCTTGTGGCTCCGGACTGGGCACGGAGAGTTTGGTATCCCGAGCTTCTGCAGATGAGCATCGATCCTCCGATCAGGCTGCCCCATCAGAAGGATCTTCTGTTGCAGCAGCAGGGGAGGGTCCTCCACCCAAACCTGTCCACCCTCCGCCTCCTTGCGCGGAGAGTGAGCGGTGACAGTTGACAGCTTTTGACCTTCCTCCTGAGGTCTGTGAGGTTAATCTGGCAGCCAGGCGTCCCTCCACCAAGTCAGTAGACGCTTGCTGATGGCAAAAAAAAAAAATCAACATTGTACAGAACAGTCTGTTGACCCTCTGTCTGCCTCCCTCTCTGACATTCTTCTTTTCATTCTTTCTTTGGCCCAGCAGGGCTCTGCTCTGGGCACTCTGAAGTGTTACCTTTCCACCCTTTCTGTTTTTCTACGGTTGCCAGATCATCTGTTCATTTTTAAATATCCAATTGTACATGGATTCTTGAAGGGCTTACACATTTGTTTCCCCCTCACCATTTATCATACCCCAGTGGGACCTTAACCTGGTTCTCACCCATTTGATGTGTGCACCTTTTGAGCCACTGCACAATTGCTCCCTTCCCCCTGATTACTATTAAAACAGCCTTCCGAGTGGCAATAACTTCTGCCAGGAAGGTGAGCAAATTGCAGGCTCTATCCTCTCAGTTCAGTTCATAAACTTTATTTGACAGTTTAAAAAACGTCATAAAAGTACACAGATAAAATCATACATGTGACATTACACAGGGAAAGTACATATCATCATGGGTTGTTATCAGGGCATACAAAAACCAGAAAAAAATAGCTAAAAAACCATACTTTTTCTTGCAGCAACAGATTTCAGGATAAAAGTTGCTATAAAAAAACACAAATCCGGGCTAGCAAGTGAAAATAACAATTTCATGGCATTTGAAGTAGAAGACACGGAATATTTTTTAAATAACGGTTTCAAGTAAACAATACGTAGGGCTTTATCAAGGGGCAGATTAACATAAAATGAAGGGTACTTTGCTTGGTTAGTTCATCACATGGACAGGCAGATGTTGTATAGTATTTCATTTTTGGAAAGGCCACAAGGTTGTGGACAATACCAAGTCTAAGTCTGGATAGGACGAATTGGTGAGATTGCCTGTAGATTGTTTTAAGATAGATAGGCAAACCAGGACCCTCGTTTGCATTGGAGGAGTAGAAAGCATGGGTTGAGTAGTTACTTGTGTCTGCTTTCCGTTTAACGAATTTTACCCTCATAAATTCCTCTTTCACCTCCTTTTTGGATAAAGTGGTTACAATCTCGGGATCTTTGCGTACATCCAAATCAAAGAGATCTCTAAAAGTAGTGGTCACGTACTTTATCCATGGTATACTCTTGAAATTATCCAAGGACAGACAATCTTTGATAATGCTCTTTGTGTAACTTGTTTCGTCCTTCAGCCAAATAGACCTCCATACCAGGAGGGGTCTCAATTCGATCAAATCGGCTATATGGTCCAGCCTTAGTTCCTCGTGGACCAGGTAGTTAGATGCCGATGAGGGTAAACAAAGTAGCCGTTTCAAAAACAAATTTTCCAGAATTTGTAAGTCTTTGTTACACCCGTACCCCCATACCCCTGAACCATAAAGTGCTATTGATGAACATCTGTGTCTATAAATATTTAGCATTGCTGGAATCCGTCGGCTGCCCAGTTTGTTGGCAAATCGGAAGACACCTAGTGTAGCCTTCCCCAACCTTGCTTTTATGTTAACGTGTTCAGGTGTCCATGAGCCCCGACTGTTAAAAGTAATGCCCAGATAACAGAAGTTATCTACAACCTCAATTCTGTTATCTTTAAAATAAAAAGACTTGGGGTGATTCACCTTTTTGCCACAGACCATAATGAATGTTTTAGAATTGTTAATTTTGAGTTTCTTGCCCTGGATAAAATCATAAAAACAGTTCATTAGCCGCTGTAGGCCGATTGGGGTTCTAGATAATAAAACGGTGTCGTCCGCATATAACAACACTGGAATTGGTAGGCCACCTGCTTGTGGTGCATCTGCTTGGACCTGTTTTAATTCTTGTTCCATAGAATTAATAAAAAGGGAGAAAAGCAAGGGGGCCAATACGCACCCCTGCCTAATGCCTGATTTTACCATAATCTTTCTCGTACACTCTCCTGCTGGTCCGCATCGTATCTGAGTGGTAAGGTTGGAATATAACCTAGCTAAGAAATGGATAATAGCTGAGGGAGCTCCCATATCGAGAAGGGTTGTCCACAACAGGGAATGGTTCACCAGGTCGAAGGCACTAGAGAGGTCCGCAAAGCAAAGAAATAAGGAGCCCGATTTGACCTTGGTATATTTACCTATTAAAAGGTTGAGGTTAATGCACTGGTCAATGGTCCCCAAACCCTTTCTAAAGCCATATTGGGATTGTGCCAGGATATTGTTATTGGTCGCCCACTCCTCCAGGCGTAATAGTAGTACCCGGCTCATGATTTTAAGGGAGGAGTCTAAGAGGGAGATGGGACGGTAGTTTTTGGCCTCCCCTCTATCTCCCTTCTTATAAATCGGGATAATAACGGATTCACTCCAGGTTGCCGGGGTGGAGAGATCAGTGGCAGCATTAAAGACCTGGGTCAATAGGGGGCTCCAAAGGGCCAGATCATGTTTGTAAAGATCTATCGGAACCCCGTCAGGTCCTGGGGCTTTACCTCCTTTACTAGAATTAATTGCCGTGATTACTTCTCGGATGGTGATTCCCAAAGTCTGCGGGGTCAGCTGGGGATTCATACAGATTTTATCATAAGACTCCTCAGGGGGGTCAAATATTCCTGAAAAAAAATCGGACCCAGCTATCTTCGCTTACTAATGCGGTAAGTACTGGGAAATCTTCTTTCTGGAGGAATGGAGCATTAATCGTACTCCAAAACAATTTACAATCCCGGAGAGCTGCGGCACAATCCAGATTGTCCCAGGCTTGTTCCCGGAGTTCGATTTTCCTGCGTTTAAGTTCAATGTTATAATTGGACCGCAAGGTTTTAATCACTTCCCTATCTCTTGGGAGATTAGATAGTGCTTGCTTAAGGGTTTTTAGCGCTATTGTACAGGCTTGGTCGAACCAGCCAACCTTATCCCGTCTAGAATTCATCTTATTGTTAGTAAAAATTCTATTAATAATAGTGCCTAGATCCTCAAAATCCGCTATAATACCCTTAGGGAGGGCATTGACTTCCAGACAGCGAAATATCTGCCTGGAACCACCTACCACAACTGCACTATGTAGTTTTTCTGATTTTTCTGTGCACCACTTTATCCGGGTTCCATTAGGCCTACTTGGGACAATATTGTCAACAACCCTGCCTGTAGGCGTAATTCTGGGGCCCCAGATAAGAATAGACATAGTTAGGGCATTATGATCGCTCAGACAATAGTCCTTAATTATTGGCACTGTGCAGAATGGTATCAAAAGCGTTGAAATCAACAAATGGTCAATAACCGACTCAGTGTCCCTCCCTTTGAACGTTGGGACAATGTTGCCCTTTTTATCAAGAGCTGGTTGGTGAATAACTAAATCAAATTTTAACAGAAAGCCATTAAGGGAAATCCCATATGGGGTGTGTTGAAAATGTGCTAAATACTCCCCCGAATCCCCATCGAACCCACAAACTGGGGTTTGAGAGTGCGGGCACGTTCTGATATTGAAATCCCCTCCCCATATGATGTCATAAGATGTGTGGGATTTATTACAGATTTTGTTTAGGAAGGCTTCCAGTTCGTCCACAACCGAGGTGCTGGTCGGATCAAATGTGTTATTGTAATGATTGATCAGTAAAGTGTTCCTACCCTTTTTGGATTGTAATTCCAGGATTTGTGAATGTGTGCCAACAGTAGAATACGAACCTACAGTTATCGGGAGATCAACTGATATAAGAACAAGCAGACCCCCTTTAGCCCTCCCCATGGCAGATTCCTGGGCAACACAGTTATAAGAGACAAAACCATCAAAATGAATGTCTAAGGTGGACCATGTTTCCTGTAAACATAGAATATCAAACCCAAGGATAAGTTCCCTCCACCCTAGAGCCGAAGCTCTCTGACGCCAGCCAGCTATATTCCAGCTCACCATGGAATACCCTTGATCCCTTGGGGTAGATATCTCTTCCAAGGGAGAAATCATTGTACATCCCCTATCAGCAATAGCCTCATCGAGTGGTGAAAGGTGGACTTCAGTTGGATTATCGAGAGTTAATGGGGTCAGATCGAGTAGATCAGAAGTTATTTTGCCAACCGTTACTGGTAAGGTATAATACTCCGCAGTAGCCCCGCTATCGACAGGATTAGTCTCGATGGGCAGCGGGGGAACAGTGGTGGAAGCACTGGGTAGTCAGTCGACTCCCTCTAGCCCATCGAGACAACTATATCGATTATAATCCCAGAAGGTGTTCTGCGGGGGCTGAAATGGGGGCAATCCGGGGTATCTTGGGCGAAAAGGCCTTCCCCTACGTTCAACCCTAGTCCATTCATTGCTTTCATCATAGTACATGGGGTTAATGGGTGGGGGGAAGAAAAAGGAGACAGGGAGAGTCTGGATAGTGGAATCTAATGACCTATTAACACCCGCACATATGTAAGACACAGTACGTGGATCTCTAAAACTGACAGTGATACAGTCTCCCTTAATGGATTTAGGGGTATTACCAATCCATGGTACCCTCCTCACCATGATGACTTCATTGTGCAGGTGTGCCGGTAAGGGTCGGTTCCAATTTAGCCATTTTATGACTTGGTTTTTAAGGGAGTTAAAGGTTTCGGTTTCACCCCTATCTAATGGAGGTGCTCCTGCCAGAATTACCATGTACCGGTTGGCCTCCGGTGGTAGGTCAGGCCGTCTAATTCTTGGAGTTTTAAGGTCTTCAGGTGGGGGCCCTTGGGTATCAATAGACAAAAGTGCGGGTGGGATATACGAACCTGGGGGGGGGGCTTGGATATTCTGAGAGGCAACTAGGCTAACAGAGCTAGGAGCTTGGGGATCATGTTGGGTGCTTGTGGGCGTTGAAACAGGAATTTGGGGCACAGTAGTAGGAGGGATAATTAGGGGGGCAGGCATGCTAAGAGGGAGACCAGAACTATTAGGCTTGGAGGAGTTAGCTAAAAGTATAGCGGTTGATTTCTCTATATTAGACATTCTAAAATCAAGCCTATCTAGTTTGGCCTCTAAAGGAAAAATAAACGATTTTAGTAGGGTTGCAATTTTATCCATGGAGATATCGTTGCTAGGTAAACTCCCTCCACCTTCGGAATTCAGCGATGCAGATACTCCATCTATTCTAGCTGTTTTAGATGCCCTCCCGTTATTTTTACCTTTATTGTAATACTGTCTCTTCCGTGTCTTAATAGCCCCTTCTTTTCCCCCCTGTGTTGTACAAAGGGTAGAATTTCCATCATTTACAGTAGTAAGGGAAACATTTGCACAATCGGAGACATGGCTAGAATCAGCAATGACGATGGAGGAATTAGATATAACAACAGAGTCTACACTTAGCTGGGGGGCAGAATCGGGAAGTAAAAGATGGTCATCCACCACAGGCAAGCAGTCAGTAGGTCTTTCAGGAGTTTTGGCATTAGCAAAAGGGCCCATACTGGAACGTTTAAGAGACATTAGTTCCTTGGACAAGCGTTTCTCCAGTGTGACAATTTCTTTGTCAATAATACTGTTAGCCCTAGTAAGAAACTTCTCCATACCTCCTGCGGCAGATTGTGATCCTCCAGCCAACAGGGATTTGCTCCTGGTTTCACGGACGACCATGATCCACAGGAAATCAGGCAGCAGGAGGATTAAGGGAGGTGGCCCGGTCCGGTCACGAACGGGCCCGCTCTTGGCCCGGTCTTCGCCCGCTTCTTCGTCCGCGCGCGTCCCGCGTACGCGTTCCGGGCGTGGTTGAAATAGAGGAGGAGAGAAGGGGGCGGGAAGAGGAACCAGGTGCGCGCGGTGGACGGCGCTAGCACTTCTGGACCTCGCAGTCCCGCTCCCACGGCAGATTGTAGTCCAGGCTCTCCCCCTGCCGAGGTGACCGAGCCGATGTGCTCCCAGGTCTCAGGATGTGCTAATGAAGATGCACCGCAGCAGTACTAGCCCCCAATGCGTCCACGAGTGAGCAGAGCAGCAGTTCACACACAGCGCGAGCGGCTCCCGCGCCAGCGGGGGCCGCGAGGAGTTATGAAGGTAGTCAAGCAGGTCGGAGGGAGAAGGGGGCGGGAAGAGGAACCAGGTGCGCGCGGTGGACGGCGCTAGCACTTCTGGACCTCGCAGTCCCGCTCCCACGGCAGATTGTAGTCCAGGCTCTCCCCCTGCCGAGGTGACCGAGCCGATGTGCTCCCAGGTCTCAGGATGTGCTAATGAAGATGCACCGCAGCAGTACTAGCCCCCAATGCGTCCACGAGTGAGCAGAGCAGCAGTTCACACACAGCGCGAGCGGCTCCCGCGCCAGCGGGGGCCGCGAGGAGTTATGAAGGTAGTCAAGCAGGTCGGAGGGAGAAGGGGGCGGGAAGAGGAACCAGGTGCGCGCGGTGGACGGCGCTAGCACTTCTGGACCTCGCAGTCCCGCTCCCACGGCAGATTGTAGTCCAGGCTCTCCCCCTGCCGAGGTGACCGAGCCGATGTGCTCCCAGGTCTCAGGATGTGCTAATGAAGATGCACCGCAGCAGTACTAGCCCCCAATGCGTCCACGAGTGAGCAGAGCAGCAGTTCACACACAGCGCGAGCGGCACCCGCGCCAGCGGGGGCCGCGAGGAGTTATGAAGGTAGTCAAGCAGGTCGGAGGGAGAAGGGGGCGGGAAGAGGAACCAGGTGCGCGCGGTGGACGGCGCTAGCACTTCTGGACCTCGCAGTCCCGCTCCCACGGCAGATTGTAGTCCAGGCTCTCCCCCTGCCGAGGTGACCGAGCCGATGTGCTCCCAGGTCTCAGGATGTGCTAATGAAGATGCACCGCAGCAGTACTAGCCCCCAATGCGTCCACGAGTGAGCAGAGCAGCAGTTCACTCACAGCGCGAGCGGCACCCGCGCCAGCGGGGGCCGCGAGGAGTTATGAAGGTAGTCAAGCAGGTCGGAGGGAGAAGGGGGCGGGAAGAGGAACCAGGTGCGCGCGGTGGACGGCGCTAGCACTTCTGGACCTCGCAGTCCCGCTCCCACGGCAGATTGTAGTCCAGGCTCTCCCCCTGCCGAGGTGACCGAGCCGATGTGCTCCCAGGTCTCAGGATGTGCTAATGAAGATGCACCGCAGCAGTACTAGCCCCCAATGCGTCCACGAGTGAGCAGAGCAGCAGTTCACACACAGCGCGAGCGGCACCCGCGCCAGCGGGGGCCGCGAGGAGTTATGAAGGTAGTCAAGCAGGTCGGAGGGAGAAGGGGGCGGGAAGAGGAACCAGGTGCGCGCGGTGGACGGCGCTAGCACTTCTGGACCTCGCAGTCCCGCTCCCACGGCAGATTGTAGTCCAGGCTCTCCCCCTGCCGAGGTGACCGAGCCGATGTGCTCCCAGGTCTCAGGATGTGCTAATGAAGATGCACCGCAGCAGTACTAGCCCCCAATGCGTCCACGAGTGAGCAGAGCAGCAGTTCACTCACAGCGCGAGCGGCACCCCTATCCTCTCACCCTCCTTCACTTACCGTCTTTCCAGACAAAGTAGTGCTCCGCACTAGGGCTTCTTTCCTTCCTAAGGGGGTGACACCTTTCCATCTAGGGCAATCTGTCACCTTCTATGCTCCTCTGCATCCTTCCAAGTAAGAAGTGCGTCGCCACCATCTGGACCCAAAAAGAGCGTTACCGCAGTAAAGAGTTCCGGGTGGATGATCAACTCTTTGTAGGGGTCATTGAATTAAAGAAGAGTTGTGCTGTGCAGAAGAAGACTTGATTATCCTCTGCATAAAAATCTGTTATGCCTTGGCAAAGAAACAGCCTCCTGAAGGCCTTAGAGCTCATTCAAACAGGGCCAAGGCAGCTATCAGCTCTTCAGCATGGTGTTCCGGTCCTTGACATCTGCCAAACGCTACATGGGCTTCCCTGCACACGTTTGCCAAACAATTGCTTGGATAACCAGGTCTTTAGCGAAAGCCTTTTTGGCTGTTCGGTCCTGCCGACTTTCTGGTCTAACACTTTTCCGCTGTCCCTCCTACGGGGATGGTATTGCTTGTGTATCAGTTCTAAGGTAAGGAATCTGCGGCTAGATGATTCTATCAGATGGACAAGTTACTTACCTTCGGTAACGCATTGTCTGGTAGAGACATGAGCTACCCAGGCGTACTGCTGTCAAACGTCTGATGCCTGAAACTTCTAAGGTAAGGAATCTGTGGCTAGAACATGTGTTTACCAGATACGGCATTACCAAAGATAAGCAAATTGTCCATTGTTGGAGATTTCTGTGGGAACAGATCTAAACTGTTTGCTAAATCCAATTGGTGATGGAGAGTGGGCTTATTACCTCTCTGAGCTTTATGCTCCTAATGTGCCTAAGGCAGTTCTGCTATGCTTAGCGTTTCAAAACCGTAAATTCTCTGGTATCTATAGAAAATATGCGCCCTGTACAAAAGAACAGATTAAGGCCTGTATATTTAGAGCACCATCTTCTGGAGCAATGGGCCCAGACACAATCTCCATTTCCGTAAGGAAAAATAGACCATCTCTTTGGTCTACTTTTCTATTTCCTTTGTTTGAACATTGCTGTTTAAGCAGTGTAATCCCGAAATCCTTGACCGGGAGCACTATAGTTCCAGAACATAAAAAGGGCTCTCAGAATCATCCTAACAGCTATGGACAGACCTTTTGGATTCAGATGGGTAGGTGTTTGCCAGAAGTATTTTGGTCCACCTCCAAGATTCAGTAGTTGAGAATAAGATAATTCCCACTAATCAAGCAGTCATTAAGAAAAATATTTCCAACTGGATAATACTGTGATGTTGCAGCTGATTTTAGAAAAATGTTACAATTTGGGGACAACCAGTCTGTGAGATTTTTTTTAAAGACTTCTTCATTGCATTTGATTGTGTTGATAGACTTATGCTTTGGAAAAAATTGTATATATTCAGTATCCCTTACTCCGTACTCCAGCTAATCATAACATTACATACGTCAACTTAGTGTCATGTTCTTTTAGTGGTAAACAAAGGCCTATCGTCTAAGATTCCTTTGGAATATGGTTTAAAACAGTGCCATCTAATAGAGACTTCTAGCCACAGATTCCTTACTTCAGAATATTCCCCAGGCATCAGACGGGATCCAGAAAATCTTGAGCAGTACCTCTGTGCACAAGTAGGGGGCATCAATCGGCTCCACGTCTGAGTCATCTGCGCTGGAAGTGACGTGTGTAGTGCTTCTTTAGGCACCATGCCAGCACGCTGACATCAGTTATTTTCTTTCCACACCGTCAGTGCAGATCGGTAGAGAGCTACCTCCATCCTTTTTTAGGCTACACGCCCAGTGTGAGTTAGGGATGTTCCCTAAAAAACCTGTTGGGTTTAAACCCTGTGGATTCCGTCACAGGCAGATGTTGGTGACAGAACTCCATCTAGTTTGCTTGTGGTGCCTAGTGCCGGTCCACGACTCCAAGGACTGCCAAATAATGAACCTCAAGGCGGTAGGATAGCGTGCCCCAAAGCTCCTGGTTGACTGACACCAAATGACTGCACTGTGCTAGGTCTCCGGCGCACTCTCATGATCATTTCTGCTTGCTGTCATCGTGCTCCAAGTCATCATCTGGTAAGTCCCTCAAGAAAAATAAATCTCAGAAGTCGAAGCTGTCTTAGACTTCGCTGTGTTGGTCCAAGTCATTAGATCAGATGCGGTAACAATGCCTCAAATCTAGGCCCCGCTCCTACACATCAGCTGCTGAGTCTGGGTCATCTCAGCGCTTCCCAGAGTTTCTCTGAGTTGGAGTTTTAAGTTGAAGTCATAAGCTATTTCATAGCAAAGAGAACTCTATGTGAAAATTAATGTACTTAGAATTTTTTTGAAGATAATTGGTATTATTGTTTATAGAAATGAATTTAGTTGAGATCTAGCAAAATTGCTTTGAAGTTATGTCAGTGCTGTAATTGAAAGGTCTGCTACAAAAGTCTTCTTGTAACATCAGTGTTGGGTTGGATGCCAATTTCTGATCGAACAAGGGGAAATATAAATCATTTGTATCATTCTGTAATGTGGAAGGTACCTGGGGATTCGTCTCTACCACACTCCGACAGATATTTTCGAAGGTAACCACGGTAGGGCATTAGCGGGCGTTAGAGCTGCAGTCAGCTTTTGGAGGAGCCTCCCGTTGGCCCCAATTGGGCGAGTGGCTTTAGCCAAAATGATCATGGTCCCGCGATTATTATACTTTTTCACCAATCTGCCGGTGATTCCTCCAAGAACCTTTTTTCGGGACTTAGACTCCCTCCTTAGCACGTTAATTTGGGGATCCGCCAGACATAGAATAGGACTTAAAAAACTGCAGTTGCCCACCACGCAGGGCGGCTTGGGTGCTCCCTCATTCGAGGCCTATTTTTTAGCGGCGCAACTGCAATGGTTGTCCCATTGGACAGCGGACAAATACACTGTGGAAACGCATACCATGATGGGGCGGATCTCGGTTCCGGAGATACGGCGCCTGCTGCTCCCCGGCACTAAGCCGATACGCGTGTACCCCCTCCAGGTGGCGGTGGCACGGAGGTGCATGCAAAGGATTCACCGTATGTCCTCGGGGACACCGTTGTATTCCCCACTGCTCCCTCTGGTAGGATGGCCCAACCGGGAACACTATTACACAAGTGGTGTTCTGCGCACATGGACCTCCTGTGGCATCACAGAGATGGGAACCCTCTTCGAGGACGGGCAGCTTCGACCCTTCCACAGTCTGGTGGATGAATTCGACCTACCTCCAGGGCAGTTCCTGCTTCACCGTCAACTACTAGTTAGCTACCGGCCATATCACGACTTTACGAGGGGGGAACCACGCGCACATCCAGTCCTCCACACGATTCTACACATGGGAGCGGGTGGCCATTTAACTACATGGTTATACAAGGCCATACGGGAGCTAACCATCAGGCCACTTGAGACCCTGCGGGCCACATGGGAAACTGAAATTGGGCGGGTGCTTCATGAGAGGGAGTGGGAGAGGGCTCTAGAGTACCCCAAGAAGGTATCTAGAAACGCACGCTTTAAAAACATTCAATACTACATACTGCACAGAGCTTACTTAACACCCGCGCGCCTCCAACGTTACTACCCTGACACACAGTTCCTTTGTCCCAGATGCAGCGCGCAGGACGCAGATTTCCAACACATGTTTTGGAGTTGCTCCATCATTCGAGTGTTCTGGCAGCGCATTCACGCTGCTCTGAGTGACCTCACGGGGATTACCACTATGAACACATGGGAGGCCAGCGCCTTAGGGATCTTCCGAGCACGTAAGCAACAAAAGGTGCAGACTCGTTTTCTTTCCCTAGCGATGCTATTGGCCAAACGCAGCATAGCCATGTACTGGCGATCCCCCACTGGCCCCCCCCTGGCAGCTTGGGTGGGAGCGACACATAAATGGGCGGCGGCAGAGGAGGAGACATTACGGGAGGAGGAAGTTAGAGGGGCCCGCAAGAACCCTATATCAATGGAATGGGCCATGTTACTATTTCGATTTAAGCAATGGACCCCTGGCGAGGACCCTACAGATGACACATTCACACAATCTGCCCCACTAGAGTAGTCCCGCATAGACGGATAGGGCACACTAATGCCGCTGCCGGTCGACCCTAAGAGGAGTTCCAAGCGCGAGTTTACGAGGGGCCACACCCACACGACAGTTATACACTCGGTCACGCGGTCCGGAGGTGAATTTCCATGCCCTTCCCCTAGTTTAAACCTGTTACACCCCTGTTCACGTGACATAGTAGTCATGCGTATCCATGGGATACACACACTGCCTCGTACTTGATCATAACATCTTTCTGAGGACTCTACGTCAGGATTTACAGTTGGTGTGTAATACCGCATACTGTACTTTATGCCATACTTACTGGAAAGATGTAAATGATGTATGATATATTAAATCTGAAAATGTCAATAAAAATATGTTACAAAAAAAAATCATTCTGTAATGTGGAAGAACCTTAGCCATAGTCAACGTGGAACTTAGATCATGGAATTTTTTGTTTGCTCCTTTTACTATGAATGAGTATTTTATCGCTTAAGAATCTAATAGGTGTGTGGCAAAAATCAATCTTTTAAGGATAGGATATCTGGATGATGTGGAAATGGAATACAATATCTAGATCTCATAATTTTTGTATGTCCTACACTGCACGTATAGCTCAAGGCTCTTTTCATTGCATTTAATTCCCTTTCTATTGAAAAAAACGTATTTCTAAAAAATATAATGATATGGTTTACTTTTATTTTTTATGAAAAGTTTTTTATATCTGTATAAATATAAAATTATTTGTTTGTGTATGTCTGAGGACCTCTTTGGAGATCCAAATCTTAAAACTTATACATTGAAATTGGTCAACAGCACTAAGTATGCTTGAACTTGTAGATTCAGATTTCCTAGTACCGATCTACAATTAAAATCAGGACTGTGTGAAAGTTCATTTCATAACATCAGGACAGCTTATTGGCAAGTATGTGCTTTACTACTGTTTAACAACACACATGCACTGATAAACAGAACGGATTCACTGGTGGTGTAACATTGCTTTCATTTCCATGGAACGTAGGTCTAATCTATAGTTTTTAGTACTGTGTAGAATACAAGGTCCAGACTTTCAGAAGCACCCTGTGTTTATAGTGCTGTGGAATGTGTCTGGTATTATTTTGGTTAGGGTTGCTAGATGTGAAGCGTCAAATTTATTCCTTGGTTTGGGAAGTTTCGACCCGAAAGTATGGTCAATCCATTTCAAGAGCCATGATTCTAAGTGATTAGGTTAACACAACCTGAAGATGTTAGACTTCAGAATTGAACAGATGATGACTAGAAAAGTCCAACAAGACCAAAGGCTTAGGCTGGACCAAGGTGAGAAAATGTTCCAACCTTGAAGCAGTAAACAGCTGAGGAAGAGTAACCTATAAATGCCATAATGGGAAGAAAAGGGAACCTCCATGCAAAGAACCCAACATAGGAGAAAAGTATCCAGACTTGTTCACAAAGTATGTATGCCAGGTACTGAATGGTTTTTATAGTGTACCTGAAGCAGGAAGTAATCGCTGGCTTGGAAGGAGTCTTGCATGGGGAATCTCTGAAAAAGGAAGCTAAAATAGCCGTCTCAATTGAGAAAATAGAGTTAGACAGCCATGTGTAGTAGAAAAGAAGTCCCAAACTCATATGGAGATTCATAAGGTCACTCACCTGGCCATTCGGTGTATCAAGCACATTGAGTGGAAGGCAAAATAAAGCCTGACTGTTGTAAAACCGGAAAGACTGTTTTATAAGTGACGAGCAAGCGAGGCAAAGACCACAAACACCCTTGCTCATTGTTGGGTGCAAAAACATGGTTTAGTGAAACCAGAATTGAAATGCTATGCAAAGTAACAGAGGTATAGGAACACCTTCCTCAAATGAAGGTTTGAAATTTGCTTACCGATCCGTGCATAGTGGCAGATACTTAGAACTTGAACCCAGAAGGAACAGTATAGGAATTAGGACACAAAGCATAGCCGTACCCACAAAAAGTGCCAAAGCTAATTTAACATCACTGCATTGCAAACACGCCAAGTGAGTACTGGAAAGAAAGCAAAGGTTACTCCAAGTGCCAAGTGAATTCAAAAGTCTTTCAATCATTTCAACTATATACAATGCAATGCCACGAGTTTCAAAAACATGTTTTGTTTTCTTCTTTTGAACAGAAACCTAAATAGAACACTGATACATGTGCATATATTCAAGGAAGGAACATTGGGACTTTAAAAACCCTATGACCATGTCAACAAAATTGAGACATAGGATAAACTGCAGTCATTTCTAGATTATATACCATTCAGTGACCACAGTGAATGTAAAGTGAGACAATGTGAAGTATTTACATGAAGCATGCCATTTCAAGTCAGTCATTAAGTCCCATGGCCATTAAATTCTTTAGACGAGTGAGCCAAAAAATCTGTGTATATAATAATGTTTTGTTGTTATGTACATGCTGTCTTGTCACAATCCTCTCTATTACCTGGAATCTCAACTGGCTGATTTTGTGTTTCAGTGCAATAAAGTGCCACGTTTAAAAATGTATTCAAAAAATGATAGCTTTCTACCATGGTGCTAAAACAGTGAATATATGCAGGCTTATAGATGCATAGTAATAATCCTCCTAAGATGCGAACCCTAGCTAAGTGTACCTAGCATGTATGTAGGTAGGTGTGAAGTCCATAATCCCCCTAGGAAAAGAGACAACCCCATTACCTGATGGGAAAAAACGAAGGACCCCATCTTGTTTTCGATTTGGAAACCTTGCAAGGGATGTCAGACCACTGCGTGCTGGAATTTCTGCGTGTAGGGACTCCAGCGTCTCGTGTCAGCATGAAATCTTCTCCCCTGGTTACCCAGTAAGGATGTGGTGTTTATATACCCAAAAGGTACCCTCAGGGGGTCTACCTAGATGTGTAATGGTACTGTGGGCATGTTGTCCAAGGATTTTTGTACAGTTATTATACAGAAGATGGTAATCCTGCTGTGATACTAAGATTCCTCATACATAATAAATTAGGCTAGTTTTCAGCACATAACTAGGCAAAAGGTCAACGCCAGAGCCATTATGTAGAGCAAGGTAGCACAAATGTAGGTATAAGGTCGCGTAGCTACCTAGGCCTATATTGGGGTACATTGGGGCTCATAACAAGCCACTGGTAATTACTCAGGCCATATCCCAGTACATGGTTATTTTTGCACACCATGCCACCTCAGTTTGGACCCATCCATAATTCAGTCAGCCTTGACCATGCTCAAATGGAAACAGTCTAACCAGAACCACCAGGCTTGGACCAACCTGAAACACAAGCAAAGTCAGTTTTTGACCATATTAGGGTTCCTCAGTCAGTTATTGTTTGGTTCTGGTGGCACAATACAGGGACCCACTTCTGGGCATCCCTGTCCCACTTTGGGTGTCACACTGAAGTATACAGAAAAGTGATGGATAAAATGCTTGAATGTATCTCAGCCACAGGTAATTACTCAGGCCGCATCCCAGTACATTGTTATTTTGCATACCATGCTTCCTCAGTGTGGACCCAGCCATATGCAAATCAGTCTTAACACTGCTCCATTGGGAACAGTTCAGCCCGAACCAATGCTAAAAATGATGTCAAATGCTTATACGGAATATTCTAGAAGTCGTTTTGGTTTTCTGCTCAGTTTTACCTGCAGACACTTTTCCACTGGGATATATCAGCAAATAGATGCAATTATTTGCATTACATGTGAAAACTTATTTTATTTTACATTTTCTGTTCTGTAGTGGGGTGTTATATGATTGTTTCTGTAATGACTACCCTGCAGTATTAGCAATCAGCACAAAGTAGCGTCTTAATGTAATCCTTTTTTCCCCTCTATTGCTACATACCATTTCATTAATGTTTACATGTTGTAGGCAAACAGTAGAGGATCAGTAAAACACCTGCTTAAATCAGGTTCTTTACTAAAGAGAGGTTATAATTGATGTAGAAAATTTGAAAACGAAACATACCCTTCTATTTTCCTTTTGATTTGAAGATTTTTAGGTCGAGCCTAGCTTCAGCAAGCATGCGCTGCTCGCTCTGCAAGGCATGCAGTAGTCGAGTATGCTGTGGAAGCCTCACTTTCTCTCCGCTCATATTTTTGATTGGCTGGTGTCATTGTCCTTGGTAAATGCTGGCTTCTGATTGATAATGAGGCTTGTTAGTCCCTCCTGGTTACCGCCCTGTCGCCATTTGTTTCCTCCCATGAGGACTAGATCTTTTACTTGTGGCGTTACACGGTCTCCTTCATAAGTCGGAAAACACTATTTTTTTTATTTTTATTTGCAGCGCGGTCTGCTTTCACTTTAGCGGCCGCGCTTGTTTATTTAATTAATATGCCGCGCGGGCCGAAAGGGAGCATTTCTGCTCACTAATCTAACAAGCATTTGCAATGCAATAGGTCTCGCATTTACACGAGTTTGAGCCATTGACATTGCAAATAACAATGCCTTTTCTTTTTGTTTTTGTTTTTTAAACATAAATAAAAGGCATTGTCATTCACAATGCCAATAGCTTAAACTCGCGTAAATGCAAGACCTATTGCATTGCAAATGCATTTTTTTTTTTAAAGCAGCACGGCCAACCCGTAACAGGGACGCCTGCTTTCAATCCCTTTAACCCGGCATTACCTTGTCTTTTTCACCACCAGTACCACCACAGTACTACCACCCCAGTACCACCACCACCAGTGCCACCAGTACCACAACTACCACTGCCACCATTACCAGTACCACCACTACCAATACCACCACCAGTACTACCAGTACCACCACCACCGGTACCACCAGTACCATTACCACTACCACCAACAGTACCACCACCAGTACCACCAATACAACGAGTACCACAACCAGTACCACCACCACCACCACCACTGCCACTACCACCAGTACTACCACCAGTACCACCATCGCCAGTACTACCACCACCACCAGTTCTACTTCCACCAGTTCCACTACCATCACTACCACCAGTTCCACCAGTACCACCACTACCAATACCACCAGTACCGCCATCAATACCACCACCACCAGTACCACCACCAGTACCCCCACGGCCAGTACTACCACCACCAGTACCACCACTACCGGTACCACCAACACCGCCAGTACCACCACCAGTACCACCACTACCGGTACCACCAACACCGCCAGTACCACCACCACCAGTACTACCACCACCAGTACCACCAGTTCCACCAACACCAGTACCACCACCACCAGTACCGCCACCACTACCACACTACCAATCCCACCAGTACCACCACCAGTACCATCAATACCACCAGTACCACCAAGAGTACCACCACCACCGGTACCACCGCCAACACTACAAATACCGCCAACACCACTACCACCAGTACAGGTACCACCACCACCAGTACCATGACTACCAGTGCTACCATTACCACCAGTACCACCACCACCAGTACTACCATCACCGGTACTACCACCACCAGTACCCACCACCACCGGTACCACCATCACCAGTACCACCACCAGCAGTACTACCACCACCAGTGCCGCCACCACCACCAGTACCGCCACCACCAGTACCACCCATACTACCACCACTGCCACCAACAGTATCACCACTACCAATACCACCAGTACCACCACCACCAGTCCCAACCAATACCACTACCAGTATCACCACCACTGGTACCACCAGTAGCACCAGAACCACCACCACCAATACCGCCACCATTCCCAGGACCACCAGCACCACCACAAGTACCACCACCATGAGCACCACCACAAGTGCCACCACCACCAATACTACCACCGCCAGTACCACCACCACCAGTACTACCACCACCAGTTCCACCACCAGTACCACCACCACCAGTCCCACCAATACCACTACCAGCAACACCAGTATCACCACCACCGGTAGCACCAGAACCACCACCAACAACTCAGTGCCACCACTGCCAGGACCACCACCACCAGCAGCACCACCATCAGTACTACCACCACCAGTACCACAACCACCACAAATACTACCACCACCTCCACCAGTTCCACCACCAACCAGTACCGCCACCACCAGTACTACCACCACCAGTACCACCACCACCAGTACTACCACCACCACCAGTACCACCATTACCACTAGTGCCACCGCCAGTACCACCACCACCACTCCCACCACCAGTACTACCACCACCATTACCACCACCACCAGTACTACCACCACCGACACCACCAGTACAACACTACCAATACTACCACCAGTACTACCACCACCACCACTACCACCAGTACAAGTACCACCACCACCAGTACCACGACTACCAGTGCAACCACCACCAGTACTACCACCACCACCAGTACTACCACGACCGGTGCACCCACCCCCAGGACCACGATCACCAGTACCGCCACCAGCAGTGCCGCCACCAGTACCACCACCACCAGCACCACTACCACCACCACCAGTACCGCCACCACCAGTACCACCAATACTACCACCACCACCAGTCCCACCAATACCATTACCAGCAACACCAGTATCACCACCACCGGTACCACCAGTAGCACCAGAACCAATACCACCACCACCAGTACTACCACCACCAGTACCACCACCAGTATCGCCACCACCAGTACTAGTACCACTACCACCAGTGCCACCACCACTACCACCAGCAGTACCAACACAGTACTACAAAAACCAGTACCACCACCGTACTACCATCAACAGTACCACCAGTGCCCCCACCTGTACCACCAGTACCAGTTCCACCACCAATATCACCAGAACCAGTACAACCACCACCAGTACTACCACCAGTACTCCCACCACGAGTACCATGACCACTGGTACCACCACCACTATTACCACCAGTACCACCACCACCAGTCCCAACCAATACCACTACCAGCAACACCAGTATCACCACCACTGGTACCACCAGTAGCACCAGAACCACCCCCACCAATACCGCCACCATTCCCAGGACCACCAGCACCACCACAAGTACCACCACCATGAGCACCACCACAAGTGCCACCACCACCAATACTACCACCGCCAGTACCACCACCACCAGTACTACCACCACCAGTACCACCACCACCAGTCCCACCAATACCACTACCAGCAACACCAGTATCACCACCACCAGTAGCACCAGAACCACCACCAACCCAGTGCCACCACTGCCAGGACCACCACCACCAGCAGCACCACCATCAGTACTACCACCACCACCAGTACCACCATTACCACTAGTGCCACCGCCAGTACCACAACCACCAGTGCCACCACCACCACTCCCACCACCAGTACTACCACCACCATTACCACCACCACCAGTACTACCACCACCGACACCACCAGTACAACACTACCAATACTACCACCAGTACTACCACCACCACCACTACCACCAGTACAAGTACCACCACCACCAGTACCACGACTACCAGTGCAACCACCACCAGTACTACCACCACTATTACCACCACCACCGGTACCACCACCACCAGTACTACCACGACCGGTGCACCCACCCCCAGGACCACGATCACCAGTACCGCCAACAGCAGTGCCGCCACCAGTACCACCACCACCAGCAGCACCACCATCAGTACTACCACCACCAGTACCACAACCACCACAAATACTACCACCACCGCCACCAGTTCCACCACCAACCAGTACCGCCACCACCAGTACTACCACCACCAGTACCACCACCACCAGTACTACCACCACCACCAGTACCACCATTACCACTAGTGCCACCGCCAGTACCACAACCACCAGTGCCACCACCCCCACCACCACTTTCACCACCAGTACTATCATCACCACTACCACCACCACTACTACCACCACCATTACCACCACCACCAGTACTACCACCACCGACACCACCAGTACAACACTACCAATACTACCACCAGTACTACCACCACCACCACTACCACCAGTACAAGTACCAGTACCACGACTACCAGTGCAACCACCACCAGTACTACCACCACTATTACCACCACCACCGGTACCACCACCACCAGTACTACCACGACCGGTGCACCCACCCGCAGGACCACGATCACCAGTACCGCCACCAGCAGTGCCGCCACCAGTACCACCACCACCAGCACCACTACCACCACCACCAATACCGCCACCACCAGTACCACCAATACCACTACCAGCAACACCAGTATGACCACCACCGGTACCACCAGTAGCACCAGAACCAATACCACCACCACCAGTACCACCACCAGTATCGCCACCACCAGTACTAGTACCACTACCACCAGTGCCACCACCACTACCACCAGCAGTACCACCACAGTACTACAAAAACCAGTACCACCACCGTACTACCATCAACAGTACCACCAGTGCCCCCACCTGTACCACCAGTACCAGTTCCACCACCAATATCACCAGAACCAGTACAACCACCACCAGTACTACCACCAGTACTCCCACCACGAGTACCATGACCACTGGTACCACCACCACCATTACCACCAGTACCACCACCACCAGTACTACCACTTCCACCACCAGTACCACTACCATTACCACTAGTACCACCACCACCAGTACCACCACCAGTACCACCACCATTACCACTAGTACCACCACCAGTGCCAGTACCACTACCACCACCAGTAGTACCGCCAATACCACTACCAGTGCCAGTACCACCACCACCACTACCACCACTACCAGCAACACCAGTATCACCACCACCACCGGTACCACCAGTAGCACCAGAACCACCAATACCACCACCCAAGTGCCACCACTCCCAGGATCACCGCCACCAGCAGTACCACCACCATTACCACTACCACCACTATGAGGACCAGTACCACCACTGCCAGTACCACCACCACTTCCAGTACTACCACCGCCAGTACCACCAATACCACTACCAGCAACACCAGTATCACCACCACCGGTACCACCAGTAGCACCAGAACCACCACCAATACCACAACCCCCAGTGCCACCACTCCCAGGACCACCACTGCCACCACCATCCTCAGTACTACCACCACCAGTGCAACCACCACAACAAGTACTACCACCACGCCACCCGTTTCACCACCAGTACCGCCACCAACCAGTACCGCCACCACCAGTACTGCCACCAGTACCAGTTCCACCAGTACCACTACTACCAATACCACCAGTACCAACACCACCACCTGCAGTACCACCATCAGTACCACTGCCAGTACTACAACCACCAGTACCACCACAGTACTAGCATCAACAGTACCACTACCACCAGAACCAGTGCCACCACCACCAGTACTACCACCAGTACCACCACTACCACCACCACGAGTACCACGACCACTGGTACCACCAGTACTATTACCACCACCATCAGTACAACTACCACCAGTATCACCACCGCCAGTACCACCACCATTACCACTACCACCATTACCACCACCACGAGTACCAGTACCACCAGCAGTGCCACCACCAGTACTAGTACCGCCAGTAGTACCACCAGTGCCACCACCAGTCCCACCAATACCAGTATCACCACCAGCGGTACCACCAGTAGCACCAAAACCACCACCACCAATACCACCACCCCCAGTGCCACCACCACCAGCAGCACCACCACCAGTGCAACCAGTACCACTACTACCAATACCACCAGCAGTACCAGAACCACCACTACTACCACCACAGTACTACAACTTCCAGTACCACCACAGTACTACCATCAACAGTACCACCACCAGTACCACCACCACTACCACCGGTACCAGTTCCACCAGAGCCAGTACAACCAGTACCACCACCACTACCACCACGAGTACCACGACCACCGGTACCACCACCACCAGTACTACCACCACCAGTACCACCACCAGTGCCACCACCACTTCCAGTACCACCACCAGTAGTACCGCCAGTGCCACCACCAGTACTACCACCACCAGTACTACTACCACCACCACCAGTACCACCAGTACCATCAAAACCACCAGTCCCATCAGTATCAGTACCACCAATAGCTCCACCGCCACCAGTTCCAGTACTGCCACCACCAGTACCACCACTACCAATACCACCAGTACCACTATCACCAGTACCACTAATACCAATACCACCAGTACCATCACAAGTACCTCCACCAGTAACGCCAGTACCAGTTCCACCAGTATCACCACAATCCACTACCAATACAACCAGTACCACCACTGGTACTACCAGTAGCACCAGTACCAGCACCAGTCCCACCACCACCAGTAGCACCACCACCGGTACCACAAGTAGCACCAGTACCACCACTACCAATGCCACCACCGCCAGTACCACCACCACCAATACACCACCACCAGTACCACCACCACAAGTACCACCACGAATAGCACCACTACCTCCACCACCAGTACTGTCACCACCAGTAGTACCACCACCACTGGTACCACCAGTAGCACCACCACAAGTACCACCACCACCAATACTACCACCGCCAGTACCACCACCACCAGTACTACCACCACCAGTTCCACTACCAGTACCACCACGAGTACCAGTACAACCACTAGTACCACCACCAGCACTACGAGAACCACCACCAGTACCACCACCACTACCACCAGTACTAGTTCTACCACCACCACCAGTACTGCCAGTACTACCAGAACCACCACCAGTGCCATCACCACCAGTAACAGAACTGCCAGTACCACCACCATCCGTGCCATCACCACTACCAATACCACCACTACCAGTACCACTGCCACCACTACCACCTCCACTGCTAGCTCCACTACCACCACCAGTACCACCACTAGTACCACCACCACCAGTAGCACCAGTACCTCCACGACCAGTTCGACCACCAATACTACCACCGCCAGTACCACTACCAATCCCACCAGTACCATCACCACCACCAGTACCACCACTACCAATACCACCACCACCAGTACCACCAGTACACAATCACCAGTGCCACCACCAGTACCACCACCACAAGTACCACCAATTTCACCACCAGTACCACCACCAACAGTACTACCACCACCAGTACCACCACCAGTAGCACCACCACAAGTACCACCACCACCAGTACTACCACCACCAGTACCACCACCAGTTCCACTACCAGTACCACCAGTATCACTGCCAGTACCACCACCAGTACAACCACCAGTACCACCAGCACGAGTACCACCAGAACCACCACAGTACCACCACCACCAGTATTAGTACTAGTTCTACCAGTACCACCACCAGTACCACCAATACCACCGGTACCACCACCAATACCACCAGTGCCACCACCACCAGTAACAGAACAGCCAGTACCACCACCACTGCCATCACCACTACCAGTACCCCTGCCACCACTACCACCTCCATTGCCAGCTCCACTACCAGTTTCACCACCAGTACCTCCACGACTAGTTCCACCACCAATACTACCTCCGCCAGTACCATCACCACCAGTTTCACTACCAGTACTACAACCACCAGTACCACTGCCACCACTACCACCTCCACTGCTAGCTCTACTACCACCACTAGTACCACCACCAGTACCACCACCGCCAGTAGCACCAGTACCTCAACGACCAGTTCCACCACCAATACCACCACCGCCAGTACCACCACCAATACCACCAGTACCAATTTCACTACCAATACCACACCACTGGTACTACCAGTAGCACCAGTACCAGCACCAGTCCCACCACCACTAGTAGCACCACCACCGGTACCACAAGTAGCACCAGTACCACCACCAATAACACCTCCACCAGTACCACCATCAGCACTGCCACCACCAGTACCACCACCACCACCAGTTCCACCACCAGTATCATCACGGATAGCACCACTACCAGCAGTACCACCACCAGCAGTACCACCAGTTTCACCATCAACAGTACTACCAGTACCACCACAGGTACCACCGCCAGTACTACCACCACCTGTACTATCACCACCAGTTCCACCACCAGTCCCACCAATACCACTTCCAGCAATACCAGTATCACCACCACCGGTACCACCAGTAGCACCAGAACCACCACCACCAATACCACCACTACCAGTGCCACCACCAGCAGCACCACCATCAGTACTATTACCACCAGTACCACCACCGCCACCCGTTCCGCCACCACCAGTACTACCACCACTACCACCAGTACCACTACTACCAATACCACCAGTACCAACACTACCACCACCAGTGCCCCCACCAGTACTACCACTAGTACCATCACCACCGGTACCACCAGTACCACCACCGGTACCACCAGTACCACCACCGGTACCACCACCACCACCACCTGTACTACCACTACCAGTTCCACCACTACCACCATCAGTACCACCACCAGTACCACCACCAATAACACTTCCAGCAACACCAGTATCACCACCACCGGTACCACCAGTAGCACTAGAACCACCACCACCAATACCACCACCCCCAGTGCCACCACTTCCAGGACCACCACCACCAGTGCCACCACCAGCAGCACCACCATCAGTACTACCACCACCAGTACCACCACCACCAGTACCAAAACTACCAATACCACCAGTACCATCAATACCACCACCAGTCCCATCAGTACCACCACCAGCTCCACCACCAGTTCCAGTACTGCCATCACCACCAGTACCACCACTACCAATACCACCAGTTCCACTACCACCAGTACCACTACTACCAGTACCATCAGTACCACCACGAGTACCACCACCACCCATACCACCACCACCAGTACTGCCACCACCAGTAACGCCACTACCGGGACCAGTACCACTACAATCCACTACCAATACAACCAGTACTACCAGTACTACCACCACCATCAGTACCACCACCACGGTACCACTCCAGAACCACCACCAGCACCACCACCAGTACTACCGCCACCAGTACCACCACCACCATCAGTACCACCACCACAACCACCAGTACCACCACCAGTACCACCACAAGTACCACCACCAGTAGCACCACCACAAGTATCACCACCGCCAGTTCCACCACCACCTGTACTACCACTACCAGTTCCACCACTACCACCATCAGTACCACCACCACCAGTCCCACCAATACCACGTCCAGCAACACCAGTATCACCACCACCGGTACCATCAGTAGCACTAGAACCACCACCTCCAGTGCCACCACCACCGGTACCACCACAAGTAACACCACCAGTAGCACCACCACAACCAAAAACACCACCACCAGTACTACCACTGCCAGTACCACCAGTACTACCACCACCAGTTCCACCATCAGTACTACCACCACCAGTGCCACCGCCATCAGTACTACCACCACCAGTACCACCACCACCAGTACTACCACCACCACCAGTACCACCACCACCACCAGTACAACCAGTACTACCAATACCACCAGTACCATCAATACCACCACCAGTCCCATCAGTACCACCACCAGTTCCACCACCACCAGTTCCAGTACTACCACCACCACCAGTACCACCACTACCAATACCACCACTACCACCAGTACCACTACCACCAGTACCATCAGTACCACCACGAGTACCACAACCACCCATACCACCACCACCAGTACTGCCACCACCAGTAACGCCACTACCAGTACCACTACAATCCACTACCAATACAACCAGTACCACCACCACCAGTACCACTCCAGAACCACCACCAGCACCACAAATACCGCCACCACTACCACCAGTACCATGACTACCAGTGCTACCACCACCAGTACTACCACCACCGGTACCACCACTACCACCATCACCAGTACTACCACCACCAGCAGTACTACCACCACCAGTGCCGCCACCACCAGTACCACCACCACCAGTACCGCCACCACCAGTACCACCAATACTACCACCACCGCCACCAACAGTAGCACAACTGCCAGTACCACCACCACCAGTCCCACCAATACCACTACCAGCAACACCAGTATCACCACCACTGGTACCACCAGAACCACCACCACCAATACCACCACCCCCAGTGCCATCACTCCCAGGACCACCACCACCGGTACCACCACCACCGGTACCACCACAAGTAACACCACCAGTAGCACCACCACAACCAAAAACACCACCACCAGTACTACCACTGCCAGTACTACCACCACCAGTTCCACCAGTACCCCCACCACCAGTCCCACCACTACCAGCAACACCAGTATCACCACCACCAGTAGCACCAGAACCACCACCACCAATACCACCACCCCCAGTGCCACCACTCCCAGGACCACCACCAGCAGCACCACCATCAGCACTACCACCACCAGTACCACCACCACCATCACCACCGCCACCAGTTCCACCACCAGTACCACCACCACTGTTACCACCACCACCAGTACCATCAGTGCCACCACCAGTACCGCCAGTACCACAACCACCAGTGCCACCAACACCACTGCCAGGCCCACCACCACCAGTACCACCACCACTTCCACCACCAGTACTACCACCATCAGTACCACCACCACCAGTACTACCAATACCACCAGTACCGCCATCCATACCACCAGTACCACCACCAGTCCCTCCACCACCAGTACAAGTACCCCCATGACCAGTACCACTACCACCACCACCAGTACTACCACCACCAGTACCACCAGTTCCACCAACAATAGTACCACCACCATTACCACCAGTACCACCATCACCAGTACTACCACCACCGACACCACCAGTACCACACTACCAATACCAGCAGTACCACCATCAATACCACCAATACCAACACCAGTACCACGAACACCAGTACCACGACTACCAGTACTACCACCACCACCAGTACCCACACCCCCAGGACCACGATCACCAGTACTACCACCACCAGTGCTGCCACCACCAGTACCACCACTACTAGTACCACCAGTTCAACCAACACCAGGACCACCAGTACCACCACCACCAGTACTACCACCGACATCACCAGTACCGCCACCACTACCACACTACCAATCCCACCAGTACCACCACCAGTACCATCAATACCACTACCACCACCACCAATAACCAATACCACCAAGAGTACCACCACCACCGGTACCACTCCCACCACAGCCACCGGTACCACTACCACCAGTACCACCACAGTACTACCACCACCAGTACCACCACCAACAGTACTACCACCATCATCAGTACCTCCAGTACTACCACCACCAGCACCACAAATACCGCCAACACCACTACCACCAGTCAGGGCTCGAAGAATGTACTCGACCGCTCGCAAATGCGAGTGATTTTTTTGAAGGGCGAGACAGTTTTCAGGCCTACTTGACCGGCCTGGCGAGTGCTATCTGCGACTGCAGTAGCAGGTGAAGGCTCTAGGGGGCAGCACGCACCACCTAGCATAGTAGTGGTGGTACGGTGCGCGGTGAAGGCTCTAGGGGGCAGCAGGGTACGACGGCAATCAAGTGCACGCACCACCTAACATATGGTGGTCGTGTGGTGTGCTGCCTATCGTTTTTGTGGGTCCCAGGGCCGTCAATCGTGTAGCGCGCGAAAGCGCTACCAATGACGGCCCTAGACATCATTTTGGCCTGCCCCCGCGCTGTGCTGCTTAAAGTGCAGCAGTGGCGCAGCACGCCACCACGCGCTCTCTTCAGTGGAGTTGGGAGTGCAGGGCGATTTGGCTTGCAGTCTAGGAGAGGTGAGTCGCAGTTTTTTCCATTATGTATCTATTGTATGTCAGTTTTTATTCTTGTTTGATGCTGGGACAGACTCCGCTCGCTCAGACTACTCAGCTGACAGACAGTGGAATCCGTCCGTAAATTATAAAGTTGTGGGCAATATTGTGAGGCACAAGAGTTGGAACCAATAATTGTGCAGGCTAGGCTTACATTAAATATTCATCTCCCTCGACCCGATAATAACTTAAGAATAGACCAAGAACCCCCTTCTGTTTAACCCCCTTTCGGAACATTGTGCTAAAGGCCTGCTTTTGACCGACTTTTTAATTATTATTTGTTCTTCTTGAAAGCGTCCGGTCCTTTTTTGTGGTTCCTCATTAGTGCTGCATTTGGCCCATGCGTTTTTAGTATTTCCCTAATCTCTTCACGATGCTTGGGCTGCACAGTAATTACGGCAAAGCGCTTTCTCCAGCAGGAGGGGCCTGCAATTGTTTACAGTGCGTGCGCCCATATAGAAACTGTTTAAAACAGGTTTGTGACGCTTTTCCCGGAGGAAGATAGCATGTAAGGAGAGTCTGATTTTGGTGTTTATGCGGCGTAGGATTCCATGTATACTTGCACTTAAACGTCCGTACTTCTGTCAGTGCAATAGCCTTCACAAATAAAGTTAAGGGCTGTAAGTAAGGTTTGCAATAAGTAATGAAAGGTTGCGTGAATGTATCCTTTCATGTGCCACCATAACACAGAATAACATTCATTCTGCGCCTATACCCCTCCGTCGTGCAATTTTGAAGCGGCCTAATTACTGGAGGCGTACTTTTTTACAACTTCAAGTGACAGCAAGATATAATTCATTACCACTCACTGGCCGTAGCTAATTCTGGGACCTTAAAGAGAGCCCCTTTCACTTGCATCTGGACAGGAGAACGGGTTATCTGAAGATACAAAGGAAATTAAATTAAATGTCTTCCCGGAGTTTATAATAATCCTGCTTATGCAAGTTGCATTAGAACATTGTGTGGTGAATGTACTATGCTGACACTGTTTCTCGTTGCTCAAGTGGGTGTAATTTGTGAATATTTTGTATGTTTCCCTCAACTTCATTGCTTGATTTTGCTCGCAAGAAAGTGTCACTCATCACCTCTAAGGTGCGGATTGTGCAGATTGTGTGACCGCTAATTACGACACCCCCAGTTTCACCCAAAAAAGTACGTTTAGGCCCAGAGTTAGGCTTTGGGAGGGGGGAGTGAGCTTCACTATCGTAGATGTTGTTTCCGTAAAAAGATGGCGCACTTGCAGGCAACAGCCTCAGCTGCGCTGCTAGAATCCACAGGGCAGACCCCAATGTCACGTTAAAACTAGACTATTGGTTTTGTCAGTGCCTATGCCAGGAGTACTTTTTGGAATGATTAAGGTTGTTTCCAGATCAGAGAGACCTGGTAGCTTTTATTTTTGCTGCGTGCTGGTTATTAGGGAGCAGGATTTTCTAATATGTGACAGTAAGTGTGCCTGACCGGAGACGTTTTAACTGCTATATGTGTGCCTGCCTGGCTTAAGCAGTGTTGCAGCTGGCCCGCTGGTGAGCCAATGTGTCTGTGGTGGGTAAGTTGACTGTCTCCTTTTCTTTTGTTAGTCTTGTTGTTGGTGCATTGCTGTGATGTAAGTCCACCTTGATAGTAAGTTTATTTGTGGAACGGAAATCCTGTCTTGGGAATTCTGAACAATTTGTGGGTCGAGTGCATTGATGTTAGGTCGAGTACAAAAGTCTACTCAATCGACCTGCAGGTCAAGTAAGATTTTTTAGATTTGTCGAGCCCTCCCAGTACAAGTACCACCAGTACCACCACCACCAGTACCATGACTACCAGTGCTACCACCACCAGTACTACCAACACCATTACCACCACCACCGGTACCACCACCACCGGTACTACCACCACCGGTACTACCACCACCGGTACTACCACCACCAGTACCACCACCACCAGTACTACCACCACCGGTACCACCACACCCACCCCCAGGACCACCATCACCAGTACCACCACCAGCAGTACTACCACCACCAGTGCCGCCACCACCACCAGTACCACCAATACTACCACCACCAACAGTACCACCACCACCAGTACCATGACTACCAGTGCTACCACCACCAGTACTACCACCACCACCTATACTACCACCACCAGTACTACCACCACCAGTACCACCACCCCCAAACCACCATCACCAGTACCGCCACCACCAGTACCACCAATACTACCACCACCACCACCAACAGTACCACCACCACCAGTACCATGACTACCAGTGCTACCACCATCAGTACTACCACCACCGGTACCACCATCACCAGTACCACCACCAGCAGTACTACCACCACCGGTACCACGATCACCAGTACCACCACCAGCAGTACTACCACCACCAGTGCCGCCACCACCACCAGTACCACTACCCCCAGTCCCACCACCACCAGTCCCACCAATACCACTACCAGCAACACCAGTATCACCACCACCGGTACCACCAGTAGCACCAAAACCACCACCACCAATACCACCACTCCCAGGACCACCAGTACCACCACCACCAGTACCACCCCCACCACCAGTATCGCCACCACCAACAGTACCACTACCACCATTACCAGTTCCACTACTACCAATACCACCAGTGCCACCACCACTGCCAACAGCAGTACCAGTACCACCACAGAACTACAACCACCAGTACCACCACAGTACTATCATCAACAGTACCACCACTACCACCAGTGCCCTAACCCCGTACCACCCGTACCAGTTCCACCACCAATATCACCTGAACCAGTACAACCAGTACCACCACCACTAGTACCACCACCAGTACTCCCACCACGAGTACCATGACCACTGGTACCACCAGTACCATTACCACCACCACCAGTACTACCACCACCAGTACCAACACCACCAGTACTACCATTACCGCCACCACCAGTACCACCACCACCAGTCCCACCACCAGTCCCACCACCAGTCCCACCACCACTTCCAGTACCACCACCAGTACTACCATCACCAGTACCACCAATACCACTACCAGCAACACCAGTATCACCACCACCGGTACCACCAGTAGCACCAGAACCACCACCACCAGTGCCACCACTCCCAGGACCACCACCACTGCCACCACCACTACCACCAGTACCACCACCATGAGTACCAGTACCACCAGTCCCACCACCAGTGCCACCACCACCGGTACCACCACCAGTGCCAGTACCACTGCCAGTACCACCACCACCAGTACCACCACCACTTCCAGTACCACCACCACCAGTACTACCATCACCAGTGCCACCACCACCAGTCCCACCACCAGTCCCACCACCACCAGTCCCACCAACACCAGTATCACCACCAACGGTACCACCAGAACCACCACCAGTGCCACCACTCCCAGGACCACCACCATGCCACCACCACCATCAGTACTACCACCACCAGTGCAACCACCACACCACAAATCTACCGCCACCCGTTCCACCACCAGTACCGCCACCAGTCCCACCAATACCACTACCAGCAACACCAGTATCACCACCACCGGTACCACCAGTAGCACCAGAACCACCAATACCACCACCCCCAGTGCCACCACTCCCAGGACCACCACCACTACCACCAGTACCACCACTATGAGTACCAGTACCACCAGTCCCACCACCAGTGCCACCACCAGTGCCAGTACCACTGCCAGTATTACCACCACCAGTACCAACACCACCTCCACTTCCAGTACCACCACCACCAGTACTACCATCACCAGTGCCACCACCACCAGTCCCACCAATACCACTACCAGCAACACCAGTATCACCACCACCGGTACCACCAGAACCACCACCACTCCCAGGACCACCACCACCAGTGCCACCACCACCATCAGTACTACCACCACCAGTGCAACCACCACACCACAAGTCTACCGCCACCCGTTCCACCACCAGTACCACCACCAATATCACCAGAGCCAGTACAACCAGTACCACCACCAGTACCACCACTACCACCACCAGTATTACCACCACCACCAGTACCATGGCCACCGGAACCACCATTACCACCAGTACTACCACCACCAGTCCCACCAACACCAGTGCCACTACCACCGGTACCACCACCACTTCCAGTACCAACACCAGTACTACCACCACCAGTACTACTACCACCGCCACCACCAGTACCACCAGTACCAATACCACCAGTACCATCAATACCATTAGTATCAGTACCACCAGTAGCTCCACCACCACCAGTACTACCACCACTGCGAATACCACCAATCCCACCAGTACCACTACCACCAGTACCACACCCACCAGTATCACTACTACCAATACCACCAGTACCACCACCAATACCATCACGAGTACCACCACCAGTAACGCCACTACCAGTACCAGTACCACCAATACCACCACAATCCACTACCAATACAACCAGTACCAATACCACCAGTGCTACCAGTACCACCACCACCACCAGTTCCACCACCACCAATACCACCAGTACCATCACCAATACCACCACCACTGGTACTACCAGTAGCACCAGTCCCACCACCACAAGTAGCACCAGTACCACCACTACCACCGCCAGTACCACCAATACACCACCAGTACCACCACCAGTTTCACCACCAGTACTGTCACCACCAGTAGTACCACCACCACTGGTACCACCAGTAGCACCACCACAAGTACCACCACCACCCACATCAATACTACCACTGCCAGTACTACCACCAGTACCACCACCACGAGTACCAGTACCACCACCAGTTCCACGACCACAACCACTAGTACCACCACCAATACCACCACTCCCAGGACCAGTGCCGCCACCACCAGCAGCACCACCACCAGTACCAGTTCCACCAGTACCACTACTACCAATAACACCAGTGCCACCTCCAGTACCAGTACCACTACTACCACCACCAGTACTACCATCAACAGTGCCAGTACCAGTTCCACCAGTACCACCACCAATAGCACCACTACCACCAATTTCACCACCAGTACCACCACCAACAGTATCACCACCAGTAGTACCACTAGTACCACCACAAGTACCACCACCACCAGTACTACCACCGCCAGTACCACCACCACCAGTACTTCCACCACCAGTTCCACCACCAGTACCACCACCAGTTCCAGTACCACCACCACTACCACCAGTATCAAGCTCTGGGCAACAAGCTTGCTTAATCTCCACAACGGCCCCCCCGCGGCGGGATGCCTGGCTTTCACCTTGGGGATGCCCAGTACGGGTTATCTCACAGGGAAAAACCAGGACGGGTTCCCAATGCAAGCGCCAAGATGCCCAAGGGTAAGTTGAGCGCTATATAAGAACACATAATAATAATAATAATATCACTGCCAGTACAACCACCAGTACCACCAGAACCACCACAGTACCACCACCACTACCACCAGTATTAGTACTAGTTCTACCAGTACCACCACCAATACCACCAGTGCCACCACCAGTAACAGAACAGCCACTACCAGTACCACTGCCACCAGTTTCACCACCACAGTACTACAACCACCAATACCACTGCCACCACTACCACCTCCACTGCTAGCTCCACCACCAGTACCACCACTAGTACCACCACCACCGGTAGCACCAGTACCTCCACGACCAGTTCCACCACCAATACTATCACTGCCAGTACCACCACCGCCAGTACCATCACCACTCCCAATACCACCACCACTGGTACCACCAGTAGCACCAGTACCACCACCGGTACCAGAAGTAGCACCAGTACCACCACCAGAAGTAACACCAGTACCACCACGAATAGCACCACAACCACCACCAGCAGTACCACCAGTTTCACCACTGGTACCACCACCACTACCACCACCAGTACCACCACAGTACTACAACCACCAGTACCACCACCAGTACTACCACAGTACCACCACCACTACCACCAGTTCAAGTTCCACCACTACCGCCACCAATAGCACCAGAACCAGTACTACCACCAGTAACACCACTACCAGCACAAGTATTACCACCACCACGAGTACCACAACCACCGGTACCACCAGTGCCACCACCACCACCACCAGTCCCACCACCGGTACCACCACCAGTGCCAGTACCACCACCACCACCGCTTCCAGTACCAACACCACCAGTAGTATCGCCAGTACCCCCACCAGTGCCACCACTACCAGTACCACCACCAGTACTACTACCACTGCCACCACCAGTACCACCACTACCAATACCACCAGTACCACCAACAGTACCATCAATACCACCACCAGTCCCATCAGTACCACCACTACCACCAGTAGCTCCACCACCACCAGTACCACCACCAGTACTACTACCACTGCCAGTACCAGTACCACCACCAATACCACCACCTGTACCACTACCACCACGAGTACCACCACCACCCATACCACCACCAGTAACGCCACTACCAGTACCACCACCATCAGTACCACTACCACCGGTACCACTCCCGGTATCACTACTACCAATACCACCAATACCATCACGAGTACCACCACTAGTAACGACACTACCAGTACCACCACAATCCACTACCAATACAACCAGTACCAATACCACCAGTACCACCACAAATACCACCAGTTCCATCACCACCACCACTGGTACTACCAGTAGCACCAGTACCACCACCCGTCCCACCACCACAAGTAGCACCACCACTACCAATGCCACCACCGCCAGTACCCAATACACCACCACCAGTACCACCACCACCAGTAGTACCACCAGTAGCACCACCACAAGTACCACCACCACCAATACTACCAGTGCCAGTACTACCACCGCCAGTACCACTATCACCACCAGTACTACCACCACCAGTTCCACTACCACCAGTACCACCACCAGTTCCACTACCAGTACCACCACCATGAGTACCAGTACCACCACCAGTTCCACTACCAGTACCACCACAACCACTAGTACCACCACCAATACCACCACTCCCAGGACTACCACCAGCAGCACCACCAGTGTAACCACCACCACCAGTTCCACCAGTACCGACACTACCACCAGCAGTACCAGAACCACCACCTGTACCACCACAGTACTGCAACCACCAGTACCACCATAGTACTACCATCAACAGTACCACCAACACTACCACCACCAGTTCCACCACTACCACCATTGCCACCACCACCAGTACAAGCACCACCAGTCCCACCAATTCCACTTCCAGCAACACCAGTATCACCACCACCAATACCACCCCCCTGTGCCACCACTCCCAGGACCACCACCAACCAGTACCGCCACCACCAGTACTACCACCAGTACCACTAATACCAATAACACCAGTGCCACCTCCAGTACCACCAGTACTACCATCAACAGTACCAGTTCCACCAGTACCACCACCAATAGCACCACTACCACCAGTACCACCAATTTCACCACCAGTACCACCACCAAGAGTACTTCCACCACCAGTTGTACCACCACAAGTACCACCACCACTAGTACTACCACTGCCAGTACCACCACCACCAGTACTTCAACCACCAGTTCCACCACCACCAGTTCCACTACCACCAGTATTAGTACTAGTTCTACCAGTACCACCACCAGTGCCACCACCAGTAACAGAACAGTCACTACCAGTACCACCACCACTGCCGTCACCACTACCACCACTACCAGTACCACTGCCACCAGTTTCACCACCACAGTACTACAACCACCAATACCACGGTCACCACTACCACCTCCACTGCTAGCTCCACTACCACCACCAGTACCACCACTAGTACCACCACTCCCAAACCACCATCACCAGTACCGCCACCACCAGTACCACCAATACTACCACCACCGCCACCAACAGTACCACCACCACCAGTACCATGACTACCAGTGCTACCACCACCATTACCACCACCACCGGTACTACCACCACCAGTACTACCACCACCGGTACCACCATCACCAGTACCACCACCAGCAGTACTACCACCACCAGTGCCGCCACCACCACCAGTACCACTACCCCCAGTCCCACCACCACCAGTCCCACCAATACCACTACCACCAACACCAGTATCACCACCACCGGTACCACCAGTAGCACCAAAACCACCACCACCAATACCACCACTCCCAGGACCACCAGTACCACCACCACCAGTATCGCCACCACCAGTACTACCACCAACAGTACCACTACCACCAGTACCAGTTCCACTACTACCAATACCACCAGTGCCACCACCACTACCAACAGCAGTACCAGTACCACCACAGAACTACAACCACCAGTACCACCACAGTACTATCATCAACAGTACCACCACTACCACCAGTGCCCCCATCCGTACCACCAGTACCAGTTCCACCACCAATATCACCAGAACCAGTACAACCAGTACCACCACCACCAGTACTACCACTAGTACCACCACCAGTACCACCACCAGTACTCCCACCACGAGTACCATGACCACTGGTACCACCAGTACCATTATCACCACCACCAGTACTACCACCACCAGTACTACCATTGCCACCACCATTACCACCAGTACCACCACCACCAGTCCCACCACCACTGCCAGTACCACCACCACTTCCAGTACCACCACCACCACCAGTACTACCATCACCAGTACCACCAATACCACTACCAGCAACACCAGTATCACCACCACCGGTAGCACCAGAACCACCACCACCAATACCACCACCCCCAGTGCCACCACTCCCAGGACCACCACCACTGCCACCACCAGTACCACCACCACTACCACCAGTACCACCACCATGAGTACCAGTACCACCAGTCCCACCACCAGTGCCACCACCACCGGTACCACCACCAGTACCACTGCCAGCACCACCACCACCAGTACCAACACCACCACCACTTCCAGTACCACCACCACCAGCACTACCATCACCAGTGCCACCACTCCCAGGACCACCACCACTGCCACCACCAGTACCACCACCACTACCACCACCATGAGTACCAGTACCACCAGTGCCAGTACCACCACCACCACTTCCAGTACCACCACCACTTCCAGTACCACCACCAAAGTACTACCATCACCAGTGCCACCACCACCAGTCCCACCACCACCAGTCCCACCAATACCACTACCAGCAACACCAGTATCACCACCACCGGTACCACCAGAAACACCACCAGTGCCACCACTCCCAGGACCACCACCACCAGTGCCACCACCACCATCAGTACTACCACCACCAGTGCAACCACCACACCACAAGTCTACCGCCACCCGTTCCACCACCAGTACCACCACCAGTCCCACCAATACCACTACCAGCAACACCAGTATCACCACCACCGGTACCACCAGTAGCACCAGAACCACCACCACCAATACCACCACCCCCAATGCCACCACTCCCAGGACCACCACCACTGCCACCACCAGTACCACCACCACTACCACCACCATGAGTACCAGTACCACCAGTCCCACCACCACCAGTACCACCACCAGTGCCAGTACCACTGCCAGTATTACCACCACCACTTCCAGTACCACTACCACCACCAGTACTACCATCACCAGTGCCACCACCACCAGTCCCACCACCAGTCCCACCAATACCAATACCACTACCAGCAACACCAGTATCACCACCACCGGTACCACCAGAACCACCACCACCCCCAGTGCCACCAGTCCCAGGACCACCACCACCAGTGCCACCACCACCATCAGTACTACCACCACCAGTGCAACCACCACACCACAAGTCTACCGCCACCCGTTCCACCACCAGTACCACCACCAGTACTGCCACCAACCAGTACCGCCACCACCAGTACTACCGCCACAACCACCACCAGTCCCTCCACAGTACTACAACCACCAGTACCACCACAGTACTACCATCAACAGTACCACCACCAGTGCCCCCACCAGTACCACCACCACTACCACAGTACCAGTTCCACCAGTACCACCACCAATATCACCAGAGCCAGTACAACCAGTACCACCACTACCACCACCAGTATTACCAACACCACGAGTACCATGGCCAACGGAACCACCATTACCACCAGTACTACCACCACTAGTCCCACCACCAACAGTCTCACCACCAGTGCCACCACCACCGGTACCACCACCACTTCCAGTACCACCACCAGTACTACCACCACTAGTACTACTACCACCGCCACCACCAGTACCAGTTCCACCAGTACCACCACTACCAATACCACCAGTACCATCAATACCATTAGTATCAGTACCACCAGTAGCTCCACCACCACCAGTACTACCACCACTGCGAGTACCACCAATCCCACCAGTACCAGTACCACCACCACCAGTATCGCTACTACCAATACCACCAGTACCACCACCAATACCATCACAAGTACCACCACCAGTAACACCACTACCAGTACCAGTTCCACCAATACCACCACAATCCACTACCAATACAACCAGTACCAATACCACCAGTGCTACCAGTACCACCACCAGTTCCACTAGTGCCACCAGTACCACCACCACTGGTACTACCAGTAGCACCAGTCCCACCACCAGTCCCACCACCACAAGTAGCACCAGTACCACCACTACCACCGCCAGTACCACCAATACACCACCAGTGCCACCACCAGTACCACCACCAGTTTCACCACCAGTACTGTCACCACCAGTAGTACCACCACCACTGGTACCACCAGTAGCACCACCAGTTCCACTACCAGTACCACCACCACGAGTACCAGTACCACCACCAGTTCCACGACCACCACCACCAGTACAACCACCAATACCACCACTCCCAGGACCAGTGCCGCCACCACCAGCAGCATCAGCACCAGTGCAACCACCACCAGTACCAGTTCCACCAGTACCACTACTACCAATAACACCAGTGCCACCTCCAGTACCAGTACTACCACCACCAGTACTACCATCAACAGTACCAGTACCAGTTTCACCAGTACCACCACCAATAGCATCACTACCACCAATTTCACCACCAGTACCACCACCAACAGTATCACCAACAGTATCACCACCACCACCAGTACTACCACTGCCAGTACCACCACCACCAGTACTTCCACCACCAGTACCACCACCAGTTCCAGTACCACCACCACTACCACCAGTATCACTGCCAGTACAACCACCAGTACCACCACCACTACCACCAGTATTAGTACTATTTCTACCAGTACCACCACCAATACCACCAGTGCCACCACCAGTAACAGAACAGCCACTACCAGTACCACCGCCGTCACCACTACCAGTACCACTGGCACCAGTTTCACCACCACAGTACTACAACCACCAATACCACTGCCACCACTACCACCTCCACTGCTAGCTCCACTACCACCACCAGTACCACCACCACCGGTAGCACCAGTACCTCCACGACCAGTTCCACCACCAATACTATCACCGCCAGTACCACCACCGCCAGTACCATCACCACTGCCAATACTACCACCACTGGTACCACCACCGGTACCAGAAGTAGCACCAGTACCACCACCAGAAGTAGCACCAGTACCACCACGAATAGCACCACAACCACCACCAGCAGTACCACCAGTTTCACCACTGGTACCACCACAAGTACCACCACCAGTACCACCACTACCACCACCAGTACCACAACCACCAGTACCACCACCAGTACTACCACAGTACCACCACCAGTTCAAGTTCCACCACCAATAGCACCAGAACCAGTACTACCACCAGTAACACCACTACCAGCACAAGTATTACCACCACCACGAGTACCACAACCACCTGTACCACCAGTGCCACCACCACCACCACTACCACCAGTCCCACCACCGGTACCACCACCAGTACCACCACCAGTACCACCACCACCACTGCTTCCAGTACCAACACCACCAGTACTACCACCACCAGTAGTATCGCCAGTACCCCCACCAGTGCCACCACTACCAGTACCACCACCAATACTACCACCACCAGTACTACTACCACCGCCACCACCAGTACCACCAACAGTACCATGAATACCACCACCAGTCCCATCAGTACCACCACTACCACCAGTAGCTCCACCACCACCAGTACTACCACCAGTACTACTACCACTACCAGTACCACCACCAATACCACCACCTGTACCACTACCACCACGAGTACCACCACCACCCATACCACCAGTACCACCACCACCACCACCAGTAACGCCACTACCAGTACCACCACCATCAGTACCACTACCACCGGTACCACTCCCAGTATCACTACTACCAATACCACCAATACCATCACGAGTACCAGCACCAGTAACGACACTACCAGTACCACCACAATCCACTACCAATACAACCAGTACCAATACCACCAGTACTACCACTACCGCCACCAGTACTACCACCACCAGTACCACCACCAGTTCCATCACCACCACCACTGGTACTACCAGTAGCACCAGTACCACCACCCGTCCCACCACCACAAGTAGCACCACCACTACCAATGCCACCACCGCCAGTACCACCAATACACCACCACCAGTAGTACCACCACCACTGGTACCACCAGTAGCACCACCACAAGTACCACCACCAATACTACCAGTGCCAGTACTACCACCGCCAGTACCACTATCACCAGTACCAGTTCCACTACTGCCAATACCACCAGTGCCACCACCACTACCAACAGCAGTACCAGTACCACCACAGAACTACAACCACCAGTACCACCACAGTACTATCATCAACAGTACCACCACTACCACCAGTGCCCCCACCCGTACCACCAGTACCAGTTCCACCACCAATATCACCAGAACCAGTACCACCACCACCAGTACTACCACTAGTACCAACACCAGTACTCCCACCACGAGTACCATGACCACTGGTAGCACCGGTACCATTACCACCACCACCAGTACTACCATTGCCACCACCAGTACCACTGCCACCAGTACCACCACCATGAGTTCCAGTACCACCACCAACAGTCCCACCACCAGTGCCAGTACCACTACCACCGCCAGTACCAACACCACCACCACTTCCAGTACCACCACCACCACCAGTACTGCCATCACCAGTACCACCACCAGTAGTACCGCCAGTACCACCATCAGTGCCATCAGTGCTACCACCACCACCAGTCCCACCACCACCACTGCCAGCAACACCAGTATCACCACCACCAGTAGCACCAATACCACCACCCGTGTCACCACTCCCAGTGCCACCACCAGTACCACCACTGCCACCACCAGTACCACCACCATTACCACTTCCACCAGTACCACCACCACCAGTACCAGTACCACCACCAGTACCACTGCCAGTACCACCACCACCAGTACCAACACCACCAGTAATACCACCACCAGTAGTACTGCCAGTACCACTACCAGCAACACCAGTATCACCACCACCGGTACCACCAGTAGTGCCAGAACCATCACCACCAATAGTACCACCACCGCCACCAGTACTGCCACCACCAGTACTACCACCACTAGTACCACTACCACCAGTACCAGTTCCACCAGTACCACTACTACCAATACCACCAGTGCCGCCACCAGTACCACCAGCAGTACCAGTACCACCACAGTGCAACCACCACAGTACTACCATCAACAGTACCACCAGTACCAGTTCCACCAGAGCCACCACCAATATCACCAGAACCAGTACAACCAGTACCACCACCAGTACTCCCACCACGAGTACTACCATTGCCACCACCAGTACCATTACCACCACCACCAGTACTACCACCACCAGTACTACCATTGCCACCACCAGTACCACTACCAGTACCACTACCACCAGTACCACCACCACCAGTCCCACCACCACTGCCAGTACCACCACCAGTACTACCATCACCACTACCAGCAACACCAGTATTACCACCACCGGTACCACCAGTAGCAGCAGAACCACCACCAGTAGCACCAGAACCACCACCACCAATACCACCACCCCCAGTGCCACCACTCCCAGGACCACCACCACTGCCACCACCACTACCACCAGTACCACCACCATGAGTACCAGTACCACCAGTCCCACCACCAGTGCCACCACCACCGGTACCACCACCAGTGCCAGTACCACTGCCAGTACCACCACCACCAGTACCAACACCACCACCACTTCCAGTACCACCACCACCAGTACTACCATCACCAGTGCCACCACCACCAGTCCCACCAATACCACTACCAGCAACACCAGTATCACCGGTACCACCAGAACCACCACCAGTGCCACCACTCCCAGGACCACCACCACCAGTGCCACCACCACCATCAGTACTACCACCACCAGTGCAACCACCACACCACAAGTCTACCGCCACCCGTTCCACCACCAGTACCGCCACCAGTCCCACCAATACCACTACCAGCAACACCAGTATCACCACCACCGGTAGCACCAGAACCACCATCACCAATACCACCACCCCCAGTGCCACCACTCCCAGGACCACCACCAGTACCACCACCTTGAGTACCAGTACCACCAGTCCCACCACCAGTGCCACCACCACCAGTACCACCAGTACCACCACCACTGCCAGTATTACCCCCACCAGTACCAACACCACCACCAATTCCAGTACCACCACCACCAGTACTACCACCACCAGTCCCACCAATACCACTACCAGCAACACCAGTATGACCACCACCGGTACCACCAGAACCACCACCACCCTCAGTGCCACCACTCCCAGGACCACCACCACCAGTGCCACCATCAGTACTACCACCACCAGTGCAACCACCACACCACAAGTCTACCGCCACCCGTTCCACCACCAGTACCACCACCAGTACTGCCACCAACCAGTACCGCCACCACCAGTGCTACCGCCACTACCACCACCAGTCCCTCCACAGTACTACAACCACCAGTACCACCACAGTACTACCATCAACAGTACCACCACCAGTACTATTACCACCACCTCCAGTACTACTACCACCAGTACCACTACCACCAACACCACTTCCAGTACCGCCAGTAGTACTGCCAGTAGTACCGCCAGTGCCACCACCACCAGTACCAGTTCCACCAGTACCACTACCAATACCATCAGTGCCACCACCACTACCACCAGCAGTACCAGAACCACCACTAATACCACCACAGTACTACAACCACCAGTACCACCACCAGTGCGCCCACCAGTACCACCACCACTACCAGTTCCACCAGTACCACCACCAATATCACCAGAGCCAGTACAACCAGTACCACCACCAGTACCACCACTACCACCACCAGTATTACCACCACCACGAGTACCATGGCCACCGGAACCACCATTACCACCAGTCCCACCACCAATGGCACCACCACCGGTACCACCACCACTTCCAGTACCACCACCAGTACTACCACCACCAGTACTACTACCACCGCCACCACCAGTACCAGTTCCACCAGTACCACCACTACCAATACCACCAGTACCATCAATACCATTAGTATCAGTACCACCAGTAGCTCCACCACCACCAGTACTACCACCAATCCCACCAGTACCACTACCACCAGTACCACACCCACCAGTATCACTACTACCAATACCACCAGTACCACCACCAATACCATCACGAGTACCACCACCAGTAACGCCACTACCAGTACCAGTTCCACCAATACCACCACAATCCACTACCAATACAACCAGTACCAATACCACCAGTGCTACCAGTTCCACTACCGCCACCAGTACCACCACCACCACCAGTACCATCACCAATACCACCACCACTGGTACTACCAGTAGCACCAGTCCCACCACCACCACAAGTAGCACCTGTACCACCACTACCACCGCCAGTACCACCAATACACCACCAGTGCCACCACGAGTACCACCACCAGTTTCACCACCAGTACTGTCACCACCACAAGTACCACCACCACCCACTTCAATACTACCACTGCCAGTACTACCACCAGTATCACCAGCACCACCACCAGTTCCACTACCAGTACCACCACCACGAGTACCAGTACCACCACCAGTTCCACGACCACCACCACCAGTACAACCACTAGTACTACCACCAATACCACCACTCCCAGGACCAGTGCCGCCACCACCAGCAGCACCACCACCAGTGCAACCACCACCAGTACCACCAGTACCAGTTCCACCAGTACCACTACTACCAATAACAGCAGTGCCACCTCCAGTACCAGTACCACTACTACCACCACCAGTACTACCATCAACAGTACCAGTACCAGTTCCACCAGTACCACCACCAATAGCACCACTACCACCAATTTCACCACCAGTATCACCACCAGTAGTACCACCACCACCAGTACTACCACTGCCAGTACCACCACCACCAGTACTTCCACCACCAGTACCACCAGTTCCAGTACCACCACCACTACCACCAGTATCACTGCCAGTACAACCACCAGAACCACCACAGTACCACCACCACTACCACCAGTATTAGTACTAGTTCTACCAGTACCACCACCAATACCACCAGTGCCACCACCAGTAACAGAACAGCCACTACCAGTACCACTGCCACCAGTTTCACCACCACAGCACTACAACCACCAATACCACTGCCACCACTACCACCTCCACTACCACCACCAGTACCACCACCACCGGTAGCACCAGTACCTCCACGACCAGTTCCACCACCAATACTATCACCGCCAGTACCACCACCGCCAGTACCATCACCACTCCCAATACCACCACCACTGGTACCACCACCGCTACCAGAAGTAGCACCAGTACCACCACCAGAAGTAGCACCAGTACCACCACCAGCAGTACCACCAGTTTCACCACTGGTACCACCACAAGTACCACCACAGTACTACAACCACCAGTACCACCACCACTACCACCAGTTCCAGTTCCACCACTACCACCACCAATAGCACCAGAACCAGTACTACCACCAGTGCCACCACCATTGCCAGTACCACCACCAGTACCACCACCGCTTCCAGTACCAACACCACCAGTACTACCACCACTAGTAGTATCGCCAGTACCCCCACCAGTGCCACCACTACCAGTACCACCACCAATACTACCACCACCAGTACTACTACCACCGCCACCACCAGTACCACCACTACCAATACCACCAGTACCACCAACAGTGCCATCAATACCACCACCAGTCCCATCAGTACCACCAGTAGCTCCACCACCACCAGTACTACCAGTTCCAGTACTGCCACCACCAGTACCACCACCAGTACTACTACCACTGCCAGTACCAGTACCACATCCAATACCACCACCAGTACCACTACCACCACGAGTATCACCAGCACCCATACCACCAGAACCACCACCAGTAACGCCACTACCAGTACCACCACCATCAGTACCACCACCATCAGTACCACTACCACCGGTACCACTCCCAGTATCACTACTACCAATAACACCAGTACCACCACCAATACCATCACGAGTACCACCACCAGTAACGACACTACCAGTAGCACCACAATCCACTACCAATACCACCAGTACTACCACTACCGCCACCAGTACCACCACCAATACCACCAGTTCCATCACCACCACCACTGGTACTACCAGTAGCACCAGTACCACCACCCGTCCCACCACCACAAGTAGCACCACCACTACCAATGCCACCACCGCCAGTACCACCAATACACCACCACAAGTACCATTACCACCAATACTACCAGTGCCAGTACCACTATCACCACCAGTACTACCACCACCAGTTCCACTACCACCAGTTCCACTACCAGTACCACCACCACGAGTACCAGTACCACTACCAGTACTAGCACCACCACCAGTACAACCACTAGTACCACCACCAATACCACCACTCCCAGGACTACCACCAGCAGCACCACCAGTGCAACCACCACCACCAGTACCAACACTACCACCAGCAGTACCAGAACCACCACCTGTACCACCACAGTACTACAACCACCAGTACCACCAACACTACCACCACCAGTTCCACCACTACCACCATTGCCACCACCACCAGTACAAGCACCACCAGTCCCACCAATTCCACTTCCAGCAACACCAGTATCACCACCACCAATACCACCCCCCTGTGCCACCACTCCCAGGACCACCACCAACCAGTACCGCCACCACCAGTACTACCACCAGTACCACCAGTACCACTGCCACCTCCAGTACCACCACTACTACCACCACCAGTACCACCACCAGTACTACCATCAACAGTACCAGTACCAGTTCCGCCACCAGTACCACCACCAGCAGTACCACCAATTTCACCACCAGTACCACCAGTACCACCACAAGTACCACCACCACTAGTACTACCACTGCCAGTACCACCACCACCAGTACTTCCACCACCACCACCAGTTCCAGTACCACCAGTATCACTGCCAGTACAACCACCAGTACCGCCAGAACCACCACAGTACCACTACCACCAGTATTAGTACTAGTTCTACCAGTACCACCACCAATACCACCAGTGCCACCACCAGTAACAGAACAGCCACTACCAGTACCACCACCACTACCAGTGCCACCAGTTTCACCACCACAGTACTACAACCACCAATACCATTGCCACCACTACCACCTCCACTGCTAGCTCCACTACCACCACTAGTACCACCACCACCGGTAGCACCAGTACCTCCACGACCAGTTCCACCACCAATACTATCACCGCCAGTACCACCACCGCCAGTACCATCACCACCACCAGTACCACCACCACTGGTACCACCAGTAGCACCAGTACCACCACCGGTACCAGAAGTAGCACCAGTACCACCACCACAAGTACCACCAGTACCACCACAAATAGCACCACCAGCAGTACCACCAGTTTTACCACTGGTACCACCACAAGTACCACCACCAGTACCACCACTACCTCCACCAGTACCACCACAGTACTACCATCAACAGTACCACCACCACCAGTACCACTACCACCAGTACCAGTTCCACCAGTACCACCACCAATAGCACCAGAACCAGTACTACCACCAGTAACACCACTACCACCACAAGTATACCACCACCACGAGTACCACAACCACCAGTGCCACCACTACCACCACCAGTCCCACCACCGGTACCACCACCAGTACCAACACCACCACCGCTTCCAGTACCAACACCACCAGTAGTATCGCCAGTACCCCCACCAGTGCCACCACCACCAATACTACCACCACCAGTACCAGTACCACCAGTACCATCATCAATACCACCACCAGTCCCATCAGTACCACCACTACCACCAGTAGCTCCACCACCACCAGTACTACCACCAGCAGTTCCAGTACCACCACCACCAGTACTACCACCACTGCCAGTACCACCACCAGTACCTCTACCACCATCAGGACCACCACGAGTACCACCACCACCCATACCACCAGTACCACCATCAGTAATACCAGTACCACCACCATCAGTACCATCACCACCGGTACCACCCCCAGAACCACCACCAGCACCGCCACCAGTACCACCACAGTACTACAACCACCAGTACCACCACCAGTACTACCACAGTACCACCACCACTACCACCAGTTCCACCAATACCACCACCAATAGCACCAGAACCAGTACTACCACCAGTAACACCACTACCAGCACAAGTATTACCACCAGTGCCACCACCGGTACCACCACCAGTGCCAGTACCACCACCAGTACCACCACCACCACTGCTTCCAGTACCAATACCACCAGTAGTATCGCCAGTACCCCCACCAGTGCCACCACTACCAGTACCACCACCAATACTACCACCACCAGTACTACCACCACCCGTACCACCACTACCAATACAAACAGTACCACCACCAGTCCCATCAGTACCACCACCAGTCCCATCAGTACCACCACTTCCACCAGTAGCTCCACCACCACCAGTACTACCACCACCAGTTCCAGTACTACCACCACCAGTACTACTACCACTGCCAGTACCACCACCAATACCACCACCAGTACCACTACCACCACGAGTACCACCACCACCACCCATACACCAGTACCACCACCGCCACTACCATCAGTACCACCACCATCAGTACCACTACCACCGGTACCACTCCCAGTATCACTACTACCAATACCACCAGTACCACCACCAATACCATCACGAGTACCACCGCCAGTAACGACACTACCATTACCACCACAATCCACTACCAATACAACCAGTACCAATACCACCAGTACTACCACTACCGCCACCAGTACTACCACCACCACCAATACCACCAGTACCATCACCACCACCACTGGTACTACCAGTAGCACCAGTACCACCACCCGTCTCACCACCACCGGTAGCACCAGTACCACCACTACCAATGCCACCACTGCCAGTACCACCAATACACCACCACCAGTACCACCACCACCAGTACTGTCACCCCCAGTAGTACCACCACCACTGGTACCACCAGTACCACCACCACCAATACTACCAGTGCCAGTACTACCACCGCCAGTACCACTATCCCCACCAGTACTACCACCACCACGAGTACCAGTACCACCACCAGTTCCACTACCAGTACAACCACTAGTACCACCACCAATACCACCACTCCCAGGACCACCACCAGCAGCACCACCAGTGCAACCACCAGTACCAGTTCCACCAGTACCACTACTAATTATACCATCAGTGCCACCACCAGTACCAACACTACCACCAGCAGTACCAGAACCACCACCTGTACCACCACAGTACTACAACCACCAGTACCACCACAGTACTACCATCAACAGTACCACCACCACTACCACCAGTACCAGTTCCACCACCAATATCACCAGAGCCAGTACAACCAGTACCACCACTACCACCACCAGTATTACCACCACCATGAGTACCACAACCACCGGTACCACCATTATCACCAGTACCACCACCACCAGTACTTCCACCAGTACCACCACCACTACCACCAGTATCACTGCCAGTACAACCACCAGTACCACCAGAACCACCACAGTACCACCACCACTACCACCAGTATTAGTACTAGTTCTACCAGTACCACCACCAGTGCCACCACCAGTAACAGAACAGCCACTATCAGTACCACCACCACCGCCGTCACCACTGCCACCACTACCAGTACAACTGCCACCAGTTTCACCACCACAGTACTACAACCACCAGTACCACTGCCACCACTACCACCTCCACTGCTAGCTCCACTACCACCACCAGTACCACCACCGGTAGCACCAGTACCTCCACGACCAGTTCCACCACCAATACTATCACCGCCAGTACCACCACCACCAGTACCATCAACACTACCAATACCACCACCACTGGTACCACCAGTACCACCACCGGCACCAGAAGTAGCACCAGTACCACCATGAGCAGTGCCACCACCAGTACCACCAGTTCCACCACCAGTACCACCACGAATAGCACCACTACCACCACCAGCAGTACCACCAGTTTCACCACCGGTACCACCACCACAAGTACCACCACCACCAGTGCCACCACTCCCAGGACCACCACCAACCAGTACCACCACCACCAGTACCAGTTCCACCAGTACCACTAATACCAATACCACCAGTGCCACCACCAGTACCACCACCAGTACCATCACAGTACTACAACCACCAGTACCACCACCAGTACTACCACAGTACTACCATCAACAGTACCACTACCACCATTACCACCACCACCACTGCTTCCAGTACCAACACCACCAGTACTACCACCACCAGTGCCACCACCACCAGTACCAGTTCCACCAGTACCACCACTACCAATACCACCAGTACCACCACCAGTTCCATCAGTACCACCACCAGTAGCTCCACCACCACCAGTACTACCACCACCAGTACCACCACTGCCAGTACCACCACCAATACCACCACCAGAACCACTACCACCACCAGTACCACCGCCAGTACCATCAGTGCCACCACCGCCCATGCCACCAGTACCACCACCAGTAACGCCACTATCAGTACCAGTCCCACCACAATCAGTACCACCACCACCAGTACCACACTCAGAACCACCACCAGTACTACCACCACCAATACCACCATCACCACTACCAGTACCACCACCACTGGTACTACCAGTATCACCACCAGTCCCACTACCACCAGTAGCACCACCACCGGTACCACAAATAGCACCACTACCAATGCCACCACAGCCAGTACCACCACGAATAGCACTACTACCACCACCACCAGTACCATCAGCAGTACCACCAGTTTCACCACCAGTAGTACCACCACCACTGGTATCACCAGTAGCACCACCACACGTACCACCGCCAGTACCACCACCGCCAGTACCACCACCACCAGTACTACCACCACCAGTACCACCACCAGTTCCACTACCAGTACCACCACCACCACCAATACCACCACTCCCAGGACCACCACCAACAGCACCACCAGTACCACCAGTACCACTACTAATTATACCATCAGTGCCACCACCAGTACCAACACTACCACCAGAAGTACCAGAACCACCACCTGTACCACCACAGTACTACAACCACCAGTACCACCACAGTACTACCATCAACAGTACCACTACCACCAGTACCAGTTCCACCACCAATATCACCAGAGCCAGTACAACCAGTACCACCACTACCACCACCAGTATTACCACCACCATGAGTACCACAACCACCGGTACCACCATTATCACCAGTGCCACCACCACCAGTACCACCACCACTACCACCAGTATCACTGCCAGTACCATCAGTACCACCACCGCCCATGCCACCAGTACCACCACCAGTAACGCCACTATCAGTACCAGTACCACCACAATCAGTACCACCACCACCAGTACTACCACCACCAATACCACCATCACCACTACCAGTACCACCACCACTGGTACTACCAGTATCACCACCAGTCCCACTACCACCAGTAGCACCACCACCGGTACCACAAATAGTACCACTACCAATGCCACCACAGCCAGTACCACCACGAATAGCACCATTACCACCACCAGTTTCACCACCAGTACTATCGGCACCAGTAGTACCACCACCACTGGTACCACCAGTAGCACCACCACACGTACCACCTCCACCAATACCACCACCAGTACTACCACCGCCAGTACCACCACCACCAGTACTACCACCACCAGTACCACCACCAGTACCACCACCACCACCAGTACAACCACCAATACCACCACTCCCAGGACCACCACCAGCAGCACCACCAGTGCAACCACCAGTACAAGTTCCACCAGTACCACTACTAATTATACCATCAGTGCCACCACCAGTACCAACACTACCACCAGAAGTACCAGAACCACCACCTGTACCACCACAGTACTACAACCACCAGTACCACCACCAGTACCACCACAGTACTACCATCAACAGTACCACCAGTACCAGTTCCACCACCAATATCACCAGAGCCAGTACAACCAGTACCACCACCAGTACCACCACCAGTATTACCACCACCATGAGTACCACAACCACCGGTACCACCATTATCACCAGTGCCACCACCACTACCACCAGTATCACTGCCAGTACAACCACCAGTACCACTAGAACCACCAGAGTACCACCACCACTACCACCAGTATTAGTACTAGTTCTACCAGTACTTCCACCAGTGCCACCACCAGTAACAGAACAGCCACTATCAGTACCACCACCACCGCCGTCACCACTGCCACCACTACCAGTACCACTGCCACCGATTTCACCACCACAGTACTACAACCACCAGTACCACTGCCACCACTACCACCTCCACTGCTAGCTCCACTACCACTACCAGTACCACCACCGGTAGCACCAGTACCTCCACGTCCAGTTCCACCACCAATACTATCACCGCCAGTACCACCACCACCAGTACCATCAACACTACCAATACCACCACCACTGGTACCACCACCACCAGTACTACCACCACCATTACCACCACCACCACCTATACTACCACCACCATTACTACCACCACCAGTACCACCACCCCAAAACCACCACCACCAGTACCACCAATACTACCACCACCGCCACCAACAGTACCACTACCACCAGTACCAGTTCCACTACTACCAATACCACCAGTGCCACCACCACTACCACCACAGAACTACAACCACCAGTACCACCACAGTACTATCATCAACAGTACCACCAGTGCCCCACCCGTACCACCAGTACCAGTTCCACCACCAATATCACCAGAACCAGTACAACCAGTACCACCACCACCAGTACTACCACTAGTACCAACACCAGTACTCCCACCACGAGTACCATGACCACTGGTAGCACCGGTACCATTACCACCAGTACTACCATTGCCACCACCAGTACCACTGCCACCAGTACCACCACCATGAGTACCAGTACCACCACCAACAGTCCCACCACCAGTGCCAGTACCACTACCACCGCCAGTACCAACACCACCACCACTAGTACTGCCATCACCAGTACCACCACCAGTAGTACCGCCAGTACCACCATCAGTGCCACCACCACCACCAGTCCCACCACCACCACTGCCAGCAACACCAGTATCACCACCACCAGTAGCACCAGAACCACCACCAATACCACCACCTGTGTCACCACTCCCAGTGCCACCACCAGTACCACCACTGCCACCACCAGTACCACCACCATTACCACTTACACCAGTACCACCACCACGAGTACCAGTACCACCACCACCACCAGTACCACTGCCAGTACCACCACCACCAGTACCAACACCACCAGTAATACCACCACCAGTAGTACTGCCAGTACCACTACCAGCAACACCAGTGCCACCACCAGTAACAGAACAGCCACTATCAGTACCACCACCACCGCCTTCACCACTGCCACCACTACCAGTACCACTGCCACCAGTTTCACCACCACAGTACTACAACCACCAGTACCACTGCCACCACTACCACCTCCACTGCTAGCTCCACTACCACCACCAGTACCCCCACCGGTAGCACCAGTACCTCCACGACCAGTTCCACCACCAATACTATCACCGCCAGTACCACCACCACCACCAGTACCATCAACACTACCAATACCACCACCACTGGTACCACCAGTACCACCACCGGCACCAGAAGTAGCACCAGTCCCACCATGAGCAGTGCCACCACCAGTTCCACCACCAGTACCACCACGAATAGCACCACTACCACCACCAGCAGTACCACCAGTTTCACCACCGGTACCACCACCACAAGTACCACCACCAGTAGCACCACCACAAGTACCACCACCACCAGTGCCACCACTCCCAG